>NC_047090.1:67116045-69706131 GCF_902459505.1 Geotrypetes seraphini | reverse complement strand
GTTTTTCTATCTCATTACATTCTATTATATAATTTTTGGTTTAGTGACATCATCAAGTTTGACGACCAATGGGTGGTCTTAAAGTTTAGACAAAGAAACATTCCTCCATGTTTAAAAGTTATACAAAGTTTTCAGAAAATTACTTTTGATTTCTGAATTAACATTATAACATTCAAGAGAATCTATAATTATTAACATGGTACTGAGAAATTCTCAGCCCTAAAGGAAAAAACTCTTCCTAAGCTGACAGGTTCAAATTGCACAGCCTTACACAGAAACCTTACTCTGGAGGAACGGGGGGGGGGGGGGCAAATCCCCCTCTCCTCTCCCTGAAGCGTGGGCTTCCAATGCCCCCCTTCTTCCTATTCTTGAGACTGACTCTAATTACTTCCAGATGCTGCCTTAGGATTTTCCTTAGTGTTTCTTCAGGTTTAAAATATATAAAGTATGTTTTTTCAAAACTTATTCCTTTTGTTCAACATAGTCACAGCCATCACTCCAGTCATATTCATTTATACTTTGCTTCATTCACTCTTTGCTTGGCCAAGCTTTTCCATTCAATAAATCATAATTTTCATTCAAAACTACATCCAATTCAGTTTGAGACATGTTATCCTTCTTTACCAGTCTAAAGCAAGCACATCTGGTGTTACGAAGCTGGGAGCGGGAAAAACTCAGAGAGGACAAAGAAGGCAGAAAACTAATCACTGGCACAAGATGGTGTCCAAACAGAGAACCCAAACTGGATTCTATGTAATCATGTAATCATGATTTCCACCATGATTTGGCTCAACAGCAAAGTACATACACAGATATTATTATGCTTTCCCTTATATTAATCCTTAGTGTGTTTTTCTCTGGCCTTAGCTACATTATATTCAAATTTTTATTCACCTGTTTTTCCGTACGCTTCTATTTGGGCATGGTCCTTAACTAACACAGAATTATCTAACTAGAATTACCCAGAATCATACGAAAAACTGGCGCTTTTTACTGCACTATCATGCTCCTGACATCCATTCTAATATCGTCCCATAAACAGCACGCTGGCCACGAGCCACGACTCACTGGCTAACTAGACAGTTGGATCAAGTGGGAGAGATAATAAATGTATTTAGATTTTAGCAAAGCCTTTGACATGATGCCCTTGGTATAGATTTGCTCCATGTGACTCTGGCCAAGTCACTTAATCCCCCATTGCTCCAGGTACATTAGACAGAGTGTGAGCCCACCAGGACAGATAGGGAAAAATGCTTGAGTACATTACATTGATGTCTTCTATCCCGCCAATATCTTTCAGTTCTAGGTGGTTTACAACAAGAAATTAGCCTGGGAATTCCCAGGGAGATTACAAAGTTGATAGCTATAGTATGCATCAGGATCTGCGTCGATACAGTTTGGTTAGATCATTTGACAAATTTCTTGAATAGTATGGTTTTCAGTTCTTTCCTGAATGTTTTGTAGTTGGGTGTCATGATCAGCAGATTTGAGAGGTGAGGGTCTATTTTTGCTGCTCTGGTGGCTAGTAGACCGTCATATATTGTTTGCTTTGCATGCCTTTGATTGGTGGGTGGGTAAAGTGTGCTTGAGATCTCCTTTGTCTGGATGTGTTTTTCCTGATTAGGCGGTTGTTCAGATAGCTTGGTCCATTTCCATTTAGGGCTTTGAATAGGGTGCAGTAGAATTTGTGTTGTATGCGTGCTTGTACTGGGAGCCAGTGTGAGTCTTAGAAAGCTGAGGTAATATGGTTGCATATTTTCAGCGAGTATATTAGTCTTAGGGCTGTATTTTGGACTGTTTGTAATTGTTTTAGCATGTTGGTGGGGCATGACAGGTAAAGTATGTTATAGTAGTCCAGGAGTCCTAGGATTAACGCTTGTACTGAGTTTGAATTGTTCATTGTTGAAGTATTTTCAGACTTGTCTTAAGTTGTGCATGGTTGCAAATGCCTTCTGAATCATTTTGCTGATTTGAAGTTGCATGGTGCAGCCTTTGACTTTCATTATTCCCAGCAGTTTTAGGTTGAGTTATAAGGGATATGTGATGGAGTTAATTTCTAGGTTTGTTATGGTTGGGGTTTTAGTTCTTTCTAGAAGTAAGAATTTGGTTTTGTCTTGGTTCAGTTTTAATTTGTGGTCTCTCATCCATTTTGACACTGTTTCTGGTGCAATGTGTAGTTTGTTCATTGTGTTGGGGGTGGTTTGGTCAAAAGGCAGGAAGATGGTGATATCGTCTGCTTAGCTGTATGACGTTATGCCTTGTTTGTTTAAGCATGTGCCAAGTGTGGCTATGTAAAGGTTGAAGAGTGTTGGTGATAGTGGGGAGCCTTGGGGGACTCCGCAAAGGTTGTTCCCATTGCTCCAGGTACATTAGATAGAGTGTGAGCCCACCGGGACAGATAGGGAAAAATGCTTGAGTACCTGAATGTAAACTATTTAGGCTATAAGTGGTATATAAATACTAAAATAAAATAAATAAAAATAAATAAATAATGTGACTGACTAGGTTAGAAATTGGTTGAGTGGAAAGTGAGAAAGGATAATGGTAAATGGAGTTCACTCAGAGGAAAGGGATGTTACCAGTAGTGTGCCGCAAGAATTGGCTCTTGAGTATAGTTCTCTTTTAACAATTTTGTAAGTGATCATGCAGGAAGGCTTTTTTAAATCTATTTAAATTTTTATTGAAGTTTTAAACAAATAAACCAATCAAAACAACACAAAAAGTACTCATGTAGTATATCAGCAACCGACCACCAACAACATGTGGTCTCCAAAAAATAACAACAGCCACATTACATATAACTGAGTAGTACTCCTCCTCCCCCCAATCAAAGATAGAACTTCCAAAAATCCTTTGACAAGGTACCTCATGAGCGGCTACTTAGGAAGCTGTGGAACCACGGGGTGGAAGGGGACGTTTACAGATGGATTAAGCACTGGTTGGCAGGCAGGAAGCAAAGGGTTGGTGTGAAGGGCCACTACTCGGACTGGAGGAGGGTCATGAGTGGTGTCCCGCAGAGGTCGGTGCTCGGACCGCTGCTGTTCAATGTGTTTATAAACGACCTAGAAATGGGGACAAAGTGTGAAGTCATAAAATTTGCTGATGACACGAAACTATGTAGCAGGGTTAGAACCACGGAAGATTGTGAAGACCTACAAAGGGATCTAAACAAACTAGAAGAGTGGGCAAAAAAATGGCAAATGAGCTTCAATATAGAAAAATGCAAGGTCATGCATATAGGGAAAAAGAAACCGATGTTCAGCTACAAAATGGGGGGATCAGTGCTAGGGGAAAGTACCCTTGAAAAAGACCTGGGTGTGCTGGTGGACACAACGATGAAATCAACAGCACAATGTGCGGCAGCCTCAAAGAAAGCAAACCAAATGTTGGGTATTATTAAGAAGAGTATTACAACAAGGACGAAGGAAGTCATCGTGCCGCTGTATCACGCGATGGTGCGCCAACATCTGGAATACTGTGTCCAGTATTGGTCACCGCACCTCAAGAAAGACATGGCGATACTTGAAAGGGTTCAGAGAAGAGCAACGAAAATGATAAAAGGTCTGGAAAATCTTTCATAAGCAGACAGGTTAGAAAAGCTGGGGCTCTTCTCCCTGGAAAAGCGGAGACTCAGAGGAGACATGATAGAGACCTTCAAGATCATGAAAGGCATAGAGAAGGTAGAAAGGGACAGATTCTTTAGCCTACTGGGAACTACTAGAACAAGGGGGCACTCAGAAAAATTGAAAGGGGACAGGTTTAGAACCAATGCTAGGAAATTCTTTTTCACTCAGAGGGTGGTGGACACCTGGAATGCGCTTCTGGAGGTTGTGATAGGACAGAGTACACTACCGGGTTTCAAGGAAGGATTGGATAAGTTCCCCTCCTCTAAAGCCAATTTCTGAGTAATAACATTCCAGGTAGGTATCGACTGCGAATAATAACCCCTACGTTTAGCCACATATATTTCCATTTTCCCCAACATATTTAATTTCACTCTCCATTCATTCAAGTCCGGAACCAGAGACTCCTTCCAGTAATTGGCGATGAGACATTTAAACACAGCCAGCCCCATGTGCAATAAGCGGGTTTGCCATCTGGTCTCACAGTGATTAGATACCCCCAATAAACAGAAATAATAGGAATCTGGACCCCCAACATATGCGACATGGCCCCCACTACTGCCACCCAACAAGGGGTTAACACAGGACACTCCCACCATATATGAAGAAATGTACCCACTGCCTGGTGACAGCACCAGCAAGTATCTGAAGCTTGGGGATACATCTTGTGAAGCCGCTCCGGGGTATAATACCACCGACTCAACACCTTATATGCATTCTCCTGTATCAGAGCACAAGTGGTTGCCCTACCCACCTCTGAACAAATGGCATCCCACTCTTTAGATGTGAATGTACATTGCAAGTCTCGCTCCCAATCATGGCGGAACCCCATATTCGGGACCACGTGCCCTCTAAGGTATTGGTAAATAACAGATATGGTCCTGGGCACCTTCTGCAAAGTCTCCCATAATTGTTCCAATTGTTCAGCCTCAATAGGAGATGTCCCCTCCCACCCCCGAGCACGAAAATAATGTTTCACTTCTAGATAAGCCAAACATGCGGGAAGGCTTTTAACTTCAGTAAGTTTTGCCTATTTATGGATGATATCAAAATATGCAACAGTGAAGACACTTCAGATAATGTGAGAACATGAGGAAGTATCTAGCAAAGCTTGAAAAACAGTCCAGAATTTGGCAGGTAAGATTTAATGCTAAAAAAAAAAGAGGGTCACAAATTTGGTTTGCAAAAACTGTATAGAGGTAAAGTACTTCCAGAACTTGGGGTTGATCGTATAATTTTAAGGTGGCCAAATATGTAGAAAAGACAATGACAAAATCCAGAAACATGCCTGAGTACATAAAGAGGAGAATGGATAGAAGGAAAAAAAGAGTGATAATGCTTCTTTATAAGTCTCTGGTGAGACCCAGTTTAGTGTACTGTGTATAATTTTGAAGACAGCACTTTCAGAAGGATATAAACAGAGTCAGTGCAGAGGGTGGCTACTAGAATGGTCAGTGACCTTCATTATAAGCATATGGGACAGACTTAAAGGTCTCAATATGCATACTTTAAAATCTCTTGCCATGTGGGAAGGTTTGCCCTCAACTTGTACACAAACTAAGTGGCGTCAGTGTGAGTCAATACTGGTCCCTGAAGCAATAAGCAAAACGGGGCACCTTGTCAGACCTGTGCCCGGTGAACCTCCACACTACCAAGTTTTCCAGATAAGTGTAATTTATGGAGCTATCATACTGAGTCACTCAACTCAAAATGAAAATTTCAAGCTTATTCAAAGAATCTTAAATGTCCAACTTGTAGAGAGCAAACTAATACAACACCCTGGACACTACTCACATAATTTTCATGCCCATTGCTGGGGTAGTATATTCATCATTGGTCTGGTATACTCATATTAAATTTTTGCTCTATGGTAATTGATGTGCCAAAAAAGTGTGTATAACAATGGGCATGAAAACTATGGGCTCCTTCTATCAAGGTGCGGTAGGCAGTTAACGCACGTTCAACCACCTGCCGCGCTAGTCGCTAAACACCTCCATTGACGAGGCATTAGTTTTTAGGCTTGTCGCGGGGGTTAGTGCGTGATGAAATATCTGACGCGCTAACCCCCATAGCGCGCCTTGATAAAAGGAGCCCTATGTGAGTAGTGTCCAAGGTGTATGAGGTCTGTGTGTTTGAAATATATTTTATTAATTTGCTTTCTAGAAGTTTGGCTAACATACTGATTGTACCCTTGATTTTTTTTTTAATTGAAATTCTATAATATGAGGGTAAATCAAAAAGTAAAGGCAAAATGCATTTAATGGCTTTAATAGAAGTAACTGTGAGCAATTGAACATATCACTTTTCCATATAGCCCCCATGCAAGATGATGCATTTGTTATATCGTTTAACTAGCTTCTGCATTCCTGAAGTGAAGTTTCTCAGCTGCTCCTGATGCCAGGTGAGCACCCGCTTCCTTTATTTCATCATGCCTTGGCTTTTGCTTTCCGGGTCACAGTGATGCACACATGTCTCGTCGACAGTGACAATTCTCTCCAGAATACTCAGATCTTCTTCATACCATCTCAGGAACTGGTTCAAACCTCCACACACTGTTGTTTGTGCAGATCAGTAAGCTGTTCAGGAACTCATCATGTGCAGACCTTTCCTGTATCCCAAGTCACCATGCATTATGGCAAATGGAGATCCATAGCTGATATCCAATTTGTAGCCATCTGAGACACTGTTATCCATCAGTCTTCTCTAATCAAGGCATCTGCCCTGTCAATGTGCTATTGAGGGTGCGATGTTGATGGGCAACCAGAACGACCTTCGTTGGTTACACCTCTTCTTCCTGCTTTAAACCTTTTTACCCACTCATAAACCTTTCATTGATTCATGTTGCTATGTCCATACCGAGTCAATATCCAACAGTGAATTTCCACAGGTTTTACTCCCTCTGCCCAAAGAAAGTGCATTATTGCACATTGTTCTTTGATGGTGCAATCTTACAATGAAGTGTCCATGTTTCTGACCTCGTGGCTGCCACATGACCAAAGGCCGAACGATGCACTGTGTGTAGACAAACTATCCAACAGTACACATGCTCCATTTCACTAACTCTCTTCTGGTTATCACGTAATTGAACAATTGCCTTTCATTTTTGATTTGCCTTCGTATTACATCCATAGAAATAACCAAGGTACATATGTGCACAAAACAATATTTCATAAGAACATAAGAACATAAGAAGTTGCCTCCGCTGAGGCAGACCAGAGATCCATCTCGCCAGCGGTCCGCTTCCGCGGCGGCCCATCAGGCCCACTGCCTGAACAGTTGTCTCTGACTAATTTTATAAATTACCTCTAATCCTATCCTATAACCTTACCTCTACTCTTATCTGTACCCTTCTATCCCTTTGTCCTCCAGGTACCTGTCCAGGACTTCTTTGAAGCCCTGTAGCATGCTTTTGCTTATCTGGCAACACAAGCAGCAAAAATCAACCATTCCATCTCCAATCTTATGACAATATCAGACAACCTCAAAACATTCAGAAAAGAAATCAAAACCTGCTTTATCAAAAATTCATCCAAATATCTTAACCCCTCCTCTTTTACCTCCAGAAGATTCACCTACCTTCAGATAACCTTCCCCCAAATTACCCACCTTAACACCTTCCAATTAAACAAATACCATAAATAGATTGTAACCTACCCTCTCTAACTGCATTCCATATGTATTTTTCATACAGTTCTTCACTGTCAGTTTAATTTCCATCCTATAAGTTCACATAGAATTTTTCTTTTTTCAACCATCTTTATTTTCTCTTCTTTATTAATTTCCAGGTACTTTAGTTAGATTGTGAGCCTTCGGGACAGTAAGGGAATTTTTTAAGTACCTTCTTACTTCTCATTTATAATCTTAATGTATATTTTCTTCAAACCGCTTAGAACCTAAAGGATATAGCGGTATATAAGAAATAAATTACATTACAATTACATTACATCACATCCTCCAGTAGCGCGTTCCATGTATCCACCACCCTCTGGGTGGAAAAGAATTTCCTGGCGTTTGTTCTAAACCTCTCCCTTTCAATTTCTCTGAGTGTCCCCTTGTACTTGTGGTTCCCCATAGTTTGAAAATCTGTCCCTGTCCACTTTTTCTATGCCCTTCATGATCTTGAAGGTTTCTATCATGTCTCCCTAAGTTGTCGCTTTTCCAGCGAGAAAAGCCCAGCTTTTTCAGTCTGTCAGTATATGAGAGGTCCCCCATACCCTTTATTAGTTTAGTTGCTCTTCTCTGGACTCTCTCAAGTACCGCCATGTCCTTCTTGAGGTACGGCGACCAGTACTGGACACAATACTCCAGGTGTGGGCGCACCATTGCACGATACAGTGGCAAGATGACTTCCTTCGTCTTGGTCGTGATACCTTTCTTAATGATACCCAACATTTTGTTTGCTTTCCTTGAGGCTGTGGCGCACTGCGCCAACGCCTTCAATGTTGTGTCTACCATCACTCCCAGGTCTCTTTCAAGGGTGCTCACCTCTAGCGGTGATCACCCCATCTTGTAAATTCCAAAGAAAACTTTCAAATTTAGAATCTAGTCCACATCTAGAGAAACTTCTGAGATATTAGTAAGAAATTAAAAAAAAAGGAAAAAAAAAAAACAGATGGAAAACATTTGCTAAGAATATTGCATGCCTAGAAATCTTAATCAATTAAAGTTTTCAAGTTTATTAAAATTTTTGATAAAACGCAAATCAAGTTTTCTAAGCATTTTACATTTGTATTAAAACGGGTAAAACAATTGAACAAGTAAATACCGGACTAAACAATACATCACAAATGTGAAACAATAAGAAAATGGGGAGAACTACAATTTAAAAGTAAAGAGAACAAGAAGGGGAAACCACAAATAGGGAAGCTAGGGGATACAGATTATTAAATAACCTTGGCTGATTCAGGACCATAATAAATCAAATAAACATAGTGAAGCATCCTGTAAGATATCAACAGCTGTAGTAGATAGAAAATTCTATGTGAGTTGGGGTCCAAAAAAATGTATGAATTGTTTCTGTATGTAGCCAGCACTTACATGGAATTTTTAGAAAGAATGAGCCTCTCAAAGCCAAAACTTTAAGCTTACGCTGTGAAAAGATTTTATGTTTCAACTGCGTTGTCTTGGATACATATGGAAATATAACAGTCTGTCCACAAAAAGGTACATCCTTACTTTTAAAATAAGCTATCAAAATTAACATTTTCTTCTTATTTCCGTAATATTTTTGTCTTCTCTAATATAGCATACAGTACAAAAGTCTCCAAGAAAAACTGCCAAAGAAGTTTCAAAAGACACAGACCAAAGGCAGAACAAGTCAGAGTTCTGAGTGGTAATCTACTAATTAGCAAACCTGTGTGAGACAACACAAAAGCGTGAATTTCATTAAATTTGAAAATATTAGGTGAAACTGGGTATCCTCAGAATGAGAGGTCAGCGAAAGGAGAAATTCTCCAGCGCTTTACATAACAAGGCAAAGGAGAGCAACCTGTGCTTACACACCATCATAGGATACCTCATGTGTGCTTAACCAAAATAGTGAAAATTCCACAGTGAAGTAACTCATAATCACACAGGTGAAGTCAATCAGAAGAACCACTCTCCCCGAATTAGCTCAGACTTAGCTTTAAAGTGTGTCCATAGATCTTGCAGGCAAGCAGGGGGGTAACACAATGATCCAAAAACCCTTGATGGCCGGGTTCAACCAAACCCGATTTCGGAAACTCAGTGTTCCTTCATCAGGAACCCATTGCTGCATGATAGCTGGGGAAAACACAGGAAAAATCTGAACTGGCTGGGAGGAGGGCGGAGCTAACAGAGCGGAGCGCACGCTGCGCTTAAAAGCCAAACAGAGAGACGTCATGATAGAGCAGGCCAATCCGGACGCTAGGCCAATGAGCAGAAGAAAATGAAACTATACAATCGTAGGCCTAGAAAATCCTGGCCTACATTTCCAGAGCCTATTTTTCACAGGGGCACAATCTCTATAGTGTACCATCACGTGAATGCCACTGATCACGTGTCAGCTTTTTAGGCAGCTGCTGATATCGTCGCCCTATAGAGAACCTGGGGCTATAGGGCCTAGCAAGTAACCTAGGCTCCGGAAATGTAGGCCAGGGTTTTACAGGCCTACATTTCCGGTGCCTAGGATCCTTGTAGAACTCTGGCCAGTGGCATCTAGCGACACTGAAGTCTGGCAGCCCCCCTAAACACGCCCACTTCCTGGCTTCAGTATCACTAGGCACCGGTCCCGGAGGGCGCCTAGTGGTGCCTAATTTATTCAATGTGTTTTAAATTGTTTTTTTATGGTTTTAATGTTATAAATATGAAAAAATGAATTCAGAAATATTGTGTCATAATAAAGTATTTAAATTAACATGGAGTCCATTGACAAATTTTGTTAACTCTGATTAGTTGGATAATGCCTTTATTTCATAATTGATTTGTATATCCAGGGGGGAGGGGGTAATATATTTTGTTGTATTCATTGATCGATTGTAATTGCTGTGTATGACGTTAATTGTATGTTTATGTTTAATGCACTGTTCTCAAATTGAAAATTAATAAAGATGTATAAAAAAAAAAATTGAAAAATGGCACAACTGATTATCACACCACTTAAAATCAATTAAACACTTAAGTTAGGCACTGGTAGGTGTGAACTAGGAGCCTACCAGCGCCTAACTTTCTGCAGCCTTTGCAGAATCAGGCCACTAATACATGGATTTTATATTAGTATATCTAAGGTTATTTTAAAACATTTTTCATATACATTCTAAGAAGTTGTTTGGGAGATAAATAATGAGTGATTGGAAAATTTAAATGTCTCAAATTATTCGCTCTCACAACATTTTCTAAGTTTTTCATTGGCATATGTATCACAAGGCAGTTCTTCACCAAGGACACCATTGCTGACTGGCAAGAAACCATCGGAGACTCCTGTTTCTCTAGTCCTTTTTGCACAGACATTATCTTTATATCATGTATTTAGTGGTACCATATTTGTGAAAACAAAATAGGACACAGAAAATAAAATGGTTGCTGCCTTGGCACCACCCTTACTCCCAGCCCCACATCACCACCACATGGTATGCAGTCACCTTGCTCTGCCTCCCATAAGGCTAACACTCTCTCTACCTCTCCACTGCAATTGCTCTACAAGAGGAGAGTGAACGGCTTCATATTATGCTGCTTCTTCCCCTGTACCTGCCTAGAGAACTGACTGCTCATCGGAACAGTCAGAGGATGTAGATAACTCTGCAGTTCATGAGCAATTGACTCTAGGCTGCTGGGCAGACATAGGATGAGGAAGCAGTGTGACACAGTGCATAGGCAGCGGAATGGTGTTTTTTGTTTGGAGGGCCAAAAAAGCTCTGCCCCAGACCCTGCCCCCCATAATAGTTCTATTTGTAATACCATTTTTTCCATTCATTTTTCATATATACACACAATATATCTTATTAACAATACATAATAGTTAACCACAAAATTAAACTATACAAAGCACACTGTATGCTTCTCAATATTCATTCCTACCAGAACATCTGACCATGGTCACAAATGCAGAACACAGATAACCCCTATGCAAATACAGGACCACAAACTAAAAGTACTAATACAGTGGTACCTTGGATTACGAGCATAATCCGTTCCAGGAGCATGCTCGTACTCCAAAATGCTCGTTTATCAAAGCGAGTTTCCTCATAGCTTTGATACGTTCCCCCCCCCCCCCACGAGAACCAGCATTGCTCCTCCCAAAGGCCCCCCCTGCGATCCGGCACCCCCCTCCCCCCGTGATCTGGCACCCTCCCCCCCGCGATCCAGCACCCCCCCACCGCCGCGATCCAGCACCCCCCCGACGCGATTGGGCACTCCCCCGCCGCGATCGGGCACCCCCTCCCGCTGTGATTGGGCACCCCCCCTGCCGCTTCTTACAGTCATCTGGGCACCGGCACCTGCATGTGAACTCACAGGTCTTGAGCATGCACAGATGCTCACGGCCCAGCAGAGGAGGAGGACAATCTTCGGGCACCGGCACCAAGCACAGGACATGCCGGTGCCGGTGTCCAGATGACTGTAAGAAGCGTCGGGGGGGGGAGGGTGCTGGATCGCATCGGAGGGCTGCCGGATCGCGGGGGGAGGGTGCCGGATCGCGGGGGGCGCTCGTAAATCGAGCCACGCTCTGTTTCCGAGGTGCCGATTTTGCAAATGTTTTGCTCGTCTTGCAAAACACTCGCAAATCGGTGCACTCACACTCACTGTATATGCACTCACTGTATATGTTTTCTGGTGATTTTGTTTTTTCTAACCATCTTTTCCCAGTCTATGGCTCTACTTCCTTCTGTCTGTGCTCTTAACTGTGTATCCAGGGCCTTATTATCCATTTGCTGCTTTTCTCTCCTTCACTTTCAGCCCTACAGCCATCTTTATCATTAACTTAATATTCAACTTTCTTCCATTTTTCTGCTTTCTTCTCAAAATCTATCTAGTTTTCCATATCTTCCCTTTCATCCTTGTGTACCAGCTCCTCGCTCTTTCTTCTCCCCTATTCCCATCTATCTATAAGAAGCATTTCTTTTTATCTCTTCCCTGCCACACTCATTGCTATGTATCATCTCCTCCTTCTGTCTCCCTTTCCCTTCCATCCCTGTGCACCATCTCATCCTTCTCTCTCACCCTCTCCTATGGTCAGACATCTGTGTCTTCCCCCTTTCCCTCTCCCTATGGTCTGGCATCTTTCTCCTTTCCTTCTCATAGCCTGAAATCTCTTCTTCCCTCCCTCCTTCTTCCTGTGGTCTGACATCTCTCTCCTCTCCTTCCTGCAGTCTGGCATATCTCTCTCCCCTCCTTCCCTTCCATTCCAGTGGTCTGACAACTCCCTCTTCCCTTCTTTCATCAACCTTCTCCGGAATCTGAAGATGTGCGATGATCTACTAGCAATTCAGGCAGCAAAACTAGACCACCATCTCTCCTACTTACTGATAACAATGCCTGATTACAAAACCCTCTATTCAGGAAATTTGTCAAGATAAACTAAAGCCATACCTAATTATCCCTGCTCTTGTAAATTTCTGAATAAGTCATAGTCCTGTAATTAGTACCTGATACTGTAATTCTCCTGGAAATGTCCAGTTTAACCTTTTATAATCCACCTAGAACTGCAAGATTAAGGTGGAATAAAAGTCACTAATGTAATGTAATATTTATCAAAAATCCTACAGAGAATTAAATAAGACAGAGATTTCTATGGTGCAGTATTGAAAATATAACAATTGACAATGGATTTGAGCAGGTTAGGACAAGCAAGGCAGAATTATTATTATTCTTTTTTTGTTCTGTTTTATAAAAATAGATGCAGGAATTTTACACTAACAGAGCAGAAGTAGAAACCATACAGTTAGCAGAAAATCTCATGGCAAAAACCACAGTTAGAGAAAATATTTTAAAAATAATCTAGAATTGTGCTTAACTGTTGAAGCCCTGTTGCAGTGTATATGGAGGGAAATTATCCAGAGAACAGTGATATTCAAACATCTATCCAGATAAAGTTAGAACAGAAAATACTGTCCTAATTTTATCTGGTTAGCTAGAGGTCTGAATATTGCCATTGTGCAGATAGCGCCAGTATTGACTGCTGTAACTGGATTTTTCAGTGTAGCTCACTACTGAATATTCATGTTTTATTTAGCTACCACAGCTGGCATACTTAGGAAAACAATTACTGTGAAAATTGAATATTTACCTATATATTTAATAAAGAAAATAGCAAATACAGTAGTTCAAACTCAAATCCCAAAAAACATTGGTTATTCAATGAGGA
This sequence comes from Geotrypetes seraphini, assembly GCF_902459505.1. Taxonomy (NCBI): domain Eukaryota; kingdom Metazoa; phylum Chordata; class Amphibia; order Gymnophiona; family Dermophiidae; genus Geotrypetes; species Geotrypetes seraphini. The sequence goes on along the minus strand of NC_047090.1, from coordinate 69,692,688 downwards.
ACGATCATATGAGAGGGTGCTGAAAAGTTCTCGGCCCAACTAACTTTCTAAATTCTGAGTGTTAATTTTGCCACTATAGCTATTTTATTTTGCAAAGTGCCAATTTGCTGAATTTTAATGCTATGTTTTGACTGTTTCAGACCACTAACATTTGTTTTTCTGAGATCTGTGTACCCAACTGGACCCCTGAGGAAGGCGTGTTTGCCAAACACGGACCGTGTAGGGTCTGGTAGGACTAAATATGTGGACTAATATATTTGTGTTTACTCGTGTTTATAAGAACATAAGAACATAAGCAGTGCCTCTGCCAGGTCAGACCACAGGTCCATCCCGCCCAGCAGTCCGCTCCCGCGGCGGCCCAAACAGGTCACGACCTGTCTGTATCACCAGAAGGGGCTCCCTTGCCACCTTGGTTTCTCATTTAAGTCCTGTCTTCCTATCGAGGTCCTAACCCTCCGGTCTTGCACATGCACGACCTGGTTTGGTTTCTATACTCATTACCTGGTTAGTTTTCTATACTTGTGTTACATCCCAGCTCCTCCCTCAGTATCCCATGATCCCTTTATCCTTCAGGAATCCGTCCAATCCCTGTTTGAATCCCTGTACCGTATTCTGCCTGATCACTTCCTCCGGTAGCGCATTCCAAGTGTCCACGACCCTTTGGGTGAAAAAAAACTTCCTTGCGTTTGTTCTGAACCTATCTCCCTTCAGTTTCTCCGAATGCCCCCTCGTACCTGTTGTCCCCTTCAGTCTGAAGAATCTGTCCCTATCCACCCTCTCTATGCCCCTCATGATCTTGAAGGTCTCTATCATATCTCCCCTGAGCCTCCTCTTTTCCAGAGAGAAGAGAAGAGCCCCAGCCTATCCAACCTCTCGGCGTATGGGCAGTGTTCCAGCCCTTTTACCATTTTCGTTGCTCTCCTTTGGACTCTCTCAAGTACCGCCATGTCCTTCTTGAGGTGCGGCGACCAATACTGAACGCAGTATTCCAGATGCGGACGCACCATCGCCCGATACAATGGCATGATGACTTCCCTTGTTCTGGTTGTTATGCCCTTCTTTATGATGCCAAGCATCCTGTTGGCTTTTTTCGAGGCTGCTGCGCACTGTGCAGATGGCTTCAGTGATGCATCCACCAGCACACCCAAGTCTCTCTCAAGTCTGCTGTCTCCCAACAATACCCCCCCCAATTTGTAGTTGAACAACGGGTTCTTTTTCCCTATATGCATGACCTTGCATTTGTCCACGTTAAAGCGCATTTGCCATTTGTTTGCCCAGTCTTCCAGCTTGTCCAGGTCTCTTTGTAAGTCCTCACACTCCTCCCTGGTCCTAACTCTGCCGCACAGTTTGGTATCGTCTGCAAATTTTATAACCTCGCACTTTGCCTCCTTTTCCAGGTCATTGATATCTTTTGGAAGAAGTGATTAATAAATCATCTTTTAGAACATCATTTTCCACAGTTTTTCCTGTTTTTATCGTTCAGACCACTGAATGAACCATATTAATTTAAAGTGTGGAATTTTCAAGTTTGAAACTCTGAGTCATCATGAAGTTCCTATTCCTATAGAAGAAAACTCCAAAGAACATAAGAATAGCCTTACTGGGTCAGACCAATGATCCATCAAGTCCAGTAGCCCGTTCTCACGGTGACCAACCCAAGGAGTAGCAACATTCCATGCTACCAATCCAGGGCAAGCAGTGGCTTCCACCATATCTTTCTCAATAACAGACTATGGACTTTTCCTCCAGGAAATTGTCCAAACCTTTTTGTAAACCAGCTACGCTATCCACTCTTACCACAACCTCTGGCAATGCATTTCAGAGCTTAACTATTCTCTGAGTAAAAAATATTTCTTCCTATTGGTTTTAAAAGTACAGTATTTCCCTGGAACTTCATCTTGTGTCCTCTAGTCTATGTAAGAAGTGGTGTGCAAACTTTCAGCGTGGAGATTTCGAGATGGAAGATGTAACAAGGTCTGGGAGGCCTCAAACAGTGTTAGCTCCTGAAATTCTTGATCATATCCATGATCTGATTATGGCAGATCAGTGAATATCAGCTAAAACAATTATTGAGACACTACAGATATCCAGGGAACATGTTGGGTGTATAATCCATGAGCAGATGGCTATGTAGAAGCTCTCAGCCAAGTGGGTGCCAAAATATTTGAATGCTGATAAGAAATGACATTGAATGGACACTTCCAAGTTGATTTTGCAGCATTTTCAGTAAGCTGGTGCCAACTTTTTGGAACGACTAGTTACTATTGATGAAACATGGTTATACCGCTAAGATCCTGAGACAAAACAACAGTCCATGCAATGGCAGCACTCAGGTTCTCCAAGGTCAAGGAAATTCTAGATCCAAAAGTCAGCAGGAAAGGTCATGGCTTGGCTGCAGTAACTTAGGGAGGTCCCAGGGAAGAGGAGTGGTAGTAGATCAGATGCTTGCACCCTGTTTGCAAGAAGCTTCAATATTATACCTTCAGGGATTGTGTGAGAGATAACTGAAGACTGCCAAGATAGGCCTTGGGTGTTTGAACTATAGCAGCGAAAGTATCTAGCCCCTAAATGAGGAAAGATGCTCTTAAAAAGCGACCTGAAAACCCTTGATAAAGCCATTTAGTGGCGAAATGGGTCCTGTCGGGGCTGTCTAGAAACTCTGCATTTCAAAAGTTAAGTGAAAATCTCTTATAAATTAAAAATTGAATATTAATTAAACAATATTTAAGAGATTTAAGTTGAGCACTAGGGAGGTGGTAGAAGTAAAGGTCAATGATTAAAGCCTGTAACCAGTCAGTCTTGGTATCAAACATCAGTGTCCTAAATCAAGTGGGTTTAATCCCATATACCTTGTTACTTCAGTGTTTGAAATATAGACCCATGTCAGGGGCTATTGGAAATTGGACTGTGCTTGTAGAAAGTACCAAGGTTGTGAGAAAAACAGGGCTGGATATTTCCTTTTGTGTACATAAATACACTTCTCCCTCGGTATTCGCGGGGGTTAGGTTCAGAGCCGGATAGCGAAGTATGAAAAATCGCGAATAACTTCTCGGCTGGCTCTGACCCACCCCGCCTCCCTCCTGCGTCCCCGGAACCTTACCTGATGGTCTAGCGGTGAAGCGGGGCAGGAGCAATCTTCCAATGCTCCTGCCCCATGCAGAGCCATCATCAGAATGGCTGCCGTGAGTTCCCATTGTAGTCTCTGCACGGGGGCATGGGGGCATGGCTCTGCAAGGGGCAGGAACATAGGAAGATTGTTCCTGCCCCGCTTCACCACTAGACCACCAGATAAGGTTCCGGGAAAGCTTGGACGGCTTAAAAATAGCCAAATAATGAAAGTATTTTTTTTGTAAAAAAATTTTCGAATAACCGAATCTGCGGATACTGAAACCGCGGATTTGGAGGGAGAAGTGTAAAGCAATTTTACTTTTATCTGTATCCTGTGTGCTACATTTTGTGGGGCCTGCATCTAGCCACTAATCCACACTACCACAACCTAGTGAGAAAACAGAATAAACGGAACTGCTATAGATCTCTATGTAGACATCAAATGCTAACAAAATACTGCACTTTCATCATAAGCACAAAACGCAGGTTGTTCAATGTCGGTCCTCGAGGGCTGCAATTCAGTTGGGTTTTCAGAATTTACCCAATGAATTTTCAGGAGATCTGTTTGCATGCCTTGTTTCCATTTTAGACAAATAGACCTCATATGTATTCATTTGGGAAATCCTGAAAACCTGACCAGGCAAAGGCTGAGGTTGGACACCCCTGACAAAATGCAAACAAGGACCACAGATCAGTAATAGAGATATGAAAGCAAAAATCTGACCTAGGAACTCAAGAAAGTCAGAATTCACATGTACAGCAATACTAGAGAGAGAAACAAAAATGAAAAACCGTTCAGATTTACCTGAGGGCTGATAACAAGGTTGAAATGCAACTCCCCATTGGTTGTGCCGATTGGTGCAGAAGGAATACAATCAGGACAGGAGCAATTATGAGCAGAAAAGACTCAATTTTGGTATGACTCCTTTAGGAGATGGTTAGTGTTTATGAAGCCAGGGAAGCTGAGCTGTAGGCTGTTGGGTTTTTTATATTATTATTGCTTATCTGCTTCTGCTGTGCTCGGGCAGGTCTTTGGCACTTTTCTAGCAGTTTTTGATGGTGGGAGTTTCTTGAGGTGCCGGCTGAGGAGGTTGTGTTGAGATAGTTGGATTAGAGTTTATCAGGGAGCAGCTGTGGTGATTTTCTGGCATGGCTTGGATCATTTTAATTCTCCTTCTGCAGACTGTTTGCATCTGAAAGACCATCAGGTAGTCACTGGGTCCTATCTCTCTACTTACCCTCTTTTTTGAGGACAAAAGCTTCTGAAAATCTCCAACCCTAATCACCTATATCATTTGAATCAGGCTGCAAATGCCTTTCACACAAGTCTGTCAGGCAGCATGTATATTAACTCTACCTATCCCTGAAACTCAGAAATACCTGCCCTTGCTCTGAAAACAGAACTATCTCTCTGTTTGGGACAAAATTGAAAATTTCCAACACTAATCACCTACATTTGAATCAGGCTGAAAATGCCTTTCACACAAGCCAGCCAGCCTGCATTCATTAACTCCACCTACTGTATCTCTGAAACTCAGATATACCTGTTCCTGCTCTGAAAACAGAACTCTCTCTCTCTCTCTACTTACCTTACTTCTGAAAAGTATGTAGAATTTTATTCTGTGAATTGTATAATTCTGACTCTACTTTTGAGAAATACTTCCTCGACAAAATATATATTAACTTCTAGGAGACCTATAGAGAGTTTCCACAGCCATATTGCACTCAGCCTCAGGCTCTCCAACCCTTCCATCATCCCACCTATCTCTATGTTCACATCACAAATTTGCCGCCATCCTATCAGTCTCAACACCTTCCACCTGTTGCTTAACCAAATCCAACCTGAAGAGGCTAAAAATAACAAAATTGCAAATGTAATTTCAATAGCTCAAATATTTTACCTCCTTAAACTTATAACAATCTTGCCCATCATGTGCTTTGCTATCACAGTCATCATTAGTAAGGGCAGATATGGTGACTTAAAAAACCCTCCCAACACAGCCCACACAACCTAATATCAATCCCCAGTCCCCCAATTACCCTTACAACAAATAACTTATCTATCACCCTCATAAATGCCAGATCAGTAAATACAAATACATCATACTAAATTACCTCCTCAAAGAAAATAATTGGAACACTTTCCTGATTACCAAATCCTGGCTGAAAGATAATGAAGGAGTTACACTAGGTATGATATGCCCCCTAGGCTATCAAGCCTTAGCATGCTCTCATACAAACAATAAAGGAGGAGGAGGAGCAGCCATTATAAAATCAAACATCATCCCAAGACTGATAGACACTGTCACATTAAATGGTATTGAATGCCTCATCTTCTCCACTGGTCATACCAGAAGCCTTACCTTTGCCCTGATCTACAGAGCCCCAAGCTCCACAAGAATGCCCTAGATGACCTCATAACATTCATCAGCAAGCTAGATATGCCCCACCAACAAATCACCATCCTTGGCAACTTCAATTTTACAAACTATCCCAACATAACTGGGGCACCAGCTGATCTCAAAAATAACAATAACAGACCTAGGCTTCCACTAGATCATCTCCTCAACCACCCACACTGTGGGCAATACTCTTGACCCAGTCTTCACAAAAGGACCAACTCGCCGATCCTCACAACCAGCACTACAACTCTGAGCCAGTACCCTGGTCCAATCACTACCTTATCACATTCCATCTCATGAACAGAGCTACTGAACACCCAAACAAGGACACTACCCCACTCAAGAAGATACTCAAACCTAACTGAATCAACCTAGAAAAGCTATCATCCAGCATCTTTAAAATAGCCAAAATGACTGGGGTCAAACCAACACCCGTCAAAGAAACTGCATCAAATTGGCATACTCAAGTCAAGACCCTAGATGAAAACCTAGCAGAAACCAAGAAAATAAAACCTAACACTTGCAACTTCTCTTCTCCCAGTTTACAGAAGAAGAGAGAACTAAAAAAAATGCTGAAAGAAATTGGTGCAAATCCAAAGAAAAAAAGGACAAACCCCATTGGAAAAAAACTGTTACACGAGTATAAACTATTGATCCATGATACTAATCTCATACAGAAAGCTCCAAATAGATTGAAAACCTCTTCACACTGGCAAAAAACTTGCTCATAGCCTCACAAGGATATCATAAAAACCTACAAACCACCTGGACAGTGAAACCCTCTCAATCTACTTCCAAGAAAAAAATTGCATAAGTGCAAATCTTGATTCAACACCTCAAAGCCTAGCAAATACCCAGAATGACCCCCCTCTATGAGATAACCTGGAACTGAATCCCTCTATCACTTTGAGCCAGCCTCTCATGATGACATAGCAAAAACAATGACCGTGCTACAACCCTCTGGTTCCATCCTCAATTCATGCCTACTGAATCTCCTTACGGTGACAAAAGACACCTTCATCAAATCGATCCTACCTCTAATAAATTCCTCCCTGCAATCAGGAATAGTACTGCAAACCTGGAAATCAGCAATCATCAAGCCAATCTTTAAAAAAAAAAAACCCTGGATCTGAACGAACTATAGACCGGTCTCCAACCTTCCCTTCATCTCCCAGATCCTTGAAAAAACTGTACTATCACAACTACAGGCCTTCATCGACAGACAGAATGCCCTATCCCCTTACCTAACTGGGTTCAGAAAATTCTAAAGCACAGAAACAGTCTTAACAGACATATCGATGACTGCTGGAACATATTAGACAAAGGAAATGATGGGCTACTGGTCCTTCTAGACCTCAGTGTCACCTTTGATACCATCAATCATCCCTGCCTCCTCGTCAGACTGTCAAATATTGGAATCAAAAATCGAGCACTCCAGTGGTTCTCATCATTCCTGAGCCATAGGACCCAAAGCGTCCTACTAAGATCTATTCTATCGCAATCTAAACTGATAAATTATGGAGTACTACAGGGTGCCCTCGCATCCCCTCTGCTTTTCAACTTCTATATTAGATCGGTGATAGACATCGGCTTAAAATATGAAATAAAGATCCACTTATTTGCTGATGAAATACAACTGTACCTACCACCAGGCTTAAACTGAGACACTCAAATCTCCAAACTACACAATTACCTCTTGGAAATTTAAGGGTGGATGACCCCAAAAAGGCTGCAACTAAAAGTGGTGAAAACCGAGCTCCTCTGAATACAGAGAGGTGACCCTGAACTCATCTGACCTTCAATCTCTTGGGAATCTGCCACCCTGATGGACAAAGACAAAGTACGCAACCTAGGGGGTGATCCTGTACAGCCACCTTTTGCTCTCTGACCATATCTCCCAAATAGTTTCTGCCTCATTCTACTACCTCGGGCAGCTACGGAAAATCAGATGATACTTCTCGGACCCAGACTTCACTCAACTACTCTATGCCTTTGTCCTCTCCCATATGGGCTATTGTAATGCGCTCACTACAAAAAACATCCATCGACTCTAACAAGTATAAAATGCTGCCATCCGACTTCTTAAGAATCTTTACATATGATTCACAATCACCCCAGCATTGCACGCTGCCTACTGGCTGCTGATCGACAAACAATTTATCTTGAAAGACCTAGTAATGGCCTACAAACTCTTCTATGACATGGTATCAGCCTATATGGCCTCCAAACATCTGCTCTACGCCACAAATTGACTGCTTTGCTCACAAGAAGGAAACTGATTACACACACCTTCAGGATGCATCCTCCACCTTGAGACTCCCTGGAAAGGATCTTATTCACACTACCTACCGTGCCTCTGGAACAAACTACCTACCCACATAAGATCATTATAAGATCTACTAAACATCAGAAGACAATAAAAACTCACCTCTTCCCTTGACCCGCTATGAGTGCACCAAATTTTCTGGACCTTATGAAAAAGATCACTGACCCTCCACTATCTTGAGTCTCAAATGCTGATGTGCTTCGTCCTACCATGCCATGTACTGTTGCACTTTATATTTCCCATCATATAATGCTCTACCATACCATGTCCCCTCCAGTGGTATAATGTATAACCTTCACTGCTATGCATGGTTTCACTGTACTATGTACTATGTCTGACCATGCCGTTTTTTTCATATGTTTTGCCACACTTTGTCATACTGTCACCATTTCTCTCATATTTTACTATACTGTACATCACATCTTCCATACTATATCTGCCATACTATGTCTACCAAGCTACACTTTCTCTTGCTATGTCTGCCACACAATGTTTTCCATTCCATGTGTACCGTGCTAGGTTTTATCATGCTACACTTGCCTTACTATTTTGCCATGTCATGTTATACTAGGTTAGCCATGCTTGTAATACTGTTTGCCGTGCATACTATGCTCACCATACCATATTTTATCATTTTATGTTTTACCATGCTTTATGTTTTGCCATCTTTGTCGGACAATGTTCTGCCATATTATGTTTGCCAAAAACAAAAGGAATTGACCCGTGTTAGGTCCTGTATCCCTAGCAGACTAGGTCCTTTAAGGCTCTTATGTGGATGATTTATTTTTATGTGGATGGAATTATTTTATGTGGATGATTTCAGTGTACCTTTGGAACTTTGACACTTTCAAATAAAATCCATTTAGGAACATCGTCACTCCACAGAGTTTTTTTAAAATGTTTTCTCATATTATGTTTGCCATCACTTTGTATAAATATGCTTTATTATATTTATAAACTTGTAACCCATTCTGAGCTTTTCTGGGAAGATGGGATATAAAACCAAATGAATAAGTGGAGGGGCATAATCAAAAGCAATGTCTGAGTCAGTTTTTCACCTAAGTCGTTAGTTGCCCAAAGTCGCTAAGTAAAATGTCCATTCCTGAAAAATACATCCAAAATTTTTTTTTTTTTTCGAGAATCGTCTAACTGTACGTCCAGCCGTTTGATCGTCCAGACCGCTAAGTTGTCTATCTTTATACCCCATTCTCGTCCTAAAACTTGTCCAAGTCAAAAAAGCCCAGAACAAGACCTTTTGGATGTCGACGGGGTCAGCGAAGTAATGGACTGGACACCCAAACATTGCACTAGAGTAGTAGGGTACCTTACAGGGCACTGCTGTGAACTGCACAAAAAGGGTGCCACATACACACCTCACCACAACAACCTTATAAATCATGGTGAGCCCCACAAAATACCCCCAGAACCTACTAGACCCACCTGTCTACCATCCCAATAGCCTTTATGGCTGCAGGTGCCACTTATATGGCAGTACATAAGGGTTTTGGGGAGGAGCACATGTTTCACCATGCATGCAGTTATTACAGTAGCTTATGGGCCTGGGTCCTCCTCTCCATGGTTCACTAGCCCACCCACATGACCACTTAAGACACCTCTGTGCAGCTCTACTAGGCTTTGCTATGCCAGGCTGCCAGGTGCTGATGTTCTGGAGGCAGATATGTAAAGTTGTTATTATGATTTTTATGGCGGGGGGAGGGGGGTCAGTGATCACTGGGGGAGTATGTAGGGGTCTGTACTTTGCTCCTGCAGTGGTTATCTGGTCACTTAGGGTGCCTTCTTTTGACTTAGACCTGGTTTTAGATAGCTTAAGTCACAACGTTCAAGTTCCATCTAGGCAGTGTTGGTAAACTTTCGGTTATACATGCAGTACAACTAAGTCTAGGACAGCCCATGTCCTGCCCAAATCTCGCCCTCGCCACTCCTCCTGAAACGCCCCTTTTAGCTCTGGGCGTACTGCAACACTGTGAAGGCCTAAGTCGTTTATAGATACGTCTAAATATCGTTTCAATTATCGGCACTTGGACGACTTGTCTCACTGATCATCCAAGTGCTGATTTAGGCTGATTTTTAGACGTATTTCTGTTTCGATTATGAGCCACATAGTGTCTGCTGACTATTTTGTGTTATGGGAAATGATTTTTTGGGGCTTATGTGGGTTCTTCAGGAAGGATGGAAGGAGTGGTGGGTTTGGGTAGTTTGATGTTTGGGGATTGGTGGAAAATTTGGTTAGTTTGTGAGATATTAGGAGGGTGAATAAATTATGGTTCCAAAGCAAAAAGTACAGTTTAGAGTGTCAATAAAGGCAAAGCAGTCGCTATATGCTTTTGGAGATACAGATAATCTAGATAAGACCATAGCTCGTAGTTATTTGCATGACTCTTTTGCAAGGAACAAACAAATCCTCTTAGGCATCCCAAAAATGTATGATTATCAGCAGTCAGTGATATCATGCAGTACTACCAATTAATCATCAGCAATTAGGAAATAAGCCAGCAGAGAATCATAGCATTCAGCTAGAGTCACAGGAAGCAGGCAAGGGGGATCCTCGGCTTTGCCCAGCTCTGGAAAATGTTGGAGCAAGACAAATCTCAAACACCAGCTTTGCTACACAAGGCAGAACTTGCCCAGATCTTGGCACTGGCATTTGCACATAAGATGTTTCCGGAAAGTCCCAAGTAAAAATTCAAGTCCCTGCAGATGCTGCACTCTAAGATGGAGTCCCTAATAACAAGATCGTAGAGTAGAGATTAAAGATGGTGGCTCCTCTAGCCAATCATATAAGCACAGAAATATACAGTAGAAAAATATGTTTAATACAGGTGTTCAGGCTTTGATGGGAAAGTAGAGATGTTTCCAACTTTCTGTACCTTGTGTTTCCAATGAACTGATAAGAAAATTATGTAGAGGGAAACAAAAAAATATGCTTGTAGTGGTTTGAAAATTCTCTTAGCCAGAGAAGAAAATATGGTTTAAAAAGATAGAGGGGCATAATCGAAAGGAACGTCTAAGTCCGTTTTCGTCTAAGCCGCAAGTCATCCAAAGTAAAAAACAGCCTAGGACACATTTTCAAATAATACGTCCAAAATATTTTTTGCTTCAAAAATCATCTATACGTCCAAGCCACTAAATTGTCTATCTTTATACCGCATTTTCGTCCAAGTCAAAAACGCCTAGAACAAACCCTGTTGGACGTGGGAGGGGTCTGCAAAGTGATGGACTGAACACCCAGACATGGCACCTAAATAGTGGGGTACCTTACAGGGCACTGCTGTGAACTTCACAAAAAGGGTGCCATGTCTTCTCCTCACTACAGCTCCCTTATAGGTCATGGTGAGCCCCCAAACCACCTTCAGAATCCCCTAGACCCACTTATCTACCACCCTAATAGCCCTTATGGCTGCAGGAGCCACTTATATGCTAGTAAAAAAGGGTTTGGGGGATGTATAGAGGAGTGAACATGTTTAAATATCAATGCAGTGATTACAGGGGCTTATGGGCATGGGTCCTCCTCTCCATGAGTCCTTAACCCACCCCCAAGACGGCTTAAGCCGCCTCTGTGCTGGACGACTAGGCTTTCCTATGTCAGGCTGCCAGGTGATGATGGTCTGGAGGCTGAAATTTAAAGGTGTGATTACAATTTTTAGGGGGGGTGGTCGGTGATCACTGGAGTAATGTGTAGGGGGTCTGTATTATGTGTTTGCAGTACTTATTTGGTGACTTTAGGTGGGTTTTTGTGACTTAGACCTTGTTTTAAATGGTCTAAGTCACAACGTCCAAGTTCTGTCGATCGTGGGCTGTATAACTTTCGGTTATACATGCTGTATGACCAAGTCTAAGCCAGCCCACGTCCCGCCCAACTCTCGCCCTCGACACTCCTCCTGAACCGCCCCGTTTAGTGATGGTCATTCAGCGGCACTATGAAGGCCTAGGTCGTTTAGAAATACATCCAAAATCCGATTTGATTATCGGCACTTGGACGTCTTTCGTTTATGATCATCCAAGTGCCGACTTAGGTCAGTTTTTGGACATTTTTCTCTTTTGATTATGAGCCCCATGGTGTTTAGCAATTGGGTAGATCTCACAGCCTGATTTATATTACATAACCATCTTTTTTCCCCAGTGTGCATCAGTGGTTTATTGAGGAGGTAGAAGGTCCTAGTGGACTGCAGCAGGGGAAGGGTGGATGTGTGAATTCAGGTGGTGGTTCAAAGGGAGGATGGGTTGCTAAGTTTGCTGAACATTCTTCATAGACTAAGGGGAAGAAACTGAAGAATGAATAGACTTAGGAAATCTGGATTTGATAGTCTCTCTAGGTGCAAGAATGTGGCTGCTGGAAATAGTTACATAAGAACATAAGATTTGCCGCTGCTGGGTCAGACCAGTGGTCCATCATGCCAAGCGGTCCGCTGGGTCACAGTGAGCCCCCCAAACCATCTCCAGAATCTCCTAGACCCACTTATCTACCACCCTAATAGCCCTTATGGCTGCAGGAGCCACTCATATGCCAGTAAAAAAGGGTTTTGGAGGTATATAGAGGAGTGCACTTTAAGTATCAATGCAGTGATTACAGGGGCTTATGGGCATGGGTCCTCCTCTCCATGAGCCCCTAATCCACCCCCAAGATGGCTTAAGCCGCCTCTGTGCTGGACGACTAGGCTTTCCTATGCCAGGCGGCCAGGTGATGATGGTCTGGAGGCTAAATTTTAAAGGTGTAATTAATATTTTTATGGGAGTGAGGGGGGTCGGTGATCACTGGAGTATTGTGTGGGGGTCTGTTTTATGTATTTGCAATGCTTATCTGGTGACTTTAGGTGGGTTTTTGTGACTTAGACCATGTTTTACATGGTCTAAGTCACAGCATCCAAGTTCAGTCGATCCTGGGCTGTACGACTAAGTCATAGTCGGCCCACATTCCGCCCAACTCCCACCCTCGACACTCCTCCCGAAACGCCCCATTTAGCTTTAGTCATTCAGTGGCCTAGGTCGTTTAGAAATACATCCAAAACCCATTTTTAGTATCGGCACTTGGACTTATTTGGAAAATGTTCATCCAAGTGCTGACTTAGGCTGGTTTTTAGACGTTTTTTTCTTTCAATTATGAGCCCCCTTAGAGTTCAATATTTTTTTATTGTTATGTAGAATAAAACATAAAAACTGTATAATAAGCAAAAGAAACAATCAAAGGTAACATCTACCAGTTTTCTTACAAGATCTACCCCAGAGACTACTTCTTGACTCATAAAAGGACACTCTTACACAACCTATCCTGCTTCCTGAAGTGTCAGCTGCCATTACTTCCCTTGCTAAGAAAAAGGCCCCTGGGCTTGATGGCATCACCTCAGAATTTTATCAATGCTTTATGCCTCGATTACTTCCCCATATGCATGCATTCTTCATGTCTCTGATCAAAGATGGCTAGGGATGTAGTACATTCACCGAAGCGCCAATCATCGTCCTACCTAAGGCGGGGAAAGACGCCACGGATATCAAGAACTACCGTCTGCTTTCATTGATCAATACAGACGCCAAGATATTTGCAAAACTTGTTGCAACTAGATTATCTTGGATAAGCCTATCTTTGACAGCCTATCTTGGATCCTCTTATTGCCTCTGGTGAGACGGGATTTATGGCAGGTCGACTATCCTCTGACAACACTAGACTTTTTGCAAATATTATACGTGGATACCAGTCATCACAGCAACCCTGAATTTTTAACAATTTTTGAGATATATGGAACTCTAAATTAAAATGCAATCTCTATAACTCCTAATGAAAGCAATGAAGTAATAGTAGATTTTGCTAAAATTGATTTTGAATCTTTGGAATAAATGTAGGAGTATCTGTTCCTTCACATTTGGTAGGATTACAAGAAATAGCACAGAAAAAAGAGGTCTAAAAGCATTGCACGCAGGATATCAATAAAATACAGGGCAGCTTACAGAAGCAAATATTAATTAATTTGAATCTGAATTTTATTAAAAACAACCATAGATAAAAGAAGAAACTATAAATGTAATTAGATTGTCCATATGCCCAACATGTTTCAACCTTAGATAATGCTTCAGGGGCAGTTTTTAACTTGCTACTAGAGAATGACAGAGGGACAAATTTGTCTCCGTCCCCTCTGGAACTCAATTTCACGGTCCCATCCCTGTGAGATTTGTCACTCTCCCTGTTCCTGCCCCATTCCTGTAAACTCTGTCTTAGCCGCACAAGCCTCGAACACATATGATATTAAAGTGTTTGAGGCTTGTGTAGATGAGAACAGAGCTTGCAGGAATGGGGCAGGGACAAGATAGGAATATGACAGAACGGGAAAATGAGTTCCTCCGGGGCGAGGAAAAATTTGTCCCCATGTCAATCTGTACTGGCTCCCCTCTAGGGTTATTTTCTAAGTTACAACTGGGGTTCAAGAACCGCTAGATGCCTGTCCATAATATAAAAACCATGCATTAGTCATATTTACATATATCATGACCGGGATAGCCATGCAGATGGTAACTCGAAATCGGAAGAATTACGATTGTCTAAATTTCCCTTTCTGGTGGGCAAATCTGTGCTCCAGCTATAGATATGAAAAAATGAATGCCGATAGTTTGGGGCACAGTAATTTATTTAAACTGGTTTGGTACCCATTGACATCTTATATTCCTTCACTATAGTAGGTCTTTGATTATGAGTCAGGTTTTGTTTATTTTTGTACACATCCAGGGAAGGGTGGGAGGGGGGGGACTATTTCTGTCCTAATTTTGACCTTTGAGTATTTACACTTGGGGGGGGGGAGGTTGAGAGGATATTATTAATTTGAATAGGGTTATTGGGAAAATTTATGTTTCTGTGTTTTATTGAATAATCATTGGGTGGGTGGGTGGGAGGGAGAAAATGGTTGGTTATGTATATTTGTAAGTTGAAAGTGTTTTATTGACTTATTATATGTTATATATTTGTGTATTGTACTATTGAAGCTTGGAAAATCAATAAAGAATTTAAAAAAAAAGTGATACATTAAAAGAAGATCTATTGCAACTAGATTTCCTATTTTCTCCAAACACAAAACAGTTTAAAAAATATTATTTAAGTTGCTCCATAAGAGGTAATGGAAACTGTGACTGCGGTTGTGCTCAGGCCTAAATTTATACCAAACTACAAAGATTTCTTTTCTGGGTTTTGCCAAATATCTAATGAATAGATGCTTTTAGAGCAGTTGCTATTTAGCTTTTTTCTTCTATTTGCATTCCAGCCAAATTTATTTTAGGTGGCTATAGCCCATAGTAAATAATTATTCATTACTCCCTTTTCCACAGTGCTCACGATTTCATGTCCATCTTATCTCCCCTCACTGGACTCTGTTCTGAAGTGTCCCAGTCTTTTCGATCTCTCCTTAGATGGAAACTGTTCCCATTATTTTCTTCCCTGTATTATTTTAATGATATTTGACCCCCCTCCCCCCTTTATGAAGCTGCGTTAGTTTTTCTTATCGCCCACCGCGGGGGAGGGGGGAGTAGTTCTATTACGAGTGACCTTCTTGAAATGTGATATTTAGAACTTCACTTTATGAGGGTCGTCATTTAGACTTGGATGCCAAGCTTTGCAAAACTATTTTTTAAGGACATATTAGCACTTACGAGTCTTTATAAAAAAGGCAGCCAAAATTACAGTTTGGGAACTGATGTAAATTTACGCAACTGAGGTTCAGCTAAGGATATGCAGGCAAACAAATGTTTACTTTGTTTAGTTCTTTTGTCATTTGCAGATTTTTGCTTTTTTTTTTTTTTAAATAAATTTCCATTTTGTTTTGTTTTTATATATTTTTCTTTCAGGGCAATTTTGTTAAGAAGTGGCTGTGGCTGTTGCCCGCCCAAAAACCTGCCCATTGGCAAACTACCCTAACTCTCTACCCCTCTCAATCCCAACCAGAATACATTAGTATCTCCTTAAGTGCATCATCCAGCCCACCTGTGACTCCAATCCTCCATAGTACCAGCATGAGATAATATATTATTCCCCACACCAAAGAGTCAGTCAATGTCCCCAGCATTTACCGGAATATCTTTGGTGGTATAGAGTCGGGAAAGTAGAGATCTCTGTTCACTCCCAGCCCATTGCTTTGAAGAAAAGGTAGCTGTAACCCCTGGACTGGAACACCAAGAGTTGGAGTCTTAGAAACACAACTTAAAGCCACAGGATTTGGAGCATATGAAGGCATACCAAACCTAAGGGTCATGGCACAGATATGTGCTGTTCTCATCAGTTGAGGTGTAACATAGCATAAGGTTCTTCCTTTGAGGAGGATGTAGTGAAATTCCCCAGGGCCTTTTCTGAAAGAAACTTCTGTGGGTGTGCAGGAACCACTAGAAATAATTCATAATTCTCTAATGCACTAATGCCAAGTTATCTGGTTCCAGGAAAGAGACTTTTTGTCCAGTCCTGGTTTTGAGTTTACTCCCTATAGCAGTGTAGGATTTATAGTCCCTAATTATTTAATAAAAACCATGCTGCATGTCCCATCATGTGTCATGAGAGGGTTGTCAGAAAGGTAGGACTGGTATAAAATCTATTTTTTCATCTGGGTAACTTGGCGGCTCTTCTTAAGCTGGTGTGGATGCTCAAATTTAGCTGAGTTCTTCAACCAGGTTTTTATTTAGATAACTAAGAGGTGTATTTTCAAAGCACTAAGATTTACAAAATTACATAGTTTAAATGCTCTGAAGATGAGCCCCTTTGTCAGTTTTTCAGTACCTTCGCTTTGGTTGATTTATTCCATCCAATAGTCCCTAACAGGGACTCCTGAGGCTTGAATACTAGACTACAACAAGACAAGAACTAGGGTTGCTCAAGGCAAGTCTTGTTGTTATTGTATTTTCAAGAAGTGCATCCAACACAAGTAAGGACAAAAAGCTTGACAAGATCCTGGAATCCTGAGCCCTCAGGAGTCAAAGCAAAGACCGAAGCCAAATACATGACTAGACATGAAAATAACACGAAAGCAACAGGAAACCTGCCCAGAAGCAAGGCAAAATGCTCAAGCCTGCCTTTGGGCTTTTCCTGATAAGCCATTCATGAAGCTGGAACTAAATGTACAAGACACAGCTAGGAATGGGCTGACCACAGCCAGACTCAATAGGCAGAGCAGCTCCTCCTGGAAGACAGCTGCCTCCCGACCCAAGAAGTTTAATGCTGGCTTGTGTTTAATAGCTATTAAAAAAATCAGAAATGTAATGAAATATAAGAAACCTGATTATTTTTTAGTGGAAAGACAAGGGAAATGTTTACATTTCCCATGTCGTTTCAAATGAATGCACACCCTAGTTCACGATTAGGTTATAATTTAAAAGTGCATAATCTTCCCTTGAACAAACTTGTCATTGGGTCACATAAACTACATGCCTTCTGAATATCACCACTGTGCCCTTGAGATGCGCCAGCACTCTTTTTAACTGAGTCAATTTTTGCAGGCAAAGGTTTGCTAAGACAAAGTTAATTAGTGAGTGGGGCAGTAGAGACTTGAAACTAGGTTTGTCCAAATAACTCCCGAAGTTACCTAGATAAAAACTTTTCTTTCATCTGTTCTTAGTTGGTGGAGTGGTCTATCTGGTTAATTCAGATAATGAACAAGACTCCTCCATGCTAACTAGTTTCATGTATGTTTGATATTTTGTGAATCACTGAGATCTGGCTGTCTCATAGTTTGGTGATATATCATATTCTGAATAGAAATATTTATTTATTTTTAAAAATTTATATACCGTTTAAACCTAAACAGTTTACATATCGTTACATACATAATTCAATAAAAAATTTGTTTCAGTGAAGTTGAGCAGAAATCCCAATCAGAAAAAAAGCTAACCATTCTACCATGACGTACAATCCTTTGTAGTTCCATTGAATTGAAATAAGATCAATTTTTATTCTCGTTGACTTAAACGCCATCTAATGTTGCCTTGGTGAGTCAAGAAGCATATTGCAGCAACACAATACAATGCAACTCCTCAAATGAATGTTTCCTTTCACCAAAATGGGCTCCTCCATTTTTTGGACTTTAGTAGACTGCCAGTGCCTCTCAGTCTTGCTTATCTGTAACCCCCAGGCCAGCATTGACCAGCAGGCCAACATTGCTCTTACTGGCACCATTCTTTTCCTGCTTGAAGCTGACGTCAATGCTGTCTGTTGGGCTGGTGTGGGGCCTTAAACATCTGTGCATGCTGAAGGTCCGCCAGCTCCCGCCCTCTCTGGTAATTTCAGAAAGGGAAGGACCCGGCTGAGGGTTTGAGCACATGCAGATATTCAAGGCCTGGCACCGGCCCAACACACAGCATTAGTGTCAGCTTTGGGAGCAAAAGAACAATGCTGGTGGTTCATTTAGTCGGTCAGCGCCGGGGGTACAGATGTGCTGGTCATCGAGCGGGGAGGTGGTAGGACTGAAGTGCCGGTTGAGAGGGGGTGGGAACAGAGGTGCTGGTTAGCAGGTGAAAAAGAGAGAGAGAGGACTCCATCCTGTTTATATCTTTCTGAAGGTGAGATCTCCAGAATAGCACACAATGTTTTAAATGAGGTCTCACTAGAGTCTTATATAGGGGCATCAATACCTCCTTTTTCCTACTGGCCATACCTCTCCCTAAACACCTTAGCATTCTTCTAGCTTTCACCATCACCTTTCCAACCAGTTTGGTCAACTTAAGATCATCACATGCTATCAAACCCAAGTCTCGCTCCTCTTTCATGCACAATTCTTCACCCCTTAAACTGTACCATTCCCTCGGATTTTTGCAGCCCAAATACATTTCTTAGCTGCCAAATTTCACACCATTTCTCAAGCTTCACTAGGTCCTTCCTTATGTTATTCACACCATCAGGGTGTTTATTCTATTGCAAATTATGGTATCATTCAGCAGCATTTCCAAAAAAATGTATAAAAGAACAGGCTAATATGCCCAAATTCTATAAAAGGAGCTCAAAATTGCATGCTCAAATTTGGGTGCGGGCCAATTTGTGCACCTAATTTTGATAAACAACCCGATTAGCATCAATAATCGGATGCTAGCAATCAAATATTGGCATTGATTGGCAAGAGTTTACATGTGCATCTTCTTAGTCGATATTCTATAAAGACATGCACGTAAATTTTTAAGCACTCATCTGAAAAGGGGGTGTAACCATGGGAGGGTCATAGGCAGGTCAAGGGCATCCACTTCAGATGTGCGCAGTTTTCACTTGGTGTAAATCCTAATATGCAGTAGAAATGAAACAAAACATAAAGGAAATAAGATTATATCTTTTTTTTTATTGGACTACCAAAGCATTTTTTGATTCGCCTTCAAAGGTAACCCTTCTTCTTCAGATCAGAAATAAGCAAATGCTGACAAATAGCAGTATATACGATACCTGACAATTAAGTTCATGAACTCATCCTAGAAAAAGTGCTACATACCTCGTTGCTAAATATCACTATGAAGAGAACAGCAAAAAGAGGCACTGGAGATGTCACAACCAACAAAGGGATACAAGCCTTTTACTGAAGTAAAGCCACTAAAATATGTAAAAACAAACGAAATCCCAACTAAGACCCAGTTTCGTCGACTGCGTCACCTTCCTCAGGGGACAATATCAATCGTGTTGGTGTCTCTGATTCACGAATGAGCTTGACGTATTGACTCAGGCATATGTTGTATTTATTCTGCACAGAAGAAAAAGTCTTTCTCACATTCACTAGCTGTGCCCTGCCCCACAACATTGTCAATCAGCAAATAGCAAAACCTGTGGCAATAGAAAAAGAGCATCAGCAGAACGGTGTTGAAAGTATGACATATCACTTTAATTTGTGAGAAGGGTCATTATTTTATCTTAGAGTCAGTCTATCTGGTTTCACAACTGTCAAAGCTGATGTTGGAGGGAAGTCTCGTAGGACAGCCACGTGCAGCCTGTGAATCGCTGCCTGCGCATCCCCCCAACAAGTTACTGAAGGCAGATGGAGCAGGTGTGGCTCAAAAAAGTAAGGGGACATGATCTTTCTGGGACAAAGGGAGAAAAGAAGGGGAGGGGAAGGAGCGCGTTGGAGCACTGGAGGGGCACAATTCTGGAACAATGGCTGGAAGGCAGGGGGAGGGGGCACAAACTTGACTCAGAAGGAAGGGAGGTGGCATGAACATGGGACACATAAGGGAGGGAGGAAGGAGGCACTAACTTGGGACATAGGAGGGAGGGAAGAGAAAGGGATAATTGTTGGGCATGAGTGTGTGAGTGAGAGGGAAAGAGATGTTGGCATATGGGGAAAGGAAGAAAGAGGAAAATTGGGCATAGCGAGAGAGAATTGAGGTAGAGATACATGGTGAATAGAAGGATGAGAGGGAGAAATGTTGGATATGGTAGTGGAAAGGGAACAGAGGGGACAGATTGAAGGGGATGCAAGAGGAGCAATATTGGACAAAGTGATGGAGGGAGAGATGTGGCATTGTGCTGGAGAGGGGTGACAGAAGGAGAAATGGGCATGGGGCTGGTGGGCAGTGGTGAAAAATGCTGCACATGATCTGGGGGATGAGAGAGGGAAGAATGTTGGATTCATGGAGGGACAGAGAGAGAGATGTTGGTTGGGGAAGGGAATGAGGTCCGGAGGAGAGAAAGCGTGCAGGAGGCAGAAACCCCTTCCCCCAGAAATATTGGATGCACAGTCAAAAGGAAGTGCAACCAGAGACTCATGAAATCACCAGCCAACAAAGGTAGGAATATGATTTTATTTTTATTTTAGTGATCAAAATGTGTCCATTTTGAGAATTTATATTTGATGTCTAATTTTGTACTATATTTTTCTTTTTTACTATAGTTGTTACTGAGATGACATTGTATATTTTAAAGTCATCTGCCTTGACTTTTTTGAAGCCTCCCCCCGAATAAAAATAATTAATATTTTCTCTGGTTACCATTATGCATTAATATGATTATATTGTGTGTATATAAAAATGGATGGAAGAAATTGTATTACAATTAGTACTGTTATTATGGGGGTGGGATCAGGGGCGGAGCCTGGGTGGGTCTGGGGCAGAGCTTGGGCAGGGGTACTACGTTGATATTTGTTAGACTTAGAGGGTATTTGGCTTGAAGAAGTTGAGAAACCCTAGTTTACATCTAGCAGCACTATAGAAATGATAAGTAGTAGTAGTAGCAACAGGGTGACTATTGATGGTTTCACCTCATGATAGCCACACCCTCACAGTAGCCACACCCTCTGTTATGAGCTGCAGAGCATATAAAAATGCAGTATTGCAAATAGTATACGAGTCCACAGAACACCAACACATCTCTTACTGGAAAACCAGAACAAGCACATAGAAACATGATGGCAGATGAAGGCCAAATGGCCCATCCAGTCTGCCCATCCGCAGTCTGCCCATCCGCCCATCCAGTCTGCCCATCTGCTCTTCCTCTAGCAGAACACATCTCAGTCACTCAAGCAAAATGCAGTCATATACAGAACAAGGTACCACAAATGAAAATTAGAAATATGCAGATAAAAATTTAATTGAAAACCCCAAGAAATCACACTGCATGCAGTGCAACTCTGGAAAAATAGAAACAAAGAGGCACCAGAGCACATCACAAGTAATATCACAAGAACTGTCACTTGCTGCTGTGACCTGCCAAGGATCATATTAATGCTATAAAAAGCATATCTACCTGAAGGATATAGGCCATTCAAGGACAAGTTGAGTCAGTCCTGGTTTCCAGTATATGGAATCTGGTAGGAGAAGATGCACATTTTTTATGTTACTCTCTTTCCTTTTTGATTTGTCATTTCTTATTTCTTCCCTTTTATAATGATATTTAATATTGTAAACTGCTGTGAAAGCATAGCTCCAGGCGGTATATCAAATGAGAATAAATTTGAAACGTGAAGCTTTTACGCCATTTCCTGCAGTGAGATTAAAACCAGGACTGGTTCTACTTCAGGTTTCAGACGTATGACTAAGAAATTCATGGAATCACTTTAGACAAAGCTGTATTGTTCTAAAAGAAGATGTCTTCAAAGCAAATACTGTCTCAACCCTTTGGAACACTGTATACTTCACTCTTTGTACAGAGCTGGGGTTACCAGATGTCCGAATTTATCCAGACATGTCCTCTTTTTAGAGGACTGTCTGGATGTATTTTTTAAAGGAAGCAGTTCATCCGGTTTTTCAAGTTCAGGTCCGCATCTGGAGGGCCTCTGAGCATGCGTGGGTGTGATGCGATGATGTCACATGCATGCATGCCACATAAATTTAGCACTAACTAGTTCCAGAAATCTTATCATATCAGCGATTGGCTGGCCTGGAACTTCCTCTCCGACATCTGAATTGACGTCAGGGAGAAGGCTTGTGGGCCGGCGCCTGGACCTTCCTTTCCTGTAGTTGCGGCGGCAGGCAGGGAAGCATGGATAGAGCTCATTCTCCGCAATCAACTGTCCCATTGTCCCCATGCACAGCTTCGGGACGCTGTCTCTGAAAACGGGACATTTTGGCATTCCAAAGCTGTGCGTGGGGACAACGGGACAGGGGATCTAAAAACGGGACGGTCCTATTGAAAACAGGACATATGGTCACATTAGACACAGACACCTGGAAACAGAGGGAAAGGCTGGGCTGCTCTGTGATTGGATGTGATGCCAGTTTCAGGGAGGAGACACAGCCTCTGAGTTCCTGCCTTAGGACTGGACAATTGCTCCTGGATTCTGGTGCCTCATGGGACCAGATTGCAATCCACCAACATCTATAAAACCAGAAGATTCACCCATGCTCTCTCTCTTCTCTTTGGACCATCGCTGAAGCATATTCCTCTCTCTTTCTCCTGGGGATCATTGTGCTACAACACCTCTTCTATAGACCATGTGCCCAGCTGTGCCATGTGGTCGGCTCTCCAACTAAAGGACTTTTCAACCAGCAAAGGCCTACATCGTGCAAAGGACTGTGCACTAATGTAGATGCTGAATCTGGGGGAAGGAGGGAAAGAATAGCTGAGAAGCTACAATTCTTTTATAATATCCTCTATGATCTTTTACCCGCGTGTAGCTTTTAATCACTGTACCACACACTCCCATGGTGCTTGGTGGTAGACAGTTTGATGAATTACAGAAAATGCTTTATGTTGGACTCCCAATGAAATTGGCAGCCAATGCAATTTCTTCAAAATACCCATAACCAACTTTTAAAGTGGACTAATACAGCTGCCACATTACTTCATTCTAAATTAAAAATAAAATACATTTTTTTTTCTTTGCATCTCTCCCTCCCCAATGCAGTATTTTTCCTCTCTGCTGTTTCTTGAGCCCAGCCAGTGGTACCTTTGCCTCCCCTGCATGCAATATTGCCCTGTCTCTCTCTAAACATTTTTCCCCAGCATTACTGATTATTGTGTAAAAGCCTGCCTTGAACCTATGACCTATGACAGATGACCATCTTCTAGGATAAGCTATTCTGGGCAGTGCACAGTCAGTAGGTTCCTCTACATAAACAATGAGTACTGCTGTCCTGAAAGGATATGAAAGTTGTGCAACTACTTTCTTCTAGCAAGTAAAAGTAAAAAAAAAAAAAAGGTTTAAACTTCCACCCTGAAGACGTGAGCCAGCAGTCCAGCAGAAGAGATTTAGATTGCAGGATGTGCTGACTAAATTCTGAAGGGCCAAAAGGAAGAGATCATGGATTCAGTGGCGGTTAGGGGAAGGGGGAAGTGGAGGGGACAGACAGACCGCCCCGGGCCCTCCCTTCCCCTCCCCAAACCTCTTTAAATCTTCACCAGCACAAGCAACTACTCTGGCCTGCTTTTCGTGCCGGCCTGGCTCTCTGTAATCGTTTATGGTTCATAGGGCCAGGAAGTGATGTCAGAGGAAAAGCTAACACCGACACGAGCAGCAGGCCGGAGAAGCTGCTCGCGCTGGCAAAGATTGAAAGAGGTACAGGAGTGGGAAGGGAGGGCGTGAGTGTGGCATGAGGAGAACGGAAGGATTGAGTGGGCAGAGAGGAGGGCGTGAGGGGGCACCACCGTCCTGGGTGCCTCCTACCCTCGCAATGCCAGTGAGCTCATTACATGAGGCTTTCCCTGCCTTACATGAGGCTTTCCCTAAATAACTCTCACTTCACAGCATAAGGCGAGTGTGACGTAGTGGATAGAGCTACAGCCTCAGCACCCTGAGGTTATGGGTTCAAATCCCATGCTGCTCCTTGTGACCCTGGGCAAGTCACTTAAACCCCCCCATTACCTCAGGTACATTAGGTAGTGTGTGAGCCCACCAGGACAGATATGGAAAAATGCTTAAGTATCTGAATGTAAAGCCACTTAGGCTATAAGTGGTATATAAATAAAAATGGTCCTTTACTAGTGTGGTAGTAATAGAGTTAATAGAGCTTTGAGATCTAAAAATCAAAAGTTGTTGGAGCCAATAATGCAAGGTAGATATGTTGAAACCAGAGCCGCTGCTTTTTTAATGCAGGTATTACGCTATGGAACGCATTGGTGGGATGGTTACGGTTGTGTTCTGGCTGGTTAAGACTTAAGAGAAACCAAAAAAACCACTGTGGAGTGACGATGCTCCTAAAATGGACTTTATTGAAAATGTAAAAGTTAAGAACATAAGATTTGCTGCTGCTGGGTAAGACCAGTGGTCCATCGTGCCCAGCAGTCCACTCACGCGGCAGCCCTTAGGTCAAAGACCAGTGCCTTATTTGAGTCTAGCCTTACCTGCGTATGTTCTGTTCCATTAGGAACTTATCCAACCTTGTCTTGAATCCCTGAAGGGTGCTTTCCCCTAAGCCTCTGGAAGAGCATTCCAGATTTCTAACACTCTCTGGGTGAAGAAGAACTTCCTTACGTTTATACGGAATCTTTTCCTTTCTAACTTTAGCGAGTGCCCTCTCATTCTATTCACCTTGGAGTCTCTCTTTCTCTACTAAGTCAATTCCCTTCAGTATCTTGAATGTTTCGATCATGTCCCCTCTCAGTCTTCTCTTTTCAAGGGAGAAGAGGCCCAGTTTCTCTAGAAATAAAAGATCCACATAAAAACCTTGAGGACCTAATCTGCCGAGTGCATGGGACCCAACACGGTCCATGTTTTGACAAGATAGTCTACTTCAGGGGTCCCTGATAGTCCTAAGGTAATAGATACGTGGAATAAACAGTCCAAAAGTGCAAATGCGTGGAACTCCGCAGAGAACGCGCTGCATAAACCAAAAGCAATAAGGCTTGTTTTGGTTAAGACTTAAAAAATTATTGAAATGCAATTGTTTGTTACAACATTTTTGTGAAATGCCCAAGGTTTCAGTGGCACAGTGGGTTATTTTAAAGAGTAGTTGTTTGGGGGATTTTGCTTTGTGATGTTTATTCCTGAGTTTTTATGTTCATACTCTGTAAACCACCTAATTGCAGACGGTACATAAATGTTTTAAATAAATAATTAATAAATATAAATAAAAGCAAAACCAGAAACTAAAGAGATACCTTTTTATTGGACTAAGGGGACATTTTACTAAACTACTGTCCTCTAACCCAGTGTCTCTCAAACTGTGTGCTGTGGCACTGCGGTGTGCTCCAGAGATTCTGGGGGTGCCACGAGAGTTCAGAATTTTACTCTATTTTTAAAGATTCACGTTTATTTTCTATTTATGATATAATTGATTACAATATTTGAAAGAGGGTGGGTGGGATGGGTTATAATTTGTAAGTTTTTAGGATTATATGAGAAGAATTACAAGTGTTATTGTTGTTACTAATGGCATATTCCTATATACTAGCTGTAAGTTTTCAAAATGAATAAAGAATATATTTTTAAAAAAAATTCCCTTCATAAGTATACACTAGAATAGATGACATGTACACAGGCAGGATTAATTCTTCGAAGGCCCCTAGGCACACAAGTACACTGGGCCCCCTGGCCCTGCCCTGCCCATGCCCCGCCCCCATTCATTTACTTCTTTATTTCCACCTGTATTTCTTTATTTCTTTTATTTTAAAATTCAAAACAAACAACAAAGATTACCATACCAGTGCCAGTGTAGTTTTAGTTCTATGCAAGCCCCAAACATCTCTGAACAAATCCCCCCTTTCTTCCCTTCCCACCTACTTGCTCAGGACTTTAACTCTGAACCCTTTCCATATGTATATAAAAGTGTTCAAATGCATTGTAAAGCAGTAATACTATCCAAAACATAAGTCTATATTAATAACCAAGTTTGCAACTCCTCTCAACTGCCTCACTCTATGTCATCAAACTATAACTCATATGTATATATGTTAATTTGCAACAAAACAACAAGGCAAGCGGTTAAAAACCCTAGAGATCTTGAGCTGCTTTATCACCGGGAAGGGAGTGGCACTGGAGCCGACACGAGGTGGAAACAGGAAAAAGAAAAGGGTGAAAACTTTGCACCAAACCAAGCCATACACACCTATGATGTGGATTTCAAAACTCCTAGCCCATCGAGGGAGAACTGAGCCGTGAAGTTTGCGATCCCCGCTCAGGGAAAACTTGGCGCCAGCAAGCACAAGCAGGAGCGCTCCGATGCAGAGTAAACATCGGTGATGTGATCGCTGCACTAAAGAGTGAGCAAAAAGAAGAACAGAGAGCTCAGGGTCCAAACACCAAATGGTAAATGGTAAAACTAGAGGGCATAATTTGAGGTAATAGGGAGGAAGGCTTAGCAGCAATGTTAGGAAATGCCTGAAATGCCCTCCTGAGGGAAGTAATGGAGAGGAAAATGGTGATGGAATTCAAAAAAGCGTGGGATAAAAATTGAGGATCTCTAATTAGAAAATGAAGGATGTAAATTAAAGAACTAAGGCTGGTATTGGAGAGACATGCACAGTCTGTTTTCCATATATGGTGATTCAATGTAGGATGGGCTGGGGTGGGCATCAATGTGAACTCCACTAATATGGAACAGGAGGATAGTACTGGCCAGACTTTATGGTAGATATCCTGCAAATAACGGGATGGTTGGATAGGCTGGAGTGAGCTTGGACGGCAACTTCAGCATTTGGAACCTAGGACAATACCAGACTTTACAGTCTACGGCCCAGAAATATCAAAGAAGAGACAAGTTAATCTAATCATGCATTTTTTAATGGGTATAACTATTGGGCAGACTGTATGGACCGTTCAGGTCTTTATCTGCCGTCATTTACTATGTTACTATGTTAAACATAAAATCCCCGTCCACCTCCCCATCTGCAGCCAGCATTCCCCATACAGGAGGAGCACCTACCTGCCTGCGGCTCCTGCCCTCCCTGGATCCCGTGACACGATCCCTGGGCAGAGCTTACCTGCAGCTCACCTCGATCTCCGGGCTGTATCCAGCCAAAGGCACCACCACGGGATTCACTTTATAATCTAGTCCTCCCCAGAGCAGCCCGCGGAACTGCCCTATGCCCCTTCCAGCAGCCACCACCGCCCCTTCTCGCTGCTGCCGCTCAATGGTATTACTATTTATTATTTTTAATTAGTAGCACAGAGCGAGAGAGGGGAGATGCCGATGTCACAAGTGTCATTTTTTTCTTCAAGTGAAAAGCAAAACCCCAGCACAGTGGCATACTTAGCATATGTGACACCCTAGGCCCATAATTTTTTTAACCCCTCCCATCTGTATGAAAAACATGATTTTTAGTAACAATCCACACATCGCACAAGAGTGTACCTAGGAAAAGGCAGCATCTTACATACTGCAGTGAGCAATAAAACATTAATACACACATAGGCGTCGGAATGTGGGGGAGGACCCACAGGAGCCGTGGCCTCTCCAAAAATTGGCACTGCCCCCTTCCCTCCCTCCCCTATCAGGCTTTTCATCTGGGATCGGCTTTCTTCTGCCGCAGAGCAGCAAGGAGCACTGCCCCAGGCCCCTTCCCTCCCAACCCCTGTCAGGCTCTTCACCCATGGGAATGGCTTTCTTCTGCCGCTCAGCGGCAATGAGCAGTAGTGCGCTTTGGCGAACACTGCACCAGCCCCCTTCCCTTCCCTCCCAACCCCTGGTAGGCTCTTCATCTGGGATTGGCTTTCTTCTGCTGCAGAGCAGCAACGAACACTGCCCCAGCCCCCTACCCTCCCAACCCCTGTCAGGCTCTTCACCTGGGATCAGCTTTCTTCTGCTGCAGAGTGGCAACGAGCACTGCCCCAGGCCCCTTCCCTCCCAACCCCTGTCAGGCTCTTCACCCATGCTCAGCGCTGAGTGGCTTGTTGACTGGCACCTGTGAATTCTAGCAATTCATGAGAATTCACAGGAGTTAGTCAACAAGCCGCTCAGCGCCGAGCAGGCGCACCAAAGAACGCTCCTGCTTGTTGCCGCTAAGCAGCAGAAGAAAGCCGTTCACGTGGGTGAAAAGCCTGACAGGAGTTGGGAGGGAAGGGGCCTGGGGCAGTGCTCGTTGCCACTCTGCAGCAGAAGAAAGCCGATCCCAGGTGAAGAGCCTGACAGGGGTTGGGAGGGAAGGGGGCTGGGGCAGTGTTCGTTGCTGCTATGCGGCAGAAGAAACCCGATCCCGCAGGTAAAGGGCCTGACAGGGAGGGAGGGAAGGGGGCTGGGTGCAGAGCCTGACAGAGGGGATTGGGGGAAGGGGGTTGGGTGCAGAGCCTGACAGAGGGGGTTGGGGGAAGGTGGCTGGGTGCAGAGCCTGACAGAGGGAGGCTAGGTGCAAGGGGTAGGGAGTTGGAAGTTGGGAAGGCAGGGAGGACAGATGTTCAGGGGGTTGGGAAGACAGATAGTGCATATACTGGGAGAGGGTTGGGAAGGACAAATGCAGGAGCTGGGGAGGGAGTAGGAAAGGAGGAAAAAAGAGATGCTGCACAGGTGGAGTAGTGGGAAGGGAGAGAAAGAAATGCTGCCATTGGGGGAGGATAAAGTAACGGAGAATTATTGGACATAAGTGTGTGGAGTGAGAGGGAAAGAGAGATGATGTATATGGGGAAAGGAAGAAAGAACAAGAATTGTTGGACATGTTAGTGGTGGAGAGGAGGGAGGGAGAAATGTTGCACTTGGAGGGAGGAGAGATGACCCAAAGAAGGGAGAGATATCAAACCACTGGAATGGGAAGGAGAGAGAGAGAGCGAGAGAGAGATGCCAGACCACAGAATGGAAGGGAAGATAGAGATGCCAGACCGCAGAAAGGAGAGGAGAGAGATGTTAGACCTCGGGAAGAGGGAAGGAAGGAGAGAGAGTTTCCAGATCATGGGAGAGGAAAGAGATTCCAGGCTATGGGAAGGAGAGGAGAAAGATGCAAGACCATATGAGGTGGGGAAGGGGGAAGACAGAGATGTCAGACCATGGGAGAGGGATGAGATGGTGCATAGGGATGGAGGGGAAGGGGAGACAGGGGGAGGAGATGGTGCACAGTAATGGGTGCGGCAGGGAAGAGATAAGAAGCAATGCTTCTTATGGATAGATGGGAATAGGGGAGAAGAAAGAGGGAGGAGATGATACACATGGATAGATGGGAAGGGAAGGAAAAAAGTAGATTTTGAGAAGAAAGCAGAAAATGGAAGAAAGATGAATGTTAAAAGTTAATGCTAAAGATGGATGTATGGCAGAAAGTGAAGAAGAGAAAAACAGCAAATGGATAAGGTGGCCCTGGATACACAGTTAAGAGCAT
Organism: Geotrypetes seraphini; assembly: GCF_902459505.1. NCBI lineage: Eukaryota > Metazoa > Chordata > Amphibia > Gymnophiona > Dermophiidae > Geotrypetes > Geotrypetes seraphini. The sequence goes on along the minus strand of NC_047090.1, from coordinate 69,663,230 downwards.
AGACAGAAGGAAGTGCAGCCAGAGATTGGGAAAGATGGATTGAAAACCAAAATCACCAGGCAACAAAGGGAGGGGAAATTATTTTATTTTCAATTTAGTGATTGAATTGTGCAAATTTTGGGAATTTACATCTGCTGTCTATATTTTGCACTGTTCAGGAAGAAATGCATTTGTTTCTGTTTCTCTGAGAGTTGTACTGCATGCAGAGTCTTGAATCATAGGGTTTCGTTTATATATATATTAGTACTTTTAGTTTGTGGTCCCATATTTGCATAGGAGTTATTTGTGTTCCGGTAGAAATGAATGTTGAGAAGCATACATATAGTCTGCTTTGTGTAATTTAATTTTGTGGTTAACCATTATGTATTGTTAATAAGATTATATTGTGTGTATATATGAAAAATAAATGGAAAAAATGGTATTACAATTAGTACTATTATGGGGGTGGGGTCTGGGGCGGAGCTTGTGCCCCCCCAAACAAAAATGCAATCTTCTGCCTATGAATACACCCATTGTAAAACTAAACAAGCCAGACTAGTACAGATTAATCCTGCACAGTCAATCCTAACAGAAAACCATGTCTTTCGAACACAGAACACAGAAAACTCCTTCGCCTAGTATGGAATATGTAATCACAAACTAACCCCTCACCCTTTTACAAAACTATAGTGCGGTTTTTAGCCACAGTGGTAACAGCTCAGACACTCATAGAATTCTGAGCATCAGAGCTGTTACCACCTCGGCCAGTGCTAAAAAACGCTCTACAGTTTTGTAAAAGGGGAGATAAAATAGAAATACGTAGACAAAGATTAAACTGAACCAAGAAGCTGGACTCTGCATACAATGCAACACCATAGAAACAGTGACACATGTCCCCTAAAGCAAAAAATAATAATAATAATAATAAATAAATAAATAATTTTTTTTTTTCTACCTTTGTTTTCTCTGGTTTCTGCTTTCCTCATCCTGTCACTCTCTTCCTTTCATTCATTGTCTGCCCCTTTTATATGGCATCACCCCTCCTATGCCACTTCCATAAACTGTATGCCTCCCCCTTCCATCTCTCCCTTCACCCCATTAGTCTGGCATTCATCTTCTTCCCTTCCTTCCTCCAATGGTCTGGCATCTCTTTCCTCTCCTTCCCTTCCCTCTCCCACATCCCCCATGGTCTATCATTTCACTCTCTCTTCTCCCTTCCCCCCACCTCTATCAGCATCTGCCCCCTTTCTCTCCCTCCACCACCCTTCCATACCATCCTTCCCACCACCTTCCCATACCACCCTTCCCCTTTCTCTCCCTCCACCACCCTTCCATACCATCCTTCCCACTACCCTTCCATACCACCATTCCCCCTTTCTCTCCCTCCACCACCCTTCCATACCACCCTGTCCCCTTTCTCTCCCTCTACCACACTTCAATGCTCCTTTCTTTTTCCCTCCTAACATTGCAGCTGCCAGCTCTACCCTCTGAGCTCCTTGCCAAAAGATAGTCCAAAAGTAGAAATAGAACAGCTGGCTACATCGACAGCAACGCAGCCAGCTCTGTTGCAGGAAGATCCGGCGATGACTGCGGCTGCCGGTCCATTCCCTTATGATGTCACTTCTTCCGGAGCAAGTAAGTGACGTCATAAGGGGATGGACTGGCAGAAGCAGTCATCGCGGGCAGGGCAGGATAAACCAATAGGCCAAGTAGGCACGTGCCTAGGGCCCAAAATGGTCAGGGGGGCCCGATGAAGGAAGGCATCAACATTGTTTTTTCCAAACGGCAACGCAGGCCCCACCTTGATCGGCAACCCTCCCATCGATGGAAAGTAAGACAAGCAAGCAACGCGGGTAAGAAAGGCATCGGGAACTGTAATTTTGCAAGCGGTGCTGCTTGCCCAAAGCTTCCCTCTGATGCAGCTTCCTGTTTCCGCCTGGGCGCATGGTGGGGTGGGGCGGGACAGGGGGCCCAGTGTACTTGTGTGCCTAGGGGCCCTCGATGAATTAATCCTGCCCTGATTGCGGGACCTTCCTGTAACAGAGCCAGCCATGTTGCCATCAATGCCGGGGGGGTGGGGGGGGGGCGTTACCGTTGATGCTGGGGAGAAGCCCTTTGCTGTTTAAAAAAATGTCAAGGTGAGTCATCATCCAGTGGGCCCCCCTCACAGTTTCAGGCCCCAGGCACGTGCCTACTGGGCCTACCCTTTAATCCGGCACAGCATGTACATCATGTATGAATGACTCTGTCAATGTTATAAGCATCTGTGTGTGTAAGGATACAATGGCCCAGACAAGCATCATTCTTTGACATGATTGGTCCATGAAAACTAATGGCAAGTAATTTTAATTTTAGTTTTATTTTGTATGCAGTCATTATCCTAACATGAGCAACAAAACAATTAAGGCTTTGTTACCATTTGAATCTTCTTATTTTTGCAAACTTGGATTTTCAGCCCTGACAGAAATTAAATTAAAAAAAGAGAATGACTGCAGATGGTGAATGATGAATTATGTGTTTGCTTGTCGACTATCAAGCTGCATTTTGAGTTAATTTGCACTCAAAAACAAGCTCATCCACCACATTGATTGGCAATTATATTCTATCTACTTTAGTTTCACCGTTGTTACAATTATCTATACACAGCTTAAAGAATTTTAAATAAATAACTCTCAAATTTAATTTTTTGTTAGTTTTGCAATTTTATAATTTCAATTATAATGTGTTGCAAAAAAATTTGCTCCATTTAGGGTCTCTTCTATCAAACTGAGCTTGCAGTTTTTAGCACAGAGAGCCACTCTGAATGGACTGTGCTGCTCCCGACGCTCATAGGAACTCTATGAGTGTCAGGAGCAGCGTGGGCCATTCAACATGGCTCTCTGTGCTAAAAACTGCTAGCGCAGCATGATAGAAAATGCCCTTAGTGTGCCAGAGCTAAAAAAATTTGAGAGACACTGCTCTGACTGAATAAGTTAGGGCTGGCTAGGGCGGAGTTAGGGCAGAGCATTAACTTGGCCAGTTAATGGCAGTCTTCAGTCAACTAATCAGTTAAGTAACTCCATAAAGTTAGTACAGCACAACAATTGTCCTAACTTTATGTGCCAAGTTAACCAGGAACCGGTCTGAATGTCGGCTGATGACTGGTTAACTTCTGGGACATTCAATGCTGGGTGCCGCAAATGCCCTAGCATTGAATATCAGGGGTGAGTTCAGAAGCGGCTTACCATATGGCTCCAGAAAAAGGAGGATGGATTGAGACATCCGGGCTTTACTTTCTCTGAAAGCAATGGAAGTAAAACCCGAATGTCTCAATCCATCCTCCTTTTTCTGGAGTCACATAGAAACATGATGGCAGATAAAGGCCAAATACCCAGTTCATCTGCCCATCCGCAGTAACCATTATCTCTTCTTCTCTCTAAGAGATCCCATGTGCTTAGCCCACACCTGCTTGAATTCAGACACAGTCTCTGTCTCCACCGCCTCTTCCAGTAGATTGTTCCACGCATCTATCATCCTTTCTATAAAAAAAAGTATTTCCTTAGATTACTCCTGAGCCTGGCACCTCTTAACTTCATCCTATGCCCTCGCATTGCAGAGCTTCCTTTCAAATGAATGCGACTCGACTCATGCGCATTTATGCCACGTAGGTATTTAAACATCTCTCAAGAAAAAAACTAAGAGTAATAGAAAAATCCCAAAATTTAACTATAAAATATTACTCACCAGAGATGGGTTACACTCCCTCGATAACCATTTCACAAACCAGTGGAGAAAATCCTTAAAAATTTCAATGCAGCAGTAAACAACTTCAATACTGTTTAAAGTCCAAGCTGCTTATGTACTATCACTAGCAAAAAAACTCCACCACCACTGAAATGTAATTATCAAAAGGATAAATACCCATCACTGTGCACAGGAAAAGCAAAAAAAGTTTTACTTAGCTTGGGACCATGGTCTGAAATGCCGTGCTATGCTGGTAGAAAATGTCTGGCCAGACTGTAGATGAAAACACCACGGCACCATTTAGATGTACAGTCCAGAATCCATGTCCAATCCTCCAACAAGTGCCTTGTTTCGCCTCTCAAAGGGTTCCCCAGGGAATGTGTCAGCTGGAAAACTTCACTCCTCTTCCGTGTACACCGGCACAAGAAACACCCATTGCTAAAAAGAACTACAGGATCCAACTTCCGGTAGCACTTCCGGGTTACAGCATCATAGCAACAGCCAAAAAACAGCTGCCATTCGTCCATACAACTGCCATTCATTCTTCAAACTGTCACTCATCCAAAGAATGCCACCCACTCCACCCGCTGATTAAGGCCATTAGGCCAAATAGTATCCAAAAAGAAAATCCAGCGCTGTTCATGCTGGTACAAAAGCCTCTTCAAATTGCCCCTCCATGGGGTAACAGGAATGTATTCTAACACAAAACACACAAAATCACGCCGTTCTTTGGCATAATGGCAGGTCAGGAAATCAACTTCTTTTTTGTGACTGATATTGGACCGAGTCTTGAAACATCTGGCAATGTGACCAATATAGGTTAACCCGCAAGGACACGTCATCCCATACACCACTCCTCTTGTTTCACATCATATCTCCCCTCTCCCGCCTTTCCTCTAAAGTATACAGATTGAGATCTTTAAGTCTATCCCCATACGCCTGACGATGAAGACCATGCACCATTTTAGTAGTAACCCTAGGCTTCCCAGCCGCTTACCACAGCAGACTGAATATTGGGCCCAATGTGGGTTTAAAAAAATAATTTTATAAAATATACAACATAAAAACAAACAGACCTGAGAGAGTATTTCTATTCAAGACTGCTGTGAAAGAATCTGCTCTTTGAGATACAGCCACAAAGACCGGTAAGTTAGAGAGAGGAAAATCTTTAGAAGCTTTACAGCAGTAACTGCCATCAGGAAGTATTTTGTTTAGAGCAAAAGAAATATTTTGAAGCCTGTCACAAATCAAATAGCTGCCAGTTCTGTGGAATTTTAGTTTTCTAGGTTAAGGAAACCTAAACAGTATGAACATAGAATCTCATTTATCCTTTTCCAAAAATATACATAAAACCGGTGGAAAGAGATAGACATTTCCAAAAAGATACAATGCAAGCTGTGAGGAGAGACCGGTTTAAAATAACATACTGTGATGAGAAAGCAAATCTCTGTGTGAGATTGCTGAAAAACAATTTGCTGTGTGAGATGAAGTCATGATGACTGGCATGTGAGAGAGTGGAAGTTCTGAAGATGTTATGCAGAAATGATTCCGGTAAACACAATCACCTCTACTATAAGAACAACCATACTGAGCGGGACCAATCTGTGTAACAAGTACCAGGGGCTTCTTTTACAAGGTGCGCTAGGGCCTTAATGCGCAGAATAGCGCGCGCTAAATTGCCACGCGTGCTAGCTGCTACTGTCTCCTTTTGAGCAGGCGGTAGATTTTCAGCTAGCGCGTGCTAATCCGGTGTGCGCATTAAAAACGCTAGCGCACCTTCGTAAAAGGAGCCCCAGGAGAATCCCACGACGTAGATCTATTTTCCATAGCTTATTTCCTTAGAAGAGCAATGGCTATCCTGTATAAATGCTAATAATTTTGTATGGATTTGTTCTTCTGAAACTTGTTTGAATCTCGCTGTGTTAGGAAATCAATTAAAACCTATCTCTTTTGGGGGGGCGCTAGAGAGCCCAATGAGGTAGGACGCCATAAGCACGAGCTCCGGTGGTGAGACCCGATATTAACTCTTTAAAGCATCTATTTCCCAACACTTTGCGGCGCATTCCCCACGTTAAGTCCCTGTTATGGCGTCGAGCAAGCCGTCTAAGCGGAAAAGTGCGGAACCGCCGTCTTCCGTGAAATCGGGCTCGTTGAAATCGGACGACGCTGCTACCGCCGCCATTTTAGACGAGCTGCGCTCCATTCGTGAACTTCTCCTAAATACCAAACAGGATATTACGGATTTGAAGGCAGATATCTCGACAATTAAAGAGGAGTTTGCGGCGGCTCAAGTTAAAACCGAGCTCCTTGACAAACGTACGTCGGTGAACGAAGCTTCAATCAAGCAATTATTCCACCAGACAGCGCACATCGCCACGCTTGAATGAGCGTTGGAGGCCGCTGACAATCATACCAGAAGAAACTGTTTTAGGCTTCTTGGTTTACCTGAAGGTAGGGAAGCCTGTGATTTACCAGATTTCTTGGCTGCACTTTTACCACAGCTACTGCACATGGATGATGACACTAAACTTGAATTTGATGGGGCATTCCGGCTGCCACAGCCTAACTCAGTGCACAAAAAATATCCCAGACCGATCCTGGTTTCCCTTCTGAAGCACCAGCATGTCTTACTAATCATGAAACACGCCAAGTTACATGCACCATTAACCTTTGAAGGAAACAAGATCATCATATTGCCTGATCTTGCTAAAGAAACTGCCAAAGAAAGAAAGCTTCTTTTGTCATACAGACCTCAACTCAAGAATATAGGTGCCAAATTTGGCATGTTTTATCCAGCACATTTTCGTGTCACACATAACAATGTGACTAAGGACTTCTACAATCCTGTGGATCTCGCCGACTTTATTGAAAGTGTGAAGCCGACTTCCATAGATAAGACCTGAAGTTGATTCTCCTTATATTTCTCGGTGTTGTGTCATCTAAGGATACTAGGATCCACTGGTGTGTCATACACTTTTGCCTTCTGTAATGTGTCTGTTACTTATATCATATATTAATCTGATGGTTCACATCCATTGAAAGATTTTTGTTCTAATACGAGATGCTTTTCATTACCAAATCTCTTCCACCACCTGAAGCATTGTTGCTTGGGTTTTCTTATCTCCCTGTTCTCTAACCCACAGTATTGCTAGTTTGTTTGCCAAGGTTATGCATTTTCTTGCAGGATGCATTGAGCTATATGTATGCAGGTATTTTTCTTTTTCTTTCTCAAAGATGACTGATATTTCTTATTTTATTTATATTCAATGGTATATGTCTCTGATATTATTAACTATTGGACTCTTTTTGGTAAATCATTATATGTCGTTTCAATGTCATTAACCTTTTTCTCCTTAAATGTAAAGGGGTTTCAAAATCCTATAAAAAGACTCAAGATTTTACGTTATACTGAAGGATTTAAACCAGATATAGTGTTTTTTCAGGAGACACACCTAAATGATGTTGAAGCTTTAAAAGTAGCTCCATCTTGGGCCCATGCCCCTCTATTTTCTCCTTCAGCTGGCAGGAAAAATGGGGTCATCACTCTAATAAGAAAGAGAGCAGATATTAAAGTTATTTCATCTACTCATGATATGGAAGGTCGCTGGCTTAAAACACTATTACTTATTGGATCTACTCACCTCCAAGTTTATAATATTTATGCTCCAAATCTAGATTGCCCTACCTTTTATGACACATTAGCATCTGAGATGGGTTCAAATGCCTCTACTCACTACTTGCTGGGTGGTGACTTTAACATGATTTTATGCCCTGATAAAGACAGAAAATCCAAAGTTCCTTATAAGAAGTCTAAAACATGGTTTGCACTACAGGACATGCTTTTCCAGCTAAAGCTCATAGACGCCTGGCGTCTGATGCATCCTACGGATTCAGCTTATACTTTATTTTCGTCTCCCCATACATCTTACTCACGATTTGATTTCTTTTTAGTCAGTTACTCTTTAGTGAGTAACTTGGAAGCTTCTGATATACAATCTATAACTATATCTGATCACTCCTCCATCACACTCTCATTAACTGCTCTTACTCCCCCAAAGACTAAACACTCCTGGAGATTTAATTCTTCTCTACTGTCTGATAATGGATTTGTTGAACATATAAATAAACATATATGTGATTTTTTTGAGTTAAATAAAGTGGAAGACACGTCTTGGCAAACAACCTGGGACGCATTCAAATCATATATTAGAGGGGTCATCATTGCTTTTGTAGCTCGGAAGAAGAAAGAGGACAGAAAATGTTTGCAAGATATAGAGTCACGGATATCAAATTTGGAAACCTCACATTATGATGATCTTTCAAACCAGGCAATTCAAGACCAACTCTGTAAATTGCGTTATCAATATAATGAAAAACTTAGCAATTCTGCGTCCTCAGAACTTTTCTTACAATCAGCGACTTACTATGCAACTAACAACAAAGCTGGTCATACTCTTGCTAATTATTTAAAAATCAAATCTGAAAAAAACTAATATTTCAGCTATACGAACTGCACTGAATGATACTCTACTGGATAAATCTGCTATTTGTCATTACTTTCAAGAATACTACAAAACTCTGTATTCATCAGAACATCCATGTCTAGACTTGATTGATACTTATCTTCAGACTATTGACCATCCCACGCTAGAAGACCATGATAACAAAGTGCTTACTCAACCTCTACTACTAGACCATCTAGTGGACACTTTGAAATCTATTGCTAAACGTAAATCTCCTGGACCTGATGGTTTACCGGTCGAGTTTTATCTTGCCTTTAATGCTAAGTTATTACCAGTATTATTGCGATACTTTACTTACCTGATAGAACAAGGAGAAGCCTTTGGATCAATTACAGAAGCAACTATAATTGTATTGTTAAAACCTGACAAAGATCCCTTGTATGTGCAGAATTACCAACCGCTGTCATTGATAAATGTGGATGCTAAGCTATTTGCTAAATTGCTGGCCTCTCGTCTTCAGTCGGTGTTACCCAAAATAATTAGTATTGATCAAAATGGGTTTTTGAAAGGAAGACTGGCGAGCGATAACACCAGACTTTTTTCCCATTTAATATCTTTGGCACCCTCCTTCATGCCTAAAGGAATCACTATGGCTCTAGACGCGGAAAAAGCCTTTGATCGTGTGGAGTGGCATTTTATGTTCAAGGTTTTATCTTGGTTTGGTTTTCATGAAGATTTTATACGTATGATCAAAGTTCTTTACTCCAATCCTTCCACTAGATTAAGAATCAATGATGTCTTTTCTGAAGCTTTCACACCAACTAGAGGGACACGTCAAGGATGTCCTTTATCACTTCTCTTGTTTAATTTGGCCTTGGAGCCCTTTCTTCTAGCTGTTAAATCCAACTCAGAAATTCAGGGTTTTCAGATTGCAGATTTGACATTTAAATTGACTGCATATGCAGACGATGTTCAATTGTACACCACTTGTGAATCTCTTCTCCCTATCATCAAAGTCATCGATACCTACTCATCTGTATCTGGATACAAGTTAAATGCCTCAAAAACGGAGATCATGCCTCTAGCTGGACATCCCTGTGGTGACATTGTCTCAGCATTAAAGTTGAAATATTCCCCTGGGAAATTAAAATATTTGGGGGTGTTCTTTGGAGATTCACTTCAAGAGACTTTAATTTATAATATCGACTATATCTCTCAAATTATACTCAATACTACTACTAGGTGGTCACCACTGAAGTTGTCCTGGTGGGGTCGTTTGGATTCTCTGAAGATGGTTCTCATGCCGAAGATTACTTATATTTTATCCATGCTTCCTTTTCTTTTACCACAACAGGCGTATAAACGTTTTGAATCATCCATGGTAAAATTTTTGTGGAATAACAAAGTTCCTCGTATTGCCCTCAAAAAACTGAAGTGCACCAAAGAAAATGGTGGGGTTAACTTTCCCAGTTTATACGAGTATCACCTAGCCTTTCTATGTAAACAAGGCTCAAGGTGGATCGTTGATACGGTGGACTCCTCAGAACCAGCTCGGTTGAAATTAGAATCCCAACTTTACGGAGGTAAATTTTTGAAATTTGTTCCTTTCACATCGACTGCTGAGAATACTCGCTCTAATCCTATCATCATCTCTACTAGAACTGCTCTCACCACTGTTGATTGTCAAGCGCCCTTGTCATGGAATAAGTCGTCGGAAGCCTCTCTATGGAGAAATCCTCACCTGAAAATACAAGGTCAATATTTGGAGTGGCAATCGTGGCGTAAGCGTGATATTTGGTCTATAAAACAGTTGTGGTCCAATGGCTCATTCTTAGACTTCACAGCCCTAGTCAATACCTATGGCCTTAATGCCACTCAACAGTACAAATGGCTGCAATTGAAGCACTGTATCGCGTCATATCTACAGACCAATACTCTTTCAATGGATTCTCCTTCTATATTGCAATGGTCAACTCTGCTCAGCTCTAGCTATGGCCAAGCCTCGGCGTGGTACAAAATTATACATAAGCAGAAGTTTACTCCACCTACTGCACTATATGATTTATGGTATCGTGACATGGATACACTGAGATCGATACCCAACTGGGAAAAGACTTGGCTCTCTTCCTTCAAGGCCTTGAAATCAGCAGCCTTGTCACAATCTGTTCTTTTCCTATACCACAGAGCATATTGGACTCCACTTAAGTTAACTAAATTGGACTACTCATTATCGAATAAATGTTGCTCTTGTCTCAATGACATTGGTACTTTTGATCATATGTTGTACCGTTGTCCTCATTTGAAGGTATTTTGGGACAAGATTTGGTCCATAATTTGTAGGATACTTCCTATTACTGATGTGATTTCTTATCCGATCATTCTATACAGGGCTGATGTTTTGCGGTCACCCTTAGACAAATTTGAGGCTCGATTGTTAAAATGTTTACTACTATTGGCACTTAAGTCCATTATGTCATGTTGGAAAGATTTTTCCTCTCTTACACATCTTTCCTGGTGGAATACAGTGTGTTTATATTCTAAGTATGAAAAAATTGCTGCTGAAAAGTCTTCTTCCCTGTCAACTTATCTAAAAGTGTGGTCTCCAATGATGGATTACTGTAATTCTTAAACAAAGGTGGATTTGACTCCTTCCCCCTTTAAGTTATGTCTGAATATTATCCATGCTTTGTCTCTTTGAGCACTCATTTATTACTTTTCTGTTAGGCCCTAATTTATTTTGTGTACGATTACCTGCTTGTTCTGTACGCTATATGTTTCATGCACTGCAAGTTTTCATAGTTATTTGTTGTTCTTAGTTTTTGTATAATGTGTTGTGTTATTTTTAAATACAATAAAACATTATTGAACTTAAAAAAAAAAAAAAAAAAACCTATCTCTTTGATAAATTTCTTTGACTCCTTCCTTCCTTGCTGTACCTCTGAAATACTTATATCCCTGATATTCTTCCGGATATACCTAACCTCTTTCGACTTACCGATGTTATTTGAAAATTTTTTCTATGACATCGCTGTCTGTGTACAGTCTCTTCCTCTGTAAACCATTTGTGGTACTTGCGGTATACAAAAATAAAGTTATTATTATTAGTTGCCTTAACCATATCCTCTTCTAACAGATTACAAAACTTATGTGTAAGACCCCTCCCCCCCAAAAAAAATCTTTTTCCCATTTGCTTTCAACTGCTATCATTAGTTTCATGGAATATCTTCTTGTTTTTGTGTTGTTCGTAAAGCTAAACAGCCATTTCCTATTTATCGGTTCCACCACGCTCATGAATTTTATAAACTTCTATCATATCATTTGAAACAACAATGGAAACAATGACATTTCCCAAGTTGGTTTTAACCTGAAATATGAAAAACTGAAAATGTTTCTCCCTATATTTTCAATACACATATTCAAATTGGAAGGGCATTTTCGATATACCATCCCCGATGAGTTGAAGGAACCAATTGATCTAACACAATACATCAGAATGATTCAGTCATATTTATGATTTTATCAACGAACCACCAATGATTCTATTGTATGCAATCAGGGAAACTTATGGAACCATTGGTGGCTCATTGGCCTGGGGAGTTTGAGTAGATATCAATACAACAAAGGTTGATCTCCTGGGAACAGACTGAAAAGAGCCTGTAGACCCAAAAAAACAAAGTTGGAGAAAAATGAAATTCTATCCGAAAACAAAGGAATATAAAAGAAAAGATAATATTAAAGCAAAAAAAAAAAAAAAAAATGGAAAGGAAAGGAAAAAACACAAGGAAGGCACAAAAAGGTTAAAGTCTGATGTACTTTGAGAAAACTCAAAAGACACAAGGGCAAATTCTATAAGAAGCACCCAAAAGTTAGGCACCTAATTAGGCACTGTTCAGCGCGATTCAAGTAAAATTGGGTGCTTTTTAATAAATCACGCTGAGCAGAACCTATTTTGGAGGCGCCCAAGAAATAGGCCATCTCTAGGCACAACTAAGAGCAGCGATTCTACAACAAGGCACCTAACATGTAGCCATGCCCACGCCTAACGTGCATAGTGCCTATTTTTTTGAAGGCCACCTAAATTTTTAGAGGCGCCTTCTTACAGAATCGCGCTTTCTTAATAGGCGCCTATGTTTCAATCAGTGTTGATTAAAAAGCTCAATTAAGCTTGTTATTCAATTTAGATAGGCGCCTATCTAGTTGGGCGCCTCCAAAATAGGTGCCAAACTTTAGGCGCTGGTTACAGAATTTGGGCCACAGCTTCTCAGCTCTCCAGAAAATTAGGAGCTGCAGGTCCCACGAGCCAAAGGCACCAGCACAGACGAAGTACAGGAGGTCTTAAACAATATAAAGTGACAGTATACTTTTTGACTGTCCATGCCGGGTTCTGTAGATGAAATCACCCAGATGTGAGAATGCGATGCTTACTTGTCCTCAGGTACGCTAGATAGATTGTGAGCCCATCGGGACAGGTAGGGAAAAATACTTGAGTACCTGATTGTAAAATCGCTTAGATAATCTTGATAGGCGGTATATAAAAACCTAGTAAAATTGGAAACATTATAATAGTCTCATTTTTTGTTTTCCATTCCTTTCCTTATCATTCCTAACATTCTATTTACTTTCTTAGCCGCCACTGTACACTGAGCAGAGGCAATTACACCTTGATTCTTTTCCTGGGCAGTGATTCCTAATATCTAACCTTGTATCATATAGATATAATTTGGTTTCCTCTTTCATACATGCATCTCTTTGCACTTGTTGGAAGCTATTTTGATACCTAGGTTCCCAGTCTCGCAAGATTCTGTTAAAATTTATCACAATCCTCTTGCGATTTTACAACTTTGAATAACTTTCTGTCATCAGTAAATTTAATTATCTCACTAGTTATTCCAATTTCTAGATCATTAATAAATATATTAAAAAGCAGCGGTCCCGGAACAGATCCTTAAGGTACTCCACTATCTACCATTCTACATTGAGAATACTGACCATTTAATCCTACTCTGTGTTTTCTATCTTTTAGCCAGTTCGTAATCCACAACAGGACATTACCTCCTATCCCATGACTTTCTAATTCCCAGATATACAATATTTACCAGCTCACCTTTATAAACATGTTTATTCACCCTTTCCAAGAAATGTAGTAGATTGGTAAGGCAATATTTCCCTTGACTAAGGGCTCCTTTTACTAAGCTGCATTAGGGCTTTAATGCGCGGAATAGCGCGTGCTACAATGCCATGCGCTAGACGCTAATGCCAGCATTGAGCTGACATTAGTTCTAGCCATGTAGCGCAGGGTTAGCATGCGCTAATCTGCTGCATGCGCTAAAAACGCTAGTGCATCTTAGTAAACCCAGGCCTAAATGCTCCGATGCCCATAGGAATTGAATGGGCGTTTGGATCATTTGTTGTGCGGCACTCGGCTGCACAGCTTTGTAAAGGGGGGTCTTTGTAAAAGGGGGCCTGAGTTTGTTATGGTCAGAGTTATCTTTTTTCCATTTCCTTTCCAGTCTCTTACAATGTGGAGATTAAAGTCAAATTTATTCAAGGTGCTTCCAGGAACAGTGCCCGATGCATTTCGCCAAACAAAGCTGCCTCAGGGGCATGTAACTATGATTGCAAAGCAAAATATGTTTACAAATTTAATCACAATTTTTAAGATTACCAATACAGCTAAATTAAAAACATCTTGTTAAAAGCGAATTAAAATAAATCAAAACCTATAAAAGCTTGGCTTACCTAGCCGGGATAAGGAACAGCTTTCACAAACATTCAAAACCAGCTGGTGTAAATGAGCAGCTTGCTCCAACACTGGAATACCATCAAAAGAAAAACAAAAAAAAAACCTTAACCTTTTTCTTTTGATATAGTATTCCAGTGTTGGAGTTAGATGTTCTTTTATATCAGCTGGTTTTGAATGTTTGTGGAAGCTGTTCCTTATCCCAGCTAGATAAGCCTTCCTTTTAAAGGTTTTGAATTGTTTCTTTTCGCTTTTAATAAGATGTTTTTAATTTTGCTGTATTGGTGATCTTAACAATTGTGATTAAATTTGTAAACATATTTTGCTTTGCAATCATAGTTACATGCCCCTGAGGCAGTCTTTTTTTGGCGAAATCCATCGGGCACTGTTCCTGGAAGCACCTTGAATAAATTTGACTTTAATCTTCATATTGGCTGCCGATCTCCTTTTGTTCTACGTTGGATTCTTTGGTGGACTGTTTGCCTTATTCTTCCTTATAGTCTCCTACAATTACATTTAACTTTCAGTAATTCAGCATTAAATCGTTGATCCCTTTTACAAAGAGATCACTGTGCAAGCTGTTCAGAGACAATAGAGTCCAGTACAACTTTGCTTACAATGAGTCAATCTTCTAGACCAGTGTTCTTCGACCTTTTTACACCTATGGACTGGCGGAAATAAAATAATTATTTTGTGGACCGGCAAACTACTAAGACTGAAATAAAAAAACCCATCTCTGCCCCATCCCTCAAGCTTGGTCCCGCAAACTATCTGATCCCATCCGCACAAGCCTCAAATAGTTATGATTTTATATTGAACATATTTTATTAAAGTATAAAAAGAAACAATATTCTGTACAATTGTCATTTTATAAATACAAATATACAGAGTAAGGACCAACAAAACCCCTGTCTCTCCTCCCCTTCACATATATCCCCTCTACTATCAAAAAAATGGAATAAGCCAAATTATTACAGAATGGTACACAGAAATATCATGCTAACAGAATACCGCAGTCACACATGACAGGGCACACATGAATAGTGTTAGGGGAGTACAACTAGGGCAACTGCCCCCTGGTCAGAGAGAGCCCTAAGCCATCTGGAAGCTAAAGAGGCACTGCCTGGGCTTTGCAGTCTCCAGTTATGTCAAACACCAGCTCTAGCAGGATACATATTTCAAATCTGATATATTCTAATCACAAGATAGAAATAAAATTATTTTTTTCTACCTTTTGTCATCTCTGGTTTCTGCTTTTCATCGTCATTTCACTCTCTTCCATCCAGTGTCTGCCCTCTGTCTCTTCAATCCAGCATCTGACCCTTCCATCCACTGTCTGCCCTCTCCCCCTTCCATATGGTATCTGCCTTCTTTCTATGCCCCTCTCCCCTTTCCATCCAGCCTGTGCCCCCTCTCTCCTTTTTACATGATTCATTCTGCTCTCTTCATTTTTATCTCTCCTACACCAGATCTAGCATCTTTGTTCCTCTCTCCTTATTTCTCATCTGACCCCCTTCCTAACATCAATCTCTCTTTACTTTCTCATTCCTTTGTCTCTCCCCCTTTCCCCATATGATATCTCTATTCTATCCTAACTCCTTCCCCTCCTCTAATCTTCCTGCCAGATGTTTCCTTCCTATTTTCCTTCCTTCCCTGTCCAGCAGTACCCCTTCTCCCTTTCCTCCTCCTCTTATCCAACAGTAACTCTCTTCCCTTCCCTCCTTCCCTGTCCAGCAGTACTCCTTCCCCTCCATCTTCCCCTGTCCAAAAGTACCCCTTCTCCCTTCCCTCCCCTCCTTTCCTCTCTGAGAAATGTTTCTTCTCTTTAGCCTAGTGACACAATCCTAGACGAAAAAAAACTGCGTGATCCATACCAAAACGGGTTCACCCAGGGAAGATCCTGCCAATCTAATCTGATTAGCTTTTTTGACTGGGGTACTAGACAACTGGACGCCTGAGAGTCACTGGACGTGGTATATTTGGACTTCAGTAAAGCATTTGATAGCGTCCCTCATCGAAGATTACTGAACAAGCTGAAATCGATAGGATTAGGAGACACTCTAACTACATGGGTTGGGGATTGGCTGAGCGGTAGACTTCAGAAGGTGGTGGTGAACGGTACCCCATCCGAAGCATCGGAAGTGATCAGTGGAGTGCCACAGGGCTCGGTCCTGGGCCCGATTCTATTCAACTTATTCATAAGAGATATGATGCAGGGACTTAGAGGAAGGGTATCATTGTTCGCCGCCGCCTCCAAACTTTGCAACATAGTAGGCAGAAGCTTATTACCTGATAATATGACATACGACCTACTGCTTCTGGAACAATGGTCGACTACTTGGCAGCTAGGCTTCAATGCTAAAAAATGCAAGATAATGCACCTGGGTAAGAGAAACCCGCGCAGAACTTATGTACTAAATGGTGAGACCTTGGTTAGGACCACGGCGGAACGCGATCTAGGAGTGATCATTAGCGAGGACATGAAGGTTGCCAATCAAGTGGAGAAGGCTACCTCCAGGGCAAGACAAATGATGGGATGTATCTACAGAGGTTTTGTCAGCAGGAGACCTGAAGTTATGATGCCGTTGTACAGAGCCATGGTGAGGCCTCACTTAGAGTACTGTGTTCAGTTTTGGAGACCACACTACCGAAAGGACGTGCTGAGGATCGAGTCGGTGCAGCGAACGGCCACCAGGATGGTCTTGGGGCTCAGGGATCTCACGTATGAAGAAAGACTAAAGAAATTGCGGCTATACTCACTTGAGGAAAGAAGAAAACGGGGAGATATGATTGAAACGTATAAGTACATCACAGGACGCATCGAGTCAGAAGATGATATCTTCTGGCTCATGGGACCCTCGACCACCAGAGGGCATCCGCTGAAAGTCAGGGGAGGGAAGTTTCATGGTGACTCCAGGAAGTACTTCTTCACCGAAAGAGTGGTGGATCATTGGAACAGACTCCCACTCCAGGTGATAGAGGCCAGCAGCGTGACGGATTTTAAGAGGAAATGGGATACTCACGTGGGATCTTTAAGGGAATAAACTCAGGGGGGAGGGATACTTGGAATGGGCAGACTTGGTGGGCTATAGCCCTTTTCTGCCGCTTTTTTCTATGTTTCTATGTTTCTATGTTTAGCGGCAGCTCTGTATGCTTTTAACTTCGGCTCAAGACATGACCCTGAGTTAGGGACTTCCAAAACCCAGACAAACTGCTGGTTTTTGAAATCCCTCCAGACACCCAGTCAGTTGTCTAAAAAGAGGACACGTCTGGGTTTTCACAGATGTCTGGCAACCCTAGGTTAAATCTGAATATTGGCTTAACCGGCCATGCACTAGCCAGCCTTGAAAAACCTAGATATTCAATGCTGAATGGCAGAAACAGCTTGTCATTGAATATCTGGGTTGAATATTAATGGTGGGCGGTCAAAGCACTGTTAGGGCACATTAAACAAGCAAATAACACGTGCTAAAATGGAATGAAGCCAAACTAAACCTTAAATTTATAGACTGGGTCATCTTCAAAACAGTGAAGCTTGACTTGGTTAACAATCATAAGGTGAACCAGTAATAATAAAACAAAGAATAGGGTGAAAAAAAATCAGATAAACCTAAATATACAAGTAATGATAAAAAGAAATTTAAACAGAGCGAGTTGCTAAATGCTTAGAAAATAAAAAGGATTTTAGTGCTTTACGAAATAATTGAAGGGAGTTCAAGTCTCCTATCATAGATGGGTTTGAATTCCAAACCTTCGTTAATTTAAACATCTAAGAATTCATCAGTTTTCCTTTGGATCTAATTCCCTTAAAAGAAGGGAAAGAGAGTTTTAATCTTTATGCATTTCGCGAGAAACAAGATCTTTGAGCGTTCCAGATTAATAGAACCAAAGGAGTAAAAACACCAAACAGATTTCGTAAAAGTGAAGAACAAGGAAGGAAAAGGTTTTCTTTATCTAAGACACATGTTTCCATGAATAACTAACGCCAAGATTAAGGAAGGCATTTTTGTTGGTCCACAGATCAGACACATCATCAATGATGAGAGATTTGAAGATATGTTAGTTGGGCCAGAGAAAATCGCCTGAAAAGGATGTTGTTGAGAATTTTCTTGGCAGTTACAGAGCACCAAACTGTATTCAACAGGCTGACAAACTTCTTAGAGCATACAATACCATGAAGTGCAACATGTCATTGAAGATGCACTTTCTACATTCACACTTGGACTTCTTCCCCGCAAATCTTGGTGCAGTCAGCGACGAACATGGCGAAAGGTTTCACCAGGACATTGTCACTGTGGAAAAAAATATTGGGGCAACTGGAATCCATCAATGCTGGCTGACTATGGTTGGACACTGCAACGAGATGCACCGGACACTGAGTTCAAATGAAAATCAGCAGGAAAACACTTTTAGCCACGGCGAACTATCACAATGTATCAGAAACTTTCCCCTCCTTTACTAAACCGTGATAGTGGTTATTAGTGCAGGGAGCCTCGCTGAATGCTCCGCGCTGCTCCCGACACTCATAGAGTTCAGTACGGCTCCCTGTGCTAAGAACTGCTATCACAGTTTAGTAAAAGGGGGAGGGTTTGAGCATTAAAACATGTTATAGTCAATTAAAGATACCATCATGTTTGTCAAAATTCCTACGTGATACAGTCAGTGGGAAATTATATTTGTGTTTATTTTGAAGGGGTCTCTCATAATTACCAGTTTGTTTTAAGGAAGTAAAAGGTTTGGAAAAAATTTGTTGTCCAGTGTAATCAAAGTTAAATATGTACATACTGTACATAGTTTTGTTTTGTTTATTGCCATGGGTACAAACTTAGTAGCTTGTGTTTTTTTTTTTTTTCTGTGGGAAAAACCTGAAGGAAAAGAACCATGCAGCTTGCTGACCTATTTGCTACTTTGGCCTAATGAAAGTAGGACATGCTAGTTGAGAAGATAATTGAGAGACCACCGGGTTCATCCGTAACACGTAACAATACAGAGAAAAAAGAGGGAAATCCCACTCATGTAGCTCAGAAGGCTGAAATACATCAAATTTGTGCTTAATCCAGTGCCCTTCATGATTTTCAGTATTGAAAACTGAATAATATATTTTCATACCAAATTTCTCCCCCCCATGTCCCCCCCAAAGTTAAGACAAAATTAACTAAAATTAAAGGTTACAGTATAGCATTTTGTAACATTAAGAGCCTTATTTACTAGAGTGCTAAGTTGTTAGAGCGTGCTGATGCTTTAGCTCTCACAGTGATATACCCCGTCTTCTACAAAACCGCGCTAGCATTTTTTAGTGCAGAGAGAGCCACGCTGAATGGCCTGCGCTGCTCCCAATGCTCATTGAGGTCTATGAGAGTTAGGAGCAGCGCGGGCCATTCAGCGTGGCTCTCTGTGCTCGAAACCGCTAGTGCGGTTTTGTAGAAGAGGGGAATAATATCATCAAGTGATATAGAGACATTGTTAAATTATAAAGAACAATGGAGGATATTTGAACTACAAACTTTAGAGCCAAATGGACTGAATGCTGAATTTGACAGGATGTCCTTAACCTAATGTAAACTATGTAAGAAGATGATTTTGAATAATTTGAAAGCATTAGTGGTTGATAGAACAGCATGGATTTAGATCATTATCGTGGTCATTATAAGTTTTGATGTAGTTAATGACACTCATGTATATCTTTAATGGTGTCTGAATTATTAATTGTGGCAAATCAATTTGGTATTACAGAAGGTTACAGCAACTGAACAATGGTAAGCACAAAGATTTTGTGAGAACAATGAAAAAGCGTTTGGAAACTGCAAGGGCGCTTTGATGTTGATGAGTTGGGAAGAATGTTTTTGATAACAAAATGAAAGATACCAGGTCAGTTCATGTTGTTTGTTTATTTATAAGCTCATTGGAATAGGATATTTTTTGAATAAACCTGGTAAACACCAGTGTTTGATGCACGGGATTTGATTGACGATCTTATTGACCAACAACAAATTGCCAAGTATCAGATGACATCAACACAATGCTCTTAACAGCATTTTGGATGCTGGGGTGCCATATTGATACCAGTTGAGTGATATAGTAAGAAGTGGGTGGATGCACGATTATGAGTACAAAAACCTTGTTTTACAAAAATATAATGAGTGAGGTGCATTTAGTAATTTGTTTCGGTGCTTTTGCACTGAAATGAAAAAAACAACAAAAAAAAAAACAGAGAAGGTATACAATAAATATAATACCATAGATTAGATGTATTTTCCCTGTATGGCATAACAAACTGATTGAGGCAAATATTTTTTGTAGATATCTAAAGAATTGATATGAAAAGATTGATTACCGAGCCCTGATGCAGACTTCAAAAGCAAACTAGATGCATATCTCCATGAGAGAGGCATATAAAGATATGGTTGGCTATAAAATAAGCCAGGTGTATACCTAGCAGGGCCTCCGCGTGTGCGGATCGCCGGACTTGATGGACCGAAGGTCTGATCCGGAGATGGCGCTTCTTATGTTCTTATGTTCTTAACGAAACATGCATGTCGGCTGTGGGTTTACAACTCAATTCTTTTCTTTTTTTTTCCATATCTTTATTCATTTTAAAAGCCAACATCAAGTGCAACATATTATCAAACAATGTACAAATAAACAGCACTTAATTCCATCAACTGATATAATGATATAATAAAAACATATTCCTCCCCACCCACCCTTTCATATAGCAAAAAGACAATCAAGAATAATACAAATAATCAAACAAACAAAATTGCGATCAAATAATAAATTAAAGGCATATCCCCTCTCCCCTCCCACCCAGCCATCCTGGACATGTATAATCAAAGGGCTAAAACCAATAATCAATCTTTACAAAATTTTGGCAATGGGACGTAAACCTCCTTGAATTTCTTATAATGTCCCAATTGTATTGCACTCATACGTTCAAATTTATAAATTTGGCACAAGGATTCCCACCAAAAACTATAATTTAACCTATCCCAAGTTTTCCAATTTTTCAAAATAAGCTGTATGGTAACTCCCATCATAATGAGAAGTAGTCTATTATTATATGGAATTATTGGACACTTGGCCCTCAATAACGTTCCAAACAGCACTACGTCGTACGTCAATGCCAATGGAACTTCCAGTATTCTATTTATTTGGCCCCCAAATGGATCGTCAAAATTTAAGTATCAAGGGACAAAAGAAGAGCAGATGATCCAATGTCTCTATATTGAGATGACAGTGCCAGCATCTATTTGACTTAGAACTATCTAATTTTTGTAATCTAACAGGGGTCCAAAAACTCCTATGCAACAAAAAAAACTATGTTTGTCTCATAGATGCTGACACCGTACATCTCATCCTCCAAGTCCAAATCCGTGGCCATTGAGTAGCAGAAATTTGCTGCCATTGAATAGCAGAAATTTGCTGCTTTGTCTCAAAACTCCAAATGTTTTTTAGATTAGTTTTTGTTTTTTATTAAAAAATTCAAATATTAATTTATACCACTTGGCTGCCTGATGCCCCAGCAAATATGTCTGGAAGCACAGGCTCGGCAAGCTATACTGAGTTTTCAAGTTTCGCCAATCAGGAAACCCTTTCTGACTGGCCTGCTTCAACTGCAACCACTTATATATTTGAGACTTTGCAATACCAAATGTTTGTTGCAGTCGTGAAAAGTCAAGCAGCTTTCCATCTGATAACACATCATCCAGTGTGCGTATGCCCGCCTGCAGCCAGTGCTTCCAGAAGACGACTCAATTCTTTTCAAGCTTCAAGTAAAGAAGAAATTTTAAAAAGATAAGTGATTTTAAATAATATATGAATGCACAAATGAAAAGATATATAAATTTGACTTATGAAGAAGCATAGCAGTGAATACTCTAGACATAAGTATATAGTCAAGTGTACCACTTCTGAAGCCTAAAAAGGGAAAACAAGATAATTTTTAAAATTGATAACATGTTTGGTTTTGTCTTACTGATGTAGTTCACACAATGGCATCACTAGACAAAAGTGTGGGGAAAGCATAGAGTAGGCAACCAATGTATTGGGGGATCAAGTAAAAATGACATTTCTGCATATCACAGCCCTCCTCTCCCCCTCCCCCACCTTAAAATTAGCTGAAAAAAGATATTACAAGAAATCCCAAAGGCATTAGAAAGCTCTTTATCCTGTTTCAGTCACAGAGGACAAGTATTATTTGAAAGCATCATTCAACAAATTCTTCCATATGGGAGTGACATCTGGAGACTATGGAGGATAAGGCAAAATGGCAATATTAGCAGTAGTAATACAAGGGCTGAGTTATAAGTCATGACAACTATTTTTTCTCTCTCGAAAATGCGTTAACACTGGAAATTTATTATATACATTTGAAAGTGTGTGACATGCACTTCTTAGGGTTCCTTAGCGTTAGCTGCGTTAGCGGCTTTAGCGCGCGTGACTTTTAATTACCCGCTAACCCCCGCGCTAGCCGAAAAACTACCGCCCGCTCAAGAGGAGGCGGTAGTGGCTAGCGCAGCCGGCGGTTTAGTGCACACTATTACGCGCGTGTAACCGCTAACGCGTCTTTGTAGCAGGAGCCCTTAACGTTGTCACCAGATGAGAGATGAGTGCAGCAGTCTCTATTGAGAGAGAGGCAAAAAACATAACATTTAAAATCATTTTGTTTTATTAACAAACAAGTAATAAATGTTAGCGGTTTCACTATACCAAGCACACAATCCTTCAAAGTGTTGTCATGTAATAATAATAATAATAATAATAACTTTATTTTTGTATACCGCCATACCCAAGGAGTTCTAGGCGGTTTACATTAGATTAACAAAAAATTACAAGTGGTTTAAAAACAATTGAACAATATTAGAGGCAAGCAATAAATAATAAGTGGTTCGAAAACAATTGAACAATATTTGGAGCAAGGAGGTAGAATGAAGTTAGGAGAAGAGAGGGGGGTAGGTTAGGGGGGGAGGGGGTGGGTAGGTTGGGAAAAGAGAGGTGGAAGGGGGGAGGAGGAGATTGTTGTTCATTGGAGAGGGGTGTTAGGTGTCTTGTCCATGGAATAGGTGAGTTTTGAGAGATTTTCTAAACCCAAGGTAGGTGGGGGCCTCAAGGACAATTTGGGCTAGCCATGGGTTCAGTTTGGCAGCCTGGAAGGCAAAAGTTTTATCAAGGAATCTTTTGTAGTGACATAGTTTTAGGGAGGGGAAGGCGAAGAGTTGAATTCTGTGGGAGTGCTTGTTTATGTGATGTAGGATTATCAGAGCTTGTATGGATTTGTTCCATTGAACTTTTCAAACTCTGTGGGAGGTGTATCGGCCGAGGAGCAAATTAAGGTCTGAGGGTACTATGAGACTAACTTCCATGAAGGAGAAAACTGTCCGGTATGCTAAATCTAGAGCAGCAATGTTGTCCGTGGCGGGGGTAAGATTTTAGAATTCCCTCCCTGGCATCCTGAGGATCTGTTCTGACTGTGTACAGTTTAGAAAGATGTTTGAAGACACAACCGTTCTTTGAAATTGTGCTGGTGGTCATATCTAATAAGAATCTCGAATTACGACTGCTGCACTTTATTTCGCAGGGATGGATAACAGGTAAACTCGTTGCGTTTTGACATTATTTTAACCCTTTCAGGACCATAAGGATCGTAGGCCAATTTTTGTGGTTTTGACGACATTTTTATGGTAAAAAGGGCTTGCAGATGCCAAAAAATTGATTTTTTTTGTGAAATATCATTATTTTTTTTTTAAAAAATCAAACTTCTGGCTTATGGACAGTGTGGCAAGTGAATCTTCTCGTCAATCTGGCAACGACGCTAATGAATGAATGTCGGAACCAGTTTGTTTACATAAAGGCAGTATCATATGGAATCCGTACATATCAAATTTAGAACTGTAGACTATCCCAATCAAAATTTATAGGATTTTAAAGTTATGGGACAAATATGTCCCTTGGTCCTGAAAGGGTTAAGAGGATTAAATTACTATGTGATTGGAATGTAATTGAATGCATTTTGTAAATGTACTGTCCTTTGAACTATTGTGAAAGTTTTAACTGTTAACCGCTCAGTTATAGGCAGTTTAGAAATTTTAGAAATGAATAAATAATTATGGTGTTGTGTAACAGTTCTGGACATTTCTCCCATGCTGCACGACGCAGGTGGTACTACAGAAATGACTTGTAATACTGTCCATTCACAATGTGTGTCCCTCACAAACTGGATGACACACAAGACAACCTGGGAGACTACTTTGAGGGATGTTAATAATTAAATAGTTTGGACTTACACTGTATGCCATAATTAAACGATGATTTCAAATGTTTTGTTTATTGCTTCTCCCCTACCGGAGAGTACTGCACTCATCTCTCATCTGGTGGCAACATTAAGAAATACATGTCATACACTTTCAAACATATACCATATACTGCAAATATAAGATGATATTTTTGGACCCAAAAAATGGCCCCAAAATGGGGGGGTCTCATTTTATATTCAGGTCAGCAACTATCTGCCCCCCTCCCGGACTTGTTGCAAGCCTCTGCCAGCCTGACATATGACCTGGTGAGCCGAGACAGGAGGGATCCATCCCATCTCCTGTCCCGGACGACTCTGACATATTTTTTTACCTCCCTCCCGCTTCCCCCGCGTACCTTTTGAATCCCTGGTGGTCCAGCGGTGTACCAGGCAGGAGCGAGATTTCCACGCTTCTGCCCCATACTGAGCCCCTCTGAATGGCTGCTGTGAGTTCTTGTGGTTCAGCAGTAGCCCGGGCAGGAGTGAGCTTTTTGCACTCCTGTCTGGCGCTGAATTGCTCGCTGAATGGCTGCCACTAGGTTTCACAAGACTTGTGAGAACTGGAGGCAGCTATTCAAGGAGTGGCTCAGGGCCAGACAGGAATGCAAACAGCTCAATCATGCCTGGTACACCACTGGGCAGCGAGAACTCAAGGCATTCAGGGAGAGGCTAAGCGCGGGGAAGGAGGATGGAAAGCTCACTCCCGCCCGGTACACCGCTGGACCACCAGGGATTCAAAAAGGTACACGGCGGAGGCGGGAGGGAGGTAAAAAAAAATGTCAGATTCAGCCAGGACAGGAAATGGGAGGGGAAAAGGGGGAGAAAAAGTCACAAATGTTGGATCATGGACACAGAAGGAAGAGAGTGGAGGGAGATATGCTGGACTATGGACTGGGATAGGGGAGGAACAAATACCAGATCAGGGTTCAGAGAAGAGGGAGGGGGGAGAGAGAGAGAGAGAGAGAGGTGTAGGACCACAGGACTGATAGAAGGAAAGGAGAAATGCTGGACCATGGAGAGGGGGGAAGAAAAGGGAAGAGGCTGAACCATGGTGGGGAGGAAGAGAGAAGAGAGAAGGACCATTGGGAGGGGTTGCAGAAGAAAAGAGTAGGGAAACTTGAAGGACCACTAGGAGGGAAGAAAGAAATGCTGAACCGCTGGGGAAAGGGCTAGGGAGAAGGGAGTTTTTAGACTGAGAACCCTCTGATATAGAGGGTAACACTATTGCCCTGAAACTAATCCTGTGATTTGAAGCTGACACAGAGAGTGAAGATGGCTACAAGCTGGCTTGGGAGCTGGGGATGTCATAAGGAGTCTGGGGTGAAATATGGGAGAAGAAGGCTTTCATGGGGGCTGAGGATGGCAGTTGATGAGGTGGTAGTAGAAGGCTCAGAAGCATTTACAAAGATTAACATTGAAATATCTCAGCAGATTAGGCTAAACTTTTCTTTCATTGGTCATAAAAAGCTTCCAGAGCCATTTTTGTGTAACTTTTCAAGTGCTCTAATTTCTCTGCACACACTCTATGTTCACATTGTGTTCCTAATAAGTGTAATTTAAATCTCATTCCAGTTCCAAACTTTTCTAATCATATAAACATATCATCAGAGTTGGCTCTAAAACTATTAACAGTTTAAAGCTTTTCTAATTATATAGCCAATACTAGGTACAAAAGCAGTGGACACGGAGCTAGGATAATTTAACTTCAGACCCTATGAGGCCACCATTTCACTCAACAATATTCAGACTTCTTCAAGAGGTGTAATTTCAACTTCATTTTCTTGAAATTTTTCATTAAACCAGCATGTTTTTGTTCCCAGAAGCCAACTTTTCTTGGTTTGGTCTGTGCAATCAGCATGGCATCTCAATGCAACTGTGGCTTCAGATTGTTTTTGGAGGTTTATTTTTCAATCTGACTGCCTTCTGATTTTCAATAGTGGTAGAAAAGGGCACATAGGGCTGGAATAAGGTGGCTTGGAGCTAATGCAGGGGATGGGAGAAAGGGCAGATGTTAAGGGTTCTAGAAAGAAGGAGAAGGGTTCAAGTGTTGGGCCTTCAAGAAGGGGGTTGAGAGAGAGGCTGGGGCTGACAGGGAGGCAGGTGAGAGAAGGAAGTGGAAATGGGTCTGATGGAGCTAGTTGCTGATGGAGAAACTGGGGACAAGAAATGGAAGAAGACAGAAGGTCAGATGGGGCTCAGAGTATAGGTAAGGATAGAAAATAGTGGATTAGAGGAAAGGGGTAAACATGGAAGGAAACTGGGAAGGGGAGAGGTTAGAAGGGATCAGAATGGAGGAAGGGGGCGAAGACTGGAGGGAAAGAAAGAGTGAGAATGGTCGAAGGGTGAAAGAGTTGGAAATGGTAGAAAAGGGTCTTAAGTTACTGGAAAGGAACAGATCTGAGACGGGAATGAGGAAACTGAGTAGCAGGTAAGAGAAAGTAGGAGGCTGAATGACAGATAGTGAGCTGGGGTTAGAGAAGGAATAAGACTTGGAGGAAGATAAATGAGAGCTGGAGAGAGGTAAGAGTGGAAGATAGAAAGGTCAAAGGTGAATTGTGAAAAGAGGAAAACTGAGTTCTAGAAATGAAGAATTAGGAGTAACGTCTAGCTGCAAAGTGGTGATGCACCAAAGACAGAAACAGAGAAAAATATTACGAGGAATGATCAATGTCAGAGACAGATGTAGAGAGGTAAAGAAAGCAGGAGAAGAAAGAAAAGGCTCTTTCCCATTTAAATCTTGCTCTGTGGGCCAAGTACTGATATTCAGCAGCACATAACTGGGCAGTGCCACTAAATATTGGCTCTGACAAGTTATTTTTGAAGTGGGCCAGAGAGGGGCATTCTGAGGGTGGAGTAAGGGAAGAGGTGGCAACTATGTAGATGCTGGCAGTATTCAGTGCCAATGCCCACCTAGCTATGCAACCAATAGGACTGCATAAATACCAAACCTAACTTTCGTGGCTTAGCTTTGTGGGTGCCAGTCATAAATATTGGCTGGCACTTGCATATGTTCTGGGTTCTGGCTTGACCTGTGCCAATCCCCCTCCCTCCTTCCTATCCCCAAGAATATCTAGCAAACCCCCTACCCATAATCCCCCTTTAGAACATAAACTTACTCCTTCTGATCCCCCTCCTTCCCTCCTCAGAGCATCCAGAATTCCCTCCCTCCCCCAAGATCACCTCAGTCCTATCTGCCTGATCCCTGGTAGTTTAGCATTTCCCATACTGCCCCTGGAGAATCCCCTTGCCAGTCAGGTTTTCAAGATATCTTGAAGGAGATTTGCATATAATGGAGGCAATGTATGCAAATCAGTTTCATCGGGGTACTCTAGTACTGACTTGGGAAACAGTTGTCTAGTGGATAATGGGCAGGAACAATTATTTTATTTTTATTTGGATTTATTAACCACCTTTTCATAAAGAGAGTCACACAAAGTGGTTTACAATACATTGAATAGTAATCAGGTATTCTTAAGTATTTTCCCTATCTGTCCCAGCAGGCTCAAAATCTAACTTTACTACCTAACCCTACCCATCACAACTGCCTCTTCAAAATGGTTGCTGTAACCTCTAGCTGCAGCATTGTGGTACTACTAAAGTACTGCAAGGCTATTGCTAGAAGTTGTAGCAGCCATTTTGAAGAAGCATCAAAAATGGGCAGTAATGAATAGATGTAATTCCTGCTAGATACCAGGGATTAGCCAGGTAGGACCACTGCAATCCTAGGGGGGGGATTGGATGTTCTCGGGGAGGGGTTATTGGGGCAGTGGGAGGGAGGGAAGAGGATCTCTGGATGCATTCCAGATGTTCTTCAGTGAGGGAGGGGAATTCTGAGGGCTTTTTTGATGCTCCAGGGAGCTTTGCTGGACTTCCTGGAGGCAGATCCTGGCCAATATTCAGCTTGGACCCACATAAGATTCTTATGCAGGTCCTGGTTGAATGTGGGCCAGGACCCGGATAAGATCCGGCAGCTACCACATAATGAAATAGTTCAGGATGTGGCTGATTACACTGAACATAGCCCAGCATTGAATATCTGGGACTATGGCGGTCAGCATTAAAAAAAAACAAACGATTGCCTTGGCTTGAATATCGATCAGTTTTTATTTTATTCAGTACAGAAGGAAATATGTTTCTGTTTCTCCAGTGTCACAGTAGTCAGGTTTCTCGGAGTTCCTATTTCTAGTTTGTGGTTGCTTATTCTCTATTTGAACCTCTGTCTGTATTCTATAGGGGATAGAAGTAAGATAATCTGCTGTAAGGATCTGTAGCACTCTAGATTGTTCTGTTTTAGGAAGTATAGCAGTATTCAAAGGTACTGTCTTATAAAGGTAAGATTGCTAATGGAGTACTGGACATTGGTGCTACTTTATTATGGCAGGATTTTCTATTATGACAGGATATTTTGTGGGGTTTGCTAACTGAAATTCTGAAGGGTTTCTCCTTCTTCCCCTCCCCTGATTCCCACTACCTTGGGAGAGATGGCATTAATTTTTCTATCAGGGTCTATTCAGTCTAGCTACACTACTGATTAAAGCTAACTCCCCCCCCTCCCCCACCCCTTTTATGAAACCACGTTAAGTTTTTTTTATCATCGACTGTGGTGGTAATAACTCTGACACTCATATGAGCATCAAAGTTTTTACCGCCATGGCCAGAGATAAAAAACTAACGCAGCTTCATAAAAAGGGGAGTTTATTTTGCTATTAAATTTTAAAAACACTTTGCAGATTTCTTCCAATAAATGTTTTCTCTCTCTTTCTCTAGGACACAGAAATTAGAAACCACCCCCCACTGTCCTGCAGGAATCCAAGCAGTTAATTAGACAGCGTAATAAGTAACATTAGAGTGAATTGTGTTTGCACTTTATACAGTATTTTGTTACAAATACAGCATACATTTTCTCTTTTGACTTAAATGTATTTTGGAAAACTTCTTAACAAAGCAAGTAAAACTGTACAGGAGTAGCACAAGTACTTTCACCTACAATAAGGAGGACAATATTCACAAAGCTGATTTCCACAAGAAAAATGCATTTCACGCACACAAATCAAGTTTCAGAATTGCCCCCCCCCCCCCCATAAAAAAACCGAACAGCTTTTAAACAAGTGGAAGGAAGTATGATTGCAGACAGTGCACAGTTAAGTTGTGGAATGTGCTTCTAGAGAATGCGGCCAAAGTTAATATTATACCTGGATATATAAATAGTTTTGGATACATTTCATAAGGAAAGGTCCATTAAAAATTATAGGTACCATCCGGATAGACTTAGGGACTGCTACCTGTTAGTTCTGGGAGTGAACTTCCCCCTTGTCAGTACTGTGGCCTTCCACTAATGCAATCTACCAACCCAACTTAACCCAACAAAACTCATGTTTGTTGAGTAGTATTACACAATCAGAAAGCTGAACTATTGATATTCTGTCAGTAAAGACTAAGGCCCAAATTCTGTAACCAGCGCCAAAAGTTAGGCACCTATTTTGGAGATGCCCAACTAGATAGGCGCCTATCTAAACTGAAGAACAAGCTCAATTAAGCTTTTTAATCAGCACGGATTAAAACAGAGGCGCCTATCAAAAAATGTGATTCTGTAACAAGCCACCTCTAAAAATTTAAGCGGCCTTCAAAAAAATAGGCGCTATGCATGTTAGGTGTGGGCGTGGCTACGTTAGGTGTCTTGTTACAGAATCGCTGCTCTTAAGCATGCTTAAGCGCTCACATGGGCGCCTAACTTTTAGTTGTGCCTAGAGCTAGCCTATTTATGGGGCGCCTCCAAAATCGGTGCCCAAATATGTGCCGCTCAGTACAATTCACTAAACAGCACCCAATTTTACTTGAATTGTGCTGAACAGTGCCTAATTAGGCGCCTAACTTTTGGGCGCTTCTTATAGAATTTGCCCTTAAATATCTCCAGTTTAATCAACCACATCCTGGGCCATCTTGAGAGTTTGGTAGTATTCCATTTGGTTACAACTACAAGCTAAAAGGTGTCCTGGAAATAGTAAAGGAATATCTCCTCTTATAAAATACAGGACAGGACAGTTCAAGAGAACGCTGTGCAAATGCTGAAATTAATAACAGGCCTTTTTCTAATTTAAGAATGGCTGATT
This sequence comes from Geotrypetes seraphini, assembly GCF_902459505.1. Classification (NCBI taxonomy): domain Eukaryota; kingdom Metazoa; phylum Chordata; class Amphibia; order Gymnophiona; family Dermophiidae; genus Geotrypetes; species Geotrypetes seraphini. The sequence continues at coordinate 69,632,924 of NC_047090.1, read as the reverse complement.
TATGACACAATAGAACCATCTCAAAGGACTTTCAAGGGCCATCTATCAAGTTTCTTAAATGGTTCTCCATATACTCCATTCTTTAAAAAAATACTTTCCTATCTTTAATCATATTTTTCTCCAGATTCCAAAAGGCTTCCAAATTCTACAACACAGCTGAAACTTTGGAAACTTGTTCCAGACCTTAAGAATGTTCCACAATCGCTCTTTTAAACTGTCTTGAAGGAGTGCAGACCCTTTGTAGGAATCCATTGTAATGACCGCCGGTCTCACCAAGACTTGAAGATCAACCCAGAAGCATCAGCCTTGCCTTTGATGCTATTCTACCCTCGCTGGCTTCTCTACACTGTTGGCTTCCAAGTACAAAACCCTTCACTTGAGATGTGAAAACCTCCAAGGCTAGGGCTCAAAGAAAAGCTTCCTGATCCAAGCTCTCCTATCCTTCACCATGGGAAGTGCTTCTGGATCTCAATAGGGCTAGTCTCTGATTAGGACTAAGAGATGCTCTTCAGTACTCTGGTTGACTTTTACTTCTGCCAAACCTGCAGACATATGTCAAAAAAACAAATGTGGAGAAAACAATTAAAATTGCGTGAAAGGGAAACTTATGAACCAACTAGAAAACAGCTTAAACTTGCTGTACTCCTATGGGAGGGTCCTTAGGTATCTTAGGCCCCTCTCCAGTGCATCTCTCTGAGGACAGTTCTGGGTCCTGTTCCTAGGAAGTGATGTCAGAGAGAAAGTAGACATGACACGGGCTGCAAGTTCATGATGTTGCTCACACCAGGAAAATGAAAGAGGTATGGGGGAAGGGGCGCATGTATGGCAGGGGGTGTGCACATGCGGCAGGGGGGGGCCTTGGATGAGCTTAAGTGGCCCTAGGCATCTTCCTAGGGCTGCAACAGACACCTGAAATGTAGGCCAGCAAAATGCTGGCATACATTTCAAATAGACATAGCAGCTAATCTGATCGTGGCATGGAAATCCCCCACCATTATCAGCTGAGTGGCTGTGGCTGAGAATAACCTCACCTCCACCCCGTGAACTCCCCTAGTAGGAGGGATGCCTACTCCCTCCCACCAGAACCCCAGAATCCCCCCAAATGCATAAAGCCTCCCGGTAGTAGAGATGCCCACTCCCTTCTGCAGAGACCCACCCTGGAACTTCCGAACCCCCAAACTGGTGGCAGGAATTGGAGGGGGCGGAGAAGAGTGGGGGTGAAGGGGCACCACTACCCCAGTGACAGGAGTGGGGGGATAGAGAAGAGGGCAGTAGAGGAGTACCACTAACCCAGGTGCCGCTCGCCTTCGCTAGGCAACTGTCTCTACTATCTAGGACTCTGCCTGATTTATCTATTCAAGCATATCCTAACTAATCCTAAGTCTGTACTGAGACTGTTTTCTATTAATGAGAAAGACTCCAAGGGCTAGATCCGATCTATAGCCAGGGTGCTGATTCACGCAGAATCCTCATGCAAATGAGGGAGATCGGAATCACACCCTCAACGGTTCACTGAATAGCGATCCCAACGCATGTGCAGACCATCTTTTTTGCCTGTAGATGGTCTGCGAATGCGCTTGCCCTCTGTAGCAACTTTTCTTTTTTATGCTTTTACCCTTCTTTTTGCCCATTTGGGTCCAGGCATTTTACGCGGAGCAGGGACATTGGGTTTGATTTGTCCTCAGTACAAAGCAATGATTCAGGTGCCCAGGCTGTTACAGCAAGCTGCAGTCAGTCCATAGCGAGCCCCGCCGGGATGAGAGCGCCAGCCGGAATGAATGTGAAGAGGACCATGCCAAAGGAAACTGAAATGAAGCCCGTGCCGCCCCGACTCTCCTGCTCTCTGCTGCCCTTCCCCGCAGTGTAGGGAAGGGCAGCAGAGAGCAGGAGACTTGGGGCGCTGATTCCTTTCGGGGCAGAGAGCAGCAGCGGTAGAGATGCAGGCAGGGTGGCAGAGAGCAGGGTTTTTGCTGCAGGGCAGGAATTTTAGGGCGCAGAGAGTAGGAAAAGACTTGAGCGACTGGTCCTCAGCTGTTGCTTGGTTTTTGATCAGCCAGCCTAGTCGGTGTTCCTTAAATTGTTTAGTGAATCGCTGCCTTCCTACATTTGCATGCCATTCCCTCATTTGCATGTGCGGATCAGATCGGAGTTTGATCGAATCAGGTCGCAAAGTGGTCGGGACACGACCCCCCCAAATCCTTAATCTAAATCAATTTAATGATGGATGTCAAATAGACAAATGGAATTCTTGAAACAATTGTAGCTGGACAAACTACCGGGTTTTGGAAGTCCCTCTGGGCACCCGGACAGTTCTCTAAAAAGAGGACATGTCTAGGTTTTTCCGGACATCTGATAACCTTACTTATGGGAGGCACATTATTTATCAGCCTCTGCCTTTGCCCGTGCCTGGATGTCTGCTGAGCTGGTTGTGGATTGAATAGACCAATCTATGTTATGTGACTTTGAAGTCCTTGAGCTATTTTTAGAGGTACAAGATTGTTGAGATGTATCATCTCTGATGGACTCTGTCCTTAATTCTGCCTTTGTAAAGATAGAAACATAGAAACATGATGGCAGATAAAGGCCAAATGGCCCATCTAGTCTGTCCATCCGCAGTAACCATTATCTCTTTCTCTCTCTGAGAGAACCCATGTGCCTATCCCTGGACCTCTTGAATTCAGACACAGTCTCTGTCTCCACCACCTCTTCCAGGAGACTGTTCCATGCATCAACCACCCTTTCTGTAAAAATGTATTTCCTTAGATTACTCCAGAGCCTATCATTTCTGTTAACATTCTTTCCCTCATCTTAGGCTCTCCTGAATGCTTTGCTCATGTAAGCTATTCTCTGTGTTGGCTCTGTGTTAAGAACTTAAAATAGCTTTCTGATATACCGTATTTTTTCTCCTTAAGACACACTTTTTGCCCAAAAAAGTGGGTGGAAATGAGGGTGCATCTTATGTAACATATCCCACCCCCGGTACTTTTATTTTTACTTCCATTAATCCAGTGCTGTATCGGCAAGAGCTTTTAGCACTCCTGCCCCTCCCTCACTGGACGGCTGTTCTCTCTTCCAGCAGGGCAGCACACAAGGCAGGTGCAAGCTTTTCGCCCTGTGCCACTCCCTATATGGCTGCCGTCAGTTCTCGTGAGTCATGAGAAATGACAGCAGCCATTCAGGGAGCGGTGCGGGACAGGGCAGGAATGCAAAATGCTCATGCCTGCCCTGTGCGCTGCTCTGTCGGAAGAGAGGACAGCCGTCCAGCAAGGGAGGAGCAGGAGCACTAAAAGCTCCTGCCGATACAGCGCTGGACCAACAGAAGTATAAAAAAGGTATGTTGGTGACGGAACCCACGAGGGAAAAAGTGATATTGGATCTGGTCCTCACAAATCTCTAATGTTCGAGTGGGTGCTCACCTGGAAAGTAGCGATCATCAAACAGTTTGGTTTGATATAACGGCTAAAGTGGAGAGAGGCCGCAAGATACTTAAAGTCCTAGATTTCAAACGTACAGACTTTAATGCAATGGGAGAGTACCTGAAGAAAGAGCTGTTAGGATGGGAGGACATAAGAGAAGTGGAAAGACAGTGGTCTAAGCTGAAAGGAGCGATAAAAATGGCTACGGACCTTTATGTGAAGAAAATAAATAATGACAAGAGATAAAGGAAGCTGATATGGTTCTCCAAACTAATGGCGGAGAAAATAAAGGCGAAAGAGTTGGGGTTCATGAAATATATAAAAATCCAAGAAGAGGAGTGCAGAAAGGACTACAGAGTGAAACTGAAAGAAGCCAAGAGAGAGATACGTCTGGCGAAAGCACAGGCGGAAGAACAAATGGCTAAAATTGTAAAAAAGGGAGACAAAAATTTTTTCAGATATATTAGTGAAAGGAGGAAGATGAAAAATGGAATTGCTAAACTAAAAGATGCTGGGAACCGATATGTGGAGAGTGATGAGGAAAAAGCAAATGTGCTAAACAAATATTTCTGTTCTGTGTTCACAGAAGAAAATCCTGGAGAAGGACCGAGATTGTCTGGAAAAGATACACGAGAAAATGGAGTAGATTCTGCACTGTTCACGGAGGAGAGTGTTTATGAGCAACTTGAAAAACTGAAGGTGGACAAAGCGATGGGACCAGATGGGATCCATCCCAGGATACTAAGGGAGCTCAGAGAGGTTTTGGCGAGTCCTATTAAAGACTTGTTCAACAAATCTCTGGAAATGGGAGTGGTTCCTGGGGATTGGATGAGAGTGGATGTGGTCCCTATTCACAAAAGTGGTCACAGGGATGAAGCAGGAAACTACAGGCCGGTAAGCCTCACTTCGGTTGTTGGAAAAATAATGGAAGTGTTGCTAAAAGAAAGAATAGTGTACTTCCTTGAAACTAATGGGTTACAGGATCCGAGGCAACATGGCTTTACAAAAGGTAAATCGTGCCAAACGAACCTGATAGAATTTTTTGATTGGGTGACCAGAGAGCTGGATCGAGGACATATGCTAAATGTAATTTACTTAGATTTCAGCAAAGCCTTTGATAGGGTTCCTCATAGGAGACTGTTGAACAAACTTGAAGGGCTGAAGTTAGGACCCAAAGTGGTGAACTGGGTTAGAAACTGGCTGTCGGACAGACGGCAGAGGGTGGTGGTTAATGGAAGTCACTCGGAGGAAGGAAAGGTGAGTAGTGGAGTCCCTTAGGGTTCAGTGCTGGGGCTGATCCTGTTCAATATGTTTGTGAGTGACATTGCTGAAGGGTTAGAAGGAAAAGTGTGCCTTTTTGCAGATGATACCAAGATTTGTAACAGAGTAGACACCGAAGAGGCAGTGGAAAATATGAAAAAGGATCTGCAAAAGTTAGAGGAATGGTCTAATGCCTGGCAACTAAAATTCAATGCAAAGAAATGCAGAGTAATGCATTTGGGGATTAATAATCGGAAGGAACCGTATATGCTGGGAGATGAGAAGCTGATATGCACGGACGGGGAGAGGGACCTTGGGGTGATAGTGTCCGAAGATCTAAAGGCGAAAAAACAGTGTGACAAGGCAGTGGCTGCTGCCAGAAGGATGCTGGGCTGTATAAAGAGAGGCGTAGCTAGTAGAAAGAAGAAGGTGTTGATGCCCCTGTACAGGTCATTGGTAAGGCCCCACTTGGAGTATTGTGTTTAGTTTTGGAGACCGTATCTGGCGAAGAACTTAAGAAGACTTGAGGCAGTCCAGAAGAGGGTGACGAAAATGATAGGAGGCTTGTGCCAGAGGAGAGACTGGAAGCCTTGAATATGTATACCCTAGAGGAAAGGAAGGACAGTGGAGATATGATTCAGACTTTCAGATCTTGAAGGGTATTAACGTAGAACAAAATCTTTTCCAGAGAAAGGAAAATGGTAAAACCAGAGAACATAATTTGAGGTTGAGGGGTGGTAGATTCAAGAGCAATGTTAGGAAATTCTACTTTACGGAGAGGGTGGTGGATGCCTGGAATGCACTCCCGAGAGAGGTGGTGGAGAGGAAAACGGTGACTGAGATCAAAGAAGCATGGGATGAACACAGAGGATCTAGAATCAGAAAATAATATTAAATATTGAACTAAGGCCAGTACTGGGCAGACTTGCACGGTCTGTGTCTGTATATAAATAAATACATTTTATTTCTTATATACCGCTATACCAGAAGTTCAAAGCGGTTTACAACAGAAATACATACAGTCAGTGTTTGAGGTACAAGATAGAATATTCGACCTAATCCTATATAATAAAGAGCTAGCCGCGCATGCGCACTCCTATTTGCGTGTTCTGTGCGGTGTAGGTCTGTGGCCGCAGGAGTGCGCATGCGCGAGTCCCCAGCCTTGGCCGCGGCTTGAGGCGTATGTGCCAGTTAGCTGCATCGGGCGACAGGAGCAGCTCTGGCATCGGATGGCGGGAGGAGGGCTCATGGTCCTGCCGCCGCTGCCACTCCTGTTCACAGCGGCCTGCACGTCACCGACTCACCCCCTCCTGCAACAACCGCTACCGCTCCTGTTCTTCCCCTCCCTCCAGTCACCGCTGCCATTCCTATTTAAAACGGCCTGCTGAGGTTCGCGGCTGGCTGTAGTGAACCTCGCAGGCCGCTCTCCACGTGGTAGCACGTTCCCTCTGACGCGATCGCGTCAGAGGGAACATGCTATTGAGGTGAACAGCGGCCTGCGAGGTTCGCTACAGCTGGCCGCGAACCTCAGCAGGCCGTTTTAAATAGGAATGGTAGCGGTGACTGGAGGGAGGGGAAGAACGGGAGGGGAAGAGGAAAAAGAAGGGCTATGGAGCAGGCAGGAAAGGGGGCTGTTTTGGTGGGAGGGTTGTGCTGAGTGCAGATAGCAGAGAGTTGGGCCAACCTCTCCTTCCTCACCGACGCCGAAGAAGCTGCAGGCCCCGCTCCCTGTCGCGCTCTAAGCACTCACGATTGGCTGAAGGATGTCGTGCCAGTGCTGCAGGTACAGGGGGATGCTTTTGTTGGAGAGGTGTGCTGGGGGATAGACAGCTTTGCTCGGGGGGGGGGAGGGGGAAGACACAAGGGGGTCAGGGAGAGGGAAAGGGGGCTGCTTTGGGGGAAGGGGTATGCTGGAAGCAGACAGCTTAGCTCTGGGGGGGGGGGGGGGGGGGGGGCGGGGGAATTACACAAGGACACAGACACAAAGAATGACACACAGGGGGCCATTAAGACAGACAGAAAGGAAGACATTCAGGCAGCGTCCAAGGAGAGACAGCTAGTGTCCAAGGAGAGAAAAACAAATAAACATAGGCAGACAGACAGCGGCCAAGGGGAGAGAGAGAAAGAAAGAAAGACAGGCACACACATCTATTCTAGCACCCGTTAATGTAACGGGCTTAAAGACTAGTATACAATAACAGTTGAAAAGAATACATCAGTTAAGTCTGAAATCTAAGAGTTGGAACAGTGGCGTGATTAAGATGTGGACAGTAGTTGGGAATAGATAATGAGTAAGGTAAGGCATTAATTGAGATTTAGAACTTATCAAACAGACGTGTCCAGTATATGGCTGTTTGGGGGAGGGTGGGCTAGAGAGGGCTTCAATGGCTTGGAGGGTTTAGATGGGATGGAGTAGGTTTTAACGGAGATTTCGGCAATTGGAACCCAAGCACAGTACCGGGTAGAGCTTTGGATTCTTGCCCAGAAATAGCTAAGAAGAAAAAATTAAAAAAATTTAAATTGAATCAGGTTGGGCAGACTGGATGGACCATTCGGGTCTTTATCTGCCATCATCTACTATGTTACTATGTTACTATGTATGGGGGGGCTGCCTACCACTAGACCTGCCATGTACCCTGTCCCGACCTACCACTAGACCATCAGATGGGGGACAGGGGACAGGGCAGGGCGGTGGGCAGAATTTTTTTCCTCCTCTATAGGGGGGTGCGTCTTATGGTCAGATGTGTCTTATAGAATGGAAAAATACAGTAAGTTGGTATTTTAGAAAGCTAGTTTGTAACTGCTGTATATGAACACTGAGATTTGTAGGGAATTCATGTACCTTCTCTGTGAGTGGCTCTGTTTCATTCCACTTCCTCTCCAATTAGGTGCTTTTGTCTGTCTGATGTGTAATTCTGCATAGCTTTCTCAGTGAGCCTGTGATCAACCCTTTTCCACTCTCAAAAGTGTCCATTCATGTGCGTGAGACCTCTGCAGTGGTTCTGCCAGCTCACTTACTGCAATCTCTTCACTTGCCATCCTCTGCTGCCACGCTGTCAGAAATAAACTTTTTGTTTTTCTTGTCAAAGCTCTGAGCACTGACTAGCTTGCCTGGGAAGAACTGCTACAATATCTGTTTTCAAGGTAGCAAAGGTGGGGGGGTTTCTCACAGATTCCTTATATGGAACACTGTTAACAGCTGCTTCCAGCTTCACTGACAGACTTTTATCACACTTTAAATTATTAAATTAACTTTATACTGAAATATTAATTCTGTCAGTTCCACACAGATCACAGTTAATACCAGTTAACAGTTTTTAAACTGACTGTTTCTGGCATCAATTCCTTGTCTTTTAACAGTTGAACTCCCATTGCAGGCACACTGAGCACTACAAAATTTTCTGCTTTATAACAGTGACTTCTCAAGCTGAATCCTCTCAAAGCAGCATTAAAATAGTGTTTTAATATCTATGACTCTGCTTGATCTTGTATTCAAGCATTTCCCAAGAGCTAAACCTATGGCTATTCTGAGGCTGCTTTCTATTAATGAGAAAGACTCTAAATCCTTAATTCAAAATTTACATTTAATGATTGATTACAAACAGACAATTAAATGGATTTCTTGAAACAATTAAGTTGGATTAGGATTCTATTAATATGAAATGAATCTGTATAACTTAATTCTCTCCTAGAGTTGTCAGTGGCTAATAAAAGATGTACTCACACACCAGCTCTAATGACAGCAATTACAGCAGTAGAGATAATAGATCACGCGGTCCCAGATATCGCTCCCAGATAAAAACATTATGGTCTTCTATGTTTAACAGCTGAGGATGCTGCAGTGTGGAATAAACTAAGGGTCAGTTCTTAGGGTCTATTGCCATATCCTTCTGCTTTCTCCTCAGAAATCAGTCAGAGGGAAGGGGGAATTCTGTTCCTCACAGTATGCCCAGAGGCAATTTATCATAATAAGCTTCAATGGCTAAAAAGCAGCACAAGTGCTTAAACAGGCAAATCACTGAGGAGTACAGAAATACAGAGACCCAGTTCATTCCACATAACTCAAATATCCATGCATGAAATAACATTAAACATTTAAACAGCGAAGGTTGTCCCCATATAATGGGGCCAGCACATCCACACTTCCCTACTAGAGACTAGTGCTGCCCAAATCAGGGAGAAAATTTTCAATTCGATTTGGCCTATTGAATCGATTTCTCAATTCAATTCTTTTTTTCTTCCCAATTGGGCGTTTTGGGTTTTGTTTTGTTTTTTCAAACATCCTGGCAGGTTTATTTTCTAACCTTTCCATCCACTCACCCACCCTTTTCCCTCTCCAACCCCATGCCAGCACCGTGGTGTAAACAAAATAAACAAAAAAGACCTTTCCTCTCTCTGTCAGGTCCTAGCTCATGCTCACTGTCTAACACTAGCTCTGGCAGGATACACATTTCAAATCTGACATATTATAATCACAAAATAGAAAATAAAATTATTTTTTTCTAGCTTCCACTGCCATATCCAACATTTGTTTCTTTACAACTGTCTACCATCTCTCTCTCTCTCTCTCTCTTTTCCTACCTTGTGCCCTAGGTCAAACCTCTCTATTCCCCTTCATGCAGCATCTTTCCCTTCCTCCTCTTCATTATGATGTGCAACATTTCTTTCTCTTTCCCCATGTACCAACTCTCTCTGCCGTACACCCTATGTCCAACATTTCTCCTTCTCTCTTCTCCATGTATATCACCCTCCCCTCCAACATATGCAGGATTTCTCCCTCTTCTCTCCCTTCCTCTCCTCCATCCCAACAATTCTTCCTCTCTCCCCCATATACAACATCTTTCCTCCCCTCCCATCCCCCTGAGCAGCAGCTTATTTCCCCTCCGACCCATTCCCCCATCTAGCAGCTTTCCATCCCTCCCACCCTCCCATCCCCCTATGTGATAGTTTTCCCTCCCTCCCTCCCTCCCTCCTATCCCCTTGTGCAGCAGTATCCCACCGACTCTCCCATCGTGAGACCTGACATAACTCTGCGAGGTCTCCTAATGTAGCAGCAGCAGTGGTGGATGGTCAGCAGCAGTATCACTTTGATTGGGCTTCTTGCTGCCTGCCCTGCTAGGGCTTCCCTCTGCCACGTCATCAGTGACGCAGCAGAGGGAACACCCCAGTAGGGTATGTCATGAGCTGCCCTTTCAGAACAATGCCACTGCTGACCTCCACTACCATTGCTGCTTTAGGGGGCCTCAGAGGCATGTAGGGGGGGGGGGGGGTGTTGGTCGCTGAATCGGTGAGTCTGATTTTCTTGGCCAACGAATCAATTCAAATTGATTCACTGAAGTGAATCGGTGAATCAATTTGAATTGTCATTGCTTATTAAGCAGTTCAAGTTCAAGTTTCAAGTTTATTAAAAATTTGATTAATCGCTTAATCCACATTCTAAGCGATTTACATAATACTAAAATTACAATAAAAAGGGGAATAATACATTAAATAAAACTGAACATACTATTGACAAAACTATTGACAAAACAAAAACATGAGGAAAGGCATGGGTAAAAGTTACAATATGTTTTAAAGATAGAAAAACAAGTAGGGAAAATACATAAGGAAAGGGAAAAGGCTAGATGTTTCAATGAAAGATTAGAGATAAAAGAATTATTATTAATTAGTATAGAAATAATTAAATAATAAATAATCTTTAAAGAGAAAACTCTTCAGCTTACCTTTAAATTTTTCTATATTTGTTTCTTCCCTTAAATAGATAGGGAGAGAATTCCAGGTTTGGGGGGCTGAAACAGAAAAGATAGCTTGTCGTCTAGTGTTTATGAATTTAAGAGAGGGAACCGATAGAAGATGTTGTTCTGTAGATCTTAATGTTCGACTAGTGGTATATGGGATTAAATATTTATGAATAAATGCTGGGGTTTTGAAAAGAAGAGTTTTATATGTAAGTAGACATATTTTATAAGTTACACGATGTGTGACTGGGAGCCAATGGGCTTCCCTAAGAAGAGGTGTCACATGGTCAAATTTCCTTGCTTTGGTAATCAATTTTATAGATGTGTTTTGAATAATCTGAAGGCGTTTAAGTTCCTTTTGAGCAATACCGTTATATAAAGAGTTACAATAGTCTATCTTAGATAAAACGAAAGAATGAATAAGAATTTTAAGAGACTTTTCACAAAGAAATTGAGAAATAGAGCGAATTTGTCTAAGCCTAAAAAAAGATAATTTGACAACACTGCTGATATGGTCATGAAAAGTGAGTTTATTATCAAATATAATTCCTAAGATTTTTATTTTTATAACTTCTTGTAATGGAAAGCCCTTAATAGTGATTGGGGAATTAAGACTTAAATTATCTTTCCAGGGAAAGAGCATTGTATTTGATTTATTTACATTCAGTGCCAGACGATTGATATTTAACCAATCTGATATTTTTTCTAGTTTCATGGTTATTGTTGAAATGTCCAAAGGATTATTAGTATCAATGGGATGTAACAATTGAATGTCATCAGCATAAGCAAAGACATTAAAACCGATGGACTGACAAAGAGTAAGGAGTGGTGCAAGAAAAATATTAAATAAAAGTGGAGATAATATGGAACCTTGTGGAACACCGTATGTTAAGGAAAAATTATTAGAGGTTTCATTATTGAATAACACAAAAGATGTACGATCGGAAAAATAGGATTGAAACCAAGATAAAACCTGGTCTGTGACACTGATAGATTGAAGCCTATTTAATAGGAGCTCGTGGTCAATAGTATCGAAAGCGGCTGAAAGGTCTAATGAAATTAATAAAACTGACTGGTGATGATCTAAGAAATATTGTATGGATGTAATCATACCTAGTAATGAGTATTCTGTTGAGTGGTGTTGTCTGAAGCCTGTCTGATTTGGGTGTAAAATATTGGTTTTTTCAATGAAATCCGATAATTGATTAAAGACTATCTTCTCAGTTAATTTAGATAGAAAAGAGATGTTGGCTATTGGTCTATAGTTTGACATGTCATTAATACTAATTTTTTGATCTTTAATGATAGGGCGAATAATTGATTTTTTTCCAGAATTTTGGCATATAGCTTTGTTTTAAGCTTTCACTAATAAGTGTAAGAATTGCTGGACCAAATATCCTAAAATAACGCTTGAGAATAAAAGGTGGTATTGAGTCGGCTGATGAGCCTTTTATGTTCAAGAATGTGTTATTACCCTTTGTACATAACATGATCTTTTCCAACCTTAGTCAAGGTTTGGAGCCGTATTTGTGGAAACAAGCATGTGACCTCACTTGAAAAATCTCAAAGCAATTTACACTATTAAAATAAACAAAAATTGACTCATAATCAAAGACCTACTATATTGAAGTGATATAAGATGTCAACGGGCCCCAAACCAGTTTAAATAAATTACTGTGCCCCAAACTATTGGCATTCATTTTTTCTTTTATTTTAAAATCTTTATTAAATTTCCAAACTACAATTGTGCAAACAATTTATATATATATTTATATATAATACTAGCTGATAACCCGGCGTTGCCCGGATATTTATTTATCCCAAAATGTCCAACCCCCTACATGTCCCACCCCCCTATGTCCCACATGTCCCACCCCCCACGTTACCCCCCCCCCCACATGTCCCATATGCCCCACCCCCATGTCCCAACCCCCTACCCTCCACATGTCCCAAAGGAATGTCCCTCTCTATGGGGCTGAACTTAGACTTAAACGGCATCGGGAGTGTCGGTATTCATCTCTGCGAGCCCGAAAACTATGGGTTGGACATTAATATCTGTCGCTTTTGATAATTTTAACATATCACCCCCTTCCCACCCCCACAGTATTTTACCCCGTCCCACCTGCACAATATTTTTCCCCAGATAGTAAGTCATATGTGTACCAAGTTTGGTTGAAATCTCTCCATGCGTTTCAGAGTTATGCTGAGTATTCATGTGTGAGCCCGAAAACACTATGGGGTAGATACTAAAATCTGTCATTTTCAATCATTTTTACATATCCCCCCCTTCCCACCCCCACAGTGTTTGTCCTCAGATAGTAAGTAATGTGTATGTCAAGTTTGGTTGAAATCTGTCCATGCATTGAAGAGTTATGCTGGAACATACATACATACACACACACACACATATATTCAAATTATAATGTGAAATATTTGAAAAAATGAATACAATTCAACTAACGCAAAACTTGATTATAAACAACAATTTTAGTTTCACCTCCAGGAGCAAGAACATATAAATTCTTGGGTGAACCCACCCTTGAGCAAGCAACATAGAGTTGTGGGCCGCAAGACCCCCAGAACATATCACCCCAGGTAGTGAGGGATCTGCATACCAAGTTTCGTTCAAATCGGTCAAGCCGTTTGTGAATTACTGTGAGAATGGTAGCTTTTTACATTTTTTCCATTGACATGAATGGGTGAAATCTGATTTTCTGTTTGTAGCTCCGCCCACGTGTGCAGGTGGGCCGCGAGACCCCCAGAACATATCACCCCAGGTAGTGAGGGATCTGCATACCAAGTTTCGTCCAAATTGGTCACAGTGAGAATGGCAACTTTTTACATTTTTTCCATTGACATGAATGGGTGAAATCTGATTTTCTGTTTGTAGCTCCGCCCACGTGTGCAGGGGGGTCGCGAGACCCCAAGAACATATCACCCCAGTTAGTGAGGGATCTGCATACCAAGTTTCGTTCAAATTGGTCAAGACGTTTTTGATTTACTGTGAGAATGGCAACTTTTTACATTTTTTTCCATTGACATGAATGGGTGAAATGTGATTTTCGGTTTGTAGCTCCGCCCACATGTGCAGGAGGGCCGCGAGACCCCCAGAACATATCACCCCAGGTAGTGAGGGATATGCATACCAAGTTTCGTTCAAATCGGTCAAGCCGTTTGTGAATTACTGTGAGAATGGCAGCTTTTTACATTTTTTCCATTGACTTGAATGGGTGAAATCCGATTTTCAGTTTGTAGCTCTGCCCACGTGTGCAGGTGGGCCGTGAGACCCCCAGAACATATCATCCCGGGTAGTGAGGGATCTGCATACCAAGTTTCGTTCAAATCGGTCAAGCCGTTTTTGCGTGATCGCGGCACATACACACACACATACATACATCCGATTTTATATATATAGATTATAAGAAAAGCACATTAAACTTACAGACATTAATGAGCAATTATTCCCCCCCCCCTACACACACACCTAATATTCATTTTTTCATACCCATAGCTGGAGCACAGAATTGCCCACCAGAAAGGAAAATTTAGGCGATCATAATTCTTCAAATTACAGGTTATAATCTGCATGGCTATCCCGGTCAGGATTAGGAAAAGACGGCATTTATATTCATCCATAGGGGGCTTAACATCTAATAATGTTCCATCCTATCATTTTAAGTTTGATTATAATTATTATATTAATGGATACTACACCATAAGAACGTAAGAGTTGCCCTACTGGTTTCCAACAGTGGCTAACCCAGGTCACAAGTATCTGGAAAGATTCCAAGGAGAAAAACAGATTTTATGCTGCTTTTCCTAGGAATAAGCAGTGGATTTCCCCATGTCACCTTAATAATGACTTATGGACTTCTCTTTTAGGAAATTATCCAATCCTTTTTTTTAAACCTTGCTAAGCTAAGTGCTCTTACCACATTCTCTGGCAATGAATTCCAGAGTCTAATTACATGCTGAATGAAGAAATCTTTACTCTGGTTTGTTTAATAGCTTCAATGCATGCCTCCTAGTTCTAGTACTTTTGGAAAGAGTAAACAAGTGATTCACATCTACCCATTCCACTCCACTAAGTATTTTAAAGACCTCTATTACTCTTCTCCAGGCTGAAGAGCCCTAGCCGATTCCTTTCCTCATAGGGAAGTTGTCCTATTCCTTTGATCATTTTGTCACCCTTCTCTGTACCATTTCTAATTAAGCTACTATGGGCTAGATTCACTACGCCCACCGATCAACTTCTGACCACATAGAGATCCCTTTACGACCCGATTTCCCTCTGACATGATTCACTAATCTCTGCCCAATCGTCCTCCGATCCGTGCGTGGAAATGAGGGGGAACAGTATTAAAATGCAGGCAGGAAGCGATTCACTAAAATAAAAAAGCAACACAGACTGGGCTGGCTGATCCAAAAATAAGTGACTGCTGAGGACCAGTCGCTGAGGTCCTTTCCAACTGCCCTGCCTTCTGCTGTCCAGCTCTCTGCCCTGCTTCTCTGTTCTCAGCCCCGATCTCCTGCCTGCTCTGAATCGCTGCCCTGCTCTTGCCCTGATTCTCCTGCCCATCCCCTGTACTACGAGCCCGTGGTTTTAACCCGCAGGTTTAAAGTGGGTTAAAACCATGGGCTCGCAAAGAAATAGTAAAAACAGCTGAAAGGTTTTTTTTTTAAGTTGCTGCTCTTAAGCACACGCAGACCATCTACAGATGGTCTGCGCATGCATCGGGATCACTAGAGAGCGATCCCGACAGTCGGATGGGGGCGTGATTCCGATCGCCCTCATTTGCATGAGGGCAATTCGTGAATCAGTCCCCTGGACACGGATCGCATCGGATCCGTGCCCTTTGTGAATCTAGCCCTATATCTTTTTTGAGATGTAATGACCAAAATTGCACACAGTATTCAAGGTACAGTATACCCTAGAGCAGGGGTGTCCAACCTGCTGCCCGAGGGCCGCATGCGACCCCATGAAGTATTTTGTGTAGCCCCGGTCGAGGGTGATGCATTGTTTTCCTCTGCTGCCCCTGAGTGTTTACCATCTTGCTGGCTCCCTCCTCTGTCTTGCTGCAGCGTTTACGCGTTTGTGCAGCCCTAGAAACATTTTTTTGGGGCCAAAAGGACACCCCTGCCCTAGAACGATACAAAAGCATTATAACATTTTTATCTTTGTCTTACATTCTTTTGCTGATGATTTCTAACATTCTATTTGCTTTCTTAGCTGCTGCCACACACTGAGCTGAGGGTTTCAACGTATCCTCAATGATGACACCTAGATCTTTTTTCTGGGCAGTGACTCCTCAACTAGAACCTTGCACCACATATAGTTTGGTTTCCTCTTTCTGAAATGCATCATTTTTCACTTGCTCACATTAAACCTCATCTGCCACTTTGATGCCCAGTCTCTCAGCCTCACATACTCCAATGTGCAATTTGTGGTCTGCTAATAAGAGGTTGTTGGATACACCATCTTTTAAGCAAATAAGATCAGATATTTATCAGGAAACAATGTTTATGGTTTCTGGACCAGCTCTTTGGAATATTTTACCAGTTGCAGCTTGTTCATTTACTACATTGTTGACATTTCAGAAACATCTTAAAACACATCTTTTTTTTTCAAATAGCTTTTTGAGATGGTAAATAGCTGTTTTAAATTAATTCTGTTTCTGCTATTAAAGACTCTAGCATTTTGCATTTGAAATTAGAAATGATGGTGAATGTATATAGGATGTTCAACCTGCCCTTCTTAAATTTTCCATCTACAGTATACACTTCCCCCTCCGGATTTGCGGTTTCCGTATCTACGGATTTGATTATTTGCGGTTTTAAAACAAAAAATGCTTTTTCATTTTTCAGGCTATTTTAAGCCCTGTAAGGCCCCCACCCCCTCCCTTAAGCCTTACCTGGTGGTCTAGCGGGTTTTCAGGGGAAATGGCTGCCTTGAGCTCCCGTAGTCTCTTGAGCCATTTCCTAAGAGCGATCTGCACGGGGCAGGAGCATGGGAAGATCGCTCCTGCCTGAAAACCCGCTAGATCACCAGGTAAGGCTTAAGGGGGGGGGGGGGACTTTTAAGGCTTAAAATAGCCGGGGAAGCGGTGGCTAGGGGCAGAACCAGCCCAAATATTATTTGCGTTTTTTTTATATTTTTGGGCCGGCTCTGCTCCTAACCACCGCAAATACGGAGGGGGAAGTGTACTGTATATTTATCTCCTGAGATTCTTTTTAGGAAGTATTTCAGAGAGATGATAAAGTTAGAAAATGCTGAAACCATGTTGTTAACTAATTATTACTGTTTACCTACAAAAAAAGGAGCTCAAAGATAACCAACAAGGGATAGATCAATTTGAAATGTCTGACATTGATTTGATGGCTTTTCTTGAGGATACTCAAGATATACTTCTCTATCTACCCTTTTGGTTATATTTGTTAATGGATGTGATAAATCACTGGTTTTGAAGAATTTCTTTAAAAAGAAAAATGCTTTACCTAATGTCTCGGTGACAGGTCATAAGCGCGCGCCGAGACAACTGAGCGCAAGGCGGAAGTCTGCGCCAAAGAAAAACAGTGTTTTAAGGGGCTCCGACCGGGTGTGTGGGAGGGAACCCCCCTACTTTACTGAAAACAGATCGTGCCGGCATAGTGGGGGGTTTGGGGGGTTGTAACCCCCCACATTATACTGAAAACTTCACTTTTTCCCACTTAAGAGCAGCGATTCTGCAACAAGGTGCCTAACATGTAGCCACGCCCATGCCTAATGTGCATAGCGCCTATTTTTTTGAAGGCCACCTAAATTTTTAGAGGCGCCTTGTTGCAGAATCGCTCTTTTATGATAGGTGCCTAAGTTTCAATTATTGCTGATTAAAAAGCTTAATTAAGCTTGTTGATCAATTTAGATCGGTGCCTATCTAGTTGGGAGCCTCCAAAATAGGTGTCTAACATTAGGTGCTGGTTACAGAATTTGGGCCTCAATGCTCTGATGCTGATAGGAATTCTATGAGGGTCTTGGCAGCGTCGGAGCATTTAGCACTTTGGGCCATGGTAGAAATCTCTACTGCGGCTTAGAAAAAGTGGAGGAATGTTTGTGGATATTATATCCTGTTTTTATTTTATTATTCTTGAAATTCTGATCTTTCTTACTTTCCCTAGATGTGGGCTAGGAACCTATGGATAGTTATACAGTATTTATATATAAGCCATTATGATGTTCTGTCTTATGTCTTATAATACTTTATCCTTTTATTCAATTCAAAGAAATGAAGAATTTATTAATAAAAATAGAAATTTGCTAGGTTCTATTTAAAATGCATCTTTTAGTCCTTTTATATAACTCTAAGTATGTTTGCACATGGTGTTTCTACTGATGTCAATTTGTTTAGAGGGGTATTTTCAAAAGGACGGCCAAATCAAAAAGTTCCAAATGAATGTCCATTTCACATGTATTTTGAACAAAACACAGCCTGTTTGAAATAACATGAGATGGACACCAAGTGCAGGAAATGATGGTGCACAGGGATGGAGGGAAAGGGGAGAGAGAGGGATGAGATGATGTGCACAGGGATGGAGGGGAAGGGAAGAGAGAGAGAGGAGATGATGGTGCTCAGGGATAAGAACATAAGCAGTGCCTCCGCCGGGTCAGACCATAGGTCCATCCTGCCCGGCAGTTCGCTCCCGCGGCGGCCCAAACAGGTCACGATCTGTCTGAATCACCAGAAGGGGCTCCCTTGCCACCTTGGTTTCTCATTGAAGTCCTATCTTCCCATCGTAGTCCTAACCCTCCGGTCTTGCACATGCACGACCTGTTGGGTTTCTATACTTATTACCTGGTTAGCTTTCTATACCTGTGTTACATCCCAGCACCTCTCTCAGTATCCCACGATCCCTTTATCCCTCAGGAATCCGTCCAATCCCTGTTTGAATCCCTGTACCGTACTCTGCCTGATCACTTCCTCCGGTAGCGCATTCCAAGTGTCCACGACCCTTTGGGTGAAAAAAAACTTCCTTGCATTTGTTTTGAACCTATCTCCCTTCAGTTACTCCGAATGCCCCCTCGTACTTGTTGTCCCCTTCAGTCTGAAGAATCTGTCCCTATCCACCCTCTCTATGCCCCTCATGATCTTGAAGGTCTCTATCATATCTCCCCTGAGCCTCCTTTTTTCCAGAGAGAAGAGCCCCAGCCTATCCAACCTCTTGGCGTATTGGCAGTGTTCCAGCCCTTTTACCAGTTTCGTTGCTCTCCTTTGGACTCTCTCAAGTACCGCCATGTCCTTCTTGAGGTGTGGCGACCAATACTGAACGCAGTATTCCAGATGTGGACACACCATCGCTCGATACAATGGCATGATGACTTCCCGCGTCCTGGTTGTTATGCCCCTCTTTATAATGCCCAGCATCCTGTTGGCTTTTTTCGAGGCTGCTGCGCACTATGCAGATGGCTTCAGTGATGCATCCACCAGCACACCCAAGTCCCTCTCAAGTCTGCTGTCTCCCAACAATGCCCCCCCCCAATTTGTAGTTGAACAACGGGTTCTTTTTCCCTATATGCATGACCTTGCATTTTTCCACGTTAAAGCGCATTTGCCATTTGTTTGCCCAGTCTTCCAGCTTGTCCAGGTCCCTTTGCAGGTCGTCACACTCCTCCCTGGACCTAACTCTACTGCACAGTTTGGTATCGTCTGCAAATTTTATAACCTCGCACTTTGCCTCCTTTTCCAGGTCATTGATAAATATGTTGAAGAGTAACGGCCCCAGCACCGATCCCTATGGCACACCGCTCGTGACTCCCCGCCAGTCAGAATATTGGCCCTTCACTCCGACCCTCTGCAGTCTACCCGACAACCAGTGCTTGATCCATCTGTGCACATCCCCTCCCACCCCGTGGTTCCACAGCTTCCTAAGCAGCCTTTCATGTGGCACCTTGTCGAAAGCCTTTTGAAAATCGAGGTAAATGATGTCTATGGGTTCCCCATTGTCCACCCGACTGCTTATTCCCTCAAAGAAGTACAGAAGGTTCGTTAGGCACGACCTTCCCTTACAGAATCCGTGCTGGCTTGTTCTCAGTAGGCCATTCCTCTCGATGTGCTCGCAAATGCCGTCCTTGATCATAGCTTCCACCATCTTCCCTATAATTGAAGTCAGGCTCACCGGCCTGTAGTTCCCGGGGTCACCCCTCGATCCCTTCTTGAAGATAGGTGTGACATTCGCCAATTTCCAGTCCTCTGGTACCTCACCAGTTTTCAAGGATAGGTTGCAAACATGCTGGATTGTGCCCGCTATTTCTTGTCTTAGTTCCTTCAGAACCTTTGGGTGGATCCCGTACGGGCCCGGTGATTTACCACATTTTAACCTGTCTATCTGTTTGAGGACATCCTCCTTACTTACCTCTATGTGCTCCAATTTTTCGGCCTGTTCCCCAGTCATGAGCTCCTCTGAGTCCGGTATATTAGATGTGTCTTCGCTCGTGAAAACCGACGAGAAGAACGTGTTCAATCTCTCAGCTACCTCTTTATCCTCCTTAATCACTCCCTTCCTATCCCCATCGTCCAACGGCATCACCTCCTCTCTCGCTGGTCGCTTCCCCTTTACGTAACTGAAGAATGCCTTTAAGTTTTTCGCCTCCCTGGCCAGCCCCTCTTCGTATTACCCTTTCGCTTTTCTAACCTCTTGGTGGCATTCCTTTTGGCATTTCCTGTGCGCCTGGTGATTTTCCTCCGTTGGGTCCTTTTTCCATCTCCGGAAGGATACTTTTTTGTCATTTATTGCCCTCTTTACTTCAGTTGACATCCAAACCGGGTCCTTTGATCGCTTGTTCTTGCAGCCTTTCCTGAAACTGGGGACGTACATTCTTTGTGCTTCCTGCAGGGTGTCCCTGAATAGGGTCCAGGCGCTTCCCACAGTCTCCATCCTAAAGATGTTTCTGAGCTTCCTCCCCACCATTTCCCTCATAGCAACATTGTTCCCTTTCTTGAAGTTGAGCGCAGTTGTGGCGGTCCTCCTTACTATGGGTGTCCCCCTTTCTAATGTGAATCTGATCGCGTTGTGATCACTGTTGCCTAGTGGTCCTCCCACTTCTACCCCTCTTGCAGGCCCCCCTAATCCGTTTAGGATGAGGTCAAGAGTAGCACCCCCTCGCGTTGGTTCTTTGACTAGTTGCTCCATGAAGCAGTCCCTCACAGCTTCTACAAATCCTGTTTCCCTGGTGCAGTTGGAGTGACCCGTACTCCAGTCTATTCCTGGGTAGTTGAAGTCCCCCATCACTGTTACACTTCCAGTCCTGCATTCCTGTCTCAATTCCGCTTCCAAGTCGTGTCCGACTCCTTCTGGCGTACCAGGTGGGGATGGAGGGGAAGGAGAGAGAGGGGGAGGAGATTATGGTGCACAGGGATGGGGGTAGGAGGAGGTAAGACATGGAGAAGTAGATAGATTTTGAGAAGAAAGTTGAATGCTAAAAGTTAATGCCAATGATGGATATAGGGCAGAAAATGAACAAGGAGAGAAAAACAGCAAATGGATAAGAAGGCCCTGGAAACACAGTTAAGAGCACAGACAGAAGGAAGTGCAACCAGAGCCTCAGAAAAGATGATTAGAAAAATAAAATCACCAGACAACAAAGGTAGGGAAATTATTTTATTTTCAATTTATTGATTGAAATGTGTCAGTTTTGCAAATTTATATCTGCTGTCTATATTTCACACTGCTCAGGAAGAAATTATTTTCTTCTATTTCTCTGATGTTGTACTACATGTAGAGTCCGGCATCTTAGGGTTTCATTTGTGTATATTAATACTTTTAGTTTGTGGTCCTGTATTTGCATGGGGATTATCTGTGTTCTGCATGTATGACCAAGGCCAGGTGTTCTGGTAGGAATGAATGTTGAGAAGCATACAGTGTAGTTGAATTTTGTGGTTAACTATTATGTATTGTTAATGTGATGATAGTGTGTGCATATATGAAAAATGAATGGAAAGATGGCATTACAATTAATACTATTATTATGGGGCAGAGTCTGGAATGGAGCCCCCCCTAATAATTTTGAAAAGTTGACTCCTATGCACACTATGGGGGTCTCTTACTGAGACTTGCTTGCTGATTCTGTGTGTGCTATAAGCTAGCATGCCCATTATATTCTATGGATGCATTAGCATTTAGCACATGCTAAATTGGCTAGCGCGCCTTAGTAAAAGACCCCCTAAGTAGGTTATATGATATCTTTTATAATTTTTTGTTTAATTGTTTTATATTCTACTGTAACTGTGTTTTATGATATTCAATGATTTGAATATATATTTAACAGTCTACCTCTGATACCATAGTAGCCAATTTTTCAAAATGATTAGGGGTGCTCCATTCCAGACTCTGCCCCATAATAATAGTATTAATTATAATGCCATTTTTCCATTCATTTTTCATATATACACACAATATCATCTCATTAACAATACATAATGGTTAACCACAAAATTCAACTACACTGTATGCTTCTCAACATTAACTCCTACCAGGACACCTGGCCTTGGTCATACATGCAGAACACAGATAATCCCTATGCAAATACCACAAACTAAAAGTAGTTGGTTCAATTTTGGGAGTGCTCAAACACCCATAGCACACACAGAACTGGTTCCTATGTCTGATGCAGCTTAGCAATGGGTGAAACATGGTCATGGGATTTTGACAATAAAAGCATCTTTCTGAGACCAGTTGTGTGTGATCTACATTCTTTGTCCTGCTATTGCGATTGTGGATCAGGATCACATCAACTTCTTCTGTTTCATTCACAACATTAGCGCACAGCCATAATAGAAAAAAACAGAAAAATGTGTTTTTTTTACAGCCATGGTAGAAATGGCCTTAGAGAGAAAGAAAGACTTCTAAGGCCAATTTTTACCAAACCTTAGTAAAGGGACCCTGTTATTTGTAAACCACTTAGACATTCATTTGATTTATGATGTATGAAATAAAATTGAAACATTGAAACACTGATATATTCCATGCAGTAGGCAAGGTGGAAAGAATGCTAAATGACTGCCAGCTTGGTTAAAAAGTGAGATATGTAAGGCTATTATAGACAAAAGAACATCTTTCAGAAATGAAAAAGGGATCTAAATGAAGAAAACAGGAAATAACATTAGTCATGGCACGTTAGATATAAAGCATTGAAAAGACAAGCAAATAAAAAATTTGAAAGAATCTCGCTGAGGAAGTAAAATGGTTTTCAGATATACAAGGGGGGTGCTGAAAGTTTTCAGCCTAACCAATCAACTTCCTAAATTCTGAGCATTATTTTGCCACTGTAGCTAAAAAAGTGATACCTTATATCATTAATTGCCAATTTGCAGAAACAAAATTCTATGTTTCACATTGTTTCAGATCATTGCTTAAACCATATCTACGTCATTCTCCTCATGACTGGGCTGAAAACCTTTCAGCACCCCCTTGTATTCTAAACAAGAAGTCTTTGAGGGAGTCAGTTGGGCCATTAATATAGTAAATAGCTGTAGATAAAGTCCTGAATGGTCCATCCAGTCTGGCCTGTAATCACAAGCATTACAATTTCAGGATTAAATTAAACTGTCTTTCTTCTTTGTTATTTATGGGCCATTAGACCTTAGAAGTCTATCCAGTACTGTCTTTAGTTTCCAACTACTGGAGTTGCCATTGAAGCTATCTCCAAACTATCCAAACCATCTTCTTTGCAGGATTCAGACCATGAAAGTTAGTCCATTCATATTCTAATTAGTGATCCTCTGTGTTCATCCCATGCTTTTTTGAATTCTATCATCGTTTTCATCTCCACCACCTCCCTCAGGAGGGCATTCCAGGTAACCACCATCATCTCTGTAAAAAATAATTTCCTAACATTGTTCTTAAGTCTCCCACCCTTCAACCTCAAATTATGTCCTCTAGTTTTACCAATTTCCCTTCTCTGGAAAAGATTTGGTCCTATATTAATACCTTTCAAATATTTAAATGTCTGTATCATATCATTGCTGTCCTTCCTCTCCTCCAGAGTATACATGTTGAGGTCTTATAGCCTCTTCTCATACATCTTCTGGCGCAAACTACCTACCATTTTGTGTCACTTTCTTCTGGATCTCTTCAAGCCTTTTTATATCCTTGGCCAGATATGGCCTCCAAAACTGAACACAATACTCCAAGTGATCATGGAGTAAAAGGGGCAGTAAGGGAAGAAAAGGCCATAATGTAAAAAAAAATCATTAACTTTAGCTTTCTCTCCCAGAAATTATATTTAAAGATGACAATTCAGAAATACTGTGGCAAATTTCAGTGAACCTGAAAGATATAATAAGGCAAATTGACAAACTAAAGAGCAACAAATCACCTGGACTGGATGGCAAACATAATACCAGTTTTAATAAAAGGTTTCAGCAGTGATCTGAGCGGTGATATAAGATCCAGACAAAATGGTAGAAACCATTATAAAGAATAAAATTAAAGAATATGTGGAGTATCATTTTTGATAGGACGTCTAAGTTTGACTTTGGAAGTTTCCCACAAAATGGCTAAAGTTGGAAGCAGAGAAACAGACTATTTAAACAGGATGTCCAAATAATTTTTTTCAAAAAACCCCTACTTGGACGACTTGGCCACCAAAACATCTAGATCGCCAGGACATCTAACTTTATTCGCCTTGTCTACCCCCTAACAGTCCAAGTTATAAACATCCAAATAGGCACCATTTAGACTTGGGAGAGGCCAGCCTTGCAATAGGCTGGCCATATAGACATCCCAAAATAGCAGTGGGGCATCTTAGAGGGCACTGTTTTGAACTTCACATAAAGGGTGCCAGATATACATTTCACCTTAACCTCCCTTCTAATGTATAGTGATCCCTCCTAAACTCCCCCAAAACCGGTGTCAGGTCAAAACTGCGGAAGACAAAGGCGCGCGCCGACAACTGAGTGCAGGCGTGCGCCAAAGAAAATAACTGTTTTTAGGGGCTCCGACGGGGGTGTGTGTGGGGGAACCCCCCACTTTACTTTATGCAGATCACGCCACATTGTGGGGGTGTTGTGGGGGGTTGTAACCCCCCACATTTTACTGAAAACTTTACTTTTTCCCTAAAAACAGGGAAAAAGTTAAGTTTACAGTATAATGAGGGGGTTACAACCCCCCAAACCATCCACAACGCCACCACGATCTGTATTAAGTAAATTGGGGGGGTTCCCCAACAAAACCCCTCATCAGAGCCCCTAAAAACTGTCATTTTCTTCGGCGTTCGCCTCCATCTTGCGCTCAGTTGTCGGCGCGTGCCTTTGTCTTCTGCGGTTTTGTCTATGAACCCCAAAACCAACTATACCTACTTTTTGTACCTAGAACACTTCTAAAACAGGTCTATCTTAGAATGTCTGTTCCATCTAGGACATCTTGCAAAAGGTTTGATTATTGCTGCAAAATGTCCAAGTCTAACTCAGTCCATAGTCCGCCCAAAACATGCTTCTAACTTGCCGCTTTCAGAGTTTGACATTTTGGAGGGAGAATGTCCTGCAAAATGTCTAAGTTCTTTGTTTTGATTATTGGCACTTGGACGTTTTGCAGAGAAAAACGTCCACATGCTGATTTTTGGCTATTTTCATGTTTTGAAAATGCTCCTAATAGTCATGGTTTTATGGGACAAAGTCAACATTTATTTAGCCTCACCAATCTCTTATAATTTTTTGAAGGTAAGAATAAGCTTGCAGATAAAGGTGAGCTAGTTGATATACTCATGGAATTTTCTGAAGAAATTTGACAGCTCTTTGTAAGACATTCCTGTGGAAATTTTAAAAAGTCATAAGACAGGAAGGGATATTTCTTTCTCAGTCCAAATTTTAAAAAAATGCTATGAATATGATAATAATATTTAAAGGTTTTACGGTATTTTGATATGTATACAAAAATGCCTTAAGTTTTGTCATGGAAATGTTGACATACAATATTGCATTGCCATCCCAGTGTCCTTTGCAGTGCCCATGATTTCTAGATGGATATTGTATTATTAAATTGGAAGTAGTTGTAGGTTTGGATATATTTTGTAACCATTTCCAGTGTGTATTGGTGGTCCATGGTAGATGCCTTTAAAAATCTATCACTACATGGGAATTATGGCTATTTAGTAGTTCTATATCCAGTATGATGTGCCAGATAGTAGTTGCTTGATATATTTTAACTTTCTCACAAAGTATAATGTCTCATATCATAGTTTAAGAATCCCCTCTACCAATCCAGATATTTCATGGGTGCTCTAACATAGATTCAAACAAAATATCAGGGAATATTATAATTCAACTCAGCATTTGAAATAAAAATTCAATCAAAAAATGCTTAATGAAAGAGCATTATAGTAAATATATATATATAAAAACAAAAAAGACAATTAAAAAAGTATCTTAATAATTTTAAATTTAAATTTTAAATTTATAGTGAATATGCTTAGCACCCCCACACACCGGTCATATTGAGTAAAGACCAATGAGTTAAAGGACCATCATTGCAGCATTCTGTCCTTGTTGAAAACCTCCCAATGATTAGCTTATGTTCATGAATTATAGCATTCAATTAAGAATTGCAAAAATAATGCTCATATCACCAAAATGAAATTTTCAACGAACCACATGCCAGCCTGAAAAAACAGCTTCAAAAAGTAATGAAATAAATCACTTATCTGAATGTCTGGTATTATCTTGTGATGGCTTCAAAGGCTATTGTCCCCCAAAATCAGAAGAGATGAATTATATAATACTCAGAGTCCAAAATAAATCTTTCCAAAGATTCGACCATGGTGCACAGTCCCAGTGTGAAAATAAGTGTTAATCAATAGTGTCCAAAATTCAAATACCAAAATAGTACAAAAATCAGGAAAATAAACCAAAAAAAGTTCAAAAAAGGGAACCACTCCTCTACTTAGACCGAGTTTCGCAAGCTTATTTTTATTCAGGAAGAATGACAAGAGGAGAGAACCAACTGCCACACTCAGCAGTAGCGAAGCAGCGCCATACTCCGCAAGTCTGCAAAAAATAAAACGGAAAAAAAGAAAAATAAACACAAATCCACCCAAGACAGCACACATAAAGATCAAAATTATTAAGAAAAACTAAAACATAGCAAAATAAAATATCAAAAAGATAAAGACTCGTACATAGTAGCTAAGCAAACAGGGCATCTACCAGGCTTGCAACTGGAAGTTGGCACAGATGACGAAAAATCAAGAAAGTATAGTGTAGCTGCCTGAGCTTAAAAAATCCCGCCCAGCACAACGTGGGAGATGTAATGACATCAGCAGTAAAGCCATCATGCTATAGGTCATTCAATTTCTTTGTTTAGTCCCATAGGAATTAAGGTGTTCCATTCATAAATAAGTCTCTGTTCTTTAAAAAGTAACTTCCCTGATATATTCTACCCCTATCAGAGGTAACTTTAAGGAGTACTAGAAACTTTAAATCATCAAAGGTATGTTGGCATTCAATCCAATGTACCGTCAGAGGAGCTTCCATTCTCCTCCTCCGTATGGTGCTCAGATGATCAGTGATAAGATATTTAATCTGTCGTTGAGTATGGCCAATGTTCATTTTGCCACAAGGGCATAAAATGCCATAAACACCACTAGAACCGCAATTAGTATGATGTTTCAGAGTAAAAAATTGGTCACAGTGAGGTTTTTTAATCAATGTCGTCTCCAAGGCATGAGAGCAAACTGAACAAGTACCGCATTTAAAGTGATATATATAGGGATACAGTCGTAAATATCTAAAAAACTTATTTGTCCAAAAACGTACTGTAGATTAGGTTTAACAGCAGGACTTCATTCATTCACATCAAAAGATACAACAGACAAAAAATATATAACAAAACGGAGAAAAACAAACCTCATACACAGGCAGCCAGGACTACACAAGTACCCTAAGCCACCTGTATCATCACTGGTTTGAAAAAAAAACTCTGTACATAAATATATAAGTATCTTCTCATTCACTTCAAAGCTTATATTTCAAAATTCATTTTGTCATGGGTATCAAAGTATATATAAAGAGAGAATTCTAGTCCAATCTGTTTAAAACTGAGTGTAATGGCAACAGCCTGGTATAAATATAAATGTAAGCACTTCTTAGTAGTAACGTGAAAGCAATAAATATAGAACTTGAAAAACTTATCTCAAACTGCAGCAGCAAACATATTTTCATCCAAATTGCCACATTTAAAGTGACCAGGATCTTGATCAAGAAAGGTGCCAAAGTTCTTTGATAATAGAAACATGATGACATATAAAGGCCAAATGGCCCATCTAGTCTGCCCATCTGCAGTAACCATTATCTCTTCCTCTCTCTAAGAGATCCTATGTGACTATCCCAGGCTTTCTTGAAATCAAACACAGTCTCTGTCTCCACCAGATAAGATTTGTCTGCCAGTAGGACAGATCAACAGAAGGAATTATTAGGAAAGGAATGGAGAAAATAACAGAGAATATCATAATGCCTCTGAATCACTCCATGGTACAACCAAATCTTGAGAACTATGTAGAGTTCTGGTTACCACATCTCAAGATATAGCAGAACTAGAAACATAAAATCAGACACACTTTGAAAATGGAGTGAAGAGGTACAGAGAAGGGTAATCAAAGCTGTAAAAGGAATGGAACTATTCCTCTATGAGGAAAGGCAGAAGAGTTTAAGGGGCTCATTTTCAAAAAAGATAGATGTTCAAAAGACAGCAAAAATTGGCACTTGGGCATCTTACTAGTCAAAATGTCCAAGTGGGCACTTGCAGAACTGACTTTCTAGATGCTTTGGTCATTTTGTCTCCAGTGCATCTAAATCTTAAAGGGGCGTGTTAGAGGTGTGTTTGGGGTGGGATTAGCACTTGGACGTTTTACTGTGATAATTAAACAGGGCACATTTTGGGCTAGACTTGTTTATAATGAGTAAGAGTCAAAAAGGTACCCAAACAAACCAGATGACTACTAGAAGAATTTGTAAATATGGTCCCCACACACTCCCCCTGTGGTCACTGATCTGTTCCAACCCCCAAAATATCTGCATGAAATAGTATATTGTATATCTGTCTCTATGACAGCTGGAGATATTATGACCAGTCCTAGTAGAGCTGCAAGCAGGTCTCTGGAGTAGTCTAGTGGGCTGTGCAGTGGACTGCAGAGAAGGGGACCCAGGCCCATATGTCACCTTAAATAGTACACTTGTGGTGGAAAGTGTGAATCCACCAAAACCTACTGTAGTACTATATAGGTGACATCTGCAGGCTTGCCTTTTTGTAGATAATACCAAGATTTATAACAGAGTGGATACTCCGGAAGGAGTGGAAAACGTGAAAAAGGATCTGCAAAAGTTAGAAGAATGGGCTAACATCTGGGCAACTAAAATTCAATGCAAATAAGTGCAGAGTGATGCATTTGGGGAGTTGAAATCTGAAGGAGCAGTATGTGCTGGGAGGTGAGAGACTAATATGCATGGATGGGAGAGGGATCTTGGGGTGATACTGTCTGAGGATCTGAAGGTGATGAAACAGTGTGATATGGCAGTGGCTGTAGCCATAAGGATGCTGGGCAGTATAGAAAGGAGTAACTAGCAGAAAAAGAGAGGTGTTGATGCGCCTTTACAGGTTGTTGGTGAGACCACACTTGAAGTATTGTGTTCAGTTTTGGAAGCTGTATCTGGCAACGGATATAAGGCGGCTTGAAGTGGTCCAGAGGAAGGCAACAAAAATGGTAGTGGGTCTGCGCCAAAAGAAGTACGAGGAAAGACTGGAAGACCTGAATATGTATACTCTGGAGGAGAAGAGCGACAGGAAGATATGATACAGACATTTAAATACTTGAAAAGGGTTAATATAGGACCAAATCTATTTCAGCCAAGGGAAAATGGTAAAACTAGGGGGCATAAATTGAGGTTGCGGGGAGATAGACTTAGGAGTAATGTTAGGATATTCTCACACTGGCTTCCCATTAACCATCGCATTACCTTTAAAATTCTACTTTTAGTATTTAAAACTTTATCCACAAGCGAACCACAATTTATAAACAGGATACTTATTCCATATAACTCTTCTCGCCCCCTTCGTTCCTCGACCCAAGGTCTCCTGGTAGTCCCTTCTTTAAAAGTGATCGGCACTAGACGACATGATATATTTTCAATAGTAGCCCCCCAAGTCTGGCATTCTCTACCCCAATATATAAGAGACGAAAAAGATATTAGCCATTTTAAAAATAATCTAAAAACCTTCTTGTTTAAAGATGCTTTTACCTTCTGAATGGAATAGTTACAGTGCAGTAGACTCTTTATCAAAAATAAAAAATAAAAAAGATACCCTTCCTAATGTTTTTTTCCCTTTATTGTTTCCCTCTTTTTAAAATTATTAATATTGTAACTTTATCCCTTCATTCCTCCACATCCAGTTTTGTCTGTTGGTCTAACCCCTTTTCTGAGTTGTTATTTTTTTTTTTTTAATTAATATGTCGTATGCATATCTTGTATTTTAATGTATGCATAGTTTGGATTTTAATGTAATTCGCTTAGTAATTTATGTATAAGCGATTCATCAAATTTCTAATAAACTTGAAACTTCTAAACTTTTACATGGAGAAGATGGTGGATGCCTGGAATATCCTCCCGAGGGAGGTGTTGGAAAGGAAAACTATGATGGAATTCAAAAAAGAATGGGATAACACAGAAGATCTCTAATTAGAAAATTAATGGTATATATTGAAGAACTACGGCTGATACTAGGCAGACTTGCACGGTCTGTGTCCCGTATATGGCAAGTCGATATTGAATGAGCTAGGGAGGATATTGATGGGAACTCCAGTAACTTGGAACATGGAGACTTTGTTGGGCAGGCTTTACAGTATGTATCCGCAAACGATGGATGGTTGGTTGGGCTGGAGTTAGCTTCGACGGTAACTCCAGTAATTGGAACCTAAGGACAGTACCAGGTGTACTTTATGGTCTATGTCCCAGAAATATCAAAGAAAAAAAGGACAATTTAATCATGAATTTATAATGGGCAGACTGGATGGACTGTTCAGGTCTTTATCTGTTGTCATTTACTATGTTACAATATGGGCTATTGGGGTGGTAGACAGATGGGTACAGTAGGTTTGGGGAGATTTTGGTGGGCTCACCATATAATGTATGGGCATTGTGGTGAAATGTATACCTGGTACCTTTAATGTGAAGTTCATAGCAGTGTCCCACCTAGGGTGCCCCACTGCTCTGCTGGCATGTCTGTGTTGCCAGTCCATCAAAAATGCTGGCCTCTGCAACATGCAAATGGCTTGTTTTGGATGTTTTTAATTTGGCTGATTTTTGTTTTTTTTTGGGGGGGGTTGATAATAGAAAAAAAAACACAACAAAACACCCTAGACATCTAGCAGAGACATAAAAAAACAAAATAAATAAGATTAATGTCTTGCAAGTTCAAAAATGGACATTTTCTCCACCCAATTTTTTTACATTTTTCTCAAAACACCCAAAGTTGGACTTAGACATTCTATTGAAAATGCCCCTCTAAGGCTCTTTAGCTTGGAGAACAGACAGCTGATGGGAGATATTATAGAGTCTCTAAAATAATGAATGGAATGCAATAGGTAAATGCAAAATGGTTGATTGCTCTTTCAAAAACTAGAAAGACTAAGGGATGTGCACTGAAGTTACCAAGTAGTATATTAAAACAAATTGGAGAAAAGATCTTTTCACACAGCACATAATTAAGGGCTAAAAATCGTTGCCAAAGGATGTAGTAAAAGCTATTAGTGTAGCTGGGTTTACAAGAGACTTGTACAAGTTCCTGGAGAAAAGGTTCATGAGCAATGATTAAGATAGATTTTGAGAAATCCATTCATCCCTCAGATAAGCAGCATGGAGTCTGTCTTTCTCGTAGGTTCCTGCCAGGTACTTCTTTCCTGGATTGGCCACCATTGGGAAAAGGATATTGGGCCTGATGGACCTTTTGGTTCAACTTAGCATGCAAATATTAATGTTCCTATGTATCCCCCACCTACCCTCTAACCACCTGAACCCCAAAATTATCTCCCACAACTATCCTTACCTCCTATCCTACAGAAATAACCACTTTACAATTATCCCATCCCCCTATTTCCTAAACTCACCAAGACAAATATCCCCAATCCTCACGCTCCCAAATCTACCCTCTTACAGCTAAATGTCAGCCCCATAACAAGATCCCCACAACTACTCTACTCTTCTAAATCTACCCCTACCCTAACCCCTATGATTATCCCTCATCTCTTCACACCTATCCTTTTCTATCAAGTTTCAAGTTTATTAATATTTTGATATACCGACCATCACCAGTATCTGGTCGGTTTACAATAATAAGAGATAAAAATGATTAAAAAATTGTATATAAAGAAAACGAAATAAAAATAGGGGCGATAATGTCGTTTCAAAGACTTAGGGCTCCTTTTATCAAGGTGCGCTATGGGGGTTAGTGCGTCGGACATTTCATCATGCACTAACCCCCGCGGCACACCAAAAAACTAACACCTTGTCAATGGAGGCGTTAGCGACTAGAGCGGCAGGTGGTTGAACGCGTGGTATTCCCTGCGTTAACCGCCTACCGCAGCTTGATAAAAGGAGCCCTTAATTACGAAGGATATGAGACAAAAGGAAAGAAAAGGGAAGGGAAGGTTTTTAAATTACATCTACTATCCCCAGAACCACCCCAGAACCAGCTCTCTATACCCCAAAACTACCTCCATAATTTCCATCCTAACTACCCTCTACCTCCACCATTATCTTCCAAAAGTACTCCTTCACACTACAACTACACTCCATAATTACCCCACTCTTATTACCTCAAATCTACCACTTAAACTGTCACCTACCCTAAAACTACCCTCATAGCTACCTCATCAAACTAACCCCCGAAAACTATCCTTCCCAACTCCCAACCCTGAAACTTCCCCCGCAGCTATTCTCCCACCATTCCCCGTCCCACCTCTGCTACCTTCCACAATTATGCTACTGCTGGTGCCCACAGGAGGAATTATTAGGCAATGAATAATGCTGCCCCCGTCTCTTAAGTCACAGACACAGAGCTGCGCAAACTTGCAGAGGAGTCGGAAAGAATTCCATGAGCCATTTCCCGCACGTGTTCCACACTTGTTCCATTAAAATTGAAGTGAGTACACAAAATTATTTGTCCTGTCTGTGTGTTTCAACTGAACTGCAAGATCCATGGAGAAAGGTCTATTTTTTTTCTATTTTATGCATCATTACAACTTTGTGTAGGTCAATAGACATGCTTAGTAACAACTGTAGTAATAGTTGTAAAACCCAAATAATCTAGTAGTTTAAGAAAGGGAGAAAAAAAGATGGTTTGAATCTGTTTCCTATAAGAATGTACTAGCAGCAGAATGTTTTGTTCCAGTGATATTTCTGACTGGATACCAGCCAAAAAGAAATTCTTTGAACTGCTGTTTGTGCAATAATGACTCACAGTATCCTGAAATGGTATGGTAAAACAGTAGAGGCATGTTGCAATCTGTCTGGCTCAGGGGAGTTTCAATAGCATAGTTCATGTTATCATAGTCAGAATGTCATAAAGCAGAGCCTGGGAGTATAGAGATGAGCTCAAGAGAACACTAGACAGATCTGTGCCCAAAAGGGTGCCACATATAAAGTTGAATCTACAAATGATCATATATATTGGCAGAGCCTACAAAAACACAAATACACACAGTTAGCTAAGTAAACAAGAAACACAGATCGGAGACAAAGAGTGCATCATGCTTAAAGCTGGCTACTGCAAGCAAGATAAGGGAAAGGAAACTGGAAGAGACCTTGGCGATGCCTACCTATCTGAAATGAACCTACCTTACACTGCAATTTCTGTTGTTATCATATGTACTACAAAATACCCCTTTTGTCACGCTCTCTATCCTCACCATTTTCTCTCGTGTCTTTCCTCGCCACACTTCCTCATTGTCCCACCTCCGTGCAATGTTCTGACTCTTTCCACAGCTGTACCATTTTTTTCATAGCCTCTTTTTTTTTTTGCTTTGTCCTTCTCAACAAGGATGTGCTATTTGTTTTGCTTCATTTAGCATCTGCTAGGAAAGTGTGGCATAGTGGTTACAGCCTCAGCACCCTGAGGTTCTGGGTTCAAATCCATGTGACCCTGGGCAGCCCCAGGAACATTAGAATAGATTGTGAGCCCACCAGGACAGTTCAGGAAAATGCTTGAAGTATCTGTATATCAGTGGCCTCTAACTTGCGGCCCGCCAAGTACTATTTTGAGGCCCTCGGTATGTTTATCATAATCACAAAAGTAAAATAAAAGTTTCTTGATCATATGTCTCTTTAGCTATAAATTGCAATATCAGTATTAAGACTTAGCCAAAAGGAAAGATTTATAAACTATAAAGAGTTTTACCTCATGCAAAATTGTCATTTCTTTAATAAGACATTAATTATTTTTTTCTGAGGCCCTACAAGTACCTACAAATCCAAAATGTGGCCCTGCAAAAGGTTTGAGTTTGAGACCACTGCTGTATATAAACCACTTTGAGTATGGTTGTATAACTAAACTAAACTAAAACTTAGCTTTGTATACCGGGTCTTCAACCACAATGGAGCTCGACTCGGTTTACAGTAACTAGAAAGATGGTATAAATGTCCCAGTCCCCTTCCCCTATTTTTTTACGTGAACTAAAATCAATGCTCACTAAATCAAATTCACACTCATCAAATTGAATTAGTGCATCTTTCAATGCCTCTTTACTTACATTGGAGAGATGATTAGCAGCCGTCAGTGCAGTGCTTCTCAGCATTTTTGTTTTATGGCACACTTTTAAGTTTGTTCAGTCCTCACAGTACACAAACTAAAATTTTGCATGAACCTCACTGCCAAGTCCTTCCCACCGGCAAAACAGCAGCACTTGTTACCTGTGTGTGACTCTTTCTACCAGCTTCAATCTAACACTGAATATTTGAGGCCAGCAAGTCATGCAAAATGATATGGCTCCTTGCATACAGACAGCAGAGGAGGCAGATAAGAAGTACTGATCTCCTTCTACCAGTGGGAGGAAAGCAGAGGGGCTAAGGCTACCAGATGTCTGATGAATCTAAGGCAGTGGTTTCCAACCCTGTCCTCGGGTAACCCTAGTCAGTTAGGTTTTCTGGATATCTGCAATGAGTATTCATGAGATTGATTTGCATGCAAATTTCTCTCATGCGTATCCAGTGTAGATATCCATAAAACCTGACTGGCTGGGGTCACCCCAGGACAGGTTTGGGGACCACTGTCCAGGGATAGTAGTGAGTTATCAATTCAATTTGGTGGGCAAGATGGGAGGAGTCAAGTGGACTTTCTCCATGGAAAATTGTGGTAAACTACTCTCAGGTTATGCCTAAAAGCACATTCTTCAAGTTTTGCTACTGCAAAATAAGTTTGGGCTAACAATTAAGTTCGGGAACTTGCCTCCGTGCGCTTACGTTGGCAACACTGTACAAACAATTTAGTAAGGTTTCATAACCTTGGTATATCAATGTCTCACAGCTGTGTTTGTGTCGACGTGTGGCAGTGTCTTCCTGAGTGGCGTTCATTATTGTTGTTGTGTGCCATCTGAGGATGTCCTCACATTACAAGAATGTTGGAGCTTGAATTAGAGCAACAAAAAAGAAGTCCAACCAAATCTGCAGGAAAACCACCGGAACAGGAAAACCAAATAAAAACTGCAGACAATGTACACGATGCAGGCAAGAATTTATTGTACCAAAGTTAAAATGCAGTAAGATAAAAATCTTTTTACCAACCAAGAGACCTGACACGGTCCGTGTTTCAGACAACACGCCTTCGTCAGGGGTCCATGGTAAATAAGGTATAAAATATACCGCATGAAATGGGGAAATCCTGAAAACCCGACTGGAATACGGCTCTCGAGGACCGGAGCTCCCTACCCCTGGTTTAAGAGGTATGGGGGTAGGGAAGGGCATACACATGTGGTAGGAGGGGGTGGGGGCAAGAAGAGGGCAGGGGAGGGGCGTCACTGCCCCAGGTGCCTCTCAACATCGCTTCACCATTGGGTAGTACTTAGTAAAAGTTGGAAACATGAACCATGTCGTAGCCCTACAAATTTGTTCACTCCACTCCAACAGTCGAGTGTATTCTTCAAATCTTTGGACAAATGTGGCCCTTGATAATATATGCTGAAGAAATTGTGAACTTAAGCTATTGAATAATGATGGCTTTCAACACCACTGTGCCCTTGTTAGTTCCACTGAACAAGTTAAAAAGTCCAACCAATTTCTGAAAATCATTATAAGAACATAAGAACATAAAAACTGCCATCTCCGGATCAGACCTTCGGTCCATCAAGTCCGGCGATCCGCACATGCGGAGGCCCTGCCAGGTGTACACCTGGCGTAATTTATAGTCCACCATATCCTTATATGCCTCTCTTAAGGAGATATGCATCTAGTTTGCTCTTGAAGCCTAGGACGGTCGATTCCGCAATAATCTCCTCTGGGAGGGCATTCCAGGTGTCAACCACTCTCTGAGTGGAGCAGAACCTCCTGACATTAGTCCTGAACCCGTCCCCCCTTAGCTTCATTACATGTCCTCTAGTCCGTGTCAAATTGGACAATGTAAATAATCTTCTCTGCTCTATTTTGTCGATTCCTTTCAGTATTTTGAAGGTCTCGATCATATCCCCACGCAGTCTCCTTTTCTCAAGGGAGAACAATCCTAGTGTTATAAGTCTGTCCTCGTATTCCAGTTTCTCCATACCCTTCACCAGTTTTGTTGCTCGTCTCTGCACCCTCTCCAGCAGTTTTATATCCTTCTTTAGGTAGGGAGACCAATGTTGGACGCAGTATTCCAAGTGTGGTCTGACCATTGCCCTATAAAGCGGCATTATAACTTTCTACGATCTACTCGAGATTCCTTTCTTTATCATGCCCAACATTCTATTTGCCTTCTTTGCCGCTGCCGCGCATTGCGCCGACGGCTTCAGGGTCCTATCTATCAGTACACCCAGGTCCTTTTCTTGTTCACTCTTCCCCAGAGTTGCACCTGACATTGTATACTCGTATTCCTTATTCTTATTGCCTAAATGCATTACCTTGCATTTCTCCACATTGAACTTCATCTGCCATTTCTCCGCCCATGTTTCTAACCGACACAAGTCGCTCTGGAGTTTCTCTCTATCCTCCTGCGATCTGATCGCCCGGCATAGTTTTGTATCGTCTGCAAACTTGATGATCTCACTGGATGTTCCTTCCTCCAGGTCATTGATATAAATATTAAAAAGGAACGGCCAAAGTACCGAGCCCTGGGGTACACCACTAGTCACTTTCTCCCAGTCGGAGAACTTCCCATTTATGCCCACTCTCTGCTTTCGGTTTTCCAGCCATTTGCCTATCCATCTTTGTATATCCCCCTCTATGCCATTGCTTTGTATTTTCCTGAGAAGTCTTTCGTGTGGAACTTTGTCGAACGCTTTCTGGAAGTCCAAGTATATTATGTCCACCAGCTTCCCACTATCAATTTGCTTGTTCAAGGTCTCAAAAAATTGGAGTAAATTTGTCAAACATGATTTCCCTTTCCTGAATCCATGTTGACTGGGTTTCATCAAGTCGTGTGCGTCCAAGTGCCGGACTATACTATCCTTGATCAGTGCTTCAACCATCTTGCCGGGGACAGACGTAAGACTCACAGGTCTATAGTTGCCCGGTTCCCCTCTCGATCCTTTTTTGAAAATTGGGGTGACGTTCGCTATCCTCCAGTCGTCCGGTATCTGTCCAGTTCTGATTGTCAGGTTTGCAAGTTTTTGCAATAACTCTCCGATTTCAACCTTCAATTCCTTTAAGACTCTCGGGTGAATTCCATCCGGTCCAGGGGATTTGTCACTTTTAAGTTTGTCGATCTGATAGTATATCTGGTCTAAGTCCACTTCAACTGTGGTGAGGCTGTCTTCTATTTCTCCTGCAAACACTTTCTCCGCTTCAGGTGTTGTTGAGGTGTCCTCCTTCGTAAAGACGGACGCAAAGAAGGAATTTAGTTTGTCTGCGATTTGTTTATCTTCCTTGATGTACCCTTTTCTTCCCTGGTCGTCCAGGGGTCCCACTGCCTCTTTTGCAGGTTTTTTCCCTTTCACGTATCTAAAGAAGGGCTTGAAGTTTTTGGCCTCCTGGGCTATTTTTTCCTCATATTCCTGTTTTGCATCCCTCACCGCCTTGTGACATTTCTTCTGATCATCTTTATGTTTGTTCCAGGCTTCGGTTGTCTTTATGCATTTCCATTTTTTGAAAGAGTCCTTCTTTTCTTTTATGGCTTCCTTCACCTGTATGGTAAGCCATGCCGGTTCTCTTTTGCTCTTTGTTCTCCGATCTTTGGAAATCCTTGGAATGTAGAGATCTTGTGCTTCTGTGATAGTATTTTTCAGTAGGGACCATGCCTGATCTACCGTTTCAAGTTTGTCCACCATCTTCTCGAGTCGTTTTTCCACCATGGCTCTCATGCGATCGTATTTACCCTTTTTAAAGTTCAAGGTGGTAGTTAAGGTTTTGGCATGCTTCCCTTTCCCGATGTCAAGTTTAAAGTTGATTACATTGTGATCACTCGTTCCCAGTGGAACCATGACTTCCACTTCTGTTATCGGTCCCGTGAGGCCATTTAGGACCAAGTCCAAGGTGGTGTTGCCTCTTGTCGGCTCTTTTACCATTTGTTCCAGGAAGCAATCCCCTAGCACCTCCGGAACTTGGCCTCCTTGCCGCAGTTGGAGGTTGCTAGTTTCCAGTCTATCCCTGGGAAATTGAAGTCTCCCAATATAATTATATTGCCTGTCTTGCATTCTTGTTTGATTTCCTCCATCATTTCTGAGTCAGTTTCCTCCGCCTGTCCTGGGGGACGATAGTAAAGGCCAATTTTCGTATCTGCGCCATATTGACCAGGAATTTTGATCCAGAGTGACTCAAGCTTCTCTTTTATTTCTGTTGTAACCATTTCAACAGAATCTATTCCCTCCTTAACATATAGAGCAATACCTCCACCTTTCTGCCCTACTCGATCTCTTCTATACAGTTTGTATCCCTGTTATTTAACATTATTTACTTCCAAGTAACACAAGAGTGCTTGATGCACATCTAAGAAACAGAGAAATTGAAGCTCCTCTCCGCATTCCTCTTTTGTAAATGAAGGCAAGACCAGAATTTGGTTTATGTGAAATACTGATACCGCTTTTGGCACAAAGAAAAGAACCAACTGCTCAGATATCCACCTCAAAGCTCCAGCTACCAGAAACATAGTTTAGTTATGATTTTTAAGCAAGACCCTCAAGGGATGCCTTCTTTAATGCTTCAAAAGATATCATACCTAAGGTTCAGAGCACTAAATTCAAGTTCAACTCCAGGAAATTGACCAGCATTGGAGGACAAAGATATGTACCGGTAATCCCTTTAAGGAATCAAACCATATCTGGTTGGGAGACTAGAAAGGCATGAAGGCATTATCTAAAAATGGATCTAGGTTCCTTCTCTTCAAAGCACTGATGCCACTACATTATCTTTTGTTCAGAAGGAACCTCTTGAGCAGCCACACTCCATGACAACCCTCAAAGGAGGCAAAGCAAGCAGACAGCTATGGGACAGATCCAATAGCAGCCAACTGTTCAGCCCAAAGCCTCAGACAAAGAAGACCTAGCATGTCATCTGGCTTGCATGGATCTGAGGGCTTCAGGGCCCATCCAGTTCAATGACTGTCCTGAATGTTTTAGAGCACAGGAAAATGCTCTCTACTCTGGAGTTGAGTCATGGTGGGGAGTCAGAATGAAGGGAAAACATCTGCTTGATATCACCCTCACCTGAGGCCCATATACAACCAACTCACACCACTGTATCCAGATGCCAAGATCCCGCTCTTACTGAGCAGAGACGCACCAGAGCTGTTGGATATCCTAGTCATGTAAAGGCCCAAGTGGCAACCCCTATGCACACAGGGACTCAACTTAGGCTGAATAATAGTGGGTGATGCCTGCTTCAACACAAGAAAGCAAAGCACCAATGTATTCACTATCAGTGTCCATGGAAAGACGATGCACCACCTTAGTTGAAGCACGTCCCAACCATGCAACTACCAAAGAGAATCATGGTCAAAAGGGATGGAACTTTGACCTAACACTCTGCAAAACATCAGTGGATTCAGAAGATTACATGAGAAACTCGGTGGTTCAAATAACCAAGACCAACTTGACACCATCTGGGAACCTAGACACCAGACTCCCATAGAAGACAACATCATACTTCTTCAGTGGAGTCATCACTACAATGGCTAAGACCTTCATTTGACCAGTCACCGAAGTGATACTTCTCCTACTTCATGAAGAGGACATGAAGAAGGACATTATAGACTGTTGTCAACTCCAGAGACTTATCTCCTTATGTGGTTTGTCTGTTTTGTCAGTCTCTCATTTCAGCTCCTGCAAGACTGCAAGAGAGAAATAATCTACCAGCCAGAGATGTCAGGAGAAGTCAGAAACCATCCAACCTTTATATTCCAGTTATTTATGGACTTTGAACAGACTTTGCATGTTAAGTATTAAAAATAGTAATAGTGGTAATACCAGGTAGGGAGTGTTCTGATCCTGGCAGATTCATGCAGTTCATAGTACAGTCCTAAGATATGTTTAATGTTATTCTCACTTCATAGAACTGTAATGCTGCAGTCATTTCCTGCCATCTTTTGTGAGTAAAACATTGTGTGAAATATAGTCTCATACTCCTGCTTACATGTATAAGCTTTGTTTCTAGTGGTCTTTCCTCTCATCTAAGCTTGAGCCTTTTGTCTCACTGCTGTACTTCCTGGTCACCTCTGCAACCTTTGATCTGATGGGTTTGCAACCTGTTGCCAAGCTCTGTTCCTATTGGTCTCTTCTCTCCCCTAGACTTCTAACTACTCCCTGAGAATCCTTTGTCTCAGAATCACTTACAATTCTGCTTCCATCTCAAATACATTCAGTTGTAATCCATGAACAAAGACCAGCCTATTTTTACCTAAAGTCATCTGACCACATGCATGAACAATTCAGCATTCCATCTCTGGAACTTGGAATACCTTACTATCTAACAATTCTCTCATCTCTGCCATAAAGCTTCTGTTCTCCAAATCTTCACTTCCAGCTGCAGTATTCAAAGATCTAACAACTGTGAGTACATCTACTATATTTATTAAATAAAGTATATTTCAAAAAATTATAAGAGCTGCCTGTTTGTGCATTGGTGTGCTAAGGTTTATCTTTCTGTTAAATATATTGTACTGTATGTCTGATGAAAGAGTCCTCGATGGAGGCAACACATATATTGAGAAACAGAATAGCAAGGTAATTATAGACAGATCAGGTCAGTTGTCTATGTTTGATTTATTATGTATGTTGTCTTGTGAACCACCAAGAGCTTTGGATTGTGTGGTATAGAAACACATAAATAAACAAGGTGATTTAGTCATGGTTTTGCTCTACTAATCGCATGGATTTGTGTTATGATTATCTCATTGATTGCCCTGAAAAGATCAGAATTAAAACTCCTTGCATGCAATTGGGGGAGGGGGGAGTTGGGGAAAATAAAACAACAGCTGAATCCATAGGTTTAAAGAAAAGTTGAAGCAGCCCATGGTGGACACCTTAATCACAACAGTGATGAAGAAAACCATCATTCCAGCTGAAAGTAGAACAGTCTTGAAGGATATCCTGGGTGAAGTGGCAACTATAAACAAAAATCATTTATTTCGATTATATGACTTTTGGATTGTTTTATGTTATACCTTCAGGCTTCTGCTGCTACTATAGAGACAATAGGCTAGTGTATGACCATATCATTGAATGTGAAGTTGAAGGGGGAGGACCCACTGCAGGGTACTAACACTTCAGAAAAGGATCTATCTTCTCTGGGATTAAAAAGGATACTGCTTAATCCAACAGCCCAGATCCAATGCCAGCTTGGTGGCAGCATTCTCCTGATCTTACCTATATCTGCCAGAGAAGCCCAGAGTAAGCAGCATGACAGACCTGGGAGACCGTTGGCCAAAGGTCTGGTACGTAACCAGTGGAGGGACCAGCAGAGAGACTGGTGATGACTCTGGTTGCTGCCAGGGAAGATCTGGATGGCCAATAATGGGTTAGGAGAGGACCTGGAAGAGCTGGAAGAACTATGGAGTCTAGGAGGAGACTCGGGGAAAGACCTAGTCAAGAGTAAATAAAGGATTTAGAACTGTTTTAACCCTGTATGTGGTGTTTTGGTAGGGTCAGTAGAATACCAGAAGGACCTGGAGGAGATATGTGAATGTTCCCCTCGTACGTTAAGATCCACTGACCAAAAACTCCTTTTTATTCCTTCTCTAAAAGAATTCTATTACACCCGAAAAACCAATTTTGCAGTAACTGCACCCACACTATGGAACTCTCTCCCACAATATTTACGGGACGAACAAAATTTAATCAAATTCAAGACTGGCTTAAAGACTTTCTTATTTCAAGATGCTTTCGATTGAACCTAAATCATCCTTTTTCATCTCTCAAGCCTTCCTCTTTTATTTTTTCTTTCTCTCTCTTTTTTCTGCCTCTTACCGCGAGTAAGTATTTGCCTCAACAAAGCTACCCTATCCCTCACGTTCTATCCCCTCCCCACTTTCTCCTTCTTTACTAAATTATGTAATTTCTCCCCTCCTTCCCCTATTTTCCTCACCTTCCAGTTTGTCTAGTCTATGTCATTTACGTTCACTTCATTTTATAAAATTTTTAGCCTTTACAAAACATTGTTAACCGGCCAGACATTTGCTTGATGGTCGGGATATTAAAAACTAATAAACTTGGAAACTTGGATGTGAAGGGCACTAACTGCTCGGCCTATTCACATGATCACAGTGGGTCAGATTTCAAGGAGCTCTGGGCAGCATTGTTTTTTGTTGGGGAAACAGCATAGATTTTGAGGTCTCTGTGGGTTTGTTGTGCCTTTAATACACATAAGCAATCAGAATCTAAATTACCTTTATTGTCTTGAAATGGTTGCTAAAGAGGTTAACATGGTGAATCTGTGATGCAGGGTTGGCAATGCTAACCTTTTCTCTTCCACTCTTCCATGCTGATACCATTAATTTTCTCATAACTAAAAACTACATGCACATGAGAAAGATAATGCATTTTAGTGCCTGGGGGATATAAGCATAGAAATATATTATCCTTATTTAAATAATTAGAATATACATAATTTGTTCCAGAATCACACAAAAGCAGAAAGTTTCCTGGTTCACAGCCAACATAAGCAGCCAGCCTACATAGTAGAAAGCCTACACATTTAATTATAGAGAGGATAATGCAAGAGATTTTGTGATTGAGAGTCCTTGGGGGAGGGGGAGAGGGAGGGGATGTGTAGTTGAATAAAAAGAGAAA
Source organism: Geotrypetes seraphini (assembly GCF_902459505.1). Taxonomy (NCBI): domain Eukaryota; kingdom Metazoa; phylum Chordata; class Amphibia; order Gymnophiona; family Dermophiidae; genus Geotrypetes; species Geotrypetes seraphini. The sequence continues at coordinate 69,590,091 of NC_047090.1, read as the reverse complement.
AATCCAGAGCAGTCTGAAGTTACTCCTCTCCTTTCTCCTCCTCCCCTGCCATAGCTTCTCTGCTTCAGCCATCCCAAAGAAGTGAATCAGAAGCCACCTTTGGTCTCCTTCTCTCCCGTCCTCAATGCCCACAGCCCACATGACGCACTTCATGATGCAGTGCTACATTTCTTCTGTTTCCATGGTCTCAGCAGTAATTCAGTCCCTACTATATCATTCTTCAGTTACATTCATGTTGTGCCTGTTCCTCAGTGGGGGGTCAGATATGAAGGTCCCCTAATGCTTGCTCTTTTTTTGGTGCACATTACTTCATACCCTACTATACCTCTCCCTTTTTATAGCTCAAATGACCCTTTGCACTGAATCTTAATTGCCAAATTTTAAACCATTCATCAAGCTGTGCTAGACTCTTTCTCATATACCATCAGGGGTTTTTACCTTATTGCATATTTTGGTATCATTTACAAAGAGACACATTTTACCAGATAGCTCTTAGCAATATCACTTATAAAAATGTTTAAAGAACCAGATCCAAGAATCAATTCTGGTAGCACACCACCTCAGAGTGAACTCCATTTATCACTACTTTTTGCCACCTTCTATTCAATCAGTTTCTAATCCAGTCGATCACTTTAGGATCTGTACTGAGGGCACTCAGTTTATATATGTTACCAATCTGAAACCATGTTAAAAGCTTTGCTAAAATCCAAGTTCTTTCCCTTGATTCAACTGTTTGGTCACTCAGTCAAAGAAATTAATCAGATTCATCTGACAAGACCTACTTCTAGTAAAACCATGTTGCCTTTGGTCTTTGTGACAGGGTGAATTTCCCTATCACTGGCCTGCCAGTAGAGGAAGCCTATGCACTGAATCTCATTGAGAGAGCCTGAGAGGTTGAGCTGATTTGCATAAGAGTTGCAAATGCTGCTGGGAGCTGTCTACTCACCCTGAGTGGATTGTGGTGCTGGAAAGGATAGTTCCCAGGCTGAGCTAAGAAAAATAAGAGTGTCTTTGGGAGCTGGGTAACCCTCAGGAGGAGGAATTCTGGTCTCTAGCCTAACTCTCAATAAGTTTTTAAGGCCATAGCTGATAGGGGGCCCAGTGCAGCAGAATAGAGTGGCCAGACTGACCAGCCCTAACAGGGGGGACTGATGGGAGGGTCTGTGGGGACCTATACACAGAGAGGTCTGGAAAGAGAAGTAGCTGGAGTTAAGGCAATTGGCTCAGGCTTGACAACCAGCAATGGAACCTGTGAAAAACAATTAAGACTGGTGGGGACTCAAGAGGCCAGAGAGTAGGGAACTGGCGGTGGCCCCACAAGAAGAAGGAAGGTCAAACTCCAAGGCTGATCGGCAGTGGAATCAGCAGGGCCGGTGGCAGCCAGCAAATGGTACCGGTAGTGGTCAGTGGATCCCTAGGAAGCAGCCTGGTAACCCTGGAAGCATTGGTTAAAGATCTGAAGAGCATCCGGTGAAGGGACTAGCTTGGACAGTGGCAACTGATGGAGTGACCAGTAAATGGCACTGGAAGCTGCTGAAGATCCAGAGGGCCAATAGAGAGTCAGAGAGGACTTGGAAAGACCTGAAAATGTGGAGTCCAGGGAGGACCTTGTGATGACCAGAAGGCGTATGGAAGGACCTGGTTACACTGTTTTAGGAGTGTGAATAAAGTGTGCGTAACCCTGTTTGTTCTTGCTTTAACAGAAGGATCTGAGAGTGAAAGATCAGAAGTACTTGGGGGACTGTTGTGTGAAGGGTGTTAACTGCTCGGCCCAGTGACATGATCAGTCTTACAATACTTTGAATTCAAGGAACCTCATTATTCTTTGTTTTGGAAATGTTTTCATTAATATAATCATTACAGAGGTCAGACTAATAGGCTCCTTATTCCTACTTTTTGTGGAGATGGATCACATCCACCCTTTTCTGGGATGAAGCATTGAAAAGGTCAGACAGTAGAACTAGAGAGTTGTACGGGAACAGAAATCAAACCCATCCCTGCTGGAATCAAATCTATCCCCGCCTGTCCCTGCTGCAATTGAATCTGTTCCCACCTGTCCCCAACAATTTTTCAAGGATAGAAAGCTGATTTGATGGGCCAATAGCTACATACCTGCAGTATCTTAAGAATAATGCACTACCTATCCAACTGGAACAGCTCTAAACTTTTTACAGAAGGACCATGCATAGGCAGCCTGCTATTTCTAATTAACCTTTGCTCCAGGGCAGATAATAGGCCAAGCATCTCCCATCACTTAAACCTCCCTTATCTCAGCACATAGAAATAAATTATAAACCCTATCCCCCCTTCTACTAAGCCACGGTAGAGGTTTCTATCATAGCCCAGAGCCACGGTAGAAACCTCTACTATGGCTTAGTAAAAGAGGCCCATAATCATTATAAATTCTTTTTAATTGAAACATACAAAACAATACTTCACAATAATTGTCATTTAATAGTTACCATTATTTTGCAAAACTTAGGGCTCCTTTTACTAAGCTGCGTTAGGGCATTAACGCGCGGAATAGCGCATGCTGAATTGCCGCGTGCGCTAGACCTTAACGCCAGCATTGAGCTGGCATTAGTTCTAGCTGCATAGCGCTTGGTAATATCCTGCGTGCACTAAAAATGCTAGCGCACCTTTGTAAAAGGAGCCCTTAAAATAAGAAACTATCCCCCCTCCCTAAATAAAATAACTGAGTAATAATAAAAGGAAGAACACTGCATAGCAAGATGTTTGATGGTATGGGGGTTCTTGTTTCTTATACTCCCAATCCATTGCAACACATAAATTCCCAATCAAGCATCCAAAAATCTAAAATCCTATCTAAATAAGTTATATAATTTTAAAAAATGTTGTCTCCCAATATCCTTTGTAGTTTAATACACAAATATGTAGCCCCCCTCTGATGTGCATAGTCCTTTTTTAAAATTTATTGATTTAATATCTTTACAAACAAGCATGCAATACTTGAATACAGAGTCATTGAGAAAAATAACAATATCTTTTACGATGAACAATGTCACCCAACTACAAAAATTTGATTATTTAGTCCACAATTTTATAGAGACAAAGAAAAGGAACAAAAAAAATCATGGAAAGAAATTTTGCTTATTACTAAGATGACAGCACTAGATAAACAAAGTCGACAGCCGGTACGTATCAAGCTATAGGAGAAGCAATTGATTTTATCATTATTCCATCCCCTTCCTTAGTCACAATAAAGTCCAGCAATTGCTTCAGCTCAAAAAAAAAGAAGAAAATTTTAACCGAGGCAATATTTTGCAAGAAATTTTAGTATAAAAGATGCTCCTAAAGCTTGGACCCTAGGCCTATAAGCCAAAAAGTCCTTCCTTCTTCTCTGTATCACTTGAGATACATCAGGAAACAAACAAATTGATGTCTGAAATAGGTTCGAAGTATCAAGTCCCTATCATATTCCAAGGCAAATGTTACTATAAGAGTACGATAGTTCTTTCAGTAATTACCGTACTTCCAAGGAACTCTCCAGAAAAGTTAGATTCATCTCACCACCACCAACCCCTCCAGCCAAATCAGTGGGAGTAGAACTCATTTTATTTCCAATAGTCAGATATTGAGCACTCAAAATAGGTGGTAAATTCTCTGTTGGGAATCATCAGTATCGCTCTCAAATATCTCCGGACCATTTCAACAGCTGACACAACCGGAGATTTTGGAAAATTTTACATTCTCAAATTATTCCTCCTTTGCTTATTTTCAATGAATTCTAACTTTTTCTGGGTTATATAATCTCTCTTTAATAATTTCCACTTCTAAAGTCTTAATTCGATAAAGCTGTTCTTCATACTTTTCAATATTCTCATCGTGTTCTCGTAGCATTTCCCTTTGAGTGCTCACCAAGGAATTGATAGCTCCACAATCATTTTACAAAACTGTCACTGCTGCCTTCAGGCTGGAATCCATGACTTCAATAGTTTTCCACAGCATGCCCATATTGACTATGGCAAGCTTAATCATCTCTTCAAAGCAGATATTCTCACTTCCAAAAGAAGGAGTATTTTCAGCTTCCTTGCAGGGTGCCGATATCTGGGCTCCAGTAGGGGGAACCTCCACCAACAACTTTCCCCTCCAGAGGTAGACGCCGTCCTTTCCTTTTGAGAGGACTGACTTGTCTCCAAACCTGCTGGGCTCTTGCATCTGGGCTAGAGAGAAGCCCATTCCTGATCCAGGCTCAAGGAGACCTGGTCAATACTGAGGTTTGCCGGCTGGTCTGGCATTCCTCCCAAAGCCGATGCTGTATCCAAAGGGGGGCGTGCAACCACTCCGGTAAGGGTCGACTGAATCATCGCCAAGTGTTCCAGGAATTACCTTTCTGCTTTCCCATGCTGAGATGATATGCAAGAACAAGAAAAAACCCCAAGGTAAATTTCAGCGAGCATTCAAACTCCCGACGGGCCGCCTATCCTTGACGCCATTTTGGTCCCTCTTTTCTGATGTGCATAGTCCTGAGTGTGTTCTTGTAACTGGACTGCAGTTAGGGGGATTATTATTCTCAGGGTTATTTGAAATTGTTTTTGGACTACTGATGTCCGAATTTAGCTTTCAAGGATTTAATATGAATCCTGTATTGTTATGATTGATGAAACTATTTATAGTAGTCTAGTTTGGGTTCTACTGTGCACTATTTTAATCTAATCTACAACAACTGTAAAAAGGTATCTCTCCCAAACATTGTCAGCGACAGTAAATGGAAGTATGTGAAATAACAAGAGGAATGCAATTTAGTTGGGCTGTTACCTTAAATTTATAGTATGCAATTTAAAAAAATCACAACTTAGTCTTGCACGTAGTAAGTTGATAATTATCTGAGGAAGCATTGAACAGCACGTCATATACTCTCCCAATCACAAAATCTTGTAGTGTCAGATTGTCTCACATATTCTGTTTCATTAGTAAATTATGTCTTATGGAAGTAGATGAGTACCAGATACTATGGGTAATATGCCCCTATGTGAACATCTAACTGTAAGCATTCCTGAATTGTGTTGGCTCAGTCTGTCTCCTCACACCACAAAAACCGTGTGGTGCTTCCCTCACGGTATGATGGCAAAGAGGGACGAGCAGCCAGCCAAGCTGGATCCAGTGTATAGCCCTCGATGAAGACTGCCTCATCTTTGTTGGTTGGGCTGGGAACTTTCAGTGACCCCTCGTAATACATTATGCTGCTTCTGCACCATACAGAAAACTGCAGCTTGAACGGTCATTGAGATGTGAGGTTTTCCAAGGCTGGGGATATGGGATAGAGACTGCTATAACTTGAACAGTACAGTGATTTCACTCATTTTGACCAATTCCTATTGCTGTCAGATGGAAAAAATGGAACCTCGATGTTTCACCTGACAAATTTTCCCTTACTCATTTATAATCTCAGTTTCCTGTGAGCCATTGCTGGATAGGCAAAAAAAAAAAAAAAAAACAATAAAAAAAATTATAGGGCATGAAACACTTTCCCTGAAGCAGCAGTGCTCATAACTAAGAAAGATTTTTTTAACTGTTAAAAAAAAAAATGTTATTTTTTACCATATTTGTATTTCCTTCCATCGCTATCAATGCTTGAAGCCCACCCCTATACTATGACTCCTCAGTACACAGCAACTGGTGTTACTCAGGGAACATTCCAAGTATTACAATGCACAGCTGCCCTGGAATGAAGCCAGCATAAAGAGGAAAGGCCAGAGAATCCTGATGGACAGAAAAAGGCCTTACATCACTTCTTGTAGAAATGTAAGAGAGCTATAATTTCCACAAGCAATCTTACAAAACTTTTCCTTCTTGATCATTGCAGTACAGCACAAAAAGGGATTTTAAATTCTCCTAGAATGGAAATCCCAATGAAGCTGAGGAAGGGGGAGAAGAAATCTGTCACAGGCAGAGATGCCATGTAATGGAGTTTCAGGCTGGAGATTTGGGGATTCTTCTAGATTTATCTAATCTAATCAGATCACAGAATTTCTATATTGCTGTTTCCTTGAGCAACGAGCCCCGAAGCAGTTCATTTATTTTTTTTTTTTTGCCTTTATACGTATCTCTAAGTTATTCTTGAATTTGTCAAGCATTACTGTTTTGGGGTACTAGCTCAAATGGGAAGGGTTTTGTGATATTTTTCTATGCAGGGAAATGTTCAGGCTCTTGTGTATCATATTGTTTGGTATGAGTGGAGATGTGGACAATGTGTAGGTGTTGATGGTATTGGGTTTGCGTTATGTCTGGGAGGAGCAACTGAAGTGGGTTTATGGTACTTTCAGCTATGGTATCATTCAACTATTCAATGGGTCTTGCTTAGCTTTGGGACTGGTCTACTGAGTGTGCCAAATGTGTGAACTGAAACCATATTCTTGAAATATAAATTGTTTAAACTATCCCATCAAAAGAAAAAAATCCTCAATTTTTTAAGAAAGAGACCCTTTTATCTCATGCTGAATCTCTTAAATTGCAAGGTGATTGGGTTAGTCAAAGTATTTTCATTCTAGCTTTAAAAAAAAAATAAAGTGGAGCGACAATTCTAATTAATAAAGCTACCAAGACTCAAATTCATGATTCTGCTTTTGATCCACAGGGGAGATGGGTATCCATAAATTGTACTCTTAATAACAAGAATTTAAGTATTTACAATATTTATACTCCAAATACTAAAGTCTCTGGGGTTTGGGTTTTTTGGGGTGTTTTTTGTGTTTTTTTTTGCTTCATTACACATACATATAACTCAACAAAATAACCCATCTGTCATTATTGTTGGTAGTTTTAAACAAGTACAAGATCCTTGGCTGGATTGTCAACCATGTTGCCATAATCTTTTATAACTAAGGGATGTTTATACATTGACAGCTGGCTGTGGTCTAATATATCCCTGCAGACTTTTTCATCCTGATGGTCAAGACTTTACATTCCATTCAGCTGCGCACCGTGCTTTCAAGAACAATTTTTTCCTTGTCTCTAAAGATCTAATTCCAGCAACTGAGGCTACCAATATTGACTTGCATTTGATTTCTGATCATGTGAGTGTTCAACTTAATCTGAACTAACCACACAAAGTTCACCCCCTTTATGGAGGTTCAATAATGGTTTGTTGTATGATCCTACATTCCTTCAACTTATTAATGAAAAAATGTAAGGAATATTTTGAATTGAATGATCAAGTACCAGTGTCTGAGGGAGTTAGGTGGGATGCCTTTAAGGCGACAATTAGAGGAGAGATTCTTGCTTATACCATTAAAGCTAACAAGGAAAGATCTAAAAATATTCAAATGGACGCTGAAATTAAGAAATTAGAATCTGCCCTTATATCAAACTGGGATATAGCTTCATTAATGCCCAGATTCTCTAACTGGCGCCCATGTCAGCGGCCGCCTTAAAAGCAGCCACCGATCGCATGTCAATCATGCAACAGCATTGGTTAGAGAATCTTGCTCCAAGTGCCTACATAGGCATGATTCATGTAAAGATAAGCACCAGAAATGTAAGCCTGGAAAACCCTGGCCTACATTTCCGGTGCCTATCTTTGTAAGGGGATCCTGAAAATAGTCCACAGCTTGCCCTCGGCTGATTGTGGCAAGGGAATTCCCAATCAGCTGAACCAGCAGGACTCCACAAAACTGTGGCCGCACGTGCACTCCCCCTTCCTTTCCCCTGTAACTCTAGATGTCCACTGCTGCGAGTAACAGCTTCAATGTGCTCCTCGCGACCACGTCAGCTCCCACTGACTTCACTTCCGGGTGTCGCGCATAGGAAGTGACATCAGAGGGGGAGGACGCTGTCACGAGGAGCACGTTGAAGTTCTTGGCACTTCAAAAATGCTAATACGAGGGGCCGCTGAATAGTTCTCAGCCCAGCCATGAAGCGAATGATGTGGCGTCTTGAAACTTCTGAGTTATTCCATTCTTTCCTTGACACTTTTTGTTTCATTTCATATCATTGAAACAAAAAGTGTCAAGAAAAGTGGTTCGACATCATTCTCTTCTTGGTTGGGCTGAGAACTCCTCAGCGGCTCCTCATATTTATGTGCTGAGCAACAGGCACAGATGTGTGCTGACATTTTTGTTTGTGTGCACGTGTCTGGCAGGCTTCCCTCGATTAGTGTGAAAGTTCTGTGCGCTTGAAATTTGCATCTCATTAGCTTATAAATCATGTGTTTTTCATTTTGTGGTATAAGCTGTGCACTCAGATATTCACATGTGGCTCTACCATGTGGTTTTCTGCATCGGCCCTACTTACCAACGGAAGGGGCAGGAGCACGGAAGGGTCTAGATCCCTGCAGCAGCTTAGAAACCTTGTGATTATTTTTACTTTTGGCTGGGCTGCAGGGATCCTTCAGGAGGGGAGGTAAGAGACAGAGTTGAGTTGAACTGGAAGAAAAATCCCCCAGGTCAGTGCCTAATTACAATGTAGGGAACGATACAGTTTAGGGGGTGAAGAACAATACAATTCTGGAGGCCGCACCTTCAAAAAGATATAAAAAGGATGGAGTCAGTCCAGAGGAAGGCTACTAAAATGGTGTGTGGTCTTCGTGATAAGGCATATGAGGACAGACTTAAAGATCTCAATCTGTATACTTTGAAGGAAAGGCTGGAGAGGGGAGATATGATAGAGACGTTTAAATATCTACGTAATATAAATGTGCATGAGTCGAGTCTCTTTCATTTGAAAGGAAACTCTGCAATGAGAGGGCTTAGGATCAAGTTAAGAGGTGATAGGCTCCGGAGTAATCTGAGGAAATACTTTTTAAAGGAAAGGGTGGTAGATGTGTGGAACAGTCTCCCGGAAGAGGTGATGGAAACAGAGACTGTGTCTGAATTCAAGAGGGCCTGGGATAGGCACGTGGGATCTCTCAGAGAGAGAAAGAGATAATAGTTACAGCGGATGGGCAGACTAGATGTATTTCCTCAGATTACTCCGGAGCCTATCACCTCTTAACTTGATCCTAAGCCCTCTCATTGCAGAGTTTCCTTTCAAATGAAAGAGACTCGACTCATGCACATTTATATTACGTAGATATTTGGTCTTTATCTACCGTCATGTTTCTATGTAATACTTTTGCATTTTTTCATATGCATCTACATAGGCACTTTACAGCACTTCTGGCGTTAGCCATGCTTATAGTGGCATTAGGCACTGTAAAGCGCCTCAGGTGGCGTGATTCTGGCACGGTTTTTCTAAGCGGCAGTAGGTATCTTGATTTTTCTTTTAAGTCCGATTTTAAACGGCATTTTAAATTTAACTTAGATGCCGGTAGGGCACTTACTGGCACCTAAGTTAAGGCACTGTTTATAAAATATGGGTCTTAAGCTTGATTCTATAAATGACACAAAGTTAAACATCTGGATAAGCGCACTTAGCTGATCTAGGTGCCTAACTTAATTTTCTTAATTGGCTTACTTGGCACTATTAATTGAAAGCATCATTTTAAAAAACTTAAAAATTTAATTAACTGGTAGATGCCTAAATTCGGGGTAGGCTTCTACTTCGAGGCGTCTACCAGCAAGTAGGCATTTTTAGCGCTGGACTAAATGGGAGTGTGCCTACTCAATGTCACCTAGGAGTTAGGCACCATTTATAGAATCAGGGCCTTACTACTACTACTACTTAGGGTTACTAGATGACCAGGTTTCCCCAGACATGTCTTCTTTTTGAGGACTCTATTGCGAATCCGGGTGGCTTTTTACTTTACTAGTTTTGTCCAAGGAAACCAGACATCTAGTAGCCCTACAGCAGCTTACACACCTATCTGGAGTCTACATCCCATCACGTGGGATCTGGTTCTTGCTCACCGTTCTTCCCAGTGGCTCTCCTCTAACTGTTTGGGTTGCCAGCAGCGTGACTGAAACATGTATGCTGCCTTCGGCGACCCAGAAGCTTTTTCCCTGCTACTGCTTCCTGTCCCTGCATAGATGGGAAGTAGTAGCAGAGAGAAAGCTTCCGGGTCGCTGAAAGCAGCTTGTTTACTTCAGTCATGCTGCCAGCAGCCCGAAGAGTTAGAGCAGCACCACTTGGAACGCATGGAAGAACGGTGAGCAAGCACCGGATTCTACAGGGTGGGGGGCAGTAGCATGGAGAGGGTATGAGAGATGCTGGACCACGGGGATGGGGAGAAAAGGGAAGGCAAGATGCCAGTTCTCCAGGGGAGGGAAGGGGCAGATAGAGATGCCAGACCACAAGAGGGGCAGGAAAGGGAAGGAGAAAGATCTCACACTGGATGGGGAAGGGGGGAAGAAGAGAGAGATGTTAGACTAGGGAAAGGCAGGGGGAGGGAAAGAGAAAGACAGAGAGATGCCAGATCACAAAGGGGGGGGGGAAGAGAGATGCCATACTGTGGGAAGGAGAGGATAAAAATCCCAGACCATAGGAGGAGAAAAGAGGGAAGACAGAAGTCAGACCATAGGAGAGGGAAAAAGTATTTTGTGCAGCCCCGGTCAAGGGCGATGCAGTGTTTTCCTCTGCTGCCTCTGGGTGTTTACCGTCTTGCCGGCTCCCTCCTCTGTCTTGCTGCAGCGTTTGCATGTTTCTGCGGCCCCAGAAACATTTCTTTTGGCCAATGCGGCCCAGGGAAGCCAAAAGGTTGTACACCCCTGGTATACAGGGATGGGAGGGGTGGGGAAGGGAAGAGAGATGGAAGAAATGCTGTTTATGGATAAATGGGAATGGGGCCACATGTCCTCCTTTTCAAAAGAGGAAATCTGGTAACCCTAGTACTACTACTATTAATGCGTGTTTAATGTATGTATAAACAGGCATTATGAGGTTTTGCAGTAATATGTCTGTTTCCTGCGCAAATTTTTCTGAATCATTCTTTTGGGAGGTATGACATGGTGGAGAATAAGCATGGAAACATTAGCCTGCTAGCACATTATACTTATCCCATGTTGACTAACGCAGGAGCACTTAGCGACTCCTTAATAGAAAATGCTAGTTCTGCCTCCAATGGGTGCCATGTAAAATTTGTAATAACCATGCATAGTAGTATAGTAAGGGGGGAGCGAGGGGGGCAATCGGCCCTGGGTGCAGTCTTCCTCGGGGCGCCGGCACCCCTCCTCCTCTCCATACCCCCTTCCCACTCCTCCCCCTGCCGCACCGGTGCACCCGCGCCCCTTTCCCGTACCTTTTTAGCTTCTGCATAAGCAGCGACGAACCTGCCGCCCGCGTCGGCTTTGGCGCTTCTATGATGTTACCTCCGAGAGTAAGTGAAGTAGAGAGAGCTCCGAAGCCGACGCAGGCGGCAAGTTCATCGCTGCTCACACCAAAGTTTAAAAGGTACAGGGAAGGGGTCTGGGCGCAGATGCGCGTGCAGCAGGGTGGGGCAGGAAAGAGGGAAGGAGAAGGGCGCCATCATCCCAGGCGCTGGTCACCCTCGCTATGCCACTGACCATGTAGTATATTCCTTCGTTAAGCTGCAATAACTACAAATTTTAATACATTTTAGTAAAATGGCCTCTTAGTAACTTTTTCCTTAGGCAATATTCAAAGTGAGTATTTTTTCACTTTGATAGTGGTTAAAGTCCACAAGTAAAAATTACCCACAATCATTCAAACTATGCAGACAGTATGAAAATTATTCCCAGAACATTGGATTCTTCTCTCTGGCATGTCTGTGCTATATCACAATTGTTTAATCATTAATCTTGGCCAAGGGACTGTATCTACGAGATCTCAGTTCTTTGCATTATTGGGTTCAAGTCACAGGAAATGAACATTCAAAGAGGAGAGGCTTGTCTTCTACACAGTGTGATCTTTATAAATTTTAGCTTCAGAGGAACATACACATGAAAGGGAGAAATCTGTTTAACATCCAGAATAAACTGAAAACCCTCTCTGGGCAGCTCAGCTGATAGCAGGGACAAGTTACAGGAAACTGAGAGATGTGCTCATGGTTCAAGATTTTCTAAACAGATGTTTTCTGTTCATTTAAATTCAGAATCTGTGATTGCACAAAATATCTCTTCTGCAGATCCCTCCATCTCCTTTATTGTGAAAGAAAAACCATGAATAAAAATATAGTTTAAAAAATATACTGAATACAGTATCTTCTTTTCATCATTGAATCAATTGTCTCAAGCTGAACTGGAATTAAAAGCCCTGTTAATTCAATGTGCAGAACTCAGATTTTATTTTTGTTGTTGGAATATGCACATCTGCATTCTGAGTTCAGCAGATGTTTACTGGCGGGTTTTCTCTGCTGGTTAAAGAATGCTCAACATTTACACAATCAGAGCATAACACCAACTGTTACAGACCTCACCAGTTGTTCCTGCTCCCAGACCACAGGAAAACACTGAGTCTCAAATGCTCTAAATTCGTTGTTAAAATCCTGTGGGTCTAGAAAAAGTCCGATTTCAAAACGACGATTGATGTTCAAACAATTTTGTATGCAAAATGAGATTCCAGGAGTTCCGTCGTAATCCCATAAAATGAGTCATTGGAGAAAGTGACTGACACATGCGCAGAGTAGCAGGAGAAGCTTTGAAGCAGGCAGCAGTAGGGAGTAGATATTCTTCATGCCGATTTTTCATTTAAAGGTGGGGGGTTGGGGGTCAGGGGTGTGGGAGGTCTGGGTGGCTGAGGCAGGAGGGAGGGGGCTTCCCTTCTGCCAATTTTTTTTTTTTTTTTTTTAAGTTTGGGGTATGTGGGTCGCCATGGGGATGTAGGGGAGAAGGGGGACCCGGCAAAACTTTTTAAATTATTTTTAATGGGGAGAGATTTTGTGCGTGTTTAAGACACAAACAACATCTACGCCCATTTTAAAAAAGCTGATGTTCAGTGCGTTTTTAACACTACTGGCACCTCCAGACCTGCCAGAGATTTCAGAACATTAAAATTTGGCACTTCACTATATGCATCGTGTGGGCATTGATCGGAGTGCTCATTTTAATATCGATGAGCTCGTTGTAATGTATTTACATACAATTATTAGAGGCTGCTACAAACCATGGAAAAGATCACGCGTAGCTAAACCGGTTAAACTGGGTTAGCGACAATTGTTAAATGCGAGGTGAGTTTTGTGCATATGAACCTGATTCTCCAAGCCCGCAAGACTCAATTTGCATTTTAACTTTGCAATGCTGGCAATAAGGGCTAGTTTTACTAAGGTGCGCTAGCGTTTTTAGCGCACGCGGGAAATTATCGCACGCTATGCTTCTAGAACTAACACCAGCTCAGTGCTGGCATTAAGGTCTAGCGCGCACGGCAATGTAGCGTGCGCTATTCCGTGCGTTAAAGCCCTAACGCGGCTTAGTAAAAGGAGCCCTAAATGTTAAAGTTTGAAGTAGAAATATAGGACCTGATATTCAGGCTTTGGGAAGCAGCCTGCCTAAGTCCCACAGTCGATGGCAAAGCCCAGATAATCAAGATGCTGGGCCATTTCCAGTGACTAGCATTTGAATATCTGGGTTAAAAAAAAAAAAATCATCAGCTATAACTTAACTGATTAAGTCAATATTCAGCAGTGACCAGTTGAGTTAGAGCAGGTAAAGATAGGCTGGTCCAATTTGCCCACTAAACTTTGCCAGACTGTGCTCACAATTGCTGGTTATTGTGTGATATAGCTGGTTAACTTTTACATAGTTATCCACAAAGCACACAACGTGGAGCCAGTTCCTGGACACAGGAGCTTAAAAGTTCAAATGCTTTATTTCAAATAAACACTACACCAACGATCACTGGAGCATAGACCCAATGCGGGCCGTGTTTTGGCAATTTTAGCCTGCCTCAGGGGTCCTGTGAAGCTCACAAACGAAAAAGCTTTTTACATTGGTGGTATTGCTGAAACCGCCGTGGAAGCTTCTGTGGTCAAAATAACACAGTAAAGACCTGCGTGGTTCATCCAGTCTGCCCAACAGTCACACTCAATCACTCATCATCAACCAATGATCTAGTAATTATTCATTTTACTTGCTAAGTTACTCTACAACATTTCCTTCCTCTCCCCCTCCCCCCACCCATAGGTAAAACCTGTACTCAGATGATATGAATGCAGTATATAATACACACATGTTTTTAAGCCCGTTATATTAACGGGTGCTAGAGTAGATGTGTCTGCTGTTTTTCTTTCTTTCTCTCTCTCTCTCCTTGGCCGCTTTCTACGCTCAGGCCCAATTGTCCCTTTCTATTCCCTCCCTCCTTCCTTCCTATGTCCTCAGTGCCCCCAGTGCCTCCTTTCTATGTCCTTAGTGTCCCCAGTGCACCTTCCCATGTTCTTAGTGCCCCCAGTGCCTCCTTCCTATGTCCTTAGTGCCCCTTCCTATGTCCTTAGTGCCCCCAGTGCCTCCTTCCCATGTCCTTAGAGCCCCAGTGCCTCCTTCCTATGTCCTTAGTGTCCCCAGTGCCTCTTTCCCATGTCCTTAGTGCCCCTTCCCATGTCCTTAGTGTCCCCAGTATCCCTTCCCATTTCCTTAGTGCCCCCAGTGCTCCTTCCTATGTCCCCTTTCACTGCCACCCCCCTCTCCCGAAGGTAGCCAGCCTACCTCCCTCCCTATCTGCCGCACTAAAGTCAGCTTGGCTGCCTGTGTCTCCCGTACCGGCCCCTGCTGCTGCTACCTACCGTCTGGCCTACCGCAACTTCAAACACCCCCCCCCTGGTCTGCCGCCACTGCCAACCGCCGCAACTAAAGCAAAGGGGAAAGGGTCTGCCGCACACAAACCGCCGCAGGCTCCAGCTGAACGCGCCGAACACTGTCACGGAGCTACGATCACGGAGGCAGGGATCACGAAGTTGTAAGTGCGCATGCGCATTTAGGGTTTTATTATGACAGATACTTGTTCCTGATCCATCGTGCCATATATGGGTGGCAGATGCGTGGAACAGTCTCCCAGAAGAGGTGGTGGAGACAGAGACTGTGTCTGAATTCAAGAGGGCCTGGGACAGGCACGTGGGATATCTCGGAGAGAGAAAGATATAATGGTTACTGCAGATGGGCAGACTAGATGGGCCATTTAGCCTTTATCTGCCATCATGTTTCTATGATTCACAGACCATAGAAGTCCATTCAGCATCAACTTCATTTCTCCACTGTTGAGGCTGCCTTTAAGCATCATTCCTGCACATCATAAATGAAGTTATAGTTGATCTGATGAGTTTTGTGTTGATACTATACTCTTTCTATTTAGAGATCCTTTTTGTCAATCCCACACATTTTTTAACTTGGTCACTGTTTTTGCCTCCACCACCTCTACAGGCATCCACCACCCTCTCTATGAAAAAGCATTTTCTGGCATTGCTCCTAAGTCTACCACCCTGCAACCTCATATTATGTCCTCTAGTTTTACCACTTCTCTGTCTCTGGAAAAGATTTGTTTGTAGATTAATACCATTCAAGTATTTAAACATCTGTATCATATCTCCTCTATCCTTTCTTTCCTCTAGGGCAGTGTCTCTCAAACTGTATGCCACAGCACAGTGGTGTGCCCCGAAGAAATTCCGCGTGTGTCTCGAGAGATTCCGGAATTTTACTTTAAAAAAAAAAAAAATTCCCTTCATAAGTATACACTAGAATAGATGACATGTACGTCGCATATGCAAGAGTCTGTCAATATTGTAAGAGTCTGTGTGCATAGGGATACAACCACCTAAACACGCATCATTCTTTGACGTGATTGGTCCTTGAAAACTAAAACGGCAAGTAATTTTACGTTTATTTTTATTTTTTATGCAGTAGTTATCCTAATTTGAACAACAAAGCATTCAAGGCTTTGTTAGCGTTTAGATCAGGAGTGTCCAACCTTTTGGCTCCCTGGGCCGCAATGGCCGAAAAAAATGTTTCTGGGGCCGCACAAACGTGCAAGTGCTGCAGCAAGACAAAGGAGGGAGCCAGCAAGACGGTAAACACCCGGAGGCAGAAAAGGAAAACACTGCATCGCCCTCGACCAGGGCGCACAAAATACTTCACAGGGCCACAGGTTGGACACCCCTGGTTTAGATCTTCTTATCTTTGCAAACTTGTATTTTCAGTTCTGGCAGAAATTAAATCAGAAAGAAGAGAATGACTGCAGATGGTGGATGATGAAATGCGTGTTTGTTTGTTGACTGTCGAGCCACATTTTGAGTTAATTTGCAGTTAAAACCAAGCTTTTGAGTTAATTTGCAGTTAAAACCAAGCTTTTGAGTTAATTTGCAGTTAAAACCAAGCTAATCCATCATATTGATTAGCAATTCAATTCTATGTATCTTCTTTAGTTTCACCGTTGTTACAATTACCCATACATAGCTTAAATAATGTTAAATAAATAAATCTCAAATTAAATTTTTTGTTGGTTTTGGAATTTTATAATTTAAATTATAATGTGCCGCAAAAAATATGTGCTCCGTTTAGTATGCCAGAGCTAAAAAAGTTTGAGAGACACTGCTCTAGGGTATACTGTACATATTCAGATATTTGAGCCTTTTCTCATATGTCTCTCGGCGCAATCCCAATATCATTTCCGTTGCTTTCCTATGGACCACTTCAAGTTTTCTCACATCCTTAGCAAGATACAGCCTTCAGAACTTAACACAATATTCCAAGCGGGCCTCACCAGCAACGTGTACAGGGACACTAGTATCTGCCTTTTTCTGCTGGTGATTTCCCTCTCTATGCAGACAGCATCCTTCCATCTACGGCCACCGCTTTGACACATTGATTTGCAGCCTTAAGGTCCTCAGACACTATCATGTCAAGGTCCCTCTCCCACTCCTTGCAAATCAGCTTCTCACCCCTATCATATACAGCTCCTTTAGATTTTTATTCCTCAAGTGCATCACTTTGCATTTTATGTTTAAATCTATTTTATTAAGCAACAGTAAGTACAACAGCAATAATAACCATGGTATGCATTTTCATCAAACACCCGCGGAGGACTGGACTCTTATGTCCTCCCCGGACCCATCATACCCCCACCCCCCGACAAAGAAAACCCTACCCCCCACCCACCCCTCCCCATCTCCCCACAGATACAGAAAAACTCGTAAGCAGGGAACAGCAGAGACATCTAGAAGCACAGTTTCAGAGGTGGAGGCTATTCAAGACCCGGCTACGACTCTCAGGAGGCAAAATGTTCAAATATGGAGTCCAAGTGTGCACAAAGTCTCTGCTCCGGCGTCGGGAAGAACGAGCCAAACGGGCCTCCCAACCCATAAGTTCATGGAGGCGATTCCTCCAGTACCAGAAGGAAGGTGGTTCAGAAGACAGCCAGCAACACAAGATACATTTCTTCCCCAAAATAAAACATTTACTAAGAAATAATTTTTCATATGAATTGTACATATACAAGAGGCATTAAAGTTTAACTGCCAGAGCTCAGACTATTCTTTTAACATTCACAGATCTCTTCTCATGCTTTCTATTCCCTCTGGGGTGTCCACTCTGTTGCACATTTTCGTGTCATCTGCAAAGAGACACTTTTTCTTTTAATCCTTCAGAAATATCACTTACAAATACATTGAACAGAATGGGCTTCAGAACTGATCCCTGAGGCAATCTACTACACCTTTCTTTCCTCTGAGCAAATTCCATTCACCACCATTCTGTCATCTGTCAGTCAACTAATTTCTAATCCAGGTCACAATCTTAGGTCCCAACTTCAACCTGCTAAGTTTGTTGATAACCCTCCTATGAAGAACTGTGTCAAAGGCTTTGATGAAATCCAGGTAGTTTACATCTTGCACACATCCTGTATCCATATCTCTGGTTACCCAGTCAAAAAAATCAATGAGATTCATTTGGCACGATTTCATCTTAGTGAAACCATGTTGTCTTGAATCAAGTTTTAACCCACTCGATTCCAAGTAATCTTCTGTTCTTTCCTTCAGCAGAGCTTCCATTATCTTTCCATTTACCAAAGTGAGACTTACCTGCCAGAAGTTTCCAACTTCTTCTCTGTTACCACTTTTGTGAAGAGGGCCCACATTCACTCTTCTCCATTCCCAAGGGACCTCTCCTATCTCCAAGGATTTATTAAACAAATCCACAAGAGGTCCCACAAGAACTTCTCTGAGTTTCCTCAATACCCTAGGATGGATCTCATCCAGTCACATGGCTTTGTCCACTTTTAGTTTTCTGAGTTCCTCATAAACATTTTCTTCTGAGAATGGTGTGAAATCTACTCCATTCCCATATATACCTTTGTTGGCCAACTGAGGTCCTTCTCCAGACTTTTCTTCCGTGAACACAGAAGTATTTGTTTAGCATGTCTGCTTTTTCCTCATTGCTTTCCTTAACAGTTCTAAGCATCTTTTAGTCTCACAATTCCATTTCTAGTTTTCCTCCTTTCTACAATATACCTGAAAAAAGTTTTGTCTCCTCTTTTTACAATCTCTAGTCGGTTTCTCTTCTGCATGTGCTTTTGTCAAATGTATTTCTCTCTTCACTTCTTTGAGTTTTATCCGGTATTCTTTTCTGTGTTTCTCTTCTTGAGTTCCTTTATATTTCTTGAATCTCACCTCTTTTGCTTTTATTTTATCAGCCACTTGTTTAGAGAACCATAATGAGAGAACCAACCTTTTCCTCTAGTTTTTAACTTTTCTTATATAAAGTTCAGTTGCCATTTTTATAGCTCCTTTCTGCTTGGACCTCAGTCTTTCCACTTCTCTTATATTGTTCCATCCCATCAATTCTTTCTTCAGGAATGCTCTCATTTTACTGCAAACATTCAGCAAAGATAACTGGTTATCTCGCACTGAATATTTGCGTTAGCTGGTTATATGGTTAAATGCGGCTGATTAAATAGCTTTGAATACATCTCTTTTCAACCCCATCCACCTTTTCCAGAACCCCACACTCCATCCATCTTTTTTTATAGCCCCCTTCCTGCAAACCCAAACCATTCACCTTTATTTTCAGTTCCCCACTCCCTCCCTCCCTGCATACTTACTACTGCTTCTTGCTCCTCTGCCATCATGGGCCCGACTGTTCATCGGGGGTAGGGGGGAAGGGGGAGATGGGGAAGGGATACTGTTCCTTTGGAGAGCAAGCTTAACACTTTATTGGAACCTAAACAAATCTACATTTGTGGGCCCCCCTACTACGGAGCTCTATTTCTTCTTTCCTCATGCCCTACCCCTGAGTCAAATTTACTGTCCCTGCTTCCTCTCACATGGTCATTGTCTCCCCCCGCCACATTCCACCTTTTCAGAAATAGGGGAAAGTGCAGAGCTTGCTGTAACTGTAGGCCTGGCAGCAGAAGTCTAAGCGAGCATATGCTTTGAGTTATTGCTGGATTGCTGCCTACTTACCCAGTTCTGGGAAGAAGAGTTTTGTTCAGGCCTGGAATTCATTTTTTTATGATATTTCAATTAAAAACCAAGAAAGAAATCTTGTAGAGAAAAGCCTTTAACGAAATGACAGGAATTATAACAAATTTATTCTCAACAATGAAGATATGCAACATGTATCATTATGGGCTCTAATCTACAAAGCAAAGTTCCAATATTGAAAAGAAGACAACAGTTTTGGTATTGCTACGGACTGCAGAAGATCGCCAGCAATCTCCCGCGTTCTGAATATCAGCCAGAGTCTGCATGATCTGAGAGATTCCTAAATTATATCATGTTAGGAATCTCTCAGATCATGCATACTGTGCTTTCCTTTGCATAGGTGGAATAATATTGGAGAGGAGTGGCTTAGAGGTAAAGCTGCTACCTCTGCACCCAGCAGTTGTGGGATCAAATCCCAGGGCTGCTGCTTGTGACGCTGAGTAAGTCACTTAATCCTCCATTGCTCCAGGTACACAATAAGTACCTGTATATATATATATATATATGTATGTAAATTACTTTGAATGTTGTTGTATAACTACAGTACAAAAAGGTGGTAGACAAGTCCCAATCTCTTTCCTTTCCTTAATATTATCCTCCCTTACTATAGTTTCCTTATTTTAACCTTCATTTTGAATGGGTGGGGGGCCTTGGGGCTCAGGAACCTCCATTTTGTGTTTGGACACCCTCCAGAACCTTAGCTGAAGCCCCATCAGTTAAATAAATACAGTGCCGCCTCTCCTCCTCGCATTGCTTCCTTCCTACAGAAGTTGGCAGCATGCCTTTAGCCCTGGATGGTGGGACTTCTTGCACATGCACAAGAAGACCCAGCGTTGGCGTGCAAAAAACATTGAACATTCTTCACACATTATGTAACAATTATGCCAAATTCTGCATCTGCACATTTATTTGTAATTTTCTGGTGTAGAATTCCCCCATTATATGGGCTGGTATCTTCCCACAGGTATGAAATACCTCCCCCACCAACACCACCTCCACAAAAGTAGCTTCCCATGCATCTCCCTGCAGATATCTATCCATCTCTTTCACACACACACACACACACACACACACACTCACACACACACTCACACTCACACTCACACTCACACTCACACACTCACACACACACACACACACACTCTCACACACACACACTCTCAAACACACACTCACACTCTCACACACACACTCACACTCTCACACACACACTCACACTCACACACACACACACACACACACACTCACACACACACACACACACACACACACACACATCTAGGGTTCCCAGATTTTCTGTTTGGAAAATCCAGACCCCCCCTAGACCTGCCCCCCCCCTGCCTGCTCTCATTGGGCAGGAGGGTATCCATGCATGAACGGATGCCCTCCTGCTCAACTGCAATTTGATAGAAGCTTTTCAAAACCTGGACAAAGTGCTGGGTTTTGAAAAGCCGTCCGGACCCCCGGACATGTCTGGGGAAATCCGGACATCTGGTAACCTTAAGTCCTCATCCATCTCACTCCATCCATTTTTATTCCAGCCCCCTCCCTGCAAACACACACCATTTACCTTTATTTTCAGCTCCCCACTACCTTCCTGCATACTTACTGCTCCAGCATTGTAATAGGAGGAGTTGCACAGCCACACTGGCTACTTTTTGTCCCTCTGCCATCCTGGGCCTGACTGTTCTATTGAGCCTTGCAGACCTCTGTACAGCCGTGCAGCTTAAAGAAACTTCTAAGGACCAAGGTGCCAAAGGAGGAAGCAGCCTGGCCTGTGGCCTGTGCAGCTCTCCCTCTTACCTGGCTGGAGCAGTGAGTGTGTAGGGAAGGAGGGAGGCAGCCAAAAGCAGACTGCACAGAACTGTGCCCACTCTGCAGAGATGGGGAATTCTGTGCAAAATTGCTGCCTGGCTGGCCTGGAACTTCCTCTCCGACGTTAGAATTAACGTCGGGTGGTGAGAGTTGGTCGGCTCCGCAGGGAAGGGAAGCAAGGAGAGCTCAGAACTCGGTGCCGGACTGTTCCCCAATGGCGGCGGTGGCAGCCTATTCTCTGGCAGCGGTGGCAGCATGTTTCCCAATGGCGGTGGCTTGGGGGAGGAAAGGGAGACAGAAAGAAAGAAGGGAGATGGGAGACAGACAGAAAGGAGGCATGGAGAAAGACAGACAGAAAGAAAGAAAGGGGGCATGGAGAAAGAAAGAAAAAAAGAAAGAAATGGGGCACGGACAGAGAAAGAGAGAGAAAGAAAGACAGACATACAGAAAGAAAGGGGGCATGGAGAGTGAAAGAAAGAAGGGGGAAGTGTGAACGAAAGAAAAAGTTGGGGGAGGGAATGAGGTCTGGAGGAGAGGAAGCATACAGGAGGCTGACAGAAGGGAAGACATATTGGATGCACAGTCAGAAGAATAAAGTGCAACCAGAGACTGATGAAATTACCAGACAACAAAGGGGTCCGTTTTGAGAATTTATATCTGCTGTCTATATTTTGCACTATGGCCCCCTTTTACTAAACCGCAATAGTGGTTTTTAGTGCAGGGAGCCTATGAGCATCAAGAGCAGCACAGGGCATTTAGCGCAGCTCCCTGTGCTAAAAACCTTTATCGCGGTTTAGTAAAAAGGGAGGGAGTATATTTGTCTATTTTTGTATAGTTGTTACTGAGGTGACATTGCATAAAGTCATCTGCCTTGACCTCTTTGAAAACCCGTGGAATACAAATGATAATTAACACTTTCTCTGCATACAGTGTGCTTTGTGTTTTTTAAAAATGTTATTGTTGGTAGATCATTTTGACTTGGCCACGAAGGTAATGGGGAGGGAGGGGAGCTGCTGAAAGACATCTAGTAATCCTTGCATGTTTTGTTATGTGACTGGCATTATTTAGACTTTGATTTCTATGAATGAATAGAATGAAAATGATATAAAATTGCTTGCTTGTTATTATGTGCATTTGCTGAAGGGAAGTGGAGAGAGAGTGGGTTGAGGATGCTGAAGGGAAATGGGGAAGAGAGAGTGGGGAGAAGACGCTGATATATAAATTGACAATTGTACAGAATATTGTTTCTTTTTATACTTTAATATAATAAGTTTAGTATAAAACTATTCGAGGCTTGTGTGGATGGAATCAGGTGATTTGCGGGAATGGGGACCGAGCTCACGGGAACGGGGCAGGGACGGAGACAAATTTTTTCCCCATGTCATTCTCTAGGCTCTGCCATGAATCGATTTTGACTACATGCAGGCAAGCGGGGTGTCAGTCGGGTTGACGTAGCCATCGTAGCGCAAGCGGGCACAGGGTATGGCTCTCAAAAAAAATCTTAATCATTGTACTGCTGATTTTGGCTCTTTTGACTAATGAGTTTGCCTACCACTGGCCTATACCAACAGACCCCTCATACTTCTCCTTATTCATAGGCATCAGAACTAGGGAGGCCATAGGGGCCATGGCCTCCCCCAAAATTTCCAGTCGCTGGTTTTAGCCCTCTCACCCACTCTTCTCCTGGTGTTATGCTTTAAATCTTTGGGCAGCCACCGTACAGCGTCAAACAGCAGGCCTGCTTGTGGATGCTGCATGGTAGCTGCTGAAGATTTAAAACTATGGTGCCGGGAGGAGGTGGGTGGGGAACTCGGGATCTGCTGAGCACTAGGGCGGAGCTCCTGAGCCCCCCTCCCAAAAAAGCAGCATTTTGCTGCCTATGCCCTCATTCATCATATATTCTCCATATGTCCTCACCAGCACGACATTCATTGGTTTCACCACATGTCTCCAAGGCTCCACCCCAGCACTTGCAGATCATCCCTTCCTTCTTGTGACTAGAAGTTTTCCCAATGGCTGGATCCTACCACCATGTCTGCACTGGAAGGGGAAAGGACAGGAGAGCTATAGAATGCTAAACTGAAAAATGGCCAGACACTTTCGCTTGAGATTGTTAATTTATAAATTTGCAGAATCCTGAAAACAAATCCAGCCAATCAGCAATCCTAGCTTCCTGATAATATCTGATAGGGCTTTCCTAAATTTTAGGGCAGACAGAAAATCAAAATAATTATAATTATAATAATAAATATAAAAAAACGGAGAAAAATGGGCCTCATCCACGACTCAACAGTACCCTAAGCCACTCATATCATCACTGGTCCGAAAAAACCTCTGTGCATATATATTATAGCAATCAGTCTATCATTTCATGAATTGCTTCTCAAAAGTTCTTCTTCTTTTTCTGTCAAATCTATCCAATACATGTGAATAAATAGCTCGCGGCCATTTTGAAGATTGCTATTGTTGCTGGCTGACACTGTAAAAAGTTTTGGAAAGAGCAATGCTGAGCTAAATTTATTAGATTTTTCTCCCCTGAAGTAGCCCTGTTGGGGTGAAACAGAAGTGCTTTCTGTCGGGAACATTGGGGAACGAGTTCCAGCAGTTTAAGTTATTGGATGAAAAGAACATCGGCATTAAGAGAAGCGCTCCCTGAGATAAGTTTTGCTAAATCCTTCACTTGTTTTATATATTTTTGATTTTTAACTAATGTTCTGCCTCCACAATTTGTTTTACACAGAACTAACTATTTATTCACACGTATTGGATAGATTTGACAGAAGAAGAACTTTTGAGAAGCAATTCATAAAATGATAGACTGATGATACGAGTGGCTTGGGGTACTGTTGAATCCTGGTCACTCATGGATGAGGCCTGTTTTTCTCCATTTTTTGATATTTATTATTATTATTTTGATTTTCTGTCTGTTGATTGATGATTGAGTGAGTGGGTTTTTCTGGTAAACTAACACACAGAACGCTTTCCTTAATTCTTCATATTTTTACGACTGTATCCTCCTTTCTGGGGGGTCAGCCAAAAAGAACATATCTTCTGGTAATGGTTTAAAACAAATGGACAAGGGAAGGAGATGATGAAAGCATCAGCACCATCCATTATACCCGCCTCTTCTGGCCTCGTTAATCGGGTACCCTGTCAGTTTGCTTACCTTTCATTATTTCAAATGTGAATTAATTTTTAATTCTTGGTCTGAATTACTAATACAAACTTCAGAACTTGGAGCTTCTTCATAGCTTTCAGAGAAACAAAAAAATTAATAACTAATATATTTGGACAACTACCAGAATAGCATTCATAATTCATTCTTATCTCTTGAGACTGTAATGTGCTAAACAGTTCCAAACAGGATCCCAGCATTTCTACAAAATCAAATTACTCAATAAGCAAACCTATTTACATATTTAGTTAAATACCATATCCAGATGACTTGAAAATCCTGCAGTTTCAGCAAGGTCACACCCCTGTTTCTCTATCATTTCTATTACAGATACATTCAATTATTGTACTTTAAAAGCTGAGAGGAATTATTTAATTTGGAACTGCAAAAAATGTCACAGCAAACCACTGATGGATGCAGCCTCAAAATATTTAGATTTATTTTCAAGCTAACATCTGCATTCCATATAAATAAAGAGACTAATATTCAAAATATGTGTCTGGGTAATCTTAAGGAGCTGATGCTTAGCACATGATTCATTGAAATTATCTTTATACAGGTTTTATGCTGTATTTGGTCTTAAACTTAACTGAATCATTTAACAACTTAGGGGTCCATAGGTGCCTTTTAACTACATTGTGATAGGTTTTTGCCCGTACTGGGGGCATAGGCAGCAGAACACTCTTTTTGTTTGGGGGGGGGCCCAAAAGCTCCACCCTAGACCCCACCCCAGACCTACCCAAACTCCACACCAGACCCGCCCAAGCTCCACCCCAGACCCTGCTTCCACAATTATAGTACTAATTGTAAATACTATTTCTTCCATTCATTTTTCTTATACACACAATATAATCTTATTGATAATACACAATGATAACTACAAAATTAAACTACACAATGCACATTCTTTTTTCCCTCCCCACCCCTGCACAGCCTTTTTTTTTTCTTTCTCCTCCACCCCATGTGCAATGTCTCCCTCTCTTTCACTGTCCACCATCTCTCTCATTCCCTCCCTTGCTGCAAAAGGAGTGGGGAAAGAGAGAGAGAGAGGGGGGGGGTCCAGGTTGCCTCTCTCCCACCCCCTCTACTACCACATCCAACAGTTTTCCTCTTTTATCCCCCGGACTGTGTGCAGCATCTTTCGCCCCTGCCCACCAGTCCCATGCCCAACATTTTTCCTGCTAGCACCCCTCTCCAGCTCCATGCCACATCTCTTCCTCCATTCCCTCTACCACCATGTCCAATATTCCTCCCTCTTGCATCTCTTTCAATCTGTTCCACTGTTCCCTCACCATCATCACATCCAACATTTCTCCCTCTCATCTCTCTCTGCCTCACTCCTCTCCCATCACCTTGTCCAATAATCCTCTCCCTCTCTATCACCAACAATTCTTCTCTTTCTTCCTTTCCCTATGTACACCATCTTTTTCCCTCTCTCATACCCATGTTCATCAATTCTCCCTTTCTATTCCCTCCCCACCTCAGCTTTTCTTTCCCCCCTCTTCCTCCATCTGTCCATCCTATGTCCCAAGTTCATGCTCCCTCCCTTCCTTTTGTGTTCCAAGTTAGTGCCCCCTCCCTCCTTCCTTCCAGCCTTTGTCCCAAATTTGTACCCCTCTCTCCCTTCTTAATCCCAACACATTCCCTATTCTGTGTTCCAAATTCATACCCCTCCATCCTTCCTTCCTTAGTCCCAAGTTCACATTCCCTTCATTCCTTCCTTCTGTATCTCAATGTGCCCCACTCTCTCCCTCCTGTGACCCAATGCACCTCTCTCCCTCCCTCCCTTTTGTGTTCCAAGTTTATGCCCTCTCCCAAGAATGTGTACCTGTGTTCTGGATGGCTCTAAAACATCCAAATAGGTCTCTTCCTCCTTTTTTCCAGCTGCACTTCTTTCTTCACAAAGCCACGGGCAGCAGCAGTAAAGCATGGCCAGAGGTCCTGGTGTGCTGGCTGTGCAGCCTGCGATGTGCGGCCAGGCAGCTTAGAGAAAATATTGCTCTATACCTTTTCATTTTTTATCTAAACAACTTTATATCTCTACTATTACTATTAATTATTTCTAAAGTGCTACCTGACGAACGCAGCGCTGTACAGTCACAAAGAAGACAGTCCCTGTTCTAAAGACCTTACAATCTAAACAGACAAGACAGACAAACAGGATTGCCTGATCTCATCCCCTAGCTTTCACATTTCTCATCCTCCTATTCTCTTTTATCTGCTTCCCATTACCACATTTCTAACCTTGTATACTCATTATTTTGCTCACTAACCTCCTTGACAACTCTCTCACTTGGATCCACCATTTCTAGCATCTCCCCTCCTTGTTGCTTACTCCACCCTTGCAACCCAGCATTTCCTTCTTATCTTTCTTTCTCTCTCCCTCCAACCAGTCCAATATCTCTCCTTTCTTCCCTTTCACTCCCTCCTCCCAAGCCTGACATCTCTCACCCCTCTCAGCACCCAGTCCATATCCCCTCCGCCTTTCCCTGTCCATCTTTCCTATCCCTCCTCTGCTCTCCTCGAGTTGTCCATATCTCCCTCCCCCATCTTGCCCTCTCCTCCAAATCTTTCTCCCTCTCTCCATTTTGCCCCCTCTACATTAATTTCTCCCTTTCCCCCACTGGTTTAGCTTTGAAGTATTTCAGTTATCGATGCCCAAAATGGCTAATCGTGGTCTTTTCTGAGGTTTGTTGCATCCTCTGATAATCGTATATAAATGGATTACAAGCTCATCAATATTCATAGTTTCATAGTTTATTTAAAATTTGATTACACGCTTGTCAAAATTCTAGGCGAAAGTACAATATTAATAAAAATAAGGGGTAGAATAGTTTAAAACACAATTATCTTCAAACTACGGACAAAGCATACAGATTATACATGGAAAGGGGGATCGATGCCCAGATGATGTACAAAATGAAGTGCCAGGTAGTAATGATCCAAATTTAATGACAGATCAGAAGGTGCTGGTAGCGTTGAAACACATGGGTTAGAAATGTATTCCAGTAGATCTAGGCAGCTGATTGCATGTGGAAGTTCATGCATATCTGTTAAAAGCATATTCCAGCTGTTCTGGGGCTGCCGATTGCATATGGCCCATTGAAGCAGTGTAGAAAAAAAGCATATATATCTTGCGTTTTCACATTTGCATGGTTTGTTAGTTTTCCGCCCTTTCCCTCTTATGACTTACACCAATGATGTGCTACCAAAAGGCACGCCTATGATTGACGCTCATGTATTCTTGTGACATAGCTATTCTGCGCATGTGTCAGTCATTTTCTCCTATGACTAACCAGATGGGACTACAGCAGACCTCCATGAAACTCATTTACATGCAAAATTGAACATCGATCGCTGTTTTCAAATCAGACAATTTACCAGCACCACAGAGACCCAAAGGATTGTTTAACAGTGATTTTAGAGCATCTGGGCCTCAGTGTTTGAATCTCTGATGGGGAGGGCTAGTTGGAAGTAGCCCTACCTCCAGAAAAGATTTAAGGGCAGAAAAAGGGTAGCTAATCTGTCTTTTAGAAATGCTCCTCCATCTGATCAAGATCCATTCAACAAGGAAGATTCTCATTCTGATGCTTTCCAGGATCTGGACTGAACAACTGAAAAGCATAAAGGGGAGAGTTTTGGAAATTGACTTTTGTTTTGCAACGCTTGTGTTTCACTGTTTTAAGACAGTGCCTCGGCTGATTCTTAGAGAACAGAAACTTTATGTTTGGGGTTTACAGATTTTGTGTGGTCTCCCTTAATTTTTTGTAGTAGAATTTTTTTGTAAAGGTGAGAGTGGATTGTCTGGTGCTTGATTTCTATGGGAATCTAGCTGATAAGTTGGTCCCGGCTCTGATCCAATAAAATAAAAATAACTTTCTGTGCTCCTGCCAGCATCTGGTCAAACAAAGGGGTTGCACATACTTTAAATCATTTTTAATTTATCTAGTTCCACCTGCAGTGTGTGTCTGTCCTGTTCCCTTGTGAGATTCTAGTCCTCTAATTCATCCCATTCTGTTTTCAGTTTATGAAAGGGAATATATCCTGAGGAATTTCTACAATTATCTCTGCCTCATACTTTCCAGAGGGTCCTGTCTCCTGTTTTGTCTCTGTTTTTTGTTTGTTTGGTTTTTTTTTTTTTTTTTTTGGGGGGGGCAGGGGTTGTGTGTGTGTGTATTAGGGAGGTCCTTCAACGTGCCAGTTTCTTGCTTATGAGACTGCTATTATCTGAAATGGCTGGGCCAATCTTAAGAACTAAAGTGTAAAAAGAAATTTCTTTAGAAACAGCAGAAAGGTGTTTAGCTAATCAGGGAACAGTAACTCTATTAGAAGTTCCTTAGGTTGTCTAACCATAAACATCCATGGGGGAGATGCACAAAACTTACTCTGCTTCCAATATTTCATTTAGACTAGTTTTAGCTAGTCTAAATAAAACATTATTGTTCAGTCAACATACAAAGGCTTTTGGCCACTGCTTTACCCAGAATAAGTAACACAGAAGAAGTAACTGAAAGTCCCTTTCGAAATTTAACAGGAAGAAAAAAATAAATAAATTTAAAGCAGAGATATTGGTGAGAAAGTGCTGAGGACTGCTCCAGGAACTGGCCCATGCACAGAGCCTGTAAGCTGCAGAGAGATCATAGACATGGACAGAGAGAGAGTCTGCAACAGGAAGCTTAGCACATAATAGCAGCTCTATCATTAAGAGTTATTGTGAGCTAGAGAAGAGCAGAGAGGTTAAGGTGAAACAAGATATTGGTGAGAAAATGGTTTGTAGTAGCTGGGTGAGAGATTCTATGGGCTTCTTTTACAAAGATGCACTAGCATTTTTAGCGCATGAACCAGATTAGCGCATGCTATAGTGCGCGCTAGGCGAAAAACTACCACTTGCTCAAGAGGAGGTGGTAGCGGCTAACATGCATGGCATTTTAGTGTGCGCTAATCCACACGTTAAGGCCCTAACACACCTTTGTAAAAGGAGCCCTATGTCAGCTCTGCAGTTTGTGTGTTTGTGGAAGGAGAGGATATTTTTTAACTATTTCCTATAAATGTTGGATTTCATGAGAAATGCTGCAAATTAAACCTGCTTTTAAAGGCTGTTGAGCTGAAGTATGTAATGAGAAGGCTTTGAAGGGGATTTCTAAATTAAATTTGGAGTTATATTTCAAAGGAAAATTGGTAAGAATTTTTAAAGTGCGTTTCAGAATTTAAACTAGATTTTTGTGACTCCAGTTGCTGAAAAGAAGTGTTAAGTACTGGGAAATAGATAATTTTATCCCTTTACTGTGTAAAACCACAGATTCAACTCAGATTGCCTAACATTGGTGTTTAAGGCAAATATTTTGTATTTAATTTAGGGATCAGCTGTTTTTTGCTGGAGTGTATTCAAGCAGTCTTTTCTGGTTGCTGGTCTGCTGGTCTGCTGAGACCTTGGCCAGTAAAAACCATTAGGTGAAGTTTGGAGAATCTGAAATTATTTATTGGGGGCTGAATGTTCATATGAGAACTGAGGGTCTGGAGCCTTGGGAATGATCTATTGTCTTGGGAATCTAGGAAGTTCCGTGGTACAGAGCTGTTTCCAGTCAGTATTCCTGATATACAGCACTATCAGGCTCTGAGTGAGGAAGCTGTGAGACTGTGAGATAATTACTGAGGAGTTTCCGTATTTCTGAATCAAAGATACTTGGATATTCAGATAAAGCTGAGGTGGCTCAGATATTGTGTAAATGTGTGTGTTGAAAGCTTTTTTTTTTTTTTTTTTTTAATTTTCATGGGTGCGTTAGCTTAGAGATAAAAATAATTATCTGTTCTTTTGCACATGTAGTTAGAAATACATGGCCTTAGCCTAAGAAGACACTGATTTTAGCCTGCATTCATCCAGGGAGTTTAGGGTTTTGCTTCCTTTCATTTGTTTACAGATAGGATAGTAGCAAATGCCCAAAACTTCAGAGGAGCTGCTTGTTCCAGACAGGTAACTAGATAATAACTCAGCGGTATCCAGTCAAGAAAACGGTGACACCAGTATAAACAGCTTTATATATATATATATATACATACCGTATATACTTTATTTTTGAGTGGGCACAGATATACACTTTTTGTATTTTGTTGAACTCTGAGACTGAGAAACACTCTTTGGTTTCAAAAGTCCCTGATCAAATACCAGTGGTTTTGGATATCCTAGAACAAAGTTGGTATTAAGCTGAAAGGCATGACATGTTTGTTTGAGATTTAAATATTATCACTAACTATAATGGCTTAATCAATATAAATTTGATCACACGTGAATGGTAGATTAGCCTTGCTATTCATTTATATTTAATTTATCTTGTTTAAAGAACATCTGATAACAATTGTTGAACATACTTATTTAGTTTTCTTTCACCCTCAATAATTGTTGGGGGGGGGGTTTAGGTGCAACAAATAAATACAAGTATTTTAAATGTTTAACCTCTGTGTTGGTATGAATTGAAGGGAAAACATCTGACCATATTATAACATCTCATATATTTAATTGTAATAATTAAATTGTAATGGAATTGTATCACATCACCTTAGAGGGTTTTATATAATGAGCTTTGTAGTACTAAAACAAGCTCAATAGCAGATTTTGTGCAATGCCTAAAATAGTCACATGGAAAACCCCTGCCAAACTACCAAAAGCTCTGAGTTGTTGGTAGGTTTCCATGCTTTATTTTCAGGTTAGTGCCTGAACACTGATTGGCTCAGACACTAACAGGAAAGTTAGGGCATGCCATGGCCCCTCACCACCAAACCCTTTCCCAAGCCCAAGCCTTCCTCTCCAAACCCAAGAAATCCCTGGTGCTTCAGTGGGCCCCAGAAAATTACCTGATGGTCCAGTGGGCCCACCGACCTGACCAATCTGATGTGTCCCAAGCCAGGCCAAACTTAACTCCTTAGACACCACTGGCCCCAGCCATCTCCTCCCCAAGATACCTCCATGTAGCTTTGGAAGGAGGCAGGAGGGATGTGTACTCTCTTCTTCCTTTGGGCCCACTCTGTGGAGCGTTTTTTAGCACCAGCCATGGTGGTAGCAGCTCTGATGCTCAGAATTCTATGAGTGTCAGAGCTGTTACCACCGTGGCTAAAATCCACACTACAGTTTTGTAAAAGGGGGAGGGGTTAGTTTGTGATGACAAATTCCATACTAGGTGAAGGTGTTTTCTGTGTTTTGTGTGTTCGAAAGACATGGTTTTCTGTTAAGATTGACGGTGTAGGATTGATCTGTACTAGTCTGGCTTGTTTAGTTTTACAATGGGTGTATTGCTGTTGTACTTTTCACTGCAGTATGTAAGATGCTGCCTTTTCCTAGGTACTCATGTGTGACATGTGGCTTGTTACTAAAAATCATGTTTTTCGTACAGATGGGGAGGTGCCAAAAAATGATGGGCCCCGGGTGTCACATATGCTATGTACGCCACTGGGAGAGACCCTGAGGAAGAACATCATAACAGTGGAGGGAGGGAGATCTGTAACAAAGGTGGTGGCAGGTACAAAGGGGAACTGACACTGGATCTGGGGAGAGTATAGGCAGAGGGAAAAGAGATAGAGACCCGAACCCCCGGACCCAAAGGGAATGAGGCTGGATTGTGAAAGAAATGTTGGATGCACAGTCAGAAGGAAGTGCAACCAGAGACTCATGAAATCACCAGACAACAAAGGTAGGAAAAATGATTTTATTTTCAATTTAGTGATTGAAATGTGTCAGTTTTGAGAATTTATATCTGCTGTGTGCACTGTGTATATATGAAAAATGAAAAGAAGAAATTGCATTACAATTAGTAAAGGGGTAGTATCTGGGACAGAGCTTGGGCGGGTTTAGAGTAGAGCTTTGGAGGTCTGTGGATGTCGACGTGATGATGTCAAGTATGTGCGTGATGTCATCACAGCAACATCATCATTGCAACGTCCACGTACTTCCGGGTGCCTCGAGCCGTAGCCACTACCTGTGGCCTGCGCTACATCTTCTGACTTTGTTGTGGCCCCAGATTATTTTTGAGTTGTGCAGGCCTGACTTAGGTCTTATTACATAAAATGGAACCTGGGCTAAAATATGAGTTTGTGGCAAAATAACCCGTCTTAATGGTAGCCCAAATTGATAATTATGCTCCTGACTCAATAACGACTGCTCCCAGCACCCATACTGAGTCTAAAGCAAAAAGTCTAACTGCGTGCTTACCCAGGTTGTGTATGTGCTTTACTGGCCAAGCATGGGTGTTAACTCATGTTGCATTTAATTGTATGGTAATTAACATTTAATTGTGTGGACCATTAACATACTGTGCACTTTGCAGAGAAGGAAACAGTGGCTTTTAACACACACAAGGTAAGAAATTTTCTGCCATGTCTGGAGCAGCATAGAAGGTTAAGCAGAGAGGATTTAGTGCCAGTTTTTAATAAGATTTAGCTGCCAGTTTTGTCTTCTGTAGCCAGAAAATAATGCTTATAAGTTTAAAAAATTGTCAAGAGGTAACAAATCATGTGTATATGTTTGAATAAAAACAAAAATGTCAGGACACGTCGGTACCTCTCTTCCGCACATAAATCAGCCTCATAAAAATTTTATGTGCTAGAAATTTTTATAAGGCTTATTTTTTTTAACGCAAAATAACAGGCGCTGATATGTGTTGACGTTTTTTTCATATTTTGTTCAGACATGCCCAAGAAGCCATGTTTACTGTGAAATCTTTGTATGCCTGAATCCGCTAGACTCTCCCTAATTAGTGTAAGTTCTGTGTGCATAAAATTTGCATACACTTAACTTTCTGCATGGTGCAGTATTACATTCGTGGTAGAAAGCGCAGTTCCCTCTAAGATGAGTAGGAGTCCTCTAGCTACAGTCCTGCCACTGGGGGAGGGGGGTGCTGTTTCCCTATCACACTTCTAATTGTGAGGAGCAGGCAATCTCTGCAGGGAAATTTATTTATTTAGTTCATTTTCTATTCCGTTGTCCCCAAAGAACTATGTATACAGTTAACAGGTTACGATTTGGACTGGATATGCCTTAATTTCAGTACATATTTACGATATCAAGTTTTTATCCTAACTTGACACATACCAGGGGTCTAATATAATCTGCTTGTCCTTAGTGACTGAAAACATGATATTGAAACATCCTCCCCTCCCCCACACCCCAGACTGACAGTAATGCAATTGGAGAACTCCCGCTCATCTTAGGGTAGGGTTACCAGATTTTCCGGGTTTCCGGGTTTCCGGGTTACCAGTGCCGGGTTTTGAAAAGCCATCCGGACCCTTGGGCATGTCCTCAAAAGGAGGACATGTCCGGGGACATCCGGATATCTGGTAACCCTAGCTTCGAGGGGGGGCAGTCACCCACCACTCTACAGCATGGCTTGCTGCTACAGCCCCACTGTAGGCAAACTGTTCACACATGAATCATTTGGCAAACATGACAGAGTTCTAAATACCTGAACTAGGTTTGAGTGAAATAGTTGCTCAATACCCATCTTCACCAATTGGCATGCATTCGTGAGAGAGCCAAATTAATAAGTGTACAGTCGCAGAGCCAAATGCATAAACCTGTCAACCTCAGAATTTTTCTTTTTTTATACCTTCCTAGGCCCCGGTGAATGAGAATATCAGTGGCCTATATACACTATTCATTTAAGTTGAGTCATAGGACCAGCATTCTATCTGAGTTATTTTTCTTTACTGCCTAAGGAAATTCATTATTATTAGAAGAACTTTCCACTCTGCGCCTCTCTGACTACCCTCTTCATGTTTCTCATATTTATGCCTTGCTACTAACACTTCTGTGCTCTGTTTTTTTCTCAATAAATTCCATAATGGCTTTTAGGGCATGTCAAGTACAGGAGGTACTGAAGGGGAAATAGTAACTAGGGCTCCTGTAACCGAACAGCAGTAAAAAGGGGCCTTAGCATGTCCTTACTTGGGTCATTCCCTGCACTAAGGTCATTTTTTTAACTGCTGGGGTAAAATGGCCAAGATTCTGAACACCAGGGATCTAGAATCAGAAAATAATATTAAATATTGAACAAAGGCCAGTACTGGGCAGACTTGCACGATCTGTGTCTGTATATGGTCGTTTGGGGGAGATCAGAATTTACTGACCATACCTTCCATCAAAGAATTCTATTACACTAGAAAAACTAATTTTTCCGTTGTAGCTCCAACTTTATGGAACGCCATGCCACCTCAACTCCGTCTTGAAAATTCACTCGACAAATTCAAGATTAAACTAAAAATGTTTTTATTCAAGATGCATATTTCTTCTCCAACAGCTAGCAAACTAAATATGAACCACTTTTAAGAAACAATCCCCTTTCCTGATATTATATCCTCCGCCTCTCTTCCTCTCTTTTTAATTTGTTTTTTAATGATGTAATTATTAACTTTCCCTTCCCCCTTTCCCCTCAAGCTCATGTTCATATTTGTAATTTGTCCATTTAATGTTCACATTTCCCCTCCCCTTATAATAATTTATTTTAACCTTTCATTTTTAACATTGTAAACCGGCCAGGTGCTCGGCGATGGTCGGTATATTAAAATTTAATAAACTTGAAACTTGATGGGCTAGAGAGGGTTTCAATGGCTGGGAGGGTGTAGATGGGCTGGAATAGGTTCTGACAGAGATTTCAGCAGTTGGAACCCAAGCATAGTACCGGGTAGAGCTTTGGATTCTTGCCCAGAAATAGCTAAGAAGAAAAAATTAAAAAATTTAAATTGAATCAGGTTGGGCAGACTGGATGAACCATTCGGGTCTTTATCTGCTGTCATCTACTATGGTACTATGTTCTTATTTTTGGTATTAATGGCCATGGACCATTAAAACAGATTAGCATGTCAACCCTTACCATCACATAACATAAAGACTAGAATTGCCCTAATCAGACTGATAACCACAACCTATTAAAAAAATGTCCTTCTACTCATCCAATGTTCAATTCACTTTTTTCATCCAATAACTCAATGACTCGACATGTACATGTTTCAGCTGAACAGGCCTGCTTCAGGACTCTTAAGAAACTACTGAGTTAGAATAGATGATGTTTTGATTAAGTGAATAGTCTTTCAAGACAATGCTACATTGTAAAAACTACGGCGACAGTGCTCTAGCCGAAAAAGGTCTCGGGCATTCTGGAACTATGTAGGTGGTAAGGCTCACACACTAATCAGTTAGCACATAGCAATTCTATTTTTAGCGTGTGGGTAGTGCTCGCATATGGCATAATTATGGCCCACTCAGCCCAGACACGTTCTGCCCAAGTTAAGATCAATTCCATCCTAGCCTTGCCCCCCTCAACCTCTTCTTGTGCTCAGAACCACATTGGGAGGGCATCTACGCATGAAAAGGTGTGACGTGATGATGTCACTCGCATGTGCACATGAGCGTGACATCACTACGCTGCAGGTGTACATGCGCAGATGCCCTCCCGACGCCATCCCAAGCTGGAAGCTTTTCAAAACCCAGACAAAGTACTGGGTTTTGAAAAGCCATCTGGACACCCTGACATGTCCTCTAAAAAGAGGACATGGCTGGGTAAATCTGGACGTCTGGTAACCCTAGGTATAATTACAGTGGGATGACTCAGCGTGCCCTGTGGTACGCCATTATTTTCAGCTTTGTGAAAGGCCTTCTCAATTTCTCACTATGAAGCCAGTTTAGTTTCTAGTTCATTTTCAGGTTTATTGAATTTGATTAACCCCCTAGAGACAAGTTTCCAAGGCAGAATACAAATAAAAATAATAACAGAGACTGTACATCTGAAAAGAATTCCAATATCAAAAGAGGACAGAAAAAAAAAGATACTGCCTATTCATTGTGGATCCAGACTCGGGCTCATAGTCCCGACTAAACCAGTCAACTGGGCAAACATCCGTAAACGGTTCAGGGATCAACATTAAAAGTGTCTCAGGGGCGCTAGTGAGCATGACAAGGGATGGCCGCATTGTGGACGAGCTTTGCCGACTAGCTTTTAAAAAGTATTATATTGGCTGTGACCCGAATCGACCTGCGCCTGCCGAAGTGTTTCTCACTCGGCTCTAAATCATGGCTACCAGCAAAACTGGGAAACGCAAGAGCGTTGAGCCCATTTCTCCGCAAAAAGCCTCCTCGAACAAACCAGAGAGTGACACTGAGGCTCTACAAACAGTGATGGCAGAACTCGGAACCATGCATGACCTCATACAAACCGCAGTTCAAAACACTGAAGATCTGAAAACGGATCTTACATCGCTCAGCACGGAGATGGCTGTTTTCCGATCGAGAATGGATATCGCCGAACAACGGGTGGAAACGAACGATATAAATATTAAAACACTACAACGGCAGTACCAGAAAATGGCGATCCTTGAACAGGAGCTCAAGGACACGCAGAATAGATCATGGCACAATAATTTTCGGATCCTCGGAATCCTTGAGGGTCGTGAAGGGAGAGATGTTATTTCTTTTATCCAGACCATGCTCCCGAAAATACTTGATATAAATTTCAAACATGACCTGGAAATTGTTTGTGCTCACCGCGTGCCAACGCACAAGATGGATCCCAGTGCACGCTATCCTAGGCCAATTGTGGCGAGACTGCTGCGCTATGCCCAGGTCATGTAAACCATGAAGCAAGCTAAACTCAAGCACCCATTAAAATTTGATGGTTCTTCACTCCTGATTGTCCTGGACCTGGCTAAATAGACGGCTAAATGAAGGAAACTTCTGCTAGAGTACCGCCCATGCCTCAAAGCGATCGGGGCTCAATTCGGCCTCCTCTACCCTGCCACAATGAGAATCACCCACAATAACATCACAAAGAGCTTTTCGAATCCCAACAATCTGGCTGAATTCCTGGAATGTCTGATGCCTAGTGACATAGATAAGACCTGATCTTTCTGTCTATATGATATCTCTCTGTTTATCTCTCCTATAATCAGACAGCTCTCTCTGTATTCATCAATGTTTCCCTTGGATATGGAGATCGCGCTTTAAAGGCCACATCTCGGTTGCCAATGTTTAATTTATACAGGTTTCAATGCATAATTCATCTTGTATATATTAGACAACTTACTTCTTATTTAACTGTATTTTATTATAAATGGTGGACATTATGCTTCTCTGTCCTACTTACCTTACAAACTTTTTAGGTCTGATGTTTTTCTTACTACGACAATTCTACTGTTATGATCTCACTGTATACTCTGCTCTTGCTTTTACAACCCTCTATATATTTGGAGATATATATCTGGTCACAGCCTTATGTATTGATACTCGACTGATATAGCTGACTGGCTCTGTTTGACTCTCTGCGGCCCTTGTGGGCTCACTATCCCATCTTTTCTTTCTGATCTTCCTCTTTCTGTCTCCCTTTAAAACTCTCAGTATTGCAGGTAAAACTGTATTTGTCACAATATATGACTTCATGCAGCTTTGCTTATGCTTCATTGTGTGTCTGCTTATGGATATGATTAAGTCATTGTTCTCTCGTTATTTGGCAATATCACTTTGTATACCTTTACCTATTGCTATGAAGTATATGCACTTTTCTCATAGTGTACCCTGTTTTATCTTTGAATTATGTGTATACTGGCTATGTCATTAACTTTCTGTTCTTTGAATGTCAAGGGACTAAACAATCCCCTCAAGAAGCAGAAGGTTTGAAATTATATTAACAAATTACAACCTGACATACTCTTATTACAGGAATCTCATCTGTCCGCTACTTACTCAGTCAAGCTGTCCTTCCCTTGGGCACGCCGGGTGCTTTACTCAGCTGCAGTAGATAGACATAATGGTGTTATCACTATAATAAGGAAAAGATTAGATATAGAATTGATCACTCACTGTGTAAGCACTGATGGGAGATGGATTTGTGCGGTGCTTAAATTTAATGGCAAACTGATCACACTAATCAATATTTATGGACCTAACTCTGACAACCCAAGTTTCTACGATGAGATCTCTGAGCTACTGGCGTCTTCACTAGAACACCCAATTATCATCGGTGGAGATTTCAACTTGGTCATTGACCCACCCAAGGATAAGAAGTTGCATGCATTTTATAAGAAATCTAAGTCATGGCACAAACTTCATGATATGATTCTTCAATTTGACCTTATAGACCCATGGAGACTTCAACATCCTCAATCTCAAGAATTTTCTTTTTTCTCGGCTCCCCACTCTTCTTACTCCCGTATTGATTTCTTCCTATTGAGTGCCTCCTTATCGACTGATATTAACACCACTCAAATCAAAGAAATCGTAATCTCTGATCATGCAGCTGTAACACTACGGCTTCAGGGTCTCTCTTCTATAGCCTCACAAAAACTCAATGAGGCTCAATGAGGCCCTTTTTGCTGAACCTGATTTTTGCCATTGACTCAGCTATTGATGAATTCTTCCTCTTCAATAAACCAGAGGATACCACCTGGGTGGTGCTGTGGAACTCTTTCAAGGCCTACATCAGGGGCCAAATTATTTCGTTCACAGCTTCATCTCGGAAAAAGAAATTGCTAACTTTGACTGAATTGGAGACTACCATTAAGGTACTTGAACTTGACCACATTTGTATCCCCAATGATTTCTCACTTCTGACTAAGCTTCAATCCCTTCGCCTTCAAAACAGTGTAATTATGAGTCAACTGGCACATCACCAACTATTTTTGAAAAATGCTACCTATTACTTTGAAAATAATAAGTGTGGTCATTCTTTGGCCCAATACCTTAAAGGTAGACATACCAAAACTTATGTTGCAGCGCTGAAGGACACCTCTGGATCGAATGTAACGGATGCAAATGAAATTGTTAGTTCATTTCAAAGATTCTAACAATCTCTTTACTCTTCTGAAATAACAGATTCCACTGCAACTGCGGCCTTTCTGGATTCTCTTTCTACTCAACCATTGTTGGACACTCAGATTACGACTCTATCTCAATCCCTACAAGCTGAAGAGGTATCCTCTGCAATCCGATCCCTTGCCAAGAAGAAATCTCCTGGCCCAGATGGGCTTACTGCGGAGTTTTACCAGGCATTTCTACCCCGCCTCCTACCTCATATGTACGCATTCTTCTTGGCTCTAATTGAGTCTGGTCAAGGTTGTGGTTCCTTCACTGATGCAACAATGATTGTTCTTCCTAAAGATGGAAAAGGTGCTACGGATGTCATAAACTATCGTCCCCTATCCTTGATCAACACCGATGCTAAGATATTTGTGAAACTCATAGCTCTCCATTTATAACCTATCCTTGATTCCATCATTGCTCCCGACCAGAAGGGCTTTCCAGTGACAATACTAGATTATTTGCGCATATAATACAACAATCTCAAATGTCTTCTCTACCAATACTAGCGATTGGATTAGATGCATAAAAAGCATTCGATCAAATTGAATGATCTTACATATTCCAGGTAATTCACTGGTATGGATTTCCGCTATATTTTGTGTCTTTGATCAAAATTCTGTATCCAGACCTTCAACGAAGTTATATATCAACGATATCTACTCTACTGTGTTCTACCTAACCAGAGGCACACGACAAGGATGTCCACTATCTCCGCTGCTATTCAAAAAAGCTTTGGAACCTCTACTTATTGCTGTTTGGTCTGATGGGAACTTTACTGGCCCTTCTCGTTCCATCCCTTCCCCTCTATCTCATTTCTTCTAAATTATGTAACTTTTCCCATCCCCCCCATTTTATCC
This sequence comes from Geotrypetes seraphini, assembly GCF_902459505.1. Taxonomy (NCBI): domain Eukaryota; kingdom Metazoa; phylum Chordata; class Amphibia; order Gymnophiona; family Dermophiidae; genus Geotrypetes; species Geotrypetes seraphini. The sequence continues at coordinate 69,550,156 of NC_047090.1, read as the reverse complement.
TCACTTTCCAGTTTGTCTGTGTATGTCATTTACATTTAATTTATTCACTTTCGTGCACTTACTATTATCTCTTTCTAGTTTCTCCTTTTTTTTTTTAATTCTACTGTTAACCGGTCAGATATTTGTTTTATGATCGGGATATTAAAAACTAATAAACTTGGAAACTTGGTCATGGCCCTCTTGAAATCAAGCTCTCAGCATATGCTGATGATGTACTGAAATATGCATCACCCTCCTCTCTGCCTCACATCCTTGCAGTAATACAGTGATACTCTGCCATCTCTGGATATAAGCTTAACCTTTACAAGTCCGAAATAATGCCCATAAATTGCCCGGAGGCTGGTGCGGAAGTTAAAGCACTTGGCTTTCACTGGACACAAGATAAAATCAAATATCTGGGAGTATATTTTGGCCCGACACTAGACGATACCATCTCTTATAATACTAAACTGATTACAACCAAAGTTACTCACTCTCTGGCTCACTGGACACCTCTCAAACTATCCTGGTGGGGTAAGCTCGATACCATTAAAATGATGATATTATCAATGATTACTTATATCCTCAGTATGATACCATGCTTTTTCCAGAGACATTTTTATTAAAAAATTGAGTCTTTAATGGTGGACTTTCTCTGGAACCATAAAACACCAAGAATAAGTCTTCAGAAATTTAAATGTTCCAAACAAGATGGAGGAGTCTCATTTCTGAGCTTATTTGATTACCATGTGGCCTTTATTCTGAGACAGGGCGCTAAATGGAATTATGTATCATCCTCCAATCACCAACCTCCTTGGCTTCTTCTGGAATCTCAATTGAGCTCTGTTCCACTGAAATTTGCCCTCGTGACGAAGCTATCTTTAACTCTGACTATGAATCCTATCATATTATCTACGATAACAGCTAAGCATTAAGTTGATTCCTTCTCTGACATAAAATGGGAGTCCTCCTCACTTGCTCCGCTTTGGCTTAATGCCAGGATAAAAATACAAAACAATCCGATTTCATGGAAACTCTGGCAAGATTGTAATTTATGGACAGTTGGTCAGCTTTATGATGGTCACCATTGGACCACATATGCTGACCTTTGCAGATTGCATAACTTACCTCCATCACAGTTTTTTAGGTGGCTCCAACTTACCCATGCTATCAGGAAGGACCTTCTCTCGTTTTGATACTGCACAGGTTACCCCTCGCTTCTGTCACATTGTGACAAAATCAGTTTTAAGAGACAAGAAGCTTCCATCTGGTACAAACTTATCCGCTTTCATAAATTCCCACATGATGTACACCTTAGAGAGGCCTGGCATGCAGAGATGAATCTGAATATGGATGCAAATGTCTGGAACTCCATATGGGTTAACTGTAGTAAGGTCTTCATTTTTCTTCACTGATGCAAACCGCCTATTTTACTCTTCACAAAGCTTTTTGGATGCCGCATCGTCTTGCCAAAATTGGATCACGACATCGTCCCAACTGCTGGTCATGTAATACTATGGAGGGCACTTTCAACACATGTTTTATGATTGTCCCCTTCTTAGTAAATTCTGGAGTCGTGTATGGCAATCAATTACATCCATATTATCACTTAATCATACTCTATCATTTGCCATAATTATTTTTGGTGCTGAAGCGATATCTTGCCCACTTAAAACATCAAGAGTCCCTACTTTTGCGGGAATTATTAGTCTTGGCCTATCCTCTGCCTCCTTTTCTACATGGTGAGTTCATGTTACTACTATTGTTAAGTGTGAACGTATTTTTGCTGAAAAAACTGGATCTTTATAGAAATTTCATGAGATTTGGGATCCTTTATTGGAGTTTTGTGCTTTACACTCTATGTGATCTGGTGTCATCATTGCTCTTCTGCTTCTACACTCTAATCTCATATCTCTTATTCTCTCTCTTTGTTTAGACTCTTTTTGACAAATTTCTTTCGATCCCTTGCTGTCTTATTTCTGGTTTGCTCCACATTAGCCTATATTTGTACATTTAGTCAATTTTACAACTGATGCTGTATGCACCTGTATGCCATATTTTACCTGCTATGTTTAAGTCATTACTTATTGATTCTAGATGGACAGTGGTTCACGTGTTGGACTATCTGCTGCTGATGTTATTATGATCTCTGTTCTCATTTGACCTTGTTTTCTTCTTGTTATATACCAATAAAAATATTGAACACAAAAGTGTATCAAAAATAGTAAGTTGTATTATAATTTGTTAAAAGCAGACAAGACTGGCTCTGAATGCAAGGATATTAGAAGCTGGTTCCAGAGCTCAGAACTCATCACATTAAATAATGAACTCCTGTAGATTACTCTTTAATTCAGGATTGGCTTAACCTATAGCAGGGGTAGGGAACTCCGGTCCTCGAGAGCCGTATTCCAGTTGGGTTTTCAGGATTTCCCAATGAATATGCATGTGATCTATTTGCATGCACTGTTTTCAATGCATATTCATTGGGGAAAACCTGACTGGAATACGGCTCTCGAGGATCGGAGTTCCCTACCCCTGACCTATACAGTAGGTGAGGCTCTAGCCCAGGGCACCAGTGCTAAAGGGCACCAAATGCCTGGGACTGTAATGTCATTGGCCCATAAGATAACCTACCATTATACAGTGTTCCCTCTAAGCGGGCGGGTGTTGTTAGCAAACTTTTTTCACCGTGAGCCAAAAATATCGGGCACCAGCAAGTTATGAGCCAACTCGCCCGATTCTCCTCTCGCCGCCCTGCCATCTGCCGTACGCCTCTTCCGATCGTGCGCTGTGACGAGAAACGTGTGCACTGCGATGTAATATTTTGTGCGCCAGCGCACGCCAGCGCAGCTTAGCGGGAACACTGGTTCAAATGGTTTTATTTATTTCCCCAAATTTATTTTTGTTATACGCATTGAAAATATTTGATATTGCGTTTAAATCAAAATCTCAATAAACTTGAAACGAGTGCCCGTGAGATTGTGGGAGGGTTAAATACTCAAAACTTAGAAGTTTTTGCTACGCCAGCTTTCTGGTATCTTTACATACAGTGGCGTACCTAGCATATGTAACATCCGGGGCCCATCATTTTTTGGCACCCCCCCCCATCTGTAAGAAAAACATGATTTTTAGTAACAAACCACACGTCACACATGAGTACCTAGGAAAAGGCAGCATCTTACATATTGCAGTGAGCAGTACATCAATACACCCATTGTAAAACTAAACAAGCCAGACCAGCACAGATCAATCCTACACCGTCAATCCTAACAGAAAACCATGTCTTTCGAACACACAGAACACAGAAAACACCTTCGCCTAGTAAGGAATATGTAATCACAAACTAACCCCTCCCTCTTTTACAAAACTGTAGTGTGGATTTTAGCTACGGAGGTAACAGCTCTGATGCTCATAAAATTCTGAGCATCAGAGCTGCTACCACCAAGGCTGGTGCTAAAAACGCTTCACAGTTTTGTAAAAGGGGGGATAAAATAAAAATACATAGACAAAGGTTAAATTGAACCAGCAAGAAGCTGGACTCTGCATACAATGCTTCACAGAAACAGTGACACATGTCTCCTAAAGCAATAAATAAATAGAAATTTTTTTCTACCTTTGTCTTCTGTGGTTTCTCCTTTCCTCATCTTCTTGTAACTCTCTTCCTTCCATCCACTGTCAGCCGTCTCTCTTCCCCTATATGGCATCTTCTCTCCTTCTATGCCCCTTCCAGAAACTGTATGCCTCCCCCTTCCATCTCTCCTTTCACCCCATTGGTCTGGCATCTCTCTCCTCGCCTTCCCTCTCCCACACCTCTCCTCATAGTCTGGTATCTCCCCTTCCCTGATTCTCTGGCATCTCTCTCCTTTCCTTTTCTTCCATCTTTCGCTCCCCCTCCATGCTCTCACATCTCCCCCTTCCTTTTCCCTTAGACTGGCATACCTTCCTCCTACGCTCCAAGCCCTGGCATCTCCTTTAATTCCCTCCCTCATCTTCCTTCTCCCTCCAGCTGGGTACCGCAACACTCTTCCCTGCAGCTCTGCACTTCCCCACAATTGCCATGCTTCGGTTCCTCTTCTTCCTTCCTTCCTCCCCCCCCCCCCCCCGCGGGACCCTGCGGCACCATCAACTCTTACTCCCTCTAATGTCGGCCCTGCAGCTCCAGACTTCCTCGCACCTTCTCCCCTCCCCCTTTGGATCGCTATTATTTTAAATGTTATAGCCGCGGAGCTGTATCCATCAGTGGAGATGTCTAACCTCGGCCTGCCCCGGAACTCTTACTGCAGCAGCCGCCCGTCTAGGCAGGAACAGGAAGTCACTGTTGCAGTAAGAGTTCCGGGGCAGGCCGAGGTTAGACATCTCCACTGATGGATACAGCTCCGCGGCTATAACATTTAAAATAATAGCGATCCAAAGGGGGAGGGGAGAAGGTGCGAGGAAGTCTGGAGCTGCAGGGCCGACATTAGAGGGAGTAAGAGTTGATGGTGCCGCAGGGTCCCGCGGGGGGGGGGGGGAGGAAGGAAGGAAGAAGAGGAACCGAAGCATGGCAATTGTGGGGAAGTGCAATCCCCCCAATGCGTCCCCTTACCTTACCTCCCCTTACCTTTGCGACGCGTGTGTGCGCTGTGAAGAGAAACTTGTGCGCTGCGATGTAATATTTTGTGCGCGAGCGCAGGCCAGCGCAGCTTAGCGGGAACTTCACGATTTTGTAGACTTCAATCATATCTCTCCTTAGCCGTCTCTTTTCCATCCCCTTTATCATCTTGGTCGTTCTTCTTAGAACCTTTTCTAGCACCACTATATCTTTCTTGAGATAAGGAGAACAGAACTGATCGCAATACTCAGATGAGGTTGCACCACAGAGTGATACAGGGCATTATAACATTCTTAGGCTTGTTAACCATCCCTTTTAAAATAATTCCTAGCATCCTATTTGCTGTTTTGGCCACAGCCGCACATTGGGCGGAAGGTTTCATTTTATTTTCTACGATGACACCCAGATCCTTTTCTTGGGCGCTAACCCCCAAGGTGGACCCTAGCATCCGGTAACTGGTTATTCTTCCCAATGTGCATCACTTTGCATTTGTCCACATTAAATTTCATCTGCCACTTGGATGCCCAGTCTTCCAATTTCCTAAGGTTTGCCTGCAATTTTTCACAATCTGCATGAGTTTTAACAAATTTGAACAGTTTAGTGTTATCTGCAAATTTAATCACCTCACTCGTCATTCTAATTGTGCACAATTCTGGAGGCCGCACCTAAAGTGTGTGGTCTTCATCATAAGGCGTATAGGGACAGACTTAAAGATCTCAATCTGTATATTTTGGAGGAAAGGCGGGAGAGGGGAGATATGATAGAGACGTTTAAATAACTACTTAATGTAAATGCGCATGAGTTGAGTCTCTTTCATTTGAAAGGAAACTCTGCAATGAGAAGGCATAGGATGAAGTTAAGAGGTGATAAGCTCTGGAGTAATCTAAGGAAATACTTTTTTTTAAAGAAAGGGTGATAGATGCGTGGAACAATCTCCTGGAAGAGGTGGTGGAGGCAGAGACTGTGTCTGAATTCAAGAGGGCCTGGGATACGCACTTGGGATCTCTCAGAGAGAGAAAGAGATCATGGTTACTATGGATGGGCAGACTAGATGGGTCATTTGGCCTTTATCTGCCATGATATTTCTATGTTTCAGATCATTTATAAATAAGTTTAATAGCACTGGTCCCTGTACAGATCCCTGCGCATTCCACTGTTTACTCTCTCCTCCATTGAGAAAAATGAATATTTAACCCTACCCTCTGTTTTCTATCTGATAACCAATTCCTAATCCACAGCTGAACTATGCCACCTGTTAGGGTCATTGGGATAGGAAGTTGGTGGGGGCTACAAAAGAGAAAGGATAGTTGCAAAGAAAGAATGGGGGTACAGAGGGGAAAGAAAATAACTTTTATGGAAATGATAGGGAGAGGGTGGGGGCAAGAAGAGAAAAGGGATTGTGAGGACTGGAAGGGAGGAAGCACAGAGGGGAGCAAAAGCCCTCTCCCTTTTCCTTTTTTTTAAGGTTGGGGGTCAATGATATGGAGTGCAGAGGGCAATGAGAAAGGGGACAGGAAGAGGTGGGGTACAAAGGGGAGAATTTGGGATAAAAGGGCAGGATGAAAAAAAAAAAAAAGAGAAGTGAATGAGTGTACATTTGCAAAAGGAGGGCTAGGAGAAGAAGGGGCAGAAGGAGTGACAGAATAAAGTAAGGGCATGGAGTGAATGAAGTTTGAGGAAAGAAAAGAAAATGATGGAGAAGGCGGGAGATGAGGAGGCAAAGACTGGGGAATGTGGGATGTCAAGTTCAGCTCTTGTTTGAGAGTAAGACAGGGAGTTGATATCATGGGACCATTGTGCTTTTCTTGCTGTGTCTTGGGGTGGGGGTGGGGGTGGGGGGATCCTCTTATCTTTAGAGAACCTGCAAGAAGGAATTGGTTGCCTTAACATATCACCTCCCAATAAGTGATAATATGATAGTACTTTAGAGCTCCTCTTCTTGTTGTTTTGGGAGTGACAGATGATTTTGCTGGGACTGCGAAGACCCTCTTGCCATTTTCTTTGTTCCACAGGGCCTCTCTTGTTGTTTTCTCTGGGAGTGGGAGCATCCCAGCCTCAGAAAAGAGCTACAGTTTTCTCAGAATCATCAAACCATATTCAGAATGACATCACTTCTTCAGTTGCTGCAGTGATTGATTTTTCAATTAAAGAAGAATTATAGAAATCAACATTTGCTGCTGTCTTGGCTGATGAATCTTCTGATGTAGCTGATCTTCCTCAACGTTCTATATCTGTGAGGAATGCTACAGATGACAGTGGACCAAAGGAGAGATTTTTGATGGTCATCTTAAGGAATTCAAGTGCTTGGAAAAGCTTACTAGATGAGCTTATAAAGAATAAGAATTCCTACAGTGGCTGCTAAATGGGTCACAGATTGTCAAAATTGTGAAAGAAAATAAAAAAGGATTATTTGAGCTATTTCAAGATATCTAATATAATAAAACTCTATGCGCACTCTTACCTGCGTGTTCAGTGATCTCTGATCCATGATCAGTAGGTCCATGGCGGCAGGAGTGCGCATGCGCGAGTCCCCAGCCTTACTTCTTCCCAACACCTACCTACACTCGCCAGCAGGACTGGCCACTAGTGTTGAACTCCCTGCTCTCCACAAGATTAAAAGCCGCAGTGTTGGCTCCTCTCACGAGCCGCACCAGTGTTGGAGAAGGCTTCCGACGCTAGCGGGGATCAAGAGGAGCCGCCATGACACCTTAAAACTTAAAAAAAAAAATTTGCCCGGAGCAGGCCAGACCGCGGGGCGGGAAGGGAAGCGCTGACAAAAAAGACTCCAGCCGCTTTGCCGGCTCCCCACTCACTCAGTAAGTAATTTCTTCACGGTCTGACCCTCCCATCCCTTCCTGATGTCTGACCGGCTCACTTAGTCCCTTGCCGCTCCCCCACCCCTTCCTGCGGTCCCGACTCCAAACCTGCCGACTCCAGCAGCGTCTGCAGCACTCTAATCACACTGCTTCGGGGCCTTCTACTGCCCTGATTTGCTCTGCCGCATCTCTGATGATGTCATCATGGACGTGCCAGAGTAAATCAGGGCAGTAGAAGGCCCAAAGCAGCATGTGTAGAGTGCTGCAGATGCTGCTGGAGTCGGCAGGTTTGTCGGGACCATGGGAAGGGAGGGGGGGCGGCAAGGGACTAAGGGAACCGGCCAGACCACGGGAAGGGAAAGGGGGGGTAGGGGAAATGCTGCTGCTGCTGCTGCACAGGGAAGTGGTGTGAAGGGAGGGGAAATGGAGGGGGAGGGAATGTTGCTGCTGTGGCTGCTGCATAGAGAAGTGGTGGGGGATTGAAATGCTGCTGCTGTACAGGGAAGTGGGGGGGGGGAGAAATGCTGCTGCACAGGGAAATGGAGGGGGAGGAAATGCTGCTGTGGCTGCTGCACAGGGAATTGGGGGGGGAGAGAAATGCTGCTGCATAGAAGGCAGGGAGAGAGACAGATAGATAGAAAGAAGACAGACAGCGGGAGGAAGGGAGACAGAAAGAAAAGAAGAAAGACACAGGGGCAGGGAGAAACATAGAAAAACAGACAGACAAAGGGGGCCAGGGAGAGAGACAGAAATAAAGAAAGACAGACAGACATATATTCTAGCACCCGTTAATGTAACGGGCTTAAATATTAGTAATTAATAATGTTCAAGAACGGGATGGTGAAACAGTATCTGCAGCAACAGGTTTTTATCATAGACTCAATGATTTTGAGTTTTCTTTCCCTTTGATTTTTGCTGCATTTTTGCTTGCACAGATGTCTTGTTATCTATCGTACAAGTAAGACAATTTGATATTTCATATTGCCAAGAAAAGGTAAAAGAAGTAGAATTCTGAATTAGAGAAAAGTTTCAGGAAATATATGAAAAACTTGAAAAAGGACATGGATCCTTCAAAGAAACGAAGCTGTCAAGATACAGTAACTAATGGTCAGTACAAATGGCTTGTCAATGAAATAACTGTAATTGATTGCTTGTTGCTCTCTAAATCAAGAGAGAGGTTTTCTGACATGGTTAAGCTGAAATTTGTAGCTTTTCTAGATCTTTCTAAATTTATAACACATGCCAAAGCTTTCCCAGAGGATGCATTCTCCTCTTTGAAGGAAATATATAGTCAGCATTTTGACTTTGTCAGGCTTAAAAATGAGCTGACAATGATGTATACATCTAAAGAGTTCCATGGGAAATATCCACCAGAAATCCATAAAGTACTATGTAAGAGACACTGGGCAAGGTTTAGTTGACTTCAGTGAAACTTACAAACTTGTCACTCTAAACTAAACTAAAACTTAGGGCTCCTATACTAAGGTGCGCTAGCGTTGTTAGCGTGCTGCATTGCCATGCGTGGTAACCCCGCACTATGTGCCAAGAACTAATGTGCTAAAACCACTAGCGCAGGTTAGTAAAAGAGCCCTTAGTTTTATAGACCAAGTCATCAACCAAGAGGAGCTCAACTCGGTTTACAATAATGTAAAACATAATACATAAATTTGACAAGAAAAAGTAGACTGAAATAGTTAATTTCCAAAATGTTTAGTAAACAAAAAAGTTTTCAGAACTTTCCAGAATAAAGCAAAAGAACCTAAACCTCTTAATGTAAGCGGTAAAGCATTCCAGAATTCAGTTAATTTAAAAGCATAAGAATAACTAAATCTCTTAAAGGTTCTGTTTTTACCACTGAGAGATCTGGCAAGATGAGATCTATGAACATTCCAGTCTAAAGGAATCAAAGTGGCAAAAATGCCAAATAGGATCTTAAATGCAATACAAATACACTTAATTTGAATTCTGAGATACACTGGAAGCCAATGTAATTCCTTGAGCAGAGGGGTTACGTGATCAAATTTACTCTTACCGAAGATAAGTTTAGCTGCAGTGTTCTGTATTAATTGAAGTCTCTGCAGATTGACCTTTGAAAGACCCAAATACAGTCAAATCTCGGTTTGCGAGTGTTTTGCAAGATGAGCAAAACATTTTTGCAAATCGTGACCCGCAAACTGAACGTTGACTTCTGGCTCCCGCCTCTCTTTGAGATTCTCCGAGCACAGATGCTCAAGACACAATCCAGCAAGGCCCAGTCCAGCAAGCATGATCTTCGGGCACAGGCATCAGCACCTCCTGTGGGTTGGTGCTGTGTGCCGGTGCCAGATGGGGGTAAGGCTTCAGTTTGGGCGGGTGGGCGTTCGTGAGGGGGGGGGGGGGGGCGGCGATGCCGGTTCATGGGGTGGGGGATGTGGAAGCGCACCAGTGGCCTCGGGGGTGGGGGGGTCTTTTGGGGATGTGGTGGGGTGGAGCAGTGCCGATGGCCATGGGGAGGGAGAGGTAGAACCAATCAAGCGAGTTTCCCTTGCTTCCTATGAGGAAATTTGCTTTGATATATAAGTAATTTTATTTATGAGCATGCTTCTGGAACAAATTATGCTCGTAAACCAAGGTTCCACTGTACACTGAATTGCAGTAATCCAGCCTTGACAAAATGATTGATTGAACCAATACAGAGAAGTGTTGTTGGTGAAAAAGTGCTCTCACTCTTCTCAGAGCACAGAGATTGAAAAAACACTTTTTAATATGTGAGTTTAGTTAGTCCTTAAATGTAAGTGAAGAATTGATAACAATACCTAGTATTAACGAGGAAAACTCAATTTTTAAAGATTCTCCTGAGTCTAAGATCACAGCAGAAGGGAGAGAATCTAACTTTGGGCCAAGCCATAAAAGCTTAGAGGGGCATAATCAAAAGGGACGTCTAAGTCCGTTTACGTCCATTTCGCAAGTCATCCAAAGTCAAAAAGTGCCTAAGTGACATTTTCGAAAGAGACGTCCAACTTCTTTTGACTTTCGAAAATCGTCCAAATTATACATCCTGTAGATCTGATCTAAAACGTCTATCTTTATTGTCCATTTTCGTACAAATGTCTGTCCAAGTCAAAAACGTCTAGAACAAGCCCTGTTGGACGTGGGAGGGATCTGCAAAGTGATTGACAGAACACCCAGACAGGGCATCTAAATAGTGGGGTACCTTACAGGGCACGGCTGTGAACTTCACAAACAGGGTGCCATGGCTTCTCCTCACTACAGCTCCCTTATAGGTCACGGTGAGCCCCCCAAACCACCTACAGAATTCCATAGACCCACTTATCTACCACCCCAATAGCCCTTATGGCTGCAGGAGTCACTTATATGCCAGTACAAAAGGGTTTTCGGGGTGTATAGGGGAGTGCACATGTTTCAGTAACAAAGCAGTGATTACAGGAGCTTATGGGCATGGGTCCATCTCTCTATGGGTCCCAAACCCACCCCCAAAATGACTTAAGCTGCCTCTGGGCTAGACGACTAGACTTTCCTAAGCTAGGCAGCCAGGTGATGATGGTCTGGAGGCTGAAATTTCAAGTTATGACTAAAATTTTTATTGGAGTGGGGGGGGGGGTGTTAGTGAGCACTGGGGTAGGGTGTGGGGATCTGTATTATGTGTTTTCGGTGATTATCTGGTGAGTATAGGTGGGTTTTAGTGACTTAGACCATGTTTTAGATGGTCTAAGTCAAAACGTCCAACTTTCCTCTAGGCTCTGTTGTTTAACTTTCAGTTATATATGCTGTACGACTAAGTCTAAGCCGGCCCACATCCTGCCCAACTCTCGCTCTCGACACGTCTCCCGAAACGCCCCGTTTAGCTTTGGATGTTGAGGGGCTCTATGAAGACCTAAGTCGTTTAGAAATACGTCCAAAACCCGGTTTGATTATCGGCACTTGGATGTTTTAGAGAAATGTTCGTCCAAGTGCCGATTTAGGCCGGTTTTGGACGTTCTTCTCTTTTGATTATGAGCCCCTTAGTCTTTGCAGCATTTAATTTCATCTGGACCATTGTCGCCCAGGACTGAAGTTTATTAATACAATGGTTAATATTGGATATCAAATTATCGAGATGTGATCAACCTCAAGTAATATGAAGATATCATTAGCATATGTTAGTAAAGTTTCTTGGGTATTCAAATTGTAATGTTTCAATGAACTCATGTAGATGTTAAATAAGATTGGAGACAATGGAGAGCCTTGGGGAACACCACAGAGGGCTCTCCATGATTTTGAATTGGAACCTGCAGGCTGTGTTTATTAAACCAAATATAAAATGCAGTAACTATTGTCACCCTCCAGCATCTCGCTTTTGCAATGTACAGTTGGATCACATTGATTGCTTTAATGCAGGCTCTTTGCTTATTACCAATTTATATTGCGGTTTGTTTAAACCCATACAACTCATGCACCCCTGAAGAAGGCGTGTTCTCCGAAACACGGACCGTGTCGGGTCCCAGGGTTTGTAAAACAAAGGGTGACAATAGTTGACGCATTTTATATTTGGTTTAATAAACACAGCCTGCATCTTGTACATATTGTGTGCAGTTTTTCTTTTGTTTTTTGCTTGCTGTTCTTGAATTGCAGATACTGTTGGATTTCCTTGTTGTTTGCCTTTGAATTGGAGCCTTTCATATTGATTGAATAAGAGCGAGAAGATTTCTGAAAGCAGGTAGTACAGAATATTGTGATTAACTACATCAAAAGCTGCAGAGAGATCGAACTGAAGTAAGATAGCGTGCTTCTTATTATACTGTAGCTGTTGGATCTTAGAAAGAAGTGAAACCAGAAGAGTTTCTGTACTGAAATTTGGGTGGAACCCATGCTGAAAAGGCAAAAGAGTAGAAAATTTATCCAGATAACTTGAGAGTTGGGTGGCAACAATTGATTCCATAAGTACAGTGGTGCCTCGCATAACGGCCGCCTCGCACAGCGAACGCTGCGCTCAACGAACTTCTTGTCTTGATTCGTACAACGGACTTCGTTTCACACAACGAAGTCGCCCGAGCTGCATCGCAAACCTCCCCCCGCCGCCACCGCATATTGTTAAACCTCCCCCCGCCGCCACCGCATATTTTTAAACCTCCCCCCACCGCCACCGCATATTGTTAAACCTCCCCCCGCCGCCACCGCATATTTTTAAACCTCCCCCCGCCGCCTGGGCCTGCGCTGATCTCTGAATGGCTGCAGTCAGCTCTCGCGGGACTCACAAGAACTAACTGCAGCCAGCTCTCGCGGGACTCACAAGAACTAACTGCAGCCATTCGGAGATCGGCATGGGCCCACACAGGCGTGCAGAGGAATTGCTCCTGATCTCTGCGCTTCTGGCCTGTACGCCACTGGCTGGGAAAGATGGGAGGAATTAAAAAAGGTACTGGGGAGTATGTGGGGGGTGATTATAATACACAGCAAGGATCAACAAAACCCCTGTCTCCCCTCCCCTTCACATATATCCCCTCTATATCATGCTAACAGCTCTAACAAGATAAATTTATCTTTTTTTATGTCATCTTAGCATATTTTATGCTACAGAACGAATTATTTTTTTTTACATGTATTGTTATGGGAAAACGCGTTTCACATAACGAACTTTTCGCATAACAAACTTGCTCCTGGAACGAATTAAGTTCGTTGTGTGAGGCACCACTGTATAGTTAAGAGATGTATATTAGAAAATCGGTCTATAGTGGGAGGTAACAGTTGGATCGAGATCTGATTTTTTCAGGGGAGTAAGACTTATTATACCCATATCAGGCTAAAAACATCCTTTTTCCAAAGCATAATTTAATAATATAGTCAGCCAATTGATCGCCTGAGTTGGAATATTGGCAAAAAGAGAAGAGAGAAAAGGATCAAGAATACATTTACATCTCATTAATTTTGCACAAAGTTTTGAGACTTGAGACTCAGATACTGAGTCAAATGAATACCAGAAGCGATCAGCTGGCTTCAACATAGAATTATCCTTAGAATCCCTTATAAAGAGGCCAAGGTTCACTGCAGAAAAAGAATTCCTAATAGTAACAATTTTATTTTCGAAAAAAGAAGTAAGAGAGTCTGCTGTGGATAGTAAAGCCTGAGAAGATATATGGTCATAATTGATCAGTTTGCACTATAGCTACAGTGGAAAAATTGTTCTCTGCTTTAAAAAGAATTAAAAACTATAGCAGGAATAGAACAGGGCAGGAGAGACTTTCATCTCTGGCAAAACTATCATCTGAAAATAGCTACTCCTGACTTTAAAGTCAAATACGAAAGTCTTTGATGATGTCACTAAGCATTTTATTAAAAAAAAGGAGAGGAGGATGGAATTTCAGATGAAATGAGCATTTCCAGAAAGTTCTTAGCTCTACATACACTTCAGCCTAAGCCATAATTGACTGAAAGCTTGTTAACTGGTTCTGTTTGAAATATCAAGGGATTTTCATACTGTAGACGTTGCAAGCAGCTGTCCCATCAAAGCAGCCCAAAGTCGCAGCATTTGTAGTCTTGTTAACTGTTAAAGTCACTTTCATGAATGTTTCAGGCTGCTATACCATCAAAGCTACTCTCAAGGAGCATCACTATCTGTACCTTTATCAAAAGAAATTGGACAATGTGATACCCACCAGTGAGCCTTCTCAGGCGTAGCCCCCACGCTCCAGAATTTATTCCCAGAGTGGCTATGTCTTACTCCAGACTACCTCTACAGTACTTCAGGAAGCAGGCGCAAGCCTGACTTTTCACCAAAGCCTCTAATAAATAGGGTGATTGACTATACACTCATCTTACACCAGAACTAGCTTGATGTACACACTGTAACTAAATCAGTTCCTTATATCTTGTTTATCTGAATAAACAACTTGAGTTTTGCCTACCAGTGGCATACCAAAGCCAGGGCGTGGGACAGTCCATCCTGGGTGCAAGAGCCTGAGGGTGCTGGAATGGTCATGGGTCTATGGGTCAGCCTGCATGCGGCCATCGGCTCTGCTGGTCCCCACCATCTCTGATGTCAACTTCCTGTTCCAGGGCAGGGGACTGGCGGAGCCGATGGCTGCGCGCAGGGAGCTACCAGACAAGGGGGTGCTCTGCCCTGGATTTCCACTCTACCAGGTAGGCCACTATAGCCTCTCATTTGTTTATCACAACAAACTTTGTATCACCCATCTTGTCCCCCATCTAATATCTGCAAGGCCCCTTGGCTATATGATAAGCTGTATTGTACAAAAGCATTAGCATCATATCTACATTATTTGAATGTTCTGATGTGTGCTTATTAGGTTTCATAAGTATTCCAAAACTTCCTTGTATGTAAACTCCTATTTAATTGTACAAAAAAAGCATTGATTAACTAGCACCTTCTTATGACTACATACCTTTCCCCATCCATTCCTTCCCCTATTATATAGAAACCTTTTGCACCGATGTACACACACAGCTTTAGGTGCATTATATAGTATTTGGGGGTTAGTGGCAATATTCAGTCTGCTAATTCGGTAACTATCCAGATAAAGTTAGCAAAGCAAAAGATTGTTCTAACTTTATCCAGGTACTTATCTGGGATCTGGTCTGAATATTGCTGTTACCTAGATAAATGCTGGGAACCACATTATGGGCCTCTTTTACAAAGCTGCAGTAATGATTCCCCCATGGCAAATGTGATGCAGCCCGTTCAGTTCCTATTCAGTGTTGGTATCCATATATAGCAGGGTCAGTCCAATAGTATTTGGTGCCCTAGGCAAACCTTCAGTTTTAAGCTTCCCCTTTCAATTAACTGTCAAGCCTCTATCCTGTTTACCTCTCCCCCCCCCAACAAGATTTTGAAAATTATACTTAACAATCATGATCATCTGTGACAGGGTGAAGTTCCTGTCACAAACCAGCAAAGGGAGACTGAGCAGTGGAGTGTGAGGAGCTCATTTGCATAATATCCTGCAAAGGCACCTGGGAGTTGTCCACTCACCCTGAGTAAAGTAGGGTGCTGAAAAAAACAGTTCCAGGACAGAGAGCTAAGAAAAACAGAAGCTCCTTTGGGGACTCAGGTGACTTTTTAGGAGAGGAATGCTGGTTGATGGTTTAATCCAGTGGTTCCTAACCCTGTCCTGGAGGACCACCAGGCCAGTTGGGTTTTCAGGATAGCCCTAATGAATATTCATGAGAGAGATTTGTATATAATGGAAGTGAGAGGCATGCAAATCTGCTTCATGCATATTCATTAGGGCTATCCTGAAAACCCGATTGGCCTGGTGGTCCTCCAGGACAGGGTTGGGAACCACTGGTTTAATCCTCATTAAGTCTAATAGACTGATCTACTTGGTAGAGCTTGGGGTAAGCAGGAGGGTACCCCAGGTTTGATGACTGGGTAAATGAGTTATTTGAAAATTGTCTCCCTCCTTGCCTTCCTGCAGGTAAATTTTATGGGTGGTATTTTGAGAATGTGAGACTGTCAAGTTTTCTTTGACAACAGCTGCTGTTTGCTGCATCCCTCCCTCTCTAGCCATAAGCTGGTGCTCTAGATTAGTGGTTTCTAACTCTGTTCTGAAGGACCATCAGCCAGTCGGGTTTTCAGGATAGCCCTAATGAATATGCATGAAAGATATTTGCATGTAATGAAGATGATAGGAATGCAGATCTGCCCCATGCATATTTATTAGGATTGTCCTGAAAACCCGACTGGCTAGTGGTCCTCCAGGACAGGGTCGGGGACCACTGCTCCATCTAGATGATAGCTAGGGATAGGCATCCCATAAGTGTTCATTTCATTTTGACTCCCATGCCATTTGCAGCATTGTTCATTCTGTT
This sequence comes from Geotrypetes seraphini, assembly GCF_902459505.1. NCBI lineage: Eukaryota > Metazoa > Chordata > Amphibia > Gymnophiona > Dermophiidae > Geotrypetes > Geotrypetes seraphini. Next base: position 69,533,965 of record NC_047090.1, on the reverse strand, counting down.
TTGGCTAGCCTTCATTATTGTTTTGGGGGCAAAGACCATTATGAGTGTGCACTTTTTTGAAATACTTTTGTGCTTTTTGCAGACTGTGCATGATTTGTAAAGAAGATATACTCTTTCAGAAAGATTGTGCAATCTTTCCCAATGGTTCATGAATACTGTGTGTGACGGTTTATGCATGTGGACACTTTTGGAAAGTGTATGCTCTTTACGAAATCCTTTTTGCAAATAGTGTGCCCACTATTATCAGCAAATGAAAAAAATAACACAAAATATCATGTGTTTTTGCTCATTTTAATGATATGCAATGGCATTGGATATGTCGACATTTTCCATGTAATTGCAAATGACAGCCCATCCCTGGCAACATCCTTTTTATTTTTTTTAATCTGTTTTTTTGAATTTATATCCTGCTTTAATCAAAACAGGTTACAAAAAACAGCTCACAAAATAATAACAATTACAAAGCCCCAAATTTTAACAAAGATAAAAACACACTAAAATACAGTATCAACATTTGCATAATGGTTTGGCCGGTACTGGGTTGGAGCCCAGATGCTCAATATCTGGATATAAAAGGCTCATAGTGGCTGGTGTTTAAAAAAATTCTGAGCACCACAGTAGAGAATGATACAGGGATGAATTTGTCCCCGTCCCTGCGGGATCTATTTCCATCCCTGCAAGCTCTGTCTTGGAGTTCAAGAAAGGATTAGATAATTTCCTGAAGGAAAAGGAGATAGAAGGGTATAGATAGAGGATTACTATACAGGTCCTGGACCTGATGGGCCACTGCGTGAACGGACTGCTGGGCATGATGGACCTCTGGTCTGACACAGCAGAGGCACTGCTTATGTTCTTATCTGCACAAGCCTTGCACACTATAGTGATGAGACAGGGACTTGTGGGGATGGGATGGGGGATGGAAATAGATCCCCTGAGGAGGGAGACAAATATGTCCCTATGTCTTTCTCTACACCACATTCTAATTGACCCAAATGTTAGCAGTATTTTTCAGAAGAACCATGCTTAACCATTGAGATAGCCTTTTTGAGATAGCCTTCAACTACTCTGCTCACCTCCCTAACCAGTAGTTTAACTGTAACCCCTACCCTGGCATCCTGTTTGTCTTTCTTAATTGATTAGATTGTGAGCTCATTCGAGCAGGGACTTTCTTCTTCGTTACTCTGTACAGCGCGGCATATGCCTGGTAGCACTCTAGAAATAATTAATAATAGTAGTAAAGACATTTTAATATACATTTTTGCATTAACAGATATATGCAATTTATTTTCAAAAGTTATCCAACACAAATAACATTTAATAATCCCAGTGGTGTGCTCAGAGCATACTCAGATCTGGAAACAAGCAACAGGGAGTGGCAGCAGTCCATTTATTTTGGCTGGTGGGGCTCAGCATTCCTACCAGTAAAGGTATGCCTAGCTTGCCCTGGGGAGGGAGGGCGAGAGAGAGGAATGTGTTACCCCAGTGGCATAGTAAGGGGGTTGAGGGCAGACTGCTCTGGGCACTGTCTTTGCGGGGAGGACTACGGCACCTCTCTCTGCCACATCACAAATCTCTTTAAAGGTTCTTCGATGCAAGCAGCATCTTCTACTTGCTGTTTGTGCTGGCCTCAGCTCCCTTCTGATATCACTTCCTGGTTGTGGGCCCAGGATGTGACGTCAGGATGGAGTCGAGGCCAGCCTAAGCAGCGGGTGGAAGATGCTGCTTAGGTTGGTGAATATTTAAAGAGGTCTTTGATAGGGCAGAGAGGAGGAGAGGCGCCGATGAACATTTTAAGAGGTTCATGGAGAGGGGGGGGGCACTCAAGCGGTGGGGAAGAGTAGGGGAAGCCCAAGCGGCAGGGAACAGTGGGGGAGTGCATTGCACAGAGATGTTGGGTGCCACTGCCATGGGTGCTAACCTCCCTCACTATGCCAGTGCATTGCCCAACCCTCAGTCTATCCCTGGGTCCACCCCCCCCCCCATCAAATTGCAGTGCTGGCTAAGCCCGGAGAGAGCCCATTGTTAAAAATTTATCAGCACACCTCTCTTTTATTCTGACCCATTCTTCTACTTTGTCTCTATTGGGAATCTATTTTTTTTTCTTTTCTTAGCAAGGTTGTCTGCAACAAGTCTTAATATTAGATAAGAAACATAGGGGTCCCTTTACTAAGGTGCGCTAGTGCAGTAATGAATTAGTATGCGTTAAGTGCCATGCAACCCAAAGGTATACAATGGGCTGTGCAGCATTTAGCTCATCCTTAGTAAAAGGACCCCCTTAATATGGCAATTATTCCATGCTTCTCTATAATGTTTTCCCAAAAGATCAAGATCTTTTCCTGAAGATCGCTCTGCCGCTTTTATATTTTGAGTATTTTTCCAAGAAATAAATAAATATATGTTTTTAATCAGGCGAGCATGTGAATAGCTATAAATCCAATTGCTAGGATATGAAAGCTATGAACTTATTCAGAATTGCTTAGGCTTCTCACAACTCAAGTTTTTTTTGACAGGGTTCTGAGGTGACCTCATGACTTCCTCTGGCTCTAGAAAGAACACTTCTTACGCCTGGCAGAATTCTGCATGACTGGGCAACACAGAATTTGTGCAGAATTGCGCAGTTGCGTAGAATTTCCCTTTTCTGCACAGAATCTCCTACCTCCTCAATGGCATTTCTTGAACGGGTCACGGCATCGGCAGCGATTCCCACATGCTGCCTGCTGTTTACCCAGAAGCCTCTCCTCTGCTTTGGAGAGATTTCCAGGTTAGTGGCAGGCAACGCATGGGAGCTGATGACTGCTCCCACTAACCCTGGACTCTCCCATACCTCCCTCACCCACCTTTAAATACTGGAATGCAGAAGTGGTGCCTGCTTGCTTCTGCTTCAGTGCCGCCATCTTCAGAAAAGACAGCACCTGACCCATAGCAGTGTGCTTTGATGCATCGCTAGGGATCAGTCTACTAGGTTAGATTAGGTTTATTAATATACTACCCTCTACTGCCTCACAGACCAAAGCAGTTTACAATAATAATAAAGAACAAAATGAAAAAAATATAGTTTTTACAGGACAGGATACAATCATTCATAAAAAGATAAATCCATAAAACAACATAGCTAGCTCTGCCCAAACCCATATCCCAACCACTCAAATGCCTTCCTAAATAAAGCAAGCTGTCAATAAAGCCTTGAATGGTATAATAGATTCTTCGGCATGAAGTTCCCTGAGCAATTGATTCCATAGGCATGGGACTAGGAAGAAAAAAAAACACCTTGATCTAATAGTATCTAAGCATGCCATTGATGGAGAAGTAAGTATAAGAGGATGCTCTTGGAAGGAGCTCAACATATATGATGGTTAGTATGGTTTAATCAAGGACAACAAGTAACCGAGAACATGATAATGTCATGCTCTAAATGTCATTAACAGAATCTTGAATTGAAAGCAATAAATTATTGGCAACCATTGTAAATGTGCTAATGAAGGATTTGCCCTATCACAATGGCAAATTTGACAAAGTAAGTGGCCTAGTGTGTTCTGTAGGGTTTCTAGACATTTTAGGCTATAAGGTGGAAGACCTGTATATACTATGGGCTCCTTTTACAAAGGTGCGTTAGGGCCTTAACACGCACAATAGTGCACGTTAAATTCCCGAGCGCACTAGCCACTACCGCCTCATTTTTAGGAGGCGGTAGATTTTCAGCTACTGCGTGGTAATTTTGTGTGTGCGCTAAAAACCCTAGAGCACCTTCATAAAAGGAGCCCTATATTGCAGTAATCTTTTTTTTTTTTTTTTTTTATAATTCTTCATTGATTTTTAAACAAGAACAGTGTTATATAAATAAAACAACAGTATATTATTGCATTCAGTCATAACACTAATATCTATATAGATAACAGAACTATCATTCAATAATTACATTATTTTGCATATAGTAATAACATAAGAACCAAGTAAATAATATAATATGAAACCAAGTTACCTAAAATATCATTATAAATATTTCCTCCCAACCACCCAACCCCCCACCCTCCCTGGATGTGTAAACATAAATAAACCAAGAAAAAAGTAAGACAAAATACAGTATTATATTTGTACAAATGCAGTCAATGGGCACCAAATTTTGTTGAATATTCCACTAAGTCCCCTACACTCTGCATTAATTCGTTCACATTTGTATATAGTACACACATTCACCCACCAGAAAGTATAATTTATTCTATCATGATTCTTCCAATTACTTGTAATCAATTGAATGGTATACCTGTAAGAATTAAAAATAGACGACTTTTATACTTATCTAAAGTGGGTTTAACATATATTGCAGTAATCTAATATGGAAAATAAAAAGGCACGAAGCAGCATATGCAAAGTATCAGAAGAAAAATAACCTCTCACTGAATGAATGTAGAGATATGGGGGACATAAGTAGTTCAGAGTCTATAGTCACTCCTAAATATTTAAAGCAGTCTTCAGGAGTAATAAGTGAATCAAATAAATAGTTTGTCACTAGGGGGCATTCTGGACCACCTGTAAGCCATCAAACAATAGTCTTAGAACAATTTAGTTTAGACGGTGATTTTGAAGCCAATCAGCAAGGTCCTTCTGGCAGTATTGAATTGGTGTAAGATCAGGAGCCATCAAATCAGTATAATGAACCAGTAAAATGCTATATGCATAAAATAAATGCAGATTCTGCAATCTTGAATCAGGACTCATAAACATAGTAAATGGAACAGGTGAGAGATCTTTTCCCTGTGGCACTCCGCAAGGTAATGAGTGAAAAGATGTCTCTGACTTGACATGAAATATTCGCCCACTTCAAGATTGAACAGAACCAATTATGTACTGTGCCTGAGATTCCTAAATAAGGCAATTCTTCCAAAGCATTGCCTTTTTATCTGACTCCAATCAGTGCCTCTGAAGCAACATTCATCAACTGCGCAGCTCTCATGCTTGAGGCAGTAGGCACACTGCTCCATCTTTCTAGCAAAATATATATACAACACTTCTCATTTCTGCAGCACACAAACATACACACACGCCATATGAAACACAAACACAGAAACATTAGGGCTAAGGCGCAATGAGTGTATGTGTGACATAAACACATTGCCCCTAAGCCTTAAAACAATGCTTCTTGAACTCTGGGTCGGGACCCTAAATAGGGCCAGAAAACCCAAATTCGGGGTCACGACCTGGGTGGGCCCTCCACAGGTGTACTACTAATCTACATAGTTTTATTTGAATGCTGGGAATCACATAGATTTATTTGAATGCTATTGTAGAATCACAGGCACAAAATGATTGATAAACCCTGACCTAAAAGATTTAAACAGGTCAGTATTCAAATATATATATCTGTGGACAGCGGCAGTGGCAATGCCACTGACAGAAGAAGTGAGGAGTGGTTTTTTTTCATTTGGGACCATTCTACTTATAAGGTACCAAATATTTTCGGCATCATTTATAGAGTTCAGCCACTAAACATATATATATATATATATATAAGATTCAATTATGTAAAATATACCCAAGTCTGGGCACCACAAAAATGCATGCGAGGAGGGGGATTCCCCTGTTCATTACATCTTTCAAAGTGCAGTGAGAAATGAGATTCCTGTGTTCCCTGAATCAAAGTGCAGAAATTCAGCAGGCCAGCCTCTGAAGTGTGCATGATAGCTTCACTGTTGCCATGACATCAGAGTAGGGTTACCAGATTTTACGTTAGTAATCTCCGGACCTCCTAGACCTACCCCCAGGCCTGCCTAGTTCCACTCATCCCCGCTCCCGCTGCCTGTTCGTCAGGCAGGAAGGCATCCGCACATGCACGGATGCCCCCTCCTGATGCAATTTCTTTTCAAAACCCGGAGAAAGTGCGGGGTTTTGAAAAGTTGTCCGGGGAAATCCAGACATCTGGTAGCCCTACATCAGAGGCCTGCCTGCTGAATTTCTGCACTTAGATTCAGGGAACACAGGAATTCACCTTCTCACATTCACGCTAAGCACTACTCCATAAACAAGACTCAAAGTTGGATGCCATGTATAGACCAACACTTAGCACCAGAATCCATGCCCAATTTTGGGCACGAGGATTTACACCAACTGAATCCTGGTGTAAATCCCCCTGCCAAGCTTAGTCACGGATCCTACAAATTCTATAACACTGCAGGTAAATCCTAAAAACACCCCTGACCTGCCCATGCTCCTTCCTTGGCCTCTCATTCTTTTCAGATTCACATAGAAAAATTTACGGTACAGTTTAGGGGGTGAAGAACTTATGTGCACGACGGAAGAGTGGGACTTGGGTGTGATTGTATGTGATGATCTTAAGATGGCCAAACAGGTTGCAAAGGTGACGGCGAAAGCTAGAAGGATGCTAGGTTGCATAAGGAGAGGTATGGCCAGTAGGAAAAAGGAGGTATTGATGCCTCTGCATAAGACTCTGGTTAGACCTCATTTAGAATATAAACAGGATGGAGTCGGTCCAGAGGAAGACTACTAAAATGGTGTGTGGTCTTCGTGATAAGGCATATGAGGACAGACTTAAAGATCTCAATCTGTATACTTTGGAGGAAAGGCAGGAGAGGGGAGATATGATAGAGATGTTTAAATACCTACGTGATATAAATGTGCATGAGTCGAGTCTCTTTCATTTGAAAGGAAACTGTAATGAGAGGGCATAGGATGAAGTTAAGAGGTGATAGGCTCCGGAGTAATCAAAGGAAATACTTTTTTACAGAAAGGGTGATAGATGCGTGGAATAGTCTCCTGGAAGAGGTGGTGGAGACAGAGACTGTGTCTGAATTCAAAAGGGCCTGGGATAGACACGTGGGATCTCTCAGAGAGAGAAAGAGATAATGGTTACTGTGGATGGGCAGACTGGATGGGCCATTTGGCCTTTATCTGCCATCATGTTTCTATGTTTCTATCTTTATAGCATATCAACTATAAAGATGAGCTTGTAAATTCCAGATATTGCCCATTAACACTGATAATTGATTGTCAGTGCCCATTTCTTGACTCTGATTGGCTCATTAAGCAATTAAATTACATGCATAATTTGGGCATGTACACAAGTTTGAGTTCTGTATATAGAATTAGGGAGTGGATGAGTGGTTTAGTGGTTAGGGCCGCAGCCTCAGCACCCTGAGGTTGCAGGTAGGAACCCAGTGCTGCTCCTTGTGACCCTGGGCAAGTCACTTAGCACTCCATTGTCCCAGGTACATTAGTCAGATTTTGAGCCCACCGAGAAAGATAGGGAGAAATACTTGAGTACCTGAATGTAAACCACGTGGGCTATAAGTGGTATATAAATACCAAAATAAATAAATAAATACATTGAGCCCCATTTTACGGAGAAAGTAGAGGTCAGAATTGGCAATGTCCATGCTGGAACGTTCTAGATTCCAGTGAAAAGGGCATGTTGAAATCGAGTCTTTTCTACACTACATGCAGATGTGCACATGGAATTGCTGGCACTTGCTGTGAGAGCAAGTAATTTACAAACATACACTTTGAAAATATCAAGGGCAGACGCACATTTTGGCTCTTCCACACAGAAGTGGTAATTTTGAAACTTCCTTGTGTACTTGCCTCAACCCCATACACTTTACATACACTTTACATTCTGCAAGTTTACTGAGGCCACAGTTTTGATGTGGTTTCACTTCAGAGGTAAGGGAAAATAATTTATCCAGAAGGTCCAATTGTTATAAAGAGCCCCTAAAGGTCAAACCATAGTTAGCCCTATTTTGTTTGATGTGAAAGAGGCATTTTTGATATGAAGTCTGAGTCCGAGTTTGGACGTTTTGTGAAGTACATTCAAAAATCTGATTGTGAACATGATCATTTTTGAAACCGCAAAATGGCTATCTTATTTTTTTGAAAATTACCTTTCTAGACATGTTTGCTCTTAGTGTGTTTATCTTTTATGAACATTTTCAAAAAACAAAATATCCAAATGAAAAACACACAAAACAGCCATTTGGACATAGGAAGGGCCAGCATTTTTAGTAGACTGGACACACAGACATGCAAGCAGAGCAGTGGGTCCTAGGGAACACCACTGTGAACTTCACATAAGGGATCCCAGATACACATATCACCATAACCCAATTACATTGTTTGGGGAGCCCTCCAAAATCTCCTGAAACCTACTGGACCCATGTCTACCACTCCAATAGCCATTATGGCGGAAGGTGTCACCTATATGTCAGTAAAGTAGGATTTTGGTGGGTTTTGATGGGTTCACAATCAGCAGCATACAGAGTACGAACCGAACTTTAGTTTTACTGTGTAGCTGTTCTTATTGTGTATGCTGCTAATTGCTTTCCAACTCTTTCAGTATTTCCAATTCTTTTAGTACTATGTGTGACCTGGTACTCCATTCATAAGGACTCCTGAGGCAGACTTTGTAGCTGAAACAAGGCCCATGTTGAGTCGTATAAATGCTTAATGAGATATGAATGTCCAGAGGTAGAGAGAAGGGTGACAGAAATGATAAAAGGGATGGGACGATTTCTCTATGAGGAAAGGCTAAAACAGTTAGGGCTCTTCCACTTGGAGAAGAGATGGCTCAGGGGTGATATGATAGAGTTCTATAAAATAATGAGTGGAGTGCATAGGATAGATGTAAATCACTTGTTCACTCTTTCCAAAAATACTAGGACTAGGGGACATGCAATGAAGCTACTAAGTAGTAGATTTAAAACAAACTGGAGAAAATATTTCTTCACACAATGTGTAATTAAACTCTGGAATTTGTTCCTGGAGAATGTGGTGAAATCAGTTACTTTAGTGGGGTTTAAAAAAGGTTTGGATAACTTCCTAAAAGAGAAGTCCATAGGTCATTATTGAGATGACTTGGGGAAATCCACTGCTTATTCCTAGGATAAGCAGCATAAAATCTGTTTTACTACTTGGGATCTGGCTAGGTACTTGGGACTTGGGTTGGCCACTGTTGGAAACAGGATACTTGGCTTGATGGACCTTTGGTCTGTCCCAGTATTGCAATTCTTATGATCTTATTTATATGGTTGATATTAAAATGTGTTTGGTTTGAAGACCTGGCATTCTCTGCTCTTTTTTTGGATTCTTTTACAACCTTGTCTCATGCCATGATTTAAACAAAAATCAGATAAATCTCCATAGGCTGCAATTCTAGCAGAAGGAGAAATGTGAATGAACTCAGGTGGAAAATCAAAAGTAGCTAATACATGAAACAGATATTTCCACTCTACACAATCAAAGGCTTTCTCGGAATCTTGTGATTGTACAGAATGTATTAAGTGACAGAATAATCTTGTGTTTTGTAAACCAAATCTATTCTTAATAAATCCACTCTGGTCTCTATGTATTAGTACATGAATGATATTGTCTAACCTGGAACAGTATCTCCTGCAGTCAAACGTAAGACATTGAAAACATAACTAATCCAAAACCATCTCAATGTCCTTGATGTTCCTTTAATTTTCTTTTAAACTTTTTTTTACTTTTTTTAGACCTCAGACTAGCCATTAGGTGCCATGCATTTCTATGGTCACCAAACAAACTTATGGCAATGGCATCCTTATTAGCCCCATTATATATTTTTTCACATTTTTCTTATTTGAAGTGCTCAGTGCTATTTTTCTTTAATGTCTCAAATAACTTAATTCTTAAAATTATTATAACTTAATTGACTTATCTTAAGTCAGTCTTGTACTATCATTGGGAAGGGACCTGTAATTCCGACATGTTTCGCCTTCTGGCTGTTTCAAGAAAAGTCCCCCCTTTTTTCAAACTTGTTCGCACCATGCTTATACAAATCAGGATGGTGCGAACAAGTTTGAAAAAAGGGGGGACTTTTCTTGAAACAGCCAGAAGACGAAACATGTCGGAATGACAGGTCCCTTCCCAATGATAGTACAAGACTGACTTAAGATAAGTCAATTAAGTTATAATAATTTTAAGAATTAAGTTATTTGAGACATTAAAGAAAAATAGCACTGAGCACTTCAAATAAGAAAAATGTGGAAAAAATATATAATGGGGCTAATGAGGATGGCATTGCCATAAGTTTTTTTGGTGACCATAGAAATGCATGGCACTTAATGGCTAGTCTGAGGCCTAAAAAAAGTAAAAAAAAGTTTAAAATAAAATTAAAGGAACATCAAGGACATTGAGATGGTTTTGGATTGTCTAACCTGGAACATAATATTATTGTGTAAATCTTGTAATTGAGATTTAACATAGAAATTGGACATTAACCCTCTCCTAAAGTCACTTCATTGGCTTCCCATCCATTTCCAAATAAAATTCAAACTCTTCTTACCTACAAATGCACTCACTCAGCTGCCCCTCACTATCTCTCTTCACTTATCTTCCCCTATTATTTCCCCCCCCCCCCAAGTGCTCCGCTCAACTGCTAAGTCCCTCCTTTCTGTGCCCTTCTCTTTGGCTTCCAACTCCAGGCACTGTCCCTTCTGTCTTGCTGCGCCTTATGCTTGGAACAAGCTACCCCAATCCCTACGGCGGGCTCCGTCTCTGGCAGTGTTCAAGGTCCACCTCTTTGAGAGTGCTTTCGACTCCTAACTCCTCTCACCTTGGGTTCTGCATCCTCAACCCTAAGTGTCATGTTTGTCTGTCCAAGTTAGATTGTAAGCTCTTCTGAGTAGGGACCGTCTATAAATGTTAAAATGTACAGCGCTGCATACACCTTTCAGCACTATATAAGTGATAAGTAGTAGTAAACAGATGCGATGAACAGCAGAATAAAAGGAAAAATCCTTGTCTGGAGGGTGCAATAAACTCCAGAAATCTGTCCAACCATTTAGATGCATGAGCGAAGTTAAAGAAGCCCTTACATTCAGTATTGCTGGATGACACTGTGAAGATCTATCAAGAATAGAGTATAAAGGGAAATTAAAATCTTTTATAAGCAAAGTATGTGCAGATAGTGAAGTATAACCCGTAGTATTCAATTGCGGGGGAAAGCTGGGATCATTATTATTAGGAGCATAGATCTTGATAAGAATTATAGATTTTTCCTTGTATGCTTTCTTCTAGGTGAGGTCATCTACCATTAGGGTCATAAACTTGAGTATCGGGTTGAAATGGAAAGGATTTCTGAATGAGAGTCATAACTCCATATTCCTTGCCCTTGGCAGACGCTGCGTAACATTAATTGAATCATTTCCCAGAATGTTTGCTTCTTCCAAGTTTAAATGTGATTCTTGTAGAAAACATATGTCAGGCGCTTTAAGTAAAGAAGGATCCTTTTCCCTTTAACCGGATTAGAGATGCCTTTGACAATCAGAGGTATAAAGTTAACCTTTACTATATTGTGAAACGCTGAAAAGAATGAATATTATTGCATTCCAGAGAACATCATTTTGATTAAAAGAGTCCCAAACAAGTGAAAAAAACAGGAGAACAAACATGGAACAGCGATATAATCAGAATCACATGCATCCAGTAAGGAGCAAGTTGAAACTTCATTGCCAGCTTCTTTAAAACAGTCTGAGTTTGATTAGCCAGTGGTAAAACAAGCAGTAGAGACAGCGTCGAGAAGATAAATTAAGACATGGGTCCAGAATAATCATTTAAAAATTGTTTGCAAAGTAGAAGGATCATCAGAATTCCTTGCAATGTTGTGTTGGGATAAAATAAGCCATTCTGGGGATCCCAATGCTTTCAGTTTGGGACTTAGGGATCCTTTTACTAAGCTGCGATAGCGTTTTTAGTGCACGCTAAACCTGCGTTGCACAGCTAGAACTAACGCCAGCTCAATGCTGGCGTTAGCGTCTAGCGAGTGCGGCAATTCTGCGCTAAAAGCGCTATCGCAGCTTAGTAAAAGGAGCCCTTAGTTCCAGAAACTGTTTGTTTCTTGGCAGTTGCTTTAAAACACAGGTGTCAAAGTCGGTCCTCGAGGGCCGGAATCCAGTCGGGTTTTCAGGATTTCCCCAATGAATATGCATGAGATCTATGTGCATGCACTGCTTTCAATGCATATTCATTGGGGAAATCCTGAAAACCCGACTGGATTACGGCCCTCGAGGAGGGACTTTGACACCCCTGCTTTAAAAGATCAGGTATAAGAATGAAGATGTAGCTATTAAATTGCAAGGTTGGTTTTTTTTTTTTTTTTTAGCTCTTGCAATCTGCAAAATTTGAAGTGTCTGCGTATGTCGCAGCAGCTTCATGACCATCGGCTTAGCATATTGTTTGCTAGTCACAAGCCTGGGGGAAATCCACTGAGTGCACTCTATCTCAAGAGGAGAATCAGATTTTATTTAATAATAATAATTTTATTTTTTTATACCGCTATACCAGAAGTTCAAAGCAGTTCACAACATAAAAATGAGTACATGCAGTGTGAATATGCTTCCATAGCTTTCAGTGATTTTGGTTACTCTGGCATGTTAGTTGGACCGTGTGACCCTTGATGCAGGCGTTCTTCAGATGCCAAAACACAGTGCTGTGTCGGGTCCACAGCTTCTGCTTGTGTCCTTTTATAAAATAAACAAGTTGATTTTGCTCATTGATTGAACACACAAATTCGGTGACAAAAAAGTGCTTCTCCATACTTTGGAAACTAAAAACCATAAAAAAATATTTTGACCCACTATCTTTCAGACTTCTGGTACAGTTATTGATTCTATCCACCCTGGACTACTGCAACATCATTTATGTGGGTATACCTAAAAAAAAACATGAGAAAATTAAGAATAGTTCAAAATACTGCTGTCCGCCTAATATTCGGACTAAAGAAAAGTGACCACGTTAGTCCCTTCTTCAGACTGCTGCACTGGTTGCCAATTGAGGCACGAATCTTACTCAAATTCTCTTGCTTCTGCTATAAACTGGTGTGGAGAATGGCCCTCAACTATTTACTATCTCACTTCGAATTTTACTCCCCCACAAGGATAACCAGAAATCACAACCTCTTTGCCTACCCGAAAATCGCAGGTTGCAGATACCGAACCTTTCTGGATAGAACATTCAAGTTTCAAGCTGGTAGGCAGCAAACTTGGCTAGGCTACTTCATTGATGGTGCCAGGTTGACATACGGCGCCTTTTGGAAAGAAATAAAGACCACTCTGTTCAATAAATTCATTTCCTAGCCAGACTTCCTCCCCCCTTTTCAAAGCTACCGCTCATCATACTGAATCCACTTTTCCTGTATTCACTGACTGTTCAATGTCTTCTTCACAATTTGTATCCAGCTATTAGCTGGCTTTCCAACCATTTCAATGTAACATGTTAAAATTATATTGTAACCTATGTATATCTTTCCTCTTGCCAATTTGCACCATGTAATCACTGACCGCCCAGTGACCTCTTCTTTATCTGTACACTGTAATCCGCTGACTGTACAGCTATTCTTCACTGTGAACCGCCTAGAAGTTGCAAGATTATGGCGGTATAGAAAAAATAAAGTTATTATTATTGTCCATTCCCACTTCCTTTTGTACTGTGTGAATAAAAATAACATAAAAAGCTACGGCAAGTAAAATGAAATGCAGCAATTAAAGCATAAATAATTTATAGGAAGACATATTAAGATACCAACCTAGCAAACAGATGTGTTTTTAACAATTTTCTAAAATCAAAATAAGAAGTAGCCTCTAATATAATTTTTCCAAGCCATGTATTCAATTTGGCGGCTTGAAATGAGAAGGTTCTATCATATAACTTCTTATAAAAGCTCCAATCCAATCCTTAAGTTTATATACCAAATCATCCCCCAAATATTGGGGCTCGATTCGGTTTACATTATTGTTATATAAGAGAACAATAGGACATAGAAGGAGTCAAATCTATTTGCTCACCGTAATACTAGATAAGATCAGTTTTATATTCATCTAAGGCTTGTTGAAAAAGATAGGTTTTCAGGGATTTCCTAAATAGATGAAGTGAGACAAGCAATCTAATTTTGTAAGGAAATGCATTCCAAGTAGTCGCAAAAATGTATCCCATGGTTTCAACACCCTTAACAGAAGGGAATGAGAGTTTAAGCATTTGAGACAGTCTTGATCTTGTAGGTCATAAGGAATCAGATGAAATAGCTACCAATGGTGTAAAGATCCCATGTATAATTTTAAAAATTATACTAGCGCATTTGAATAAGGTTTGTGAAGAAGAGTTAATATTTGCCGATGTTCAGATGCTTCTGCACATCGGCAACCTGGGTCATGTGCTGAAACATGTTTACTCAAGAAGTTCCATCCTCGCATTTAAATGAGTAAGTTGAGTAGCCATTGCTGCACTATCAGACATACTACTCACATCTGATGTATTTTTAAGATTTTGTTGCATAAGATCTTTTAAAAGCTTCAAATCTTCAGTAATAGTGTCAGATTGATCTGACGGCAGCAGTGACGCTAAGGTCTTCTCCAGCGTAGAGGGCTCATACTTTTTGCACTTAGTTGTGAAATGCACAGGGAAAGAAGTGCCATTTTTGGAGGCTTTGAGATCCATAATGCTCAGAAAATAGGGTAAGACAAAATCTATAACAGGATGTGTTTACCGGCTGACACCCGATGGTTTAGCAAGTGCTGGCAAGAGAGATCGTCTTAAGTGTCCACACCAGAGGAGATCGTGTGACTTCCCCAGCAATTGTAGAACAAAAGAGAGGGAACAGAAACCCCATGTAAAATCAAGCGAGAGAATAACTAGTGGGGAGTGGGATAGACCACGCCAACCTTGAGTTAGACAATCTTTATTTGTATTTATAAACTTAATATACCACAGGACCGTGAAGTTCTATGCGGTTTACAATGATTAAAAAGAATGCTACAATTGAGTAGAACTTACATAGTTGGAGGTTAGTGACTAACAGAATATGCGAGCGGTTGTTATGGGAGAGATTGTGCGGATCAGCTACCAAGGTAATTCAAGAACAGATATGTTTTTAGGTGTTTCCTAAATTCACCATAGTTGTTTGTATCCCACATGAAAAAGTCCCATGTATAAAATGTCCTATATTGGAGAAATCCAATAGACGACCTTAACGACAATTGCCAGCTTTACAAGGGGTTGTTTATGAACATATAGAGAAAAGGCTTTCAATATACATGGATGACTATACAGTATATCTCAATGCTTTTGGAGCTTATAGAAAAATCAATTGGTTAAACATGGGAATGGCTATCCAAGTTTCTTAAATATTTGGATGTATATAGGATTTATTACTAAGATGGTCTGCTTCTCCCCTTCAGCTATTTTGATGGGGGCATATTAATTCTATTAAAAAAGCAATTACACCAAAAATCTTCTACATATTAAGCATGCACCCCCTGCCTATCCCTCCTGCATTCTATAAGACACTTAATAGGATCTTATCCCAGTTCTTGTGGGATGGGAAACAGCCAAGAATAGCTCTTAATAACCTTAAACTCTCAAAGATTTGGGAGGGGTTAATTTTCCTGCTTTTGCCAAATATACTGCTTTCTTGTTGTACCAGAGCAGTGCTTGGATTAAGCATTTATTGAATGCAGATAAACTGCACTGGTTGGAAATTGAAAGAATCTATAGCTTCACCTTTTCCCCTTAAATTACTCTCAGCAGCAGGAATTTCTCTGAGCTACAATCTAGCTACAAATGCAGGATTGTTATCTTAGAGAGAGAGCAAAGAACCTTTTTCATTCTTTAAGTCATGTTCCTTTGCTACACTCCAAAATTTCTTATCAATAAAAGTTTCTGGCATGGAGAATATGATAAGCGTGTAGCCTTTGGCAACTAAATCAAGTGCTTGAGAATAAGTTTAAATCTTTTGAACAGCTGCAAGGAGAATGTAGTATACTTAGCACACAATATTTTTCCTGGATACAGCTTCTTCTTGCTATGTGAGCAATATGCCCAGATCTTATAGGCGTCTGAATGGGGGAGGCCACATGGCCCATGGCCTTCCTAAAAATTAGCAATCGTTGGTTGATGCCCACCTTCCTGCCTGTTTCCCGACATTGAACTTTAAATCTTCGGGGCAGCCGCTGAAAAGCGTCAACGATCAGGCCTGTCCCGAAACCCTTCATTCTACTTCCAGGGGCAGGCCTGCTCATTGAAGCTGCTTGGCAGCTGTCCCATATATTTAAAGCGCAACGCCGAGAGGAAGTAGAGGGTAGGGCCGTTCCACAGGATTCCGCTGGAGCTAGGGTGGAGCTCCTGGCCCCCCCCCCAAACCAAACAGCATTTCACTGCCTCTGATCTTACTACAGTTCTAGAAGCTTTTACATCTTACTTTGTCAATCCAAGAATGAGGAAGATATTGGTCAACCATAGCTCAGATGTCCAAATCAGCCTCTGTACTCAATGATTTTTTGCAATGCATAGAGCTCTGTGGACCCCACATAAAGTAGCTACATTGTCTTCTGAATGATCTAATGGCTTTTGGACATATTTAGGAGTCATAGGTACTTTACAACATATGCTCCCCTCCCTTTTATCAAGACATGCAGCCGAGGAGTGCGAGCTAAATGTTGAGCCAACCATAGGAATAGAATGGGCTGTTCGGCATTTAGCTCGCACTGCTCAGAAGTATGGCTTGCAAAAACAGGGGGGGGGGGAATATTTATTACTGCTCTGGAAGGATACTGGGCTACAGTGAGTAATAGAGTCTGTATGATTTTGGGCATTCAAGAGTCTTTTTCCTTCAACATACTTGTCTGGAAATCATTAATGCTTCAGGACAAATTACCGAAGAATGAGGCTTTTGTGCTTGATTTTCTATTAACAATTGCTTTGAAGCTTACGATTGCCAACTGATGCAATAATATTCTCTTGGATGTTCCTATGTGGTGTAATGGTGTTTGTCTTGCTATGAAATATGAAGTTCTAGAAACAAAATAGGAGAAACTGTGCTACAAACAAAGCAGCTCCTCATATAAACTGACTTTGAATAGCACTATAGAAAACCTAGTATTTTAGGAACCATTAGTATCATATGGAGTAGATTAACTTAGTGCAACTGCTTCTCAGGCTTATCATTGTGCCATAGCAATCACACTGCCTTAAATATTAACCTGTGACTACTAAAGCGCCACAGTGTATGCCAAACCACATTTCATCATAGGTTCCGAATAGTGAGTTTCCTGTGCTCATAAGAACATAAGGTTTGCCGCTGCTGGGTCAGACCAGTGGTTCACCGTGCCCAGCAGTCCACTCACACGGCGGCCCTTAGGTGAAATACCAGTGCCCTATTTGAGTCTAGCCTTACCTGCATATGTTCTGTTCCAGTAGTAACTTATCCAACCTTGTCTTGAATCCCTGAAGGGTGTTTTCCCCTATAACAGCCTCTGGAAGAGCGTTCCAGATTTCTACCACTGTCTGAGTGAAGAAGAACTTCCTTACGTTTGTACGGAGTCTATCCCCTTTTAACTTTAGCGAGTGCCCTCTCGTTTTCTCCACCTTGGAGAGGGTGAACAATCTCTCTTTCTCTACTAAGTCAATTCCCTTCAATATAAGTCAGTGAGGTTGCAAAAATGTCCCAATCAAAGTGAAAAATAAGCTGTGACTGGAATAACGCCAAATAAATATTTAAAATAATATCACACTTAGCTTAATTCAATTCAGTGTGGCATTGATAGTAGCCACCGCACCCAGTTTATATCATTAATCTTTTTTAAAAAAATCTTTATTCATTTTTAAAACTCACAATAAGTGTAACACAAAATACAATCATTTTACACTTTAACATCACTTAATATATCATCAAATTATAGCTCTCATCAAATATCCCCCCTCCCTTTTACCCAACAATTAATCATAAGCAAAATAAATCATAAAATATTCCCCCCCACCCCACCCTGGACAAAAGGGAAAAAATTAATATTTATTCCATGCATTAATTTCAATCTTTACAGTATCTTGTTAATGTCTCCCAAATAACCTGAAATTTCTTAAAATTTCCTTGCTGTATCATTAATCTTAAGTACAAAGAACATAAGAATAGCCATATTGGGTCAGACTGATGGTACATCTAGCCCAATATCCTGTTTTCAACAGTGGCCAATCCAGGTCACAAGTACCTGGTAGAAACCCAAATAATAGCAACATTTCATGTTACCAATCTAGTGGTGAAGTTACTTTGTTTTAATATGTTGTAATGTGAATTAATACGAGGGGCTGCTGAAAAGTTCTCAGCCCAGCCAACAAAATCGGGGCAGTCTCCATCGAGGGCTGTACACTTAGTCTAGTGATTTCCCTTTTTTTTCATTCTCTCGGAAAAATACAAAATGAAAAAAGTGAACAATTGCTGGACTAAGGCCTCCTTTTACGAAACTGCAATAGCAGTTTCTAGCGCGGGGAGCCGTGCTGAACGGCCTGCGTTGCTCCTGACACTCATTGAGTTCCTATGAGCATCGGGAGCAGCGCAGGCCACTCAGTGCAACACTCTGCACTAGAAACTGCTATCGCAAGTGTATAGCCCTCAATGGAGACTGCCCCAGCTTTGTTGGTTAGGCCGATAACTTTTCAGTGGCCCCTCATAAAGATACTTGAAATCTAGAAACCAATGAGCTCAGTACAGATTGCTGAGGAAACCCACAATTTACCTTTTATCCATTGAGAATATTGACAATTTAACCACACTTTCTAGTTTAATATTTTAACCAGCTCTTAATCCACAGTAGGGCACTGCCTTTTGTTCCATAGCTTTTCAATTTTCTCAGGATTCTCACAGGAGGTACTTTATCAAATATTTTTTGAAAATCCAAATAAACAATATCAATTGACTTACCTTTATCCACATTTATTTTGTTTCAAGAGGCTTGATTTACTCCCTGTCACATAAATTTGGTACTGCTAAGTGGTATACAATAGATGAGAGAGAGGTCAGATAAACAGATAGAGAAATGGAAAAGAAGGAAAAAAGATAAAAGGGGGAAGTTAAGAGATATGGAAGGGAAATATCATGTGGTAGGAAGCGTGTAGATGTGAAGTAACCAGGTCTTGACTAGTTGTTTAAACATGTCAAATGAAGATTCAAGTATGAGTTTTTGTAGGATAGTGCTCTAAAGATAGAATTCTATGTAGCAGAATGCAGTTTCCTGAGTTATATCAAGATGAAGATAAAATAGTGATGGGAAAGATAAAACCATAATAGTTGCTGTACTGGTACAAACCGAAATTCCATCAAGTCCAGTGTCCAACAGTGGCCAACCTTGGTCAAAAATACTTAGCAAGATCCCAAGGAGTAAAGCAGATTTTATGCTGTTTATCCTAGGAATAAGCAGTGGATTTTCCCAAGCTATCTCAATAATGACTTATGGACTTTTGTTTTAGGAAATTATCCAAACCTTTTTTAAACCCCGCTAAGCTAACTGCTTTCACTACATTCTCATAGTAACATAACATAGGCCCTCTTTTATTAAGGTGCGATAACATATTAGTGTGCGCTAATCGATTTAGCGTGCGCTAAACGCTAATGCATGCATGTTAGTCTATGGACATGTTAGTGTTTAGTGCGTGGAGGCAATCTCTCAAACCCCTTACTCAGTAACATATGGCATCCCACAAGGCTCCATTCATCCTCTAATCCTATTTAGCATCTTCCTTGCCCCCCCTCCCTAATTCTTACTATCCAATCCCTGGGCTGTAGCCCATACTGCTATGTGGATGACGTACAAATCTTATATACACTTTCAACATCTTCGGCTACTATTGATGATCTCACTGTTTGCTTTAGCTCATGGTTAAAAGGCAATCTTTTATTCCTTAATGTGTCTAAATGTGAAGCAGTACTCTTTCCAAATCCGTATTCTGTTGTTCCCCAACAGCCTTCCATTGACAAATCAATCATTATCATACTCAGAAACAGTAAATAATCTTAGGTTTCTTTTCAATCACAAACCCAATTTCAAAAAACAAATGAACATAGTCATATAGAGGGCAATTTTCAAAAAGGATGTCTTGTTTGGAATAGTTCTCTATCATCTTATAAAGCGCAGCATACATGAGAAACAAGCAATGTTGTTGTACAGCATAGCAATAATGTTTTGTCATCTTAAAAACAATTATCTTATAAACTTTCTGTCATCTTATGAACAGAAACATGCATAAAGTGTACAAATATTAAAATACAAAGTACATAATGACATACTGAAATGAAATCATATAAGAACCAAAATTGTATTTGAGGAAAAATGAAAGTGTGTATGAGGAGCCAAAATGTATACATATTCATGGTCTAAAGCAGGGGTGTCCAATGTCGGTCCTCGAGGGCCGCAGTCCAGTCGGGTTTTCAGGATTTCCCCAATGAATATGCATGAGATCTATGTGCATGCACTGCTTTCAATGCATATTCATTAGGGAAATCCTGAAAACCCGACTGGACTGCGGCCCTCGAGGACCAACATTGGACACCCCTGGTCTAAAGGAATATATGTCTTTAAAAAATATATGTATAAGAGTAAAAAGTGGAAAGCATTGTAGATTTTAGAAAGAACTGACATTATCATATGCATATCAAAGCAGATGACTCAAGAAGATGTTATAAAAAAGCAAAAGCCTCTCAGGGTGACCCAATGATCAAAAACATCTCGAAATGCTTGCTAACCTGTTTCTCATGTATGCTGCTCTTTATAAGATGATAGAGAACTATTCCAAATATCTTTTCCCCTCTCTTATATGTCACTACAAGCCTAGGAACACAATTTTCTCTTATTGGTATGAATGAAAAATCCTTCATGTCCTGTATGGTTTTATACATAACTAGTGTTTAAGCCCGTTACATTAACAGATGCTAGAATAGATGTGTAGACTTAGGCATTTCTTTATTTATTTATTTCTGTCTGTCTTTCTTCTGTCTCTCTCCCTGACCCCCTGTCTGTCTTTCTTTCTTTCTATCTCTCTCCATGGCCCCCTGTCTATCTTTCTTTCTTTCTGTCTCTCCCCCTGGACGTTGTCTTTCTTTCTTTTTCTTTCCCTGGCCACTGTCTGTTTTTCTTTCTTTCTGTCTCTCTCCCTGGCCCCCTGTCTTTCTGTGTGTGCAATTCTTTATTTCTGTCTTTCTTTGTTTCTGTCTCTCTCCCCTTAATAGCCTATTATACAGCCCTTCTCCCCATCTCAAATTACAAAAACACTTTATTATGCCATTCGGTCACTCTGGTGCTACCTGAGTGCCCTGATGCCGGTAAGGAGCGCTTTTGCCTGCGGGGCACCTTAAGTTTTAGCGGCTTTCTTCAACATGTCGTACACATTGAGGATCATAGGCTGGTTGGCCATCCTCCTTCCCCGTGGCTCCTTGATTCAGTGCACGGTCCTCCTCATCGGCAGATACCTTTAGTGTTAGATGGAGTGAGGGCGGGAGGGGGGAGTCGCCGCCTTGGTGTTCACCACATCAAACTCAATGCCTCTGCATGCTGTGAGCTTGCCGGTGCCGGGTTTTGTAACAGACCACCGGTCAAAGCTCAACAACGCCGAACTCGCCGTGCCTTCAAAGGATGTTGAAGGTCCTGCTGGCTCTCATCACAATAATAAGCAAAATAAATGTCAGGAACAATAAAGATTCAGAGTAACTTGTGTCTGACTTTATTCCTAAAGTAGCAATTGCTACAGTCATAGTCTTTGAATTAAATCAATACAAAGAAAAATCCAGGCTTGCAAAAACATAGCCTATACACCTTCTGGCAGGTAAGTTTAAACAAAAAAAAATACTGTTGTAGCCTTGCCCTCACAGTCACACAGTCCACCAAGGGCACAGAGCAATATGGCTACTGGAACATCCAGTGTTTCTGCTGGTTGTTCCCAAATGTCTTGCACACTCAAATGAATGTATTGCCTAAGCCTGGCTTAACAGGCCTCCCCAGCCAACCTAACAAACAGTTGGTGGGGGAGGGGAGTAGCTGAATCCACTTTAGCTTAAAAGCTTACCAACAAAATTGGCCCCACAATCCCTCCCTGAGGATATTCTGTGGATTCTCCCCACTACTTCCTTGTCCATACATTCATACCCCCTCAAAATTAGGGGAAGAAAAAAACAAAAGGAGAAAATGTACAAAAAAAAACCTTCACACTTTTTCCTCTGTCACCAGCCTAAGATACAGCTGCAGCAGTTAGCTCAGCACTGCTCAGGCTATCAGCACTTGACTGGTGTTAACAAACAAACTCAGAGCACTCAATCAAAAAGGTGATTTAACTTAGCTCTGGTCCATCTGAGTTTCCTCTGGTTCTTGAATAGTATCCATAAATTCCATGGCTTCCTGGCAAGCTGGCTGGTTCACCCCAGGAACAGTGGAAACCTCGGCCATTTCAACATCCTCATTCATAGGAAAGTCAGGAGCCCAGTCCCTGGAGACTGCTTCCTGGGCTGACCCAGGGAAGACTGATTTGTTCTTCCTCAGCACAGCCTCTAATGCTCTGAGTTGGCCACGCCCTGACCTGGAAGGGGGAGGGCTAACCTGCTGTTTCTGCTGGCCTCTCAGTTTAGCCTTAATTGGCCCCAGCAGAGGCTCCTTAGATGTTCGCTGACCCTGACTCCTGGGCTGTCCTTCTGAATAAGTCTCCTCCCTCTGCAACAGGCTGTTCTCCCACTCCTCTTCTACTCCCTGGGATTCTGCAGACTGAGGTTTCAAAGGAAACAGAGACCCTGTTTGTCTATCAGAACTTAGCCTGCTGCAGTGATCAGCCCTTTTCAAGAGAAGGGAAGGATTTGGAGGAGATTTGACTGTCACAAGCCTAGCCTTAAGGCTAGGGTTGTGACATACCCTCACCTTTAAGGGTTGAACATCCCTAGCTTTTGGAGTAGATTTACCACTCTCTTGCATTCTGGAAAGGCTATCCACATTAGTGCTCATTTTGCCTGGGCGATGCAATACCCTAAACCGGAAAGTCTGCAGAGCCAAATACCACCTTGTCAACCTGGCATTGTTATTTCTCATTGTATTGAGCCATTTAAGTGCCGCATGGTCAGTGACAAGGGTAAATTCACGCTCCTGCAGATAATGTTCGAGGGTCTGCATCGCCCACTTGGCTGCCAAACATTCGAGTTCCACAGTGGCATAATTTCTTTCATTAGGGTGAAGTTTACGGCTAAGGAACAACACAGGATGCTCTATCCCCTGAGTTTCCTGGCTTAGTATTGCTCCTAGCCCCGTCCCTGATGCGTCCGTCTGAAGTACAAAAGGTTTTGTAAAATCGATGGACATGAGTACAGGATCTGTACACAAAGCCTCCTTCAGTTCTTCCACTGCCTGCCTACCCATATCTTCCCACTGAAGAGTATCCGGTCTATCTTTCTTCAGCATGTCAGTAAGGACAGCAGCCTTTGTGGAAAATGCAGGTATAAATCGTCGGTAGTACCCCAGGAGTCCTAGGAATCCCCTCAGCTGTTTCTTCGTACTAGGCATGGGATAATCCTGGACGCACCGTACCTTGTCTACCAATGGTTTAACCTGTCCCCTTCCAACTATATACCCCAGGTATTTTACTTCTCTCTGGCCTAAATAGCATTTCTTAGGATTAATTGTGAACCCTGCCTCCCTCAGGGACTGCAAAACCGCCCTCACGTGCTTCAGGTGCTGGTTCCACTCCGAGGAGTATATCACGATGTCATCAAGGTAGGCCTCTGCGTACTGGTGGTGCCCACGCAGGACCTCCGTGACACCCCTTTGGCAAGTAGCCGCAGCACCATGAAGCCCGAAAGGCATACGCCTAAACTGGTACAGCCCGTGAGGTGTGCTAAACGCTGTCTTGGGCCTGGCACCTGGGGAAAGGGGAATTTGCCAATAGCCCTTTGTCAAATCTAGCGTAGAGAGATATCTGGCCTGTCCTAACCGATCTAACAGGTCATCGACCCTAGGCATAGGAAAGGCGTCAAATTGTGACACCTCATTGAGCTGTCTAAAATCTATACAGAACCTGGGGGTACCGTCAGCCTTAGGTACAATGACGATGGGACTGCACCATGGACTCTGAGAGGGCTCGATAACCCCCAGGGCCAGCATTTCCTTAACCAGGTCCTGCACTAGCTCCTTCTTCCCTTCAGACAAGCGATAAGGTTTCACCCTTACTATCTTTCCAGGGGTGGTGACAATATCGTGAGTCACCACTTCAGTGCGTCCGGGTATCGGGGAAAATACATCCTTAAACCCTTGTACCAATGTCCCAACCTGCACTGCCTGGTCGTCAGATAGTTCAGTCCCTATATTCACTTCTTCCTTTTGGGTCATATCCGCAATCTGTGGGCCTAGGTCATCGTCAGGTTTCTGCTCTGCTATCAAGGCCAAGATCTCCCTATCTTTCCAAGGCTTCAATAAGTTGATGTGATAAGTCTGTATCCTGTTTTTCTCATCCTTAACCCGGTAATCCACCGGATTAAGTTTTTCTACAATAGTAGCAGGTCCTTTCCATTCTGCTAAAAATTTATGAGGGTCCGAGGGTACCAATATTAGCACCCTATCCCCCACTTTTAAGTGACGAACTTGTGCCTTCCGGTCATAATAATGCTTTTGTTTCCCCTGAGCCCACTCTAGATTTCGGCTGCCCACCTTGGCCACCTGTCTTAACCTCCTTTTCAACTGGCTCAGGTAGGATATTACATTATCATCCTCCCTTTCTTGTGATCCCCATTGTTCTTTGACAATATCCAATATACCCCTGGGGGACCTGCCAAATAACATTTCAAAGGGGCTCACCCCAAGGGAGTCCTGCACTTTTTCCCGGGCCGCAAATAACACCAGGGGTATGAAAAGGTCCCAATCCTTCTTCTCCTGAGCTCCCACTTTTTTTAGCATTTGTTTTAGGGACTGATTAAACCTTTCCACCATCCCGTTGGCCTGGGGGTGATAGGCGGATGTTTTAATGTGGCGGATACCAAATACCCGCCAAAACTTCTCCATCTCTTTTGAGAGGAAATTGCTCCCCTGATCTGTCAATACCTCTCTCGGGAACCCCATCATACAAAAGAGGCCCATTAACTCTTTCATTATAGCTGCTGATGTGGTTTTCCTTAACGGGAAGGCCCAGGGGTACCTGGTGGCCACGTCCATAATAACCAATATATAACTATATCCCCGGGGGGTTCTTTCCAGGGGACCTACTATATCCATTGCCCATCGGGTCAAAGGGTCCTCCACTCTCGGAATAGGTATAAGCGGAGCCCGAGCGGGTTTACTTAAAGATATCCTTTGGCAAGTAGGGCAGGATTTACAGAAATTGGCCACATCCTTAGCCAATCCTGGCCAAAAGAACCGGCGTACTATCTGGATCTCCGTAGCTTCAGACCCTTTATGTCCGGCTAGCGGATGATCATGGGCTGTCTGCAGAATAATCTTACGGAATCCTTGTGGGACTACCAACTGTTCTATTCTTATCTTAGAATGCTCTCCCGGAATCTGCCTGTATAACAAACCCTGCCTAACTTTGAACCTAATAGGGTCGTGGCTAGGGCGAGAGGCCTGCTGCCAGGCTTCCTGTAAGGAGGCATCAGCTCTCTGTTCTGCTGTAAAAGTGGGAAATGTCCCCACTATCTCCTTAGGTAACCAAGGAACCTCCTTATTTTTACTGATCTGCCTAAGGGTCTGACTCCTATGTTGTTTCTGTTTACGGTTCTGTGCCTTGGTCTGACGTGGTTGTCTTAGGGCCCGTTCTTGGATCACCTCCCCTTCGAAGGGAAACACACTACCCAAGTTCTCCTCCCCCATCAAGGACGGGGGTCCTTGTGAGCGAGTGCCCACTAGCCCCTGTTTTGGGGTGAGACAATTTTCTAACCCTTCCCAGTCCCGGCCTAATATAAGGGCAAAGGGAGATCCCGGTACTATTGCAAGCTTCACCCTATAGACTTTATTGCCATACAAGATGGTAGTGGCCCGCCGTGGATATCTTAGGCTATCCCCGTGAACACACTTAATGGTAATCGAGTCCATCTCCCGTTGCAAGTTTTCCTTAGGGAACAGCTGCTTATAAAAATCAGTGGCCATCATGGACTGATCTGCTCCGGTGTCCACCAAGGCAGCTATCTCTTTACCCGCTATTGAAACCACCACTTGATATTCCTTAGGGATATTAATGTTGCTCCCTTGGGTCACCACAAAATCCTTCCTTTCTCTACAAAACCTCTGGGTATGACCCGATTTCCCACACCGAAAACATCGGAAACCTTCCTTTTGCGAGGCCTCCTTGGGTTTGGGATACCCAGTGGTTTTGTGAGTTTGGCCCTGAGGCCGCACTGCCTTCCCCTTCTCCAAGCTCTGAGCAGAGGTTGTTTTATCCTCCTCAACTATGTCCTGGGCGTCTAAGTACGCCTCAGCCACTTCCAGAGCTTGGGCAAGGTTCTTGCATCCCTGTCTCCGGACCCAGCCTCGTAAATTCTTCGGGGCTGACTCCAGAAACTGCTCTCTAACGATCTCTAAAAACAGAGCTCTAGGGTCGCCTAACCAAGAGTGCAGCCACCTCTCAGCTAACTTGGATAGCTTTTGTACTAAGGCTTTAGGCCTTTCTCTATCCTTCATTATTGTGGTCCTGAACTTTTGTCTGTAATGCTCTGGGGTAAAACCTAAATATTCCAAAATATGGGTTTTAACTGCCTGATAGTTATTAGCCAGCTCTGGGTTCAACGTTTGAAATGCCGCCAGAGTTTCCCCGGCAAGGCATGGCAAAAGTCGGACGGCCCACTGTCCCTGTGGCCAACCAGCTGCGGTAGCTACCCTTTCGAATGCACTTAGGAACTCATCTGGTGCATCTGCAGGTGTTATCTTGCATAAGTTCATAACAGAAAGAGGATTAGCTCCTACCGCTGGTTGTTGCACATAACTCAGTCCAGGGTCACCACCTGTAGTCGACGAGGGTTGTTGCAATAGCTGGGTCAGCGCCTTGGTCTGCTCGCCCATTGCTATGACCATCTCGTCATGTTGTCTCCTAGAATGTTCTTGAGACCGATACCAGAGGTCCTGATTGGCTTTTAAGACTGCCTGTAGGTCCTCGCTCTGCTTCTGCCGATCCGCAGCGAGGAATGCCATCAACTGTTGCTGATCCATCTTCCCCGGCTCTGTAACAGAAGTAAACAAAAAAACAAATCCAAGTGCGGAACCACAGGACAGACTGGCCAATGTTGCAGTTCCCCCCTCACCCTTTAGCTTAGGTACTCTTACCAGCAGTCTGGGTGAGTCTGCGCCTTTGGTTGTTAGGCCTCCTTGGCCTCCAGTCGTTCTCCGCACGGCTTGCTCCTCCGGAACTCGGGTCTGGTCCTTTATCGGCCACTTTCCGGAACAGGTCCAGCGCAGGTAAGTTCCGGTCCCCACCGCTTCGTCCTCCGACTACTTCCTTCGGGGTGTTTGGCTCTCCTACCCGGAAGACTCGTCCCTCTCAGCGACCGCCACCAGAAGAGTCCTTCCGAACAAACAGCTTCAGTGCAGGAACAACAAAACAAACTAAAAAAAAAAAACCAAAAACGTTTTTTTTTTTTTTTTTTTTCAAACTTCAGAGTTCATCAATATGTCCAGCAGGAGGCACTATATCCCACTCCTGATACCATTTGTGAGCTTGCCGGTGCCGGGTTTTGTAACAGACCACCGGTCAAAGCTCAACAACGCCGAACTCGCCGTGCCTTCAAAGGATGTTGAAGGTCCTGCTGGCTCTCATCACAATAATAAGCAAAATAAATGTCAGGAACAATAAAGATTCAGAGTAACTTGTGTCTGACTTTATTCCTAAAGTAGCAATTGCTACAGTCATAGTCTTTGAATTAAATCAATACAAAGAAAAATCCAGGCTTGCAAAAACATAGCCTATACACCTTCTGGCAGGTAAGTTTAAACAAAAAAAAATACTGTTGTAGCCTTGCCCTCACAGTCACACAGTCCACCAAGGGCACAGAGCAATATGGCTACTGGAACATCCAGTGTTTCTGCTGGTTGTTCCCAAATGTCTTGCACACTCAAATGAATGTATTGCCTAAGCCTGGCTTAACAGGCCTCCCCAGCCAACCTAACAAACAGTTGGTGGGGGAGGGGAGTAGCTGAATCCACTTTAGCTTAAAAGCTTACCAACAAAATTGGCCCCACAATCCCTCCCTGAGGATATTCTGTGGATTCTCCCCACTACTTCCTTGTCCATACATTCATACCCCCTCAAAATTAGGGGAAGAAAAAAACAAAAGGAGAAAATGTACAAAAAAAAACCTTCACACTTTTTCCTCTGTCACCAGCCTAAGATACAGCTGCAGCAGTTAGCTCAGCACTGCTCAGGCTATCAGCACTTGACTGGTGTTAACAAACAAACTCAGAGCACTCAATCAAAAAGGTGATTTAACTTAGCTCTGGTCCATCTGAGTTTCCTCTGGTTCTTGAATAGTATCCATAAATTCCATGGCTTCCTGGCAAGCTGGCTGGTTCACCCCAGGAACAGTGGAAACCTCGGCCATTTCAACATCCTCATTCATAGGAAAGTCAGGAGCCCAGTCCCTGGAGACTGCTTCCTGGGCTGACCCAGGGAAGACTGATTTGTTCTTCCTCAGCACAGCCTCTAATGCTCTGAGTTGGCCACGCCCTGACCTGGAAGGGGGAGGGCTAACCTGCTGTTTCTGCTGGCCTCTCAGTTTAGCCTTAATTGGCCCCAGCAGAGGCTCCTTAGATGTTCGCTGACCCTGACTCCTGGGCTGTCCTTCTGAATAAGTCTCCTCCCTCTGCAACAGGCTGTTCTCCCACCCCTCTTCTACTCCCTGGGATTCTGCAGACTGAGGTTTCAAAGGAAACAGAGACCCTGTTTGTCTATCAGAACTTAGCCTGCTGCAGTGATCAGCCCTTTTCAAGAGAAGGGAAGGATTTGGAGGAGATTTGACTGTCACAAGCCTAGCCTTAAGGCTAGGGTTGTGACAATGCGCAGTAGAAGGAGCCAGAAAATCGCTGCACACAAAATACCACAGGCTTCTTCTACTGCACATGCGGAGACACGGAGCTACGGATTACGGACAGAGGGATCACAGAGTTTGAAGTGTACATGCACGCTAAGGGTTTTATTATGATAGATAATGAAGGGTGTGTACTTATTTCCATAGTTTGGTCCATGGTAATGCACATTCATTATCTTTCAATACTCTACATTCTTTGGGATTATATTCTGCGTCTCGTATTCTCTGATTTAGGTTACTTTACTTTTTTCATATTCCTCCTATTTATTATTTATTTATTCTTTACATTTATTTATTCTCTTTATATTTATTTTCTTTATATTTATTTCCTTCTTTTTTTGGCTTCATTTGTCTGTTTACACCTCTATTCATTTTTTACTTTTGTGTATTTGTTTATTACTTGTTTATTATTTTAGGACCCCTGAGGAAGGTGTTTCACCGAAACATGGCCCCTGTTGGGTCCGTGGAACACAAATGTGGTTAATGTTTTATAGTCCATTCTGAAGGAAAAAAAAGAAGGTTTTTAACATTGTTGGTTTCCACACTTTTTGTTTGGTTTGGTTTGCCATTTTCCCTGTGGAAACTTGGGTCAATTTTTTGTTTGTTTGTTGTTCTCACTCTTTGGGTTTTTGCCAGGTACTAGTGACCTGGATTGGCCACCGTGAGAATGGGCTATTGGGCTTGATGGACCTTTGGTCCTACCCAGTAAGGTTATTCTTATGTCTTATGTCTTTGTATAATGACTAGAGCCACAAACCCTAGGGGGTCATACAGATATTTACTATTGACGAAACATCTTAATGAGCATATAGTTTTTCTTGAGCTGAGACCTGGAAGGTAAAGATAGTTTTTTTTAGATTCTAACTTAGACCAAGGTTATGCCTAAGTGTGGATGTATCACCTTCCATGACCCCAAGCAGCATTCTCACAGTAATCAACTTGTTCAGGAATTATAAGGATGAAAAGGAGAAGACCAAGTGGAAATGTGGTAAATGCAATAGATGACAGTGTCAAGTCACATTTACCCACTCTCATTGAATGCAACCAGATATCAGTTAACAAGGTTGTAATTCCCACCACAGGTAGTTGCTTGGTACTATCCTCAGCTCAGGAAAGGGCTTTCATTACTTCAACACTGTTAGAGGTTATTTTGTGGAGTCTCAAGTTAGCCTCTGCTAGCAATTGCCTGTGTTCTTTTCAGCAGGTCAATGTCTTTATCAGGAGGTAAAGACTTCAGTCCATCATTTATGTAAAAGTCTCATTCTATGAAATGACTTATTCCCTTTCTCTTTCTTGGACTGTTCTTATGAAGTAGCTACTACAGAGGATGGACTATTGCAAAGATATGGACTCACATTCTGCAATGATTTCATGTCAATATACCATAGGAATTTTAAGTAGTTTCTGTAGTCTCTGTAAACAACAAAGGATTAAAACATTTGCTTGATATTGGTCATTAGGGCAACAGGCTCCTTTCTGAAGCAGCCTGAGATCCCTGTCAGTCTATTCGTTAGGTCATACCTAGTAAAGAGTACATTGTTTAGTGAGGTTCCTTGGACCTGAGCACTGGAATCAAATGCAATCCAGAACTGACCTGGTTTCTGTGGGTGATACACACCAAAGGCAAGTAGGTACTAGCATTTTACATTCTCTTTCAGTGGTGGAGCTGGCTCTTCATGGCCATTGCCTAACATATTTTTCACAAAAGTTACAAAATGTTGCCTTGTCTCTTGCTTTCTTTATACAGTTTTTTGCAGAGAAGAGAGTTGTGAGAGGGCTTAGTTTCTATTGTTAGTCTCTTATTGTTTAATTATGTGTGTGTTTTTCTGTAACTCACCTAGAATTTTGGATTGTGCAGAATGTAAGTGCAATAAATAAAAATAAATAGTAAGCTAAGGTCTGGGTATACAGAACGGAAGAGGAGCCACCCAACAATTTGATTTACGCATGTTTGAAGAATTCTTTGTCCATTATTTTTAGGAATTCTGGGGAAAATTCTTGAAACGGCACCTAAACTTAGGCTCATAAGTTAATTAACAAATGCCATTTAAAATGGAAAAAATAATGTACATATTTGAATCATGCTTACGTAGGTGCTTTAGGCTGCCTAACACCACTATGATCATGGCTAATGCTGAAAGTGGCATTAGGCAACCTACATAGGTCACTTTGTGAATCATGACAAAGATAGGCACCAGGAATGTATGCCCAGAAAACCCTGACCTACATTTCCGGCACCTGTCTTTTGTGGAGGCGTGATTCTCTATAGGATGCTGTCACATGATTCACACACAATTGGTGGCCCCTTTATAGGCAGCCACCAATAGTGGCCTCCTATAGAGAATCCGGGCCTCTTTGTCTTCCATGGAGATAATAGGCTTATCATCCTTTTTGATGACCTGGAATATTAAGCTCCTCAATGTTTTTTCAAGTCTAGCAGCAAAGTAGTCTGGTGGATTGATAAATCGTGACTTGACTCCTTGCTGTTACGAGTCTCCTTAAGAGACCTTGTTTTTGTGTTCTCTTGAAGAAAACGGCGACCAGTATCAACTATCCTAGAGTAAGTTGATGGGAATAGAGAGTCATGTGTGCTGATAAACTTTGAGTAACTGCAATGCATTCCTGGCCAGTAAAAATATGAGGGGCTTTCAATAATTTATCTGCCTCAGTGTGAAAGAAAAGAGTTTTCAAAAAAAAAAAATTTGTTTTCTTTTTCAATATAGTCCCCTGATAGCTCCATATACTGCATCCATTTTTTCTGCAATGACTTTAACTCCTTTGAAAATAATTCTTCTGTTTGACCTTCAAACTAGGACGTCACAGCTTCTGTGACATCTTCATCACTTGAAAACTGCTGTCCATGGAGAGATTTCTTCAAAACATGGAAAAAAAAATAATCTGAGGGAGCCAGGTCAGGACTGTAGGATGGATGGTTCAGCTGCTGAAACCCACATTCTCAGATGGCAGCTTGTGATTGTTATGACATATGTACCTACGCATTGTCATGAAGAAGCAGCACGCCAGCTGTGAGTTTTCCTTATCTTTTCTCTTTGATTGACTCCAACAAAGTGATCATTGTGTTTCAGTAACTCTCCCTGGTTACGGTTGTCTTGTGTGGCATAAACTCCAGAAGCAAAGGACCTTCATTATCCCAGAAGACATTTGCCATGTCTTTGCCTGCAGATTTTCTGTCTTGAACTTTTTTGGGGTAGAGGATGACTTGTACTTCTACTGCATTGACTCCATTTTGGACTCAGGATCTCTGTGATAGACCCAAGTCTCATCTCCAGTCATGAAATGTTGAAAAAAATTTAGTTCATTTTCACGGAGTATCTCCAAGTTCTCCTGATAGCACTAGAGCCTCGTGGCCTTCTGACATGGCGTCAGCACTCTTGAAACCCATCTTGCACTAACCTTGGACATACCTAACTTTTCATGAATTATTTTCCAAACTGTACCTGCGGAGATACCCATTTCTTCAGCTATTCAGGAAACCTTAATTTATCTGTCTGACAAAATTAAATCCTCAACTTTCTTGCACATTTCTATGAAAGTTGCTTCCACAGGTCACAGGTGTGAGGGTAATCTTCAATGGACGCTCTACCCCACTTAAACTACTTGCTCTAAAATTTTATTTTGTAGGATGATGGAGCAGACTCACCATAAACTGCAGTCATGGACCTCCTTTGGCTTTTTCTCTTCTTTTGTGAGAAATTTTTATCACTGAATGGTGCTCCAAATCTCGTAGTTTCTTACTTGATTCACATGAGGACTCTTTTGACTTCCTGTCTCTTGGAATATTAGACTTGTATTGAGCTGCAATTGTGTATGAGTAAGCTTGAGACATTTAACAACATGCAGAGACTTGTTTCAACATGCTTGCATCTTTCTTGCATACTCAGGTAGATAAATTATTGAATGCTCATTATATGATTTACGCATCTGGCTCCAAGGGTGCACCTCCCTCTCTGCCCTAACCTCTTCTCCATCCATGTACACCATCTTCTGCAATCCATGTGCACCATCTTCTCACTCTCTGCCCTTCCCCTCCCCTCCATCCATGTGCACCATCACCTACCTCTTTCTCCTTCCCCTTTTTCCATGGTCTGATATCTCTCATAACATAACTTTATTCTTCAATACCGCCATAATCAAACAATTTCTAGGCAGTTTACACAGTAGAAGACTGGACAATCAGCGAAATACAAATAATTAAAATACAATAGTTTTCCTAATATATTCAATGTAGAATTTTGATTAATAGTAATATCCTCATTTAGGAAATAAATTTATCAAACAACTCTGACTTAATTACGTTTCATCTCTCTCTTCTCCTTCCCTTCCCTCCTCCCCTCCCCCTACTGTGGTCTGGCCTCTGATTCTCCTCTTTCCCTTCCTTGGCATCTCTCTCTCCTTCGTTCCCTCCCCCTCCCCCTGACATCTTCCTCCTTCTCTTTGTCTCTTCCCGTGGTCTGCTACCTCTTTCCTCTCCTGGCAGTCCGGCATGTTTCTCTCCCCTCCTTTCCTTCCATCCCTGCTCTGCATCTCTCTCTCCTTCCCTTCTCCTTCCTATGATCTGGCATCACTATCCTCCCCTTCCTTTTCCCTTATATTTTCCCCAGAGAGGTCTGACATTTTCTTTCTCTTTCTTCCTCATCTCCACAGTCCAGCATCTCGGTATTACCCTCTCCCTACCCCCCCAGCAGAATCCATTGCTTTTTCACCCTTTTTATTTCCAGCGCTGCATTCTTCAGACCATGTGCAACACGAGTGAACATGCTGCCTTTGGTAGTCCTAGAAGCGTTCCGTTTGCCACAGCTTCCTACCATGAGGACAGGAAGCTGTAGCAAAGGGGAAGCTTCCGGAGCTGCTGAAGACTGCATGTTTACTTCACTCACGCTGTCCGTGATCCGAAGAGTGCAGCATTGGAAACACAAAGAGTAAAAAAAAAAAGTGCCGGATCCCAATAGTGGAAAAGGGGGATAATATTCTGCAAAGGCTCTTTGGGCTATCTCAGGGGTCTTGGAGGGTCGCCATTGGCTCGTGGGCCTTGCAATGAAGACTACTGGCCTAACCTGTTAGTCGTGTGCTCTTTCCTGCAGACTGCCCTAGCAATAAATGGATAGTGCTGGGGTAGGTTGATCTGATATTCAGGGGCACTGTACAGTTAACTACCACCGAGTATAGTGGATAGGCAGGAATGGCCTCCTGGTGGAGACAAAAAATATATCTGAATTCAAGAGAGCGGATCTTTTCCAGATAAGCCCCGCCAAAAAGTTAACCCCCGCCACAGTTTTAGCTAACACCATGCTAAGTGAATACTTGGGAAAAGTGATATACAAGAGGGGGCGGAGCCCCCCCTTGAAACCCCTCCCTCCGAGTCATTATTCAAATCATGTGAATAATTTCTTCAGAGGGCTTCAATAGTTTAATAATTTATAAGGTGGCGTGGCTTAAGTTTTCGCCCGTGCACTTTTTGCATTAGTGGCGGGGCTTATCTAGAAAAGACCCAAGAAAGCTTGGGACAAATAAGTTAGATCTCTAAGAGAGAGGAGGGGATAGCAGATGGTTAGGTAGACTAGATAGGCTATGATCTTTACCTGCCTTCATTTTTCTATTTCTATGATTTAACCAGGTTGGAGGCTCGCCTGCCCAGTTAAATTGCTTTGAATATCAGCTAGAATGCAGGTGCCTTATGTGGTAATTAATTTTTGCAGAGAATTCTGAGACTTCACTCACATTCTGTTCTACTTTGTGCCACGTTCTGTTCAGATTATACAGTGTTCCCTCGCAAATTCGCGATTCACGGATCGCGGATTCACTCATTTGCATTCTGCTCCAACTGCCTCTTCCTGTAGTAAAGTCGGGCTACACCAATCAGGAGCTGCGTGTCAAAAAGCTCCTGATTGGTGTAGCCCGACTTTACTACAGGAAGAGGCGGTCGGAACAGACCGCGAGTGATTTCTTCACCCGCCGGCGCTCCAGCTGCCCCCTCCTGCCTCTCCAGCGGCCTTCTCCTGCCTTTTGACAGGCAAAAGACCGTATTCACAGTTTTTCAAATTCGCAGGGGGTTCTGGAACGGAACCCCCACAAATTTCAGGGGGAGCCCTATAGAGGTATCTCTTCTTTTGTCTGCACAATAATTGTCCCATGCTTTCTGAGTCAGTCTACAGATTCTCTTCAAACTGTTACTGGACAGAGTCCATGAATACTGGACTTAAATTAGATTACTATCCAGGTTGTAACTCCAGTGCTCATCTGGGTAGGAAACAGCTCTTATCAGAAGCAAAATCTCAAATTATAACATGTAGCAGTGATTTGTAATCTGGAATTTGTAATTCATATTATTGGGACACCCTTGATATCTGGGATAGTGTACAAGAAACACTGGTTTTATTCACTTTTAGCACTATTTTCTTTTTTCTCTCAGAGCTTGTAACTTTTTAGGTATTCCTCCCTTTTTACTGTATATTTATTTTATTGTATATTGATCAGATATGGACAATTGGCGGTACATCAAGTTTTGAATAAACTATAAACTATACACGGGGGTGGGGGGGGGGGTAGACTAACAGGCTGAAGGCTGGTTCTGAACAACTTGTTTACTACAAGCATTCTGTACAGAAACTGATACTGTGTCAGAAACTGTTACACACCTTTTATTTAAAATAAATGATGTTTGACTGATCTTCCTCTTGTTTCTATGACTCCAATTGAATATTTATTGCTTCTTTTTTCTACCCTCACACAATGCCTGTTGCACTGCTATGGCAGAGAGTTAAACCATTTGTTGATACTCACCAAAAGGAGACTTGAACCTTAGTTGCAACTGTTCTTTATTATGAATAAACCTAACAGTCACTTACGGAACTGAAGCTATAGCTGTACTGAAGATTGTGTCAAACAGAGAGAGTTTCTGAGCCCAAACTTCAGATCAGAGGAACTGTGAACTCAGCTCCTGGAAAGTTGGTACATATGCCTGAATGCATGCCTGTGTGGTGAAAAACAATGCTATCTCTAGGGGAAGAGAAGAGGAGCCGCAAGCATGCTTATAGGGCTGAGGTACAAAAAATCTTTCTTCACAGCACACTAAGGGCCTTTTTTTTTTTTTTAAATCAAGCCAAATAAAACGAGCTGATGCAGTGAATGCACCAAAGCCCATAGTGACTGAATGGGCTTCGGTTTATTTGCCGTGCGACATTTGCTCCTGCAACAGGATAAAAGAGGTCTTAAGGGTGGACAAGCAAAAACACCAGGCAAAAGGGCAGAAGCTAGGGCCAATGAGAAAAAGGAATGTGTGAGAGGAACTGATTCAGGCCAATAGGATCATTTATGTTACTAAGAGCACAGTGATGTCACTGAAGCTAACTGAAAAAAAATCTCTGCCATTACTTCAGTGACTGGAAAGAATGGGACATGTAAGAAACTAAGGGTCCCTTTTACTAAACTGCGCTAAGAGCTAATGTGCACTTAACGTAGAAAAAACCCCTAATATAGGATGCATTAAAACTTGTTGCGTTAATTTTGTCATTTGCACATTTGTTGTTTTTTTTTATATTGGACATGTTAGGGGTGGAGAATGGGTATTAAAGCTCTATTCAGGAAGCTTGCTGACATTAGCATGCACAAACTGAATAACACTGACTTAATATGAGAGCCCTTAGTTAGGAGGTGGTAAGGGGTCCCACATTAATTTTTTTTGGGCTGTATGTTAATACTAACTTTAGCGCAAGGCCAGAAAATGAAATAATCAAAATAGGCTGTATTGAGAACCAACTCAGAAAATGCTAACTCTGGATTGTAACACCTTTACAAAAGCACAAGTATTGATTAAGGTTTAATAATGTATTGATTATGGTTTAATAATGTCTGTATTGAAACCATCTGTGAAAACAAAAAGTTCACCCATAATTTGCTTACCTATTTTTCACCTTGTAACCCTAAAGTACTCAGAAAAGTTATGGTAGAGAAATGCAAACTCTGAACATCATTACAGAAGCTCATGTATTGTAACATCATTACAGAAGCTCATAAACCGCTCTGAATTAACTCCCCCAGTCATTAGCAGTGGTACAGAAGCTTTCAATAAACAATTTACAGTTGCACTAGAAAATGGCTTAACATGCAGGAAAGTCCTGCGTTAGGACATGTTAAGACCATTTATTAGCGCAGCTTAATAAAAGGACCCCTATGCTACCAGAGCACAGACAATTGGCATTCTTGTGATCGGAAGGAAAGACTCACATGTAGGAAGCAGCTAATCTATCAGGACCAAGTAGGGAGAATATCTTACATAGCTGCAGACTGCAAATATAATCCAAACAAATGTAAATATGAACATGTGGCAGGAGGAAGGGCAGATAAGTTGACTTGACACATAAAGCCCTATTTGTTAAAGAATCATTTGAGAATGATAGACCAGAAATTGGCATTTATTTTCTTTATTCAATTTAATATATAACTCAGGACCATTAGCCTTTACGTGGTTTATATGGAGAATGTTATAATCAACACCATGATACATAGTCATTTCTAGAGTACTGTACATGAATCTCCCTGTCCCCTTCCTATTCTTGCTCCCCAGATAGCCTTATCTCCCCTTCCCCTTTCTCCCCCTCCCCCCTACCAGGTATCCAGAATCTCCCCTTCCCTTCCTTATTCCTATCCAGGCAGCCAGCATCTCTCTTTCCCCTCCCTATTTCCATCAAGGTGTCCAGCATCTCCGGGGCTATCCAGAGATATTCAGTGGCACTTAGCCGATTAGTGCCACTGAATATCCCTGCTAACTGGCCATTCCCTAATCTACTAGGTTGGGGATGAGCCACGGCAGGGAATGGGTGGAGTGTGAACTTAGCCAGTTAGTGGCCTTATAAAAAAATAGTAGGCCCAACCTGGACCCCATAACCTTTATGTTGCTATGTCCTGAAACATGCTATATTCCTTGGTGCAAAAAAGAAAGAAAATAAATTTATCATAAAATTCATTAATCTGTGGTACTGGGATGATGCAGAGGAATGACTCTCATGAAGCTTTCTTTGCAGTGCAATAATATATAGAGGTACAATTTTACCACAGGTAAGGAAATAGGGTGGGTAAAGTATTGTAATCTCAGTAATGTCTTTTGTGGTTCCTTAAGAAGAGAATCCTGCTGAGACAGGTTGGTCAGATGTGGCT
The DNA here is from genome assembly GCF_902459505.1 of Geotrypetes seraphini. NCBI lineage: Eukaryota > Metazoa > Chordata > Amphibia > Gymnophiona > Dermophiidae > Geotrypetes > Geotrypetes seraphini. The sequence goes on along the minus strand of NC_047090.1, from coordinate 69,495,969 downwards.
GTATCACAGTGCTTGGCTGTAGACAATGGATCTAGTGGTGACAGTATCCTTGAAGCCTGTAGATTTTGCTTATGGTTTCTGATATAAAATGATGCTGTGATATTCAGGCAGTTGCACAGCATTATTGAGAAAGTAAACTGACTATGTAAACTGTTCTAGGCATGATAGCAGGGCTGAAGTTACTGAATTCCTGACCAGATTTCTTTAGGGCTTCATGGCTGTGAGTTGTGATAGAGCAGGGGCTTCTGGGTAGAAGAGTTGAGCAGGTAATGATCTAGACCAGGGGTGCCCACACTTTTTGGGCTTGCGAGCTACTTTTAAAATGACCAAGTCAAAATGATCTACCAACAATAAAATTTTAAAAAAACACAACGCACACTGTACGCATAGAAAATGTTAATTATCATTCCTATTCCAGGGTTTTTCAAAGAGGTCAAAGCAGATGACTCTATGCACTATCACCTCAGTAACAACCATACAAAAATAGACAAATATACCCCCCTCCCTTTTTACTAAACCACGATAGCAGTTTTTAGAGCGCAGGGAGCTGCGCTGAATGCCCAGCGCTGCTCTCGACACTCATAGGCTCCCTGCGCTAAAAAACTCTATTGCGGTTTAGTAAAAGGGGACCTTAGTGTAAAATATAGACAGCAGATATAAATTGAGACACATTTCGATCACTAAATTTAAAATAAAATCATTTTTCCTACCTTGTCTGGTGATTTCATGAGTCTCTGGTTGCACTTTCTTCTTCTGACTGTGCATCCAGTCTTTCTTCCCTTCTTTCAGCCTGTATGCTTCCTCTCCTCCACACCTCATTCCCTCCCCCAACTTTTCCTTCCTCTCTCCCTGCCCTTTCTTTCTCTCTGCCTCCCTTTCCTTTTTTTCTGTTTCTCTTCTTTCCTTCTGTCTCCCTGCCTGCCCTTTTTATTTCTTTCTCCCTGCCCTCCCCCAAGCCACTGCCACTGCCATCAGGGACCAGTACCCAAACTGCCATCGGGGACCAGGACCCAAACCGCCACCAATAACAGGCCCAAAAGCCGACGACGCCCCAAGCTCTTCCTGCTTCAGCCGGCCAGCATCGCAATCGACCTATTGGGGGAAATGCTGCCAGGTCCTGCCTTCGCGGAAACAGAAAGTAGGCAGGACCCGGCAGCAAGAAGAGGAAATGCTTCACTAACCTGTCTCCCGCCTTAGCCCGTAGCGAACGCTTGCTTCAGGGCTCTCAACATGTGCGTGCAGGCTTCCCTTCTCCCCCCCCTCCCCCTCCATGGGCATAACTTCCGGTTTCGGAGGGAAGAGAAGAGAAGCCTGCACGCACACGTTAGAGCCCGGAGCATAAGTTCGCTAGGGGCTGAAATCTCCAAGCCGTTTTTTGGGGGATTTTTTTTAATGTTCAGCAGCGGCAGATGACAGCTGGGCGGACCGCCCAGCTAAAAGGCCCTAGGGAGAACACTGGAGAGGAAGGCTGATCGGCCCGTAGATCAGGACAGCAACACGAGTGCGATCGACTCGAGTTGCCTTCCTGAGCTACTGGTTGATCGCAATCGACGCGTTGGGCACCCCTGATCTAGACCAACCATGAAAATGTTGGCATACTATGGGCTATCTGCTAGATTCTATATAGATTACCCTAATCTGAGTGCATAATTTTGGGTACAGATCACAGATGTACATGCAAACTCATAAGCTACACAGGAGATAACAATCACGAGGGGTCATTGAAAAGTTCTCAGCTCAACCATGAAGAGAGCCATGAAATCTACAAGTTATTCCACACTTTTCTTGACACTTTCCGTTTCAGTGAGGCAAATGCATCTAGTAAATGAGCACAAGTATAGGGAAACCAAGCCATTGTGACATCACCAATGAGGTTAGCTCTTAAGCATTGATGGAATGAGGCGTTATGACATCACAATATGAAGGACAGCTGAATAGGGCATAGTGCAGATTCATACGAGCCATGGCTCGTATGTAACTCATAAGTACTGACAATTACGAAGGGCTACTGAAAAGTTCTTAGCCCATACAAGAAGAGAATGATGTGGAGCCATGAAATCTACAAGTTATTCCACACTTTTCTTGACATTTTCCGTTTCAGTGAGGCAAATGCATCTAGTAAATGAGCACAAGTATAGGGAAACCAAGCCATTATGACATCACTGATGAAGTTAGCTCTTAAGCATTGGTGGAATGAGGATTTATGACATCACAATATGAGGAACAGCTGAAAGTTCTTAACCCAGCCAAGAAGAGAATGATGTGGAGCCATGAAACTTACAAGTTATTCCACCCTTTTCTTGACATTTTTCGTTTCAATGAAATGAAATGAAAAGTGTCAAGACAAGTGACAGAATGTATGTGAACACTAAAATTCATAACTGAACAAAGCATGCCTAGATATTTCATTTTTTAATTATAGGTTTAGTATGAATTTACTCATCTTATATCAAAAAAGCTGTAAGCAACCTATCGGTCCCAAATTTCTCACTTGTCATACAACAAAACAAATATACTGTATATTCAAATTCTGGTGTCACCTCAGTAACAGCCACACAAAATCCCTCCACTGCTAGATACTGTGATGCAAATATGCTACTCAGAAACTATACAGCAACTGGACGGCGTTCTGGGGAAAAAGCAAGTACTACAGAAAGGACGGACTACACCTCAACAAGGAAGGAGCAAGAGTTTTGGCAGGCAACATGAAGAAGGCAATCGAGAAGGCTTTAAACTGAAAGATAGGGGAAAGCCGACAGTCGACCACCGGTCGATGGTACGGATAGCAGGATGCCCCGACGAAGAAGCCAAGGACAACTACACCTACACAAGAGAAGACGACCTCACAGCCAATAAGGGAGAAAAAGCAGGAAGGGACAACTCAGACATAGGAGGGGACGACCACACAGCAAAAAAGGGTGATAACACAGGAGCAGTAAAGGATACCAAAATTGAAGCTACAGGGACGGCCAAGAGTAGAAGGTCCAAAAAGGTAACACGAAGAGAACTTAGATGTATGTATACAAATGCTAGAAGTCTGGGTAACAAAATGGGGGAACTAGAGACAATAGCAAGACGTGACATATTGGATATCATTGGCATAACAGAAACATGGTGGAATGAAGAAAACAAATGGGACACAGTACTACAGGGATACAAACTGTATAGAAGAGATCGAATAGGGCAGAAAGGTGGAGGTATTGCTCTATATGTTAAGGAGGGGATAGATTCTGTTGAAATGGTTAAAACAGAAAGGAAAGAGAAGCTTGAGTCACTCTGGATCAAAATTCCTGGTCAATATGGCGCAGATACGAAAATTGGCCTTTACTATCGTCCACCAGGACAGGCGGAGGAAACTGACGCAGAAATGATGGAGGAAATCAAACAAGAATGCAAGACAGGCAATGTAATTATATTGGGAGACTTCAATTTCCCAGGGATAGACTGGAAACTAGCAACCTCCAACTGCGGCAAGGAAGCCAAGTTCCTGGAGGTGCTAGGGGATTGCTTCCTGGAACAAATGGTAAAAGAGCCGACAAGAGGCAACGCCACCTTGGACTTGGTCCTAAATGGCCTCACGGGACCGATAACAGAAGTGGAAGTCATAGTTCCACTGGGAACAAGTGATCATAATGTAATCAACTTTAAACTACACATCAGGAAAGGGAAACATGCCAAAACCTTAACCACCACCTTGAACTTTAAAAAGGGTAAATACGATAGCATGAGAGCCATGGTAGAAAAACGACTCGAGAAGATGATGGACAAACTTGAAACGGTTGATCAGGCATGGACACTACTGAAAAATACTATCACAGAAGCACAAGATCTCTACATTCCGAAGATTTCCAAAGATCGGAGAACAAAGAGCAAAAGAGAACCGGCATGGCTTACCATACAGGTGAAGGAAGCCATAAAAGAAAAGAAGGACTCTTTCAAAAAATGGAAATGCATAAAGACAACCGAAGCCTGGAACAAACATAAAGATGATCAGAAGAAATGTCACAAGGCGGTGAGGAATGCAAAACAGGAATATGAGGAAAAAATAGCCCAGGAGGCCAAAAACTTCAAGCCCTTCTTTAGATACGTGAAAGGGAAAAAACCTGCAAAAGAGGCAGTGGGACCCCTGGACGACCAGGGAAGAAAAGGGTACGTCAAGGAAGATAAACAAATCGCAGACAAACTAAATTCCTTCTTTGCGTCCGTCTTTACGAAGGAGGACACCTCAACAATACCTGAAGCGGAGAAAGTGTTTGCAGGAGAAATAGAAGACAGCCTCACCACAGTTGAAGTGGACTTAGACCAGATATACTATCAGATCGACAAACTTAAAAGCGACAAATCCCCTGGACCGGATGGGATTCATCCGAGAGTCTTAAAGGAATTGAAGGTTGAAATCGGAGAGTTATTGCAAAAACTTGCAAACCTGACAATCAGAACTGGACAGATACCGGACGACTGGAGGATAGCGAACGTCACCCCAATTTTCAAAAAAGGATCGAGAGGGGAACCGGGCAACTATAGACCTGTGAGTCTTACGTCTGTCCCTGGCAAGATGGTTGAAGCACTGATCAAGGATAGCATAGTCCGGCACTTGGACGCATATGACTTAATAAAACCCAGTCAACATGGATTCAGGAAAGGGAAATCATGTTTGACTAATTTACTCCAATTTTTTGAGACCGTGAACGAGCAAATCGATAGTGGGAAGCCGGTGGACATAATATATTTGGACTTCCAGAAAGCGTTTGACAAAGTTCCACACGAAAGACTTCTCAGGAAACTACATAGCCATGGCATAGAGGGGGATATACAAAGATGGATAGGCAAATGGCTGGAAAACCGAAAGCAGAGAGTGGGCATAAATGGGAAGTTCTCCGACTGGGAGAAAGTGACTAGTGGTGTGCCCCAGGGCTCGGTACTTGGGCCGATCCTTTTTAATATTTATATCAATGACCTAGAGGAAGGAACATCCAGTGAGATCATCAAGTTTGCAGACGATACAAAACTATGCCGGGCAATCAGATCGCAGGATGATAGAGAGAAACTCCAGAGCGACTTGTGTCAGTTAGAAACATGGGCGGAGAAATGGCAGATGAAATTCAATGTGGAGAAATGCAAGGTAATGCATTTAGGCAATAAAAATAAGGAATACGAGTATACAATGTCAGGTGCAACTCTGGGGAAGAGTGAACAAGAAAAGGACCTGGGTGTGCTGATAGACAGAACCCTGAAGCCGTCGGCACAATGCGCGGCAGCGGCAAAGAAGGCAAATAGAATGTTGGGCATGATAAAGAAAGGAATCTCGAGTAGATCGGAGAAAGTTATAATGCCGCTTTATAGGGCAATGGTCAGACCACACTTGGAATACTGCGTCCAACATTGGTCTCCCTACCTAAAGAAGGATATAAAACTGCTGGAGAGGGTGCAGAGACGAGCAACAAAACTGGTGAAGGGTATGGAGAAACTGGAATACGAGGACAGACTTATAACACTAGGATTGTTCTCCCTTGAGAAAAGGAGACTGCGTGGGGATATGATCGAGACCTTCAAAATACTGAAAGGAATCGACAAAATAGAGCAGAGAAGATTATTTACATTGTCCAATTTGACACGGACTAGAGGACATGTAATGAAGCTAAGGGGGGACAGGTTCAGGACTAATGTCAGGAAGTTCTGCTTCACTCAGAGAGTGGTTGACACCTGGAATGCTCTCCCAGAGGAGATTATTGCGGAATCTACCGTCCTAGGCTTCAAGAGCAAACTAGATGCATATCTCCTTAAGAGAGGCATATAAGGATATGGTGGAATATAAATTACGCCAGGTGTACACCTGGCAGGGCCTCCGCGTGTGCGGATCGCCGGACTTGATGGACCGAAGGTCTGATCCGGAGAAGGCAGTTCTTATGTTCTTATGTAGACCTGCAACATGCTCAGATGGGGTTGGAGGCAGCAATTATCACTGGGGTTAGTGGGGAAGCAGAAATAGGGATCAGTTATAAGGGTGTCAAGAACCTGACTCTTAAGATTGCTGGTCTTCTCAACTTGCAGGCAGTGATCATTGTAAAGAAAACATAGGCTTGCTGTCTACTCTATACCAAAATTTTTAGGACACACCGCCCATCTCTTGGGGACATACCAGGTTGAGAACCACTGATCTAGAATGATGTTCTTGATGGGTTTTGGTTTTGGCGGATGTTAGTATAGAGTTTCACCATCCACAGTTTTTCAAATGAGCTTTCAAAGACAAAAGTTCTCTTTATCAGATGCTGGTTTATGCTAATGTAGCTACTACTCTGAAAACTCTCAGAAAAGCAGGAAACGAAGAGTAGACCACAGTGGAAGAACAGCGAATTAAACCAAATGATGAAACAGAAAAACCATGATGCAAATATGAAGAAATATAGATTCTGCAATAGCCATTGTAACACTGTTATCGGAGATGAGCGATTGTGAATAGTCTCCAGAAAAAAAAGATCAAAAGTAACTGAAAATCATTCTGCTATTGCTCAGATAATATGAAAAAGGGGGACAAGTTACAAACAATGTAACAGGAGTGATAAAGTGCATGTGTTGAAATAAGAAAAAAATCACTCCATGGACCTATTCAAAGTATTATATGGATGATATAACAAAGTTCACAGGCTTGCTCAGAATCATGGAGGGGAAAACTGGGGCGAACCCCAGGAAAAAGCACCTCACAGCCCAATCATCGCATGGAAAGTAAACAAGACGTTATATCATTTCATATATGTTTTTTATATAGTGAAAAAACTACGGTTTACTGAGCTTTTAGTCAAAGAACTTAGGCAAACTTAACTTGCAGCTTGCATCTGGAACCCGCAAGCTGCAAGTTAATTTGCCTAAGTTCTTTGACTAAAAGCTCAGTAAACCGTAGTTTTTTCACTACATAAAAAACATATATGAAATGATATAACGTCTTGTTTACTTTCCATGTGATGATTGGGCTGTGAGGTGGTTTTTCCTGGGGTTCGCCCCAGTTTTCCCATCTATGATTCTGAGCAAGCCTGTGAACTTTGTTATATCATTCATATAATACTTTGAATAGGTCCATGGAGTGATTTTTTTTCTTATTTCAACACATTGCTCAGATAATAGCTGGAAGAAAAAATTGAAAAACAAAATCAAATAAATCTGGCAGAAGTCCAATTTCCTGAAGCAGCTCTATCCATATAAGGACCCCAAATCCACAGATAGGCAAGTTGCACTTTCACCAACTGCAACTTGTACAACCTGTTTGGAAAGATTGAGGCATAGGCAAGAAGCTGCACCTCAGGAACTCAATGAAACTGCAGGGAAATACTTTTAAAACCAATAAGAGGAAATATTTTTTCACTGAGAGAATAGTTAAGCTCTGGAGCGCGTTGCCAGAGGATGTGGTAAGAGCGGATAGCGTTAACTGGTTTTAAGAAAGGTTTGGACAAATTCCTGGAGGAAAAGTCCATAGTCTGTTATTAAGACATGGGGGATGCCTCTGCTTGCCCTGGATTTTGGGTTTTGGCTAGGTACTAGTGACCTGGATTGGCCACTGTGAGAACAGGCTACTTGGCTTGAAAGACCATTGATCTGACCCAGTAAGGCTATTCTTATGTTCTGAACAAGAGTTAATATAGCAACAATGATCAACAAATGCACTGGCTTCCAATGGAAGGGAGAATATTTAAATTTCTTTGTATTCTCTGTATGGAGAACTTGGAATACGAGGAACGACTTAAGAGACTGGGATTGTTCTCCCTTGAGAAAAGGAGACTGCGGGGGGATATGATCGAGATTTTCAAAATACTGAAAGGAATCGACAAAATAGAGCAGGAAAAAAAGTTATTTACAATGTCCAATGGGACACAGACAAGAGGACATGGACTGAAGCTAAGGGGGGACAAGTCCAGGACAAATATCAGGAAGTTCTGCTTCACGCAAAGAGTGGTGGACACCTGGAATGCTCTCCCGGAGGAGGTTATTGTGGAAACCACCATTCTAGGATTTAAAAGCAAACTAGATGCACATCTCCTTACGAGAGGCATAGAGGGATACGGGTCACTAAAATTTTGCCAGGTGTACACCTGGCTGAGCCTCCGCGTGTGCAGATTGCCAGACTTGATGAACCGAAGGTCTGATCCGGAGATGGCAGTTCTTATATTCTTATTTTCCATAAAGTCGTATATGCTATGTTACTATCATATACTGTAAATATGTTCTTATTCTGCTAAATTTAATAGAGATTGCAGACATATTTCCCTTTTTCTTTCCAACACCTGCTAAAATTTGAAAGGATTTACTAGTGAAATTCTGAAATACTTCTGATTATTGTATTTTCTGTAAATCTGTGAAAACCGTTTTATGTAGTAAATATTTCTCACACTGACTACACTATCCCACTCTTATACGAAACCACGCTAGCGGTTTTTTAGCGCAGAGTGCCATGCTGAATGACCTGCGCTGCTCCCGACGCTCATAGGAACTCAATGAGTGTCGGGAGCAGCACGGGCCATTCAGTGCAGCTCTCTGCACTAAAAACCGCTAGCGCGGTTTTGTAGAAGGGGGGGGGGGGTATATTTAAGATTTTTAAGATTGTATTGTAATTCCTAGAAGCTGTTCTAGTTTTCTTACTATTGTAATCTGCTTAGAGCTGCAATGATATGTAGTGGAATATAAATTTTAACATTACGTTATGTTATATGTGGAACATTGCTGCATATCAAGCCTCCCATGGATTGCTACAAAGGCAGGCTTTTCTTGATTATGACAGGGATTGCTATGCAAATGATAATCCGCAATTGGAAAAATTGCGACCTCCTCAACTTCCTGTTTTGGTGGGCCGGTTTAGGGTACAAATACGAAAAGTTGAATGCAGATATGTTAGGGGATAGCAAATTATTTTAATTGGTTTGGGGTCTGTTGACATCCTTTGTTAATTCAACATAGTTGGCTTTGTTTAATTTTAATTTTATTTAATTTTTTATTTTTATATATATATATATATATATATATATATATATATATATATATCCAGGATGGGGTGGGGGGGATATCTTACTGGTTCATTTCTTGATTAAATTGTTGGATGGGAGGGATATTTATTTTCTATATTGTTATTAATGGAATTTAAGTACTTATTTTGTTATTAATGTATATATAATTCATGGCACTTTGTATTAGCTTTGAAAATTAATAAAGATTTTTAAAAAACATTACATTATGTTATGATTGAAGAATGGCCTGACAAGTCAATTGACTGCTTTTGCAAATTGCTTAGAAAAATTGGGTTGCATAATAAGGCAAGGGAGCAATACAAGATCTGGGGGAGGGGAGCAGAAGAGGTTCTCAGTTTGGGCTGGCATTAAGATGAATTAGTTTACTTTTGATCCCAGTTTCTAGTAACTAACCTCCCTCCATTATACAAAGCCATGCTAGTGACTGCCGCACAGCAAAAGCACTAAAGTCCATAAATTCCCATTGGGCTTTGCCGTCACAAGCGACTCTATAAAAGAAGGTTTAAGCCTTTTTGCTTAAAATGGGAACTATGATAAAATCACATTAGTTAGTGGTAAAATAACACATCTTAATGGAGGCCCCCATTGATAGTTACTCCACTCTGATGACTAATTCTGATGCAGTTTCCCCCACCCCACCCCGCTTTTTATCAAACTGTGCTAAAGGTGTTTAGTGCAGACCAGTGAGGTAAGTGCTCCGTAAGTGCTCCGACACTCATAGGAATTCTAGCACAGCTTGATAAAAGGGGACCTTAGATTGTTAGCCTATTTTTATAAATCTAAATACCGGATTTATCGTTCCATAAGATGCACCCATCCATAAGACGCACCCTCCTGTAGAGAAGAAAAAACCAAGGAAAAAAATGTCCTCCTCTACAGGGGGTGCGTCTGGTGGTGGGAAGCCTGAAGCAGCCCGCCCGCAGCTGAAGGAGACTGCCCGCAGCCCACACACAGCCCGAAGCCACCCGCAGCACCCCAATACCTTTTTTAAGTTGCGGTGATCCAGCGTGCTCTCCTGCTGGACGGCTGGCTTTGGTAGCAGAGCGGCGCGATGCAGGAGCGTAACCTTTGTTACTGAGTGGCACGGAACCAGGCAGGAAGCACAAAGGTCGCGCTCCTGGTACCGGGGGAGGGGGGTATACACTCCATAAGATGCACCCACATTTCTACCCCCTTTTTGGGGGTGGAGAAAGTGCATCTTATGGAGCGAAAAATATGGTATGTTTTTACTGGTAACCAGTATAATTGGATATATTGACAGGTGTATTATATGTATACATTTCTGTAGATATGGTGACTGTATGAGGCTCTGAGAATTTAAGACCATTTTTGAGCCAATCAGAGCTTTTAGATTCAAAACTTGTATTTATGCAAATAATATTAAGATCCTGATCTTTCTGGGAAGAGATCTGAGACTCTTTTGCTAATTATTTTGATACTGTACAGGGCTGAACTTCTTTCCATGGCTTAAAATTAAATCAGAAAAATAATGAGATATTATGGGTAGATAAGGCACCTATGGAAGAAGGGATAGTTGCTTTTCTTCGTAAAATTGTCTAAATTCATCATCTCAGAAGTAAAGAGTCTAGAAGTGGTACTTGACCTGAGACAGATATTGAAATCACAGGAAAAAGGGGTAGTAAAAAGTGTCTTGGGCAAGCTCAGGAAGCTGAAACATCTTTGGCCAATTTTGACAGCAATGCATTTCAGAACAGTTATACACGCTATATGTCTTTCACCATTTATATTATTGCAATACAATTTACGTAGATCTGTCAATGAAATTAGTTGAAAGGTTGCAAATTGTTCAGACTAAGACAGCATAACTTCTGAGTTGAAGGGCAAGATCCCTTTTACAAATCAAATGGATTTTAAGATTATCTTCCTTCTATTTAAGATTTCTAGATCATAAGAACATAAGAACTGCCATCATCGGATCAGACTTATGGTCCATCAAGTCTGGCGATCCGAATATACAGTATTGATATGCAGTGTTCCCCTGCAAATTTGCAATTCACGATATGGGATTCAGTTATTTGTGGTATTTTCTGACTGCCTCTTCCGGCCAGAAAATACAGGGAATGAGTCCGCGAATCAGCCTTCTGCACAGCCGATTCCTCCTCCTCTCCCCCCCCCCCCAGACCATACTGGGTATGATTTACTGCACCCACCGGTGCCCCAGCTGCCCTGTCCTGCCATTTTACAGACTCAAAACCGCATTTGCAGTTTTTTTAAATTTGTGGGTGTTCCTGGGTAAGTACTGTACCGCTAATAAAACCAAGGTAAATCTAAACAATGTACAATAAAAATATAACAATGAAAATATAAAAATAAAATAGGGTAGGGAACAAAAGTTATAACAGAAAACAAAAATCAGACATTAAACAAACGTTTATGGAAACATAAGGAGAGAAAGGGATGGGTAGGTTGCAATAAAAACAAAAAAGTTGGGGGGAAAGGGAGGAGAAGAATGATTTGGTTGAAAAATGGATCTGGGGCTATATATCTTCTGGTTAACGTTTTGCAAAAGAGGCTGGCTGTGCCTTTGCTATTTGTGACGGGTTGTGTGTTCCCTATTCTAACAAGAAAGCAAGACAAGCATCTACTTGGAAGTACATTTTTTCATTTATTACCAATGTTCTAGAACAGTGTTCTTCAACCTTTTTACACCTATGGACCAGCAGAAATAAAATAATTATTTTGTGGACCGGCATCGGTCCGCAGACTGACGGTTGAAGAACACTGGGCTAAGTTGTGGGCCAGACTCTGCCCATCTCTATCCAATCTCCACCCCAGACCCTGCCTCCATAGTCCTTATTGTAACACTATTTTTTCCATTCATTTTTCATATATATACACACAATATAATCTTATTAACAAAGCATCGATCGCACCGCAGACCGGCAGTTGAAGGACACAGTTTTGGGCCTGATGCACATGCCAGCCCTGTGGACCGGCAGGAAATTTCTGTGGACCGGCACCGTTCCATGGACCGGTGGTTGAAGAACACTGTTCTAGAATCATATGCCACCCACATTAGGATTATGTATACTGTAAGTTGTCAGCTTAAATAGGAGCCCACTACCTATGTCCATCTTTGATCCTCCCCTGTATACACATGTCTTGCAACTACCCACTTTGTATGTTAAGCGAGCAAGTACAATATAGCACTTAGGGAAAATTTTGAAAATTACATAGGCATGTGTACACATGCACACATAAATGTCAGTATTCTGCATAGTACTCCTCCCAAAATTCGGACCCCCCCCCCGTAAATTTTGAAAAACCGCAAATGTGGTTTTTCACCTGTCAAAAGGCAGGGGAGGCAGGAGAGGGCAGCTGGAGCGCCGGTGGGTGAAGAAAATCGCTCACGGTCTGCTCTGCCCGCCTCTTCCTGTAGTAAAGTCGGGCTACACCAATCAGGAGCTGCTTTGACACACAGTTCCTGATTGGTATAGCCCGACTTTAGTACAGGAAGAGGTGGTCAGAGCAGACCGCGAATGAGTGAGTCCGCGATTCGTGAACCACAAATTTCGGGAGAACACTGTACATTTTTACACTTAGGCCCAGATTCTATAACCAGTACCAGAAGTTAAACTCCTAGATTGGCATATCTATCCGATCTAGGTGGCTAACTTATTTTTTTTTATTGGCTTAATCAATGCTGATAATTGAAAGCGCCATTAAAAACTCATTTAAAAAATGATCTAAAAAATTAATTTGCCTTAGGTGTCTGAGTTCAAGGCTTTTTAATGCCGGAGAGGTCCCCAGTAACCTTGGGGCATCTCTGCCAGGAAGAGGACACAGACTCTGTGTCAGACGTTTGCAGCTGGTAAGGCAACCCTTAGGGTTCCTGTCCGTCCAGACTGCATTGGAACTTGTGGAGCACAGGGTTCATTCCCCTTGAAACTAGCTCACATTCTGATTTATCAGGTGCTTGAACGCAGGCTGTGTGGCCCCAGTTGTGGTCCATCAGGGCTTAATGGATTCTGGCTATGTAAATACTCCCCCCCCCCCCTATTTGCATGTGGATTCAAGGGGGTTGAGGTTTTGGTCAGGCTTTAAGTCTGACTGGCAGCCCAAAAATCCCAGCTCATGGAACTGGTATGTGTGAGGCAGTGTCTTCTCTGTTTCCAGCTTCTGTGACAGCTGCTGTGGCTGCTAACCCAACACAGACACTGCGTATTGATCTCTATGGAAAAATGGGGGGAGGGTCTGAATTTGCAGGTTTTAAGGGTTTCTGGTGTTGGGTTTTGGGTCCCCCACCTCCAAAATCCTTCCCACAATTTTTTGACCCTTGTGTGGGTGTTCCCAGGCCATTTTTAGCATGACCACACTCTCACGGAGGCCATCTTGGATTTTCCCGATTATGAATAAAAACCTCCATTTGCTTCAAAAGCCCCTCAATTTGCTCTAAAACCATTTGGGATGGACTCCTCTAGTGGAGAAACCCCTATATCATGCCAGATTTGTGATGGAAGGTCGGCTGAGCAGCGGTCGTGTGCCATGTGTCCTGAGGCACATGAGGGAGGGGCAGGAGCCTTGGGCTTAGCCCCATCTGTTATCCTTAGAGCTTGGGAATTGCAGAGGACCCCTTGTCCAGAAAAAGAACTTATCTGAAGCCTGGGAATGGAGCTCAAGGGAAGCGCAGGTGTGTGGACACTGTGGAGTTCAGGAAAAGGCAGAGTGAAGCCTGTGAGGATACAGGGGTTCCCAGTCAGGGCCTTACCCCAGAACTTGTAAGCTTATTATGGAAAGTCTACTTAAACTGTTGGGGGTCTTCTACATTGACTGAGGGGGCAGTGGTGTCTATGCAAGGGATTTGTCCTCTCCAAGTGTGCTTTCTATAGCAGATGTTCCTGGGCAGGAACTAGAGGACCAGTCTGATTATGACTGGGGGGACTGAAAGTAAGATTATGTGCCTTTACTGTCTCAGAGTGAAGCAACCCTCCTGTGAGATGTGGGTTCTTGTTCAGAGACCAGGAGACTGTAGTCCCCCTAGAGCAGGGTTGCCCAAAAGGTCAATCGCGATCGACCAATAGATCGCAAAGGCAATGCGAGTTGATTGCAGCCTCGCGTTGCCTTTGCGTTCTGTTCTCCCTGCTTCCCTGACTCCAGGCCACGTGTGTACAAGCACCGGGACCACAGTCTCCCCCCCCCCCCCTGTCAATTCTGATGTTGAAGAGGAAATTCCAGGCCAGCCAATCGCTGGCTGGCCCGGAACTTCCTCTCCAATGTCAGAATTTGATATCGGGGGTGGGGATGGGGTGGGAGGCTTGTTGGCCTGGTGCTTGTATGTGCCTGTCCTGGCGTCAAGGAAGCAGGGAGAAATCGATGACAGTGGCTTGGGGGGGGGCAGGGAGAGAGAAAGAAAGAAAGAAAGAAAGGGGCAGGGAGAGAGAAAGAATGAAAGGAGGCAGGAAGAGAGAGAAAGAAAGAAAGAAAGGGGAGGGGGCAGGGAGAGAGAGGAAGAAAAAGTTGGTCTCATGGAGGGACAGAGAGAAATGCTGTTTGGGGAATGGAATGAAGTCTGGAGGAGAAGAAGCATGCAGAAGGCAGAAAGAAAGAAATATTGTATTTACAATCAGAAGAGTAAGTGCAACCAGAGACTCATGAAATCATCAAGCAGCAAAGGTAGGAAAAATGATTTTATTTTAAATTTAGTGATCAAAATGTGTCTGAATTTATATCTGCTGTCTATATTTGCATTATGGCCCCCTTTTACTAAATCACAATAGCGGTTTTTAGCTTTGGGAGCAACGCAGGGCATTCAGTGTAGCTCCCTGTGCTAAAAACCGCTATAGTGGTTTAGTAAAAGGGGAGGGGGTATATTTGACTATTTTGAAAAATCCCCCAAATATAAATGATAATTAACATGTTCTCTGCGTACAGTGTGCTTTGTTTTTTAAAAAAAATTTATTGGTGGTAGATCATTTTGACATGGTCTTTTTGAAAGTAGCTCGCAAGCCAAAAAGATATGGGCACCCCTGGTATATTGGATATTTTGTTTTATTTTCTCTATTCCTCTGGAGAAATTTAATTGAATTTCAATTATTAATTACCTTTATAATGTTTATTTCAGTTTATGTCACTTTTTCTTTTTTCCTTGTTGGTTATATTAACCTTTTCATACATATGTTTATTTCTGTAACTATGCAGTGCACATACCCCCCCTCCTTTACTAATGCGTAGCTTGAGTTTTAGCGCCGGCAGCGGTGGTAACTGCTCCGACGCTTCTATGAGTGTCGGAGCAGTTACTGCCGCTGCCGACGCTAAACCCCACTCTACGCGTTAGTAAAGAAGGGGGATAAATTCTTACCCACATAAGAATATAATATATTCATTGTAAATATCATTATAGGTTTCTCCTAGTTGTACTTGACAGATTGTTTGGCCTATCATCCATACACTTTGATATGGGTGTGTCTTGGCATGTATTTATTTATTAATGTTCTTCTCAGATATTCATAAATGTGTTGGTATTTTAGTACAAGTGCTCAATTTGTTTCTCATGTTTGGTGGAAGTTCATTTAGCCACCATTTTATCATTTTTATATAGTTTTTAATATAATTTTTTTATATACTTTTAACATTATGCATGCTGAATTGTGGTTTGTATTTATTTTAAGTTTTAATATTTGGAAATTTTTTTCATGTTTGTTATATTTATATATTTATAGACTCCCGAGGAAGGCACTGGCCGTGTTGAGTCAATTTAGATAATAGAAACATAGAATATGACGGCAGAAAAGGGCTGTCGGCCCAACACGTCTGCCCACTCATAAGAACCCTCCCCTTAAAAGAACACTCCCCTAAGCAATTCCCCGAAGTGAACCCACATATTTACCCATCCAATCAATAAATAATAAAGATACCAGTTGATACATCTCTACCAGCTCTACTTTCTTTTGTTACACAATAGATAATGCATTACTTTAGCCTCTTTTTTGTGATCCCATTCCCCCTTTTTATGCATAATGCATTAAACATATGATAATAAACTCACTGCAAAGCATCAGCGTAAGCATGTTTTTCCCACACTTTCTCTGAGATGCTGATACAAAGGTTTGGTTTTTTCTTACTTACTCACTGCACACTTTAAGCATATACATTTAAAATACTTTATCATTAGTCCTGTACTTCTTATAAGATCCTCATTTTAAAGTTATTACTGAAGTAAAAGCTCCTGCAATTTCAGCATTTTTTTACTTGCCCACACAGATGTCTTTTATATGCTTTAGAGGTTTTTTTTATATCAATAATTTAATATGGAGAGAGATGATCACTTTCAAATATTTGATTTGATTTTAAGCTGCTTTTATAGTCTGTCAGTGATCCATATATCATGCACCAGAGAATGACCATGTCCTGCACTGAACGGCTCTCATTTTCTTCACCTGCCCTCTCCTACACCTAGTGGCCACTGTGTCTTCCTCTACCTTTTTTCTACATCCCACCCCCACCTTTATGGCAACATGTGACCTATCATTGCATCTTTGTCTTTCGGGCTGGTGCCCTCTTTCCTCTTGCCCCTTTTCCACCTTCTTCCCTCACTGCTGTGTGACATAGGCCACGTAATATGTGTACTGCATTTAGAGGAATGGCTGGCCATAGTACAACCCAGTGCTGCCTAGTGAAACAGTCCGATGGCAGACGTATGAGCAGTGCTTCCTGCATCCTTGTACCCCCAGTGTAGTTATGTGGAATGACTGCATGCGTGTACATTTGCTAGGACTGCTGAGGTGAGATGTGCCTTTGTTTGGTGCTACTGGCTCACCCTGTCCATAAGTTCTTACCTTTATCACTTTCCCTTTCCAAGCCTCGATGCAATAATGCTGCCATATCCATGACACACTGCACACCATTGTGTCATGCATATCTAAAATCTTACATATCTATTTCCCTTCCATGAAGAACCTTTCTCTCTGCTCAGTCTCTCTGATGATGTGAGCACTCACCTCACTGGGGAATAGCAGCCTGTTGATTGAAATTCATGTTCAGCCTGTCCTCCCCCTTCCTTATTTTCATTTAGTCTCTCCTGTGGCCAGACTCTGGAAACTGCCTCTGGCCATAGGATAAAAGGTGCCTGATCAGCCATAGGGTGTCATCTGCTCTGAGGCTGGGCATTATTATTATTATGAATACCGTTTTTCTCTATATTCCTGCATCTGTGATGCTATTGCATACTTACGTACAGTTTATGTGAGCGTTCAAATGCAACAGTGTATTCAGGACATGGGTGCCCACTGTATTTGTGCCTAATGATTTGCACCAACATATGCATCTATTCTATAAAGGGCACACTCTCCTGTGCACATGTTATAGAATCTGAAACACTCCTATTAAGCAAAATGTAACCCCCATATATTTCTAAATCATATAATGTGTACAAAAAAACTCCTACATGAGATAGTCAAAGGTGTGCAATAAAGCCTAAAACTACCCGAATACAGTATATTGAATCTCCAGCATTAAGCACAGACTAATAAACGGCTCTAAAATAAGGGGAGGAAAAAGCCTCAGAACCCCATCATCCCCCTCCAGAGATTGGGTGATGGCAAGCAACAGGATAAAGGGAATCTCATAGGCCGTAAAAAAAAACCCCTCCTCCATTATGGCCAAATCTATAGCCTTGTGCAATACAGCGATTCAAAATCTTTCTAAATCATCGACAGATGTAACGATGCAGGAATCAGAAATGTACTTATCATAATATGGAAGGTCAATGTTCAGCGACGATGGCCAGCATTTCGCTATCCAAAGCTGCCTGAGGTTGTGACCACATCGATCCGTTCCTTGCATTATATTTCTCTATATCCTCATCTTTCCACCATTATAGAATACATGCATACTTGCCTATGCCTATTTGTGCGTGCCTCTATCAGACTGGGCACCTTTAATGGAACTGTCTCTTAAAGCCAGATTCAATAAATGACACTGAAAATATGGCCACAGGACACAGAGAAGATATAGAGAGCCCACACAAAGCAAACAGGCAAACAAAGCAAGTGGGTATAAAAGCAAAGTACATAGAGAGGTGACATAGATGAATATGCTCTTTATTACGAATCTCCAAATAATGGACTCAACACAAGCTGCGTTTCGGCTATTTGTCTTCATCAGGACTCCAAGTCAGATTGTACACCATTTTATGTAATACAAATTAAATAATAAAGAACTCAGTCAAAGACATATACTTAAGCAATGCTCTGCTTGGATCAGCTGCTGCAAAGCTATGCCTAAAAAACTTTCTCTTGACAGTAATGTACTTTTAAAGACTGGACACCTTTAATAGAATTGCCTCGAAAGAGCCAGATTCAATAAATGGCGCTGAAAATATGGCAAGATAAAAACAACAGACTGTGGATGTGGATGTTCTGAAAGATGATTTTTTATTCGCTCTTCACAATAGAAAATACAAATAAAAGTATGATTTTCCCGACGGACCCCACACGGTCAGTGTTTCGGCAAAACCACCTTCCACAGGGGTCCAGATGATGTAGGGGACAAAGATAAAAATAGGAGCAAAACAATATATGTGTCTTTGAGCATAAAACCTGAAAATGGCTTGAAACAAGCAGAGTGCGCATAAAATCACAGTGAGCTGAAAATATGGCACCAACAAAATTCAGCATGTAACTTTGCACACTGAATTCAGGGTGCTCATCTTTGGGCACAAGGATTTACGCCAGCTGAAGCCCAGACTGTAAATTCTGGCATGCAAAGTGGGCATAGATTCCCTGTAACACTGCGCACATCGTTTGTGACCGCACCAACTCAATCGTACCCCTTCCACGGCCATACCTCCTTTTGTGTTGTGTGCGATCCATTTTAGGTGCCCATTGCTACAGATGAGCACGTAGCCAGATCGGCACCCAAATCAACTTAGTGCCAATTAAATGCTTGTTAGCTCCAATGATTAATGATTTTAGACACCAATCTGGGAGCCACACCAAACTTTTTGCAACCTTTATAGAATCCGGGGAAATAATGTGCTTACACATTGCCAACAGTATAAGATTGTTTTTACGGCTCGGTCTTGTCTTTTGCAATCAGGTATGGTTAAGGATGAACAGATGTGCTCTATCAAATGACTGCTCTCACATGTCATGAAAATAGCAACTGCATTGCATAATCTCAGAACTACTGATTCATAAAGCTTTGGAAATTAGATCAGCAGTTGTACAGAAACCTTTCAATCGAAAAGGAAGATTGTGAAACACCAGCTGTTGGGTTCAATCAGTTTACCATAATAGTGATGAAATTCTGAATCTAAAGCTGATACTGCACAACCTATATACTGTATATAAAAGTAAGGCTTCTGATTTTTGGTTTTAATTGATAGAAAGAATCTGATAAAACACCCCCGGGATGAAAAGCGGGTCTATTAGTTTAAAGCAAAAATCACTGCCACATCAGACCTGGAAGGCAAAGCAACTCAGCCAACCACTTTGCATCATGCACTACAAATGTGTGCAAAACTCACTGACTTCTGCTTGCTGATTTTGTGCTGTGCACTGCAAGAACAGCAGGCAAAAAGTGTTGACCTATGAGTATTAGATATGGTTACAATGTCAGCCCAAATGAATCACAATGGTTACACCTATGCCATCCAGTGAATTTAACAGAGGAAGGCAGGCAAAAGATTCTAGAGTTGAGGGGATAGTGGGAGGATGGAGGGTGGGCAGAGGACATAAATTCATGGGAAGGGAGGTGAAAGCAGAAGTGTTGCAGGAAATGCAAGGAAAATTAGTGCTGGGAATGGGGGATAAGAGGAAGGACGAGTGCAGATTCTGTGGAGAACTTTGATGGGAGGTACAGAAAGCTGAAGTCAAGGAGATTTGCAATATGTAGAGGGTGGGGCGTGCTGGGCTTTGAGAGATACAAGGGATTATGTTGGTTGAGAAAGCATTGTTAGAATGGAAAGCAGCATTTTGGGGGTAATTTTATAAACCATTTTCTGCAAGTAAAACATGGTTTATACGGGGAGAATAGCTGTTATAAAAAGAGCTGCATCCTAAGATTTTTCCTACTTTTAAGCAATCTGTGTGTAGATCTTCTTAGAGGTAGAGCAGAGCAGGAGTTCCAATATCTGACCATATTTTATAAAATATTCCAATTATATATATATATATATATATATATATATATATATATATATATATATAATTTAATTTTTTTCCCCACAATATTAACTACTTTCCTTTGTAGAACAAGGTTCTACTAGGCACCTGGCTATAGAATGACTATATATATATATATATATATAGTCATTCTATAGCCAGGTGCCTAGTAGAACCTTGTTCTACAAAGGAAAGTAGTTAATATTGTGGGGAAAAAAATTAAATTATATATATATATATAATTATAGTCATTCTATAGCCAGGTGCCTAGTAGAACCTTGTTCTACAAAGGAAAGTAGTTAATATTGTGGGGAAAAAAAATTAAATTTATAACTTAGAAATATACTTACTAATATAGGATTAGGCTCAGTTTCTATAACATTGTAAGCCTCTGGTTAATTCTTTTCCCAGATGTAGGTTAACTCATGTCTTTAATGTGAATAACAGTACATATGTTACTTGACTCTGAGACCTTCAGGAACGATCAACATAGTAGGGCATTCATAACTTGAACAGTTACCAATTGTAGCCCCAAAAGATAATGGGTAATGGAGTTTATCACAAAGATGGAAACCATACGTATGAAGTTATTAGTAGACTGACCTATGCACTCATGCTAATATATCTTTTCCACATTTATGTGATGCGTTTGAGCTCTAAGATGTTACATTTCCTATATACGGGGCAAGCTTTTGTCCAGAATTTAGAGCATATTATATTTGCCTTTAAGACATGTATGTCCTCATATATCAATATATTAATAAACAATTGTTAATTCAAAGCACAAGCTAGTGTTTTTTTTAAATTTAGAGCTTCCACAAGTCCACAGGGACAGAGCTTGTGGTGAAGGAGCGGGAATACAGATGGAGCCTGTGGGGATAAGGTGGAGATGGAGATAGAGCCTGCAAGGACAAGGACGTTCTCCCTGTGTCATTCTCTACTGCAGAAATCTGTTGAGGCAGGTCATGTCATACAAACAGTCATCCTGCCTTGGTAATGATGATGTTACTGCTTGGGATGGCTGATGTTTGTACAGCTGAGGAGGGTGATCCACAGGATAGAGTGTTATACAGAATCGATAAAGTGTTACTCGTACAAAGGGATTATGCACTGTGTCCTATAGCATTAATAACAACTGGTATTTTTGCTGAACATGTTACATCAATGCTTCTCACGGAGAAGTGCAGAGAGTATGGTGTAGTAGTTAGAGCTATAGCCTCAATATCTTGAGGTTGTGGTTTAAACTCCACGCTTCTCCGTGTGACCATGGTTAAGTCACTTAATCCACCACTGTCCCAGGTACATTAGACAGCTTGTGAGCCCACCAGGACAGGCAGGGAAAATGCTTGAAGTACCTGTATGTAAACCACATTGAGTGTGGTTGAAAACTACAATAAGGCAGTTAACAAATCCCTTTCCCTCTAATGTTATAACTGCACATGTTCTGCACATGTAGTAGCAAGGAAAAACAAATTTGAGTGCCTCTAACACTACAAACCACTTATATGTTGGCAGGCAACACGTCCCCAAACATGTTTCCCAGCTGTAAGTGAATGATGCTTCACTCTTAAAAATGGTCAGATGGATGGGGATACCAGCACAGGGTACACTTCACATGCAGATTAAAAAAAACCCCTCTAGAGCCAAATGTTTATTACAATTCTTATATACCACTGTACAATTCAAATAAATGATTGATCTCTTCATACAGGCAACATAAGCCTTTCGAGTTGAGCATTTCTGCATTGTTTGAGCTGCTGGCCATTTACATCAGAAATATTGTTCCTTACAACTATGTCAGCTGCCTTCTGTCAAAAGGTCTGTCACATACCAAGTTGGTCAGCAGTGCAGTGATTGATAGCTAAAATTTATCATTTCCTTGACTGTCATTGTTACCTGTGCAGCTGAAACTGAACGAATCCAAAACAAAACTTCTCTGGCTCAGCCCAAAATTGGACCAACTGCCCACCTCCATCCCTCTGTCCAATGGCCCCACTCTGCATCTTGAATATTCAAGTAAAATTCTGGGAGTCATCATTGACTCTACACTTTCCTTCAATGATCTCCTCAACTCCCTAATAAAAAAATTTTTTTCAGCCTTCACATGCTGAGGAAAGTGAGAACCTGTTTCCATCAAAAACACTTTGCCATCCTTGTCCAATCCACCATCCTTTCCAGACTGGACTATTGCAACTCTATCTACCTAACCCTAACAAAGAAAAACCTTCAAAGACTCCAGCGAATTCAGAATGCCGCTGCTAAGCTTATCTTCACAAAAAGCAAATTCGACCACGTCTCACCGCTTTTGTCCAAGCTCCATTGGCTTCCGATAATCTCCAGAGTCCACTTCAAATGTGCCTGCCTTACTTTCAAGATCCTACACGGCATCCTCCCCCCCCCCCCTTTATTCCTCTTTCTTGGAATTCCTCTAACCCCAATTCTACCAGATCCACCCAAAAACTGAAACTCTCCTTTCCCTCTCTAAAAGGCGTCTCCCTTGTAGGAAAACTAGGTTCCTCCCTCCCTTTTAGAATCACTGAGCTCTGGAACAACCTTACCTCCCCTCTTAGGAATCTGTGCTCCCTCCAACTCTTCCGTAAACATCTGAAAACTTGGTTATTCTCAAAAATGTAACTCTTCCTCCCTCTCTGATTATTCTAGTCCTCTAAATTTCCTCTTCATCCTTCCCTCCTCTGGAGTTCCTTTCTACCCTAACTCCTGTTAACCGTGTCGAGCTTTGCGAATGTAGAGATGATGCAGTATACAAACCTAAGGTTTAGTTTAGTTTAGTTTATCCCAGCCTACAATCATTCTTAATATGCGCATTTCAGTTGGCACCATATAACTAGGTCTCCTCTCTCAAATGATCCATATTCATAATTAGACACATCAAATTATTATCACCAGCTCTTTTCAATTTGTATCTGGTCCCTTTAGTGCAGTTATTAGAATCCTGGAACATCAAATTCCACATCTTTGCAGATTGTATACAGCTGTTAATATTTGTGGGTAACAACCAAGAAGAAATAATTTCTGACCTCAATAGAAAGTTGAAGGATTTTAACATCTGGCTAGCAGACAACAACAATCTAACTGTAAATGCAGACAAATCCACAGCTTTGTAGCTATCACGCAACCAATCCACCTTATGTATATTTCCAGAACTTACTGGCAAACCCATCCAACTTAAGTTTGAAATCCTGACACTGGGAGTATGCTGCAAATATGAGCTAAACTTCAGACCTCAAATATTCCATGTAGTAAAAATGTGCTTCTACCACCTAAAACTACTGCAACAACTAAAACCTGTGCTGACTGCGGATAGGAAACAGAGAGTGGGGGTAAATGGACAAGACTCGGACTGGTAAAGTGTCACAAGTGGAGTGTTGCAGGGTTTGGTGTTTGAGCCCGTGCTCTTCAACATACTTATAAATAACCTGGAAACTGGTACGACGAGCGAGGTGATTAAATTTGCAGACGATACAAAGTTATTCAGAGTAGTGAAGACACAGAAGGATTGCGAAGACCTGCAACGTGACATAGCACGCTCGAGAAATGAGCTGCGAGATAGCAAATGAGGTTTAACGTGGATAAATGTAAGGTGATGTATGTCGGTAACAAAAACCTTATACATGAATACAGGAGAGACCCCCCCCCAGGAAAGAGACTTGGGAGTACTGGTAAACAAGTCAATAAAGCCGTCCGCGCAATGCACGGTGGCGGCAAAAAGGGCGAACAGAATGCTAGGAATGATTAAGAAGGGGATCACGAACAGATTGGAGAAGGTTGTCATGCCGCTGTGCCGGGCCATAGTACCTGGAATACTACATCCAGCACTGGTCGCCATACATGAAGAAGGACATAGTACTACTCAAAAGGATCCAGAGAAGAGCGACTAAAATGGTTAAGGGCCTGAAGGAGTTGATGTACAGTGAGAGATTAGAGAAACTGGGCCTCTTCTCCCTTGAAAAGAGGAGACTGAGAGGGGACATGATCGAAACATTCAAGATAATGAAAGGAATAGACTTAGTAGTTAAAGCCAGGTTGTTTACCCTCTCCAAGGTAGAGAGAATGAGAGGGCACTCTCTAAAGTTGAAAGGGGATAGATTCCGTACAAATGTAAGCAAGTTCTACTTCACCCAGAGAGTGGTGGAAAATTGGAACGCTCTCCCGGAGGCTATCATAGGGGAAAACACCCTCCAGGGATTCAAGACAAAGTTAGACAAGTTCCTGCTGAACCAGAATGTACGCAGGTAAGGCTAGACTCAATTAGGGTACTGGTCTTTGACCTAAGGGCCGCTGTGGGAGTGGACTGCTGGGCACGATGGACCACTGGTCTGACCCAGCAGCGGTAATTCTTATGTTCTTAAAACTAATTCATGCTTTTATTACTAATCGGCTAGATTACTGTAACACATTATTTTTAGGGTCAAGAATAGCCAACCTCTTCCGCCTATGGCTAATCCAAAATGCTATGGACAGGCTTCTAACAGGCACACGCAGTACTGACCACATTACACCAGTACTATTGAAATTACTCTGCCTACCAGTAACCAAATTAATTGAATTTTAAGCTGCTTTGTCTAGTCTTCAAAACCTGGCATCTTCATCTTCCAGAATACCTGTTGTGACAGGGAAGCTCCTGTCACAGTGAAAACTACTGCTAAAACTCCCCAGAATGCAGCACAGGGCTCTGTAAAACCCGGCATGGAGCTAGGACAGCTGGCTCAGCCAAATGAATGCAAGCCCAGGCAGGTTCCAGCACAGCTGAAGAGCCAATTAAGGAAGGCTCTGAAAACCACTAATTTCCCCTATCACTCCTTTCCAGAGGTCAGGGAGAAACCTGAGACCAATATAGAGAGGGGTGGAGTCAGACCCAGGAGATTGCCTTATAGGCAGAGTCAGTTTACAGACGAGAGGAAGCAGGACGGGAGGAAGCAGGAGAGGAGGAAGCAAGAGAGGAGGAAGCAAGAGAGAGAGAATGAGGACACAGCTGTCTCTGATGAGAGCAGCCAAACTACTCCAGGAGTTTCCAGGTCACAGAGGGTGCCTGAATCCCAGCATGAGCGTATGGCAGGAAGCCAGCACCTAAGGAAAGGTGGTGCAGCACTTGGGAGGTACAGTGACTGGCAACTTAAACCCCAGAGAGAAGGGCTGAGAAATTATCCCCAGGGAAAGGCTGCAAGTATTTTGGCAGACTTGCAGAGAGGGGGATGGGCAGCACAACCTGAGAGAAGTAATGAAACTTTAAGCCAAGGTTCCCATGAGGGTGAGTGGGAAATGTGCAGTGTCCTGAGTAGTATGAGTGAAGAGGACATGGACCTGGGGGAATACAATATGTGAGAGTCCTCAGCTGAGCTCCTGAAGAACGTTCCCTCATTGTATGTGTTTCCCGATAGCCAGAGCAGTGCTGGCCAAGTTAATGAGGTGAGAACAATGTGTTAAGCAAATGAAGAGAGCTGAGAGGAGAAAAGGCTTGAAGCAAGCCGTGCTCAGCTAAAGAAGCTAAACGGTGTTAAATGTCCAGAGAGATCAATAAATCCCAGTGGGGATACAAGCCAAGGAAGGCTCTGAACTGATAATATTTTGATGTTATAATAATTTTTGCTGTTTATAAAGAGGTGCAATCCAGCTCCTCAGTAGAACACCTGAACTGGACTATCATAGTGTGCAGGAGGCACCTAAAGGACTGTAACCAACCAAGGTGAATGTTTTTCTTTCTTTTTGCTTGTGTTTTCTTTTCTGTATACTTTGGGACCGTAATAAACCTGATACTATTTTCCAAGGAATCCGGTATCCGGGTCTTCCTTTCACTACCATATAAAAGGCGTACTAAAAATCTTACTTGTGGCCCGGACCATAGCTTCCCACCTACTCGGGGACGGGCCCGGCCACACTGTCCAAGCAACTGGCCAGATATCAACCTAATAGAGCTCTAAGATCATCTCAACATGACCGATTTGAAATCCCAGGTCTGAGAGATATAAAACTACAATCAAGTAGAAAGAGAGCCTTTGCTTATGTGGGTCCTAATCTATGGAAACCCATACTTGAAGGATTCATTGAAGAAGCCCCATACCTTTCCTTCCGAAAACAATTAAAATCAACTCTATTGTACTAACACTATGGAACCCTATGCGATTACTCATCATAGTCTGTGTATGAGCGTTTAGCATTTACAATAATAACCCTAGTTCTTACTAATCTTTGTGTCTCTAATTCTCATATCTTCATTGCTCCTGCCCTCTTTCTCTTTTCTTGTCCTCTATCGATCCTTTCACCTTTCTTTTACACTTGGATGCTTTGTAAACGTATAACTCCTATCCCTATTTTAGGTTGTTTTTTGGGGTTGTTTGTTGTTGTTTGTTTTTTTTTTTTTTTTTTGTAACTTCCACTTCTATTGTAGTAACATCATAAACCGCTTAATACTCACATACTAGTGGTATATCAAATGTAATAAATCCAATCCAATATTCCGTATGAATAGCACAATCTGGGAAAAGGGTGGACATTCAGACACATTTTAAATTTCATGGAAGTTTCATGCACATGGAAAAGATGTGCCTATCATGGTAGCATCTCTACATGAATAATGTATTTACGTTAAGGCTGCTAATTGGATCCAGATTCACAGGACAGGATTGATGCAGTCCTGGGTTTACCCCGGTACGTGCTGGGACTTGTAATCTTGGGGGTTTTTTTGAGAATGCAATAGGGAAAATCAGAACAATGTCTGCATGTAATGGAGTAAACCCAGGATTGGATCAACCCTGTA
Source organism: Geotrypetes seraphini (assembly GCF_902459505.1). Classification (NCBI taxonomy): domain Eukaryota; kingdom Metazoa; phylum Chordata; class Amphibia; order Gymnophiona; family Dermophiidae; genus Geotrypetes; species Geotrypetes seraphini. The sequence goes on along the minus strand of NC_047090.1, from coordinate 69,469,060 downwards.
TTCCAGATCTGGATCCAGTCGACAGCCTTAATTTACATCTTCTATTCAAAAACCTGAAATAGACTATTCAGTATTGCATCACAACAGTACTCGTGTTTCTCAGAATTCAGCAACATAAAACAGAGGATGCAGCATGTAACAGAGAGATGTGCATTGTCTATGGCATAGTGGCAACACACAAATTGTGGACAGTGCCCTTGACCACCTATGAAAGGGTGCTGAAAAGTTCTTAGCCCACCCAACCAACTTCCTAAATTCTAAGTGTTATTTTGCCATAGTAGCTGAAAAGAGTTTTCTTATATCGTTAAATGCCAATTTTCAGAAATGAAATTCTATGTTTTGATATTGTTTCAAATCATTGATTGAACCATATCCACATCATTCTCTTCTTGGTTGGGCTGAGAACCTTTCAGTTCCCCTCATACATCTAGTGCCATCTGTTTCCTTATCTGGAACCTGGATATACTCGAGAGATAGTAGCATACCTAGTGTATTTGACACTTGGAGACGATCATTTTTTAACACCCCCCTCCTTTATATTAATAAAATTTTTAGTAATAATCTATGAGTTGCACAACAAGGGTGTATCTAGGAAAAGGCACCATCTTAAACATTGCAAAGAGCACTACTGTAGATCATCAATACACCCATTGTAGAACTAAACAAGCCAGATTAGTACATATCAATCCTGCAGTCAATGCTAACAGAAAACCATGTCTTTTTCATACACACAGAACATAGATACACCCTCGCCCAGATTAGTATAAGTAACCACAAAATAAAAATAGAAGTACTGTATGTAGACAAAGTTAAACTGAATTGCCAGGAAGCCAGTCTCAGTCCCCTATACCGTACAAAATATATAAGAATATAAGAATTGCCATATTGGGACAGACCGAAAGGTCCATCAAGCCTAGTATTCTGTTTCCAACAGTGGCCAACTCAAGTTCCAAGTACCTAGCTAGATTCCAAGTAGAAAGCAGATGTAAATTTCAAAAAACCTGACACATAGCAATCACTACTTTACAAATTAACAAATAGAAACAAAAAAATGGAAACTATGATAATATTATATTATTGGACTAGTATATTTTTCAGTTAGTGTTCAGAGGCCAAAACCTCCTTCCTCAGATCAGTACAATATACAGTACTCCCCCGGTCATTCACGGTTGGCGATTTGTGGTCCCGGTCATTTGCAATATTTTCTGACCGCGAATGACCAGGACCGCAAGAGGCTGCGACCATGAATGACCAGGCAGGAGAGGGCAGCCGGAGAGGCAGGAGAGAGCAGCCGGAGCAACTGTGAGTGAAGGAAATCACTCGCGGTATGCTCCGACCGCCTCTTCCTGCACTAAAGTCGAGCCTCACCAGGCCAATCAGGTTTTCAGGATAGCCCTAATGACTATGCATGGAGCAGATTTACATGCCTGTCACTTTCATTATGTACAAATCGCACTCATGCATAGTCATTAGGGCTATCTTGAAAACCCGATTGACCTGGTGGTCCTCCAGGACAGGGCTGGGGACCACTGCTCTAAGACATCTGCAAAGGGATACAGGGGATCTTAATATAGATCTGGATGAATTTTATAAAGTTTTGCCCCTTTTTTTAGTTCCCCTTAAAAGTGGCACAATATTATAATCTGAGTAGCGCCTTTGATCTAGTAGTAGATCATGCTTGAATGCTTTAGGATTAGATGGTAAAGTTTATTCATGGCTTAAGGAATTTCTGGAATCAAGATCTTATCAAGTTAGATTCCAGACTCAATTCTCCTTTAGTTGGAAAAATGCGGTGTCCCTCGGGGATCCCTGTTATCACCTACATTGTTTAATGTTTATCTCTTGTCCCTTGGTTCGTGCTTAAAAGACTTGGATAGTAGATTATTTAGTTATGCCAATGACATAACAATAGTCATACCTTATAATTTGGTTCTATCTCAGATTTCTACCACAATTGAAACTGTATTAGAAAGGATGAATCTTTGTATGCAGCAATTTAAATTAAAGCTTAATTCTGACAAAACAAAATTTTTTGTAGCATTCCCAAGTAAAACTGCTCATGAACCTTCTATTCAAATTCATTCAATATCTTACAAAATTAACACTACAATTAAAATATTAGGAATCATTTTAGACCAACATCTCACGATGAAAAGTCAGATAGAAGCTTTTGTACGTAAAAGTTATTTTACTTTATGGAGGTTGTAAACAATTAGACCTTACTTTGAATTTTCTGCTTTTAAGCTACTGATTCAGTCACTTTTACTGAGTCTCCTTGACTATTGTAATATCGTTTACTTAACAGTCGCTAAGAAAGAGTTATCAAGACTATCACTAATTCAAAATACAGCAGTAAGACTGATTTACGGACTGAGAAAATATGATCATGTAACGCCATTTTATTGTGAACTTCATTGGTTGCCTGTGGAGGCTCGGGTTTTGTTCAAGCTCGGCTGTTTTTGTTATAAGGTTCTTTACGGCTCAGCCACAATTTACCTGCTTGATAGCTTTATTATAGCTACACATAACAATAATAGAAAAACACATACTTTGTTCAATTTCCCTCCCGTAAAAGGTTGTAAAAATAAGAAATTCCTCAATCATGTCCTAGCATTCCAGGCAACTTTCCGCTGATTCTTACAAACATTTCAGGAAGAAGTTGAAAACCTATTTTTTCCTTAAATACTTGACTAATTAATCCATTCTTTCTATGTAATATGTTATAATTAATAATTTTTTGTAAACCGCATAGAACTTTTGGTAATGTGGTTAACAAGTACATTGTAATGTAATTAGACATGTAACATGCTTTTTCATTTTTTACTTTACATCTTTCATCTTTTGGAGGGCCTTTTATTTTCTTTTTTCTGGTACTAACTTTTGCACTATTGTTAATATTTTGTCACATTTTTTCACTTTTGTTTCCCTATATTTATTTAGAATGAGTGTTAAATAGGCCAATTAACTAAAGATGACATATAATTGTAATCTATACTTTTGACTGTGGATCTCTTTGAATGTGAGATTTGCAACAAAGAAGGTAATATATAATGTTTTAATGAGGTATGTGAGAAAATACAAGGAGTGGACTCGTGGTTAGAATCCCTGCCTCAGTACCCTGAGGTTGTGGGTTCAATCCCCAAGCTGCTCCTTGTCTCCCTGGGCAAATTACTTAATCCTTCATTGTTCCAGGTACTGTTAGATTGTAAACCCACTGGGACAGATTGGGAGAAATACTTAAGATTATTTATTTATTTAATTTAATTTCTATTCTATTCTCCTCAACGAGCCCAGAATGGGTTACAGGTTAACATACACAATATACAGTTAACGGGTTACAATTTGCCATAGTTACAACACAAATCCTTTCAATGCAAGATTTATCCTAACTTGACACATACTAGGGATTTAAACCCAATATACATAATATATAGTTTACAGGTAACAATTTGCTATAGTTACAGAGCAAGTAACTGAATGAATAGAAGCATTATATACGAAATGTAAATAAATGTTTTTTTCTTTCTCTTTGTATTGGAAGATATACATGTGAACACTCTAAGAAAGGATGGTGGTTCATTAGAATGAGACTTGGAACACTAAAAGATGACATCACTTACCTATGTGGCTCTTCAAGTGGTTTGGGAAGTTGTCGGTACTCTGCTCTTTTCTCCAGGATGCCTTGTGATTGGAGCCTATTGGATCGTGGTGAGTCGGTGTCGGTTTGGGTGCTGGGCCTCTCCCTTCTTCTGACCGACTTGTGTGTGACATGTGCGCATGGAATCCTGAATCTATCATTCTGTATTTACTAGATTTGATTGACTGATTTGGAAAATTTTCTGGATATAAAATATATTGGAGTAAATCGGAGGTTCTTCCGCTAAAAGTACACTGTCCAAAAGGATTATTTGACTTATTCCTTTTTCTTTGGAAGGAAGAGGGTATAAAATATTTAGGTATTTGGATTCAAAAAATGTTGGAAGAGACGATGAAAGTAAATGAAAAATCCTTATTGATAAAGGTCTCAGAAATGTGTGAGCAATGGAACCCACTACATCTATCTTGGTGGGGGAGAGTCCAAATGGTTAAGATGATGATTTTGCCTGTGTTTTGCTACCAAATGGGTATGCTGACAATTTATTTTCAGGGGTCCTTTTACAAGTTAAATAGCATTCTTACCAAATTTATTTGGCTAGGTAAAACTGCTAGAATTGCTTTAGTATCTTTACAAAAACCAATTGCAGCGGATGGGGTAAATTTCCCAAACTTATATAGGTATCATCAGACCTATATACTGCATCAGGGTATGTATTGGGTCCTTCCTGATCTCATGGAACATCTTCCTGATTGATTGTACTTAGAATGGCAACTTATGTCCCCATTACAATTGTCTCATGTGTTGAGTATCAAGTTATCTAGTTATGTTATGAACAATAGTATATTATTTGATACCTGGAAAACCTTGAAATTTATTAACAATTTAACAGAAATTCCAGTAGAGTATTCCATGTGCCAATCCTTATGGCTAAACTCCAGGATTCAAATTGGCGTGTCTAAGATCGCCTGGAATCATTGGATACAGGCAGGCATACGTACATTAGATCAGTGTTTTTCAACCGCTGTTCCGCGGCACACTAGTGTGCCGCGAGATGTTGCCTGGTGTGCCGCAGGGCCGCCATCAGGGCAGTACTACCAGTCCTGCATTCAGGGGCCCGGAGCTGACAGGGGGCCCGAGGCAGGGGCGCCAGTAGCTCGCCAAGGCAAAGTGAGTCGATCACCCAGGACTCACTTTGTCTTGGCGATCTAATCTATCGAGCCGATAAGTCTTCTTCTCCCCGACGTCAATTCTGCAGTCGGAGAGGAAGTTCGGGCCAGCCAATCGCTGCCTGGCTGGGCGGAACTTCCTCTCCGATTGCAGAATTGACGTCAGGGAGAGCATGCGTCGGCGTCGGCTTAGGGGCCTGTTATCCATTGGTGGGTCCTGTTCCCCGATGGCAGTGGCAGTGGCTTGGGGAACGGCAGGGAGAAAGAAAGGGGGCAGGCAGGGAAACAGAAGGAAAGAAGAGAAACAGAAAAAAAGAAAGAAAGGTCAGGGAGAGAGGAAGAAAAAGTTGGGGGAGGGAATGAGGTGTGGAGGAGAGAAAGCATACAGGCTGATAGAAGGGAAGAAAGATTGGATGCACAGTCAGAAGAAGAAAGTGCAACCAGAAATCACTAGACAAGGTAGGAAAAATTATTTTATTTTAAATTTAGCAAAGTGGAGGCAGTATTACCACAGTTTTCAAAGGAATTTGCCCAAATAACTTAATAGTTAACTGGGTAAATTCCCAGAGATGAAAACTTCCCTTCACTTACTATGCACAGTTCTGAATTTATATCTGCTGTCTATATTTTACAATATGGTCACCTTTTACTAAACCGCAATAGTGGTTTTTAGCGCAGGGAGCCTATGAGCGTCAAGAGCAGCGCTGGGCATTCAGCGCAGCTCCCTGCGCTAAAAACTGCTATTGTGGTTTAATAAAAAGGATGGAGGGTATATTTGTCTATTTTTGTATGCTATAAAAACCAAATACAGAGAGAGACTGAGAGCTGTTGACGAAGAGCTACGTGTATGTCTTTCTTCAATTCCAGCCAGAATATCAGCTTTGTGTTCAGCCAAACAGGCCCAGGTTTCGCACTGAATAAAGTATTTTATAATTTTTCACTATTCTGTCTACTTAATATTTCATAATAAAGTAATTATAAAATACTTTCTTTGTGTTTATTTGATTCCTATTCAAGAGAATTATTTTATATATAGTCAATATAGGCACAGAGTTAAATTTTTTAACATTTTCTAATGGTGGTGTGCCTCGTGATTTTTTTCATGAAACAAGTGTGCCTTTGCCCAAAAAAGGTTGAAAAACACTGCATTAGATAATGTTATATCAAATGGGAAAATGCTTGATTTTTCACGACTGCAACAATCTTTTGGTATTTCAAAGTCTCAAATTTATAAGTGGTGGCAGTTGAAGGTACAGGTATAAATATCGACTTTTTCTTATTATGACGGGGATAGCCATGCAAATGGTTACTCGCAACTGGAAAAATTGAGATCGCCTTAGTTTTACTTTTTGGTGGGCGAATCTATGCTTAATTTATAAGTATGAGAAAATGAATGCTGACATGCTAGGGCATACTAAGATATTCAAATTAGTTTGGGGTCCATTGACATCTTATGTAGCATTGTTATAGTTGTCCTTTATCTTTATTTCCCGTTGTTTAGCACCCACACATCCAGGAGAGGGGGGGGGGATATATCTTTTGTTTGGTATTATTCCCTGATGGAAAATATTGGACGGGAGAGGGAGTTTTATTTTTATATTAATACTGATTGATTATACGTGCTTATTTGATTAGTGTGTTTTGTATGTATATTGTATTGCACTTTTTGTTGGATTTGAAAACTTAATAAAGATTTTTTTAAAAAAGGAAGATATACATGGATTGTTTTTTGCTATGCATTTGTCAAGTGTAGCAGGATGGAAAATACTATACACTAGCGGGGCTCATAATAATAATAAAAAAAAAAACATTCAAAAAATGGCCTAAATTGGTACTTGGACATTGAAAAAGCCAGATCGTCCAAGTACCGATAATCAAAGCTGGTTTTAGATGTATCTAAAACCAGCTTAGGCCTTTACCCTGCCTCTAAATGCCTAGAGCGAAAAGAAGCGTTTTTAGAGGAGGGGAAAGGGCTGGAGGTGGGCCGACCTAGACTTAGTTGTTCAGCAAATATAACCAAAAACTTTAACAGGTTGCCCAGTCAGAACTTAGACCAAGTCAAAACAGGTATAAGTTCTGAATAGGGGCTGCTGAGCTGATCGCGGCTGTTGTGATTAGCTCAGCAGCCCAGGCAACCTGCCCACCCCCCATCACAACGATCACAGCAGGAGAGATGGCTCATCTCCCCTCCTGCGAATGCATTCCCCCCCCCGAACTGCCACGAACCGCAGCAGGAGAGATGCCCAGTCTCTCCCTCCTGCCGTGGTTCGCGGCAGTTCAGGGGGGATCACGATCATGGCAGGAGAGATGCCCAATCTCTCCTGCCGAGATCATGATCTACCTCCACCCCAAAACCCCGACAATACTGGCAGGAGGGAGCCCAACCCCTCCTGCCGAGGCGACACCCCCTCCCCTTCAGACAATACCGGCAGCCCAACCCCTCCTGCCGAGGCACGAGCCCCACGCGACCCCGACCCCCTCAAATACTGGCAGGAGGGAGCCCAACCCCTTCTGCCGAGGTGACACCCCACCCCCAGACAAAACCAGAAGAAGGGAGCCCAACTACTCCTGCCGAGGTCATCCCCCACCCCCCTAAAATATAGGCAAGAAGGATCCCAGGCCCCCCTCCCAGGGTGCCCCCCCATGACTGCCCCCCAAACCCCTGATTGCCCCTAAACCCCCAAACAGCCCCCTATCCCCCTGTGACCTCTCCCACCTCCGACCCCCCCCTGAACTTATGTTAATGTGGCCGGACAGAAGGGGCCCAAGCCCATCTGCCCGGCAGGCCTGCCATCCTTCGAATAGCAGGCCTAGGGCCTGATTGGGCCAGGTGGTATTATTTTTTTTATAGTAAGATGTAGCCCATCATTACAATATAGTCTCTTGTTTTTACATGTATTTCCCCATCTTCCTATGTCCCTAAAGCCTTTTGTGACACCAGGCTCTGAACCACCTATTGAAGATCTCAGTATCTCTTTCCTCTCTTTTTCCATACGTGGGCAGTAGTTCCGAAAAAGCTTCAGTCTTTACAAAAGGTTTTAACCTCTCCCCCAGCTTCTGAAAAGCTTTCAATGCCATAAGTGGAGTATTGCTAGTTTGGTCATTTGTTCCCAAGTAGATAACATCAGCTTTAGAATTGTTAGATTCTTCCCTAATTATAAACAGTATTTGTTTGGTATTCCTGGTAGCCAAGGATCCTAGGAGACACTTCACTATTTTAGGCTCCTTGACTTGTGTCCCAAGGTTAATGCCTCTTATGATGGAATCTCCTAACAACAACAATTTTCCTGATTGAGCTTTCTTTTTTTTTCCCTTTGGGAGTACTTTTCTTCTTCAGTTACCTTCATTGATTCCAGTTTCTTCTCAATTCTTTTTTCTTGAGTATTGCAATGCTCTAATAGAGCATAAGAATTCTGTAGGTGCAACAATTGTGAGAGTGGATGTTTTTGTGTCACATGTCACAATCTATCTGACCCTTCTATGATCCATTTATTTTTGAATTGTTTTATTCTTTGAGGCAGTGGTGGTAAATTGGTATGATTCTGTGGCGTGATGGAAGCAGATTAAATTGTCTCCAATTCCTGATTAAGCTTACAGAGCTCTTACTTAATACTAGAAAGCTGAAGACAGATGAGGCAGGCCCTAAATCTCCAGATGGTGTGCCTTGGAACTAAGGCAATACAGTGATTGCACTGAATAAAAGTCATCCTGATTGGTTGGTATAGGAATTGGCTGAGAAGTATTCTTCATTATTGAATTGTTTATATATCAGTAGCAAACCCTGGGGTGGGTGAGACTAAAGTCCCTAATTCAGGTGGGGAGGAGCCGGCAGTTATGCAGGTGCTGGCATCCGCATAGCTATTCTGACAAATCTAGGATCAAAGTCAGTGGTGTATTGAGGGAAGCTGGCACTCGGGGTGAAGGCGCCTGGTATAGCAGCACTATGCACTCTGACATTCTCTTACATGCTGCTCACACTGGCCTCATCCTTCCCTGTGAAGTCAATTTCTGGTTTCCACAAACAGGAAGTGACATCAGAGAGATGGATGAGGCCATCGCAAGCAGCAGGTAAGAGATGCTGCTTGCAACTGGTGAAAATTTTGAAGAGGTATAGGGGAGCAGAGAAGGGTGCATGGGGAGGGGGAAGAAAATTGATGCTGGCACCCTGACCAACGCAGCACCTGGAGTGGTCCACTGCCTCAACCCCCCCCCCCCCCCCATTACTATACCAGTGGCTGAAGTACTGCAAAGCTGCAGCTAGAGGTTGTGGCAACATTTTGTTGAGGCAGCTGCTAGGGGCAGGAGCAAGTGAGGTTTGCTCCTGTCCCATTGCACCACTGGTCCATGAATTTAGATAGGCCCTGGATGGGCCTATCCTGACTAGCAGGAAGGGGTTGGGAGGTAGGTTTTAGCTTTGTCGGAGTGTGTGATAATGGAGTCTAGATCTATAGGGGTTAAGTAGGAGGGAGATGTAGACCTTGCCGGGGGTGGGGGTGGGGGTGGGGGTGGGAGGGGTGTCTGGGCCTCACCAGAGTGGATCAGAACTGGAGAGTGAAGGAAGAGGGAATTTGTAAAAGCACAGGGCACCTTTTTATTTCATATGGGTCCCAACTGATATTCAACCAGGTGCAACATAACTGTCTTATATGCAGAAATGCCAAGTTGCATGCATTTGGCGCCCTTCTCCAGCTCACATGCACAAATGTCATTTTTTCCATCATTGGTGCCTTCCCCCCTTCTTCATGATAAAGCAGTGCTCTTACTCTTTCTCTCTCACTCCCACCTTCCAGTCCTTTAAGTGTCTCACTGTAGATCACTGGTAGCAGCAGCTCTGAAGCTGGGCTACAGGATCTTCCCTGTGCCAATTCTGACTTCGCCATAAACAGGCAATAAAATCAAAGGAGGCAGAACCAGCAAAGAGAAGGTCCTGCAAGCTGGCTGATACAGTCTCAGTGCTGCTACTGCCAGCAATCTAGGGTGAGACACTTAAAGGACTGGATAGGGTGGTGGTTAGGGATAGGGTTACCATAAGGCTCCAGAAAAAGGCTGACGGAAGTTTCAATCTAAGAACATAAGAATAGCCTTACTGGATCAGATCAATCCAAGTTTCCAAGTTTATTAATTTCTTGATATACTGTCCATCAAAATATTTCTGGACGGTTTACAATCAATAAAATAGTTTTAAAAGCAAATGTTAAAAAAAAAGGAAAAAAATAAAAACTCATCACAAAATTTAGTGAGGGGTGGGGGTGGGGCTTACATGACTTAAAACTGACAACACAGGAGGGGAAACAACAGGAGGCGGTAAAAAAATACATCGAGATAAAAATAAATATAAATGAAAACACATTAGGGGTTAGTTCACTTCTAGAGAGGCGCTTGGAATTGATACCCTGAGGTGAAAATTATTTCATGGAAAGTAGATCGGATCCTGAATTAAGTATCATAAGCGCCCTTGAATAAAAAGGTTTTGAGTTTTGTCTTGAATAATGGGAGAGTGGACTCTTGCTTTATATGTAGTAGAAGTGTGTTCCAAAGTGAGGGCACCATGACTGAGAAGATGGAATTTCTGGTAGTATCGTAGAAGATTTCTCAGATGGAGGGGACAACAAGAAGGTCCTGATGGTTAGAGCGGAGTGCACGAGAAGAGGCATAGGGGGTCCATCTAGTTCAGTATGCCGTCTTCACGGAGGCCAAGCCAAGTCACAAGTACCTGGCAAAAGTCCAAATAGTAGCAGCATTCCATGCCACCGATCCAGGGCAAGCAGTGGCTTCTCCCATGTTGTCAACAGCAGTTTATGGACTTTTCCTCCAGGAATTTGTCCAAACCTTTTTTAAAACCAGCTACATTAATCGCTCTTACCACATCCTCTGACAACGAATTCTAGAGCTTAACTATTCTGAGTGAAAAAATATTTCCTTCTATTGGTTTTAAAAGTATTACTCTTTACCTTCATCGAGTGTCCCCAAGTCTTTGTTGATCGATTTTTTACTGCATCAAGATTTACTTGTACCCGTTCTACACCACTCAGGATTTTGTAGACTTTAATCATATCCCCCCTCAACTGTCTCTTTTCCAAGCTGAAAAGCCTTAACCTCTTTAGTCTTTCCTCATACGAGAGAAGTAACATCCCCTTTATCATCTTGGTCGCTCTTTTTTGAACCTTTTCTAGTGCCACTATATCTCTTTTGAGCTCTGTCCTCCTTACTTCCTTTGCTTAAAATGGAAGTAAAACCTGGATGTCTCAATCCATCTTCCTTTTTCTGGAGTTGGTGAATCTGGGAATGAAGAGCGCAGTCTTACTGTGAGGGGAAGGGATGAGGCAGTGGAACAATGCTGGACACATGGATGATGACAGGTATGTGAGGGGGAGTGCTGGACAGGGCAAGAATGTGGGCACAGAAAGGGGATGCTCCAAATGGTGGAAGAATGGGGCAGGGGCACAGAAAATACTGGATAGGGTGAATAATTGCACAGAGGGAAGATGAATGGTGGACATGGAGAGAGAAGAAATGCCAAATAGACCTTAACAAGAGAGTTAACAGGAGACAGAGGAGAACAGAAATCAGAGACTGGGACCAATGTTATAAGAAAAATAAAATGACTAGACCACAAAAGTAGAAAAAAAAGAACTTTATTTTTTATTTATTGATTAGTGCTGGAATTTTTGGAATGTACATCTGCCAGAACTGATTTTAGTCATGGCTAGAGCCAATGAAATAAAAATCTCTGGCATTCTCCAGCATATTAGTGGTAACGGGATGGGCAGTCCTTGGTATCTCTGTATGTGGGCCCTGGCTGAATATCAGCCGGGACCAACATATGCTCCAGAGCCACTAAATACTCAGTTAGCCTCGGATATTCAGTGCCAGTGCAAGACATGGCCCAGCACTGACTATCTGGGGCTAACTCTGCCTGCAACAGTCAGTGTTTAAAAAAAAAAAAAAAATACTGATCCCTGTGTGCTGAATCTGCCAGACTGTTTCTAAAATCAAGGTTTTACGTTTAGAGAAATGAAAGAAAAAAGAGAAAGGTCCCTGGACCTATTACAGCTTCAAACATGGAAGCATAAGACTTTAAAGAATTAAAAGGGAAAGGAATTGGGACTTGTATACTGCCTTTTTGTAGTTTTACACTCAAAGTGGTTTACGTAAGGATACGTCAAGACTTTTCCCCTTTCCCTCTATCATCATCAGTGGAGGATTAGTGACTTCCCAGGATTACAACGAGCAGTTTCGGGTTTGAACCCACAAGCTCAGGGTGCTGAGGCTATAGCTCTAACTACTACTCCACAGGAGAAAGGGGCCCATATGATGGTGAGTTTTCAGAGTTCATGCCATTCAAAAACATAGGCTATCCCATTACCAAGAATTACAATAATTACGACTTACAATAATACAGAATACAGTGGTCAGAATGATTTATGGCCTGAAGAAATTAGATCATGTTATACCCTTTTATCACGTACTAGTCTTATAGCCCATTACATTAACGGGTGCTAGAATATATGTGTGTGTGTCTGTCTTTATTTCTTTCTCTCTCTCTCCTTAGCCGCTTTCTTTCTTTCTGTCTTTCTTTTTCCTTGGCTGTCCATCACCACCCCTTGCCTGCTCCCCGTCCATTCTCCCTTCCTTTTACCTCCCCTGTGTCCACCACCACCCCTTCACTGCTCTCCTTATGCAGCAGCAGCCCTTCTCCCTTTGTTTTACCTCCCCTCTGTCCAGCAGCACCTCTTTCCTTCTCCCCCTGTCCAACATTAGGCCTCTGTTCCTTTTTCTTCACCCCCCTTATCTATCAGCACCTCTTTCCTTCTCCCCCTGTCCAGCAGTAGGCGTCCCTTCCTTTTTCTCCCCCCCTCCTTCTTATCCCTATGATACACTTACCTTGCTCTGCCCCTGATCAGAGGTTTCCAACAGCCGCCCAGTTGCACCCATTGGAAAAGTTCCCTCTGCTGCATCCCGCACCCCTCCTGACGCGACTCTCGTTGTCTTTCTTTCTTTCTGTCTGTCTCTGTCCCTGGCCCCCTTTGTCTGTCTGTCTTTCTGTGTATCTCCCTGCCCCTGTATCTTTCTTCTTTTCTTTTTGTCTCCCTTCCTCCCTCTGTCTGTCTGTCCAAAGCAGCATTCCCTCCCCCTCCATTTCTCTCCCCCCACACCAGTTCCCTGTGCAGCAGCATTAGCGTTTCCTCTACCCCCCTTTCCCTTCCCGCGGTCCCGACTACGAACCTGGCGATTCCAGCGTGTGCAGCAGTCTTCACACGCTGCTACGGGTCCTTCTACTGCCCTGATTTACTCTGGCACGTCCCTGATGACATCATCAGAGATGCGGCAGAGCAAATCAGGGCAATTGAAGGGTCCGAAGCAATGTGTGTAGACTGCTGCACATGCTGCTGGAATTGCCAGGATTGTAGTCGGGACTGCGGGAAGGGAAGGGGGGCAAAGGACCCGGGTCCCAGACGGCAGGGTCAGTTTAAGAGCCGGGGTGGAAAGTTGCTGGGCTCCTCTCTCCTACGAGAAACCCCCCAACCCCCTGCAGGAGGAGCGGAGATTGGCGGCTGGCTGCGGTCCCGGCTTGTGCAGGCGATCGGCGACTGGTGACGTAGTAAGCGTGCATGCGCACTCCTGCGGCCACAGACCTACTGATCACAGAACACGCAGATAGGAGTGCGCATGCGCGGCTAGCGTTTTATTATATAGGAGTGCATTGGCTGCCAATGGAGGCTCGGGTATTGTTTAAACTAGGCTGTTTCTGTTACAAGGCTGTTTATGGTACAGCCCCTTCTTACTTAGTCAGTAGATTTTCTTTAGCATCAGACAGATATAGTAGAAGAACTCATCCTTTGTTTAATTTTCCATCTGTCCAGGGTTGCAGGAGTAATAAATTTCTGAATCATACTTTGGCATCTCAGGCAGCTCTTCATGACAACGAATTCCGAATATTGTTGCTTACTACCCATTCCTATGGCCATTTTAGAAAACAAATGAAGACCTATCTTTTTTCTAAATATTTGACTGTTTAACGAATCATCTTATTTCATGTAACATGTTTACTTTTATAACTTTTTGTAAACCGCGTTGAACTTCTGGTTACGTGGTCAATAAGCACAATGTTATGTTAGGAAATGAAAAAGAGAAACAATAAGTGAAAATATTTTGGCATGTGTGGGGGTCTCATTAATATAAAGCAGCAAAATGATGGATTAGCCAATCAGTGTATTCAGCTTACTAGAAACTTGGACAAAGCACAGATTTGAGTCCAATATACTCGGAAAAAACAAGACATTAGAATAGTGAGCAATTAGAACATTTTAGGAAAGCAATGAAACATCTAAAGCAGGGCCAGCTCAAGAGATTACAAATCCCCAGCCCATACCCCACCCAGCTCTGGTCCAAGCTCTGCCCCCCCCCGGTCAATTACCTCCTCCCTCCTCTGATGCTCTGCCCAGTCCCAGCTTTCCTATGAAGCTGCTTCAATGGCCAGTTGCAGAGAGGAGGGAGTGCCAGCGTCACTGTCGAGCAGTAGCATCAGAGGAGGGAAGTACAACACTCAACTTCCCTCCTCTGATGCTGGCCCTTCCCCCTCTCGGTGGATGGCTTTTGAAGCCACATCCTGATGGGACTGGGCAACAGCATCAGAAGAGGAAGAGGAAAAAAGGAGGTAGAGGTCCGACAAGTGGATCATTTTTTCACTCCGTCAAAAATTATAAAGACTAGGGGGGCACTCAAAAAGTTACAGGGAAATACTGTTAAACCCAATAGGAGGAAATATTTTTTCACTCAGAAAATAGTTAAGTTCTGGAACGCATTATCAGAGGTTGTGGTAAGACCGGATAGCGTAGCTTGTTTTAAGAAAGGTTTGGACAATTTCCTGGAGGAAAAGTCCATTGATATTGAGAAAGTCATGGGGGAAGCCACTGCTTGCCCTGGATCAGTAGCATGGAATGTTGCTACTCCTGGGGTTTTGGCCAGGTACTAGGGACCTGAATTGGCCACCCTGAGAACGTGCTACTGGACTTGATGGGCCATTGGTCTGACCCAGTAAGGCTATTCTTTTGTTCTTATGTTCTCTGTACCTCCACCTTTCCCTTCCCTCCCACCCCACCCCCCTTTCTCTCTCAGTCATCCCCCTCCAAAAGGTAAACTTTTTCTCCCCTCTATATTCAGCCACTGGCTGCTCCTTCCTCTGATAATGGAAGCTTCAGCTGTTCAGCACCAGAAACTAAGGAAGCTGAGGCAGGATTGCTCCTTTGCACTACTTGCACCTGCTATTTTGCTCCATATAGCTTCTGAGCCTGGTCAAACAAACAAACAAAAAAACATAGCCATAAGGAATTCACAAGCTCCTCTGAAGAAAGTTGGGTCCACCCACTTCCTGTCCCAATGACTCCAAAATTAACTGTAAAAGTAATTCCTTCTTCCCTCTGCACTCCCATCTTTCCATCTCATCATCCCTTCTATGGTTGCTCTCCACCCTCTCTCTGATGTGACCCCTACAATTAAGAGTCAATTTTCTCAGTCTTCTCTGTACTCCCATATTTATCTTTGTTCCATCCTTTGTTATCCCTATCCACTCCCTCTCAAATTCATTGATGACCACCAATAGTACAAAAAAACAAAATTTTTTCTCCCGTTACCATCCTTTCTTTTCATACCCCCCACCAGCACAAAAAATTAAAAAAGTATTTTTTCCCTCTGAAAACACCAGTACAATAAAAAATGTATTTTTCCTCTGTCACCAAATATCTTTTCTTTTTGTACCGGTTGGATGCAAGAGGAAACAAGAGAAGGGATGGTTACAGAGAGGAGAAAATGGTTTTTTCCTTAGCACCAGCAACAAATGAATCCAGAGAAAAGTGGTTTGTGTCTATCTACCAGCAGCTGGAGATAGAGAGTACTGAGTTGAACTCAGCCTTTTTGGATGTACAGCCTCCTGGTCAATCAGTATACTCTATCTCCAGCAAGAAGATGGATGTCTTTTTCACAGCTCCTGTCCAGCCTTGGTCAGTTGAGCTGAGGGGTATTCTGGCTATGCAGTGCCAGCTTTAGAGGATCACACCTGGTCCTCCCAGGTCCCTTCTCTACCCTCCTATTAAGGCTTCTGTGCATTTCTCCTTTCCCACATGCTGATTTTTTTTTAAAAAGGCACAGATTCAGGTAAGAGCTTTCCCGGCTACTTACTCTGGCAGAAAGAAGGTCCCTGTTACTCCTAGAGACTTATCTCCTGGCTCCTTCAGTTTGGTATTTTTCAGATGAGTGTCTCTTTAAATTTTTTATTACCATCAGGACTCCATGGCTTTAGCAGCATTTGTTGTTTACAGCATTTGTTGATGGCTGAGGGAGTTAAGAGGTGCTCTTGCTGTGAAAAGCGTCGAGCACCATCGGGCCTTTCTTCCAGTTCGAAGAGAGCATGTTGGCGGGAGATGCCTTGCTGTTTTCCTGTGCTTGGGAAGGGAGGCTGCATTCTCCATAGTCTCCAGCAGCCATCTTGAATCAGTAGGATGTTGCCTCAATGTGTCACGAGCAGCCAGTTGTGAGGTCAGGTTCTGCTCAGCCAGCTACAACAGCAGCAGAAAAGTATGCCATGAATCACATGGAGGGGTGGGGCAGTTTTTGTATTCTACTTTGTCAGAGTCCTTTTTTCAAGAGTTGGTCTTGCTGCTCCATAGAGCCTAGGTCCACAGGAAATGTGGATTTCTTAGCAGCTGTTAATTTGTCTGTTTCTACAGCTAGCCCAGCATCCCCTGCTATTCTTCAGTCTCAGCAAGAGGGAATTACAGCTAAGCCCAAGTGGTGGCATTCTGTGTCAGAGTTAGGCTCGTGTCCTCTCTCTCCCCATTGCTTTCTAGCCCCGAGAGGGCTGCTTCATCCTCTGGCAAATTTGCTGTTAATCTAGAAGAAAGAGGACTGCTGTAAGCTAAATCAGATGACCCTACAGCAGTCCAGATAATCTATAGAGAGGAGTTGTTTGCGTTCATTTCAAAGGCAATACAGGCTCTTTATATTTCTGCCCCAAACTCATGCATGAGCTGAACCCCTGGGCAAAAATTTAGATATTTTGAGTTTGTCTCCCTGCATTTGGTTAGTACTGTGGGACTATTTTGTCCTATGGGGGCTTATAGTTTGCATCAAAAAGACCCACTTGCATTCCATCTGCAGGGGCTACTTGTGGTATCTGTCTTCTGTGACATTTACTTATAAAGTTTTCCTACAATATTCCACCTTCCTCCTATCAGCTTCTTTTAGCTGCATAGGCTGTCATCTTTCAGATGACAAGGTGGCTCCATTCTTTATGCTGTGCAAGGATTAGCCTTAAAGTTAGTATATATGTTCTAACCCAGTAACAAACTGTTGCAATTATCAAAACATGAAATGACCAGGGTTTGGATAACTAACCTGAAATTCTCCTTTGTGAGATAATCCCTCAGACAAGCCTAGCTAATCTTAGTCTATAAAAGTCTTGCTTGATGACTATATTAAAAACATGAAACCGTAACTTGACTATATTTCTCAGCAAGACAAACCAGCTAGAGCACAGCAGATCAAAATTTATTACCCTGTTTTTCTCTCTCCAGGATCACTACCAGAAATCTCTGTCTGAGAAAGATTTATTTAAAAACAATCCCAAAAGATGTTAGGACCTTTTCTTTCTCTCTTATTTTTCTTATACAGATCAACTATACAAAGCCAGTGTGGCGCAGTGGTTAAAACAACAGCCTCAGCACCCTAAGGTTGTGGGTTCAAGCCCATACTGCTACTTGTGACTCAGGGCAAGTCACTTAATCCCCATTGCCCCAGGTACATCTGTGAGCCTGCTGGAACAAATTTTTGAATACCAGAATAAGTTCATGTAAACTGTTCTGAGCTCCCCTGGAAGAACAGTCTAGAAAATTGAATAAATAAATACCGTATTTGCCGGCATATAAGACGACCCCCCAACTTTTACAGTTAAAATATAGAGTTTGTTATATACTCGCCGTATAAGACTACCCCTTCTTCCGCACACCTTCTCTACCGCCCCGGGTGCAGCACAGCCGGCCAGGTCCCCTTACTTTTGTGGCACTTCCCCGACCGACCGACAACAGCCCCGGTCCAACAAACCTCCCTGCCCTTAACCGCGAATCTAAATTACCTTCTTACAGCTGCTGTAAGAAGGTAATTTAGATTCGCGGCTACAGGGCAGGGAGGATTGTCAGACCCGGGCTGTTATCGGTCGGTCGGGGAAGTGCCACAAAAGTAAGGGAACCTGGCCGGCTGTGCTGCAACCGGGGCGGGGCGGGCCGCTCCTCTCCCTTGGTAGCCACTCGAACCGCGAGGCTACTCTCCTTCTCCTTATCTGCCCTGCCTGCAGCACAGAGCCGAACGGAAGTCTTCCCGACGTCAGCGCTGACGTCGGAGGGAGGGAGGGCTTTGTTTAAGCTTTGTTTAAGCCCTCCCTCCCCTCCGACGTCAGCGCTGACGTCGGGAAGACTTCCGTTCGGCTCTGTGCTGCAAGCAGAGAAGGTAGGGAGAAGAAGAGCCGCGTACATCCAGAAGACTGAGTACATCCAGCCCCGCGACCCTCGGAGGCGTCCCCATGGGATCCCCGCGACCCTAGGGGGCGTCCCCACGGGATCCCCGCGACCCTAGGGGCGTCCCCGTGCAGCTCTCTAATGTAAAGTAAGGGCATGTACCCGGCGTATAAGACGACCCCCGACTTTGGGGAGGATTTTAAGGTACTGAAAAGTCGTCTTATACGCCGGCAAATACGGTACCTTTCTTGCTCAGGAACCTAGACTGTTATTTTATACTACTGCATATTCATTTTTTTTTTCTCTGCTTGAAAGTGACATTGTATGAGCTGTTTTGTTCTCAAACATGCTTCAAATTGCTCTTCTCAAACAGTTTCTCCAAATTCTAGGATCTTAAACTCTTGAAGATGAGATGGTAGCATGGAATGCCACTACTATTGGTTTTTTGCCAGGTACTTGTGACTTGGATTGGCCATCGCGAAGACAAGATACTGAGCTAGGTGAACCATTGGTCTGACCCAGTAAGGCTATTCTTATGTTCTTAATTGATATAGAGACCCTTCTTCTCTTTGGGAGACCCCTTACCCTTAAGCTTGCTTGGCGATTGCAGTGAACTACATTCTGTATGCTCTGAAAGCCCATTTTAAGCTCGGCTTTGTCTATTTTATTTCCTCCAGGACCTCCTTGCCCAGCTTCCTGGAACCCAAGTTCCCTTGAGTTAACAGGCAATATACATTATTTAACACCAATTTTTTTCTTAGACTCTCTTCCCAAATTTTTACATTTACTTTAAAAAAGCCTCATGAAAATTCATTTATATACTCATATTTAAATTTAATAATAATGTTTACAATTTTTAAAATAAAATCATACTCTCAGTAAAATCTTTCACAATGCAATACAGAACAATCCAATGAACAATCTCTCGTATGAAACCCAGTATTAGTGGTAAAGTTTCTGAATATAGCAATGTTTTTAACTTAACAATATTGAATTTCCTAAGCAACTATCATCTATTCTGCTGCTAGAGAGAGATTTGTAAATCTGTGAAATAGATTTACCGATATTTTTTTTGTTTGTTTGTTTGTATCCATAAACTGCTTAGCAGTTAACAAGGATAATTTGCAATCTTCACTCTACTCTGTTAAAGACTCCTGATATACCTTTGCCTTTGTGGTAACCTCTCTGTTGGAATGCCCTAACTTTCCTGCTTTGATAGCAACCTTCAAACATACATGACTGAACCATGCACTTCTGGGAGACTGTTGGCTTTCTCCCTGAATCTAGTTTAAATGCTAATCTGTCTCCTTTATTAATGTTAGCACCAGCAGCTGGTTCCAACTCTGTTAAGATAGAGCCCATGTTATTGGAATAGGCTCCCCCTTCCCCAGAATGTTGCCCAGTTCCTAACAAATCTAAATCCTTCTCTGCATCACTGCCTAATTGTCTGATCCATTCATTGAGAGTCCAGAGCTCTACCTGTCTCTTAGTTCCTATGCATGAAACAGGGAGCATTTCTGAAAATGCTACCCTGGAGATTCTGGATTTTGGTTTCTACCTAAGAGTCTAAATTTGGAACCTCCCTCCAACATTGTCGGTACCCACATGCACCAAGACAGCTAACTTCTTCCCAGCACTATCTAAAATAGTATCTAGAATTGATGACCAGTGAGGTTCGCCACCTGTGCATCAGTCAGCCAGTGGCTAAGAGATCTTCACATCCACCAGTTACACAGATATCTACATGCCTAATCATTGAATCTCCACTAAAATGGTTATCCTAACTTTTCTCTCCTGGGCAGATAACCCTGGAAATACATCATCAGTGCAAGTGGATATTTCATCCCCTAGTGAGCAGGTCCTGTCTACAGAATCACTTCCTGCCTCTTCAAGGTGAGGCTCTCTCTTCAGGTGACTTTTCTCTTCAATTGCAGCATAGAGTATGCCAGACTATAGGTGGATCTTCTCTATTATGTGCCTGTAGGCCTCTCTATATACGGGCAGGAGGGATCCCAGGCCCTCCTGCCCTCGACGCAACCCCCCCACGACCGGCTCCCCCCCCCCCTGATCACCCCCACACCGACCCATGACCCCCCCGCTGACCCCACGACCCCCCATTCCCAATCCCACCTCCATACCTTGAAATCGTTGGCTGGACGGAAGGGTGCCAAGCCCACCCGTCCGGCAGGCCAGCCATCCTAGGAATGGGGCCGGATTGGCCCAGGTGGCTCAAACCCCGCCCACACGTGGGGCCTGAGGTGCCTGGACCAACCAGAATAGGCCCAATAGCCTTAGGCCCCTCCTGTGGGTGGGGCCTTAGGCACATGGGCCGGGTTGGGTCCATGTGCCTAAGGCCCTGCCCACAGGAGGGGCCTAAGGCTCCTCAGGCCCCATCTGTGGTTGGCCCAGATGCCTCAGGCCCCACCTGTGGGTGAGGTTTGAGCTGCCTGGGCCAATCCAGCCCCATTCCTGGGATGGCTGGCCTGCCGGACGGCGGGCTTGGCACCCGTCCGTTCGGCCAACGATTTCAAGGTATGGGGGTGGTATTGGGGGTGGAGGGGCATGGGGTTGGCGGGGGGGTCACGGGTTGGTAGGGGGGCAATCGGGGGTTGGGGCGCCAATCACGGGGGGTTTGCATCGGGGGCAGGAGGGCCTGAGATCCATTCTGCCTATATTTTAGTGGGGGGTGAGGGATAGGGGGTGTCACTGGGCCAGGAGGGCTTGGGCTCCCTCCTGGCCCCATTGGACTCGGGGAGGGTTGGGGATCGCGGGGCAAGAGGGTTTGGGCTCCCTCTTGCCCCTAATGTAATCGGGGGTTCGGGGGTGCCGCGGGGCAAGAGGGCTTGGGCTCCCTCCTGCCCTGATCATTGTCGGGGGGGATCATTGCTGTAGGGGGTAGGCAGGTTGCTGGGGCCGCTGAGCTGATCGCAGTAGCCATGATCAGCTCAGCGGCCCCTTTTCGGCACTTATACCTGTTTTGACTTGGTCTAATTCAAAACGTATAAGTGCTGACTAGGCAACCTGCCTAAAGTTTTGGTTATACCTGCTGCACGCCTAGGTCTAGGTCGGCCCACCTCCCGCCCGCCCTTTCCCCTCCTCTAAAAATGCCTCTTTTCTCTCTGTGCGTTTAGAGGCAGGGGAAAGGCCTAAGCTGGTTTTAGATATGTCTAAAACCAGCTTTGATTATGGGTACTTGGACGATCAGGCTTTTTGATCGTCCAAGTAGCCATTTAGGCCACTTTTTAGACAATTTTTTTT
The DNA here is from genome assembly GCF_902459505.1 of Geotrypetes seraphini. NCBI lineage: Eukaryota > Metazoa > Chordata > Amphibia > Gymnophiona > Dermophiidae > Geotrypetes > Geotrypetes seraphini. The sequence continues at coordinate 69,447,530 of NC_047090.1, read as the reverse complement.
TTTATTATGAGCCCCTTAAGGTTTAGTTTAGTTTGTCTTAAAATATAGACACTGAGATTACCCATTTAATCCCATCTACTTTTTTCTAAGTTTAAATGTAATTTCCCAGCAAGTAAAAATACTCACCAGTGAAGTTTTCTTCCTCTCAGAAAGTTCACTCACAGCATCTCTTCTGGATATACTACAGGCAAAATCCTGTGTAGTTTCTGTCAAAAAGAATGACAAAACATCTGTGATTTTTAATTAAAACCAAGAAAGCTGTTCAGAAAACATTTTTTTGTATTCCATCTAACAGTACTCTCTCATAATCTGGCCTTAAACAGCTGTCTTCTAGAACAAGACTGACCCCTTCTTGACTAGAGCTATTTCTCCCTATTTTTTCTACCATATCTGGTTAACAAATTAACCCTTGCTTTACTTGTGGATAATAGACCAAGAAACACATTTACAGGGGAAAGGGAGCCTGTATATGGGGATAAAACATAAGAATGGGGCATAGAGGTAGATGAGGCTTGGTAGTTTATGAATAAAGATAATGAAAATGGAGAAATAGAAGGTGGCTGAAAGATGGGAATGAGAGACATGGAAATAGAAGGACTAGAGAAGTAAATATATGAAGGAGAAGATAAAAAGGCAAATAAGAGACATGGGGGTGGGGAGAAACAGAATTAGAGTAAGACAGAAATGATGGGAAGAAGAAAGGAGTAAAGGATATAGAAATGAGATCCTGGGAAAGGACATAAGCAAAAAAAAAAGAGGAGTTGCTAAAGAAAGACCTGGAAAAATTAAATGATCAAAGGAAAAAATATTTATTTTCAATTTTTAAAGAATGAAAAACGTCAGCTTTGAATATGTGCATTACTTATTATTTTTGTTCTGTACAGCAGAAAATGCATTTCTGTTTCTCTTTCTTCACAGTGTCTGGGGTTTTTTGGGGTTTCCATTTAACTTTTTGTCTGCATATTTCTTTCAGTTTACTATCTCTTATTTTTTACTAGGTGATGATCTGTGTTACTAAGGTGAGGGATTTTGTTAATATGTACATTAGCTTGTACATTAGCGACTGCTGCGTGGCAATAACCCCGAAGCCCTTTAAATCTCTATGGGCTTCGGGGCTGTTGCCGCACAGCAGCTGCTAGCTCAGCTTTGCAGAAGAGGGGGTTAAGTGTCCGTTTTCTGGGTTTTATGTTACCTCACACAGTTTCTGGCAGTGGGGAGAGAAGCGTATGCTAGGAAAGGAGAAGAGAAGGAAAACAAAGGCAGCAAAATGGAATGTGCCATAGAGACAATGACCCCACCAGGTGGGGCGGGAGGGGGGCAAGAAGGCAGAAACTGAATTTGGTTTACTTGGCTTTCCTAAGTAAAAGTGTGTCCTGCTATCTCCAAAGAAGAGTTCCAGATGGGTGGAAGAAAAGAGAAAGTGAATTGGAAGGGGGGAGGGATAGATGGTGAGCCAGAAAGAGAGAGAGCCAGGATGGATGGAAGAGAAAGATTGTAAAAGGAAGAGGGAAACGAAGGAAAGAATAGAAAATTGCATGCATGCTGAGGTAGAGGGCTGGGGTAAAGGAGGAAAGAGAAAGCAAATCAATATCTATTGAGAAGAAGAAAAGAAAATTCATTATTCCTCACTAGTCTCAGCTCCCTACTCCTTGCCCCCTCCCGAAACAAAGTGGACAAACTACTGTGTACCTATGCTAATTATATATAGTGAAGGTAGCCTGATCTTTTGAAGAACACAATGAACTTTTTTTATTTTTTCTGCTGGCCTCACTTGTATGTAATATTTTTAGACATCACTTTACCAATGGATGTAGTGTTTGGCAGGACAATTATGGGGCAGACATACAAAAGGGTTAGCTAGGCAGGAAAGACTCCTGTCCAGTTAAACCTCAATCAGTGGGTCAGGAAGGGATATTCAGTGACACTTAATTGGATAATACTACTTAATATCCCCTCTGACTATTGCAGCACTGTCTGGTTAGTACCGAGGCTGTCCATGGGGAGAGTTGGATGGTGCCAGAAGATATGCAGGCTCTGGTGATATTCAGTGTCAGCCCTATTTCTGCCCAATTTGGTATGCACTAGTGCGGTCTGATTCATCGAATCGAATCGAATCGATTCACCAATTCACATCAATCAATCGATTCACTTTCTAAAAAAATTGGACTCTCCAATTCAGTGAGTCCTGAGCGGGTCTCTGAAAGCAAAGCAGCGAGGGAGGTGGCCAGTGGGAAGAGGCAGCACTCGGAACAGGCTGCTTCTGACCTACCCCACCAGGGTCTTCCCTCTACTACATCACTAATGACATCACCGATGATGCACCAGAGGGAAGCCCTGGTGGGGCAGGCCAGAAGCAGCCTGCTCCGAGTACTACCTCTTCCTGCGAGCTACTGACATCGCTGCTGCTGCTTTGTATGTCAGATAGCAAGGGGGGGGGTCAGTCTGGAGATGGTGCACAGGGAGGATAGGAGGGATAGATGGTGCACAGGGAGGGAGGGATGGGAAGCTGCTACACAGGAGGATAGGAGGGATAGAAGGCTGCTGTGCATGGGGGAGAGGAGAGAGGAAGAATTGTTAGACATAGGATGGAGAAAATGAAGGGAGAGATGCAACAAAGAGATGAGAAGGCAAAATCATGCATATGGTGGAGGAGAGGGAGACATGCATGGAGAAGAGAGAGGGAGAAATGTAGGACATAGGGTCGAGCGAAGGGAGAGATGGTGCATGGGGAGAGAGAAAGAAATATTGCACATGATAATGGAGGGAAGGAAGGGAAAGATGCTGCATGGAGGAGAATAAAGAGGTTTGACCCAGGGCACAAGGCAGGGAGAGAGAGAGAGAAAGAAAGAAGAGAGATGGTAGATAGTGGGAAAGAGATGTTGGATATGGCAGTGGAAGGGAAGGTACAGAGATGGAAGATGGGTGGTGAGCACAGAGAAAGAAGAAAACATCAAAAGGGCAGAATACCCTGGTGACCATGTTAACCAAAGACAAACAGAAACCAGAGCCTGAGATCAACATGATTTGAATAATAAAATGACCAGACAACAAAAGGTAGAAAAAATTATTATATTTTCTATTTTATGATTACAACTTGTCAGATTTGCAATGTGTATCCTGACAGAGTTGGTGTTATACAGAGAGCATGAACTAGGACCTAACAGAGAGAGGAAAAGTGTTTTTTGTTTACACCACAGCGCCGGCTTGGGGATGGAAAAGTCAAAGGGGGGTGGGGTAGGTGAAGAAGCTACAAAAATAAACCCGCCAGAATGTTTGAAAAAAATACCCGATTGGGTGAGAAAAGTGAATGAAATCAAATCGAAAATTTTTTCCCTGAATCGGGCAGCACAAGCATGTGCATATGCAATACTTCCAGATTCACTAAGGACTCAAATATATAATGCTGCTACCCAGACATATCCTGGCATTGAACATTTACCGTATTTTGCGCTCCATAACATGCACTTTTTCCCCCAAAAAGTGGGTGGAAATAAGGGTGCGTCTTATGGAGCAAATATAATCAACCCTCCCCAGTACCTTTTTATCAAGGCCCGCGGGCCCGCCATTCCTTTTCTCCCTCCACCAGGTGCAGCGCAGCTCCACCAATGTTAAAAGGAGCCGCATCAAAATCGGAGCACTGACGCCACTTTAGCACGTTCCCTCTGCTGCTGTCCCGTACGTCAGAGGAGGGGCAGGACAGTGGCAGAGAGAACATGCTGCGGTGATGGCAAGGCTGTTTAGAAGCAGCAGAGAAGGCTGTTTAGGCAGACGTAAGTCTGCTAAGAGTCAGGTACAGGGCAGAGATAGGGGAGGATCGTGAGGCTGTTTCTTTTCTTGAACGGACCTCAAGTCAGATGCGTTCTGTGGCATAGTTGAGGCGGGAGGAGAAGGTGTAGTGATCCTGTTAGCCTCTGCCGACTTCAAAGGTTTCCCTCCAGTCTACACCAACTTCTTCAGGCCCTGGGGGGAAGGAATGTGAATGGATGTTGGTGGTTGAGACACGGCCATTTGGGGCTCCGATTTCGAGGCGGCTCCTTTTTACATTGCCGGATCTGCACTGCCCCTGGAGATGGTTGTGCAGTTTATTGGTGCCAGCGGAGCCTGCCTGAGTGTCATGATTGGATTAATGCTGACATCAAGACCTGCCTTCTTCTTGGATGGTTGTTTTCGGCTGTTGGGCCCCTCTTTGGCCTCTGGGCCTCTCCTGCCTCCTGTCTCAGACCACTGGGGGAGGTGCCTGTGTTCAGCTGCTGGGATGGAGGGAGGGAAGGGAAGAAGAAAGAAGAAGACCCTGGCAAGCGAGTTATCAGAAGACAACCAGAGCCTGGGACTACAACATAATTTGGATAATGACCAGATAACAAAAGGTAGAAAAAATGATTTTATTTTCTCTTTTGTAATTACAATATGTCAGATTTGAAATTTCTGCCAGAGCTGGTGTTAGACAGGGAGGGGAGGGGGGACAGGTACAGAGCCTGGCAGGGAGGGGAGACAGGGTGCAGAGCCAGGCAGGGAGTGAGGGAGGCTAGATGCAGAGCCTAGTATATATTAGTACAGAATTTGGTTCAGAATGGATTTTTTCTTGTTTTCCTCCTCAAAATCTAGGGTGCGTCTTATGGTCAGGTGCATCTTATGGAGCGAAAAATATGGTATTTATTTATGTATTTGGTTTTATAGCCCATCCTCACAGAAGAACTCATAACAGGTTACAGAATTGCATACATAATTCCAGATAGATTAGAGATGCATATTTAATACATTCAGTGGTGTGTGATTAAAAGTTACAGGATTACATATGAGATAAGTACATTCTGTGGGTTACTACATGGTGCAAGAATGAATCAAGGAGTAAGCGATGTGGGTGGAGCAGAAATATAGGTAAGGAATTGGAGGGTGCTAGTTTACAATTCTGTGGCTATTAATTGCTTTAAAACATCTAACCGCCCTGGGCTATATGTCACTGCCATTTACAAAGTGATAAGAGATCCCTTTGTACATTCAAACAATGGTGTAATAAGGGGAGGCGGGGGGTAGTCCACCCCAGGCGCAGTCTTGGTGGGAACACCGGCAACCATCCTCCTTTCTGCCCCGCTCCTTCCCGACCCCCCCTGGCCGCACACGTGCACCCCCTTCCCTCATACCTATTTAATTTTTCCAGCACAAGCAGTATCACAAACCTGCTGCCCACGTCGGCGTCGACTCTCTCCGACATCATGTCCAGGTCCCACGCTGACACGACACAGGCAGCAAGTTTGGGATGCTGCTCATGCTGGGGAAATTAAAGAGCTATGGGGGAAGGTAAGGGGGTGCGCAGAAGGGACGGTCAGAAAGGAGCGGGTAGGCGGAAAAGAGGGCAGGTGAAGGGCGCACCTGCCTCGGGTGCCACTAACCCTCGCTACATTACTGCATTCCAATATACTCACTGATGCACCAGGATTGTTTTAGACTATGGCAATCAATATGCAAGTTTATGGTAGCTACTGTCACAGGGTGGACTCTGTTCCTAGCGAAGAAGCCTTGCCGGAAGAAGGAAATGAGGTTAAAACCCTTGAAAGTATTCCTAAGCCTGCTAAGGAGAGTCTCAAAGCAGCCCCTAGGAATATTCACAAGCCAAGCCTTCCAGCAAGGAAACCTCCTCAAGCACTGCCTAAAGCAGGCAAATCTGGTTTAGCTTTCTCTTAGCCAGTTGGGAAAAACAGACGGAAAGACTACAGCTCCCAGCAGGCATAGGGCCAGAGAAGCGAAAGAGCAGGAATGGAATACTGGCCACACCCAAACAGGCTCAAACTGGTTCAGACCAGGTGAGAAGTTCTCTGAGAGCAAGCTACCCTAGCACACCTGCAGGAAGGACTAATCTCCCTGTAGTGAAAAAAAAGGGAGTAGCTTTCCAAGAGCCAGGACCAGCATCTGAGATGACACCTACTCCAGACCCAGCAAGCCAGAGCCTTTCGGCAAGCTGAAAGCAGAAGATTGCAAGCACAGAGAGCCAGAAAGCCACAGTCCACTTCCTGGCAACAAGCCCAGGCAGAGGTTGGTGAGGTAGAAGCTAATGAGAAGGGTGAGTCTGTGTTTGGGCAAGATAATGAGATGGCTGATGATGACCTTACTTGTGATATGGAGGTAGAAGAAACGGTTTTGCCCAGCATGGAAGGAATGGAGATAAGTTAATCTTTTCTTGATAAAGAGGGCTGGGAGAAATTGGATTGTGTACCCTTCCAAGCCACCAGGCAGCCATTTTTGTTAAGGGAACTACAGGAGAGGATCAGGTTTCAGGGTTATTAAAAATTTGATATACCACCTTATCAAATATCAAAACGGTTTTACATAGAATAATAAATAAATTATAAAACATATATTAAAAACAAATTTCAATACAATAACATTAACAGTCTGATGCACTGACAATGACTTACTGATACGAGAGGTAACTGGGCAGAAGTACAATATTTACATAGAAAAAAAGATGGGAAAACAGGCAAATTATCTAAAATACGAGGCTAATGGAAGGAAACAGACTTCCATTACCATCCTTAAAATGACTATCATACATTGTATCAACTTAGTAGCATACCAGACTTTCAGATGGCTATTTAAATATCAATTTCAATAGAAATAGGAACTTCTTCCTTATTCCAATTAGCAATCTGTTACTGTCACTTATTATTATTAGACCCTCAGCGTCACCACTCAGAACTCAAACATATCACCGTTCTGAGCTTTATGTGACCAATCCTCATTGGGTCCAAGTTTTACTTATTTTCACTTTTTCAAGAGTTTTATATATTAAAATACTTATAACTTTCTCATACATTTACTTCATTTTAGTTAGCTTATTTTACTTAGCTTTAATGTAGTTGTCTCTGGTAGAGATATTTTTAGATCAAGCAGGGTGACATAGCCGACATGTTTCGCGGGAAACCGCTTTATCAAGGCTCCACCCCTTTTAGCACTATCGACCTCCTCAACTGCTTTAAACCCTGCTTTAAACTGCTTTAAACTGCTTTAAAGCAGTTGAGGAGGTCGATAGTGCTAAAAGGGGTGGAGCCTTGATAAAGCGGTTTCCCGCGAAACATGTCGGCTATGTCACCCTGCTTGATCTAAAAATATCTCTACCAGAGACAACTACATTAAAGCTAAGTAAAATAAGCTAACTAAAATGAAGTAAATGTATGAGAAAGTTATAAGTATTTTAATATATAAAACTCTTGAAAAAGTGAAAATAAGTAAAACTTGGACCCAATGAGGATTGGTCACATAAAGCTCAGAACGGTGATATGTTTGAGTTCTGAGTGGTGACGCTGAGGGTCTAATAATAATAAGTGACAGTAACAGATTGCTAATTGGAATAAGGAAGAAGTTCCTATTTCTATTGAAATTGATATCATACATTGTATGCATCTTTAAAAAGAAAGGCCTTTAAACTGCTTTTAAATTTATCGAGGGATGTAATTTCTCTTATGTGATTTGGTGCTGAATTCCAGATTGTAGGGGCCCTAACGCATGGTGTTAATGTATCTTAGTGAAGGGAGATAGTAAGTTTTGATTTGAGGAACGTAGAGTATGATGGGTAGTGTGAGGGATTAATAGTATGTTGATGAATTCTGGTTGGCCGGCAATTTTTTTTTAGTAAAGGTCAATAGCATTATTTTGTAAGTGATTCGGTGCTCAATGGGGAGTCAGTGAGCTTTGGTCAGAAGAGGTGGGCCACCAAGCTAAACCTCCAAGGGGACTTTGTGCCTGGCAGAAGAAAAGTTTGCCATTTGGACAAGTTTTTTTGTTTCTCTTTTCTGATATTGAGGGCTTGGAACTGAAAATTGTTTTGTTTTCTGAATGCTGGATGATAGAAGGGGATACAAACATAAAAATCCCATCTGGAAGTTTGTTTTATGATTTATGAACAATATATGATACAAAGAAACTGAACCATTGTTTTTGGAACTCTTTATTTATGACAATACCAAGCTACCAAAGAACCTCGCAAAACCGCTCGGCCGAGGTTTGTGTGCACTGGGTAAGGTCAATTGCTGAGCCCAGCTTGGCCACGCCCGGTCACACTACACATTGACATAAAGATGTCTGTTTACATTAACATTCTGTGCCCTTGTAAACGAGATTCGCAAACACTGCATAGATCGGGATGGTGCAGAGAAGGTATTGAAGGAGGTGACTTTTCTTGAAACAGCCTACGGGCGAAGCATGTCGGAATGACAGGTCCCTTCCCGATGCGAACAGGAGAATAACACTAAGATAAAAAGATAAGTTTTAACGTTTAAAGTTTATTAACTTTTACAAGTAGAGCACGGAGCACTTTAAAGTTTAAGTGAAAAACGAAAGTAATGGGGCTAGTGAGGAGGCCATTGCCACAAGTATGTTTGTAGCCATAGAAAACACTTGGCTAACAATTGGCATATCTGAAGCCCTTGAAAAAATGATCAAAGGAATCTAAGATTTATTTAGGATACTGAATGTTTATAAGAGTGATTATTTGACAGTATCTTACTATTGACTGCAGGATATACTACTACTTGTAAACGAGAGGGCATCTGGGGTAGTGCAGACATTCTGCCATGTATTTAGCAATCGGCTCTAACTTTTCACCTCCCACTCTTCTCTCTCTTTTTTTTAAACCACATTCAATGAGATCCTTCCAGATCCTGAGGGCATTGATACGTTGTCTGTGTAGATTGCATCTTAAATACTCCAGGAGGCTTTCTTTGGCATAATATGAGTGCTGAGATGAACACTGGCAGTCAAACTGAGAGACTGAAATCATCTCCACCATATACAGTACTGCCTTTGGAGCACGGTTCATCCTTCTCAGGAAACCACTACCTGTACTAAATTACCAAATATTATATTTGGACCTCCATAAACTAGGAATCAAATTGGCATTCACTTCAATTGCTTCTGTTTATTCTTAGTCATAAGCATTGGTGCATGCACCTAAACCTTCCACAAATACTGTTATAAAATGTTAAATGTTTTACGGATTTTCTTTTGCATCTTAAACAGTCTACAACTGACAGAAAAATTCAAAAGGAGTACTTATCCTGGCACGAGTTCAAATTTTGAAAGACAGGCTTCAGGAAACTTCATCTCACTAACTCCTCTGTTTCAATTTCACTGTCCACTCGTTGCAGTTGTGCAGACTGTAGCTTAAAAAACCCAAATTGTTCCCTTTTATTTAAAATACTCCCAGAGCTCCCACAAACACACAGGACCAGATATTCAAAGTGATTTAACTGGTCAGCAAGAGCTGCTGACTGGTTAGATTGCGCATAACCAGCTATCTGTGAATATTCAGTGAAAGAAGTAAGGAAGAATTAGGGAATTACAGGCCAGTAAGTCTGACTTCTGTGGTAAGCAAATTAATGGAAACACTTAAAATAGAGAATGGTGAAGTTTCTGGAATCCTGTGGATTACAGGACTGGAGGCAACATGGATTCACTAGAAATAGGTCTTTTCAGACAAATCTGATCAATTTCTTTGACTGGGTGACCAGAGAATTGGATAGAGGGAGTGCGCTAGATGTGGTGTATTTAGATTTTAGCAAAGCCTTCGACAGTGTTCTACACCGACGTCTAATAAATAAACTGAGTGCCCTCGGGATGGGTCAAGAACTGGTTGAGTGGAAGGCAACAGAGGGAAGTGATCAATGGAGATCACTCTGAGGAAAGGGATGTTACCAGTGGTGTGCCTCAAGGTTATGTTCTTGGGCCTGTTATTTTTTTAATTTGTATAAACCATATAGATGAAGAGCTGTCATGTAAGATTTGCCTCTTTTAGGATGATACCAAAATCTGCAATAGAGTAGATACCCAGGATGGTGTGAATAACATGAAGAAAGACCTGGCAAAGCAAGAAGAATGGTATGAAATTTGGCAGCTAAAATTTAATGCTAAGAAATACAAGGTCATGCATTTGGGCTTTAAAACCCGAGGGAATGGTACAGTTTAGGGGGTGAAGAACTTATGTGCATGACAGAAAAGTGGGACTTGGGTGTGATTGTATGTGATGATCTTAAGGTGGCCAAACAGGTTGAAGGATGCTAGGGTGCGTAGGGATAGGTATGGCCAGTAGGAAAAAGGAAGTATTAATGACCCTGTATAAGACTCTGGTGAGACCTCATTTAGAATATTGTGTTCTGGAGGCTGCACCTTCAAAAAGAAATAAAAAGAATGGAATCGGTCCAGGGGCAGGCTACTAAAATGGTGGTGGTCTTCATCATAAGGCAAATGGGGAAAGACTTAAAGATCTCAATTTGTATACTTTGGAGGAAAGGCGGGAGAAGGGGGATTTGATAGAGACGTTTAAATACCCACGTGATGTAAATGCGCATGAGTCACGTCTCTTTCATTTGAAAGGAAGCTCTGGAATGAGAGGGCGTAGGATGAAGTTAAGAGGTGATAGGCTCCGGAGTAATCTAAGGAAATACTTTTTTTTTTATTGAAAGTGTGGTAGATGCATGGAACAGTCTCCCGGTAGAGGTGGTGGAGACAGAGGCTGTGTCTGATTTCAAAAAAGCCTAGGATAGTCATGTGGGATCTCTTAGAGAGAGAAAGAGATAATGGTTACTTTGGATGGGCAGACTGAATGGGCCATTTAGCCTTTATCTGCCATCATGTTTCTATGTTTTTATGTTTCTATCCCCACTAAATATGCATGGTTACGAGCATATAACCATGAGCTGGATATCTCAGGAGCATTCCAAGAGCATTTGGGGGGAGGGTCACACTTCAAACTTGATGTTGAATGCTAACTAGGCAAGATTAACATGTAAATAGGACAACATAAATAGCTGTCCTATTGTTATGCAATAGCCAATGGCTGGTTAATGTTTAATATTAGCTTAACTGGTTATCAGCTGGCAGCCAAAAATAAACTGAATATTCAATGCTGGTCACTGACTGAAAATTGGGCTGAAATTAATTACAATACTAGCAAGTGCACACGTCTAAATGGCAATATTTTAACTACCCATCTAATATAATAAAGCCCTAAGTGCGCATGCGCACTCCCACCTGCGTGCTCCCATTTTCCGTGAGCTGTAGGGACCCGCAGATAGGAGTGCGCATGCGCGCTTAGCTGTGGCAGGGGCCAATTGACAGAGGCACCAAACACGCCGCGACGTCCCCCTCCTGCCCTCAATCACCCACCACCAGAGAAACATTGCTATGGCTGACCGCATTGGATTGCGAGGAGTACTGGGGACGGACACGTGCACAGAATTGGCGTTCGGGGGTAAGTAAAATGGGAGACGGGCCTTATTTGCAATCTTATACCTGGTGGCCACAAAACAAATTGGAAACCGCTGGCCTCCCTGCACTCCACCTCACGCAAACCTAAATCCAGGAAAAACGGCACTACCAGTAGAAGTTTATTTTTAAGATTATGTGAAATAATTTTTATTAAACAGCATGTCAAAACAAATACGTAAACTAGAATGTCATGTTATAGAATGATCAAACGTTCCCAAATCCCCAACCCACCCAATCCTCCCCCCACCCTCATCCCTCCCCAACCCACCCCACCCAGGCAGCAACAGCGGAATACTACAGTAATATAACACCTAGAGCAGTAAAGTAGTAATCAAATCAGTCCGTCCATAGTTGTTGTTGAATGTGGGTGACAAACGTGAGACTAAATAGGTACCAACATTGTCGGAACAGCCTGCCCTTTTTAGATTGCAAATCCACAATGTCCCTGCGTTCCAACAGCATTTGCTGTAGCATAAGGGAGCGCCACTGTTGCAGTGAAGGAGGTTGAGGTGAAAGCCACTGTGTCAGAATGCATTTCCTGCCCATAAGAACAGTCTTTCGGAGAAAGGCCGCACATCCCGGCTTCGGTGGGTGAAATCGAATTTGTGCAGTAAGAAGAAAACTGGGATGCAACCTCCACGAGCATCCCCATAGTGCCGCCAGCGTAGGCACTAAAGTCAACCAAAATGTAGACACCAGGGGGCATGTCCAAAACATGTGTCCAAAGGATGCCATAGGAGAGGAGCATTTTCCACAACCAGAAGACGTACTAATCCCCATTATCAGAGCCCTCTTGGGTGGGTAGAACGCTCGCAGCAAAAACTTATAATTACGCTCTTTCTCCGGTGAAGACAAGGTAGGGTCGCGTCCCACGCGAAGTCCCCTTCGCAGCATGTCATCAGATATTGGTACCTGCAGGTCAGCCGACCATTTCTGGGCAAGAGAGATAAAATCCAGCTCTCCGGATAGGTCTTGCAAGAATTTATGGTAAAATTTTAAAGGTACATGGTCGAGTGCCGTGAGGTCAAGGGCCTCACGTAAACTAGATCGAACCTCGTCTTTCAATAATTCAGGGGTCAAAGTCTGTATGTAGTGGCACAGTTGTCGGTGGGCGAACCAGTCCCCAGTTATAAAAGTAAATTCCCTCTGCAAGTCAGTAAGTGGGGTCGGAGTACCCGCGTCCTGCACCACCTGGAACAAATAATGAAGACCCAGAGAAGTCCAGCGGGCAAAAACAGCAGAGTCCATGCCAGGCGGGAATGCTCCGTTGCCCGCCACTGGAAGGTAGGGCGTTGTTTCAGAAGAAGCTTTCAGTAACCGACATAACTTTTTCCAAGCTGTTCGCAGCACCTGCAAAAAAGGATGACTATGTAGAGCAGGCAAGTCGGGCAACTGTCGAACATGTAAGAGAAAACTGAAATGATACGGTCTAAATTCAAAGCATTCATTCTCAGGCTGGGAAAACCATGAAGTATTACAAAACCAATCGTGTAGATGTCTAAATTGACATGCAAGTGCAAATCGGGAAACATCCAGTAAGCCCATCCCCCCTCGATGTCGTGGTAGCATTAATTTGGACAAAGCTATCCTAGCCCGCCGTCCCTGCCATAAATAAGCAGAAAGGTGGGAGTTGAGCCGTGCCAAGTGTCTAGGTGTAAGCATAATGGGCAGCATTTGCATAATGTAGAGCCATTGCGGTAACAGCAACATATTGTACAAAGCAATACGGCCCGAAAGTGATAGGGGGAGCTTCCTCCAACCCGTGAGAGTGGATAGAGTGCGCTGAAATAAAGGCGAGACATTAATGGCATACAGTCTGTCCAGGTCCTGAGGGATCACTACCCCCAAATAGGTCAGCTGAGATGTAGCCCACTGTAAGGGAAACTCTCCCTGCCAACCCAAACGCACCCCCGGTGAGGTGGGCAACACTATGGACTTCTGTTTATTAAGCACCAGACCGGAGTAGAGATTAAATTCATCCAGGAGTTCCAGAGCTCGCGGCAAAGAGTGATGCGGATCACCCAAGGTGAGCAGAAGGTCATCCGCGAATGCCAGCACCCTCAGCTGAGAGGAGCCCTCAGGTAACCCCACTAGTACGTCGTCCCTCTGTAATGTGCGTAATAGCGGATCTAAGTATAAGAGAAAAAGGAGTGGCGATAACGGGCATCCCTGACGCGTCCCTCTGCCCACCTCAAAAAAGGAGGAGCGCACTCCATTAACCAAGACCGATGCCCTGGGTCTCAAGTAGAGCGCACGAATCAACGCTAGGTAACTATCAGGGAACCCCATGTAATGTAACACCCGAAAGAGGTAATGCCAGTGGACTTTATCAAAAGCCTTAGCCGCATCTAACCCAACCAACAACCCTGGAATGTGGGCCCTCTGGGCTCGAGAAAAGGCCAGTAGTACCCGGCGTACATTGATTACCGATTGACGAGAACGTACAAAGCCCACCTGCTCCGGCACGATCACGGCAGGAAGCAGGGAGGCCAACCTTTCCGCCAAAATACGGGCCAAGATTTTCAGATCCACATTCAGCAGTGAGATCGGGCGGTATGATTCAATATCCGTCGGCGGTTTAGAAGGTTTAGGGATCAAGGTGATCAAAGCATCATTTGCATACCGCGGGAGGGCACCGGAGTTCTGTACCTCAGAGTAAAAATTTAAGAGAGACCCCCCTATTGAGGTCGCCAAGATCTTATAAAACTCCGGAGAAAAGCCGTCCGGGCCCGGAGCCGTACACGGTTTCAGAGTTTGTATCGCCTGTATCACTTCCTGGAGTTGTAATGGTCTATCCAACCGAGATATTTGAACCACCGATAGTTTAGGCATCCCCGCGTCCTCTAAGTAATCCCCCACGTCCGGGCCCGTATAAGGACCAGGGGCCGAATAAAAGTCTGCAAAATAATTTTGAAAACAATTAGAAATATCCTCCGCGGATGTCAGTGTTTTCCCCGACTTCTCCTTCAACATCGCGATATATCGAGATCCCTTCCAACTCTTGGCGACAGAAGCTAACAACTTCCCGGTTTTATTGCCATATTTATAAAATTGGTATTTGCGAAAAAATAATAATTTCTTAGTACGCTCATGAATGAGAGAGTTCAACTCCGCCAAAGCGGCGGAATATGCCTCCCTAGCAGACGGAGAGGGAGAGTGTAGCAACTCCCGTTTCAATTGCGTCGACCGTTTCTCCAGTAGTACTATACGGTGAGCAATTCTCCGATTTCTGGCCGCCACATAAGCAATCACCTCCCCACGGAGTACCGCCTTGGCAGTGTCCCAGAATAATATGGGTTGATTTAAATGTTGAGCATTAAAAGCACTGTATTCTTCCCATTTCCCAGATAGAAATTCCCTAAAGTGAGGATCAGAGTGCAAGTAAGAGGGAAATCTCCATCCCGACCCAACACCCACCGATCCCCCCACTGCCACGTCTAGCCAAATCATATGATGGTCAGAGATTTCAAGGGGGCCTATGGTTGCCTCAGAAACCCAAGCAAATTTGTGTTCAGAAATCAAAGTGTAGTCAATTCTGGAAAATGTACCATGAGCCCTGGATTGGTGCGTATAATCTCTGTCAGTGGGGTGGAGTAACCGCCAGGGATCCACCAGCCCCAAAGTCCGACACAGATAAGGAACGCCCTTTGTCTGTCTCGCCGTCGTAGGCCCCAACCCTCCAGAGCGATCCACACCAGGATCCAGAACCTGATTCAAGTCACCCACCAATATCAGCGGGTCACCAGAATGCTGTAAACATATATTAACCAGATTTTGGAAAAAAGAGTGTTGGTATCCATTAGGGCCATATCCCACTAGTAACCGGAACGACCCGCCCGGACCAGTCACCCTCACCAATAAGTATCGACCATCAGTGTCACGCCTCAGGACCTGGACAGAACATGGCAAACCCTTTCTGATTAATATAGCCACCCCCGCCCTCTTCCCCGAGGAGGATGCATAATAGAGGTCCCCAACCCAACCTCTCTTCAGTTTTTGGTGTTCTGTGTCAGTAAGTCTAGTTTCCTGGAGGCAAGCTATGTCAACTAAGTGATGTTTCAACTGTGACAAAATCTTTGTTCGCTTGGCAGGCGAGGTAATTCCTGATACATTCCAGGAAAGTATACGAAAATTCCTATCGCTCATGAGTCTCCCCACTAGTCAAGTCAGAATACAAAAACCTTCCCATCAGGAGAGTCCAGGGGTGCCCAGCCTCACCCCAAGACTGCACACACACACTCCATTCATACCATGCACAATGTCCCAAAAAATATAGCAACCATAGAAAACACTGCAAGAAAGACACAGTCTGCCCTATAAGTACCGCTGTTGCCACCCAGGAATATCCCACCCCCCAAAACCCCCCAACACTTCTCACAATTCCCCACATGTGGGAGAAAAAAGAGGCACGATAGATGTCTCTCCCAGGGCCACCCCGGCCTGCAAAAATAAACTCAGGAGATATTCAGCACAAGGTCTCACTATAAGCAAACACGAGAACAGCAACCATCAAATCACACAAGTCAAAACCAGAGAGGACACAAGCCCCAATGTCAAACTGGTCCAGAATCAGGTCTGTTAAGCAAGGCAAAAGTCCAACAGCCACCTCAGATGATTGGCATGGTTTCCAGACCCCAGTGTGTCTTCAAATAGTGAAACTAGAAAACATAACAGGTAAGGTGCAAAAACAGCCCAATAAAATGAGCTCAGCTACCAGAGTCAAGCCTGTCCCGGAGTGGATTTTTCAAGCTTTTTAATGAAATCATTGGCTGCTTCGGGTGATTGAAAGGACTGCCAAACTCCATTACTGTAAATTCGCAGCAGAGCCGGATAGTTGAATTGAAATCTCAGGTGAAGGTCAGAGAGCTGTGTACAAAGTGGATAGAAAGGCCGCCTCCGTTCTTGCAATGCCTGAGAGAAGTCCTGGCTAATACGAATTAGGTTTCCATCATATTTCAGGGCATCCCTTTTCTTACGGTATAGTTGTAGCAGTTCCACTTTATGCCTGAAATTGAGGAGCTTCAGGATGACCACACGAGGACGTGTCTCCCGATCATGGCGGCGGCCCAGGCGATGAGCACGTTCAATGTGCAGAGGCCCCAAAGAGGGCGGGAGTGGCAATTCATCCTGCAGCCAGGTCTCCAGGACCCCCAATAAATCGCGGTCGGAGACCGTCTCAGGCATGCCCAGCAAGCGCAGGTTCGAGCGTCTGGAGCGATTCTCCAAATCGTCCAGTTTCTCTGCCTGCGCCCGAACCTGCGCCCGCAGCTCACTCAACTCCGCTCCCCGAGACGTGGATGTATCCTCTAGGTCAGAAACTCGTTGTTCTACCTCGGTCGTACGTGTCGCCGCCGCCGCCAGCAAGGTTTCCATATTCGTCATGCGTTCTGTAATAATTTCCAGCTTAGGACCTAGTACCTGGGCCAGCGCCTCCCTGATATCACTCAGGGCGGTCTCGGTCAAATTCGAGACCGCCGCCGCGGGACTTGCCGCCATTTTCCTCTCCCCCGGCCTCGCTCGATCTCGATCCTTGCGGGCAGATTTCGGGTGCATGAACTCCTTCGATCTGGTTAGATATCTGTCCATGCACCCCGAACGATCTTGTATACGGAGAAATCGCCACAAATTCGGCAGCAAAGCGATCAATTATTGAGCGGTGTGCAGGGCAGCCCCGGAGCTAGCAAGGAAGCGTCCTCACCGGCTCATGGCATCACGTGACCTCTATTTTTAAGATTAAAGGTGCTGCGGCGGCTCCTCTCACGAGTCGTACCTGTGTCGGAGAAGGCTTCCGATGCAGGCAGCGATTGTAAGAGGAGCCGCGGCGGCAACTTTAAACTTAAAAATAAACTTCTACCAGTAGTGCCGTTTTTCCTGCTGTGCCCTCTCGATCTCTCACAGTGAGTGCGATGGTAGGCCAGACCACGGGAAGCAAAGGGGGGGGGGGGGTTGGTGGAAATGGTGCTGCACAGAGACCTGTAGGGGAAGGTAAATACTGCTGCTGCTGCTTCTCAGAGAAATGGACGGAGAGGGAAATACTGCTTCTGTTGCTGCACAGGGAAGTGAGGTCATGGGAGGGAAATGCTGCTGCACAGGGAAATGAAGGGGGGGAATGTTACATATGGAGCAGGGAGAGAGACAGATAGAAATAAAGACAGACAGACAGACAGTGGGAGGGAGGGAGACAGAAAGAAAGGAAGAAAGACACAGGGGCAGGAAGAGGGACAGAGAAAGGGGGTCAGGGAGAGAGAAATACAGCAGGAGGTAGAGAGACAGAAAGAAAGACAGACAGACAGACATCTATTCTAGCACCCGTTAATGTAACGGGCTTAAAGACTAGTTATTCTATAAAATGGTAATGGAGCTTATAGTCCACCAAATCCCTGATATCAGGTTCAAAGTGGATGACTTATAAAAGCGATATATTTAAAAATTTAATTAAAAAAAAAAAACATGTTAAACAGATAAGTTTTCAAAGATATGCATAATAATAAGATGGAATGGCTCTCAATTCAGTAGGCAACGACCACCATACTTGAACTGCTTGATAGGGAAATGGAGTGATTCTGGATTTTTAAAAAATATTTAACCTTAATAAAGCTAACATGCCCATTATATTCTATGGGTGCATTAGCGTTTAGCGCGTGCTAAATCATTTAGCACACCTTAGTAAAAGGAGCCCTAAATGAAATCATTAGCTCGAGAGGTTAGGGGGAGAGAGAGGAAATGAAAACAAAGAGAAAATTGTTCTGGACAAGTTCCTTCAAACGTCTTATAAATACTAGCTTGACAGTTTGAAAATAAGTCAGGCTTTAATTGGGAGCCAATGAAGTCTCATCAAGGTAGATGTCACATGATCAGATCTTTTCAATCCGAAAATCAACTGAGCTGTAGTGCTTTGAATAATTTGCAATCTAGAAATCTGATTATCAGGAATAAGGCAATAAAGACTGTGACAATAGTCTAGAAAGGCCGCAATCCAGTCGGGTTTTCTGGATTTCCCCAATGACTATGTATGAGATCTATGTGCATGCGCTGCTTTCAATGCATATTCATTGGGGAAATCCTGAAAACCCGACTGGATTGCAGCCCTCAAGGAGGGACTTTGAGATCCCTGCTCTAGAGTCACTTGGATGCCTTCAGTTAATTCAATAAGCCACTGTGAAGCTAATCTATAATGCTAAAACATTTGATCAGGTGACACCCCTCTTAAATGAGCTACATTGGTTACACATCCAGTATTAAATCCAAAATTTTGTTTCTTGTTCAGAAAGCGTTCTCCTTTGGTAATCCTTTATAACCCGATTCTCTTCTAGTTCCACATCAACCACAGTGATTTATTTAAGCTGTTCGTGTACCAATCAATTAGTTGTTCCAGCACTTAGAAAACTAGTTTTTGTTTCTTCCCAAGGCTCCACTTTCTGCTGTACTGCCCCTAACCTCTGCAACTTTCTTCAAGCAGATATCCATTGTGAACCTTCTTTAGTGAAATTTAAGAAAACCTGCCTGTTTTCATCATGGTTTCCATGAATCTTTGCTCTTATGTTTTGCCCCTTTTCTCCATTTCCGTGATTCTTCTCACCTTTATCTCACTATGTGTTTGTTCTAAGGATAAATATTGTGCTATAGTAGAAAATACAGGATATAAATCTTTTCTTACTCAGGATAAAGCAAAAAGAACAGCGAAAGTGACCATTGGGTTCCAAAAAGTTTTATTAGCTCAAATACAGACTTGACACATCCGTGTTTCGGCCTAACCGGCCTGCATCAGGAACCTCTGTGTGGCGTAACTTTTGACAAGTATCAGAGAGAAAGGTAAACCCAAAATGAATCAGCACGTACTATGGTCTGCACAATGAGAGATACTTATATCTAATTGTTTATTGTTTAGTAGACAATAATTATTGTTGATTTGTCTTTATATGCCATTGACTTTATGTTATTTTCACCTCCTTGATGATTTCTAAATGGCGGTATATCAGATTGCATAAATAAATAAACACTCAAATAAATTTAGGGCAAGAATTTTATTCTTTCCTACCAAATTATGACAATCTTGCTATACGGTGCTTGTCGGTATGCTCACTCCTCTCAGCACATTTTTTTAACTTCTAAACTGCAGCCAGAGAAAATATGTATCTCTGCAGATTTTTTATGAGAACTGAACTCAGGCAGTCTCAGGTCTTAATCTGATTTACTTCAGGCAGGCTTCCAACTTTGCCACTTTAAAACATTTTTCCCTTTAAAATCTTTCCTCAAAAACATTTGCCAAATTTTAATTAGCTAAACTTGCCAAGAAATATTAAATTTTGCATCTAGAAGAGGAAGGTTGTACGTCAAAAAGTCACCTCAAACACAGCTCAAAAGCACTGTTCTTACACTTGCTCATTTTCACAGCCAGACGCCTAACTAATTTTGGCAATTTTTACTGCTAAAACCCTCTAACGGCTCATATCCTCTGCAGTATCCTGCCTCTCTTACCTCAGATCCCTATCACAAGGGAACATCTGTCAGTGTATTTGTTCCTACATCACTGCCCGCTTGTGCCTGCTACCCCCCCCCCTCGTGCTCCATTTCAGATTATGCAGCCTACACTCCATTTTAGCTTAAAACATTGCCCAAAATTAAATCAGTTTCTCTGTCATGCACACTCACACTCTCTCCCTCCCACACACATTTATCTCATAAATATATACAGTAAAACCTTGGTTTGCGAGCATAATTCGTTCCAAAAGCATATTTGTAATCCAAATCACTCGTGTATCAAAGTGAATTTCCCCATAGGAAATAATGGAAACTCAGACGATTCATTCCACAACCCAAAAACTTTAATTCAAAATACTATATGTACTTGTATTGCAAGACCTCGCTCGTTTAGAACCGTCACTACACTCCCGCAGCGTCAGAGAGAGAAGAACCGTCAGCTCAGTTGTGATGTGTGTATATTGTATGTACTTGTATTGCAAGACATTGCTTCTATATCAAGTTAAAATTGAATAAAATGTTTTGCTTGTCTTGCAAAACGCTTGCAAACCAAGTTACTTGCAAGAGATCATATGATCTGATCCATAAATTTCTATGATGCCTTTCTCCTTTTTTAATTCTTCTTATTAGTTTGGTTCTAGTTTATATCAGTGTTGATGATTGAAATATTGGCATAAATAATAGATCTATAATCTAATATAATAAAATGATAGGCCGCGCATGCGCACTAAAAAAAACGTGTTCCCTGGTCCCGTCGTGAAAATACGAGTGCGCATGCGCGCCTACAACGTCAACACAGCCTGCTCTCCGTCTCCACCTCGCGCCGCTGCAGGCCCCACACTCGCAACTCACACATCCGCTGCAGCCTAGCAACTCTGACCACAGCATGATATTAGTAAAACTTTCCCTTTTTTAGATATATTCTGAATGTCAACTATTAAATCTCTGTCCTCTTCTTCCGTCTGTGAAGGAGGCCTGTATATGACACCAATGTAAATATATTCACCATTCCCTCTTTCCAAATTGATCCACAGTGCCTCTTCCTTGCTCTGCAGATCCTGCAATTGTGTGGCTTTAATATGATCTTTAACATATAACGCTGCTCCTACTTCTTTTCTTTCTACCCTGTCTTTCCTAAACAGATTATAGCCCAGTATAATTACATCCCAGTCATGGTTCTCCGTGAACCACGTCTCCGTGATCACCTCTATATCCAATTCATCTTCTTCCTTCACAGCTTCTAGATCCAGAATCTTGTTTCCCATACTTTGAGAATTAGTATATACTTCTTTCCAGACATTGCCCCCTTTTCCTATCCATGTAGAAGTATTCAGTGATTTACTTAATTATTTCTCCTTCTCCCACGTCCAGCATCTCCTCACCCTTCGCTTTGAAATGGGGCTACTGTCACCCTACATCTTCCAGCATTGTTCCAAAGTATTATGCTCTGATGCTGTCACCCAACTCTTCCAGAACCATTCCAAAAGCATGGGGCCTTCAAGTACAGGGCTGTGCTCAAGTGCTGCCATATCCCGTCCTCTCCAGATGCATTTCCTATCAGAGAAAGGGTGAGACAAAATAGCACTAGCTACTAGTACTATCCATTGAGTCATGTCCAACCCTTGGATACTCTGTAAGCCAGTCCTCACCATGCTTCCCTGTTTTCCACAGCTTCTTTCAATTGTTTGATGTTTATTCCCGTGTCAATCTTGATGGTATCCAGCCAATGGGCCTTTGGTCTCCCCTGCTTCCTTTTAGCACTGACCATTCCAAGTAGCACATGCTTTTCTAGTGAATTCACTCTCATCACATGCCCAAAATAGTTTAGTTTCCGTATGGTAATCTTGCCTTTTAGGACAACTCTGGGTATATATGATCAAGAACATCATTGTTGGTGATCTAGCTGTCCATGGGATTCATAGAAGTCTTCTCCAGCACCACAGCTTGAAGTGCCATTTTTTCTTCTGCTTTTGTGAGTGTCCATGCTTTGCAGCCATATGTCACGATTGGGAACACAATGAGAGTGGTCACTCTTTGATGGTGACTGAGACATTCTTGCACTTTCATATTTGGTTCATGCTCACCATGGCTGCACACCCCAGTGCTAATCTAATCTAATCTAATCCTTTACATTATCTTTGGGACAGTGCTGTGAACAAGGCTGCCCTAAGTTACTCAGCATTTCATATTCTGCTCTTTTCACTGTTTTTCAGCATTATATCTGCTTAATTTCTCTTCTCCTCCCTGTTTCTTACTTTTAAAAAAAATCCAAAAAAGCACAAAAAAATAAACCCTTCTCTTTCCTCTGTTAAATCTTATTTCCTCTTCCTCTTCATAGGAATAAGGGTAAGACTTTATTAATTCTAATTAAATCCTGGTGCCTGTGGCTCAGGGTGACTAAAGTAGGGAAAATCCTGTTATAAATCCTGTGTTTTAGGGTAGCCACTGATTTGTTATAGAGCCTGCATTTTTGTTTAAAATACTGTGTTTTAGGGTGGTATAGAGCCTGTATTTCTGACTTACTAGTTTTTAGCTATTGTGTCTGCTGATTAGGTAGAGAAGGGAGGAGTTCTGATTTACTACTAAGGTTAACTGCATTATCTTTGGGACAGTACTGTGAACAAGACTGCCCTGTGAACTTCTAAAAGCTAAGTTACTCAGCATTTCATATTCTGCTCTTTTCACTGTTTTTCAGCATTATATCTGCTTAATTTCTCTTCTCCTCCCTGTTTCTTACTTAAAAAATTAAAAAAACACAAAAAAATAAACCCTTGTCTTTCCTTTGTTAAATCATACTTCCTCTTTCCTAAACTAAACTAAACTAAACTAAACTAAACCTTAAGTTTATATACCGCATCATCTCCATGGAAGTAGAGCTCGGCATGGTTTACAAGAACTTAAAAATGAGAAAGGGTAGGAAAAGGTTTACATAAGTTTATAAAACGAGTGGAAAAGTAAGGGAAAAGAAATTACATGTTAGAGAAGAGCCAGGTTTTTAGTTGCTTGCGGAATAAATGGAGGGAGCTCAGGTTCCGCAGCGGGATAGTAAGGTCATTCCAGAGACCTGTGATTTTGAAAAGAAGTGATTTTCCCAGTTTACCTGCGTGGAGAATACCATGTAGGGAGGGGAAGGATAGTTTTAATTTATGAGCGGTCCTGGTGGAATCAGGACACGAGGAGTTGAAAGAAAGTGGGATTAGGGAAGGAAGGACAGGGACAGGTTCTTCAGACTAAAAGGGACGACAGGTACGAGGGGGCACTCAGAGAAACTGAAGGGAGATAGGTTCAAATCAAATGCAAGGAAGTTTTTCTTCACCCAAAGGGTCGTGGACAAATGGAATGCGCTCCCGGAGGAAGTGATCCGGCAGAGTACAGTACAGGGATTCAAACAGGGATTGGACAGATTCCTGAGGGAAAAGGGGATCGTGGGGTACTGAGGGAGGTGCTGGGGTGTTGCATAAGTATGGACAGCTCACCAGGTCGTGCAGGTGCAAGGCCGGAGGGTTAGGACATTGATGGGAAGATAGGACTTCGATGAGAAACCTAGGGGGCAAGGGGGCCCCTTCTGGTGATTAAGGCAGGAGGCGGACTGCTGGGCGGGATGGGCCTCTGGTCTGACCCGGCAGAGGCACTGCTTATGTTCTTATGTTCTTAACCTTCCACCCCTCAACCGCCTATACCGGCTCAGGCTGGCGCGTTGAAGAGTCGGAATGCAGACCCGGAAGAGCGAAGGAAGCCTCACACTGAGCAACTGTATTTACACTGTGCAACGAGCCTCTGCCACGGTCCCGGGTTCCTCTCAGCCCAAACTTCTCGCGGTCTGGCCGGCTACCTTAGTCCTTTGCCGCCGCCGCCACCCCCTTTCCTTCCCTTCCCGCGGTCGACAAAACTCTTGCCTCCAGCAGCCGCTGCAGCACTGTAAACATGCTTTACTGCCTTCATTTGCTCTTCCGTTTCTCTGATGACGTCATCAGGGACATGGAAGAGCAAATCGGGGCAGTAGAGGCCGCGAAGCAGCGTGTTTACAGTGCTGCGGCGGCTGCTGGAGGCAAGAGGTTTGTCGACCGCGGGAAGGGAAGGGGGTGCCAGACCGCGAGAAGAGAAAATCGCGTGGGCCACGAAGAGACAGGGAGGAACTGGGAAGAAGGAAGAGGAAGAGGGAAAGGGGCCTGCTTTGGGGTAAGGGTGTGCTTGGAGGCAGACAGCTTTGCTTGGGGGGGGAGACAGAAGGGGGACCACAGAGAGACAGGGAGGAACTGGAGCAGGAGAGGGAAAGGGGCCTGCTTGGGGGAGTGGTGTGCTTGGAGGCAGACAGCTTTGCTTGGGGGGGAGACAGAAGGGGGGGCCACGGAGACACAGTCAGGGAGGAACTGGAGGACCAGAGGGAAAGGGGTCTGCTTTGGGGGAGGGGTGTGCTGGGAGGCAGACAGCTTTGCTTGGGAGGGGAGACAGAAGGGGGGCTATAGAGAGACAGGGAGGAACTGAAGGGGGAGAGGGAAAGGGGGCTGCTTTCTAGCACCCGTTAATGTAACGGGCTTAAAGACTAGTAATATAATAAAGGAATTGAATTGTAAATTTACCCCTTTTCTTTTTTTTTATTCTTATGTGTGGGTAATAACGTTATTAACACCATTTTTTATGTGATTATTTGGATTTTTGCCAGGAGCTTGTGACCTGGAGTGGCCACCGCGAAGATAGGCTGCTGGGCTAGATAGACCCAGTAAGGCTATTCTTTTTTTTTTTTTTTTTTCAGTTCAATAAATAGTTATTATAATTTGAATAATACATTATCCAATAATACATGGAAAACAAATTACATCAAAAACAAATTACATAATCAAAAATACATAATTCCTTTTTAAGCCCACTAAAGAGGGAGACTTAACACAATATATTTATCATTAGAATAAAGAAAAGATAAAGGACATGATTCTCAGTGCCTTCCGCAAACTTTGAATCATACCTTACTACAATAGGGATCTATGTTCTCCTCTTAAATCCTTAGGAGTGAAACAAAAAAAAAAAAAAAAAGAAAGCTTGAAACTTATTTCTGTTCTCTAGCCACTAAGAATTGTTGTAATTGAATAGGTTCCCAAAAAACATATTCAACATCTTGTAGTTTGACTAAACATTTACAAGGAAATTTCAAACAGAAAGATACTTCTATGGCCAAAACTCTACTTTTTAACCTCAAAAAACTCTTTCCTTCTGAATTGAGTGGCTCTAGAAACATCAGGAAAAATTCTAACCAAATCACCGCAAAACTTTGTTAACCTATTTTTAAAATAAAGTTTCATAATTAACATTTTATCTATCTTACTCATGCATGTTATTACCAGGGTAGACCGACTCTGGATCACATCCTGAGTATAAGGCTATACTTATGCTCTTATGTTCATTGTCTCAGATACAAAAACTTAGATTGTGAGCCCACTAATTGTTTATTACCTCTTCCTCTAGGAATTGGTCCAAACGGTCGTAGTATGGGGTGGGGGCAGTCCGCTCCGGGGGCCATCTTCATATGGGTGTGGCACCCGACCCTTCCCCACTGCCGCACACGCCACTTCCATTCTCCCCATACTTCTGTAACGTTCCTGGCGGTGTCAAGCAACCCCCAACCTGCGTCGGCTCTTCTGTCCTCACTTCCTGGACCCGCGCCTAGGAACTGACATCAGAGAGAGAGAGAGCCCACGCAGGCGGGACAGCAGGCTGGGGGTCGCTGCTCGCGCCAGGAACATTACAGAGGTACAGGGGAAGGGAAGTGGCGTGCATTCGCGGCAGTGGGGGGGTGGGAGCGGAGAAGAGGATGGGGAGAGGTGCCACCACTCCGGGTGCCTCTCGCCCTTGCTATGCCACTGTGTCCAAACCCTTTTAAACTCATTATGCTAAATGCCTTTGTTGAATCCTCTGGTAGCAAATTCCAAGGTTTGAAGGCTCACTGAGTAAAATTGTACTTTCTCTAGTTTGTCTGCTCCCTCCTAGTTTCTTGGAATGTCCCACAGTGCTGGTGCAATCTGAAGGCTTAAATAACCAACTCATGATTTTATAAATCTCTATCATATCCTTTCTCAGTTATATTTGATCCAAACTGAAGAGCTCTAATCCTCAACATATGTTAACCTGACCATAAATATTCTTGATTGCCTCAGCCAAGTTAGATTTTTTTTTTTTTTTTTGTCGTACATCCGTATACCAGAGCTGCCAAGTTATTCAGTTAATCAGGGAGACTTCTTGAGCAATCCTGGCGTATGGTATTTATAGCTCCTGATTCTACCCAGGGGCGGCTCAAGGCAGTCTGCTGCCTGAGACAAAGTATGAGATTGCACCCCCATAACCCCCACTATGGCATTCAAAAAGGAGGACCCCCCCTCAGAGCTCTAGTCGGGGAGCGAGGTCATGGGAAGGACCTCTACTTAAAACACTGGTCAGAAGATACCTGAAGAAAAAAAGAATATATGGTAAATTCTGCACTCCTTGGTTAAATTCAGCAAATACTGTAGCAAAACAAAAAGAGCAGAGATAACCACCAAATGCAATCGAAGAACGAGTGCAAATTGAATTGATACAAATCAATAAACACAATAATATTTATTAGCATCCTTCAAATGCACTCATAATAAAAAGGAGATCTGCCTGCAAGCCAGAATGTGTGGTGCAGTGGTAAAAGCTACAGCTTCAGCACCCTGGGGTTGTGGGTTCAAACCCAAGCTGCTCCTTCTGACCTTGGGCAAGTCACTTAATTCCCCCCATTGCCCCAGGTACATTAGATAGATTGTGAGCCCGCTGGGATAGACAGGGAAAACTGCTTGAGTACCTGAATAAATGCATGTAAACCGTTCTGGGCTCCCTTGGGAAAATGGTATAGAAAAATGAATAAATAAAGAGTCCATTGTACATTGTGAACAACCAGATGTCATGAAACATGCCAACATAATCATTAAGAAACACAGAAAAATCACTGTGAAAAATAAAATGCACCACAAGAATTGATGTAAATCATCAAGAATCTCGGTAAGATCCAGCAAAGAGGCCGAATCTTGTTTGCTTCTGTTTTGGCTCTTGAGCTCCCTGCAGATCATCCGACCCCTTATATAATGTTCCCTCCTCTCCTGATTGTGCACATGACCAGTAGCCTCAGTGGTCGTTTTTACACACCTTGCTCAGAAAGATCTCTTTGTTGTCATGGTACAGGTAAGAGGAGGCTCACAGACTCCAGAGCTCCAGTCACGTAATTGGGTGAGTGTAGTTGCCTCAGTGTTGATGGATGGTGTTTTCCTGGGTCTCGCCCTTCCGTCTCTAAGCTGTGTCTTCTCATCTCCTTCACCTCTAATCTTCTCTACTCTACTGCGTCTCTTCTTTCCTGTTCCTCTTCACTGCGTAATATAGCTTGCAGATCAGTCATGCTGTAACCATACCAAGCTGACCTTCTCACTGTAGGCATGACTATCTTTCTTACCTCTTCGCACTGTTCTTTCAACAGTTGCAGCTGAAAGAGGCAATGCTTCAGACCTTGTATCCAATCGCTATTTACTTTTTATATTGAACCAGTTATGTACAGTACTCCCCCAAAATTCACGGGGGTTCCATTCCAGGAACTCCAGCAAATTTCAAAAAACCCGTGAATGCGGGATTTTGCCTGTCAAAAGGCAGGGGAGGCAGGAGAGGGCTGCTAGAGCGCCGGCAGGTGAAGAAAATCACTCGCAGTCTGCTCTGACTGCATCTTCCTGTAGTAAAGTTGGGCTACACCAATCAGGACCTGCTTTGACACACAGTTCCTGATTGGTGTAGCCTGACTTTACTACAGGAAGAGGCGGTCAGAGCAGACCGTGAATGAGGGAGTCCGCGAATTCGCGGGGGAACACTGTAAACCCCAACACAGAACTCTATAATCATTCTTATGTTTTATAGATTCTTTCCTTTAAGATTAGAAATCCATATTCTAAGTCTAATAGATGCTGGCATTGTCATACTAGGACTTTGGATCATCTATTGTATTTTTGTCCGTTTATATTAATATATTGGAAGTCAATTAGGGGACAAATAAATTTAGTACTAGATTCAAATGTTCCAGTGTCATATGAGGCTATAATTTGTGGAACAATTTTACATGTGAAACCCACTCTAGATAAATATAAGAGTCGTCTATTTATGATCCTAACAGGTATAGCCATTCAATTGATTACAAGTAATTGGAAAAACCATGATAGAATTAATTATACATTTTGGTGGGTGAATGTGTGTACTACATACAGATACGAACGAATTAACGCAGAATGTAGGGGTTTTAGTGAGGTATTTAATAAAATTTGGAGCCCACTGACAAAATTTGTAAAAACATAATAATGTATTTTCATCATATCTCTTCTTTTCTTTGGTTTATTTATCTTTACACATCCAGGGGGGTGGGGGTTGGAGGGAGGGGAATAAATATTGATAGTGATATTCGGGTAGCTTTATTCTTTATTTATATTATATATTAGGATATATTATGATATTATTATATGCAGAAAAATGAAATTATTGAATGATATTTATGTTACTTGTATAGATAATAACATAATATGTGGAATATCTTTTGTTCTTTCATTTGTATGACACTGTTTTTGATTAAAAATCAATAAATAATTTAAAAAGAAAAAGAAATCCATATTTTTCATGAATGTTAGAGCTGTTGTGAACCATCTGCTATTTGTCATAGATCCTATTTCCAGCAGAGCCAGATCCTTTGGCAAGGCACCCCTTCAAATGGTAGTTACAGTTCTATAGCCATAGCTTTGATCTGTGCTTAAGTCTTTGATCACTTCATCACTGAGCTGAGAAAGATCAGGGCCAACAGAGACCTTTGTAAAATCTGGATTTATTTCCAGTTCCAGTTGAGTAGCAGAATCCAACATTTTCCCACTGGGACCTGCCCATTTGTTGTTGCTTAATGGCTTCCCATCAAAAGCAGTCACCAAGGCCCGGATTCTCTAACTGGCGCCTTTGTCAGTGGCCGCCTTAAAAGCAGCCATTAATTGTGTGTCAATCACATGACAGCGCTGGTTAGAAAACCGCTCCTCCGGCAAAGGTAACATAGTAGATGACGGCAGATAAAGACCCGAATGGTCCACCCAGTCTGTTCAACCTTACCCGCTCTTTAAATTACTGATTCAATTTAAATTGGAAATGTAGGCCAGAATTTTCCAGGCCATCATTTCCAGCACCTACCTTTGATGTGAATCACACCTCTGTAAGTGCTTTATACCAGAGTTTCTCAATTTCTTCAAGGCAAGTCCCCCTAAGTCTAACAAATATAAACCAAGTACCCCCTCCCAAGCTCTGCCATAGACCAACCTAGGCTCTGCCACAGACCCACCCAAGCTCCACCCCTGACCCTACCCCTATAATAATAGTACTAACTGTAATGAAATTTCTTCCACCCATTTTGCATATACAGTACACACAATATAATCTTAATACATAATGGTAACCACAAAATTAAGAAAGCACACTGTGCGCAGAGAAAATGTTAATTATCATTTATATTCAGGTTTTTTTCAAAGAGGTTAAGGCAAATGACTTTTAAAATATGCAATGTCACCTCACTAACAACTATAGAAAAATAGACAAGTGCCGTTTAAACCTCCGTATTTTAAACTTTCCACAAATTCCGGGTGTGTTACCCCTTGACTTATTGAAAAGATATCTGATTGAAAATTAAAAAATTTCTTCAAACTGCATTCCTCCAATAAATAAAATCTACTATTTACCAAATAAGAAGATTCCCAGAAGAAAATAAGATGAAATTGAAAATCAGAATGAAAGAGGGAAAAAGGAAAAAAATGAGATAGATTTTGCTAATGTGACTGCTCTTCTTGAACAAACAATAACAACTGACACTGATAGAGCAACCCTCTTAGAATCATTTGCATTTGAGCAAGATGTAAATATGATCATGAAACTGTTCTTTAAAAATTCACAAAAAATATTCGGGGAACAGAAAATATGGATTTATCCCGACGTCGCTAATACCACTCAAGAACGGAGGAAAAAATTTCTTTCTATGCATCAAGAGCTTTCCAGTGTACTGCATGGACTGCCATATGTACGACTACCTCCCCTCGGGAAGGCGGGAGTACATATGCAGTCGGTGTCGGGAACTGGAGAGCCTGAAAAAGGAGGTCGGGAGACTGCAGGCCAGGGTCCAGGAGCCCTAGAAGAGCCAGGCCAGGAGTCTGAGGAACCAGACACAGCAAGCTCCATCGAGGATCAGGTGAGGGACCTTGAGTGATACATCGAAGAAGCCTACAGGAGGGTGGAGGAGAAGGACCAGCAGCATCACGGACAGGCGTCCCTAGATGATGAGAGCCACAACCCACCGGAGGATGGACAAAGTGGAGAGGCCGAACAAACAGAGGGGGCCGAGGCGAACCAGGACCCCGAGGGAGGAGCACCAAGATACACCAAGGATACGGACCTGAGGCAGAGGAGGCTACTGAGAAAGGGGAAGACTGCAATTGTTGTAGGAGACTCGATCCTGAGGGAGGTGGACAGTCATGTGGCCGGAGGGAGAGAGGACCGGCTAGTGACATGTCTCCCAGGGGCCAAGACAAAGGACATCGCCGACAGAATCGAGAGGATCCTGGACGGAGCCGAAACAGAGGAGACAGCAGTAATTATCCACGTCGGAACAAATGATGTGAGCCGGAGGAACTTCAGCATGCCTGCGCTAACGGATCAGTTCAGGGTCCTGGGAAGGAAGCTGAAATGGAGGACACAGAGGATAGCCTTCTCGGAGATCCTGCCGGTCCCGAGGGCAGATGCAAGGAGGCAGGCCGAGCTCCAGGATGTGAATGCGTTGCTGAGAAAATGGTGCGAAGATGAGGGCTTCCACTTCGTGAGGAACTGGTCGTCCTTCTGGGGAAAGAGCAAGCTCTACAGGCGGGACGGCCTGCACCTGAGCACGGTGGGAACAAGAATACTGGCAACCAACATGAAGAAGGAGATCGAGAGGGCTTTAAACTAAGGAGAGGGGGAAAGCCGACAGCAGACCTGATGACGCTTCGGACAACGGTATCCAGAAAGGATGCTGAACGGGAAGACTACTACAGGGAAGAGGACGGGGAACCGATGGAGCTCGAGATCAGACAGCGAGGGAAGCACCAGGTAACAGCAACTTGCTGTGAGGGACTTAAGTGGCAGGGGAATTCAGGGGGGCGGGGTGGAACCAAAATGCAAGCAGAAGGCAATAAGGAGGAGCCACAAGGCAAGAGGGATCAAACCAAGGCCCAGGGGACAAGAACATGGGAGGGGGCTGGCAGGGCAGGAAATTTCCGAGGAAAAGCGGGGAAGGGGGGTGGAGGGGACACAAGGAGGCAGAAATTTGCGAGGGTAAAGGATGAGGGTAAAGCAGAGGCACAGTTAACGGGTGAACAGCCCGAAACTCAAGGGAAGGAGGTCCAGGTAAAAGCAGAGGTGGGGGGCAAACACCGGGACCTACAGTGCTTATACACGAATGCAAGAAGCCTCAGGGCCAAGATGGGTGAACTGGAAGTCATGGCCAAAGGGGAGGACCTGGATGTAATTGGAATTACGGAAACTTGGTGGACAGAGGACAATCAATGGGACGTGGCGCTGCCAGGGTACAAGCTCTACAGGAGGGACAGGACCAGTGTTCCCTCTAAGCTGAGCAGGTGTCCTCCAGCTGCATTGCTACCACTAGGGGGTGGAATATTTTCAGTCGCTAAGGACAGGTATGTTCCCTGGAGTCCTGCAGAACTTGCCTGTCCCTCACAATTGAAAAATGTGACAGTAAAACAGCACCCTCTATTGGTGAGACTGTGGGTGGAGGACTCCTGCTCAGCTTAGAGGGAACAGTGGACAGGACCCACAAGAAGGGGGGAGGCATAGCACTATACATAAAGGACTCTATCTACTCGGTCAGGATGGATACGGCAACAAAGGCAGAGGGGCTGGAATCACTATGGGTCAAACTGCCGGGAACCAAAGGTGCAGACATAAAACTGGGGCTGTATTATCGTCCACCTGGTACGCCGGATGCAGTTGGACACGACTTGGAAGCGGAACTGAAGTAGGAATGCAGTACTGGAAATGTAACAGTGATGGGGGACTTCAACTACCCGGGGATAGACTGGAGTATGGGTCACTCCAACTGCACCAGGGAAACGGAATTCGTAGAAGCTGTGAAGGACTGCTTCATGGAACAACTAGTCAAGGAACCGACACGAGGGGGAACTACTCTTGACCTCATCCTTAACGGATTAGGGGGGCCTGCAAGAGGGGTAGAAGTGGGAGGACCACTAGGCAACAGTGATCACAACGCAATCAGATTCACATTAGAAAGAGGGACACCCATAGTGAGGAGGACCGCATCGACTGCGCTCAACTTCAGGAAAGGGAACTATGTTGCCATGAGGGAAATGGTGGGGAGGAAGCTCAAGAACAGCTTTAGGATGGAGACTGTAGGAAGCACTGGACCCTATTCAGGGACACCCTGCAGGAAGCACAAAACCTGTACATCCCCAGTTTCAGGAAAGGCTGTAAGAACAAGCGGTCAAAAAGCCCGGTTTGGATGACAACTGAAGTAAAGAGGGCAATAAGTGACAAGAAAGTGTCCTTCCGGAGATGGAAAAAGGACCCAACGGAGGAAAATCACCAGAAGCACAGGAATTGCCAAAAGGAATGTCACCGAGAGGTTAGAAAAGCAAAAAGGGAATACGAGGAGGGGCTGGCCAGGGAGGCGAAAAACTTCAAGTCATTCTTCAGTTACGTAAAAGGGAAGCAACCAGTGAGAGAGGAGGTGGGGCCGTTGGATGATGGGGATAGGAAAGGAGTGATTAAGGAGGACAAAGAGGTAGCTGAGAGGTTGAACACATTCTTCACGTCGGTCTTCACGTGCGAAGACACATCCAATATACCGGACTCAAAGGAGCTCATGAGGGGGGAACAGGCCGAAAAATTGGAACATATAGAGGTAAGTCAGGAGGATGTCCTCAAACAGATAGACAGGCTAAAAAGCGGCAAATCACCGGGACCGGACGGGATCCACCCAAGGGTTCTAAAGGAACTAAGACAGGAAATAGCGGGCACAATCCAGCATGTTTGCAACCTATCCCTGAGAACAGGAGAGGTGCCAGAGGACTGGAAACTGGCGAATGTCACACCTATCTTTAAGAAGGGATCGAAGGGTGACCCCGGGAACTACAGGCCGGTGAGCCTGACTTCAGTTATAGGGAAGATGGTGGAAGCGATGATCAAGGACAACATTTGCGAACACATCGAGAAAAATGACTTACTGAGAACAAGCCAGCACGGATTCTGTAAGGGAAGGTCATGCCTTACGAACCTACTATACTTCTTTGAGGGAATAAGCAGTCAGGTGGACAAAGGGGAACCCATGGACATCATTTACCTCGATTTTCAAAAGGCTTTTGACAAGGTGCCACATGAAAGGCTGCTTAAGAAGCTGTGGAACCACGGGGTGGGCGGGGATGTACACAGATGGATCAAGCACTGGCTGTCAGGTAGACTGCAGAGGGTCGGAGTGAAGGGCCAATATTCAGACTGGTGGGGAGTCACGAGCGGTGTGCCGCAGGGATCGGTGCTAGGGCCGCTACTCTTCAACATATTTATCAATGACCTGGAAACGGAGGCAAAATGCGAGGTTATAAAATTTGCAGACGATACCAAACTCTGCGGAAGAGTTAGGACCAGGGAGGAGTGTGAGGACCTGCAAAGGGACCTGGACAAGCTGGAAGACTGGGCAAACAAATGGCAAATGCGCTTTAACGTTGAGAAATGCAAGGTCATGCATATAGGAAATAAGAACCCGTTGTTCAACTACAAAATGGGGGGGGGGCACTGCTGGGAGACAGCGGACTTGAGAGAGACTTGGGTGTGCTAGTGGATGCATCAATGAAGCCATCCGCACAGTGTGCAGCAGCGGCGAAAAAAGCCAACAGGATGCCGGGCATCATAAAGAAGGGTATCACAACCAGGACGCGGGAAGTCATTATGCCACTATATCGGGCGATGGTGCGCCCGCATCTGGAATACTGCGTTCAGTATTGGTCGCCGCACCTCAAGAAGGACATGGCGGTACTTGAGAGAGTCCAAAGAAGAGCAACGAAGCTGGTAAGAGGGCTGGAAAACTGCCCATACGCTGAGAGGCTGGATAAGCTGGGTCTCTTCTCTCTGGAAAAGAGGAGGCTCAGGGGAGATATGATAGAAACCTTCAAAATCCTGAGAGGCATAGAGAGGGTGGATAAGGACAGGTTCTTCAGACTGAGAGGGACAACGGGTACGAGGGGGCACTCGGAGAAACTGAAGGGGGATAGGTTCAAGACAAATGCAAGGAAGTTTTTCTTCACCCA
Organism: Geotrypetes seraphini; assembly: GCF_902459505.1. NCBI lineage: Eukaryota > Metazoa > Chordata > Amphibia > Gymnophiona > Dermophiidae > Geotrypetes > Geotrypetes seraphini. The sequence goes on along the minus strand of NC_047090.1, from coordinate 69,413,418 downwards.
AAGGGTCGTGGACACATGGAATGCGCTCCCAGAGGAAGTGATCAGGCAGAATACAGTACAGGGATTCAAACAGGGATTGGACAGATTCCTGAGGGACAAAGGGATCGTAGGGTACTGAAAGGGGTGCGGGGACAAAGGGTCAAGAATTTGATGGGAATATAGGACTTCGATGAGAAACCAAGGGGTGATTCAGACAGGTCATGACCTGTTGGGCCGCCGCGGGAGCGGACTGCTGGGCGTGATGGACCTGTGGTCTGACCCAGCAGAGGCACTACTTATGTTCTTATGTTCTAAGAGACTATTAAATTAGGAGCAACGTTTCTTTTAGCATATCCCTGCAAATGTTTGGTTAGGTATTTAGGAGTTAAATATACATTTTTCTCTCCAAATCATCTGAAGGAATTCTTAGATGTTAAGAAGATCATTAGGGAATGAGGAATAATGGAAGTAAAGATGTTTAGATACATTAAGCCTATTTGTTTTAACTAAATTCCTCTTTTTCTCTCTTAATTATTGCTTGATCATCCCCCAGTATAGTGGTCTAAGAAGGGGATAAAGAATGTATTATTGCAAGATTGATTCTCAATATCCTTGATTTGGTTTTCCTCCCTGTGTTATATGGAGCAAGATGTATTCTTGTAAAATTTGATGTATAATTAGAAATAAAAAAAGTAAAATAGACAAATATAGTGCAAACTATAGACAGCAGATATAAATTTTCAAAACGGACACATTTCGATCACTAAATAGGAAAAATTATTTTATTTTCAATCTTTGTTGTCTGGTGATTTCATGAGTCTCTGGTTGCACTTCCTTCTGATTGTGCTTCCAATATTTCTTTCTTTCTGCCTCCTTCAAGCTTTCTTTCCTCTGAATCTCATTACTTTCACCCAACCAACATCTCTCACTGTCCCTCCATGAGTCCAACTTCTCTTCATCTCTATTCCACCCCCATTGGCAACATGTCTCCCTCTCTCTCTCACTGCCCTTCTTTCATTCCCTCCCTTGCTGCAAATGGAGTGAGGAGAGAGAGAGATATCCAGGGTGCATCTCTCCAACTCCCTCTACTGCCACATCCAAATTTTCTCCTCAGATCATGTGCAGCATTTTTCACCACTGTCCACCAGCCCCATGCCTATTTCTCCTTCTATCACCCATCTCCAGCACAATGCCACATCTCTCCCTCCATCAATATGTCCAACATTCCTTCCCCTTGCATCCCCTTCAGCCTGTCCCTCTTGTTCCCTCTCCACCACAATATCCAACATTTCTCCCTCTCATCCTTCTATTCCCTATGCATCTCTATCTCACTCATCTCACTCTCTATGCCCAATTTTCCTTTCTTCTTTTCCCCATGTGCACCATCTTTTTTCCCTCTCACTAACACATTCATGCCCAACAATTCTACCTTTCTATTCCCTCCCTCCTATGTTCCAAGTTAGTGCCCCCTTTCTCCCTCCCTTCTTTGTCCCATGTTCATGCCCCCTCCCTTCCTTCTATGTCCCAAGTTCGTGCACTCCTCCCTGCCATCCAGCCTTTCCAAAAATCATTCCCCTCCCATGTCCCAACATACTCCTCCCCCCCCTTTCTCCTTTTGTCCTAGATCATGTCCCCTCTCTCCCTTACTTGCACACTCCAGGGCCGCACTCGCTTCCTTCAGGGCTATTCAGCTGGGCTGCTCCTTCTGCCTTCAGCGGAACTTGTTGTAAGGACACGCAGACAACGGTTCACACGCTGCATTTGGCTGACCCACAAGCCTTCCCTCTAACATCAGCTCTGATGTTAGAGAGAAGGTTTCTGGGTCAGACATGTCAGCCTGAAAAACAACTGACGCATCTTTGCAACAAGTGCCACTGAAGGCAGGAAGGAACAGCCCACCTGAAAGGATGTAACTTTGATCCTCCGCTGACCAGGAAGACTTTCCTCTGATGTCAGCACTGACATCGGAGGAAAGCCTTCTGGGTCGACTTCGGTGGAGGAGGGTGGGCAGGAAGGAGGACATGGGATCCCTGGCAGTGGCAGCAGCTTCGGCGGAGGGGGGCGGGGAGCAGGCAACAAGGAAGGCATGGGATCTTTGGCGGCGGCGGCCAAAGGAGGAAGGAGATGGGGGACCCACGCAATGCCATGTACCCCTAAGGGTATGCATACCGTGTGTTGAGAAACACTGCTTTACACCACTAAAGCTATGTCCGTCTTTAGCCATGCCTACAGTGGCATTAGAAGACGTAAAGTGTCTAGGTAGGTGCCTTTAAAATCAGTGAAAATGCCATTTAAATGGCACCATGTAGAGAATCCTGGCCTAAGTGCCTGAATGATAGTCAGTGGCGTAGTGAGGATGAGTGGCGCCCCTTCCCTGTCCTCTTCCTCACCGTCTGCCACACACCCCTGCTCTGTACCTTTATAACTTCAGCGAGAGCAGCCACCAACTTACTACTGGGTCCCAGAAGTGACAGAGAGAGTGCCAAAGCCGATGCGGGCAGCAAGTTGGTAGCTGCTCATGCCATGCCAAAGTTAAAAAGGTACGAGGAAGGGAAGGCACGCAAGTGCAGCAGTGGGAGGAGTGGAAAGGGGCAGGAAGGAGGAGGGGTGCCGGTGTCCTGAAGAAGATGGCACCTGGGACGGACCACCACCTTTCACCGCCCCCCCCATTGCTACACACTGATGGTAGTTCAACTGTGTGCAGATTACAGACTGAACTTCCATCCTGCTCCAATGTCTCAGAAGGTACAGGGGGGTTAGGAGGTTGGCAGGGGTCCTCCAGTGGCAGGAGGGAGTGGGCATCCCTCCTGCATTTTTTCAGGGGGGAAAGGGGGAGGGTAGAGGATGTTTTGGGTGGCACCTGTCATGGGAGTGGGCCTTCGGTGGCAAGAGGGAGTGGGCATCCCTCCTGCCATATAGCTGCCATGGGGGGAGTCGCATTGGCAGGATGGATTGGGCATCCCTCCTGCCATTTTCACTTCTGTGGGGGGGCCGCGGTGCCTTAACAGCAGTGACAGGAGGCTATTTCCCTTGTCACTGCTGTAAGGGCTCTGTGCAAGTGTCAATTGCTCATTGAGCGATTGATCTGCCACGTTTGCATGCAAATAATTTGCACCTCTGTGCAAATCATTTGCATGCAAACTTGATAGCGCATCGATAGCTGCTGGAGAATCGGCCAGAGAATCAGCCCACAGCTATAGGGTTGGTATTTTTAATGCATCTAGCCCAATGTCTTGCTACACCAGGGAGGCTGAAGGTCATTACCAATACTGGTGTGAAAACAACTGTGAGTGAGCTCTGTCTAAGTGACTGAAGGCTGCTCCCATTGAGAAACCATCTCATAAGTAGAAGTCTTTCGCTACTCAAGAAAAGTTATCTGTACTCAGTCAACTGAAGTCTGATAAGCAACAATCTCAGTTGACCAGAGAATCTGCTCTAAGAGGATGGAGGAAATAAGAAGAAACAGTAGCAAATGTTCAGCAAAACGTCACAACCATGCCATCAGAAGACGATACTCTGTGATGAGGAACATGATGATGATGTTCCTCTTGCTCCTCCACCAAAAGTGTCAGATCTTAAGACAAACTCTTTTAGGGTTTCCGCAGCTGGCATCATGTTTGTTGCAGGTTTGCAGGTCTCATTGCGTCTTGTCAGGTAGAAACCGACGTTTCAGCCATCATGCTATGGCTTTCTTCGCGGTATGCTGTGAGGTTTGCAGTTTGTCTTTATAAATAGTGCGTCTACTGACCTGATTGGGAACAGGGCAGTCCGTTGGTCACAAATTTGAATTTTGGTGCGAAAGTCAATTGGTCTGTTTTTTGGTTTCCCATAGAATGGAAACGTCTTTCATGAATTTAAAGATGTTCCCTCCGTGAAGCTGGGTTATATTTTTTCTCAGAGTTTCCGTAGCTGGCATCATGCTTGTTGCAAGTTTCCATGTCTCACTGCATCTTGTCAGGTACAAACCGGTGTTTCAATTCAGCCTTCATGCTGTGACTTTTTGCAGGGTATGCTGTGAAATCAGCAGTTTCTCTTTGTAAAAAGTGGGTCCACTGACCTGATTGGGGAAAGATGTTCTCCCCATAAAGCTAGGTTATATGTTCTCTCAGGGTGCTGATTTTCAAAATCTGACCCTACCAGAGGGTTTACCAGGGATCTCAATACATATTAAAAATACTACAGGAATTAATTGAAGTGAATTGTGGGTCAAGATGATAACAGTTTAGTGGTTTAGAAAGGAAGATATTTATAATTATAGATGACATTTTGAAGCTGATGGCAGGTTGGAACACTAAACCACAATGGAAGGAATGTGGAGTACAGATAACTTTATCCAATATATAAATGGACTCGACCCCACTTTACAAAAACAGTTTTAAATAAATGTCTAGGCATTCAAGCCAGTTTCAGACATACTGTTAGAGCATAATATAGGAGGAAAAGCCTCAATGAGCTCAGACAGCATGTCTCAATATCGGTACTGGTCTTATCCAGAAGGATGTTCAGCTGTTTAGAGAGAGGAGTAACCAGCAGAAGAAAGGAGGTATTGATGCCCCTGTAAGAGTCATTGGTGAGACCTCACCTGGAGTATTATGTTCAGTTTTGGAGGCCATATCATACCATAAAAATCATCATATAAAACATATTAAAAACATAATAGTCACAAATGCACATACACCTATGCAGCAATATAGATTATTTTCAAGCAAATTATGTGCAAGCTTTCATTATTTGAACATCTTGTCATAATTTGTTCTGCGTTATCTTATGCAAAATTCAGATCAATGGTTAAGACGCATCTTTTAGGATTGCCATTTTTATGATGGAAATGAAAATGGTGACAGAGTTCAAAAAGGCGTTGGATGTACCCAGAGGATTTAGAATCAGAAAATAATAGGAAATATTGAAGAACTAAGGCCAGTACTGGGCTGACATGCATGGTTTGTGTCTGTATGTGGCCGTTTGGTGGAGGATGGGCTGGGGAGGGCTTCAGTGGCTGGGATGGTGTAGATGGGCTGGAGTGGACTTTGACGGAGATTTCAGTAGTTGGAACCTAAGAACAGTCCCGGGCAGAGCTTTGGATTCTTGCCCAGAAATAGCTAAGAAGGAAAAAAAAAAAAATCCCAACAACAAATTTTTAGATTGAATCAGGTTGGGCAGACTGGATGGATTATTTGGGTCTTTATCTGCCGTCATCTACTATGTTACTATTTTACTATATTACTATGAGAGGATTGGCGACTTAGGCCTCCTTTTACAAAAGTGCATTAGGGCTTTAACCTCTTGAGCAGGTGGTAGTTTTTCAGGTAGCGCGTGCTAATCCGGTGAGTGCACTAAAAATGCTAGCGCACCTTTGTAAAAGGAGCCCTTAGGATCCTGTTTCTTTCTGACATCTATTTAAACAAGGTTTAAACAAAAATTGTTTTGTTTTTAGTTTTTAGATTTATAGATCACTTGGATTTAATTTTTTTTTTTTTTTTTTTGCTTTGTCTTTTCTTTGCTTTCCTATTTTAAATGGAGTTCTTTTTATTTCTTGTTTTTATATATTTTGTACACCGTGCTGTTGATAAATCGAAGTGCAGTTAAAACTTTTAATAAACAAACATAAGGTTCAGAATAATGATAGAAAGAGTATGGAATGTTTGTCATGGAGATTGGCTTTATATATTATGTTGTAACTCGCCTAGGTTTTAGTCAAGAAATAAATTTTAAAATAAATAAAAATCCATTAATTACATCATTTCTTTCAATCACTACACGTTTACTCAAAAAATATTTATAAAAAGAGATGTTTTTAAAAAAAATCAGAGCTGATTCAAATCTTATTCCTCTTCATCTATCCTTGGAGCACTCCAGAGAAAGGTAACAAAATGGTATGGGCCTTGCGCCAAAAGACATATAAGAAACTGGAAGACCTGAATATGTATAGCAAGAGTGTCCAACCTTTTGGCTAGAAAGCTGCACGGGAATGGGGATGACGGGAATCCCGCGGTACCCGCGGGGATCCCGTGGGTTTCCCCTTCAAGTCGCGGGAATCCCGTGGGGACGCCCCCTCGGGTCACGGGGACCCCGTGGGGACGCCACCTCAGGTCGCGGGGATCCCGCGAAGTTGGAGGTAGCTCGAGCCGAGAGAGGTTCATCTTCTTTTTCTGCCTGCAACACACCACACATAGCTGACCTGGAAGTCTTTCCCCGGAGGGAAGGCTTTGCATCAGTTACGAGCAGCGTGCAGGGATCTTCTCAGAACAGTGCTTCTTAATCTCCCTACCAAAGGCTCCATAGAAACTGACTTTTGATTGGACACAGGCACAAACTAGAAATCAGCCAATGAGTTTTAAGTTAGCAGCAAAAGAGACGCCGCAGCCATGCTATTCAAATTACTTCTGCAGAGTCTTTGGTAAGGAGATTTATTTTTGTGCGCTTGTGTGATGTTAATTTATAGTGATAAGTAAACATTTGAGGCTATTGAGAACAATGCTATTTTACCATGTTACCATTACAACTCCTGCTGTTATCTGGACTCGTTTTTAAACTAGTGGTAGCTTTCACCCCCCTCTAGATTTTGTTGTGGTTTTTTTGGTGCTGGTTCAACATATGCCATTGCATGTCTTCCTTTTTCATTGGAGTGAATCACGTCTTGGAATGAACTTCTTTAGTTTTCTTTCGATGCGATTCATACCTTTAGAGGTCCACCACAGGCTCTATGAATGCCGTTATTTGTTGATTGATTTTAAAGCCTTCCACAGCTGTTCTTTTACATGGTTATGGCTTAGTCCATTTAGCCCTCAACATGATGTTCACACATTTTTATGCCTAGTGTTCGAGGTTTTCTGTTATGACTGTCCATTTCTTATCAGTATTTAAACGGGCTTGCCATGAGTTTTAAATCAGTTTTTATTGATTTTCATGTATGATGTGATTTTTTTTTATGCATGGTTTATGAGTTTTTTCCCTGTTATGACTGTCCGTTTTTTGGTATCTAAATGTTCCTGCTATCTCTTAAGTCTGCTCTTATTAATTTTATTGATTTTTATGGATGATGTGATTCTTATGCAGAATTTATTCCTGTTGTATGGGCTCTTTATTGTTATGACTGTTTATTTTTAAATTGGTATTTTAAAGTGCCTGCTATGAGTTCTAAGTCTGTCTTTTTTTATTTTCATGTATGATGTGCTCTCACACATAATTCATTTCATTCACAGCTTTACATGTATGATGTGGTTCTTATGTATAATTTATTCCATTCACAGTGTAAAGACATTCATTCTGTCTTTAGTCTACATTTGTTTTCTGAGGGAATAGAAAAGGAGAATTGGGCATGAGTGGACAGCAACAGAAGGGTTTATATAAGATGGGAAAGCGTAAAATAGAAACTAGGACCAACTTGATGGAAAAATAAGTCCAGACAACAAAAGTAAAAACTGGAATTTATTGACTATAATATGTCAGCTTTGGGAAATGTATATAGCACATGTCTTTGTATTGTGTTCAAAAGAAAAGGAAATGAATTTCTGGGTTTATTTCTACTGTTGCTGACCCTTGCTGTTACTGGTAGGAAATTAGAGAGTTGCATGGGAATGGGGACATTAGAGGCTCTGGTAGAAACCCGTTTACAAAGTATGTATTCTTCCCAATTAATATTTCCAAATTAATAAAGTGTCTTTGCTTATTTGTAAATGGGTCTCTACCAGAGCCTTTAATTCAGTAGTATAATTAAATGAAATAACTATTTCTGAAGTTTATAAGGACGGGCGGGGACGGAGGGGATTCCCCACGGGAACGGGTGGGGACGGAGGGATTCCTCACAGGGATGAGTGGGGACGGAGGGATTCCTCGCGGGGACAGGTGGGGATGGAGGGATTCCTCATGGGGATGGGCGGTGACGGGTGGGATTTTTGCGGGGATGGGTGGGATTTCTGTCCCCGTGCAACTCTCTACTTTTGGCTTCCCTGGGCTGCATTGGCCGAAAAAAAATGTTTCTGAGGCCGCACAAATGTGCAAACGCTGCAGCAAGACAGAGGAGGGAGCCGGCAAGATGGTAAACACCCGGGGGCAGCAGAGGAAAACACTGCATCACCCTCGACCGGGGCCACACAAAATACTTCATGGGGCCGCAGGTTGGACACCCGTGATGTACAGTATACTCAGGAGGAGAAGAGGGACAGGGGAGATATGACACAGACATTTATTTATTTAAAAATTTATATACCGCATACAACTATGCGGTTTCCAAGTGACATACATAGAATCTTGTTTCCCTCCGATATCACGTATAACAGACCTATCAAGACAACATCGTTAATCATCCCTGTTATAATAGGGATAGAGCACATATTCGATTAGGTCAGAAGTACAAACAAGCTTTAAATCATACTTCGATGTCAGAAAAATTCTAGAAGGCGATTATAAACTGAAATACATCATAGCATAAGAAGGCATTAGCAAACAATTGAGTTTTCAGCATTTTCTTAAAATTCATCCTCCCCATACAAAACCGCAGGATACCAGGCAAGGCATTCCATAGTTGTACGCTAGCCACAGATTTCATTGATGCTCTGATCCTAACATGCATAGTCGATATTCTCCCCTCCAAACTTAATTTCATCCCATTTACATCTCTAAGTTCTCTTCTCGGTTTATAGATCTGAAAAAAGTCTTGTAAGGTCTTTGGGGAAGCATGATACAATGTCTGATGTATTACAAAGGAGTGCTGAAAAGTTCTCAGCCCAACCAAGACGAGAATGATGTACATATGGCTCAATGGATAATCTGTAACAATGTCAAAACATTGAATTTTGTTTCTGCTAATTGGCACTTAACGAAATAAGATAACACTCTTTTCAGCTGCAGTGGAAAATAACGCTCAGAGTTTAGGAAGCTGGTTGATTGGGCTGAGAACTTTTCAGCACCCCCATGTAATATAGATACAAATCTTTTCCAGAGAAGAGAAAATGGTAAAACTAGAGAACATGAATTGAAGTTGCAGGTGGTAGACAGGAGTAATGTCAGGAAAATTTTTTTCAGAGAGGGTGGCTGATGCCTGGAATGCCCTCCAGAGGGAGATGGTAGACATAAAAACAATGACAGAATTCAAAAAAGCGTGGGTTGAACACAGAGGATCTCTAATTAGAAAATGAAGGGTATGAAAAACAAAACTTAAATGGTTGCATGTGTGTTTGATGTGTCGAGTGGTACTTAGATGCAGACTTCGGCTGTGAAGAATTAAGGTCAGTACTGGGCAGACTTTTACGGTCTGTGTCCTGCAAATGACAAGATGGTTTGGATAGGCTGGAGTGGGCTTTGACAGCAAATCCAGGAATGGGAACCTAAGGACAGTGCTGGGCAGATTTCTAAGATCTATGTCCCAGAAATGCAAAAGAAAAGCAATTTAATCATCCTCTATAATAATCCTAAGCGCGCATGCGCACTTAGGACGGAGTGTTTCCTGACAGTGTGCTGTGTCCCTCCGTGTTGAATTCCATTTGAGAACACAGAGGCAGGAAACACGCCGGCGACTCCCCCCTCGCGCCCTCATTCACTGCCAGAGAAACCTCCATAAGCATCAGAACGGGAGGGGGAGCACAGGCGCCCCTGCCGGCATCTACTTCTCCCCCTCGCCTGCTCACCCATCTGCTGCATTTAACTTCAAAGAAAAGCACTGAGCCGTGCTGTCGCTGGCCTCGCTGTCTTCTCTCCACTGTGGCCCACCTTCTGACAACTTCCTGTTTCCGCTAGGGCTGGCCGCAGTGGACAGAAGACGCCGAGGCCAGCAACAGTGCGGCACAGCGCTTTTCTTTGAAATTAAACACTGGGTGGGGGTGGGTGGAACAGTTTTCAACTGATTTTGCTCCTTCCTGATGAAAACTGGAACAAGCACAAACAACATCAACGCAGGTGCCATAAGGCGGTAAAAGGGGACAAAAGTGACTACGAGGAAAAAATAGCCAAGGAGGCGAAGAACTTCAAGCCGTTCTTTCGATATATTACGGGGAAACGACCTGCGAAGGAAGTGGTGGGACCGTTGGATGACTATGGAATAAAGGGAGTGCTAAAGGAGGACAGGTGATCGAGGCCAACAGCGTGCCAGATTTTAAGGGTAAATGGGATGCCCATGTGGGATCCCTGAGAGGGTGGAGTTAAGAATGGGTTATTTGGAGCGGAGTCTCTAGAGCAGACTTAGGGAGTGGGTCTGTGGAGTGGGCAGACTTGATGGGCTGTGGCCCTTATCTGCCATCATTTTTCTATGTTTCTATGTTTCTAAAGCAATTGCCGACAAACTGAACACATTTTTTGCATCTGTATTTACAGAAGAAGATGTACACAGCATACCCATCATGACTTTTCTAGGGATTATCCATGTCCAACAGTGAGAAGCAAAACAAAAGAAAGGCAAAGCCGATGTCACAATACAACACAAGGGATTTTACTGAAAGTTCCCTATGGGATGTCCCAACTAGGATCCTGGTTTCGGCAGAACACTGCCTTCCTCAGGGGACATACCAAATTGATAACAGGATATTACAATGGTATCTCTATTTCAGGTAGTCTAGAAAAAGATCTTTAGGAATGTACTGAAAGAAGTACTGACAGCCAAGCTTCTAAAGAAACTTGTCAAGGAACTCACAGTGAGAACCAAAAGTTTCTTTAAAAGTTTGGTGGTCATTACTTCTTTCAGTACATTCCTAAAGGTCTTTTTCAAGACTACCTGAAATAGAGATACCACTATAATATCCTGTTATCAGTTTGGTATGTCCCCTGAGGAAGGCAGTGTTCTGCCCATAGAAACTTTCAATAAAGTCCCTTGTGACATCGGATTTGCCTTTCTTTTGTTTTGCTTCACACTGTGCTGGGCAAAAGAAGACTCCTCTTTTTCTGTCGCCATGTCCAACAGTGGCCAGCATTTTATTTTACTGCTTCAGTGAAACATTAGAAAATATGAGTATAAAATTAATTCAATACACAAACACAAATATTAGAAAAGGTTGGAATAACATCCAGCTTCTAACTAATGGAGCCTCATAAATAATAGTTCAAACTTCAGCAGATAATTTATCCAATAAATATTAAGCAGCATATTTAGAGGCCCTATTTAATTGGATAGGGCTGTTGAATATTGGGCCTAAAAATAAATGCCCTTTTTGGTAGAGTCACATATTTGGGGAATAATAGTTTCAGATCATGCAGCAGTGATGCTGCGGTAGGAGGGAGATTTTTCTGATCAAGGAAGCAAACATTGAATACAAGACAAAGTCTGCAGCGGTCAAAACAGCAGTCAGGGAGGCCAAACTTTGAATGGAAGAAACTCTAGCGAAGAACATTAAGAAAGGGGACAAATCCTTCTTCAGGTACATTAGTGACAGGAAGAAGAACACAAATGGGATAGTACGCCTTAGAACGCCAGACGGGAATTATGTGGAAACAGATTCCGATAAAGCCAAACTGCTGAATGATTACTTCTGCTCTGTCTTTACCCGCGAGGCACCAGGGCACGGGCCAAGGCTGGAAACAAAGCAAAGCATGGAAGATCCATTTCAGAATTTTGAGTTCACAACTGCTGATGTGTACAGAGAACTGTCAAGACTCAAGGTGAACAAAGCCATGGGACTGGACAATTTGCACCCACTAGTGCTCAGAGAGCTATGCGATGTTCTAGCGAAACCGTTGGCCATGCTCTTCAATCTCTCCCTAAGTACGGGGACAGTCCCCCTGGACTGGTAAACAGCTAACATTGTTCCTCTGCACAAAAAGGGATGCAGAGCAGAGACTGCGAATTACCGACCAGTGAGTCTCACATCAATAGTGTGTAAACTCATGGAAACTCTACTTAAAGGTAAATTAGACACGATAATGGATGAAGGGAATCTAAGGGATCCCTGTCAACATGGATTCACCAGAGGCAGGTCATGCCAATCCAATCTTATAAGCTTCTTTGATTGGGTGACAGGAAAGCTGGACTCGGGAGAGTCTTTGGACATAGTGTACTTGGATTTCAGCAAAGCGTTTGACAGTGTCCCACACTGTAGACTGTTAAACAAGATGAAATCGATGGGTTTAGGCGAGAAGCTAACTGCATGGGTCAGTGATTGGCTGAGTGGAAAACTTCAGAGGGTGGTGGTCAACGGCACCCTCTCTGAGACATCGGAGGTGACTAGCAGAGTACCGCAGGGCTCAGTCCTGGGACCATCCCTTTTCAACATATTCATAAGGGACTTGACCCGAGGGCTTCAGGGTAAAGTAACACTGTTCGCCGACGCCGCCAAACTGTGTAATATAGTAAGTGAAAGCAATCTCAAGGATAGTATGACGTAGGATCTGATCACGTTGGAAAACTGGTCCTCGACATGGCAGCTGGGCTTCAACGCTAAGAAATGTAAGGTCATGCATCTCGGCTGCGGAAATCTATGCAAAACTTACACCTTAAATGGAGAAACACTAACTAGGACTTCAGAAGAACGGGACTTGGGAGTAATCGTCAGTGCAGACATGAAGGCTGCCAAACAAGTGGAGCAGGCCTCATCCAAGGCAAGGCAAATGTTGGGATGTATCAATAGAGGCTTCGTCAGCCGCAAACCTGAAGTCATAATGCCGCTTTACAGAATCATGGTGAGACCTCACCTGGAATACTGTGTGCAATTTTGGAGACCACACTACCAAAAGGATGTGCTTCGAGCTGAATCGGTCCAGCGAATGGCCACTAGAATGGTCTCCGGACTCAAGAGTCTCTCATACGAAGAAAGACTGGGCAAACTACAGCTATACTCTCTTGAGGAGCGTAGAGAAAGGGGAGACATGATTGAGACATTTAAGTACATCACAGGTCGTGTCGAGGCGGAAAGCGATATATTCTTCCCCAGGGGACCCTCGGTCACAAGGGGGCACCCGCTCAAACTCAGAAGAGGGAAATTTAATGGTGACACCAGGAAGTATTTCTTCACAGAAAGGGTTGTAGATCACTGGAACAAACTTCCGGTGCAAGTGGTCAAGGCCACCAGCGTGTTCGACTTTAAGAATAAATGGGACATCCATGTGGGATCCCTATGGGGGTCGAGCTAAGGAGCTGGGTCATTAGCACTCAGACTTGATGGGGTGGGTCAGAAGAGTGGGCAGACTTGATGGGCTGTGGCCCTTTTCTGCCGTCATCTTTCTATGTTTCTAAGAGATCTTTATGGAGGTTGAATCCTGCTTTACTTCAGGATGACCTTCAAAAAAATGGCAATAGATCTAAATAACGTGGGTGTAGCCTTGGTCACTCGAACTTGAATCAAAATCGAATGTATAAGACCCCGGCTAAAGACACAGTGCCCTGTGCTTTATTCCTCTAGAAGGTAGCCTCAGCCCCACCACTCCACTGCTAGTTCAATGTTTCAATGCGGGGAGAATTATGTGGGAACTCATCATCAGCTGCCCATAACGCTATGCTCAAAAGATTTTTCTATAAATCAAAAACTGTTAAAAAATGTATATATATATCTTGTTTGCTTTAAAGTGCCATTCAGATAAATCTGTACTTAACTTTGGTTAACAGCCAATATCCGGGAGTGGAACCCGACATGCATGTTTTGCACAATACACGTGCTGTTTCAAGGGTCTCCCTGGAATGTATAAAAAGAACAAGAGAGAAAAGGGGCCATTAAAATTGCACACAACCCCCTCTCCTCAAAGTGTAACCACCTCACTAAGATAACAACTCAAGAAATACCCACCAGGAACGTCCCTGTCATCCGACTCTACGGTGTTTAGAGAGTAAAAGATGGCCGCGGCGTCCCAGCAGGAAGTTTAAATAGCCCGCCCTACAAAAATTAAAGATATACACCCCTCAAATCTCATTGGGCCGACCTCAACCAATAAGGGAAACCCACTCGATTTCTCCATTTAAACCCCGTGGCTCTACTGTATCCAGCGTGAAAATGTATCTCTGTTCACATTCATTCAAGTTAAAAGGATCTTTTTCCCCATCCCTCCCAACTACCCGATCAATGACTCGCCACATAATTTGCTCTACTGTGTGCTGATGGGATAACCAATGAGCCACAAGGGGGGCTTGAATAACAGAATTAACAATACGGGACTTATGCTCGGTAAGTCTAACCCGAATCGCCCTACTTGTTCTACCAATATAAATCAGCTCACAGGGACAGACTATAGCGTATATCACATCCTGTGACATACAGTTGGTATCAGATCTTAAATTCAAAATAATATCCCTCCCTGGAACCTTCCAACTCCCCCCTTCCATGGTTAAAGGGCACCATTGACACCTGCCACATCCCCTATGACAACCCCCCTGATCCTCAACCACCTTCTTATAAAGCAAACGATTACATTTTTGCCCTAAAGTCATGCCCCTAGAGTATGCTACCCTGGGGAACTCCCTCAATGTCTGGTGAACTTGCACTATATGCCAGTGGCACTTCATCAATGCTACCAACAGATTTACTGCCCTAGAGAAGGGAAGCACACAGGTGAGCACCTCCCCCTCCGTTGTCTGGGCTTTCTCAGATTCCTGTAACAAGAGTTCACGCTGGGCATACTTAGCCCTAAGATAGGCCTGGCGTATAGATCTTTCTGGATACCCCCGACTTCTAAATCTATTTGAAAGGGTTCGAGCCTGCTTCTTAAATTCTACCAAGGTAGAACAGACCCGCCGGACACGAAGAAATTGGGCAATAGGAAGATTGAATCTCAACCTATAGGGGTGAAAACTGTCAAAATGAAGGATAGTATTACGTGTGACAGGTTTCCTATAAAGGGATGTTTCAATTCTGTCATGCACCACAGTGATGGAAATATCAAGAAAATCAATCCTCTCTTGGTGACAAGTCACAGTAAATTTAATGTTGTTATCAACGGAATTCAAATATTCAAAAAATTGTTGAAGATGTTCCCTGGTATCATCCCATATCAAAAAAATATCGTCCAAAAACCTCCCCCAGTATAATACTTTAGAAAACCACCGGGACCCATAAATGTGATTGTCTTCGAATTTGGACATAAATAGGGATGCCACCGAGGGGGCTAAAGTAGCCCCCATCGCAACCCCTTGAACTTGTTTATAAAACTGCCCCTGGTACCGAAAATAGTTGTCGTTAATCACCCATTGGGCCAACCTTAATAAACATTCCGTCGTTATACGTTGGGGGGCCTGTCTCAGTTGGAGAGTCTCCTCAATAATAGACAATGCTTCGCATTGTGGAATCTGAGTATACAGTGCTACCACGTCTAAGGTAACCATCCATTTGCCCTTCATATCAAACTCAAAGTGACTTAGTTTACGCAAAAACTGGGAGGAGTCTCTAATGTAGGAAGAAATCATAGGAACCCTAACTTGTAGAAAATAATCAACAAATTTAGAAAGGGGCTCAAGAATAGACTGACGTGTGTTAACTATCGGGCGCCCCGGAGGGTCCAATAAGGTTTTATGCACTTTAGGAACAAAGGAAATCTGGGGAATCCTAGGGTATTTTTCAAAAAGAAAGGTATATTCTTTTTGGGTAAGTACCCTTAGTTCTAAGAGACCGTTAAGATATTGTAGAATGTCCTTAGACAGTTGGTAAGTAGGATCCTGCTGGAGAGGCAAATAGGCATGAACATCGTTCAACTGGCGTTTGGCCTCAATATCATATTTATGACAGTCCAGCACCACTGTGGCACCCCCTTTATCGGCCTTAATAATTACTATATCTTCTTTTTTAAGAAGTTGATGTAATGCTTGGTTCTCAGATTTAGTAATATTATAAGGGCCTCTATTGTCCCATGACCGCTGTATTGTTCTTAATTCTTCAGTGATAATACTCCGAAAGGTAAAAATAAAGGGGTCCATGGGACCAGGGGGAACCCACTTGGATTTAGTCTTACAAATCTCTACAGATGATACGAGGTCTTCATTCTCATTGTCAGGTGCCTCGTCCGTCGAACGGATGTCGGAACTGTCAGGATCTCTAGTGAAAAACACCTTTAATTGCATTTTCCTGATGAAAAACTGAAAGGCTGCATGAAGTTTAAAGAAATCCGGGCCATGAGGTGGTTACACTTTGAGGAGAGGGGGTTGTGTGCAATTTTAATGGCCCCTTTTCTCTCTTGTTCTTTTTATACATTCCAGGGATACCCTTGAAACAGCACGTGTATTGTGCGAAACATGCATGTCGGGTTCCACTCCCGGATATTGGCTGTTAACCAAAGTTAAGTACAGATTTATCTGAATGGCACTTTAAAGCAAACAAGATATATATATATACATTTTTTAACAGTTTTTGATTTATAGAAAAATCTTTTGAGCATAGCGTTATGGGCAGCTGATGATGAGTTCCCACATAATTCTCCCCGCATTGAAACATTGAACTAGCGGTGGAGTGGTGGGGCTGAGGCTACCTTCTAGAGGAATAAAGCACAGGGCACTGTGTCTTTAGCCGGGGTCTTATACATTCGATTTTTACTTCAGGATGAGGCATTTCACAGGGAGGTGGCACTAGCCATTGCTAACTATTTTCAGCATAATTTGTTGGCTGCTTACTCTCCACAGATGTGGGATGCATATAATGCTACATTATAGGGTGTGGTGGGAAAGATGAAGAAGAGGAGGCAGGAGCTGGCGGGGTTATAGGAGGTGATATTACATTTTGAGCAGAACTGTATAGGTGCAAGGGATCAATTGGGACAGTTGCAAAAGTTAAAATATACTTAAAATGCTATATTAAGTAGTGAATCAGTGGATTCTATTGTTATGCATAGGTCCCTGGTCTATTCTTGGCACAGTACTTATGTGGGAGGAAAACCAGTGTTAGGGTACCTCTAGTTGTAGGGAGACAAGGGACCTCTCTAACTTGTGATGCTGGTATTGTTGAGGAGTTTTGGATGTTTTATCGGTGCTTGTATCTATCGGAAGTGGAGTTCTCTTTGACGCAGCTACACAAGTTTTCACTAGTTTGCTGCATCCCATACTTATATTGCAGCAGCAAGATATGCTTGGTGGAAATATGACAGTTGACGAAATTAGAGAGACTCTTAAAAGCCTTCTAGTGGGGAAGGCGCCCGGCCCTGATGGATTGCCTGTGGAATTTTATTTGACATTTCAAGATTTATTGGTCCCTTAACTATTGCAGCATTATCAGGCTTGTTAAAGCACGGTGGTAGGTTGGTATCATTTGGTGAGTCTTGGACTGTAGTTCTACCTAAATTGGGACGGGATTCTACTCATATGGAGACCTATAGGCTTATTTCATTGATCAATATGTATTGTAAGATTTATGCTAAAATACTTTCAATGCAGCTTTCAAAATTTTTGCCTCTTCTAATACATGTGGCTCAGGAGTGGATTTACGCAAGTAAGGTATACTATTGATAACTCACATATGTTTTAGGTGGTACTTTCTCTTTTGCTTGTTCTTGTGTACCATTGTTTTGGAAATCAATATGGGGAAGAGTTTTAGCTATTTTTAAATTTCATGTTCCACTAACTTACATATTGCTTGTTCTGCGGCCTTGGTTGCAATGTTAAATAAAGCAGAAGCTAAGTTATTTGATGGATTAATGGTTTTAGCGATTCAGCAATTTTTGACTTGTTGAAAGAATAGTTCTGGACTTTCAGATTCTGCATGGTGGAATGATGTCTGTTTGGTGGGGAAGTATGAGGAAATAGCTGCTGTAAAGCAGAAGCGTTTGCCATATTTTAGATGCATTTTTTTCTCACATTATTATCAGTTGTTTTGTTTTCCCTTCCCTTCGTTCTACCCTGCTACTTCCTCTCTATTTAAATATTTTAGCTCTGCCCTTTTCCTACCATTTCAGTCATGTTTGTGATTTACAATTGTCTATTATTCCTCGTCTTTCGTCCTTTTGATTATGTATTAGTTTATGTTACCCTATTTTATCTTTGTAAACAGCCTTGTATTCTGATTTGGCGGTATATCAAATTTTAATTAAAAAAAAAAAATAGTTGGATTCTTATTGTCAGACAGATATATAAATTTATGAAACCTGGCTCTTCTTGGTTCCTTGGGTGGATGTGGGGATGTTCTGTTATTTGTGATTTAAAAGTCAATAAACATTATTGAACATAAAAATAATAAATGGCTAAGGGCTCCTTTTACGAAGCTGCATTAGCGGTTTAACGCGCGTAATAGCACACGCTAATTTTCTGGCCATGCTCCTCTTGAGCAGGTGGTAGTTTTTCGGCTAGCGCGGGGGGTTAGCGCACACTAAAAGTCACGTGCGATAAAGCCACTAACACGGCTTTGTTTTACTAAGGTGCGTTAGGGCATTAATGCATGGAATAGTGATCGCTACAATGCCGCGCGTGCTAGACGCTAACGCCTCCATAGAGCTTGCATTAGTATTTTTATCTATCGCGCGGTTTTGCACGTGCTAATCTTCAGCGCACGCTAAAAACGCTAGCGCACCTTAGTAAAAGGAGCCCTATGTCATATGTTTCTCTTTCTTCGATGGGCATAGGTCTAAATATATCGCCTTCTATTTCCAAACTACCTTCTCAAATTTATCTCTGCCTGTTCCTGCTCATTCGCTCTTCCTTTTCTTGTTCCTGCTCTTCCTTTTATTCATCTGGGTTTTAGCTGCAAGGAAAAGATAAGTAGCCACTTACTGATACAGGCTTGTTTAGTGGGCCAAGCCACTTAACCCGATTTCCATATTCATTTCTATTTTGGATCTCCCCTAACCTTAGCTTCTGTGAGAGAGCTTCGTGTTTTGTATTTGTTGTAGTAACTGCGTTGCATTATATATTTTTATAGATCATGTTTCCCACGTAATCTGTGGTGAGTGGTATTTTGGAGTTGCATTTCATAAGACTGAAGAAAACAATAAATTGAGAAGAAAACAGGACAATTTGCAGGAACTTTTAAACCTTTCTGGGAATGTGTTGCAACCTGTGAACACTTATGGAAAGCTGCAAATTTGCAACTAAAGTAAATTTTGCCAATACTTATATCATTTTCTGAAAATAGCCAAAGATTTCTTATGCAGCAGAGCTGGGCAACCTCAGCCCTCGAGGACCACAATCCAGTTGGGTATTCAGGTTTTCCCCAATGAATAAGCATTTTCCCACTGCCGGCTTTGGGCGTCTAGCGCCATATGCCCACATCGGATTTAGACGTATGTTTTGATTATGCCCCTCCACGTCTTTAATATCAGTACACCACCAAATGTTCCTTCTAGGCACAACACAATGTCGTTGGACTAAATGTCACACTTCAACTGCTCTGTAACAGCACTGAGTCGACCTAACATCACAGAAGTGCTATTTTCATTTGACCAGTCTGGTATTTTTAATAGAAATCCTTGATGTCAGAGATACAGAATCAGTGTCACATTCTTTCAGCTTTAGAATTCCACCGAACGTTTTATATTCCAACAAGTTCATGGGTCTGAACTTGAAGTATAATATAAGCTATGTGCTAACTGATATGTCTGTACTTTCATCAAAAGTTAAAGTATGACACATTGACGATCTGATTTCAACTACGATATCCTTTTGTACTGTACAACACTGTTAATTATTTCCAAGAACTCGTAAGCATAATTTTTACTTCTCCAGCTATCAGGTACTTGGACATTTTGACATGTATTCGTGTATATCTTTAACTGATAAAACTAAAGTGTTCATTTTAATGGCCAACAATACACCGTCAATGATACGAGTATTTTTTTATTTCTGAGTCTGAATACTGATGTTCGAGATATTCTCTTTTTCTCCTCATTCAGCTCTCTAAACCTTATTATCATTTTTTTAAATCATTCAAGCATCTGATAGGATGGAGGTACTCTGTGGAAGCACAGGGCTAACAAGCTATTTGTATGCATACAGCAGCACTGCCTATCTCATTGTGACTGGACTTTAGCTGACAACTCTGTTACATAGAAACATAGAAGATGTCGGCAGATAAGGGCCATAGCCCATCAGGTCTGCCCACTCTACTGACCCACCCCCAAGTCTACTATCCTAGGGATTCCACTCCTGGTGACAGGTTCCCTTGGCTTAACCCTCTAAGGGATCCCACTGGGCATCCCATTTGCTCTTAAATTCTTGCACGCAGTTTGCCTCGATCACCTGCACAGGGAGCTCGTTCCAAGGATCAACCACTCTCTCGGTGAAGAAATATTTCCTGATGTCGCCATGAAATTTCCCGCCCCTGAGTTTGAGCGGATGCCCTCTTGTGGCTGAGGATCCTTTGAGAAAGAGAATCTCTTCTTCCATCTCAATACGGCCGGTAATATACTTAAACGTCTCGATTATGTCTCCTCTCTCCCTACGTTCCTCGAGTGAGTACAGCCGCAAATTTTTCAGCCTTTCCTCGTACGATAGATCCTTGAGCCCTGAGACCATCCTGGTGGCCATCCGTTGCACCGACTCTACTCTCAGCACATCTTTTTGGTAGTGTGGCCTCCAGAATTGCACACAGTATTCCAAATGAGGTCTCACCATGGTTCTGTATAATGGCATTATGACTTCAGGCTTTTGGCTGACGAAACTCCTGCGGATGCAACCTAACAACTGTCTTGCCTTAGATGAAGCTTTCTCCACATGATCAGCAGTTTTCATGTCTGCGCTGATGATCACTCCCAAGTCTCGTTCTGTTGAAGTTCTAGCTAAGGTCTCACCATTCAAGGTGTAAGTTCTGCACAGATTTCTGCTGCCGAGGTGCATGATCTTGCATTTCTTAGCATTGAAGCCCAGCTGCCAGGTCGAGGACCAAAGCTCCAACAAATGTATGTCCTGTGTCATACTATCGGGTGAATTGCCGTCTCTCACTATATTGCATAGTTTGGCGTCGTCAGCGAATAACACTATCTTACCTTGAAGCCCCTGAGTTAGGTCCCCTATGAATATGTTGAAAAGGAGCGGGCCCAAGACTGAGCCCTGCGGTACTCCACTGGTCACCTCTGATGTTTTAGAGAGGGTACCGTTAACTACCACCCTCTGAAGTCTGCCACTCAGCCAGTCATTGACCCATGTAGTTAGTGTTTCTCCCAGCCCCATTGATTATGGCAGCAAGGCTACAGACAGCAAATCTCTATAGTCACTTTGGTGGCTAGAAAATATGGGGACATGGACTCAAGTCTCACCACATGACCAGCTAGCATGCTGCAATGCGCTGCCCCTAATAACAGTGAAGCGCTGACTGATCCTGAAAGGGAGGGAGGTATAATTTACAGTTCTGTGTGCTACTCCTATTTATCCTACTGGGAGTGGCCTAAGGGATCTGACCAATTGGAATGTTAGGCCACTCCCAGTGCATCCCATGATGCACTGGGAAAGAGAAGGCACGCCATTCAGTGGAAGTAGGCCTGCCAGCTGCAGGGAGTAAGCATCCCTTACTCCTTCTGGCCGACCAACTTAATAAGGTACTTGGGGGGTTTGGAGGAGCTTGGGAGGTGGGGAGTTTCTGGCAGGAGGGTCTGGGCATCCCTCCTGCCAGGAGATGTCTTGTGGTGGTGGCAGCAGGAGGAATTGGGCACTGCTCCTGCCATGGACATTCAGGGGTAGGGGCAGCTTCAGGGGTTCCAGCAGGAGGGACTGGGCATCCCTCCTGCTGATAGTCTTCACGGGGGGGGGGGGGGGAGTACGGGTTCCCTGCCACTAAACTGATTGTGGCAAGGTGATTCCTTTGCCATGATCAGCTCAGCAGCAACCCAATTCTCTAACCAGTGCCTATGACATTAAGCGGCTTCTGAGACTGGGCATCCTATAAAGAATCCAGCCCAAGATGCCTAGATGTGGTAGCAGCAATCCATTGTACTCATGGTTTCCAGGTGTTTCCTTACCTGGACGATTGGTTAATCAAAGCTACATCACCTCAAGCAGTTCAGTCAGCTACACAGGCAGCCATAACTCTTCTGGAACTTCTGGGATTCGATGTAAATTTATCAAAAATCGAGAATGGGACGAAGACCTCCCATCTTCTTTGGAATTAGGAAGTACTTTAAGTAGAAACTGCATGTGAGAATATCTGCCTGCTATCCCCGGATAACACCTGTTACGGTAAGTAACTGTGCTTTATCCATATACCCCTGGATTCTATATATGATGCTTTGAATTGTACACACAAACGTGACCACATGGCCAATTTGCTCATGCAACTTAACTGAATAAAGAATCCATTGGTGACAATAATTGGGCAATAACAAGAAATTATTGACACTACTTGCCTATAATTAGAATTTATGCATGCATCATTTTAGGCATATTCTCTGAGTGTTCTTCACAAAGTTTCCACACTTTCATATTTTCACATGAAATGGTTGGGGCGGGAGACATGGTAAGAGGGTGTGTTGTACAATGTCATGTGACTAGTCAGTCAGGCAAAACAGGGTGATTATGTGGAAAAGTGATATAATAAATAGTGTTTAAAAAATAGTGATTAATAAATAGTGTTTAATAGTGGTGTTTAAAAAAATAAAAGTGGGGGAACATTTTGAAGATCCCTCATATATAGAGATGTGTGTAAATTCTAGTGCATGCATCTGGAAAAGAGGCATGGCCTGGAGGGTCATGGGTGGAGCAGAGGTGTTCTTACAATTTATGTGTATTATTATAGAATTAGAAGAACCTATGCCTAATTTACATGTAGGGATGTCTTCACTAGTGTAAATGGTCACGCCTAAATGTATGTTCAAAACCAAATATAAATTTATGAAGAATAAATTGCCACTCTGAAATTTACATTACATTACATTACATTACATTAGTGATTTTTATTCCGCTTGTACCTTGCGGTTCAAAGCGGATTACATAAGAAGAGAACTGGACATTTCCAGGATGGTACATGACAATAGAGAATACAGTTTGAGGATAGAGACTTAATAACAGAATGATAGTAAAGACTTAATAACATCGGAAGATGTTTTGGACGGCAGTGTTTTGGTTTCTTGGGGGATGGGGTGAGGGAGGTTAGGTAGATTGTATATGCTTTTTGAACAGCAGTGTTTTGATTTCTTTACGGAATGTCTTGAGGTCTGATGTTGTCTGCTGAATATCATCCAGGACCCAAATAAGGACAAGTAGTGTTCTGATTTCCCCTCTCCTTCCCCTGGCCCAATTCCCCCCCCCCCTCCATCCAGCCTGAAGAAAAATCAAGCTCTGGCCTACCTGGAATCTCCCTAGTAGTCTAGTGAGGGTTGAAGGAGCAGGAGCAATGCCCATCTGTTCCCACCCATTGCTGGTCCAGCCTTATAATGGCTGCCATGACCCCTAACGTCAGTCTCCTGGTATTCCATCTGAATATTGCTGCTAACAGATTAAGACCCTATCTGGCTCATATTCAGACTGTGAGAGATCGTTGGTGATCTCCTGAGGACTGTGGTAGTCCTAGAAATTCAATACTGGTGCCATATCAAGCCACTGACATTGAATTTCTGGTCTATTTTTGGCTGGCTGAGACATAGCTCTATGCCAATATTCAACGGTTAGCCGGCTAAGTTCAATGGCCAGAGATAGAACACCTTTTTAGGTGGTTGTCTTTGGCTGCTGAAATTATCTGGCAAGCCGCTGAATATTGGTAGCAACTGGCTATGTCAATTCTGAGATCGGGATATTCAACGGGAGATAGCCACATATCCCTTCCACTGAATATCAGCAGATAGCTGGCTATGGATGATATTCAGCAGGGACCCACAGCTTCTTCCTGCTGCTAGCCTGACAAACAGGAATAAACTGAGGCACCATGTTATTGCAATAATTTATCCTCTGAAGAAGCTTTGGTGAAACGGGTCTCATACCATACCACACATTTTCATCTATACTGAAAGTTTTGACAAGGATTCAATGCTGTTCACAACAAGATTTCTAATTGGTGGTCATGAACAATGAATTACAGGTTGAAGAATAGAAATGTCTTTACATTTTGTATTATTTATTTATTTAAAAAATTTCTATACTGTTTTTATCCGAAACGGTTCACAAGGGGTTACATACATAAAATATTAAAAGTCTATACAAAATAAGAAGATAAAATAGAAATATTCAGTACAGCATGAATTCAGTATAGTATAAATCAATTGCTCAAAAAAATGCTGAGTCTTCAACATTTTCCTAAAAGAATTCCTCTATTCACATTTTTCAAATTTGGCCAAGGCCATTCCATAGCTTAACTCCTGCATATGTAAAAGTCATAGCGTTCGTATCTACGTTTGTTATTAGCCTTTGTTTTCAATAATACAACACCCGCAGAATGCAGAGACCTTTGTGGTTGATAACGAGACATCATATTCTTAAAAATTTCGCCAATTTCACCAGCCTTCTCTCCTGTCTGATGGCCCTTTACCTTCCGTGAAGCTGAAAAAACTGCTGGCCTCGACAGTGATTCAGCTACGTCGCCCACAGCTCCCCTTCGTGCTTTCCATGTCTGCCAATGATGCAACTTCCTGTTTACCTCCGGATGGATTGCGGCAGAGGCAGACACGGAATGCAGGAAGGGAAGCTATTGGTGACGTAGATGAATCATTGCTGAGGGCAGCAGTTTTTTTCAGCTTTACAGAAGGTAAAGGGCCATCAGACAGGAGAGAAGGCTGGGAACATGCTGTGCCATGGGGACTACCCAGAGCCTTGGCACCGGGCCGTGAGAAAGGAAGTTCCCGGACCATGACTCCCAGGCTGGGAACACCCCCCTCATGGCTTGCACCTAGGGGAACGTTACAAAAAATATTTTTTTACATTGGTGGGGGGTGTCAAAATGATGGCAAGGGTGTCAAAAAACAATCAGCAGTTAGGCAGCTACAAGCACTTTAGCAGGGTAGGAGGCTCTCCAGTCTGTTTAGATCATTTGCAATATCAGGGGGGATGTTACTATATCCTCAAATATCCCCTCCCAAAATTTCTTGCAAAAGTGTTGCTTGCAAATCTTCTCTGATTTCAATAGTTTCTTCTGCATTTGGAAAATATCCCTCTATACCAGGGGTGTCAAAGTCCCTCCTCGAGGGCCGCAATCCAGTCGGGTTTTCAGGATTTCCCCAATAAATATTCATGAGATCTATTTGCATGCACTGCTTTCATTGTATGCTAATAGATCTCATGCATATTCATTGGGGAAATCCTGAAAACCCGACTGGATTGCGGCCCTCGAGGAGGGATTTTGACACCCCTGCTCTATACTCAGCAAACCTCATTAAATGTTCAGAAAAATGCAGTTTTCCTCAAGTCTCAACCCCTCTATTTTATTGTCTTCATTACTAATGAAGTTTTAATTGTGTTTCTGCTGCCAATTCTGCTCCCAAGGGAGAGAAAGGAACCTTTCTTCAGAAAAGTGTATCCATTAATAGGGTGGATCAAAGAATCGCATCCAGGATAAACAGTCCAACCCTAAAGAAGGAGCTTATACCAGCTCTCATCCAGCCACCTGCATTTACTCTGGTCCAGTGCCAGCATTACCTCATCCTGCAAGCCGGCTACTACTGCTATATGGCTCCACCTCTTTTTGTTCTGTACATACCCAGGTAATGTCAAAACTTCCATATACTTAATCTCTGTACCGTGGTTGTGATTTAAATATTGCACCTTTTATGTTATTACTGCTTTGCTATTGTGCCACTGTTCCCCTCTGTAAGCCACTCCTGCTGCCATTTGGATCTACATCCCTCTTTTTCCTATGTGCCCAGGTGATATTACTGCTTCTGTGTATTTAATATCAGATCTCAGTGATGCCAAACTGCTGGAGAGCTCCCAAAGCGTAGGATGTGCCCCTTTGGGCACAACTTTGAATGCATTACTTTCTTTTATTTTCTAGAAAGCAATCATCTTTTGTCAATGGCATTTGTAATCTTGGCATACTTTTTGTTTATGGCAATAGAAAAGACTCCTAATAAGATTTTCTACAAACTGTCTCATAAATACTTAAATAAATCATGGAAGTACACTTCATATACACTCAGAATTGTGTAATTCGCTCCTATAGTCGAACACACCACCCAATCACTGTATATGGAATGGTAAGTAGTGTCAATAAAAGTGCTATTCAAAAGATAAAATCATTATTTTGATGGTAAAAAGAAAATATTCACTTAGCTTTTGGGATTTTTCTACAGGTCCCGACATGGACCATGTTTCAAATTTATTTTTCAAGGAACCCAGAGTGAAAATTAAACAACTTAAATGCCAGACTGATGGGAGTGAAATTGGGTCAAATGTGTTATTCTGTCATGTGCAAACGGCTGAATGAAAAACTTCTCTGCTTATTCTCTCGTACTGAGTTTGCATACTTTTGGTTTAGCCCTGATCTCCTCAGCCCTCTTTGGAGTTAAACAGAGAGAGGAGCTATCTGATCCTTGGAATAATCGTTGTAGGGTTCAGCAGGGATCTCAATGTTTACTTACACTCTCTATGGTTCACTAGCCCATCCATCAGGTTAGTTAAGACACCTGTGTGATGCTCTACTAGGCTTTCCCATACCAAATGCTTTTGTTCTAGAGACAGGTATGTACACTTTCATTCGTATTTTGGGGGGTTGGAAGGGGGTCAGTGAGCAATGGGGAGTGGGGGGGGGGTCATACCTTCATGTATCCAGTGGTCAAAATAGAGCAAGAAACATCGTTATTCACATTGTCAAATGTGACTCGGACAAGAGGTCATGGACTGAAACTGAGGGGCACCAGGCCCAGGACAAATATTAGGAAGTTCTGTTTCGCACAATGAGTGGTGGACGCTTGGAACGCTCTCCCTGAGGAGGTCGTGATGGAGACCAGCATTCTGGGTTTCAAGAGCAAGTTGGATGCACACCTTCTTGCAAATCACATTGGGGGATACGAGTAAACAAGGTTTCTCATCAGGGAACACCTGGCTTGGCCTCCGCGGGTGCGGGTCGCCGGACTGGATGGACCTAGAGTCTGATCCGGTGAAGCCATTTCTTATGTTCTTATGTCATCTGGTCAGTTTGAGTACTTTTGTGGCACTTAGACACTTCTAAAACAGGTCTAGCTCTGAACGTCTAAGTTCCATCCTGGATGTCTTAGGAAAGGTTTGATTATTGCCACAAGAAGTTCAAAGTTAAGTACATCCAAAATGGAAACACTATCCAGATTGCCTGAGAAAGAAGAGCCACATGATGGAAGTGAAGATTTGGACAGTTTTTTCCTATTGACCAATTCAGCAATTAAATCATATTTAAAGACAAAAAACAAACAAACAAACCTAATAAAGGGAAGGACAAAAAAGGAATTACTGTAATTGACTAAACATGTTCCATCTGAGGCAGTTACAAGTTAGAAGTATATAATGAACAGTTAATTTAATTCATAAACAGAGAACTAATAAAGGTATAAGAGAAGTAATACAGGCTGTAAATTCAGGTCAAATACCTGATTAACCCCTTCCTTTACAAAGCCGCGCTAGCGTTTTTAGCGCTGGCCATGGCAGTAACAGCTCAGACGCGCATAAGAATTCTATGAGCGTCGGAGCTGTTACTATAGCAGCCGGCGCTAAAAACACTCACACAGCATTGTAAAGGAAGGGGTAAGCAAGTAGTTAAATGGAGCTAAAAATAACCCTTTGGAATCAAAGATATTGTTTACTTAAAGATATATTCTATATATGATGTCAGAAAAAAAACAGGACTCCTTACATAATTTCAAAATACTTTGCAATTGTTTAAACATTTAGTATGACCTTTGAAAGTATATTAGTATAATGGAGGGGTTTCCTATGTACCTCTACAGCAGGGGTGCCCAAATGGTCGATCGTGATCGACCAGTACATCGCAAAGGCAACGCGAGTCGATCGCTTTGCCTTTGCGATCTTGTTCTTCCTGCCTTCCCAAGCCAGGCCAGGCACGTACAAGCACCGGACCCACAAGACTTCACCTCCAATTCTGACGTCAGAGAGGCAGTTCTGGGCAACCAATCGCTGTCTGGCTGGCCTGGAACTTCCTCTCCGACATTGACGTCGGAGGTGAAGGCTTGTGGGCCCGACACTTGTACGTGCCAGGCTTGGCTCCGGGAAGAAGGGAGAAATCGGCGTGGTGGCTTAGGGGGGGCGGCAGGGAGACAGAAAGAATCGGGGAAGTGGATAAATCGGCGTGATGGCTTGGGAGAGCAGGGGGAGAGAGAAAAAGACAGAAATAAAGAGGGGGCGGGGGAGAGAGTAAGAAAGGCAGGCAGGGGGAGAGAGAAAGAGAAATCAATAGGGGGCAGGGGAGAGAGAAAGAAAGACAGAAATAAAGAGAGGGTGCAGGGGGAGAGAGAAATAAAGAGAGACAGAAAGAAAAAGAGAGGGGGCAGACAGAAAGAAAGAAATATCGGATTTACAGAAGGAAGTGCAACTAGAGACTCATGAAATCATCAGACAAAAAGGTAGGAAAAATGATTTTATTTTCAATTTAATGATCGAAATGTATCAATTTTGAAAATTTATAAATGCTGTCTATATTTTGCACTATAGCCCCCTTTTACTAAACCGCGATAGTGGTTTTTAGCGTTGGGAGCTGCGAGGGGCATTCAGCGCAGCTCCCTGCACTAAAAACCTCTATCACAGTTTAGTAAAAGGGAAGGGGATATATTTACATATAAAATAGCACTACTTACACACAAAATTTTAATGAATAAAGCTCCTGCATTCTTAGAAAGGCTTCTAATCCCTTATATTTCTATAAAATCCTTAAGATCAGAAGAGAAATCCCTCTTCTTAGTCCCTTCACTGAGACTCATTTATTCAAGGAGAAACACGATCTTTTCCTTCATGGCCCCTCAAATCTGGAATTCTCTCCCAATCAATATAAGGGAAGAAAAATTACTTAGTAAGTTTAAAAGTCTCCTGAAAAGCTGGCTTTTTTTTTTTATTTATTATAATTTTCAAAATTACACAAATATACAAAGTATAAGAATGGAAATTTTAAATAAGATAAAGTTATATCGATCATCTTCAATTACATTAACATTACCATCTAGCCCACATTTAGAAAGGTTACCATTTTCAACAAACAAAGGTAATCAATGTTTAAAGAAATTCCAAGTAATAATCAAACAAATACAATTCTTCAAATAAATTTTAGCTTTCTCCATTCTACTGGTATTTCCAATTAACTCCGAAAGAAAATCAGTAATTATCAGTTTATGATTTATGAGATTCTTAAACTAATAAAAATTGCTCAAGTTGTAATGGATCCCAGAAAATGTAATCTTTTTCCTGATGTTTAATCAAACATTTACAAGGAAACTTTAAGTAAAAAGATGCTTCAATTGCCAAGACTCGGGGTTTTAATACCAAAAAAGTTTTCCTTTTAAACTGAGTTGCTTTGGCTACATCTGGAAATACTAGAATAAATGTAATCTTTTTCCTGATGTTTAATCAAACATTTACAAGGAAACTTTAAGTAAAAAGATGCTTCAATTGCCAAGACTCGGGGTTTTAATACCAAAAAAGTTTTCCTTTTAAACTGAGTTGCTTTGGCTACATCTGGAAATACTAGAATATTGTCTCCACAGAACTTCTTATTTTTATTCTGAAAGTAAGTTTTTTTTAAATCAGTGTTTTGTCAGACTCATTTAGGCATTTTACCAATAATGTTGCTCTTGTCAAAATAGTATCTTGAAAATAGTCTTCTTAAAAACCGGTAAGATCAAATTCTGTGGGGACAAGTTCTTCCACTCCTGTTCCAATAGTAATTTTCTTCTTTTGTGGAATATAGTAACATGTTGATATTGGTAATAAATCTACGTTAGCTAAACCAAGGATTTCCTTAAAAAAACTTCCTTAATAAAATTTCAGGTGTTAATAAATGAGTCCTTGGAAAATTAACTAAATGCAGGTTTTTAACTCTTAGAAAATTTTCAAACATTTCAAATTTTGAGTGTATTACATGGGAATCCTTTACAGCTGAAACAGTAAATGTTTGCAAAGATATTATCTGCGATTCAGTTGTTACAAGATGTTTATCTAAGATCTTTACATTAGTATCATTATTCCCTAACTTCTAAGTAACTTCCTGAGAAAATTTTAAATTCTGAGTAGCTAGCTACTGACTTCAACAATCCCTCGACTCGTGCATTAATCAACCAGAGATCTTTTAAGGAAATTTCTTGAGGAGTCTCATGAGTCTCATGCACGGTAAGGGTCTCCTCTTGAAAGGAGATAACCTTAGGCATCGCTCCAAAATTCACAGCCAATGCTATTCCCTGCTAGGGCTCTTCTAGAGACTCAATAGGTCCTCCCTGTGGGTTGACCTCAGAAGAAGTTACCTGAGGGAGTGGAGGAGTTCTGTCCAAGGGACTGAGAGATGCCCCCGATGTTGACGCAGCATTAGACATTATAGGATTAACATTAGTCGGTAACAAGTGGCGGTCAATCGGACCCATTAAGACTGGAGTTGAACTTTTAAGTTTTGCC
Source organism: Geotrypetes seraphini (assembly GCF_902459505.1). NCBI lineage: Eukaryota > Metazoa > Chordata > Amphibia > Gymnophiona > Dermophiidae > Geotrypetes > Geotrypetes seraphini. The sequence continues at coordinate 69,383,120 of NC_047090.1, read as the reverse complement.
TTCCTTTTTCCTATATTAACCAAGAGAAAAAAGGTAATACATTATAAACGTAGTTTAAAAAGGAGGAAGGAACGATATTTACCAGTATATTCCAGACTCTTCAATTTTAACTCCACTTGGCTCCATGTGGCTCCAAAGGGGCTCCCAAGGGGCCTGACATGCCCCTTGGGCCACACCCCTTTGGCCACGCCCTGCAGCCACACCCTGTGGCCACGCCACAGCCGCAGCGCCTCTTGAGGGAAAAGAGAAGGTCCCTGATGACACGGTCCCGACATCCCCACAAGTGCCTGTTTGGGAAGGGGCTCCATAAATCACCAGCAGGTAATACAAATTCTGGAAACCCTGGGTCCCCAAAGAGTAGAAAACAGTCCCTCAATAATTTACCAGCATGTAACAAGTAGCCTCCGATGGGGAAAACAGCCACAGCGCCTCTTGAGAGAAAAGAAAAGGACCCTGATGATGCGGTCCTGACGTCCCTGCAGGTGCCTGTTCGAGGAGTGGCTCATCAAATCACCAACACGTAATACAAGTTCTGGAAACGCTGGATCCCCAAAGGGTAGAAAATAGTCCCTCGATAATTTACCAGCAGGTAACAGGTAGCCTCCCAAAAAGCTGGCTTTTTAAGGACGCTTTTAACTGAGTTATGCAAATTTTATATATTCAGGATGTTTGTTAGAGTACTGTTGCAGAAAGGGACTTGGGAGTAATCATCCGGGAAGATATGAAAGCTGCCAATCAGGTGGAGAAAGCTTCAGCCAAGACTAGACAAATGCTGGGTTGCATCATAAGAACATAAGAACATAAGCAGTGCCTCTGCCGGGTCAGACCATAGGTCCATCCTGCCCAGCAGTCCGCTCCCGCGGCGGCCCAAACAGGTCACGACCTGTCTAAATCACCAGAAGGGGCCCCCATGCCACCTTGGTTTCCCTTCCTAGCCCTCCGGTCTTGCACATGCACGACCTGGGTTTCTATACTTATTTTCTGGTTAGCTTTCTCAATATCCCATGATCCCTTTATCCTTCAGGAATCCGTCCAGTCTCTGTTTGAATCCTTGTACCGTACTCTGCCTGATCACTTCCTCCGGTAGCGCATTCCAAGTGTCCACGACCCTTTGGGTGAAGAAAAACTTTCTTGCATTCGTTTTGAACCTATCTCCCTTCAGTTTCTCCGAATGCCCCCTCGTACCTGTTGTCCCCTTCAGCCTGAAGAATCTGTCCCTATCCACCCTCTCTATGCCCCTCATGATTTTGAAGGTCTCTATCATATCACCCCTGAGCCTCCTCTTTTCCAGAGAGAAGAGCCCCAGCCTATCCAACCTCTCGGCGTATGGGCAGTGTTCCAGCCCTTTTACCAGTTTCGTTGCTCTCCTTTGGACTCTCTCAAGTATCGCCATGTCCTTCTTGAGGTGTGGCGACCAATACTGAACGCAGTATTCCAGATGTGGACGCACCATCGCTCGATACAATGGCATGATGACTTCCCGTGTCCTGGTTGTTATGCCCCTCTTTATGATGCCCAGCATCCTGTTGGCTTTTTTCGAGGCTGCTGCGCACTGTGCAGATGGCTTCAGTGATGCATCCACCAGCACACCCAATCTCTCTCAAGTCTGCTGTCTCCCAACAATGCCCCCCCCCCAATTTGTAGTTGAACAACGGGTTCTTTTTCCCTATATGCATGACCTTGCATTTTTCCACGTTAAAGCGCATTTGCCATTTGTTTGCCCAGTCTTCCAGCTTGTCTAGGTCCCTTTGCAGGTCCTCACACTCCTCCCTGGAGCTAACTCTCCCGCACAGTTTGGTATCGTCTGCAAATTTTATAACCTCGCACTTTGCCTCCTTTTCTAGGTCATTGATAAATATGTTGAAGAGTAACGGCCCCAGAACCGATCCCTTGGCACACCGCTCGTGACTCCCCGCCAGTCAGAATATTGGCCCTTTACTACGACCCTCTGCAGTCTACCCGACAACCAGTGCTCGATCCATCTGTGCACATCCCCTCCCACCCCGTGGTTCCACAGCTTCCTAAGCAGCCTTTCATCAGAAGGAGCTTTATCAGCTGAAAGCCTGAAGTCATACTGCCGTTATACAGATCTATGGAGAGACCTCACCTGGAGTATTGTGTCCAGTTTTGGAGGCCACACTATCAAAAGGATGTGAAGAGAATGGAGTCGATCCAGAGAATGGCCACTAGGATGGTCTCAGGACTTAAAGATCTCCCATATGAAGAATGTCTGAGCAGACTCTGAGCAGATGTCTGAGCAGACTCTCTTGAAGAGCGCAGAGAAAGGGGGGACATGATAGAAACATTCAAATATATCACGGGCCGCATTGAGGTGGAGGAAGAAATCTTTTTTCTTACGGGTCCCACGGCGACAAGAGGGCATCTGCTAAAACTTAAGGGGGGGAAGATTTCATGGTGACACCGAAAGGGTGATTGATCGATGGAATGGTCTTCCACGCCAGGTAGTCAAGGCCAGTAACCTGCTCGACTTCAAGAGATGATGGGACAAACAGGCGGGGTTGCTACAGAGTTATACTTAAAAGATGGATTCTCAAAGGAGGGGAGTGTTCTTGAGTGGGCAGACTTGTTGGGCCGCCGGCCCTTTTCTGCTGTCATACTCTATGTTTCTATGATAGATGAAAATTGAGCAGGTATCCTTTCCCCCATCTTATTGTTTCATCACCTAACCCTTTTTATTTGTTTATAAATTGTATTTAACCCTTTATTTATTATTTTTTACCTTATGTGGTTGGTTGTTTTAACCCCCTTCTCTCTAACGTCCTCCGGCTTTCCCCCTGGACTCGCGGTCTCACCTTTAAAACTAATTAGAGCAGCCTGCAGAGGATTGCCGGTAGGTAAAATGATTTTATTTTCAATATAGTGATTGAAATGTGTCAGTTTTGAGAATTTATATCTGCTGTGTATATTGTGTGCATATGAAAAATGAATGGAAAAAATTGCATTACAATTAGTAAAGGGGATGGGATCTGGGGCAGAGCTTGGGTGGGCCTAGGGAGGTCTGTGGTTAGGGTACTCAGTTCATATTTGTTAGACTTGGGGGGTACTTAGCTTGAAGTAGTTGAGAAACACTGCTGTAGAAAATCGTCTGGTGCCAGTGCCTCTCCTCTCTGGCCTTCTTCCCTGCTGGCATCCCCTACTGGTGTCTCAGGGCCCATCTGGAGGGCCTCTGCACATGCGCAGACATTGACATGATGATGTCACACCTATGCATGATGTCATCACGGCGAAGTCTGCGCACTTCTGGGTGCCTGAGGCTGTGGCTACTGCCTTTACTGTGCCCCGGCTCGCGAAAGTTTGAGAGACACTGGTCTAGAGGAAAGCAGTATTTGGGGAAGAGAGAAAAAAAGTGAGTATGGAATAAATAAATAAAAGGAAATCAAGAGATTATTTATACCAAATGGCATTTGGACACCTACTGCTTTGGTTGTTATTGCTGGCTATCACTCTCTAAAGACTCTGTAACAACATAATTCCATGTCACTCTTCTGTCGGCAGGGCTGTGTAGTATCTGTAGAAGCAATCTATGTGAATGGGAGCACATTCCCAGCATTCCAGTGGAGGCAAGCTGCCCTGGAACAAGAATGCACTCAAGAAGGTTCTCTTGCTGTGGGATTTCAATCCTGGCTTTGTGACATCAGCATTAAAAATGTTTTCTTGCTATATATGGGCAATGCTACTGTTTCAGCACATACAGAAAGGCACCAATAGATTCTTTAGAATGAAAACGATGTGCTGAACAAAATGTAACCATACATCCGCCCACGTCTTTACCATAAATGCTTGATAATATTAAGAACAGAGTGGTTATTTTGATATACGCACATGGTGTCAAATTCTTGACTTATTGTTGCATCCATAGAAGTTATTTCTATTATTGGAGCCCAAATCTCCATCTTCCCAAGGCTCCTGCAGCGCTGTCCACTGAAAGGGTTCATCCATCCAGTTTCTCCAGGCATGTGGCTCATAGAAAAGCAATTTACAGTAATGTGACTCTCTAGAAAGCTTTACAAGTCTGGCAGGCAGACATTTACGTCTAGGCCCCCTTCCCCACTCCATTACTAAGCTGTAATAGCATATGCAGGCATCATAAGATCTAAATTACTCTGTACTATTTAAGCTCAGAATAACTGTGGTGTTTCTTCAATCACCTGATGAAGACAGAATAACTTTCAAAAACTAGACCAAGAGGGGCTGGTGCTGTTACCATGCATTAGAGAAGCTGTGCTAAAGCTCATTTCATGGTTTCCTAATGCAAGTATAATGCAAACATTTTGCTGCCCAATGCTGTAAGCTAGTGGCGTGCCTTGGGTATGTGACACCTGGGGCTGATCATTTTTTTAACACCCCTTCCCCCATATAAAAAATATTTTTAGTAACCCCCCTCCCCCCTTGGTACGCCATTGCCTGAAGGAGGAGATTTTGGTCTTCAAAAGTTAGTAAAAATGTATTACAATTAATCCAATTACCTTATTTCCATTTTCTATTTATAAATGTTTCTGAATACAGCTACAATACTACTTTACTCTATGTCTAAAGCAACAACAACAAAACATTTTCTACCTTTTGTCATCCCTGGTTCTGCTTTTCCTCATCTTCTCTTCACTCTCCATTCCATCCAGCATCCACCCTCTTTCTCTGTCCCTTTTGTTTTTCTCTTTCTGTCTCTACTCCCTGCCCCTTGCGCTAGCATCTCTCTCTTCTCTTTTCTTTCCCTCCTTCTCACCCCAACTCACCCATGGTTTGCCATCTGCTTCCCTTCCCCCATGCCCTGGGATCTTTCTCCTCTCTTCTCCTTCCATCTCTCCCGCTCCCCCAACCCCACCTGGATACCCCAACCCCCTCCAACCCCGTACCTTAAATGAAAATCTGGCAAGAGGGATGCCTATTCCCTCCTGCTGGCAGATTCCCCTCTTCAAAATGGTGGACCTTCCCCTTTCCGGTGCATCCTGGGATGCACCAGGAAGGAGCCTAAGACTCTGCCCCAGGTGGGCCAGATGGGAGGGGGGTCTTAGACTGGTCTTCTATGAATGCCTCAAACGTGGATTTTCCTACACGCAAGACCCTGGCACTATTTGTTTGTTTATTTGTTTAGTTATTTAGTTATAACCTGATTTTTACAGAGCGGCTCACAATTTAAACATATACATTAGAAATCATACACAATTGAAACATAAACAGACAAGCGACCAGTGCTTATACCTATACAGAACAATTCCCATATTTCATATTACAAAACAGGTGTCTCTATATTTCTCAAATAAGAGTGAAGATATATTTAAGCTATACAGAAATGCTACAGATAATATATAAAGAAAATACATGAAGCATAATGTGTATTGTATAAAAAGATATATATAAAAAAGGAATACAGACAAACCTTGGTTTGCGAGCATAATTCGTTCCAGAAGCATGCTTGTAATCCAAAGCACTTGTATATCAAAGTGAATTTCCCCATAGGAAATAATGGGAACTCGGACGATTCATTCCACAACCCAAAAACTTACAAAATACCATACATACTCATATTGCAAGACTTTACTCGATTAGAACAGTCATTACACTTCCGTAGCATCAGAGAGAGAAGAACCATCGGCTCAGTTGTGATGTGTGTATACTGTATGTACTTGTATTGCAATACATTGCTTCTATATCAAGTTAAAATTGACTAAAATGTTTTGCTTGTCTTGCAAAACACTTGCAAACCAAGTAATTTGCAATCCAAGGTTTTACTGTATATATAAAAAAGGGGTGCTCATCACAATCATTATTTAAATTAATTAGAATTTACGCGTACATCTTTTTAGGCAGTCTGTAGACAGGTGAATGTTTATTCCAGTGCATGTATCTGTAAAGGGGTGTAGCCACGGGACAAACATGGGCAGGTCGTGGGCATTCTGAAAAATTTGCATGCACTGTTAGGGAATATACCAGATCTGCGCCTAATTCAGGCATGGGGAATTTATACCAGGTTTTAGGTGGTGTATATGATCGTACCAAAATTTTGCCGTGGGTCCCAGCGCTAAGCGCTATTCTATAGACCGCACATAACTTTAAGTGTGGTTTATAGAACAGCACTAAGGGCTCCTTTTACGAAAGTGCGTTAGCGTTTTTAGCATGCGCTACAATGCCACCATAGAGCTGGCATTAGTATTTTTTGTGTAGCCTGGGGTTAGCACGTGCGGCATTGTAGCGCACGCTAGGCTCCTTTTACAAAGCTGCGCTAGGGCCTTAACACACGGAATTGTGTGCGATAGATTGCCGCACGTGCTACTGCTACCACCTCCTTTTGAGCAGGCGGTAGATTTCCGGCCAGTGCACGCTATAGCGTGCGCTAATCCGGTGCATGTGATAAAACCACTAGCACGGCTTTGTAAAAGGACCCCTAAGTGGGGGGAAGTGGGGGGGGTGTTCCATACTGATTTTTTTGGGGGGCGCCATATATAGAATTTCCCTCTTTAGGGCTTGAGAGTGCCTTGCCTATTTTACTGGGCCCTACCATGAGTGGCTGTCCACTCTGGATCCTTGTGCACCAAAGGAGATGAGACAAAAGCTAAACGGAAAAATGAGAGAACCTTCTAAAAGGCTCTACAGACCTAAAGGCAGGTTTTTAGAACTTAGTGTTTGTCCGAGGTTTTACAAACAAACCATTCACTCTTTCTGACAGAAGTTAAAAGGGGATTTGCAAACTCCAAGCCATAGGAACCATGCTTTGCCTATGAACTTAAAAGGCACCACCGCCCTGGGCTTCCTAGCTACCAGCAATCACTTCTCAATATATAATAAGGTTTATTCAGGAGAACCAGTCAATATATTAATTTTCCACGCCAACCACTCCAGCTGCAGGAAATCATGCATGGCTATTACCAAATAACCAACTTTGCTTCAGTTTTCAGAGCTACAGATTTTGTTCATCCAACCATCAGGACACCTGGCAAGGAATCTAGGAACTACAGGAAAAAGCAATCTTCCCACTCTCGCCATGTGCAGACCACTTCCACTGCAAAAAAATATTAATGCAGATGTTTATGCAAACTACCTTGTTGCTTGCCATGATGCCTTCATTCTCACACAATCTAGCCTTTGAGAGAAGCCAAATAACAGGAGAATAACTGCTTGGTAAGTACCTACTTTTATTCCCACATTTTACAATCTGTTCTGCCTCTCATCTCTGTCTGTAAGTCTCCGAGTCCTCGCACACGAAGGAATCTAGGGGGCTGCTAGACTATAGACTTCTTCTGAGCCCACCATGTTAATCACTTTGATCACAACCCTCAGCAGCAGATTCTACAACTTAGGGCTAGATTCACTATAGCTCCTTTACCTGTCCGATCCCGTTCCGATCCGTGGCCGAGTCTTACCGGGTGACCGATTCACTAAAGGCTCCCCTTGCAAATTACCTAATCAGACACACGCCCACAAGCGATCCTACAGATCGCTGAAGACTGATCACGATGCATGCTCAGACCATCATTTTTGGCTGTACATGCGATCCGTGCATGCGCTGCTCTTCTGCACAAGTGAGGTAAAAAAAAGGGGGGGAGGGGTGGCTAAGTAATGGCAGGCGAAGGCTGACATGATCGAGGGATGAGCCTGGCCCGATCTCATCTCCCGACGGGACTCGGTGCAGCCTCTTTTAAAAAAAAACCGAGGGGGGGGACTGTCCAGCTTATCTGTGGGGCAGTTAGACAACAGAACACGAAACCCACCCCAACTCTCCTGCTCTCTGCCACCCTCCCTGCAGTGCGAGGCCGTGGTTTTAAACCACAGGTTTAAAGCAGGGCTGCACTGCGGGGAAGGGCGGCAGAGAGCAGGAGAGTCAGGGCAACGCTTTCCCCCACAGATGCAAAGGTTTACAACATAAAAAGGCTCTTTAAATGTGAGCCCTGACCCCTTTACCCCAGTCCCCTGAGTACCCCTCAAGTTAGTAGGCAAACCAACTAGTTTTAGTGGACGGAGAGGCAGGCTTGCTGCTTGAACACACGAGGCAGACAGGGCGGCAGAGAGCAGGGTATTTTCAGGGCTGCAGGGCTGGTATTTCAGGGCGGGAGAGAGCAGGAAAGGACGTGAGCGACTGGTCCTCAGCAGTCACTTGATTTTGGATCGGCCAGCCCATTTGGTGTGCCTAAAAAATGTTAGTGAATCGCTGCCTTCCTACATTTGCATGCGCGGATCGGATTGGGTGTGGACAGGATCAGCCAGAAGGTTAGTGAATCGGGTCGGGGTCGCAAAGTGGTCGGGACATGATCAGTGTCCTTAGTGAATCTAGCCCTTAATTCTGTGCCAGCATGAAAAAATTACTTTTACAACTTCTTTCCAAACTACTGGATTGTTAGTGTTTGAAAGGTAATTCTCACACAAAAAAAATAAAACCAAAATAGCTTGCTCAGCGATATCAAATCGCCATATGTAATCTGAGCAACCACGAGCAAACAAAACAAAACTGCAGATCTGTACAAGACGAAGGCAAAATTTATTGTGACAAAATAAATATATGTAAACCCTTTTACCAATCAAGGGACCCGACACGGTCCGTGTTTCGGACAAACCTTCGTCAGGGGTCCTATTAGGTACAAATACAATATAAAATTTATTATTAAAATTATAAAACAACAAATATATGCATAATAAAAAAATATTATATAGTGTAGACATGATGATATTTAAACGACGCTATCCAAAATTGTGATAGATTCAACAAGAAGACAAGTGTACATGTTAAGAAAATAATAAAAATAAAATAAAAATGGCATGCAATATAGATGGACTGCATGCAGAAAAAAATGGGTAAATCTTAGTGAGATAAAGAACATGGACATTACTATGGATGCATTAATGACTGTAAAAAAGAAATGGGAACAGAGATAGACACATGAAAAACGTGACCCATGAGAAAAAAAAGGAAAAGAGAGAAAAAGAAAGAGATGTGTAAGAAATCCAATAACAATAAAAGAGAGTAAAATACATACCATGGTAAAAAAGGATAACAAAAAAAGTCACAAAAAATTGTAGAGTAGCAGCTATAGAATAAAAAAGCAATATGATCATAAGGATGTAAGATAATATGCAAACGTCAACCATATATTATAAAGCATATTAGATCTAACGTATTTCATGTAAAATGATAGAACAAAGGTTGGGACCTCCCTTTTCTCTTTGTTTTGTTGAACTGAGCAACCACACAATTTAAGCAAATCTGTATCATATTATTGGATAATGTGAACGTGAACCTCAAAGACCAAGGAGCTGATCATTATCATATTGCCTTTGCTGGAGTAATGTTTGGTTCACTATGAAATCACATTCAAAAACTGCTCATGTCATAAAAAAATAAATGTTAAATTTAAAAAACCACTTATCTTCATCCCGATGAAGGCTCTACTGTTTCACTCAACAAGCTTCATCAGGGGAAAGTGTTGATTTTACTGCAGCATTAACTTGCTCTTCAAAGCTTCATATAGCAGCTTCAATACATATGTAATTTACAATAAATGAAATCTAAAAAACGGCTTAAATAACATTGCCTTTCTCATCAATTTGCAAGCTAAACACTCAATTTTTCTTCAAAATTCAAAGCAACCAATCATTGTACGGGCACGGTTTGCAAACAGAGAATTGATGTTGGTAGAGCAGACCCGACAACATCTTGAAGGGTTAATGTGTGTCCTTCCATTTTTTTAGGGAGATGAAACAGTTTGTTGAAATTATGATAGTGGAGATAGAGTGACGATATGAACTTGATGGGACTCACCTAAGTTGAATTATATCTTAGCAACATTGCTCTTAGTATTCGTTATGATTTTTGCACTTCTTTATTATTTTGATTGTTTTTGAAGCTTTTTTTGGGGGGGTTTAAAACACCTCTTAGGGCCTTTTACACAAAGCCATTTACCGTGGGCCGCTGCGGTAATGGCCGAAGCCCATAGAGATTTAAAGGGCTGTTGCCGCGCGGCTTTGTAAAAGAGGGGGGATAGGTTTTTTTGCTTCTGTTTTGAATCCACACTTACAGCCTCTTTTACAAAGCCAAGCTAGCGGCTGCTCTGCGCTAACTGCCCCAAAGCCCATAGAGATTTAAAGGGCTTCGGGGCTGTTGCCGCGTGGAAGCTGCTAGTGCGGCTTTGTAAAAGAGGCCGTTAGTATTTTAGTGTTTATTAGCACTTATATTTAATTTTTTTAAAAATTTATCAGGTACAGAGCAGTATTTATTTAGACCTTATAGGTCTGGTGCTGGTCATCTATAAGTACTTGCTTGGGGCTAAAAATGAATGAAAGGGTTGACTGAGCCCGTACTGAGGTTCCCTTATAGTTTATATTTTTCTTTATTACACTGGTGTTGATTCTTAACAGGGAGCTCAAAGCTTTTGCCAATTTTTTCTTGTTCAGAAATTATGAAAAAAACATTGGCATATAGTACAACTATACCCCTGCTTTCCACATTTCTCTACAGTTGCATACGTGCGTTCTGCAACTATAGGTGAGCATTTGAACCATTTGAAGTTTGGGGTTAGGGATGTAAGAAAAGTAAGGGGTTCTTATAGACATGAAAGTTGCAGGGGGATGTCAGTGATGTGAATGTACGATGAGAAGTGAAGAATGCAAAGATCCGCAAATGCAGAGAGTGATACATAGGGCTCCTTTTACTGAGCTGCGTTAGGGCTTTAACGCGTTGGAATAGCACACGCTACATTGCCACACACGCTAGACCTTAACGCCAGCATTGTTCTGGCGTTAGTTCTAGAAGCGTAGCGCGCAGTGTAGCATGCGGTAATTTCCTACGTGCGCTAAAAACGCTAGCGCACTTTAGTAAAAGGAGCCCATAGTGTGGCTAATACAGACTGTAACACTGCAATGGTGGTGTATATTATAATATGCCCATGTGTATTGGTGTATGTTGGGCATACCAGTCGTTCAGTAAAATTAAGATTGAATGAGCACAAATCACTTATAGTGGGGAAAGTGTTATAAGCAAAACCAAAACCCTTTGCTAGCTAAAAATTAAATCATGCAGAAAATAAGCTGGATATAAATGGTAGAGTCAACAGAGGCAACGCAGAAACATTTTGTCTGCAATAATGGATGCAGCTCTTTAAAAAGCACTTTAAATTCAGCAGCTGTAACAACAGGTGGAAAGGAGGTTTTTGCCAGTGACGTTATTTAACCCTCTTAAGTTTAAAAGAGAGACTCCCCAAAGGGGTCTGTGATTTTTCCTTCTTGAACAATTGTTTCTGTGTTGCCTCTGTTGATTCTACCATTTATATCCACCTTAATTTTTTATGGAAATGTTATAAGCCCCACAAGTGCAGCATTGGAGAGATAAAGAGCATCAGGTGGAGCATATTAGATGGCGTATTATTGATGTTGTAACAGTAGGGGGGAGGGTAGAAATTTAGAGAAACGGTTAAACTTTAGATAGCAGTTCTGGATTTATTCATTAAACATGGTGAAACCCTATGGCCTCAATCTTGAGACTGGGTGACACTGCTTTAACTGGGGAAGTCAAGATTGGTTCAGTGATTTAGTGACGTAGCCTTTTTGGGGCAAATTCTATAAACGGTGTCCCGAATGCAGGCGGGGATAAGCATTCTACCACTGTCTAACCAGCCAATCAGGATGCATGTTTTTTTTTTAAAAAAAAAAAGAAAAACACCCGAAGCAGGCAGCCTACATTGTAAGCATTTTTGCGAGCCTAGGAAGATGTGTAGGATCGCCTAAGCTCACCCAAGGCTAGGTGTAGTCATGGTTTCACCCGGATGTGACCTTAGGTGAGCTTAGGCAGCCCTAGGGGTCTCCCTAGGGCTGCGATCGGTGTCTAAAATGTAGGCCAGCAAAATGCTGGCCTACATTTCAAATAGACGCAGCTGCTGAACTGATCACAGCAAAGAAATCTCCCTACCATGATCAGATTGGCAGCCACAGTAGGGAACCCATCACCCCGTGAAGTCGGCCAGCAGGAGAGATGTCCAGTCCCTCCTGCCAGAACCCACGATGCTCCCCAAATGTCTGTGTCAGGAGGAGTGCCCAATTCCTCTTGCCACCATCCCCCATAGATCACCAGCAGGAGGGATACCCAGTCCCTCCTGCCAGAAACCATCCCATTCTCCCCCCCCCCCCCCCCCAAGATCAATGGCAGGAGGAATATACACTCTCTACTGTTGGAATCCCCTTCTGAAAACTTGCCCCCACCCTGATCCCCCCATACCTTTTTCTTGTAGACAGGCTGAAGGGATGCTTACTCCCTCCAGCTGGTTTGCCCGCCTCAACAGAATGATGGGCCTTCCTCTTCCCGGTGCATCCTGGGATGCACTAAGGAGGGACCTAAGACTCTGATTGGCCACATTCCTTAGTCCACCCTCCATGAGATGGCACCTTCCATGAGATGGCACCAAAGTTTATCTTAAGACTTATGCCAATTTATGTTTCTGGATGTTTACTATATTTTCAGAGTGAGAGACATTTTCTTTTGCCTTCTGCTAGAGCTTTCTAGGAACTTCAATAATTTTAAAAAATTAAACAAATTTCCCTGCTCACGTATCTATTTAGGGATCTTATTTAGACTATTGTAACATCATCTATTTAGGAGCACCCCAAAAAATTATAAGGAAATTAAGGATAATTCGGAATTCAACTGTTCGATTGATTTTTGGTTTAAAAAAGAACAACCATATTATCGTTTACTTCATTGGTTGACTTTGGAGGCAAGAGTATTATTCAAATTTTCCTGTATCTGCTTTAAGCTGATATCGGGATTGTCTCCAGCTTACTTTTTTCCTCATTTTGCATAGACCATCAAGAGAAACTAGAAACTTCTACTTATTTGCTTATCCAAAAATTAATGGGTGTAGATATAAGACCTTCTTAGATAGGACCCTAGCATTTCAAGCAGGTAGGCAACAATCTTGGTTAGGTAAATGTATTCAACAAGCTATGTTATCCTATTGCAGTTTTCGGAAATTAATTAAGACCACTTTGTTCGATAAGTTTATTACTTAGTGAGTTTTATTATTGAAATTCTATTTTACAAATATTTGTATCTTTTACTGTATTATTGTATTTTGCTGATTGTCCAGCTCTTTTTAGTGTAAACCACCTAGAACTTTTAGTTATGGCGGTATAAAAGAATAAAGTTATTATTATTATTATACAGAACATGCTTGGCCTAGATGCTTTCAACCACAATTGTTTAACTGGGGGGGATAAACAGGTCAGCATGCTCCACAGAACATAGTTTTGGGAATGGAACATATGGCAGAATACTATCCATGTTCCATGAACTATGTTCTTAGCTGTTGAATAAAATCTTTCCCTAAGCGAGATCAATTAATGATTTACTAATGTTCCATAGAGCTGTAAAACTTACTTGTTTAATTAATGATTCTGACAAGTGGTATATTGAATCTGTGATAAGCTATATTTTATACTGTCATTTTATGTTTTATGTTCAATTTTATTATGCATGTTACTTTGTAACCCAGATGTTATCGGGAGGGCATGCTAAATAATTTGTTTACTTATTTAAAACATTTATATCCTGCATATCACAAAAATCTATGTGTGTTACATAAATAAATAAAATCAGACAGAGACTGAATACCAAAGCTTTTCTTCAGGCATTAGGATAAACTTATAATGAATTCTAAAAAAAGGGTATTACCAGAGGTGACTAAAGAAAAACAGAAGCCAAGGAGAGATTTTTTTGCTAATGAGGCCTGGTGTCCTGCAGATGAACACTCTTTTCTTACAAAAATTTCCATGTAAATGCACAGTTAAGATTAGGTCCACCAAGTATACCTTTTCACAGCCTTCACAACTATCTTCTTTCTTAACTGTACATCATCCTGTGTTTTCTTTGACCATCGGGACTTTTGGAACCTCTAGGGCAGGGGTGTCAAACTCAATCACACTAAGGGGCCGAAATCCAAAACACAAGCTAAGTTGCGGGCCAGATCCTGCCCAATCTCCGCCCCAGAACCCGCCCCATAATAGTACTAATTATACCACAATTTTTTCCATTCATTTTCATATATACACACATACAATATAATCTTATTAACAGATAATGGTTAACCACAAAATTAAACTACACTGTTTGCTTCTCAACATTCATTCCTACTAGAACACAGACAACCCCCTATGCAAATACAGGGCCAAAAACTAAAAGTACTAATATGTACTAATATATAAAAAAGAAACCCTGATTCAAGATTCTGCAACCCCTGAGAAAAATAAACAAATGTATTTCTTCCTGAGCAGTGAAAAAGATAGCAGATTAAAATTCTCAAAATTGACACAATTCAAACACTAAATTGAAAATAAAATAATTCCCCCTACCTTTGTCGTCCCCCTCCCTCACCACTGCGGCTATGCAGAATATTACTGGAGGCAGGAGAGGTACTCATGCTCCTCCACCCCTGCACACTTTGAACCACTGGGCCAGACCAGTAGGGAGGTGGAGCTAGAGAAGGAAGTCAGGAGGGGAGGTGGAGCTGGAGGTGAAAATAAAGAGGGCAAACTTAAGGTTATAATTAGTGCCGTGCCCCCCCCCCCCTCTTGCTGCCTCAATTTTCTTCTTGTAGTCTAGCTTCCTTCTCTCCTCAGCAGTAATTTACACCGCCATGTGGTTGTCAACTCACGCATGCCGGCAGTGCACCAGAAATGAATTTAACTGTGCCAGCCCCAGCAACTCATCCTGGCTGGGGCCGGCACAGTTAAATTCATTTCTGGTGCGCTTCCAGCATGCACGAGTTAACAACCACACGGCGGTGTAAATTACTGACCAGCACTGTTAAATTACTGCAGGGCTGGCACTGGGGTGTGTCGCTGGGGCTGGCAGTTAAATTCATGGCTGGTGCACTGCCAATCACACCGGCGGTGTAAATTACTGGCCGGCAATGGGGTGCATCACTGGGGTTGGCCAAAACAGAAACCAAGGCAACATCTTGAAGCCTTGTTTACTTCCCCCTGATGCTGGCCCTGAACCGCGGGCCACATAAAACAGCCAGGCGGGCCAGATTCGGCCCGCAGGCCTTGTGTTTGACACATGTGCTCTAGGGAATCATAGGACTAGAATAACTTAAGAACATTTAGATCATTTGACACAAGTGATGAAACTCTACCAGCCTCTCAGATCTTTAAGGTCAGAGGGTATACTGTGATTGTCAACACAAGAGATATCACATGTACATTATGCAAAAATGAGAACATCTGTAATTTCAGTTGCATGTGTACAATTATGGAATAATTTGACAGGACCGTTGAGGATACTTTCTGATATCCAGAAATTTAAGAAGGTTTTGAAAACAACTTTGTTTATGGAGTCTTTTTAATTGAGTAAGCTGGAATACTAATTATGTGCATTTTAGATGAGTTCATTTTGTTTATTTGTATGTTTTGTATGTTATATGATAATTATGTTTGTATTTTGTAAACCACTTAGGTTTAAGCAGGTTAGAAATCTTTTAATTAAATAAGTAAATAAATAATCTTTCCAATACATATTTTTCTTGGAGTTAAGGTGACTTTTTTTCCTCAATATGCGGCGGTGGCGGCTAAGAAATCAAATAGAATGTTAGCAATGATCAGGAAAGGGATGGGAAACAAAGATGTAAATGTTATAATGCCCTTGTATCACTCTATGGTATGTCCACACCTCGAATACTGTGTGCAATTCTGGTCGCCATATCTTAAAAGAAATGTAGCAGAATTAGAAAATGTACAGAGAAGGGCAACGGAAATAATAAAATGGATGGATTGATTTACCTATGAGGAAAGGCTAAAGTGGCTAGGGCTTTTCAGCTTGGAGAAGAGATGGCTCAAGTATGATATGATCGAGGTCTATAAAATACTAAGTGGAGTGGAAAGGGTGGATGTGAACTGCTTGTTTACTCTTTTCAAAAATGCTAGGACTAGGGAGCATGCAATGAAGCTACTAAATACATAGTTAAAACATATCAGAGAAAATATTTTTTCGCACAACTTATAATTAAACTCTGGAATTTCATACTGAAGAATGTGGTAAAATCAATTAGCTTAGCAGGTTTAAAAAAGGATTGGATAATTTCCTAAAAGAGAAGGCCATAGACTATTATTGAGATGGCTTGAGGAAATCCACAACTTATTTCTAGGATAAGCAGCATAAAATCTGTTTTACTACTTAGGATCTAGCTAGGTACTTGGGACCAGGGTTGGCCATTGTTGAAAAAGGATACTGGGCTTGATGGACCTTTGATCTGTCCCAGCATGGCAATTTTTATGTTCTTATATTCTTAAGAGAGTCAACCCTACCCCGTACCCCCAATTTAGGGGACTTTTGTGGATGATGTTAAATCCATATTTCTTATTCTTTATTTGTATTGCTCTAACTCAGTGACTCTGAAACTTTCTCGAGCCAGGGCATGCTAAAGGTAGTGGTCATGGCTCAAGGCACCCAGAAGGGCATGGACGTCACCGTGATGACATCATGCGCATGCGTGACATCATCACGTCGACATCCATGAATGCGCAGAGGCCCTCCAGACACCCTGAAATGCCAGTAGGGCATGCCAGCAGGGCAGTCTAACAAATATCAACTGAGTACTCCAACCACAGACCTCTCAAGCTCCACCTTAGACCCACCCAAGTTTTTCTCCAGATCCCGCCCCTTAACTAATTGTAATGCAATTTTTTCTATTCATTTTTCATATACACACAATATACACAGCAGATATAAAGTATCAAAACTGACACATTTCAATCACTTTATTGAAAATAAAATCATTTTCCCTACCTTTGTTGTCTGGTGACTTTATTTTTCTGTGCTTTTAACTATGTTTACAGGGCCTTCTTATCCATTGACTGTTTTTCTCTCATAAGAACATAAGAAGTTGCCTCCGCTGAGGCAGACCAGAGGTCCATCTCGCCCAGCGGTCCGCTCCCGCGGCGGCCCATCAGGCCCATCCTTCACTTTCTGTCTTGCATCCATCTTTGGCATTAACTTAACATTCAATTTCTCAATTTTTCAGCTTTCTTCTCAAAATCTACTTTTCCATATCTTACCTTTCCTTCCTCACTCTCTCTCTCTCCTTCCCTTACTGTTTCCATGGTCTGACATCTCTCTCCTTCCCTCCTTTCCCCCCAGTAGTCCATCTCTCTGCTTCCCTCCCTCTTCTGAGTGGTCCGACATCTCTCTCCTTCCTTTCCCTCTTCCCATTCTGGCATCTCTCTCTCTACTACTACTACTACTACTATTTCTATTCCGCTACCAGACTCTCCTCCTTCCCTTCTATTCCCTGGACTGCTATCTCTCCCTTCCTTTAGTCATCTTTCCTTCCACCCCCCACCCCCCAAGGTGTAACTTTTTTTCTACCTTCCTCCTTTCTGCCCTCTACAGTCCATCTCCCTTCTCTTCCTCCTTTCTGGCCTCACTCCCAGTCCAACATGTCTCCCTCCTTTCCACCAGTCCAACATTTCTTTTTCTCTTCCTCCTACATGCTTCTTATCCTTTGGTCCTCCATCCCTCCCCTAACCAACATCGCATTCTCTCTCTCCATGAGTCCAACTTTTCACTCTCTGCCGTCTCCTCCTTCCCCCCGAGTGTGACATTTCTCCTTTCCTCCTTTCTGTTCTTCCCATGCATCTCACCCTCTCCATGAGTCCAACCCTTTCTGCTTCTTGCACACTTTTTCTCTCTCTCTTTGCCTCTTCCCTCGAGTAACATCCTTCCTTCCCACTCACCAACCCATGTTCTTTCCCCATGTCCATTTCTCCCTCTCTCATCACTCACTCCTCCTGTAACAATTTTCCTTCCTTCTCTCTCCCCAACCCCACTCACAGCTAATATGCTCTCTCCCCATCTACCATCTCATCCTCCCCTCCAGTGTGTAGCATCTTTCCTTTCCCTCCCTTTCTACCAGGTCCAGCAGCAACTCTTCTCCCTTCCCTGCCCGTATCCAACAGCACCTCTTCCTCTCCCCATGTCCAGCAGTGCCCCTTCTCCCTTCCATCCTCCCCTTCTCCCTTCCCTTTCCCTCCTCCCTTGTCTTCCCTTGTACTTCTCCTGTCTCTAGTGGCAGCTCACTAGGCCGGTCCATTTCAATGATGCTGGCCAGCCTAGCAAAGGCCCTGAGGCTCCCAGATGAAACCACATCTAAATTAATCCTAGCGACAGCTGTGTGACCAAGTTAAAAAGCACACAGAGCTGCCCCTGCTGATCGGAAGTGGGGGGGGGGGTGGTGCAGAGAAAAATGCAACGGCAGCAGAAGATGCCTGTAGGGCGGGAGGGTGCACGCTCAGAGAGAAATGCAATGGCAGCAGGAAGATACTGCCTGTAAGACGGAGGGAGGAAGGGGGGAGTGTGCAGAGAGAAACACAACAGCAAGAAGATGCAGCCTGTAAGAGAGGAGGTACGTAGAGAGAAATGTGACATCAGCAGGAAGATGCAACACCGGCACGTGAACCTCTAGCCCTACAGGAGGTGCCTCGCTGTGAGAGTCAAGTCAGCTGGACAGCGCTTCTCTTCCTCCTCAGTGTGCCGCGGCACACTTGGAATCTCAGGAGGCACACTAGTCATTCTACTTTTCTATACATGCATTTAGGGCTTGGTCATTTGTTTGTTAAACTGGTTTATTCTTAAAATAAAATTAAAAAAAGATTTTACCTTTTACTCATCAGTCCATAAATCATACTTTAGGTTGGATTATATATTATTAACAGAATCCATATTTAGTTTAGTGGGGCACGCCCAGATCACAGATGTCGCTTTTCAGACTACTCTGCAGTAAGGCTAACCATGCAGTAGCAGTCTGACACAGGAGACCAGTATTTGGAAAATGAACCCAACCTTGTATTTAGACATTTAATTCAGAAACTATCTGCAAAAGGCATAGAGTATGTAATAGATGATGCAGTCTTGGAAGTAAATAATATTTTTTGGGAGAAACCACAAATGCAGTGTTAAGAGACAAAATGATAGTACATGTAGCAGGGAAAAGAAAGTGTCTGGACGAGGAGCTGTTGCTCTCTTGTATGAAACAGCTTCCCAAAAAACTAAACAGGCAAACGATTCACAAGATCGAGAAAACTAAGAAATTGGAGCAAACCAGAAGGGTGCTAGGTTGCATAGGGAGAGGTATAGCCAGTAGGAAAAAGGTATTGATGACTCTGGTGAGACCTCATTTAGAATATTGTGTACAATTCTGGAAGCCGCACCATCAAAAAGATATAAAAAGGATGGAGTCGGTCCTGAGGAAGGCTACTAAAATGGTATGTGATCTTCATTATAAGGCGTACGGGGCAGACTTAAAGATCTCAATCTGTATACTTTGGAGGAAAGGCGGGAGAGGGGAGATATGATAGAGACGTTTAAATACCTATGTAATATAAATGTGCATGAGTCGAGTCTCTTTCATTTGAAAGGAAACTCTGCAATGAGAGGGCTTAGGATCAAGTTAAGAGGTGATAGGCTCCGGAGTAATCTGGGGAAATATTTTTTTACAGAAAGGGTAATAGATGCGTGGAACAGTCTTCCGGAAGAGGTGGTGGAAACAGAGACTGTGTCTGAATTCAAGAGGGCCTGGGATAGGCATGTGGGATCTCTCAGAGAGAGAAAGAGATAA
This sequence comes from Geotrypetes seraphini, assembly GCF_902459505.1. Classification (NCBI taxonomy): domain Eukaryota; kingdom Metazoa; phylum Chordata; class Amphibia; order Gymnophiona; family Dermophiidae; genus Geotrypetes; species Geotrypetes seraphini. Next base: position 69,363,513 of record NC_047090.1, on the reverse strand, counting down.
TGGTTACTGTGGATGGGCAGACTAGATGGGACTAAATCTCCCTTCCACAAAAAAATCTGCAATACTAACGTGTTTTCCACTCCATGCTCACCTTTCTAGGTGTAAAAAGTTGGAATGACCTTACTGAAATGACCAGGACGGAACCTAACTACATCATATTCCGGAAGAAACTGAAAACTCATCTATTTGACACTTAATCACCTGTATCATCTCCTCCCTCTCCCTACCCCCTCCCTTCTCCCACCCCTCCTCCCCCTTCTCCTTCCTCACCTCCCTCTTTAAGTCACCTTGAGCCTACCTAGGTATGAGCGACGCAAAAATAGAAGATTAGATTAGATCATGTTTCTATGCTTCAATATGATTTATTCACCACAGCCCCTGGGCAGGATTAATTTGTTGAGGGCCCCTAGGCACACAAGTACACTGTGGCTGTGGCTAGAGGCAGCCGGAAGTGCATGGACATCGCCGTGATGATGTCATGCACATGCTTAACATCATCACATCAATGTCCACGCATGTGCAAAGGCCCTCCAGACAGGCCTTGAGCTGCGAGGGGGGGGTGCCATGAGGGAAGAGTGCCAGAGAGAAGGAGAGGCGCTGGCACCAGCTTATTGTCTACAGGTCATGCCTCTCACCGTGAGGGGCACGTCCTGTAGGCAGTCAGCCAGTGCCAGTGCCTCTCTTCCTCCCCACTGTGTCACGACACACCTGAAATCTCAGGAGAAACACTAGTGTGCTGTGGCACACAGTTTGCAATACACTGGTCTATCAGATATGATTTAGTAGTGAACACAGAAAAATCAGTAAAAGAATGTGTTGATTTGTGTAATTCTAACAGTTGTGATGAGGAGACAGAAGGAGCACAATTAGTCAGAAAATGTATTAATTTGTGCAGTTCTTGGAAAAATGTTCAAATGGTTTCCAATTCTGAAGTTGAAAATTATCTGCATTCTATAAAATCTTCAGCAATCCTGTTAGATAAAAAATCTTATTGTTATTTACCAATACATAGTGACTAAGTTGCACCTTTTCTAGCACATCTAATATATTATCTTTCCAAATAGGAAGTGCATTGGATAGACTTAAGGAAGCTGTAATCACCCCAATTTTTTTTTTTAAAGGGGAAAATGAGATTGGAGATTATTCATCCTTAATCTATTACTGCTGTCCAAGGTACTGGAAAGAGCACAGTTGGAGCAATCAATTGACTTCTTGAAATGGCAATACAGATCATCAAAGTACCAAGTCCTTGTTATTGGCTATAGTAGATAATATAATGGTTAAAGCAGATCAGGGCTATGGTGCATTATGGGTGCAATTAAATTTAACTGTGGCCTTTGACACTGTGACTCATCTAGGATTGCTTAATAGTTTTCAATGTGTAGGAATTGATTTCACTGTTCTTACTTCAACTCTTGCTTTTCAGGCAGGCAAAAGGAATGATTGGTTAGGCAATATTATTACGTGTGTTTCATCTTATTATACTTTTAGAAATTAGTAATAACGCAGTTGTTTGATCGATTTGTAACCTAAGGTTTTACTGTTTTTTTCACTGATTGTCCAGTATCTCTTACTGTAAACCGAAATGGAATCAAGAGGTTTCCTCTGAAAGGGAATTGTTGAGAGATGTACACTTCTACCTCCGTATTCACTGTGATAGGGGATTAACATATGTTATTCGCTGTTTTCTATTAAAAACCATTGTGAATATGGTGAAACCGCGAATAACAATTGGAGACCTGGCCTGTTCCTGAAAGGAGAAGCAAAACATGATGAAAAAAGTGCTGGGAATCAGCAATTTTCTCTGTAAACGCTTGGAATCAGCGATTTCTCTATGCAAGCTGATGTAATTTGGAGGGAGAAGCCAGCAAGCTAAAAACCGTGAATAATCGAAACCGCGATTGCTGAAACCATGAATACAGAGGGAGAAGTGTACTTCAATGATCCCTTTTGTCACCAGTGCTTTTAATCTGTAATTGGCATCCATTAGGAAAACTGTTAGATACATGGAATATTGAGTTTCATCTCTTTGCTGATGATTTTCCATTAGTTATTTTTATGAAAGATTATCAAATTGATGTGATGCCAAATTGTACGCAGATCCTAAATTTGTATTAATTGGCTTAATTGGTGTGATAATTAATCATGAAATTTTTAAGCCAATCAAAAAAGATTTAAATTAACAGTTAAGAGTTCCATGCAGAATTCAGGATGGTGCCTATCCACCCCTACCAGTGCCTATCTGAAAAGTAGGCAAGGTTAGAGGCGGCGTATAGGTGTGGTAAGACTTAGGTGAGGGTAGGTGCCTGATGTAGGCATTGGGATTTTAGACTAGGAAAACCCTGGCCTAATATACTGGTGCCAACATCAGATATGCTTATCCACATCTAAGTCAAGTTAGGCGCCAGTAGGCATGATTCTACAAATAGCACTTACATTTGCTTGACAATAGGTAGATTCCACTATTCTGGTCACCTACCAATATAGGTGCCATTTATAGAATCTGCCCCAAAAGACTTGATTCTATAAACAGCACCTAATATGATAGGCCCCTACAAAAATGGCACCTATCACATGTCATTCAAGATTAGGTACGATTTCTAGAATCACGCCTAGCAGCACCTAAACCAAGTTAGGTGCAGGTAGGCATCTACAACTTAGGCAGCGGTATTTTAGGCCAAGAAATCCCTGGCCTAATATACTGATGCCTAACTCAATCCATGCCCAAACTCTTATGACAAATCTCAGGAAGTTCTGTTTCACTCAGCGAGTGGTGGGTGCTTGGAATGCACTCCCGGAGGAGGTTGTGGCGGAGACTACGATACTGGGATTCAAGCGCAAGTTGGATGCACACCTTCTTGCATATCATATTGAGGGATACGGTAAAGTCAGGTCTCCAAAAAGGAGTACCTAATTTGGCCGCCGCATGTGCGGAGCACCGGACTAGATGGACCTCGGTCTGATCCGGTGAGGGCATTTCTTATGTTCTATGTTCTGCCCCTAACCATGCCAACCTTTTAAGTAGTCATCACTAGGTGCTGGTAAGCACCTCGTTTAGACACCTACATCACACCTATCCCAAGATTAACTTTTTAAAATTGTTTTTTCATTATGCTTTCAATTATCATTACAGGATCTACCGTAAGTCCTTAGAAAGGACTTTTTGAAAAGCCATGTTTTCAGTGCATATACAGTGGTATGAATTTCGATGGGAAGTGAATTCCGCATCTTTGCAATAGGAGGAACACATTTTTCACTCAGAGAATAGTTAAGTTCTGGAACACATTGCCAGAGGTTGTGGTAAAAGCAGATAGCGTAGCTGGTTTTAAGAAAGGTTTCGACAAATTCCTAGAGGAAAAGTCCATAGTCTGTTATTAAGACATGGGGGAAGCCTCTGCTTGCCCTGGATCGGTAGCATGGAATGTAGCTAGTCTTTGGGTTTTGGCCAGGTACTAGTGACCTGGATTGGCTACTGGGCTACTGGGCTGAGATGAACCATTGGGCTGACCCAGTAAGGCTGTTCTTATTTTGTCTATTTTGCTGCGAGTATTAATGCGTGGCCATTTGAAAAAATTTAGATACAAGCACGCAGGAAGAGCCAGCATTTCAAGGGCTCAGCAGCGGGTTTAAAACAGCTGGTGTTTGGCTCAGTAATGCAGCTGAGAGAAGAGTCACATTATTTAAATGGGTGAGTGCCTGTGGAAACTGTTAAAACATATATTTAGCTGTATGAACTGTATATTGTGGTCTAAACATAACAATAGATAAAGTGGGAAGTTATGCACTGTTTCTGTCCACATTGCTGGACTCGAATTATAGCACATGTTTGTTAACTTCACAGCTACAGCACGATAATTCCCCGGAAGAAGCGATTAGTGAAACGGGCCTCCCATTGGGATAATTAAGTTAAGTGCTTGCTTATTTATATATTCTTGTACTCAGCCTACAAAGTGAATATCAATGCAATGTATGTGCTGTACACTGTTTTGAATTGTCAGGAGGGTTTTTTTTGGCTGATGAATGAAAGTTGGTCTCTACGGAATAATAATAATAGTTTATTTTTATATACCGCCATGCCCGGGAGTTCTAGGCAGTTCACATCAATCAATCATTATACATAAAGTACAAATAGATATTTAAAATTGAAATCATCTAAAACTTCGGCAAAGTTAAAAGCTTACAGTGGGAAGATACAAACGATTTAAAATGAGATAAAAATTATAAGTAAGTAATAAGATACATTAGGTTGCCAGTCTATTGAATAATTGAGTTTTTATCTGTTTTCTAAAATCAAGATAAGAGGAAGCTACTAACGCAATTTCGGCACAGTGTGGCCGCCTGAAAAGAAAAGGTTCTGTCGAGGAACCTTTTGTAATGACAGTAGTGTATGACAGTGACTCCCAACCCTGTCCTGGAGGACCACCAGCCAGTCAGGTTTTCAGGATAGCCCTAATGAAAGAGATCTGCCCTATGCCTATTCAATAGGGCTATCCCAAAACCCTAACTGGCTAGTGGTTGGTGATCACTGGTGTATGAGACAAAGCAAAGTGAGCTGTGCACTGGGATCTCTGAGGTTTTTTTCCTCCTATTTAATAAGGATGTGTTTGTTCTCACCACTGATTGGTATTTAGATTGACATTTGAAAAAATTAGCATGAGAACACTTACCACCTTCTGTTTAGAAGGCTCTAAGAGCTCCCACATTATTGGGGTGCTAACCGATTAGCACAGTGGTAATGTCGGCGCAACCTACACCCATTCTCTGTCCAGCACACCCCTCCCAAATAAGGTATAAGAAAAATTAAATACTGCTCATATACCCCTTCCTTTACTAACGCGTAGCGTGGGTTTTAGCGCCGGCAGCAGCGGTAACTGCTCCGACGCTCATAGGAATTCTATGAGCGTCGGAGCAGTTCCCGCCGCTGCCAGCGCTAAGATCCACACTAGGCATTAGTAAAGGAGGGAGGAGAGTGCAAGCAAAACTAACAGAACACTTTAGCTTGTCCATTTTTCCTGCATTAGGCACACACTCATTGCTGACACAGTCGAGTAAAAGGTCCCCTTGCTTGCAAGAAGTGTGAGGAAACCCCACCCCAGTAAAGCAGTTTTGAGCGCGTATGTCAACAGCACATGAAGTTAATGGCACAGTTTGCAGTTTTAAAATATTTTTGCTGCTTTTATAATTTGTTTCAAAACCAAATGCTGAATTCATAGCTTTCTGTTTGGAAATCTACTTCCTTTATAATTTACCATTTCAAAATCCACTTCTGCCTTTATAGTTTTTCTGTTTAGAAACTTGCTGCTGCCTTCTAATTTCCTCTTAACATCTATTTTTGCTTCAAAATCTGTTTTTGCCCTTTTTTTTCTACATAAACCTGCTTTGGTTAGTGTGGTTGTACAGGGCTGTATTCGGAATTAGTTTGGGCCTGGTGAGCTCAACTGAAGAAAACAAGCTACTATACTTAAAACCAAACCAAACCAAATTTTCAAGGCTCCTTCGATTTCCACTGCTCCCTCACAAAGGCACTGAGCTCTATACGAGGGAGTGCTGAAAAGTTCTCAGCCCAACGAACTTCCTAAATTCTGAGGGTTATTTTGCCGCTGTAGCTGGAAAGAGTGTTATCTTATTTCGTTAAGTGCTAATTTGCAAAAACAAAATTCTGCGTTTTCATATTGTTTCGGATCATCGATTGAACATATCCATGTCATTGATAGTAATATTTGAAATTGTATTTTAACCAATGCTGTATCTGATTGATGTATGAAGCAGTGTCTTTATGAAATTGTACCTTTCGCTGAAATGTTTTAGTTTTTTCTGTTGTGAACCGCCTAGAACTGTTGGTAGGGTGGTATATAAGAAAATAAATTATTATTATTATTATTCTCTTCTTGGTTGGCTTGAGAACTTTTCAGCACTCCCTCGTATTCTAGATAAATCTTTTGATTAATTTCAACAGAACATCTCTGTTTTTATTAGGATGCATTAAACTTTTTTTTATGTAAATCACATCTACAGTTTTTAGTTTTTAGTAGCGGAAATTCAGAGAGGAATTCTTCAGTGTGCTTCTGTTAAGATGGGTTACTTTACCACAAGTTGTGCTATTGTAGCACAAGGTTGATTGCATAAAACGGGTCCCTGTGTTCAAATAGCATGACTTGTGGTAAAATAACACCAAAAAAGGGAGCCCGAGGAGGCCTCATCGACAAGACAATCAAGGCACAACAAAGGAGTCGTGAGGATGGGTTGTCATTCATTCAGCCACGGGTGTAAAGTTCAAAGTTCACTTTATTGACAGTAGCACTGCGAGGACTCAAACTCGACACCGACAGTGTTTTGGCATCTACGCCTTTGTCAAGAGTCTCAATGGCTGGTAGTTCTATCACATAAATAGAGCATTCAATACAGATCAAATTTAGAAGCGAGCAGGAAAATAACTGGTGTCCAAAGTGAAGCACACATTGATGAATTCCCCCTTAAATCAACAAATCAGGTCAAAAATTTTGTTTATACCTTTTCAAGTTGGTATTGTAAAATCTTTTGCATTAATTTCATCTTTAAATAATTTTTTGTCTTTTTAATCTGCTATGAGGGGGCCGCTGAAAAATTCTCAGCCCAACCAAGAAGAGAATGATGGGAAGCCTTCCACAAGTTTCATGACTCCATATCATTCTCTTCTTGGTTGGGCTGAGAATTTTTCATTGCCCCCTCGTATTATACTAGAAATTACCCTATTACATCTGTATCATTATAAAGAGCTGCAAATTGAATTAGAGTATATATTTCCTCCCATCCGATACCCAATGTGTGTCTGCTTTTCTTATGTAATCCTTCATGGACAGAGGTCATATATTGTCAGGCAGATTAAGCTTTAATGTAAGGAATTCTATCAATTCTTTATAGTAGCTTCAATGTGGAATTCCAGAATTAATTGATAACACAGCTGTTGTTTTCTTTTGGGGTCAAGTGTCCAAATAAGTTCATTATGCACCTACCAGGACAGACATGAACCACACTGCTATGCTGAAATTATTTCAGTCTCTCAGTTTCACTGCTAATGCTTACCTCAGCACTTCCATTGTTCCTTAGTGAGCCTGTTTATGGACATCGTTTGATTAATATGCCCAGGCTATATATCAAGATGCACTTGAATCTTTTTTTAATCCTGTCTCTGACACCCATTACAATTTGGAATAATTTATGAATCCTTCTACTACATTTTCTTGGTCTCTGATTGCTTTTGTTGGTTCTTAGGGATCTTCCCTTCCTCCACAGATGGTACGGAATAGGCACTTGGCCCTAAAATCTGTTAGTGCTCTTCTTGAACTTTTCTCCTTTATCACAAAGTCCAGTTTTCTAGCACCAAGCTTTTTATCTGTGGGACCAGGAAAGTGCAAGGAAAACACAACTGGAGTCAATATTCATTCTATAGCAATCAGCTGAATATATATATATTCAGCTGTGGGCTGAATTACAGCTGGTTATTCAGTGTTGGCCCATATCTGAGTACTGGCATGGTATATCTAGATTTCAGCAGCTTTGGGAAGTTATCTGGGTACCACCTCCAGCAAACCTCCCAGATGACTCTCCTGGCAAGTCAGGACTAGGGGAGTGTTCAGCCCCCAAATTTTCATTTTATTTTCTCATATCATTTATGGAAATTTCTATTTTGCTCAGGATTATTTTTTAATTTTCAGAGCAATATTATTATTATTATTTTGGAAGAATGCATACTTTCCCAGTAGTGCATGGATGTTTGTACAATTGTGCATGCACAATCTGGAGAGAGTTCACAGTCTTCCAAAAGAGTGTACGCTATTTCCCAATACTATGTGCACTTTTCAAATAATGTACAGTCATTCGGAATATTGCATACTATGTATAACAGACTGATAATGGAAAAGCGGTTAGTTCAACTTCTGATTCACGATCAACTGGCTATAAACAAACTGCTGCAGATTATCTGTAGTAACCAAGACCTCAAACACCCAAGACGCTACTAGAACGTGTTTCGTGTCCTAACTGGGGTGAACTAAGTAATGTAGTGGGCAAATGCACAATAGATGATGTTTCAATGCCCGACAACATGATGCATGACCTACTCCTACTGGAGCGCTGGTCTAGGTCCTGGCAACTCAGCTTCAATGCTGAAAAATGCAAAGTTATGCACCTGGGCAGCCAAAATCCATGCAAGACTTACACCCTAAATGGCGAGATCCTAACAAGAACTGAAGCAGAATGTGACCTAGGGGTGATCGTCAGTGAGGACATGAAGGCTGCCAATCAAGTGGAGCAAGCTTCATCCAAAGCAAGACAAGTTATAGGTTGCATACGCAGAGGCTTCGTCAGCCGAAAGCCGGAAGTCATTATGCCATTGTATAGATCCATGGTGAGGCCCCACCTGGAATACTGTGTGCAATTCTGGAGACCGCATTATCGCAAGGATGTGCTGAGACTGGAGTCGGTTCAGAGAATGGCCACTCGGATGGTCTCAGGACTCAAGGATCTCCCATACGAGGAACGGTTAAACAAATTGCAGCTACACTCACTCGAGGAGCGCAGAGAGAGGGGGGATATGATCGAGACGTTCAAGTATCTCTCGGGCCGCATAGAGACGGAGGAAGATATCTTCCTCTTCAAGGGTCCCACGACAACAAGAGGGCATCTGTGGAAAATTAGGGGAGGGAAACTATGAGCTGACACCAGGAAATTCTTTTTCACAGAAAGGGTGGTTGATCGCTGGAATAGTCTTCCACTACATGTGATCGAGGCCAGCAGCGTGCCTGATTTTAAGGCCAGATGGGATCGTCACGTGGGATCTATTCACAGGGCAAAGGAAGAGGAGGGATCTATTCACAGGGCAATGGTAGGGGAGGGACATTAGGATGGGCAGACTGGATGGGCCTTGGCCCTTATCTGCCGTCTATTTCTATGTTTCTATGTTTCTATAAGTGTTCATCATCTGTCTTGTTTAACAATTATTTTAGTGCAGGCAAAACTCAAATACACTAATGTGGTGCTATAATTAATATTAAGAAGAGCACTTCGCTTGTGGCCCGACAGCTACCCAGCTGTTTCACTGGCAAGTTTCCTCAAGGGCTGATGCTCTTCAAAATTGCATTAAATTTCCTTACTTACATATCTTTTAAAGTCCCATATTTGCGGAGACTCTCCTTGCACCATTCCTCTTCCCGGCCTCCCCCCCCCCCCCCCCCCCCACTGCTGCATATACATACTGCTTCCCTTCCCCCCATACCTCTGTAACGTTCCTGGCACGAGCAGCAACCCCCAAGCTGCTGTTGTGCCAACATTCGCTTTTCCTCTGGCATCAATTCTTGGACCCGCACCTAGGAAGTGGCATCAGAGGAAAAGCCTGCTCGTGCCAGGAACGGTACAGAGGTATGAGGGAAGGAAATAATAATAATAACTTTACTTTTATATATCGTAATACTACAAATAGTTTAGAGCGGTTTACAGAGGAAGAGACTGTATACAGACAGTGATTATACAAAAAATTTTCAAACTTATATTAGCATGTTGGGATTAATCGAGTTTATCTGGGAGTGTTTTAGGAATAATAGTAGAGTCAGAGAAATTTGTCAAAGAGATAAGTTTTGATTGACTTCCTGAAAGTTTGATAAGAAAGTGCATTTGAAATAAAGTTGGTTAAACATTTGTTCCATTTGCCTGCTTGGAATGATAGTGTTCAATCTCTTGTAGATACAGCACTTCAAGGATGGAAAGGCGAACAAGTAAGCACTACGTGAACAGGTTGTGCCTGGAAATTCAAAATGGTGAAACAAGTAGATTGGAGATGAACTTATTATGGTTTTGAAGCATAGGCAAGCAAACCTAAAGATGACCCTTGCTTCCACAGGCAGCCAGTGTAGATTTTTGTAATATGAACTTACATGGTCCAATTTCTTGAGGCCAAAGATGAGACGGACTGCGGCGTCCTAGACAATTCTCAGTCATTTGATGGTTTTCTTATAAGATCCCAAGTATATGATATTGCAATAGTCTACGGTACATAAGATTAAAGATTGAACCAGCAGTCGAAAAGAGAGGAAATCGAAGTAAGTGGCGTGCACGTGGCAGGAGGGGGCAGGGAAGGAGCATGTGAAGGTGGGAGGGTGGAGAAGAGGGCGGGGCACCTCAATCCTGGGAGCCTCTCGCCCCCGCTACGCCTCTTTACAGGGGCACTGCAACAAGTGCCCAGAGAAAAAGAGCAACCGATAAAATGAAAAATGAGGAGGAAAAAGCCTCAGGTTCCAACTTCTACCCTACAGAGACAAGTGGTAGGTATAGCAGGCATAGGCATTAAAAAAAACCCCTCCTCATATGGAAATTAAATTGGTGCTCTGTGCAAATTCACAGAAATTTCAAAGAACAACAAATAAGAGGCTTGTCTGCATTGGGAAAGGTCTGTCGCACCGACGATGGCCAGCGTTTCACATTCATGGCTGCTTCAGGATGTGAACGCATTGCATCGACCTGTATTGTCAGAAACCACCTCATTAATCTGAAGTTGGCGTTGCTTTTGAAAGCTAATAAAAAAAACTGTGGGGTCCTTTTACTAAGGCGCGCTGGCCGTTTTAGCGTATGCTAAATATTAGCACGTGCTAAAAGCTAATGCGTCCATTAAAGTCTATGGACGCATTAGCGTTTAGCGCATGCTATTTAGCGTGCACTAAAATGGCTAGCACGCCTTAGTAAAAGGACCCCTGTATTAGGTTAGTCCAATAAAAAAAGGTACCATCTTCTTTTCTATGTTTTACTTCCATTTATTACCTTTAAAAATGGATCAACATGGCTACCACACCACTTTGCTGAGGATCCAAAAACTAGATAAAAGTGGGAGGGAAAGAATTGCAAAAGAGTGGGAGAAAAACACACGATGAATTAAAGCAAGATAACAAGATATTTTTTAGGTACGTCAGCAAAAATAAACCACGGATGTGTATCCCTTTTGAGATGAACATCAAAATATGATGACTGAGTGCACCTTTAGCTGAATATCTTTAAATGAACCAAATAGATAAGGCCTACAAGGAGATTCAAAAACTTTGCAGGGAAATAACAAGATTCAAAAAGCAGAATGAACAAATTGAAGAACATTTCAAATCTGGGCCTCTTCTCCCTCGAACAAAGGAGATTGAGAGGGGACATGATCGAAACATTCAAGGTAGTGAAGGGAATGGACTTAGTAGATAAGGGCAGGTTGTTCACCCTCTCCAAGGTGGAGAGAACGAGAGGGCACTTTCTAAAGTTAAAAGGGGATAGATTCCGTACGAACGTAAGGAAGTTCTTCTTCACTCAGTGAGTGGTAGAAAACTGGAACGCTCCTCCGGAGTCTGTCATAGTGGAAAACACCCTCCAGGGATTCAAGACCAAGTTAGACAAGTTCCTGCTGAACCAGAACGTACGTAGGTAGGGCTAGTCTCAGTTAGGGCACTGGTCTTTGACCAGAGGGCCGCCACGTGAGCGGACTGCTGGGCACGATGGACCATTGATCTGACCCAGCAGCGGCAATTCTTATGTTCTTCAAAAATTCCAGAGAGATGAATGTGACTACAAAAATTGATATGTTTCTAAGCAGATTTCATTATATCTGTTGTCAGTGATGATTTGGCAGACAATAAGGGTGATCGGGGTGCAAGCAAGAAGCAGAAGAAGCTGAGGAACAGCCCAGTGACTGACTCTCAACATTGTAAAACTCAGCAGTGGTGAATTCAATTTCTAGACTAACTACATTTTGAGATAGCAGTTTTATCTAAAGCAGTGTCTCTCAAATTTTCTCGAGCTAGGGCACACTAAAGGTAGTGGCCACAGCTTGAGGTACCCAGAAGTGCTCAGACGTTTCCGTGATGACATCACATATATGTGTGACATCATCACATTGACGTCTGCACATGTGCAGAGGTCCTCCAAATGAGCCCTGAGACACCAGTAGGCGGTGCCAGCAGGGAAGAAGGCCGGAGAGGAGAGCCACTGGCGCCAGCTGATTGCCTGCAGCAGTGTTTCTCAACTACTTCAACCTAAGTGTTCCTAAGTCTAACAAATATCAACTGAGTACCCCAACCACAGACCTCCCTAGGCCCACTCAAGCTGTGCCCCAGATCCCATCCCCTTTACTAATTGAAATGCAATTTTTTTCTATGCATTTTTCATATACACACAATATACACAGCAGATATAAATTCTCAAAATTGACACATTTCCATCCCTATATTGAAAATAAAATCATTTTACCTACCGGCGATCCTCTGCAGGCTGCTGTAATTAGCTTTAAACGTGAGACCGGGAGGCCAGGTGGGAAGTCGGAGGACGCTAGAGAGAAGGGGGAAACATGCAGGCCTTCGGCGAATCAGGCAACGCTGGCACTGTACCACGTAGGGAAGTCAGCTGGCAGGCGCCTCTCTTCTTCCTCAATGTGCCGCGGCACACTTGGAATCTCAGAAGGCACTTCGGCACACAATTTGAGATACACTGATCTAAAGGATTGAACTTTGTGTCTACGAATGGGCATGTTCAGACTGAACTTGATACATTTTGCATAAATTACAACTTTGCTCTTATTTTAGTACACTATCAGGCCTCCTTTGTGATTGTTCAGTGGTTAGAAAGTCTTCAGCTTGGGTCCCTTTAGATCTGGTTTTACAAACATTTAAAAAGGCAGTATTACAGGACGCAGATAAATTAGAATCAGACCCTCTTTAAAGAAAACACAAATTAACTAAAGATGAGAGGTTGACTTTATTTAGCTTACATTCTCTCTACATCAGATAATTATTGTATTTATTAATGCAAGATGCTAAGACTTATAATTAGTTTTTATTAAAATTGCATGTAAAAACTTACTCATGAATGCTACTTAGCAGGAAGCATGAATTTTAAAAAGCAGTCACAAGAAGTTAGAAGCTGTGTGATTCTTGCTTGTGGAGATGGTGCTAGCAATAGACTAAACCCACCTCCTGCACTGTGAGATCAGCAACACAACCTTTCCCACTATTACCTTCAGTAGTGGGAATGGATCTTCTTAAACAATTGGAGATAGTTCCAGCCAGTGTTTTGGGGGGGTGTTACAAAAAGTTACCACTCCTATTCTGCTCCCTCACTCTGTAGATAGGAATTGTTTGCCTAGTCATTCTGCACGGGAAGTATCTCTGCAAAACATCTGGAGCGGTCTCTAGAATGGAGCAGTTATTGACTTGAAATGGCTCTCAGCTCTGACAATTTTCCAAAAAGACCATGGAAAAAATGTCTGCCTTAGACTGTTGTGTTTCTGTTTTGGATACCAATGTGAAATCCTTGAAGCCCCAGGCAGCTGCTTTGCAGAATGTAAGTGTGATGAGTATCAATGGCTCTTTAGTTCTCCAGTGCAAACTGGAGGTGCTTGAAATTTATGTTTTCAAGAACTCATTTACATATTCCTGAGTAATGAGGGATTTGATATACTGCCTTTCTGTGGTACAACCAAAGTAGTTTACATATTTTACATAGATACTGTCTCTGTCCCTAAAGAGCTCACAGTCAAAGTTTTGTACGTGAGGTAATGGAGGGTTAGATAACTTGGGCAGGGTTGCAAGGAGCCACATTGAAAATCAAATCTGATTCCCCTGGTCCTCTCCTCACTCCACTAACTATTAGACTACTCCTCAAGTTTATTTATTCAATTGTCTATACCAGGGGTGTCAAAGTCCCTCCTCGAGGGCCACAATCCAGTCGGGTTTTCAGGATTTCCCCAATGAATATGCATGAGATCTAATTGCATGCACTGCTTTCATTTTATGCTAATAGATCTCATGCATATTCATTGGGGAAATCCTGAAAACCCGACTGGATTGCGTCCCTCAAGGAGGGACTTTGATACCCCTGGTCTATACCATTCTCCCAGGGGAGCTCAGAACAATTTACATTAATTTATTCAGGTACTCAAGCATTTTTCCCTATCTCTCTCAACAGGCTCACAATCTCTCTAATGCACCTGGGGCAGTTGGGGGGGGGGGGAGAATTAAGGGATTTGCCCAAGGTCACAAGGAACAGCATGGGTTTGACCCCACAACTTCAGATTGCTGGGGCTGTAGCTTTAACCACTGCATTACACTCTCCAATGTTGCCTACAGTCGACCAAGTGTCGACGATTTGGAAGAAGGTATCCAGTGAAGATACTAAGGGGAAAAAAGGCTGGGAAGAAACAAGGGACAAATTGCAGGAGTCGACTAACCCAGATGAGGAGGTTAGAAAGATTGTAGCAAAAGAGAAGAACCTAAGGACCGAAGCACAGGGAAAGGAAATGAAGACAACAAAATACCAGGATCTAAATTGCATATATACTAATGCAAAGAGCCTAAGAAACAAAATGGGGGAATTAGAAGCCATGGCCAATGCAGAGAACATAGACATCATTGGAATCTTTGAAACATGGTGGAATGAGGAAAGCAAATGAGATACAGCACTGCCAGGGCACAAGCTCTATCACCAGGATAGGTCAGGACAGAAAGGAGGTGGAATAGCACTATACATAAAAGAAAGCATACAATCGGCAAGAATGGACACAGAAGAGACAACCAACAAGCTAGAATCGCTATGGGTTAAAATACCAGGAAGGAAAGGGCCTGAAATAAAGATGGGCCTATACTATCGTCCACCTGGGAAACTGGAGATATTGATGAAGAAATGGAAGCCGAGATGAAGCGAGAGTGCAAAAGCGGTAACACGGTTATCATGGGAGACTTCAACTACCCCGGGATAGACTGGAGTCTTGGAAGCTCAAGATGCGCTAACGAGACAGAATTCCTGGAGACTACACAAGATTGCTTCATGGAACAGCTTGTTAGAGAACCGATGAGAGGAAATGCCACTCTGGATCTAATCCTAAATGGGCTAAGGGGACCTGCAAAGGAAGTGGAAGTAGTGGGACAGTTGGGAAACAGCGATCATAATATGATCAAGTTCAAAGTGGAGGTAGGAATACTGATGAGGCTCTTTTGAACCTGGGCGTGGCAGCCTATTAAAAATGGACAGCTATGTGGTGGAATGGGCAAGCATGAAAAATAAAATAGCCATTATATTTTCCTTCCATTGCTCTGGATTTACTAGTCAGGGTTTGCTTATAAGCTAAGGACCTATCCAAGGGCAAAGGAGGAGGGTTTAAATGGCTAGATAAAATTACAATTGGAGAAGCCAGAACACAAACCAGATAAGACAAACAGGAGATAATATATTGACCTAAATATGTGTTTTGTGCTGAGGTCACTGGAAACAGGAGTAGACCTTCTCTCATGTCACTAGAATTAATATATAAGCTCTGTTGAAGACCAGAGAAGATACACACAGGCTGTAGCTTAGTTTTATGAAGTCCCATTGTTTCAATGTGTGCCCAGTCTGGTCTCCAGAGACATGCAGGACAGATAAGGTTTGGCTTTTGACCTGGTTGTTATAGAGATGGACTTTTCTTCTTACTTCAGAGATTATATTCCAGGGGAGGGGGTTACCTCTCCTTTTTTGCAGGGTAATGTTAGAAATGCTAATTGGATATACAAAATGATGAATTAAATTTTATTAAACTAATAACATAGGGACTTTCATATTTAAGGGTTCAGATTGAAATATAATTACCTCTAACAATTGTACTGGAGGATGCATATAGGAAAATGTAGGGTTTGTGGGAGTGGATTGGCTACTCCCCTTTTCTTTCACTGAGACATGGGATTTTCAGTGCATGCTCTTAAATGACTCAGTAACATGGGAGCAGTAGTTTGACTCAAAGAGAAATGATTTAAAGCTGTGTGAATGGATAATTTTTCCTTTGTAAGTATATTATAATACTTTTTCCTAGTTTCTTCTGTACCTTTTCTTTATTAGATAAGCTAGGATTAAAATGTAACTTTTAAGAATTCTTGAGTGAGGGGGACGGACACTCCCCCAATATGCATACAAGCGCCTTATATGGTATAAAGTATTCATCACCAATTATATGCAGGCAGTAAAATGTCATCATGTATTAGGTATATTTAAATGAACCTAGCAGAACAGAATTTTGAGGGCATTATGTCAGGGAAGTTGCATTTACACCCTCTGACTTGTAATGTTCCTCCATTGTACAAATGAATGCCTTGAAACAGGACTGTCTGTTAAATTTTAATAAAACAATATTTTATCTGAAATATTTGTACAATTATCATCATGTCAGTGCACCTATGGGCAGAGTAGAACCAAAACTCTGCTCAATACCAAAAGGAAAGAGAACCATAGCGACAACTTTTAACTTCAGGAAAGGAAACTACGAAGCAATGAGGGGAATGGTAAGGAAGAAACTTAGGAACACTTCCAAAAAATGGCAAATAGTAGAACATGCCTGGTCTTTTTTCAAGGACACGGTGAGCGAGGCACAAAATCTGTATATCCCCAGATTCAGAAAGGGATGCAAAAAGAGTCGAACAAAAGACCCAGCATGGATAACTAAAATAGTGAAGGAAGCGATAGGCAATAAGAAAAATTAATTCAGAAAATGGAAAAAAGGACAAAACTGAGGGAAACTAGAAAGAGCACAGGAAGTATCAAAAAGAATGTCACCGTGTGGTTCGAAAAGCCAAAAGAGAGTATGAAAAGAGGTTAGCCAGGGAAGCACGAAATTTCAAACCGTTCTTCAGATATGTTAAAGGGAAGCAGCCGGCTAGGGAGGAGGTGGGACCGCTGGATGATGGAGACAGGAAGGGAGTGGTGAAGAAGGAGAAAGAGGTCGCTGAAAGATTTAACATGTTCTTTTCGTCTGTATTTACAAACGAAGACACAACCAACATACCGGAACCTGAGCAATTCTTCAATGGAAATCAAGCACAAAAGTTAACATCCATGGAAGTGAGCCTTGAAGATGTGCGCAGGCAGATAGAAAAACTAAAAACTGACAAATCTCTGGGTCTGGACGGAATCCATCCAAGGGTTCTGAAGGAACTAAAGGAGGAGATAGCAGAACTACTGCAGCAAATTTGCAACCTATCCCTGAAAACAGGCGTGATCCCAGAGGATTGGAAGATAGACAGCATCACGCCCATCTTTAAAAAGGGATCAAGAGGTGACCCGGGAAACTACAGACCGGTGAGTCTGACCTCGGTTCCAGGGAAAATGGTGGAAGCACTGATAAAAGAAAACATCGATGAACTTCTTGAAAGAAATGAACTTCTGATAACCAGCCAACATGGTTTCTGCAGGGGGAGATCATGCCTGACTAACTTATTGCACTTCTTCGAGGGAATTAAGAAATGGATGGTCAGAGGAGACCCCCATAGACATCATATACCTAGATTTCCAGAAAGCCTTTGACAAGGTGCCTCATGAACGTCTGCTCCGGAAACTGAAGAACCATGGGGTGGACGGAGACATACATAGATGGATCAGAAACTGGTTAGCAGGTAGGAAACAGAGGGTAGGGGTGAAGGGCCACTACTCAGACTGGAGGAAGGTCACGAGTGGTGTTCCGCAGGGCTCGGTGCTTGGGCCTCTGCTATTTAATATATTCATAAATGATCTAGAAACAGGGACGAAGTGTGAGATAATAAAATTTGCAGACGACACCAAACTGCGAGGAATTGCAAAGGGACTTGAACAAACTAGGGAATGGGCAACGAGATGGCAGATGAAGTTCAATGTTGAGAAGTGTAAAGTATTGCATGTGGGAAGCAGAAACCCGAGGTACAACTATATGATGGGAGGGATGTTTTTGAATGAGAGTACCCAAGAAAGGGACTTGGGGGTAATGGTGGACATGACAATGAAGCCGACGGCACAGTGCGCAGCGGCCGCTAAGAGAGCGAATAGAATGCTAGGTTTAATCAAGAAGGGTATTACAACCAGAATGAAAGAAGTTATCCTGACGTTGTATCGGACGATGGTGTGTCCGCATCTGGAGTACTGCGTCCAATATTGGTCACCTTACCTAAATAAGGATATGGCGTTACTCGAGAGGGTTCAGAGGAGAGCAACACGTCTGATAAAAGGGATGGAAAACCTTTCATACGCTGAGAGATTGGAGAAACTGAGTCTCTTTTCCCTGGAGAAGAGGAGACTTAGAGGGGATATGATAGAGACTTACAAGATCATGAAGGGCATAGAGAGAGTAGAGAGGGACAGATTCTTTAAACTTTCGGAAAATAAAAGAACAAGAGGGCATTCAGAAAAGTTGAAAGGGGACAGATTCAAAACGAATGTTAGGAAGTTCTTCTTTACCCAACGTGTGGTGGACACCTGGAATGCGCTTCCAGAGGGAGTAATAGGGCAGAGTACGGTACTGGGGTTCAAGATAGGATTGGACAATATCCTGCTGGAAAAGGGTATAGAAGGGTATATATAAAGGATTACTGCACAGGTCCTGGACCTGTTGGGCCGCCGCATGAGCAGGCTGCTGGGCACGATGGACCTCAGGTTTGACCCAGCAGAGGCATTACTTATGTTCTTATGTTTGCATACTACTAAATTGTTAAATGGATATTTATTTTATTTAATTTATTCAATTTTCTATACCATTCTCCCAGGAGAGCTCAGAATGGTTTACATGCATTTATTCAAGTACTCAAGCATTTTTCTCTATCTGTCCCGGCAGGCTCACAATCTATCTAATGTACCTGGGTCACAAGGAGCAGCGTGGTTTGAACCCACAACCCCAGGGTGCTGAGGCTGTAGCTTTAACCACTGCGAGGGAAGCCTTGATTTGGGGTCTCCTCCTGAGTATATGAATTTAACAGCTTTTTTTGGAAACTTCCCAGGAGATTTCCAGCTGTTAAAGCAGAAAATGTTGAATTATTATTTTAGGAAGTGAGATAACTTGTATTGTGGTAAAAAAAAACAAAAAAAACCTGCATATCTTCCTAGCCCTGACAAGAAGGATGCAATTAAGGAATAAATTTTTTCTTTGGGCCCCTATTGCAAAGCTGCCATAGTAAGTCCCAGTGTGGCAAATGCAGTGAGGCCCATAGAAATTGAGGGCTCCTTTTACTATGCTGCGATAGAGTTTTTAGCGCACGCAGGATTTTAGTGTGCGCTAAACCTGCGCTAAGCAGCTAGAACTAACGCCAGCTCAATGCTGGCGTTAAGGTCTAGCGCACGCTAAAACTGCTATCGCAGCTTAGTAAAAGGAGCCCTGAATGGGCTTTGTTGCATTTGCCACGCTGAGAATTACTACTGTGGCTTTGGAAAAGGGGCCCTTAATGCCAATGATTTGGGTTTGGGAACATTCTACCTGAGGTTTCCTTGTAAGTGTATAATTACCTATCAAAATGTTACCTATATTTTTATGGACTAGGCTTATTTGGAGAAATAAGACTTCTTCTTCAGTATTTACCTCAGGCATGCTACAAGCTAATAGGAGAAAGAGGGAATAATAGTTATTAACTAGGTATAACATTGGGTGGGTGAGGGTCAAGGGTTCAGTTTCCTTGGTTCTTTTTTTAACTCTCTCTTTCTTCTTCTTCTCTCTCTTCTTCTCCTCTCTTTCTCTCTCTTCTTCTTCTCCTTATATATATATAAGATATATATATATAAGGTATATATATATATATATATATATTTATATATAAGGTATATATATAAGAGAGAGAGAGAGAGAAAGAGAGGAGAAATTGTTAATGTGGTATCTGCTGCTTTGTACCGATTGAGCTGGTAAGGGTATCTGGAATACACATAGTTCTCTAGATATAGAAAGGGAAGTTTAGAGGTCACTGAAAAGAGACAAAATGTCAGGTGTAAAAAGAAGGATAAGATACTGGAGGAAACAGCGAACAAATCAACTGGGAGGATGGGGTTAAAATATAGTAGTTTTATTTACTGGAATTTTTCTCCATTTCAAAAGTATGTTTCTTCTATTCAATTAGATCTTGGAGAAAGAGAAAATAAAATGGGGGGATTAAGAGTAAAAAATTATGGCTACTAAAATGGTGCTTGGTCTTCATCATTAGACGCATGGGGACAGACTTACAGATCTCAATTATGTATACTTTAGAGGAAATATCTACATGGCGTAATTGTGCATGAGTCGAGTCTCTTTTATTTGAAAGGAAACTCTGGAATGAGAGGGCATAGGATGAAGTTAAGAGGTGATAGGCTCAGGAGTAATAAGAACATAAGGATATAAGAATTGCCACTGTTGGGTCAGACCAGTGGTCCATCGTGCCCAGCAGTCCGCTCACGCGGCGGCCCTTTGCTCAAAGACCAGTGTCCTAACTGAGACTAGCTTTACCTGCGTATGTTCTGGTTCAGCAGGAACTTGTCTAACTTTATCTTGAATCCCTGAAGGGTATATTCCCCTATAACAGCCTCCGGAAGAGCGTTCCAGTTTTCCACCACTCTCTGGGTGAAGAAGAACTTCCTTAGGTTTGTATGGAATCGATCCCCTTTTAACTTTAGAGAATGCCCTCTTGTTCTCTCTACCAACTGCCAAAATCTCCGTTAAAACCTACTCCATCCCATCTAAACCCTCCCAGCCATTGAAGCCCTCTCCAGCCCATCCTCCCCCAAACGGCCATATACAGACACAGACCATGCAAGTCTGCCCATACTGGCCTTAGTTCAATATTTAATCTAGAATCAGAAAGTAATATTAAATATTGAGCTAAGGCCAGTACTGGGCAAACTTGCATGGTCTGTATCTGTATATGGCCATTTGGGGGGAGGATGGGCTAGAGAGGGCTTCAATGACTGGGAGGGTTTAGATGGGATGGAGTAGGTTTTAACAGAGATTTCAGCAGTTGGAACCCACGCACAGTACCGGGTAGAGCTTTGGATTCTTGCCCAGAAATAGCTAAGAAGAAAAAATTAAAAAAAATTTAAATCAGGTTGGGCAGACTGGATGGACCATTCGGGTCTTTATCTGCTGTCATCTACTATGTTACAATGCTACTAAGTCTATTCCCTTCATTATCTTGAATGTTTCTATCATGTCCCCTCTCAGTCTTCTCTTTTCAAGGGAGAAGAGGCCCTGTTTCTCTAATCTCTCACTGCACAGCAACTCCTCCAGCCCCTTAACCATTTTAGTCGCTCTTCTCTGGACCCTTTCGAGTAGTACTGTGTCCTTCTTCATGTACGGCGACCAGTGCTGGATGCAGTATTCCAGGTGAGGGTGTACCACGGCCTGGTACAGCGGCATGATAACTTTCACTGATCTGTTCGTGATCCCCTTATTAATCATTCTCAGCATTCTGTTTGCTCTTTTCGCCGCCACTGCATATTGCGTGGACAGCTTCATTGACTTGTCGACCAGTACTCCCAAGTCTCTTTCCGGGGGGGTCTCTCCAAGTACCACCCCGGACATCCTGTATTTGTGTATAAGATTTTTATTTCCAACATCCATCACCTTACACTTATCCATGTTAAACCTCATTTGCCATGTCGCAGCCCATTTCTCGAGCGTGTTTATGTCACGTTGCAGGTCTTCGCATTCCTCCTACTCTGAATAACTTCGTATCATCTGCAAATTTAATCACCTCATTCATCATACCAATTTCCAGGTCATTTATAAATATGATGAAGAGCACGGGTCCAAGCACCGAACCCTGCGGCACTCCAACCTTACAGAAAGGGTGGTAGATGCATAGAACAGTCTCCTGGAAGAGGTGGTAGAGACAGAGACTGTATCTGGATTCAAGAAAGCGTGGGATAGGCACATAGGATCTCTTAGAGAGAGGAAGAGATAATGCTTACTGCAGATGGGCAGACTGGATGTGCCATTTGACCTTTATCTGCCATCATGTTTCTATGTTTCTATATCAAGAATGAATAAAATAGAATAACACAGAGGCAACAGGTACTTCCTCTCCTTTATAAAAATAATGGCAAGGCTATCAATAAGTTACTTTTGAAAATCCTTCTAATAACATTCTTAAGTCACTCTGTGAAAACCATGCAAAGTACAGGAAGTGGATTATACTTTTGATAAAATGTTAAGTTTATTGGTGGCTGTTATGAAGTTGTTCCTATTATCTTATGTTTCCTTCACACGTACATGGTAGGAAGCTTCTCTCATATAAGAATTTAATCAGACGTCCACTGGGTACATTATCAGCATAAATGCTACAAACCACAAGCGCTGTAGCAAAATATAAATCACATAAAAATAGAATTTAATATATGACTATATTAGGTTGAAGACATGTTAAGGAAAATCTTTGTGTAGGGGAAATAATTTGTTAGGGCCTGGAACTCACTGACTCTGCATTCTGAAGTGAATGCCAACAAAAACATGACCTACCAGATCAGGACTTTAGCTCACAGGAGTTTGATAGCTCCTAAGGAGTTATCAGCTGGGGGAGAGTGTGGCACAGTCGTTAAAGCTACAGCCTCTGCACCCTCAGGTTTTGGGTTGAACCCATACTGTTGCTTGTGACCCTAGGCAAGTCACTTAATCCCCACCCCCCATTGCCCTAGGTACATTAGTACAGGCAGGGAAAAATACTTGAATGCCTGAATAAAATTCAAGTAAACCATTCTGAGCTCTCCTGGGAGAATAGTATAGAAAATTGAATAAAAGGTTGCTTGATGGGATGCTTCAATAGAAGCAAGTCCCAATGAATGATAGCTAAAAAGGCTGTACAGAGATGAGAACCAATTACAATGAAGTGAATAATAGCAAAATTAACCTTCAGACCAGACTCTGAGAAGGTTTTTAAACAGTTTTTGGTTTTTAAAAATTTTTTTATTCATTTTAAAGCCATGATTAAGTGCAGGATATAATACAATCATATAACTCTATAAAAGCACTTAAATACAATTACATTTATAATCTATGACAAAAAGATATATCACCCATCCCCCAATTATATTCAAAAAATACACTCAAATTGAGAAATTGAAAAATACGTTCTAACTCGCCCTCCCACCCACCCACCCTGGACGTGTATGACCAAAAGGCATAATCACTAATCACTCTTTGCAAAATTTTGTCAATGGCTCCCAAATCTTCAGAAACTTCTTATAATGTCCCTGATGTATAGCCATACTTCATTCCATCTTTATGTGACATATAGACTCCCACCAAAAGGTATAGTTCAATCTATCCCAGTTTTTCCAATTCCTTAAAATAAGCTGTATGGCAACCCCTGTCATAATAAATAGAAGTTTATTATTGTGAGACTAGTCTTATAGCCCGTTACATTAACGGGTGCTAGAATATGTGTGTGTGTGTCTGTCTTTATTTCTTTCTCTCTCACTCTCCTTAGCCACTTTCTGTATTTCTGTATTTCTTTTTCTTCGGCTGTCCACCCATTCTCTCTTCCTTTTACCTTCCCTGTGTCCACCACCACCCCTTCACTGCTCCCCTTATCCAGCAGCAGCCCTTCTCCTTTTTTTAATCTCCCCCCTGTCCAGCAGCACCTCTTTCCTGTCCCCCTGTCCAGCAGTAGGCCTCCCTTCCTTTTTCTCCCCCCCCCATCTCTTCCCCTGTCCATCAGCACCTCTTTCCTGCTCCCCCGTCCAGCAGTAGGCCTCCCTTCCTTTTTCTTCCCCCCTAGCATGTCTTTCCTGCTCCCCCATCCAGAAGTAGGCCTCCCTTCCTTTTTCTCCCCCCTGTCTCTTCCCCTGTCCAGCAGTACCCCTTTCCTCGCGTCTGCCCTCCGTTGACAGCCGCCTCAAGCCGCCACGGCCTGCAGCCGCCGACACATTAACGGGTGCTAGAATATGTGTGTGTGTGTCTGTCTTTATTTCTTTCTCTCACTCTCCTTAGCCACTTTCTATATTTCTGTATTTCTTTTTCTTCGGCTGTCCACCCATTCTCTCTTCCTTTTACCTTCCCTGTGTCCACCACCACCCCTTCACTGCTCCTCTTATCCATCAGCAGCCCTTCTCCCTTTTTTTTTTATCTCCCCCCCCGTCCAGCAGCACCTCTTTCCTGTCCCCGTGTCCAGCAGTAGGCCTCGCTTCCTTTTTCTTCCCCCCCGTCTCTTCCCCTGCCCATCAGCACCTCTTTCCTGCTCCCCCGTCCAGCAGTAGACCTCCCTTCCTTTTTCTCCCCCCCCCCCCATCTCTTCCCCTGTCCAGCAGCACCCCTTACCTGCTCCCCGGACCAGCAGTAGGCCTCCCTTCCTTTTTCTCTCCCCCCCGTCTCTTCCCCTGTCCAGCAGCACCCCTTACCTCGTGTCTGCTCTCTGCCAACAGCCGCCTCAAGCCGCCGCGGCCTGCAGATACCAACAGCCGCCATGGCCGACATCCGCCTCGGGAGAGAGAGAGAGAGATGCGTGTGGTAAGCGTGCATGCGAACTCCTACCTGCGGGGACCTACAGCGCACGGAAAACAGAACACGCTGGTAAGCGTGCGCATGCACGCTTAGGCTTTTATTATATTAGATGATATTTGGCTTTTAGCTCTCATCATAGTGCCAAATAGCACAGTGTCATATGTAAGTGCCAGTGGATTTTCCATTACTTTGTTTATCTGATCCCAAATGGATCTCCAAAATTGAAGTATCAAGGGACAATAAAATAATAAATGATCTAATGTCCCAGGTTCAAGATGACAGTGCCAACACCTATTAGACTTGGAACTATCTAATTTCTGTAACCGAACTGGGGTCCAAACTGCTCTATGTAACAAAAAAACCCAAGTTTGTCTCATAGATGCAGACACCGTACATCTCATCCTCCAAGTCCAGATTTGTGGTCATTGGGACGCAGTAATCTGATGCTTTATCCCAATGCTCCAAATGTCACGAAGACCAGTTTTTGGTTTCTTATTCAAAAATCCAGATATTAATTTACACAGTTTTTGAGTGGGATTGAAGAAATGATCTAGGACCTTTCCATTACACCACACAGCAAACCTCTTCCTTTTAGAACCATAAGTCTCTTCTGAAAGCTAGAAAAATACAAGACATTAACTGGAATATTTTAACTGGTGAGATAGAGGGGGTAGGAGTGAAATATAGTAGTTTTATATATTGGAGTTCTCCATTTCAGAAATGTGATTCTTCAATATAATTAAATTCCAGAGAAAGAGAAGAGGAAAGGGTGCTGTAAGCAGACTGGAGAAATTGCAGAAGAACCTTAAAGTGCTGGAATGGCAGGATTTCAATTTCATATTGGAAAAATTGG
The DNA here is from genome assembly GCF_902459505.1 of Geotrypetes seraphini. NCBI lineage: Eukaryota > Metazoa > Chordata > Amphibia > Gymnophiona > Dermophiidae > Geotrypetes > Geotrypetes seraphini. The sequence goes on along the minus strand of NC_047090.1, from coordinate 69,338,443 downwards.
AACACCATTTTGAATTTGGAAATAAATCTAATAAAATGATAGTATTCTGGCTTCAAAAACATAAAAAACATAAAACTAGGAATGCCATTTTTAAGATTCAGTGCCTTAGGGGAACATTAGTGTGGACAGATCAACAAATTCAGAAGTGATGGACCGAGGGCAGAAGACCAGAAATCATTAAATAGGCCTATCACAGAGCTGGAAGTTCTTTGGGCAATAAGGCCCAGATTCTCTAAAAAGCGGCCACCGATCACATGTCAATCATGTGGTGGCAATAGTTAGAGAATTGTGCCTCTGGCAAAGGTAGACACCGGAAATTTAAGTCAGGCTTTTCCAGGCACTTATCTTTGATGTAAATTGTGCTTCCGTAGTCGCTTTATGCTGTCCAACGCCACTTCCAGCATTACCCACGCCCACAGTGGCATCATTGTAAAGCCACCTACAGTGGCGTGGTGAGGGTGAGTGGGGACTGGGGCAGTAGTGCCCCTCTCTTGCCCTATCATCACCCCCCTGCCGCAAGCGCACCCCCCCCCTTCCCCATACTTTTTAAACTTCGGCTTAAGCAGCCATCAAATTACTGCCCTCGTCAGCTTCATTGCTCTCTCTGACCTCACTTCCTAAGCGCAGGTGCCAGAAGTGACATCAGAGAGAGCATTGAAGCTGACGTGGGCAGCAAGTTAGTGACCTCTCGTGCTGCGCCAAATATAAAAAGCTATGGGGGAAGGGAAGGGGCACGCCCACAGCAGAGGGAGGAGTGAAAAGGGGGGGGGTGGGGAGGAGGAGGGGTGCCAGTGCCCTGAGGAAGATGATGCCCGGGACAAACCACCCCTCTCGCTTTCCCCTTACTATGCCACTGCCTGCAGAGGCACAATTCCAGCGTCAAAGTTTTAGGCGCTTTGAAAATCTGTAAAAAACGGCGTTTAAATGGAATTTTTCACTGAACTTAGGTGCCCTACTGGCACCTTTAAAAAATGGCACCGTTTAGAGAATCTGGGTCTGAAAGCCTTGCCCACTGGTAAGGCAGTTGGCATGGATGGTTTAACCACTAAGTTTTATAAAACCTTTGCAGAACTGAAAGGTCCCCTAGTTAAATTCTTCAATGCTGTGGGTTTCAGTCAAGACCTGCCTTGAACATTAAGACTGGCAAGAAGTGGATCATAAAATCTTGACAAACATTTTGGCAAATAGGTTCCAAGGAGTTTCGCCTCTGTAGGCACATGAAGATCACTGCCAGCAATGTTCGGAAAGTGTTAAATCTCATGTGATCAACCAAAACGTCTATGAATCCTGCTTTTCATTTGACTATAGATCCGGAGAAGGCCTTTGGCAGTTTTTGTTTACAACACTTGAATGTTACGGGTTGGGAGCAGTGGTGTAGTGAGGGTGAAAAGCGCCTGGGGCAGTGTCTCCCTTTCTCCACCCATGTCTTGGCTTCCCTTGCTTCTTCTCCAATCCTGCCTGCTGCGTGCACCCACCTTCCCTGCTCCCATGCATCTAATTGAAGTTGTTGCTTATGGCAATCAACAACATGCTCCTCGCGACCCCGTCAGCTCTCCCTCTGATGTCACTTCCCATGCACGGCACCCGGAAGTGACATCAGCGGGAGAGCCGACGGGGTTGCAAAGAGCATACTGTTTGCTGCAATGAACAACAACTTCACCTAGAGGTATGGAGGAAGGGAAGGGGGCACATGCGTGGAGGGGAGGAATGGGAAAAGACGGGGAGACGGAGTGGAGGAGGGGTGTCGGCGCCCCCACCAACATGGCGCCCAGTGTGGCCCTCGCCCCCCCCCCCTTACTACCCCACTAGTTAGGAGTTAGGTTTTCTTGGATGCTCTAGGCCCTTAATGCTGAACTCAGTGCTTCGCTATGCATTATTGGGTCTTATATTGAGCCTATAAAAGTGGGGAGAAGCAGGAGAAGAGATTGACTGTTATCTCTGTTATCTTTGTTTTTGTAATGGAGCCATTTACTTGAGTAGTTTGTGCAAGTGCTCGCATAAAAGGAATACAGTAGGGGGCGGATAGCTATAAAATTATGCTGTTTGCTTAAGATTTGCTCTGTATGCTTATGAATCCTGAAGCTTTCTAAGCAGCAGTGCAGAGTGAAATAAAGTACTATGGGTGTTTATCTGGGTTCAATTGTAGTACATCAGAAATTTTAAATCTTACTGTGCCAACAAAAGAAAACACATTGTTTTAAAGAACAGGGACCAGGATATTATTTATTCCAATGACCTGACACGGTCCACGTTTTGGCATAAAGCCTATGTCAGGGATCTGAAATAATAAATAATCATAAAATCATTCCACATACAGAAAGTAAATAATACTTAAAAGACTCAGGCCCGGATTCTCAAAGCAGCACCATTCAGAAGGCACCAGTAGGTGCCCAAACGGCACCTTCTAAGATAAGGGGCTCATAATAAAAAAAAAAAAATTTTTAAGTCTAAATAGTGGCCTAAATGGGTACTTAGATGATCAAAAAGCCTAATCATCCAAGTACCCATAATCAAAGCTGGTTTTAGACGTACTGTATCTAAAAGCAGCTTAGGCCTTTCCCCTGCCTCTAAACCAGGGGTGTCCAACCTGTGGCCCGAGGGCCGCATGCGGCCCAGTGAAGTATTTTGTGTGGCCCCGGTCGAAGGCGATGCAGTGTTTTCTTTTGCTGCTCCTGGGTGTTTACCATCTTGCCGGCTCCCTCCTGTGTCTTACTGCAGCGTTTGCACATTTGTGTGGCCCCAGAAACATTTTTTTCGGCCAATACGGCCCAGTGAAGCCAAAAGGTTGGACACTCCTGCTCTAAACGCATAGAGCGAAAAGAGGCATTTTTAGAGGAGGGGAAAGGGTGGGAGATGGGCCGACCTACACCTAGGCGTACAGCAGGTATAACTAAATGTTTAGGCAGGTTGTCTAGTCAGCACTTATACGTTTTGACTTAGACCAAGTCAAAACAGGTATAAATGCTGAAAAAGGGCTCACTGAGCTGATCGCTGCAGCTCAGTGGCCCCTGCAACCTGCCTACCACCTACTGCAACTATCACTGCAGGAGAGATGGCTCATCTCTACTGCCGCGACGGTGATCGCCCACCCCCCTCCGAACCACGGCACAGGAGGGTCTACGGCTACTGTGCTGACTCCGGTTGGCCATGGCACCTCAGGCCCCAGCTGTGGGCGGGGTTTGAGGCACCTGGGCCAATCAGGCCCTAAGGCCAGCCTTTCCTGGGATGGCTGGCCTGCCGGATGGACAGGTTTGGCACCCGTCCGTCCGTACATCGTTTAAAAGGTATGGGGAGGGGGATTGGGGGGTCGAGAGGGTCAGCAGTAGGGGTATTGCGGGTCAGCTGGGTGGCCGATCGGGGGTTCGGGGGGCGTTCGGGGGAGGGGGGTGTTGAGGGCAGGAGGGCCTGGGATCCCTCCTGCCCATATCTTAGTGGGGGTGGGAGGTAGGGGGTTCACCTGGGCAGAAGGGTTTAGGCTCTCTCCTGACCAATCGTAATCGGCAGGTGGGGGTGCCGCCAGTAAAGAGGGCTTGGGCTCCCTCCTGCCTGATCATAATCGGCGGGTGGGGGTGCCGCCGGGCAGGAGGGCTTGGGCTCCCTCTTGTCCCGATCGTAATCGGCGGGTCCAGGAGGGCTTGGGCTCTCTCCTGGCCCGATGTTGTCAGCGGGGGTCGCGGGTCTCTGGGACAAGAGGGCTTGGGCTCCCTCCTGCCCCAATTGTTGTAGGGGGGGTGGATTCTGTAACCGGTGTTATTTTTGACAGACATCAGTTACAGAATAAAGCTTTTAGACGAAGAACTGGTTCCTTCTTCGCCTAAAAGGCCTTGTTTTGGGCATTTGGGACTTTTGCTTATTTTAGGTTGATTATATGGTGTAAGTTTATACGTAGCAGTGGTCTGGGCATTTAAACAGCTGAACATAGAGGCAGGCCATTATTTTTTTTTTAATTTCTTTTGGACGTTTTTTTTTATAATGAACATTTTCCCTGCTTCTACTTTCAACGTTTAAAGCCTTAGGCCAAAGGGGACTTAGACTTTTTTTTTATTATGCCCCTTTAAATGTTTTAATTGGCCATTAATGGTGTGGTAAATGACCATTTCATTAAAAAAACAATTAAAAACTATAAAAAAAAAAAAAAAGTAAGCACCTGAATCACGTCTAAGAAGACGCTTACTGGTGATGAACATCAAGAGGTATGGATTTTGGGTAAGGTTGACATTCAAGACACAACAATGGAGTCGTGAGGATGAGATGTCAGTAATTCAGCCACGGGTGTAAAGTTAAAAGTTCACTTTATTGATAGTAGCACTGCAAAGACTCGAATAGTCTCAATGGTTGGTAGTTCTATCACATAAATAGAGCATTCAATGCAGGTCAAATTTAGAAGGAACAGGAAGGTGTGTTCACTGAAACATGGACCGTGTTTGATTTTCTTTTTCAAGTCATTATGAGGATTATTTACTGAATTTCGGATGCAACTAAATTTGAATAAATAAACCAACACCAAGAACATCTCTTTCCACAGCCTCTTTTTTTTGGTTGTTGGACTTTGCTTTTGCAGTGGAACTATTGGGTCTTCTTCTTTTGTTGTTGGCTTTTTCCTTTTTCGGGAGACATACAGTAACTCTACTCTTACAGTTCTACAGCAATTAATCCCCTCATGAGATCAGAACCCTATCAGCCTCAGAAAAAATGTTTTTAACCCTAAAGGCGTTACACTAAATTGATCTGGGGAATCCATTACAGATGATCCTTAGGCAACACAAGAGGTTTTGAAGCAGAAAAAATGCACTTTAAAAAATAGCTAAAAATCCAAGATGGCCGCCGCCAGAAAATTTGTGACAAAAACAGCAGTGAGAGCTTAACTGAAAAATAAAAAAAATGTTGAAAAAGGGTTTTGGAGGTGGGAGAACCTAATTCTAATCCCAGAAATTCTCTAATCTGTCTTTTTCAGCTACCCTCCTCCCCCCCATCCCCCCCAGTTTTCCCCATAGGGAATAATGGGAATACTCACTGTGGCTTCTGGTGCCTGTCAGTTTGCAGAAACCTGTCTGCAAGGACAGGATTTCTGCCTCACATATGTGCCAGGAATAAGTCTGTCAATGCAGATCTGGCTGCTAATCAGGCAGATCTTAACCACCGACTCCAACCCCCGAAAGTCCATATGACGCTTTGGGGGGAGAAACTTTGTAACCGGTTCCCTGATACACAAAGAGTCATTATACAGGGACCACATAGCAGTCGAGCGAGCTCCCAGGGGAATGTACCCCGAGTTCCTGAAGGGACACAAAGCAGGCTGGCTCCACAGCTACTCAGTGACACTGACACAGTGATACAGCTACTCAATGGCCTATGAGCAGCAGTCCGCCCACATAGGATTGTGTCATTTCCTTGGCAGAGTAAGCCCAAGAAGGGGACCACCAAGCACCAAAGTCATGAAGCAAAGCCAAAAATTGATGGCCAAAAGACCCAAAAATAATAGAAGGTGTGCTCTGATCTGCTCTGCTTTCTTTATGAGTTCACTTTGAAAACAGAAAAACTGAAGAGGGAGCTGTTCTCCAGTGCAGAAGGGGAGCAGTTGGAAGTTTTGAGTGACTAAGGAGAAGTTTGCGACTAAGAAGTAAGTGCTATAGTATAGAATCCTATGTCTTTGATACAGAAAATTCATTAAAAAAGAAAAAAGCTTGTAAAGAGAGCTCCTTTATACTAGAATAGCTAAAAGAATAAAAGCACTGGCCACAAAATATACCATGAATATGGAGGAGGAAGTCCATAAGTCAAACCTTCAATCATCAATGAGGTATTGTCTGAGAAAAGAAACCACTAATTGTAGCAGCATAAAAAATGAATCTAAGAAAACTAGTGTATATGTGCTTTAATGAATAACTTACAATATCAAGATGCATGTCAGAATAAAAGAGTAAGAAACATTTGACTCAAGCCCACAGTTATTTAAAGTGATTTGGAATGATGGTGAATTTAACATGACATGACACAGGGAAAAACATAAATGAAGTGGGCAGACTGAGTGTTCCCAATGGGTGGTGAATTTAGGCCATCCTGTAATGGGGAGCGGGGTGGTGCATAATTTGTCAGGTCCATTAGGGTTGTCCAGAAAGACCTAAAGTTGGAAAACTTTGCAAATTGACGTTTTTCCCATGAATTTGATTGTGCTTGATCAGAAAATAAGTTTTAAAAACTTTTAATGCCTATCCTTGGGTCGCTGAAAGCCACTGATTACATAAAGCTCCGTTTTTCTTAAAATGCGATATTATTTTTGCTTCATGGAGCAAATATCTTGGTATTATAGCTACAGCTTTTATGTTTCCACACTCAGCAATGATACATCGATAGAAAGGCATGCAAAAAAATCTAGCAGTATTTTATTACATGAACTCTCAATAACTACACTGTATTGTGGGAAATGACAGAAATTTAACATACTTCACTAATAGCTAAACATGTACACTTTGGTGTTGTCATCAACCAATTGGAAGGACTATGGTTGTGGCTATGGCCGTCGCTCAACTGGTAGAGCTTCTGCCTCTGCACCCAGAGGCTGTAAAATCAAAGCTCAGTACAGTTACTTGTGACCCTGGGCAAGTAATTCAGTTTTTTGGGTTTTGGCCAGGTACTAGTAACCTGGATTGGCCACCGTGAGAACGGGCTACTGGGCTTGATAGACCATTGGTCTGACCCAGTAAGGCTATTCTTATGTAATTGTGTTTCAAACATTCAAGCATTCAATGTCTTCTTGAGATAGTCAGGATAAAGCCTGCAATGCTGTTTAGCTCTTTGCAATAAGGCCTCTGGACAACCCTAAGGTCACAATCACCCTATAGGCTAGAGTAGACTGTAATAGCACTGTTGCAACACGGTGTCAGGTCAAAAGCACACCGGGACAAAGGCGCGAGCAGACAACTGAGCGCAGCGCGGAGGCGCGCGTCGAAGAAAAAGACTGTTTTTAGGGGCTACGACGGAGGGTATGGGGGGAACCCCCCCACACTTTACTTTATACAGATTGCGCCGTGTTGTGGGGGGTTTGGGGGGTTGTAACCCACAGTTTTTAGTGGAAACTTAACTTTTTCCCTGTTTTTAGGGAAAAAGTTACGTTTTCACTCAAATGTGGGGGTTACAACCCCCCCAAGCCCCCCACAACGCCGCCGCGATCTGTATTAAGTAAAGTGGGGGGGGCTCCCCAACAAAAACCCCCGTCGCAGCCCCTAAAAACAGTCTTTTTCTTCGGCGCACGCCTCCGTCTTGCGCTCAGTTGTCGGCGCGCGCCTTTGTCTTCCGCGTTACTGTCTATGAACCTTGCACCACTACATTGTCACATGATGTGAATGAATATATAGAAATATGTCATACTGGTATTCTTGAATTGATTATTTTCTACAGCTACACTGCTGCCATGTTTCTCTGGAGGTAAGTGGCCAGTTCTCTTTTAGATACAAACATATCTCCATGTTGTGCTCTCATAACTAGGGTTACCAGATGTTCCCGGACATGTTCCCCCTTTTGAGGACATGTCCGGGGGCACAGACGGCTTTTTAAAACCTGCCACTTTGTCCGGGTTTTAAAAAGCTTCCCCCGAAAATGTGTTGGGCAAGAGGGCATCCACAAATGTGCGGATGCCAAGCGATGATCGTGACATGATTGTGTTGCATCTGCGCATGGGCGGATGCCCTCTTGCCCGACCAGAGCAAGCAGTGGGCTTGGGGCTAAGGCAGGATTAGGGGCAGGACTGGGGCATAACAGGGTGGGGATGGGCAGGTCTGGGGGCTGGTCTAGAGGTGCGTATTTTATGAATGTAAAATCTGGCAACCCTACTCATGACCCCGGAAGTCTTCTTTCAGGAGCGATTTCCTGTTTCTGCATAGGCAGACTGCTGTTGAAAGATGACTTCCAGGGCAGGTCGACGGCAAGATGCTGTGCCCGAAGATTTTAAAAAACAAGCATTCAAGAGTTGAAAGCTGAAGAAAGGCAGGGTCCCACTAGGGGGAAGGAAGGAAATAACATTGTACACATGACACCGACCAGTGGGGGAGCAGAACCACTGCCAATTTTGGGGGAGGCCATGGCTCCCTCCCCGTTCTGACGCCTATGGTAGTGCTAATTCATCACTTGTATCTTCAACTTCATTATCATCACCATGATGTCCAGTTACAGAGAAGGCTTTCACAAAGCTGGAATCATTGTCTGCTATTCTAACAATTTGTTGTCTGATGGGAAGCTCATCATGAATGTTTTCGAGAAATGATGCAAGAATATAAAATGTGTGCAAACTTTTCAAACTTTTAAAGCCAGACAAGGAGACTTCCTCTCTAAAGACTCTATCCATACAGTGAACAGTCACCCCAATGTAACATTTTACATGGGATGACCAGCAGTCTGTTGTGGTAGAGACATATGTCTGTTCACCAGGGATTACAACCAGCTTCAACATCTTCTCTTCAAAGTGATCCAACGCATCACTGTTCTGTTTGGCTGGAGACCAGTAACCAGTTCAACAAACACAGGCAACTCCACTATTTTCATAGGCTGTATTCCCCGAACAGCAAAATTTAAGATGAGATGAGCCACTGTTTTTTGCATGACGAGGTTTGCAATAACAAAATCCGGTTCCGGTTCTTATGACTTCATTTGGTTTACCAAGGAATTATGATTTACGTCTTGCTTATGCTTTTATGCACATCAAATAGAATTAAGAAAAAGGAGCAAAACTTGGTGAAATTATTATTTTTATAACAGTAAAAGGAACAAATGTTTCCTGTTCTTTTGTCATAAGAACATAAGAACATAAGAAGTTGCCTCCGCTGAGGCAGACCATAGGTCCATCCTGCTCAGCGGTCCGCTCCCGCGGTGGCCCATCAGGCCCATTGTCTGAGCAATGGTCTATACCTATCTATACCCCCCAATCCCTTTTTCTTCTAGGAATCTATCCAAACCTTCTTTGAAACCATTTAATGTTTTCTTGTCTACAACAGCCTCTGGAAGCGCGTTCCATGTGTCCACTACCCTCTGAGTGAAAAAGAACTTCCTAGCGTTTGTTCTAAACCTGTCCCCTTTCAATTTCTCCGAGTGCCCCCTTGTACTTGTGGTGCCCCTTAATTTAAAAAATCTGTCCCTGTCTACTTTTTCTATGCCCTTCAGGATCTTGAAGGTTTCTATCATGTCTCCTCTAAGTCTTCGCTTTTCCAGGGAGAAAAGTCCCAACTGCTTCAATCTGTCAGAATATGGGAGATTTTCCATTCCCTTTATCAGTTTGGTTGCTCTTCTTTGTACTCCCTCAAGTACCGCCATGTCTTTCTTGAGGTACGGCGACCAGTACTGGACACAGTACTCCAGATGCGGCCGTACTATTGCACGATACAGCGGCATGATGACTTCCTTCGTCCTGGTCGTAATACCCTTCTTAATGATACCCAGCATTCTGTTTGCTTTCCTAGAGGCTGTGGCGCATTGCGCCGATGCCTTCAGTGTTGCGTCTACCATCACTCCCAGGTCTCTCTCCAGGTTACTAACCCCTAGTGGTGTTCCCCCCATTTTGTATGTGAACATCGGGTTCTTTTTCCCCACGTGCATGACCTTGCATTTCCCCACGTTGAAGCTCATCTGCCACTTTTCGGCCCACTTTTCCAGCTGCGTTAGATCCTTTTGGAGATCCTCGCAGTCTTCCTTGGTTTGAGCCCTGCTGTATAGTTTGGTGTCATCTGCAAATTTAATGACTTCACACTTAGTTCCCGCCTCTAGGTCATTTATGTAGATATTGAACAAGAGTGGTCCCAGCACCGACCCCTGCGGAACTCCGCTCGTGACCCCTTTCCAGTCTGAGTAGTGGCCCTTTACGCCAACCCTCTGCTTCCTGTTTGCCAGCCAGTTTTTGATCCATCGGTGGACCTCCCCTTGTACCCCGTGGTTCCATATCTTTTTAAGCAGTCTCTCGTGTGGCACCTTGTCGAAGGCTTTTTGGAAGTCAAGGTAAATGATGTCTATAGATTCCCCTTTATCCACCTGGCTGTTCACTCCCTCAAAGAAGTACAATAAGTTTGTGAGGCATGACCTACCCTTGCAGAAGCCGTGTTGACTCGGTTTTAGCTGCCCATTTTTTTCGATGTGCTCATAGATGCTGTCTTTAATCAGTGCCTCCATCATCTTTCCCGGGACTGAGGTCAGGCTCACCGGCCTGTAGTTTCCCGGGTCCCCCCTTGCGCCCTTCTTGAAGATGGGCGTGACATTTGCTATTTTCCAATCCTCCGGGATCTCTCCGGTTTTTAAGGATAGGTTGCATATCTGTCGAAGTGGCTCCGCTATTACGTCTTTTAGTTCCTTGAGTACCCTTGGGTGAATGCCATCCGGACCCGGCGATTTGTCGCTCTTTAGTCTGTCGATCTGCTTGAGTACATCCTCTTGGCTTACCTCTAAATCGACCAGCTTATCGTCTTGGTCTCCTATTACGATCTCCTCGGGTTCCGGAATGGTGGTTATATTCTCCATCGTGAAGACTGACGTGAAGAACTCATTTAACCTGTCAGCTATCTCTTTCTCTTCTTTTACAACTCCCTTTCTGTCTCCATCGTCCAATGGTCCCACTTCTTCTCTCGCCGGTTGCTTCCCCTTGACGTCATGGATCTGCCCTGTGCGCCCTACCTGTGGAGCAGCCTTGGCTGTCAAGTCAGAGGTGCCTGCATTGTTTATTTGCATCTACCTATATTGTCTAACGAGAGCTGCCCAGGGTCTCCTTATGCCATTCTACCTATGCTGCAAGAAATGAACTCAAACACCAAGCTTTTGTTTGAAGGTATCTTTAATTCTTGCTATCATTGTGCCATATGTACTTAGGTTTTCTGACATCCAATTGCACTTTTCTTATACTCTTTAATACTGTGCCATATTCACCAGCATCCCTGTGTGCCCATCATGGCCTCTCTACCATCACCTGAACCTACTCCCTTCCACCAGATGCCCCTCTCACTTGCACATTAAGAGACCCTTCTATCCATAAGCCCTCCCTCTTCGTCTCCACACTTTCACTCTACCACCCCCACTGATACCCGCACAATGAGAACTCTCTGCCCCCAAGCCCAACCTCTCCATACACTTACACTCCATTACCACACCACTACCACTACTCCATCGGACATTAAGAAACCCCTCAATCCACAAGCCCCCCCACCCTTTACTCTTTGCCATGCATTTATCCATACTCCCTCCAAATCATCATAACATGGCACCACTCCCGCTCTCCCCCAGACTCTTGCAGTCAAACTACTTCTTTCGTATCCCCATCCCCCTCCCGTTCTAGGGTACTCCATCTCCCCTCATGGAACCTGTAAAATTAACCTATGGTTCTCACTTGGGCTAGGGCTAGCTGACCCGTCTAAACCTGAGGATGAAGTACTGTATTGCTCTCCAGGCCAGCCTTTCTCACAACTTTGGCAAATGCTGCGAATACCAGGGGGGTTCTTGGCTCCTATCACTGTGCTAGTCATGACTGACCCCAGGAACCCTTGGCAGAGGCTCAGGACATGTGCCACTGGCAGGCCTCTTGAATAGAGTCTGCTCCCCTGCCTTTTTTCTGTTCCCCCCGCCCACTGGTTTGGGCTGGGTTGGAGTATAGCTGGTATGCGCTGTACTAGGTTCAGATAGTTGTCTCTCTCATGGTGTTGTCATACGCTCCCATTTCTCATGTTTCCATCCAGCAGATTAGTGTACATATTACTCTAATCATCTCTTAGTTCTGTCACACCTTCACTGTGACCTGGGCCATCTGCTGCTCCTTTAAGTGAAGCATGCATTTCTGTAGGACCAGCTTGTACTCCCTCTGCAGCATGATTTCTCAGTTCTGTGCAATCAGCTGACAAGCACATTTCCAGAGTTCCTGCTGCTGTCTTGCAGAGCATTATTGGGCCCCATCAGCAACACCCTCAGGTACACCTTTGCATCCCTGAATGGAAATGGCGCTGGTAACTCTATAGCCTATGTACTCCTCTCTGGCAACAAACAGCTCTAAGTACTATGTATGCTGTGGGTCAGGGTTCTCCACAGCCTCTACCAAACCCTCCCGGATGGTATGATCTTGCAGAACATGCTGTGTCACCACATTAGCCTGTGAGCTTGTTCCTGCCTCTACAACTGTGTCCTATTCTTCAGCTGTAGATTAAAAAGAAAAGGCAAAATGTGGCACTTGAGGGAAATCATAGTCCATAGCCACCTATTGACACCATATGCACCTTTTATAGTGCTTTCCCCAAAACATTGTGCACATGGCCCTTCCTTGGAACCTCTATATCCTCGTCATGCACAGCACTAGCCCAACCTGCCCTCCCCCCTAGGGTTACTATATTGCTCCAGAAAAAGGAGGACGGATTGAGACATCCGGGTTTTACTTCCATTGTTTTCAACAGAAGTAATGCCCAGATGTCTCTATCTGTCCTCCTTACTTCCATTGCTTTCAGTAGAAGTAAAACCCGAATGTCTTAATCCATCCTCCTTTTTCTGGAGCCATGTGGTAACCCTACTCCCCACCCCACCCCCACCTTCTCCTTTTCCAAAGATCTCAACCCATGCCTTCTGTTTAGGATACGTGCAATTCATCCTCCTCAAAGACGGTTTATCTTGAGGGACAATTGCTGTTGCTAGGAAGCCATGAAAATTCCAATGCAAAAAAAGACCAAGATTGTAAAATGTCACGCTGGACGTTTATTTATGCATTAGTAAGACATCCAGGTGGGAGGGCAGAAGACATCAATAATCAAAATATTGATATTTCTGAAATAGGCAGAAGCAGTAAATGTTTACAGATCCTAAACATATATGCCTGAAATTTTGCAGCTGGTTTCCTAAAGGCCTCGAAGTCATGCACATTTATTGCAATATAACCTTGTGGTAGGACATTTTGAACCAGAGCACTCTGTGCAGAGCCAATAGGTGCCAATCAATTGGCCAATGACGACCTGTTCCCCTAATAACGAATATCTATAGGATGTTTGTTCAGGACACTGATGAAGTTACAGGGAAATACTCTTAAAACCAATAGGAGGAAATTTTTTTCACTCAGAGAATAGTTAAGTTCTGGAACGCATTGCCAGAGGATGTGGTAAGAGCAGATAGCATAGCTGGTTTTAAGAAAGATTTGGACAAGTTCCTGGAGGAAAAGTCCATAGTCTGTTATTGAGAAAGAGATGGGAGAAGCCACTGTTTGCCCTGTATTGTTAGCATGGGATATTGCTACACCTTGGTTTTTGGCCAGGTACTAGTGACCTGGATTGGCCACCGTGAGAACGGGATACTGGGCTTGATGGACCCAATAAGGCTCTTCTTATGTTCTTATGTACAAAGACGACATATTATACATTATAATATACTGTATATTACCAACCCCTATTATCACTCACTTGAACAACATGATTTATTAATAGCTAAGCGCTAACAGAATTGCATATAAGAAATACTGGCACTCTAATTATATCACTCGCAAATTTAAAATAAATAACATTTTCTCACCTTTCAAGGAACACAAGTCGCTGTACGAAGTCATAAAAGTTCACCACAGAATAAATAACGATATCAATTTTATTCAATGTAAAGTGACTTATGGGTCTGGCTGGACTTATAGGTGGGCCACCGAGAGCTAAAGAATGTCTAAACAATGAGCTAATAGGAGGGAGTGGGGGAGAGCAGCAGTGTAGGTCAAACATTAGAGATTTCTATTCCGCCATTACCTTGCGGTTCAAGGCGGATTACATAAGAGATGAAAAACGTTGGGTTACAATGGAAGAACATTTGTCCTTTCTAGAGGGAGACATTGGGAAAGGAATGAGGAAGCGATAGAGAAGAAGGGAAAGGAACGAGTAGTGCAGGCACTGATAGATTGTGAGAGGAAAAGAGGCTGAAGGAAGTGATATGGACTGTGAAAGGGAGAACAGAGCTGAAGTGAATGCAAGCTGGGGAGGGGCATGGACTGTGATATAAAGATAAGGGGGTGAGGGATAGGCTGAAGAAAAAGAAACAGAGATGAGGACTGGAAAAGGAACTGTGAGGGATTCAAAGAGCAACGGGCTGATAGGGGGGGATCAGCTGAGAAAAAGATTCTGAGAAGAGAGGATCAGGTTGGAGGGAAGAAGCACCAAGGGATGAAGAAAGAGATGATGAAGTGACAGGAGGGATGAGACTAGAAAGAAAAAATAAGAACAAGCAACAGCATTATTTTGCTTCTTAATCTAACAGCAATTATTCAGGCTGAGGTAGATTACAGAATACATAATTAGCATCAGAAATTTAATCAATCAATTGCAGGAGCATTTCAGTATAAAACTGGCTCCAACTGCTTTCAATTGAAAAAATAATTTTCTACATAATTATGTGGCCTTAACCACATCTGGAACTACTTGAATTTTTTCCCACAAAATAAGTAATCCTTTTTCTTAAAATAAGCTTTTAACATAGCCAACTTACCATTTTCACAGGAGAAATTAACCAGGATAGTGCGGGTTGGCATATCATCTTGAGTAGTTTCCAAAAATTAGTTAAGTCAAAAGATTTATTAACAGACAACACATCACACAAACACCCCTCCTTATTCTTCTTCATCAAAATTCCTCCAGTTGTTGGTGGAACTGATGTTTGTAAAGGGCTAGCGCAGTGTATCTCAAACTGTGTGCCAAGGCACACTAGTATGCCTTCTGAGATTTCAGGTGTGCCGGGGTACACTGGGGAGGAGGAGAGGCACCAGCACCAGCTGTCTACAGGACATGCCTCTTGTGGCAAGCACCACGTCCTATAGGCAATCAGTGGGCACCAGCACCTATCCTTCTCTCTGGCTCTCTTCCCTTCTGGCAACCCCTCCCCCCCCAATTGGTGTCTCAGGGCCAGCCTGGAGGGTCTTCACACACACACACGGACATCGACATGATGATGTCATGCATGCACATGATGTCATCACGGCAATATCCGCGCACTTCCAGGTGCTTCACGTCAAGGCCTCTACCTTTAGTGTGCTGTTGTTCAAGAAAGTTTGCAGGACACTGGGCTAGCGTGACCACATGCCACTAAAAGAATGAAATCATCATAGGAAGAACTTGCCCTCAGTGAAAATTAGATGGGAATGGATAACCCTTTCTCCGGAATTCATAGAGGCTCCTGGTACAATACTTAATTGCAAAGTTAGAGAAAAGGCCCCCTTTAACAGAGCAACATATTTTATTTTTTCATTTATTTATTTAAGTATTTATATACTACTTATAGTCTAAGTGGTTTACATTCAGGTTCTGAAGCATTTTCCCCTATCTGTCCCGGTGGGCTCACACTCTAATGTACCTGGGGCAATGGGGGATTAAGTGACTTCCCAGGGTCACAAGGAGCAGTGTGGGATTTGAACCCACACCCTCAGGGTGCTGAGGCTGTAGCTCTAATCACTGCGCCACACACTCCCTTGTAACAGGCCTGGAGCCTTAATTAACCTCAGCCAGACAGGGAGTTAAAAGTGAAACAAAACAATTTCTTTAGGTGCAGGGAAAGAGAGAAATGAACATCCAAAAAGTCTGTCTTTGATTAATAGAGAACTAATTACTAAAATTCTTTAGATTTCCCTCTATACACTTTGGGGCTCATAATAAAAAAAAAAGTCTAAAAAGTGGCCTAAATGGGTACTTGGACGATCAAAAAGCCTGATCGTCCAAGAACCCATAATCAAAGCTGGTTTTAGATGTATCTAAAACCAGCTTAGGCCTTTCCCCTGCCTCTAAACACATAGAGCGAAAAGAGGCGTTTTTAGAGGAGGGGAAAGGGCGGGAGGTGGGCTGACCTAGACATAGGCGTACAGCAGGTATAACCAAAAGTTTAGGCAGGTTGTCTAGTTGGCACTTATACGTTTTGACTTAGACCAAGTCAAAACAGGTATAAGTGCCGAAAAAGTGCCCGCTGAGCTGATCACTGCAGCTCAGCGGCCCCAGTAACCTGCCTACCGCCTACTGCAACTATCGCTGTGGGAGAGATGGCTTATCTCTACTGCCGCGATGGTGATCGCCGACCCCCCTCTGAACTGCGGCACTTCGGGGTGAGCATCGCGATGAAATCTTCCACCCAATGTGCGGCGGCAGCCAAAAAAGCAAATAGGATGCTAGGAATTATTTTTAAAGGGATGGTTATCAATTATAGGAATGTTATAATGCCCCTGTATCGCTCCATGGTGCGACTTCATCTGGAGTATTGCGTTCATTTCTGTCTCTTTATCTCAAGAAAGATATACTGGCACGAGAAAAGGTTCAAAGAGCGGCCAAGATGGTAAAGGGGATGGAACTCCTCTCGTATGAGGAAAGACTAAAATGGTTAGGGCTCTTCAGCTTGGAAAGGAGACGGCTGAGAGGAGACATGATTGAAGTCTACAAAATCCTGAGTGGAGTAGAACGGGTACAAGGGGATCGATTTTTCACTCTTTCAAAAATTACAAAAAGACTAGGGGACATAGAAACTTAGAAACATAGAGTATGACGGCAGAAGAGGGCCGGTGGCCCAACAAATATGCCCACTCAAGAACCCTCTCTCCCTGGAGTACCCATCTTTTATGCATAACTCTGTAACGCCCCCACCTGTTTGTTCCATCGACTTTTGAAGTCGAGCACGCTACTAGCCTCGACTACTTGGCGTGGAAGTTTATTCCATCAATCAATCACCCGTTCGGTGAAGAAGTATTTCCTGGTGTCATCTTCTTTTTTTTTTTTTAATCTTTATTCATTTTTAAACTTATAATAAGTGTGATAACATATCCATACAAATAACCATAAATATATCACTTAATAATCAACAATGATACATATAATATTCCTCCCTCCCCACCCTTATCTATCATATAATCAATACATGTACCCCCCTTAAGTTTTAGCGGATGCCCTCTTGTTGCCATGGGACCCATAAGAAAAAATATTTCTTCCTCCACTTCAATGCGACCCATGATGTATTTAAATGTTTCTTTCATGTCCCCCCTTTCTCTGCGCTCCTCGAGAGAATATAAGCGCAGTCTGGTCAGACGTTCTTCATAAGGGATGTCTTTAAGTCCTGAGACCATCCTAGTGGCCATTCTCTGGATCGATTCCATTCTCTTCACATCCTTTTGATAATGTGGCCTCCAAAACTAGACACACTCGATGAAGTTACAGGGAAATACTTTTAAAACCAATAGGAGGCATTTCTTTTCACTCACTAGAACGCGTTTCCAGAGGATGTGGTAACAGTGGATAGCGTAGATGGTTTTAAGAAAGGTTTGGACAAGTTCTTGGAGGAAAAGACATGGGGGAAGCCACTGCTTGCCCTATATACATGGCAAAATTTGAAGAGCTATATGTGTATACATCTCAATTTGGTAAAGTGCCCCTTTGGGCCAGATTCCTGGATGACATTTTCTTTCTTTGGAAAGGGTCTCAGGAAGAGTTGAAGGATTTTGTGGATTATCTGAATTCGGTGGATGTCCAGATTAAATTAACTCTTACATATCACCAACAACATATTGAATTTTTGGACTCGATAGTGTTAAAGACTTCCGAGGGTTTTTCCACCACAGTATACAGGAAGCCTATGGCCCGTAATACCCTCTTGCATTTTTCCAGCCACCACCCCTTTAAGTTAAAGTTTAGATTGCCTATCAGTCAATACCTGAGGATTAGGAGAAATTGTTCCGAATTGGAAGAATTTAAACATCAGGCCCGGGTATTGGCGGAAAGATTTCTAGCGAGGGGTTATCCTAAACGAGCAACTAAGCAAGCGTACCTGAGAGCCTGGTATGCTCAAAGAGATTTGTTAATTAGAGATAAAGAAGACAATCAAATTGAAGAGGATAGACTGATATGTGTACTCCCATTTTTGGGGGCAACTAAAAATCTAGTACAATTGATGAGAAATCATTGGCACATATTAGAATTGCACACTGGGCTCCGACAGCTCCCCATGATAGCTTTTAGTAAAGGTAGGACAATTGGTCAAACATTGAATTTTAAAAAATTTCATCACATCAGTGGGACTGACCAGGGCCAACATTTAAAATGTAGGGGGTGTCAGTGGTGCGATATAACAATAGAGGGAGGACAATGGGAAGTACCAGGGAAACACTGTAATCGCATCAAGAAGAACTACTGATTGTAACAGTAGATGAGTGATCTACGTGATTATATGCCACTGCGATCTTATTTACATAGGGAAGACGAGCCACTTGATAAAGACCCGACTGAGCGAGCATAAATCTCATATTAATAACGAATACATTCAAGCTCCGATAGTTCAGCATATGCGATTTAAACACACAGTATCCGATTGAGATGGAGGGTTATAGATAGTTTACAACAAGAAGGGAGGGTGGAAGGTAATATAGAAAGAGTGTTAAACGCCAAAGAATAGTGCTGGATCCATAGGCTCAGTACTGTTGAGCCAACTGGTTTGAACGCTGAAATTGAGTGGGCTTCTGTGTTCTGATTCTACCAATGGGACTGGTGGAATCTCAGCTGTTTAGATATGTCAGCACGTAGTTATGGGAGTTAGCTTGCGTCCCTGGGGCAGGAGGCGGGCTTTCCAAGTAATAGGTCTATCCCGAAGGGGGTTGGTCTTTCAGCTGTTAAACTATAAATAATGAGCCCTAAAACGCCGCCGCCATCTTACAAACAAAAGTGAACATGTGGGTTGGATGTTAGCGGCTATGGTAAGGAGAAGTTTGTTGAGATGGATATGATTTTTTGTATTATGGTAATGGGGTATATTGAAGAGATTTTAATTACTGTGATATGATTCATTGTAGAGTGGATCCCTGACAAAGCTATGGCGAAACATGTCAGGTCCAACCACTTAGTCTGCTGAAGTGAAAAAACGGTCAACTATTACCAAGATAAGTAAAATTATAAAACTAATAACTAGAAAAAAGTAAGAGGCTTAAATAAAATTAATCAAATGGTTAAAATGGAGCTGAGGCTCAATGTGGTTTACATTAAGACATGAGTATGGTGTAATACATAGAAATTTATATGATTGTGCTGTATAGAAAATTAATCTCAGAAAACAAGAAAATCTGTAATTTTTTTCAAAACTTTTGACAGGTAGTATATGATCTCAGGCTGATATGTACACTTCTCCCTTCATATTCGCTGTAATAGGGGATTAACAGAACTGCAAATACAGAAAAAACGCAAATAACTTTTTCATATGTTATTCACTGTTTTCTATTAAAAACCATCGTGACTATGGTGAAACCACAAATAACATGGTGGGAGACCTGGCCTGTTCCTGAAAGAGAGGCAAAACACTGTGAAGAAAGTGCTGGAAATCAGCAATTTTCTCTGTAAACACTTGGAATTAGCGATTTCTCTTTGCAAGCTGATGTAATTTAGGGGGAGGGGCCAGCAAACTAAGAACCGTGAATAACTGAAACTGTGAATGTTGAAACTGCAAATACGGAGGGAGAAGTGTAGTTCATTCCATAGAGTAGTAAAAAGAAAAGAGCAAGAATGAGAAACTTGACTGAACAACATTGAACGATGGAAAAGACAACTTATAAGCAGTAAAAGATCTAGTAAATAACCTCCCTTTAACACAATGGTCTCAAACTCGCGGCCTGGGGGCCACATGCGGCCCGCCAGGTACTATTTTGAGGCCCTCGGTGTGTTTATCATAAGTTCTTATTGTAATACATCTTGGATAATTCTTTTGCAATCCGCCTTGAACTGCAAGGTAATGGCGGAATAGAAATCCCTAATGTAATGTAAAATAAAAGTTTCTTGATCATATCTCTCTTTAGCTATAAATTACAATATTCTTATTAAGACTTAGCCCAAATAAAGATTTATAAACTATAAAGAGTTTTGCCTCATGCAAAATTGTAATTTCTTTAATAAGACATTAACTAATTTTTTCTGAGGCCCTCCAAGTACCTACAAATCCAAAATGTGGCCCTGCAAAGGTTTGAGTTTGAGACCACTGCTTTAACAGAATGCCATACTTTAGACAAAAAAAAAATGTCAAGTTACAATTATCAGACCACAGCACAAAGTCAGAAACCTAAAAAAAAAAAAAAAATTATTTCCTGAATCCAGGTAGCTAATCGAGTCTAAAGAATGTTCCAGTTCATGAGTTAGCTAAATAGGTATTGATTTAAATTGTGACAATTGCATAAAAGATTTAAAAGCTGAAACATTGCTATCTGAGTCATCTAAATGCATCAAGGCATGATATATTTACATATCCTATACTGAGTATACAGTATTTACCATTATCTTCACTCTATATACAGTATATGCTTTACAGAATACTATTTACCCTATATATACATTCATCTTATTTATATATGCTGTTATGCCCTTTAATGAATGACCTGGGCTTTAAAAATAAAGCAATAGCAACATGCCAAAATCAAGGCATACTTACAGACAAGTAGAAATGCTCAATGGTTTGAAAGGTGTAGTCTCTGCAAAGAGTCGATGTGTATATTCGCTGGGCCTGATCTGGTCAGGCCTGAATCACAGCCCAAGCTAGAGACATTCACTGACGGTCATCAGCCAAGAATGGTGCGTGTGACCCTGAACTTGAATTAGAGTATGCAAGGTCAGCAGTGGCTCAGTTAACATGACAAAAAGGGGGAATTACTCTGCTATTGGAATATCTGAAGCTGACCTAATCCTGTATCGCTGGCCAATGTTTATCCAGGGATTTTTCGAGCCTGGAAGGGTCTTGACTTATATGAGATCATATAAGGCTGGAAAAAGACTCCTCTCAGCTCTGTGTCCGAAATCTATTCATGAGTTGCACTGTCTGCTGCAAGAATGCGTCCACCTACCATCATGAGGATAAAGACTAACAAAATTTGAAAGCCATGTATTTTAAGATCTGTGATCCCATGGAGTATTATAATTTGGCTTTATCAGAGCTTAATGTGTGTGTTTAATACAAGGTCTGTGTGCTTGCTTATATTTTTGTTACAATTATTCTGTTACAATTATTCTGACTTGTTTTCCATATCAGAGTCTCCTCCTTGTCTGTCAGCTTCATTGTTAGCAAATAAAGGATTTCTAACTCAGGGACCTCTTTTGGGATGCCCAGCCCCTGAACTTCATTTCACCTTATCTCTCTTTGCACACCTCAATGTGATAACCCCTCACAATTTGGGAGCTCATCCAGTATGGGTGATATTGTTGCTGATATTCCTACTAAATATACCCCCCTTTTGCAAAACTGCGTAAGAGGTTTTTAGCGCCAGCTAGCGTGCTGAATGCTCTACAGTGCTTCGATAGTTATAGAGTTCCTATGAGCATCGGAACAGCGCAGAGTATTCAACATGCTAGCCGGTGTTAAAAACCTCTTGTGCACTTTTGTAAAAAGGGGAGATAAGATATATATATATATATACACACACACACACACACACACAGGGTGGGCCAAAAGTAGGTATACATATGTATTCATTATTTATTTTTATTTTAGATTCCTTGACTAAACCTTCGCCTTCCAGGCGGCTAAGCTGAACCCTTGGCTAGCCCAAATGATGCTCGAGGCCCCAACCTACCTCGACTTCAGAAAACTACTCAAAACGTACCTATTCCGTGAACAGGACCCTTAACCCTCATTCCCCAGCAATAAACTAACTTCCGCCCTCTCCCCCCTCCTTCTACTCTTCCCCTTCCCCCCCCTCCTTTGGTTCTCTCTCTCTCCCTCTTACCTTCCAATCCAACCTTCGTCACTGCTTGTAACTCTGATAAAATTCTGATAAAATGTTCCAACATATCCTTCCTCGTTGCTTGTAACTCCGACAAAATGTTGTAAATCCGTGTTCAGATCGGATCTTAATTAATTGATGTGAACTGCCTAGAACTCCTTGGGTATGGCGGTATACAAGAACATAATAATAATAATAATACTGAGTGATAATCAAGTACAAGCGAAATGATGTAATTGATACAAAAATTTCATACGAATGTTATTCATGATACCTGTAAAATAAAAAGAAATAGTGAATAAAATACTATATATCTACTTTTGGCCCACCCGTCCACCCTATATATATGCTATGTACCACCCCCCTCTTCTACAAAACAACACTAGCAGTTTTTAGCACAGAGAGCCACGCTGAATGGCCTGCGCTGCTCCCGACGCTCATAGGAACTCAATGAGCGTCGGGAGCAGCGCGGGCCATTCAACATGGCTCTCTGCGCTAAAAACCGCTAGCGCGGTTTCATAGAAGAGGGGGTATTTTTTTTATTATCTTACAAATCAGGCTGTGCTGTATATTTAGGAAGGGTACGTCTATATATAATTGGCAAATTGTTTTGGTTATGCAGTCTGGGCATATAGCCAGAGGCTTATTAATAAACTGTGTGTGAGTCACTGAAAGGGAAGTTTCTTATATATATTAATCATAGCTTGTAAAGTATCTATCCTCTTGGCATCTGAGTCACTAAAGTACAGAGCGACCCTGGCCCTTCACAAAGTTGCTTCTCTCTGAAGTCAGTATAGCAATATCACAAGAGACAATGGATAGAATGATTACTGCTGAGGTAAAGATAGAGTATTTTGAGATACAGCCACAGTGGTAGGTATACTTGTTGCCAAGGTGTGTTTCACCCTGCACACACTAGTGGATTACAAATATGTAATGGCCTAACTACGGACAAGTTACAGGCAGTCCCCAGGTTAAGAACGAGTTACATTTTTAAAGCTGTTCTTAAGCCAGATTTGTATGTAACTGAGAATATGAAGATTTTAAGATTCTTGCTGCTTACCTCTGCTTCCAGCTGACAAAAGGGCCAACTGTCCCTACTAGTGTTCCCTCTAAGGTATAGCATGCACAACCACACACTGTTCTTAATGAGGCAATGCATCATTCATGAATTTGCAGCAGGAGAAGTGTAGGAGTCCATACCAATGGAAATACTGCTCAGTGAAATAAAATGAAGCAACAACCACGTTCTTAAGTATGAGTCATACTTAAGGCAGGACTGTGTGTACTAGATTTTCTAAAGGCCTCAACCATGCTTGTCAAAATAGCACAACAAAAGCTAGGTTTAGCCAGAGAGGAGATGAGTGCAATTAAACAATAGAGATGACCTTATAGAGGAAAAACTGGCTTTGAAAGTGGAGAATAATACTCTCCACCAAAAGTTTGAAGAGAGATTTGACTTATTGTAGCAGCAAATACAAAAACATAATGACTATTGATAGCAAGGTTCACAATACTATGAAACTGGCAGCTTATGAGGGGCCACTGAAAAGTTCTTATCCCAACCAACAAAGTTGGGGTAGTCTCCATCGAGGGCTGCACACCTAGTCCAGTAATTTTCCAATTTTTTCATTCTGTCGGAAAAATATGGAACAAAAAAAGTGGAAATCCATGGAGACTGCCCCAGCTTTGTAGGTTCAGCTGAGAACTTTTCAGCAGCCCCTCGCATTTAAAAACTATGAATGAGGCCGGCTGGAACGAGTTGATTTCTTTGGATGAAAGGATTATTGACCTGGAAGGTAAGTCCAGGCTCCCTTTGTGAGGAGTAATGACACCTCCCTAAGTATAGGTTATCTGTGGAAACAATACCTCAGTGTAGAATACGAGAATGATGACTTGTTGAGAGAGAGGTGTTATTTTATATTTAAAATTAGTTTCCTTCATCAGGAAAGTGATATATTAAGAGACAGACGAGCCTTGGTAGATAGCAGAAACGGACTGGGTCCAGAGGGTGAAACTCTGAGGGCTGGGGAGTTGGTTGGCAAGTCAACTCAAAAATCTGGGGAATCTGGATATCTAAGCAGGACTGGTTTTCTGAGGGAGAACACCAAAGCTCTAGTTTATGAATGGATGTTGATAAATTTTAGATGATGATTTGATGGTAGGATCCACACAATGAAACAAGCTAGACAGTAACTCTACAGAAGAGAATGGCTAATATGAATAAAAAGTGTCTGAGCCAGAAACTTTAAATGCCCAGTTAATGAGAGAAAGTGAATAGCAGCTGACATAGTGGAGAATTGAACAATGATTTTGGAGGAACTAGATGGAAAGATCCAAGAATGAAGAACAGTCCAGTAAGAAGATCCAAAAATGGAGAACAGTCCAGGAAAACAGAAGTGATTTTGAGGGCTCAGATGTTGAACCCCCAAACAGCAATCATACAAGGAAACACCAATGCAAGACCAAGGAATGAAAACTAGGCATCAGTTCAGTGTGAAATCTTTTGTCACTGGAAGCTGACTCCACTCCTTCCCTTCCACAGAAAGACAGTGGCACCTGTTATTAATAGGGACCTGCAAGTCAAGAACAACCATAGGCCTTTCAGGAAGAACTGAAAGGAGAGAAAAGGTTACAAAAGAAACAGTGAAGGCCATGTTGTCTGCTTTTCAACTTAATGAGAATAGCCAACAGCAGAACCTAACATTGTTATCTCAATATCAAGTCATAATTACCGGACAGAAACATCAGATGTACCCTAGAACTAGACAAGTTTCAAGTTTATTTAAAATTTCTTATACCGCCTAATCAAACCTTCTAGGCGGTATACAAAAAATGTTAAAACCATCTACTGACTAAAATATAGTTTTTAAAAACACACAACAACACTAGGGCAAATACTAGCTTTTAAGGACTAAACTAAACTAAACCTTAAATTTGTATACCGCATCATCTCTATAAAGATAGAGTTCGGCACAGTTTACAGGTAATTCAATAAATGAGGGAACGACATAATAAGATATTAGAAGTTATGAAGAGAATAGCTAGCTTTACTATTTAAATAGATAGCTTTATGTTTTGGAGAAAAGCCAGGTTTTCAGATGTTCTAACCTGGAACCTGGAAGAATCAGCCCTTTAAGACGAGTACACATTAATTTTTTGTACCATTCAATATTTTGAGTAATTGGAGTGTTTACCAATATAAAGTGTAAAGTGCAATGATTGAACGTTGAAGACACTGCCTTTGGGGGTTTCACCCCGTTGTGATCTTTTTACCACTTGTGTGGTTCTGAGCACTGCTAACTAGATTAAGTTTTGACTGTTTGGATTTAAGCATAGAGTGGGTATTTTCATATTTGTAACAATCTCAATGAAGACAGGAGTTGCCATTCCAACCTTAACCAGTCTGGAAGATTTTCCATGAGCTCGGGGAGGATCCAATACATACCCTAACGCATTATGTAGGCTTGATGGTACCTATAAAAATTTTGAAAATTTACCCCACCCTCCACAATTGGCTTTTGTAAGGATACAAATGCAATTTTTGCTGTTTTCCCCAGCCAAATAAATTTTGTAAGAATACTATTTAATTTTTTGTATAAGGACCCCTGAAAAAACACTGGTAACCTTTAGTTTTGACTTAAAGTCTGTAAGTGTAAGTTTTTTGCGAAAGTAGTTTAGAATACTGTTCCAAAGAAAAGGGGCGCTAACAGAAAAGATTGAGGTCCTTAATGTATTTATATGTTTCAATGATGGGATAACAAGAAGGTTTAGAGCTGTAGATCGCAAAGACCTTGTAATGTTGTAAGGGATAAATAGGTTATTAATGAATTCAGGCTGATTATTTTCTGTGGTTTTAAAAGTTAATAAAATAATTTTATAAGTAATTCTGTGTTGTATAGGTAACCAGTGAGCTTTATATAAAATTAGGGTGACATGATCATATTTTTTTGCATTAAATAAAATTTTTACTGCAGTGTTTTGTACCAGTTGGAATCTTCTTATTTCTTTTTTTGTTGTGCCTTTAAAAAGGCCTTACAGTAATCGATGCATAAGATCACAAGCGAGTGAATCAATATATTCAGAGATAAGGTTCTAATAGTTTAGATAGAGATCTTATCAAACGCAATCGATAGAAACAACATTGGACTACTGTGCTAATATGTAGATGATATGATAGTTTACTATCAAACATGATTCCTAGTAATTTTAATGAAGATTGTCACCTGCCGGGGTCCCTGGAAGCTTGCGGAGGACCACCGACAGGTGGCAGCACGACCCTGGCGTGGCTCCCAATATGGAAGACCTTACTGATGTCCCAATACTTTGGGTTTCGCTACAATAAACACCAGCGAAAGCCAATTCAAATCAAAAAATGTCAAAGGTTTAATTTGTTCTCAAAAAAGACAAAATAGAAAACCAAAAATAATAGCAGGAAGCATTAACACTATCTTCCTTTCACTCTAAAGGAAAAAGGTTTCAATCCTCCCAAAACAGTTCAATGGAAGAACAGAGGTTTTTGTATCAGGTAAGTTCATATGAATCCAAAATAAGGTTCTTTTAGCTTCACCCAGCTCTGAACCATACATTCAACAAGAGTCAAACAAAAACTAGTCCCAAAAAGGAAAAGTCCTCAAGATTATTCTTGAGTCCTGGACTTTCAATCATACAGTCATGTTTCTTCACCAGGCATTTATATACTGCATTACAAAACAAACTTCAAACATGAAAAGAAAGAAAATGCAGTATTTCAGACTTTTGTTATTTCCAGCAATGGCACCTCTGCAGTCCTTTCCACTGTTGGGTAACAGAATTGCTGGTTCCCCTTTCTTAAATGGCTTTAATAAGCTCCCGCAGAATCCCAACCCTAGCTCTTCGGGGATCCTACTCCAATTCTGTAAGTCCCTTGGAGTTTAACAGGAAACAGGGAAACTGCTCCACAAGCCCAAAAGAAAACTTCCTTCAGTTTCTCCTGACTTTTGCACAGCTGGAGTGCAGCAACGTAATTAATGCTGAATGCTGCTGCAGCACTGCTCTCAGCTTGGTTTTGCAGTAGAATCAAAACTTTTACACACTAAAACAAAATAGTTTTCCAGCAAACAGTCTCCACAACTATATCCTTATAGAAACCAGTACTTTCAGTCCTTAGTGAGAGACTGCCAAGCTCACATCCATGTCCTCCACGTTTCCAGCTTCAGGCATTTTCCATTCAGCCGTGTCCATACTTTCAGGAGCACCCAACTGCTCTGCAGACTCTTGAGCTATGGAATCCTCCCACTCCATAGGTTCCTGTGCCAGGACTGGCAATTGCCTGGCCCGGAGAACCTTCTCTGCCAGGTCCTCATGCGCAGCTTTCCTTACTGCCTTTGAGAGCTGTTCAAGCGTGTTGTGCCACTCCCTGTTCTAGGTGTCTGTGTTCCTAACTTTCGTGCTCTCTGGCTCCCCCCCAGGTTGCTGGGCAGAATGCAACTGGGAACCTGATTAAATCTAAGGGAGCTGAGTCCTTTACTAGGACGTGGAGCTAATCTGAATTCTAGCTCCTGTTCAGGCTCAGATGGCTCAGGATAGGCAGCTCTGCTTTCAGGATCTCCTGCCTGATCATCCTTAGTCAGTCTCTGGTCTCGGTCAAAGGATTTACTATTGAGTTTCACTCTGACATGATCGTCTCTGGGAGCGGAAATGTCACAAGATACTACTTTGATAGATTGAGTTTTGAACTTAAGAGGAGTTTGAAGGGTAAGTCCATCTTTGATGGGGAAAATCATAATTTTGGACTTATCGACTTTCAAAGAAAACATATGTGAGTCGAGCCAAACTTTAATTTTTTCTAGTTTTTGGTTAATAAGAATTATTTTGTTAGCATTGTTTAGGTCGATCAGATGAACTAATTGAATGTCATCTGCATATGCAAACATTGTGAAACCGATAGACTGTCCTAAGGTTAAGAGAGGGGCTAGAAAAATATTGAACAGTAAAAGAGACAAAATTGAACCTTGTGGAATTCCTAGACCTTGTGGAAGTCCTAGACCTAATACCATTCAGCCAGAACAAAAGGATACAATTCCTAGAGTAGAACAAAGTAATTGACTTTCCACTGCTACGTTCTGCGTATCATCTCCTGGCTTCCAAGAACATGTTTTGCCAACATTCAAGGTTAAAGTAGGGTCTGCTAATTCTGACTCAAGTGATCTATCACCAGAGAAGGCCAAGCTCACAGAGAATTCTATAAAGAGGAACCAATACTTCTTTGGTAACTTAAGCCTAAAGAACAATTCAGATATGAAAAGGATTCTGGTGTGAGAGTCTAACAGGAACAGCTTCTGAGGTTACCCTGATGATTCATGGTTTATGGTTTATTAGGAATTTACTGCTTGGGCTAAACATAATAAATTTCAGCAGTTTACAATACTAAAATAAAAATGGAAATTTGAAAGGAACTACAATGATAACAGGATAGAACATTATCAAACCCAGTAATAGGAGGGGACAGGGAAAAGTCAGGAGGGTAAGGAAAAATTACAGGGCCCGTCTAAGAGAGAGAACCTTGGTTTTGGAAAGCATCCGTGAAGGTGAAGGAAGAGAGGGAGATAGCCCAATAAGGGGAAGAGGTTGAGTGGTACTTTAGGCTTTTGTGTAGAGAAAGAATGGGACAGATACTGAATGGAAGTGGGTGGGATGAGAGAGGGGGACAGGCGCTGAATTGAAGTGGGGTGGGTAAGAGAGAAGAGCAGAAGCTGGAAGGAAGTGGGGAGGAGAGAGAAAAAAGAGCACATGCTCGTTTGGGGGAAGAGGATAGAGTTAGAAACTGGAAGGAGTGAGCAAAAGATGTGGCAAGTTGTAGGTAGACACAATGAAAGAGGGAAATTGAGGACTGAATAGTAAGAAAGAATTTAGACAGAGGCAGAAAATAAATTGAGAAGGAAGACCAAGGAAGAAAAGGAGGAAGGGAGAGGCGAAAGAGATGCCAGAGCATGGGGGAAGGGGAAGAGACAAATACCAGATCTGGGGGAAGGAACAGAAGAGAGAAAGATGCTAAAATCTGCTGGGAAGGAAGGAGAGATGGAAGGGAAGAAGACAAATGCACACTATGGGGGGAGTGGAAGGAAGTAGATGGATGCCAGACCAATGGGGAGGAGAAAGAGATGGAAGTGAGAATCAATTTCTGAAATAGGCACTAAAAGAGATGCCATATGGAAGAGGCAGAGAGAGGGCAGACAGTGGATGGAAGGAAGAGAATGATGAGAAGATGAGGAAAGCAGAAACCAGACAAAGGGAGAAAATACATTTTCTATTTCTTTCTTTTTGCTTTAGGATAAAGTATTATTGTAGCTGTGCTGATAAACGTTTATAAATAGAACATGGAAATAAGATGATCCTTTTTACCAGACTAATTTTAATACATTTTTTATTAATTCAGAGACTAAAACTCCCTTCCTCAGGTCAGGACAGGGATACTGTAACAGCAGTATAATTTACAGACCCGAAGAAAGAGGTTTTAACCTCTAAAAGCGAATTGAGAAATGTATTAGTCCAATAAAATAGCAGGCAATGGAGCACAGTGTACTTGTGTGCCTAGGGGCCCTCCAAGAATTAATCCTGCCTTTCCTGTGAGACAGGGAGACAAGTGCAAAGTGATGCTGTGGGAAAGAGGAACCCAAACTATGTGATGCAGGGTTCTACATTAGGAGTCAATGCCTAGCAAAAGGATCTAGGTGCCATCATTGAGGATACTTTTAAACCCTCAGCTCAGTGTGTGGCAGTGGCTAAGGAAGCAAATAGAAAGTTAGGTATTATCAGGAAAACAAAGGTAAAAATGTTATAATGCCTTTTTATCACTATATGGTGCAGCCATACCTCAAATACTAATGCTGTGTGCAGTTTTGGTTGCTGCATCCCAAAAAAGACATCGCAGAATTAGGAAAGGTACAGAGAAAGGTGACAAAAATGATATAAGGGATGGGACGACTTCCCTATGAGGAAAGGTTTGATGGACCTGCAAGTCTGTCCCAGTATGGCAGCTCTTATGTTCTTACTACTATTTTCTTATACTCAAAACAAACTCAGAGCTCGTTCTAAGAAGAGGAACATCAAACTTCTACAAATGGGAAAAACATAGGCTGTGGAAGTACTGGGCAATTAGGCTTGAATAATGGTGAATTCCTTTCTTTTAATCAAAACTAGGTAGAACATTCCATGTTGTTGAGACGCTATTTTATGTTCTTAAATAGAAACAATTTTCATAGTATAAAACTGCAAGGTTTTGATGAAGATTTCACATCAATCCACTTAAAGCAAAACAAAATTCCAATGTGGTACAGAACAGGCAGAGAGGCTAAAGAAAATAATTATGCAATATCATTAGCAGACATATGGTCTAGAGAGATATATGAAAAAAAAAATAAGTTACGTAGATTATGGACAAGACTCTTCAACCACATGTATAAAATATCAACCAATGCCAACCCACAGGAATGAAATATAAAATTATGCATAAAGTACATATAAAAAAGAAAAAGGAGACAAAATACTGAAACAAATGTGAGAATATATTTATACCCTTTTCTGGACTTGTAAAGAACAACCAAACGATCACTCAAAGTTTTACACTGCATACCTGAAAACTTTAAAGAACAATTGAGAAGAGTTTGGAAGGATAAGGACATTTTTTTTTTTTTTTTTTGCAACATGACAACGCTAAGCCTCACTCAGCACAAAACAACGTAGAGGCAATTGTGAAGATTCTTACCCCATCTACCGTACAGCTCAGACTTAGGGCTCCTTTTACAAAGCCATGGCAGCAAGGTAAATGCTAAACTAAACTAAACTAAAGCTTAACTTTGTATACCGAGTCATCATTTTGAGAAGGCTCGATTCGGTTTACAGCAATTAAATAAACAAGGAATGATTTACAAATGATAAATAGAAGATAATAGCAAAATTTCAAAATAATTAATTTTCAAAATGTTTGGCAAATAGAGTAGTTTTTAAAGATTTACGGAAAAATTGAAACGAACTGGAACTCCTTAAAAAAAGCGTTGATGGAAAACTTTTAGCTAAAACTTTAGCAATACGTTTGGCTAAAGCTCTCCCTTTTATTATTGGGATGCACCAAACTGGATTCGTTGCTCAAAGACATTCTTCTAATAACACTAGGCTTACCTTGCATATGTTGAATTTATCAAAAGCCTTAAATGATCCAGCTTTTTCTGTATCCCTTGATGCAGAGAAGGCCTTTGATCGTGTTGAATGGACCTTCATGTATCAAGCGTTGGAATGGTTTGGTATTGGTTCAGGATTTATACAAATAATTCAAATATTGTATAGCTCCCCTGTTGCTAAATTGTATATTAATAATAATTTCTCAGATGGCTTTAGGTTGCAGAGGGGGGTTAGACAAGGCTGTCCTTTATCTCCTCTGCTTTTTGATATTGTATTGAAACCCCTGTTACTAGCTATTCAGCAAGCAGATGAGATTCAGGTTATTCCTCGTAGAGATCGGGAATATAAGGTCTCGGCTTACGCAGATAATATATTGCTCTATTTGAGAAATCCTGAGACAACCATTCCTTGCTTACTTGAAATGATTGAGAAATTAGGAAAATTTTCAGGTTACAAGATAAATTGGAGTAAAACAGAAATTCTTCACTCAATGTCCATTGTACAAAAGGTTTGTTTGATTCATTTCCCTTTCTATGGAGGGAAGATGGAATAAAATATTTAGACATTTGGATTAAAAATACAATGGAAGAAACAATAAAAATAAATGAAAAATCATTATTACAGAAGGTCACAGAAATGTGAGGAGCAATGGAATCCTTTACATCTTTCATGGTGGGGGAGAGTCCAAACTATTAAAATGATGATCTTGCCTGTGGTTTGTTATCAGATAGGTATGTTGCTGGTTTATTTTCAAGGGTCCTTTTATAAAAAATTAAATAGTATTCTCATAAAATTTATTTGGCTGGGTAAAACTCCCAGAGTAGCCTTGGTATCTTTACAAAGGCCAATTTCAGAGGGAGGGGTAAATTTTCCCAATTTTTATAGGTATCATCAAGCCTATATTTTGCACCAGGATATGTATTGGGTCCTCCCCGAGCTAATGGAAAAACTCCCAGATTGGTTGTGGCTTGAATGGCAACTCATGTCTCCTTTGCGCCTTTGTCATGTGCTCAGTATCAAAATGCCTAGTTACAGTAAAGATAACAGAATATTAGCTGATACATGGAAAACATTGCGTTATGTAAGTAATTTAACAATTCCAATTCACAAATCTACAAATCAATCTATATGGCTGAACTCCAAGATTCAAATTGGCGGAGAAAGGCTCGCCTGGAAGCATTGGATGATAGCAGGAATACGTTTATTAGATGATGTTATCTCTAATGGTAAAATGCTTGAATTTTCACAGTTGCAACATAAATATGGTCTTAATAAATTAGAATGTTTTAGATGGTTGCAACTGAAGCAAGCCATTCAAGTGGGGTTCCCTGAATGGAAAAACCTTAGTAATTATTTTAGTATGGAGTTCTTATGCTTTCAGGCGGACTTCTTGGGTCACCAGGCCGCCCAGTGATATAAATTGCTGACTGGATTTATTAAAAAGAAACTAAACACTGGTCTGAGAGACATTTGAGTATTGAGATTAAGCACCAAATTACTGCGTCTCAATGGCCATGAATTTGGACTTGGAGGATGAGATGCACAGTGTCGGCATCTGTGAGACAAACTTGTTTTTTTCTGTTACATAGAGCATTATGGACCCCTGTTCGATTACAAAAATTGGATAGCTCTAAGTCTAATAAATGTTGGCACTGTCATCTCGAAGCAGGGACTTTAGATCATTTATTATTCTATTGTCCATTTATTATGAATTTCTGGAAATCAATTTGGGACCAAATTAATTGTTTATTAGATAACCCAGTGGCATTATCATATGATACTGTGCTATTTGGTATGGCAATGAGAGCAAAAAGTCAGATTTCTACAAATAATAACAAATTATTACTTATAATGACTGGGGTTGCCATTCAACAAATTACGTATAATTGGAAAAATTATAATTTCTGGTGGAATTCCTTACATCATGTTTATAAAATGGAAAGATTTATTGCAATATAGCACGGTTTTTTCAGGAAATTTCAGGATGTGTGGGAGCCATTTACAAAGTATTGTACTGATTAGATGACATTTTATTTTTTTTTTTTTTCACTTAAATTTACAAGTTTGATTGTGAGGGTGGAGGAGAGGGTAAATTTATTGTTACATATTGTATAAGGTATTGATTATACCCTAAGTACCCTAAGTACAAATAAAAAAGCCAAAAACAGAAAACTATTACTGTTGGGAGATTCCATCATCAGAGGCATTAACCTTGGAACACAGGGCGAGGAGACCAAAATAGTGAAATGTCTTCCAGGATCCTCAGCTACCAGGAGTTCCAGGCAAATACTGACTATAATTAAGGAAGAAACTAAGGATTTTAACACTGATGTTGTTATCCATCTGGGAACAAATGACCTGGCCAACAACTCCACACTTGCAGCACAGAAAGCTTTTCGGGAGCTTGGTGAGGGCGTGAAACCTTTTGTAAAGACTTTAGCTTTTTCTGAAATACTGCCTGCATATGGAAAAGGAGAGCAAAGAGTGAAAAACACAGAGGACTTTAATAGATGGCTCAGAGCCTGGTGTCATCAAGAAGGCTTCAGGTACATAGGAGGATGGGGAAATACATGGAAGGACAAGAAGCTATATTGCACTGATGGGCTACATATTACTACAGCAGGAAAAAGAAACCTTGCAGAGAAATTTAGACAATATTTTTCTAGGCATTTAAACTAGAAGGTGGGGGTGGTGTATGTACGAAGGACAATTATAGAGACCACCCCCGGCAAAAGAAAAGATGTGATAGTAGTAAAGGCTGCAACATAAGCAATATCAGCAACTCATTTCTTAGTATTGCAACGGAAAGTGAAACGACACAAAAATCCATACGAAAAAGGAGATTATCGCTGAAAAATAGCTGGAAAGCGATGACCACAAATGCTCGCAGTCTAAGCAACAAAGTTCATGATCTGCAAGCCCTGATATTAGAGGCAGATCTAGATATTGTTGCTATCACAGAGACATGGTTCAGTGAATCACATGGATGGGATGCAAACATACCGGGATATAATCTTTTTAGGAAGGACAGAGATGGTCATAAAGGTGGAGGAGTAGCTCTCTATGTAAAGATCAATATCCAAGCGACCGAAATGCAAGGGACCTGGGGAGAGGAAGAAGCGATATGGATTGCTCTGAAAAGAGAAGATGGAACTTCTATCTACGTGGGTGTAGTCTACAGACCTCCGACTCAACCGCAGCAAATTGATAAGGATCTGATTGTGGATATCCAAAAGTTTGGAAGGAAAGAGGAGGTTCTGCTGTTGGGAGATTTCAACCTGCCGGATGCGGACTGGAATGTTCCGTCTGCGGAATCGGAAAGAAGTAGGGAGATTGTGGATGCCTTTCAAGAGGCTCTGCTCAGACAAATGGTGACGGAACCCACAAGGGAAAAAGCGATATTGGATCTGGTCCTCACAAATGGAGAGAGTATCTCTAATGTTCGAGTGGGTGCTCACCTGGGTAGTAGCGATCATCAAACGGTTTGGTTTGATATAACGGCTAAAGTGGAGAGCGGCCGCACGATACTTAAAGTCCTAGATTTCAAACGTACGGACTTTAATGCAATGGGAAAGTACCTGAAGAAAGAGCTGTTAGGATGGGAGGACATAAGAGAAGTGGAAAGACAGTGGTCTAAGCTGAAAGGAGCGATAAAAATGGCTACGGACCTTTATGTGAAGACAATCAATAAAAACAAGAGAAAAAGGAAGCCGATATGGTTCTCCAACCTAGTGGCTGAGAAAATAAAGGCGAAAGAGTTGGCGTTCATGAAATATAAAAAAACCCAAGAAGAGGAGAGCAGAAAGGACTACAGGGTGAAACTGAAAGAAGCCAAGAGAGAGATACGTTTGGCGAAGGCACAGGCGGAAGAACAAATGGCTAAAAATGTAAAACAGGGAGATAAAACTTTTTTCAGATATATTGGTGAAAGGAGGAAGATAAAAAATGGAATTGCTAGGCTGAAAGATGCTGGGAACAAATATGTGGAGAGTGATGAGGAGAAGGCAAATGTGCTAAACAAATACTTCTGTTCTAATCTAATCTAATCTAAATCTTGGGTTTATATACCGCATCATCTCCAACTGGTGGAGCTCGACACGGTTTACATGGTTAGGAAGCAACGGAACTCCAGTGGGTTTATAAAAGTAAGTAAGAGAGAGGTTAAGTGTGATAATAATGGGGAGGGGACGGGTTACGTTTTAGAGAAGAGCCAAGTCTTCAGAAGCTTACGGAATGGTGGAAGGGGGCTCAAGTTGCGGAGAGGGGAAGGGAGACTGTTCCAGAGCTGAGCGATTCTGAAGTGGAGGGAGGACCCGAGTTTACCGACGAGGGAGATACCCTTTGAGGAGGGGAAGGATAGTTTTAATTTTTGCGTGGATCTGGTGGAGAGTGGATTTGAGGAATTCCAGGATAGAGGAATAAGAGGTGGAAGGATGCCGTGGAGCATCTTGAAGGTTAAGCAGGCACATTTAAAATGGACCCTGGAGATGACAGGAAGCCAGTGCAGCTTGGACAGGAGTGGAGAGGCATGGTCAAATTTGTTTTTTGAGAAGATAAGTTTGGCCGCGGTGTTCTGGATCAGTTGGAGTCTGTGGAGGCTTTTCTTTGTTAAGCTAAGGTAGATGGAATTGCAATAGTCCAATCTGGAGAGGATGATGGACTGTACGAGCACGGCAAAGTGTTTTTGGTGGAAGCAGGACCTCACTTTCCTCAGCATGTGAAGGCTGTGAAAGCATGTTTTTATCAGGGAGTTGAGGTGGTCGTTGAAGGATAGCGAGGAATCTATGGTGATGCCCAGAACTTTGCTAGAGAACTCTAGTTGTAGAGAGGTGCCTGTGGGCAGTGGGATGGAGGTGGGTAATTGATCAAGTTTGGGGCCAAGCCAGAGTAGTTTGGTTTTGGGTTCATTTAGTTTCATTTGTACAGCAAGAGCCCAGGATTGAAGTTTGGTTATGCATGAAGAGATGTTTGCTGCGAGATTGGTGAGGTTTGCGTCGGTCTCGAGGAGGATCAGGATATCGTCAGCGTAAGTGTAGAGAATTTCTAGGGGGGAAAGGTGTAGGAGGTTCAGGGAGGACATATAAATGTTGAAGAGGATAGGGGATAGGGGGGAGCCTTGTGGGACTCCACATGTCGGTTTCCACGGGGAAGATGAGGTACCATTCTTGGTGACGATGTAGGAGCGAGAACGTAAGAAATTCGAGAACCAGTCCAGGACCGTGGAGCTGATGCCTATCTCGGAGAGTAGGAGGATTAAAATGTCATGATGAACAACGTCGAAGGCTGCAGAGAGGTCGAATTGGAGTAGAACGGCAATTTTTTTGTGAGAGTGGAGTTGTTGGATCTTCGAGGTTAGGGAGGCCAGGAGGGTTTCAGTACTGAACTTGGGTCTGAAGCCGTATTGATACGGTAGGAGGATAGAGAATCTTTCCAAGTAGGCTGAGAGTTGGGAGGAGACGATGGACTCAAGCAGTTTGGTTAGGAGTGGGATGTTTGCTATAGGGCGATAATTGGATGGGATGGAGGGGTCTAGGTCTGCCTTCTTCAGTAGGGGGGTCAATGCAATGTGTCCCATTTCAGGTGAGAAGAGGCCTGATAATAGGGCAGAATTTATGAGTTTGGTGAGAGATGAGATGGCCTGTGTGGGAATTTTCTCAAATAGATAGGATGGAAATGGATCCAAGGTGCAGTTACAGGATTTCAATTTCAGGCAGAGTTCTGTGTTCACAGAAGAAAATCCTGGAGAAGGACCGAGATTGTCTGGCAAAGTTACACGAGAAAATGGAGTAGATTCTGCGCCGTTCACGGAGGAGGGTGTTTATGAGCAACTTGAAAAACTGAAGGTGGACAAAGCGATGGGACCAGACGGGATCCATCCCAGGATACTAAGGGAGCTCAGAGAGGTTCTGGCGAGTCCTATTAAAAACTTGTTCAACAAATCTCTGGAGACGGGAGTGATTCCTGGGGATTGGAGGAGAGCGGATGTGGTCCCTATTCATAAAAGTGGTCACAGGGATGAAGCAGGAAACTACAGGCCGGTGAGCCTCACTTCAGTTGTTGGAAAAATAATGGAAGTGTTGCTGAAAGAAAGGATAGTGTATTTCCTTGAATCTAATGGGTTACAGGATCCGAGGCAACATGGCTTTACAAAAGGTAAATCGTGCCAAACGAACCTGATTGAATTTTTTGATTGAGTGACCAGAGAGCTGGATCGAGGACATATGCTAGATGTAATTTACTTGGATTTCAGCAAAGCCTTTGATACAGTTCCTCATAAGAGGCTGTTGAACAAACTTGAAGGGCTGAAGTTAGGACCCAAAGTGGTGAACTGGGTCAGAAACTGGCTGTCGGACAGACGCCAGAGGGTGGTGGTTAATGGAAGTCGCTCGAAGGAAGGAAAGGTGACTAGTGGAGTCCCTCAGGGTTCGGTGCTGGGGCCAATCCTGTTCAATATGTATGTAAGTGACATTGCTGAAGGGTTAGAAGGAAAAGTGTGCCTTTTTGCAGATGATACCAAGATTTGTAACAGAGTAGACACCGAAGAGGGAGTGGAAAATATGAAAAAGGATCTGCAAAAGTTAGAGGAATGGTCTAATGCCTGGCAACTAAAATTCAATGCAAAGAAATGCAGAGTAATGCATTTGGGGATTAATAATAGGAAGGAACCGTATATGCTGGGAGGAGAGAAGCTGATATGCACGGACGGGGAGAGGGACCTTGGGGTGATAGTGTCCGAAGATCTAAAGGCGAAAAAACAGTGTGACAAGGCAGTGGCTGCTGCCAGAAGGATTCTGGGCTGTATAAAGAGAGGCGTAGTCAGTAGAAGGAAGAAGGTGTTGATGCCCCTGTACAGGTCATTGGTGAGGCCCCACTTGGAGTATTGTGTTCAGTTTTGGAGACCGTATCTGGCGAAAAACGTAAGAAGACTTGAGGCGGTCCAGAGGAGGGCGACGAAAATGATAGGAGGCTTGTGCCAGAAGACGTATGAGGAGAGACTGGAAGCCCTGAATATGTATACCCTAGAGGAAAGGAGAGACAGGGGAGATATGATTCAGACGTTCAGATACTTAAAGGGTATTAACGTAGAACAAAATCTTTTCCAGAGAAAGGAAAATGGTAAAACCAGAGGACATAATTTGAGGTTGAGGGGTGGTAGATTCAGGGGCAATGTTAGGAAATTCTACTTTACGGGAGGGTGGTGGATGCCTGGAATGCGCTCCCGAGAGAGGTGGTGGAGAGTAAAACTGTGACTGAGTTCAAAGAAGCGTGGGATGAACACAGAAGATTTAGAATCAGAAAATAATATTAAAGATTGAACTAGGCCAGTTACTGGGCAGACTTGTACGGTCTGTGTCTGTGCATGGCCGTTTGGAGGAGGATGGGCAGGGGAGGACTTCAATGGCTGGGAGGGTGTAGATGGGCTGGAGTAAGTCTTAACAGAGATTTCGGCAGTTGGAACCCAAGCACAGTAC
This sequence comes from Geotrypetes seraphini, assembly GCF_902459505.1. Taxonomy (NCBI): domain Eukaryota; kingdom Metazoa; phylum Chordata; class Amphibia; order Gymnophiona; family Dermophiidae; genus Geotrypetes; species Geotrypetes seraphini. The sequence continues at coordinate 69,300,127 of NC_047090.1, read as the reverse complement.
CGGGTAAAGCTTTGGATTCTCGCCCAGAAATAGCTAAGAAGAAAAAAAAAATAAAATAATAATTTAAATTGAATCAGGTTGGGCAGACTGGATGGACCATTCGGGTCTTTATCTGCCGTCATCTACTATGTTACTATGTTACTATGATTATATGATAAGAAAGGGTGGGAAGGGTGGGAGATAAGAGCATATTATTTGTACCATTGATGATTATTAAGTGTTATATTTATTGTTAATTTGTTTGGATATATTGTTACACTTATTGTAAATTTGAAAATGAATAAAGAATTAAAAAAAAAAAAAAAAAAAAAAGGGGGAGATCATTCCAGAGTTGGGAGAATTTAAAGACCAAAAATTGACTGAAGATCTTGACCCCTTTAATCCCTTTTTTAGAAGGAAGGGAGAGTTTGGGGGGCGCTAGTGAGCACCGCTGTAAATGGCAGCGTAGTGATTCGGCTCCGCAGCTCAGACTACTGGAAAGTATCGAAATTCCTCTATAAAAACTAAAATTTTATAAAGCAAACCTCAGGCTTCTGTAGCTGAAGATGTCGGCATCGAAGGCAGGAAAGCGCAAGAACGCAGAGCCTGTATCTCCGCAGAAAAATGCGGCGGAGAAAGAGGAAGTGGACACACTGCAGACGGTAATGGCGGAACTGCGATCTCTGCGTGAATTACTAACCACCACGAATCAGAACACCGAGGACATTAAAACGGAGCTTACCTCCCTGAAAGTGGAGATGGCGGTGTGCCGCTCTCGAATAGATAAGGCCGAACAGAAAATAGAGGTAAACGAAAATAATATAAAAACGTTGCAGCGCCAATTCAAGAAAGTCGCCATTTTGGAGCAGGAGCTTGAAGATACTCAAAATCGATCGCGTAGAAATAACCTGCGCGTATTGGGGGTCCCGGAGGCGAGAGAGGGCAGAGATACTATTGCCTTCCTACAAATGCTTCTCCCGAAGTTACTGACTATAGACTTTAAATTTGATCTGGAAATTGATCGTGCTCATCGCTCGCCGACGCACGTGCTGGACGCTCAGGCTAAATACCCAAGGCCTATCATTGCCAGGCTACTCAGATATTCACAAGTAATGGAGATTATGCGGCAAGCTAAGCTCAATCATCCTCTTAAATATGAAGGGCACACAATCCTTATTGTTCCTGATTTATCCAAGCAGACGGCTACTCGAAGGAAACAACTTCTGGAATATAGACCCAAACTGAAGCAAATCGGCGCCAAATATGGCATGTTCTATCCAGCCACTCTCCGTGTCACAGTTAACAACACCACCAAGAATTTCCATCACCCCCATGAGCTAGCTGATTTTCTTGAACTACATGCTCCAAGCAATATTGACTCCACTTGAATAACCTGTCAAGAATCATGCACTCTCAGTGTTTATGTGGGTTATTCTGTGTTTAGGTGTATTCATTCATGATACCTAAATGCCTTAATGTTGAGAATGGCTGTTTGCATTACCGACCTTTTGTTCTGAAATATTTGATGCATAAAGTTAGGTTATGTAATATGCATATAGATTTCTTATTGTTCTCATTTGACTACTTCACTGCCTTGTCTGAGCTGCGTTGAACGGTTCGCTATCTGCCTTAGTGGCCTTACTATCCCTATGATTTGTTTAGTCTTTATGTCCATTGTTATACCTCTTTACTTTATTTGTGTTAAGACAGATACATTTCTGACTCACATATGGTCAGCAGCATCGAATTTTTACCTACTTAATATCATTCTTCTACTATATTCTTTCACCTTCCTTTTTACTTTTCAGTGTGAACAACATATATGTCATCTTACTGGATGGTCACCATTTCTGATGCCTCATGTTATTGTACTGCAGTGGTATAAGATTGCTGGATGGAAACTAATCTTTTCTTTTCTCCCTATGGTACCATTTGTCTCTCCTCACCATGATCTCTTTAGACTTCGCAGATAGGGGTTTCCTATATTCACCAGGCTCGGCCCGTTTTCCTGCCATTACTTCAATTCACACAACAAGGATATTGCTGTTTTGTTATGACTGATAGAATTGCTAAGAATATGCTTAACTATTGCCTGTCTTATGATACAGTATGATTCCTTACTCATGGGGGTATAACATACCTGAATCTCGTATATCATAGGTCTTAGTTATGTCTCTTAAATTATGTGCGCTAAATGTAAAGGGACTCAATAATCCTGTCAAACAACAAAAGATTTGTGATTATATTTCAAGACTCCAGCCTGATATTGCTTTTATACAAGAAACTCATTTAACTGCAAAAGACTCTGGTAAGATACATTTCCCATGGGCACTACAGACTTTATTTTCGCCAGCTGTGGGGAAAAAAAATGGTGTCATGACTATAATTAAGCGTAGACAAGATTTGCTATTAACTTCTCATTCCACTGATATTGCAGGCAGATGGATTGTGGCACACTTGGTAATCAATAACATACCAATTATGTGTTTAAATATTTATGCGCCTAATGCTGACTCACCTATGTTTTTTGATGATATAGCTGAACAATTAACGTTATCCTCTGGAGATTTTTATATTATAGGGGGAGATTTCAACCTTATCTTAGATCCCAAATGTGATCGTCAATCCAAAACCCAATACAAACCTTCCCGTTCCTGGCATAAGGTACAGGGCTTGATTTCACAATTCGATTTGATAGATCCATGGAGAATAACACATCCGAATGACAGAAAATACACTTACTTCTCACCTCCACACTCAACCTACTCACGTATAGATTATTTCCTTATTAGCTCTGCACTGTCCACTTATCTTTCATCTGCTGATATCAGAGAAATAGCTGTCTCGGATCATGCAGCAATTCTTCTTACTTTCGCAAACATTACTAGGTCCTTACCCTTTAAACAATGGAGATTTAATAACTCATTACTCTTAGACTCAGACTTTACAGACTCCATATCTTTTGCAATAAAGGATTTTTTTACTATTAATAGTCCCTCTTCTACCAATTGGATTAATTTGTGGGACTCTTTTAAAGCTTATATAAGGGGGATAATTATATCAAAAGCTGCCTCGCTGAAACGTGTTAAATCAAAGGCTATTAGTGATATAGAACTACAAATTAAACAGACCGAAGAAAGATATGTTTCACACCCACATGACATTAACATCATGACTATACTCCGAAAACTAAAGATGGAATATAATCACCTCCTAAGTGAAAATGCATCCCAGCACATATTACTTAAAAATGCTTCTTATTATTCGGAAAACAATCGTTGCGGTCACCAATTGGCGATGTATTTAAAAGGCAAAAATACCAAAACCTATATTGCTGCTATTTCAGATGTTAATAATCACATTCTGACTAAATCCGAAGACATCTTATCATGTTTTCATGATTTTTATTCCTCCCTCTATACTTCTGAAGCCTGTAATCCTTCCGCCATACATAAATTCCTAGAAGCCCTCCCTCATACACCAATATCGTCCTCCTTTCACCAAGAACTTTCTGCCCCTATCTCGCGAACAGAAATTGAACTCGCCATCAATCAGTTAGCCAAGAATAAAGCTCCTGGACCGGATGGTCTTACTGCTGAATTTTACAGGATGTTTCTGCCTCAGTTAATTGAATACATACACTCCTTTTTTTCTTTCATCATTCAATCAGAAACTATCTCGGGTACCTTTACGGAAGCGACCATTATTGTGCTTCCCAAACCGGACAAATCACCTCTGTTAGTTAATAATTATAGGCCCCTATCTTTAATAAATACCGATGCTAAAATATTTGCTAAACTTATTACCAATAGGATCATCCCATGTTTACAGACTATTATATCTCCAGATCAAACAGGTTTCCTGCCCGGACGTCTCTCTAGTGATAATACTAGGTTATTGACAGATGTGCTATTTTTGGCCAAAGAATCTACAGACCCTTTACTCCTTATGGGACTAGACGCTGAAAAAGCGTTTGACCGTATGGAATGGGACTATATGTTCCAGGTTTTGCACTGGTATGGCTTTCCGCCTAATTTCATCTCACTGATTCGTGTCTTATACTCTGCGCCTACTACTAAAATATACATTAATGATTTATATTCCACCCCATTCCACCCCACTAGGGGCACAAGACAGGGCTGCCCACTTTCCCTGTTACTGTTTAACTTAGCCTTAGAACCGCTTTTGACTGCCATACGCACTAATTCAAACATCAAAGGACTTATGACCTCATCAGTCCATGTTAAACTATCTGCCTATGCGGACGATGTTTTACTGTACGCACAACCATCCTCTATCTCTTATATCCTTCAATTGATTGCAGACTACTCGATCATTTCGGGATATAAACTTAACCAAACTAAGACGGAAATTATGCCGATTAATTGTCCTGAAGCTAAATCTATCATCGGCAAATATGGTTTTCATTGGACCCCTTCTAAAATTAAATATCTTGGCATTTTCTTTGCACCTACCATTGAGGCGACCCTAGAGTATAATCTTGAACACTTATTCTCTAAGCTTAAGCTACTGATTTCCCGATGGACACCTTTAAAACTTACTTGGTGGGGTCGCTTAGATACCATAAAAATGATGCTTGTACCAATCATAAATTACACACTCGCCATGCTACCTTGTCTGTTACAGATGCAACAGTACAAAAAATTGGAACATATCTTGGTCTCCTTTCTTTGGAATGATAAAACGCCTAGGATTAGTATACACAAACTTAAATGCACTAAACAACAAGGTGGAGTTAATTTCCCCAGTATTTATGATTACCATGTAGCATTTCTGCTGAGGCAAAGTAAAAGATGGTTTGCCCCTACTTCCTCAGGAGCCATGCCCCTATGGATGTCTTTAGAATCAGACAACGATCCTTCACTTTTATATTATGCCCCAGGGATGTCTGGTGTCAAGAAGTTGGAACAACACCCAGTGATTAATTCCACACTTACTGCGATTAGATATTATGACGTTCACACAGAAATCAAATGGGCCACATCCCTTATAACCCCTCTTTGGAATAACCCTACTTTTAAAATACAAAATAAAACAATTTCATGGAAGTTATGGCAGGAACATGGTATTTGGTCTATCTCACATTTATACGATGGATCCAATTGGTTCACGTTTGATACTATTTGCAGAAAACACAATTTACCGCCATCCCAATTATTTCGATGGTTACAGTTGACTCACTGTATCAAAAAGCTAGTAACCACTAATAAATACACGACGAGTTTGCCTTCTTTTTTAGATGCCTGTTTATCTATAGCAGAATCTGGTAAAGAGGCGTCCAAATGGTACAAACTAATTCAATTTCTCATTTATGTGCCACTCACTTCGGTGAGAGATAGATGGCACGATGATTTAACCACCACTTTATCGGATTCTGAATGGTCTAATATATGGCTTTCTGCAGGTAAGGCTCTACATTCATCTTCTATACTACAATCTGCATACTTTTTGATTCATAGGGCATACTGGACACCATATAGACTATCTAAAATTGATCAATCTTTGAATACCTTATGCTGGTCTTGTAAGGTACATGAAGGAACCTTGCGTCACATGACCCTTGATTGTCCCATGCTCAAAAATTTCTGGACATTGGTATGGTCAGATATTAGTGGTATTCTAGGTGTTGAGGAACACCTAACCTTCAAAATACTCCTTGCTGGTACTAAAGACATTCGATATTCACCTGCTGATTCTAGGAGTCTACTATTGCGTGCTCTACTATTGATTGCACTTAAAGTTATATTTACTAAATGGAAGAATTTTGCAGAAGTATCTTATGCTGAATGGTGGTCCCATTTGACTGTTATTGTTAAATATGAATCATTATATGCACAGAAGAAGGGATCGTTAACACGATTTCATGCTATTTGGGACCCATTACTACTTCATTGTAAACGAACAGTCTGAGGTATACTTGGGCTTGAAACCCCGATTGGTGGTACCATGATACTTGATATTAGTAATATTTTATTTTTCTCTGTATCCCTGCCTTCTTATTTTTTAAAATGTGTTGTGCACTGTACATTTTGCATTTTTGCTGCTGACCTACTTAATTATGCGAGCTGTTAGTTTATTTGCAAGGTTCAATTATGACCTAGTTCTGTCTTATCCTTTATCTTTTTCATTTTATATGGACATTGGACTCTTGTTGGATACACATCCTATTGATATTCTTTATTTTCTGTTGTTTTTGTTTACTTGATAACCAATAAAAAACATTGAACTTAAAAAAAAAGAAGGAAGGGAGAGTTTAAATTGTTGGATACCTCTTTCAAAGGAGAATTGGTAAACGTTCTAAAATAAAGGAATAAGAGAACATAAGAATTGCCGCTGCTGGGTGAGACCAGGGGTCCATCATGCCCAGCAGTCCACTCACACGGTGGCTCTCTGGTCAAAGACCAGCGCCCTAACTGAGACAAGCCCTACCTGCGTATATTCTGGTTCAGCAGGAACTTGTCTAACTTTGTCTTGAATCCATGGAGGGTATTTTCCCCTCTGACAGACTCCGGCAGATCGTTCCAGTTTTCTACCACTCTCTGGGTGAAGAAGAACTTCCTTAGGTTCGTACAGAATCTATCCCCTTTCAATTTTAGAGGGTGCCCTCTCATTCTCCCTACCTTGGAGATGGTGAACAACCTGCCCTTTTCTACTAAGTCTATTCCCTTCAGTAACTTGAATGTTTCGATCATGTACCCTCTCAATCTCCTCTGTTCAAGGGAGAAGAGGCCCAGTTTCTCTAATCTTTTGCTATTCGGCAACTCCTCCAGCCCCTTAACCATCTTAGTCGCTCTTCTCTGGACCCTTTTGAGTAGTACCATGTCCTTCTTCATGTATAGCAACCAGTGCTGGATGCAGTACTCCAGGTGAGGGTGCACCATGGCCTGGTACAGCGGCATGATAACCCTCTCTGATCTGTTTTTGATCCCCTTTTTTATCATTCCTAGCATTCTGTTCTCCCTTTTCGCTGCCGCCACACATTGTTGATCAGAACTCCCAAGTCTCTTTCCTGAAAGGTCTCTCCAAGTACCGTCCCGGACATCCTGTATTCGTGCATGAGATTTTTGTTACCTACATGCATAACTTTATACTTATCCACATTGAACCTCATCTGCCATGTTGATGCCCATTCCTCGAGCCTGATTATGTTACGTCGCAGATCTTCGCAATCCCCCTGCGTCTTCACTACTTTGAATAACTTCGTATCATCCGCAAATTTAATTATCTCACTTGTCGTAACAATGTCCAGATCATTTATAAAGATGTTGAAGAGTGCAGGTCTAAGCACCGAGCCCTGCAGCATCCCACTGGTGATGCTCTTCCAGTCTGAGTATTGTCCATTTACCCCCACTCGCTGTTTCCCATGCTCCAGCCAGTTTTTAATCCACGTGAATATTTCACCCTCTATTCGATGGCTCGCAATTTTACGAAGTAGTCGTTCATGAGGAACCTTGTCAAACGCCTTCTGAAAATCCATATACACAATGTCTACCGGGTCGCCCTTGTCTATCTGTCTATTCCCTCAAAGAAGTGCAGCAAGTTCGTCAAACATGATCTGCCTTTGCTAAAACCTTGCTGACTGGTCCTCATCAGCCTGTGTCCATCAAGGTGATCAACGACTCTACCATCTTTCCCAGTACCAAAGTCAGACTCACCAGTCTGTAGTTTCCTGGATCTCCCCTCGAACCTTTCTTGAAGATCGGCGTAACATTCGCCACCTTCCAGTCTTCTGGAATCTTTCCCGATTCGATCGACAGATTGGCTATTAGTTGAAGCAGTTCAGCTATAGTCCCTTTCAGTTCCTTGATGACCCTCGGATGGAAGAAGTGGAAGAAGGTTCAGAACGAAAGATGATTACGAAGAAAGAAGCTCAGTTTCTTATTGAACCTTATCCTTCTACTCCGAAGCTGTATCTTCTCCCTAAAATCCATAAAGATTTATTGAAACCTCCAGGACGCCCAATTGTCTCTACAAAACATTCTATTTTAGAGCCACTCTCTAAATTCGTAGATTACTTCTTGAGGTCAGAGGTACAGAAAGCTCCCTCTTATTTAAAAGACTCAGCTCACCTATTGAGAATTCTTGATACTTTTAATAATGTTTCTGATGTCACGTATCTAGTGACACTTGATATTAATTCTCTGTATACTCAAATTCCTCAAACTGCTGCACTACGAATAGTAGAAGAAATTCTAAAGAACAAGGATTTAGGTAGATTTAAAAAGGAATGGCTTATGAAACTTGCTACTCTTGTAGTTAAATCTAATTACTTCTGGTATCATGGGGATTATTACTATCAAACCCAAGGAGTTGCGATGGGGGCGACTATGGCCCCCTCTGTAGCTAATTTATATGTCTCCAAGTTTGAAATAGATCATATTTACTCATCAATACATTTCCAGAATGTTAAACTATGGAAGCGATACTTGGATGACATTCTGTTCTTTTGGGGCGGATCGTATGAAGACTTAGAAAATTTCCTTAGTTGGATTAATACTGTAGATCCATACCTTACTTTCACTATGACATCCCACCCTGACAGAATTGCATACTTAGATCTGATGATAATAAAAGACCAACTTATTAGAACTACTCTATATAGAAAGGATGTTGAACGGAATAACTTTTTGCATTTTGATAGCTATCATCCATACTTTTTGAAATTCAACATACCTGTGAGTCAGTTCCTGCGGATCAGACGGATCTGCTCAGATTATGGAGAATTTAACAAACAAGCCCACATATTATCTCAGAGGTTTTATGAAAGACACTACCCTAAAAAATCTGTTAGAAAAGCATACCTCCGTGCTAAATATGCTCAGAGATCTCTTTTGATCAAAGAAAAAATAACGCATGAGATAGATGAAACTCTGATATGTGTGCTTCCTTTCAATGATATCAGCAATAGATTTTTTCAAAGTCTAAAAATGCATTGGCCAATAATTCAACTCCACCCTTGTTTTGATGAACATCTCATTGTTTCTTATAAAAGAGGACAAACTATTGGAGAATTTTTGTCCATATATAAATTTGAAAATAAAGCTATTGAAGCTGAACAACAGTTCACCCATGACATCTGTGGACAATGCCAATGGTGTGCTCAAGCGATAGTGGGCCCTGAATGGACTCACCCAGGTACTAATAAAACGTTTAAATCTAAGAAAAATACTTCTTGTATTAGTACTCATGTAATCTATGTGATCCAATGCCCGTGCGATCTGGTATATGTGGGAAGAACAAGTCGGAAAATTATGATAAGACTCACCGAACACAAATCCAAAATAAATACCGGTAGTCTTGAAGCACCCCTTGTACAACATTGGTTAACTCAGAAACACAAAATTACTGATTTAAAATGGAGAATTATTGACCATATTGATATGGGATGGGAGGGAGGAAATTATATTGAACGTTTGAACTTTAAGGAACAAAGAACGATTTACACACTAAATACTGTCAAACCTAATGGTCTAAACGCAGAAGTAGAATGGATGACATTAGTTTAATTAGCCTCGGGGCTTATTCTGGATGCTGATAGGTTGCGTAGCTATGAGATCATGACGCTTTTACTTTGTATAAAAAACGCCGCGGCCATGTTGCTCTGCTTGAACTAAACTACAATGATGGCAGCGAATGTGGAATCGGCATAAGAAAGGTACTTAATAAGCTATTGCTGTAAGATATAACCTAGTTTTTATCTTCCTTTACTTTATATGGGTTAGAAATGTTACCCTATGAGGTGTTGGTAAAAATATTTCTAGTAATTACGATATATTTCTCTTCTCTATCAGGGGATTACCTTGACAAAGCCTTGTATGGCGAAACATAGCCTATGTCGGTGAAGAACCCCTGCTATGCTCTGATAATGAGATGAGTATTATCTCTTAAGTTATTTTGTAAATTAAATAAAAATAAATTAATTAATAAGATTTGAGATAAAAAATCTGACCGATGAAGACTTTAGTGCAAGTTATACTGTGAATGAAGTCTTTCTCACAGTTTGTACTGCTGAGGTCATAAACGAATATATTAACTCTAATTGAGGCTTAGTTTTTGATGCTTCCTCGGATGGATGCCATCCAGTCCCGGGGATTTATAGCTCTTAAGCCTATCAATCTGTCTACACATCTCCTCTAGACTGACCGTCAATCCTGTCAGATTTCCATCTTTATTTCCAGCATATAGCCTGATGAGTATGCTGTGTAAATCTCTTCTGTAAATATAGATGCAAAAAAATGTGTTTAGTTTGTTGGCGATTGCTTTGTCCTCATTTAGCGCTCCCTTTATTCCATGGTCATCCAACGGTCCCAGCGTTTCCTTCGCAGGTCGTTTCCCCTTAATATATCGAAAGAACGGCTTGAAGTTCTTCGCCTCCTTGGCTATTTTTTCCTCATAGTCCCTTTTGGCCCCTTTTACCATGTAGAATTTGAAAAGAAATACAAGTGCATTTAAATTGAATTCTAAAATAAACCGGGAGCCAATGAAGACTCTGAAGCAGAGGGGTCACATGGTCAAATTTACGTTTTCTAAAGATCAGCTTCACAGCAGTATTCTATTAGCATCGGAGTATTTACATTGGAATTCTATGAGCATCAGAGTATTTACCTCACCATCCCATGGTAGAAACCTCTATTGCAGCTTTGTAAAAAACAGTGTTAGTGCCCTACAAAATTAAAAGAATACCTCTGGAGGTGGAAACCACTATGAGCAATTGGTTGAAGAAACAAGATGTGTAGTTCTTTTGCAACAGCTTTTAAAACCTTGTATATCATTGGCAGAAATGTGTGGTGAGTGGTGACAGCTATGTAGAAAAAGTAGATACATGTAACAACAGAGCACTTTATAATAATTTTTTATTATTATTATTCATTGCAATATCTTCATTTAAGCAAAAGTTACCAAGATGGAGGCATAACTTTTCATCAAACTGTTGTATATGTAAAAGAAAGATACATCACCTGTGAGGAAGAAGTAGGAAAGCTCCTAGTGAAGAAAGTGCCCCAGGTTAAATGGAGACCAAAATATAAACCCCATCCCCCCCTCCCCCAGTAGTGAGGAGGTGACAATAAACAATTTAAAGTGGGATTGGGATTTGTATTTATTTAATCTGAACTTTCTATACCTTCTTTAACTACCTAAGTAGAGCATTCAAATGGTAGATGAAATTGTCTATAACCCTTTGGGAAGGAACATGGACCACTGCAATACCTCAGGGAAAACAAACCTTTGTATTTTTAGGTTTCCACAGGATGTCCCTTGGTAAGTTTGGGAACTGGCAGAGCTCCTTGTTTGACATCCATGCTTTTCTTTGGCAAGTACACTTCCACCACATTTCTTTTTGAGCTTCTCTCATCTTCTATTTGCATTCCTGGAGTGTTGAAAGTTATTCTGGCTCTCTCTTACTGGGGTTTGATTCTCCTTTTCAGTTGCTGAGGACATCCTTGCCATCATATAGTTCCAAAAATGGGAATTACTGTGAATTCCCTAACAAAGAGCACCAAGAATATATAGCAAGAGGGATCTAAAATATTATCTGAAACTTGTCCCATATTTTCCACCAAATTCTATAAATAGTGCACAAATTTACATGCAAAAAATTGTGTGCAATTTTGAGATGCACTTTGAAATAAATTGGCTTATAAGCTAATTAGGCCCTGATTCTAGTAACGGTGTTCTAAGGCCCTCCTTTAATAATAATAATAAAAATAACTTTATTTTTATATACCGCAATACCACAAACAGTTTAGAACGGTTTACAGAGGAAGAGACTGTATATAGACAGTGATATTACAAAAAACTTTCAAAATTACATTAGCATGATAAGATTAATCAGATTTTTCCTGGAAGTGTTTTAGAAGTATATCAAGGTAGAAATGGAGTCAGAGAAATTTATCAAAGAGATAAGTTTTGATTGACTTCCTAAAAGTTTGGTAAGAAAGTGCGTTTGAGATAAAGTTGGTTAAACATTTATTCCATTAGCCTGCTTGGAATGATAATGTTCTATCGAGGAATCTCTTGTAGGGACAGCCCTTCAAGGATGGAAATGTGTGTACAAGTTGTGCCTGGAAATTTGAAATGATGGGATTGATAGATTGGGGATGAACCTGTTATGGTTTTGAAGCAAAGGCAAGCAAACTTAAAAATAACCCTTGCTTCCATGGGCAGCCAGTGTCGTTTTTTGTAATACAGGCTTACATGATTTGATTTCTTGAGACCATAGATGAGATGGGCTGCAGCATTCTGAATGATTCTCAGTCGTTTGATGATTTTCTTAAAGGATCCCAAGTATGTAATATTGCAATAGTCTAAGATACTTAAGATCAAAGATTGAACTAGCAGTGGAAAAGAGAAGATATCAAAATAGTGTTTGATGGTACGAAGATTCCATAAAGTGAGACTGATTTACTAAGCCGGGAAGCAGCATTGGAGCATTTAGTGCTCCAGGCTATGGTAGAAAACCTCTATCACGACTTAAAAAAGGGGGTAAGTTAAGCAGTGGTAGGCATTCTACTGCTGCCTAATTTAATTGTTTTAATTGGTTATATATGGCACAGTAATTGACCATGTTGTTTAAACCCAATTAAAAAATGACTAAAAAGAATGGAGGTGTCTAAGGGCACCTCCAAAACAGCTGCCATTCTCCCATCTATAGACACACTTTATGACACCTAATGCCACTGTAGGCGTGGCTAATGCTGGAAGTACAGTTAGGTGTCATAAAATGCTTTTGTAGTCACAATTCCTGAGAAAGGTAGGCGCCAGAAATATAGACCTTTAAAACCCTGGCATACATTTCCAGCGCCTACCTTTCATGAAGCCGCAATTCTAGAAATGGCACTGTTGTGTGTTGGACACGTGAGCAGCAGCCGCCAACAGTGGTGTTTATAGAATCCAGCCCTTAGTGCCAGTAATTGGGCACTGTGATAGGGTGAAGTTCCTTTCCTGGGCCAGCGGAGGGAGCTGAGCAGTGGAGCTCATTGAGCCTGAGTGAAGAGTTAATTTGCATAATGAGCTGCAAGTGCTGCTGGGAGCTGTCCACTCACCCTGATTGTGGTGCTGAAAAGAACAGCTCCCAGCACAGAAAGACCAGAAGCAAGAAGCTCCTTCGGGAGGAGAAATGGCCACAGACGCTGCAGAAGACCTAGAGGGCTAATGGAAGGTTAGGAAGGACCCTGAAGCCTGGAGTGTTGAGGAGTCCAGGGAGGACCTCGGAACGACAAGGAGATTGGAAAGACCTGGTCAGGGATTTTAAGGAAATGAATGTAGAATGTGCGTATAACCCTTTATTTATGATTTTACAAAGGGTGTGGATATGTAATGGGTAATACCGCTTGACCTGGTCACATGATGACTACAAAAGCATTCACTTTAAAGTAGAGATAAAGTTGAACCTTTTGGCAATTCTTGGTAAACTAACATATGTCTCTATAACATCAGATCGTTAGTCATCCCATGGAAAATTTTTACTTGTATATTGGTGTGACTGTTCACCAGATTGATAGAGTTATAGAGTGGAACAGACGAATGGTTAGTGCAACGGCTGCTGAGGTCCTGGGGAGCTGGATTCACTTTCCACTACAGCTCCTTGTGACCCTGTGCAAGTCACTTAACCTTCCATTGCTCCTCAGACTATGATCTCACTAAGGACAGAAAGAGTACCTGCTTATAATGTGTATAGTGCTGCATATTTTATTTATTTCTTCGCACATAACCTGTACAAGCTCTAGGCGACATTACAGAGGAAGGGGTTAGGATAAGGGTAGGGAGGACTTTGGAAGGTTGAAAAGAGTCAAGAGAGAATAGAAATAGAAGGGAGGAACCATTAAACAATAGAATTCTGGGGAAATTTAAATGATAAAATTAAACAAAGGGGTAAAACCAGGAAATGAAAATAAAAATAGTTCATAAACTGGAAATAAAATTGAAAAATAAAATCAAAACAGTCTAAACAGAAGTCCAGCTTGAAATGTCTTCACTGCTTAGGCTGCCAATTTCCCAAGACAGCTACATGACAGGTAGGTCTCAAAGCAGCCAAGGCAAGCAACCCAAGACTGGAGAAGAAGTCCACAGAGGCAGGCAACTATCCTTGACATGCCACATCAGCTGGGCTTCTGCCACAATTGTCCTCAGTGCATCAACTGCAGGCGCCAGCCGATCCTCGCTGATATTAGAAGTTCGCAAAGGCCACAGGCCAGGGAGAGAAAGAGGATCCAGCAGTCAGCCATCCCCGACAGGGCTGTCCCACCGGTTGCACGCTGCATCATATGTCTAGTAGTGCTATAAAATGATGAGTAGCAGTAGCCTGCTTATCTGGCCTTAAGATTGAAAGGTTCCCAGTGCTCTTGCTTCAGTTCTTGAAATATTCAGAGTTTCCCATCAGATGAAAACAGTAGACAACGATTCCAACTTTGTGAAAACCTTCTTTGTAACTGGACAGAATGATGATAACAAAGATGAAGATGCAAGTGATAAAATTAGACAGCACAACTTCTAATGCAGATGGTAATGACAATAATGATGGTAAAGCATTCTTCACTATACATAAGTCAAGTGTTTCAGAAATTTCCATGATCAAAACCTGCAGACCAAGTCAGAAGCTGAAGCACTGGGAGCAGAACCGCAGAAGATGGGAAATAGGGATGGAGGTATGGTAGACCTAAATGATTTTCAGAGGACTGTGTTCATGAGTAGCTAGGTAAACTAATGAACATAAGAATTGCCACTGCTGAGTCAGACCAGTAGTCCATCGTGCGGCCCTCTGGCCAAAGACCAGCACCCTAACTGAGACTATCCCTACCTGAGTACGTTCCAGTTAAGCAGGAACTTGTCTAACTTTGTCTTGAATCCATGGAGGGTGTTTTCCCCTATGACAGACTCTGGAAGAGCATTCCAGTTTTCTACCACTCTCTGGCTGAAGAACTTCCTTATGCTTATACGGAATCTATCCCCTTTCAATTTTAGAGAGTGCCTTCTCGTTCTCCCTACCTTGGAGAGGGTGAACAACCTGTCTTTATCTACTAAGTCTATTCTCTTCAGTACCTTGAATGTTTCGATCATGTCCCCTCTCAATCTCCTCTGTTCGAGGGAGAAAAGGCCCAGTTTCTCTAATCTTTCACTGTACGGCAACTCCTCCAGCCCCTTAACCAAATTAGTTGCTCTTCTCTGGACCCTTTCAAGTTCTGTGCCCTTCTTCATGTACGGTGACCAGTGCTTGACGCAGTACTCCAGGTGAGGGGCTGGATGACATATATCCAAGGGTACTGAAGGAATTTAGTGAAGTTCTGGCAGCTCTGCTGGCTGACCTTTTCAATGCTTCTCTAGAATCAGGAGTGGTACCGGAGGAATGGAGAAGGGTGGATGTGGTCCCTCTCCACAAAAGTGGCAGTAAGGAAGAGGTAGGGAAGTACAGGTCAGTAAGTCTGACTTCTGTGGTAAGTAAATTAATGGAAACACTTTTAAAATAGAGAATAGTGGAGTTTCTGGAAGCCAGTGGTGCTGGCAGGAGAGAGGGAGAACACTGTGGAGTATGTGGTTTTTCAAAATAGTGCAGAAAAAGCCTCAAAACATATGCAGCAATAATTACGAACTTTGTGACAGGCTGCCAAAATTCTATCATGGGTATAAAACACTCCACTCACAAAACACCACACATAACTCACAAAGGGACATTCCACTAGTGTACACACTCTCAAAAATGAACACAAAACAAGAACAAAACTTAGCTGTCCACTGAAGACTTTAGCTTAGGAAATTAGAGGACTATTTAAAAAAAGCACCACATTGAAAACTGTTGGCGTTGAAACACTGATCTTTGGGAAATACTCAATGGACAGCTAAGTTTTGTTCTTGTTTTGTGTTCATTTTTGAGAGGGTGCACACTAGTGGGATGTCCCTTCTGTTTCTACCTTGGTCCAGGGCGCAAAATGCTCCTACACTGTTCCGACACTCATGGAATTCCTCTGAGTGTTGGAGCAGCGTTGGAGCATTTTAGCGCCCCAGGACATGGTAGAAACCTCTTTCGCAGCTTAGTCAAAGAGGGCCTTTCATATTATTAATTATGCTTATTTTCATTTATATATATTGGGCTTATTATGTAATTACTTCTTTTACTTTTGCTCATTCTTTAATTATTTTATATCATTTAATTTTAGCAATTGTCTTTGAACTACTATCAGTTAAGTAGAATTAAATTAAATCCAAGTACCATATGAATTATATGTAGACAAGTGGAAAATGGAGTACTTAGGCCCTCTTTGACTAAGCTGCAGTAGAGGTTTCTACTGCAGCCTAGGGCGCTAAATGCTCCGATGCTCAAAGGTAGAAACCCCAAAAGATGACAAATTTATTTTATTTTATTAGTTATTTATATCAGAATATGTAAGGAAACGTAAAAGCATTCTAAAGACAATCTCATGGGGAAAGGTAGCAATGGAAAGGCAAATGGATGGGTGGTCAGAGGGTAGTAAAGTGGTATAATTTATGGTTTATAATATGATAGGAAACCGAGATCTTTAAGTCCTCTCTGGTGAGAGTCAAAATAGTTCATCGTTTTAACTTTCTACAAAGCTTTCCAAATTTCCCAAACCCCCCCCCCCCCCCCAAATAGCCCCATATTTCGTACAGTGGTGCCTCGCATAACGGTCGCCTCGCACAGCGGACGCTGCGCACAACGAACTTTATGTCGTGATCCGTATAACGTACTTCGTTTCACACAACAGTCGCCCGAGCTGCATCCTTCCGGGGTTCCTGCGGGGTTGGATCGCAGCGGGGTTGGTCGAGGGTAGTCTCCTTCTCCTTACCTGCCCTGTCGCAGCACACAGCCGAACGGAAATCTTCCCGATGTCAGCGCTGACGTCGGAGGGAGGGCTTAAGCAAAGCCCTCCCTTCCTCCGACGTCAGCGCTGACATCAGGAAGACTTCCGGTCGGCTGTGTGCGGCTGCGGCAGGGCAGGTAGGAAGAAGGCAATGGCGAACGAAAGAGGGGGGAGGGGGCGGTCCGCCCCGAAGAATGTGCACAGCTGGTCAGGTCCCCCGATCGACCGACAACAGGCCCGGCCGACAAACCTCCCTGCCCTGTAGCCGCGAATCTAAATTACCTCTTACAGCAGCTTCAATAATCCAGCTGCTGTAAGAAGGTAATTTAGATTCGCGCTACAGGACAGGGAGATTTGTCCGACCGGGCCTGTTCTGTTGTCGGTCAGGTGCAAAAGCGCCACAAAGGTGGAGGCAGGGAGGGAGGAAAGGTGGAGTGGAGAAGAAAAGACGCTTAAGGGGGGAGAAGGCCGCTGAAAGCACATGTTGGAGCAGGGGATGAGAGGGAGGGAGAGAAGGGGAAATATTGGACAAGGGCAGAAGGGATGCTAAATCATAGGGTGACAGGCAGAGAGAACAACAGGAAAAAGAGTGGAAGCAATCTTGAACCCTGAGGGTGAGGGCAGAGAGAGGTGGTGAGATGATTGATCATGGGGAGAGGGACAAAAGGGAATAGAGATGGGATAGGAAGATAGTGGAAGTAAAAGGACAGGGAGATGTATGTTTTTAGATGTATCTAAATAATAACAAAAAATTTATCTTTTTTATGTCATCTTAGCATATTTTATGCTGCAGAACGAATTATTTTTTTTTACATGTATTCCTATGGGAAAACGCGTTTCACATAACGAACGTTTCACATAACAAACTTGCTCCTGGAACCAATTAAGTTCGTTGTGTGAGGCACCACTGTATTCCGTTTCCCCTTCCCCTTTCTAGGTCAACATTCTACCCCCAACCTCCCCTATTCTGGAATCTTTTCTTTCTACAGCAGGGGCTGATCCAAAACCCAGCTGTGAGCGGTGACAGCACCAGTAGATTGACTGGAGAAAATGCCTGCATATGTTCCAATCCAAAGCCAACCTCCTGGAGAGAAGTCAGCCGAGGGTAGGCTACAATGGGACCCTGGAGTGAGCACCTAACCCCCTACTTGTCGTGTTTGTCTATTGATTATTAGATCGTAAGTTCTTCTGAGCAGGGACCATGTTCTAATGTACAGCACTGTGTATGTCTAGCAGCACTATAGAAATGATAAGTAGTAGTAATAGTAGCAGAGCATGCATTAATCCATCTATATTAACAATTTCTACTGTACTGATTTCGCTGCCACAGTTGAGCTCTGGACAATGCAGTTTCTTCTATACCGCAAATTTTCAACTAGGATTCAATGCGGTTCACAATAAGATTTGTTGAGATTTACACTTCTCCCTCCATATTCGTGGTTTCAGCATTCACGGTTTCAATTATTTGCGGTTTTTAGCTTGCTGGCTCCTCCCCCTCCCCCCTCCCCCAATTACATCAGCTTGCATAGAGAAATTGCTGATTCCCAGCACTTTCTTTACAATGTTTTGCCTCTCCTTCAGGAATAGGCCAGTCTCCCACCATGTTAAGAACATAAGAACTGCCATCTCTGGATCAGACCTTCAGTCCATCAAGTCCGGCGATCCACACACGCGGAGGCCCAGTCAGGTGTACACCTGGCATAATTTTAGTCACCCATATCCCTCTATGCCTCTCGTAAGGAGATGTGCATCTAGTTTGCTTTTAAATCCTAGAAAGGTGGATTCCGCAATAACCTCCTCTGGGAGAGCATTCCAGGTGTCCACCACTCGTTGCGTGAAGCAGAACTTCCTGATATTTGTCTTGGACTTGTCCCCCCTTAGCTTCAGTCCATGTCCTCTTGTCCGTGTCACATTGGACATTGTAAATAATTTTTTTTCCTGCTCTATTTTGTCGATTCACGGTTTCACCATATTCACAATGGTTTTTAATAGAAAACAGCGAATAACATATGAAAAAGTTATTCACGGTTTTTCTGTATTTGCGGGTCTGTTAATCCCCTATCATAGTGAATACGGAGGGAGAAGTGTACAGTAGGATGTGGTGTGGATTCATGGCAAGAATACTTGAATAGAGGACATGAACACTGGTTGGAGGGGGAGCATTGCCTTCTCTAAAGCCTTCCCAAACTCTATTCTTTTTTTTTTTTTTTAACCTAGCAGCTCTTTCCTATTCCTATTTTTTCCACCTCACTGGGAACCATGCTGTAATCTAGTACCATGATAAACAGCAATTCTATGTTATATGGGAACATAAGAACATAAGAAGTTGCCTCCACTGGGTCAGACCAGAGGTCCATCCTGCCCAGCGGTCCGCTCCCACGGCGGCCCATCAGGTCCGCGACCTGTGAAGTGCTTTCTGACCACTTCTATAACCTACCTCCAGTTCTATCTGTACCCCTCTATCCCCTTATCCTCCAGGAACCTATCCAAACCTTCCTTGAACCCCTGTATAGAGTTCTGGCTTATCACCTCCTCCGGAAGCTTGTTCCATGTGTCCACCACCCTCTGGGTAAAAAAGAACTTCCTAGCATTTGTTCTAAACCTGTCCCCTTTCAATTTCTCCGAGTGACCCCTAGTGCTTGTGGCTCCCCACAGTTTGAAGAATCTGTTCTTATTCACTTTCTCTATGCCCTTTAGGATTTTGAAGGTTTCTATCATGTCCCCTCTAAGTCTCCTCTTCTCCAGAGAGAACAGCCCCAGCGTTTTTAACCTGTCAGCGTATGAGAAATTTTCCACACCTTTTATCAGTTTAGTCGCCCTCCTCTGCACTCCCTCGAGTACCGCCATGTCCTTTTTGAGGTACGGCGACCAGTATTGAACACAGTACTCCAGGTGCGGGCGCACCATTGCGCGATACAGCGGCATGATGACTTCCTTCGTCCTGGTTGTGATACCCTTTTTGATGATGCCCAGCATTCTGTTTGCTTTCTTTGAGGCTGTCGCACACTGCGCCGATGGTTTCAGTGATGTGTCGACCATCACCCCTAGATCCCTTTCAAGGTTACTCACCCCTAGCCGTGTTCCCCCCATTTTGTAGCTGAACATCGGGTTCTTTTTCCCTACATGCATGACCTTGCATTTCTCTACGTTAAAACTCATTTGCCACTTTTTTGCCCATTCTTCCAGTCTCGTTAGGTCCCTTTGCAGGTTTTCACAGTCTTCCGTGTTCCTAACCCTGCTGCAGAGTTTGGTGTCATCAGCAAATTTGATAACCTCACATTTTGTCCCCGTCTCCAGATCATCAATAAATATATTGAACAATAGAGGTCCCAGCACCGACCCCTGCGGAACTCCGCTCGTGACCCATTGCCAGTCTGAGTATTGGCCCTTTACTCCAACCCTCTGTTTCCTGCCTGCCAACCAGTGTTTGATCCATCGGTAGATATCCCCTTGCACCCCGTGGTTCCACAGCTTTTTTAGTAGCCTAAATCAGTCTATTATTCCCTCTGAATGTTTAGTAGCATGATGAAATGTCATGTTTACTGTGCTATAAATACGGAAGAAAAAAAAAAGCAGTGCCGCATTCTAGAAACTGCAAGATTAACCATTGGCGAAGATCATCCCTGAATCTAATAGTATGTTTCAGGAATGTGGTAAAAGGGGCAGCTCTTGGGGTTTGTGAACACAAAACCTTAGCTGGAAAGAATAGTGATTATACAGCATGGAAGAACAGAAATAACTTGTACAAAACCCAAATCTTGCTGGGGTGGGAAAGGTAGTCATTCACAGTGAAAAGAGCCAAGGTTATAGAATTTCAACATTCTAGAAAGAAGAGTGTCTTTGCCTACCTCTATGGCATGGCATAAGATGTCTGAGAGTCTACTTAGTTCTTTCACTGCTTTTCTTTTATAGATTGTTTTTGGAACAAACTTTAACTTCAGGTAGAACTACTGGTTAGGTACAGTGTCCCATTATAAAAGAGATAATTAAAGATAAGCAGGGCTGCTCTATTCTACTGAAGGCTGAAATTGATCATGCGTTATATACTTTTCTTAATATTTATGTTTCTAACATGGAGCAAAGAGTTGGGGGAGGATTATATGAAAGTGGATGTGCTACTTTGGGACAAGGCAGAGGACCATCTACTCATTGGTGGAAGGTGGACTTTGTTTGCAGTATATCCAAGTTTGCGACTCTTTGAAGAAATAGACTGCCTGGACCCAGCTTACAGCGATCCCTTCTGAACTGAGGGATGGAGAGGAGCTATGAGCAAGGGCAAGAGGGGGAGAGTTATAATTTTATGGTTTTAAGGGTTACCTTCAAAAGCTAATCATAAAATGCATTGAGCTAATCCAATAAAAAATGTACTACCTTATTTCCTTTATTTTTTGTTTTATTTTTATATATTACCTTTAAAAGTGGACTAACACAGTCACCATACCATTTTACTCATAGTTTTAGGGCAATGTGCATTGTACCGAATAATTACAGTGTGATACCGTGAGTGGGACCCAGACAGGATACCATGTAATAGGTTAAGGTGAACAAAATTAACATTTATTAATGCTATTAGGAAATGGGGTCCTGTTTGGTTCAAAGGTGAAGGAGAAATCAAATGCACCATGAATATACAAGGGGCATTCAATAATGATTCTACCTCAGTAAGACAGGAAAGAGTTTTTAAAAATTTGTTTTGTTTTTCAATATAGTTCCCTGATAGCTCCGTACACTTCATCCACTTTTCCTGCAATGACTTCATCCCCTTTGAAAAGAAACCTTCTGTTTGACCTTCAAACCAGGATGTCACAACTTCCTTGACGTCTTCATCACTTGAAAAACACTGTCCACGGAAAGATTTCTTCAAAACACAGAACAGGAAATAATCCAAATGAACCAGGTCAGGACTGTAGGGTACTGCTGAAACCCACATTCTACACTGAAAAACAATTCACTTGGTCTTCACAGAGCATCTCCAAGTTCTCCTGATAGCACTGGAGCCTTGTGGCCTTCTGACATGGCATCAGCATTCTTGGAACCCATCTAACCTTGAACATGCCCAACCTTTCATAAATTATTTTCCAAACTGTACCTGTAGCTGCAGAAACCCTGAGGTATAACCCAGCTTCACGAGGAGAAAGAGGGTAAGAGGTGCCCAGGGCAGTGGTACCCCCATACCCTCCTCTCCCCCCACCGCACTTCTTCCATGCCACCCCCACTCCTTCTGCATCCCCTATGCCACACTCTCACCCTCCCTTCCCACCCCATACCTCTTAAAATCTTCACTAGTGAGAGCAGCTTCTCTGGCCTGCTGCTCGTACTGGCGTTGGCTTTCCCTCTGACATCACTTCTTGATCTTGCGACCCAGAAGTGATTTCATAGGGAGCCAGGCCAGCATGAGCAGTAAGCTCACATTAGCAAAGATGTAAAGTGGTACATGGGGCAGGAAAGGAAGGAAGGGCACGAGCATGGCTTGGGAGAGGTGCTGGCACATCCCACTAAGACGGTGCCCGGGGTGGTCCGCCCCCTCCCCTTACTATGCCACTATGAGGGGGGGGAGCATCTTTAAACTTATCAGAGATTTTCCATGCTATGAAAAAAGAGACCAATTTTCCCAACGAAATTCAAATTTGTGACCAACTGACTTTCCCACCAAAATTCAAATTAGTGACCAACGTACTGCCCTGTTCCCAATCAGGTCAGTGGACCCACTATTTATAAAGACAAACTTCAGACCTCACAGCATACTGTGAAGAAAGCCAAAGCATGATGGCTGAAACATCAGTTTCTATCTGACAAAACGCAGTGCGAACCAGAAACCTGCAACAAGCACAATGTCAGCTGTGGAAACCCTGAGAGAATATATAACCCAGCTTCACAGGGAGAACATTTTAAACTCATCGGAGACTTTTTGACTCTATGAAAAAAAAGAGGCCAACTGATTTTCCCACCAAAATTCAAATTTGTGACCAACAGCCTACCCTGTTCCCAGTCAGGTCAGTGGACCCACTATTTATAAAAACAAACTGCAAATCTCACAGCATACCTTGAAGAAAGCCATAGCATGATGGCTGAAACTTCAGTTTCTATGTGACAAGACGCAGCGAGACTCGGAAACCTGCAACAAGCAGGATATGTGGCAACTGTTGCTTCTTGCAACTTCTTATAAAATTTGCTTTCCACGCCTGTCTTGTGTATTGTATGACAAACATGGGTTGTTGGGAGTTTTTTCTTGCAGCCCCTTACAAACTGTTTCATGCTTCTCTCAGGTATGGCTCTGATGACACACAGTGATCTCATCTTTAGTGTCATACTGCAACATCAATCAGCCTTATATGGTCTGCAACACCCAGGGCAAAACAGATCTTCCCCAGATTTCTAGGATCCTGCCATGATACATACCTCCTTTCACACTCTGGAATCTATGAGGAGTTTGAAAGTGGCCAGATCACTTGGTTGTTCAGTAAGCCTTGCACTACCTCCTACTCACACCTCTCCCTGCAAAAGTGACGAAGTTCCTCTGCCCTCACAAAGCATTCAATGCATATCCATAGGCATCCTTGTAGTGCCTTCACTCCATAGCTCATATCATCTTGCTCACCTTTTAGCTGTTCTATGCTTCTTTCCATCCCACATAGATGATGGGTGTATCCTCAAAGGAGGTGCTTATGACTGTCCTAGTGGCACCCCATACTGATAATGAGGAGCAATAAAATAGGGCCCACCGCCAAACCTGGGCCAACATCTAGAGAACCTTTGGCCTACTTGAAAGCCTTTCTGGTGCCTGCACCAATCAGAGGAAAAACAGCTTTATAGGCTGGACAAATTCTTTCACATTTTCATGGCCTGCTGCATGTTCTACAGTTTTAAACTAAGGCACAGAGAGCCCCTTCCAGACAGAGTGAAGGTAACAGACCAGGACATAGAGGAGGATGTAAAACCATTCACACAGGAGCTAGGCCAGGCAGCAAGAAATCAACCTTACATAGGCATCTTCAGTGATGGTAAATGAGTATAGTTTCAGCAAAACATTCCTATCCCCTACCCCCGCTTCCTCTCAACAATGACAGCAGTGCTCATTATCCTTGTTGTCCCATCTTCCCACATGTGGCATTACTACCTCTTTTCTCTCCTTTCTGGACAGTTCCACCATCCACCCTTTGTAAACCCCAGTTGCCATTTTGTTCTAGAGAGCTGGATAGGTTCATACTGCTCTCAGATGAGCTTGATGATATATCATCTGGCAGGCCAGCTTTTCATGCAGTCCCACGAGGCCCTTCAGTGCATTGGCATGCACAGGCTGCACATACTATAATAGCACAGAGTTGCTCAACATACGGTATGTGTACCCATAGGGGTATGTGAGCTGCTTGTTGGAGGTATGCGGCACTGCACAAGTCTCCTGCCCCCCTTCCTCCTTAATGGCCACCACCGCCGAGGATTACATACCCTCCTTATTGCCCGACCACCCCGCCCCCTCCGCCAAAGCCACTGTCGCCACCAGGGATCCCTTGCTCTCCTTCCTGTCCACCCCCCTCCACCGAAGCCGACCCAGAAGGCTTCCCTCCAATGTCAGAGCTGATATCAGAAGAAAGCCTTCCGGGTCAAAGGGAGATCCCAGTAGCCTCCTTCCAGGTGGGATGTTCCTTCCTGCCTTCAGTGGCATCTGCTACAGGGACATGTCAGTGGCTCTTTCATGCTGTACGTGACTGACTCAGAAACCTTCTCTCCGACGTCAGAGCTGACGTCAGAGGGAAGGCTTATGGGTCAGCCACATGCAGTGTGTGAACCACTGCTCGTGCATCCCTGCAACAAGTGCCGCTGAAGGCAGAAGGAGCAGCCCAGCTGGATGGCCCTGAAAAAAGCAAGCGAGCCCTGGAGCGAGCAAGTAAGGGACAGAGGGGACATGATCTGGGACAAAGGGAGAAAAGGAGGGGGGAAGGAGAGCATTGGATCATTGGAGGGGCACAATTTTGGAACAAAGACTAGAAGGCAGGGAGGGGGGCATGAACTCAGGACACAGAAGGAAGGGAGGAAGAGGTGATGTAGGCAGCTGTCCAGGCCTACTTTGGTAATGAGACCTCGAACGCTATATACTGGTTTCAATAAGTATATGTTTATTTTATCCAATCAATAACAGCTTACAAGAATAGATCATATAGCATATAGCGTAACAGAAGGTGATGATCTCTAGGCCTAGAGGTCCTCAGATGTCTGTTCTAACTCCCTTTTTTCTTCTAAAGGCCTGGTTTTTATACTTTTCTTAGTGGCCAACACCACGTTGGTTTACATCACATGATACATCTTTATTGGCTACTTTCCTATGCATTACTGCTTAGTTACATTCTTTTATTGGCTATTCTCATCTACGTCATGTTATATGTCCACTCTGTTTACCGTAAGACCTAACCTGTTCCCCGAAATGCCTGTTTCCCCTCCATATTAGTATTTCCGAGCACAAGACCCCCTCTCCACCGTAAATATCAAGAGCTGGAGGGATTCCACATCTCAGAAGCACCTTTCAAGACAACTGAGGACCCCGCAGGAGAAAGCCACATCGAGGAGAAAGTAAGGGAGCTCGAAAGATTCATCGAGGAGGCCTACAGGCAGGCAAAAGAGCAGGATCATCAGCAGCACTGGAGCGAGGAAGCTACAGCTACACAAGATGGAGGACATGGGCCAACAGATGGAAGACAGGGGCCAACAGACGCCGAGGATGAAGGATCGCATGGAAGAGTCGTGCAAGCAGAGACGACGAAGACTGGCGAGTGCCCCGAAAGAGAAGAGCTAAACCACACCGAGGATACAGACTTGAGACCTGTGAGGAAGCTGAAGAAGGGGAAATCTGCAGTCGTCGTGGGAGACTCAATCATGAGAGAAGTGGACAGTCAAGTAGCAGGAGGGAGAGAGGATCGGCTAGTGACCTGTCTCCCAGGAGCAAGAACGAAGGACATCACCGACAGAGTCGAGAGGATCCTAGACGGAGCAGAAACAGAAGAGACAGCAGTGATAATCCACGTGGGAACAAATAATGTCAACAGGAGAAATTACAGCAGGACTACGCTAATTGAACAGTTCAAGATCCTGGGAAGGAAACTGAAGCTGAGGACACAGAAGATAGCATTCTCAGAGATTTTGCCAGTACCGAGGGCAGACGTGAAGAGGCAGTCCGAGCTACAAGCAATAAACGCATGGTTGAGGAGATGGTGCGAAGAAGAAGGATTCCTTTTTATAAGGAACTGGACAACTTTTTGGGGGAAGAACAAGCTCTTCAGGAGGGATGGACTACACCTGAGCAAGGCAGGAACGAGACTGCTAGCAAACAACGTCAAGAGAGGAATTGAGCAGGCTTTAAACTGAGAAAAAGGGGAAAGCCGATAGTTGACCTGACGTCGACGGTTCGGACAAGAGTATCCAAAGAAGATACTGAGAGGGAAAAATGCTGGGAACAGGCAAGAGACGAACAACAGAAGCTGTTGACCAACAAAAAGGACAATCAGATAAAATTAGAGGAACAGGAGAGATCAGGAAATCAGGATGCAGACGAAAAAGATACAACAAAAAATAAGGAACAAAGGAACAGAAAAGATACACCAAAAAATAAGGAAGAAGGGAACAGAAATGAGGGACCGGCAGCCCAAATAGGGGATGGTATGGGGAGCAAAACACATGTAAAACCAGCAGAGAAAAGAAAAGACCAGGACTTAAATTGCTTGTACGCTAATGCAAGGAGCCTAAAGTCCAAAATGGGAGAATTAGAAGCCATAGCCATAAAAGAAAACCTAGACATCATTGGAATCACGGAAACATGGTGGAACGAGGATAACCAATGGGACGTAGTGCTGCCAGGGTACAAACTCTATAGAAGAGACAGGACCAACAAGAAGGGTGGAGGAATAGCACTATACATAAAAGACACCATTCCCTCGTCCGGAGTGGATATAGAACCAAAGGCGGAAGGACTGGAGTCATTATGGGTCAAATTACCAGGAAAAGGTGGCCTTGACATAAGATTGGGTCTAAACTATCGTCCACCTGGACAAACGGAAGCAAACGACAAAGATCTGGCGGCAGAATTGAGGCGGGAAGGCAACAACAGGAATGTGACAGTAATGGGAGATTTCAGCTACCCCGGGATAAACTGGAGTATTGGAAACTCAAACTGTGCGAGGGAAACAGAATTCTTAGAGGCTGTGAGGGACTGCTTTATGGATCAGCTTGTCAAGGAATCAACAAGAGGAGATGCCACTCTTGACCTAATCCTCAACGGATTAGGGGGACCTGCAAAAGAAGTGGAAGTAGTAGGGCCACTGGGAAACAGTGATCACAACATGATCCAGTACAAATTAGGAGTAAGTACAACAAAAGGGAAAAGAACCACAGTGACAACGCTCAACTTCAAGAAAGGGAACTATGATGCTATGAGAGCAATGGTAAGAAAAAAACTTAGAAACAGCTCAAGGAAAACAGAAACTGTAGAGCAAGCCTGGTCTCTATTCAAGGGCACAGTGCAAGAAGCACAACATATGTACATCCCCATATTTAGAAAAGGGTGCAAAAAAAACCGAACAAAAGACCCCGCATGGATAAAGATGAGGTGAAGAAAGCGATAGGAGACAAAAAAATCATTCTGGAAATGGAAAAAGGACCAGACTGGGGAAAACTGGGATGAACACAGGAAAGGCCAAAGAGAATGTCACCAAGTGGTTAGGAGAGCGAAAAGAGAATACGAAGAGAGACTGGCCAGGGAGGCAAAAAACTTCAAATCATTCTTCAGATATGTTAAGGGGAAGAAACCGGAGAGGGAGGAAGTAGGACCGTTGGATGATGGAGATAAAAAGGGAGTGATAAAGGAGCAAAAAGAGGTAGCTGACAGGTTAAACAAATTCTTCTCGTCAGTCTTCACAAGCGAGGACACATCCAATGTACCGGAACCCGATGTGATCTTCCATGGTGATCAAGAAGAAAAACTGTCGGCAATAGAGGTGAGCCATGAGGATGTCCTCCAACAGATAGATAGATTGAAAAGCGACAAATCACCAGGCCCAGACGGAATCCACCCTAGGGTACTAAAAGAACTAAGAAATGAGATAGCGGAAATACTCCAACGAGTTTGCAACCTATCCTTGAAAACTGGAGAGATACCGGAGGACTGGAAGATAGCAAATGTTACACCTATCTTTAAAAAGGGGTCAAGAGGAGACCCGGGAAACTATAGGCCGGTAAGTTTGACATTGGTTCCAGGCAAGATGGTAGAAGCACTGATAAAGGACATCATCTGTGAGCACATCGAAAAAAATGGGCTGTTGAAAGCGAGCCAACATGGCTTCTGCAAGGGAAGATCGTGCCAAACAAACTTACTGCACTTCTTCGAGGGGGTAAACAGCCATTTGGACAAAGGGGAACCTGTAGACATCATCTACCTTGACTTCCAAAAGGCCTTTGACAAGGTACCCCATGAGCGGTTACTTAGGAAGCTGTGGAACCACGGGGTGGAAGGGGACGTACACAGATGGGTCAAACACTGGTTGGCAGGCAGGAGACAGAGGGTTGGAGTGAAGGGTCACTACTCGGGCTGGAGGAAAGTCACGAGTGGAGTTCCGCAGGGGTCTGTACTTGGACCGCCGCTGTTCAATGTATTTATTAATGACCTGGAAACGGGGACGAAATGTGAAGTTATAAAATTTGCGGATGACACTAAACTCTGTAGAAGGGTCAGAACTACGGAAGAGTGTGAGGACCTACAAAGGGACCTAAGCAAACTGGAGGAGTGGGCGAATAAATGGCAGATGAAATTCAATGTAGGGAAATGCAAGGTCATGCATATAGGGAGAAAGAACCCGATGTTCAGCTACCAAATGGGGGGATTAGTATTAGAGGGAAGTAACCTTGAAAGAGATTTGGGTGTACTGGTGGATACAACAATGAAGTCAACGACGCAATGCGCAGCAGCCGCGAAGAAGGCGAATAGAATGTTGGGTATTATTAAAAATGGTATTACGACCAGAAAAAAAGAAGTCATCCTGCCGTTGTATCGGGCAATGGTGCGCCCGCACCTGGAGTACTGTGTTCAGTATTGGTCACCGCACCTTAAGAAGGATATGGCAATACTTGAGAGGGTCCAGAGGAGAGCGACACGAATGATTAAGGGCATGGAAAACCTTTCATACACTGAAAGATTGGAGAAGCTGGAGCTCTTCTCCCTGGAAAAGCGGAGACTCAGAGGAGACATGATAGAGACCTACAAGATCATGAAGGGCATAGAGAAAGTGGAGAGAGACAGATTCTTCAAACTTTCAAAACATAAAAGAACAAGAGGGCATTCGGAAAAATTAGAAGGGGATAGATTCAAAACAAATGCTAGGAAGTTTTTCTTTACTCAGCGGGTGGTGGACACCTGGAATGCGCTTCCAGAAGATGTAATAGGGCAGAGTACGGTACTGGGGTTTAAGAAAGGATTGGACAATTTCCTGTTGGAAAAGGGGATAGAGGGGTATAGATAGAGGATTATTACGCAGGTTCTGGACCTGTTGGGCCGCCGCGTGAGCGGACTGCTGGGCACGATGGACCTCAGGTCTGACCCGGCAGAGGCATTGCTTATGTGCTTATGTGCTTATGACACTGTAGATGATATCTCTTGAGAATTCTATCTTCGGACCATGGTCTGTTTATCTTTTCATGGTATCTGGCTGGGTGGGCCTGATGCCAGACCGCAGCATCAGGACCTGTTATTTTCTCTCAAGTTTCACTGACACAGTAGCTAACTTTTCTTAAAACCTGGGTATTTCTTCATTCTTGCATGTTTTCTGGTAAATTGTATGCAATATCTTTTTACAGTTAATCTACTGTTTCCATCAGCTGCAGAGATAAGATACTAGTTGCAGGGGGAGAGAAAGGTTTTTGTAGAGAGAACAGTTTCTGTGAGCTTATGGTTTTCCCTTGTCCCACTTCACCTGGTTTAATAATGTCAGGACTTAAAGGGATTCTTCCAGAGGGATTCTTCCAGAGCTTCCATGCTTTTTCTTCTTTCCATCTCCCTCCTCCTCTCAGAGGGCACTAACTTGGGACATAGGAGGGAGGGAATAGGAAGGGAGAATTGTTGGGCATGAGTGTAGAGAGGGAAAGAGATGGTGCACATGGGGAAAGGAAAAAATAGGAAAATTGGGCATAGAGAGAGAGGAGTGAGGTAGAGATGCATGGGGTATAGAAGGATGAGAGGGAGAAATGTTGGATATGGTGGTGGAGAGGGAACAGAGGGACAGATTGAAGGGGATGCAAGGGAGAGGAATGTTGGACATAGTGATGGAGGGAAAGATGTGGCATTGTGCTGGAGAGGGGTGATAGAAGGAGAAATGGGCATGGGGCTGGTGGGCAGTGATGAAAAATGCTGCACATGATCGGAGGATGAGATAGGGAGAAATGTTGGATGTAGCAGTAGAGGGGGTAAGAGAGATGTACCCTGGATCTCTCTTTCTCTCTGTCTTTCCCCATTCCCTTTGCAGCAAGGGAGGGAATGAGAGAAAGACAGCTGGACAGTGAGAGAGAGAGGGAAACATGTTGCCAATAGGGGTGAAGGAGAGAGGAAGAAAAGTTGAACTCATGGAGGACAGAGAGAGATGTTGGTTGGGAAATAGAATAAGGTCTGGAGGAGAGAAAGCATGCAGGAGGCAGAAAGAAAGAAATATCGGATGCATAGTCAGAAGGAAGTGCAACCAGAGACTCATAAAATCACCAGACAACAAAGGTAGGAAAAATGATTTTATTTGCAATTTAGTGATCGAAATGTGTCAGTTTTGAGAATTTATATCTGCTGTCTATATTTTGCACTGTATTTGTCTATTTTTTTATAGTTGTTACTGATTACATATTTTTAAGTCATCTGCCTTGACCTCTTTGAAAAAACCAACTATAAATAATTAACAATTTTTTCTGCGTACAGTGTGCTTTGTGTTTTTTTAATTTTGTGGTTACCATTATGAATTAATAAGATTATATTGTGTGTATATGAAAAATGAATGGAAGAAACTGCATTACAAATATTTCTATTATTATGAGGTTCAGGTTAGGGGTGGAGCTTGGGTAGAGGTACTCGGTTGATATTTGTTAAACTTAGGGGATTACTTGGCTTGAAGAAATTAAGAAACAGTGCTATAGCAGAATATGTGTATCCAGGGATTCAAGACAAAGTTAGACAATTTACTGTGGAACTGGAATGAATGCAGGTAGGGCTGGTCTCAGTTAGGGCGCTGGTCTTTGACTAGGGGCCGCCGCGGGAGCCGAGTGCTGGGCACGATGGACCACTGGTCTGACCCAGCAGCGGCAATTCTTATGTTCTTATGTACTCCTACCCTAGCTGAGATAATTTTCAAGCACCATTCTGACCTCTTGTGCAACTTTCTTTAAATTAATCCCTTTATTTTCTTCCTTCTGTTACTCTATCTTATCTATCTCTATGCTCCATCTTTGCTTACAATATGTGCTGCCTATTAAAATGTTTTATTGTGTATTGTGTTGACATTTTAATGTAGCTTACTTTGTATTGTAATCTGAATATTTTTACTGTAGTCTATTGCTTAAGTTTGACTTATTCTTGCTGTACACCGCCTTGAGTGAATTCATTCAAAAAGTTAGCTGCATCACAAGTAGTTTCACGCTCAAGGGAATATGCCTCACCCGTTACATCAACTAGTGCTAGTGCCACTAGAAAGGGCAAGGAACCTGTCACCCTGATCCTACCTGATGCATCCAAGGAACTGCACCCACCTCCACTGGTAAGCCATTTCATGCTTCTACCAGGTTTCATGGATATATCGCCCATGAGAAGAACTTTCAGAGCAGTTTGGAATTCTAAAATATAATTAAAGGGAAGAAAGAGGAATGACATCTTTGGATAGGACCAAGAGAAAGAGGCAGGAGTTCTGTAAAGCAGACATACATGCCATTTGCCCAGGATCTCCCCGGAGTTAAGAAACCTGAAGGGGATTAGTCAAGGAATGCATCTCTAAATATGAATGGTTTTAGGCTACATTTAAATTTCTTCAAGGAATGTTCCAGACATAAGAACATAAGAACATAAGCAGTGCCACTGCTGGGTCAGACCACAGGTCCATCCCGCCCAGCAGTCCGCTCCCGCGGCGGCCCAACAGGTCACGACCTGTCTGAATCACCCCTTGGTTTCAGTACCCTACGATCCCTTTGTCCCTCAGGAATCCGTCCAATCCCTGTTTGAATCCCTGTACTGTATTCTGCCTGATCACTTCCTCCGGGAGCGCATTGCATGTGTTCACGACCCTTTGGGTGAAGAAAAACTTCCTTGCATTTGTCTTGAACCTATCCCCCTTCAGTTTCTCCGAGTGCCCCCTCGTACCTGTTGTCCCTCTCAGTCTGAAGAACCTGTCCCTATCCACCCTCTCTATGCCTCTCAGGATCTTGAAGGTCTCTATCATATCTCCCCTGAGCCTCCTTTTTTCCAGAGAGAAGAGACCCAGCTTATCCAGCCTCTCGGCGTATGGGCAGTTTTCCAGCCCTCTTACAAGCTTCGTTGCTCTCCTTTGGACTCTCTCAAGTACCGCCATGTCCTTCTTGAGGTGCGGCGACCAATACTGATCGCAGTATTCCAGGTGCGGGCGCACCATCGCCCGATATAGTGGCATGATGACTTCCCGCGTCCTGGTTGTGATACCCTTCTTTATGATGCCCAGCATCCTGTTGGCTTTTTTCGACGCTGCTGCGCACTGTGCGGATGGCTTCATTGATGCATCCACTAGCACACCCAAGTCTCTCTCAAGTCCGCTGTCTCCCAGCAGTGCCCCCCCCCCCCATTTTGTAGTTGAACAACGGGTTCTTGTTTCCTATATGCATGACCTTGCATTTCTCAACGTTAAAGCGCATTTGCCATTTGTTTGCCCAGTCTTCCAGCTTGTCCAGGTCCCTTTGCAGGTCCTCACATTCCTCCCTGGTCCTAACCCTGCCGCAGAGTTTGGTATCGTCCGCAAATTTTATAACCTCGCATTTTGCCTCCGTTTCCAGGTCGTTGATAAATATGTTGAAGAGCAGTGGCCCTAGCACCGATCCCTGCGGCACACCGCTCGTGACTCCCCGCCAGTCAGAATATTGGCCCTTCACTCCGACCCTCTGCAGTCTACCCGACAGCCAGTGCTTGATCCATCTGTGTACATCCCCGCCCACCCCGTGGTTCCACAGCTTCTTAAGCAGCCTTTCATGTGGCACCTTGTCAAAAGCCTTTTGAAAATCAAGGTAAATGATGTCTATGGGTTCCCCTTTGTCCACCTGACTGCTTATTCCTTCAAAGAAGTACAGTAGGTTCGTAAGGCATGACCTTCCCTTACAGAATCCGTGCTGGCTTGTTCGCAGTAAGTCATTTTTCTCGATGTGTTCGCAAATGTTGTCCTTGATCATCGCTTCCACCATCTTCCCTATAACTGAAGTCAGGCTCACCGGCCTGTAGTTCCCGGGGTCACCCCTCATAGAAACATAGAAACATAGAAATAGACGGCAGATAAGGGCCCACGGCCCATCTAGTCTGCCCACCTTAATGTCCCTCCCCTACCTTTGCCCTGTGAATAGATCCCATGTGCCGATCCCATTTGGCCTTAAAATCAGGCACGCTGCTGGCCTCAATCACCTGTAGTGGAAGACTATTCCAACGATCAACCACTCTTTCAGTGAAAAAGAATTTCCTGGTGTCACCTCGTAGTTTCCCGCCCCTGATTTTCAACGGATGCCCTCTTGTTGTCGTGGGACCCTTGAAAAAGAAGATATCTTCCTCCGCCTCGATGCGGCCCGTAAGATACTTGAACGTCTCGATCATGTCTCCCCTCTCTCTGCGCTCCTCGAGCGAGTATAGCTGTAATTTGTCAAGCCGTTTTTCGTATGGTAGATCCTTGAGTCCCGAGACCATCCGGGTGGCCATTCTTTGCACCGACTCCAGTCTCAGCACATCCTTGCGATAATGCGGCCTCCAGAATTGCACACAGTATTGCACACAGAAACTAAAATCGATGGGATTAGGGGATACATTCACAACATGGGTAAGGGATTGGCTAGATGGTAGGCTTCAAAGGGTGATGGTAAACGGTACCCCCTCCAAAACGTCAGCAGTGATGAGTGGAGTACCTCAGGGCTCCGTCTTAGGGCCGATTCTATTCAATTTATTCATAGGAGATTTGACCCAAGGACTTAGAGGAAAAGTATCACTGTTTGCCGACGATGCCAAACTATGCAACATAGTTGGCAAAAGCAGTGTGCCTGACTTTATGACGCAGGACCTAAGACAGCTTGAACAGTGGTCATCAACTTGGCAGCTGGGCTTCAATGCTAAAAAATGTAAGGTAATGCACCTAGGCAAAAAAAATCCACACAGAACTTACACACTAAATGGTGAAACCTTGTCCAGGACCACGGTGGAACGTGATTTAGGAGTGATCATTAGCGACGATATGAAGGCTGCCAATCAAGTAGAGAAGGCATCGTCCAAGGCAAGACAAATGATGGGCTGTATCCGTAGGGGATTTGTCAGCAGAAAACCTGAAGTCATAATGCCGCTGTACAGATCCATGGTGAGACCTCATCTCGAGTATTGTGTTCAATTCTGGAGACCACACTACCGAAAAGATGTGTTGAGAATTGAGTCGGTTCAGCGAATGGCTACCAGGATGGTTTTGGGGCTCAGGGAACTCACGTATGAAGAAAGGTTAAAAAAACTGCGGATGTACTCACTGGAGGAGCGAAGAGAGAGAGGGGACATGATTGAGACCTTTAAGTATATTACTGGGCGTATAGAGGTGAAAGATGATATCTTCAGTCTTATAGGGCCCTCAGTAACCAGAGGTCACTCGCTGAAAATCAGGGGAGGGAAATTTCAGGGTGATGCGAGGAAGTACTTCTTCACTGAAAGGGTGGTAGATCATTGGAACGAGCTGCCTCAGAGGGTGATTGAGGCCAGCAGCGTGTTAGATTTCAAGAGAAAATGGGATATTCATGTGGGATCTCTGGGAGAGTAGGAGTCAGGGGGTGGGTCATTGGTATGGGCAGACTCGATGGGCTGTAGCCCTTTTCTGCCGTCAATTTCTATGTTTCTATGTTTCTATATTCCAGGTGGGGCCTCACCATGGATCTATACAATGGCATAATGACTTCCGCCTTACGACTGACGAAACCCCTTCGTATGCAGCCCATGATTTGTCTTGCCTTGCCCTCGATCCCTTCTTAAAGATAGGTGTGACATTTGCCAGTTTCCAGTCCTCCGGCACCTCTCCTGTTCTCAGGGATAGGTTGCAAACATGCTGGATTGTGCCTGCTATTTCCTGTCTTAGTTCCTTTAGAACCCTTGGGTGGATCCCGTCCGGTCCCGGCGATTTGCCGCTTTTTAGCCTGTCTATCTGTTTGAGGACATCCTCCTGACTTACCTCTATATGCTCCAATTTTTCGGCCTGTTCCCCACTCATGAGCTCCTCTGAGTCCAGTATATTGGTTGTGTCTTCGCACGTGAAGACCGACGAGAAGAACGTGTTCAACCTCTCAGCTACCTCTTTGTCCTCCTTAATCACTCCTTTCCTATCCCCATCATCCAATGGCCCCACCTCCTCTCTCGCTGGTCGCTTCCCCTTTACGTAACTGAAGAATGCCTTGAAGTTTTTCGCCTCCCTGGCCAGCCCCTCCTCGTATTCCCTTTTTGCTTTTCTAACCTCTCGGTGGCATTCCTTTTGGCAATTCCTGTGCTCCTGGTGATTTTCCTCCGTTGGGTCCTTTTTCCATCTCCGGAAGGACACTTTCTTGTCACTTATTGCCCTCTTTACTTCAGTTGTCATCCAAACCGGTTTTTTGACCGCTTGTTCTTACAGCCTTTCCTGAAACTGGGGATGTACAGGTTTTGTGCTTCCTGCAGGGTGTCCCTGAATAGGGTCCAGGCTCTTCCTACAGTCTCCATCCTAAAGCTGTTCTTGAGCTTCCTCCCCACCATTTCCCTCATAGCAACATAGTTCCCTTTCCTGAAGTTGAGTGCAGTCGTTGCAGTCCTTCTCTCTATGGGTGTCCCCCTTTCTAATGTGAATCCGATTGTGTTGTGATCACTGTTGCCTAGTGGTCCTCCCACTTCTACCCCTCTTGCAGGCCCCTCTAATCCATTAAGGATGAGGTCAAGAGTAGTTCTCCCTCGCGTTGGTTCCTTGACTAGTTGTTCCATGAAGCAGTCCCTCACAGCTTCTACGAATTCCGTTTCCCTGGCGCAGTTGGAGTGACCCGTACTCCAGTCTATCCCCGGGTAGTTGAAGTCCCCCATCACTGTTACAATTCCAGTACTGCATTCCTGCTTCAGTTCCGCTTCCAAGTCGTGTCCGACTGCATCCGGCGTACCAGGTGGACGATAATACAGCCCCAGTTTTATGTCTGCACCTTTGGTTCCTGGCAATTTGACCCATAGCGACTCCAGCCCTTCTGCCTTTGTCGCCGTATCCATCCTGACCGAGTAGATAGAGTCCTTTATGTATAGTGCTATGCCTCCCCCTTCTTGTGGGTCCTGTCCCTCCTGTAGAGCTTGTACCCTGGCAGCACCACATCCCATTGATTGTCCTCTGTCCACCAAGTTTCCGTAATTCCAATTACATCCAGGTCCTCCCCTTTGGCCCTGACTTCCAGTTCACCCATCTTGGCCCTGAGGCTTCTTGCATTCGTGTATAAGCACTGTAGGTCCCGGCGTTTGTCCCCCACCTCTGCTTTTACCTGGGCCGCCTTCCCTCGAGTTTCGGGCTGTTCACCCGTTAACTGTGCCTCTGCCTTACCCTCATCCTTTACCCTCGCAAGTGTGGCAGGAGAATATTCCATAGGGAGGGGCCTATTACATTAAACTTCTTAGACCTATCAAAGTCATAGGCCCACTAAACGGTTCTCAGCCCAACCAAGAAGAAAATGAAGTGGAGCCATGAAACTTACAAGTTATTCCACATTTTTCTTGACACTTTTCATTTTATTTCATATCATTGAAACGAAAAGTGTCAAAAGTGTGAAATAACTTGTTTCATGGCGCCACATCATTCTCTTCTTGGCTGGGCTGAGAACCTTTCAGCAGCCCCTCGTATGTACTAAAAGACTGTTAGATTTGGAGGATTGGAGGGTTCTGGATGGTATGTAGGAGATCAAGAGGTAAAAGAGGTATGGGGTGAGCCTAAGAATTTATGCATGAGGGTCAGAATTTTAAAGGAGACCCAGTGCTTTATATGTAGCAAGTATACTTCACATAAAAGAGGGGTTACATGATCCACAATCCTTTTTATAAAAAGTATTTCCTTAGATATTCCCAAAAATATGTCCTTTCACCTATGCTCTCATTCCAGAGCTTCTTTTCAATTGAAAAAGACGTGTTTCCTTCAAGCCATGCAATAATAATTTTGTAAATTAATGGAGTCTCAAGGTTTAAGGACCACACTTATATAGTTCAATATAGCATGTGAAGGAGTAACGGCTCTCTTGTCAGGGTTACAAGACCAACATATATTAGTGATTTCTGTAAAAATTACTGGTAATTTGGCAGAGGTCCATATTGTTCTATGAAGTTTAAAGTGTGAGGACTGTGTTATTGCCACAGAAAATGTGTGTTAAACTAGAATTAAGATCATTCTCCCAAGTTTCACTTTCTAATAATCAAATATCTACAGTATCTGTTTATTTATTATCTTACAGAACTAGGAGGCCATCTTGTGGAAGCTTGCAGCTGTGTACAAATTGTTCCCAGTTCATAATCACTCCAAGGATAAACAACAAAGAAGAGGTATCCAGCTGCAAGCACATATCAAATCCTGAAAATAGTAAAAGATTTGAAGGGTCCTTTTACTAAGGTGTGTTAATGCAATCTAACTTTTTCATTTATTGAATTTTGAGTTTTTGAAGCACACTTTATTATTTAGAGACAATATGATGTATCGGGCAAACTCACTTAAGAATTGCCGCTGCTGTGTCAGACCAGTGGTCCATCGTGCCCAGCAGTCTGCTCACGCCGCGGTCAAAGACCAGTGCCCTGAGACTAGCCTTACCTGTGTACATTCTGGTTCAGCAGGAACTTATCTAACTTTGATATTTCTGGGTCATAGACTGTAAAGTCTGGTATTGTCCTAGGTTCCAAATGCTGAAGTTGCCATCCAAGATTACTCCAGCCTATCCAACCACCCCGCTGTTTGCAGGATATCTACTATAAAGTCTGGCCAGTAACATCCTCATGTTCCAAGTTAGTGGAGTTCCCATTAATGCCCACCCCAGCCCATCCTACACCAAATCACCATATATGGGACACAGACCGTGCAAATCTGTCCATTACCAGCCTTTGTCCCTGTGTCATTCTCTAAAAACTTGAGACTAGTATCATTATGTAAAAACTTAACACATGCTAGACAACTGGCAACGGAATTCAGTGATTTAGTAGAAAATCTGTTTTTATTGAAATGTCAAAAAAATACAATGAATACAAAAAAGAATTCCATAGGTCACAATATAAGAATTAAAGTGACATAAATTTTGTACATTCCCCCTCCCCACAACCCGATCCCCCCCCCAACTCAACAAGCAATTACTCAGAAATATATATTTTTATACAGTGCACGCATTATACAGAAACCGGGGCACCTGGACTCTTATGGAACCCCAGCAACCAAGCAGCCTATAGCTCTACCCCTACTGAAATGCACTCCCCCTTTCCCAGTCCTTCTATGAACCACCTACACATTATAGGTATTGCCCATGCCACCCACTTTCCCTCTCAAAACTGAACCACTTGGCTTCAATAGCCATCACATAGTTGTCAGCCTGGGGGATACTGTTTAAGAGCATTTGATTTTATACAGTTCCCCGATACTGAAGTCTCTGAAGCTTCTCACTTATAGGTTTTACATTTATTAACATTATTGAGTAGCATTTCATTCTTTATTCTCTCATTTATCTTTCCCCCTTTCTTCAATATATGGGAAGAGGTGTCCTCCTCTCCCCATATTGTTGCCGACTTTTTTGAGTTTTCATTTTTGATCTGCGGCAAATTTTTTGTTTTTTTCCTTATACCTTAATGCACATCAAACAGCTAAAAATGCACTTAGGCATCCTGCAATAACTCTGAAATGTATGTGTGCTGAAAAATATTTTTGAATTTTTTGAGGGGCATCATAGGCAAAGAGGGGGCATTCCTGTACTAAACAGATATCTACATAACTGCTCACTAATCCCTCCTTTTATAAAATCATAGCGTGTTTTATAGCGCCGACCATGGCGGTAACATCTCCGATGCTCATAAGAATTCTATGAGCGTCAGAGCTGTTACCACTGCAGCTAGCGCTAATAACTGTGCTACGGTTTTATAAACGGGGGAGGGGGGACTGGTTAGTTCAGAAATACTGTGAGACTTTACTGCCTACAAAATGAGTGGCAATATGTGCTCACGTCGTCATTCTTTAAAAAGGCCGTGTGCTAATGGTAACATTAGCATATGACCATTAATACAAAAAAGATTGACTGGAATATATTGAGTCTGTGCGGTTTCAAGAGTAATTAATATGATACCTTGAAATTCATCTTTAATGAAGTGATGTGGATTTGACATAATGACGAAGTAGCAAGGATGAAACCAAGGCATGAAACAGTTGAGTAACCGTCGGGCTAACGTTAAATGCTTCATCCATATTAGAAACTCAGCCCCCCAAAAAAAGAAATTTGAAAAATATGAATAGGACCAATGATGAATGCACCACCCCGGGAAGGACATGAAAGAAATTTATGTTGTTTGAATTTATTATTTATTTTTTTTTTTTAGTAACTTTAGATTCTCAGGTTTTTTTAACATTAGCATATAACCATTAATAAAAAAATAAAAAAATCAGCCATTTTATGGCTGTAGTAAAAATGGTCTTAGCACAGAGGAAAGATCTCTGTTAGAGTGAGCTAAGACCACTTTTTGGTACAGCTTTGTATAAGGACCTCTTAATTACATCAACTATTAAAAATATAGTACATAAATAAGCAAATGCTTAAAATGTTTTGGGTTGCCAAAGATCCTAAAACACTGTCACATTGTCACAATTATACCATATATAAAATGCCTGACGTTTTGGCATGATTAAGGTGACCATACGTCCTGTTTTGAACGGGACTGTCCCTTTTTCTGATCCCCTACACACAGTTGTGGGACGCCTAAATATCCCATTTTCAGTGACGTTGTC
This sequence comes from Geotrypetes seraphini, assembly GCF_902459505.1. Classification (NCBI taxonomy): domain Eukaryota; kingdom Metazoa; phylum Chordata; class Amphibia; order Gymnophiona; family Dermophiidae; genus Geotrypetes; species Geotrypetes seraphini. The sequence goes on along the minus strand of NC_047090.1, from coordinate 69,260,103 downwards.
CCGAAGCTGTGTGTGGGGACAACCGGACAGGCTATCGCAGGAGAATGATATTCTCCCTGCTTACCCGCTTGCCGCTGCAACAACAGCTGGAAAGGCAAGTCGAGGCACCGGCCCAGAAGCCTTCTCCCCGATGTCAATTCTGGCGTCGGAGAGGAAGTTCCGGGCCAGCCAATCGTTAGGGAGAAGGCTTCTGGGCTGGTGCTTGGACTTGCCTTTCCTGCTGTTGCGGCAAAGGCAGGAAGTAGCAGTAGGCAGCGTCGATGGATCGGGGGGGGGGAAGAGGGGAGCAGAAGAATCAGGTAGGCTTCGGAGGTAGGCAGACAGACAGGCAGGAGTCCTGCAGTTCAGCTTTCTCATATTCAGCGCGGCAGGGAGGGAGGGAGGCTGGCTGGCTTCGGGGGAGGGAGTGGGAAAAAGGCTGGAAGGCAGTGAAGGGGAGGCAGGCAGACAGGCTGGCTTTGGCAAGGGAGGGGCACTAAGGATATAGGAAGGAAGCACTGAGGGCACTGAGGACATGGGAAGGAGGCACTGGGGGCACTAAGGACATAGGAAGGAAGGAGAGAGGGAATAGAAAAGACAATTTTTGGGCCTGAGTGCAGAAAGAAAGAAATAAATGAAAGAAAGGATGCACAGTCAGAAGGAAACACAACCAAATCACGCAAATGAAATCACAGCAAAGGTAGGAAAAATGATTTTATTTTCAATTTAGTGATCAAAATATGTCAGTTTTTAGAATTTATATCTGCTGTCTATATTTTGCACTATATTTGTCTATTTTTCTATAGTTACTGAGGTGGCATTGCATATTTTAAAGTCATCTGCCTTGACATCTTTGAAACCCCCCCAAATGTAAATGATAATTTACATTTTCTCTGCATATAGTTACCATTATGAATTAATAAGATATTTATTATATGTAGATGAAAAATGAATGGAATAAATTGGGGGCAGGATTTGGAGCAGGGATTGGGGGCAGGGCTGACAATTAATAGATGTCCCATTTTGATGAAAAAAATAAATGGTCACGTAAAGCATGATGCCTGTTGCAGGGTTTTTTTAAAGTCTAGGTGCTATAATGACATCAGGGCAGTGCACTAATACCTAATGCCCCCTTTTATCAAGCCGTGCTAGGGCTTTTTTATCACCGGCCACAGCGGTAAAAGCTCCAACGCTCATAGGAATTCTATGAGTGTCAGAGTTTTTACCACAGCGGCCGGTGAGAAAAACCACTAACACGGCTTGATAAAAGAAGGCATAAAGGACAAAGAAATCCTTCAAATGTTAAAAAAAATAAAAAAGAATTAAAGTGGATGGGACTTTGTGCCACTTTTTCTGTGTGGAAGATGATTCGTAGAAAAGCCAAGTCATTATTAAAACGCAAAAAGCATTGGATCTTTAAACTGAAATCCTTAGAGCCTCAGGGACTTAATAATCAAATAGAGTGGAATGCTTTTCTACGAATCATCTAAGCTTCATTGATTTCAGAGTATTTTTCAATTTCAGTACCTTTTTAAGTTGACAACATGAAAAGTTGCAGTTAATCATCGAGTATGATCCTGTCAGTTTGAGAATACAGGTTTAATATACATCAGCTTTTCCAGATATCTCACCCATACAGTTTCCCAAACATACTAAGCAATGTGCCTTAGGGCTCCTTTTACAAAGGTGCGCTAGTGGTTTTAACGCGCGCTAAAATGCCCCGTGCGTTAGCCACTACCCCCTCCTTTTAAGCAGGCAGTAGTTTTTCAGCTAGCGTACGCTTATCTTGTGCGTGTGCTAAAAACGCTAGCGCCCCTTCGTAAAAGGAGCTCTTGGTTTTCATACATGCTAGATAGCAACACTGAATCTTCCTCAAAATGGCAGTTTTTGTGACGTCTGCTCCCAGTTTAGAATTGATTGGTTAGCCATTATGTTGGCGTCTTTTTAAATACAGGCGCCATTTTGCAGACATCGGGAGAGCAAGTCCAGGTTGACTGTGTTAACAAGTAAGTTGTGGCTGATGTTTCTATTCATTTTACGTCCTGAGGCAGCTTTTTTGAAGCGAAACGCTGGCCATTGTCAACGGGTGGTATATCTCTTCCAGACACAATCAGTATTGCTCTGATGAAGCATTAGCTGCTTAATCATTTCTGTAGTCTCTCAATGCAGTATAAACAATTTAGGGATTCTATTGCATTGCACAAGGCTTTTATATAGTGAAAGATTATAGAGGAAGTTTTTTATGCCAGTGATTATATTAACCCCCATAAAGCCTCCTATTTATCTACAATTTTAATATATTGTTGGGTTGGAGGAGGGAATATGAGGCTTTTTCCTACCTCGTGATAATTTTCACAATATTAAGCCGTTTGGTTATTGCTTGCTAATCCCTATTTTGTTCCTATTTAGACTCTTGGGAGACTATTCGTGGATTACTCCATATTTTGAGAGTGTGATTGTTTGTGATTTTCTATTCATTTTATAACATTTAAATTGTGAAATTCACTATCCCCGATATCCCTAGAATTTGCTATGATGCATTACATCATTTTTCTTTCATTTTTTCAGATGACTGTGCAACCTTCCATTAGCTGTTATTGGCATTGATTATTTTTCAGCACCTCCCCTGAAGAAGCCCGTTAGTGTGAAAAGGTTTTGGCCTCCGTCGGGTCTGAAAGATAAGTTCTTGTTTGATTTGTATATCAGAATGCCATATTCAGCTTTGTCAATGGATCGATTTTGCATGGTTGCCAGCTTTCTGTTTCTCTATTGAATATGAGAGAAAATGAATTTTGAATTGTTATTTATTCAAGAAAATTTAAAATTAATTATAAATTAATATAAACAAGTCAAAAAAAATTTTCAAAAAAATAAGTAATCCAAACGGAGGTTTTGATCAATGATAGTACTCCAAAGCCCAAACTGGTGTCTTTCTATTGACTGGACTCCAGGGATTCTTTGAGGTCTTTTCTCCTCCTTTTGGATGTTCATGTATATCATATGCTATTTTTAATGTTCTACATTATATAATTGCTAAAAGATACATATGTCATATACCACATAATTTTCATAATTTGATACATACCTTTTATTTCCCAATTGCTCATGTGTTATTATGAGCTCAAAGTGTGTGGAAGTATGTAGTGCAGCGGTTAGAGCTACAGCCTTGACACCCTGAGGTTGTGGGTTTGAATCCTGTACTGCTCCTTGTGACTGGGCAAGTCACTTAATCCCCGTTGCCCCAGGTACATTAGGGACAGTTAGGGAATAATGCGTGAGTACCTGAATAATTTGTAATCCACATAGAATTGTAGGATATGAGAAATATAAATTATTAGAAGAAAAAAATAGTCACTGGAAAGTATTGATATATCAATCTGGCTAGGGATAATACAACGACTAAATTGTTGCAGCCACTACAAATAATTGCAGACAGAACTTTGAAGTGTTGAAAGTCTTTTTATTTTCACTTGCTATAGCAGCTGTTTAACAGACCAAATTCCCTTAATCTGCTACAATCTCCAGTTTACTAAGGCTTTTGCTCTTTTGAAGACCAAAGCTTTTGTAACCCTGGATTATATCAAATAGACATGTGATGGTTCTTGCCAATAAGGAGGACTCAAGAATAGTCCACAAAAAATTATTCAGTCATGACAACCTAACAAGGCCTCTATTCAAACCCTAGTTCACTCTCTGATTATCTCCCACATAGATTACTGCAACTCCATGGAATCACGCAGAAATAAATCTGCTGACTGCAGTTGATTCAAAATACTACCATTAAACTTATTCACAATGCAAAAAAATACGATCACATCATCCCGTTGCTACGTGAGGCACATTGGCTTCCTGTCTCGCATCGAATTACTTACAAAATTCTCCTCTTGGTATTTAAGATTAAACTCACTCACTCCCCATCTTTTCTTGATAAGTATCTCATTCCTTATGCTTCTCCCCGGGCTCTGAGATCCGCTGATCTTAACCTACTGACTGTTCCGTCTCTCAAAGATCTTTTCTACACTCAAAATCTTATCTTTTCTACACTCAAAATCTTATCTTTTCTGTCACAGCCCCCACCCTCTGGAACGTAATCCCATCTCATCTTTGATCGGAAAACTTACTCGATAAATTCAAAACCAAACTAAAAACTTTTTTATTTCAAGATGCATACCAAAATTCTGGATAAGATCCTGTCTCCTCTAATTTTTAATTGCTCAAAATAACTGCTTTCATGAAGCGACCTCCCTCCCCTCTCCTTTTTGTTCACTTTCTTCCACTTCCTACCTCCCTTATATTTTTATTTTGACTTCGATGTAATTTTAAATCTTCCCCTCCCACAGTGCCTATCATACTTACTCTATCCATATCTTTGTCTCTGTCTGGGTTTTTTTGTTCCCCAATTTTTTATTTTTATTTTTATTACTGCATTTTTTTAAACTCTAATTTTAGGAATTGTAAACCATCCAGATATTTGTTTGATGGTCGGTATATCAAATTATAAATAAACTTGGAAACTTGTATCAGAAGCCAGGGTAACTATGAAAGAAGACTGAAACATACACAGAAGACACTCACCATAAAGGTACATGGAAGTAGTGGCGTACCAAGGGGAGGGGCGGGGGGGGCAGTCCGCCCTGGGTGCACGCCCCAAGGGGGTGCACAGCTGGCCACCCACCGGGGAATAGGCTGCCGCCGGGGAAAGGCTTCCACTGCCATCATCTGGAACAAGCCGGTCAAGTTCTCCCTTCTTTTCTTCCCTGCAGGGCCAACCAACTCTCGTCGCCCGACGTCAATTCTGACATCGGAGAGGACGTTCTGGGCCAGCCAATCGCTGCCTGGCTGGCCCGGAACGTCCTCTCCAACTTTAGAATTGACGTCGGGCAGCAGAGAGTTGGTCGGTCCCTTGTGGAAGAGAAGCAGGGCGAACTCAGAACCGGCCTGTTCCCGATGGTGGCAGTGGCAGCCTATTCCCCAGCGACGGTGGCAGCATTTTCGCAATGGCGGTGACATAGGGGAGGGAGAAAGAAAGAAACGGGGGGGGGGGACAGGGAGCCAGTAAGAAAGGGGGGGCAGGGTGAAACAAAAAATAGAAAAAATGGGGCACAGAGAGAGAGAAAGACAGACAGAGAGAAAGAAAGGGGGCATGGAGAGAGAAAGAAAGAAGGGGGCAGGGTGAAACAAAGAAAGAAATGGGGCACGAAGAGAGACAGAGAAAGACAGACATACAGAATGAAAGGGGACATGGAGAGAGAAAGAAAGAAGGGGGCAGGATGAAAGAAAGAAAAAGTTTGGGGAGGGAATGAGGTCTGGAGGAGAAGAAGCATACAGGAGGCTGAAAGAAGGGAAGAAATATTGGATGCACAGTCAGAAGAAGAAAGTGCAACCAGAGAATGATGAAATTACCAAACAAAGGTAGGAAAAATGATTTTATTTTCAATTTAGTGATCAAAATGTGTCCGTTTTGAGAATTTATATATGCTGTCTATATTTTGCACTATGGCCCCTTTTTACTAAACCACAATAGTGTTTTTTAGCGTAGGGAGCCTATGAGCGTTGAGAGCAGCGTGGGGCATTCAGCGCAGCTCCCTGCGCTAAAAACTGCTATCGCAGTTTAGTAAAAAAGGGAGGGGGTATATTTGTCTATTTTTGTATAGTTGTTACTGAGGTGACAGCATAAAGTCATCTACCTTGACCTCTTTGAAAACCTGCGGAACACAAATGATAATTAACATTTTCTCTGCGTACAGTGTGCTTTGTGTTTTTAAAATTTTAATAATAATAATAATAATTAATAATAATTTTATTTCTTATATACCGGCAAAGCCGTAGTAGTTCGAGGCGGTTTACAACAAAGAAGGGCTGGACAATCAGCGAATGAGTACAATCAGCAAGTACAGATACAATTAATATATGTAAGCAGGGAATAGGAGCAATATAAGGGGTCAGATGAAGGGAGAGAAGAAGCAGAGGAAAGACAAAAGGGAATTTGGGGGACAGGGGTCGGGTAAGAGGTCTTAGGTTACAAATCGGTTAAATAGATTAGTTTTTAATACTTTTCTGAAATTTAGGTAGGATGAGGAGCGTGAGATAGTATTGCTCAGCCAATCATTTAGATGACCTGCTTGGAAGGCAAGTGTTCTGTTCAGGTATCTTTTGTAATGGCAGGCCTTTAGAGATGGGTGACTGAAGAGATGAGCTCTGCGAGTGGGTCTGGATGTACAGTCTAAGGTGAAATGGGGGACCAAGTATAAGGGGGCCGAACCAAAAATGGATTTGAAACAGAGACAGCCAAACTTGAACTGTACTCTTGCTTCCAAGGGTAGCCAGTGGAATTTTTGGTAGTAGGGAGTCATGTGTTCCCAGTTTTTTAGCCCAAAGATCAGTCGAATTGCCGAATTTTGGATGATATGGAGTCTTTGAATGGTTTTTTTTAAGGACCCCAGGTAGATAATGTTGCAGTAGTTGAGTAAGCTCAGAATGGAGGATTGCACCAGTAAGCGGAATGAGGTTGCATCGAAGTACTTTCTGATGGTTCTTAGTTTCCATAAGGCGGAGAAGCCTTTTCTGACTAGTATGTCGGTGTGAGTTTCAAGGGTGAGGTTGCGGTCTAGTTTCACTCCCAGAATTTTTATGGAATCTGTGATAGGGAAGATTTGACCGTTCAGTGAGATTGTTGAGTCTTTGATTTTGTCGTTCAGACTTGCCAGGAAGAATTTGTTTTTTTCTGAATTGAGTTTCAATTTGAAATCGGCCATCCATAGTTCGATTTGCTTTAGGATAGATCAGGGCCACCATCAGGGCAGTACTACCGGTCCTGCATTCAGGGGCCCGGAGCTGACAGGGGGCCTGGGCTCCCCCAGGGTCCTAGGCAGTGTTCTAAGGCAGGGGCGCCAGTAGCTCGCCAAGGCAAAGTGAGTCGATCACCCAGGACTCACTTTGCCTTGGTGATCTATCGGGCCGATCAGTCTTCCTCTCCCCGACGTCAATTCTGCAGTCGGAGAGGAAGTTCGGGCCAGCCAATCACTGCCTGGCTGGGCGGAACTTCCTCTCCAACGGCAGAATTGACGTCGGGGAGAGGAATGCTGGTCGGCCCGAAGCAGGGAGAGCATGCGTCGACGTCGACGTCGGGGCCTGTTATCCATTGGTAGGTCCTGTTCCCCGATGGCAGCGGCAGTGGCAGTGGCTTGGGGAACGGCAGGGAGAAAAAAAAAAAGGGGGCAGGCAGGGAGACAGAAGGAAAGAAGAGAAACAGAAAAAAAGAAAGGGGGCATGAAGCGAGGAAGAAAAAGTTGGGGGAGGGAATGAAGTGTGGAGGAGAGGAAGCATACAGGCTGAAAGAAGGGAAGAAAAATTGGATGCACAGCCAGAAGAAGAAAGTGCAACCAGAGACTCATGAAATCACCAAAGGTAGGAAAAATGATTTTATTTTAAATTAGCAAAGTGGAGGCAGGATTACCACAGTTTTCAAAGGAATTTGCCCAAATAACTTAATAGTTAACTGGGTAAATTCCCAGAGATGAAAAATTCCCTTCACTTACTATGCACAGTTCTGAATTTATATTTGCTGTCTATATTTTACAATATGGTCCCCTTTTACTAAACCGCAAATGTGGTTTTTAGCGCAGGGAGCCTATGAGCGTCAAGAGCAGCGCTGGGCATTCAGCGCAGCTCCCTGCGCTAAAAACTGCTATTGTGGTTTAATAAAAAGGATGGGGGGTATATTTGTCTATTTTTGTATGGTTGTTACTGAGGTGACAATGCATAGAGTCATCTCCCTTGACCTCTTTGAAAAAAAAACCAGAATAGGAATGATAATTAACATTTTCTCAGCATATAGTGTGCTTTGTGTTTTTTAATTTTATTGTTGGTAGATCATTTTGACTTGGTCATTTTAAAGTAGCTCACAAGCTCAAAAAGTTTGGGCACCTCTGAGCTAGAGCGTTGAAACTGTGTATTTCTATTTTATCCCCCCTTTTACAAAACTGTGGAGCGTTTTTTAGCGCCAGCCGTGGTGGTAGCAGCTCTGATGCTCAGAATTCTATGAGTGTCAGAGCTGTTACCACCGTGGCTAAAAGCCACACTACAGTTTTGTAAAAGGGTGAGGGGTTAGTTTGTGATGACATATTCCATACTAGGCAAAGGTGTTTTCTGTGTTCTGTTTGTTCAAAAGACATGGTTTTCTGTTAGGATTGACGGTGTAGGATTGATCTGTGCTGGTCTGGCTTGTTTAGTTTTACAATGGGTGTATTGATGTACTTCTCACTGCAATATGTAAGATGCTGCCTTTTCCTAGGAACTCATGTGTGACGTGTGGTTTGTTACTAAAAATCATGTTTTTCTTACAGATGGGGGGGGTACCAAAAAATGATGGGCCCTGGGTGTTACATATGCTACGAACGCCACTGTATGTAAAGATACCAGAAAGCTGGCATAGCAAAAACTTTAAGTAAATTGTTATTCTTCTAAGTTTTGAGTTTCAAGTTTATTGAGATTTTGATTTAAACGCAATATCAAATATTTTCAATGCGTATAACAAAAATAAATTTGGGGAAATAAATAAAACCATTTGAACAATAAACATACAAACATATCCATAGATGATTAAAATTACATAAGGAGTACAAGGATAAACTACATTTGCTTAAAAATGCGTTCTCCGCGCCTGCTCATAAATTTGTTGACTGGAAGGATCCAGCAATGTGGCCAGATGTCATTCAGGACAAAGACAGAGAAAGAATTGTGCAATTTGGATTAATGATGGAAGATGATTTAAAGCAAAATGGCACAGTCTATGAGTAAAGATCTTGATGGACGTTCTTTTTATGAATATCTCCTCTATGCCAAATCACCCAATGGACGTGAGAAGATTTTAAGGGTCTGGCTTAGGTGGAGCATTAGCAGAAAAGTATGTGTGTATTCGGCCCATGGAAGAAGGGGGGGTTGGGGGGGAAGGGGTGCGTGGGGGGCCCAATAGGATTGCTCAGTAAGGGGTCCAGAAATTTCTGATGGCAGCCCTGGGATAGATGCCAGGTGATTTTTTTGTCTCAGGAGTTACGTTGGTTAGGGGATAGACTATGGTAATGTCGTCAGCGTAAATGTAGAATTTGATTTTAAAGCTTTGCAATAGGTTCCCAAGTGCGGCCAGGTAGATGTTGAACAGTGTGGGGGACAGGGGAGAGCCCTGCAGGACTCCACATGTGTTTACCCAGCTGAAGGAATGTGTACTGTCACTGTCAACTTGGTATGATTGATTACTTAGGAAACCCTGGAACCATTTTAAAACATTGCCCGAGAGACCGATTGACTCCAAACAGTCTAAGAGGATGGTATGATCAACTAAGTCGAAGGCACTGCTTAAATCGAACTGAAGGACTAGTGCCCCGGCTAAACAGGCAATGGAGGGAATCTAGTAGAGAAGCAATAACAGTTTTGGTGCTGTGTCCGGGACGAAAACCTGACTGGTTGTCATTTAGAATGCTGAATTTGTCCAGATAGGTTACTAAGTCTTGGTTGACCAGACCTTCCATTAACTTTGCAAAGAAGGGGATGTTAGCAATAGGTCTGTAATTTGATGTCAGGTTGGTGGGTTCTTTGGGGTTTTTTACAATCGGACTGATTAGGATCTGGCCTAAGTCCTCAGGAAAGGTGCCCGACTGTAGAAGGGAAGAGAGCCAAGTGTGCAACTTGGCTTTGAAGGTGACCGGGGCAACTTTCATTACATTAGGAGGGCAACAGTCTAGTTTGCAGTGGGAGTTGGCGTATTTTGAGTACAGCATGCAGAATTGTTGCCAGGTAGGGATAGTAAAGTTGTTCCAGAGCAGATCAGCCCTGGGATCGTCAAAGGGCTGAGCGACTGGATAGTTCAGATGGTTGTTTGTGACGACGGTAGGGAGGATCTCAGATTGGAGATTTTACTGTTGAAAAACTCGGCCAGGGTGTTGGCCGGAGGGGGGGAGTCTGAGGAAGGGCGGGTTAAGGTCTGAATGTCATAGAGGTTGTTGACTATTTTGAAAAGGTTTTTGATGTCGGGGTTTGGGGAGCCAATTTTTAGTGCGTAGAAGTTAGTGCGTTTGGTAGTTATAAATTTAGTAGTTATAAGTTTTTTGTATTCTTTTATTGTTGATAGATAATTTTGACTTGGCCACGAAGGTAAGTGGGAGGGAGGGAGGGGAGCTGCTGAAAGACATCTAGTAATCCTTGCAGGCTTGACTGTGCAGGGAATTATTTTTGTAAAATTGTGTTTTGTTATGTGACTGGCATTATTTATACTTTAATTTCTATGAATGAATAGAATGAAAATGATATAAAATTACTTGCTTGTTTTTATGTGCGTGCGCTGAAGGAAAGTAGAGAGAGAGTGGGCTGAGGTTGCTGAAGGGAAATGGGGAAGAGAGAGTGGGGAGAAGACGCTGATTTATAAATTGACAATTGTACAGAATATTGTTTCTTTTTATACTTTAATATAATAAGTTCAATATAAAACAATTCAAGGCTTGTGTGGATGGAATCAGGTGGTTTGCGGGGATGGGGACCGAGCTTATGGGGATTAGCCAAATAAAATGGTATTTTCTTATTTCTCATTATTTGTTTTATTTTTATTTGTTAATTTGTAAAGTGGTGATTGTTATGTATCAGTTTTTTCAAATTTACATCTACTGTCTTTATATTTTGCACTTTATTAGAGGACATGGGTTACTGTTTTCGTGGTGTTGCATTGTATCCAGGATCTGGTTTCTTGGCTGTTTAGTTTAACCTTTGTCTACATATTTCTATTTTTAGTTTGTGATTATTCCATATTGGGCGAGAGTGTATCTGTCTGTGTGTATGAAAGGGACATGGCTTTCTGATAGCATTGACTGTGACTGTACAGGATCTGGCTTGTTTAGTTTTACAATGTATGTGTTGGTGTTTTAGTGCTCACTGCAGTGTTTAAGATGCTGCCTTTTCTTGTTATGCGATATGTGGATTGTTACTAAAAATCATATTTTTCATTTAGATGGGGGGGTGTCAAAAAATGATGGGCCCCGGGTGTCACATTCGCTAGGTACGCCACTGCATGGAAGAATCAAAGCTGAGGCCCAGCAGGAAATGATACAGTGTGAAGAAGCTTCCTCTAAGAAGAATCAGAATCCAAAGCACGGTGTAACACCAGGAAGTAAAATGACTGATGAAGGGCCAGAAGTAGGACCACCAAGATTATGAATGGAAATGTGATAGACCTTGAATGATTTTTCAGAAGACTAGTTAAACTAGTTTCCTGATGTCTAGCAGCTCTGCTGTCTGACCTTTTCAGTGCTTCTCTAGCATCAGAAGTGGTTCCAGTGGATGTGGTCCCTCTCCACAAAAGCAGGTGAGGAGGGTGGGAACTACAGGTCTGTTATTCTGACCTCTGTGATAAATAAATTAATAGAAATGCTTCTAAGATAGAAAATAGTGCCATTTCTGAAATCCAATTGAGAGTTTGTTAACCACATTGCTGGAGTTCTCTCCATATACTAGTTCTCACATTTTTTTAAAACCATGTATAAAAGAATCAGAGCGCTACTGCTTTCATATTCATGCCCCCAAGCATTTGCGGGAGATATCAGCTCATTATCAATGACACCAGCTGTGTGGCCAAGACTCCTGAAGAAGCTATATTGAAACGTTTGCAGCATAGAGTCGTTCTCGGCAGAACTGTACCTCTTCTTTCCATCAATAAAGATTTCATTTAGAAACATCTCGATTGACCCACTTGTTTCTGCTTTGTTTCCTTAAATACAGAGCAGGCTGATTTTAAAGATTGCATATTATCCATGCCAACTGCTGAACAATTTGTAAATAGATTATGCAAATGCCAGAAGCCTAAGAAACAACATGGGAGAGTTTGATTATATTGCACTAAATGAAAAGATAAATTCAAAAGGCATCTCTGAGACCTCTTGGAAGGAAGATAACCAATTGGACACTGTCATACTGGGATACAAATTATATCACAATGATAGGGTATAAATATGGTAATGGGGAGTAGATTAAAGTTGAAAGAGTTGAGGAAGGAGTGAGATGAGAAATGGGAGAGCCATTGGGTGAAAGAAGAAAATAGAAATTTGATAGGTGGCTGTAAAGTAAGAGGGAGGAGAAGGGTGAGAAAGAGGCAGAAAACAGCTAAAAAGCAATGATAAATATGTTAGAGGCAAATGTAGTGAGGGAACAGACAGGAGAGAAGAGAGGAGAGAAAAGACAAATGGACAGCAGCTGCTTGAAAAATTAGCAGACGACAGACAAAACAGCATAAAAAAGAAACTGGAGCCAACATAATGGAAAAATAAAATGTTCAGACAACAAAGGCAGAAAAAAAAGCATTTTAATTTGAATGTTTTGAATGGAATGAGTTCCAGAGGATGTGGTAACAGCGGTTAGCATAGCTGGGTTTAAAAAAAGGTTTGGATATGTTCCTGGAGGAAAGTCCATAGTCTGATATTGAGACAGACATGGGGGATGCCACTGCTTGCCCTGGGATCGGTAGCATTGAATGTTGCTACTATTGTGTTTGGATTTCTGCCAGGTAGTTGTGACATGGATTGACCACTGTGGAAACAGGATACTGGGCTAGATGGACCACTGGTCTGACCCTGTTTGGCTATTCGTATGTGGAATATGTTAGCTTTGGGAAATGTGCATAGCAAATATCTTTGTATTGTGTTCAGTAGACAAGGAAATGCAGTACATGCTGTGTTTAACTTCCTAGGGTTCCCAGTTCAATTTTTATCTAAATATTTTTATTTCTAATTTGTGATCCCTTGTTCTGTATTTGGTGAGGGTCTGTTGGTGTGATAGTAGTGGCTGGTGGGGAAATCAGAAAGCAGGCAGGCAGGAGAGGGGATCAGGGAGGGGGAGGCCCTCCTTTATTTTCTGACCTGGACTCCAGCAGGTTTAAAACTGGTCCTAACCCTTGCTGTATAGCTGGCAGGGATCCCCAAGCATCCATAAATGAGGACCTCCTCCAAAGACAGCCAGAACACCCTTTTACCAAACTCTGTAGATGGTGACAGCATCCTTGAGCCACTGACAATTAAGCATGTAAAGGGTGCCAGCATCAGTGGCTTAGGGATGTTGCTGCTGCTGCCTGCCAAACTTGGTAAAATGGAGTTCTGGCTACCTTCAGAGAAAATCTTCAGCTGACAGAGCTTGGAGAGCCACATTAGCAAAAGTCTTTATATTTTGAGGTGAGGGCAGAGCAGAGGAAACCATGCTTACCCACTTTGGGGCCAGGCCCATCCACAATCAGCTGTCTGGCTCTGCCACCGGGATGGACCATGCAAATCTTTATCTGCCATCATTTTCTGTTATTATAGCATATGTAATCTGCCTAAGATTCTGTACCAGCATTCATGGTTTCCAAGTGTAAAAAGAGAATAGAAACTACTACGTATGTGTTGCCGCTTTGGAAAATCTGTTTGCTTTTTTCTCATAAAAGTATATTTATTTTTTGAAGCGGAATGTCTGTGAAAAGACTCCTCTTTGATTAAAGAGCAACAGTTGGCAAAACAGGAGTTCCACCCTTTCAAGTTGCTGCGGTCTCCTAACATTAATCTAAGCCTGACCAGTGGTGGTGGTGAAGTTTGTTTTCAGAATGGTTGCTCTGTGTATATATATATATTTTTTTTAACAGTTGCTGTAGGGCAGAGTGATTCATTAGAGCTTAGGAAAACCCTAGAGTGGGCACCAAGCCCAGAAAGACATCCCCATAGCAATCTCATGGACATCCAGGCAATGTGAGGGGTTATTTACTACTGTGATCTTAATGATGGACATGTTCATAAAGTTTCATTATGGAATACAGCATAAAATTCACAAAAGATGAAAAATTAGGAAATGTGAACTTTTCATCTTTATGCCAAATATAAAAAAGAGGGAAGATAGAAATACAGAGAAAACCAAAGGAAGCTGTCATCTGCAGAAACAGAAATGAGGGTCAACAAACAAATTGTTGGTGAAACCTTTATATTAAGTTAGTCCAATACAACGCTATCTCTACATTTACAAGTAGATTGACACCATATTTGCCCCCGTTTCATCAAAAGTTTAACAATTAAATTTTATAGAAGATCAAATTTTGTGATCGTCAAAAGTTTTTTGCAAATTTTTTTTCCACAAAAGCGAACCTCCTAATTTTTGTCATCTTTGCAATGAATACTTGTATACGCCTCTGGTTGCAATGCCATCACCAGAGCTATAGGTAGGGTGGGGCAGAAAGTGCACATCTGTGAGAGTAGAATAGAAGATGAAGCCGTTGCACAAGGTATCAAAAGTCTTATTGCCTCAAGTTTGCCAAATAAGTTTTTCCCAGTTTTATTTGGGACTTAATATCCCGCTTATCAAATAGAAACGTCTAAGCGACTCACATTACTATTTATAGGGAGCGGGGGTGCTCAGTCAGAACAGGACTATGAAGAGTGAGGCAGAACTACACTTATCCCTCCATATTTGCGGTTTTAGCAATCGCAATTTCGATTATTTGCGGTTTTTAGCTTGCTGGCTCCTCCCTCCAAATTACATCAGCTTGCATAGAGAAATTGCTGATTCCAAGTGTTTATAGAGAAAATCGCCGATTCCCAGCACTTTCTTCACCGTGTTTTGCCTGTCCTTCAGAAACAGGCTAGGTCTTCCACCATGTTATTCACGGTTTTACCATATTCACGATGGTTTATAATAGAAAACAGCGAATAACATATGAAAAAGATATTTGCGGTTTTTCTGTATTCACGGGTCTGTTAATCCCCTATCACAGCGAATACGGAGAGAGAAGTGTACAATGAAAGAAAAACAAGTGAGTCCCCATTCCCTTTCCCTTCCCTTGAATTTCTAATCCCCAAGTGCATCACTGTACTTCTTCACATTGAATTTTAATTGCCGAACATGATTAGACCATTCTTCTAACTTTTGCAGATCCTTTGTCATGTTTTCCACTCCCTCCAGAGTGTCCACTCTGTTACAAATCTTGGTATCATCCACAAAAAGGCAAACCTTACCTTCTAACCCTTCGGCAATATCGTTCACAAATATATTGAACAGAATCAGCCCCAACACCAATCCCTGTTGCACTCCACTACTCACCTTTCCTTCCTCCAAGCAAATTCCATTACCTACCACCCTCTGGCTTCTGTCCATCAACCAGTTTCTAATTCAGTTCATTAATTTGGGTCCTAAATTTTGCCCGTCAAGTTTATTCAAGAGCCTCCTGTGCTGAACCATGTCGAAATCTTTGCTGAAATCTTGCACATGTCCTCGATCCAATTGTCTGGTCACCCAGTCAAAGAATTCAATCAGATTCATTTGGCATGATTTACCTTTAGTAAAGCCATGTTGCCTCAGATCTTATAACCCATTGGCTTCCAGGAAGTTCACTATCCTTTCCTTCAGCAATACTTCTATTATTTTTCCAATAACTGAAGTGAGGCTTACCAGCCTGTAGTTTCCCACTTCATCTCTGTGACCACTTTTGTGAAGAGGGACCAAATCCGCTCTTCTCCAGTCCCTAGAAACCTCTCCCATCTCCAAAGAACTATTGAACAAATCTTTAACAGGACCCACCAGAACCTTTCTGAGCTCACTCAATATCCTAGGATGGATGCCGTTCGGTCCCATGGCTTTGTCCACCTTCAATTTTTCAAGTTGTTCATAAACATTTTCTTGCATAAACGATGCAGTATCCACTCCATTCTCATGTGTAACTTTGCCAGCCAATCACTGTCCTTCTCCAGAATTTTCTTTTGTGAACACAGAGCTGAAATATTTCTTTAGTAAGTTAGCTTTTTCCTCATTAGTTTCCACATAGCAATTCATAGTTTATTTCAGTCTTACAATTCCATTTTTTGGATTTTTGGAATTTTGGATTTTTTGGAATTTTGAGGGAGCCTCTAGGATGCTACCACTTCCTCATAAGAATACTGCTTTACAGGTCAAGGCCACCTTAAAATCCTAGTCCCGCAAAAGGGGGAAGTGACACGGGAGGGGTGCAGCCAAAAAGGCATGGCCTAGGCTTGGCCAAAGCTAGGTTAAAGAAGCCCAGAGAGAAGCAGCGGGACCCACTATAGATGTCTCCATCCCAACTGCAACCATTACATTCAGGTAAGCCAAATCAACTTGGAATCTTAAGAGTTTATGTTTTGGCCTAGCCAGTTGCATGCCAGCCTTGTGTATCTGCTAGAAACTAGTCTAATAACCCTGAATCCGGGGACCAGGCCAGAGACTCATAAAGAATTGCTGCCGAGCCATGTACTGTATGCTATGGCCCTGTACTGTATGCTATGGCCCTGCATGAGCAGGCCATTCAAAGACATTGTTGTGATTTACAGAATTCACTTTGAATATTGCTTTCTTCCTACCTGTGAAGTGAACAGGAGTTTTCCTGTACACCTTTAATAAAATATTTGTTTCTCTGTAATTTGTTGAGTATGTGTCTTTGTCTTACCTAGCCCCATAGCCTGCATTTGTACACGGTACCACACACAGTTTTTCCAATAACAATTTTCCTGTGCTTAGAATCTGACATGGCTAAGATATGTTCTAAATAAGAATTTGTACATATACATATAAAGAGGAAAGTCATTTTTTTAATTTATTTATAAGAGGAAAGTAATTTTTAAAGATTTTTTAAATTAATAAACATATTGCCCATAAAAAAGACCCACTGAATGTTGTTCTTCAATGATAGTAAAAGTACCTGCATTGCTGTGAGGCTGTGCCTATCTGGAGGTCCTTTTGGGGTTGGATGGCTGCTTGAAGCACTTCTGACTAGCAGTTGCTGTCTGGAATCTTGCACTCACACAATACAAGTGTTATCAATAGTCACATAGGCTTCCTCAAACACTGTGTCAAACTTTCCCTCTTGACTTAAGCTTCTTCACTTCTTTGCCTTTCCCAGGACAAACCCTTTGGGGAGGTGTAACATTAGATCAATAAGGCTTTACTTAGCTTGCATCAACATCCAAAATCTGAGACCACAATCCTCATAAACAGCTGTGTTCAAAAGCAAAAACCTTCCAAAACAATTACAAACAAAAGAAAGGCAAAGCTGCTAGCTTGCCTGCTACTATCCTCATTCCAGGGATGCATCATCCCACTGGCAGGTAATTAATAAAACAAAATAAAAAGAAGGTTCCAGTTTAGAAATAATGGATATTTTTAAGTCTGTCTCCATATTCTTTATGACAAAGGTTACTGACCATTTTAATAGCTGCCCTCTAGAGTACGGCCTGTGGCCACATCCGGCCCGTGATATGATTTTGTTCAGCCTTTGGAAGAATTATGCAGAAATGCGCCAATTGGACTAATTTTCTAATGAGAATCCGCAAAAAAAAAGCAACACCCAAAAACACAGGGTGTTCATAGATTTCAAATACATTAATTAAAATTGTGTTCAAAATATATTGATAGTCCATATTATGTTAATATTAATATTCACAATTTTACTTAATACTGAATTGTAATTTTATACTTCGCAGTATTTTTTCATACTTGTTTGGCCTCAATCAACAGTGTCAATTTGCGGCGTTGTAGGTAGCTCTGGCGCTGTGACTAATCTTTTAAATTGAATCTGGATGTTCGTTACTAGTTGTTACGGTTAATTGTCCATAAGAATACTTACAGCGTAATACTCAATTTGTAATTCCATAAATTTATATTTAAAGTAGCTACTTGTAATTAGCGTTTCAAAATTTGAACCTCAGTTTAATAAGATTTTAAAAACACAAAAACAGTTCCATCATTCACATTAATGGTTTTATTATAATTTGTGATGAAAATATGAGAATTTGCTGGTAGTGTTTGTTGTCATTAATATATGATAATTTCATCTCACATACTCTGTAATTCGTTTATAAAATTTTCTGTTTTCAATAAAACTCATATATCTAGAGCAGGGATCTCAAAGTTCCTCCTTGAGGGCCGCAATCCAATCGGGTTTTCAGGATTTCCCCAATGAATATGCATTGAAAGCAGTGCATGCAAATAGATCTCATGCATATTCATTGGGGAAATCCTGAAAACCCGACTGGAATACGGCTCTCGAGGACTGGAGTTCCCTACCCCTGGTCTAGTATATATATTCGACAGCAATCCTTGTACCAACTGCCGTCCTGTGGTAGGACCCACAAGAGCAGGGATCTCAAAGTCCCTCCTTGAGGGCCGCAATCCAGTCGGGTTTTCAGGATTTCCCCAATGAATATGCATGAGATCTATTTGCATGCACTGCTTTCAATGCATATTCATTGGGGAAATCCTGAAAACCCCGACTGGATTGCGGCCCTCAAGGACGGACTTTGAGATCCCTGACTAGAGTTATTTATCTTTTCTTTTTTTTTACTACGGCCCGCTGAAGTACCCAATGTGGCCCTCGTGGCGAAACGTTTGGAGACCCCTGCTCTAGATAAATCTCATCCTGATCTTTTTGAAGGTGTGGTCTCCAGAATTGTACGCAGTGCTCTTAATGAGGTTATGCCAGAGAATTCCCTAATCTCTGTTAACACCCCTCCCTTAGGATTACCAGACGTCCAGATTTGCCCAGACATGTCCTCTTTTTAGAGGACTGTCCAGGTGTCTGGATGGCTTTACAAAACCCAGCACTTCGTCCAGGTCTTGAAAAACATTGAGATCGGGGCCATGTCTAGAGGGCATCTGCGCATGCATGGATGTCACATGGTGATGTCGCACACATGTGCACATGAACGTGATGTCATCCTGTCGCAGCCATGCATGCGCAGATACCCTCCATGGCCCTTAAAAGAGAAGGTTTGTGTGGGGCTGGGGTTGGGAGGTGAAACGAGGTAGAACCGGGGCTGGAGCAAGGTGGGGCCATGGGTAGAATGGGGCGGGGCCAAGGTGAAATGGTGCGGGGTCAGGCATGCATCCTCTTTTTCCAGAACCCAAATCTAGTAACCCTACCCTCCCTCCCTCTTCTCAATCCTGCTCCCCTTCCCCACAGCTTAAAAGAATGAATCTCTTAGTGTCTAGGTTACCTCATCACCCCTCCACACTCCAAACCCTCAGGCTTTCCTGAGCCCCTCTTCTCCAATATGTATTTTAAGCAAGAGAAATACCCACTCACTCTTGCCTCTGATGCTGCCATATTGACAGTATAATTAATAATTAAGTGGACCGATGATAGTTCACAACATAAGAACATAAGAACATAAGAAATGCCTCTGCTGGGTCAGACCCGATGTCCATCGTGCCCAGCAGTCCACTCACGCGGCGGCCCAACAGGTCCAGGACCTGTGCAGTAATCTTCTATCTATACCCCTCTATCCCCTTTTCCAGTAGGAATTTATCCAATCCTTTCTTGAACCCCAGTACCGTACTCTGCCCTATTACGTCCTCTGGAAGCGCATTCCAGTGTCCACCACACGTTGGGTAAAGAAGAACTTCCTAGCATTTGTTTTGAATCTGTCTCCTATCAACTTTTCCGAATGCCCTCTTGTTCTTTTATTATTAGAAAGTTTGAAGAATCTGGAAGCTGGACAAACAAGCTGGAAGACTGGGCAAACAAATGGCAAATGCGCTTTAACGTGGAAAAATGCAAGGTCATGCATATAGGTAAAAAGAACCCGTTGTTCAAATACAAATTGGGGGGGGCATTATTGGGAGACAGCAGTCTTGAGAGAGACTTGGGTGTGCTGGTAGATGCATCACTGAAGCCATCTGCACAGTGCGCAGCAGCCTCGAAAAAAGCCAACAGGATGCTGGGCATCATAAAGAGGGGCATAACAACCAGGACGCGGGAAGTCATCATGCCATTGTATAGAGCTATGGTGCGTCCACATCTGGAATACTGCGTTCAATACTGGTCGCCGTACCTCAAGAAGGACATGGCAGTGCTTGAGAGAGTCCAAAGGAGAGCAACGAAACTGGTAAGAGGGCTGGAACACTGCCCATACGCCGAGAGGTTGGATAGGCTGGGGCTCTTCTCTCTGGAAAAAAGGAGGCTCAGGGGAGATATGATAGAGACCTTCAAGATCATGAGGGGCATAGAGAAGGTGGATAGGGACAGATTCTTCAGGCTGAAGGGGTCAACAGGCACGAGGGGGCATTCGGAGAAACTGAAGGGAGATAGGTTCAGAACAAATGCAAAGAAGTTTTTCTTCACCCAAAGGGTCGTGGACACTTGGAATGCGCTACCGGAGGAAGTGATCAGGCAGAGTACGGTACAGGGATTCAAACAGGGATTGGACGGATTCCTGGGGGATAGGGGGATCGTGGGATACTGAGAGAGGTGCTGGGATGTAACACAGGTATAGAAAGCAAACCAAGTAATAAGTATAGAAAGCCAAACAGGTCGTGCATGTGCAAGACCGGAGGGTTAGGACTTCGATGGAAAGATAAAACTCAATGGGAAACCAAGGTGGCAAGGGGGCCCCTTCTGGTGTCTCAGACAGGCCGTGACCTGTTCGGGCCGCCGCGGGAGCGGACTGCTGGGCAAGATGGACCTGTGGTCTGACCCAGCGGAGGCACTGCTTATGTTCTTATGTTCTTATGTTCTTATCTGTCCCTCTTTACTCTCTCTATGCCCTTCAAGATAGTTATACGCCGGGACTTGTTCTAGTGATGGTATAACTGTGTACACTTGAGATCCACTATAAATCGTTCAAGGATTTTAGTTCAACGAATTAAATTTTGGACTAGTGATTCTGGCAGCAGCCTATATATTTTTGGAATAGGAGTGCGTAGCACAATAAAAGGAGTAGTTAATATCAAATGATGGTATCTGACATCATGCAATGCATCCTGGGATGAACCAAGCTGGATCAGTTGACATATAAAGGAATTTTTCCTTTATTTGGTAGTATGGATGGGTTTGGGAGAGGGAGGAAGCGAGGGAATTCTACCAGTGAATTGTATTAATTTGAGGGCTGTTAAGTAAGGAGGAGGGAGGGGGGCTACTAGATTAATAGGGCTTTTGGATTTTGGGGAGTCATGGAAGTGAGTCATGTCATTGGGAAAGGGAAGAATCAGATTAGCTGGGCAGGTCAGGTTGAGGGGGGAGCCCTTGGCAGAGTTTTTACTAGTAGCATTTATATTAATATCCCCATGCCTGTCAGTGCATGAACCAATCACTGCTCATGCACTGACAGGAATGGGAGCATTTTGGCATGAGCTGTGCATTACTGCCATGATTTTAACACAGCAATAATGTGCATGCTTATTGCTCATAAAACTCTGCCCCCTCCCACCAGTTTCTGCCCATGAAAAATTAATTCTTAGTCATAAAAGGCAAGTAGCATTGTGTGAAGACACAATCACTGATTGTTACATCAGGTTTGACACATATTAGACATCTGAGTAATGCACCAAAGCTGAATCAAATGCTGAAAGACACAGGTGAGTTGGAGGAGAGGGGAGTGGAAATATTTGGGATACAGAAGAACAAAAATCAGTTGAGTCTAATTGTTTGTTAATTTACTCTCAGGGCCTCAACTAAACTTTATGAGAACAGCAAAATTGACAAACAGCAAACATACTGTAGAGTCTTGAACATCAGGTGGCATCTCGGGGCATCAGACATAAGCAGTATAGGAAGCTTACGAGATGTAGTCCTGTTACATCAGCAGGTTCTAAACTCACCGTCTAAATATATTCAGGGCAATGTTCTTGTACCAAAATAATACAATTCAAATTTGGAAAAAGAGAACAGATTTTTGATTAGTGAATCGCTGTCACACTCTTTATAGCAATTTAGAGAAATGTCAGAGTTAATCACATAAACCATTTTGTTAAAAACTTTGTGGCCAGAATGACAATGTTCCTTTTAAAAAGGCTCTAAGTCCTTTCATGTGATCTTTCTGGCAATGTAACAGTAGGATCTTGCTATCAAATTCAGCTGGCAATCCTATCTATAGAGATCCTCAGATACTTCTTCATGCACACCTCAAGTGAACTTGTTTTCCATAAGATGCCTGGCCAAAGGTTTCTGTTTAGAAAGAGGCATTCCAGTGGTGGGGTCAAAACCTAACTGGATAGCACCAAAATTAAGCACTATCTTGCTAGCTTTATTTGGCAGTCTAACCTTTGACAGTAGTACCATAAGACTACCAAAAGGGGTTAAGTGGTGCCATGTGGGTGTAGTGGTCAGAAAGCTATGGCCTCAGCACCCTTAGGTTGTGGATTCAAACCCCACACTACTCCTTGTGACCCTGGGCAAGTCACTTAATCCTCCACCACCCCAGGCACATTAGACTGTGAGCCTGCCAGGACAGATAGGGAAAATGCCTGCATACCTGATTTGTAACCTGTTCTGAGCTCCCTTGGGATGATGGGCTAAACAAATTTTGAACCCAAGTGCTGTGGGGCAGGAACATATGACAACTGCTCTTACCTTCCTATACACTACCTTCAGGGAGAATCCCAGTAGGTGCGAGAGGAGGATCAGGGAGTGGGATATGTATTGAATATGCACTGACTGACAGGGGAGGATTGCAAGGCTATATAATAGATGTGTACAGAATGCTGGGGGTGGGGGTGGGGTGGAATTTGGAAGGGTTATATTGTATGTGGGGGTAGAGATATATGTTGGATGCTGGGATAGTAGGGAGATTTAGGCATCAGCCCCTTTAATAAAAATAAAATAAATAATTATGTTAATAGTTCTCCGGGTCTATCAGGCCACATGTTAGCGCTCAATTCTTCTGCAATCTGCATTCAATTTCCATAATAATGAACCACTTTGTATACATTTGCATGCTTTGCATTTCATTATTGTTTAATTTGTACTGCACTACAAATATATTTTAAGGGCAAATAAAATAATTTTGCATTTAAAGTGTGTTCAGCAAAAAAAGAAAAAGTGTTATTGTCTTAATAGATGTTAGTAACTGTGGCCATTAATCTGATGATTTAAAACTGCATATAACTGTATAAACCAGTGTCTCTCAAACTTTCTCGAGCTAGGGCACACTAAAGGTAGTGGCCACAGCTTGAGGCACCCAGAAGTGCACAGACGTCACCGTGATGACATCACGCCTATGCGTGACATCATCACGTCAACTTCCACACATGTGCAAAGGCCCTCCAAATGGGCCCTGTGAGACGCCAGTAGGCAGTGCCAGCTGGGAAGAGGGCCGGAGAGGAGAGGCACTGGCGCCAGCTGATTGCCTGCAGCAGTGTTTCTCAACTACTTCAAGCTAAGTACTCCCTAAATCTAACAAATATCAACTGAGTACCCAACGACAGATGTATGGCACAAGCAACAGCGAGGTCAATGAAATAAAAAACAAACAAACACTCTTTATTATCTCGACAAAGCTGGACTCAGACTTGACATGAATCGTATTTTGGCCAAATGTTAAAAATAAAATTAATATTAATAGTTGTAATCATATGAAAATATATTACCTCATTATATATGTAAAAACTTTTAAAATACAAACACATAAAAGAATTTGAAATTATATATAAAAATTACAAAATTACATAAATCTGTAAATAAGATATATGTAGCATATCAAGTCTGAATAAACTTGAAACTTACATGATGTCCCAAAGAAAGCAAGATTAAAGGGCTGTGGGGTTGAGGGGGAAAGCTGGATGCCACTTTAACTCATTTAGGGCTCCTTTTACAAAACCATAGTAGAGGTTTCTATTGTGGACTGGTCTGCAGTAGAAACTTCTACTGCAGCTTTGTAAAAGCCAGTCTTATTTTGGACATGTCCTTATAATCAGCCCTTTTGGAATCATGTTATAGCACATATAGGGCATTTACTGAAAACACAACTTCCACTTACATAACTGTTATTTATGGATGGCCATATTCTAGAGATGTACTCCTTCACAGCGAACAAATTCTGCTTTGGAAAGTATTATTGGTTTCAAAATACATATATTAACCTTGTGGAGATCAAAGGATCTACTACATTTGACATAATAGAAAAACAGGGTTTTTGAGTTGCTAGTCGTGAAATGAATTCATGTGTGCAGACTTGTTTCCCATACTCCTGGTCCTGATCTGACAAACCCCCTCCCCTTCCCTCACTTGAGTCTGGCCTCCAATCGACCCCCCTCCCTTTGTGGAGCGGGTATCTCTTACCCGCGGGATCTCCCAAAGCAGCAAGGATAACTGGCTATCAGAAGCAGCAATATAAACAAGCTGTTTGCGGCTGGCCCCTCCCTGAGCCTTTCCTCTACTGCATCATTTCCTAAGCAGTACAGGAAAGGACCTGGCGGGACTGCTTGCATGCAGCCTGTTTACAGTGCTGCTTCTAATAGCCAGCCATCCTTGCTGCTTTGTGAGGGGAGGGCCTGTGGGTAAGGGATACCAACTCCACATGGGGAGTGGGGTCAATCAGAGGCCCGATCTGCATGGGGTAGAGAGGGTTGTTGTCAGATAAGGAGTAGGATGGCATGGAGATGCCATGGGGGGGGGGGGGCAGTCAGAGAGTGAGAGAAGGCAGACCCACAGTAAGGGAGGGGAAGGAGACATAGATGGTGGACCACACTTGGGGGGGGGGAGAGAGAGGAGAAGACATGGATAGTGGACCAAAAGTGTGGGGGATGGACATGGATTGTGAACTTGTAGGGGAGGGGAGATGGATCCTGAACCTGTAAGTAGGGGGGATAAAGTGATCCAGACCTCAAAGAAGAATGGGAAGAGGGAGGAAGAGATGCAAGTGTGAGATAGGGTGGGGTGGGGGAACATGGATGCTAGACCTACAAGTGGGGGTGGGGAAATGGTAGAGTGACTCAGACTAGAAAGGGGTGATGGGGAGAAAGAGATGCTTGGCTATGGAGAGAGGGAGACAGGAATGCTAGACCATGGGCAGCAGGGAAGGGATTCAGGGTGCAAGTGAGAGAAGTGGTTGGCTGGATGGGGTGGGGTGAGGGAACATGGATGGTTGGCTTACAAGGGGGTGGGGGATGGTAGAGAAAGGAAGAGAGTGTGGCCCAGACCAGAAAGGGGTTGGGAAGGGAGGGAGAAATTCTTAGCCAATGAAGAGAGGGTGAGAGAGATACTATAATGGTAAAACATCCCATTTTCGAGGAGGAGGACTAAAGGGTCTTCTAACCCACTTAATTCAACACTGATTGTGTATTACCAAAGCTTAAGGGATAATTATATCCAACCTTGGCCCTTATGGTCATCTCCTCATTATTGTGTTGCTTATCACTTACTGTAGTTTCCTGATTGTATAAATCATTTCAAATGAAACAATACAACAGAAAGTGTTTTCACTTATCTTTTAATGTGCAGAATCTCTAGCCTGCCCCACATTAAAAGATAAGTGAAAACACTTTCTGTTGTATTGTTTCATTTGAAATGATTTATACAATCAGGAAACAACAGTAAGTAATAAGCAACACAATAATGAGGAGATGACCATAAGGGCCAAGGTTGGATATAATTACCCCTTAAGCTTTGGTAATACACAATCAGTGTTGAATTAAGTGGGTTGGAAGACCCTTTAGTCCTCCTCCTTGCACTGGATCCTTGGAAGTGGGGAGTTTTGCCATTGTGGATGTTTCCAGTTTACTTCACTTCATCATCTTCTGCATCCTGTTAGTGATTCACTGATAGAGATACTATGCTATGGGGCCAGGGAGAGGAATCAGGGTGCAAGTGAGAGAGAAGTGGGATTTAGAAGGAGATAGAGGAGGCTGGAGGCTGCAGCTGGAGTGAGAGAGGGAGCAAAGGAGGCTGAAACCTGAGAAAGGAAAAAGCAGGAAGGAATTTCAGGCCTTAGGATGGGGGAATTATATGCAAAACACTTTGCAGAATTTTGAAATATTGTGTACAGTTTTTAAAAATGTTGCACTGAATTTTCAGTTTTTATTGTGTAGAATTCTGACTCGCGTACTCTTATAGAATTTATCCTTTTGAGCATTCACAGTGACTGCAAAATTCTGACACATTGCTAATTAGTTCACACACACACCCCTTTTTACAAAACTGCAAAACGTTTTTTAGCGCAGACCAACACACCGAATGATCTGTGCTGCTCCCACAGCTCATAGGAACTCTATGAGTGTCAGGAGCAGCGCAGACCATTCAGCACACCAGCCTGCGCTAAAAAACGCTTTCACAATTTTGTAAAAGGAAGAGTTAGTTAGTTAGTTGTTGCTTTCATATACCATCTCTTCCCCAAAAAATCAAACAGAAGGGATCAGCCTCAAGCTATTACTTTAAAAGATATTTGGCAGGTAGTCGTTAAGACTGAAGAGTTTACAAAGTCCACAGTTTCACAATCATGTAATTTCTCTCAGCAGATAGTTGACAAATTTCATGACGTGGATTCCAATGTAAAGTCAATGGATACCAAACTGACACAGATCTCTGTATCTGTGTCTAATGCTCAATAAGCTTCTTCAGCTTTTATTAGAGACAGTTTGGAGATACACCGACAATTGGAATTTCTAGAAAACTGTATCCGGTTTAGAACATTACATATTCTTAATTTTCCTATTTGTCGTCTTTTGTCTTCAGAGATCTTGTTGCTAAGATATTTGATGGTATCACTAGTTGAAAATGTTGAAAATATTAAAATTTATGAATGTCGCTATGTTTTCTTTCATACCTCGATCTGGAGCAATTGGAGATGGTTTACCAAAAGAGGCTAATTTAGAATCCCTTGATTTGACAAATTTTCTGGAGACCTGTCAGG
This sequence comes from Geotrypetes seraphini, assembly GCF_902459505.1. Taxonomy (NCBI): domain Eukaryota; kingdom Metazoa; phylum Chordata; class Amphibia; order Gymnophiona; family Dermophiidae; genus Geotrypetes; species Geotrypetes seraphini. The sequence continues at coordinate 69,233,497 of NC_047090.1, read as the reverse complement.
ATGAAATTTCTTCAAGGGCCACTTTACAGATTATCTTTCCAACTGAACAGGAAAAAATTAATATACTGAAACAATATGTCTGTACAAAAGATGCTCTGTTTTGTGGTCAGCTGGTCCAGGTTTTTCTGGATGTAACTAGAACCACACAGATGCATCATAGAGAATTTCTGAAAATGAAAAACGGTAAATGCATCAGGGGAAGTTTTCTTCCTACAATTCCCTTGTAAATGTGTGGTAATAATGAACTCTATAAGATATATTTACTGCTGTAATTTTAAAAAGCATTTCTTCATTAGTTCTTTCACTTGAGGGCAATATGTTAACATTGAATCCAAAATAATAAACTTAGAAGATTCTATTGAGAGGGTAGTCTCACTGTTAAAAGTCAATTTGTCAAGAAAAGAAGTGGGTTGGAGTCCTAACCAAAGTACGGTAACTTGGTTTCAGTAGAGTTCAATTTCAAGCGGTCACCAACAGCCCATCATTCTATTTTGGAAATACACTTGCATATTCTAAAAGAGATAGTGTATCTGAGTATTAGAAAATATTTTCAGAAGAATAAAAGTATCGTTGGTGTAAAAAAATATGGTTTCACCTTCCTCCATTGGCACCAGATACAATGAATACGTAGAAGTTAAAAATGATGGGAGAAAGGGGTGAACCATGAGGGACTCCATAGCCTGGGGGCCAGAACTGAGATAGTTCTCCATTTACTATGACTGCATAAGATTGACATTGCAAAAATGTTTAAAGCCAGTCCAGAACCAGCCCAATGAGTCCCAAATCACTTAAACATGCAATTAAAAGGGTGTGGGGCACCTGAACTCAGATTGTGCAACCCCCCCCCCCCTCCAGAAGCGATCATACTCCCACAGCGTGCCTAAACTGTGGAACCAATTCCCTCTGGCCATAAGGGCATTCGACAACCTACTAACCTTCTGGAAAGCAGTGAAGACCCTACTTATCCCTTACAATATTACAAGGTCTTTGCGATCTACAGCTCAAAACCTTCTTGTTATCCCATCATTGAAACATATAAACACACTAAGGTCCTAAATCTTTTCTGTTAGCACCCCTTCTCTTTGGAACAGTATTCCAAACTACTTACATGAAACTAAAGACATTTCTCTTTCGACGCATTTTACTTCTAATTGTCCTTTTAAGGACTACCCAGTATTGAGAAGGAATCTTAATACCTGTTCCCCTTCCTCTTGTTCTTCTCCCTTATATGTTCTCTTTTTCTCCACATATTGTAGTTCCAGCCCCCTTTCCCGCTTGTCTCTATTCGTTAATTTTTTGTTAGTTTATTAGTCCTTAAAAGCTAGTATTTGTCCTAATGTTGTGTGTTTTTTAAACTGTATTTTAGTCAGTAGATGGTTTTAGCATTTTTGTACACCACCTAGAAGGTTTGATTAGGCGGTATAAGAAATTTTAAATAAACTTGAAACTTGAAACTTGATTCACAAACCATAACGCTCCAAGCCTAAGATCCTAACCATCCAAGACAGGGCATACCAAAGCCTAAGGAAACCCGAGGCTCACTCCCAAATATTCCCATTATACCTGAGCTCCTGGGAAGGACAGGCTATAAAACTAACTAATAAAATAAATACATGTTGAATGCTGCCAGTAAGTCGAACTGGAGAACAGCCTGCCTCCCTTGGCTAATTAGGTCCCTAGCTTTAGTTGTTAATATTAACAATAAAGTTTCTGTACTGTGCAGTGGATGAAAGCCATACCGAAATGGTCTCAGTAGAGAAAATCTCTCTATAAAGTCAGAAAATTATTTAGCGACTATAGATTCTAGAAACTAAGGCCCTCTTCTATCAAACTGCAATAGCAGTTTTTAGCTCGGGGAGCCGCACTGAATGGCCTGCACTGCTCCTGATGCTCAATGAGTTTGGAAAGCAAGGATTTCACTAAAGTGGTGAAAACTTTCTCAAAAGTAGACCAGTGTCTGTCTAATGGAATCAGATCTAAACCAAGTCTAGCCTTAAGAGCATAATCTAAAAACCTGTGAGCTGTTACATACTGGTTAACAAGACTAAAGATATTATAATGCCTCTGTATTGCTCCATGATACGACCTCACCTGGAGTATTGCATTCAATTCTGGTCTCCTTATCTCAAGAAAGATATAGCAGCACTAGAAAAGGTTCAAAGAAGAGCGACTAAGACGATAAAGGATATAAAACTCCTCTCATATGAGGAAAAACTAAAAAAGTTGGGGCTCTTCAGCTTGGAAAAGAGAAAGCTGAGGGGAGATATGATTGAAGTCTACAAAATCCTGAGTAGAGTAGAACGGGTATAAGTGTATTGATTTTCACTCCTTCAAAAATTACAAAGACTAGGGGCCACTTGATGAAACTGCAGGGAAATACTTTTACAACCAATAGGAGGAAATATTTTATCACTCAGAGATTAGTTAAGCTCTGGAATGCATTGCCAGAGGTTGTGGTAAAAGTAGATAGCATAGCTGATTTTTAAAAAGGGGTATAGAAGTACATGGAGGGAGGGAAGGGGGGTCAAATTAATTTTTGCAAAAAGCAAATTTGACCACGTCTCCCCGCTTCTATCTAAGCTTCACTGGCTCCCAGTTTTCCTCAGGGTCCACTACAAATGCGCCTGCCTAACCTTCAAGTCATTACACGGTATCCTTCCTCCCCTGTTTCCACTATCCTGGCTCTCCGCAAATCCCAATTCCACCAGATCCTCTCAGAAATTCATACTATCATTCCCCTCTTTAAAAGGCATTTCCCATACAGGTAAACTTGGAACATCCCTCCTCTTCAAGATCACCGAGCTGTGGAACAGCTTATCTGCCCCTCTCCGGAGCGCGACCTCCCTCCAACACTTCAGAAAACATTTGAAAACTTGGCTTTTCTCCAAAATGTAACCACTCCCTCCCTCTCCTCTACACTTAATCCCTTCTCTCTCCCCTTATTACCAAGCTCTTCTTCTTCCCATTGTAACTCCTTTCTTTTGTAATTCCTGTAAACCGTGTCGAGCTCTACTTCTGTGGAGATGATGCGGTATACAAACTTAAGGTTTAGTTTAGTTTAGTTTAGTCAAAGAGACGTGCATATGCCGGACTGGGTGGGGGAAGAAATAATGGCTCTACAAACAGAGGATAGGAAAAGAGATGGTGAACAATGGGATTTAGGGAGTGAAGGAACAGAAAGGGAGAGAAGTGATGGTGTTGAGGTGGGGATAGAGATACTGGATAGTTGGGTAGTTGGGAAGAGAAAGGGAGAACTCGTAGACCCTGGGGTGGTGGGGAAGGAGGGAGAGATGCTGGAAAACCACACACACACCCTCTGAACATCGCAAGCATCCCCCCCACCCCGCCAGACCCCCCTCCCAGTTCTCATCAGCCCCCATCAAGGAAAATTTTTGTTGATTACCTGCAATTACATCAATTTCTTTTCCTGAGATAAATAAATAAAAAATAGATTTGACATCGATATGTGAACATTTCTTAAGAAATAATGAATATTTCTTGGGGTGTCCTAATTTTTTCACATGACTGTAGCTTAATATAATGGAGGATTGCTTATAACACAGTCAAGAGTAGGACTGGTTTTTTTTTAAATACATATTACATTATAGGCATGAAATAACATGGATTCACTTATACCATGGTCAAATATCTTAAACCCCAATGTCTGCATTATATGTGGTCTGCACTGTATTTAATTTTATTGGAAAAGGTACCCAGTAATAGTATATATGTCTCATGAAAATACCAATAAACACCGTTTTTATATCCTTTACGAACCTCTATTTAGCTGGAAAATAATCACTATGATCTACTCTTTACAACTCTAGAAATGACATTTGTTCTTCCATTGTAACCCCCATTTATAAATCTTTTGTAATCCGCCTTGAACCGCAAGGTAATGGCGGAATAGAAATCTCTAATGTAATGTAATGTAATATTTATAAATTTATAAAACCTGACAATAGAAGGCCTTAATGTATTCCACCCTATAATTTTTTTTAATGAATATTATCTAATTCTTTATTTTAACACATAATTAAAACAGAGAAAGATGGAAGATCTGCTGGATGCTGAGGAAAGAAGATCTGAGCAACGGATCCAGGAGCTCAGAAGAATGAGACGGCAACTAGTAAGAAGATATTTTCTAGATCACAAGGAGGATAATTTTATACCATTTGTACTTACCTACTCGGTATGTAACATTCTCCAGTCATGCTGCATTGGCTTGTTGTGCCATAACATAGCATAACATCAGGCTTCTAAACCGCCACTGGGGCTTGCTGATGCATTTCTGTCTGCATATTAGTATTGATGAGTTGGTTACTTATTTAAGGTTGATAAGGGAGTAGGAATGCTTAAACTAATATAAAGAGCCTTAAGCTTAGTAGGTATTTTGTATGCTGTATATTTTTTGTGTGCTTCAAGCTGACCTGCAAAGACCTAGAACTAATTTCTAAGGGCTAATAACTTGCTGATGAAGAAACCCAATAAAATCTTAAGGTGTGGATTTTCCTCTATCCTCTTAATTGGCTCAACAGCCTATATAAACTAAAGATTGAGCCTGTGGTAGGTGAAAGTTGTGGGGGAGGGGGAGGTAATCAAACATTGAACAGAGAGGTTTTGTAGCTAAACTACGCACATACTGGCTTTAATAAACACTTTAAAAACTCTACAAAAAATGTTTTTCAATTAAATAACAAAGAATTAGCTAAACACCTCCATAACCCAAAATAGTTTGAAAATCTTCCCTGTTAATCTATAATATTTAATTATCTATCAAATATTATGAGGGACTTTTACTAAGGAGAGTTAAGCAGAAATGACAACTGAGCAGGACCTGGGTGGGTTGGAGGCATCGTCGACTGCGACAGCTAGAGTGGTGGCACAGCAACAAGACAAGCAGGAGCCGGGAAAGGAGGCAGAAGAAGGGATAAGGCTGCAAATAGATTAGCTCTGCCCTGGCCCCAGTTTCAATTGTTTGGTAGTCTGCTAGAGGGGAATGTGACCTTTAGGCATTGCTCGTTGTGCCTAAATGTTACTTTGTTGTTAGGTGCCATTGACTTGTGTTCAAGTTCTAGTGACTTGATGTACATCACCACGTTTTCATGGCAGAATACTACAGTAGATTGCTGGGCCTTTCTTTTGCGCAGTATATAGTAAATGTTGTCGCATCAAATGCGATCCTTTGCCTCCAACACTGTCCATTTGCTGCTGCCCAGATGGGTGGTGCATCGCTAGTCTGACATCTACACCAAAACCTGTCTGCCTTGGGAAACCCTGCTGGTAGTGAAACTACCGACAGCATAGCTTTCACCTTCTCAGATGCACGCAAGCCCTGTTTTGACTCATAAGAACATAAGAATTGCCACTGCTGGGTCAGACCAGTGGTCCATTGTGCCCAGAAGTCCGCTCACGCGGCGGCCCTTAGGTCAAAGACCAGTGCCCTATCTGAGATTAGCCTTACCTGCATACGTTCTGGTTCAGCATGAACTTGTCTAATTTTATCTTGAATCCCTGGAGAGCCTCCAGAAGAGCGTTCCAGTTTTCTACCACTCTCTGGGAGAAGAATAGAGAGTTGCGCGTGGACAGATATCCCACCCATCCCCACCAAGATTCTCTCTGTCCCCACCCATCCCCGCCAGGATCCTCTCCGTCCCCACCCATTTTAATTATTTTTATTTTTGAATTTTTTAACTTAATTACTTTGAGCTTACCTTCTCTTTCTTGCTTTAACTTTTTACTTTTTCACTTTAAACAATTTTACAACAGGCAGGCAACCCCAACAATTTGAAAGTACCAACAGATGGAAACTATCACTTAGCTTGTTCTTTCTTATGATTTGACCATCATTGCCATGCACTATACAGTCGGGGCCGATGCGGCCAGCGTTTCGCGGAATTTTAATCATTCCTTCCACTGCTTCAGTGCCAGATTATTGGGCAAGTAACATTTCCACTACTCAGTTCTGTCAGTAATTTATGTAAATTTATGTAATTTATGTAAATGTTACTAGTTCTGGTCATGGCAGGATTAACCAATAGGCCAAGTAGGCACGTGCCTAGGGCTCAAAATGGTCAGGGGAGCCCGATGAAGGAGGGCATCAACATTGTTTTTTCCAAACGGCGATGGGCCCCTCCAGCATCGATTGGCAACGCGGCCCCCACCCTGATTGGCAACGCGGTCCCCACCCCATCATTGGAAAGTAAGACAAGTAAGCAACGCGGGTAAGAAAGGCAACGGGAACTGTAATTGTGCAAGCGGTGCTGCTTGCCCAGAGCTTCCCTCTGACGCAGCTTCCTGTTTCCGCCTGGGCGCATGATGGGGTGGGGCGGGGCAGGGGGCCCAGTGTATTTGGGTGCCTAGGGGCCCTCGATGAACTAATCCTGCCCTGGTTCTGGTTTTTTGTTTTATAGACTCTTTACCAGATAGTTTTTGCTGAAATCCTAACCTGATCATAGTCAACTCTGAACTTTCTATTTTACAGGCTAAAAATCTGAAAAATGACAAAAAATATCTACAGCAACAGATAGAACAGGTACTGTATGTGGGGTACATAGCCCTTGTTTACAATATGACACAAAAAAAAGGAATCACTGAATGGTGCCCAACAATATTAGAAATTGGAATGTCGATCCTATTATAATTCAAATTTTAATTTTAAAGCTCCTTTCACCTTGTCTTTCAAGTACAGTACTTTGTTTAATTCCAAGCCTGCTCTGGGCAATTGAAAGAAGGGGTCAGAAGAGAAATCGGTTCTAATCCAGGCCTTTATTTTTAGATAGCAGAGGCACAATCAGGACTGGAAGAGGAAGAAGAAAGGAGCCAGGGCATGACTGAGCTCTGTAGCCGAAGCAGCAGTGAATCTCTTTGGGCTAGAAGGGAGCAGAATGAACAGGGTCAGGACAGGAGAGAAGAACCCAGTGGTCTGCCTGGAGCCTGTGGGAAATACATCAGTCACCCCAACATTGAGAACAATGTGAGATGGGAAAAAGGAGAATGAGATGGGGGAGGTATGAGTGATATAAAGGAAAGGATAAAGGGAAAAAAGAGTAAAAGGATAAAAAAGGGAGATGGAAGTGGAACAAAGGGGAAGGTGAAAGGACAAAAAATAAAGAGTTTATATTTTTAATTTTACCCTGAGAAAGTGAGTTGTCTTATATTTGAGACCATACTCTATATCCTGGCCAATATAGTTTTATAAAGAGAAATGCCACCTAGGAAGAGGTTGGTTATACAACAGTTCTCACACCCACAGATTCATATACAGTACATTGCACAAATACATACCTATTGAACTTCCAGAACCACATCATACCACATGCATCTGTTAATTCTCAGAGTCAGTACTATTACATACTCTATCTTAACCCAAACCACAAATATCACTGACTCACCATGCCAATATGGTCACACATTCCATCTCATTCGCATCACACATGCATATCCACTTACATTGGAACTGAAAGTTGTACACATTATCTCACACAAATAAAACCTGCTTCAATAAGGAGCAGGAGCTCTACTGCCATCTACAGGGTGACACTAGTAAATACAAATAAAGAGACCTATTGAACTTGAAAAGGAAGAATCAGTACACTTTGAGGAACAGGTCTGGCCTCTTAACCTTAAAAATAGGGAACACTTCCTTCTTAATACCACCGTGGTATTAAGAAGGAAGTGTTCCCAGCAAACTGAAAGCTGTTCCACATTTGGGGGGCTAGCCAAGATACAGCACCACAAAGCTGCCTAACCCCAAGTTAAAAAAGCCTAACCTGAAAGTGAATACTCTAACTTCACTGCTTTGAACTAAATTGGACTTCTTACTTTTGGACTTTCCCAACCTAAGAATTGAGCATTATCCCAGCTCCATGCCCTAAGGGATAGGAAGAAGTGCAATGTGGCATTGTGAGATTCAAAGGTGAATAATAATAATAATAACTTTATTTTTCTATACCGCCATAGTCAGGCGACTTCTAGGCGGTTTACATTATAAGAAGGCTGGACATTCAGCGAATAGCAAAAATCTTAATACAATACGATATCATAGATCCACTTACAATACAATACAGTGAGTCTAAATACAATAACATATAATGCAGTCTAAATACAATAGAATATAATACATTGAGTCTAAATACAATAACATATAATAAGTCTAAATATAATACCGTACAAGGAGTCTTAATGCAGTACGATAGTCTAAATGGGAAACTTACGTGTTAAATTGGAGATCTATGGGCAAAGAATATCTGAGAGATTTAGGACATCCATAAGTTGGAGTTCTAAGGGTAGAGGATATCAGAAAAGAGGGGCTTCTTGAGAGAGAGAAAGGCGTTTGTTGGGGAGGGGAGTCCTAGTGGGGGGGGGACTGTTTTAGTCAATGAATTTTGCGAATAGGGCGGTTTTGATCGATTTGCGGAATGCATTATAAGTCGTATTGGGTTCGTTTATGTGGTTTTTCAGCCAGATTTGCTGTCTGTTCACTTGGAACTTAAAGGTTCTGTCCAAGAAGGATTTGTATCTGCAGCCTGTAGTCTTTGGGTAAGCAAAGATGTTTTTGTTTCTGGTCGTTCTAGTGGGGTTGTGTAGGCTGAAGTGAGTTTGTAGGTATGATGGTGCTAGTCCCCAGGCTTGCTTGAAACAGGTGCAAGCAAATTTGAAAAGAATTCTCGCTTCTATTGGAAGCCAATGCAGCTTTTTATAGTAGGGGCTGATGTGGTCGTTTTTTCTTAGTCCGAAAATTAGGCAGACGGCGGTGTTTTGTATTAATCTCAGTTTTTTTATTGTCTTTTGTGGGATGCCCAGGTAGATGATATTGCAGTAGTCAAGGAGGGATAGGGTCAGTGCCTGAACCAGCAACCTGAATGATGTAGGGTCGAAGTATTTTTTTATGGTTCTTAGTTTCCATAGCGTGTAAAAGCATTTTTTCACTAGTGAATTTGTGTGGTCAGTCATAGTTAGGTGAGTGTCAAGAGTGATACCCAGTATTTTTATGTTTTTGGAAATTGGGTATTCGTGGTTGTTTATTTTTAGCGATGTTCTCGTAATAGTGTCATTAGGACTAGCCAGGAAGACTTTTGTTTTTTCTGCGTTTAGTTTTAGTTTGAAATTAGTGGTCCATTTATCGATTTCGGTCATTGTGTTTGAGAGGTTATCTACAATGTCTTTTGTGATGTCATTTAAGGGTATAAGGATGGATATGTCGTCCGCGTAAATGTAGTGTATTAAATTTAGTTTTTGTAGTAGGTGACCTAGGGAGGCGATATAGATATTAAAAAGAGTGGGTGATAGGGGGGAGCCTTGAGGCACGCCTGATGGATTTTTCCATGGTTTGGAGAAGTTTCCATTGCTGATTACCCGGTAGGATCTGTTTGTTAGGAATTCTTGGAACCATTTCTTTGCCTTTCCTGTAATTCCCATTGCTTCAAGGCACCGTAGCATGATTTCGTGATCTACCAGGTCGAACGCGCTGCTGAGATCTAATTGTAGGATCAGTGCGCTTTTGCTTTTGCTAAGGAGATCATAAAGGTGATTCAGTAAGGAGGCTAGGAAGGGGAGGAATATGTAGAAGCTAATAAAGAAAAGGCCGAATTGCTTAACAGATAGTTCTATTCTGTGTTCACGGCAGAACTGCAGAAGACAAAAGTGAATAGGGATGGAGGAGTAATAGACCCTGATCAATTTTCAGAGGGTTGTGTTCATGAGGAGCTAGCTAAAATAAAGGTAGATAAAGTAATGGGGCCAGATGGTGTACATCCTAGGGAAGTTCTGGTAGCTCCGCTGACTGACCTTTTCAACGAATCTCTAGAGTCAGGAGTGGTACCGGAGGACTGGCGAAGGACGGATGTGGTCTCTCCACAAAAGTGGAAGTAAGGAAAAAGAAGGGAATTACAGGCCGGTAAGTCTGACTTCTTTAGTAAGCAAATTAATGGAAACACTTTTAAAACAGAGAATGGTCAAGTTTCTGGAATCCTATGGATTACAGAACTGGAGGCAACATGGATTCACTAGAGGTAGGTTTTGTCAGACAAATCTGACCAATTTCTTTGACTGGGTGACCAGAGAATTGGATAGAGGATGTGCGCTAGATATGGTGTATTTAGATTTTAGCAAAGCCGTTGACAGTGTTCCACACAGATGTCTAATAAATAAACTGAGTGCCCTTGGGATGGGTGTCAAAGTGACAGGCTGGGTTAGGAACTGGTTGAGTGGAAGGTGTCAGAGGGTAGTGATCAATGGACATCGCTCTGAGGAAAGGCATGTTACCAGTGGTGTGCCTCAAGGTTCTGTTCTTGGGCCTGTTCTTTTTAACATTTTTATAAACGATATTGCTGAAGAGCTGGTCGGGTAAGATTTGCCTCTTTGCGGATGATACAAAAAACTGCATTAGAGTAGATACACCAGATGGTGTGAATAACATGAAGAAAGACCTGACAAGGCTTTAAGAATGGATTGAAATTTGGCAGCTAAGATTCAATACTAAGAAATGGAAGGTCATGCATTTGAGCTGCAAAAACCTGAGGGAACGGTACAGATTAAGGAGTGAAGAGCTTATGTGCACAACAGAAGAGTGGGACTTAGGTGTGATTGTATGTTATGATCTTAAGGTGGCCAAACAGGTTGAAAAAATGATGGTAAAAGCTAGAAGGATGCTAGGTTGCATAGAGAGAGGTATGGCTAGTAGGAAAAAGGAGTTATTGATGCCCCTGTATAAGACTTTGGTGAGACCTCATTTAGAATATTGTGTTCAATTCTGGAGGCTGCACCTTCAAAAAGATATAAAAAGGATGGAGTCGGTCCAAAGGAAGGCTACTAAAATGGTGTGTGATCTTCATCATAAGGCGTATGGGGACAGACTTAAAGATCTCAATCTGTATACTTTGGAGGAAAGGTGGGAGATAGGAGATATGATAGAGACATTTAAATACCTACATAATATAAATGTGCATGAGTCGAGTCTCTTTAATTTGAAAGGAAACTCTGCAATGAGAGGGCATAGGATGAAGTTAAGAGGTGATAGGCTGTGGAGTAATCTAAGGAAATACTTTTTTACAAAGGGTGGTAGATGTATGAAATAGTCTCCCATAAGAGGTGGTGGAGACAGAGACTGTCTGAATTCAAAAGAGCCTGGGATAGGCACGTGTGATCTCTCGGAGAGAGAAAGAGATATTGGTTACTGTGGATGGACAGATTAGATGGGCCATTTGGCCTTTTTCTGCCATCATGTTTCTATGCATTTCAGTTTGGAAATGCCTTGGCAAAGGAACGTATTTGTTCTCTGTCATTTTTATGATTTGAAAATTAATCCTAGGAAATGAACAATAAACTCTTCATTTTAAACTTGTATTTTGCTGGGAAACAAATATTCCACCTTCTCCAATAATTTACATGGTAATCTAGAAAACTATACAAGACAGTAACATGGTAAAGACCTGCAGATGTACATCCAGTCTGCCCATCAAGGTGGCCAGAGGTGAATCTGGCACTCTGCACAGGTTACACTTCTTCATGAGTAAATACTGATATACTTTTACCTCTGCCTCTCCCTGCCAATTTTAAGGCACAGAGCAATAGAAGTCTGCCCATTACCAGTCCTACTTCTCAACTACTGGTGTTGCTGTTGAAGCCTATTCCAGCCTCGTTCCATTTGGTTTATCCATTCTGCCCAATTTGTATGTACTACAATCCCTCTCTCTCCCTAAGAGAATTTTTTTTTTTAATTCTTTATTCATTTTCAAACTTACAATAAGTGTGACAATATGTCCAAACAAATTAACAATAAATATATCACTTAATAATCATCAATGGTATAAATGATATGGGGTTAATAATAAAAAAAAAAAAGTCTAAAAATTGTGTACTAAATGGCTACTTGGACGATCAAAAAGCCTGATCGTCCAAGTACCCATAACCAAAGCTGGTTTTTAGACGTATCTAAAAACAGCTTAGGCCTTTCCCCTGCCTCTAGATGCACAGAGAGAAAAGAGGTGTGTTTAGAGGAGGGGAAAGGCCGGGAAGTGGGCGGGGGGTGGGCCGACCTACACCTAGGCATACAACAGGTATAACCAAAACATTTACAGGTTGCCTAGTCGGCACTTAGACCTTTTTGACTTAGACATAGTCAAACCAGGTCTAAGTGCCGAAAAAGGGGCCGCTGAGCTGATGGCCACTGGCGCCATCAGTTTCAGCGGCCCGGCAACCTACGCACCGCAACCATCACAGCAGGAGAGATGCCTCATCTCTCCTACCACGATGCTATCACTCCTCTACCCAAACTGCCGCGACCCGCGGCAGGAGAGATGCCCTATCTTTCCTGCCGCGGGTCGCGGCAGTTCTGGTAGAGGAATGATGGCATCGCAGTAGGGGAGATGAGGCATCTCTCCTGCCGCGATCCATCCCCCCCCCCTCGCAATTAACATTGGGCCAGGAGAGAGCCCAAGCTCTCCTGGCCCGTGGCGATCCCCAACTCGAGTGGGCCAGGAGAGAGCCCAGGCTCTCCTGGCTGCGGTGACCACCCCCCGATTACGATCGGGCCAGGAGGGAGCCCAAACCCTCCTGGTCCCGGCGACCCCCCCCCCCCGCGACTGTAATGGGCCAGGAGAGAGCCCAAGCCCCCCTGGCCCCGGTGACCCCCTACCCCCACCCCTCACTACAATATGGGCAGGAGGGATCCCAGGCCCTCCTGCCCTAGACACAACCCCCCTCCCCCCAACGATCGCCCCCCCAGAACCCCCGATCATCCCCCCGCCAACCCACGACCCCCCGGCCAACCCCACGACCCTCAGCCGTCCCAAAGCCTCACCCACAGATTGGTCCAGGCACTTTAGGCCCCCACCTGTGGGCAGGGCTTTGGGACAGCTGGGCCAATCTGGCCCCATTCTGGAGTCGGCTGCCTGCCGGACGGACTGGTTTGGCACCCATCTGTCCGGCCAACTTTGAAAAGGTACAGGGAAGGGGGGTGGGGGTTGGGGGGTCGTGGGGTTGGCCGGGGGGTCGCAGGTCGGCGGGGGGGGGGCGATTGGGGGTTCGGGGGGTGATCATTGGGGGAGGGGGGTTGCATCGAGGGCAGGAGGGCCTGGGATCCCTCCTGCCCGTATTGTAGTGGGCGTGGGGGGTAGAGGGTCACCGGGGCCAGGGGGGCTTGGGCTCCCTCCTGGCCCGATCGTACTCGGCGGGGGGGCACAATCGCCGGGGATCATCGGGGGTGCTGCGGCTGCCGCGAGGCAAGAGGGCTTGGGCTCCCTCTTGCCCCGATGTTGTCGGGGGGGGGGGGTTGGCGGTTTGACATGACAGGAGGGCTTGGGCACCCTCTTGCTTGGATCGTTGTGCGGGGGGGGGATTCTGTAACCAGTGTTGTTTTTGACAGACACCGGTTACAGAATCCAGCTTTTAGGCGAAGGCCTGGCTCCTCCTTCGCCTAAAAGCCCTTCTGTTGGGGCTTAGGCGTTTTTTTGTTTCATTATGGCTAAAAAGTGTAGACGTCGTGTGGGTGTACTTTTAGACGTAGTGGTGATTGGGAGTTTAGGCAGAGGAAGGCCATAATCAAACAAGGACGTTTGGTTTGGTTATGGACACTTTCCCTGCTTCTGCTTTGAACGTTTAAGGACTTAGGCCAAAAAGGGACTTAGATGGTTTTTTTGATTATGCCCCTCCACGCTCTTATCTCCCACCCTTTCCTATCATATAATCAATACCTTACACAATAAGTAACAATAAAATTACCCCCCTCCCCCTCTCACAATTGAACTTGTAAATTTAAGGGGAAAAATGTCATCTAATTAGTACAATACTTTGTTAATGATTCCCACACATCTTGAAATTTCCTGATACATCCCCGCTGTATTGCAATAAATCTCTCCATTTTATAAACATGACATAAGGAATTCCACCAAAAATTATAATTTAATCTACTCCAATTTTTTCAATTATACGTAATTTGTTGAATGGCAATCCTAGTCATTATAAGTACTTGGTCTATGCTTTCTTAAATTCAAATATCGTCCTCATCCCTCCTGTCATCCAACAGGAAGTTGTTCATGCATCTACCATCCTCACTGTAAAGAAATATTTCCTTAGAATATATTCCTTATTCTTTCTGATATGAGGAAGGCTAAAGAGGTGAGGGCTCTTCAGCTTGGAAAAGAGACGGCTGAGGGGGAAGTTATTGAGGTCTCCAAAATCCTGAATGGTATAGAACAGATAAAAGAAAATCAATTTTTCACTCTTTCGAAAAGTACAAAGACCAGGAGACACTCAATGAAATTACATGGAAATACTCTTAAAACAAATTGGAGGAAATATTTTTTCATTCAAAGAATAGTTAAGCTCTGAAACTCATTACCAGAGGTTGTGGTAACAGTGGTTAGCGTAGCTTGATTTTGAAAAAGCTCAAACAAGTTTTTGGAGGAAAAGTCCATAGTCTTCTAATGAGACGACATGGGGGAAGCCACTGCTTGACCTAGGATTGGTAGCATGGAATGTTGCAACTATTTGGGTTTCTGCCAGATACTTGTGACCTGGATTGGCCACTGTGGAAACAAGTTACTGGGCTAGGTTAGATGGACCATTGCTCTGACCCAGTTTGACTATTTCTTATGTTCCCCCTTTTACCCTGGCCAGAGCATTTGCAAATCAAGCATAAAGAGAATTCTAGATCCAGTTTCTACGTTGCAGCCAATTAAACACATTGTAAGCTTTTTTCCATTAGTAGCTGCAATGCCCTGTGTTCATGCTGTTCCTACTTTAAGAAGTTTTTCATCATTTACATCCTATGTTTCTGTTCTCTTATCACTGTTTAAAATCTCTTGTACTCTTGTTGTAAGTACATACAGTGATTTTGGATTGGTTTTTGGTTTCTGTTAAGGCTTGGCAGTAATGACCATGTATTTTCTGCAGTTTAGTCTGTCCTCATAAAAGCAAAATTTACACATCTTCTTTCCAGTTTTCTTCCATAAACTTAAGGATCTGTAGTTGTAACTGTTGGTCTTTGAAGAATGTGGATTGCCTGAAAGTGTTTCTGAATTTTCAGAAGGTATTTGACAAAATTGCACATGAGAGACACTTTGGACATTTAAAAGAAGTCATAGGATAAGGGCAGAGCCCTGCTGTGACTTGGAAGCTTGTTAAAAGAGAAAGTTCTGGAGAGAACTGAGGTGAGTGTTTATCAGGCTTAAGACTTTTTTTCAGCTTTTCAACTGCATCTTTTCCTAGAGCCTCTAGGAAATTCTCAGATTTCTTTTGTGTCTGATCTTCTTCCAAAGTTTGAAAGGACTCATATGCTTTAGATTGTCATTTAGAGAAACTTTGATAAGAAAGTTGTCTATCCATGCTCAGAGGGTAGATACCCTTACAAGGGAAGATGGGGGTGCCCCTAAGAAAGATTTACTGTTCTAAATGTACCAATTCTTATTGTATGTTTTTATGTTATGCTGCCACCCACTGATTGTATAAAATATTGCATCTGCCTATGTTAGAAGACATTTGCAACATTTTGATTTGCTCTGTTAAGTTTAGGACACGTCATCATGCATTTTGGGAGTTCTGACTTCACAATGTAAGAAGTAAGAACACTCCATTCTCTGTCAATAACATAGAAACATAGAAACATGATAGCAGATAAAGACCAAATGGCCCATCTAGTCTGCCCATCGCTGTATCTCTTTCTCTCTCTGAGAGATCACACATGCCTATTCCAGGCCCTCTTCAATTCAGACATAGTCTCTGTCTCCACCACCTCTTCTGGGAGACTGTTCCATGCATCTATCACCCTTTCTGTAAAAAAGTATTTCCTTAGACTACTCAAGAGCCTATCACCTCTTAACTTCATCCTATGCCCTCTCATTGCAGAGTTTCCTTTCAAATTAAAGAGACTCGACTCATGCGCATTTATGCCACATAGGTATATAAATGTCTCTATCATATCTCCCCTCTCATGCCTTTCCTCCAAAGTATACAGATTGAGATCTTTAAGTCTGTCCCCATACACCTAATGAAAAAGACCACACACCATTTTAGTAGCCTTCTTCTAGACCGACTCTATCCTTTTTATATATTTTTGAAGGTGTGGCCTCCAGAATTGTACACAGTATTCTAAATGAGGTCTCATCAAAGTCTTATATAGGGGCATCAATACTTCCTTTTTCCTACTAGCCATACCTCTCCTTATGCTGATTGGGGGGATCCTCTATTGCCACAGCTGCCATAAGCTGATTGTGATAGGGGAATTTCCCCTCCTCCGATCAGCTGAACCAGCAGAACTTCGGGGCTCAGCTGACTGGGGATAAATTACCCTGCCACGATCATCTTATGGCAGCTGCGGGCTGGCTTTAGGATCCCGTGGCAATGATAGGTGGCTGAAATATAGGCCAAGGTTTTCCGGGCCTACATTTCAGCCGCCTATTTTACCTGAATCAGGCGCAATTCTGTAACCGGCGCTGTCACGTGATTGACACTGACATGGGCACTGGTTACAGAATCCGGGAGTAAGAGTTCAGCATCAGCCCCTGACCTAACACCTGCAGCAGAAAACTGAGTACCTCAGAAACCTGCACTCGCCAAGGAGCCCAGAGGCAAGACAGGAAGGCAATGCTGCTGAGAGACAAAGTCAGACCCTTGGCAAACAATTGTGCCCTCCCCCCTCCCCCCTACACAACAGTACCCTACCCTGACACTCCCCCACACCCTGGCATGCTTACTTGTGGTAGTAGTTTGAGAGCTACTGCTCGCTTGGTCTTCTGCTCCTGTGTCCCAGTTTGTGTGTTATCCCGTTAATTGTGCTCTGCCAGCCACAGGTCATTCTTCCTACCACATCCTCTTCTGTCTAGGCAGAAAAGGAAGTACTTTACACAAAATGTGGGATGGGACGTGACAGGAAGAAAGACCCATGGCCAGCAAAGCAGAGTTAACATGATAACCCAGTAGAGGAGCAAGAGATTGGTCCAGCCTTCCACCTGTGCCTGCCATCAGAAGCTATTGAATGTGTCGGGACCCCTTGGAGGCCGGGCCCAGGGAATTTTGCTGCCCACCCCCCACCCCCATTCTTGGTAGCCCTAAAGGAAAGGATATGCAGTATGGGGGAAAGAAGAACTGCAGCAATTTAGTGTGTGGAACATCTGATGATGCCTTGTGGTTCTGCCCCCACATTGTGACTGGAAGCTGCCAGTCTGGGGGGAGGTGGATTGGATATATGAGGGTAGGGTATCCCAAGTACTGCAGCAAGAGAAAAGAGAAATGCAAGTAGGGAGAATTCAGCAGTTGGCAGAAAACTGGCATGTACATTGACAGGTTTGCTTGTTTTTTGTCCTGCTGGCTGTCAACCTTCCTTTTAGAAAACCAACGCCCCCACCCACCATCCCCATATACTAGATAGTTAGGAAAAGAAAAGAATAAACTTTAAACTACTTTTTCTATTCTTATCAGAATTTGAAATGGATATGCTACACTTGGAAAGAAAATAGGAAGAAAGAACTTGAGGAAGTTTTGTGGAAACTTAAGGTGAGTTGAATACAATTCCCTGCTATGAACCCACAGAAAAAATAGCAGTCAGTCCAATTAGTCCACTTATAGAAAGAAAACCCTGATCTAAACAGTATAATCTAAAAAGAAAATCAATGCTTAAGCAACAATTTATGGCAAAAATTTAACAAACAAATGACAAAATGGGGGTGCACTGAGTAATTGAGCATAAAAACTATAAATTATAGGATAAACTGAAAGATATGCAGGTTGATATCCAGACAAATCGGATACAAACAAAAGAATTCTGGAAACTTGCATTTGAAAGAGAATAATAACATTATAAACCGCAGTCAAATATTGGTAAGAATAGTAATATCTTAGCCAGACCGTATTACAGAAAAATACATCAACTCATACTGGCTACCAATCCAAGAAAGAATACTATTTAAATTCTACTGCATGTTATTTAAAACCTTAAATGGAGACACCCCAACCTATCTGAACAACCGCCTCATCCAAACCACCTCAATCAGACATAGGAAACCCCCCCTCCACCTTCCCCCCCCGATCAAAGAAGTAAAACGGAAAAAACTATACAATGGCCTCCTAGCCACTCAAGCAGCAAAACTAGATAACCAGATCTCCAAACTACTGATAACTAACCCAGACTACAAAATGTTCAGAAAAGAAATAGAAACTATACTCTTCAAGAAATTCGTAAAACAGCCTTAACATCACTTATACCATCCTTCCCCCCTCCCTCTTCCCGCCACACTGAAACTACCTGACGTACTCTTTACCTCTCTAGAAATGACAAATGATCTTCCACTGTAACCCACCATTTATAATCCTTTTGTAATCCGCCTTGAATCGCAAGGTAATAGCGGAATAGAAATCTCTAATGTAATGTAATGTAATATATGAACAATAATCTAATCTAATAAAACCCTAAGTGTGCATGCACACTCTTACCTGCGTGTTCCGTTTTCCGTGAACCTGTAGGTCCCCGCCGGCAAGAGTGCAAATGCGCGCTTCTACTCCCTCCCTCGACTCACTATAAGGAAGAAGTTCGTCGTCTTCGCCCCTCCCCCCTCGCACCGCACCCGAACCCCCATTGAGCCTCCCATCCACCCCAAAACAACAAAAAACCTTCTGGAACCAGCAGTGTCCCCAGCACTTTAAAGACGCTGCTTCGCGACCTTCTAATGCCGATTTCTTCTGCCGTGTCCCTGATGACATCATCAGAGACAGAGACGTGGCAGAGGAAATCGGCATTAGAAGGTTGCGAAGCAGCGTCTTTAAAGTAATGGGGATACTGCTGGTTCCAGAAGGTTTGTAGGTCGTCTCGCAGTGGGATGGGAAGGTCAGTGGGGTCAGCTGCACGGTGGCGGGGGAAGATGGAAACAGGCTGATCAACGTTTCTACTGCACAGGGGGGATGGGAAGGAGGGAAATAAAAATGCCGGGTTCTACTGTACAGGGGGAATTGGGGGTAGAGGGGGATTGGAGGGAGGCAGGCAGGCTGGCTGGCTTTGGGGGTGGAGTTGGGTCAAAGGCTGGAAGGCAGTGAGGGGGACATAGGAAGGTGGCACTGGGGGGCACTAAGGATATAGGAAGGTGCACTGAGGGCACTAAGGACACAGGACAGATGCACTGGAGGCACTAAGGACACGGGAAGGAGGCACGGGGGCACTAAGGACACAGGATGGATGCACTGGAGCCACTAAGGACACGACGGAGGCACTGGGGGCACTTAGGACATGGGAAGGAGGCACTGGAGGCACTAAGGATGTAGGAAGGGGTACTGAGGATATGGGAAGGAAGCATTGGGGTACTAAGGATGTAGGAAAGGGCACTAAGGACATAAGAAGGAAGCACTGAGGGCACTAAGGACATAGGATGGGACACTATGGACATAGGAAGGGGGCCACTGAGAGACAGGCAGGCATGGTGCAACAGAGAAATACAGGGGGCCAGGGAGACAGAGACAGAAAGAAAGATAGAAAGACAGGGGGCCAGGGAGAGACACAGACAGAAAGAATGACAGACAGACAGCATCCAAGGAGAAAGAGACAAAGAACACCCCCCTCCCCCCGAAAAATAGACATCTACTCTAGCACCCGTTAATGCAACGGGCTAAAACATTAGTATACTATAAAATAGAACATTAATCCTAATGAGGTATAGCAAATAAAGGGACATGTTAAGACAATTTCTGATACAGAAGAGTATTTTTGATTAGACATCCAATGATGGACATACAAAAAACTGCCTGAAAATAGAGCGATGGACATTTTCCTGCTTCCAGAGACATTCCCAACACAAATATGGATGTTCCAAATAATCTAGTGAGAATGGCCAAGAGCGGAAGTGGACATCTTATAGATGGGCTGCACAGGCCATGATGAGGAGGGATGTCCGGCTCCTGTGCACATGGAACAGTGCCCTCTGTAGTGTATGAGAATGCTTCATAGGAGGGAGACAAACTTCAGTAAGGAGGACAACAACCTCCTAGCACTGCTGTGTATTAAACATAGGAGGCAGCTCTGTAAGCGCCACAGAAAGCTGCCACCTCGTACATTAGCCATGCAGGTCTGGAACATCAGAAGGACCCTTGCCATGCAGTGCAGCTATGAGCTCTATATCAGCTATGTGCAATAGGGTGGTCCACAGTAGTATGCAAAAAAAATCAAATTAAACTTCCACTATCAGATAGATGCAGTAGTCAAAAACTGCTTCTACAAACTGCGAATGATTATATCTCGAGCTAGTCTTCTGGAGCCCTCCTCTCTAAATATCTTAGTTCATTCACTTGTTATCTCTAAAATCGACTACTATAATTCACTTTATAAAGGAATCTTACAAAAAGAAATCAGAGGTCTTCAGCTAATTCAAAATACTTCCTTTAAAATCACCAACTCTAAGAAATATGACAATGCCTCCCCTCTACTTAAAAATGCCCACTGGCTTCCTGTTCCTCATAGAATTAATTTCAAAATTGCATTACTCACATTTAAAACACTTACAGTAAATCCAGAGAACCAGCCTTCATTGATAAATTACTTATTCCTCACTCGCCCATTAGAGCTCTCAGATCATCCTCCCAAAATCTACTCTTTGTTCCCAGTCTTAAGACTTTTTGCACTCGCTGTACTACCTCCTTCACAGAAACCACTCCCCTATTCAGGTCACAGTACAGAAACCATACTAGCATCATTAATTAACCAACTAAACAACCTATTTAGCTTAGGTACCAGTGCCCTGATTCTTCAACTAGATCTAAGCAGTGCCTTCGATCTCGTAGATCATGATCTACTATTGGGCTGCTTGAATTCAATTGGAATCATGGGTAATGTACACAAATGGTTCCAGGGTTTCCTTAAAAACAGATCTTATCAAGTATACAGTGCAGGTAAATACACCCCCTTATGGACAAATTCCTGTGGCACCCCGCAAGGCTCTCCACTATCACCAACGCTGTTCAATATATACCACTACAATCATTCTCAACAGAACTACCTATCCTAATCTCAAATATTCTGGGAAAAATAAAACAATAGATATTGCAATCAAAATTGAAACTCAACCCTGAGAAAACTAAGATCTTTCTTGCTAGCCTCAATGACAAACTCAGGGAACCCTCCATTCAACTCAATGGTCAAAATTTCGAGATAGCAAGTCAGATCAAAATCTTGGGACCGATACCTAACATTCGAGAAACACATTGACTAAAAAATGCTTCGCTATTTTATGGAAACTAAAAACCATTAAAAAATATTTTGACATGGAGTCCTTTAGGATACTAGTTCAATCCACCATCCTATCTACCTTAGACTATTGTAATATCACATACCTAGGGTCAACCAAGAAAATATTGCTAAGACTTCGCCTGGTTCAAAATGCGGCTGTTCATCTGATCTTTGGATTTAAAAAGTTTGACCATGTAAGCCCTTTTTACATGCAACTTCATTGGCTCCCTTTCGAATCTAGAGTTATTTTTAAATTTGGCTGCATTTGTTATAAAGCACTCTTCGGACTACTACTATCATACTTATCCACCCAACTAAAATTATTCTCATCAAATAAGAACACAATCAACTTGGGTATGTTTATGTACCCCGCTCTGACAGCCTGTCATTTTAAAAGTTTTGTAGACAAAACTGACTTTTCAAGCGGAGAAAATGAACTCTTGGCTGTGTCTTGAGTTCAGAAAATCGCTAAAAACCTATTTGTTTGGTAAATTTATGCAATGATTTCACATTACATTACATTGTACTACATCATATTGTATTTCACTGTATTGTATTCCACTGAAATCTACTGTATTTTGTGTCTTCGCTGATATGACTCAGTTCTCTTGCTGTGAACCGCCCGGAACTTCCGGTTGAGCGGTATATAAGAAAATCAATTATTATTATTATTATTATGGAACTTCTTACCCCCTTATATTAGGGAGGAACCAAATCTGGATAAATTTAAAGGAGCTTTAAAAAGTTTCCTTTTTAGAGATGCCATTGAGTACTAACACTAATTCTCCTTTCTAACCTCTTTTCTTGAATCTTTACAGGCAGCCCAAACGAATTCCCTTCCCTCCTTTTGTTTTTTTCCTTTGTGCTCTTTTCTTGATCTTATTGTAGTTCACCCTCTCCCTTTTGTGTCTTGTTAGTTAAGTATTGTCTTTGTAATAAGTTATTTTGTTGATTTGTATCACGTCCTGATTTTATTATATTTTGTCTGTATATGGCCGTTTGGTGGAGGGAGGGCTTCAAAGGCTGGGAGGGTGTAGATGGGCTGGAGTAAGTCTTAACAGAGATTTCGGCAGTTGAAACCCAAGCACAGTATTGGGTAAAGCTTTGGATTCTTGCCCAGAAATAGCTAAGAAGAAAAAATTAAAAAATTTAAATTAAATCAGGTTGGGCAGACTGGATGGACCATTCGGGTCTTTATTTGCTGTCATCTACTATGTTACTATGTTACTATGTACAATTGCTTAGAATTATGATAGGCGATACATCTAATTATTATTAAACTTGAAACTTTTTGTCCACTTGGTATGACTTATTCATGTGCCAAATTTCACTCGATTACACTATATTTAGAATTCACCCCAGCATGCACTGCTTGCTTGTGTGTTGTGTGTTGTGCATAATTAGTTTGTATGGCGTAGTCTAGTTTGCGATCTGCACCTGAAAACTGGCTCCTTGGGAAGTCGGTCTGCCAGCTGTCAACTGCTAGACTGCCACATGGACTGGATGTTCTTCGACTGGTCAATTTTCATCACTATGACGAAGGAAATCTTTTACTAGAAAGCTATATGATGGTATGTGAGTCTGCGGTGGCGGTATGGTATCGAGCCAGGATATTACACAAAGATATTTGTTTCTAAAGAAACACAGAACTCGTCAATGAGAAGAAGATAGACAGAATGAAGAAATCTTTAAAAGTGAATGCAATTATTTGATATTTCAAAAAAAGATGTTATGACTGAACTTAAACATGAAGAAGATTGAGAATTCCTACAGAAGCAAAGGCAGAATGAGGTGTTTTTTTGCTGTATGAGTGGAGTTTACCTTCAAACAACTGCAAAAGAATACAGAAAGAGGCAGCGTGAGGAAAAGAAAATCATGACAAAAGGCAGACCAAAGCCGTTACCCATATAACATCTGAATCTTCCTGGAAAAACATCCCACACAGTGAAGATCCAGTTTTCAAGGAACATTAGAATCGGGATTCCAAACTGACTAGTTAATGATGCACCAGAACAAGAGATAAGCCTCATTGAAAAATACAATGATACTTTGACAAAAGATGAACAAAAGCAATTTGTTCTTCAGCTAGTGGCCAGCCACCAGAAGAAGTTTCCTTCTGCATCAAAGGTGGCTCTTATGTCATAGACTGTTGATTATTTGTCAAGTGTACAAGAATTACAATATACTGTTAAGCGTAGCGTAGTTTAAAAAAAACAGCGAAGTGGGGGCGACCCCTAAATTTTGTTTACGTAAAATTTTGTGTGTTTTTCATTTTTATATAAAGGAATAAAATTAGCCTTCTGGACAGACAAAATAATTTTTTGGACCACCCTAATGTACAATCACCATATATTCCCAGAGTCACATGCATTTTCTCAGCTGGTGGGATTGCCATGGGGCCCCTCCCATGTCCCCATGGCCCACATGTGCAGGAAAGGCCAGAACATGTCCCCATATGGAACATGTCTGAGACACCCCCATCTAAGCTCAGATTTGCCTACATGTACAGATCCACAATGGAGCAGCCCACAAATACAGTGACTACAACCATAATTCCCACGTCATGACTTACTGTACATCACCATCTCTTTGCCAAAGCCATATACAAGCACCAGACCCACCCAAGGCCAACCAGGACCCCTGGCCATGCAGTGACACCACACTTCCTAACAAGCAACCCAAACTGTCTGACCTCAGCTGTCACAGCCTGTGTGAGGAGCATAGCAAAGCATTTCACATGGGAACCTGGTCTGTAAAGCGAAGAAGTGCCACTACCTGAACCCTGTCCTCTCAAACGTGTGTTTTGCAGATGCTTTGGGATGCACCCAGGACCTGGAGGCACCAATGCAACGCTTCTGCTTTATACAACGTGAGAACAGACCTCTAATCAGGCAGTGTCTGGTAGTGGAAGGCGAGTAACAACAACATAGCAGCTCAACAACAGCAATCTCCTGGAGCAATGCTCAATGGATGCGTTAGCGTCTAGTGCGCACCCGCTGAAACCACTAGCGCAGCTTAGTAAAAGGAGCCCATAGTCTTGTCAGATTTTGCTTTATTCAACACACTTTAATGTGCCAGAATAGTGTTTCCACTATTATACCCTGTTGACTAGGTGGAAGTCCCCAGGTCTGCCTAGTTAATAAATAATGTTAGGAATCTCCTACAGAAACTTTTGCATACTTTTTAAATTACTGACAATGCTATTAACTTTGACGCATTCTCTGGCTTAATTGGGAATGGATTGATAAAATACGGTCTTAAATTAGTTTAAAACAAGCTACCAAGGGACAGGAGAAGGGATTCTATGTGGCAACTCAGAATTTAATTGGGAACTACTCGTAATAAGTGTGAAAGTGGATCTGATACCAGTTATCTAGGAGTAGCAAGACAAGTTTCAAGTTTATTTAGTTTTTGATAAATCGCCTATCTAACCCCCTCGTTTACCAATGCATAGCGCGGGTTTTAGCGCCAGCAGCGGCGGTAACTGCTTCGATGCTCGTAGGAATTCTATGAGCGTCGGAGCAGTTACTGCTGCTACCAGCGATAAAACCCGCGCTACGCATTAGCAAAAGAGGGGATAAGAGAATCTAAGCGGTGTACAACAAAGCAAATTGTATAGGCTGTATGTTAAAGACAGACATAATTACAAGAGAGGTAAAACCAAATACGGGAGGGTGTGGATGGACTGGAGTGAGCTGACTGGAGACTTCAGCAGTTGGAGCCCAAGCACAGTAACAGTTAGAGCTTTGGATTCTTGCTCAGTAATAGCTAAGAAGAAAAATTATTTTTTTAAAATTTAAATTGAATCAGATTGAGCAGATTGGATGAACCATTCTGGTCTTTATCTGCCATCATCTACTATGTTACATAAGTGTCTCGTTGGCCACATATTTGGGCTTGGAGATTGAAATGCATGGCGTCAGCATCTATAAGACAAACATGGTTATTTCTGTTACATAGGATTTTCTGGACCCCAGTTCGGTTAAATAAAATAGATACTCTAAGTCTAATAGATGCTGGCATTGTCATATTGATATTGGGACTTTGGACCATCTGTTGTATTTTTGTCCTTTTATATTTATATTTTGGAAGTCAGTTTGGGGACAAATAAATCTGATTTTGGATTCAAATGTTCCACTAACATATGAGTCTATAATTTGTGGAACTATATTACATGTAAAACCCACTCTAAATAAATATAAGAGCCGTCTTTTTATGATCATGACAGGCATAGCCATGCAATTGATACGAGTAACTGGAAAAACCAAGACAGAATAAGTTACACTTTTTGGTGGGTGAATGTATGTAATACTTACAAATATGAAAAGTTTAATGCAGAATGTAGGGGATTTAGTGGGGTATTTAATAAAGTTTGGAGCCCATTGACTAAATTTGTGGAATTACAATAATGTATATTTATTTTATCTTTCCTTCTATTCATTTACCTTTACACATCCATGGGGGGAGGAGGGTTGGAGAGAGGGAAATAAATATTGATGGTGACAATTAGGTAACTTTATTCTTCATTTAAATTATATATTATGTTATATTATGATATTATTAAATGTAGGAAATATGAAAATCTTGAATGATATATAAGTTGCCTGTACAGACAGTAGTGCAATGTATGTAATAACTACTGTCCTTTTATTTGATTGGCACTGTTTTTAGTTTAAAAATCAATAAAGATTTGTAAAATAAAACATAAAAGGAATGAGGGGAAGAAATACAATTTTTTAAAATAAAAAGAAGGGTAAAAGGGAAAACACAAAAGGAAAGGGGAAATAAAATATATTTTTTCTATTTAATGATCGTACATATTATATACATCTTTAAATAAAACCATTTTAAATTCTGATCTAAGCTTAGGTATGGATTCTTGTCTAAGTTGGATGGGCAGAGCATTTCGGTGTGGTGTCACAAACAATATGTTGCATCGATAGAATAGATAAGAGATTTTTGTCAGTGGAGTGTAATGTTCTAAGAATTGAGTAAGGAACAATTAATCCATCAATAAAAGCCGGAGAATGTTCTAATTTTGTTTTGAACCTAAGCAGAATTTGGATCACATGCCATACAGGTTTTATAATTCGCTGACTGTTCAATGACATCTTCGCTATTTGTATTCTGTAATTCGCTGATTGTCCAACTCTCTTCACTGTAAACCGCCTAGAAGTTGTAAGATTGTGGCGGTATAAAAAAAAAATAAAGTCATTATTATTATTATATTACTGTACTTCAACAAATGTTAATATGCCATACTGGTGTTTTTCACTGTTACTGTTCTTCCACTGCCTTGTTGACTACTGTTCATCCTTTGCCTCTCTTTTGGACTGGGGGATTGCCATCTCCTACTTCTGGGAGAGAGCAACAGGAATGTGAGTCTCTGGGTGCTTCCAGATGATCCATATTTGGAGACAGATGCTGGCTGAGCTTGATGAACCATTGGTCAGACTCAGTCTGGAATTTCTTAAATTCTTATGTTCATATGTTTTTCACATCAGGAAGAGGGGAAAGCCACCCAAATAGTAGCAGAGGAAATAGCTGATATCATTGAAGAGGTAAGAAGTTTAAACATATTTTCTTAATCAGGCATATGAATAAGTGTTTCCTGAAATTTAGACAAGGGATGATTAAAAAAACATGACTGGTGGAGTAACTGAGTGATGTGATTAGCTGATAGCTACACCTTTCCAGTGTCAACCCATTTGAAACCAATTAAGCTGCATTAAGGGGGAAAGTTAGCAAGGGAAGGAAAAGAGAATGGGCTTTCATTGCACCTTGATTTACCACAGGATTCAGCAACCTGTGGTATCTCAGTACCGCAGATTGCTGAATCCCTAGATATAAAGAATAATGCTGTTTGCAGCATTATTCTATGTTCCCAGGAACACTAGGCTTCAAAGCAGGGGCCTGATGCTCCTGAGCCACATTTGACTGGGACCAGCAAAGTTTCTTCCCCCTCCCATCTAACTCCCTTTCCCTAATTAAGCCCCTAACCCCCAATTGAAGCCTTCCACTTCCCCACAGGGCCCCTCAAAGGAACCTAACATTTGATTCTCAAACAGTCAAGTGGTCATCAGGCAGGAGCACCCAGTGCACATCGCAAGTTGTGCTATGGTTTTTATATAGTAATGAGCTGCTTTACATTCATTTGCATGTTTAGCATCTCATTATTATGTAACTTGCAGTGGTCTAAATATTGCCACAATAAAAAACAGTGAAGCTGTGTTAGCACCCTTTAAGTCACGTTAAGGGGCAAATAACATGCTTAAAGCCTAAGCAGTTTGCACAGATTTTACTACACTGTATATGGTAGTAAGCACCTGTGCTAATGTCTATGGCAGTGTCTTGCAAACTTTGTGAAGCCGCAGCATTCTAAACATAGTGGCCGCAGCTCGAGGCATTCGGAAGTGCGCAGATGTCGACGCAATGATGTCAAGTAGGTTTTATGTGAACAGTTTTATAAGAGCTTATTTGAGTGTATAAAATGCTGGCTTTGTGCTCATGTCTCTTATGAATTTACCCACCCCATATGGATCTGCAGATATATGTTGATTGAAAAAAAATGGCCTGATAGGGGCGTCATAAATCCCCTATCTCCTGAAAATATAGTGTAAATCAGATGCAAAAAATAAATAAATTCAGTGGTCAACATGTGCACACCAGACTTGGAATTTGCCATGGGGCCACATGGTTTCAGCCACCATGTGGCAAACCTGGATGGTAGACGAACCATCATTTCCTCCACCTCTGCATTTACAAGGGGAGGCGGCCCAGGTAAATGCAGAGGTGGAGGAAAAACGACGGGACCTGTGGTGCTTATACGCAAATGCAAGAAGCCTCACGGCCAAGATGGGTGAACTAGAAGTCGTGGCCAAGGGGGAGGACCTGGATATCATTGGAATTACAGAAACCTGGTGGACAGAGGAAAATCAATGGGATGTGGCGCTGCCGGGGTACAAGCTCTACAGGAGGGACAGGACCCACAAGAAGGGAGGAGGCATAGCACTATATATAAAGGACTCTATCTACTCGGTCGGGATGGATATGGCAACGAAGGCAGAGGGGCTGGAATCGCTATGGGTCAAATTGCCGGGAAACAAGGGTGCAGGCATAAAACTGGGGCTGTACTATCGCCCACTTGGTACGCCAGAAGGAGTCGGACACGACTTGGAAGCTGAACTGAGACAGGAATGCAGGACTGGAAGTGTAACAGTGATGGGGGACTTCAACTACCCGGGGATAGACTGGAGTACGGGTCACTCCAACTGCACTAGGGAAACAGGATTTGTAGAAGCCGTGAGGGACTGCTTCATGGAGCAACTAGTCAGGGAACCGACGCGAGGGGGTGCTACTCTTGACCTCATCCTAAACGGATTAGGGGGGCCTGCAAGAGGGGTAGAAGTGGGAGGACCACTAGGCAACAGTGACCACAACGCGATCAGATTCAAATTAGAAAGGGGGACTCCCATAGTAAGGAGGACCGCAACAACTGCGCTCAACTTCAGGAAAGGAAACTATGTTGCTATGAGGGAAATGGTGGGGAGGAAGCTCAGAAACATCTTTAGGATGGAGACTGTAGGAAGAGCCTGGACCCTATTCAGGGACACCCTGCAGAAAGCACAAAGAATGTACGTCCCCAGTTTCAGGAAAGGCTGCAAGAACAAGCGGTCAAAGGACCCGGCTTGGATGTCAACTGAAGTAAAGAGGGCAATAAATGACAAAAAAGTATCCTTCCAGAGATGGAAAAAGGACCCAACAGAAGAAAATCACCAGGCGCACAGGAAATGCCAAAAGGAATGCCACCGAGAGGTTAGAAAAGCAAAAGGGAAATACGAAGAGGGGCTGGCCAGGGAGGCGAAAAACTTCAAGGCATTCTTCAGTTACGTAAAGGGGAAGCGACCAGCGAGAGAGGAGGTGGGGCCGTTGGACGAAGGGGATAGGAAGGGAGTGATTAAAGAGGATAAAGAGGTAGCTGAGAGGTTGAACACGTTCTTCTCGTCGGTTTTCACGAGAGAAGACACATCTAATATACCGGACTCAGAGGAGCTCATGAGTGGGGAACAGGCCGAAAAATTGGAGCACATAGAGGTAAGTAAGGAGGATGTCCTCAAACAGATAGAAAGGTTAAAATGCGGCAAATCACCGGGCCCAGACGGGATCCACCCAAGGGTTCTAAAGGAACTAAGACAAGAAATAGCGGGCACAATCCAGCATGTTTACAACCTATCCTTGAAAACTGGAGAGGTACCAGAGGACTGGAAATTGGCGAATGTCACATCTATCTTCAAGAAGGGATCGAGGGGTGACCCCGGGAACTACAGGCCGGTGAGCCTGACTTCAATTATAGGGATCAAAGACGGCATTTGCGAGCACATAGAGAGAAATGGCCTACTGAGAACAAGCCAGCACGGATTCTGTAAGGGAAGGTCATGCTTAACGAACCTTCTGTACTTCTTTGAGAGAATAAGCAGTCGGGTGGACAATGGGGAACCCATAGACATCATTTACCTCGATTTTCAAAAGGCTTTCGACAAGGTGCCACATGAAAGGCTGCTTAGGAAGCTGTGGAACCACGGGGTGGGAGGGGATGAGCACAGATGGATCAAGCACTGGTTGTCGGGTAGACTGCAGAGGGTCGGAGTGAAGGGCCAATATTCTGATTGGCGGGGAGTCACGAGCGGTGTGCCACAGGGATCGGTGCTGGGGCCGTTACTCTTCAACATATTTATCAATGACCTGGAAAAGGAAGCAAAGTGCGAGGTTATAAAATTTGCAGACGATACCAAACTGTGCGGTAGAGTTAGGTCCAGGGAGGAGTGTGAGGACCTGCAAAGGGACCTGGACAAGCTCGAAGACTGGGCAAACAAATGGCAAATGTGCTTTAACGTGGAAAAATGCAAGGTCATGCATATAGGGAAAAAGAACCCGTTGTTCAACTACAAATTGGGGGGGGCATTGTTGGGAGACAGCAGACTTGAGAGAGACTTGGGTGTGCTGGTGGATGCATCACTGAAGCCATCTGCACAGTGCGCAGCAGCCTCGAAAAAAGCCAACAGGATGCTGGGCATCATAAAGAGGGGCATAACAACCAGGACGCGGGAAGTCATCATGCCATTGTATCGAGCGATGGTGCGTCCACATCTGGAATACTGCGTTCAGTATTGGTCGCCACACCTCAAGAAGGACATGGCGGTACTTGAGAGAGTCCAAAGGAGAGCAACGAAACTGGTAAAAGGGCTGGAACACTGCCCATACGCCGAGAGGTTGGATAGGCTGGGGCTCTTCTCTCTGGAAAAGAGGAGGCTCAGGGGAGATATGATAGAGACCTTCAAGATCATGAGGGGCATAGAGAGGGTGGATAGGGACAGATTCTTCAGACTGAAGGGGACAACAGGTACGAGGGGGCATTCGGAGAAACTGAAGGGAGATAGGTTCAAAACAAATGCAAGGAAGTTTTTTTTCACCCAAAGGGTCGTGGACACTTGGAATGCGCTACCGGAGGAAGTGATCAGGCAGAGTACAGTACAGGGATTCAAACAGGGATTGGACGGATTCCTGAGGGATAAAGGGATCGTAGGATACTGAGAGAGGTGCTGGGATGTAATACAAGTATAGAAAACTAACCAGGTAATAAGTATGGAAACCCAACCAAGTCGTGAATGTGCAAGACCGGAGGATTAGGACTTCGATGGGAAGATAGGACTTCAATGGGAAACCAAGGTGGCAAGGGGGCCCCTTCTGGTTATTCAGACAGGTCGTGACCTGTTTGGGCCGCCGCGAGAGCGGACTGCTGGGCAGGATGGACCTATGGTCTGACCCGGCGGAGGCACTGCTTATGTTCTTATGTTCTTATGGCCACGCACATTGGGACACAGAGACAGTTCTACCCATCCTTCCTAGCTGACTGCCAAAGTATTGTCACCTGACATGGGGAATCTATGGAATAGGTTGCCTTGTTATTGATGTTGCCCATGTACCCATAAGGGGTTGGAGAAGCACAAAGGGTTGCCTATTTTCCCCAGCTTTCTCAAGTAAAGAAAAAAACATGATAAGGAAGACTGGCTCAAAAAAAGATTAACAACAACCTCTTAATCTTATTCTCCTTTGTTGTGGGCTGTATTACATTTATTTCTGTTATTTGTACCATCAGTTTTGGACTCTCCATTTTTCATGTCAGATGTGGCATTGTATATTTTTTTAACCTGGTACACATAACCCCTCTTTCACAAAACTGCAAAAGCATTTTTTAGCGCTGGCTGGCACGCTGAATGCTCTGCACTGCTTCCTGACACTCACAGGAACTATTTGTGCTTCAGAGCAATGCAGAGCATTCAGTGCGCAGGCTGGTGCTGAAAAATGCTTTTGCAGTTTTGTAAAAGGGGGTATAATTATTTTCTTTATTTATTATTCTATTCTAATATATTTATAATGCTGAATTCATAAAGAGTTAAGATAAAAATTTGCAGAAACCATGTTTGCATTACATTTTTTTGTGCTCTTTCAGAAGAAAGATTATATCGAGAGGGACTGCTGTGCCATTAAGCACTATATGGTTGAAAGAGAGGTAATTAATATATTCTACATAATGAGACATTGGTTAGTAGATTTAAAGGTGGACATCAGGTGAAACATTGTGCATATATGAAATCATGCATGTATTTGTGCATATGTTATCTTATGGTGATGGAGGAGCCTTCATTACAGCTTTATAGTGCTTGTAGCATGTATGTCTAATAATTTCCAATTTCCAAATAAATCAGCTCAGTCAAAAATATTAACATGGAAAAAAAGTCAGAGCTTGAGTCTTAGAAATCCTTGCATTACAGGTAGTCCCTGTTTTACGAACATCCAACTTACATCAGACTCATACATAAGGACGGAGGTCCTATTCTAACTTCGAAGTCCCAACATGCCCCTCTCCCTCCCTCCTGAGTCCCAACACACCCCTCTCCCTCCCTTCCAAGTTCCAACATGCCCCTCTCCCTCCCTCCCTCCATTCTGTGCCCCAAGTACATGCCTCCCTCTGGCGGGTGTTTATCTTCTGGCTGGCTCCCTCCTCCTCCCAGCTGCAGTCGTTTCTATGCACAAAGCTGCAAGCAGCGGCTCCTACACGTGTCCCATGGCTGAGCCGGAAGCCTTCCCTCTGACATGGGAGGAGCTTCCTCTGACATCAGAGGGAAGGCTTCCAGCTCAGCCACGGGACACACATAGGAGCTGTTGCCCACGGCTTTGTGCAGAAAAATGACTGTGGTTGAAAGGAGGAGGGAAATAGCCAGAAGAAGGTAAACACCCGCCAGAGGGAGACACATACTTGGGCACAGAATGGAAGGAGGGAGAGAAAGGGGCACCTTGGGACTCGGGAGGGAGTACAAAATTTGTACAAAGGACAGAAAAAAGGAGGGAGGGGGCATGAACTTGGAACATAGAATGGAGGGAGGGATGGGAGCTTGAGCCATAGGATGGAAGAATGGAAGGAGTGAGTGAAAGAGATGCTGAGGTGGGGGAGGGAATAGAAAGGGAGAATTGGGTGTCTGAGTGAGAGAGAAAGAGATGGTGCACATGGGGAGATGAAGAAAGAGGAGAATTGATGGGCAGAGAGAGTGAGGAAGAGAGAATTATTGGACATGGTGGTGGGAGAGGAGTGAAGTAGAGATGCATGGGGAAGAGAGATGAGAGGGAGTAATGTTGGATGTGATAGTGGAGAAGTAATAGTGAGATGGATGGAAAGGAATGTAAGAGGGGCCTCAAGGAAGTGGAGAAGGTGGGAAAAATACTAGGATCTGAGTTACATACAAACTCAACTTACGAACGGTTTAAAAAACGGAACCCGTTCTTAACTAGGGACTGCCAGTACATCTCAGATTTGGGCTCCTGACAAACAGTTTGCCCCTCTTGACCTCAAGTTTGCTCAGAAGAGTTCCTCTATCTACTATAATAAATCTTCCTTTAGTTATCCCAGCTTCCGACTGAATGTTTTTTACTACCCATCTTCTATTTTTAAAGTATATTACCCTAGAGGGAAATGCCTCCTTTTTCTTGTTCTGTTTATTGTCATCCTCTCTAGCTTTTCATAGCAATGAGTCTCTAGGTACATCTTATCAGTAAACTCCTTATCCTCTGGGACCCTCCTATTCTGAGCCCAACCTTCTTCCATTCCTTATCTGTTGCCTGGAGGACACCACCTGCAATGAGTATACTGTTCATATACTAACTATTCTTGGTTGAAATATAGGGGCCACTGTCCTGCATATTATGGAAAATACAAGGCTTTACAGTTAGCTTCAGAATAGGTCCTAGAGTTGCAGGATCAAGACGTGTTAGCAGAATCTACTCATTATTTTCCTTCCATTACATTGAAAAACAGGCTGTATGTGAAGAATTTTCACATTGTGTTCTTTTATGCTGCATAGATATTAATGAAAAACAAGATGCGTCTCCAGAAGGATTCAGAAGGAGTGCAAGAAAATATAGCTTTGTAAGCTGCAAAAAAAAACTTATTATTTGCATGTATGGGGGGGGGGGGGTGACATTTTCCAAAGTGTTCAAAAGGCTTTCTGCTGATGCTGCTTCTGAAAATATTTATGAATGCTGCGTAATTTACTCATTTTTGTCTTGTAGCCATGGGTAAGTGGTCGACTCAAAGGCATACACACACAGTACATGCTCTGTTGTTGAGTTTATTGGATTACTGTAATATGCTTTACTTGGGATGCCCTCAGTATCAGGTAAAAACATTGCATACAGAAGTCAAATAGGATCATCAGCTACTTTTGTAAGATTCATTGGTTGCCACCAGTACCTGCCAGGAGTTGGTTTAAGTTTTTTGCTTGCTACATAAGGTATTGTACGGGACGGCTCCTTCATATTTGTATCCACATTTCATGTTGGAGCCATCCGTAAGACCTTCTTGATGTGAACGTTTGTTTATGTTCCCCCACAGTGTGAGGGAGGAAGAAATTGAATTATGTAGAAATCATGTTTATTAGAAGCACAAATATACAGATAAAAAAGCCATACAACAGTTTATAAACCCCTCCCACCAATCCACCCACCAACAAAAAGAAAAGAGAACTAGGTGTGAGCTGAGCGGAATTATGTCAATAAACTGTTCTCATAACAGGCTGCTAATCTGGACTATGATTTAGTAGATATGCTGCGGCTGTTTCCTACTTATCGGGCTTTTAGACGCCAACTTAAAATGTGGTTGTTTGAGGGGTGCTTTTTAAGGGGTAAGGGGATGGGACTTGTATACCATTTTTTCTGTTTGCTTTACACAAAGTGGTTTACATATTTTTTAGACAGGTACTTATTTTGCACCTGGAGCAACAAAGCGTTACAGGACTTGCCCAGAGTCACAAGGAGCTGCAGCGGGAATGTTCTTTTGTTGTGCTTCCTAGATTGGTAGTCCAGTTTATTAAATTATAATCTGCTCTGAAATGCAAGGTATGTGGCGGAATATAAAATAAAATGTTACATTATGTTAATTATCTAACCGCCTGCATTGCCTCCTCCTTTACAAATCCGCGCTAGCATTTTTAGTGCCGGCCGCGGCAATAACAGCTCTGATGCAGCCGGCGCTATAAACGCTGGTGCAGCTTTGTAAAGGAGGGGGTTAGTTAAAGATAAAAACAACAGACTGTGGATGTGGATCTACTGAAAGATGATTTTTTATTCGCTCTTCACAATAAAAATACAAATAAAAGTCTGAATGAGTAATACACGTTTGATTGTCCTGACGGACCCTACATGATCCATGTTTAAGCGAGACCGCCTTCCTCAGGGGTCTGGATGATTTAGGGTACAAAGATAGAAATATGAGCAAAACAATGTATGTGCCTTTGAGAATAAAACCTGAAAATGGCTTGAAATAGTTTAGTGTGGTGGTTTCTTACTCTGCTTGTTTCAAGCCATTTTCGGGTTTTATGCTCAAAGGCACATACATTGTTTTGCTCATATTTCTATCTTTGTACCCTAAATCATCTGGACCCCTGAGGAAAGCGGTCTCGATGAATCACGGACCATGTAGGGTCTGTCAGGACAATCATACGTGTATTACTCATTCAGACTTTTATTTGTATTTTTATTGTGAAGAGTCTGTTGTTTATATCTTTAGATTGTTTTTACTGTGGATCATTGGGTCTCCCTTTTTGTTTTTTGGGGGGTTAGTTAAATAATAATAATAATAATAATTTATTTTTATATACCACCTAACCAGCAGTTCATAGCAGTTTACACAATAGGCACTCGGCATACAATATAATAATAACATCATACATAATAAAATTCAAAGTAACTAATAAAAGCATTAAAACTAATGAATACGGAAAACACAATATAAACTAAAATAAGTATGAATAAAAAGATACAAAGTACATTATAACAACATAATACGAAAATCAATAATGTATATTATATTGTTTAAATAAGTGGGTTTTAAGATCTTTTCGAAATTAGAAATGGAGACAAGAAGATTCAAACATGAATTCATTAGTCCTGCTTGGAATGCTAAGGTCCTATCCAAAAATTTTTTGTAACGACATGCATTTGCTGAAGGGAAATAAAACCAACCAGATCTACAAATATTTTAATTTGAAATAAAAAAAACTGAAATGAGAAACAAGGTAAGCCGGGCGCTAAGCCAAATAAAACTTTAAAACAAATGCATCCAAATTTAAATAACACTCTAGCTTCAAACGGTAGCCAGTGAAGCTTTTGATAACATACACTGATATGATCGTGTTTTTTCAGATAAAAAATCAAACTAATAGCTGTATTTTGTATGATTTCTAGGCGGCTAGTGGTTATTTTATACGATCCCAGATAAATAACATTACAATAATCCAATATTGAAAGGACTGAAGATTGAACTAGGATTTTAAATGATATAAAATCAAAATATTTCCTAATAGTACGCAGCTTCCAGAGGATCACGTGCGCATGTTTTTACCATGTGGACTGCAGGATTTTTAAAATAAAACTATCCAATTCCTTTCACTTTGTAACTTACAGTAGGAATACAATGTGCACTTGTTTATACCAGCTATTTGGTGGGCAGAATTTTTGGGCAGTAAAATATGCCCATAGTATTAAATGTTCAAATGTATGAGTGTAAGTATAAATCTTTATCTATTCCTTAAGGGGCCTTTTCTTACTAAACATGCGCTAATATACACTTAACACAGAAAAAGGCTTACCGCAAAAGGCATGAAAGATTAACACACTACCTGGATAACACAGACTTACCCCCGCCCCCTCCCCTTTTACTAACGGTAGCGCAGTTTTTAGCGCCAGCTGCAATGATAATAGCACCAACGCTCATAGGAATTTTATGAGCATCAGAGCTGTTACCCCTGTGGCTGGCGCTAAAATCTGAGCTACAGTTTTGTGAAAGGGGGGGTTAATGTGAGAGCATAAGGGGAAATTCATCAAGCAGCATTAGGGTTTAAACCCATAGATATAAAGCAGGAGTCTCAAAGTCCCTCCTTGAGGGCCGCAATCCAGTCGGGTTTTCAGGATTTCCCCAATGAATATGCATGAGATCTATGTGCATGCACTGCTTTGAGAACCCTGATATAAAGAGAGTTATAGAATTTAGTGTGTACCAGTTCTCTTAATGCAAATTAAAGGTACATTAAGTACTAATCCTGCTTAATTAATTCTCCCTTTAGCACCTCCCAAATAAGAGTTGGTTAAGTGTCCCACATTAAGGCCCCCTTTTATCAAGCTGCATATAGGGGATTTTTTTAAAACTCATAGCACTGCAGTAAAAGCTCTGACCTCATAGGAACTCTATGAGCATTGTAGCTTGTATTGCAGCGATCTGTGATAAAATTAAGCCCTTGCACAGCTTGATAAAAGGGGGCCTAATATTTTTTTGAAAGTGGCATGCATTAATGAAAAATTTAGCAGAAACCCGCAACAATGAAACCAAAAGTCTTATTTTGGGCTGCATTAAAAAATGGGTATAGCTTGTGGACAAGCCCATATTAAAATGTGCTAAGCCAGTTTCTTAATTCTTTTTAGTTATAGGACCTCTAAAATGCTTATATACCACCTATATAACATTTCAACCCTTGGGAAATGCCTCCTCAAATTGCAGGCAAATCTACTATATGGGGCAGCCATTTTTTATGAGAGCCCATTTCCTCTGGTAAGAAAGTACTTTCACAGAAAAATGGATTGAAAAATTACTATGTGGGCAGTTTGAAAATTATCATCCTGTAACTTCTCTGAAATTCAAGTTCTTCTCCAAGAGACTTTGGATATACCGTTGAGTTACTCATTCTGTACTGGAGATAGCTCATTAGAAGTCAAGAGCGATGTTTGTCAAGATGTGACTGGAATCACTTATGCCATACCAGAGGTGACTTAGCAAGCAGTAGTTAGATCAGTGCCAGCAAGTTTATGAGAAGAGGTGCTTTGAGCAAGCCTTTTTTGATATGGAAGAGGGCTAGGAACATTCTGTGTTCTTACAGATAAGTGGCCTGTCTTGTATAATTGGCCATGACCTGGTAGAGTCTGATATAACTAGTGCATTCAGTACATTTTTAGTCCTGTAAGATATCATGGTATGGCCCAATCTGATAGATTCTAACTTGCTTATCTATCCTATTCATAGGCTGGAAATGGAGATTCGTACAGGCTTCCTCCGGTCCCCAGTCCCAGCTACAGACAGTGTAATGTGTGAGATTATTAAGGCAGAACGGGTAAATAAATCTGTTACTTTCCTTTATGAGTGTTTGATATTCACTGTGGTACGTATACAGTATAGTATCATAACATATTACCCCACTGAGGACTTCAGGATTTGTACTTATAATATTCTGATTCTGAGCCAGAAACTTATCACCTGAAAAAAGGAGTAACCCCCCAGAGTCCATAAAATAATTTTATCGACTTTAGTCTAGCTTCTAATTTCCCTCCACTTTTTTTAATCAGTTAGAGGTAGAATATCATTTGATTTGTTAGATTTAAGACATAAGAATTGTCAACCTGAGTCAGACAAAGGGTCCATCTAGGCCAATATCTTGTTTCAAACAGTGGCCAAGCCAGGTCACAAGTACCTGGAACAATCACAAAAAGGAGCAAGATTATGTGCTACCTACCCTATGCAGTGACTTTCTCCAGGTCTTCCTTAAAAATGGTTTATCAACTTTATCTGCAGGAATTTATCCAAACCTTTTTTAAACTCAGCAATGCTAACAGCTTTCTCATATCCTCTGGCAATGTGTTCCAGTGAAAATTTTTTTTTTTCTGATTTGTTATAAAAGTATCATTATGAAACTTCATGACATGCATCCTAGTTTTTGTACTGTTTGAAAGAATAAACAATCAATTCTCATTTACCAATTCCACTTTGCTCAGGATTTTGTAGACCTCTATCATATCATATTCCTAAATATTTAATTGTTAAAAATGATGCAAGAAAAATATAAAATCTTATTAAAGCCATCAATATCACACCCAGGCCCATGCTAAATATCTTTCGCATGGTAAAACCCATGCTAGCTGCTTGACACAGCTTAGTAAAAGAGGCCCAGAACCAGATAATGCCAATGTTTAGTAATATATCTTTAGTAACCTGTTACAAAAGCAGGTACACAGATAACCGGAAAAGTTTTACATGGTTAATTTTAATTAGAAAGAGTACCACTTAAGATATAACCATACAAAAACTGGTGCAAGTTAAAGAGAGGCAAGGGTTTACAATCAATATAGAGAACTAGTCTGCCCGTTACATTAACGGGTGCTAGAATAGATGTGTGTGTCTTTCTTTCTTTCTCTTTCTCTCTCCTTGA
This sequence comes from Geotrypetes seraphini, assembly GCF_902459505.1. NCBI lineage: Eukaryota > Metazoa > Chordata > Amphibia > Gymnophiona > Dermophiidae > Geotrypetes > Geotrypetes seraphini. The sequence goes on along the minus strand of NC_047090.1, from coordinate 69,194,488 downwards.
CCGCTTTCTGTCTCTCTCTTTCCTCGGCTGTCCACCATCACCCCTTGCCTGTTCCACCTGTCCAGCAGTAGACCTTCTCCCTTCCTTTTACCTCCCCCTTGTCCAGCAGCACTCCTTACCTGCTCCCCCTGTCCCTCTTCCCTGCTCCCCCTGTCCAGCAGCACTCCTTACCTGCTCCCCCTGTCCAGCATGCGGCTCCTCTTCTTTAAAACAGCCTACTGGCTGTAACGAACCTCGCAGGCTGCTCTGCATCTCGGTAGCACGTTTCCTGTGACACGATACCGTGCATCAGAAGGAACGTGCTATCGAGGTGCACAGCGGCCTGTGAGGTTTGCTACAGCCAGCGATCAGAGATGGAGCAGCAGCGGTTGGTGAATGGGGGCGGGAGGGGGGAGTCGCCAGCGTGACCCCTGCCTCCATGTTCTCCCTTCCTCTGTGTTTGAAAATCGAATTCTGCACAGAAGCACACCTCATGGAGGCAGGACACATAAAACCCTAAGTGCACATGCGCACTTAGGGTTTTATTATAGAGGATTATTATTCTTCCCCATACACATTTATACCAATCCCCATACCCCTTCCACAAACCCACCCAGACAACCACACCTCCACCACATACGCACAACATCTACCCACTCCACACTCACATACACACATCTTTTCACACCCAACCACAAATATATGTAGGTCTTATGTAAAATGTGACCCATTTTCTAACAAATCTACATGAAAGAAGGGTTTAGACACCAAGAGAAACAACTTCTATCCTGTTCAAATTAGAATTCATCTTGCTTAAAATAAATGCCATTCTTTAGTTCAACAGAAAAGGAAATTGTGGGGTAGTAGATAGACTATTTATAGAGAAAAAAAAGATTTGTTCTCCCAAGCTGACAGTTTTATATTACTTAACAAATATAAATGACTCCCCCCCCGAGACGCGCCATACTGAAAGCTCCGGGGGAAGCTGTCCTCCTTTCCCTCGGTGCCGCTGTTGCGCTGAGGGGGGGGGGGCGTCTGCTTCCGTCTCCTGCGTTCTCAGTGCACTCTTCTGGAAGCAGCGACTCCAACCTTGCACGAAACCTCCTCAGCGAATCCCAGTTGTTTAAAGTAGCGTGGCCCTCCCCCTCCTCCCTTCCCGCCGAGAGTTTGCGTGTGCAGCACTCTCCACACCTGCTTCTGGGCCTTGTACTGCCCTAATTTACTCTGGCACGTCCCTGATGACATCATCAGAGACGCGGCAGAGCAAATCAGGGCAGTAGAAGGCCCCGAAGCAGCGTGTGTAGAGTGCTGCACACGCTGCTTGAATTGGCGTTTGGAGTCGGCCCGCGAAAAAAGTAGCAGCTGGAGTTTTTTTTCTGCGCTTCCCTTCCCGCCCCTTGAGGTGTCGCCGCGGCTCCTCTAGATCCCCGCCAGCGTCGGAAGCCTTCTCCGACGCTGGTGCGGTTTGTGAGAGGAGCCGACAGGAGAGCAAGATGTCCAGCGCTAGGTCCAGTCCTTCCAGTGAGTGTAGGTAAGTGCTGGGGATTCGCGCATGCGCACTCCTGCGGCCACAGACCTGATCACGGAAGCACGCTGATAGGAGTGCGCATGCGCGGCTAGCTTTTTATTATATAGGATATTCTAAAGTAAACCCTCAGGGAAGGTACCAACCAAATTTAACAGTAAATATGAATAATAATATAAATATTTTATAAACATAATTTGATATAAAACATATACCTAGGGTAAAACTCGGATGTCTCAATCCGTCCTCCTTTTTCTGGAGCCATATGGTAACCCTACATATACCCTAATATACAACTAAATAAAATTAATTTGGCACTCACCTTGAGGTTTTCTTTTTGTTTTTAGATACAAAATCTGGGTAAAAGATGTTCATAGATGCTACATTTTAAAAGTTTGGAAATAGCATAAATTTGATGCAAGGCCAAAAAATGCACAAACTAAACAATGTATAGAATACTGCCAAACCTACCACAGCCTTGCATATGAATCTCCATGTCACCCAAACATTATTGGAAGTGGACAGTTACCAGTCAATATTCAGCCCATGGCAGTCAGTGGATTTTTTGGGTTTTTTTTAATTTTGTGTCATATACGGGCATCTGCATTGAATATGAAGCTTATGTGAGTCCCAGCCAATAGTCAATCGGGAACTGCATGACACTTGTATGAAAGCCTAGGGTGAATATTGACTGGGACATGCAAAAGAGATGCAAGTGTCCTTACTATCGTTAATTCCCCCTTATCACCCTCAAAAGGTCTCCCGCCTACCCCCCCACCCCTGGACCAAGGCCTTCCTTTTAGATTCCTGGTGGTCCAATGGAGTCCTACAGGCAGGATCAATGCCCAATCATTCATGACCATCACTGCTCCTTTCACAAGATGGGCACGGTGACCTCTAGCAGCTGCCTCAAGGTGCTAGCCTTTTTGCTGTCTTAACTTTAGCCACTTACTTAACCAGTTAGCGGTCCGAACATCACTGCTAACCAGTTAAGTACCAGCTCTGCCTAAGCACCACCCTCACACTGCCCCAGCACTTGCAGAGAGTACAAGGGTGGTTAGTGCTGCTATTCAGTGGCATTTTCTAGTTCAGTGCCAAAGGATATCAGCAGTTAGGCAGCAACAAGTAATTTAACTGGGCAGAAAGCTCTCCTGTCTGAATAAATTGCTTTGAAAATTGACTGGTTAGATTTTATAGATATTGTTGCAGCATTGACCTTTCCACCTGTATCCTGAGCCCAGAAATACTGTCCTTTCATGTCTAATGGTTTCTTAATCTACAGGATGAGAAGATGAAGAAAGAGGCACAAAGACAGAGACAGCAAGAACAACAAAATCAAAGATCCAAGTAGGTGAAAAAGACCATAGAAAGGCTGTTCTATTGGCCTTACAGATAGTGCAGTTTTCAGGATATCCACAATGAATATATATATAGTATATTGCATCCAGAAGTAAATCAGATATATACTGCCTCCTATGCATGTGGGGTCGTGTAAAGAATATGGTTCTGCCAGAGGCAATGTTCCTGAAGATAAGGGGAAAAAATTAATTCTGTTCTGGACATTCTGATTTGAAAAACTACAAGAAGTCCATTTACAGCAGTGGTCTCAAACTCAAACCCTTTGCAGGGCCACATTTTGGATCTGTAGGTACTTGGAGGGCCTCAGAAAAAATAGTTAATGTCTTATTAAAGAAATGACAATTTTGCATGAGGTAAAACTCTTTATAGTTTATAAATCTTTCCTTTTGGCTCAGACGTAATAATAATATTGTCATTGTTATAGCTAAAGAGACATATGATCAAGAAACTGTTTTATTTTACTGTTCTGATTATGATAAACATACCGAGGACCTCAAAATAGTACCTGGCGGGCCGCATGTGGCCCCTGGGCCACGAGTTTGAGACCACTGATTTACAGCATCAAAGATGCAGTTCTTGTAATTCGTGGTCCAATCATCCCTGTGATGTTATTTCTGAGATCTTTCCCAGAACCCAGGCTCTGAAGTGGCTGGGTTGACTTGACCAGAAAGTTCTTGTCTCTGGACAAGTGGTCCATATTACAATGATTGCTTACCACTTTCACTACCCAAGGTGAGTCACAGGCACCTTCCTGCTGAAGTGCAGGCTTTGGCAAATGTTGAGATTAAAATTCATGCTGTTTGAAGCATTGTCTGAATTATGAATTGCAAAAAGCTGGTAGCCAAGCTGTGTTTGTAGCTATACGAGCAGGGGCCTAACCCATACAAGCGCCTAAACAGCAGGGATCATGCTAAGTATGTTCTGTGAAGGAGAAAATGGGCATGCATATACACTGACACACACAAGTATGCTACAAAGCAACAGGATATACTCAAAGAAAACAGAGAAAGTGACCAGGTGGTACTCAATATCTTTATTCTATGAAGACTCGACACATACGTGTTTCGACCCAAAGGCCTGCCTCAGGAGTCTTAATGCTTTGATCAATACAGTATATGTTAACTGTTCTGTCTTATAAATTATAATGATTGAGTCATTCACCAAACACATCAATCAGAATGATCACTAAAAAATTTGTCTGCAGAACCTGGGTTAATCTCCACATTGCCAAAATGCTGCCGCTCTGTGGTCATCTTGGATTTCCTGCTTTTTTTTTTTTCAAAGTTCTCAAAATCCTTCAAATCACCTCATTTTGCCTCAAAACTAGCAGGGATGGAGTCCTCAGGCTCTTTTACCCCTAATTCATGCTAGATTTGTGCTGGTTGGATGCTGGAAGAGCACCCTTGCACCACATGCCATGCAGCATGTGAAGGGGGGGGGGGGGTAGAAACATCAGGCTTAGCCTCCCTTTTGGTTTCTAGGGCTGAAGAACCTTTGGGAGGCCTGTCTACCAGGAGAAAATCCCTCCTGGCACCCCAGAACAGCAGTGGACCTAAGCGTAAGAGCATGGAAACTGCGGAGTCCAAGAGATGTAAGGTGGAGTTACGTAAAGGGAACTCAGTGCTGCCTAATAAAGTCTTTTGTTTTGAATTTATTAATTTGATTTGAAAAGCTTATTTGGATATACAAGATCCTCATATGATGTCTGGCACAAGCCAGGGGGCATGTAAGGGGGCATGGGCTCCCAGGGCACATCAGCTATCACAGAGCAAGTCTTCCTTGTTGTGCGATATGGGGGTCTCAGACAGGAGCAGGAAGCAATGGTGGCTCTCAACCAAAGGAATGAGCCCACAGTATGCCAGCTGTTCAAGCCTTTGGCACTATCAGAGCTCATTACTGACTCCCTGTGGGAGCTATAGTTAGACTCCCAGAAGGCCCCTTCCACTCAGTGTTCTATCCTGAGCAGAATGAGAGTGCAGCCCATGTCTTTTCCCTGGCATCCTGATATGAGTGTTTTAGTCACAGAGAACTGGGATGCTCCTGAGGGCTCTTTAAATGTAACCAAATCAATGTCTGGACTGTATCCTATGGCACAAGAGTGTCAACAGATGTTCGCTTAGCCTAAGGTAGATTTCTTGGTTGCTCAGGTAACTAAACACATGTACCTGCCAAGTTAGGGAGGCATGGTATTTAAAGACATGTAGGATCACAGAGTGGATGTGGTACTAAAAAGGCAGTTCAAAGCTTTGGTCTTAGGGATCAAAGCAGCTGCAGCAGCATCTTTTGTGGCATGTGCTTGTCATACCAAGATACTTGGTCTCACCCTGGCAGATGATGAGCCTTTGCCCCAGTTTATGCTAGCAGGGGTGGATTATGTGGCCGATGCTGTCTCCAACATTGGAGCCATGAGCAAAGTTTCAGCTTATTCGATTTCAGCAGGGTAGGCCAAGTAGGCAAGTGCCTCGCGCCCGAAGAGTTCAGGGGGCCCCAGAATGCAACCTGCTTCGATGACATCAGTGTAGCTGCCTCTGGGTCTGGCTCCAGGCGTCCAAGTATTGTCTCCTCCTGCCTTCTTCATTATTCAGTGTAGCCAAATTCGTAGTTTTCAAAAGACTGCGGGCATCGGTTCCTACATGTTGCCCGTGGCTGACCCAGAAGCCTTTCCTCTGATGCTGGGATTTTGCGTTAGAGGAAAGGCTTCTGGGTCAGCTGTGGGAAGAGTGTAGGAACCGCTGCTTGTGGCTTTTTGAAGACTCTGTATTCAACTGCACTAAATAATGAAGAAGGAACGAGAAGGTGCTACTTGGACTTCTGTAGCTGGGCCAAGAGGTACACTCTCGCAGGAGGGGGGACATGGGGAGGGGGACAGAGGCAGGGAGGGGGGGGGAAGAGGCCAGGAAGGGGTCAGTCCAGGGGGCCCAGTGTACTTGGGTGCCTAGGGCCCACTGGAGAATTAATCCTGCCCTGCATTTGAGCAGCCTCAGTTAGAGGAATATACTTGCACTTTCTCTACAAGTTATTTTTTCCAGCAAAAGCAGTGCATAACTATGGGGCCCTTTTACTAAAGTTTAGAAGCACTAATAGACATGAATTTATTCAAGTGCTCAAGTATTTTTCCCTATCTGTCCCAGTGGACTCACAATCTATTGTGCTGTTTCCTTTCCCAACCTAACCCTGCTCTCTGGAATGCTTCAATACTGTGATATACGGTTAAGTATACTTGCATTAAGTGGTAGGGACTGCTGCCCTCTGCTTATGAATATCCAGAAAAATCACTCACTGTAAAGTCAATAGAACATATTTTGAAATCACTGTTTTAAAAGAAAAGTCCCGTGTTCAAGGTCTGTGGAATAAGTTTTAACTGAGACTAAGCAATACACACTCCATAAAAATGTTTTTAAAAGAGTCTAAAAACACGCCTAAATCGGTACTTGGACGATCAGAAAGACACGTTATCCAAGTACTACTAATCGAACAGAGTTTTAGATGTATCTAAAATCAGCTTAGGCCTTTTCCCTGCCTCTGTACGCCCAGAGCAAAAAGGGGCGTTTTTGGAGGAGTGGGTAAGGCGGGAGGTGGGCCAACCTACACTTAGTCGTCTGGCAGTCATAATCAAAAAGTTTGACAGGTTGCCTAGTGGAACTTAAAAGTTTTGACTTAGACCAAGTCAAAACAAGTATAAGTTCCGAATCGGGCTGCTGAGCTGATCTCAGCTGCCACGATCAGCTCAGCAGCCCAGGCAACCTGTCCCCTGCCCCGTAACGATCACGGCAGGAGAGATGCCTTGTCCCTCCTGCCTACAGCTGCTGCAACCCTCTCAAATGTTCCCCGGCAGGAGAGATGTCCAATCTCTCCTGCCACGATCCCCCAAAACCTCCTGCAATGATCTCCGGCAGGAGAGATGCCCAATCTCTCCTGCTGTGATTCTCTGAACCCTCCCCAATGATCGGCAGCAGGAGAGATGCCCAATCCCTCCTGAAGACACCCGCAAACCCCCCACCAATGTTCCCCAGCAGGAGGGATGCCCAATCCCTCCTGATGACACCTCCACCCCCTGAATGTTTGCCACCACCACCCTCTAGACCCTCAATCCCCCAAAACCTCACACCTACCAGGACCCCCCTCTAACCTAGTTTTGTTGGCCAGCACCGGGAAGGGGCAGGCTTGCCATTCCTTCGAAGATGGGCATGTCAGCTGGACGCAGGCAGGAACCATCTAACCGATCAACGAAACAAGGTTAGAGGGGGCATCTGGGTGATGTCCTGGTTGGGGGGGGGTCCTGGTAGGGGTGGTGGCAAACTATCGGGCATGTGGGGGCAAGCTTTTGAGGGTGCGGGTGTCAGCAGGAGGGATTGGGCATCCCTCCTGCTGGGGAATATTGGCAGAGGATATCAGCATGAAGGATTGGGCATCCCTCCTGCTGCCGATCATTGCAAGAGGGTTCGGAGGATTGCGGCAGGAAAGATTGAGCATCTTTCTTGCTGGGGAACATTTGGGAGGCGGATCACAGTGGCTCCGGGAAGTAGGGACTGGGCATCCCTCCTGCCGCGATCATTGGGGGGGGAGGGGGACGACGATCGGTTCCATGATTCTCTAACCGTCGCTTATGACACACCGGTTAGAGAATCATGCTTATAGGCAAAGGACTGGTCCCTCCCACACCTAAAAGGTTTTGTTTTGGGCATTTGGGACTTGGGTGATTTTTTTTTTTTTTTTTTTAGAATAGGGCTTAAAGATACACTTAGTGGCTGTCTGGGCGATTAAACTCCTGAACGTACAGGAAGACCATTCTAAAAAAAAACAACAAAAAAACAACCATATTTTGGATGGTTTTTTTTTTCGAGAAAGGATATTTCCCTGCTGCCTTCTTTGTGTGCCTAGAGCCTTAGGCCAAAAGGAGACTTAGACATTGTTTTTGATTATGCCCCTCCACCAGTGTATAAGATCTGTGGAGGAAAGTGGGACAATAAGTCTTAAGATGCAAAGTATTCATTTTTTTTCATGTGCAGGCATGTATTTCATGAAACTTACATTATCCTGATACAAGAGCGAATTTTAAGTTTTATTAAGCAATAAGGTAGTGAATAGTCTGTGATTACTAATAGAAGTATTGTGTGGAGTCTATGGGTTCCTTTTACTAAGGTGCGCTAGCGTTTTTAGTGCATGCAGGAAATTACCGTGTGCTACACTGCATTCTACGCTTCTAGAACTAATGCCAGCTCAAAGCTGGCAGAATTAAAGGGTAAGCCAAGTAGGCAAGTGCCTTGGGCCCGAAGAGTTCAGCGCACGTGGCAATGTAGCGCGCAGTAATTTCCTGCATGCACTAAAAACGCTAGCGCACCTTAGTGGCAATGTAGCGCGTTAAAGCCCTAGCGCACCTTAGTAAAAGGAGCCCTATGTGATGTTTTGTAATTTTTTACTTATGAGACAAAACAGACACCAATCTGTCTTCAATTAAAGTAAGAGTTTTCTAAAATGATAGCAAAAATCTTCAGCAATATATTATCTCAGTTCTTTTCTTTGTGCCTCACAGGCCGTTCAGCGGTACGTCATATGTCAATAAAGATAAGAGTCTTTTGCAATTTAGGGCCCCTTTTACAAAGCTGCGGTAGCGATTCCCCTGCAACAAATGCACCGGAGCCCATTCACTTCCTATGGGCTTTGGTGCATTTGCTGTGTGGGAATCTACTGTGGCATTGTAAAAGTGGCCCTTAATTGCTTAATGTAGAGACTGAAGTTTATGAATACGAGGTATGAATTATTTCCCTTCTCATTCTGTTGTTCTCTTTATTTTTGAAGGGCTATCTATTTCATCTTTTCTCTCTAATTTTCAGATTCCTGAACTTTATTATGACGTGGCTGTTGAAGTGCCTTGGGAACACTACACTAACTCTTGTCTCCTATATGGTTCTCTGGCTGGTTGTTGATATTTGCAAACATCAGGACCAAAGTTTCTGGGCAGTCCTTTTCGAAGATTTTATTCTCCCATATAGCAACGGTCTGAAGCCCATTTAAACCTTAACACAAGAAATGTCAAGGGTCAAGTGCAGCACACAAAAGTCATTCTCTTGTTTACCCACACCATGAAGAATGATATTCTAAATGATAAAGTACATTAAATTGAGGTACTTTTTGTTTTGGAGTGTTTGGTTTAATTACTGCAATGAGAAAAAATTTCAGTTGTCTTTGCCCTCTGTAAGAATACCTAGTATGTGTCTAGGAAAGGAGGGTGGAATGGGGCTGGGAGAGGGGAATAGTGGAAATCTCTTGTGGTTTAAGCTGTTAGCTTTGTCCTGCTTCAAAGCAAATGGTACATACATACCCCAGAGTGCACCCAGGCTCTGATAAGGAAGGCTAAGAAAGACTTTTTTCATAAAGTTCAAGCTGGCGTACCGCACTCTGTGCTTCAGAGCGAATTTTTGAAGCACAGAGGGCGGTACGCCAGCTTGAACTTATAAAGCTGAGGTGTGATTGTTTGAAGAGGCACAGCCTTTAATGCACGGAATAGCGCATGCTACATTGCCGCGTGCGCTAGACCCTAATGCCAGCATTGAGCTGGCGTTAGTTCTAGAAGCGTAGCGTGTGGTGTAGCGTGCGGTAATTTCCTGCGTGCGCTAAAAACACTAGCACATCTTAGTATAAGGAGCCCAAAAATCAATCAAGTAGTGTCTTGGGTGTTTGAGGTCTTGGGAAGAAAACATTGTTTCTGTAGCAGTTTGGTGGGAAATATTTACAACATTTTACATCAACTTCAGTCAGGATATGACACACTAAATTTCATAAGAATCAGCAGAGTTCTGTGGAAGATATGATAAAAGCACACCAAAATATTTGGGTTTTTGGGGGGTTCACAGAGGAGACGCCAAGTTAAAGGCCATGGAAAAGTAACCTGTTTGTTGTTAACCAATACACTCTTAAGAGACCACTTCAGAAGGTCCCTTATAGAATGATTAAAAAAGACAAGATACTCCGAGTACAGCCTACACGACAAGGTCTCAATTAAAGGTCCCCTTTTCATTACCGCTACTTGCAAGAAACAAGTGAAGAATTAAACTTCTCTATGATGGTTATTTCTTGGAATGCGGACTTTGCAATAGGATTGTCTGCTTCTCAACTTCAACAATTTGTGAAGTCTATCTCAAAGATATTGTTCACTGGGAACTTTTATACAAATTTGCACTCTGACTACATATTTCACCTAAAAGAACTCTGCAGGCTAAACTATCAGAATCTGGATGTTGCCCAATGTACCAAGCTCCTGATGCTTCTTTAGGATATATGTTTTGGTCCTACCCATTAATCTACCAGTTCTAGTCAAAGATTTTACAATATGTTTCCTCCCTATGAAATTGTAGGGTGTTACAAACCCTGCTGCTGGATTTTTGTTTTTTTTTTAATTTTGTTTTAGAATATCCAGTCCCCAAAGGACTAAAGGAGTTCCTTAAGCAAATCCTGCTTGACTAGAGAATGGCATGGGGACAAATTTAGCCCCATCCCCAGAGGAACTCAATTTCCCTATCTCATCCCCACAAGTTTTGTTGCTGTCTCTGCCCCATTCCAGTAAGATCTGCCTAGACTGCACAAGCCTCGAACACTTATGATTTTAAAGTGTTTGAGGCTTGTGAGGATGAGGACAGAGTTGCAGGAATGGGGCTGGGGAAGAGACGGGAAAATGAGTTCCCTCGGAGACAGGGAAAAATTTGTCTCCAATGTCATTCTCTACTGATGACACTCGATTTGACTTTATGGCTTTTACCACAGACATCCTCTATGCAGACCTGGAGACAACTGTTGCTATAGCAGATGAGAGACTCTCAGGCCTATATGTACTAAAGTCAACGATTATCGCTAAACCAGTTTTGACTGCTTTAGTGACAATTGCATTTGCCGACCTGAAACACAAAACGGCTCACTGCATGTTTTTCCCCTCTCAATCGCTTATTTTCCGATCCAGCCATACAAATTAGCTATTTAATTTCACAACCCCATGCAAACTACCCAAGTGACTGATACACACAAAAAAAGCAACTAGTCAAGACCAGTCGGTTACCTGCCTTAGTGGCACTTTTTTTTAAAATGGGCACAGATGCTATGTATTTGTTACACATGCACAATATCTGCTTCATTAAAAAAATGACCCCCCCCCCCTTTCCCGATGATGGCCATCCCTATCTCCCCAACAAGCCAGCATCGGGGACTGACCCCCTCCAGCGAAAATCAGAAGGGATGCCAGTTCACTGAGATATCAGGGAGGGCCATTATTGGGGGCGGGGCTTTTTTTTTTAATGGGGCAGATATTGGACATCTGTTACCATTAAAAAAAAAGGTTTCCTGCCCTAAACAGCTGACTGCCAGTTCTGTGCATGTGTGAGAGTCGCTCTTACAGTGATCAATCAGTTGGGAGAGACGGGGATTATGACAAACCTCCATACGAATCATTTGCATGCAAAATTTTTAGTGCATCAATAGATCTTTTAGAATCGGCCAAAAATCGAATCGGAGTGGACCCACACGGTCTTACTGATCCTGTTTGGTGCATCTGACTTTCAATTTCAAATTTGGACTCAGGTTTTGAATAGCTGTTTCAGAGCATTTGGTTACTTTTCTGGGCATAAAATGCCCATTTTTATGACCATGTTACATTATTGCTTTATAACTTTCATTGGTTACTTGTACGCTACTGTGCATCATATAAAATTTTTGCTTCACTCACAGAGCCCTTTGTGAAATGATACCAGTCTACCTCAGTAAAACCTTCTCCCTTTATACACCTAATAGAGTTCTTCGATTGGCGGAAGGTTTTAGACTCACCACTCTCTCACTCTATTGGGCATTTACCAGAAAGAGCCTTCTCTTTAGCTCACTCTCTATGGAATAACCTTCTGTTACACATTCGAAGTGAGCTTAGTTTTAAAAAACGTAAGTTAAAGTTAAAAACTTTCTACTTCAACCAGGCTGCTGAGGAATTTCCCCCTCCCCTTATTTTGGCAATGTAAGACCTCTACTGGGTTTTCTGTGCAGATTTTTAAAATTGTGATTGATTTGACGTTGTAATTATTCTATGTTTTTTCTATTTGTCTATCTTCTCTGTTCTACTTTCTCTGTCCTATCTAATTTATGGAGCTCTTTTCCATTTTCAGTTATATGTACATTACTTTATTTGTAAACCGATTAGATCAGTCAATGCCAGAGCAGTATATCAAATTCATAATAAACATTATTAAATATCTGAGTAGGTTGTTGAGAAACCCCAATATTATGTTAATCAGGTTTCTTATTCTGCCTTTACCTATTCAGTTCAAGATCAGATTACATTACAAGAGGTTGAGTCAGTTACCCAGAAAGTTACAATGGACAGTTTGATACATTCAATAGAACATAAGAATAGCCTTACAGGGTCAGACCAAAGGTCCTTCAAACCCAGTAGCCCATTCTCACGGTGGCCGTGGCTTCCCCCATGTCTTTCTCAATAACAGACTATGGACTTTTCCTCCAGGGAATTATTCAAACCACTTGCTAGTACAGATAGATCAGTGTAGTTATTAATACAGGTGGAGGGGCATAATCGAAAGGAACGTCTAAGTCCATTTTCGTCTAAGTCGCCCAAAGTAAAAAACAGCTTAGGACACATTTTCAAAAAATATGTCCTGCTGATCTGATCGTCCAAACCGCTAAATCGTCCATCTTTATACCACATTATCCCAGGACAAGCAGGCAGCATATTCTCACTGACGGAGCCCCGGTACGGACGAAGCCCCAGGTCGGACACTTCAAGAACTTGGAAAGTTCTTGCGTGAGTGCCTTCCCGCCCGATGTAGGCGCGTGGTCCCTTAGTTTCTTAGTTTCCGCGGAGCTAAGAAGTCACGTTTTCAACGGCTGTTGAAAATTTTTTCGCTACCTTCCCACTCTCGTGGTTTTCTGACTTTTGAGTCAGTTTCTTTTTCTTTTCTCATTAACAAATAAATATTAAACAACTAAACTTTTATAGTTTATTTATTTTTTATTTATCATTTTCGGTTTGGCCTTGGTGGGGCCTTATGGATCGCCATTTTGTTTTCTCCTCACTTCATGGCTCTTGTTCCTTTCAGGTTTTTCCTGCTTAATTTTCCTCCACGCAGTTGTTTTGTTGTGGAACTTGTCTTTACCGTCATCCTTCTGTTACTTTGGCGATGTCGGGAACTTGGCCTTGCTGATTTTTTCTTCCCTTGCTTTTTTCCTCTTCAGTGCATTTTCATGTGGATCCTTCAGAAGCAGTTTTCCATCGGCGTCAGTAATCCGGTGCCCAGCATACTTCCGGCACTGCTCCTCCAGTCTGCATCAACTTTGACGGGCCCGATCCTACTCTGGGTAAGTTGGTGCTATTTATTCTTTGGGCTTCAGGTCATAGTAGCAGAGAGTCAAGTCCTGCCGACCTCTTTTCAGCCCTATCTTTGGCTCCGCTTCGATGTTGAGGACTGCTTTATGGGCATGTTCTCTTGGAAGCGTGGAGCGACACCGATGGTACCGGTCATGGGCCAAGGGTACTGGTGTTCTTTTCTTTTTCCTCCAGTGACACTAATGGTACCGGTCATGGACCAAGGGTACCGGTATTTTTTCTTTCGCCTCTGGAGTGACACCAATGGTACCGGTCATGGACCATGGGTACCTGTGTACTTTCTTTCTCCTCCGGAGTGACACCAACGGTACCAGTCATGGACCAAGGATACGGGTGTCATTTTCTTTCTGCTCCTTTAGTGATGTGTGCCTTGATACCAACATTTTCATCTCTGAAGTGTAGCACGATGGTACCGGCGCTGCTTCCATTGGTACCGGTGCTTTCTTTTTAGCAGTGTTTCATTCATGTCCATGACTTCTGTTGGCATTGGCATGTTTCACTGCACTTGTCGACATCGACATCTATGACGGTGTTGATGTCTATGATCGGCATCGACCTATATGATTAATGTCGGCACCCATGTCCATATCGACTTCTGTGATCCATGTCGACGTCCACATTGACACCCATGTCGATATTTGGAGCTCCTTTCTTGACATTGACATGTTCAACTGTGTTTCCAGTTCTTCAGGTCGTCAGCCATGTCGACACCGACTCTTCTGATGCTGATCCGGTTGAGTTATTGATACCGGTAGCATTTTTGCAGGAGTCTCCCCTACTTTTGACGACTCCTATAACACGACGCCAGTTGTCTTTGAATTATCATTGTCGGTATTGCTCCAGTATGAGAAGGCTTTGCAGTCATTCAGCTGTATTCGGTCTTCGACGTCGACTCCCTGACTGTATTGGGATTGACTTTCTGAGAGGGTAGGGATGCTTTTTGGAACTACACCCCCTATCTCTCTGAAGCGGTGGATGCTTCTTTCTCACATATTCTTTTTTTCCTTTCTGTGGGGTTAAAAAAAAAAGAAAAACATTTAATTTTTACAGATCCCTTAGGGAATTGTCTGTAAATGCATTCCTTTGGAAGTTGACTCTGTACAGTCATTTCCTTCCCTAAGGATTTTCTTTTCCTTGATTTGTAGTTATCTACTCAAGGTTTAGTTGCTTCCCTTCCATGATATCTATGGGAACTTTTTGACACGCCTTTCGAAACAGTCAACATGTGTCATTGCTTCCCTCCTGGTGGTGTTCATTCTACCGGCTAGTTTGTAAGCCTCTGTCTTTCTGGGCAGAGTGGACAAGGCTAGGGACCGGTAAGCCAAATGGGCTTACTAGATTTCTCTACTGCCTGAATGATTTTCCTTGGCATACATTTGTTCACACATTCAGTGTAGCTGCTTTTCAATTTCTCTACTTACACATACAGTGTCTATGTTTTCAGTACCTTTTTTGCAGATCTGGTTTTTTACAGATTTGGCCTGCAATTAAGTATCTGTTTTTATCATCACTCACCAGGACAGGTTATTGAATATGTCTGATTTGGGGAATACTTTTTTGGTGTTCCTGGGACCTTGCTGGGACATGTTTCCTCTGCACAAAGGACCAGGTGAGATTCTCTGGTCACATCTGAGTAGCAGTCTTCATTTTCACAGAGGCTGTCTTTTCAGTTCTTCAGGTACTCCTAAGAGCCTAGGCTCTCTGAGTTTTATTCATATGGCATGTTTTATACACTTAATGTTTTCACCCTGCTCTCAGACTCTGTTTTCTCTTGAGAGTCTGCATGGGATGTTATACAGTCCTTCCTGGTTTCTCCTGCTGATTCTCCTTGAAGGGTTCTCTTCGATTACTGGAGTTAGGGATTCTCATCCCTTCTTTCTATTGATTTTCAAGGACACTGGATGTCTGTGTTTTTTCTGGATCTCAGACCTCATGGATCTGCTTCCTGGTTTTCCAGGCAGCCGCCACATGCTCCAATTCATATGGCTTTCAAGCTATACTTTTCAGTTCTACTCAACCGTTCTACTTACCAGTATAGGTTTTTCCTTTCCCCGGGTTGGCTTCTTAGCTGGCTTATGTTAACTGAGGGACCGCACACCTACGTCAAGCGGGAAGGCACTCGTGCATGTGCGGTGCGGGCTATCAAGAACTTTCCAAGTTCTTGAAGTGTCCATACCGGGGCTCCATCGGTGACGTCACCCATCAGTGAGAATATCTGCCTGCTGTCCCTGGATAACACCTGTTATGGTAACTGTGCTTTTTCGTCCAACTTTTCATCCAAGTCAAAAACGCCTAGAACAAGCCCTTTTGGACGTGGTAGGAGTCTGCAAAGTGATGGACTGAACACCCAAACATGTCACCTAAATAGTGGGGTACCTTACAGGGCACTGCTGTGAACTTCATAAAAAGGCTGCCATGTCATCATCTCACTACAGCTCCCTTATAGGTCATGGTGAGTCCCCCAAACCACCTCCAGAATCCCTTAGACCCACTTATCTACCACCCCAATAGTCCTTATGGTTGCAGGAGCCACTTATATGCCAGTACAAAAGGGTTTTGGGGGTGTATAAGGGAGTGCACATGTTTCAATATCAATTCAGTGATTACAGGGGCTTATGGGCATGGGTCCCTAACCCACCTCCAAGATGGCTTAAGTCGCCTCTGTGCAGCACGACTAGGCTTTCCTATGCCAGGCTGCCAGGTGATGATGTTCTGGAGGCACAATTTTCAAGTTGTGATTAATATTTTTATGGGGGGGGTCATTAATCACTGGGGTAGTGTGTGGGGGGTCTGTAGTTTATATCTGGTGACTTTAGGTGGTTTTTGTGACTTAGACCATGTTTTAAATGGTCTAAGTCACAACGTCCAAGTTCCATCTATGCTGTGCTGTATAACTTTCGGTTATGCATGCAGTACAACTAAGTCTAAGCCTGCCCATGTCCCACCCAAATCCCGCCTTCGACACTCCTCCTGAAACGCCCCATTTAGCTATGGTCGTTCAGCGGCACTGTGAAGGCCAAGGCTGTTTTTAAATATGTCCAAAACCCGGTTTTATTATCGACAACTGGACATTTTTGACTGATGATCATCCAAGTGCCGACTTAGGCCGGTTTTTGGATGTTTTTCTCTTTCGATTATGAGCCCCTGAGGTCATAGTTACAGTTCACGTAGGTCATTGTTGGCTCATCATTATGTCCCAGGAGTTGTGTTAGGCAGTTTAGAAACGGATTTTTACAATTACCATTTCAGTTGTTTTGGGGTTGGCTATCTGACTTGGACATTTTCTGAACCTGAGATAGTGGTCACAAGATTGTAGTGTAAGTGGTAGTTGGTTCCAGCATTTTGTTAATATTGGATGAATAAGGCAATTTGCCTGGTAGACTTTATATTGTTATATGCTGGGAATTTTAAGTGGAAAAAATTACTGGAGGAAAATCTGTTAGAGACACCCAGGAGCAGGATGGCCAACTCCGTTAGGTAGTTGGGAGAATTGCCTGTCGGTATTTTAAATGACTGCAGTGGCCCAAATAGCATCAGAGGAGCTGAGAGAGAGGTTGGTGTGGGAGAATTGCTCATCATCCCCCTCCCTTGATACCGACGTTACTCGCGGTACCTGCTCAGACACATTTACAGCAACTAATTACACCTACAGACTATAGTGAACCAACCTCTGAAACGTGAGCCAACTCAGATACAATTACAGCACCTAACCAAACTTACCTGCTATAGGGTACTAATCTCTGAATGTGATTTCACTCAATAACATCTACATCATCTACTCAATCTATCTTCTGCAGTGAACTAACCAAAATGACTTGGTATCTCATAACAATTTTCTGCCTACTGATCAGCACCAAACCAAAGCCTACTCCACCCCTACGAACAATAGATCAAATAACCCCTCAGAACATACAGTCCCATCACCTTGATAAGAAGACAGGCAGACTACTGGGCATCTCTCCTGCTGCTGAGGGGAGTTGGGGGTGTTTGTTGGCAACAGGAGACACTGGGCATCTCTCTTGCTGCTGGGGAGGTATGTTGGTTGGTGGCAGGAGACATTGGGCATCTCTCCCACTGCCGGTGGCATTTCGGTTGGCGGCTTCTGGACTGGGTATTTCTCCCACTGCCAAAGAGGGCTATAATATATGCGCTCAAGAAACATGGTTTTATTACTCTCACTGAAAAATAAAATAAGACAGTTTGATTCTTCATGTAATTTTTTATTTTTTTCATTATTCACAGTCAAAACACATGCCACAAGATGCACTTTAACAGTGCTGCTACTGTACCAGCACCTCTAGACCAGTCACCGATTTTTGTTGCCCAAAGTTGACTCTGCTCCTGGAGAATGGCTTGGTGATTTTTAAGAATCCACCAGAATGCTCATTTCATTACTGAAGAGCCCATTTGCATGGCAGTGTCGAAGACTGCTAGAAAGCTCGCTAAAGACCAAGATAAGCCGTTTTGATAATCTGCCGCTAAAATGCATGCAGGCCAAACTGTCTAGAAACCAGTTTAGCGACCACATTAAAGTTTTGAGAATCTGGGCCAAGGTGAGGTCTCACCATAGAGCGATACAGAGGTATTATATTCTTAGTTTTATTTATCATACCCTTTCTAATTATTCCTAGAATCTTGTTTGCATTTTTGGCCACCACAGCACACTGGGCGGAAGGTTTCAACTTACTGTCCACCCCTAAGGTGGACTCTAGCATCTCGTACCTATGATTTGGATTATTCTTTCCAATGTGCATCACTTTGCATTTGTCCACATTAAATTTCATCTGCCATTTGGATGCCCAGTCTTCCAGTTTCCCAATATCTGCCTGCAATTTTTCATAGTCCACGTGCGTTTGAACAGTTTAGTGTAATCTGCAAATTTAATCACCTCGTTGTTACAATTTCTAGATCATTTATAAATACAGTATGTTAAATAACAACGGTCCCAGTACAGATCCCTGCAGCACTCCACTATTTACCCACCTCCACTGGAAAAAAATGGCCATATAACCCTGACCAATAACCAATTCCTATTCCACAACAAAACATAGGGCTCTTTTACTAAGCTGCGCTAGCGGTTTTAGCACGCTGCAATGCCGCGGGCACTAGATACTAACACCTCCATTGAGCTGGCGTTAGTTATTGGCATATAGCGCGGGGTTAGCACGTGCAGCAATGTAGCACATGCTAAAAACTCTAGTGCACCTTAGTAAAAGGAGCCCATAGCCTATCCCATGACTCTAATTTTCTCAAGAGCTTCTCATGAGGAACTTTGTTGAAGAAATTCTAAAAATCTAGATATACTATGTCAATTGGCTCCCCTTTATCCATGTTTATTCACACCTTCAAAGAAATGTAGCAAATTGGTGAGGCAAGATCTCCCTTAGCTGAACCCATGCTGACTCTGTCCTATTAAACCATATTTGTCTACATGTTCTGTAATTTTGGGGTCCTTTTACTAAGGCGTGCTAAAACAGCTAGCATGCCTTAGTAAAAGGATCCCTTAATTTTTTTATAATGGTTTCAACAGTATTTTTTCCAGCACTGAAGTCAGGCTCACTAGTCTGTAATTTCCCAGATCACCCTGGAACCCTTTTAAAAAATCAGTGTTAACATTAGCCACTCTCCAATCTTCAGGTACTACAGACAATTTTAGTGATAGGTTGCAGATCACTAACAGCAGATCAGCAATTTCACGTTTGAATTCTTCTGGTACCCTAGGATGTATACCATCTGGCCCAGGTGATTTATTACTCTTTAACTTGTCAATTTGGCTCAGTACGTCTTCCAGGTTTACCAAAATTTATTTCAGTTCCTCTGCATCATCACCCTTGGAAAACATTTCTGGTTCAGGTACATCTCTTGCATCTTCTTCCATAAAGACTGAAGCAAAAAATTTATTTAGTCTATCTGCTATGGCCTCTTCCTCCCTAAGTGCCCCTTTTGCTCCTTGATGATCCAATGGTCCCCACAGATTCCCTCACAGGCTTTCTGCTTTTGATATACCTGCCTCTTTGGCAAGTTTCTCTTCATATTTTTTAGCCGCTTTTATCAATGTTTTGCATCTAACTTACCAATGCCTATGTTGCTTCTTATTTTCTTCATTTACCGGTAGATCCTTTTTCTATTCATTGAAGGAAGTTCTTTTGGCTCTAACAGCCTCTTTCACGTTATCTTTTAAACATGCCGGCTCTCATTTGCACTTCATTCCACCTTTGTTAATACATCCAGTCACAATGGTATTTTTAAATAACATCTATTCCCAATTTAAACTCTTAATCTTTGCTGCTGATCCTTTTAGCTTCTAACTAAATTTCCTCTTTTTTTTTTTTTTTGTAGAAGAGGTGCTGAGTAAGGATCTGCTAAAGGAAAGAAAAACTCCATTGGAATATCTTACCTGCTGGCTTTCAAACTTGGGAAAAGCTGCAAGTATTTTTGCAACCACAGTATAGCTGGGAAACATTATTTAACCAAAGTTGTTGCTCAGGTTACAGCTTCTGTTTATGTGCAGACAGAAAATGTTACCAAAGCAGAGGGAATGGTTCCATATGTAAGCTGTCTTCAGCTCAATTCCCTCATGAAGGAAGTAAAGGAACTGAGAGAGGAGGTGACAAGACTGAGAAGCATCCATGAGAATGAGAGGTACATCGATGAAATGGTTTCATGAGGCATCAAAGATTTCCAGAAGTGGGGAAGAAGAGGCCATGCTGAGGGAGAACAGTTGGACTCAGATTACGAGACCCTGCAGAACTGATACTGTGACTCCACCTGCCCTTGAACAGAATTGCTTATAAGGCCCTGGAAGGGGAGGAGATGAGAGCATTCCAGGGAGAAGGAGCAAAGTTCAAAATCCCCAAAGTTCTGGATTTGTGGCCACTAGGAGGCATATGGTAGTGGTTGGTGATTCCCTTCTAAGGGGTACAGAAATGTCCACCTGCAGACCAGACATGACACGGGAGGTATGTTGTCTGCCTGGTTTCAAAATACAAGATGTTATGGAGAGCTTGCCAAGACTGATCAAGCCTAATGACTATTATCTGATGCTGCTCATTCATGTTGGCACTAATGATACTGCTAGGTACCCCTCTAAATGTATCAAAAGTGACTTTGTGGCTCAGGGAGAGAAGGTGAAGCAGTCAGGTGTGCAGGTGGTATTCTGGTCAAACCTCCCTGTCGAGGGTAAAGGCCAGGGCAGAGAAGCTCGTATCCTGGAGATAAATGCATTGCTGTGTGAATGGTGTTGTTGAGAGAAATTCGGCTTCCTGGACCATGGCATGATTTTCCAAGGACTGTTGAGCAGGGATGGTATGCATCTATCAAAGAAGGGAAGAAGTGTCTTAAGCAGCAGACTGAAGAGGGCTTTAAACTAGAATCATTGGGGCAGGTTGATCAAAGCCCTTGGGTAAGTGAATTACTAAATACCTCTATTCAAATGGGAAAGGGGTGCAATGTCTGGAAAGCAGTATATACTAATGCTTGAAGTATGAGAAACAAGGTTAAGGATCTAGAGGCTATGATGGAAGAGGCCAAGTTGGATTTAGTGGTAATCACAGAGATGTGGTTCATGGAGAGCCATAACTGGGATATAAGTATACTGGGCTATAATCAGTTCAGGAAAGACAGGGTAGAAAGAAAAGGAATGGTAGTAGTGTTATATGTTAAAGATTATATTAAAGCCACACAATTGCAGAATCTGCAGGGTAAGGAAGAGGCACTGTGGGTCATTCTGGAAAGAGGGAATGGAAAATGTATTTACAATGGTGTGATATACAGGCCTCCTTCACAGATAGAAGTGGACAGAGATTCAATAGTAGACATTCAGAATAGAGCTATAAAAGGGGCGGTATTACTAATAAGTGATTTTTAACATGCCAGATGTTGATTGGGAAATTCCTATTGTAGGGTCTTCTAGAAATAGGGAGATCCTGTATTCTCTACAAGGAAAACAATTCCAGAAGTTGGTAGAACCCATATGGGATGTGGCCATACTGGACTTAGTGCTTACAAATGGGGAAAGAGTTCCCGATGTTAACAGTGGGTGATTATCTGGCTTCCAGTGATCACCGCATGGTGTGGTTTAATATTAAGAGGTGTAGAGAGGGCTCATTCAAAAGTAAAGGTTGTAGACTTAAAAAAAAACTTTGTTCAGATGGGGGATTATGTTAGGGAGAAGGCTTATGGGCAGGCACCTGGACATGCCTTTCCTGCCCCCCGCAACATAGGTTGTTGCGGGGGGCAGGAATCAGCAGTAGGCAGCGGTGGCAGACCAAGTAGGGGGAGCAGAAGAATCGGCAATAGGCTTCAGAGGGAGGGAGGCATGAGGCAGACAGACAGGCAGGTTGGCTGGCTTCGGCACAGCAGCAGGGAGGGAGGCTGGCTGGATTCAGGGGTGGGACAAAGGCTAGAAGGCAGTGAGGGAAACATAGGAAAGAGGGAGGGAGGGAGGAAGGAAGGAAGGAGAGAAAGAGGCAGAGAAGGGGGGTTGTAAGCAGAAGAAAGACTAGAAAAGAAAGGCCTGGAACAAAGGGGAAAGAGGCAACAGATACAGGACTATGAGGTTCAGACAGAGGGGGCGAGACCAAAATCATAACATAGGAGGGAGAGAGAGGGAGACCTGGAATAAAGGTACAAAAGAGAACTGACACTGGATCTGGGGAGGGTAACAGAGGGAAAAAAGAGAGAGAGACCTGGGTTGGATTAAGAAAGATTGGCTGCAGTCAGAAGGAAGTGCAACCAGAGACTCATGAAATCACCAGCCAACAAAGGTAGGGGAAATTATTTTATTTTCAATTTAGTGATCAAAATGTTTCAGTTTTGAGAATTTATATCTGCTGTCTAAATTTTGCACTATATTTGTCTATTTTTCTATAGTTACTGAGGTGACATTGCATATTAAGTCATCTGCCTTGACATCTTTGAATACCCCCCGAAACTTTTAAATGATAATTAACGTTTTCTCTGCGTACAGTGTGCTTTGTGGGTTTTTTAATTTTATTTTATGGCTACCATTATGAATTAAGAAGATATTGTATGCACGTGAAAAAAATTGGGGGGCGGGACTGAAAATTAATAGACGTCCCGTTTGGATGAAAAAAATAAATGGTCACGTTACATATGCAAGGCATTTTCCTTCCCCTTGCTCTCAGTTTCATAGCTGTGCATATAATTTGAATGCCATTTCCATACTGGGTTTTTTTAGCAGTATGGGGTCGGCACTACTCGCTTTAGGGCCAGTGTCCAGAATCGGTTCTCAAATGCACTGAAGAAACCCGGAAGCGGCAAAACACAACCCCCTCGGTTTCGCGCCGTATCTCAAGTCCCAAACCCAGCATCTCTCCTTCATTGTCAAAGTCCCACCTTCCAACTTGTCTTTTTGACATCGTCCGCAACAAACCCCCCAACTTTTCTTGCCCGGCAACCCACCTCATCCTCTCAGAAACTCTCACGCTCTTCCGGCTTCCAGCCCTCCCTTACGCAACTTCCGGTTTCGTGCAGGGCGGAACGCGGCCCAGGGAGAGAAGTTGCGTCAGAGGGGGCGGGGCTCTGGAGAAGGAAGTCAACAAGGCCGGTGGTGGGCGATCTGAAGCATGAGTTTGAAGGTAGGATGGGAGTAGGGCGAAGTTTGATATTGAAGCAGAGGGCAAGACGTGCTGGACCCGGGAGAGTGGACGAGAAAAGGAGAGATGGCAGACCACGGGGGACGGGACCCAAGTGAAGTGGTTCTGTGTGTGCGAGAGCAGTCAAACGCCTTGCTTTCTCCGTCTTGGTGTTCAAAAGGAGTTCAGTCTTTTTCTGCATGTGTTGTCTCTTGTAGGCTGACAATTGGACCCTGTTAAATAGTCACACATGACACGGCTGCTGCTGCTGCAGGAGAGGGCCCCTGCAGACCTAAAAGAAGCTGCTGAGAACTGGAATGTGATATGGCAAATAAGGAGAATGAACTTGCTTGTGCATCAAACTTGCAGGAAAAAATAGTACATTCCAATAACTCTAGTTCCTCCCAGACTGAAGGGCCATCCTCTAAGTATAGTGGCTTCTTTACAGAGGTGAGACATTGAGTTTTTCTCAATCTAGAAACCTGATTTATTTTCTCTGTGTGTGTGTATATATATATATATATATATCTTTAATTGTTTCTCTGATTGCAGGGTGGGCACAAATGCTTTCATCTTGAGACTTTTCAGCATGTAGGACAGCAATTACTCTTACTCTTTCTTCTGTTCTTATGTGAAGTTAATTGCTGATGGACATGTGATATTTATACAACACAGGCCTGCTTGGTCAGTGAAAATGATATGTATTATACTGGTGCATATAAACTGACTGTACAGAATTAAAAGGCAAGAAGATCAGGGAGAGAACAGTAAACAAGTAATAGGATAAGTGTAAAAATATATCTACAATATGGTGACTTTCATATCTAAAGAGCTTTCAGTCAGTGAAGACTTTGATATCTTCTTTTCCCTAACAGATCAACAAAAGATGTTGTATGCTAACTTTGGAGACCATACTGGCTTGCATTCTTTTTTGATTGCTTTTTTAACTCT
Organism: Geotrypetes seraphini; assembly: GCF_902459505.1. Classification (NCBI taxonomy): domain Eukaryota; kingdom Metazoa; phylum Chordata; class Amphibia; order Gymnophiona; family Dermophiidae; genus Geotrypetes; species Geotrypetes seraphini. The sequence continues at coordinate 69,170,703 of NC_047090.1, read as the reverse complement.
GTGTTTGCAGATGATGGTTAGATTTTTCCTCTTCTCTCACATCCTCCTTTTTCAGAGTGGAAGAATAGCAGCAATCCAGAGTTCAACTTTCACTGACACTTGAGAGAATGACGCAGGAATAGAATTTGTCCCTGTCCCTGCAGTTAACTGTGGGAAACCTCCTTATGTTATTCTTTAAGGGGAGAGGGAAAAATCAGAGTATGAATGGGCACAGCCACTCACCCTCAAGCTTTGCATTGAAGAATGCTGGTATAGAAGGACTGAGGTTGAGATAGACACTAAAGAATAACATGGGATGGTTTCCCATGGTTATCTGTGGGGATGGGGACAAATTCTGTCCCCATGTCATTTTCTTTGCCTTGTGACTTTGGGCAAGCCACTTTACCCTTCTTTTCTTCAGGCACCCACTTAAGTTGTAAGCCCTCTTGAGGACAGCAAAATACTTGGTATACCTGAATGTGATCTGCCTTTAGCTACCAATGAAAACTGTGAGATAAATCTAAATTTGATATCGGATCATTGTTGGATGTCAGCAACGAGTTAGGACTCGGTGGTCTAGATCAGTATTTTTCAACCGCCGGTCTGTGCACTGGTGCCGGTCTGCAGAAATTTCCTGCTGGGCCACAGGGCCGGCACATGCATCGGGCCTCAGACAGTGCTCTTCAGCCGCCGGTGCACAGTGCGATCGATCCGGCATTGTCTTCAGTCCGACTCCCTCTTCCTTAGTGCTGCAGTTCACAAAGTCGTGGGCAGAGGCTTCTACGTGCGTCCTGTGCCTCATCTGGAAGCCTTCTCTCTGATGTTGCAACGTCAGAGGGAAGGCTTACAGATGAAGTGCGGGACGCTGGCCACGGCTTTGTGCACTGCATCACAGAGGAAGAGGGAGCTGGCCCAAAGATAACACGGGGGGGGGGGGGGGCAGGCCAGAAGGCAAGGCACAGCATGGAGAGAGGGAGACAACAACGGTAGAGGGAATGATTTTAGTTTTTAATTTAGTGATTGATTTACATGTGCTCTCTGTTCAGGAAGAAATGCATTTGTTTCTTTTCCTCTGGGGTTGTACTGCATGCAGAGTCTTGCACCTTAGGGCTTGTTTGTATATATTAGTACTTTTAATTTTTGGTCCCATATTTGCATAGGGTTATTTGAGTTCTGGTAGGAATGAAAATTGAGAAGCATACAGTATACTTTGTGTAGTTTAATTTTGTGGTTAACCATTATGTGTTGTTAATACGATTATATTGTGTGTGTGTATATATGAAAAATTAATGGAAAAAATGGTATTACAATTAGTACTATTATAGGGTGGGATCTGGGGCGAAGATTGGGTGGAGATGGGCAGGATCTGGCCCACGACTTAGCCCAGTGTTCTTCAACTGCTGGTGCTGGTCCACAAAATAATTATTTTATTTCCGCCAGTCCATAGATGTCAAAAGGTCGAAGAAGGAGGAGTGTGTGGCACAGTGGTTGGATCTACAGCTTCAGCACCCTGGGGTTGTGGATTCAAACACCGCACTGCTCCTTGTGACCCTGGGCAAGTCACTCAGTCCTCCATAGCCCCAGGTACGTTAGATAGATTGTGAGCCCACCGGGACAGATAGGGAAAATGCTTTAGTACCTGATTGTAAAAACCGCTTAGATAATCTTGATAGGCGGTATATATAAAAAAAAAAATCCTAATAAAGAACACTGGTCTAGGTAGTGTAATAATTGGAATTATGATAGTGTTGTATAATTGTATTAAGTCTGTATCTGATTCTATTTATGGTTTACTGTGAGTACAGGACTTTGCACATGTTGTATACTCTTAAATTATCATCTTGTCTTTTTTAATGTATCCTCAGTTCTGGGTTTTATCAGAAGCAGATTGTGTCAGATGAATCTGATGTCTCAGACTGGGTGACTAAAGAGCTAAATTAAAAGCATGTACTTAATGTGTTCTATTAGCATTTCAACAGAGTATTTGATATTGTTTCTCAGGAATTTTGTGAATAGCCTCGGGGTCGTCGCAAGGTGGTGAACTGGATTTGAAATTAACTGACAAGCAAGAGAGGGTACTGAAACACAGAAAGATCATTTCACTGAGATTGATGCTATCTTCAGGATTCACTCTGCTTGATTTCCATTCTGCTACGGCTCATAATATTTTTGTTGGCTAGCATGTTATTCTTACTTCAATCCAGTTAAATTTTCTTCTGATACTAAAGCTGTTACAACTTCTAGAGCTACAATGTGCTCTTTAGATCCTTCTGCATGTATCAAAGTTTCTGATCTTGGTTTATTGCTATTCATTCTACAGATCTTTAACGGTAGTTTCAAGATTACAATTTGTTAGTTTATTAAATTACGGTATTTGTTTTTGTAAGCTGCTCAAAGTCCATCAGGTGCTTATCCATCTACATGTAAACAGGCTTATGTTTGTCCACTCTTGAAGAGTCATAAGAACATAAGAATTGCCGCTGCTGGGTCAGACCAGTGGTCCATCGTGCCCAGCAGTCTGCTCACGCGGCGGCCCTCTGGTCAAAGACCAGCATCCTAACTGAGACTAGCCCTACCTGCATACGTTCTGGTTCAGGAGGAACTTGTCTAACTTTGTCTTGAATCCCTGGAGGGTGTTTTCCCCAAAGACCAACTTCGGAAGAGCGTTCCAGTTTTCTATCACTCTCTGGGTGAAGAAGAACTTCCTTATGTTTGTACGGAATAGATCCCTTTTCAATTTTAGAGAGTGCCCTCTCGTTCTCCCTACCTTGGAGAGGGTGAACAACCTGTTCTTATCTACTAAGTCTATTCCCTTCAGTACCTTGAATGCTTCGATCATATCCCCTCTCAATCTCCTCTGTTTGAGGGAGAAAAGGCCCACTTTCTCTAATCTTTCACTGTACGGCAACTCCTGCATCCCCTTAACCATCTTGGTCGCTCTTCTCTGGACCCTTTCGAGTAGTACAGTGTCCTTCTTCATGTACAGCAACCAGTGCTGGACGCAGTATTCCTGGTCGGGGAAACTAAAAAGTGAAAAAAAACTCACAAAGTATGCTGCTAGGTAAATTAATTATGAGTTTCTTTTCACTTTTTAGTTTCCCTGACCTTTACAAAGATATGCTAAACGCATTGGTAAAGAGGAGGATCACTGAAATACTGAAACATTGAAAAGCTAAGTTATTTGTAAAGTATTTATAAATTATTTAAATTATGAAATAAGAAAATGAGAATATAAAGCATAAAATATAAATATAGCTTTTGCCAGACTGGGAAGAATGAAGAATTGAAACAACATTGAGAGAGACACTATACTTGAGGGGTTGGTCTGATATCTCATAGGCATTAGCATGTTGAGTCTGCAATGACACTGAAAAACTTGTATTGATCTAAGTCATATGGCATTGATGGTTCATGTGACCCCATTCACACGCCTCCTTAGTGGACCTTATCAACCCAGGAGTCCCAAGCCATGGGATCCTTATCTGCTCTAATGCAAGTGACCGCAGATCTACGACAATCTTTCCAGTGTTGGATGATAGCACATAGTTTTACCTGGTGTCTTCCATTTCAGCCCGTTCTAACCACAAATGCTTTAATGCTGGGCTAGGAAGCTCATCTAGACAGTCTCCGTACTAAGAGAGTGTGGTCTCACCATGAACAGACTTTCCATATCAACTGTCTAGAGGTTCGAGTAATTGGGAATACTCTCAAAACATTCTAGGGCTACCTCCTTCAACAAGTAGTACTTTTTCAGATGATCAACCAGGCTACCATTTTCTATTTGAACAAACAATGAGGTATGGAATCTTATCCCATTTATATGGAAGCAATTGAGATTTGGGCTACTACTAGTGGGATACTTCTCAGGATGGTATATTTGGTAGGGAAGCAGAATGTGTTGGCAGACAAGTTGAGCAGACTTCAGCCTCATGAATGGTCTTTCAGCACAACAGTCTTGCATCCAATTTTCTCTCGATGCGGAATGCCGGACATAAATCTCTTTGCTTCCCCTTGCAACAATAAACTTCTTAACTCTGTTCCAGATTCTTTGCCCCCAAGCACATTGCATTGGATTCCTTTCTGCTTCATGGGAGGGGGGGAGGGACAAGTTCCTCTATGCATTTCTTCCAATACCTCTTGTAGAAAAAACTCAACTCAGAATTTGCCAAGATTGAGGCACCATGATCTTCTTAGCACCCTTTTAGCCACAGCTGGTTTAGTTTTCATTCTTCCTAGAGCTTTCAATCAAGAAACCATGAAAACTGCGGGATGCTCACTGCCTAAAGATTTAAAGTGACAGTGCACTTGATGACAGTATCCATATTGGGTTCCTTGGATGACGTCGCCCATATGTGAGAATATATGCTGGCTGTCCTTGGAGAGCACCTGCTAGAGTTAGTATCTTTGCTGTTCATTCCAATAGGTTATTCTCATTTCCCAGAATACATTCAAAATCTATCTTGTCCTTACTGGATCATTGGGAGGATGACAATTTCAGAGCAGTCCTTGATATTGTTTGAATTGTATTTGATAAGCAGAGACTTATGTTTGAGATGGGAAGAGAACTGGGGGAAAGATGGGTAGAGAAGAAATATGGGAAGCATTGAGGGTAAGTCTTCAAGAGTATTAAACATGGGAATTTAGGAGGGATTCTTTAAAAAATTTAGAGTATACATGATGTATCATTAACACCCTGCATTTAGCAAGTCCAACAGATACAAATGGCTACTGTAAGATATGTAGTTGTTTAAAAAGATTAACTATTCAAAATGAAATAAAACTAAATCCTTTACATACATCACCTTTGGATAGCTATGTTCTTCCAATAAAAGGTTGTACTGTCTATAAAGAATCACTTGTGTTTCCAAATTAATATGGCTACTAGAAGTTTGCCACAGGGCAAAAATAGTAAACAAAAAATTATTTCCTTTCCCCAAGTCTGTTTGCATTGTCTCCTTATGTTTATGCTTAATGAGTACTTCATACACCACCTTCTAGGGCACAGTTCTTCAACCGCCGGTCCGCAGAAAATTCCTGCCAGTCCGCGCAGGGCCGGCGAGATGGACGCTGTTAAATTTCCTGCCCCGGAAATCTTCTGTTCCTCCCAGCCTCGTGCAATCAAGACAGGCTGCCGACGTCGGGACCTTCCCTCTCTGAGTCCCGCCTATTTTGTTCTAACTTCCTGTTTCCGCATAGGCGAGACTCGGCAGCCTGTCTTGATCGCTGCCCCTGCCGAGTCGCTGAAGAGGGCCGCGGGGAAGCTGCAAGTAGAAGGGAGATGGTCAGCGTGTGGATTGGGGCCATCAGCAGCGTCTGTGCGTGCAGGATGCGGTGGGTAGGGGCCTCCAGCTCGTCTTGGGCGGCAGGGCCTGTGGTGCAATGCTGTTTTTGCCGGCTTGGGGGGGGGGGTCGCGAATGTGCAGGGCACAGCAGGAGTAAGATCCTGGGGAGCCTTCAACAGTGGCTGTCTCCTCTCCTAACAGCTCTGTACTTACTAGGGCAGTGATTCACTTCGGCAACTTCCCCTTTCCTCAGAGGCGCAACGGACCCAAGGCTGCCTAAGGAAATCACTGCTGCAGGCAAGTACTGAGAGCTGCTGGAAGGAGAGGAAACCACTGTTGGAGGCTGGGAAGCTGCTGGATAAAGGGAGAGCTGCTACTGCACCTGGAGGGAGGTAGAAGGAGAGATGCTGCTGGGAGGGGAAGAGGGAAAGGGATGGGAAGAGAGCTACTGTTGGATAGGGGGGAGGAGGGAAAGGAGAAGGAAAAAAGGAAGGAAACAGCTGGCAGGGAGATTAGAGGAGGGAAAGGGAAGAGACAGGAATGAGAAAGTACAGAGAGATTGATCCTGGAAAGGGGGTCAGCAGAGAAATGAGAGAGGGATAAAGATGCTAGATCTGGTGTAGGAGGAATAAAAATGAAGAAAGCAGTGAAGCTGAAATGAATGATGTAAAAAGGAGAGAGGAGGCACAGACTGGATGGAAAGGGGAGAGGGGCATAGAAAGAAGTCAGATACATATGGAAGGGGAAAGGCCAGACAGTGGATGGAACGGGCAGACGCTGGAAGGAAAAGAGTGGAAAGAAGATGAAAGCAGAGACCACAAAAGGTAGAAAAAAATCATTTTATTTCTATTTTGTCATTACAATATATCAGATTTGAAATATATATCCTGCTAGAGACATAACTGGGGACTGCAAAGCCGACCACTATTCCTATCATGTGTGACTGCAGTATTCTGTTAGCATGATATTTCTGTGTAGCATTCTGTAATAATTTGGCTTGTTCAGTTTTCTTGATAGTAGAGGGGATATATGTGAAGGGGAGGGGAGACAGGGGTTTTGTTGGTCCTTGCTCTGAATATTTATATTTATAAAATGACAATTGTATAGAATATTGGTTCTTTTTATACTTTAATAAAATACGTTCAATATAAAATCATAACTGAGGCTTGTGCAGATGGGATCAGATGGTTTGTGGGGACCAAGCTTGTGGAGACGGGGCGGAAATGTTTTTTTATTTCGGTCCACAAAATAATTCTTTTATTTCTGCCGGTCCACGGGTGTAAAAAGGTTGAAGAACACTGTTCTAGGGTATGAATCAAAGTTGTGTACAAGTTTGAACTTCAAGACTATTTTATCTGTCCTAGAGCTCTTCAGCTTAATTTTGTGTACATAGAATTGTGATTAGAAATCAGATCATTTTCTTGAAATACTGCATTTAATATAATTTGTTTCTTGAAAAATCTGTCATAAGATAAAGGCTAAGAGTCAATTTGTGTGACTATTTTGGGGGTAGGAAGGAGATAGGAGAGCATTGAAGCTGTTTATTTACTGCATTCTGTGCTTTTCTTTTGCAGGTATCAAAGGATCATGAGACCATGTCACAGGTGCTTTTTAGCCGAAACCTACGACTTAGTGTTGCATTGACTTTCTGGAGAAAAAGACGCACAAGTGAACTCATTGCCTACCTGGTCAGGTAAATAGTTTCTTATCATTCTATTAGAACAATCCACAACAGCAGGTTGGGGCCCTTCCCAACCAGCAGATAGAGGTAGAGAACACTGGGTAACGGGTGCGGCTTCTAAGGCAGATGCCTTTCAGGGGTGGCTGCTCTTCAGAGAGGATCTTGAAAAACTTGGCAAGGATCTGTGGGAGACTAGCCCATCAGTTGTCAGAGCACAACCTGCAGATGTCCTCTAGGGTTTTTAGCTGCAAAGTGCACCTTGGGGCTGGGTTTTGTTTATAGCATTTCAGGGCCCAGAAAGGTCTACCCTTTTGGAGAGACCAATAAAGCCCAGTGACACCGAGCTGCCCTCCGGAACATAAGTCCACAAAGGATCACAATGAGGGTGGACCAGGCCAGTGAGAGATGGCAGTGGGTGGCAGGCTGTCTACAAATGGGGTCTAATCACCTTGTATCACTGGGTTCTGGAGGTTGCACAGCAAGGATATACTCTGGCATTTGTAAAACCTATTTCAGGCGCCTTTATGATATCCTCTTTTGAGTCACCAGTCAGGGCCCAAGTGGTGCAGGTCATGTTAGACTAATTTGCTTAGATTTGATGGACCCAGCAGAGAAGGGGCTTGACTTTTATTTCATATACTTTGTGATCCCAAAGTAGGGAGGTTTCTTCTGGTCCATCTTGGGCCTGAAAGGGTCAGTGCCTCTCTTTGGGTTCTCCACTTCTGTATGATAACCCTTTGCTCATTGATTACCTTGAACAAGTCAGATGTGTTTCTTACCTCACTACAGCTGATGTAAGGCATTCCTTCAGGTTTCCATTCGGCAGCACTTCAAGTGTTTTCTAGGGTATTGTGCCTGGGGTCCCATTTTCAATTCATGTTGCTGCCTCCCAGCCATGTTCATGTAGTTTTTCAATGACGACATTCCTTATGTGTGGGTGAGCATTGTCGTGAAGAATGAATGGCACAGCCAAGAGCAACTGAGGTCAGGTTTTGTGCATTTTTCTGCAAAAAATCACAATACCACAATACACTGCTGTGACACTTCTTCCACATGGAACTTTGTCTGTAATGATGATGCCTTCATGATCATAAGCAAAAATCATCATTTGTTTGACTTTTGATTGAGCTCATTGAAATTTTTATGGCCTTGGGGAAGATGGAGCTCTCCACTCGTCATTGAAAAACTACACAAATATGGCTGAGTGGTGTTACCTCATGCTCCCTACAGTCCAGACATGAGTCCACCAGATTTCAACCTTTTTCCACAGTTGAAACAACCTATGCGTGGACATCATTTTGCATCTCTGGAAGAGCTTTTTTCCGCCGGTACCCGAGCCATTCGGCAAATGAACAAAAACGGTGTCTTGGATGGAATAATGAAGCTTCCCAGACATTGCAAAGCAGGGAGACTATATTGAAGGATTGTAAAGAAATACAGTCAAAACTCGGTTTGCGAGTAACCCGGTTTGCGAGTGTTTTGCAAGACAAGCAAAACATTCTCACAAAACTTGTCTTGCAAACCGAGTGTTGACTCTATTTGCAAGCACCTCCACCCCGATAACCGGCATCGCTCCCCCCCCACCCCCCCCCGCTTGAACCGGCACCTCCCCGAACAACTTGAACCTACCCCCCCTCCCCGTCTGGCATCTGCGCATGCTCAAGGCCTTCTAATTCTCCCTCTCACCGAGATTCTCGGAGACATTTGAAAGGCACCACAGAATGCTATGCACACCAGGAAGGAAAGTGATAAGCAGCACTGAGTGGAAGGTTTCCTAGATACTTCAATGATAGCAGATAGTGCAGCTGAGAGGCAGAAAGCATTTACCTGTTCAGAGAAAGAAACCATGCTGTTAGTGCTAATGAGCAGGGGTTGGGATGAAGTAGGGACTCTTTGTTCTAAATTAGCAATGTTGGAAATGATTGCCTTTGAAGTTCGATGCAAATTACAGAAAGCAAAGAAAGCCAGACAATCCCTGGCAAAGTATACAAAATCAAAATGTAACCTATTAACCCCCCTCCTCCCCCCTTAGCTTTAGTAAAAATCTCCTAAAGATATGTTTATAATGTAAAGTCTTTGGGCTAGATTCACTAACCTGCCCGGCAGGCCGACCAATTCACTACGGGTCCATATTCAAATGGGGGTGATCAGAGGAACGCCCCCACACCGACGACACGGATCGCTGAAGAGCGATCCTGACACATGCGCAGACCATCTTCTTTGCCTGGAACTTTTTTAAACATATAACGAACTTCATCAAGCAACTCTGGTTTTAAACCTTGACAGCAGGAGGGATAATTTTGTCTTTGTGAGGGAAATGTCATTCTTACTTTAATACTCTGTTTAACAGGAAATTTTTATATCTATTTTATTTATCCTAGTTTCTGATATATCTATACAATGGTCCGTTGCTGCTGCTTCTACTTGAATGCTGTGAACAAGGAAAGCTTTTTATTTAATAATTCCTGTTCTCTAAATAGCTATACACAAAAAACAATCTCCCCACTCCCTGAAAAAAATACCTTACCCTATTTTTTTTGGGAGAGTGGGGAGATTTTTCTTTGTGTAGTTCTTGTTTTTTCTCCCCCATTTTCGGGTTTGCTTGATGCTCTAAATAGCTCTGCCATTGCATTCACAAATCTGTGTGAGGTAAATCCATCCAGTCAAAGGGGCCGCTTGGCATTCCAACCTGGTCTCATCCGCGCTTCCAGGTGAAGGGGAAGAGAGAGGGACGGCAGCGGGTCTCCTCTGCGAGTGCTGCCAACTTGTTGCAGGTGATGGAGGAAAACCCAGGGGGGCTGCGGAGAAGTTTGTGGCTTGTGCCCAGCGCAACGTCAGGCTAATGGTTTGGGAGCAGAAACCGAAATGGAAGTCCATTCCACCCCAACTCTCCTGCTCTCTGCCGCCCTTCCCTGCAGTGCAGCCCCACTTTAAACCCGCGGGTTAAAACCACAGGCTCGCATTGCGAGGAAGGGCGGCAGAGAGCAGGAGAGTCGGGGCAGGAGATATGCCTCAGTTGTCTGGTTGCTTTTTCAGGGGACCCATAGGAGAGAATGCGCAGGAGAATCGGCAGGGATTTGTGCAACTGGTCCTCAGCAGTCGCTTCTTTTGTGATCGGCCAGCCCAGTCGGTGTTCCTTAATTTTTTTTTTTGTGAATCGCTGCCTTCCCACTTGTGGATGCCCTTCCCCTCATTTGCATGTGCCGATCAGAATCAGATCTGGAGGAAGGTTAGTGAATCGGGTCCTGGTCGCTAAGTGGTCGGGCTTAGTGAATCTAGCCCTTTTTGAATAAAAAAATAACATTGTATTGATCTTAAGATAAAGAGAATTCCAAATCAGAGGAGGCTTGATAAGCAAAGCATGAAATAAAGCTTGATTTGTATCTCAATCCTCTAGGGCTATGGTCTCCAATGTGTAGCCCCCAAATCCTCCATTGTGGCCTCAAACAGTTTGCTGAATTTTTTTAAATCCTGTAAATGCATCTGTCTTGAATACTACACTGTAGTGAAAATTTGGCAGATATATCATTTAACTGGAGGTGTTTGTTTAAGTGATTGAAAGTTAATCTCAATCTTGCCCATTTGATATAGTAACTGCAGACAATCTCCTGAGTGTGTTATTCAAGTATCTCATTTATAGAATTTTCTTGTGTTGACAATCCAGAATGAAGTGAGTTTTTAAAACAGGATCAATATTAGTATTAATTTTTAATGTTTAATACCCATTCTGAATAAGTAAGTCAAAGCAACTTACAAAATTAGTATTTTTAAGTTTTAAATTTTTTTGTTGGAAGGGGCCTTACATTCCTAGGCCAATTCAGAGGCTCCTCCCAGGATGCACAGTGATGGGGAAGGCCTGCCATTTTGAAGAGGTGGGCCTGCCAGCAGGAAGGAGTGGGCATCCCTCTTGCTGGATTTTCATCTAAAAGGGTGTGGGGGTTGTGGGAGATATTGGGGGTTTGGGGTGGTGTGCTGGAGGTTCACGGGTTGAGGGGGCCTAGTGGCTGGAGGAAGTGGGCATCCCTCCTGCCAATCTTCCATTTAAAGGTGGAGGAGTCATGGTGTGTGTGTGTGGGGGGGGGGGGTCCGAGTAGCTGAGGTATGAGAGAGTAGGCTTTCCTCTTGACTTTTTTTTTTTAAAGTTCAGTGGGGGTGGGGGAGTCCCAGCACATCTTTTTTATTTTTAATGGGGACAGATTTTGTGGGTGTATAACACACACACACAACATCTATGCACATAAAAAAAGCTGCTGTTCAATGCTTTTTTTTACGCTACCAGCACCTCCTGACCTGTCAGAGATTTTAAGAACATAAGAACATAAGAACATAAGAACTGCCTTCTCCGGATCAGACCTTCGGTCCATCAAGTCCGGCGATCCGCACACGCGGAGGCCCTGCCAGGTGTACACCTGGCGTAATTTATATTCCACCATATCCTTATATGCCTCTCTTAAGGAGATATGCATCTAGTTTGCTCTTGAAGCCTAGGACGGTAGATTCCGCAATAATCTCCTCTGGGAGAGCATTCCAGGTGTCAACCACTCTCTGAGTGAAGCAGAACTTCCTGACATTAGTCCTGAACCTGTCCCCCCTTAGCTTCATTACATGTCCTCTAGTCCGTGTCAAATTGGACAATGTAAATAATCTTCTCTGCTCTATTTTGTCGATTCCTTTCAGTATTTTGAAGGTCTCGATCATATCCCCACGCAGTCTCCTTTTCTCAAGGGAGAACAATCCTAGTGTTATAAGTCTGTCCTCGTATTCCAGTTTCTCCATACCCTTCACCAGTTTTGTTGCTCGTCTCTGCACCCTCTCCAGCAGTTTTATATCCTTCTTTAGGTAGGGAGACCAATGTTGGACGCAGTATTCCAAGTGTGGTCTGACCATTGCCCTATAAAGCGGCATTATAACTTTCTCCGATCTACTCGAGATTCCTTTCTTTATCATGCCCAACATTCTATTTGCCTTCTTTGCCGCTGCCGCGCATTGTGCCGACGGCTTCAGGGTTCTGTCTATCAGCACACCCAGGTCCTTTTCTTGTTCACTCTTCCCCAGAGTTGCACCTGACATTGTATACTCGTATTCCTTATTTTTATTGCCTAAATGCATTACCTTGCATTTCTCCACATTGAATTTCATCTGCCATTTCTCCGCCCATGTTTCTAACTGACACAAGTCGCTCTGGAGTTTCTCGCTATCATCCTGCGATCTGATTGCCCGGCATAGTTTTGTATCGTCTGCAAACTTGATGATCTCACTGGATGTTCCTTCCTCTAGGTCATTGATATAAATATTAAAAAGGATCGGCCCAAGTACCGAGCCCTGGGGCACACCACTAGTCACTTTCTCCCAGTCGGAGAACTTCCCATTTATGCCCACTCTCTGCTTTCGGTTTTCCAGCCATTTGCCTATCCATCTTTGTATATCCCCCTCTATGCCATGGCTATGTAGTTTCCTGAGAAGTCTTTCGTGTGGAACTTTGTCAAACGCTTTCTGGAAGTCCAAATATATTATGTCCACCGGCTTCCCACTATCGATTTGCTCGTTCACGGTCTCAAAAAATTGGAGTAAATTAGTCAAACATGATTTCCCTTTCCTGAATCCATGTTGACTGGGTTTCATTAAGTGATATGCGTCCAAGTGCCGGACTATGCTATCCTTGATCAGTGCTTCAACCATCTTGCCAGGGACAGACGTAAGACTCACAGGTCTATAGTTGCCCGGTTCCCCTCTCGATCCTTTTTTGAAAATTGGGGTGACGTTCGCTATCCTCCAGTCATCCGGTATCTGTCCAGTTCTGATTGTCAGGTTTGCAAGTTTTTGCAATAACTCTCCGATTTCAACCTTCAATTCCTTTAAGACTCTCGGATGAATCCCATCCGGTCCAGGGGATTTGTCGCTTTTAAGTTTGTCGATCTGATAGTATATCTGGTCTAAGTCCACTTCAACTGTGGTGAGGCTGTCTTCTATTTCTCCTGCAAACACTTTCTCCGCTTCAGGTATTGTTGAGGTGTCCTCCTTCGTAAAGACGGACGCAAAGAAGGAATTTAGTTTGTCTGCGATTTGTTTATCTTCCTTGACGTACCCTTTTCTTCCCTGGTCGTCCAGGGGTCCCACTGCCTCTTTTGCAGGTTTTTTCCCTTTCACGTATCTAAAGAAGGGCTTGAAGTTTTTGGCCTCCTGGGCTATTTTTTCCTCATATTCCTGTTTTGCATTCCTCACCGCCTTGTGACATTTCTTCTGATCATCTTTATGTTTGTTCCAGGCTTCGGTTGTCTTTATGCATTTCCATTTTTTGAAAGAGTCCTTCTTTTCTTTTATGGCTTCCTTCACCTGTATGGTAAGCCATGCCGGTTCTCTTTTGCTCTTTGTTCTCCGATCTTTGGAAATCTTCGGAATGTAGAGATCTTGTGCTTCTGTGATAGTATTTTTCAGTAGTGTCCATGCCTGATCAACCGTTTCAAGTTTGTCCATCATCTTCTCGAGTCGTTTTTCTACCATGGCTCTCATGCTATCGTATTTACCCTTTTTAAAGTTCAAGGTGGTGGTTAAGGTTTTGGCATGTTTCCCTTTCCTGATGTGTAGTTTAAAGTTGATTACATTATGATCACTCGTTCCCAGTGGAACTATGACTTCCACTTCTGTTATCGGTCCCGTGAGGCCATTTAGGACCAAGTCCAAGGTGGCGTTGCCTCTTGTCGGCTCTTTTACCATTTGTTCCAGGAAGCAATCCCCTAGCACCTCCAGGAACTTGGCTTCCTTGCCGCAGTTGGAGGTTGCTAGTTTCCAGTCTATCCCTGGGAAATTGAAGTCTCCCAATATAATTACATTGCCTGTCTTGCATTCTTGTTTGATTTCCTCCATCATTTCTGCGTCAGTTTCCTCCGCCTGTCCTGGTGGACGATAGTAAAGGCCAATTTTCGTATCTGCGCCATATTGACCAGGAATTTTGATCCAGAGTGACTCCAGCTTCTCTTTCCTTTCTGTTTTAACCATTTCAACAGAATCTATCCCCTCCTTAACATATAGAGCAATACCTCCACCTTTCTGCCCTATTCGATCTCTTCTATACAGTTTGTATCCCTGTAGTACTGTGTCCCATTTGTTTTCTTCATTCCACCATGTTTCTGTTATGCCAATGATATCCAATATGTCACGTCTTGCTATTGTCTCTAGTTCCCCCATTTTGTTACCCAGACTTCTAGCATTTGTATACATACATCTAAGTTCTCTTCGTGTTACCTTTTTGGACCTTCTACTCTTGGCCGTCCCTGTAGCTTCAATTTTGGTATCCTTTACTGCTCCTGTGTTATCACCCTTTTTTGCTGTGTGGTCGTCCCCTCCTATGTCTGAGTTGTCCCTTCCTGCTTTTTCTCCCTTATTGGCTGTGAGGTCGTCTTCTCTTGTGTAGGTGTAGTTGTCCTTGGCTTCTTCGTCGGGGCATCCTGCTATCCGTACCATCGACCGGTGGTCGACTGTCGGCTTTCCCCTATCTTTCAGTTTAAAGCCTTCTCGATTGCCTTCTTCATGTTGCCTGCCAAAACTCTTGCTCCTTCCTTGTTGAGGTGTAGTCCGTCCTTTCTGTAGTACTTGCTTTTTCCCCAGAACGCCGTCCAGTTGCGCACGAAGTCGAAGCCTTCTTCTTCGCACCATCGTCTCATCCAGGCGTTGATTACTTGCAATTCCCCTTGTCTCTTTCCATCCGCTCTTGGTACTGGGAGGATCTCGGAGAAGGCCACCTTCACCTCCCTGATCTTCAGTTGTCTTCCGAGAAAGCGGAGCTGGCCCTTCAGCTCTTCCCTGTCATACTTCCGCCCGCTCACATCATTTGTCCCCACGTGGATAAGTACAGCGGTGTCCTCTCCCCCTGCTCCATCTATGATCCTGGAGATCCTGTTGGTCACATCCTTCACTCTTGCTCCAGGCAGACAGGTGACAACTCTGTCCTCTCTTCCTCCTGCGGTGTAGCTGTCCACATGTCGTATGATGGAGTCGCCTACGATGATCCCCATCTTCTTTATTCGGGAGTTCCTTGGGGGGCGTTGGTCCACGTCCTTGGAGTAGGGCCAGTCTTCCTTCTCCAATGATACTCTTGAAATTGTTTCCTGTTCTTTGGGTGGGGCGATGTCTTCCTGTGGTCTCACTATTCCTCCTGGTGTGCGGTTGTCTCCTACCTCGTCTTCGGTTTCTTCTGTGTTTGCATGGGTGTCTTCTCTCCTCACATCGGTTTCCTGAGTTTCCTGAGTACTCTCTACATGGTGCTGATGAGCTTCCTCTATGAACATTTCTAGTTCCTTGACATCGTCGTTTGGGCTGTGCTTCATTTTGTGCATCATATGGGCATTGATTGGAGTGCTTTAATATTGATGAGCTCATTATAATACATTTACAAATGATTATCGGAGACAGCTACAATCGAGGAAATGACCACAATTTGCCATTTCGGGCATCAATAGATGCAATATTTTATCGCTAAACTGGTTAGAACTGGTTTAGTGATGATTGTTAAATGCATGGTAAATTTTGTGCATATGGCCCTAATCTCTTTTTAATCTGGCAGTTACCCTATGGATTCATCAGAGTTCTGTGCCTTTCTTTCTTTCCTTCCTTCCCTACCTTCCCTTGGTCATCTGTTGGAATTGAAAGGGATTTGCCATCATTTACATGCAAATAATGCACAGATAATCTTTCCACTTTCTGCCACTGAGCTTCCGGATTGGGAATGAGTATATGCTTTATGCAAATGGAGTAAACTGAAATTAAAACCAACCAGTTTCAGCTTCAACAGAATCTGCTTTTTAGTTGTGGATGGTAAGACAGCTGCGCACATTTCTTTTTCCACAAGATTGGTTATGATAGTTTAGGCTTTCATGATTTTAAGACTTGGATTTTTGTGGTTTGTTCATTGTAGAGCATACTAAGAATGGGCTGAGGCATCTGCTGTTTGTAGCATACTGTAGCTCATTTGATGGCTTTGAACCAAAAAAATTCAGTGAGGGCTTACTTTATGAATTCCATTGGTTACCTGAGGCATATTGGACTAAATTCTGTTTTTATATTTTGGTCTTCAAGACCCTATATTTTTGATGGAGGTGAAAAAGAAGATGGATATGTGATCACGAAGGAAAAGTAACAGTGACTACATCTGATTATGTTTGTTTGTTTTCTGAAGAAATATTAAGGGCTCCTTTTACAAAATCATAGTAGTAAGTCCCAGGGCTTCTTTTACTAAGGTGCGCTAGCGTTTTTAGCGCACGCAGGAAATTACTGTGCGCTACACTTCTAGAACTAACGCCAGCTCAATGCTAGCGTTAAGTTCTAGCGCACTTCGCAATGTAGTGTGCATTAAAGCCCTACTGCATCTTAGTAAAAGCAGCCCCCAGTGTGGCAAATGTGACGCAGCCCCTAGGAATTGAATGGACTGTGTTGCTTTTGAATTTTTTAAAATATTTTTTTAATTTGGAGGTTTATTGTTTGTTTTTTTTAGCTTATGGTCAAATACATACTAGAGCAGTATGTTTCAAGTAACTAATTACTGAGGTCTTTTAATTATGATTATTATTTTGACTCTTGAGGCATTAATACAGTAATTTTGGTTTTATGACTATTTTGATTTTGGATCTCTAATAGCACTTGTAAATAATTTCTATGTTGTGAGGTGTCTTCATCTATAGAGGTTTCTCCTGTTTTGAATAGGAATTCTCTGGATTTTTTACAATTTTATTTTCACCAGTTTAACTTTGTATTTACTAGTTAGGGTTTTCTAAAGGGGATGAGATGGTGATTAGGGATGGCTGTTGTAATTTAATTTTAATTTTGCACATTTTTTATTTAATTATTGTACAGCTCAATTTAGTTTGTTTCAGTGCATGTGATATATAAATTAAATGAGTTGAGTGGTAGAGTATAAATGATAAATGTAAGTAATAACCTCTGCGGGAAAAGAGTTTTCATAATTTCATCATTTAATTTTACTTTGAAGGACCCACCCTTGCTTTGTTGTTTTAACAATGAAGATTCTGAGATCTCTGTAATTAAGTTGTCACTCGTACAAAGTTTTACTTGTGCTGAAAGAGACCAAACGTGTTTTTCGCATTATAAAAGGATGTGTGAGTATGCTTTATGCACACTTCATCGCACTCTATCAGCTAATATAATCAAATCAGTAGCTTCAGGTACTGACTTGTTTTTGTTTGTAAGTGCAATACATTGCAATTCAAAACATTAAGAGGCTCTTTTACTAAACAGTGATGGCATTTGCAGTTACTGCAGTTTAATGTGGCTGTAGATGTAATGTGCCACCTATTTGGTGGTATTCCATGTATTTCCCATTGTAAATTGTGCATCAGTACTCGCATGAATTGCATGGTACTTGCTCTGATTTATCACAGAAGCATTTAGCTCCTTCTATTTAAGGAGGTTGTAAGTGGTCTTGCGTTAACTCCATGTTAGTCAATTAATGTGTGGTAAGTGCAGAGCTTCACCATTTTTTATGACTATTCTCTGCCAACTCCATGTCCCACTCGCTCCCCGACACAAGAAGCACCTTACATAAGGATTTCCATGCAGTAACTGCTAACTTATTACAAAGCTCCTTAATGCGGTTTCTTGTACAATCCCACTCTATTCCTGGACAAGTGGATTATGTATCCCATGTCGCGAGACTGCCTGTAGGAAGCCTCGTTTATATCATTTTTAGACCCTCCCACCACCCACTTACCTCAGGATTGCCCTCTGGTCTCCAGTTGCTTTCCTACAAGTGAGACAGGAGCCAGTCTTTTCTGCTTGTGTTTAATTTTTTCTTTTACAGTATTCATTTTTTTAATGCGACTTTGCGTCCTTGTGCTGTAGCAGTTCTCCGCGGAGACAAGTCTGGCTGTGGGAGGGTAAAGTCTGCTTTCAGCTGCTTGGCAGTGCTCCTCCTGGATAGCCTGCACTTCAGATCGGTGCTCAGGGTCCGTTCCTTTGGTTGCTGGCTCACCCCAGGTTCTTCCACTAGTGGGTTTGAGCGCAGGCTGCGTGGCTCCATGGAGATTTGTCCGGGATTGGGACAGACTGCGTTCCTCTGCCAGGTCATGTGTGTGGTGTGTCTCATAGGTGGCGGAGGTCTCTGGCAATGGTGTTAGGCCAGAGGGGCAGTCAGAAGACCAGCAGACTAGGTTACAAGGCTTATTGAGGCAGAGGATCTTCCTGGAAGCCGTTTCAGCTTCCTTTAATACAGCTCCCATCTCAGAATGTCACAGTGAGTACAGAACTGACAGCCTGTCGCAGCGATTTGAGGGCGGGGGGTGTTCTAAAAGCAGGTTTTGAGCAGTTTGGGATTTAGCCCTAGTCCCCCACCCCCCACCACTAAAATCCTAAAATTGCCATGTTTTGGGGGGTTTTGTGATTTTTCCCGAGCTATTTTCTTTTGAAAATTGCTCATGCAACGGCCATCCTGGATTTTCCCGATTTGAATTAAAAATTATTTTTTTGTCTCTGCAAGCTTTGTTTTTGTAATAAAACTACTCAGATGGACTTAGAGCAGGATACTTTGGTTTCAAGCCCTTTTTGCGGTGGATGGATGGCTGTCTGGCGAGCAGCTGTGTTCCACATGCTGTGTGGCGCTGGAGAGTGTGAGATTTCATCAGTCCTGGTTCCTTTGACCCCTTTCAGGGGTCCTACTGCCTAGTTCAGCTGTGGCCAATCCAAAAAGTCAAAATTGACCACCCCCCCTCCCAGGGAAGGTGTGCTCGTGGCCCTAGCAAAATGCATCTGCAGTTCAGCTTCAAAGGTGAGTGCCAAAAAGAGTTCCAAGGAAGCGAGGATTCTTCCCTCCTGGAATTTGTTAAGGAGTTTTCCCATACCCTTCCTTTTTGTCTAAGTCCTCTACAGATGTCGCTGTCTGCTTTTGTATGAACTGGAGACCAGAGGACAGTCCTGAGGTAAGAGGGGAGGGTCTAAAAAATTATGTAAATGAGGCTTCCTACAAATAGTCTCATGACATGAGATGTATAACCCACTTGTCCAAGAATAAAATGTGGATTTACAAGAACCTAATCTTTTGTTAGTGAATATCCCCTAAATTTCTTCTGTCGCTTGTCCACTCATATTTCAAAGATAATTGTGTTTCAGTATTTTATTTATATTATCATGTTTTGTTTTTTGTGAAATACCTCACTTGTCATGTTATTCTAGTTGGAGTATGTTCCACCAATTTTGTCTTACCTGATCATATATGATATCCCTATCGCAGATTGGGGGAAAAGTGTAGGCCATGTTTTTGATGGTTGTTGAGATGGATTCTGTTCAGTTGCAAATAATAATAATAATTTATTTTTATATACTGCCTAACCAGCAGTTCATAGTGGTTTACACAATAGGTACTTAGCATACAATATAATAATAACATCATACATAATAAAATTCTAAATAACTAATACAAACATTAAAACTAATGAATAAGGAAAACACAATATAAACTAAAATAAGTATGAGTAAAAAGATAAAAAATACATTATAACTACATGATAATATGAAAATCAATAATGTATATTATATTGTTTAAATAAGTGGGTTTTAAGATCTTTTCAAAATTGATAGTAAGAAATGGAGAAACAAGAAGATTCAAACATGAATTCATTAATCCTGCTTGGAATGCTAAGGTCCTATCCAAAAATTTTTTGTAACGACATGCATTTGCTGAAGGGAAATAAAACCAACCAGATCTACAAATATTTTTCTTAGAAATAAAAAAAACTAAAATGAGAAACAAGGTAAGCCGGTGCTAAGCCAAATAAAACTTTAAAACAAATGCATCCAAATTGAAATAACACTCTAGCCTCAAACGGTAGCCAGTGAAGCTATTGATAATATATACTGATATGATCGTGTTTTTTCAGATTAAAATTCAAATGAATGGCTGTATTTTGTATGATTTTTAATCGGCTAGTAGTTATTTTATATGATCCCAGATAAATAACATTACAATAATCCAATATTGAAAGGATTGAAGATTGAGCCAGGATTTTAAATGATATAAAATCAAAATATTTCCTAATAGTTTGCAGCTTCCAGAGGACAATAAAACATCTCTTAACCAGAGAATCTGTATGAGCCTTAAAAGATAAGGACTGATCTAAAATAACCCCTAAAATTTTCAGTGTAGGAGATAGCGAATAAGATTGACCGTTTAAAAGTAAAGCTGTTTCAGTAATTTTTTAATTAGGACTAGCTAGAAAGAATTTATTTGCCCGGATTTAATTTCAATCTTCAGAAATGACAATTTTGGAGCCCCTATTACTAGTCATATTTGCATAACAAAAATATTAGACATTATCCCAGGACAAGCAGGCAGGTATTCTCACATATGGGTGATGTCATCAACGGATGCGGACGCCTCACAAGCAGACTTGCTTGAAGAAACTCGAAGTTTCGAGTCGCCCGCACCGCGCATGCGCGAGTGTCTTCCCACCCAGCGTAGGGCGCGTCTCCTCAGTTCTCAGTTTTCCGCGGAGCCGAGAAGTCCGTCTTTGACTCTCTGCCTTAACTTCGTTACTTGTGCCTTCTCTGAACTGCGGTTTGTTATTTTTTTGCTCACAAAGGCTGCTTCCATCTCCGAGGCGAAGTCTCCTCGATCTTCGAGTTCTGCTTCCAGGCATAGTTCTCATCGAGGCCTTCTTCGAGGCATCCTTCCAGGCATAGTTCTTCTTCTAAAGAAAGACCTTCTTCCACTAAGCCTCGATCTACTCCAACCTCAACTAGACCACCAACTCCTCGTTCGAGGTTTCCAATGCCGGACCTCGAGGATGTTCCGGTTTCGATTGCCTCGTCCAAGTCATCATATTCCTTTGATGCCTTTTTTCCTGCCAAAGCTTCATCTTCGACCCAGGCTGCCTCTATGTCCTCGAGTCCTTCTCGAGGCAAAGCATTGGCAGATCAGCTATCTTTCTCATCTTTTCTTCGTCAGATGGCTGTGGACTTAGACCTTCAATTAGATACTGGCTCCAAATACTCTAAGGAGTATCTCGAAGTCATGCATCTTCCTCAACCTCCGGCAGAGTCTCTTAAGCTTCCACTTCATAAGCTTTTGATCAGACTTTTGGTCGATGCATGGAAACACCTTTTTCCATACCAGCTGTTCCAGGAAAATTGGACTCTAGGTATAAAACTGTGCATCGCAAAGGGTTTGACAATTCAAAGTTATCTCATCTATCCCTGCTTGTCGAGTCCTCTTTAAAGAGATCCCATCCTTCCAAGGTTTATGCCACCGTTCCTCCTGGAAGGGAAGGGAAAACTATGGATAAATTCTGACGTTGCATCTATCAAAATGCTATGATGTCCTCTAAAGTCCTCAATTACAATTTTCAATTCACTTATTTTGAATTCCTTATTTCTCTATTGCCAAAGTTTTTGACTTATCTGGATACTCAAAAGCATTTTGAATTTCAGGAAGTCCTGGCTTTTTTATCCCAATTCAGATTGTATCTCCTGCAGTCATCTTACGATGCCTTTGATTTGTCTGACCGGGCAGCTGCTTGTTCTGTGGCTATGCGTCATCTTGCTTGGCTTCATACCATTGACATGGACCCTAATCTTCAAGACCGCTTGGCTAATATCCCTTGTGACGGCAATGACCTCTTCCATCGAGGCAGCCACCAAGAAATTGTCTGACCATGAGAAATCCTTCTATTATCAGACCCAAACCGAAG
Organism: Geotrypetes seraphini; assembly: GCF_902459505.1. Classification (NCBI taxonomy): domain Eukaryota; kingdom Metazoa; phylum Chordata; class Amphibia; order Gymnophiona; family Dermophiidae; genus Geotrypetes; species Geotrypetes seraphini. Next base: position 69,149,071 of record NC_047090.1, on the reverse strand, counting down.
CCAGCTCCTGCAAAACCTGCACGTCCTGCTCCTATCTATCAGCGGCGTTTTACTCCGGGGACGGCTCCTTATAATCGCCCTCCTCTAAAGAAACAGCAACCTCAAAAACAACAAAAATCTCAACCTTCTGCTGCACCTAAGGCTACTCAGCCTTTTTGACTTTTTGACAGAGCATAACCTCCACCGTTCTGACTCTGTTTCATTTTCCTCCTATAGGAGGTCGTCTCCATCATTTCTACCACCGATGGACGATAATTACATCCGACCTCTGGGTACTTTCCATCATCAGGGAAGGATACTCTCTTCATTTCTCTCAGATTCCACCAGAGCTTCCTCCAAGAGAGTATCCTTCCAATCCATCCCAGACCGCCCTTCTTCTTCAGGAAGCTCAAGCTCTGCTTCATCTCTATGCCATCGAACCAGTTCCCTTGGAAAAGCAGAACAGGGGGTTTTACTCCTGTTACTTCCTTGTTCCGAAGAAGACGGGCGATCTGCGACCCATTCTAGATCTCGGGGCTCTCAACAAATTTCTAATAAAAAAAAAGTTTCGCATGTTGTCCCTGGCATCCTTTTATCCCCTTCTCGAGCAGAATGACTGGTTATGCTCTCTGGATCTCAAGGAGGCCTACACTCATATCGCCATTCATCCGGCCTCCCGTCAGTACCTCAGATTTCGGGTGGGGAATCTGCATTTTCAATACAGAGTACTACCCTTCGGCCTGGCCTCGTCTCCCAGAGTATTCACCAAGTGCCTGGTAGTGGTAGCAACAGTTCTAAGAAATCATGGTCTTCAAGTATTTCCCTACCTAGATGACTGGCTCATCAAAGATTCCACATCTCAAGGGGTTATTGTAGTGACCCAACAGACTACTTGGTTCCTACCAAGTCTGGGATTCGAAATCAGCTTTCCCAAATCTCAGCTTCAGCCCTCACAGAACCTACAGTTCATTGGAGCTGTTCTGGACACTGTCCAACTCAGAGCATTCCTTCCACAACAACGTCTAGAAGCTCTTCTTCAACTCTGTCACACAGTGTCTTCCCGCTCTTCCATCTCAGCAACATGATAGTACTTCTGGGTCACATGGCCTCCACAGTACACGTGACTCCTTTTGCCAGACTTCACCTCAGAATTCCTCAGTGGACCCTGGCATCTCAATGGACGCAAGTTTACGACCCCCCTTCTCAACACATCTCAGTCACTCCTTCATTGAAGAATTCTCTCCGTTGGTGGATGCTCTCTTCCAATCTTTCCAGAGGCTTACTTTCTCAAACGCCCCCCCCCCATCAGAAGGTCCTCACGACAGACTGTTCGACCTACGCTTGGGGCACTCATCTCGATGGTCTCTGTACTCAAGGCCTCTGGACCAGTACGGATTGTCAGTGTCATATCAATCAGTTGGAACTCAATCAATCAGTCATATCAATCAGTTGGAACTCAATCAATCAGTTGCTTTTCAACATCTGCTTCATGACCAAGTAGTCCTCGTTCGGAAGGACAACCAAATCGCCATGTATTATGTCAACAAACAAGGGGGGACGGGATCTGCCTCCCTTTGTCAAGAAGCTCTAAAGGTTTGCGACTGGGCAATCCGCCACAACACCTTCCTCAAAGCTGTCTACATTCAAGGGGCGCAGAATTGCTTGGCAGACAACTTGAGTCGTCTCCTGCAGCCTCACGAATGGACACTCCATTCCGCCCCTCTTCATCACATTTTTTCACAATGGGGAACACCTCAGATAGACCTTTTTGCAGCTCCCCACAACTACAAACTGCCTCAATTCTGCTCCAGGATATACTCTTCTCATCGCCTCGAGGCAGATGCTTTTCTTCTGGAATGGTCGAATCTTTTTCTCTATGCATTCCCTCCATTTCCTCTCATTCTCAAGACTCTGGTCAATTTGAAGAACGATCATGCCACCATGATTCTAATTGCTCCTTGGTGGCCAAAACAACCTTGGTACTCCCTTCTACTTCAACTCAGCAGCAGGGAGCTTCTACCAGTTTTTCCTTCTCTGCTTACACAGAGTCAAGGATCTCTGCTTCATCTCAACCTGCAATCTCTACACCTGACAGCTTGGTACCTCTCAACATATCCCCTCTTCAGTTTTCTCAATCTGTAAGAGATGTTTTAGAAGCTTCTAGGAAGCCTACCACTAGACAATGCTATCACCAAAAGTGGACTAGATTTTCTACGTGGTGTTTTTCTCATCATAAGGAGCCTCAGCATTCCTCCTTATCTTCTGTTTTGGACTACCTTTTGCACTTATCCAATTCTGGCCTCAAGTCTACATCTATCCGAGTCCATCTCAGTGCAATTGCGGCTTTCCATCAGCCTATTGAAGGAAAACCCCTCTCTGATTTCCAGATTCATGAAAGGACTTTTCAATGTCAAACCTCCTCTCAAACCACCTCCTGTGGTTTGGGACCTCAATATTGTCCTTACTCAACTAATGAAGCCTCCATTTGAACCAATTGATAAAGCTCATCTGAAGTATCTCACTTGGAAAGTGGTGTTTCTCATAGCCCTCACTTCTGCTCGACGAGTCAGTGAGCTGCAAGCTTTAGTTGCTGATCCACCTTTCACCGCGTTCCATCATGACAAGGTGGTTCTTCGTACTCATCCTAAATTCCTCCCTAAAGTGGTCTCGGAATTTCATCTCAACCAATCCATTGTTTTTCCAGTGTTTTTTTCCAAAGCCTCATTCTCATCCTGGAGAAGTTGCTCTTCATACTCTGGACTGTAAACGTGCTTTGGCCTTCTATTTGGAACGCACCAAACCACACAGACCTGCTCCTCAACTTTTTGTCTTCTTCGATCCAAATAAGTTGGGACATCCTATTTCTAAGCGTACCATCTCCAACTGGATGGCGGCTTGTATCTCATTCTGTTGTGTCCAGGCTGGATTACCCCTTCACAGTAAAATCACAGCCCATAAGGTTAGAGCTATGGCAGCTTCAGTAGCTTTCCTCAGATCTACACCTATTGAGGAAATTTGTAGAGCTGCTACTTGGTCCTCGGTTCATACCTTCACTTCTCACTATTGTCTGGACACTTTCTCCAGACGGGATAGACAGTTTGGCCAAACAGTATTACAAAATTTATTCTCCTAAAATTGCCAACACTCCCACCATCCCATTCTGATTAGCTTGGAGGGCACCCATATGTGAGAATACCTGCCTGCTTGTCCTGGGATAAAGCACAGTTACTTACTGTAACAGGTGTTATCCAGGGACAGCAGGCAGCTATTCTCACAACCCACCCATCTCCCCTGGTTGGCTTTTCTGCTAGCTATCTGAACTGAGGAGACGCGCCCTACGCTGGGCGGGAAGGCACTCGCGCTTGCATGGTGCGGGCGACTCGAAACTTCGAGTTTCTTTAAGCAAATCTGCTTGTGAGGTTTCCGCATCCGGGCTCCGTTGATGACGTCACCCATTGTGAGAATAGCTGCCTGCTGTCCCTGGATAACACCTGTTACGGTAAGTAACTGTGCTTTTTGGGCTGTTCAGAGAGGGTGGCGGGCCAATGGTGCTAGGTTGGTATCAGCTACTTGTAGCCAATGTCAGGTGATTTCCATAGGATTTGATGTTTTTTGTTCACACAGGTTTTTGTTCATTTCCAGGATGCAAGATTTGGGCGTAGTTGTAGACTGCCTCCCTGTACTTATGAATAGGTAAGATAAAAATATTTATCTTCTGTTGAATCTTGATAGCTTGTTATGCTTCCCATATTTCCATGGACTGATTTTTTTTCTTTTCTAGTTTGCAGGAAGAAAAACCTTGCATCTCCGTGGGATGCTGTGTTGATTTATTGCCATTAATAAAGTCCTTGCTGAAAAGTCAATATGAAGAGTGAGTATCAAACCATTCAAATTTAAGAGAATTTCATGAAATTCTTAACTAGAGAAGTATGATTGAAGTGAAATAATATTCTAATCACTAGCCTAAAAGTAAAACCCATCTAAACATTCAACTGCTTGGAATATTTTTGCATAGTACCATTGTGTTCTATTCCTATGTGAGTAAAGACTTTGGGCTTCTGCCCACTTAAATTGTTCTCAATTTCAGAAGCACTTAACCTGGCAGTGCCACTAAAATTTGGCACTGACTGGCTATCTTGGAACCAGACAGGAGAGGAGTGTTATGAGGGTGGAATCGGGGAGGAGACAATAATAGTCAGTCCCTTGCTTGCATAGCTAAGCAGGGAGATAGGACTGCTTTTTGTGTGGTCCTAGCTATGCCCTCTTAGCTGTGTGGGTGCTGGCACTGAATATCAGCCAACACCTGCATTACTTCTATGTTGCCAAGCTGATATCCCCCCCTTCTTTCCAGGTTCCTCCGATTACTCCATGCTGCTTATCAAACCCCTCTCCATTCCAATCCTGCTCCCTGCGTCCAATTGCCCCAGTCCCCTTAATATCTTCCCTCTTATCTCCAACTCCCCTCCCCCCAACCTTCTCGAAACTGAAAGGCCTTCCACAATCACAAAATCCAACCCTCCTTTCTACCCTGCCCCTTCACCCAGGATTTACCCAGGGTAGATTTCTGGTGTCTAGTGGGACAGGCTGGAGCATTCCCCTTTCAATTCCTGGCTTGTCAGCTCTAGGTCTAAACATGGTGTCACCCCTAGCAATAATGTTAATATTTAACATATAATGTATATCATCTGTCAGAAATGAAGTACAGCGACATGAGCTATGTTGTAGCATAGTATCCAAGAACACAGTGTAAATTGTGGGTTTAATAGTTATGCAAGCTGCTTCGGCATTCAAACCCCACCCCTCAAATGCACATATACATCTGCCAAATCTTCAAATGCCTTCAGTGCATATTCAGAGTTACATCAGAGTTACTGATTTACTCTCCTTGGTGACCTGCTGCTGTTTGGGAGTTTCTCTGTATTGCATTGGTCTTGATGTCTGTGAGAAGGCCTCTTAATGCCTGCCTCTTATACATTCAATGCCTCCTCCAGATTGATCTCATGCCTACTGCATCCACTCAAAGTAAAAGAGTTAACCAAGAGAATGATCCAGCTGTAGAGAATGTTCTCATTTTTTAACTTCTACTACAATCTTGGAATTTATATCTGTGTGACGGGGCAAAGAAATCCTCAATCTTATGGCCCGCTCAAAGTATTGAGCCTTATTGAATACACACTTCTTCAATGTAAAATCATGAAAATAGGAAATGGTAGCTTAGTTAATTTTCTACATTCTTTGTTCAGATGGGGGATTATGTCAAAGAATTGTTTCTCAAGCTACATTTGCTCACTCACAGCGCTTATCTCTTCCCATGGCTTTCAGTATTGCCCCTATACTGATGACTCCCAGATCTACCTCTCTGTGCCAAATATCTCTACTGAAACCCAGACCAGAGTCTCAGCCTGCCTGTCTGACATTGCCACCTGGATATCTCACCGCCATCTAAAATTGAATATGGCTAAAACAGAGTTGCTCATCTTCCTGCCTAAACCCACCTCTCTGCTTCCCTCGTTCTCCGTCTCTGTGGACAACTCACTCATCTTTCCTGTTTTTTCTGCTTGTAATCTTGGGGTCAGCTTTGACTCCTCTCTCTCCTTCACTGCCCATATACAACATATCACTAAAACCTGCCGCTTTTTCCTCTATAATATTACAAAAATCTGAACCTTCCTCTCTGAGTACACTGCCAAAACACTTATCCACGCCCGTATCACCTCACGCTTAGACGACTGCAACTTGCTACTCTCAGGCCTTCCACTTAGCCATCTCATTCCCCTCCAGTCTGTCCAGAATTCAGCTGCACGACTTATATTCCGGGAGAGCCGATATATTCACGTTACCTCTCTCCTAAAGTCGCTTCATTGGCTTCCCATCCGTTTCAGAGTACAATTCAAACTCCTCTTACTGACCTACAAATGCACTCACTCAGCTGCCCCTCACTATCTCTCTTCACTTATCTCCCCCTATGATCTCCCCCCCCCCCCTGAGAGCTCTGCTCAGCTGGTAAATCCCTCCTATCTGTGTCCTTCTCTTCAACTTCCAACTCCAGACTCCATCCCTTTTGCCTTGCTGCACCGTATGCTTGAAACAAGCTACCCGAATCCCTGTCTCTGGCAGTCTCTATCACTGTCTATCACTGGCAGTATTCGAGGCCCAGTTAAAAGCCCATCTCTTTGAGAGTGCTTTCAGATCCTAACTCCTTTCACCTTGGATTCGGCATCCCCCAACCTTTTATGTCATGTCTGTCTGTCCAAGGTAGTTTATAAGCTCTTCCGAGCAGGGACTGTCTATAAATGTCAAAATATACAGCACTGCGCACGCCTTTCAGTGCTATATAAGTGATTAATAGTCTGGATGGGAACATCTGAAAGAAGTAGGAAAACAGTGGGCAAAACTGAAATGAGCTATTGTAAGGGCAACAAACCATTTTATAAGAAAAGTAAGTAAAAGTAAGAGGAATAGAAGACTGCTTTGGTTCTCAAAATTAGTCGCTGAGAAGGTAAGGAAAAAGAGATTCCTTGGCATCAGCAGTAGATGAATCCAGAGATAAGTGGGCTGTGTCCATCCACCAACAGGCGGAGATAGAGAGCACCAAATTGAGCTTTGTCATATATAGGATGGTATGCTCACTGGTAAGCCAGAATTCTCTATCTCCTCAAGTGGATGGACGGTCTCCTGCTACTGGTTTCATCTCGTGCCCAGCAAGGCTCCAGTTCAGTTGAGCGAAGGGATTGGGCTTCCTGGTTGCCTATCTTGGGGGTTAATTGGTTGTGCTAGTTCTCGACCCATTCCCTGAAGCCCCCCTTTTTTGTATTTGCCCTCCCTCATCACTTAAAAAATAATCACTGACTAAACCCAGAGGGAGTGCAGTGGACAGGTGGCATGGCATGTGCAGTAAAGGAAAGTATCACTGTCAGCAGCCACCTGGGTGTGTGCATTGAGCTAGTCTTGGATGAGTGAGTAATATGTGTTATCTTAGTACAAGCAGGCAGGTTATTCTTATAGATGGGTGGTGTCATCCACGGAGCCCGGTGCAGACAGTGCAAAAGTGTACTGTCACTTTAACTTCTTGAGACTGCCTGTACCTTGCATTTGCTAGTGCCTTCCCGCCTGACGTTGGCTTGCGAGAACATCAGCCACTAAACAAGCTAAGAAGCCAACTAGGGGAGGGTTGTAAGAATATCTGTTGTGGTCCCTGGATAACACTGTTACAGATAACTAACTGTACTTTATCCTAGGTCAAGCAAGCAGCATATTCTCACAGATGGGACTTCCTAGCTACTTCAGAAGGGATGGAGGGAAGTTGGTGACTAAATAGAGAATAAATTTTATAGAATGGCTTGAGTGAACCGACTATCCCATCTGGAATTAGTCTGCAGACAGAAATGGACTTAAAGATCTCAATATGTATACTTTGGAGAAAAAGCGGGAGAGTGTCTTCACAAATAAGGTTTTATCCATATTTATTTTTTATCTTTTATACCATTGAGTGAATAATGATCTGGACCCCTGAAGAAGGCTTTTTGCCGAAACACGGATCGTGTAGGGTCCGTATTACATCATACATCAGTTATTCATGAAGTGGAGATTATTTTATCTTTAATTTTTAACTTTTATAATTTTTTATTTGACTTGCCTTAATAAACACCTTGTCAAGATCATAGCATTCCACTCTTTTGTTCTTTGGACTTCCGTTTTTTGACTGTGGAATACCTGGGCTTTTGCTTTGTGAGTTCATTACACAGTAATCCAGCTGCCTTGCTAACATATCATGAACCACTGTGACAACCTTGGTTTTTCAATATATAGAGTGACTATAGTTGTCACATGTCATAGAGGCAGTTCCTGATGATTGCTTAGATTTGGGGGATTAGCTTTTGAGTCAACTGTACCCCAGGGTTCCTGATCTGTGATTTAAAGGGGAACTTGTATCTCTCATAGAGGTTTTGTTGTCGGGTATTTGCCTACCTTCTGTTAAGAACCTAGAGGAGCTCCTCAAACAAATTTTGTTGTTTTTTTAGTGTAATCTTATATTGTTGTTAGACAGTCAGTTTATTCAGGGCTATGGGTAAGTCTGTCTGAGTGGGTATGAGTAACTGCTGTCTTCCGGGTAGATCTAGAACGGAGTATTCTTCAAATCAGTTTGGCTGGTGGCTTGAAGTAGATGTTAAACAAAAAAGTGACAGTATAGATCCCTGTGGTACCCATAGATTAGTGATGAAGAAGTGCTGCTGAACAGTTTGAACTGTTACCTATCTCAGTATTCTTCAACCTTTTTACACCTATGCACCAGCAGAAATAAAAGAATTATTTTGTGGACCGGCATCGGTCCGCAGACCAGCGGTTGAAGAACACTGGGCTAAGTCGTGGGCCAGACCCTGCCCATCTCTACCCAATCTCCATCCGGACCCTGCCCCCATAGTCCTAATTGTAACACTATTTTTTCATTCATTTTTCATTTAAACACACAATATAATCTTATTAACAACCCATCGATCGCACCGCAGACCGGAAGTTGAAGAACACAGTTTTGGGACTGATGCACATGCTGGCCCTGTGGACCGGCAGGAAATTTCTGTGGACCGGTGGTTGAAGAACACTGACCTATCTGATAGATAGTATCTAAACCAGGCAAGTACTGTAACACTGATAATCTGTTTCTACCAGTTGTGCTAGTCTGATTTTGTGGTCCACAACATCAGAAGCTGCTGAGAGATCCAGCAGTACTGACACGGATGTGGATATGCTGCCACAGTTTCTGTGGAGATATCTAGCAGGGTTTTGAGGATAGTATATGTTCCATAACCAAATCTGAATCCAGATTTACACAGATCCAGCCAGTTCCTCTCTTCTAGTCAATTGTTGAGTTGAATAAAGATTGTTTCTTATATAAGTTTTTCTAGAAGTGAGATGCTAGGTACTGGCGGTTAACTAGCTGACCTAGTCAAAGTTCTTTTTTAGCAGGGCAAGAAATGTTGCCCTTTTTAATGCTGTTGGTAGCTCCCCATTAGAAAGAGAAGGGTTCACAATTTTTGTGGTACTGTCTTTAAGTTCCCTGCTTGCCAGCTGCAGCTTTTTTGATGGGCAGGGGTTAGTGGAGCAGGTGGTCAATTGAAGGCCTCTCAGAATTTTGCCAAAGGGTTAAGATTCCTATATGTCTTTGTATGGAGAGGGCAAGTTTGGGTGCTCCTGGTTAACTGAGAAGAAACTCAGGGATACAGCTTGTAGATCCTAGCAAAATTTTTTAATATTGTTGCTAAAATATGCAGCAAAATCATTATAGATCAACTTTTTGCATGGTCAATTAGAACTGGACAGATACCTGGTGACTGGAAGATAGCAAATGTCACGCCAATTTTCAAAAAAGGATCAAGAGGAGAACCGGGCAACTACAGACCTGTGAGTCTTACATCTGTCCCTGGAAAGATGGTTGAAGCACTGATTAAAGATAGCATAGTCCGGCACTTGGATACACATGACTTGATGAGAGCCAGTCAACATGGTTTTAGGAAAGGGAAATCATGTTTGATGTATTTACTTCAATTTTTTGAGACCCTGAACAAACAAATTGATAGTGGAGAACCGGTGGACATAATATACTTGGACTTCCAAAAAGCATTCGACAAGGTTCCTCATGAAAGATTTCTCAGGAATCTACAAAACCATGGAATAGAGGGGGATATACATAGATGGATAGGCAACTGGCTGGAGAACAGAAAGCAGAGAGTGGGCATAAATGGGAATTTCTCAGACTGGGCGAAAGTGACTAGCGGTGTATCCCAGGGCTCAGTACTTGGGCCAATCTTATTTAATATTTTCGTCAATGACCTAGCGGAAGGAACATCCAGTGAGATCATCAAGTTTGCAGACGACACAAAGCTATGCCGGGCAATCAGATCACAGAAGGATAGCGAGGAACTCCAGAGCAACTTGTGTCAGTTAGAGAAATGGGCGAAGAATTGGCAGATGAAGTTTAATGTGGAAAAGTGCAAAGTATTGCATTTAGGCAGAAAGAACAAGGAACATGAGTATAGAATGTCAGGAGCAACTCTGGGTAAGAGCGAACAAGAAAAGAACCTGGGCATACTGATAGATAGGACCCTGAAACTGTCGGCACAATGCGCGGGTGCGGCGGCAAAGAAAGCAAATAGAATGTTAGGCATGATAAAGAAGGGAATCACGAGTAGATCGGAGAGGGTTATAATGCTGCTTTATAGAGCAATGGTCAGACCACACCTTCCTACCTTTATAACTTTTAAAGATTTCAAAAAGCTAAAAAGCTGAAGCTGTAAATTTATATAAGTGTATAAGTAGAGGAGTACTTATCTCAGCTGGTATGCTTTGTTGTTAAGGAGCCCCGGCTTCTGCTTCAAGTCCAATCAAGTGCTCAGTGTTCAGTGTTTCCAACCATTCAAAAATCCCCACACGAAAAAAAAAAAAAGTCACAATCCAACCAATCCATGAGATAAAAATCCATATAATATTCTGTTAATCCTTCAACTTCCTCACTTCCTCGACACAGTATGTGTAGTCCAATTCTTTTGTAACACAATACGTGTTTCCCCTCTGGCTTTTTCAAGAGGAAGATTAACTCAGCACTTTCTTACGAACTGTAAACAGCCACACATTGGATACGAGTCCTTCTCAAGACTTCATAGCGGCTCCCCCGCTAGCAAACACTTATATAAATTTACAGCTTCAGCTTTAGCTTTTTGAAATCTTTACAAGTTATAGTGGTAGGAAGGGAGGAGTGCCATGATGGATTTAAGCCAGAACTGGTAGAGTCCCGTGCTCTTCATGCCTTGAAGTTCTGAATGGCTTTCACTGAGCACTATCATTGAATATTTATACTCTTAATATATTTTATTAAAACATTAGATTTTCTTTTTTGTAGAAGGCGTTGACTAAAAATTACGCCAGGTGTACACCTGGCTGGGCCTCCGCATGTACGGATCGCCGGACTTGATGGACCGAAGGTCTGATCCGGAGATGGCGCTTCTTATGTTCTTATGTTAAGATCATATTTGGGTTTTCTATCTAAACAGTTGATCTATAAAAATAAGTTTGATCTTCTATCTGTCACTTCTACTTGACTTATCTCTTCTTCTTAATGTACAGCACTGCGTGTGTCTGGTAGCACTATAGAAATAACAAATTGTTGTTGGAAGAAACTTTAGTTACATATTTCAGACACTGTGGAATTCTTTACCTTTTGGATTTAAGATATGAGCAAAACTCTTTCAGAAATTATTAGAAACTTGCTGTTTGTAAAATGTTTTTCATCAGTCATATCTGCTGAAGAATTAAGTTTATTACTGTTTATTCTACCACTGGATTGAGTGGTATTCTGAGTTGGATCGCCTCTCACATATTATAAATGGAAATGAGCCCATGGTAGAGATAGTTAATAAGATTGCTGTTTATTATTATTATTCAACTGGGCAGGCTGGTTCTGTTGTTGTGGTTGGCAGTAGGCCATTTATTATGCTGAATTAGGTGCTTGATTGAATTCACAATCTGTTCAGTGCATTGAGAGAAATATTCTTTATGCATCTGCTGTTAAGTCTTTGTATTGCTTCATCATGAGTTTCCTATAATTGAGTGTCCTTTTTGGTGAGATTTATGATATTCAAACAAACCTCTTTCAGAGACGTAGAGGCAGTAGATTTAGAGGACATGAACGGAGGTTGCAGGGAGATAGGCTCAGGAGTAATGTCAGAAAACACTTTCACAGAGAGGGTGGCAGATTCTTGGAATGCCATTCTGAGAGAGGTGATGAGTCTAAAACCGTGAACAAATTGAAAATGCATGTGATGGACACAAGGGATGCTTAAATAGAAAGAAGCTTGAAAAGCAATATGGCTATTGAGGTGTTACCGTGACTGAGAATAGTAATGAGTGAGCTGACTTCTTCAGCATTGATGGATGTTGGGCTTAGTTGCTGGTAGAACTGAAAAGAGAGGTCTTTAGTTTCTTGCGAAATGTGGTATAATTAAATTCAGCATTGATGGATGTTAGGAGGTCGTTCCAGGCTTTCACATCAAAGAATATGAACATTGAGTGGAATATACATTTATATTTGAGGTTTTTTGTTGTGGGGAGGTTCAACTGTATCCTGTCAAGATTTCTGGGTGAGATGGACCATGCTAAGGAGAATAGGTGAATTAGTGGTGAAGTGGAGCTTCCATTGAATATGCGGTGCGTAATGCAGGATATTTTGAATTTTATACGAGATGAGACAGGTAGCCTGTTAAGTTGTTTGAGGTAGTTAGAGATAGTCATTCATATTTTTTCAGTCTGAATATGACTCTTACTGCTGTTTACAGATAAGGGTGAGGTTGATACCCATGCAGATGACGTTGCAGTAATCCAGTTCAGACAGGATCAGCACAAGTAGGGTAAAGTGTCGTTGATGGAAGTATGGTCTGATTAGTCTCAGTTGTCTCAGGTGAAGAAAGCTTTCTTCCAGAGGTTATAGATTTGCAGCTCTATTGATAGTGTGGAGTCCAGAATACAGACTAGAACTTTGGAGGATTTGTCTATTGCAAGGGTATTACCTCCTTGGAGAGTGATGTTTGTGAGAGCTGACATTTGTGGGGAATGGAAGTAAAGAATTTTGGTTTTTGATGTACTGTATTTAGTTTGTTGCCCATGTTTAAATTGTTGTATCAATTGATTGCTAGTTGTTGGGATGAGGAGAAGGATGTCATATGCGTATGACAGTATGCACTTATCGTTGAATTTAATATCGCCAAGTGAGCTCATAAATAGATTAAATAATATAGGGGAAAGTGGAGAGCCTTGGGGTACACAGAAGAACTTCCAGTTGTTGAAGAAGGCGTCATTGTTCTTAATGAAGTATCTCTCTTTTTGTGAGTACAGTGATACCTTGGAATCCGAACAAAAAGTTTGAGCAAATTTTGCTCCAGAATCCGAACACCTTGCACGTTCATGTGTGTTTGTGCCCTGGAATCCAAACGCTGCTTTGGAATCTGAACGACCTGCACGTTGTTCGGTTAATTATCGGAAGTTATCATAAAAGCATCTCATGTGATTTTCGCCTTTGTGTAATGTAATGAGGAAAATACTGTACTGTATTATTATTATTTGTTAATATTTTACCTTAAAATCCAGTGTATTTACTGTTAAAATTTGAGTTTGTGGGACCCAGGAACGAATTAATCCCATTTCTATTATTTTAAATGGGAAAAATTGTCTTGGAACTCGAACGAGGTTCTGGAATGGATTAAGTTCGGATTCCAAGGTATCACTGTCCTTTTAAGCCAGTTTATTGTGTTATCTGTCACTCCTATTTCAGAGAGCTTCGTTAGGAGGAGGTAGTGATCTGAGTCGAAGGCAGCAGAGATGTCAAATTGGAGAAGAACTGCTTGCTGGCCTATCCTTAGTAACGGTTTGATTTTTGTGGTCAGGGTTAGAAGGAGGAGTTCTGTGCTGTGCTGTGGCTGGAATCTGAATTGGGAGGGATTTAAGCAGTAGGATTGTTCAATATATTTTGCAAGTTGTTTACTTCATGGGTTTCTAGTAGTTTAGCGAGTATGGGTATGCCAGCAATGGGTCTATAGTTTGAGGGCTTGGAGAGATCTGCATTTGGTTGATTTAGGTATTTGCGTGAGTACTGTTTTTCCCATTTCCTTCAGAAGTTGGACTTGGTTTAGAATGCAGTTTAAGAACTTGTAGGAAGGACAGTTGTCCAGGGAGCTGCAGCGAGTGGAGAGCTTGTTTAGTAATTTTTTTGTCTCAGTGGTTGATAGTTGGGTAAAGGAGTTCCATATTTGGTCAGCCTTTCTGGGTTCCACAAGGGGACATGATTGAAATGTTCAAAATAATGAAGGGAATAGACTTAGTAGATAAACACAGGTTGTTCACCCTCTACAAGGTAGGGAGAACGAGAGAGCACTCTCTAAAGTTAAAAGTGGATAGATTCTGTACAAACGTAAGGAAGTTCTTTTTCACCCAGAGAGTGGTGGAAAACTGGAACGCTCTTCCAGAGGCTGTCATGGGGAAAACACCCTCCAGGGATTCAAGACAAAGTTGGACAAGTTCCTGCTGAACCAGAACGTAAGCAGGTAAGGCTAGACTCAGTTAGGGCTCTGGTCCTTTACCTAAGGCCTGCCACATGAGTGGACTGCTGGGCACGATGGACCACTGGTCTGACCCAGCAGCAACAATTCTTATGTTCATGTGTTAGTTTTTGTGCAATGGTCATTTTGGCAATTTCTGTTTGAACTGTTTTGATTTTATTGTGAAAGAAATCAGCAAAGTCCTGGGCTGTTGGTTGTTTGTGGTAACCTATGGTGTCCTGTTTGGGGGAGGGGGGAGTCATTAAACTCTGTACAAGATGGAATAGCTTTTTGTTGTCTGTTTTGTTTTCTATTTCATTGGCGTAGTAGTCCTTCCTCCTCCACGGAGCCCCACCGAAACCCCCCCCTTCCAGGACTGCTCCAAAGAGAAAGGACTCCTCTGAGTGAAACTGCAGTCGGCAGTGCTCAGAGTCCAGCCACCCGGCTCCTCCACGGAGCTTTTTTTCAAAGCTCCAGCACAGAAGCTTTTCATGCTTCCTTCAGCTGCAATCGGCAGCGTTTCTCTTCAATTTCGGGGCCAGTTCCTCCACGGAGCCCCACCAAAACCCCCCCCCCCCCCTCCAGGACTGCTCCAAAGAGAAAGGACTCCTCCGAGTGAAACTGCAGTTGGCAGTGCTCAGAGTCCTGCCATCCGGCTCCTCCACGGAGTTTTTTTTCAAAGTTCCTGCACAGTCCTTTTTACTGTTATAAACTGCATCTGATATATTTCTGCACCTATAGCCTGCTAAAACAAACACTGACTGCTTCTATCCATCCACCGTATGTACAACCTGCTACTACATGTTACCTGTATAGCATTTACAACCTGCTACTACTTATTTTTAACCTACCACTGCATGTTTCTTGTTTACCACAACCTGTCACCACTTGTTACAAGTATAACCGCATGTAAAGCCAGCTACTGCATATTTAGCCTGCCACTGCATATATATCATGTGCTACTCCTCTACTGTTATCATATGTCATCGCATGCCTAGTTCTGCTACCTCTTACTCAGCCTGCTCTGCCCATCACTACTACCTCTTATACAGCCTAGCCACTCCTCAGTCTGCATCCTTCTAGCAGCACTAATCTCTCCCACCTCCTGCCTGACTAGCTTTGCCCAAACCCTCTCTCACTATCTCTCCTCGCTCCCACCATGAAGCCACCCTCCTGGCTCCTCCTTCTACTTCTCTGCTCTTTCACCAATACTTCCCACTGCCAAAAGTCTCTCAAACAACACCTGCCCAGGCCTCAGAATCCCCACACTAGTACACACTAGAACTCACCACTTCAAAAAACACAGAGGAAGAAATCACACCTCCTTAAAGCCTGTCCCTCCAGTCAACCTACCCAACCTCACCTCTGTCTCTCTCACCCCTGTCCCCACACTCTACTGTAATGCCAGATCAGTCCGCAACAAGACCCAAATAATAAAAGACCTACTCGGTGACTCCGATCCGGGTTTCGTGTGCATCACAGAATCATGGATCGAAAAAGATGATTCTTTCACATAAAACGAACTCTGCCCCCCTGGCTACCATGGCCTCTTCTCACCCAGAATTAACCGAAAAGGAGGAGGCCTGGCTCTGCTTTACAAATCATTCTTCAATGTTCAGCTCCTTGAAAAGGGCAGCCATACCTCACTAGAATTCATACTAGCCTCAGTTAACGACGAACTCCACTCCCACCCACTAGGCATCTTGCTTCTCTATCGCCCTCCTATCCCCTGGAATAAATCCTCAGAACTTGTCCTAGAGACTATAACAAGAGCCTTCTTAAAATTCCAGAGACTACTGATCATAGGAGACATTAACCTCCACCTTGACGATAACACCAGCAAGGACACAACTGAATTCAAAGACTTCCTCACCTCCCTAGGCTTCACCACTCCTTCGCCCACACCTACCCATGATAAAGGACATACACTAGACATCATCAGCTTCCTCGACCTGACTGAGCACAAAACGTCTGCCGAAGAGGCTCGCTGAGACCATGTCCCATGGTCTGACCACCTTCTTGGCTCTTTCTGCCTCCCTATCTTCATGTCTCATCTAGGTACTCCACCCCAGCCCACAAAATCTATCACCTACCGCAAAAAAATCACGAGCGAACTGTTTTGGACCCAATTTCTTAATCAACTTCCCCCTCCTCCTAAACATGCAGACCCAGAGTCCAACTGGCATAATTGGGTTACCCTTTCCGGGACTACCTACCTCGCTCTGGCCCCTTTATCTACAAAATCTATCTCCCACTCCCACAAAGCCCCCTGGTACCTTCCATACCACAGGGAATTAAAACAGAAATGCCGAGCCCTGGAACGGAAATGGAAAAAATCGAAATCCCCCTCAGACAGACAATCCTGGCGAGACAACATCAAGTACTATAACACAGTACTAAAAAAAGCAAGAAAGAATTTCTATGGTGATAAAATCACCAGATCAAAAAATCAAAATAGTACTCTGTTCTACATCTGGCGAAACTTAACCTCAAAAAACGACTCTACCTTTTCCCTCTCTCCTCCATCCGCAAACGACTTAGCCAAATTTTTCAATGAAAAGATTTCCACCATAAGGAGTTCTTTCCCCCCAGTAGTCTCTTACAGCTCTCTTCCTCCCAATGACTCAAACCCTATCCCAGCAGATAGATCCTGGACGACATTTGAACCCATATCTGAACCCCAGATCTCTAAACTCTGTCTCAGACTGAAATCCTGCAAATGATCTTAGATCCTTTCCCCTCCCACCTTTATGAAAACATTCCTGCACAGGTCATCTCCTCCCTTACGAGACTTATTAACTCTGCTCTACAATCTGGCCTGTTCTCCACACAAATGGGTCACATTGCCTTGTCACCTATTCTGAAAAAAGCCGATCTCGACCCCTCCTTACCATCAAACTACCGTCCCATAGCAAATATCCCTCTACTTACCAAACTCCTAGAAACCATAGTTGCTACCCAGCTCTCTTCCTATCTCGAGAGATTCTCCATTCTTCATCCTTACCAACATGGTTTCAGACCCAGTTTCAGCACCGAATCCCTCCTAGCTTCCCTAATTTCAAAGGTACAACTACTACACTCATGTAACAAATTCGCTGTCCTATTACAATTCGATCTTTCTGCTGCTTTTGATGTCGTCCACCACGACATACTGCTTTACCAACTTTCCGAGATTAGAATTGACTCCACCGTCCTAATGTGGTTCTCAAACTTCTTACGCTCCCGCTCCTACACCGTCAACACAAATGGCACCATGTCCACTCCTTGGACTCCATCTTGCGGTGTCCCTCAGGGATCACCCCTTTCCCCTATTCTCTTTAAAATCTACATGTCCTCCCTGAAACTCTTTCAATTATCCCCCCTTGAAACAATCTACACTTACGCAGATGACATCCTTGTCCTCCTTGAGACTGACCAGAATCTCACCAACCTCCACGAAAACATTACAGCTTGCATAATGAGACTCCGTGCCTGGTCCCTCTCGGTGCAGATGAAACTAAATGAATCAAAAACAAAATTACTCTGGCTCGGCCCAAAATTCGAACACCTGCCCACCCTTTTCGCACTACCCACAGGCGATACACTAGAGCTCGAATTCTCATGCAAGGTCCTTGGCATCATTGTCAATTCCTCTCTCTCCCTCAATGACAACCTCAACTCCTTGGCAAAATCATGCTTTTTCAGCCTCCACATGCTGAGGAAAGTTAGATCCTACTTCAGCCAACAACACTTTGCCATCCTTGTCCAATCCATCATCCTCTCCAAACTAAATTACTGCAACGCCATCTACTTAAATCTATAAAAAAAAGTCTTCTAAGACTCCAACTAATCCAGAATACTGCTGCCAAACTGATCTTCTCAAAACGCAAATCTGACCATGCCTCCCCACTCCTTGCCAAACTTCACTGGCTCCCAATAATCTCCGGAATCCACTTCAAATGTTCCTGCTTGGCTTTTAAGATCATTCACGGCATCCTCCCTCCTCTTATCCCGCTATCTTTCAACTCCTCCAGTCCCGACTCTTCCAGAACTACCCAAAGATATAAACTAGCCTTCCCCTCTCTACGCGGCATCCACTATGCAGGCAAACTGGGAAAATCCCTTCTCTTCAAAATCACAGGTCTTTGGAACGACCTCACCATCCCATTGCGGAACCTGGGCTCCCTTCAATTATCCCGCAAACAACTGAAAACCTGGCTTTTCATCAAATTGTAACTCTATCCTCCCCCCATTTTTCTCCTCCCTTATACACATAAGTTCATGTAAACCTTTTTCTTCTTCGCTACCTATTATTTAAGTTCTTGTAAACCGTGTCGAGCTCCATACTCATGGAGATGATGCGGTATATAAAGTTAAGGTTTAGATTAGATTAGATTAGATTCTTAGCCTCCGAGATGTTATAAATATTTGTACTTGTTTATTGCCGACCACCATTGTATTTTGTGGTCGGGTAATATAGTCTTTCTAGCCTTTGGCACAGTTGTTTACATAAGAATATAAGAATAGCCTTACTGGGCCAGACCAATGGTCCATAAAGCCCAGGAGCCCATTTTCAATGCTTTCCGTTATGAGAAGGACTATATCTAATAAGATCTTGAAACTCTTCTTTAGTTTATCAGGCAGCCTTGTCCTGGAACTCTTTACCTGTTGTCATTAGATTGATTATAAATTATAAAAAATTTTGTAAAGCTCTTAAAACTTTCTTTCTTTTTCAAAAATATGTACTTTATAAAGATTAATGTAGAGTATATTATTTTTACTTTTTGTTATATTGTTTCAGCCATTTGGGATTCTTTTTGTAATCTTTGCAGAATCTGTGTAGGTAGTCACGTAATACAAATACATAGTATTTATTAAGATTTATTTACCGACTTTTTGAAGGAATTCTTTCAAGGCGGTATACAGCAGGAATAAGTCAAACATAAGCAATAGACTAGGGGTGCCCAATACATCGATTGCGATCGACCGGTAGATCGGGAAGACAACGCGAGTTGATCATGGAGCCCATCCCAGGCTCCTTGATAAGACTCATGTTGCTGTCCTGATATAACAGGCCGATCAGCCTTCTTCTCCCCGACATCCCCCACCGCCGCCGCAAGCTCTCCCTGCAGAAGCGTCGCGCTGACCAGCATTCCGCTCCCCGACGTCAATTCTGACATTAAAGAGGAAGTTCTGGGCCAGCCAATCACTGGCTGGCTGGCTCGGAACTTCCTTTCCGAGGTGGGAGATCGGAATTCTGGTCAGTGCGACACTTCTGCAGGGAGAGCTTGGGGCGGCGAAGGCTTGGGGGCCTGTTCCCCGATGGTGGCGGCGGCAAACCGAGTGGCTTGGGGGTCTGTTCCTCGATGGTGGTGGTGGCAAACTTAGTGGCTTGGGGGAGGGCAGGGAGAAAGAAAGAAAGGGGGCAGGCAGGGAGACAGAAAGAAGGAGGGCAGGGAGATAAAGAAAGAAGGGAAACAGAAAGAAAGGGGGCATGCAGAGAGAGAGAGAAAGAAAGAAAAAGTTGGGGGAGAGAATGAGGTCTGGAGGAGCGGAAGCATACAGGAGGCTGAAAGAAGGGAAAAAATATTGGATGCACAGTCAGAAGAAGAAAGTGCAACCATAGACTTATGAAATCACCAGACAACAAAGGTAGGGAAAATGATTTTATTTGCAATTTAGTGATCAAAATGTGTCCGTTTTGAGAATTTATATCTGCTGTCTATATTTTGCACTATGGCTCCCTTTTACTAAACCGCAATTTTTTAGCGCAGGGAGCCTATGAGCGTCTAGAGCAGCGCTGGGCATTCAGCGAAGATCCCTATGCTAAAAACTGCTATCGCGGTTTAGTAAAAAGGAAGGGGGTATATTTGCCTATTTTTGTATAGTTGTTACTGAGATGACATTGCATAGAGTCATCTGCCTTGACCTCCTTGAAAACCCCCCAGAATATGAATGATAATTAACATTTTCTCTGCCTTTCAGTGTGCTTTGTGGGTTTAAAAAAAAAAAATTATTTTATTGTTGGTAGATCATTTTGACTTGGTCATTTTAAAAGTAGCTTGCAAGCCCAAAAAGTGTGAGCACCCCTGCAATAGACAATTATAGCTGCAAAAATATTCAAATTGCAATCAATAGTAATATGACCTATGTCCATATTGAAACATATCTATCTATAGGTGGAGAGACATAATCATGTGTTGCTGGTTCCCCTTCCAATGTATGTTCTGACATGGCCTATTTTCCAGACTTGGCACTTTTGATTTCCATGGCCAAATTCTTTTCTCAGTCTCTTGGAATCTGTCTCTAGAGAGCCCTAACCAACTCCACCTGCTCTAGGCAGACTTGCTTAACAGGTTCCTCAGGTCACCCGTTAGCATTATGATGGCCAATAGGAAAAAGGAGGTATTAATGCCCCTGTATAAGACTCTGGTGAGACCTCATTTAGAATATTGTTTACGATTCTGGAGACTGCACCTTCAAAAAGATATTAGCAGGATGGAGTCGGTCAAGAGGAAGGCTTCTAAAATGGTTAGTGGTCTTTGTTATAAGGCAAATGGGAAAAGACTTAAAGATCTCAATATGGATACTTTGAAGTAAAGTTGGGAGAGCGGAGATATGATAAGAGATGTTTAAATACTTACATGGCATAAATGTGCATGAAACGAGTCTCTTTCATTTGAAAGGAAGCTCTGGAATGAGAGGGCATAGGATGAAGTTAAAAGGTGATAGGCTTCAGGAGTAATCTAAGAAAATACTTTTTTACAGAAAGGGTAGTAGATGCATGGAATAGGTTCCTGGTAGAGGTGGTGAAGACAAAGACAGTGTCTGAATTCAAGAAAGCGAGCGTGGGATAGACACATGGGATATCTTAGGGAGAAGAAGAGATGGTAGATGCTGTGGATGTGCAGACTGGATGGGCCATTTGGCCTTTATCTTCCATCATATTTCTATGTTTCTATATCCTGTCTAAGCTCCTTTATCCGTGCTTTTAGATTGGATCTCAATGGGCAGTCTTCTACTTGCTGATCTCGGACCTGCTTATCAAGGGGCTCCTCTGTTTCTCTACCAAGCTGTGTTCATTCTGAGGCCCTGATGCTGGCCCTGCATAGGTGAAGCCTTTAAGGTCTACCATTCTCCTTTTGGTTGACATTTTAAAGAGTCTTAAAGAACAGCCCACATTCAAAAATAAAAATGCTTCCTCAGAAACATAGTGGAGCCACTGCTAGCTGCAATGAGCAACGATCAAAGTTGGCCAAACCAGTGCTTGAGGTATAAGATGGAAATCATACACTAATTTGGGATTCACTGAAAATCAAATAACATACAATAATTCAAACTATCATGCTGAAATACTTTATATCACAATGGGGATACTCAGAACACCTCCCTGACCAAAGAGGACCAGTGTGGCAACACTCTTCACTGATTCTACCCAGTTATGTGATATACTGATACTTTTGTGCTTTTTTTTGTTTGTTTTTATCTTAAATTCATGTTGAATACTAAATTCTCCACTCCTGTTTCATAAAATGTAGTAGTGTAATTAATTTCATTTCATTTAAAATTTTTGCTAATCCATTTTCTTTCTTGAAGCTAATAGTATTTGACTTTTAACTTTATGCTATTGTTGCACTTGTCTCCACCAACGCGTTTCAGATCTTCTTCAGGATAGGGGGTTTGTGCCGCAAATGAAATGAAATGAATTGCACTACTACGTTTTATGAAACAGTAGTGGAGAATTTAGTATTCAACATGAATTTAAGATAAAATCATATAAAAACAAACAAAAAAAAAAGCACAAAAGTATCAGTATATCACATAACTGGGTAGAATCAGTGAAGAGTGTTGCCACGCTGGTCCTGTTTGGTCAGGGTGGCGTTCTGAGAATCCCCATTGTGATATAAAGTATTTCAGCATGATAGTTTGAATTATTGAGGTATAGGTTGCCATCCTCCTTGTTTGTTGAAATCGAAATATGCACAGACAAAGAAATTGTTGAAGTTTGTCTGACAAGACCTACCCCTGTTTCCCCGAATATATGACACTGTCTTATATTTTTAAAAACTCCAAAATATGCACAAGGTCTTATTTTCAGGGGGATGTCTTATTTTTCCATGAAGAAGAATACAGTACACATTTATTGCTGAAAAAAAGACATTTATTACCTGTATATGGTACAGGTCATCACAAACCAGAAAAGCTGTATCACAAACCAGAAAAAACTGTATCACAAACCAGAAAAACATTTAAGGCCCTGATTCTCCAAAAGTGCGTCCCGATTTTAGGCAGCTGTAGACGTCCTACAGCTATCTAATCAGCCAATCGGGATGCACGTTTTTTTTAAAAAAATGCTCCCCAGGCAGGCCGCCCGGGAGAGGCGTCCTATACTAAACGCCGATTCTGTAACCGGCGTCTTCAGAGAATCGGGTTAAATTAGACGCGGCCGCTATACTTATGGCAGCAAGGGATCTCCCTGCTGCAATATGTATAGCGGCCGCGGTTGTTGCGGCCGCCTGTCCCATCACCGACAGGAGAATGCCTAACTCCTCCTGTCGGAACCCCGAGCCCCCTCCCCCCCAAACTCGTAATCGCCGACAGGAGGATGCCCAATTCCTCCTGTCGGAACCCCGGAACCCCCTCCCCCCAAACTCGTAATCGCCGACAGGAGGATGCCCAACTCCTCCTGCCGGAAAGCCCAACGACCCCCCGCCCCAACTAATCTCCCTCCCCCAACTAACCTTTCAATGTTGGTCAGCTGGACGGGTCTTGCTGCCGTCCAGCCGACGGGTCTGCCTCATGGAAATGAGACGGCACGCCCCTTCCCGGCCCATCCCCGCTAAATCTATGGCCTGATTGGCCCAGGCTAGGCACCTTGGCCAATCAGGCCTTAGGATTAGTGGGGATGGGCGGACCCGCTATGCCTAAGGCCTGATTGGTCCAGGCTTCTACAGCCTGGGCCAATCAGGCCTTAGATTTAGCGGGGATGGGCCGGGAAGGGGTGTGCCGTCTCATTTCCACGAGGCAGACCCGTCGGCTGGACGGCAGCAAGACCCGTCCAGCTGACCAACATTGAAAGGTTAGTTGGGGGAGGGAGATTAGTTGGGGCGGGGGGTCGTTGGGCTTTCCGGCAGGAGGAGTTGGGCATCCTCCTGTCGGCGATTACGAGTTTAGGGGGGGAGGGGGTTCCGGGGTTCCGACAGGAGGAGTTGGGCATCCTCCTGTCGGCGATTACGAGTTTGGGGGGGAGGGGGCTCGGGGTTCCAACAGGAGGAGTTAGGCATTCTCCTGTCGGTGATGGGACAGGCGGCCACAACAACCGCGGCCGCTATACATATTGCAGCAGGGAGATCCCTTGCTGCCATAAGTATAGCGGCCGCGTCTAATTTAACCCGATTCTCTAAAGACGCCGGTTACAGAATCGGCGTTTAGTATAGGACGCCTCTCCCGGGTGGCCTGCCTGGGGAGCATTTTTTTTAAAAACACGTGCATCCCGATTGGCTGATTAGACAGCTGTAGGACCTCGGTGTACAGAGGCTGTTCCTGGGCTTGTTTTCCTGGACAGCGGAAGCAGGAACTTGTGTGACCACGCATACGGTACTGTACCAGTACTCTGGATCGCCAAGACATGCTTGCCAAATAGTGCCTTATTTTCGGGGGGGGGGGGGGCCTTATATTTCCCAGGTGGGGAAAAAAAGGGGGGTGTCTTACTAAAGGAGGAGGTCCTATAATGGGGAAACACGGTACCTTTAAGTAAAACCATGCAGCCTAGGTTCCAGTGGTTCATCGCATTCCAGGAATTGTGCTTTTTCTGTTTTAGTTGCAGCTCTATTTATTTTTGATCTCCAGTAATGAGTAAATTAACCAGCCCATCCTCTTCCTTATTTTGACTTTTTTGGAGAGTTTCCACGTTCTTTCAGTTTTCATATACTGCCAAATTGTTAGATACCATCTTAACAGTTTACAATATTAAAATTTAAGAGAAAGATAATTTACAATTTAAAGCAAGGTTAAAACAAAGAAATAAACCAACTGTTTATTTGGTATTTTTTATACCTTCATTTGTCAAATACAGTATAGCAAAACAGTCAACACTAAAAGAATAATAAAGGTTAGAAAAGAATAGAATAGGATACACAACTATAGATCTCTATGGAACCACATACCAAAACACAGACAGTGCAGAAACACGCAAAAACAAACCAAACACACTCTAATAAAATTATGTACTTTTGCATTTACCTTAATTATTCAGAAAACAGACTTAAGTTTCAAATGATTTTTTTTTTCAAATAATAGCTTTGTAATCTTGATTTAAAATGTTTTAAGAAATGTTTCAAATCTTTATTCCAGTGGTAATGTATTCCAAAGTGTGGATCCTAATGTAGTAAATACAACTGTGCCAATAGATTTGAACCAAATCTAATAATAGGAAAGTACTACTAGTAGCTACTGTTGAGATGAGGGTAGGGACTGAGCAGGCTGATAGGAATAAGGGATATTGAGGGAGGAGCCTAAGGCCCTGATTAGTCAAGCCTAAAGCCCTGATTGGTATTACCAATTGGCTTGACCAATAGGGGCTTTAGGATCCTCCCTCAGTATCCTGGATACAGAGGGAGGTGCCTATGACCTGATTTCCTTAGACCCCTAAGGCCCCACCCCTTGGGAGGGGCCTTTGGTGACTGAACCAATCAGGGCCTTTGGCCCCTCCGAGTACATCACATGATACACTGGGGAGGGGAAAGTGTATCATTTGGGATTGGCGGTTGAAGCAGGAGCCTCTGTGTGGGCTTCCTGCTCCCAATGTTTTAAAAAGGTGCATTAGGTTCGGGGGGGAGGTTTGGGATGGGATGGGGGGTGTCTGATGGCAGGAGGGAGTGGGTATCCCTCCTGTCATTTTTTTTTTAGGTGGCGGGAGATAGCAGGGGACCTCTGGTGGCAAGAGGGAGTGGCCATCCCTCCTGCTATTTTTTCGTATTCAGGGGGACAGTGGCTCGAGGGAGGGGGGGGTGTTTGTTGGGGGTCTTTGGGGAGGGCTGGCAGCGATAGAGGACATTTTTTTTTTAATGGGACAGATATTTTGCATGTGTAATGCATACAAAATATGTCTGCCAGTGAAAAAATGAAAAAAAACAGGCAGACCTGTTAGTAACACAGTTACCGAGAGGTCTAGAGCAATCGGTTTTTACGATCACTAAAACCCTATTTGGAATAGCCAAGCAATGTTAATGGATTAATTGCTTGCCTATTTTGCATGGGGTTTTACCTATTTACATGGCCGGATCAGAAAATGGGTGATCAAGGGGAAAAACACATGGTTGGCCATTTTTGTGCATCGAATCGGTAACAGCGATCGTTGCTAAAGCTGTGAAAACAGGTTTAGTGACGATTGCTGACTTTAGTACATCTCCCAGTTAATTGGTAAATTAGCTTCAATAATTGGGAGATAGCTGCCTTTCTTCTTAGGCATGAACGTGATTTGGGGGTGATCATTAGCGAAGACATGAAGACTGCCAATCAAGTGGAGAAGGCTTCATCAAAGGCAAGACAAATGATGGGTTGTATCCGAAGATGCTTTATCAGCCGGAAGCCCGAAGTTATAATGCCGTTGTACAGATCCATGGTGAGGCCTCATCTGGAATATTGTGTACAATTCTGGAGGCCACATTACCAAAAAGATGTGCTGAGAGTTGAGTCGGTTCAAAGAATGGCCACCAGGATGGTCTCGGGACTCAAAGACCTCCCGTATGAAGAAAGGCTGAATAAATTGCAGCTATATTCACTCGAAGAACGTAGAGAGAGAGGAGACATGATAGAGACATTTAAATATATCACTGGCCGTATTGAGGTGGAGGATGATATCTTCTTTTTTAAAGGTCCCTCAGCCACAAGAGGACATCCACTGAAAATCAGGGGTGGGAAATTTCATGGCGACACCAGGAAGTTCTTCATCACCGAAAGGGTGGTCGATCATTGGAATGAACTTCCACTTCAGGTGATTCAGGCCAGCAGCGTGCCGGATTTTAAAAGGAAATGGGATACACATGTGGGATCTCTAGGGGGGTAATATCAGTCAGCGGAGCTACCAGAACTTCATTCAGCACCCTCGAATGTACACCATCCGGCTCCATCGTGTTGTCAACCTTTATTTTAGCTAGCTCCTCATGAACACAACCCTCTGAAAATTGATCAGGGTCTATTACTCCTCCATCCTTATTCACTTTTGTCTTCTGCAGTCCTGCTCCCGGCGCTTCAGCCGTGAACACATAATAGAAACATTTGTTAAGCAATTTGGCCTTTTCTTTATCAGTTTCTACATATTCCTCCCCTTCACCTTTAAATCTCACAATGCCACTTTTGCACTTCTTCCTATATATCTAAAAAAATGTCTTGTCTCCCCGTTTTACCATGTCAGCTATTTTTTCTTCCATTTGCATTTTTGCTTTCCTGACTATATGACCAGCCTCTCTTAACTTTTCCAGATATTTTTGCCTATCTTCCTCTTTCTGTGATCTTTGTAGTTTGTAGTCTCAGCTACTACTTTTGAGAACCAAAGCGGCCTTCTTTTCCTCTCACTTTTACTTACTTGCCTCACAAAAAGGTTTGTCGCCCTTACAATCGCTCCTTTCAGTTTTGCCCACCGCATTTCCACTCCTTCCAAATGTTCCCACCCAGACAACAATTTCTTGACTTAACCCCCCATCTGAACAAAGTTAGGTTTTTTTTAAAGTCTAGAACTTTTGCTTTTGAATGAGCCCTCTCTATACATATCTTGTTATTAAATCGTACCATGCAGTGATCACTGGATGCCAGATGATCACCCACTGTAACATCAGAAACATTTTTCCTGTTTGTAAGCCATACTAAGTCCAGTATGACCCCATCCCTCGTGAGTTCCATTACCAACTGCTGGAACAGTTCTTCTTGTAGAGAAAGACTTAGGCGCTCCTATACGCGCTTTTCTGATGGGCTTAGGCACCTGTAATGTAGAGTTTTAAAGGCCTGTATTATAGGTGCCTAAGTTTTAAGTTAGGTGCCACTAAGCGCAATTATGTAATGGACGCCTAAGTGTGATTGATATGCAATAGGCGCCAATTACAGAATCTGGCCCTTAGTCTTTATTTGTAATCATATAAATACAAGGAAACCAAAATAATAGTATATTATAAATCAGGTATATCAAATTCATGAGTAATGATGGACCGCTATGTCATCTTCCTATTCATTGAAGGGCAGCACTAAAATATTTACCCTCCCTGTTCCATTATAGTTAATTATGAACTCAATTTACATTATAGAATTCAACAGATGTTAAATATAAAATGTTCATTAGATGCTAAGATATAGGCTGCAGACCTTATTTGACATGCTTGCTAGACATTAATAATTAAATCCTTCCTGCTCCATTAACCAAGTTTTGGCTCAGAAAAGTAGTTCTAATTCTCTGATGGAGTGTTAAATAATTTATAGTTAAAAATGTTTGGGGGGGGGGTTAAGTCTCATGTGGAGTGCTTTGTAGTGCAGCAATTATAATTGTTGTCAAATCAATAAGGATAGGACAATAGTAGCTATGGACTGCTGCATGCTGAGCTCCTATTAAGTCTGAAACTAATCTGTAACCTGGAACTTTGCTTGCAGATATGTGCTAGTTGGCTTAAACTGGCTTCAAGCTGTCATCAAAAGATGGTGGTCACAGCTGTCTACAAATACAGATGACCTGGAGGATGAGTAAGTATTTAATACTTTGCACTGATAGTGGATTTGTGAGTTTGTGGGAAGGAACTGTCAGCGAGAGGCAGAAAAATTAGCATGAAGCAGAGTATTAGGATGCCTGAGCAGGTGCCAAGAATTATGGTTATTAGGGAGAGATAGGGCAATTGGCAATGACATTATCCGCTGGCTTTTCTCTGGCTGACTGTGTGATAATTTCAAATATCACCCTTGTTTATAATCTGTAGGAATATTGTTTGGTCTTTTTTTTCCTCACAGTAATTCCTCTGCTTCTGTGGGCTTCTAGCTCAGAGAGAGCTATTCTCTTCCCAGTCAGTTGCTTCATGGCTCATTTATTTGTTGTTTATGCAAAACCATGTCAAAGACTTTGCTAATATATTAAGTACTCCATATTGATCCAACTCTGTGGTCACCCTGTCAAAGAAATTAATCAGATTTGTCTGTCAAGACCTGCCTATAGTGAAACCTTGCTGCCTTGGGTCATATAATCCATTGAATTCCATAAACTTCAGTTTTGCTTTAGAAGAGTTACAAGCAAAAAGCAAAAGGAATTGACCCCAAAATATCCACAAAGAAGAAAATCCAGAGAAAACCGAAAAAACTCTGTGGAGTGACGATGTTTCTGGCATCCCAAGTCCTCTAAATATTCTTCATACTTCGTCCTCTAACCCTTTATTGTAGTTCCTTCCTATCTCATCTCCTGTAAACCGTGCCGAGCTCTACGAACGTGGAGAAGATGCGGTATACAAACCTAAGGATTAGATTAGATTAGATTAGATTAGATGTTCCTAAATGGACTTTATTTGAAAATGTTAAAGTTCCAAAGGTACACTGAAATCATCCACATAAAAATAAATCATCCACATAAAAGCCTTAAAGAACCTAGTCCGCTAGGGATACAGAACCCAACACGGTCCGCATTTCAACAAAAAGTCTTCTTCAGGGGCTCCTGGGGGTCCTATAAAGGTGAATATGTGGGAAACAATTGTGTGGTGAGCCAGAAGTGAGACACTGCTTGCCCTTTCTATTGCAAATGCAAGCAGTGTCTCACTTCTGGCTCACCACACAATTGTTTCCCACTTATTCACCTTTATAGGACCCCCAGGGACCCCTCAAGAAGACTTTTTGTCGAAACGCAGACCGTGTTGGGTCCTGTATCCCTAGCGGACTAGGTCCTTTAAGGCTTTTATGTGGATGATTTATTTTTATGTGGAAGAAATTATTTTATGTGGATAATTTCAGTGTACCTTTGGAACTTTGACACTTTCAAATAAAGTCCATTTAGGAACATCGTCACTCCACAGAGATTTTTGGTTTGCTTTAGAAGAGTTTCCATTAATTTACTTACCACAGAAGTCAAGCTTATTGACCTGTAGTTCCCTGCCTCTTCCTTACTTATGCTTTTGTGAAGAGGAACCACATCCACCCTTCTTCAGTCCTCGGTGACCACTCCCAACTCTAGAGAAGTATTGAAAAGGTCAACCAGTGGAGCCGCTAGAACTTTCCTACGTTCCTTCAGTTCCCTCTGATGTTACCATCCGGCCCCATAGCTTTGTCTACCTTTAGCTAGCTTTTCACAGAAAGTCTTCTGAAAATTGTTCAGGGTCTACCACACCTCCCATTCTTATTTGTGTTTGTGTTCTGTGGTCCTACCGGCCCTTCAGCTGTGAACACAGAACAGCAATATTGTTATGCAATTCTGTCTTCTTTTTATCAGCTTTTACATATCTCTTGCCTTCATTTTTGAGTCTTACAATGCCACTTTTGCACTTCTTCAGGAGGACTATCACTAACATAAATATATAGGACTATCACTAACATATCCAAAAGAATATCTTGTCCCCCCTCTCACCCATTTAATCATATTGGCTATTTTTTTCTTCCATTTTAATCTTTGCTTTCCTGACTTCTTTACCAGCTTATCTTAGCTTTTCCAGATATTGTCACCTGTCTTCCTCTTTCTGTGATCTCTTGTAGTTTATGAAGGATAACCTCTTTTTCCTTAACCTTTCAGCAATCAAAGCAGACTTTTTCCTTAACCTTTCAGAATCAAAGCAGACTTCTTTTCCTCTTACTTTTATTCACTTTACTTACAGAAAGATTTGTTGCTCTTAAAAAAGCTCCTTTCAGTTTTGCCTACTGCTTTCATATTGCATCCAGATTTTTCCCTTCCAGCTAACAATTCCTTGAGGTAATACACCATCTGAACAAAGTTAGTTTTTTTTTAAAGTCAAGAACCTTCACTTTGAATGAACTCTCCCCACACCTGTTTTAATAGTAAACCACACCATCGGGTGATTACTGGATGCCAGATGAACACCCACTATAACACTAAATCCAGGATGACCCTTTCTTGCATGGTTTCCATTACCAAATACTGAAGCAATTCATTCTGTAGAGAGTTCAGGATCACCCTACGTCTAGAAGAACCTGCAATAGGGATATATCAATAAATATCTGGCATATTAAAATCACCTATTAGTACTACTGCACTTCCCCTTCTACAATAATATTTTGAATGTCTTCAATTAAATCTGTATCCACTTGTGTCTGTGAGGGAGGCTGTACATCACATCATTGTAAATATATTTTCATTCCCTCTTTCTAGACTAACCCACAGTGCCTCTTTCTTACCATGTAGGTACTGCAATTGTGTCGATTTAATATTATCTTTAATTTAGAATGCCACTCCCCTTCTCTTTCTTCATATTTTTTCTTTTCTAAACAGATTATAGCCCAGTATAACTATATCCCAGTCAAGGTTTTCTGTGAGCCATATCTCCATGACTGCCACTAAATCTAAATCAACCTCTTCCATCAAAGCCTCTAGATCCAGAACCTTATTTCCCATACTATATGCATTAGTATACAGATGTTCCTTCCTTTTCCCATTTCTGTAGAGAGTTAGCAAAGTCACTTACCTGTAGGAGGTATTCTCCGAGGACAGTCCAGTATTCTCACAAGTGGGTAACATCTATAGAGCTTGGTGCGGAAATGCTGCCCAGTGTATTATACCTCTAAAAGCTTGAGGAAGCACTCCCACTGTACATGTATGGGTGCCTTCCAGCCTGACTTGCATACGCAGAACCAGAAGTACAATAAAATAACAAAAACTAGAAAAATATAACTTCAGGTTGAGGTGAGGAGGGTATGTGAGAATACTGGCCTGCTTGTCCTCAGAGAATAACTGCTACAAGTAAATAACTTTACTTCCTCTGAGGATAAGCAGGCCAAATAATTCTCATTTGGGAATCCTTAGCTATAAGGCTCATCGAAAACAGCAATCTCAGGATAATAAGGACTTGCAATGGTGAGCCCAAAAGTTCAATTAACCTGTAAACATATACACTATTTAGAAACCAAAGAAGTGGCTCTGGGACATGCCACAAAAACCACAGAGATGGCTCCAGGACAGGCTGCAAGCAGCCTTGGAGGACCACTAGCTGCTTGAAGATGAAGCTAGTAAGTTAGAGGCAGGGAGTATTGACTGCATGGAGGGAAGAAAGAGAGGATTGCTGCCACAGAGTGTTGGAGGGAGGGGAAGCAAGGAGGATGTCCTCCAACAGATAGATAGATTAAAAAGCGACAAATCGCCGGGCTCGGACGGAATCCACCCAAGGGTACTAAAAGAACTAAGAAACGAAATAGGAGAAACACTCCGACGAATTTGTAACCTATCCTTGAAAACTGGGGAGATCCCGGAGGACTGGAAAATAGCAAATGTCACACCAATCTTTAAAAAGGGATCGAGGGGGAACCCAGGGAACTACAGGCCGGTAAGCTTGACTTCGGTTCCGGGCAAGATGATGGAAGCACTGATAAAGGACAGCATCTGTGAGCACATAGAAAAAAATGGACAACTGAAAGCGAGCCAGCATGGCTTCTGCAAGGGAAGATCATGCCAAACAAACTTACTGCACTTCTTTGAAGGGATAAACAGCCAGGTGGACAAAGGGGAATCCATGGACATCATTTACTTCAACTTCCAAAAAGCCTTTGACAAGGTACCCCATGAGCGGCTACTTAGGAAATCACGGGGTGGAAGGGGACGTATACAGATGGATTAAACAGGCAGCAGGCAGAAAGCAGAGGGTTGGCGTGAAAGGCAAATATTCAGACTGGCAGAGGGTCACGAGCGGTGTTCCGCATGGGTCAGTGCTAGGACCGCTGCTGTTCAATATATTTATAAATGACCTAGAAACGGGGACAAAGTGTGAAGTTATAAAATTTGCGGATGACACCAAACTCTGCAGCAGGGTTAGAACCGCAGAAGAATGTGAAGACCTGCAAAGGGACCTAAACAAACTGGAAGAGTGGGCAGATAAATGGCAAATGCGCTTTAATATAGAGAAATGCAAGGTCATGCATATAGGGAAAAAGAACCCGATGTTCAGCTACAAAATGGGGGGATGAGTGCTAGGGGAAAGTAACCTTAAAAAAGACTTGGGTGTGCTGGTGGATACAACAATGAAATCATCGGCACAATGTGCAGCAGCCTCAAAGAAAGCAAACAGAATGTTGGGTATTATTAAGAAGGGAATTACAACCAGAACGAAGGAAGTCATCATGCTGCTGTATCGTGCGATGGTGCGCCCGCATCTGGAGTACTGTGTACAGTATTGGTCACCATACCTCAAAAAGGATATGGCGATACTTGAAAGGGTCCAGAGAAATGCAACGAAAATGATAAAAGGTATGGAAAACTTTTCATACGCTGACAGGTTGGAAAAGCTGGGGCTCTTCTCCCTGGAAAAGCGGAGACTCAGAGGAGACGTGACAGAAACTTACAAAATCATGAAAGGCATAGAGAAGGTAGAAAGGGACAGATTCTTCAGACTATGGGGAACCACAAGTACAAGGGGGCACTCAGAGAAACTGGTGGTGGACACATGGAACGCCCTCCCGGAGGTTGTGATAGGACAGAGTACACTACGAGGTTTCAAAGAAGGATTGGATAAATTCCTGAAGGATAGGGGGATTGAGGGATACAGATAGAGGTTATAGAAAGAGTATTGATAGAAGATTAAAGGGCCTAGACAAGGAACACCTTACAGGTCATGGACCTGATGGGCCGCCGCGAGTACGGACTGCTGGGTGCGATGGACCTCTGGTCTGACCCAGCGGAGGCAACTCTTATGTTCTTATGAAGGAGAGAGCAGTTCTGGCAAATCTGAAAACTGGAGGAGAGGATCAACCTATAGTCGAGTATATATGATACTTAAGGATTTTTGTTCATTTCTTTTGTGTTACACTTCTCAGCAGTTTCCAGCAATACACACATAATTATAACAAATGTACAGAATGTCTGTTTGGGCCTGTACTTTGAGGCAAGATATAATCTATAGAATACACTGTAAGGCAACTTAAGAGAGCTTGAAAATGAAAACAGCATTATAAACCTATAACAGTAAAGTTGTGACACACCCAAACCCTAGTTTATAGTTGCTTTGCATCCTGAAGAGTGGGCCAAATGTGCTGATTATGGGTTTATACCCTCTGCTAAAATAAGCCAAAAGGTACATGCTAGGGAGAAGAGTCAATTGCACAACCATGAAATAAGGCAGCACTACAGCTATGTTAAGGGATTCTGTTATCTTTATCCCTCAAGAATATCCTTTATTTAGACTATTTTATACATACACTTTGGATTTGATTCTATAAACGGCGCCTAACTTGTAAGTGCCATGCGGCATGGTTGTCAATCAACCATGTGGTGCCGTTAATAGAATCATGCCTAGCAGTGCCTAAGCAGGCTTAGGCATTGCTAGGTGCCATTACATTTGGTCAGGATTTTCTTGGTGTAACTTACCGGTGCCTAACATAGACACTTAGGGCTTTTTTTCATGTCTGCTTTGAATCTATTCCTCTTATGACTTACACTTCCATTGTTTACTTACATGACGTGTCTTCTATAAAAGAATTAATTTCATAAAATCAAACATTATTACTGTTGTTGTTTAGTGACCAGGTTAGGTGTGAGTCCCTGGTATATAGTTTGTTCAGCAGCCTGGATGTATTTTCTGGCAATGTGTTTTGTTGTATAGTTTACCAAGGGGCTCTTTTACTAACACAAGGTAAGGTTTTGCACTTACCATACATTAGTCTCAAAAACTGGCACATAGTAAGTGCAAAGCTTGTGCAGTAAATCAGGCAGCAGGTCCAGCACCTGCTGTGCATTTACCACTCAGGGCAGACACCGCATAGCGTGCTTGTACGTCTTGAGCGTGTTGTCGAGGCAGTGGCTGGCTTGGCTCAGGAACGGTCGTGCGCATGCTCGCACAGGATGGCGGCTGGCTTGGATTGGGAGCCGAAGGCACTGATGGACGGCAGAGGCATCGGCCGAAGTGGGAGGGCAGCCGCACGGGGACCCCGAGGGAAGGAAGCTACCATGCTGAAAGTGCTGCAGCACCCACAGGCAGGTACCCACCCCTGGGCCACCATAGCAAACCTTGGTTGTGGAATGAATTGTTTGAGTTTACATTGTGGCCTATGGGGAACTTTGCTTTGATATACGAGTGCTTTGGCTTACAAGCATGCTTCTGGAACGAATTATGCTCATAAACCAAGGTACCACTGTATTAGTGAAAAGAAGAAGTGCAAAAGTGGCATTGTGAGACTCAAAAGTGAAGGGGAGAAATATGTAAAAGCTGATGAAGAAAAAGCTGAATTGCTTAACAAATAGTTCTGTGTTTATGGCTGAAGCACCGGGAACAGGACTGCAGAAGACAAATGTGAATAGAGATGGAGGAGTGGTAGACCCTGATCAATTTTCAGAGGGTTGTGTTTGTGAGGAGCTAGCTAAAATAAAGGTAGACAAAGCTATGGGGCCGGATGGTGTACATCCGAAAGTGCTGAAGGAACTTAGGGAAGTTTTGGTGGCTTCACCGACGACCTTTTCAATGAGTCTCTAGAGTCGGGAGTGGTACCGGAGGACTAGAGAAGGGCGGATGTGGTCCCTCTCCACAATAGCCCTAGCAGTAGCCCACAAGAGAATTTATGCCACCACCCCCTCCTACATAAAATCTAAGCTTCCCATCTACACCCCCACTCGCTCCCTCCGCTCAAAATCGGAAATACGCCTATGCATTCCCCCTGGAAGGTCCCTCCTCTCAGAAACTGCCCGCAAACGATCCTACAGCCACTTCATCCCACATCTCTGGAATAAACTCCCCCCCCAACTCAGGCAACAGAATTCTTTATTGACATTCCGTAAAATGGTAAAGACCCTCCTCTTCAACTAAAGATCTCCCTCAGTCTACACCCCCCTTAAACCCCACCTCACTCTTCTCTCCCCTATTTAACTTCTCCTAAATTTCAGTATAGTCCTCTCTTAGTCTGTACTCTGATAAATTGTCTGTACTCTGAAAAATTGTTTGTACCCTGATAAATACTGCACAATTTTGTATGTCCAAGCACCTAAACCTATTGTACATCTTATTTGCCTAATTACTTCTACTGTGTATGTTTACTTGTAGACCGTTCTGAGCTACTGGGAGAACGGGATATAAATCTAAATAAATAAATAAAATAAATAAATAAAATAGTGGAAGTAAGGAAGAAGGAGGGAATTACAGGCTGGTAAATCTGACTTTTGTGGTAAGCAAATTAATGGAGACACTTTTAAAACAGAGAATGGTGAAGTTTCTGTAATCCTATGGATTACAGGACTGGAGGCAACATAGATTCACTACAGGTAGGTCTTGTCAGACAAATCTGATCAATTTCTGGGTTACCAGAGAATTGGATAGAGGGAGTGCACTAGATGTATTTAGATTTTTGCAAAGCCTTTGACAGTGTTCCACACAGATGTCTAATAAATAAACTGAGTGCCCTTGTGATGGGTCCCAAAATGACGTGCCGGGTTAGGAACTGGTTAAGTAACGTCAACAGAGGGTAGGGATCAATGGAGATCGCTCTGAGGAAAGGGATCTTACCAGTGGTGTGTCTCAAGGTTCTGTTCTTGGATCTGTTCTTTTTAACATTTTTATAAACGATATTGTTGAAGGGCTGTTGGGTAAGATTTGCTTCTTTGCGGATGATACCAAAATCTGCAATAGAGTAAACACCCCGGATGGTGTGAATAACATGAAGAAAGACCTGGCGAACCTTGAAGAATGATCTGATATTTGGCAGCTAAAATTTGATGCTAAGAAATGCAAGGCCATGCATTTGGGCTGCAAAAACCTGAGGGAACGGTACAGTTTTGCTTTGATCTGATCACTTAAATTGCTGGCCAATTCAGTAATTCTTTCTGCAACTGTATTTTGAGACGGAGATTGTTTGAAAAACCTTCACATTTCCAGGACAAACAATTTCTGCAGCTTTAATTAGACATTCCTTGATGAAATCACCTTCGGTAAAAGGTTTCAAGTGTTTAGCTATCAATTCCGACAAGGCGTAACTTGCATGCACCGCCGCTTCACTTTCTTGTGATACTTTAATAAACATGAACTGTTTTTCAGTCCCAACTTTAACTCTTTCAACTTTTCTTGTCTCATTAATCCTTTGTAATTGTCATATTTTGATTTATGCTATTCATAATGCTGTTTAATATTATAAAAGTTTGGCACACTAATAGCATCCTTTATAATAAAACCCTTACCCACGCATGCGCAATTGACACGGTGTGATCTCTGCCGCCATGATTTGTGCTTCCTTGCCATGTTCCATTTGCAGCGTGCGGTGGATTGCGGCACGTGCGGCAGCTTGTGCGTGCGACGGTGAGAGCAACAGCAGGAGGGTGTCCTTCGAGGTGCTGCGAGGTGTCCAGCTGCTACTGCTGCACAGGGCAATGGAGAGGGAAAAGAGGCTGCTTTGGGGGGAGGGGTGTGCTGGGGGACAGGCAGCAATCTTGGTTTGCTCGGGGGACCAGAGAGAGATAGGCAGGGGGCCAGGGAGAGAGACAGAAAAAAGTGGATGGAGAGAGGGAAAAGGGGCTGATTTGGGGGGAGGGGTGTGCTGGGGGGGCAGGCAGCAATCTTGGTTTGCTCAGGGGGGCCAGAGAGAGATAGGCAGGGAGCCAAGGAGAGAGACAGAAAGAAAGACAGACAGACAAGGGGCCAGGGAGAGACACAGACAGAAAGAATGACAAACAGACAGGGGGCCAGAGAGACAGACAGCCAGCCAGCAGCCAAGGAGCGAGAAAGAAAGACAGACAGGGGGCCAGGGAGAGACACAGACAGAAAGCAGCTAAGGAGACAGAGAGACAGAAAGAAAGAAAGACAGACAGACACATCTGTTCTAGCACCCGTTAATGTAAAGGGCTTAAAGACTAGTTATTATATATCAAGCAAATTATTTTATCTTTTACTTCACAGCAAAAATACTTCAATTCTCACTTTTCTTGGAAATTTCGATGTTCATCTTCAATTTTTCATTTAGTTTTACTACCACTTGGTTTCCCTGGTTTCGAAAAAAAGTGCTGAAATAAATGAGTAATCATTAACACACAAAAAAAATAAAACATTTCAATAAAAATCAATATCTTTTCTTACCAGACACAGAATAATTGCACGAATTAATAAGTGTAACGTAAATAGACCTATACTCGTATTTTTATTGTACTCTGAAGGTGAAATATTTCCTGTTAGGTGCACCAAGCAAGTCAATACAAGACTAATGGTGTGGTAGGTATTATAATCATCTAATTCACTGCTAGTATTAGTGGGGGAAAATGGTGTGTTATGACTAGAGGCGCAAACTTGTCTCGGGTACTGCATCGTAGTACTTAATAAGAATAAGCAACTGGTTATATTCGTACGTTATATTATTGTTTTTGACTGGCTTAGATAGGCGACTACTAGGCGTCGATAGATTGAGGGAGAAATTTCGTGACTCTAATTATGACTTATTGGATTACATTGGCTGGGCCGTAAAGGTGTTGTGGGCCATGAGTTTGACATGCTTGATGTAGTGTCTCCCAGAATTATGACATGGATTCTTTTTATTTGACCCCCTTTAGCAAAGTAATACTGAAATACATAGTGATTTTGTAATAACAAAACCATATTAATCCAAGAAGATAGATGTATCAACTGGACTGAAATGCTGCTCTTTGAGAATGGATATATATCTACTATAATAAAACGCTAAGCGCACATGCGCACTCTTACCTGCATGATCTGTGATCCGTAGGTACCTAGCCGGCAGGAGTGCGCATGCGCGCTTAGCTGTGCCCAGCCTCCCTGCTCTCCACCTCGCGCAGTCCTCCATCCAGTAAATACAGCCCTACCGGCCGAAGTTTATTTTTAAGTTAAAAGCTGCTGCTGCGGCGGCTCCTCTCGCAAGTCGCACCTGCGTCGGAGAAGGCTTCCGACACAGGCGGCGATCATGAGAGAAGCCACCGCATAGAGGCTCAAACTAATCCTCCAGGCTAGACCGCAGGAAAGGAAGGGGGGTGGTAAGGGATTAAGGGAGCAGGCCAGACTGTGAAAGGAAAGACTAGTGTGTGTGTGTATATATGTATATGTGTATGTGTGTGTATATATATATATATATGTGTTATATAAAAGCACTAAAATTATATATATATATATATATATATATATATATATGTATTATATAAATGCACTAAAATATATATATATATAAAAGCACTAATATATATTATATAAAAGCACTACAATTCAGAATTGATGGTATCAATTTATAGTATCCTGTAACCTTGTGTTAAGTGAGGGGAGGGCATTTGAGAGATTGTATCCCAAATGGGAGTTCTGCTTGACTCTTTATGAAGTTCATAAGTTGTGTAGCATACCCAAAACCAGAACTAGCATTGCCAGCACTAAGAACTGTACTAGGATTCAAATCATTCATTCATATTATAACTTTTCTATTTAGAGATGCATTTAATGTTTAAATAATTCATTTCTAACAATCCCAACCAATCCCATTCCTCATGTTTTTCCCTTATTTGGTTTTTCTGTTCTTCCCAATTATGAAAAATATCAATATTGTAACTGTCTTCTCTTCCTATCCTTCCCTTATGTATCTGAGTCTGTTTGTTTTGTCAGTTTGTTTTTAACCCCTTTTAAAATTGTATAATTAACTCTTGATCTATCTTATATTTTAATGTTACTCGCTTAGTATGTAATAAGCGATTTATCAAATTTTAATAAACTTGAAACTTGAGTAAAAGAAGCAGACTTCAGTGATAGCAATAAACCAGTTGAAATTGATACACAGGCCAGTTATTGAAAGCCAAACTTCCCTAAACTTCAAATTTATTTTACAGGAATATTCAGGTTTTAAAATGGCAATTAATTGACCTATGGAAACAAGAAAAGAAACTAATTCAAGTTCCAGGATACACTGGGAATATAGCTAAGGTAATGAACTGGTAATAATATTGTATTTGGAATTAGAGTAAAATTTCTTGAAGGATTGTTTAACAGTGTGTGGTCTAGGAATCGGACTTATATACTGCATTTTTGTGGTTACACATTCAAAGCAGTTTACATATGTATAGGTATTTATGTTGTACCCGGGGCAATGGAGGATTAAGTGACTTGCCCAGGGTCACAAGAAGCAGCACTGGGATTCGATCCCACAACCTCAGGGTGCTAAGGCAGCAGCTCTACTACTAAGCCAGTCCTCGCCTCCAGTATGATATGATAAATTGATGGCAGTTGCAGAACAAAACTGTATGGGTAAGATGAATGTGAAAATATTCTGACACTATATTATAAAATAAATTCACTCTCTGGGTTCTCTGCATGATTTTTGCTTTTGAACTTCTATAGTAAAAGTACAAATATGTGTCTTTGGGTAACTTAGAAAAAGCTACTACTGGACCTTCCAGTTTGCTAAAGGACATCCATTTTTAAGAAAAAATAAATTAACTGCTGTAAAAATCTCCAGTGATTTGCTCCTTTTACTCCCTTAATACTTTCCTTGATTCCAGATTTAAATTCAAAATGAATAAAACAGTCTGTTCTTCAGGTCTGTGCAAACTCTTAACTCTTAGAATATCAATAAAAATGTATTCTGTGAAGCACAGAAAATTAAGAAAGTGATATGCAACTTAGCATGTTGAGATGAGATTATGATATTTTACACAGTTAATATTATTGATTAAAAATATCATCATTTCAGATAAAGATCTCAGATAAAGGCCTCAATTATCTACAGCAGAGGTCCCCAAAGTCCCTCCTTGAGGGCCAAATCCAGTCGGGTTTTCAGGATTTCCCCAATGAATATGCATGAGATCTATGTGCATGCACTGCTTTCAATGCATATTCATTGGGGAAATCCTGAAAACCCGACTAGATTTGGCCCTCAAGGAGGGATTTGGGGACCCCTGATCTAGAGTATCTCTAAAATAAGTCTTTAGGTGGCATGTCTGGGTGTGCAGTCCATCATTTTGCAGACTCCTCCCACGTCCAAAAGGGCTTGTTCTAGGCATTTTGGACTTGGACGGAAAGTTGGACGAAAATGTGGTACAAAGATAGACGATTTAGTGGCTTGGACGATCAGATCGGCAGGACGTATAATTAGACGATTTTCGAAACGAAAAAAAATTGGACGTAATTTTCGAAAATGTGTCAAGTTGTTTTCTTACTTTGGACAACTTGCGAGATGGACGTAAACGGACTTAGACGTCCCTTTCGATTATGCCCCTCTAAATGTTTTTAAAAATCATGAAAATCAAGTATAAACAAGGTTTCTTCAAGGACAAGCAGGCATAATAATCTCACATGTGGATGACATCCATGGAGCCCAGTGTGAACACCACCATAATGCACTGTCAATTTAAATTTTGAGACAATGCTCCCATTGCGCAGGTGCCTTCCCGCCTGATGCGCAAGTGCAAGACCAACAATCTGTCATTTTCCATGGAGCAGAGAATTTCTTTTTAATCTCTTTTTAGCATGTTAAACGTTTTTGCTTTTTTTGGTGCCTTCCTATCTTTATTTTTCTTCATTTTCTTCATTTTTTACCTTAATTTTGTGTTTAAGTTTGGTACATTTTTCCAAAATTTGCAGTTTGTGAGCCTCCGGGGCCCTTGATTCCCCTCCCCCCCCCCCCGGGAGTTTCAACGATTTTTGGTATGCTTGCTACTTGAACTCCCTGAGCCATTGAGCCTATTGACATCAAATGGTCTGGTTTTTCCTCCATGTCAAAAAGAGTGCGAGTGGTTTTAAGAAATGTACTCAATGCAATAGGACAATTTTAGGCTTTGACCCACATAACTTGCATGTTAAGTGCTTAGGTCCTCAGCATCAGATTATTTACTGTAAATTCTGTCTGCGCATACAAAAGAGGTCACTTAAAGCCCTCAGAATCCAGTGTGATAAACTTTGTAGATGTGCATCAACATTGAGCGTGGCAGGGGACTTGGCCCCAGACATGGAACCTGCATTGGCGTTGGCATCAACATCAGGTGCACCAATGTTGCATCAAGAGTGCACGGCATTAGACTCAGTACCTGGTCAGCGGAGGGACTCTGTGTCCTCCTCGTGCATTGAGGGACCAGCCACATAAAAGAAGCATTGTCATTTCCTTCTATGCATATTATAGATAGATTTCTTGCATCAACATCATCAACAAAGGACAAGCATAGTGAATGCTCTCCATCTGGACAATCCATTTGTAATCCGCCTTGAACCGCAAGGTAATGGCGGAATAGAAATCCCTAATGTAATGTAATGTAATCTCTTCAATTTATTACTCCTCTGTAAAATGCAGAGACCCCCATGATCTACCATGCCTAGGCAGGAATTGCCACAAGCTGCTTTCACAGCTACTCCAACACCTTCTCTCCAGGAAGAGATCCAGGTTAAGCTCAAGGAAGAGCTTTCAGAGCTACTGCTTATGCAATAGTCCTGTAGATCTTGTTGTGACTTCCAGGAGAGGTTAGATCTAACTCTTCAAATTACGCCTCTCGTGGAGTATGGGAAAGAGTGAAAGTGTAAAAGTGCTTCTAGGTAAGATGTGTCTTCTGACCCAGGAAAGATCTCTTCTGCCTCCCTTCTAGACCTTTTTGTAGACTTTCTGGCCTGCTGGAGAGAGCCCTCAGAGTGGGGGCAATGGGGCAAAGACTATTGACTCTTTGTGCCATAAAGCCAGTTTTGGACATAGAATCAGGCTGGGGCAGATACTCCATATGCTTTATTGTGTCAAAGAAAGGCTAAGGCAACTGGGGGTCAATTTTGGATCTCAAACTGATTAGTGCTACACTAAAAATGCCACACTTCTGCATGGAGACTGTTTAGTTGGTCATAGCAGCAGTGGCGTCAGGTGAATTTCTTGGCTCCCTCGATTTGACGGAAACCTATCTCCATATTCCCATTTTTCTAGCCCACAGGAGGTACTTGCAGTTTCATGTGTTGGAGCAGCATTTCCAGTGCTCCACACTCCCCTTTTGCCTAGCAGTGGCACCTCACACCTCTACCAAGGTCATGGTGGTGGTAGCAGTGCACCTCCACAAGGCAGGGATCCAAGTTCACCCATATTTGGATGTTTGGATTGGTTAATCAGAGCCCCGTCCAGGG
This sequence comes from Geotrypetes seraphini, assembly GCF_902459505.1. Lineage (NCBI taxonomy): Eukaryota > Metazoa > Chordata > Amphibia > Gymnophiona > Dermophiidae > Geotrypetes > Geotrypetes seraphini. The sequence goes on along the minus strand of NC_047090.1, from coordinate 69,106,809 downwards.
AGGAAGGAGAATGAGTGGTTTCAAGAGTGGTCCTCCAGGACCTGGGATGGATAGTCAACTTCCAGAAGGGTCAGCTGGAGTCATCCCAGCACCTGGAGTACCTGAGAGTTTTTTTCAACTTGGCCTTGGACCAGGTTTTTCTTCCAGAGCCCTAAAGGCTGAAGCTCCAGGAGCAGATTTCGGACCTGCTATAGAGTCCAATTCCCATGGCGTGGCATTATCTGCATGTCCTGGAGCTGATGCCGGCAAGACTCTCCTCTCTCGCTGGTCTCCTTAGATGAACTTGCTTCAGCAACCACGTCCATGGTTACCAGAAGCAAGGAACATCCTGCGGTGGTGGCTGCAGATAGCTTCGCTCTCAAGAGGCATGCCTCTCTGCATTTCCTCCTGGGAGATGCTAATGACCAATATCTGCCTTTACAGGGGAAGGGGGGGTGTCATAGCAATGGACACCTAGATCAGGGTCGTTGGTCACTGGCTCAGCAAAAGTGATCCATAAATCATCTAGAACTCAGAGACATTCGGCTAGTGCTGCAGGCACTGGAGAAGTCTCTGGAAGGCAAGGCAGTCAGAGTCTTCTCAGACAATGTGACAGTGGTGGCCTACGTCAACAGGCAAGGAGGCACCAGAAGCACCCCATTACGCCTAGAAATGCAACTCCTCTTTCGATGAGCAGAAGCTCATTTGCAGGCTTTCTCAGTTGCATATGTAGCAGAAGTAGAAAATGTACAGACCTTCTTTCTCAGTTCGCAGACTCTTGACCTGAGGGAATGGTCACTGTCGCATCAAATGTTCAACTCTATTGTTCGGCAGAGGACGGCATCTAAAGATGAATTTCTTGACCTCAACAGTAAATACAAAGGTGACTCACTTTTACAGCTGAAGATATGAGCCTGGAAGCATGGGATTGGATACATTAATCCAACTGTGGCCGGCAAAGGGGCTTTTGTATGTGTTTCTCCAAGGTCTTGCTAGGTTGAGTCATTTGCAGGATTGTGAGTCATTCGGGGTTGCTTATCTACTGTTAGTGATCTGTAACCTGTCATTAAAATCATCTGTAATACTTGAAGATTGGAGGGTGGCCAATGTTACGCCGATTTTTAAAAAGGGTTCCAGGGGAGATTCGGGAAATTATAGACTGGTAAGCCTGACCTTGGGGCCGGGCAAAATAATAAAACAATTTACAAAAAATAAAATTGTGGAATATGTAGGCAAACATAGATAGATAGATAGAGTCAGTATGGCTTCAGCTGAGGGAGATCTTGCCTCACCAGTTTGCTTGACTTCTTTGAAGGTGTGAATAAACATGCAGAAAGGCGAGCCAGTTGATGTAGTGTAACTAGATTTCCAGAAGGCTTTTAAGAGGCTCCTGAGACAATTAAAGAGTCATGGGATAGGAGGCAATGTTCAATTTTGGATTAAGAATTGGTTATTGGACAGAAAACAGAGAGTAGGGTTGAATGGCCATTTTTCTCAGTGGAGGAGGGTAAATAGTGGTGTGCCACTGGGATCTGTGCTGGGGCCGGTGCTATTTAATTTATTTATAAATGATCTAGAAATTGGAACTATGAGCAAGGTGATTAATTTGCAGATGACACTAAACGGTTCAGAGTTGTTAAAATGCATACAGACTGAAAAACTGCAGGAAGACGTTAGGAAATTGTGCTTTGACGAATCTTCCATCTGTAGAGGACCCCAAGGATAGATCTATTCGCTCTTCCTCAGAACTACAAATTTCTCCACTTCTGCTGCAGGCTCTTTGCTCCCAATCAAGTAACTCTGGATACATTCCTACTTCATGAATATTTTCTATGCTTCTCTCCTCCCCCCCCCAATACCTCTCATAAGGAAAACTGTTCTCAAGCTGCAGCACAATCAAGGAATCCTAATTTTAGTTACACCCTACTGGCCATGCCAAATTTGGTTACTTCTCCTTCCAGAATTATTGTCTACAAAACTGTGGATGCTAGATCCTTTTCCAACACTAATCATGTAATTCCCTTTCCTTGACAATGTGGTTCTTGAAACCACAGACTTAGCTTCCATTCATCTCTATGCTGATATTTCTACAATACTTCAAACCTCCAGAAAGCCTCCTACATAGAAGTATTACCAATTTAAATGGAATAGATTATCTAGTGTGCATCCAGAGCATTAGATCCTACTACATAGGCCACTGAGGCAGCCATGACTCTTACATTAAAGGCAATGGTACAGCTATCAAGGGTCAAGCCCAGCCCCAGCCAGTCCAACCCTCATGGACCATCTCCTCCATCTTTCTAATACTGGATTAAAAAGTTAAAGTACATTTAAGTGCTATTAAAGTTTTCTGCTCAAAAATCGATAGTAAGCTTGTCTTGCATCATCCTCTGGTGGCCCAGTTTAGGAAAGTGCTGTACCACCTTACAAAGCCTTACAGCTTTTTGTATCCTTTGATCCCATCTCCAAACATACCATCTCCACGGCTGGCTGACTGTACCTCATTCACGTATGCTGAGGCTGGGCTTGACCCTTCATGGCTGTGTCTCCGCCCATAAAGTAAGAGCCATGGCTGCCTCAATGGCCCATTTTCACTCTGGTTCTATTGAAGAAATTTGTAAAGTGGTAGTGTGGTTCTCTATCCACACCATCACAGATCACTATTTTCTGGAAAAAAAATTCCAGGCAGGATAGCAAGTTTAGATGAGCAGGTCTGCAAAATCTTTTTAATTCTGGAATGCCAATTCTACTTACCAGCCCTTTTTTATCACTAGGCTCATATTTTAATTAATTACCAACTTGAATTTGACATGCTAAGCCTAGCAGCTTGAAATTCCCACATGTGAGAATACTATGCCTATTTGTCTTTGGAGAAAGCAAAGTTACTTACCTATGGCAGGTGTTCTCTGAGGACAGCAGGCATATATTTACACATACCTCACCTGCCTCCCCTGAAGTTGACTTATAGTAACATAGTAAATGACTGCAGATAAAGAGACCTGAACGTTCCATCCAGTTTGCCCATTACAGACACATGATTAAATTAACGTGTCTCTTCTTTGATATTTCTGGGCCATAGACTTAGCTTTTCTACTGTACTGCTGGGCCCACGCTCTAGCATTGGGTGGGAAGGCACCCACACGTGCAATGGAGGAACTGCCTCAAAGATTTAAAGTAACAGTGCAGTGTGGCATAGTCTGCACTAGGTTTCATGGATGACATCACCCACTTGTAAGAATATATGCTTGCTGTCCTCTGAGAACACCTGCTGCATCTAAATAACTTTGTTTTAGTTGAAAGCAGACTGAAATAACCTAGCTTTTTGATAACTTGCAGAATCATAGTTAGTCGGTGGATGATCATTCTAGGTTTGGAGTCGATCATTAAAGGGTTTAGATTTTAGTTAATACCTTTCTGAGTAGTACACAGTAGTGCTGCTCGATTTCCAATTCGAATCGATTCACAGATTCACTTCGGGTGAATCGATTTGAATCTATTCATTTTTTTATTTTTATTTTTTTAAATCGGGATCGCCGATTCATTGACCAACTCACCTCCTGTCTTTCAGGTCTTCTAAAGCAGGAGTGGCAGCGCTGCCTCTTGCTAGCCGTCCACTGCCGCTCCTGCTTAAGGGGGTAAGGTCAGTCAGAAAGTGCTGCTTAGGCCTTTGTAGCATCCTCCGGCTTCCCCCCTGCCTCCTCCCGGTCTTACCTTCAGCTAATTAGGGCAGTCTGAAGAGGATTGCCGGTGCTGTAGCGATCCTAACAGGCTGCCGTAGTCCTCCACATAACATTCCCTTAGCTGCGATCCCATACCTGTCATCAGAGGAGAGGTGAAACTGGACTGTGCCAGAGGGAACGTGCTGCGGAGGACGACGGTAGTCTGTTAGGATCGCTACAGCACCAGCGATCCTCTTCAGGCTGCCCTAATTAGCTGAAGGTAAGACCAGGAGGCCAGGGGGGAAGCCAGAGGATGCTACAAAGAAAGGGGGAACATGCAGGCCTTCAGAGGGAGGGGGACTCTGGTGTAGAAGTACAGGGAGGGAGGGAAGGGGGAGTCTAAAGAGACATGCATATGCTGCACTGAGGGGGGAGGGGGAAAGAAATAATGGGTCTAAAAACAGAGGAGAGGGCAAGAGATGGTGGACAATGGGATTTAGGGAGGGAAGTTGGACTCAAGGGATGGTGTGGGGAAGCATAGAGATACTGGATAGGAGGGTAGTTGGGAAGAGAAAGGGAGATATAGTAGACCCTGAGGTGGTGGGGAAGGAGGGAGAGATGCTGGATGAAAGGATAGTTGAAAAAAGGAGAGATGATGGATCTGGGGATGGTGGGGTCCATTGCTGCTACTGCGGGGATGGAGACAAAAAAAGGAAAGATGCCAGACCTTTGGGGGGGGGGGAGGGAAGGGAAACGGAAGGAGAGGACAGAGATGAAAGATGGTTGATTAGCACAGAGAAAGACGAAAATGACAAATGGGCAGGAGACCCTGGCAAGAGAGTTATCAGAAGCTGTTTGTCCAACATGATTTGAATAATGACCAGACAACAAAAGGTAAAATAATTTTATTTTCTGTTTTGTGATTACAATATGTCAGATTTGAAATGTGCATCCTGCCAGAGCTGGTGTTAGACTGTGAACATGAGCTAGGATTTAAGAGAGAGAGGAAAAGTCTTTTTTGTTTGTTTATACCACAGCTCCAGTGTGGTAGGAGAGGGCATAGGGGGTGGGGGTGGGTGAAGAGGCTATAAAATAAACCCACCAGGATGTTTGACAAAACACCCAATTGTGCAGGAAATTGATTCAACAGACTGAATTGAATCAAAAAAGTTTTTCTTGAGTCAGGCAGCACTAGTACACAGTAGTTCAAAGTAATTAAGACATAAGTTAAAGATATTATGGGGCTTATTTTCAAAGCACTTACACACACAAAGTACCATTATCCTAAAACTCATCATTTTTGGGGTCACTAGATAGATTTAAAAAACCCTATGAAATATAATTGGACTGATAAAGGAAGTTACAAAATTGCATTGTGCCTCTGTCTCAGATGCATGTAGAGAAAGAAAGAGAATGAAAACAAAGACAAAGTTGGGAGGCTAGGAAGGAATCACAGTAGAGGCAGAAGATTTGTGTTATTGGCAAAACAGTGATATTGATAGCCATCAGAATATGAAAGAACATAGTTCCAAAGATAAATCTAGAGAATTAAGAGACAGAAGACAGAGACTTGGAGTAACTCATGAATAAGAAGTGAAGCATTAAAAGTGGTATTTGTTTAACTGGTATACATATACGGTATGTGGATGGGTATGTCAGGAATAAGTGTATGTGAGGAGGGTAATCATGATACCAGAGGAGGGTGTGGAGATCATGACCTTTTCATATTCCCCTCCATCAAGGGGCGTAAAAGCAAGAAATATCTTGACCATACCAAGCAGCTTCTATTGACAAAGATTTTTGACCGTTGTTGATTATATCTTGTTCTTATGAACATTTCAGAAATCAGTTGAAAACCTTCCTCTTTTCAAAATATTTGATCGAATAGATTCTAATGTACCTTTTCATTTTGTAATTTTTTATAAACCACATCGAACTTATAGTGATGCAGTCTAAAAATACGATGTTATGTTATGTTATCAACTATGAAAAGTAAATAGGGGAAAACCAACAAAAAAATTGGAAAAAGGAAACCTTGGGATCAAAGAATTATAAATGCCAAGTTTATTGTAAAAATAAATAATAATAAAAATAGGTCAACAAGTCCACATAAAACAAATCCACAAAGGCAATAAGAATTCAGAGGAAGGTCTTGATACAGTGCAATGTTTCGGTGCAACTGCCTGCCTCAGGAGTGCCTGAATGCTTCTAAACACAAGTGTTTCTAGTTTGGGGTTTAAATATTCCTGAAAAGAAATTACCTAAGTGCTTTCCCTGTTAAACACTCCAAAAAGGTTTAGTATATGGCACCCAGATTCCACTATAGAAAGCAGGCATAAGCCCACATTGGCATGCCTAAAGTTAGAGGGATGGGCCTGTCTTCCATTTGCATCAATAATGTACAGAATACTGTAAGTTTTGCATGTTGCTTAGGTGCTCCCAGTTACACCTGCCATTGACCTGGTGTAAGTGGGTGTGTGCACTTACTTTCAGTGCATTTACACATGCAGAGTTGCCTTTCATGTTTATCTGTGTATTCTAATAATTTTAATACTTCTCTTATAGGATGTAGATGCATATTTACTACAGCTGCATTGAATGAGATACTGGATTTACCCACACTTACTTAAAAAATCCTTTCAAGTGTCTCCTGAAAAACGTCGTTTGTAAAAATGTCAGTTGAGGAGGCAGAATGCAGGCCCTTCATATAAAAGTGATGTGAAACTTCTAGTGAGAAGAGAGAAACCATGGGCCCTTTCTATGTCATGAGCAAAAACAGGAAGAAGGTGGGGCCTTCATAAACTATATGGTATAAAAGCACTATTGAAAAGTGAAGTATGTGGGCCTTATATGCACTACTGAGAGATTGTACTCCCAAATCCTCTTGAAGAGAGGAAGGGAATGTGTCATAACACCTCTTCATTCCTGATGAGGAACACAGACTATAAGTCCTTGCAACACTGAACCTTTGTAACATTTAGAAGTGGGCCAGAGTCCTTTGCTGATGGATGTACAGGTGCCAAAGTGATTCCCTGATACTGTCAAGCAGATAATAATATTTAGCACTATCAGGAGAAGACTGAACTGGAAATCTTGGTGCTGAGAGACATTATGTACAGCTGATGATTGAGCATCTCAGCTTATCCCTAGTAGAATGCTGAGAATATTGCAGCTGTTATTGGATCATGTCAAAAAATTTGCTTTATTTTATTTAAATGTTTTGTTAGCACTGTTACTGTACATAGTGTACAATCAAGTGCCTTATTTTTTTAGTGCTATTAAATACAGCTGTGTATTAAGCTGTCTTTGTCAAATCAGTCAAGAATGTATAAAAATGCCGCCTTTCTGTACTTGTAGGATATTCTGAGGTTAAAGGATCAGGCTGGCTAAATAAGAACTTAAAATATCCAAACTCTAGAGGAATAAACAGAAATTGAAAATGGAAAAAAGCCCCTCTTAAAACTATGGAAAAAACAATCACAGTGAATTTATATTTCCCTGTCCCCTTACTCTAACATATACTTGGGACAGGGTAAATAGCACCCAGGAGAGTATATATATTAAAATGTTTGTTTATAAAGAGAATTTCAGCATGGGGACTTTCTCCTTATTTGAAAATCATCCTTTGGTTTCTCATTAAATTGATACCACAATGGGTATCTTATGAGTCTGCTCCTTTCTCAATTTTTAAATTATCTATATTGTTCTTCTAAGGTGCTTGTCATATGCAAATAGGTAAAAAATAGGTTTGCTTTCAATTTCATGAAAAAAGAACAGTAGAAAGAGTCCATTGACAATGTAAATACAAGGAGTCACAAAATTCATCAAATATTGCAATGGAAAAGCCAAAAAATCAATCAAAAGAACGAATTTAAAAAAACTTAGCTTAAAAATCTTGGACAAGTAAGAATACTGCCTGACAGAGCCCCGTTTTGATTCTTCCTCAGAGGCAGGATCCTCGTCAAAACCGAAATTCAATGGTAGCAGCTCTTTCAAAGATGCTTTCTTTCCTAACCAAAGCAACATGCTCCTAAAATGAACAAACATAATGATGTCACTGTCAAACAAACTTTATTGTCCATATCACTCTATATAATCATTTAGCTGTTAACCATTCAACACACTTATTCAACTGCAACCCATAATGTTTAAACAATCTAAGATGAAATATCCTGTATTGTTCTCTAGCTAGAAAAAAGATCTTTTGTCTCCATTGAAGAAAGGAGAAACTTTGTTCCAATATACTTAACTTAAAGTCTGAAAATTTATGACCATGATCCACGTTTTGGGCAACCATAAGAGCTGTCATCTTCCAAGTGTTTACTGTTGTCTTCCGAATGTTTAGGCAACTCCAAAGGACTCTTTCTACTGTACTATATTCATGTGATTGAAAGCAATCCTATTTTTTTACTGGTTTGCATATGATAAGCACCTTAGAAGTACAGTATAGATAATTTAAAAATTGAGATATTTATGATGTATGGCGCAAACTCATACCCATTTGGGGAATCAATTTAATGAGAAACCACTGGGTGATTTTCAAATCAGGAGAAAATCCCCATACTGAAATCTTCTTTATAAAAATCATTTTAATATATATACTCTCCTGGGTGCTCATTTATCCTGTCCCAAGTATATGTTAGAGTAATGGGATAAGGAAAGACACATTCACTGTGAATGTTTTTTTTCCCAGCATGGTTTTAGGAGGTTTTTTTGTTGTTTTTAATATAGAATTTAGCCAGTTAGATCAATGCCTTTAAAAACTGACTGAGCTGACCAGCTAAGTTTTAGCTTCATAAAATTCACTAGAGGACTGAATCTAACTGGTCAAATTCTGGGTATGATGCTTAACTTGGCAGACCAAATCTAGATAATGCAGAAGCAATACTAATTTTGGCATGCTAACCTGTTTTTCCATATACCTCTCTCTAGTCTTCCCAGTGGTCCTTAGAAAATCAAAGAAACACCTGTTCCATTGGCCCCATCCCATTCCTTCCCCCCTTTCTTTCTTAAAGAAAAATCCCAGTAATTCCATCCCATACTTCTTACTTTATGGATTTTCAAAGCACAGTTACCAACTGCATTTTTTCTTTATTTTATATGCCACCTTTTGCTCCAAGATTACAAAGTGCTTTACAACAAATAAAAGTACATTCAGATCAATACATCAGTGCCTCATGAATAGATAAGTGTAAAATTAGTATGACTAATCAAAAGCAATCTCTGACAAAAAGGATAAGATTGCAGAGACCAGTTTCTTTCATATTTAAACTAGTTAACATTTAGTAAAACATTAATTTTATAAAGATCTGAGGTATTTTTCTGTTTGGATTCTGCATTTCACCATTAATGAAATTTGGATATTAATATAGAAATGTTCATTTATGCACAGAAACAATTATGCAAACTTGTGCCACAGTAGGCTTATTTGTTGATTTCTATGTTCTTATACTTTCTTTTCCACAAATGGAGTTACAGATCAGATGTGCAACAGCTGGATCTGAAAGTTCCATTCATAGGGGTAAGAGAGAGACGTTCTACTTTGAAAAGCACATTCTATAACTTGAGCTTCTGAATTTGTGCCATTTGTGCACTGAGGGGTGTCCTTTTTCTAAGCTGTTATAAAACATGGCCTTAATGCACCCTTGTGTGGGTCTTACTACCAAAGCTAAAATAAAAATGGCTATTTTGTATTTTTTTGTATTATTGGCCATGTATTAATGTTACAATTCTATAACTGGGCACCTCCATTTAGGCACCCTGAGGGTGCATAGGAGGGAGCCTATTCTGTAGTGGAACCTAGATACCTAGGTTTTGTTATAGAATACTAGTGTAACCTGGTATTACTGTGCTTAACATTTTTATTTATTTTTAGATTTTTTAAATTTAAGTTGTTATAAAGAGCAGTGAAAGAAACAAAAGTTGAATATGTACCATTACTCTTCGACACATGGCCTTGGATACATACAGATTACCCTATATTGAAACATCCCGTATTCAACCCAATACGCATTAACTAAGGTTTCATAAATATAAAGATAGGGGCTATCGTGGTAGATGTGATAAAGATGATGAAGGCGGAGGTAGGGACAATATACCAGATCACCCTGCTTTTCCTTCTATTTGCCATAAACATTCCATTTCTTGGCAAAGTTCTAGAGCCTATTCCTCCACAGGGCCATTAATTTAGTCATTAAGTAGACAAAATCTATTTCAGCGACTACTTACCGAATAGTTGGTACCTCAGGTTTCTGCTAGCTGTAGTTATGGCCAAAAACATTCACCTTGGGACAGTTTCACAAACTATGTAAGAAAATACCATGTTCGCTACATGATTGCCTGTCCCATTCATACATTTCAGTCATTCAGGAATATAGTACCATTAACAGAGCACCCACCATATTACTCGCTACCAATACCTTCAGCAATTTTTGAAATATTTTGTCCTATTCTTTCATTTCAAAAGCCATACCCCAGCAATTCCTCCCAGATAGCCATATATTTTATGGGATGAGCATCTTGCAGGAGCAAGGCCCGATAAAATCTTGTTCTCTGAGGACAAACAGGATATTGATTCTCAGATATGGGTTATGTAATCTGATTGGAGCCCCCATGCAGATGCTGCTTAGCACAATATTTTTTAAGAGGCTTTTGGCAGCATCCCACCACATATGCATTAGTGCTTACCTACCCAGCATGAACACACAGGACCAGCAGACTTTAGTTTTCTGTGGAGCTGAGGGGTCAGCCTCTCCTTAGCACATTAAACTTTGGCAATTTTTTCTCTTCTACAGAACATTTTCTGGTTTTTCCTTTTTTTGAGCTCCTTAATTCTTTAATTTTCATCCTTAGAGTTTGCAGCAGTTTTAAGTTTCCTTTCATTTTAGCAGCTCTTGAAGCCCTCTGAGGCTTGAGCTTTGGCATTTTCTCCCTCAATTTTTCATGGCTAGTTTGAGTTTCTCTCTCACTATTGAGTTATTTGATTTCAAATTAGTTGTTTTTTTTTCCATTCATGTCTCAGAAGGTTCCCAGTGGTTTCAAGCACTATGCCCAGTGCAACAGGGTCATTTCTAAGACTGACACCCGTAGCTCGTGTCTCTCATCTCTGGGCCTGGACCACAAGGCCTCTGTGTTCTTTGTTCAAAAATGCAGAAAAGAACCCAGAAAAGCAGAGAGGCCCATGGGAGAAATGTTTTGGTATTCTTAAGTCCCTTTGGCATTGGAAGCACTGGTCCCCATGGCTGAGTCAACTAGTGCTTTTTTTTTCATAGGGTAGCAAACAAAATGATACACATTAGAAGACCCAACATGGCTAGTGTTTCAGTGAGTATATGCTTTCCTCAGGGGTCTATTGGCACGCTGGAGAGAACAAGAAAAACTTGAAATCCCAATGTGTGTATTAATAGAAAATCTTAATATATAATCGGACCAAAAACTCAGATCAACATCAATCTGTGGCGTGCCGAAAGAAATCTACCTGAACCAGAAATGGTTTTCAAGGGAGGCAATGCAGAGGAACTGAAAGAGATTTCGGTAATCCTGGAAGACGTACTGATCCAAATCAATAAATTTAAACAGTGATAAATTATCTGGACTGGATGGTATACATCACAGGGTACTGAAAGAACTCAAAAATGAAATTGCCGATCTGCTGTTAGTGATCATATAACCTGAAAATTAGAGGGTAGTCAATGTTATGCTAATTTTTAAAAATGGTTCCAGGGGAGAACTGGGAAATTACAGACCTGTAAGTCTGACTTCAGTGCTGGCCAAAATAGTGGAAATTATGAAAACTAAATTATGAAGTGAATCAATTTTTCATCCTTTCAAAAAGTACAGAAACCAGGGGACACTCAATGAAATTACATGGAAATACTTTTAAAACAAATAGAAAATATTTTTTAAATCAAAGAATAGTTAAGCTCTGGAACTCATTGCCAGAGGATGTGGTAACAGCAGTTTGTGTAGCTGTGTTTAAGAAAGGTTTGGACAAGTTCTTGGATGAAAAGTCTCTATAGTCTGCTATTGAGATTGGCATGTGTGAAGCTACTTATTGCCCTGGATTGGAAGTTTGGAATGTTGCTAATGTTTGGGTTTCTGCCAGGTACTTGTGACCTGGATTACCGGTAACTACTGTTGGAAACAGGAAACTGGGCTAAATGGACCATCAGTCTGATCCATCATGGCTGCTATTATGTTCTTTTGACCCTTCCTAACCATGACACTGGTAAATTTCCTCATCTCTCCAAGTCCTCTCAAATTATCTTTAAAAGAGTTGAATAGTTAACCTCATAGAGCGATTAGAGGTCTGCTGTAAGATTAACTCCTAAGTATCACAAATGTTTAGATGCTCATTTAAAGGGGCATTAGAGTTGCAACATTGTCCTGTTTCCTGCATCTCTCCATATCATCCATGCCCATTTCAGGTCTGGCCTATGACCTCCCCCTCCCCCACCACTGCTCTGGAAACACTGTAGCAGATTGTGGCAGAGGCAGCATCTGAAGGCTGCCCTCTGTCTGGCAGGACCTTTTCTTTTCTGTGACCTGCCTCACCAACACAATCCTCTGAAAATTTAACAGATCATGGTCTACCACATCTGCAGCCCTATTTGCGTTTGTCTTCTATGGTCCCGCTCCCAGCACTTCAGCTATGAACACAGAACAGAAATATTTGTTAAGCAATTCAACCTTATCAACTTCTATAAACTCTTATTTCTCCCCTTCCATCTTTGAGTCTCACAATGCTACTTTTACACTTATTCATAGATAAAAAATATCTTCCCCCCCCCCCCAATTTTACTGTGTTGGCTATTTTTTTTTCCATTTGCATCTTTGCTTTCCTGACTACTTGACCAGCCTCTCTTAACTTTTCCAAATATTTTTGACTATCTGACTCTTTCTGCGATCTTTTGCAGTATATGAAAGCTAATCTCTTTTTCCTTACCTTCTCAGCTACTACTTTTGAGAACCAAACGGCCTTCTTTTCCTCTTACATGTACTTACTTTCCTTACAAAATAGTTTGTTGCCCTTACAATGGCTCTTTTCGGTTTTGCTTTCCTACTTCTTCCAGATGTTCCCATCCAGACTAGAGAGTGATGCAGGGACAAAGATTTATCCTCGTTCTCTCACCTTCCCTACAGTGAAGCACATTTTGCATCCCCAACTCCTCACCGTCCCTGCATTTTTCATTCCCGCCTCTTCACCATCCCAGCAGTCTAAAGTTCCACCCTCCCACCCCCCCCACCCCCCGCATCTCCTCACTGAAAGCAGAAAGATGATTTTATGGGTCTAAGGCATTGTAAATAAACATTTTAAGCCTATAGTGGGGGGTTTTCTAATTTATTTTGATTGACAGAACATCAATAAAAGTACATGCTGAGTTTTCAAATCACAAATAAAAGAAAATTTACACATGGCCTCTTTAGCTAACCTGAGGTATTCCCCTCCCCAAAGAAAACTAAAAAGACCAATGAATCTTTATCGGAAAATATATGTTCATTTTTTTCAAACCATGAACAAATAGTAAATCAACCACTATCTCCATGTTTAATTGAGTCTGTCGATCCTCAATTGTATGACCAGCAAATGAGAAGACATGTTCAGAGCTGGAACAGCCAAGCTAATTTTGGCAAAATATGAAAGCTTTGGCCAAACATCAGATCTCATATGCTAATAGATTAACAAGTCATCTGAAGAATTTGTGGAAGCCAAATACAAGTCCGATTCATCAGATTCAGGCTCCACAGAAGCAACAAACAAGTCACTAAGAAAATCAGCATTTGACTTCGGGTTTTTTGAAGAAGATGGTCCAACTTCATCAGTAGTTGAGTTGTCGTCCATCAAATCAGTCTTAAGATGATCAGGAATGTCAGAGTGCTTCTTATGGGTGCCCTTAATAGCAGCCTCTCACTTCTCAGGTTGCATGAGGCTAGTAGTATGCTTTAAAACAGGGATCCATAAGAGCAGTCATATAATGAAATTCATACAAAGGGAAATGGCTGTCACAAAATGACTTAGTTTCAATTTAAGATGCCAAATTAGTTTAACTTCATCACCAAAAATTAAGACTTTTTGCCAGCTTTACATGAATAGCGACTATTGGATGCAGTGTTGGTGTCTGATCAGATGAAACGAGTCTTGTTGCTTCTTCAAATGGTGCAAGTACCGTAATTACATCTGAAAGAAGGTCCTCATTAACATCAAAGAGAAGCTTGGTAAGTGCAGTCTTTTGTACTGTCGGCGAGTAAACTCAAGTGTTCCAGATTGAGACAGATTTTAGCATTGTTGGTGTACTGTTCCATCTGGTAGAAACAACCTGCTTTAATACTGTTTCCAATTTGTGTTGTATACAGGTGCACTTAACCCTAGTGACAGTTTCTTTGCAAGTTGTAATCAGCTCAATAACTGGTCAAAATGGTGAACTATCTGCAATATGCTTAAAATCCAATGCATGAGACAACCAAATTTATATTGTGCCCAGTACATGGGAGCCAGACCTGGTTGTGAAATGCAGCCTTTACATTTGCTCTATTGTCTGTAACAAAAGAATTGTTTTGACGTTCCACATCAAAATCACTCCTATTTTATGTATGACTGACTTGATGTTGTCAGCCGTCTTTACTTCCTCCATGTATTTCATAATCAAGATGGTTGCTGAAAGTTCCCAGTTTTGAATTTTTATAATGTATAGTTACAGTAATATAGCTGGTGTTGGTCATTTCATTGGTCCACAAATCTGTTGTTAACTGCTGAGTCCAGACAATTGCTCCTTTAGCTTATTGTCATTGTCGGCCAAGATGGATAAATGATGAGATGCAGTTCAAGCGCTGGGAAGGACATCATCAATTAACACATTTTCATATTTTACCCCTAATGAAATCAACTTTGATGCCAAAACTTTAAAACCTGTGCCTTCGATAAGGTGAATGGCCTAATATCTGTGCTGCACATTTCAGCATAGGCATTAACAATAGCATTCTTAGCTGAAGTGGAAGGCTTCAGTCAATCTGCCACGTTTTGAAAGCCTGGCATTGAAGTAATGATTTGTATTCATTCGATCTTGTTCTTTTGTACGCGGCATGACTTCAGATTAGCTTTCAGACCACTTGTGCCATCCCCTGACTTCCACTTCAGCATGGCACTGCACACCGACCGCATGATAGCAAACTTTGCCATCAATGTTGATCTTTTCATAATGAAGCCACACATTGCTTTGGCCTTCACATTTTGTAAATGAGATGCGTTCACTTTTGAAATGCAGTAGTTTTTCGATATCACTTTTTTGTTTGTTTTAATATTTGCCTGCTCCATGGTCAGTATTCCAATGCACAAGGAGAACTAAAACACGTTGGTGAGAATGCATTTTACAAAATTATATGAAGAAATGGGCTGAAAGTCATCAACAAGAGAAGCATGTCACATCTTTTCTCAGCTTTGAAAACACCTACATGATTGAGTGAAATAACAACAGGTTGTTGAACAGGTTTTGTTCCAGGCAGTAATTTCAGAAGACCTATAAGCATAACTGTTCATTATATGATGAGTTAAGTTCAATGGCATAGGAAATATTAAGATTTCAGATCTTTTGAGTAACAACAATGGCTCATAATAAAATTAAGTCAAAATCAGAACATGCATCACAATAACTCAACATTTATAATTGGATTTGAAGGGGAATGTTCAGTAAATGATGTCCACAAATCCATCTTTCAAACAACTCATGCACCTGAAACAAATTATGATCAGCTAGTTCAAATAAGATAAAATGATCCAGGGTAAATTGTGTGTCAGTTCTAGATAGGATAATTGTGAGAGCCCCTCACAGTATAGAATAACCACAAATTAAAAATAGAAACAGATAGAAAAATATTAAATTGAATCCCCAAGAAGCCATAATGCAACACCAGAGAAAGAGAAAAAGTGATATCCCCCTGTATTATGCAAAATATGAAGTCGCGGCAGCCATTTTGAAACTCTTCAGACCACAGGTGCTCCCCTATGACATAAGGAGAGCACCTATGACAAAAGGAAGAGCACTGAAGTTTGTGTTTCAATTCTATGGAGCTGCTTTTCATTGAAGCTGGGCATAGTCCGTCTTTGCTTCTGAATCAGATAAGTGCTGGTTTACTACACTAATGCATGGTGGTTGATAAGCATAAGATGATCATAAGGGACGAAGAGATGATATGATGTCCCAAATATGTTTTCTAAGCGGCACTGCTGCAGGAAATACGGACACTGAACACTCTACAAAACTATAACACATATCATATATTGGTGTATTTATTTAGTCTAAATATTTGTGCTGGTTGACTCTATTGTGAAGTTTGTATTAAATCCAGGATAGAGCTATTTAAAATTGATTTATTCCTTGGAATTTTGAGTTCTTTAACATATAACACCACTCCCCCTCCTTTCTTCCTACCCTGTCTTTCCTGAACAGTTTATAGCCCACTATAACTATATCCTAGTCATGGTTCTCCATGAACCAGATCACTGTGATTTGTCACTAAATCCAACTCAGCCTCTTCCATCACATCTTCTAGATCCAGAACCTTTTTTCCCATACTTCAAGCATTAGTATATACTGCTTTCCAGTCATTGTCCCCTTTTCCCATTTGTGTAGAGGTATTTAGTGATTCATTTATCTGAGGGCTTATACTTATTTGGGGGCTTTGAACACCCTGTCACCAACAATTCTGCTTAAAACCCTTTTCAGTAGGCTAGCCATTCTGCTGTTGAAGACACTTCTTCTCTTCTTTGATAGATAGAAACAGAAACATGACGGCAGATAAAGGCCAAATGGCCCATCTAGTCTGCCCTTCCACAGTAACCATTATCTCTTTCTCTCTCTCCGAGAGATCCCAAGTGCCTATCCCAGGCCCTCTTGAATTCAGACACCATCCCTGCTCAGCAGCCCTTGGAGAATCATCCTTTGGTCAAGGAAGTCAAAACGATCTCAACACCACCATCCATGCAGTCACACATTCATCTTCAGCATGCGAGCTTCTCTGCCCTGGCCTTTACCCTTGATAGAGAGGATTGATGAGAATACCACCTGCTCCCCTGACTGCTTCACCTTCTCTCCCAGAGCCACAAAGTCACTTTTGATACATTTGGAGGGGTACCTAGCAGTATCATTAATGCCAGCATGGATGAGCAGCGTCAAATAATAGTCATTAGGCTTGATGAGTGTCAGCAAGTTCTCCTTAACATCTTGGATTTTGGCGCCAGGCAGACAGTATACCTCCCATGACATCATGTCTGGTGTGCAGATAGATGTCTCTGTACCCTTCAGAAGAGAATCACCAACCACTACTACCTTACACCCCGTAGGGGTCACGGATCTAGCAACTTTGGGGATTTCGAGCTTTGGTCCTTCCTCTACCTGGGATGCTCTCATTTCCTCCTCTTCCAGAGTTGCACACTGGTTCTTCATTTCAAGGGCAGGTGGAGTCACAATGTCAATCCTGCAGGATTCTGTAATCTGAGTCCAGATGGCCTCTTCTTTCCCTACTGCTGGAAATCTTTGATGCCTCATGAAGCAATTGATGTATTCTCACAGATGCTTCTCAGTTTTGCCACCTCCAATCTCAGTTCCTTTACTTCCTTCATGAGGGATTCAAGCTGAAGACAGCTTGCACATGGAACTACTCCCTTTGCTTGGGTAACATTTTCTGTCTGCATAGAGACAGAAGCTGTAACCTGGGCAACAGCTTTGATGATACAATGTTTCCCAGCCATACTGTGGTTGCAGAAGTACTTGCACCTAATGAAAATTTCCAATTGAAAATTTATTTCCTGTATCTCAAGTATTTTTAGGTGATCTTATAGTTTTGTTAATCTTGTCCCATTTGTTCTCGTCTCCCTTGGGCTCTTGTACTTATTCTTAAACTGCTGAATCTGATCTTTTAGCCTCTCTTGCTTACATATTCTTCTTTTCTTTTTTTTTCACTCCTGCTACTATCAGATGTCTTCATATCTCTGCCTTGAGACATTCATATACCCATCCAGAAAGTGTTTCCCATTTGTATTATGCTCCAAATATTGCTCAATCACTTGCTTAATTTGGGTTTTCACATTTATATCAGGAGGCTATCATTAAGTAGCCAGTGTTTAAAATCTCCCCCAAATCTTATTGATATGTGATCAGATCAAATAACTTGACTCTATATTGAGATCCCCCATACCCCCTTCCCCACACACATACACACACATTTACTAAGGGTCATCAACAAGTGAGATATCAATCTCATGGATGTTTCCACATACAAATAGCTTGCAAATTAAAATGTGACATAAATTTGTTCAAGCCCTCTTTGTTCCTCTGGTCCCATCTCCTGGTCCTGTGGGAGTTGTTAAGGCAAGATCAGGTATCACATTCTAAAATCCCCTAATTAGAATTCCCACTGTTATCTTGGAAAATTAAATGTATCATAGCTCTTAAGATACTGACGCATGCTTTGGTTTTGAATTGACAGGATTACTGCAACTCTGTGCTGGCTGGTTTACCTCAATACACACTGATATCTACAACTACTCCAGAATACTGTGGTGAAAGTGCTTTTTAATGACCAATCGTTATGATCACGACTCCTTTTTTAATTGACCATGAACAAGCAACTTGGAGCCTTTTCAGGCCATTCAACTCAATTTGAATATCAACTGGTCTGTTTATAGAATAATGTGAGTTATGTGTGTATGAACAAGATGCACACGTTTAGATGTATATCTAAATGGACAGAGAGATGCACTGACACAGGTGAGCTCATTTGATATGAAACATGCTTAAAAAGTAAAGAGGATTCTCCTATGGCCAAAATCCCTGCCAGCGCTGACAGTATTCAAAACTGATCCTGTTCTCCCAGGCTTTCTCCTGTCCCTTGCCCTCTTAGTCAATTTATAATCTTTCCTTGGGACCTCCAATACCTTAGGTACAAACTTAGCTAATAAGCATTCTAAAGATAAGGATCCTTCCTCTCCACCCTGAATCCTTATTTGGAAATTGAGAAGACTATGACATAGAACTGAATTCTTGATATTGATCAATTAAAAAGGATCATGTGATGATAACAATTGGACATTATAAAGCTACCCTCTCTTTTGGTGGTGTACTTGTTAAGTTTGTGCTTTTATAAATCATTGTAAAAAAAAATGTGAAGTTTTATATGTTTTTAGCATTTTGTCTATCCCATTATGAGGAGGTTTACTGCTATTTTTATGTTATTTATATATATGTTCTCATGTTAATTTAAATAGTTATCCTTTATGCATATATCTATATTAACATTAACTGTACAAATGCTTACAATATTCATCTCCTGAAGCAACCGTTGGGCAATCTAGTGTTAAAAGTGGCAAATAAAGACTATGTTTTTTATATGGTCTGCGACTCTTCTGTTCTCCATATTGGATTTCCTGAACCATTTGCCTTATTTTCTTAACCATTTTTAACATGGCAGTAATTTGCATTATCACTGAATACTGTATCCTACAGACAATGTTTTGTGAAAAGCTCATAATAGAAGTTGTACAGTGAGCTGCTCTACCACATGACTTTTTGCATCAAACCCTCTGGTAGGACTGTAATACAGTTGTTTACATATTTAAACAGGAAGAGAACCTCTTTCAGAGGGTCTTTTACGAAAAATCAGTGCATTTTATCTATAGTAGGGCCCATAAGAATAAAATGGGTCCTGTGACATATAAAGTGCACTAATCTTTAGTAAAAAAAAACAAAAAACAACAAAACTCCCTTATTGAAGCCCCCCTCACATACTTTAATAAAAAATCTACAGATGATACATCGTCTGTAAACCATATAAATATGCATGCAGCCTGATGGAATGTAGAAGGCAAATATTGTAGTGCCCTGATATGTTGTGTGTGTGCAAACTTTCAGCTGGCAATGAACTGTTTAAATGTAGTTCTTATCAACACTTGACTCCAAGGAGTGCCCATGGGGGCGGGGGGAAGAGAAAGAGAGGCACCAGTGTGTGGTGGTGGAGAGGCAGTAAGGAAAAAGAGATGCTGGGCCATCACCGATAAACTGAACACATTTTTTGTGTCTGTATTTACCAGAGAGGATATACACAACATACCAGAACCTGACAGGCTATATGCTGGAGGCGAAGACGGGAAACTGACAAGGTTGACAGTCAGTCTAGAAGAAGTATGCAGGCAGATTGAAAGGCTTAAGAGCGATAAATCCCCGGGACCAGATGGCATCCATCCGAGGGTCATTAAGGAGCTGAAAGGGATTATAGCGAGGGTCATTAAGGAGCTGAAAGGGACAATAGCTGAACTGCTTCAGCTAATAACCAATCTGTTAATCAGATCGGGAAGGATTCCGGAAGACTGGAAGGTGGCGAATGTTACGCCGATCTTCAAAAATGGTTCAAGGGGAGATCCGGGAAACTACAGACTGGTGAGTCTGACCTCGGTACTGGGAAAGATGGTAGAGGCACTGATAAAGGACCGCATCATTGATCACCTTGGCGGACACAATCTGATGAGGACCAGTCAGTATGGCTTCAGCAAAGGACGATCTTGCTTGACGAACTTGCTGCACTTTGAGGGGGTAAACAGGCAGTTAGACAAGGGTGACCGGGTCGACATTGTATATCTGGATTTTCAGAAGGCGTTGGACAAGGTTCCGCATGAACGACTACTTTGAAAAATTGAGAGCCATGGAATAGAGGGTGAAATACTCATGTGGATTAAAAACTGGCTAGCGGATAGGAAACAGAGAGTGGGGGTAATTGGACAATACTCGGACTGGAAAGAGTGTCACCAG
Source organism: Geotrypetes seraphini (assembly GCF_902459505.1). Classification (NCBI taxonomy): domain Eukaryota; kingdom Metazoa; phylum Chordata; class Amphibia; order Gymnophiona; family Dermophiidae; genus Geotrypetes; species Geotrypetes seraphini. Next base: position 69,086,375 of record NC_047090.1, on the reverse strand, counting down.
TGGGGTGACCCGTGCTCTTCAACATATTCATAAACGATCTGGAAATGGGTACGATGAGCGAGGTGATTAAATTTGCAGATGATACAAAGTTATTCAGAGTAGTGAAGACGCAGGGGGATTGTGAAGATCTGCAACGTGACATGACCACGCTCGAGAAGTGGGCAGTGACATGACAAACGAGGTTCAACGTTGATATGTGTAAGGTAATGCATGTCAGTATCAAAAATCCCATACATGAATACAAGATGTCCGGGGTGGTACTTGGAGAGACCCCCCCAGGAAAGAGACCTGGGAGTACTGGTTGACAAGTCAATGAAGCCGTCTGCGCAATGTGCGGTGGCAGCAAAAAGGGCGAACAGAATGCAAGGAATGATTAAGAAGGGGATCATGAACAGATCAGAGAAGGTTATCATGCCGCTGTACCGGGTCATGGTATGCCCTCACCTGGAATATTGCGTCCAGTACTGGTCGCCATACATGAAGAAGGACTACTCGAAAGGGTCCAGAGAAGAGCGACTAAAATGGTTAAGGGGTTGGAGGAGTTGCTGTACAGTGAGAGATTAGGGAAGCTGGGCCTATACTTCCTTGAAAAGAGGAGATTGAGAGGAGACATGATCTAAACATTCAAGATAATGAAGGGAATAGACTTAGTAGATAAAGATAGGTTGTTCACCCTCTCCAAGGTAGAGAGAACGAGAGGCCACTCTTTTAAGTTAAAAGGGGATAGATTCCGTACAAACTTAAGGAAGTTCTTCTTCACCCAGAGAGTGGTAGAGAACTGGAATGCTCTTCCGGAATCTGTTATAAGGGAAAACACCTCCAGGGATTCAAGTCAAGGTTGGACAAGTTCCTGCTGAACCAGAACGAACGCAGGTAGGGCTGATCTCGGTTAGGACACAGGTCTTTGATCTGGGGTGCCGCCGCGTGAGCGGACTGCTGGGCGCGATGAAACACTGGTCTGACCCAGCATTGGCAATTCTTATGTTCTTATGAGGAGATGGGACAGTTAAGGAAAAGGTGCTCCCCCCTCAACAGGCCTTCACATGCTGCAGTGGGGATCAGGTCAGAGATGGCCTGAAAGCTGCCATACTGGCCAGTGGGGCCAAGGTTTGCCATTTGATCTGCCCTGTAAAGCAGGAAAGATCCACAGTCTGTACCTTGAGTGAACCCACTGCAAGGCCTTTATCAAGCCCTTGCTGAAGAAAGGCTAAAACCTTGGTAATTGGAGACTTGGTTGGATCTGTGCGTCTGACTGCACCAGCTCTGGAAACACTTCCACGCCTTCATATAGGCTGCCAAAGTGGACTGCTTCTTAGACCCTCCAGAGCAATGGGGCTTTGTGAGAGGAATCCCGGGTGACAGGAAAGCCTGAGCCCCTTGCCTCTCTGTAGATGCATTCAATCTGCGTACCATGGCTGTCTCAGCCAGTCTGGGGCAACCAAAATTACTCGCCTCTTCTGGGTCCTTATCCTTTGGAGGACTCTTCCTGTCATCGGCCATGGGGGATACACATATAACAGAAGCTCTGCTTGAGGCCAGAGCTGGACAGAGCATCTGGGCTGTTGCTTCCTGGCTCCTATCTTTGACTGAAGAACTGAATGGCTGAGTGGTTGATGTACCACTGTGACATTGTTCGAGAAGACACGGATTGCTTTGCCATCCGAGATGCTTTCCAGTGCCCAAAGGGCTAACATGATTGCTCTTAGTTCCAAACGGTTGACTAACCAACCTCTCTGCTAGGGGTGACCACTGGCCCTGCAATAGGAACCCTTGGTAATGGGCTTCCCAGCCGAAGAGGTTGGTATCTGTCATCAAGATCTCCCACGTGGAAATGCATAGAAGCATTTCCCAGGATAGAGACTGTGGCTTCAGCCTCTAGTCCAGACTGCACAGAGCTGTGTTTGTCTGAGATAGCACTAAGTCTAGTCATCCAACTCTGGGGAGCACTAGAACAGAAATATCGTGTAGAGGGCTTAAATGCACTTTTGCCCAGGGTACTACATCTACCGATGCCACCATGGTCCCCAGCAACTGAAGATAATGCCATGCTGTCAGAGCTGGCCTGTCCTTTATTGCCAGAATCTGATGCCTGAGCTTTGATCTGTGCATTTCCGGGAGAAAGACCAAGTTCCATTCTGTATCGAATAGTGTTTCTAGGTATCCCAAGGATTGTATCTTGAGTTTATCACCTAGCCTAGGCTCTGCAAAAGCTGGACCACATGGGCCACCATTGCTTTTTCCTCTGTTTCAGATGGTGCCCCTTTTAGACAATCATCCAAGTAAGGGTGCATCTGTATCCCCGTCTTGTAGAGGTGTGTCGCGATCACAACCATTATTTTGGTGAAGGTGTGTGTCTCAGATAGTGCCCTTACTAGACAATCATCCAAGTAAGGGTGCATCTGTATCCCCTTCTTGTAGAGGTGTGTCACTATCACAACCATTATTTTGGTGAAGGTGTGTGGTGCTGAAGCTAGTCCAAACAGAAGATCAGAGGAATGGAGATGATGTTCTACAGCACAACATGGAACCTCAATAACTTTCTGTGAGGTGGGAAGATGGGAATATACAGATAAACCTCCATTAGATCCAGGAAGGCAAGGAATTCCCCGGCACCACCAATATAATGACCGACCAGACCGTTTCCATGCAGAAGTAATGTAATGTAATTTATTTCTTATATACCGCTATAAAAAGAAGTGAGGGATCTTGATGGCTGTATTGACTGACTTCAGAACCAGGATTGGTCTCCAGTCGTCTGAGTGTCTTTTGGGCACAATAAAGTATATTGAGTATCTGCCCAAGCTCCATTCACCTTCCGATATGGCCTCTATGGCTCCTAGAGCTATAAGCCTCTGTACCATCACTAGAACTCTGTCAGCTTTGTCAGGTTTTCCCATAAGAGAATTTACAAAGAAATCTAGAAGGGGTCGAAAGAGTTCTAGCTTGTACCCCTCCTGAATGATGTCCAGCACTCAGCGGTCTAAACAGATCCGCGTCCATGCATGTGAAAACTCTGCAAATCTCCTCCATCCCACTTGAAGAAGGGGGGCTACAGGCCTGGGGTCATTTATGATTTTTGGGGGGCTGCAGTGGAGCAGGATCCAGATGTCTGGGAATGCCTGGCACTCCCGAACTAGAGTTGCGCAGGGACAGAAATCAAACCTGTCCCCACTGGAATCGAATCCGTCCCTGTAAGTAATCTCTTCTGTCTCCACCCATCCCCATAAACTCCAGAAATAGTTATTTCATTTAATTCTGCTACTGAATTAAAGGCTCTGGTAGAAACCCATTTACAAATAAGCAAAGACACTTTATTAATTTGGAAATATTAATCGAGAAGAATACATACTTTGTAAATGGGTCTCTGCCAGATCCTCTAATGCAGGGGTGCCCAAATGGTCGATCGCGATTGACCAGTAGATTACAAAGGCAACGCAAGTTGATCGTGTTGCCTTTGCAATCTTTTTCTCCCTGCTGCTTCCCCGAGCTAGGCCTGGCACGTACAAGCGCTAGACTCACAAGACTTCACCTCTGACGTCAATTCTGACTTTGGAAAGGAAGTTCTGGGCCAGCCAATCACTGCCTGGCTGGCCTGGAACTTCCTCCCCGGCATTAGAATTGACTTCAAAGGTGAAATCTTGTGGGCCCGGCGCTTGTATGCGCCAGGCCTGGCTCGGGGAAGCAGCAGGGAGAACTTGGCGTGGTGGCTTGGGTGGGGGGAGGGTAGGAAAAGAATTGGGGAAGTGGAGAAATCGGCACATTGGCTTGAGGGGGGCAGGAGGAGAGAAAGAAAGGCAGGGGGAGAGAGAAAGAAAGAAAGAGGGGGACAGGGGGAGAGAGAAAGAAAGACAGGCAGGCAGGGGGAGAGAGAAAGAAAGGCAGAAAGAAAGGGGGGGCAGGGGGAGAGAGAAAGAAAGAAATATTGGCTCTACAGAAGAAGGAAGTGCAACCAGAGACTCTGAAATCACCAGTCAAAAAGGTAGGAAAAATGATTTATTTTCAATTTAGTGATCAAAATTGTTAATTATTTGTATTTGGGGTTTTTTTCAGAGGTCAAGGCAGATGACTTTAAAATATGCAATATCACCTCAGTAACAACTATACAAAATTAGACAAATATACCCCTCCCCTTTTACTAAACCGCGATAGCAGTTTTTAGCGCAGGGAGCTGCGCTGAATGTCCCTCGCAGCTCCCGACGCTCATAGGCTCCCTGTGCTAGAAAACACTAGCACAGTTTAGCAGAAGGAGGCCATAATGCAAAATATAGACAGCAGATATAAATTCTCATAACGGACACTTTTCTCTGGGTACAGTGTGCTTTGTGTTTTTTAAAATTTTATTGTTGGTAGATCATTTTGACTTGGTCATTTTAAAAGTAGCTCGCAAGCCAAAAAAGCGTGGGCACCCCTGCTCTAATATAAATACGTCAGCTGATGAGGACCCTCAAACTATGATAGCAAAGGACTTCCTCTGAAAGTGGCCAGGGGTCCCTTTTGCCAAGCTTGGCAGGCAGCAGTAGCGTCCCTGAGTCACAGATGCTGGCACCTCAGTGGCTTAGGGATGCCGCCAGCGACTGCTATGCTTGGTGGAGGGAACTTCAGGTCATCTTTGGAGGAGGTCCTCAGCTGGCAGTGTTTGGGGTTCCCCACCAGTCATAGCAAGGGTCAGCAAGTACTTCAGCACTGGAGAAATAAAACCAGAAATGCATTTCCTTTTAAACACAATACTAAGACATCTGCTGTATACATTTCACAAAGCTAACATATTTCAGTCAATAAATTCCTTTTTTTACCTTGGTTATCTGGAGATTTATTTTTCCATCAAGTTTGTCCCAGTTTCTCTTTTTTCTGCTTTCCTGTCTTCTGCAAATTCTTCTTCAAGTAGTTGCTGCCTATTGGTTTCCCTTACCATGGTCCAGCATTTCTCTCATCTCTCCCTCCCATTGTATAGCATCCTCACTTCTTTCTATCCTGGATCATTCTCCCTCTTTTTCCCCTCCCCATTCCTGCACAGCATTTCTTCCTCTCTCCTCCACCCTCATGTGTAACATGTCTCTCTCTCTCACTGCCCATTATCTGTGTTTCATTCCCTCCCTTGCTGCAAAGGGAATGGGGAAAGAGAGAGAGAGAAGGATCCAAGGTGTACCTCTCCCAACCCCTCTACTGCCACATCCAACATTTGTCCCTCTCTCATCCCCTGGACCATGTGCAGCATCTTTCGCCCCTTTCTACTAGCCCCATGCCCAATATTTCTCTTTCTATCACCCCCTCTCCAGCACAATGCCACATCTCTCCCTCCATTCCCTCCACCACCATGTCCAACATTCCTTCCTCTTGCATCCCTTTCAATCTGTCCTACTGTTCCCTCTTCCCCACGGAATCCAACATTTCTCCCTCTCATCTTTCTCTTCTCCATGCATCTGTACTTCAGTCCTCTCCCTATGCCCAATAATTCTTTTTCTTCCATTCTCCATGTGCACTTTCTTTCACTCACACACATCCATGCCCAACAATTCTCCCTTTCTATTCCCTCCCCCCTCAATATCTCTTTCCCTCCCTCCATCCTATGTCCCAAATTCGTGCCCACTTCCTCTCTCCCTTCTGACCCAAATTCATGCCCTCTCTTACTTCTTTGTCAAAACCACACTCTCTCTCTCCCTTTTGTATCCTAACTTTGTGCCTCCTCTCTTTCCCTTCCTTGGCCCAATGCACACGCTCGATCACTCGCTCCTTTCTGTGGCCCAACTACTTCTGTGCCCCCCTCCCCCTCGGCAGCTTCGGTACAAAGTCCCACCCGTCCCTGTGAGGAATCCCTCCGTTCCCACCCGTCCCCGTGAGGAATCCCCTCCATCCCCACCTGTCCCTATAAACTACAGAAATAGTTATTTCATTTAATTATGCTACTGAATTAAAGGCTCTGGTAGAAACCCATTTACAAATAAGCAAAAAGACTATTGATTTGGAAATATTAATTGGGAAGAATACATACCAGAGCCTCTAATATTTATAAATTTTTATCAACACAACTAATATACTACTTTATCCTAAAGAAAAAAAAAAAAAAAAGAAATATAATTTTTTTTCCTACCTTTGTTGCCTGGTTTCTGCTTTCCTCATGTTCTCATTCAATTCCTTCCATCCACTATCTCTCTTCTCTCTGTGTCTTCCATTTGCTCTGTTACTGTGCCTCTCCCTTTCTCCCTCCTTCCAAATTGGTCTGGCACCCATCTTTTTCCCTCCGCTCCCCCCATAGTCTGGCATCTCTGTCTTCTTCCCTGCCAGCGTCTTCTCCCCACTCTCTCTTCCCCATTTCCTTTCAGCGTCCTTCTCCTCCCCCCATCTTCCCTATGTCCTGTCAGCGTCCTTCTCCCCCCTCTGTCTCCCCTATGTGTTTTCAGTGCCCTTCTCCCCTCCTCTGTCTTCCCCTTGTACTTTCAGTGTCCTTCTGCCCCCCTCTGTCTTCCCCATGTCCTTTCAGCGTCCTTCTCCACCCTTTTGTCTTCCCCAGTGCTTTCAGCGTCCTTCTCCCCCCTCAGTTTTACCTTAAGCGTCTTTTCCTCTCCACTCCACCTTTCCTCCCTTTCTCCCTCCCTGCCCCTTACCTTTGTGGCGCTTCCCCGGCCGACTGACAACAGAACAGGCCCGGTCCGACAAACCTCCCTGCCCTGTAGCCACGAATCTAAATTACCTTCTTACAGCAGCTGGAGTATTGAAGCTGCTGTAAGAAAGTAATTTAGATTTGCGGCTACAGGGCAGGGAGGTTTGTCGGATCGGGCCTGTAGTCGGTCGGTTGGAGGAAGTGCCACAAAGGTAAGGGGACCTGGCCGGCTGTGCACCCCCCTCCCTATGGCTGCACCCGGGGCGGACCACCCTCCCCTCCCCCCCTTGGTACGCCACTGCCGATTGCAGCACACAGCCGATCGGAACGGAAGTCTTCCCGATGTCAGCGCTGACATCGTGGAAGACTTCCGTTCCAATCGGCTGTGTACTGCGGCAGGCAGGTAGGGAGAAGACGAGCCTCGCATCCAACCCCGCAGGAACCCCGCGACCCTCGGAGGCGTCCCCAAGGGATCCCCGCGACCCTAGGGGGCATCCCCACGGGATCCCCGTGACCCTAGGGGGTGTCCCCACGGGATCCCCGCGACCCAAAGGGGGAACCCGTGGGATCCCCGCGGGTCCTGCGGGATTCCCGTCGTCCCCATTCCCATGCAGTTCTCTACTTTTTACCCTTACCTATTATTTTTTCCCTTTTACTGTGCTCTTTTCCTCAAAGATTGTAGTTTTTGCCTTTCTTCTCCAACTGTGTGAAGTTAGTCCATAAGTTCTGTTTTATTATGTGATTTATTAACCTATTCTGTTTTTGTTTAGTACCCCTAATTTTAACTTGTTTTATATAATTTTTTACATTGTACATCGCTTATAAATTTGATTAAGTGGTATAAATTTTTTTTAATAAACCTGAAACTTGAAGAGGTGAATCCCAAAGCTCCAGCCCCCCTCTGATGTGCTGTGCTGCATGTGGAGCAGTAACCCCCCCCCCCCCTCTCCCTTGGACAGTCATCCGCAGCAAATCTGGCATGAATCCAAAGGATCTCCAACTAAGGAGACCATATATGGCCTTTTTTAAATGAGTGGTTTTGAGGCAGAAAGTGTCTTTTAAAATCAGATGGCCACCGCAATAGCGATTTTAGCACCTTAAACAGCCCATGGAGGCACAAATGAAACACCAAAAATTCAGGGAAGGGGTTTTTGGAGGTTGGGAACTATGTTCCTAGCCTCAGAAACCTTAAAATCAACTTTTAAGGACCTCCCCTGATTTTCCCATAGCCTTGTAACAGACTTACTGTGCTATGCTGGATGCTGGGAGCTTCTCACAGAGAACCTCTAGTCAGAAGTATGAGAAGATTTCTTCCTTGGACAAGTCTGACAAAGGAAAACTAGCTTGTTTCTTCGGACAGCCATCCAGTTTCCCCTTGGGACCAGACTCTCAGACTCTCACCAGAGCCTGCACAACATTGAAGAGAAGGAATCAAGTTGGCCCTGATCCTGGTACAAAAATGCCATGGAAGTCATACAGTCTGCGCTCAAGCCCAGTGCGGATGAAACCTGGGGTGAGCCTACTTCCAAGGGAATGATCTCTGAGCCTCCGGACTGTTAATGCAGGCCAGCCAAATAGGAATCATGCAAAGCATGTGTCTGTGGACTACAGACCTCTTCCTGAGAGTCTGTATCTTCTCTCATCCAGAGATGTCTTGTGGGAACAGACAGCCTCTACAGCACTAAAAAACCTCACTAATGGGAAAAGAAATTCTGAAACATAAAGAAAATAAACGAGTAGAGAGTAAGACTGAGGAAATCTAGCACAGCCCAGAGTGAGAGGAGGAGCAGAAGACCGCTAAGCTGAGACTTCACAGTAAAGGATGGTAAATACCCATTGGTCTCAAGACTGACATTCCTGTTGCACAAGAAAAATATGGTAATGGAAGTAAGCTGAAGATGGAAGAAATAGAAGTTACTGAGAGAAGATGGAAATTTGATAGATAGTAAAGAGAAGAGAGGGTGAAATTTGATTAGATTAAGGTAGAAAATAAAAAAGGGAGGAAAGAGCTAAATAGATCTAAATTTCATCAGCATTTGTAGTGAGGAAATGGACTATGACAAGAGAGAAGACAAAATGGACAGCAGCCATTTCAAGGAGAATTTGCAGAAGATGGGAAAGTGAAAAAATAAAACTGGAACCAACTTGATAGAAAAATAAACATCCAGAAAACAAAGGTAATAAAAGCATTTTATTTTAAATTGACTGAAATTTATTGCCATAGCTAGTAGGGATCCCCAAGCACCGTCAGCTGAGCTCCTCTAAAGGTAGATGGAACTCTTTTCTACCAAGCTTGGCAGTATCCTTGAGCCACTAAGGTACCAGCATTCGTGGCCAAGGGCCATTGCTGCTGCCTACCATGCTTGGTAAAATAGAGTTTTTGCCACCTTCAGAGGAAGTTTTCAGCTGAGAGAGCTTGAGGATACTCATCAGTTAGAGTATTTATGTGACACCCCCTCTCCCCCTGTAAAATGCCTCTGCCGTAAAAGCAGTGGTGGTAAATTTTTCAGATGGTCACTGAACTTTGACTATGGCTAGACAAGACTTGTGGGAGGAGTAGGAAGTCCCCTTTTCCTGCTGGGAGAAAGGAGAACAATCCTGGCTTTCTGGTGATCTCAAGCTCCCACCAGATTCTGTGTACTGAGGAAAGCTCCCAGATTGATTTCAGGAAGTGGACAGACAACGCTCTTATTTTTTTGTGTCCTTTACTCCTGCAAAAGTCCTATATACAGAAGGAGACTCCTGTCATACCCAAGAGGAGGACAGATATTGAATACAAAAGGAGACTAAACCACTCTCAGACTTGGTTGATCCTAAATTCCCCTGCCAAGCCTGAGTAAAAGACGGGGACTCTACTTGCTGGGTTGTTGGGACAGAGAAGACATATTTGTGAAAGATGAAACTATTCGAACTTGTTCAATTTGTTCCTGTTACCTCTTGGTTCCTATCTGTTCTTTATCCCAAGGACAGGGGTGATTGATTGGAGCACCAGGATCTGCATTTCCTCTGACCTACTGCATTTGTCCAGCCATGGCCTACACCCAACTCTGGAGGAATTGTGAGTGGCAGTAATTGAGTCTGATTTTAGCTTATTATGAATCCTGGTGTGGAGCAGGTGACCCTCCCCCCTTACCCTGAAGAGCTGGCTGAAGCCTGACGTTTGGCACGGGCAGACAGGATGCCAGGGCTACATGTACATTAGAAGCTCTGACAGACCTATTTACAAAGTATGTAGTTTCCCAATTAATATTTCCAAATTAATAAAGTGCCTTTGCTAGAGAGCATGAGAGATGAAAAGGTAGGTAGAAGAAAAAGAAGGAAAAGAGTGAAATTTGAGTGGATGGAGATGCAGGAAGAGCTAAAAAGGAAAGATCAGTATATCGAAGACAGGTGTAGAGAGGGAATGAAACAAGACAGGAAAGAGGAAACAGACATGGACAGCAACCATTGGTTAGGGAATGTATTAGAAGACACAGGAAAGTAGAAGATGCATACACCTAAGAGGAAGACTGTTATTTTTGTTTTATCAAACTTATGGTCCAGGACACCTAGAGTAAAGCTTATGACAGAAAAGGGTCATAAGATGAATATATTGCAGAAACAAGAACATTAGCAGTCTTCAAAAACCTTCCACAAACCCAATAACTGGCCACAGCAGGGATAGAGGTCTGAAATAGTTGGAAAGACAAAATATCATGATCCATCTATAACAGAGGTGTCAAAGTCCCTCCTTGAGGGCTGCAATCCAGTCGGGTTTTCAGGATTTCCCCAATTAATATGCATGACATCTATTAGCATACAATGAAAGCAGTGCATGCAAATAGATCTCATGCATATTCATTAGAGAAATCCTGAAAACCCAACTGGATTGCAGCCCTCGAGGGACTTTGACACCCCTGATCTATAAGATGTCTAAAGAAAAGACCTTCTTAGATGCTTTTTTGCATCGATTAGCATCTACAAACCCACAAAGATGATCCGGGGGAGGGGGGAGTGTATATCCTTGTAAAGCAGCGGTCTCAAACTTACGGCCCACCAAGTACTATTTTGAGGCCTTTGGTATGTTTATCATAATCACAAAAGTAAAATAAAACAGTTTCTTGATCATGTCTCTTTAGCTATAAATTATAATATTATTATTAAGACTTAGCCAAAAGGAAAGATTTATAGACTATAAAGAGTTTTACCTCATGCAAAATTGTTATTTAATAAGACATTAACTATTTTTTTTCTGAGCTCTCCAAGTACCTACAAATCCAAAATGTGGCCCTGCAAAGGGGTTGAGACCACTGCTGTAAAGGATAAATTAGAGGTAAGTGACTGTATGAGGAATGAAGGTCCAAAGACTATGCAGACCTTATGACAAAGGGTGGAAATATTTGACTTCACAATTATACAGCTTTGAAAACTAATAAAGAAGATTTTTCTTTGGTGTGGGTAGTACAAGCATTTCTTTTATAATCATAGCAGTATCTTGGAACAGCAATGAGTTCTACAGAAAAACTGTAGTGAAAGCAGTTCCACTGTGACTGATTTTCTCTTTCTCTTAGTTTTTTTTTCTTTAGAATTTGGTTTGTCTCTATAACTATCCATATTGTAGTTCCTTTCATTTCTATGAATATTTTCTTTTTTGTAAACCGATTTGATCTGTTTATCAGCTAAGGTGGTCTGACAAACCCAAACCCCTGGCTGTGAAGAGAACAGGGACAGGGCCACAGAGGAGAGATGCTAAACAAGCCGGAAGGATAGGGACACAAACAAAAAACATGAAAGTCGGAAGAAATAACATAAGAACATAAGCAGTGCCTCCGCCGGGTCAGACCACAGGTCCATCCCGCCCAGCAGTCCGCTCCCGCGGCGGCCCAAAACAGGTCAAGACCTGTCTGAATCATCAGAAGGGGCTCCCTTGCCACCTTGGTTTCCCATTTAAGTCCTGCCTTCCTATCGAAGTCCTAGCCCTCCGGTCTTGCACATGCACGACCAGGTTAGTTTATACTCATTTCCTGATTTACTTCCTATACTTGTGTTACCTCCCAGCTCCTCCCTCAGTATCCCACGATCCCTTTATCCCTCAGGAATCCATCCAATCCCTGTTTGAATCCTTGTACCGTATTCTGCTTGATCACTTCCTCCGGTAGCGCATTCCAAGTGTCCATGACCCTTTGGGTGAAAAAAAACTTCCTTGCATTTGTTTTGAACCTATCTCCCTTCAGTTTCTCAGAATATCCCCTCGTATTTGCTGTCCCCTTCAGTCTAAAGAATCTGTCCCTATCCACCTTCTCTATGCCCCTCATGATCTTGAAAGTCTCTATCATATCTCCCCTGAGTCTCCTTTTCTCCAGAGAGAAGAGCCCCAGCCTATCCAGCCTCTCGGCGTATGAACAGTGTTCCAGCCCTCTTACCAATTCCGTTGCTCTCCTTTGGACTCTCTCAAGTACCGCCATGTCCTTCTTGAGGTGCGGCGACCAATACTGAACGCAGTACTCCAGATGTGGACGTACCATCGCTCGATACAAAGGCATGATGACTTCCCGTGTTCTGGTTGCTATGCCCTTCTTTATGATGCCCAGCATCCTGTTGGCTTTTTTCGAGGCTGCTGCGCACTGTGCAGATGGCTTCAGTGATGCATCCACCAGCACACCCAAGTCTCTCTCGAGTCTGCTGTCTCCCAACAATACCCCCCCTAATTTGTAGCTGAACAACGGGTTCTTTTTCCCTATATGCATGACCTTGCATTTGTCCACGTTGAAGCGCATTTGCCATTTGTTTGCCCAGTCTTCCAGCTTGTCCAGGTCCCTTTGTAGGTCTTCACACTCCTCCCTGGTCGTAACTCTGCCGCACAGTTTGGTATCGTCTGCGAATTTTATAACCTCACACTTTGCCTCCTTTTCCAGGTCATTGATGAATATGTTAAAGAGTAAAGGCCCCAGCACCGATCCCTGTGGCACACCGCTCGTGACTCCCCGCCAGTCAGAATATTGACCCTTTACTCCAACCCTCTGCAGTCTTCCCGATAACCAGTGCTTGATCCATCTGTGCACATCCCCTCCCACCCCGTGGTTCCACAGCTTCTTAAGTAGCCTTTCATGTCAAAAGGACGGTAGTCAATGGAGAAAGTAAAGACCCCCCCCCCCCCCCCCGAGAAAAGCAGGAAAAATACTCCAGGACCAAAACTCATTTGTAATGTCAGCTTTAGGAAATATGCCCGCCCCCCCCCCCCCCCCGTTCCTCACTACCTTGGAAGCGATGATGTTACAGGGGGCCCATTCTGTCCCAAGCCATATACCCTTGGTCTGTCTTGATTAGAACGAAGCATCAATTTTAAGCAAGTTGCTGATTTTGTACCTCTAGCAATCTATGATTGATTACTATGTTGAATTCTGGAAATATTGTTGAATAATGATTATATCCCTTATTTGTCCCATTAAAAGTATACTTCTTTTTTAATTAAAAAAAATTCATAGTTCCTTTAATATATTTCATGGGATTTCTGGAGCACTTTTCTTCCCCCCTTTCGTTGTTAGTGATGCTATTTTTCCTTTTCTGTTTTGGTTAAAAAACAACAACCCACAAACCAACCACTGAAACAGCTACGCTACTTTAGCTGAATTTTAGCAGGTGGGGAACAACCCCTGTGCGTTACAGGGATGGACCCAGCCACAGCGTTCCTCATAGTAACGTTTGTAAATATCGCCACCGGCTTCAGTGAATCAGAACCCGAGAATCGTGGCGATAAACGTAGGCCTAGGATTGGTGGATGACAGTGAGGTTTGCCACCTTCTTCCGCATTGGCTCATCCAACCTGCTACGCGGAGGGGCGGGACCGTGCGGGTAAGATGTCCGGTGGGGATGGGAATTTTACCGATCGTTTGCTTTCAGAATGCGATCCTGAGACTTATGGCCAGCGGCAACACAACGAGCTGCAAGTGCTGGAGTCTATTTATGGGCGCGACTTTACTAAGCTGCGATGTAGCAACAATCCCTGGAAGGTACGCCCACCCTTGCGCTATTTCCATCTCTCCTCGAGAGAGTATTTTCTAGTTCCTTATACAGCATTGTTCACTTTTTTTTTAATGGCATTTATTGCTCCACGAGATCCGCAGGTAGAGCGAGAGAGAAAAATGGGAATAGACAAGACTGATGTGCTTTGAATTGCTCTGTATGGAGTAGGGACCCCGGAGGTAGTGGATGAGCAGTTAAGCTATCCAGTCCAGAAAGTACTTGGTCCACCCCATCATGTTGCAGTATGGGACCGGCACCAGGGATTTCAATGGGCAGAATTGGGGACTTCAAATACCATGCTGCTTTGGGGTGTATTTTGACCAAAAGATCTTCCTCCCGAACCTGGATAAATTTGGCAGCTTTGGACAGGTCCAGTTCTAGAGTCTCAGATCCTAGACACGTTAGGGATGTAGGAGAAAAGTGTGTAGATTGTTTAGGATCTCGGCAATATTCTGGGGAATGGGAAGCCTATGCTAGAAAAGTCTTAACTGGGATAGAATCAAATTGCTGGTAGTATTGGAAACATAGTGGAGTGTTCTATATAGGTTATCCCTAGATCAGTGGTCTCAAACTCACGGCGCAGGGGCCACATGCGGCCCGCCAGGTACTATTTTGAGGCCCTCAGTACTATACAGAATGATTCTTTATGGAAAACGTGTGCCTTAAGTGTCCAGCTGTCACGTCTGGCGGTTGCATGTGGAACGTTACCCGCTGCACTGCTGTAACCTGTGCTTTCCTACGTCTGCATGCGATTGTCCTCTCCACTCCACCTCACAATCACATACAGACGCAGTAAAGTGCTTGCGTGAGGTTACAGTAGTGAGGCGGGCAACGTTCCAGAGCATAAGGTAACCATTGAAGGCAGTGCAGCTTGTGCGGGTGTCCGGTGCTGGAGGAGGTGAGAGCTGAAGGCGGTTGCGGATGCGACAACCGGAAACTTAAGGCACAAGTTTTCCATAAAGAATCATTCTTTATAATACCGAGGGCCTCAAAATAGTTGGTCCAAAATATTGTCTCTTGCAGTTGATACTGTACTTTGATAGTTTTTCACTTTCTGCATGTTGCACTGCTTTCAGCTGTGTATAGCTGAAATTATCAGAAGCAACTAAGGAAAGATTTATAAACTTATAGTTTATAAATCTTTCCTTAATTGCTTCTGATATTTTCAGATAATCCACATTTTGGATTTGTAGGTACTTACCTCATTTCTTTAATAAGACATTAGCTATTTTTTCTGCGGCCCTGCAAGTACCAACAAATCCAAAGTGTGGCCCTGCAAAGGGTTTGAGTTTGAGATCGCTGCCCATGTATGATAACTAAAATAATAATAAAAACGGCATATTTTGGATAAAATTAAACAAGACAGACACATATGTAATGTAATGTAATGTAATTTATTTCTTATATACTGCTATATCCTTTAGGTTCTAAGCGGTTTGAAGAAAATATACATTAAGATTATAAATGAGAAGTAAGAAGGTACTTAAAAAATTCCCTTACTGTCCCGAAGGCTCACAATCTAACTAAAGTACCTGGAAATTAATAAAGAAGAGAAAATAAAGATGGTTGAAAAAAGAAAAATTCTATGTGAACTTATAGGATGGAAATTAAACTGACAGTGAAGAACTGTATGAAAAATACATATGGAATGCAGTTAGAGAGGGTAGGTTACAATCTATTTATGGTATTTGTTTAATTGGAAGGTGTTAAGGTGGGTAATTTGGGGGAAGGTTATCTGAAGGTAGGTGAATCTTCTGGAGGTAAAAGAGGAGGGGTTAAGATATTTGGATGAATTTTTTGAAAAGCAGGGTTTTGATTTCTTTTCTGAATGTTTTGAGGTTGTCTGATATTGTCATAAGATTGGAGATGGAATGGTTGATTTTTGCTGCTTGTGTTGCCAGAAGGTTGTCAAACATTTTCTTGCGTTGTGTGCCTTTGAGTGGGGGGAAGGCGAAAGGGTTCGAGGTTCTTCTGTGTCTTGAGGTGGAGATTTGGTTTAAGCGGTTATTTAGATAGGAGGGGGAAGAGCCGTGTAATGCTTTGAATATCAGGCAGTAGAATTTGAATTGGATTCGTGCTTGTATGGGTAGCCAGTGAGAGTCTAAGAAGGCAGTTGTTATGTGATCATATTTTTTGAGTGAGTAGATCAATCTGAGGGCGGTGTTTTGTATGGTCTGGAGTTGTTTTATCATAGTGGCTGGACAAGGAAGATATAGGGAGTTGCAATAATCCAGCAGACCTAAGACTAGGGATTGGACGATTAGTCTAAATTGTGCTTGGTCAAAGAATTTTCTGATTTTGCGGAGATTTCTCATGGTTAAAAAAGCTTTCTGGGTTGTTTTGTTGATCTGGGGCTGCATTGTGCAGCATCTGTCTATCGTAACTCCTAGGAGTTTTAATTCGGGTTGTATTGGGTATTTGGTATTTTTGATTTTCAGTTCAGTGATGGTAGGAGTTTGGGCTTTTTCGAGCAAAAGGAATTTTGTATTTTCAGAATTTAGTTTTAGTTTGTGATCCATCATCCATTTTAATACTGTGTCTAAGATTGTTTCTAGCTTTGTTGTGGTGGTGGTCTCTGATGGTTCGAATGGGAGGATTATGGTGATGTCATCAGCATAGCTGAAAGATGTGACATCTAGGGTATCTAAAGTGGCTCCTAGGGAGGAGATAAAGAGGTTGAAGAGCGTAGGTGAGAGAGGTGATCCTTGTGGAACTCCGCAGGGATTTGTCCATGGTTCTGATTTGATATCATTGTATTTTACCCTGTAGGTTCTAGATTTGAGGAACCCCTGAAACCATTTGTAGACCTTGCCTGAGATTCCTATGGTGTCGAGAATTTGTAGTAATAAGGTGTGGTCAACTAGGTCAAATGCTGCGGAGAGGTCTAATTGTATTAATATCATTTTTTTTCCTTTACTGATGTGTTGTCGGGCTGTATCTAGTAATGTGATAAGTAGTGTTTCTGTACTATGGTTAGTTCGGAATCCTGATTGTGAGGGGTGGAGTAGGTTATGTTTTTCCAGATATTCGGTGAGGTATTGTGCCACTAGGCCTTCTATTATTTTAACGTACAATGGTATTGAAGCGATAGGTCTGTAGTTGGAGGGGCTATCTATTGGGCCTTTGTGATCCTTTATGATTGGAGTGATTAAGATCTCTCCTAGGTCCTGTGGGAATTGGCCTTCTGTCAATGTGGTTTGAATCCATAGCATGAAGTTGGTTTTGAATGTGGTGGAGGCGTTTGATAATATGTAGGTGGGGCAATTATTTAGGTCACTGAAAGCATGGCTGTATTTATTGTAGAGTCGGTTCATATCCGACCAGACTAGAATTGGGAAATCGGACCAGCTTCTGTCTGCTACGATGGCTTCGCTAGTTGATGGGTTTGTTGTTATCTTTTCTAGATGGGTGTGTGTGTTGATGAATGTAGATCTGATATTGGTGATCTTGTTTTTGAAATGGTCTGCTAGGTGGATGGCTGTTGGTGGGTGGATACCTTGGATGGAGAGGTAAGGTTTGGTATGTGTGAGGTTTTTTACTAGATTAAATAGCTTCTTTGTGTCTGGGGTTTTTTTGCCTATCATATTGGAGTAGTAGGCTTTTCGTTTTTCCTTGAGTTTGGTTTTGTATTGATTAATTTGGTATCTCCATGCAGTTTTAGTGTGTTCTAAACTCTTGTTTTTTTTCCAGACTCTTTCTAGTTGTCTGCAGAGCTTTTTAGATTGGAGAAGTTCGGCGTCGAACCATTTATCAGAAGGTCTGCATATTTTGAATTTTAGTTTTTCTGGGGCTAGCTCATTTAGAATGGTTTCGCTTATGGATCTCCATTGGGATATAAATTCGTTGGGAGCTATGTTGGTGGTGGCGTGGTCTGCTTTATCCCAGAATATGGAAGGTTCGATTTTTTGGCGTGTTTTGAAGGAGGTTTTTATTGGAGGTTGTTTGTTAATGCTTTGAGGCCAGTTGATGTCAAAGGTGTATTTATAGTGATCTGACCAAAGGGAGGGGTGCCATGCCCCATTAGAGATATTGATTTTGGGTTTGTGAAGATGTTGGGTCATATAAGCAGCAAGATCTAATTGGTGTCCTTTTTCGTGTGTGGATTGGGGATTGAGGATCTGGTAGTTTAGTGCATTGAGGTATGAGAGTAAATTTATTACTTGTTTTGAGGTGTGATCTTCTAGATGGAGGTTTATGTCTCCTAGGAGAAGGTTATGAGGTGATGTTAGGGAGTTCTGGTAAATAAATTCTTCAAGCGCTTGTTTGTTGTCATTCCATTTTCTTGGTGTTGAGTAACAGAGGATGCATGTTAGAGTTTCTATGAGGGAATCATCGGATAGTTGACAGGCTAGGAGATCTAGGTGGGGAGTGGAGTGTTTGTCTAGGGTCTTTATATTGATGTTGTTTTTGAGTATGATGGCTAGGCCTCCACCATGGTTTTTTTTTCTGCAGATTAATTCAATTTTATAACCCATTGGGCAGAGTTCTGTGATGGAGGGATCGGATTCTGAGGTTAACCAGGTTTCGGATAGGAATAAGCAGCTTAGTTGTTTTTTAATTATCCAGTCCTTAATACGGTCTGCTTTTGTGCTTATTGATCTGATGTTCATATATGCACAGGATAATGTAGTGTTAAGTGTTTGGGGAGTGGGTGAGCAGTTTGGGTGGAGGAGATTTTCTTTGGTTAGTGGGTGATAGTTGTGGTTTACCGATTTTGGTTTTAGGGTTGGTCTATTTCTCCAGTTGGTTGGTATGCTGATATGGTTGAGTGAGGAGCAGTCTATCAAGTTTCTGGGCGAGTATAGTTTTCTGGTAGGTGGAGGGAATCTATGGGATTTTGTTAAGGTTGGGATAGAGGATGTATGATATCCTTCTGCTTTTCTGTTGGTTAGGAGTAGGAAGAATATTAAATGTAGGAGTGTGATTGTAGATAAATTGGGAGGCATAGTGATTTTTGTTTAGGGAGTCAGAGAGACTGGAGTTAGGTACTTGGTGTGCGGCTATCAATATTATGTAGGGTACTGCTGGTTCATGGGGAGCTAATAGTGTTAAGTAGGATTAAGGAGATCTATCAGTGGGATATAAGAGTATCGGCAGTAGCAATTTGTCTATGCTTGTCAGGTAGTTTTGGAGATAAACAGTACTATCAATTTAACAGGATCTATGAGGTTATTCAGAAATATAGTACTATCAGCTTGACAGGCTATATAAAGATATATGGTTATTTAGAGGATATCTAGTATTAATAGCTATCAGACTCTAAGAGTGTATGTAGGTTCTTTTGGAGGTAAATAGTATTATCATTTATCAATCTATATGTAGAATTATAGGTTATTAAACAGTATTATCACTTATCAATCTATATGTAGAAATACAAGTTAGTTAAGTAATACTATCACTTATCTAGCTATATGAAGAAATACATCTAGTAATTGTATGTCTCTAATGGAAATATATGCTTAACAGTTATTTATGCAGGTAGGCAGTTTTATTTTCAAGTCTATGGGCTCCTGGTAGTAGCAGCTGGACTCGCTGCTGCTTAGGTGTATAAGCAATTGATTTCCCACTGCTGCTGATGTTTAAAGGCAGGCAGATTGATCTCTCCAACGGATTGCATGGGGAGGAGCTCACATGCCTAGCTGTATCGTGGTAAAGGGCTCCCGGTAGTGGCGGCTGGTCTTGCTGCTGCTTAGGTGTAAAAGCAGTTGATCTTCTTAGCGGATTGCAGGGGGGGAAGAGTTCACACTCTTGGTAGGATCGGGTCTGTGGGCTCTCGGTGGTTGTGGCTGGTCCAGTTGCTGCTTAGGTGTAAAAGTAGTTGATCTCCACTGCTGCTGATATTTAAAAGCAGGCAGATTGATCTCTCCAATGGACTGCAGGGGGAGGAGTTCACACTCCTGGCAGGATCGGGTCTGTGGGCTCTTGGTGGTTGCGGTAGGTCTCGCTGCTGCTTGGATGTAAAAGCAGTTGTTTTTCTACTGCTGCTGATATTTAAAGCAGGTAGATTGATCTCTTAAACGGGATATAGGGGGAGGAGCTCACATGCCTGGTTGGATCGGGGCAAGGGCTCCTATTATAGGCAGCTGGTCTTGCTGCTACTTAGGTGTTAAAGCAGTTGATCTTCCTAGCAGACTGCAGGAGGTGTGGAGCTCACATTCCTGTCATGATCTGGTCTATGGGCTCTTGGTAGTTGCGGTTGGTCCCAATGCTGCTTAGGTGTAAAAGTAGTTGTTCTCCCACTGCTGCTGATATTTAAAAGCAGGTAGATTGATCTATCCAATGGACTGCTGGGGGAAGATCTTATATGTCTGGCTGGATCGTGGCTAAGGGTTCCCGGTAGTGGCGGCTGGTCCTGTTGCTGCTTAGGTGTAAAAACAGTTGATCTTCTTATCGGATTGTAGGGGGGGCGGATCTCACATTCCTGGCAGGTTCGGGTCTGTGGGTTCTTGGTGGTTGCGGATGGACCCGCTGCTGCTTGGGTGTAAAAGCAGTTGTTTTCCCAATGCTGCTGATATTTAAAAGCATTAAATACCAGTGGGGAGAGAGCAAATGACTCCTAAAAACGCTCAGAAAAGTGAAACTCTGAAAGGGAGGTGGATACCTCCCCTTGAGGCAAGAGTTTACTGTCCAATCATTGCATTTGCTTTGTAGAACATCACTTTCTGACCACTGGTAAAAACTAGTATTGTTTAAATAAACTCTGTTAGATTGACTAAAAAGTTCAAAACAATTATGCACAACTCTTGCTTGGAACGATGATACCATTCACTTATCTGTACCAACTTTAAAGTTTGTAGTTGTAAGGGCTCTTGGGGGTCTCAACGCGGCCCCGTTTCGAAAATTCTGCTTCAGGAGACCCAATGCTACAATGCTACACACTGTTAAACGTATCTGTCCAAGAGGTGATCTGAAATTACAACAAATATTTCATAAATACCACACACACCGCAAAACCTTCTATATAATGCGGTGTGGGGAACTGCACTACTTATTGACAAAATAGGAGAGAGAAGAAAGCACTGCAATAACTCACATACCGTTTGTAAAACTTCAAAAATTCCAGACGACGGGGATCACTGACCCACCCACCAAATTTATACTACAGTGGGGAGGGGGGGTGACCTCCAACGGAGCGTGATGACGTCATCACGCCAAAAAGGTTATGCATGTACATGAACCACTGTCACTGTAAATAAAGTGTGTTGAAAGAAGGTTGAAAAAAGTTGAAAAAAAGGTTGCAAAGCCACTGTGTGAGTTGATACAATGTATGTGGAATGCTGTGAAACATGAAACAGAAACTGTCACAAGAAGGCTACCCACTCGATCTCATTGTTAAGTCCATTAGGGTGAAGCGTATTCAACTCAAAGATCCACTTTTGTTCTTTACGCCAGAGGAGTTTAGGTATATCACCCCCCCTGGGGACGTTCACTGTGTCTAACACAGAAAATTTCAAATCAGCAGTCTCATGTCTCTGTTGAATCCAGTGTTGCACAAGGGGAGCTTCTAGTATGCCAGAGTTAATTCTACTGATGTGCTCACCTATCCTGATTTTAACACTACGAATAGTGCAACCCACATAGCTTAACCCACATGGGCACTGAATGATGTACACAACTTGTTTAGTGTTGCAGTCTGAAGCCAATAAGGTCAATCTCCTTCTAATGGTGAGGTTCATAGATTGTAAAGAAACACTGTGCTGACACATTCTACAATGCCCACATGCATTGTGCCCCCTCGTGCTGGTAGTAGTTTCCTGAGAGGGGTATACAAGCTGAGAATGAACCAATCTTTGTTTGAGATTTTGATCTCTAGAAAACGCAAAACGAGGAGGCTCCTGAAACTCTGGATGATACTGCATGATGTACCAATGTTGTTTAATAATGCGTTTAATGTGAAACGCCAGGTGAGTATAAGGTAAGACACATACTAAAGATTGTTCATCATTTTTAGGACGTGGCTCTAACCGGAACAACCTCTTGCAATATGATAGTTTCCACCCAAAACATCTACGGGATAATATCCCTGCGGGTCAATTTTTGAGACTCCGAAGATTGTGTACTTCTACACAGGACTACATTTTTAATGCAGAAGCTATGAAAGTTAGGTTCAAGGACAAGGGTTACCCAGTTGCTGTTATTAACAAAGCATACAAGAGGGGCCTGTATGCCAATCGTTCGTTGCTGTTAGAGCCACGTCCTAAAAATGATGAACAATCTTTAGTATGTGTCTTACCTTATACTCACCTGGCGTTTCACATTAAACGCATTATTAAACAACATTGGTACATCATGCAGTATCATCCAGAATTTCAGGAGCCTCCTCGTTTTGCGTTTTCTAGAGATCAAAATCTCAAACAAAGATTGGTTCATTCTCAGCTTGTATACCCCTCTCAGGAAACTACTACCAGCACGAGGGGGCACAATGCATGTGGGCATTGTAGAATGTGTCAGCACAGTGTTTCTTTACAATCTATGAACCTCACCATTAGAAGGAGATTGACCTTATTGGCTTCAGACTGCAACACTAAACAAGTTGTGTACATCATTCAGTGCCCATGTGGGTTAAGCTATGTGGGTTGCACTATTCGTAGTGTTAAAATCAGGATAGGTGAGCACATCAGTAGAATTAACTCTGGCATACTAGAAGCTCCCCTTGTGCAACACTGGATTCAACAGAGACATGAGACTGCTGATTTGAAATTTTCTGTGTTAGACACAGTGAACGTCCCCAGGGGGGGTGATATACCTAAACTCCTCTGGCGTAAAGAACAAAAGTGGATCTTTGAGTTGAATACGCTTCACCCTAATGGACTTAACAATGAGATCGAGTGGGTAGCCTTCTTGTGACAGTTTCTGTTTCATGTTTCACAGCATTCCACATACATTGTATCAACTCACACAGTGGCTTTGCAACCTTTTTTTCAACTTTTTTCAACCTTCTTTCAACACACTTTATTTACAGTGACAGTGGTTCATGTACATGCATAACCTTTTTGGCGTGATGACGTCATCACGCTCCGTTGGAGGTCACCCCCCTCCCCACTGTAGTATAAATTTGGTGGGTGGGTCAGTGATCCCCGTCGTCTGGAATTTTTGAAGTTTTACAAACGGTATGTGAGTTATTGCAGTGCTTTCTTCTCTCTCCTATTTTGTCAATAAGTAGTGCAGTTCCCCACACCGCATTATATAGAAGGTTTTGCGGTGTGTGTGGTATTTATGAAATATTTGTTGTAATTTCAGATCACCTCTTGGACAGATACGTTTAACAGTGTGTAGCATTGTAGCATTGGGTCTCCTGAAGCAGAATTTTCGAAACGGGGCCGCGTTGAGACCCCCAAGAGCCCTTACAACTACAAACTTTAAAGTTGGTACAGATAAGTGAATGGTATCATCGTTCCAAGCAAGAGTTGTGCATAATTGTTTTGAACTTTTTAGTCAATCTAACAGAGTTTATTTAAACAATACTAGTTTTTACCAGTGGTCAGAAAGTGATGTTCTACAAAGCAAATGCAATGATTGGACGGTAAACTCTTGCCTCAAGGGGAGGTATCCACCTCCCTTTCAGAGTTTCACTTTTCTGAGCGTTTTTAGGAGTCATTTGCTCTCTCCCCACTGGTATTTAATACTATTACAGTCAGTCTCTCATTCATCAACATAATTCTTTTTCTGACTGGTATTTATATTGAGTTCCTGTATGCCTTTTTAACGATATTTAAAAGCAGGCAGATTGATCTCTCCAACGAATTGTATGGTGAAGAGCACACACGTCTGGCTGGATTGGGACAAAAGCTCTCGATAGTGGCGGCTGGTCTTTGTGCTGCTTAGGTGTAAAAGCAGTTGATTTCCTACTTCTGATGATATTTAAAAGCAAGCATATTGATTTTTCCAACGGAATGCTGGGGGAAGAGCTTACTTGTCTGGCTGGATCAGGGCAAAGGGCTCTCGGTAGTGGTGGCTGGTCCTGTTGCTGCTTAGGTGTAAAAAACAGTTGATCTTCCTAGTGGACTGCAGGGGGAGGTGGAGCTCACACACTTGGTTGGATCGGGTCTGTGTGCTCTTGGTAGTTGCGGATAGTTCCGCTGCTGCTGAGGTGTAAAAGCAGTTGATTTCCCACTGTTGCTGATATTTAAAAGCAGGTAGATTGATCTCTCCAATGGACTGCAGAGGGAGGAGCTCACATGCCTGGCTGAATCGGGGCAAAGGGCTCTTGGTAGTGGTGGCTGGTCCTGCTGCTGCTTAGGTGTAAAAGCAGTTGATTTTCCTAGCGGACTGCAGGGAGGGTGGAGCTCATATTTTTGCAGGATCGGGACTGTGGGTTTTTGGTGGGTTGGTCCCGTTGCTGCTTAGGTGTAAAAGCAATTGATCTCCCACTGCTGCTGATATTTAAAAGCAGGCAGATTGTCCAGGGAGAGGAGCTCTGCACTCAAACTGCCATCCTCCTCGCCTCCAAGTTCTGGAATAAATACCTACTTTTGAGAAACATAGAAGCCTATAGTTAGAACTGCTGGCCAATGCCACAGTTTCAAATCCTACTCTTTCATGCAACTTTGGGCAAGTTAAGTAACACTCTTAATACCTTAGATACAAACTTAACTAATAAGCCCTCTGAAAAAAAGGAAACATCTACTGTAATTGAATGTGACTGACTGACCGTGTGTGACCATTAAGAGCTGTTTTTTCTGGCATTCAGTATTTTCTGACTTGCTTCTTGTCATTTTCACACATAACTGATGGCAGTTTATTTTCCAGCATTCATTTTAATTCTTTTTTAACATAACAATGAAGAGGCTTTAAAAAAAAGTAACCTTTTGCAAAATTAAATCCACAATTTCCACTATTCATTGACAAAAAGGTCCCTTTAACAATGCGGTTTAGCAGGAACCACCTGAACACATACATAGGAATGGATTAATGGAACAAAGCCAATGTGGATTTAGCCAAAGGAAATCTTGCTTCACCAATCTGCTGAATGTCTTGAAGGGAAGAATAAATGTAGATAACAGTGAGCTGGTTGATTTGAAGGCTCATTTTCAAAGCACTTAGACACACAAAGTACCATACGTATAAACCTATGATTCTTTGTGTATCTAAGTGCTTTAAAAATGAGCCCCACTGTATATCTGGATTTTCAGAGGGCATTTGACAAAGTACCTCATGATTGACTCCTGAGGAGATTAGAAAATTATGGAATGGAGCAGAGTTCTATTGTGGATTAAGAACTGGTTAAAAGATAGAAAACAGAGTAGAGTTAAATGACCAATATTTTTGATAGAGAAGAGTACGGTAAATAACAGGAGTCCCCAGGCATCTGTGCTAGAACTGCTGCTTTTTAAACATATTTTTAAAAGATCTGGAAACAGGAATAACTAGTAAGATGACTAACCCCTTCCTTTGCTAATGTGTAGCGCGGGTTATAGCGCCGGCATCAGCGGTAACTGCTCCGACACTCATAGGAATTCTATGAGCGTTGGAGCAGTTACTGCCACTGCTGACATTAAAACCCGCGCTACGCGTTAATAAATTTGCCGATGACATGAAGTTATTCAAAGTTCTAAATTACAACAGGATTATGAAAAATTGCAGAGGACCTTACCAGACTTGGAAATTGAGCAACTGGACATCCAAATGTCATATAGTAATGTGAGCAAGTGCAAAGTACTAAATGTAGGGAAGACTATATGATGCTGGGTTCCATATTAAGAGTCACTGCCTATTGTTGATATGTTGCAAACCTCTGCTCAATATACAGCAGTGGCTAAGAAAGCAAATGGAATGTTAAGAATTGCAGGTCCTCGTCGACTTTACGATGTGTTTCCCCCATCTCCCATCCTAGCTGATACTAACTATTTTTTACCCCTCACCGCTGGACCACCAGGGAAAAGGTACGTGGGGAGGGGTATAGGCCGACTTACGTCCAGATCGACTTGCGACCTGTCAGTCGGAACTAATTGCGGTCGTAAGTCAACGAGGACCTGTATTAGGAAAGGAATGGAGAACAAAACTGAGAATATTATAATGCCTTTGTATCACTCCATGATGCTACTGCACCTTGAATATTGTGTGCAATTATGGTCACCACATCTCAAAAAATATATCATGGGATTAGAAAGGGTACAAAGAAGGGTAATGAAAATAATAAAGGTAAAGGGATAACTTTCTCATGATGAAAGGCTAAAGAAGCTAGGGCTCTTCTGCTCTGAGAAGAGATGGCTTGGGGCGATATGACTGAGGTCTATAAAATCATGAATGGATTGTGAGGGTAAATATGAATTGCTTGTTTACGCTACTAGTAAATAGTAAATTTAAAATAAATTGGTGAAAATATTTCTTCATTCCATTATGTAAAAAAAAAAGTATGCAGTAGGTATTGTCTACTTTGTCTACTGTAATTCTTCTAACCAGGTATTGCTAAATGCAGCTTAAAAGTTTCCAAATTCTGCTGCCCGATTCTTGTGTGATTTTTGCAGGCATGCTTATTTCACTTCATTGCTTACTGAATTGTGCTGGCTTCTTGTCCAGTATTGAATCAGATTCCAATACTATGGGATGACTACTACACAATCTTCTTACCAAACAATCCTTTCCTAGATCAAGAGACTTCTTAAAACACATTTCTTTGAAGTAAATTTTGGTTGTCAGTTACTGGGTACTGGGAGTGAGTGTGATATCTGCATATGAGGCAGACTGTTTGCTTTAATATGTCCTCTGAATGTATGTTCTGTCCTATTCACTTCCTTCCTTCCTGACTTAGTTTTGACTAGCAAATGTAAACATAAGTAGTAAGGTTCCTCCATAATCGTTACTGAAATGTTTAAGTTTATTTTAAATTGAAAAGTGGTCATAGATGTTTGTCCAAAAATCTGATGATCTGTAGTGGAACATGGTCTCCTTGAAACGAATGTCTGCCTGTGGTATTTCTAGAACCTGGGTTTAGGAGGAGGGAGGAATCTTGTGGGAAGCAAGCTAATATTTTCTTATTGATAAGTATGAAGTAATAATTGTCCTATTTTTCCAGATAAAAGAGCCATCTGAAATCATCCTAACTCTGCGTCCCCAAGGAGAAGAAGTATATGTTACAGTGGATTTGTGGGTCAGCTGCCCCCAGACATACCCAGATGTGTAAGTAGCTATTAGAACGGAACCCCTCTTCCACCCTATAAGCACTATCTGGCTTCACTGGTTGTACCTTCTACCCATGCAGAAGTATTAAGATCAGTTAATGATCACTGTTTAGCTCTCTTTCCACTCCCCCCCTCCACCCCAATCAGTTGCCCGACTTGACATTACGAGTTGAAGACCCTTCTTTTTTCTCGCTCCCCCCTTGTGGAATAACTTGCCTTATTTATTATTTGAGAGATGAGCCTCTCACAAAATCTTTCAAGGACTCCTTAAAAACTAACTTATTTCTATGAGCTTTTGGGGCAGGATGACTGAAGTGTTGTCAGTGGCGTAGTAAGGGGAAGGGGGGTCTGCCTGGGTGCCGTCTTGGTGAGGGCACAGGCACCTGTCCTCCTCTCCGCCCCATCCCGCTCCTTCCCTGCCCCCCCCCACTGCCGCGTGTGCACGCTGCTTTCCGTAGCTCTGTAACATTCCCTGGCGCGAGCAGCAACCCTCCAACCTGCTGTCATACCAGCTCTTCCTCTGATGTTATTTCTGGAACTTATGCCTAGAAAGTGTGACGTCATAAGAAGAGCCGCCACTGGTGCAACTGCAGCTTTGGGAGTTGCTGCTCGCGCCAGGAACGTTACAGAGGTACGGGGGAAGGGAAGCGGGGCACGGGGAAGGAGTGTGTGGCGGTGGGGGAGCAGGGGAGGGGCAGGGGCACCACCGCCCTGGGCGCCTCTCACCCTCGCTATGCCACTGGGTGTTATGGTGATAATCTGCTTGTATTTTTATTTACTCTCACTTTCTCTGATTTTTTTTTCTCTCTCTCTCTCTTAGTTCTCTTTTCTTTTAGAATTTGGTTTCCTCTAATCCAGATATATCCTATATCTACCATGCCCTACAAACATGATCAAAAAACTACAGACTGTTCAGAACACAGCTCTCAGACTAATCTACTCCCTCGGAAAATATGACCACATCACCAACGCCTACCTAGACTCACATTGGCTACCGATTAGAGCCAGATTTCAATTCAAACTATACTGTCTAATCTTCAAAGTATTCAATGGTACTGCACCTGCCTATCTAAACGATCGCCTAAACCGGGGGTCGGCAACCCGCAGCTCCAGAGCCGCATGCGGCTCTTTTTCACCTTTGCCGCGGCTCCAGTAGTGTGTCACACGGGCCGGAGTCTTTCAGTGGCTGCGGCGCGCTCCTGAAGAATGGGAGGCACGGAGGATGACGTGTGATAGAGGTCTGCACGGGGATGCCCCCTGGCCCACGGGACTCCCACAGGGAAGAAAACAGCCTACCTAAATTCTGGCGATGCAGGCATGCAGCTTACAAGTCCGGCATCGAGGCTAGAAATAGCCATGCTGAGCAGTGAGCTCAGCACGTACACAGATGAAAGCCTTGCTTGCTGATTGGTCCGGCGGCCCCGCCTATCAGCCTTCCTCTCCCCGATGTCAAAGACGCCAATGCCGGGCATTAGGCTGTTTTTGTCATTTTGGGGGGGGGCGAGACTCGTAGAGGGAAGGCCTCGATGTCGGCAGCTTGTCTTGATCACCGCTGCTGACGAGTTGCTGAAGAGAGCCGCGGAGCAGGGGGGTGTTGCCAGGCGCAGGTAGAAGGGAGAGGGCCAGATGCAGGACTCGTGGGTGAGGGAGGAGAAGAGAGAGAGAAAGAGAGAGGGGAGGGAAACAAAAGGAAATATTTCATACTGGGCTGGGCCGGAGTGGAGGGAGGATGGAAAGATTCTAGCTACAGGGTGCAGTAACAAAGGAAAAGGGGGGGAAAGCTGAAAATGGAGATAGTGACACAAAGAAGAGAAAGGGTAAGCAGGACCTACTGAATAAGGATAGAGATACAGAGGGGACATGAAGAGGAGGTGCTTATTGGCCCAGTAATGGTGGTGATCTGTGATTTTTAGCAGTACAGTGGTATTGCGGCAGAAACGCCGAACAATTTTCACAAAGGTTGCAGGTAATGCTTGACCGCTACTCTTGAGGATGTTGCCAATCAGAAGGCCATTATGGCTCAGAATCATAAATGGACTGATATTGAAAACCTTCCCAAACTGGACAAACTTGTATTCGAAACACGGAATGCCATCCCCAACACTTATATAAACATGAACAAGTATGCATATGTATGTGAGCAGGTCTTCTCCAACATGAACTATATTAAAAACAAACATCGATCACGCCTCACAGATGACAGCTTGCAAGCCTGTGTGAAAATGAAGGTGACGTCTTACAGCCCTGATGTGCAGACACTGTGCACTGAGGTTCAGGAGCAAAAATCCCATTAACCAGCTAAATTAAATATTTTAATTAACTATTAATGTGCAAAAATATATTTTACATTGTTAAGTGAAAAAGTCCTTTTTTTCTTCAGATTGACAGCTAACTGCATGATCCTGTATATAGCATTAAGATAAGAAACAATATATGCAGTGTTAGATTTGTTTTATAATGGTTTTGCGGCTCCAAGTTTTTTTTTCTTTTCGAAAACGGGTCCAAGTGGCTCTTAAAGGTTGCAGACCCCTGGCCTAAACCGTAACCTTCCACCCAGAATAAGAAGAACACTGACACCATTCTCATACCCACCACTCAATGGCTCTCATCGTAAAAAGCTTTATGATAACCTCATAGCAACGCATGCAGCAAAACTCGAACCCTCCATCACCAGATTGTTAACCTCAACATCTGACTTCAAAGCATTCCGTAAAGAAGTCAAAACGCTGTTATTCAAAAAGTATATACAATCTACCTAATCTCCCTCTCCTCTTCCACTTACACCGACCAGGTTTTGCTCACTCCCTGGCACCATACCCTCAATCGACCAAAAATATAAAAAAAAATATATATATATACGGAACCTAATTCATCCTACTGAAACCGATTACCTACCAACGTATGGAAACAGACTATTTGATATGTAATGTAATGTAACATGATTTATCTTCCAATGTTATTATGTCTACACACTCATTCTGTTATTAAGTCTATACCCTCAATCTGTATTCTCCAATGTCATGTACCCTCCTGGAAATGTCCAGCTCTCTTCTTATGTAATCCGCTTTGAACCACAAGGTACAAGCGGAATAAAAATCACTAATGTAATGTAATGTAATGTAATATATCAATACCACTGTTATATAAAAAAAAATATTTGATTTCATGATTGCCTTAGCTATCCACCATATTGTTTCCAATTGGAAAGACAATTCTAGGCTTAATTTTTTACAAATGGTAGCATCACCTTTGTGTCATCAGAAAGTATGAGGTAATAATAACATTCAAACAAAATAACATAGCCAGATTCACAAAAATTTGGACCCCCCTCTTGATGAATATGCAATGACTCATGTAAATCCTAATTAACTTTACTTTGCATATCAACTATACTATATTTGCATATTATTATGTATATTTTGGTATCTGCGGCTTATTGTTTTGTTTTATTCTTATACTTTTGTATTTGTAAAATTTCAATAAAATCTCAATTAAAACAAAAGAACAAATTGAATAAAAACGGAAAAAAAAGAATTTGGTTTGTCTCTATAACTATCCATATGGTAGTTCCTTTTCATTTCTATGAATATTTTCCTTTCTTTTTTGCAAACCGATTTGATCTGTTTATCAGCTAAGATGGTCTGACAAATCCAAATAAATTAAACTTAACTGCTCAGCCCAGAGTATATATTTGGTGTCATGATGATAGCCACAATTTTATCATCTTCCTTTAATTATATTTTCTTTCTAAATGCTATTTTTTGTTTCTAGCCCCCCTGATCTGGATTTAAAGAATGTGAAAGGTCTCTCAAATGAAAATGTAAACCTGTTGAAATCAAGACTTCAGCAGTTGTCCAAAGAGCTGTGTGGCGAGGTAAGAGCTATATCAATAAGTGGGGTAAGAAGTGCATCAAAAGAGGCCTGATTGGTTGAAGTGAGAATTGCATGGATAGGTCATCCCACTTTCCGTTGATGCCCTAACATAAAGGTGACTAACCTTTCATACATCAAGAGCCAAGGAACCTTATTTTGAAAAGATTGCGAGGGGCTTCAGTGCAGACCTACACATCCCCATCCATTTCTTTGTGCCGAGTCCCACAAGAAAGGCAGAAACTGTCTTAGGACTTTTTCCTGGCCACATAGTTGTGCTGGCCTTGGAGATAGTCTAATTTAGGCTTTAATGGTAATGGGCTGATGGAGAGTTCTGAAGCTTGCAGTTCCTGCACATGATAATCTCCTTACTTCTTCATGGCCAAAGTGCAGTCCTAATTAGAAAGTCCTATTCTCCAAGGACAAGCAAGATATAAATTTCTGGCTTATGATTGATGTTGCTGACGGAGCCCCAATATTGCGATGCTTCCCAACATTCTAGTTCTGGAAACTTTTGGAAGCAGTCTACTGCACACATGTATGTTCCTGCTGTCATCATTGTGTGGGACCAGGCCACTGTCTTCTTTCTGTGGAGCACCCAATTGATCTCTCAGCTTTCACATCCTTTTTATTGCAGTTGTTTCTTTTCAGCGAGTTATCCAGTAGTGCACAGTATATACTCAAACATAAACCTGTCCGAGCGCTATAGAAATTAGTAGTAGTATAAACAAAGATACCATTTTTCCCCTAAAAGGGGGACAAAAATGGTAACTTAAATATAAACTGATGTGGGTAGTGGTACGGTTATTGGCTGAAGTCTGCCGGTTTGTGTGTGGTTGGGGGGGGTGGTGGTGTTGGTTGCAGGTGGGCTTGTCAGTGGTGGGGGCTTTAGCAGCTTTACAAGAGACTGCTGCTGGAAGTCTCTGCAGCCATTTTTGCTGTGGAAAAAGAATGGGCAGGATCGAGTGGGGATTGCTCCTGGCCCAACTTGCTGCTAGGTCTAGGGTGTTTTTTTACTCTTACATGGGAGGGAGGGAACGCTAGCTGCCGACAGGTGGGGGTAGAGGTAGGGGGTGGAGGCACAGCCGTGGCTATGGGCTCATGAGAAAATGTGGATGCATATGAAGAGGAAAAAACCCCACTGTGAAGACGATGATCTCGATGAACAGTTTATTGTGATAAAGTCTTCAAATATAAAAGCAACATGTAAGTTTATTGAAGTTTACTTGATCACCACCTCTCCCAACATGCTGACAACGACCGACTACAAATCATTTTGAAAAGAAATCAAAACCTTGTTATTCAAAAAATTTATCAGGAAATCCTAAAACATCTCCATGACTATCCCCAGTCTTGTAAATTTCACAGCAAAGTCTCAACCATTTAAACAGCACCCTAATTTGTAATTTTCCTGGAAATATCTTCTTTTGTAATCCACCCAGAACTGCAAGGTATTGGCGGAATAGAAGTCACTAATGTAATGTAATAAGTATGTGAAATGTGAATGCTGCTCATATAGCACATAAAATGCTGGAAACAGAATGAAAGTATGTACATGAATAACCTAAAATACGAGGGAAGATCTGGAGAAAAAAAAAGATGTCGGATGGAAAGCTGCTGAAGTGTGTATGTGTAAGGGTGAATGAATAAGTAAGTAGACATTGTGAGAAAAAAGTGGCATGCCAGTGATGATATTTGATTATAAACCAGAGGAAGGTAATAAAATGATGCAAATGCCAAGAGGCCGAACCGATAGAGGTTAATTGATTTGGAACATACCATTCTTATGAAACCACAAAGGATAGAAATGCTTGAAAGCATCCAAAATACTGTGTTCTAAAACAATAAAAAAAAATCAACATTTATAATGAAAAAAGGTAAAATTGAACTATTTTATTCGTTCAAAGGCAAGAGGAACAGCAGTGTAAATATGGAGAGTGCTGATAAGAGGGTCATGTGAAAAAAGAAAGGAAAGGGAAAGAGAGAGAAGAGGAAATAGAGAAAGGAAGAGAGAAGAAGAGAAGAGGGAGAGAAGAAAAGAGAATAGAAAGAAAGGGAGAGAACAAAAAGATAAAGAATGATATATTAGAAAATGACTAGAGAGGAGAACAGAGCTAGAACCAATGTGAAGCAAATAAATAAAAATGAGACAATCATAGAACTAAATGCAGAAAAGAGGAAGCTGACAAGGGAAGAAGTGAAAATGAAAAAAAAAGGGGGATGGGCAATTGGAAGGAAAGGGGAGCCCAGAAACTAGCTGAGGAAAATCTGAGGTGAGAATGAGGATATAGATCCTATGGATGAAGCCTGATAGCAGGAGATATGCAGGCCAGATGACTAAGAGGAAAAAGTTGCCGGTGGAAGCTGGGATAGAAAGGCCAGATAACTAAAGGGAGATGGAGAGACCAGAAAGCTAAAGGGAGAAAAAAGCTGGTTTAAAATGTAAACATTAAAAAACGCAATAATCTGAAATAGGTAATAAAAATAAACCCAAGACAAAATTGAAACACAGCTTAAAAAGAAACTTACATGAAATTCAGAATGCAGCAACGCGGTATACATTCTACAATGCCAGTGATCAGAGAAAATGTTGTGGGAAAGATCACCTGATTAAAAAGACTGGCGTAAACATCACAGAACGGCAGAAACTTAAGGGGGACTGGAAAAAGATAGTCAAAACATGCAGAAGAAACAGAAGAAAAAAAGAGGGTGGAGATAAGAGTGAAGGACTGTACGCGCAAGGAAACTAGAAGCAAAAATAAAAATGAAGGCTAGTGGAGGAACAGTACCAAAAAGCCTAAAAACCAATGGATATATACCTTAAAAGAAACACACACATAGGTCCATTCCACCCGACAAAGCTAATTTGCTTTTCAAAAACAGTTCTTTGTTGCCGCAAGAAGATATATAGCCGAGCCACACAATTCTGGATGTTAGGATGGGAAGATCAAGCTCTAGAATGGTTTGGTATAGGTTCTGGATTTTTACAAATGATTCAATCATTGTATAACTCCCCAACTGCAAGATTGTATATTAATAATAATTTATCAGAGTGTTTTAACTTGCGGAGGGGGGTTAGACAAGGCTGTTCATTATCTCCTTTGCTTTTTGATATTGTATTAGAACCCTTGTTATTAGCTATTCAACAAGCAAAGGGGATACAGGGTATTCTTCATACAGATTGGGAATACAAAGTCTCTGCCTATGCAGATGATATACTGCTTTATTTGAGGAATCCAGAAACTTCCATTCCATGCTTGCTTGAATTGATAGAGAAATTTGGAAAATTTTCAGGATATAAGATCAATTGGAGTAAATCAGAAATTCTGCCACTTAATGTGTATTGTACTGAAGGACTATTTGACTAATTTTCCTTTGTATGGAAAGAAGATGGATTAAAATATTTAGGTATTTGGATTAAAAATACACTTGATGACACGGTAAAAGAGAATGAAAAACTTTTATTAAAAAAAGTAACAGAAATGTGTGAGCAATGTAATCCTTTGCATCTTTCTTGGTGGGAGAAGAGTTCAAACTATTAAAATGATGATATTGCCTATGGTTTGTTACCAAATGAGTATGATACCAGTTTTTTTTCATGGGTCCTTTTATAAAAAGTTAAATACAGGGTATTCTTACAAAATTTATTTGGCTGGGTAAAAGGCCTAGAATTGCTTTAGTATCTCTACAAAAATCAATTAGGGAGGGTGGGGTAAATTTCCCAAATTTTTATAGGTATCATCAAGCGTATATTCTATGCCAGGGTATGTATTGGATCCTCCCAGAGCTCATGGAAAATGTCCCAGATTGGTTATATTTGGAATAGTGACTTATGTTCCCTTTACATTTATGTCATGTTCTCAGTATTAAGATGCCTAGATTATATAAAGATAATAGAATATTAATGGACATGTGGAAAACATTACAATATGTCAGTAATTTAACACCTAACCCAATACTAAAATCAACAAATCAATCTATATGGCTTAACTCCAAGATTCAAATTGGCGGATTTAAAGTCGTCTGGAAGCATTGGATTATTGCAGGCATATGGGTTTTAAACAATGTTATTTTAAATAGTAAACTGCTTGATTTTTCATAGTTGCAGCAAAAATATGGTCTTAATAAAACACAAAGTTTTAAATGGTTGCAACTGAAGCAGGCTATTCAAGAGGGGTTCCCTGAATGGAAGAATCTTAATAATCAATATAGTCTGGAATTCTTGTGCTTTCAGGCGGATTTCTTGGGACACCAAGCTGCACAGTGGTATAAATTGATAACAGGGTTTATAAATAAAAAACCAAAGACTGGCCTCAAAGATATTTGGAGCATTGAGATTAAGCATCAAATTTCTGCATCTCAATGGCCACGAATTTGGTCTTGGAGGATGAGGTGTACAGTGTCTGCATCAATGAGACAAACTTGGTTCTTTCTGTTGCATAGAGCATTTTGGACCCCAGTTCGATTACAAAAGTTAGATTGCTCTAAGTCTAATAGATGCTGACATTGTAAACTTGAAGCAGGGACTCTAGATCATTTATTATTCTATTGTCCCTTTATCATGGCCTTTTGGAAATCAATTTGGTCCCAAATTAATTGTTTATTAGAGAATCATGTAACATTATCATTTGATACGATTCTATTCGGTACATCAATGAGAACAAAAAGTCAGATTTCATCAAACAACAATAAACTTTTATTGTTTATGACAGGGGTTGCCATTCAAAATATCACAAGTAATTGGAAAAACTGCAGTTGATTAAATTATACCTTGTGGTGGAATTTGTTATGTCACATTTATAAAATGGAAAGCATAATTGCTATTCAAAAAGGGTATTATAATAAATTTAAAAAGATCTGGGGGCCATTGATGACTTACTGTAATGAGTAGACACCATTTTCTATTGAAAGTATATTTGCAAATGGGGGGGAGGAGGGTGAATTAAAGTTTTACTATAGGTTTAATCAATAGTAAAGAATATTTATATTTTATATTTTTGATTGAATGCTAAAGGAAAGAGTGGGTGGGAAGGGAATAAATTTATTTATTTGATGTTATACTAGAAAGAAATTCAAGTGATGTATTTAATTTTAAATGTTTTATTATTTGTACACTTGTTGTAAGATTAAAAAATGAATAAAGAATTAAAAAAAAAAAAAGGAAACACACAGAGGAGAAACGTATACTGACCAATTGACAGTGTCTAGATATAACTAAAATGTGTATGTTAATAAAGTACCGAAAAGACAAAGGTAAAATGGATACAGATCAAAAGAGGGTATTTGTGGATACGACTTGAAAAAATAAATAGAAAATGTGAGGAATGGGGTTTAGAAAAAACTAGAGAACAGTTTCCCATGGTGTGAATAATAGAAATAGGATGGTGACGTGTTGGTGTGAGAAATACCAATCAGCGGTTAAGGTCCTTAGATCTACAAATCAGAACTTACTGACTGTACCCTCTATCAGGGACCTCTATAATACTAAAAATTCAATTTTTGCAGTAGTCGCACCCTCGCTCTGGAATGCAATGCCACTTTATCTTCGCTGTGAAAATTCTCGTAATAAATTCAAAACAAACCTTAAAACTTTCCTTTTCAAAGATGCCTATCAATAATGCACTTAAGAACCTATTAAAGGGGAAAAATGCTTTTAAGAAGCAACATCCCCATCTCCCTTCTGTTACTTCCTATCCTTCTATCCTTCCTTTTATTTTTATTTACATATTGTAATTAAAACTGTCCTATTCCCCAGTTTCTTTCATTTCTAATAAGTCTAATTTTGTCTTAGTCCTAGTTTTACCACCTCTTTATTTTATTTTAACCAAATTTCTATATTAGATTTTACCAATTTTTAATATTGTAAACCGTCCAAATACATGTGATGGTTGGTATATCAATTGAATATTATATATAGAACCACCAAAATAAACCAAAATGACACTGGAGATAATTCATTTTTTTTTCTTTTTTTCTCTATTTATAAGCAGGAACAAGCCTTAGAATATTGAATATTAGATTTTCATCCATTCAGGGTTCTTTCAAAGAGAAAGACACTTCTTTTCTCTTACTCACATTCACATCACTGGCTTGAACCCATCCTTCCTACCATCTTTTAAACATTAAATATAATTTTATTTCTTCACTGCTTTTCATTAAGATTACTGCTTAATACTATTCACTACTATTTAATACTAGAGAAACTGTATACTTCATTCATAATAAAAGCTAATTAAACCTCACAGTTCATTTCAGAGACTCTAGACCGACAGAAAGTGCACTAGTGCTAAAGTGTACTAGTGCTTAAAGTGCCATTTCATAAAGTGCCATTCCAAAAAGTGCATATGTGCTGTAAACTTTTAAACCTCATAGAGCTTAAAGTACTTAGCTTTGTTCTTATGCTCTTTAAGAACCAGGACTGTTGCTTGCTACTCAGCCATAAATAAACTTGAAACTTGATAACATACCTAAAAATGGCTAATAACAAAGAGAGTATAGGACTGCCGTACGAATTCTATTATATGACAGAAAAATAGCCTCTCAAAAAGCCTCTGGTACAACCATAAAAAAATGAACATGTGAAATATACAAAAAAGGAATGTTTAGTTAGTAAAATCTAAGGATAAAACAGAAAAACCATCGAGAGATGAATGTCGTGAAGGAAACCTAAATATGTATGATCTCTGAAGAAAATCCCCCAGTGCTCACTGATCCCCTTCCACCACACACATATGAGAACAAAAAGGTACATACCTGTCTTTAAAACAGCAGCATCTGGTATGGAGTATCCTTGTAGAGCTGCATTCAGGTGCCTTAAGTAGCCTGGTGGGTGGGCTAATGAACCATAGAGAGGAGAACCCAGGCCCATAGGCCACTCTAACCACTACATTTATGGTGGAGACTATGTGCCCACCAAAACCCCCCCCCCAACCCTACTCTACTGCCATATAGGTGTCATCTGCAGCCATAAGGTCTATTGGGATTATAGACAGGTGGGTATAGTGCAGTGGTCTCAAACCCGCGGCCCACCAGGTACTATTTTGAGGCCCTTGGTATGTTTATTATAATCACAAAAGTAAAATAAAACAGTTTCTTGATCATATGTCTCTTTAGCTATAAATTACAATATTTTTATTAAGACTTAGCCAAAAGAAAAGATTTATAAACTATAAAGAGTTTTACCTCATGCAAAATTGTCATTTTTTTTAAATAAGACATTAACTTTTTTTTTCTGAGGCCTTCAAGTACCTACAAATCCAAAATGAGGCCCTGCAAAGGGTTTGAGTTTGAGACCACTGGTATAGTGGGTTTTGGGGGGCTCACCATAACCTATAAGGGAGTTCTGGTGAGATGTTTATCTGGCACCCTTTTTGTGAAGTTCATGCTCTGTTGCCATGTCTGGGTGGCCAGTCCATAACGGGACTGACCCCTCCCACGTCCAAATGGTCTTGTTCTGACCGTTTGGGTCTTGGATGAAATTTTGTTCAAAAATGTGGTATAAAGATAGACGTCCTGATGGTCTAAGCGTCCCAATGGCCTGGACTTCCAGGCAGTTTTTTTTTGGTTTGTTTTAATCCTCTAGACCAGGGGTGTCGAAGTCCCTCCTCGAGGGCCGGAATCCAGTCGGGTTTTCTGGATTTCCCCAATGAATATGCATTGAAAGCAGTGCATGCAAATAGATCTCATGCAGATTCATTGGGGAAATCCTGAAAACCCGACTGGATTATGGCCCTCGAGGACCGACTTTGACACCTGTGCTCTAGACGTATAGTGGTTTGCCTTTCAAAAATGGGCATTTTCTTATTGCCAACTTTGGACATCCAGTGCCATATATCCAAATCTGACTTGGACATGTGTTTTGAAAATGCTTCTCTATGCCTGCAGCTGCTGGCCCCCTGGTGCTGTGTGCGGCTCTACCTGGCCTAGAGAGCTGTGCTTTATGATGCAGTTCATAGCTGCCCACCTCAGATTGGTGAGTAATTAGCTGCAGGAGCCTACTCCCGTGGCTCTGTAGCAAGAGGAAGCTCTGCTTTTACAGCTGTCTCCCCTGCACCATCATTACGATCACAGTCCTGTTGCTGCTGCAGGAGAGAAGGATCTGAGATCTGACCACTGAATCAGTAAGGCCGATTAAAAACAAACAAACAAACAAAAAAAAACCCACCCCAAAATGAATCGATTCAACCAGAGTGAATCGAGTCGAATAGAGAATCGGGCAGCTGTAATGAGCAGAAGGTTCAGTGGTAGAAATAGAATTTGCCTGTTTACTTGGAAGCTGTGTATCCTGTTAAACAGATTTTGATGTGCTGAACTATATGGTTATGCTTTACTTTTTCAATATTCAGTGTCATATGAATTTCTAATTTTTCATATTCTGGGATATATTCTGTTTTTCTTTCCTTTTCTGAAACTTAAGTGTGTCTGATTTGCAGGTAATGATTTATGAACTTGCTGACTGTGTGCAATCATTTCTTGCCGAGTGCAATAAACCACCATCCAAGTCCTTTCATGATGAAATGTTGCAGAATCTTCAAAAGCAGCAAGAGAAGCAGGCACAGGAAGAACAGCGCCGTGTTCAGGAAATCAAGCAAAAAGAAGAACAAATGGTAAGGAATATCCTATTTCTATCTGTGCTTTCCATTGTTTTTAGGAAATTGAGGTTTATAGTTTGGGGTTGGGAAGACTTTTGTAATACGAGGGGTGTTCACTAATTTATCCGAGTATGAAAGAAAGTAGCAAGCATGTTATGTGACATCTCTCAAGGTTACTCATGCACAGTTGCAGCTCAGTTCGAGTTTAACATTCCAAGAGACAGAATGTTAGGAGAGTCTTTCGTGCAAATCAAGTAAGAAAGTGCAGGGTTTGAAGCACCGTTCAGTGATATAATTTCTCACAAAAGAAGGGAAAAAGCCAAAGGAAATCCATGAATGCATGACTGCAGTTTATGGTGAGTTTGCCCCATTATCCGACAAAATAAAATTTTGGTGCAAGCAGTTTAAGTGGGGCAGAGATTCAACTGAAAATGACCCTCACACTGGACTTTCTCTACTTTCTTGCACATTTCTGTGGAAGCTGCTTCCATAGGATTTACTTTTGTTACACGAATTAAGGTTTTCTGAATAGCTGAAGAAATGGCATCTTGGCAGGTACAGTTTGAAAAATAAGTCATGAAAAGTTAGGCATATCCACGGTTAGTGCAAGATGGGTTCCAAGAATGCTGATGCCATGTCAGAAGACCACGAGGCTCCAGAGCTGTCAGGAGAACTTTGTTATGCTCCGTGAAGACCAAGTGAATTTTTTTCTTTGTTTGGTGACTGGAGGTGTAACTTGGGACTATCACAGAGATCCTGAGTCCTAAATGCAGTGGAAGCACAAGTCATCCCCCATCCCAAAAAAGTTCAAAATAGAAAAATTTGCAGTTAAAGTTATGGCAACTGTCTTCTGGGATGATGAAGGACTTTTGCTTCTGGAGTTCATGCCACACAAAACAACCAAAACCGGGGAGATTTTTACATCACCATGATCGCTTTGTGAGAGTCAATGAAGTAGAAAAGCTGAGGAAAACTCACAGCAGGCGTGCTGCTGCTTAAAGACAATGTGCCGGTGCACATATCGGAATAATCACAGGCTGCCATCTGAGAATGTGGGTTTCAGCAGCTGAACCATCCACCCTACAGTCCTGACCTGGCTCCACGTTCCAAGTTTTGACAAAATCTCTCCGTGGACAGCAATTTTCAAGTGATAAAGATGTCAAGGAAGCTGTAATGTCCTGGTTTGAAGGTCTAACAGAAGAATTCTTTTCAAAGGGATTAAAGTCATTGCAGGAAAAGTGGATGAGGTGTATGGAGCTATCAGGAAACTATGTTGAAAAATAAAGCAACAATATTTTTGAAAACACCTTTCTTTTCTACTGAGGTATATAAATTATTGAATGCCCCTCATAGGTGCATGTGTGTCCAGGAGTTATATATGCACCTGTCCCTTTTTCACTCTGTCTGCTGGCAATAAGGACTGCACTTAAAGATTCTGTAAATATAATTT
Organism: Geotrypetes seraphini; assembly: GCF_902459505.1. Classification (NCBI taxonomy): domain Eukaryota; kingdom Metazoa; phylum Chordata; class Amphibia; order Gymnophiona; family Dermophiidae; genus Geotrypetes; species Geotrypetes seraphini. The sequence continues at coordinate 69,045,743 of NC_047090.1, read as the reverse complement.
TAGCTTGGCAACATATAAAGTAGGAAGGTCTATAGATGTAGCAGGGATAACAATACTACCCAAACCAGGTGAAGACACAACACAATTCATTTTATACTGGCCTATATCAGTATTAAGTTTAGATATTAAGACATTTGCTAAGTTATTAGCTAATAGATCCTAAAGTACGTATTGGAGTTGGTTCATGGAAATCAAGTGAGCTTCATGCACCTCTTTGATGCGCCTTTCTTTGGAGGTGCTAGCAGAGAAAATCCGGCAAATGGGGATGTCTTGGGTATTGAAATGGATAGTAAAGCTTTTTAAAAGTCATATTCTATGCAGCTGATTATTATGTATATTAGTGGTCTCAAACTCGCGGCCCGCCAGTACTATTTTGAGGCCCTCGGTATGTTTATCATAATCACAAAAGTAAAATAAAACAGTTTCTTGATCATAAGTCTCTTTAGCTATGAATTACAATATTATAATTAAGGTTTAGCTAAAAGTAAAGATTTATAAACTATAAAGAGTTTTACCTCATGCAAAATTGTCATTTCTTTAATAAGCTGAGGCCCTCCAAGTACCTACAAATCCAAAATGTGGCCCTGTAAAGGGTTTGAGTTTGAGACCACTGATTTATATGGTTGCCCATGTAAGACTGTTCTTATCAATAATTTATTCAGTACTACATTAAACACAAGCGCAACTATTCAAAAAAATAATCACATCAAAATACAGTTACCCCCAAAATTTTGGTGATTTTGTGATGCACTCAGACCCATAACTTTAATGCCACAGATCGGCAGAGGTTACATTGGGACCACCATTGTTACATCATAGTCCCACACTGCCCACATCATGCTCATATAAATAATATCACTGTTTCTAAGTGAATCAAATGTATTTATTTACACAATGTTTCAGTGGCTCCACCACATTCACTGAACTCCTTGACGTCTGTGCATTAACACCCTGTGCACAACATGTATACACACATACAGCTCTGCCAGAGCTCTCCCTGACTCAAGTTGTGCTTAATCCTGCTTCTTCAGGAGGGGACACCCATTGAGTCAGGAGAACCAAATCACTTCATTACCACTAAGAATAAGGAGATGAGGGAATACAAGCTTCTAAGGTATGCAGATTTACCTCATGCATATTCATTGTAGGTTTCCTAAAAAACCTAACTGGGTTGAGAACATTACATTACATTAGAGATTTCTATTCCGCCATTGCCTTGCGGTTCAAGATGGATTAAAAAAGAATTACAAAAAAAATGTATTACATGAAAAAGATATCTGGTAATTTCTAGAGGAGATAAAGAGTAGATGAGGTTGCTTTGGGGAATCGGGAAGGTATTGGGAAGTGGGAAGGAGAACCTCTGCTTTAAAGGAATTGGTGTGGGTATCCAAACCTTAGAAGGGGGTTCACATTGTTTTCCCCCTCCTAATTTCCTTTCATCTGTTCTGCTATATCAAAAAGTTTTTTCTCATGAATAGATTATTTTATATTTTTGCTCAGTTCCTTATTTGTTAAAATAAGGAGTTTAACCAGGAGGAAATCTGTGGGAATATAAGGAATGGGTATAGAAGAGCTGAGCAAGATAGGGTAACGTGAAGGAAGGAGAGCGCATGGTGAACTTTTTAATGAACTTTAGAAGAATTTGATGTTTTTAAGAAAGATTTTCTTCTATCTGAAGCTGAAACATTTTTATTAAGAAAGGTAATAAAGGCAGAGAATTGGGAGAAAAATAAAACCCGTGGAGGAGCATTCTGAAACATAAATGAGAACATAAGAAGTTGCCTCCACTGGGTCAGACCAGAGGTCCATCGCGCCCAGCGGTCCGCTGCTGCGGCGGCCCATCATGTCTATGACCTGTGAAGTGGTTCCTGACCATTTCTCTAACCTACCTCTACTTCTATCTGTACCCCTCAATCCCCTTATCCTTTAGGAACCTATCTAAACCTTCCTTGAACCCCTGTAATGTGCTCTGGCCTATCACAACCTCCGGAAGCGCGTTCCATGTGTCAACCACCCTCTGGGTAAAAAAGATCTTCCTAGCATTTGTTCTAAACCTGTCCCCTCTCAGTTTCTCCGAGTGACCCCTTGTACTTGTGGTTCCCCACAGTCTGAAGAATCTGACCCTGTCTACCTTCTCTATGCCCCTCAGGATTTTGAAGGTTTCTATCATGTCTCCTCTAAGTCTCCGCTTTTCAAGGAGAACAGCCCCAGCATTTTCAACCTGTCAGTGTATGAAAAGTTTTCCATAACTTTTATCAGTTTAGTCGCTCTTCTCTGGACCCCCTCAAGTACTGCCATGTCCTTCTTGATGTACGGCGACCAGTACTGGACACAGTACTCCAGATGTGGACGCACCATTGCACGATACAGCAGAATGATGACTTCCTTCGTCCTGGTTGTGATACCCTTTTTAATGATACCCAGCATTCTGTTTGCTTTCTTTGAGGCTGTTGCACACTGTGCCGATGCTTTCAATGTTGAGTCCACCATCACCCCCAGATCTCTTTCAAGGTTGCTCACCTCTAGCAATGATCCCCCCATTTTGTATCTGAACATCGGGTTCTTTTTCCCTACATGCATAACTTTACATTTCTCTATGTTAAAACTCATTTGCCACTTTTTTGCCCACTCTTCCAGTCTCGTTAGGTCCCTTTGCAGGTCTTCACAGTCTTCCGTGGTTCTAACTGTGCTGCAGAGTTTGGTGTCATCCGCAAATTTAATAATCTCACATTTCGTCCCCGTCTCCAGGTCGTTAATAAATATATTGAACAGGAGCGGTCCCAGCACCGACCCCTGTGGAACTCCGCTCGTGACCCATTGCCAGTCTGAGTAATGGCCCTTTACTCCAACTCTCTGTTTCCTGCCTGCCAGCCAGTGTTTGATCCATAGATGGACATCCCCCTGCACCCCGTGGCACCACAGCTTCTTAAGCAGTCGTTCGTGAGGTACCTTGTCGAAGGCTTTTTGGAAGTCAAGGTAAATGATGTCTATGGATTCCCCTTTATCCATCTGGCTGTTTATTCCCTCAAAGAAGTACAGCAAGTTCGTGAGGCACGACCTTCCTTTGCAGAAGCCGTGCTGGCTCGCCTTCAGTTGTCCATTGTTTTCTATGTGTTCGCAGATTGTGTCCTTAACCAGTGCTTCCATCATCTTTCCCGGAACCAAGGTCAAGCTCACTGGCCTGTAGTTTCCCGGGTCACCCCTTGATCCCTTCTTAAAGATGGGCGTGACATTTGCTATTTTCCAGTCCTCTGGGATCTCCCCAGTTTTTAAGGATAGGTTACATATTTGGCGAAGTGTTTCTGCTATTTCGTTTCTCAGTTCTTTTAGTACCCTTGGGTGGATGCCGTCCGGGCCTGGTGATTTGTCGCTCTTCAGTCTGTCTAACTGTCTGAGGACATCCTCTTTGCTTACCTCTAGTTGGACCAGTTTTTCGTCATGGTCTTCGTTTGTGATCTCCTCGGGTTCTGGGATATTGGATGTGTCCTCTCTTGTGAAGACCGACGAGAAGAACTTGTTTAACCTGTCAGCTATCTCTTTTTCCTCCTTTATCACTCCCTTCCTGTCTCCATCGTCTAATAGTCCCACTTGCTCCCTGGCTGGTTGTTTCCCCTTCACATACCTGAAGAATGGTTTGAAGTTTCTTGCTTCACCCGCCAGTCTCTCCTCATATTCTCTTTTTGTTTTCCTAACCACTCGGTGACAGTCTTTTTGGTGCCTTTTGTGCTCCTTCTGGTTGTCCTTTGTTTGGTCCTTTTTCCATTTTCTGAATGATGTTTTCTTGTCACTTATCGCCTTTTTCACTGCATTTGTTATCCACGCTGGGTTTTTGGTTCGATTCTTTTTGCACCCTTTCTTAAACCTGGGGACGTACAGGTTTTGTGCTTCGTGCACTGTGCCCTTGAGTAGGGCCCAGGCTTCCTCAATGGTCTCCATCTTCCCTGAGCTGTTGCTGAGCTTTTTTCCCACCTTTTTCCTCATGGCCTCGTAATTCCCTTTTCTGAAATTGAGTGCTGTCGTTGTGGTTTTTTCACCTTTGATGTTTCTATTTCTAGCTTGCACTGGATCATGTTGTGATCGCTGTTTCCTAGTGGTGCTAGTACTACCACCTCCTTTGCAGGTCCCCCTAGCCCATTGAGGATTAGGTCAAGAGTGGCATCTCCTCGTGTTGGTTCCGTGACCAGCTGTTCCATGAAACAGTCCCTCACCGCCTCCAGGAATTTTGTTTCTCTCGTGCAATTTGAGTGTCCAATGCTCCAGTCTATTCCAGGGTAGTTGAAATCCTCCCATCACCACCACACTTCCGCTTTTGCATACCTGCCTCAATTCAGCCTCCAGGTCCTGGTCGTTTGCTTCCGGTTGTCCTGTTGGACGATAGTACAGTCCCAATTTTATGTCTGCTCCATTTCCTCCTGTCAGCTTAACCCATAGTGATTCCAAGCCGTCCGCCCCTACTGTTGTTTCCATCCTGGTTGAAGGAATGGAGTCCTTTATATATAGCGCTATTCCTCCACCCTTCTTGTGTGTCCTGTCCCTCCTATAGAGTTTGTACCCTGGTAGGACCACATCCCATTTGTTGTCTTCGGACCACCATGTTTCTGTGACTCCAATTATGTCTAGGTCCTCCTTACTGGCTATAACTTCTAGCTCTCCCATTTTGGTTCTTAGGCTCCTAGCATTAGTGTATAGGCAATATAAGTCCCTGTTATTTACCTTCTCTGTTGGTTTTCCTCGTGGTTTGGTGCTCCTGCCGATCCCTTCATGGGCTGCCAGCCCCCGAGCCTCGTTCCGTTCATCCTCCTCCTGTGGTGCATCTGTTTTGTCCTCATCCCCCTCCTGTGGTGTGACTATCTGGTCCTCCTCCTGTGGTGCGTCTGTTTTGTCCTCATCCCCCTCCTGTGGTGTGACTATCTGGTCCTCAGCCTGCTTCCCCATTTTTGGATGTCCCTCTGGCTCCAGCTGTTTCCTACTTTTCCCGTTCTTTAGTATCATTAGTTCCTTGGGCCCCTGCATTGCGTCTTTGGTTTTTTTTTCAAAAAATGTCCACTCAGTCTCGAGCTCTCTATCGCTTTTTCCCAGTTCAGTATCCTTGTTTGATACTCTAGTCCGATGTGTCGATGTCAGATCGACTATCGGCTTTCCCCTTCTCCTCAGTTTAAAGCCATGTCTATGCTGCTCTGGACGTTGCATGCTAGCATCCTCGCCCCAGCCGTGCTCAGGTGCAGTCCGTCCCTCCTGTAGAGCTTGTTCTTCCCCAAAAAAGTTGTCCAGTTCCGTACAAAGTGGAAACCCTCCTCTTCGCACCATCTCCTCAGCCAACCGTTTATTGCTTGCAGCTCGGTCTGCCTCCTTGCATCCGCCCTCGGTACTGGCAGGATCTCTGAGAAGGCTATCTTCTTTGTCCTCAGCTTCAGTTTCCTCCCCAGGATCTTAAACTGCTCAGTCAGTGTAGTCCTGTTGTAGTCCCTTCTACTGACGTCGTTGGTTCCAACGAAGGAAGGGATTGTTATTCAAGCGCTATATAACATAAGAATAGCTATTCTAGGTCAGACCAGTGGTCCATCTAGCCCAGTATCCTGTTTCCACAGTGGCCAATCTAGGTCACAAGTATCTGGCAAAAACCCAAATAGTAGCAATATTCCATGTTACCAATCCCAGGACAAGCACTGACTTCAACATGTTCCAGAGATTAACTTATTCTCTGAATGAAATAATATTTCCTCCTATTGGTTTTAAAATTATTTCCTTTGTAATTTTTGATGGAGCAAAAAAATCGATTCACTTGTACCCATTCTATATCATTCAGGATTTTGTAGACTTCAGCAGACCTGAACGGTCCATGCAGTCTGCCCATAAGTTATTCTCATTAAAAATACATGATTAAATTAACTCGTCTCTTCTTTGATATCTCCCCTCAGCAATTTCTTTCCAAGGTGAAAAGCCTTATCCTCTTTCGTCTTTCTTCATATTAGAGGTGTTCCATCTCCGTCATCTTTGAACCTGCTGTATTTTTTTAAGATACGGTAACCAGAATTGAATGCAAATCTCAAGATGAGGTCGTACTATGGGGCGAGAACAGAGGCATTGTAATATTCTTAGTCTTATTTACCATCCCTTTTCTAATAATTTCTAGCATCTTATTAGCTTTCTTTGGCCACTGCCGCACATTGAACGGAAGGTTTCAGCGTGTTGTCTATGATGACACCTAGATCTTTTTTTGTGGCGCTGTCTTCTAAGGTGGACCCTAGCATCAGGTAACTGATTTGGATTATTCTTCCCAATGTGCATCACTCTCTGCATTTGTCTACATTAAATTTTATCTGTCATTTGGATGCCCAGTCTTCCAATTTCCTAAGGACTGCCTGCAGTTTTTCAATCTGCATGCATTTTAACAACTTTTAACAGCTTAGTATAATCTGCAAATCTAATCACCTCATTCATCGTTCCAATTTCCAGATCATTTATAAATATGTTAAATAACACTGGTCCCGGTACAAATTCCTGTGGCACTCCACCATTTACCCTCCTCCATTGAGAAAGATAGCAATTTAACCCTACCCTCTGTTTTCAGTCCAATAAACAATTCCTAATCCACAGCAAAAACATTGCCTCCTATCCCATGACTCTAATTTTCTCATGAGCCTTTCATGAGGAGCATTGTTGAAAGTTTTCAGAAAAATCTAAATATACTATGTCATCCGGCTTTCCTTTACATGTTTATCTACACCTTCAAAGAAATACAGCAAATTTTTGAGGTAAGACCTCCCTTAGCTGAACTCATTTTGTATTTGTTTCAACACCCACCCTCACCCCCACCCCCACAAGCCAAATGGGGAGAAACCAATACAGTACAAAAGTTTGTATATCATCTCTATCCATAGCTCTAAGTAGTTTACCATAAGCAGTCAAATAAACCACAGTTTTACACAGTAAAATCAAAATATTCTAAAAATAAGCAAGATTTTAGCAATTCAAGAAAAGACAAATAATTAATTTTACTTTGAATATGAAAAGGCAAAGAACTCTAGAGATTAGGAGTCACTGTTTTGAAAAATGTTTTGTGATGAAGCCAACCGAATCAAACAGGCTCTTGAAATCTTGATCTTATTTATGAATTGAGAGACTAGAAGTGGATTGCATGACTAGAAACCAAAGTATTTTTCAACTTCAATATTGTGATCGTATCATTTGGGCAATTTTTATATAAAAGTTAAAAATAAAATATAAAATTTTACATTGGCTACGAGTAGAAGCATGGAGAATGTCTGCAATAAAGGTGTTGCTCGTTTACAATTAGACCTATATTATCTTAGCTGTTATATTTTGTAATTTTGGCAACCTTGTTGAGTTTTTGTAGAATTTCCCAAATATATAGAATTATAATAATCTAAGTGGACAAACAAACAAGTACAAAAATGTTTCTGTAGGTCTAAAATTAAAAAAAGAAAAATCTAATCTGGTGAAGAAAATGCAAATTTTTGGAATACTGAAAATAAAACCCAAATTGCATACTTGAATCCTACCTTCCAAGGTGTTTGTTAATATCCTCAAGCTATATTTGAAAAGGAATGATTACATCATCCAAATGTAATCTGTTTTAGGTGGAGAGATGGTTTGTTCCTACCCAAAGCAGATAACTGTCCAAGTGCAAATACAGTAAGATGAAAACTGAAAGAATATTGTCGTAAAGATTTAGCATAGCCTGGGAGGTGGGAGCAAGATGGTGGTTCAGTGAGAGGACACTTTGACCAGCGTCGGATACCGCTGAAGAACAGCATGATAAAGAGGAAAGGGAAGCCGCGTTTGTACCCAGCCGAACCGGCTCCCTCCCTGGTGTCGATACAACAGATGCTGGAGAGCTTTCTCTTACCGGTTAAGCTCAAAGAAAGTCCTCGGGGAGAAGGCGAGCAGTAGACAGGGGATTTCGCCCGCAGTGTGGCAGAAGCCACGCTGAGCACCGAGGACTGCAAGACTCCACTCCAACCCAGAAGTGAAGCAGTGAAGTCGATGGGAAGCCCCGCGAATACCAGAGAGGTTGCTGACGGAAGCTTCGTTGCTGGGTCATCGTTCGCTTCTTCTCTGTCCCAAAAGGTGACACAACCAGCCGGGGAAATCTGTGAAGGAGCAGCAGGAGGATGGTCGGCGGGATTGTTCCACAAAGTCAGACTATGCAGCAGCCAACACTATAGAAGCTGGAGTAAAGAGCTCCACCAAGTTGAAGAAAAGACTGGAGAAAATAACTTTGGAAGAGGTATGGGAGGCTGTTACGGTTATGGAGGAAAAATTGACTAAACGCTTAGATAAGGTTTTCCAACTCCCAGAGGTGGTACAAACTTATACTAAACAAATGGGGGACTTTACAGTAAAGATGGACTCCTAAGTAAAGGAATTTGGTGAAACCATAGAAGAAATTTAAAAAAGTTCAAACAGCTTTGGTAAAGGATAATCTGAATATTCACCAGAGAATGGAAAGACTTGAAAATTATGAGAGACGTTTGAATTTAAGGTTTCTGAATTTTCCATAGTCTCCTATTTTATAACCAATTGAGATGTTAAAAGAAATATTTCAGAGAGGTCTTGAAAATTCCTGCTGAATCTATGCCCCTGATAACAAAAGCATATTATATTTCCTTGGGTAGTCCACTGAAAAAATCAATTCCATTGCAGAACCAGCAGGCCAGTTTAGATATTACTGGCTTACTGGAGAGTTCTGATATGATTTCAAATACAGCAACCCTTATTGCTACGTTTTTTTGAATTATTTCCTGTCTTTTCAATATCTTTTTTTTTTTTTTTTTAAGTTTTATTAGGATTTTATATACCGCCTATAAAGGTTATCTAAGCGGTTTTACAATCAGGTACTCAAGTATTTCCCTATCTATCCCGGTGGACTCTCAATCTATCTATCTTGCCTCAGTTCTCAAATTTCCTTCATAATAAGGTTTAATAGAGTTACTAAGGGCTCCTTTTATTAAGGTGCGCTAGCGTTTTTAGCGCACGCAGGATTTTAGCGTGTACTAAACCCACGCTACGCTTCTAGAACTAACGCCAGTTCAATGCTGGCGTTAAGGTCTAGCGCGCATGGCAATTTAGCACGTGCTATTCCGCGCGTTAAGGCCCTAACGCACCTTTGTAAAAGGAGCCCCAAATGTTAAATTTGGTGGATATTGATTATTACTATAATTCCTTTCAATTGTAATTCTATTTCTTTGTCAAGATATATGCTTGTAAAGATTTAAAATTTTGATTAAAAAAAAAAAGATTTAGCATATAGGTAGATACAGGGCATACAATCTGAACATCATCTTCATAGATGCAGTAAGAAAGATCTAAAAATTTGAGCTCTGAGCCAAATGAACTAAAAAAAGTTGAACAAGTTAGGGAGATAAAGGTGAGTCTTGAAGAACTCCACATCTAAAACTCCAGGTAGAAGAAATTTCAGCTTGTCTTTTAACTGTGTAACTGCAGGTTAAAAACGCAGCAGATCAAGATGACGTAGAACCAGTGATTTCCCACTGATTCATAGTAACATAGTAACATAGTAGATGACGGCAGATAAAGACCCGAATGGTCCATCCAGTCTGCCCAATCTGATTCAATTTAAATTATTATTATTATTTTTTTTCTTCTTAGCTATTTCTGGGCAAGAATCCAAAGCTTTACCCGGTACTGTGCTTGGGTTCCAACTGCCGAAATCTCTGTTAAGACTTACTCCAGCCCATCTACACCCTCCCAGCCATTGAAGCCCTCCCCTGCCCATCCTCCTCCAAACAGCCATGCACAGACACAGACCGTACAAGTCTGCCCAGTAACTGGCCTAGTTCAATCTTTAATATTATTTTCTGATTCTAAATCTTCTGTGTTCATCCCACGCTTCTTTGAACTCAGTCACAGTTTTACTCTCCACCACCTCTCTCGGGAGCGCATTCCAGGCATCCACCACCCTCTCCGTAAAGTAGAATTTCCTAACATTGCCCCTGAATCTACCACCCCTCAACCTCAAATTATGTCCTCTGGTTTTACCATTTTCCTTTCTCTGGAAAAGATTTTGTTCTACGTTAATACCCTTTAAGTATTTGAACGTCTGAATCATATCTCCCCTGTCTCTCCTTTCCTCTAGGGCAGTGTTTTTCAACCTTTTTTGGGCAAAGGCACACTTGTTTCATGAAAAAAATCACGAGGCACACCACCATTAGAAAATGTTAAAAAATTTAACTCTGTGCCTATATTGACTATATATAAAGTAATTCTCTTGAATAGGAATCAAATAAACACAAAGAAAGTATTTTATAATACTGCCACCGCCACTGGGGAATAGGCTGCCACTGCCGCCATCGGGAACAGGCCGGCACCGAGTTCTCCCTGCTTCTCTTCCCCGCGGGGCCGACCAACTCTCGCCATCCGTCGTCAATTCTAACGTCGGAGAGGACGTTCTAGGCCAGCCAGGCAGCGATTGGCTGGCCCAGAACGTCCTCTCCGACGTCAGAATTGACGCGAGTGGTGAGAGTTGGCCGGCCCCACAGGGAAAAACAGGGAGAACTTGGCGCCGGCCTGTTCCCGATGGCGGCGGTGGCACTCAAGTGGCTAAAGAGCTGCAGTTTGCCGGCCTAAGGACAACACTGGAGGGTGGCCAGCTGTGCACCCCCTTGGGATGTAAACCCGGGGTGGGGCAGACCGCCCCCTCCCCACCCTGGTATGCCACTATCTGTACCTCACTCCCTCCCTATGACCAAAAATTCTCCTTTCTTCTATTCCCCGTGTACACAACCATCTCTTTCCCTCCCTTCCTCTCTCCAAAGTCCATGCCTTCTGTGTCCAAACACTCATTCCCTCCCCCACCTCAGCATCTCTTTCCCTCCCTTCCTCTCTCCCAAGTCCATTTCTTCTGTGTCCAAAACGCATTCCCTCCCCCACCTCAGCATCTCTTTCCCTCCCTTCCTCTCTCCCAAGTCCATTTCTTCTGTGTCCAAAACGCATTCCCTCCCCCACCTCAGCATCTCTTTCCCTCCCTTCCTCTCTCCCAAGTCCATTTCTTCTGTGTCCAAAAACGCATTCCCTCCCCCACCTCAGCACCTCTTTCCCTCCCTTCCTCTCTCCCAAGTTCATGCCTTCTGTGTCCAAAAACCCATTCCCTCCCCCACCTCAGCATCTCTTTCCCTCCCTTCCTCTCTCCCAAGTTCATGCCTTGTGTCCAAAACGCACTCCCTCCCCCCTTTTGTGTTCCGTGTTTGCCTCCCAGCCCATTTTTGCAACTTTCTCAGCAAAACGAAACTCAAGCCGCGAGGCTTGTCTTCTGCTTCCTGCCTGCCCTGCCACGCACAAATAGCCGAACGGAAGTATTCTCCGACGTCAGCGCTGACGTCGGAGGGCAGGCTTTGCTTAAGCCCGCCCTCCGACGTCAGCGCTGACATCGGGGAACGCTAGCGATCGGCTATATGTTAGCTGCAGGGCAGGCAGGAACAGAAGACGAGCCTCGCGGCTCGAGATGTATTGAACTCCGCGGGTCCCCCGTCCAGCTCTCTCCTGTCCACGTGGGGCGGACCGCCCCTCTCCCTAGACTGGTGGTACTGCCCTTATGGCAGCCCTGACCGTACGGCACACCAGGCAACATCTCGCGGCACACTAGTGTGCCGCGGAACAGCGGTTGAAAAACACTGCTCTAGGGTATACATATTCAGGGCTTCCAGTCTCTCCTCATACGTCTTCTGGCGCAAGCCTCCTATCATTTTCGTCGCCCTCCTCTGGACCGCCTCAAGTCTTTTACGTCTTTCGCCAGATACGGTCTCCAAAACTGAACACAATACTCCAAGTGGGGCCTCACCAATGACCTGTACAGGGGCATCAACACCTTCTTCCTTCTACTGACTACGCCTCTCTTTATACAGCCCAGAATCCTTCTGGCAGCAGCCACTGCCTTGTCACACTGTTTTTTCGCCTTTAGATCTTCGGACACTATCACCCCAAGGTCCCTCTCCCCGTCCGTGCATATCAGCTTCTCTCCTCCCAGCATATACGGTTCCTTCCTATTATTAATCCCCAAATGCATTACTCTGCATTTCTTTGCATTGAATTTTAGTTGCCAGGCATTAGACCATTCCTCTAACTTTTGCAGATCCTTTTTCATATTTTCCACTCCCTCTTCGGTGTCTACTCTGTTACAAATCTTGGTATTATCTGCAAAAAGGCACACTTTCCAACTTTTGTAACAGTAACTGGTGATTGACTTGCCAAATTCGAGGCTAATGGGCCTAAGTTCGCTAACTGAGTTGATTAGAAAAATAGGATTGAACTATAGCAAATATGTCACATGAATCATTGGTCTCTGCATTTATCCTTTTGGTAGTATTGGTTTTTTTGCTTCCATAATTTTTTATATTAAATATACACCTCTTGTGCATATAAATATCTAGCATACCATGTGTAAATGGACACTTACTTGTCAAAATGCCAGCACTGTTCAGTAAATTCAATGAAGTGTATTGTAAGGAAGGTTGTATACATTGATGAAAGTTAGGCGGAGCTCTCAGTTGCATTGATAGATAGAAACATGCTTAACTAAAAATATTTTACAAAGTGTCCATGCTTAGGGCAGCTCTATAGCTGGTATAACTCTCCATGAATAAACATCAGGTTTGCTGATATTGTGTTATGCTAGTATTCTATAACAGAAACTGGTTCTCTTATCGTGCATCTTTGGAGACCCTAAGTAGAGGTGCCCAGTTATAGAATTGTCCTTCTTATGTCCAAATGGAAATGTATAAAACTGGATCCTGATGATGATGAGGAAAAAGAGTCAAATATCATCAGAGAACAATAAGCTTTTATTAGTTATGACAGGGGTTGCCATCCAACATATAACCAACAATTGGAAAAATCACAGTAACTTTAGTTACACATTTTGGTGGAATTCTTTATGCCATATATTTAAAATGGAACGAGCAATAGCAATACAAAGAGGGACATATACTAACTTTATAAAAATATGGGGGCCATTGACAAAATATTGTGGTGAATAGTCATCAATTCTTCTCTTCTCCTTTTCTTATTCTTTTTTAGCACACTAAAGGGGGGAGGGAATTGGGAATAATTTTACATAATATGTTTTAATATGTTATATAATATGTGTATATTCCTATTAAAATGTTATAAAGGATGGGGGTAGGGGGGGTTATTGCATCACTAGATTTTATGTGGTAGGTATTAATGTGCTATTGTGCAACAATTTGTATAATATATTCTTCTGTGCACTTGCTGTTCAATTTGAAAACGAATAAAGAATTATTAAAACTGGATCCTGAATTCCCAAGCTTTCTATCTGTAGCTCAATTTCTTTGTATTCCACAAACAGCTTTACTTTATGTGTGTCATAGCACTACCAACCCCTAAATAATTTCAGCAACATTTATTTCAGAAATGGGAAATCTTGAATGAGATTCATAAAAGGGAAGAGGAAAAAAGAGAAGAAAGAAAAAAGAAAGAGATGGCTAAACAGGTAAAAGGATTGGATCCATGTATGTAGTTATTAGCTGATCATTTGGCTTTGTGACCTCTTTGTGAAATGGTCTTCTGATCATTACAATTTGCAAAACATGGGTTAATATATGGCACTTTAAATATTTCACAGAAGGAAAGCATTTTAGAATTTTTAAAAAATATATTTATTTAAGATTTAGAATTTAGTTCATGCTTTTTCAGGAGTAATTCAAGGTAAGTCACATTTGGGTACAGTAGCATTTCTTATCAGTTGGAGGGCTTATAGCATATCTCGCAAACTTTCCAGCTGGCGGCACACTAAATCCTGTATTAGTATTTGTGACAAAAATGTTGATTTTCTTTTGTACCCTCAAAGAACTCTCTTAAGTAGCTAGAAAATAAATACCTACAGTTACAATTTGTTTATTCTATATTTGGATCAACCAAGGCATAGATAAATAGTAACTAGTTCAGTGGCAGAGAGCTGGTTCATTCCAAAAATTCTTTATCCATTCTCTAAACTGCTAGCACCATTTGACAGTGATTCATTTTCCCAGGAATGGCTGGAGAGTGTCAATTTTTCAAACCAGGAGGATTTACCTTGTGCTGGATTGAAGGCCTATGCTATTGTCGGTGGAACCTCTGAAAACAATGGAGACAGACATCGAACAAATTCCACAGGACGCTCCAGGTGTGACATTGTTCTTTTTGTACTTTGGGGAAATTCACATTAAGATCAAGAAAGAATATTGTATAAGAAGCTACTCAACTAAGTATAAATACGCCTTTATATTTGCATGCTTTTAACCAACACCATGAGTAGTGCAATGGTAGCATACTGGATTTTTCAAGGCACAGGAAAACAAAGCTACAAGAAACAAAAGAGAACAAGTAGGTTTTGAGCCTGTTTTGAAAATACAGATGAGAAGACAAAAGCAAATATTCAAATTGTGATTATTCTAGAGAACTGAAATAGCCAATGAGAAGGTGTGGATTCAGATGTGGGAGTCTGGAGAGCGAATGAAGGAGTTGGATGCTGTTTTCATTATAGGGTGATGAAACTTTTTATGGAGGCAGAAGGAAAGTGAAGTAAAACTAGACAGTTAAAAAGTGTAAAGTAAAATGTGAGACCTATTTTAAATTTGTTAGCTTCTGAAATGGGAGTCCATGCAAAGAATGAAAGAGGACTTACATAAGACATTTTTCTGTTACGTCCATTCTGGATTCAGTACGCTAGGTATTCAATCCCTTCCCACAATCCGGGAGTTGCAGAAATCCAGACACTTTTCTGAGTACATGCTCCTCCAACCATAGAGAGAGTTAGAGCCCCCTGCAGTTTTCAGTTTCTTCAAGCAATCCATGCAGGAGTCTTTTAAATATGCTCTGCATCTTTTCTTATTTTTTTTGCTTAAAAGTTGTTTTTTTTTTTCGGTGGTTTAAGTGCTTTGAGAGCCTGTGCAGCTTCCTCTGCCAGAGGAAAGGATGCAGTCCCATGGAATCTGTGGAGCAAGCTTCTCAGATTCGGGGTTTATTCTCCTGGGAGTTCGCTTGCCCTCTGATCCTGTCAGTGATTTAAGCAAAGCCTGTATGTGTCCTGAGTAAAAATTTCCCTCTGAGTTTCAGGGTGAAGGCTGCATTTCTCGCCCTGGGTCATGTGGAGAGTTTCCGTGGGCGCGGAGGTTATATTCAATATCCAACTGGCAATCTGAAAATCTTCTAAGTTTAGTCATTTGGAGCAGTTTCTGAGGCAGAAAATCATTTTCCTCCATTCAGCTGCAGTGTAACAGGGCAGGCAGGCTGGCAGGCACTTCACAGACTGTAAGTACACGTTTCAAGTTTATACATGGCTTGATATACCTACCATCACAAGTATCTGGACGGTTTACAATATTAAAAGTTAAAAAGGTCTAATATTATTTGTGATTTGGGTGGGGTAAAATAAAAAGAGGGTAAACCTAAAACTATTATTTCCTATGGGAGCTTCAGGGGTGGTCTTTGGGACTCTGTAAAATGTATTTTATCCCAGGACAAGCAGGCATGATATTCTCACATGTGGGTGACGTCATCTACGGAGCCCCAGCGCGGACAGCTTTTCAAGCAAACTTGATTGAAGTTTCAAGTTTGCTATGCTGCACCACGCATGTGCATGCCTTCTTGCCCACTAGAGGGCGCATCCCCACCTCGTGGTCCTCAGTTCAGTTTTTTCCACGGAGCCAGAAGCCCTGTGGAATTTGTGCTCTCTTCGATTTTGCCTTCTAACACCGCGGCTGAGTGTTTCTTTCTCGGTCGCTGTGCTTAATTTGGTTTTTTTTTTTATTTGTTTGTGTATCAGTTTTTGTTAAAAAAAAAAAAAAAAAAAGATTTTCCGTTCGGCTCCGGGGGCTCCCGGTAACCGCGGCCACGGGACCTCGTTCGTTCCCGGCCGTTTTTTGTGTCCATGTCCCGTCCCTTGACGAGCTTTAAAAAGTGCACCCGGTGTGATCGGCTCCTTTCGATCACCGATCCCCACCGGTGGTGCTTACTTTGTCTGGGTCCTGAGCACCCGACCGACTCCTGCACTCGGTGCTCTACTTTTCAGCCGAGGGCTCTCTGCCGCCGTCGCGCTCGTATGGCGGAGCTCTTTGCTGTGGACCCCACGGCGGGGAAGGCCTCGACATCGGCCTCGGCTTCGGCCCCGGCCTTGACCTCGGCCTCGACTCCCTCGACCTCGCCTCGATAGCCCGCTTCGTCGAAGCCTGTGTCCTCGACCCCGAAGTCGACGAAGGGTAAGTCCTCACTTCCTTCTTCTGTTCCAGCCTCGAAGAAGCCATCCTCGGGCTCATCGACGGGGGTGGGTGGGTCGTCCTCGGCCCCGCCCTGAGCGTCGAAGTCGGGTGCCCCGCGGGAATACTCGAGACCGAGGTCGCCCTCGAGGGAGCACCCGCCGGCCCAGGATCTGCCGGCTATGATGGGGGTTCCCGTCTTTCAGGACTTACTCTGTGCGCTCATTGCCTCGGAGCTGTCCGGTGCCCTCGCGCACCTCCAGCCAACTTCGGCCTCGTCTGCCCCGGCTTCGGCTGCCTCGGTCTCGGTACCCTCGACTTCATCCCCCGGGGGGGCTGCGGCCTCGGCCCCGACCTTGCCCTCGACCTCGGTTGACCAGCCTGAGCGGAGTGTGCGGCCTCGGGACAAGGTGCGGAGGGTTCGGAGGATCTCTTCCTCTTCATCCTCGTCGAGGTCCTCCCGGGGCTCCTCGCCCTCGGGTCGGCCTCGGGCGAAGCGTCGGTTGAGGAAGCCCAAACGTCAACGGGCCTCTCCTCGACGACGCGGTCGCTAATCCGAGGCTTTTCCGTTCCTCCGAGGTTGAGTGTTCGAGGGACTCTTCACCGAGACGGAAGGGGCGTGCCTCGGTGCCCCATACCCCGGGGACTTCCCGCAGGGGTTCCTCGGGGCATGGGCGGTCCCCGACCCCGTCCAGGTCGCTCGGTGCGGCTTCTTGGGGTTCGGGGTCTGGCACAGGTAAGGAACCTCGTTACTCCTGTGAGGCTTCTCCTTCCTTCTTGGCGACGCGGGCTTCTCGATCTCCCTCTCCGCCTTCGCAGCCCTCCTCCTTTTCTAGATTTGTGCTTGATATGGGGAGGGCTTTGGACCTTGATCTGGGGTCAGGTTCTCAATACACGAAGGAATTTTTGGAGGAGCAGGATTTGCCCTCTTCCCCAAGAGAGACTCCTCGGATCCCTCTCAATAAGGTTCTCCACCAGACCTTCCTGAGGAACTTGGACTCCCCTCTTACAGTCACAGCGGTTCCATCGAAGATGGAGTCTAAGTACCGCACAGTCCCTTGCAAGGGCTTCGATAAAGCACAGCTGTCCCACCAGTCGTTACTGGTGGAGTCAGCGTTGAAGAAGTCCCAGCCTTCTAGGGTCTCTGCTGTGGTCCCCCCCGGGCGGGCGGGACGGACCCTGGACAAGTTTGGTCGTCGCCTCTATTCCAATTCAATGATGGCTGCCAGGGTCCTTAATTACGCTTTCACCTTCTCGTCCTATTTAAGGCAGATGGTGAAGGCGTTACCCCGGTATTATGGGGTCATGCCAGATTCCCATAAGGGGGATTTTGGTACCTTTATGGCCAATTTGTCTCAGCTGCGTCTCTACCTTTTTCATGCAGTTTACGACGCGTTTGAGTTGGCCTCTCGTGTATCTGCCTTTGCGGTGGCGATGCGCCGCCTTGCATGGCTCCATACCCTGGATATGGACCCGAACTTGCAAGAACGTCTGGCCAATCTTCCATGTGTTGGCTCAGAGTTGTTCGATGAGTCCTTGGAGGCGGCGACCAAACACTTGTCTGAACATGAGCGCTCTATTGCCTCATTGGTCCATCCTAAACCCCGGGCCCCGCCGCAGAAGCCGTTTAGACCTCCTCCGCGGCGGTACCCGCAGAAATCGACGCCGGCTTTCTCGAGGCCTCCGCCCCGGCGTCTCCCTCAGCAGGGCAGAGCATCCCAACCAAAGCCTCAGGCGCAAGGGGCGTCTAAACCGGCTCTGTCTTTTTGACGTGATGCGCGGATGGGGGCGGGCCCCCTCCGCTCTGTCAAAGGACCCCCTTCCCATCGGGGGCCGATTGCAGGCCTTTCTTCCAGCCTGGGCCGAGATCACGTCGGACGCTTGGGTGCTCCGGATCATCTCCGAGGGTTACTCGCTAAACTTCTTAGCCACGCCGCCAGATCATCCGCCGGGGGCTTCTCTGGGCTGTCGAGACCAGCTTCCTCTTCTCCTGTCGGAAGCCAGGTCCTTGTTGAGCCTTCGGGCGGTGGAGCCGGTGCCCCCGAACCAAAGGGGACGGGGGTTTTACTCCCGTTACTTTTTGGTCCCGAAGAAGACAGGGGACTTGCGCCCCATTCTGGACCTCCGGATCCTTGTCCGGGAGAAGTTCCGTATGTTGTCCCTTCCAGTCCTGTACCCTCTGTTAGAGTCGGGGGACTGGATGTGCTCCCTGGACCTGAAGGAGGCATATACTCATGTTCCGGTGCATCCCGCCTTCCGCAAGTTCCTCAGGTTTCAGGTGGGGGGGTTGCATCTCCAGTATCGGGTCCTCCCCTTTGGGCTGGCTTCGTCCCCTCGAGTAAGTAGACGCGGCCGCTATACTGATCGCAGCAAGGGATCTCCCTGCTGCAATAAAGTATAGCGGCCGTGGCCGCCTGACCCATCACCGACAGGAGGATGCCTAACTCCTCCTGACGGAACCCCGAACCCCGGAACCCCCTCCCCCCCCAAACTCGTAATCGCCGACAGGAGGATGCCCAACTCCTCTTGTCGGAACCCCGGAACCCCCTCCCCCCCAAACTCGTAATTGCTGACAGGAGGATGCCCAACTCCTCCTGTCGGAACCCCGGAACCCCCTCCCCCCCCAAACTCGTAATCGCTGACAGGAGGATGCCCAACTCCTCCTGCCGGAAAGCCCAACGACCCCCCGCCCCAACTAATCTCCCTCCCCCAACTAACCTTTCAATGTTGGTCAGCTGGACGGGTCTTGCTGCCGTCCAGCCGACAGGTCTGCCTCGTGGAAATGAGACGGCACGCCCCTTCCCGGCCCATCCCCGCTAAATCTAAGGCCTGATTGGCCCAGGCTGTAGAAGCCTGGACCAATCAGGCCTTAGGTATAGCGGGTCCGCCCATCCCCACTAATCCTAAGGCCTGATTGGCCAAGGTGCCTAGCCTGGGCCAATCAGGCCTTAGATTTAGCGGGGATGGGCCGGGAAGGGGCGTGCCGTCTCATTTCCACGAGGCAGACCCGTCGGCTGGACGGCAGCAAGACCCGTCCAGCTGACCAACATTGAAAGGTTAGTTGGGGGAGGGAGATTAGTTGGGGCGGGGGGTCGTTGGGCTTTCCGGCAGGAGGAGTTGGGCATTCTCCTGTCGGCGATTACGAGTTTGGGGGGGAGGGGGCCCGGGGTTCCGACAGTAGGAGTTAGGCATTCTCCTGTCGGTGATGGGACAGGCGGCCGCAACAACCGCGGCCGTTATACATATTGCAGCAGGGAGATCCCTTGCTGCCATAAGTATAGCGGCCGCGTCTAATTTAACCCGATTCTCTAAAGACGCCGGTTACAGAATCGGCGTTTAGTATAGGACGCCTCTCCCGGACGGCCTGCCTGGGGAGCATTTTTTTTTAAAAAACGTGCATCCCGATTGGCTGATTAGACAGCTGTAGGACGTCTACAGCTGCCTAAAATCGGGACGCACTTTTGGAGAATCAGGGCTTTAATGTGTTAATCATATTAACACATTAAATATGCAGCCCTATTATTTAGTGCAGAATGAAACTAAAAACTAAGCCCACCGATTAACTTCTGACCACTTAGTGACCCCTTTGCAACCCGATTTCTCTCTGATCCGATTCACTAACCTCTGTCTCGATCATCCAATCTGCACATGCAAATGAGGGGGAATGGCATTCAAATGCAGGCAGGCAGCAATTCACTAAAAATAAGAGGGACTGGGCTGACCGATCAAAAATAAGTGACTGCTGAGGACCAGTCGCTCAGGTTCTTTCCGACTGCCCTGCTCTTTGCCCTGATCCTGCTTCTCTGCAAGCCCCAGTCTCCTGCTTCGCTGCAAGCCCCAGTCTCCTGCTTTTCTGCAAGCCCCGAATCTCTCCTGCCCTTCCCCACAGTGCAAGCCCGTGGTTTTAACCCACAGGTTTAAAGCAGGTTAAAACCACGGGCTTGCAAAGAAAAAAAAAAAGTAGTGCTCTGCCAGGCACGGAGTGTAAAAAAAAGGGTTGTTTTTTTAAAAAAAAATAAAATCTTTATTCATTTTAAAACTACAATAAGCGTGACAGTAAGTAAAAACATTTTAACATTAAGTAGAACACTTAATAATCAGCAATAATCCAAATCATATAACTTATCTCCCTCCCACCCCACCCTTTCATAGCAAATATAAAACATATGCTCTTTAAGTATGCGCAGACCATCTACAGATGGTCTGCACATGCGTCGGGATCATTATAGAGTGATCAGGGCGCTTGGTTGGGGCGTGATTCCGATCGCCCTCATTTGCATGAGGGCGATTCATGAATCAGCCCCCCGAACATGGATCGTATCGGATCCCTCACGGATCGGATCCAATCCATGCCCTTAGTGAATCTAGCCCAAAGTGATAAATGCCTTCTTGCTTAACCCGATGTTAGTAGAAAATAGTTCATTCTACTTCTGCTTGTGCCTTTGTACTTTTGATTTTTTTGTTAATGTTGTACAGCTGTGTTTCTCAACTTCTTTAACTAAGTTTAACAAATATCCCCTAAGTCTAACAAATATCAGCAGAGTACCCATGCCCAAGCTCTGCCCCAGACCTGCCCAGGCTCCGCCTTAGACTCCACCCCCATAATAATAGTACTAATTGTAATGCAATGTCTTCCATCCATTTTTCATATACACACAATATAATCTTATTAATACATAATGGTAACCACAAAATTGGAAAAAATGAATATAAAGAATGATTAACATTTTCTGTGCATACAGTGTGCTTTGTGTTTCTTTTAAAGAGGTCAAGGCAGATGACTTTAAAATATGCAATGTCACCTCAGCAATAAATATAGAAAAATATAGTGCAAAATATACACAGCAGATATAAATTCTCAAAACTGACACATTTCGATCACTAAATTACAAATAAAATCATTTTTCCTACCTTTGTTGTCTGGTGATTTCATGAGTCTCTGATTGCACTTCCTTCTGACTGTGCATCCAATATTTCTTTCTTTCTTTCTGCCTCCTGCATGCTTTCTCTTTTCTGGACCTCATTCCCTTCCCCAACCAACATCTCTCTGTGTACCTCCATGAGTCCAACTTTTCTTTCTCTCTCCTTCACCCCTATTGGCAACATGTTTCCCTCTCTCTCTCACTGTCTATCTGTCTTGAGAGATCCAGGCATCTCTCCCACCCCCTCTACTGCCACATCCAACATTTCTCCCTCTCTCATTCCCTGGATCATGTGCGGCACTTTTCACCACTGCTTACCAGCCTGATGCTCATTTCTTCTTCTATCACCCCTCTTCAGCACAATGTCTCATCTCTCCCTCCATCACTATGTCCAACATTCCTCCCCCTTGCATCCCCTTCAATCTGTCCCTCTGTTCCCTCTCTACCACCATACTCAACATTTCTCCCTCTCATCTTTCTATTCCCCATGCATTTCTACCTCACTCCTCTCTCCCTATGCCCAATTTTCCTGTTTCTTCATTTCCCCATGTGTACCATCTCTTTCGCTCTCACTCACACACGCTTGCCCAACAATTTTCCCTTTCTATTTTCTCCCTCTTATGTCCCAAGTTAGTGCCCCCTTCCTCTCTTCCTTCTGTGTCCCATGTTCATGCCTCTCCCTTCCTTCTATGTTGAGTTTGTGCTCCCCCTCCCTGCTTTCCAGCCTTTATCCCAAAATTATGCCCCTCCCATGTCCCAACGCGCTCCTTCCCCCCACCCTCCTCCTTTCTCCCTTTGTCCCACACTGCATAAGCCTGCCCTCTGACATCAGTTCTAACGTCGGAGAGAAGGTTTCCGGGTCAGCTACATGTGGTGTGTGAACCGCTGCCTGCGCTTTTCCCCCCGAAACATGTGCCGCTGAAGGAGGTAGCTGGGAAAGCCCCCACCCCCGCTGTTCCTGAAAGCTTTCCTCTGATGGGCAGGAAGGAGGGATCCCCAGCAGTGGCTTTGGCGGAGGGAGAGGGCGGGCAGGAAGGAGGGATTCCCGCTGACAGCTTGGGCAGACGAACAGGCAAGAAGGAGGGATCCCGACGGTGGATGGGCGGGCAGGCAATATCCTCTGCGGCAGCCAGTACCGTGTACTTCCCAAGGGGATGCGTACCGCATATTGAGAAACACTGCTGTATAGTATCTATAAATTGAAGCTAATGACTTGTTACTAATAGAAGATGTTGCATGTGGTTTTCTTTTAGGCGAGAGCGTCAGCTCTCTGTACACAGTAATGAAGATTCCTGCACATCTTATAAATGTCTACATTTTCAGACAGGGGTTTCTGGTCAGAATACTGTGCACAGAGGAAAATGCATAGGTAAGTATACAATGGGAATGTTCATAGTGTAGAGATATGAATATATTATGTGAATATGGATGGATTTATTATTAGGATAAATCTCCACCAATAAAATATATCGCTCTCTGACAGAGAAATATATTTTATAAAGAACTTTAATTTGGGGAAAGGAAATAGCTCTGCCTGTTTCAAACTTAGCTCTATAATAATAATATATCTATATTAAAAAGACCAAGATTCAAAGCATTTGCAATCAGACTAGAATTTTATTTCTTACAGAGCATGATTAATTATAAAGTCAGACAGGTAGAGCGGGTTACAGATAGGATCTTTTAATAAGGAGAATGTGCTACAAGACAAGATGTTGCTAAAGCAGAATGATTAATCAAAAGTTACTCACAATAGCTTGATGAAAAGTCCTTAGTTGGAGAGACTGCATGATAGAGTTTAGCACATGGCCTGGAAGCACATGGGCCTAAATTCTCTATTACTGCGTTTAACTTAGGCGTGCTTTGGACGTCGGATATAAGTGAATAATCATGGAGTTAAGGGTCTTAATTAATGTTAATTGGGTAATAGACGACACATAGACGTCCCTAGGTAGTACATAAGGAACTAACGTCTATCGAAAGCATAGTCCCGTCTGCAGCTCTGGACGTGGGCGTTCCGTGGGCGGTCTATGGGCGTGCCAAGTGGGGACGCTGGATAGGCGCTACCTGGGCGAACGCGTGCGTCTAACTCTCGTGAATTATGTAGACGTAAGAAACCCTGGTCTAACTTGGATTTCAATGCCGTTTCAACTATCGTAATTGCGACTCTTTGTTACACGCGAGGCAGACGTCTACTGTATTTTTTATCAATAATTCCAATAGTAAATTTCAATAGGTATGTTTCATCTTTTCTCTGTCCTAATAAATATAATGACACCATAACAATGGAACACATTATATTGCATGGATAACAAACCACATTTCAGCCCAAACCATAATATAATATTCCCATGGCTTTTACAACCCCCTTTTTTGTCTCAACAAACAGCACTGCAATCGGCTCTCTTTTGAAAGCAAAGAAAAACCAGCACACATTATCAGCACTTAAAAAGAGAATAAACAGATACACACCTTAACATTCCAGCTTCCCTCATTGCAAAATGGAGGTGTTCAGTTGCACAAAACTGACCTCATTGTGACCTCATCAATCTGCATCTTCCAAAGTAATATGCCACAATTAAAAGACGTGGTGGGTGTTGAACCCACAACCTCTGGATGTTAGCAGCATAGGCTGGGCTCCTAACTGATAGAGCTACAGCTGTTTGACTGAGCTGTCTGTGCTTCATTAGGTATCATATCAGGATGAACTCAAATAAGTTTAAGCAAAGGAATGCCTAAAGATTTGGAACGTTTTCAAGTAGAAAACAAATATGAAATATGTATTAAAGAATTGCAGCACAAATAACGCCTAAACGGAACAGATTATTTACAGTCCTATATGCATTAGTACAGTGCTCAGAATGAAGATTAGCGTGTAAGAAAAACAGAGCTCCACCTCACATGCATTCAAGCACACTTGGGAATATGGGTTTGGGGCTCAGTGAAAGCAGCGCTTTTAGCCATTGAGCTAACACTCTTTTGTCTCAGCCTACTATGACATTATAGCTAAACTCCTTTTCCCTTAGCACTTCACTAAGATATGATATGACAAGGGAACGAGAGGAATTGGAGGTGTGGGTCAGTGAGGAAAGGCACTCTCTACCAATCGTGCGGCCTTTGAGGGTTCAAATCCCAGCCTGTATTTTACTTGTGGCGTATCAGCTTTCCAGGTGCACTTTGATGATAGTTTCCACTTCTTATAGGAGTTGAATATAACATTTCTCCATTTAAACATGGCATACGTTGTTAGTTTTGATCGTGGTAAAGTATACATTTCTGAAATGGTGAAGAAACAATAAGCGGTATAAGCAAATCCAAACTGCTATAAGCGCAAGAAAGCATTTGTAGCTCAACACGCTAATGCTCCTTTTCTGAGCTTTGCCATCTAAAACTCCCCGGTTTGACTCCCACCTTTGCTCATTTTAATAAGGTCCTCGTTTTTTTCCTATTAGATCTTATAACATTTCCCTTTGCAGGCAAACCTATTTTCAACTTACCATGGCTCGGACATCCTAAGCAGTGATGAGAGGAAACCTTTCCTCTGACAGCAAGATGACATTTGTGGATCGCCTGGTTAATGTGCTCTCATCACTGCTTAGGATGTCCGAGCCATGGTAAGTTGAAAATAGGTTTGCCTGCAAAGGGAAATGTTATAAGATCTAATAGGAAAAAACGAGGACCTTATTAAAATGAGCAAAGGTGGGAGTCAAACCGGGGAGTTTTAGATGGCAAAGCTCAGAAAAGGAGCATTAGCGTGTTGAGCTACAAATGCTTTCTTGCGCTTATAGCAGTTTGGATTTGCTTATACCGCTTATTGTTTCTTCACCATTTCAGAAATGTATACTTTACCACGATCAAAACTAACAACGTATGCCATGTTTAAATGGAGAAATGTTATATTCAACTCCTATAAGAAGTGGAAACTATCATCAAAGTGCACCTGGAAAGCTGATACGCCACAAGTAAAATACAGGCTGGGATTTGAACCCTCAAAGGCCGCACGATTGGTAGAGAGTGCCTTTCCTCACTGACCCACACCTCCAATTCCTCTCGTTCCCTTGTCATATCATATCTTAGTGAAGTGCTAAGGGAAAAGGAGTTTAGCTATAATGTCATAGTAGGCTGAGACAAAAGAGTGTTAGCTCAATGGCTAAAAGCGCTGCTTTCACTGAGCCCCAAACCCATATTCCCAAGTGTGCTTGAATGCATGTGAGGTGGAGCTCTGTTTTTCTTACACGCTAATCTTCATTCTGAGCACTGTACTAATGCATATAGGACTGTAAATAATCTGTTCCGTTTAGGCGTTATTTGTGCTGCAATTCTTTAATACATATTTCATATTTGTTTTCTATGAGTTAAATCAAACTTCAGAGGGCTTGGACAGGTGTTGAAGAATGATCCAGTTAGGGGGGGATGTTTTTGGTGGGGGGAGGGTGTTCAGCATGAGAGAGAACAGGTTGCATTAACTATTAGACAATGGGCTGCACATGAATATAACCTATTTGCTAACCTTACTCAAGACTTGAACCCCCTGATGTATGGACGATGAAAAAAGCAATGCCTTAAGGCATAGAGCTATAGAGGTAACTTTGTTTAGAACATAGAGCTTAGAGATGTGAAGGAGATGACTACAACGTCACTACAGCTGTATATTGCAAAACCACATCCAATGCACATCCAATTAGATTTGAATCCTAACGGTTTATATGACGTCCGCCGCTAATTAGGCGTGCTTAGTATATAGAAAGCTTTGGCACAGCCATTTTGCCTATGTAAGACCCCCTTATGTGAGTTGGTGTTTGTGGTGTTCTGTTTCCTCAATGATGAAACTTTGTGCTATGACTTGCCTGTTCTCCCTTATACTCCCTTCTGCCTTTGACACTCCTCCCCACCCCCATTATCTGTATTTCCTTAGTTTATGGATTTTTCTGGGTGTTGGTGTGAGGGATTGTTGGGGACTTAAATTTTGTGTTAAGTGTGGAGGGGAATAAATTGTTAGGGAAAAGAAGGGGCCAGGTCAGGTTACACACAGATGCCCACACCCACCACTCTCCCTGCTTTCATAATGTCATTGTCTGCCCCACCTCCATTTTCCATAGTAGCAGAGTACACCAAAAAGAAAGAGCAGAGGGGGCCTACAACATTCAATTAACTCCATGTGGAATGGATGGGAACCTTTGTTTAAATATGGGAAATATGTCATCAACCAAGGCAGCTACTGCACCAGATGGGATACATATTAATGAGATTCTTAAGTTGAATGCAGGAGAGGTGTCTAGATATGGCCAGACTTGGAGGAGGGGGGAGCAGAGATATGCTGGATAGTAGTCTTGAATGAGAAAAGATAAAAGCAAGAGGTGGAGGATGTCATGGAGGCAAGGAGAGATTAGGGATGCAAGGGTATTTGCTAACAGAAAGGGTGAAAGGTTGCCACTGGGGATGGAAGGAGATTAGGGAGTAACACTAGGTTTTGAGGTGGAATGGAGAGATGGCATGTAGGTTCCAGCCCTCTCCTCCCCTCCCCTGGTATGCATCAAGGAAAATAACAAAAGAGAGGGACAGATGTTGATGCATAGGGAGCTAGGTTGTGAAAGGTGGGATAAGAGGATTGTAAGGGATAGCGCTAATGAGCATGCATGAGAGACCTGCATCTAATGGAGGTGTCAGCCATCAAATCTACCACGATGCATATCCATTAGGGGTATCCTCAAACCCTTAACTGGCCTAGTGGTCGTTCATGACACTGTTGGGACATACCTCTGTAAACCACATGATACAGCAATGTAGCTCTGGGAAGCACCTAACGAATACAATATAAGCTGAAACACAAACACACTGTCAGCTATATATGTTTCATTTATTTGATGGATTTTATTGTAAAACATAAATCCATTGACTTGCTGTTGTACATAATAGATGGAAATATGCAACCACAAAAAACAAAAGGGAACAAGCCTGAAGAAGTATTTAATACCTTATTTAACTCAGATGGTGCTCAGAATCCACGGATGGAATACAAAAAACTCAGGATGGGGAACAAACCCCTAAAGAGATTGGTCATTGAAAGTGCTTCATTCTGTTTAGCATGTCCATAACATAGGTGAGTATTCAATGATTCCAAAAAATATAGTTTCAAAACGTGCAAGCAAACTTAACTTAAAAGTCCATACAGCGATGGTCCGGCAGGGTTCAGACGCGTTTTGCCAAGGAGGCTTCTTCAGAGAACCCGCTGTGCTGTGTGCAATTAATAATTAAATGCTTCCTGGTTCAAAGAAAAAAGTTTTTCATTTCCTGTGACAAGGATGAAGTCAGGCAAATGTCCAGGCTGCCAACAGATGGCAACGGGTTGCACCTTAAGATGAAGTCAGGCAAATGTCCAGGCTGCCAACAGATGGCAACGGGTTGCACCTTAAGATGAAGTCAGGCAAATGTCCAGGCTGCCAACAGATGGCAACGGGTTGCACCTTAAGATGAAGTCGGCAACATGGCTCCTGGAGAGCTACAGATCCTTGGAAGGGTGTAATAGTTATTATCCAACTATGATGCCCTCGATGGGAGTTGAAGCTGATGAAGATTGGCACTCAGGCCAGGATGCTATCTGGATGAAAGATCTGCAGTGACTGAACCGTGATATAGAGGCTGTGGCGTGTACATGCAGAGGAGGTCCAGCGGAGCCCCAGGGTCCATGCGGCATGACTGGCCTGGGAGTGTTCAGAGGACATAGTGGGTCCTAATGGCGGTCCTTTCCTTTTCCCTTTCCCCGGCCACGGCCTCGACTCCGGCCACGGGTGGCCGGGGGGGAACCTTGCCTGGTGGGAGCCTGGCTGGAGGAGGTCTGGGAGGTGGATTGAGGTCCAGGATCCCCATGGGAGGCAGTCTGGGTGATGAGCTGGGGGAGAAGTTGTGAAAGAATGCCACACATGTTCTCCAGCGCCCGGCGAGTCCCTGCCTGTTCTTCCAGGATTGCAGTCTGCACAGCACGTGTTGCAGACTGCTCGGCCACCAGGGAGGCCAGGTGCTGGTTCATTACATGTGTGGCTTCTTTTATCTCAGCCACCTCCCTGATGAGCAAAGTTTGTCTTTGGTGGAGGTGGTCACCCACCTCCACCAATTGACGGTGGAGCTCATCAGGGGGGGCCTCCAGCTCATCACCCTGATGGAAATCTTCCTCCCCCAGGGCTCCAACCTCATCCACCTCTTCTTCCCCCTCCAACTCTTCCCCCTCCTCTACTGCCCTGTTGTCATCGTGGGGATGAAGGGGGGGCGCCGGTGCAGCTTGTGTAGCAGTGTTCTGAGGAGGAGGGGTGGCGTATGATGTTCCAGCCACTGCTTCCTCCTCCTCCTCCTCCTCATCCCCTTCATCCCTAGCAGCAGCAGAAGGAGGATGGGACGCCTCTGCAAAAAGACAAGAAAATACACATTGGTATTAGTTGAAAGCGGTAACATCTGAGAACATCATTTGAATTGCATCACAGGTCACAATACTGTACATCCGGTCATTTACAAGGTATTATGCAGGCTAACATATGGAACATTAGCAACGTATTCCACATGTTAGGCTTCCAAGAGTATCAAAACAGGCAATGGCTTTTATTATATTACTATGAATTGCATTGGTTGTATAGTACTGTTGTAGTTTAGAAAGATATAAAATATGAGTAAAAACACCAACAAGTCAATGGCTTCTATGTAAAGTGATGTTACCTTGGTGCCCCAGGGAAGTATCAATGGCTCCCACAACAGGACCTATTCCAGGACCCACTATGTCCATCACCTCACTCTCCAGGACAGTCAGCTGGAGGTTGCCGCAAGGACCCTGCGCATTAATTCGTTCCTGCTTCCGCCGGACCTCTCTCCGCAGGGCACGCCACCGTTTTTTCAGAGCCTCTATATCACGGCCCTGATGGTGTACAGCATCTATGTCACTGCAGATTCTTCTCCAGATAGCATGCTGGCCTTCTATCCCAATCCTATCAGCTTCCCTCCCAAAGAGGGAATCATAGTTGGCCCCAACTTGGGCCACAAGGATCTGCAACTCTCCATGCAAGAAATTCGATTTTCGCTTTGAAGCCATGTTGCAAGGTGTAGCCATCTTTTCAGGCTACTTATAGAACACGTTCAAAAACACCCCCTGTACAACACCCAATGAGGTGTGATGGGCGTGGTTAGGAAGCGGGCTAAGGAACCGCACCCGAACGGCGCCCAATGGGCATAGAGAAAGTTTTCCCACCATGATGACGTCTCACGCTACATAGGCGTGCATGAGTATAAGAAGGTCCAGGTGAGCAGCGTTTCCTTTCTATACTATCCTATCGCTTATGCAGATGTTTCAGACTTTACTCTGTCTTAGTCTTTTACATTTCTTTCCCTATCTCTGCCTCCCATTTCCCTCTATTCCACAGAGCCATTAATACTGGCCATTCTAATATGTGGTTTTATCTTTTCTAGAAGCAGCTCAGATAGTAAGTCCAGGTGAGAATGATATTTTGTAAGCTACTTTGAACTATCATAGAACTAAAGAAACTAACCAACCAAAAGTGACTTCTCTTTATGGCCTTTCATTGTGTGCTATTGTTTATACTAGTTATTTTATTTCTGATATCTCCTACTCTCCATTCCACAGGGCTGATAAAAATGACTGAGAAGACTGATAAAGACCATGCTGGTATATATTTTGCTGGTACACAAATGGATATGTAAGTAAAATGGATGTGTTCATACATCTGAGAGGGTTTACTCAGAGTTAAAGTTAATTCTTTGTAGAATCTAATTACAGGCAAATTAAAATCAGGTGAGGAATGGTTCTGTGTACTAACTCATTGATAAGAATAGGTCGGGTATGTTGGGGGGGGGGGGGGAACACTGCCATTCAATGGATATCCAATCAACATGGTTCAGGTGGAAAACTCCTAATGAGTGCCTAATGGCTGCCATATTTAATAAGGATTCTAAAGGTATGTTAGCAGCTCTGTTACTTCTAGGTGTGTGTTCTGCCACAACTTCAGTGTTTAATTTAGGAGACATAGGTCTTTGTTAACAGTTTCTCTGTATTCTTCATTTCAGACCAGAGCAGCAGCTCAGCACACCAGTTTGCACCTAGCCAAACAGTTGTAGGTGAGAATGATATATGGTAACCTTTATTTGCTTACTCTTGAGTCACTCTTCACACAGGTATCCTTAATGACTTTCAGGAACAATAGTAAATTGATAATGTTGGCCTCATAGAACACCATGGCACGCATTCCTGCTGTTATATGCACACAAACTTTTTGTTTTCAGTTAGTCTATTCCCTCACATGAGTTCTAAACAGTAGCAGTGGAGGATTACAGGTGATACTAACCCACACCATCAGCAAGTTAAGGTTATTGCCTTAACACCTATACCACGGTGACATCTAAGCAGCTCAACATATATGAGGTTAACACATTGCTTCAGGGAAGGGAGGACCTTGGGGGTTGAACCCCCCTGTTTGTGAACGTTGTGTAAACCAGCTTCTCCTCTTTTCTGTTTTCAGGTGTCTTAGACAGGCAAGTGCAGTATTGTCAGATGGAGTTTTTATAGTACTGAGAGCAGTGCAGCTGTGAGCATCTTTGTGGTTTCCACACCTGCTTTACCAAAATAGTGCAGCTCAAGAACCAGGAGGATAGATTGAGGTATCTGGCCTTTACTTCCATCACCTTCCGTGAAATGAAGAAAAACCCACATGTCTCATTTGGATTCTCCTGGTGTGGAGCCAACTCTTACTAGAAATAACCCTATTCCTTAACAACAAATCTACCAGAGTGACTTATATTCTCTTCCTTATGTAGCCATTTACTTTGGAACAGGGACTGGCTTACTTTGCACATCATAGCTGAGATGTTGTCATCTACCTACAGTTGCATATACCCTTGCATTCACTTACTTTTTTCCTAGATTCTGCAATGATTTGACATCAAAGTGGCTAGCAGGTAATAGAATGAATGACAGACCCCAATAAAGATTGTCAAACTTTCTATATGTCACCTTGTTGTTATATTGAAAAGGGCCCATTCAGCAGTCCCTCCTGAACCCCTATCTACCTTGGACTCTGTCCACTAAACTTCTGATGCTACAAGGTTAAAACCACACAGGAAAGTTTAAACCATAACCAACTTTTTTATTAAAATATCAACTTTTTAAAACTTGGAAAACTTTTTTTTAAATAACTATTTACATACACATAACACAGGGAAAGAGGGTGGGTGCCCCCCAAGAGCAGCTTGAGCTACCTCAGGCGAGGGGGGCAGAAGAGGTGCAGTCATTGAGAGGGTGTATGGCTGCTGGCACCATGCCCTCTTTCGGCTATCAGCCGCAAGAGGGCATGTTCCATCCTCTCCACACACCCTCTCAATACCTGCACCTCCTCCAAGATGGCAGAGTAGGCCGCCATCTCCCTGGCCACCCCCTCCTGAGGCTGGTCGGGCTGCTCCTGGGGGGGAACAGCAAGGAAAGGGGGTGGGATGGGAACAGGAAGGGCAGGAGAGTGAGGGGAAGGGCTATGGGTGGGGGAAGGGGAAGGTCCAACAGGGGATGGTGGTGGTGGTCCTGGAGGTAGTGGTGGGGCAGGCGGTGGGGGTCCAGGGGGCAGTGGTGGGGCAGGCAGTCCAGGGGGCAGTGGTGGGGGCAGTGGTGGAGGTCCAGGGGGCAGTGGTGGGGGCAGTGGTGGAGGTCCAGGGGGCAGTGGTGGTGTGGGCGGTCCTGAGGGCTGCCAGGCCTCCTCCTCCTCCTCTATCTCCTCCTCTTCCTCCTCCATCTCCTCTTCCTCCTCTTCCTCCTCCATCTCCTCTTCCTCCTCTGCCGAGGACCAGGGTGGGGCTCCCTCCATCACCTGCGGGGCCTCCTGAGGGGGTGCCTGCGCTGCTGCTTGACAAGAGAGAAATAGGATACAGTCAGATATGTCCACAACACTTTTGAACATGACATTATTTACTACGTTATTTTCTTCAAATGCTAATAACAGGATGCAAAGCACCTACTCCACTGTAAACATCAAAATGTAGCGTAAGTAAGTGAGGCAAGTAGAACACCATAAAGCCATTGTGACATGATATCACAATAGCAGCTTTACTGCAGATTTTATGATTAAGAATGGTTTACAGCTACTCAAGCATTTTCATCTATTTATTCTGGTAAGCTGATCACAAAGAAACACACACTGGACTCATTACTCACTGGCTTGTGCACGCAATTCCTCCCTCACCCCCTCAAGGAAGGCCCGCTCCTGGCGCCTCAGCAGTCGCCCCCTTTTCCTGAGATCCTCAACCTGGATAATAGAGAGAAAGAAAGAACAGAGAGGGAGGGATATGATGAGTGCCATCTAGCACTATGGCATAACATGTTTACTTAAGTATTGACCTCTATAAGCACAAAAAATGGAGTACACTGCCCTCCAAGAGCCCCTATCCGCTTTGGTGTCTGCCTCCACCCCCTTCTGCCACATGTTTTACATGAATTTATTCACGTACACCAGCATTTCCCCTTTCTGTGCTGGAGGCATCGCTATCTCTCTACTGTACCTGGGACAGTGGGGGGGGGGGGGAGGTGACATGGACAGCATCACAAGGAGGAGGTGGGATTGAACTCACAACCCCAGGGTGCTGAGGCTGTAGCCTATCAGCACTGCCCCACATTACAGCATGTCCTGGTGAGCTTACAATCATGCAGCAGGGGCAATAAAATAGTTTGGTCAGAAGGAGCAGCGTGGCTTGAAACCCCTGACGTCAGGGGTACTGACGCTGTCACTTTAAAACGTCATGCCACTATCTCCCTAGACCAGCAGATTGATACAGGAGTGTTTAAGGTATTTGAAATGACATAGCAGCACTTTGGCAAAGTTGATGTCAAGATGTTTCGATTACAAATGTGAAGCTTGTGACCCAAAAATTAGTTGTGTGCATGTTGTGAATGGAATAGATGCCTTCTAGGAGCTGAATTTGTCATTTGAAATCCTACTACTGCTCCTTTGGGATGTGCTTTAATTTCAGTATTCAATGTAAAAGATTTATTATGCACAATTGTAGTTTTTAAAAGGAATCAAAATTTACCCACAAAAACATGAACAATTTGATTGAGACAGGTTTCCATCATTACATTTTACATGATTATTTGTGAGGGCCTGACTTGGAATACTTACTTCCCTGGGACAGGAGGCTCTACGATTATAGCGCCGGGTCAGGCGGCTCCAGGAGTCCCTGAACTGCAGGTATGACCTGCGATGGCCTGCCACTCTGAAATAATGGTGCTCATGCACTAAAAAGAGCCTGGCCAGTAGCCTGGAGTCTTCAGTGGTGAAGTTTGGCTGTCTCCTGGCAGCCATTTTAGGAGAAATAACTGCGTATGAAGAACGGGCGATTCTATGACGTCACAACGCATAAAAACGCGATGACGTGTTTGTGCCGCTTGGGCGTGCATGCAGCAGCCGCTCCGCGTTACATCAACACTATAGATTATATCTTACACCACGCCGATATAGCTGTTACACAAAAAAGTACAGCAGAACGCTTAGAAGCTTACCATGTAAACCTAATGAAACTTCACCTCCTCCAAACACAATGACAATTTGTAAATTAAATAAATGAAGATTGGGAAGTGAGGTTCACATATTTTAGCTTAGCTATGCATGGGTGGGTGGAAAAACAAAATCATATTCTGTCTTTGGTAACCTTAGTCAGGACTTGAACCCCTGACCTTTGGGGAAGATACAAGCAGTGCTTTTAAGCACTGAGCTATGTTGGGGACTTGGGAATGGGAGTCTCCAGAAATGGCTATAGGTACAAGCTTTGAGAAAGGGTAATCATTGCAAGTATTTACAGGTGTATTTGATCTATGCACACCCAATGACTGTGCAAACAGATTTCAAAATTGTAACGGTTATGACGTCAGACGCTACATCGGCGTCGAGAGTATATAAGGATCTTTAAAAAATCATTATTTTGTCTCCTTTAGACTCCCGTGCGTTCGTGCTTCTGGTGGTTGATTTGTGATAGTGTGACTTTGTACTGTGATTGTATTGTTTCTCCTTTCCCCCATCTTCTCCCTTTTGTTGTGTACTTGTCAGTTGTGTCTTTGGTCTGGTATTGGTTTGAGAGATGATTGATGAGTTTGAGTTTGTCTTACATGTGGTGGCCCATGATAGATTGCTGCGCAGAGGAAGGGGTCTGGTGGCGGCCCCGGCCCCAGCCCTGGCCCTGGCCCCGGCCCCGGGGCGTGGGCAGGTTAGAGGTAGAGGAAGAGGTCCGGCTGTGGCCCTGGGGCGTGGCCAGGTTGGAGGCAGAGGCCCAGGCCGACGCCGACGCCAGGCCCCCAGGGTATATAGGCCCAGGGCAAACTTCCTTGATATGACAGATGAGCGGTGTATTGGTCTCTTTAGATTTAATCGGGAGACCATAGTTCATCTCTGTGAGCAACTGCAGGTGGATTTGGAGCGCACCACTCTTAGGGGACATTCCCTTCCAGTTTATGTACAAGTAACTACAGCCCTGGGGTTTTTGGCTACAGGAACCTTCCAAAGGCCCCTGGGAGCTGGGGCTGGCATCAGTCAACCGTCTGTATCCAGGATAATCAATAAGTTTTTGGAAGTCTTTTTAAGGCGTATTGCTATGTATATCCAGTTTCCAATGAGTGAGGCAGAGCGGCAACGCACAATGAGGGGTTTTGCTCAACTGGCACGTTTCCCCTCTGTC
Organism: Geotrypetes seraphini; assembly: GCF_902459505.1. Taxonomy (NCBI): domain Eukaryota; kingdom Metazoa; phylum Chordata; class Amphibia; order Gymnophiona; family Dermophiidae; genus Geotrypetes; species Geotrypetes seraphini. The sequence goes on along the minus strand of NC_047090.1, from coordinate 69,010,882 downwards.
CTGGGAGCTATAGACTGCACACACGTAGCACTCAGACCACCTGCTGAAACTGAAAGGCAATTTAGGAACCGGAGGGCATATCATTCCATGAACATGCAGGTGGTCTGTAGTGCTACCATGGAGGTGACAGATGTGTGTGCCAGCTTTCCAGGGTCCTGCCACGACGCTTATATCCTGGCCCACTCCGGCCTAGGTGGCAGGTTCCAGAGGGGTGAAATCCAAGGTGGATGGCTGGTTGGTGAGTTAACGTACTACTGCAGATAAAGCTTTGCTACATTAACCGCCTTTCTCTCATTTTACCACAGGGTCATGGCTAACTTTGGAGGTGATGCAGAACAATGGACAACAGATATGTGCCCCTTTTCTAATATTGTTTCTCCTTGCAGGTGATCGTGCCTATCCCCTGAGGACATGGTTGATGACCCCAATTGTGCGTCCCCAACAGCCAGAGGAGGAGCGATATAACCGGGCCCTGAACACCACAAGGACCATCGTGGAACGTGCGTTTGGGTTGCTCAAGTCCCGCTTTAGATGTCTACACCGCTCAGGAGGGCAACTGCTGTACAGGCCCGACAAGGTGTCCAGGATGTTTGTTGCCTGCTGCATGCTACATAACCTAGCGCTGAGAAGACGGATGCCAGACCCTCCTGAGCCGGTCCAAGACAGTGACGATGATGAGGACATCCAAGCTAGACGCAGGCCTCTACCTGAGCAAGAAGAGCGTAGGAGAGGGCAGGTGGTCAGGGACAACCTAATAAGAGCCCATTTCTTGGGATAATGGTGAGTATATTTATGTGAACCCCAAACAGCTTCTCTCTCTCTGTCTGTCTCTGTCTCATGTGAGTGAATGTGATGATGCCTCTTTCTCTAGGCTGAAGTTAAAGTTCAGATGTCCCTGACCAGCAAAGCAAGAAGTTATTGGTAGCAGCTCAAGTATTAAAGGTAGAATAATAGGTAAGCTATCTTTGTTTTTGGCCTCATTCACTATGTTGCTCCTGTATATCATTCCATTAGCAGGCTTTATGATGAATTGCCCACATGTCAAATAGCTAACAGCTTTCATACTCTTGTTGCAGGTTGGATGTCCAAGACTTTCATCGTCACCATACAAGGGCATCGTAATGTGCTTCTCGATGGCCTGGTATGAGCTAGCAGTTTAGGACCTCTTGGTTTTTTGTTGTTTTACCAACAACAAATTGTATATCGACACATGCTGGTGTTAGGTTAGCATGTGTGTTGATTGAACACCCCCTTAGTTTTAGGTATAAATGACATCTATATTGGGAGCTCAGAGAAAGCAGATTGGATGAGTTATACTGCTAAAATGTTAAAACTATGGCTATCAGAAGCCTATATGCTGCTCAGCTTTCCACACCTTGTAGGAGTTAATGATGGTATGGGTCTACAAGTTTCTGTGTAGAATAAGACTAGCACCCCCCCCCTCCCTTCTCCATGCTGGTACTTCAAGTTCAACTGAAGCTATAGGATAACTGTAGGTATTGTAACAGTTTGAGGTGGGGGACTTTTCCAATGTATTAACATGCTTCCCCTCTTTGCAGGTGTTCGGGCCCAGCTGATCTCCTCCTCCTCCTCATGTGGCTAGCATCTCATCGTGAAGCTGTTCCTGTGATACGGGCGGATCCTGTGACGTATTCCTGATACTTGTGCATAGGTAGGTATGAGACATTTGTGCTCACTTCTACTAACCTTCAACATTCCAACCAGTGTGTGTAGGTTATTAGCTCACATATGGACTCTGTAACAAGGAGGATGGCTTTTATTTCCCTTGCTTCTCTGGCATAAACCTCTGGCCTTTATTCTCTGACCTCCTTACTTTCCTGTCTTTTTCCTACATCCTGCCTTACCCTACCATGAGGAAATCTTAATATTTCACAGGCACTGACATTGTACCCTTTCCTCCTGTAGGCTGGGAGTTGATTTGGACCTAGGAGGGGCTTACTCTGTATACCGGTGTAGCTGTGATCCATCTCAGCAAACTGCAGTTGCATGTGTTACAATTTCACACCGCTTTTCTGGACTTTTGAGTGTCAATGAAATGACATAATATTCTACAATAAAAATCTTAAACCACTTAAGGATGTTGTGATTACTTACCAAAGGAATGCCATTATTGTAGCATATAGGACGGCGAATGTTAAGCGCCTAAACGGAATAGATTCATTCAGTAGTACAGTTCGGTTTTAACACCCTCAACTCCTTCAGCTGACACAATACTCATTTGAATAAAATTACAAGATACACACCAATCACATCTCATTTTCATCTGAAACAGCACATTAGCAATACCAGATACAAAACATTTGAAAAGTTGAATTTGTGTGTGATCAAGACAGCACTTTTGAACTATGTATTCAACCATACTTGAGAATATGGATTTCGAGTCAGTGAAAGCAGTGCTTTAAACCATTGACCTACCACTTTTTTGTGTCAGCTAATTGTGATATGATAGCTAAGCTGATTATACCTTGGCACATCACTAAGGTATGCTATGACAGGGGAACCAGAGACACAGGTGTAGGTCAGTGAGTAAAAGCACTATATCGATCATCTGTAGGTTGTGAGTTCAAGTCCCGGCTTGTCTTTTACTTGTGGCATATCTACCTTCCAGGTGCACCTTGATGATGTCACAATGAGATCAGCATTGTGCTGCTTGCTACTTCCTCTTCCTGTGAACTGGAAGCCACATTCAGGTTGAATCAGTGTTTTGATTCTGTTTCTTGTTGTGACGAATGAGCTGATTGTTGCAATGTTTTAAGACCAGGAGAGTCTTCTTTTAAGCAACCTCTCTGAAATAATGTCTCTGGCAAATCGAAAGAAAGCTTATTGCATGACTTAGGTGCCTTTTCTACCAGTCTTTGTGGAACCTAAACGAAGTTTATATGAAGTCTATATGGTGTTCAAAGTCCTATCCTTTCCACTTCCCTGGGACATGAGGCTCTTCTGTTATACCACCAGGTCAGGCAAATCCAGGAGTTTCTCAATTGCAGATATGACCTGTGATGGCTAGGCACTACAAAGTAGTGATGCTCGTTTGGTAGGAAGAGCCTGGTTTGGCTGTGTCCTGGCTGCCATTTTATAGGAAATAACTGCATATGAAGAACAAGTATAGAAAAAAACATCGATGACGTATATATGCCTCATGAGCGTACTTGAAGCAGCTACTATACTCTACAGCAATACAGTTCATTACATGCGCAACGACGCCGATATCGCTGTTATACAAAAATGTACAGCAGAACGCTTAGAAGCTTACCATGTAAACCTAATGAAACTTCACCTCCCCCCCAAACACAATGACGTTATAAATTAAATAAATGAAGAGGTTCACATGCTTAGCTATGCATGTTTGGGTGGGTGGGTGGGTGGGTGGAAAAAAAAATATTCTGTCTTTGGTAACCTTAGTCAGGACTTGAACCCCTGACCTTTGGAACATACATGCAGTGCTTTTAAGCACTGAGCTATGTTGGGGACTTGGGAATGGGAGTCTCCAGAAATGGCTTTAGGTACAAGCTTAGAAGCTTACCATGTAAACCTAATGAAACTTCACCTCCCCCCCAAACACAGTGACGTTATAAATTAAATAAATGAAGAGGTTCACATGCTTAGCTATGCATGTTTGGGTGGGTGGGTGGAAAAAAAAAATATTCTGTCTTTGGTAACCTTAGTCAGGACTTGAACCCCTGACCTTTGGAACATACATGCAGTGCTTTTAAGCACTGAGCTATGTTGGGGACTTGGGAATGGGAGTCTCCAGAAATGGCTTTAGGTACAAGCTTTGACAAGGGGTAATCATTGCAAGTATCTACAGGTATATTTGATCTAAGAACACCCAAGGAACGTCCAAAACTATTTCAAAATTCTAACGGCTTCTATAATGTCAGATGCTACTTTATGGTTAGGGTTAGGGCTACAGTTAAGTAGCTCGGTAGCTCAGTTAGTAAACAAGCTGTACCAGTTATCCATAGGTTATGAGTTCAACTCGCAGCTTGTCTTTTACTTGATTATAACATGAGGGGTTTATGCTGCAGGAGTGTGTTGTTGGGGTGTTGCAGGGGTGTCTAGGATGACACAGAATAGTCACTTGCATTTTCTACAATGCATTTGAATTTCTTAAGATGAAACCTTAGTGAGCCGGGGAGCAAGGTCACCGCAGCCTCACACCTCAGATGAAAAGGTTAATTTATGAGCGATCTGGGACAGTCTTCAGCGACTCGGAGCCCTCCTCCCGGCTGGCCAGAAGGAGGAAGCTTTGGCGGTGGTGATTTTGGTGGTGAGGGAGGGAGGGAGGGGGGGGAGTCACCTGGCTGCTGCATCTGCACTCCTGCTGGCCACAGACCTACTGATCACAGAGCAGAGATCACAGAAGCACGCAGGTATGTGCGCATGCGTGGCTAGGGTTTATATATATACACGTATCACATCTAATTTTCATCACAAACACATTAGCGAGACTATACACAATACATTAAAAAGTTGAGCTTGGGTTTGATAAAATAAACAGCATAATTTTGACTCTGTATTACATTTATTGAACCATACTTAAGAATATGGGTGTTGCATCCGTGACAACAGTGCTTTACACCATTGAGCCTCAACTGACTGTGATATGATAGCTAAGTAGAGTATACTTTAGCACATTACTAAGGTATGCTATGACAGAGGAATTAGAGACACAGGTGTAGGTCAGTGAGTAAAAGCACTATCTCGATCATCTGTAGGTTGTGAGTTCAAGTCCCGGCTTGTCTTTTACTTGTGGCATATCTACCTTCCAGGTGCACCTTGATGATGTCACAATGAGATCAGCATTGTGCTGCTTGCTATTTCCTCTTCCTGTGAACTGGAAGCCACATTCAGGTTGAATCTGTGTTTTGATTGTGTTTCTTGTTGTGAAGAATGAGCTGATAGTAGGAATGTTTTAAGACCAGGAGAGTGTTCTTTGGAGCAAGATATCACTTCTAAACTATCCTCTCTGAAATAATGTCTCTGGCAAATCGAGAGAAAGCTTATTGGATGAGTTAGGGTGCCTTTCCTGCCAGTCTTTGTGGAAGTTAAATGAAGTTTATAAAAAGTCTATATGGTGTTCAAAGTCCTATCCTTTCCACTTCTAATAGGAGGTGAGTATGACATTCCTGTATAGCTTTCTGTGTAGCACACATCTACTGGTTCCCACCTTCCATTACTGATAATGTAAGTTCAACACCCACTCGGTACGTTTCATTTTCTAGTTTTCCTTTGAAACATAACATATTTCTTACAATTCTGATACAGTGTTTTAGTTATGTTTTTCATCATCCTATACTTATCAATGCTGAATGTGTGATAATAAAGAGTATATATAAAGTATAATTTTAAAAAAAACAAATAACAAAAAACAAACCCGTACTCACGTTTATCACGGGTCCATTAGAGACGGTTCAGATACCTGCGTCTATTTTGCGCACGTCTATTTTGAAGGACGTCTATTCTGTGCGACGAGGGACGTCTATTTTGCGCACGTCTATTTTGCGGGACGTCTATCTCACGCCTAAATATAGTTAATTGTTATTTACGTTTGCCGGACGTCCAAAGCACGCCTAAGTTAAACGTACTAATAGAGAATTTACTCCATGGTGTATAGGAGAGATGTTGCAGCAGGATGATCTCCAGGAGAAAAGGAGAAAAAAGGGAGGAAGATGGGTAAATCTTCTGGCTTTATAAATATGGGTGGTTCCCATGAGGCATCAGAACCCAGGGGCAATTGTCCAATCCTAAGGCAGGAACTCAGGGGCTGTGGGCTAGATTCACTAAGCAAACTGATCGTGTACCTTTGCGACCCGATTTCCCTCCGATCCGATTCACTAACCTCTGTCCCAATCATTCTCTGATCCGCGCATGCAAATGAGGGGGAACGGCATTGAAATGTAGGCAGGCATCGATTCACTAACAAAAACCCTGCAACACCAATCACAAGCAAGCAACTGCTGGGGACCAGTTGTTCACTGCTTTCCGACTGCCATCTCCTGCTCTCTGTCTTCTGTCTACCCCAACTTTCCAGCTCTCTGCCCCCGACTTTCCTGCTCTCTGCTGCAATTTTCTCCTGCCGCCCTGCCCCAAATCTCCTACGCGCTCTCTGCCCCAACTCTCCTGCTCTCTGCCGCAATTTTCTTCTTCTGCCCTGCTCTGCCCCGAATCTCCTCTCCTGCTCCCTGCCCCGACTCTCTGCTCCTCTCCTGCTGGCCTGCTCTGCCCCAAATCTGCGCGCTCTCTGCCCTGACTCTCCTACGCGCTCTCTGCCCCAATCGCTGCCATGACTTCCCCCACAGTGCGAACCTGTGGTAATTCTTTTTACTGGCACACCCAGCCATGCTTTGTTAATTAGTCTGAGAAGATAGTGAGCTGCACTTGGCCATTTCTTTATCATCCCTGTTAACACTGTCTGAAGGCAAATGGCTCAGTTGTTCAGAATCCAAGTTAGAAATCATTTCTTAGGTCTGGCAATAACTTTATACTTTAACGCCAGGCAGAATTATAAAATCATATAGAGTGTACTGTATCTGATATACTTGAGCTATGGTAGAAAAACTTCATTTTTTCCACCCCGATATATCCAGAATCACTGTACTGAGTTAGAGAAACTCCAGCTGTTCTAATTGTACTGGAGGTGATCACAATCTGACCCTTCTTTTGTGCTGGAAAACCCTATGCAGGACCTGGTTTTCCCCAAGCAAATTTCAGATGAACCTATACAGATGGATAATACCTGGGTCTATATACTAGCTTCTTAGTCAGTAAATCAAATAAAAGGGTTGCATTTTAATTGTAAAGTAGACCAATAGTAGGTTCTTGTTTCCCAAACTGTTTCTGCTTCTTTTGCTGACTGAGCCACACTGTTATCTCATACTGCAGAATGAAAATAACATCAAAGTTCGATTCATTTTTCATTTTGATACTCTTCTTATTTCTGTTACAAGAATGTATCTTGGAAATTATAGTTTGTAATGTTTAAATGTAAAATAAAAAAAATGTAAGTTCTAGATGCTTTCTTTCCTTTGCTGGTGGTAACCGAAAAGAGATTGTTTATCCTCTGATGTTGCCTTTGCTGGAGCCATGAGACTCAGGGGTCATTTTATCAAGGCGCGGTAGGGGTTTAACGCGCGGAATACCGCGCGTTAAACCGCCTGCCGCGCTAGTCGCTAACGCCTCCATTGACGAGGTGTTAGTTTTTTGGCTTGTCGCGGGGGTTAGCGCATGATGAAATGTCCGACGCGCTAACCCCTGTGGCGCACCTTGATAAAAGGAGCCCTCTGTCCCTTTGACTGTATATGATATCTCTGTGCCACCAGAGAGAGGCTCCATTAATTGCATACAGTGTTCATATTTCCTTCTTTTACTCAACTGCACGCATGAGTGTTTGGTTTGTTTTTTTTATTTGCTTATGAATTTCATCTGTCTACTTGAGAATATTTCAATAAATAACAATGAATGGCAGGTGGCACCTTAATGGATTAACCCACAACAGTCAGGTAGGCCAAATTTCACTTGGAACCTTACCAACCGATATCTTTGACCTAGCTGGACACAAGCCAGCCTATGTGAACTACCGGGTAGCTGAACCAGAGCCCAGCAGCGTATGAGGGGCGGTTGAAAAGTTCTCAGCCTAACCAACAAAGTTGGGGCAGACTCCATCGAGAGTTATAAACGTAGTCCAGTGATTTTCAATTCCATCAGGAAAATATGGAACAAAAAAAGTTAAAAATCACTAGACTAAGGGGCTCATAATCGAAAGAAAAAAACATCCAAAAACCGGCCTAAGTCGGCACTTGGACGAACATTGTCAAAATACGTCCAAGTGCCGATAATGAAAATGGGTTTTGGACGTATTTCTAAGTGACCTAGGCTTTCATAGTGCCGCTGAATGACCAAAGCTAAATGGGGTGTTTCAGGAAGAGTGTCGAGGGCGGGAGTTGGGTGGGACATGGGCTGGCTTAGACTTAGTCGTACAGCATGTATAACCAAAAGTTATACAGCACAGGATCGACGGAACTTGGACGTTGTGACTTAGACCATTTAAAACTTAGTACATATGTTTTATTGTCATGTCTATATTGTAATTTATGTAAACTGTCATCTCTACTCTGTCTGGATTATTATGGATGTACTTTGTAACCCGTTCTGGGCTCCTTTGGGAGGACGGGCTAAAAAATCGAATAAATAATAAATAAATTTTAAAAAAAACATGGTCTAAGTTAGAGAATGACACGGGGAGCGATCCCCGCAGCGAACCGCTGCGTGGCTGCGGGTTATGGTGACCTCATTAGCAAATCGCCGCAGACGCGGGGACAAATCCTTTCACCGACCGCAAAAACGGTGAATAGATTTGTCCCCGCAGGCCAATGTCCCCCCTTCTAGGAACCGCTATTTACCTGTGTTTTCACCGCCCCCCCCCCCCCCGACGATCGCCCTCACTGGTAGGAGGGTGCCCAACCCTTCCTGCCGGCACCCCCAACGGCCCCCTATATCGCCAATAGGAGGGTGCCCAACCCCTCCTGCCGGTCCCTCCCCCAACAAACCCCGCCATCCCGAAACACCACCCTTAGTCTTACTTTCCAAGTTGGACCGGACAGCTCCTCGCTCGTCTGGCCAGCAGGCCTGCCTCCGTCCAAATGAGGCGGGCCCGCCCCTCCCCTCCCCTGCCTAACCCACAGGATCCTAGGGCCTGATTGGCCCAAGCACCTAAGGCCCCTCCTATAGCGGGAGTGGCTTTAGGTGCCTAGACCAATCAGGCCCTAGGATCCTGTGGGTTGGGCAGGGTAGGGGCGGGCCCGCCTCATTTGGACGGAGGCAAGCTTGCTGGCCATACGTGTGAGGAGCCGTCCGGTCCAACTTGGAAAATAAGACTAAGGGGGTTCCGGGGTGGGAGGGTTCGTTGGGGGGGGGGGGTCCAGCAGGAGGGGTTGGGTACCCTCCTGCCGGCGATCTTAGGGGAGGCCATTGGGAGGACCGGCAGGAGGGGTTGGGTACCCTTCTGCTGCGATTGTCGGGAGGGCCGTTGGGGGGGTCTACAGGAGGGGTTGGGTGCCCTCCTGCCGTGATCGCTGGGGGGAGGGGAGACTTGCAGCCGTAGCCGCGGTCACTATGCTAATCACGGCAGGGAGACCTTTGCCGCGATTAGGTACAGCGGCCGCGTCTACTTACCATATAGGCTAACATTGTAAGCATTTAAAGTACATGTCGTGTTTGTTTTTGCATTGCTTGCCCCAGGGGTGGTGGAAGATTAGTGATTGAAAAACTGTATGAAAAATAACTATTTTAAATTTAGTGATCAAAATGTGTCAGTTTTGAGAATTTATATTAATTAATTTTTTCTCTGCGTGTTTTGTTTTTGTATAGTTATTAACTAATATTTAACTAAGTTTTAAAGTTTTAAAGATGTTTCCTTTATACGTAAATAAAGAAAAGTGAATGGGATTGCAGTGGCGGTGACGGGGCGGTGAATGGGGTGGCAGTGGCGGTGACGGGGCGGTGAAGAGGATGGTGAGACGGGGACGGGGCGGTGACGGGGATGGTGAGACGGGGACGGGGCGGTGACGGGGATGGTGAGACGGGGACGGGACGGGGCGGTGACGGGGACCAATTTTTTCACCGTGTCATTCTCTAGTCTAAGTCACAAAAACCCACCTAAAGCCATCAGATAAGCACTGCAAACACATAATACAGACCCCCACACACTACCCCAGTGTTCACTGACCCCCCCAACCCCATAAAAATCGTAATCACATCTTTAAAATTCAGCCTCCAGACCATCATCACCTTGCTGCCTGGCATAGGAAAGCCTAGTCGTCCAGCACAGAGGCGGCTTAAGCTGTCTTGGGGTGGGTTAGGGACTCATGGAGAGGAGGACCCATGCCAATAAGCCCCTGTAATCACTGCATTAATACTTAAACATGTGCACTCCCCTATACACCCCGAAAATTATTTTGTACTGGCATATAAGTGGCTCCTGTAGCCATAAGGGCTAGTGAGGTAGTAGATAAGTGGGTCTAGGGAATTCTGGAGGTGGTTTGGGGGGCTCACCATGACCTATAAGGGAGCTGTAGGGAGGAGAAGACGTGGCACCCTTTTTGTGAAGTTCATAGCAGTGCCCTTTAAGGTACCCCACTATTTAGGTGCCATGTCTGGATGTTCAGCCCATCACTTTGCAGACCTCTCCCATGTCCAACAGGGCTTGTTCCAGGCATTTTTGACTTGGACGAAAAGTTGGACGAAAATGTGGTATAAAGATGGACGATTTAGCAACTTGGATGATCAGATCGGTAGGACGTATAGTTAGACGATTTTCAAAACAAAAAAAATTTTGGACATATTTTTCGAAAATTTTTACTTTGGATGACTTGCGACTTAGACGAAAATGGACTTAGACGTTCCTTTCGATTATGCCCCTCCACTTATATAATCCTCATTGGAGATTGCCCCAACTTTGTTTGTTGGGCTGAGAACTTTTTCAGCAGCCTTTTTTATTTTCTAAGCATTTAGCAACTCACGCTGTTTAAATTTTTTTTTTTTTTTTTAAATTACTTTTATATTTAGGTTAATCTGATTTTTTGTTGTTGTTGTTGTTTTATTATTACTGGCTCACCATATGATTGTTAACCGAATCGAGCTTCATTTTTTTTTAAGAAAACCCGGTCTATAAATTTAAGGTTTACCGTATTTTCACGCATATAACGCGCGCGTTATACGTGTTTTTACCTACCACGCATACCCCTCGCGCGTTATATGCGTGAGCGCGGTATACAAAAGTTTTTAAACATAGTTCCCACCCCGCCCGACGCCCGATTCACCCCCCCAGCAGGACCGCTCGCACCCCCACCCCGAACGACCGCTCGCACGCGCTCCCACCCGCATCCCCGATCGGAGCAAGAGGGAGCCCAAGCCCTCTTGCCCGGCCGACTCCCCGACGTCCGATACATCCCCCCCCCCGGCAGGACCGCTCGCACCCCCACCCCGAAGGACCGCCGACTTCCCGACAATATCGGGCCAGAAGGGAGCCCAAACCCTCCTGGCCACGGCGCCCCCCTAACCCCCCCCCGCACTACATTACGGGCAGGAGAGATCCCAGGCCCTCCTGCCCTCGACGCAAACACCCCTCCCCCCAACGACCGCCCCCCCCCCAAGAACCTCCGACCGCCCCCCCAGCCGACCCGCGACCCCCCTGGCGACCCCCACGACCCCCCACCCCCCTTCCCCGTACCTTTGGTAGTTGGCCGGACAGACGGGAGCCAAACCCGCCTGTCCGGCAGGCAGCCACCGAAGGAATGAGGCCGGATTGTCCCATCCGTCCTAAAGCTCCGCCTACGGGTGGGGCCTAAGGCTCGTGGGCCAATCAGAATAGGCCCTGGAGCCTTAGGTCCCACCTGGGGGCGCGGCCTGAGGCACATGGGCCCAACCCGACCATGTGCCTCAGGCCGCGCCCCCAGGTGGGACCTAAGGCTCCAGGGCCTATTCTGATTGGCCCACGCGCCTTAGGCCCCACCAGTAGGCGGAGCTTTAGGACGGATGGGCCAATCCGGCCTCATTCCTTCGTTGGCTGCCTGTCGGACAGGCGGGTTTGGCTCCCGTCTGTCCGGCCAACTACCAAAGGTACGGGGAAGGGGGGTGGGGGGGTTGTGGGGGTCGGCCAGGGGGGTCGCGGGTCGGCTGGGGGGGCGGTCGGAGGTTCTTGGGGGGGCGGTCGTTGGGGGGGGAGGGGGGTTTGCGTCGAGGACAGGAGGGCCTGGGATCCCTCCTGCCCGTAATGTAGTGCGGGGTGGGGTTAGGGGGTCGCCGTGGCCAGGAGGGTTTGGGCTCCCTTCTGGCCCAACTACACAAAGGTACGGGGAAGGCGGGTGGGGGTGTCGTGGGGGTCGGCCAGGGGGGTCGCGGGTCGGCTGGGGGACGGGCGGAGGTTCTTGGGGGGGGGCGGTCGTTGGGGGGAGGGGGTTTGCGTCGAGGGCAGGAGGGCCTGGGATCCCTCCTGCCCGTAATGTAGTGCGGGGTGGGGTTAGGGGGTCGCCGTGGCCAGGAGGGTTTGGGCTCCCTCCTGGCCCGATATTGTTGGGGAGTCGGCGGTCCTTCGGGGTGGGGGTGCGAGTGGTCCTGCCGGGGGGGGGGGGGGTGTATCGGACGTCGGTGGGGGCATCAGGCTTTCAGGATGGGGACAGACCTTCAAGGGGGGACAGGACTTCAAGGGGGGACAGTGCACGGAAAGTCAGGGGGGGTGAACGGAGAGTCGGGACAGCGCACGGAAAGTCAGGGCAGGGCACGGAAGTCAGGGGGGGTGAACGGAGAGTCGGGACAGCGCACGGAAAGTCAGGGCAGTGCACGGAAGTCAGGGGGGGTGAACGGAGAGTCGGGACAGCGCACGGAAAGTCAGGGCACTGCACGGAAGTCAGGGGGGGTGAACGGAGAGTCGGGACAGCGCACAGAAAGTCAGGGCGGGCGAAAGGAGCGTCGGGCATCATGCGCAGTATACCCGTGAGCGCGGTATACAAAAGTTTTTGTACATATCATCGTGATTTCTGCGCGCTATACCCGTGTGCGCATTTTACACGGGTGCGCGTTATTTGCGTGAAAATACGGTAGTTTAGTTCCTCCTCCCTTCTAATTCAGTGTTTAACATGCATCTATTCTTGGTGCATCCGAATATTCCAGACAGCAGTGAGCTTGGGTTTTACAGCTCAGTGTCAAGTCAGTAATGTTAATATCTATTTGCAGAGATGTGAATGTAATTAGAAATTTTATATATTTTGCACAGGCAAGAATGAGCAGCTTGGAAAATCAGTTTACAATGCCCTGGAAGTTTCTACAGGAAACTTTGTTGTTGTATACGAGTGGATACTTCAGTGGCGAAAGAAGATGGGGAAGTTCCTTACCAGCCAGGAAAAGGAAAAGGTTGAAAAGTGTAAAAAACAGGTAAATGTATTTTGTATGTCTGTGGTCCTGCATTTCTGGCTGCTTTCATAGTCTTTGTTCTGTTTTCTGATTCACAATCCTGGGATTAATTAATAGCAGCCACCTGGTTTGGGTGGATGTATAAATTTATTTAATTGTTATGACAATCAAAGGTTTTGTTTTGGAAGTACAGCAGGATGCAGTTATATTTTTATGAAAACTTAATTTGCAAATGTAGATATCTCTAAGGCATTGAGAGGATGGCACTGAGCTCAAGTGGCTCTATGAAATACTGAACTTTAACTTGTGTATACACCCACCATTTCCAGAGCAAGGGGAGGGGTCTCCTGACCAATGAAGCAATAGGAGGAGGAGACCCCCTTCTGAAGGGACACTAGGATTAGTATAAAACCCCAGTCAGTTTGAATTTATTGTCTTTGATTCCTGCTTCCCCAGCCGTTGTACCACAGAGTAAGGAAAAGGGTCATTGGTAATGATATCCCAGCCATTCTGGAGGGGATCAAGGACTTTGACTAGTCCAGCCATATAACGTAAGGAATAAAGAAGTGGTGGGCAGTGACAAGGTTGCTGAAGCTTCTGCTAGAATGGGAAACCAGCATACTCCTGCTTCTAAAGAGTAAGGAAAGGAACAGCTGGAGCCATAAGAATCCTTGTCCTGAGATGCAGGAGGGGATACAAAGGGATGCAGGATATAAGAATAACCATACTGGGGCAGGCCAATGGCCCATCTAGCCCAGTATCCTACTTCCAACAGTGGCAAATCCATGTCACAAGTATCAGGCAGGGTCCCAAATAGTAGCAAGAATCCATGCTATCAGTTCTAGGGTAAGAAATTGCTTTTCCCCAAGTCTGTCTCAAATAGCAGATTATGGACTTTTCCAGGAATTTCTCTAAATTTTTTTAAACACAGAAATGCTACCTGTTGTTACCACATCCTCTGGTAATGAGTTCTAGATCTTAACTATTTGTTGGGTGAAAAAAAATATTTCCTCTTATTCATTTTAAAAGTATTAACATGTGTCATCTTGAAGCTGGGACATTAGATCATCTGCTATTTTATTGTCTATGCATACAGGTTTTTTGGAATTCAATTTGGGGTCAAATAAATAGCTTGTTGGAAAATCTGGTGGCATTATCTTATGATACGGTGCTATTTAGTACATCAATGAGAGTAAGGAGCCAAATATCTTCTAACAATAACAAGCTATTACTCATTATGACAGGGGTTGCCATACTCAAAGAACAAAAAAACTCCCAAGCCCCAAGGCTTGGGGCTTGGGAGTTTTTTTGTTCTTTGAGTGTTGCAGCTCCCATCTTTTCGGGATTTTCTAGCTTCAGGGGTTGCCATACAGCATATCATGAGAAATTGGAAAAATTGGGATCGTCTGAATTATAACTTTTGGTGGAACTCGCTATGTCACATATTTAAAATGGAAAGGGTAATTGCCATGCAGTAAGGGAATTTTAAGAAATTTCAAGATATTTGGGAGCTATTAACAAAATACTGCAATGAATGAATACCATTTCCCCTCCCCCTTAAAAATGCACGTTCAAGGTGGGGGATGGGGATGGGGGTATTTTGGTTTTCTTATGTGTGCAAATTGAATATAAGGGAGAGAGGGATATGGAATCTGAATTAAATGTTGATAGGCTATTAAGTGATGTATTTAAGTATGAAATGATGTTATATACTGTTACACTTATTGTAAGTTTTAAAAATCAATAAAGAATTTAAAAATAAGTGTTAACATGTAACTTAATTGACTGTCCTCTGGTCTTAGTACTTTTTAAAACAATAAACAATCAATTCAAGTTTATCCGTTCTACACCACTCAGAATTTTGTAGACTATCATATCCCCCCTCAGCTGTCTCTTTTCCAAGCTGAAGTGCTCTAATCTCTTAAGCCTTTCCTCATATAAAAGGAGTTCATCCCCTTAATCATTTTGATGCCCTTCTTTGAACCTTTTCTAATTCTGCTTTCTGGTGCAAAGGACATATGAATCCTGACAATAAGTGATATTCTTCTACTCATGAGTTGTTTGCAGAAAGATGAAATTTACATTCTTCAGCTCCTGCAAGCGAGCTGAAAAGGTGTGATTCTGATACTCTTTTATTCTTTGGGGTTTGTTTTTTAAAAATTCAAGTTAAGAACATAAGCATTGCCTCCGCTGGGTCAGACCCGAGGTCCATCGCGCCCAGCAGTCCGCTCGCGCAGCAGCCCAACAGGTCCAGGACCTGCACAGTACTCTTCTATCTATACCCTTCTATCCCCTTTTCTAGTAGGAAAATGTCCAATCCTTTCTTGAACCCCCAATACCGTACTCTGCCCTATTACGTCCTCTGGAAGCGCATTCCAGGTGTCTACCACACGTTCCTAGCATTTGTTTTGAATCTGTCCCCTTTCAACTTCTCCGAATGCCCTCTTGTTCTTTTATTTTTCGAAAGTTTGAAGAATCTGTCCCTCTCTACTCTCTCTATGTCCTTCAAGATCTTGTAAGTCTCTATCATATCCCCTCTAAGTCTCCTCTTCTCCAGGGAAAAGAGTCCCAGTTTCTCCAATCTCTCAGCGTATGAAAGATTTTCCATCCCTTTTATCAGACGTGTCGCTCTCCTCTAAACCCTCTCTAGTAACGCCATGTCTTTCTTAAGGTACGGCGACCAATATTGGACGCAGTACTCCAGATGTGGGCGCACCATCGCCCGATACAACGGCAGGATAACTTCTTTCGTTCTGCTAATAATACCCTTCTTGATTATACCTAGCATTCTATTCGCTCTCTTAGCGGCCGCTGCGCACTGTACTGTTGGCTTCATTGTCATGTCCACCATTACCCCCAAGTCCCTTTCTTGGGTACTCTCTTTCACTAGAGTACCCAAGAAAGGGACTTGGGGGTTCAAGGCTTTTCAGTGCTGGAGAGGTCCCCCTGTGACCCAAGGGAACTCTACCTGGGAGAAGACGCAGACTGTGGGTCAGAGGTCTAAAGCTGGCAAGGCATCCCTTGGGGTTTCTGTCCAGCTGGCCTGGATTGAATCTCATGGAGCTTGGGGTCCGTTCCCCTTGAAGCTAGCTCACATCCTGGTTTATTAGGTGTTTAAGTGCAGGCTGTTTGGACCCGGTTTTAGTCCAGCAGGGCTTAATGGGTACTGGCTGCATAAATTACTCCCCCTACTTGCACATAGATCTGTGGGAATTGAGGTCTCTGTTGGGTTTGGTCTGACTGGCAGCCCGAAGATCCCAGTATGTGGACCGATTTGCTGAGCAAGAGGCAAGTGTCTTCTCCACTTCCAGTTTCTGTGACAGCTGCAGTAGGCTAACCCAGCACAAACAGACAGCGAGTATTACCTATTGAAGTCCATGGAAAAATTAGGGAAGGGGGGGGTTACGATTTTGCTGTTTTTAAGGGTTTATGGGGTTGTAGCTAGAGTTTCCCACCTCCAAAAACCCTTTCTCAGAATATTTTGACCCTTTTTTTTTGGGGGGGGAGGAGTCCTCTGGGCCATTTTTAGCGTGACCACGCTGCTGTGGCAACCATCTAAGATTTTTCCCCAATTTTGAATAAAAGCCTCCATCTGTCTCAAAAACCCCTCGATTTGGATTAAAACCACTTGGGATAGATTCCCCAATGGAGATACCCCTAGAGGAGAGTGTGACGTAGTTGATAGACCTACAGCCTCAGTACCCTGATGTTATGGGTTCAAACCCTGTGCTGCTTCTGGTTACTCTGGGCAGGTCACTTAATCCTCCACTGCCCCAGGTACATTAGATAGATTGTGAGCCCAGCTGGACAGATAGGGAAAATGTTTGAGTGCCTGATTTGCAACCCATTCTGTGCTCCTTTGGGAGAACAGGCTAAAAAATGAAATAAATAAAGCCAGATTTGCGATGGATAGTTGACTGAAAAGTGGCTGAATGCTGCGAAGTATGTGAAGGAGTTGTGGGAGCCTGGAGCTTAGCCCCATCTTAAGGCTGGGGGATCACAGAGGACCCCTTGTCTGGGGAAAATAACCTTTCTGTAGCCTTGGGATGGAGCACAGGTGAAGCACAAGTGTGTGGATGCTGAGGAGGCCAGAAAATGGCAAAGTGAAGCCTGGAAGGGTGCCTCAGGGGTTCCTAGTCAGGGGACATGATAGAGACGTTCAAAATACTGAAAGACATCGATAAAATAGAGCAGAAAAACAAATTATTTACACTGTCCAACGTGACACGGACAAGAGGACATGGTTTAAAGCTAAGGGGGGACAAGTCCAGGACAAATGTCAGGAGGTTCTGCTTTACGCAGCGAGTGGTGAACGCCTGGAATGCTCTTCCACAGGAGGTTATTAAGGAATCCACTGTGCTAGGATTCAAAGGCAAATTAGATGCACATCTCCTTATGAGAGGCATAGAGGGATATGGGTGGTAAAACTACATCAGGTGTATACCTGACTGGGCCTCCGCGTGTGCGGATCGCCGGACTCGATGGACCATGGGTCTGATCCGGAGATGGCAGTTCTTATGTTCTTATGTTCTTATGATTTACCCTGGAATTTGTAAGTTTATTGTGGAAAGCTTACTTAAACTGTCAGGGTCTTCCACAGCAGTTGATGGGGAAATGTTGTCTGTGCAAGGGAATGTGTCCTCTCCAAGTATGTGTGCTTTAGTAGAAATTCCTGAGAAGGAGCCAGAGGAACAGTCTGAGAATGACTGGGGGGACTTAAACAAATATTCCTCTCTTGACCAAGTTGCTGGAGTCCATCATATCTACCCAACTTTCATCCTTTCTTGAAAGATTCTCCATTCTCCTACCCTACCAACATGGCTTCAGACCCAACTTCAGCACCGAATCCCTATTGGCCTCATTAATCTCAAAGGTCCAACATCTTCACTCTCGCAATAAGTTCGCTGTTCTTCTTCAATTCGACCTTTCTGCAGCTTTCGACATGGTCCATCATGATATACTAATTCTCCAACTTTCTGAAATTGGCATAAACTCAACAGTCTTAGATTGGTTCTCAAAATTCTTATGTTCCCGCTCCTACTTCGTTAACATGAATGGCTCCTCATCCCTCCCATGGAAACCGATTTGTGGAGTTCCTCAGGGCTCACCTCTATCCCCGATTCTCTTCAATGTTTATATGTCCTCCCTGAAACTCCTCCAACTGCCCCCCTTGGAAACACTTTACACTTACGCCGATTACATCCTTGTCCTCCTCGAGACCGACTCTAACCTCACTAATCTCTCTGAGAACATCTCTTCATGTATATCGAACCTCCAATCCTGGGCCCTCACCATACAAATGAAATTAAACGAGAACAAAACTACTTTGGCTCGGCCCAAAATTAGATCAGTTACCCACCCTCATCTCACTGTCCTCTGGCACCACATTGCAGCTTGAACACTCATGCAAAGTTCTGGGCATCATCATTGATTCCACACTGTCCTTCAATGACCACCTTAATTCCTTAGTAAAAAAATGCTTTTTCAGCCTTCACATGTTAAGGAAAGTGAGATCCTGCTTCCATCATCATCACTTTGCTGTCTTCGTACAATCCATCATTCTTTCCAGACTAGATTACTGTAACTCCATCTACATAAGCCTGACAAAGAAAAGCCTTCATAGACTCCAGCGGATCCAGAACACTGCGGCTAAACTAATCTTAGCAAAAAGCAAATTTGACCACGTCTCCCCGCTTCTGTCTAAGCTTCACTGGCTCCCAGTAATCCTTAGGGTTCACTACAAATGAGCCTGCCTAACCTTCAAGTCTCTACACGGTATCCTGCCTCCCCTTTTTCCATTATCCTGGAATTCCTCTAATCCCAACACCACCAGATCCACTCAAAAATTCAAACTATCCTTCCCCTCATTAAAAGGCATATCCCATGCAGGAAAATTAATGACTTCCCTCTTCTTCAGGATCACCGAACTCTGGAATAGCTTTACTACCCCGCTTTGAAGCCTGACCTCCCTCCAACTCTTCCGAAAATATTTGAAAACTTGGCTTTTCTCTAAAGTGCAATGACCCCTCCCTCATCGATATACGAAGTCCCACTAAACATAAGAACATAAGAACATAAGCAATGCCTCTGCCGGGTCAGACCTGAGGTCCATCGTGCCCAGCAGTCCACTCACGCAGCGGCACAACAGGTCCAGGACCTGTGCAGTAATCCTCTATCTATACCCCTCTATCCCCTTTTCCAACAGGAAATTGTCCAATCCTTTCTTAAACCCCAGTACCGTACTCTGCCCTATTACGTCCTCTGGAAGCGCATTCCAGGTGTCCACCACCCGCTGAGTAAAGAAAAACTTCCTAGCATTTGTTTTGAATCTATCCCCTTCCAATTTTTCCGAATGCCCTCTTGTTCTTTTATGTTTTGAAAATTTGAAGAATCTATCTCTCTCTACTTTCTCTATGCCCTTCATGATCTTGTAGGTTTCTATCATGTCTCCGCTTTTCCAGGGAGAAGAGCTCCAGCCTCTCCAATCTTTCAGTGTATGAAAGGTTTTCCATGCCCTTAATCATTCGTGTCGCTCTCCTCTGGACCCTCTCAAGTATTGCCATATCCTTCTTAAGGTACGGTGACCAATACTGAACACAGTACTCCAGGTGCGGGCGCACCATTGCCCGATACAACGGCAGGATGACTTCTTTTGTTCTGGTCGTAATACCATTTTTAATAATACCCAACATTCTGTTTGCCTTCTTCGCGGCTGCTGCGCATTGCGCCGTTGACTTCATTGTTGTATCCACCAGTACACCCAAATCTCTTTCAAGGTTACTTCCCTCTAATACTAATCCCCCCATTTGGTAGCTGAACATCGGGTTCTTTCTCCCTATATGCATGACCTTGCATTTCCCTACATTGAATTTCATCTGCCATTTATTCGCCCACTCCTCCAGTTTGTTTAGGTCCCTTTGTAGGTCCTCACACTCTTCCGTAGTTCTAACCCTTCTACAGAGTTTAGTGTCGTCCGCAAATTTTATAACTTCACATTTCGTCCCCGTTTCCAGGTCATTAATAAATATATTGAACAGCAGCGGTCCAAGTACAGACCCCTGCGGAACTCTGCTCGTGACTTTCCTCCAGCCCGAGTAGTGACCCTTCACTCCAACCCTCTGTCTCCTGCCTGCCAACCAGTGTTTGATCCATCTGTGTACGTCCCCTTCCACCCCGTGGTTCCACAGCTTCCTAAGTAGCCGCTCATGGGGTACCTTGTCAAAGGCCTTTTGGAAGTCAAGGTAAATGATGTCTACAGATTCCCCTTTGTCCAACTGGCTGTTTACTCCCTCAAAGAAGTGCAGTAAGTTTGTTTGGCACGATCTTCCCTTGCAGAAGCCATGTTGGCTCGCTTTAATCAGCCCATTTTTTTCGATGTGCTCACAGATGCTGTCCTTTATCAGTGCTTCTACCATCTTGCCTGGAACCGATGTCAAACTTACCGGCCTATAGTTTCCCGGGTCTCCTCTTGACCCCTTTTTAAAGATAGGTGTAACATTTGCTATCTTCCAGTCCTCCGGAATCTCTCCAGTTTTCAAGGATAGTTTGCAAACACGTTGGAGTATTCCCGCTATCTCATTTCTTAGTTCTTTTAGTACACTAGGGTGGATTC
The DNA here is from genome assembly GCF_902459505.1 of Geotrypetes seraphini. Lineage (NCBI taxonomy): Eukaryota > Metazoa > Chordata > Amphibia > Gymnophiona > Dermophiidae > Geotrypetes > Geotrypetes seraphini. Next base: position 68,990,340 of record NC_047090.1, on the reverse strand, counting down.
CGTCCGGGCCTGGTGATTTGTCGCTTTTCAATCTATCTATCTGTTGGAGGACATCCTCTCTCTAAGTCCTTCTACTTTTCATTGTAGTTCCTTTCTATACCAACTCCTATAAACCGTGTCGAGCTCTACTTCTGTGGAGATGATGCGGTATACAAACTTAAGGTTTAGTTTAGTTTAGTTTAGTTTAGGGACTGAAAGTAGGATTCTGTGCTTTTACTGCCACAGAATGAATCATCCCTTCTGGGGGATTTGGAGTCACAAAAGGAGACTGGAGGCCAGGAGACTGCGGTCCCCTTGAGCAAGGATCCACCCAAGGGTTCTGAAGGAACTAAGACAAGAAATAGCGGGCACAATCCAGCATGTTTGCAACCTATCCTTGAAAACTGGTGAGGTACCAGAGGACTGGAAATTGGCGAATGTCACACCTATCTTCAAGAAGGGATCGAGGGGTGACCCCGGGAACTACAGGCCGGTGAGCCTGACTTCAATTATAGGGAAGATGGTGGAAGCTATGATCAAGGACAGCATTTGCGAGCACATTGAGATGAATGGCCTACTGAGAACAAACCAGCACGGATTCTGTAAGGGAAGGTCGTGCCTAACGAACCTTCTGTACTTCTTTGAGGGAATAAGCAGTTGGGTGGACAATGGGGAACCCATAGACATCATTTACCTCGATTTTCAAAAGGCTTTCGACAAGGTGCCACATGAAAGGCTGCTTAGGAAGCTGTGGAACCACAGGGTGGGAGGGGATGTGCACAGATGGATCAAGCACTGGTTGTCGGGTAGACTGCAGAGGGTCGGAGTGAAGGGCCAATATTCTGACTGGCGGGGAGTCACGAGCGGTGTGCCACAGGGATCGGTGCTGGGGCCGTTACTCTTCAACATATTTATCAATGACCTGGAAAAGGAGGCAAATTGCGAGGTTATAAAATTTGCAGACGATACCAAACTGTGCGGTAGAGTTAGGTCCAGGGAGGAGTGTGAGGACCTGCAAAGGGACCTGGACAAGCTGGAAGACTGGGCAAACAAATGGCAAATGCGCTTTAACGTGGAAAAATGCAAGGTCATGCATATAGGGAAAAAGAACCCGTTGTTCAACTACAAATTGGGGGGGGCATTGTTGGGAGACAGCAGACTTGAGAGAGACTTGGGTGTGCTGGTGGATGCATCACTGAAGCCATCTGCACAGTGCGCAGCAGCCTCGAAAAAAGCCAACAGGATGCTGGGCATCATAAAGAGGGGCATAACAACCAGGACGCGGGAAGTCATCATGCCATTGTATCGAGCGATGGTGCGTCCACATCTGGAATACTGCGTTCAGTATTGGTCGCCACACCTCAAGAAGGACATGGCGGTACTTGAGAGAGTCCAAAGGAGAGCAACGAAACTGGTAAAAGGGCTGGAACACTGCCCATACGCCGAGAGGTTGGATAGGCTGGGGCTCTTTTCTCTGGAAAAAAGGAGGCTCAGGGGAGATATGATAGAGACCTTCAAGATCATGAGGGGCATAGAGAGGGTGGATAGGGACAGATTCTTCAGACTGAAGGGGACAACAAGTACGAGGGGGCATTCGGAGAAACTGAAGGGAGATAGGTTCAAAACAAATGCAAGGAAGTTTTTTTTCACCCAAAGGGTCGTGGACACTTGGAATGTGCTACCGGAGGAAGTGATCAGGCAGAGTACGGTACAGGGATTCAAACAGGGATTGGACGGATTCCTGAGGGATAAAGGGATCGTGGGATACTGAGGGAGGAGCTGGGATGTAACACAAGTATAGAAAGCTAACCAGGTAATAAGTATAGAAACCCAACAGGTCGTGCATGTGCAAGACCGGAGGGTTAGGACTACGATGGGAAGATAGGACTTCAATGAGAAACCAAGGTGGCAAGGGAGCCCCTTCTGGTGATTCAGACAGGTCGTGACCTGTTTGGGCCGCCGCGGGAGCAGACTGCCGGGCAGGATGGACCTATGGTCTGACCCGGCGGAGGCACTGCTTATGTTCTTATGAGTAGACCAGACAGTATGCCACCTATTTAAACCAATAACATTGCTGGAACTTATCCCAGAGTCACTGCGAGAATTAAACTTTTGAGTTTCCTCAGACTGTGGTGGCAAAATGCTCAATTATGAATCCTTCCCAGGTTCAGACTTTATTTTTACTGTCACATCCGGATCTTACTACCCTAATTATGGAGCATTGGGAGGTCCATGAGGGCTCCTTAAGGGGAGCTAACACAGTGATAAGGCTGTATCTGATGGCTTCTGAACTTTAGCAGTTATTTATCCAGCCAAAGGTGGACTCGCTAGTAGCTAAGGTTACCAAGCAGACTCCCCCTCCCCTCTAGTAAGAGGGGTGTAGTCTTAAAGGATGCACAGGACCACAAAGTGGATGTAGTCTTCAAATGTCAGTTTGAAGCCTTATCCTTGGGATTTAAGGCGGCCTCTTTTGTTGCACGTGCCTGTCATACCAGAGTCTGTTGTACTGCAGGCATGGATGACGAGGTGTGCCTGCAACTAGTCATGGAAGGGATTGACTATATGGCAGATGCCCTGTATAACATTATTAGGTTCTTGAGCAAAGTCTTAGCTGTCAAGAGGTGTGCTGCTCTAAATCTCCCCTTGGGTAATTTTGACGATCGATGCCAGTTTCTACGGCTGAAGGACATTGTCACAGGTATGAAGCCCAATGACGATGGACTCTCTTGCAGAAGAAGTGGTCCATAAACAGGCCATTTGGCTTACCTTGCAAACTCTAGAGAAACACCTAGAAGATAAAGCAGTCAGGGTGTTCTCAGACAATGCCACAGTGGTGGCTTATGTCAATCAACAGGGAGGCACCAGAAGTGCTCCACTGAGCTTGGGGGCTAAGCTGCAATTCAATTGGGCAGAGATCCATCTGCAAGCAATATCAGCGGCACATGTAGCGGGGGTAGACAATGTGCAAGCCAATTATCTCAGCAGGAAGACCTTAGACCCAGGGCAGTAGTCACTATCCCAGAGGACATTCGACTACATAGTTCAATGCTGTTTGCCCCTGATGATCAACCTCACGGCATCAGCGAAAAACAAAGTGCCTCTATTTTTCAGCAGAAGAGCTGAACCAATGCAAGGTCTGCTGTACATGCTTCCCCTGTGTTCCATGATAGGTTTAGTTATCTGTCAGATACCAAACCATCCCAGATGAGTGATCCTAGTGGCGCCTCATTGGCCATGGTATGAGGACTTGGTGTGATTGCAGAGAAACAAAGCTATTAGTGTCTAGTTCCATTAGAGAATCCGGAACACTTTGGTCTTATGGCATGGCTCTTGGAGCTTGCTGCCATAGTGTGGAAAGACTATTTGAAGGTGGTTATTGCTACCCTCCTTAGAGCAAAGAGACCAGTTTCAACAGTGGTGCAAAAATGATAAGGTAGATTCTTGGAGAACTACGGTGTCAGTGATTTTGGCTTTTCTACTGGCTGGTCTAGAAAAGGGCTGATAGTAGGATCCCTCAAAATGCAAGTTGTGGGTCTCTTGTGTTTCAGAGCCTGAGTAGAAAAGAGTTCCTTGGCCTCGTTCTGGATATAGTCAGATTTTTGAATAGGGTGCTCAGGTTGAGATCTCTGGGAAGACAACCGTTTCCCACATAGAACCTTAACATTGTTCCAAGTGGCCTCAGCAAGGCATCTTTTGAGCCTTTGCAGGAGGCGTCCCTGCTGAATCTAATAGTGAATATCAGCTTTTCTCGTAGCCTTAGCCTTGGTGAGGAGAGTCTCGGAGATATAGGCACTTTTATGCAGGAAACTGTTTCTTAGGTTTACAGAAGTGGGAGTTTCTCTCCATACGGTCCCTTTGTTTTTGACAAAGGTGGTGTCATCTTTCCATGGTAATCAAGAAGTCAGGTTACCTGCCTTCCAAACCACGGGTTCCAAGAGGAGGGACAAAGTGTCAAACTTGATTGATGTACAGAGAAGTCTTCTTCGATACCTGGAAGTAACCAATGAGTTTCATCTTTCAGACTATCTTTTTGTCTTAACCAGTTTTGCAAGGCTAGGCATCTAAGGCCAGATGGATTCATATGGCAGTCTCATTGGCATACATTGGCTGTGGAAAATAGCCATCATTTGCCTTGAGAGCACACTCTACTTAAGAGGTGTGGAGTCTTCATGGGTGGAGACCAGGGCAATTCCTCCTGAAGAGATTTGTAGCGCAGCTACATGGTCCACTCTCCATACATTTACAAAGTTTTATAGGATGGAGGTGGCAGCGAGAAAGGATACCACTTTTCGGTCCTCTGGGTTAAGGATAGGCTCATCTGTCCTGCCCTAGACTCAAGAGACTGCTTTGGTACATCATCTATTGTCAGGATGGGCAGACTGGATGGGCCATTTGGCCTTTATCTGCCTTCATATTTCTATGACTTTGGCTTCTCACCCAGAGGTATCCAGATTTTTGAAGTGAGCTTTAAGCCTTCATACTCCAGTATGTCAACTGTTCCCAATGTGGAGTCTTAATCTTGTTCTGCGGGCCCTCACTAGAGCCTCTGGAGGAGGCATCATTGATGGACTTGATGGTTAAGACAGCATTTTTTGGTGGCACTAACATCAGCATGAAGGGTATCTGAACTGCTGGCTTTATCCCGCAGAGAACCTTTTCTCAGAATTTTGGAGATTGAGGTAGTACTGCGAAAGTAGTCTAGAGTTTTCACATCAACCAGGAAGTACGGATGCCAGCTTTCGTGCCCTTGGGGGTCCAAAGAGAGTGACAAAGTCCTGAGACTGCTGATGTTCGCAGAGTGTTATTTCATTATTTGGAAGCCACAAACTCGATGAAATTAACAGGGAAATACTTTTAAAACCAGTAGGAGGAAATATTTTTTCACTCAAAGAATAGTTAACTCTGGAACGCATTGCCAGAGGTTGTGGTAAGAGCGGATAGTGTAGCTGGTTTTAAGGAGGGTTTGAACAATTTCCTGGAGGAAAAATCTATAGTCTGTTATTGAGAAAGATATGGGACAAGCCACTACTTGCCCTGGATCGGTGGCATGGAATGCTGCTGCTATTTGGGTTTTTGCCAGATACTTGTGACTTAGATTGGCCTTCGTGAAGACGGGATACTGGGCTAGATGGACTATTGATATGACCCAGTAAGGCTATTCTTATGTTCTTACGAATCCAGGGTATCCTAGCCTGAGGAGTCCATCTGGTACAATTTTGTGCCACAATAAGGGGGTTTGATACAGACAGAGGCTTTTATTTCAAAATCGGAACATCCAAGATGGCCGCAGCAGCGATTTCGATGCTAAAAATGGCTGGTGGGAATTAAATGGGGAACAAAAAAATTATGAAATTAGGATTTTATGGGTGGGGAACCTGTCCCTAGTCAAGAAACAATCTGAAAATCCCCTCCCCTCCCCCCTCCCGATTTTGTCTCAAATGCTATACTGTCAGTACTTGCTGGACCATGCAGTGCTGGGAGCTGCATAGGCTGGAACTGCAGTCAGGGAGAATGGAAGGACTTCTGCCTCAGACTAGCTTGCTTCGTCAGATTGCTCCCTCAGTCCCATTACCGGACTGAGACCTCAACCCTCACCAGAACTGTCACATATACAAACTGCCCCTATCCCAGTGAAAAACCTCGACAGAGCAACTCAGCTTGCGCTCAAGCACGCTGTGGACAAAATCTGGATCGAGCCTTGCTTCCAAGAGAACATAAGGAAACCATTGTCCAAATCGTGATGGTTCCTAATGTACAACACTGGGTTGGAGAGCAGCATCTAAATGTAGACTTTCTCCTGTGAGGTAGCCACCATTGAAGCATATGCTGAACAGGGTGTGTTGAGCTGAGGGGGAGAGTATGTGATGGAATGTATAGAAAGACATCGGTCCTACTTATGTACATTCCTGAGAAGCTAAGCCAGTAGGTTGTGGTTCAGCCAGAAGAAATAAAGCCTGGAAATGGAAAAAGGTGGTGTGAGGACCAGAGCAGAAAGAAGCCAACTTCAGGGTATTCCTATAGAATATATATTTAAAAGACTAGAGGGTTAGCTGTGAGATAGGAAAAGCTTTTACCTTGCTAACTCTGTGCAAACAATTCTGTAGTCTGATAGGAACTAGACCTGTTTGCTGTAGAACTCCAAGCCAGAGCATATTCCTCATTGCATATTCTTGAGGGACATAGCTTGTAAGAAGAACAGGTTTCTTTCTATATGTTATCAGGTCTACTTTTACCAATGGGCAAATGGGGCAGTTGCCCCAAGCTCATGTGTAAAGGAGGCCCAGTTGTACAGTTTCCCATTGGTAAAATGAGGGAGCAACAGAGGGCCAGAGGATCACAGGAACTGAGCCTGACTGGGGAAAGAGAGGGGAGAGAGGGAAGAGAGTAGAGTCAATACTGAAATGGAAGCATAGGTGTCATTATTGGGTTTTAGGGAGTGGCATATGTCATCTCAGAAAAAATAGCTTGCCACCCCAGTTTCTATCATCAGATTGAGTCCATGGTAAACAGATGGCCAATTTGATTGCTTGTTGCCCTGGAGAGTTTCGCCAATCCCTCCCCACGCTACTCAACTTTCCCGTCATCTAACATGATCTTTCTTGTTACTGCTCAGTCTCCCTATTACCGTGATCTGATCCCTGTACCCATCATGTAGCTTCCTTCCCTCTCCCATCAGCAACAGTAGAAGAACTTGATGAAACATAAACTCCTGCTACAGCAGGATTGGTTTCATGATAAAAGCTGTAATTTCACAGATCTTATCATGAAATTGGTCCTAAGGCAATGGAAGATGATGTCTCATTAAGCTCTGTTTCTGCTGCTGATAGGAAGGGAATGAGGCTGAACAGTGGGTAGAGGGATTGGATTAGGGTGATAGGGTGGCTGAGTAATTGGATGAGAGATCCAATAAGACTGCTGATCCCACCCAAGAAATTAGCACTGTTCTAGTTATCTTTGGTTCCTACTGAAACATGGTGGCAGATAAAGGCCAAATGGTCCATCCAATCTGCCCATCCACAGCATCCACTATCTCCTCCTCTCCCTCAGAGATCCCATTTACCAGTCTCTCACTCTTTCTTGAATTCAGACAGTCTTTGTCTTTACCACCTCTCGCTGGAAACTATTTCATGCATCTAATACCCTTTCTGTAAAAAAAAAAGTATTTCCTTAGCCTATCACCTCAACTTCATCCCATGCCCTCTCATTCCGGAGCTTCCTGTCAAATGAAAGAGACTCGCTTCATGCGCATTTATGCTACGTAGGTATTTAAACATCTCTCAAAAACCACAAAGTAGTAACACTTAAATCAGAAAGCTACAAAAAATGTTACTCACCATTCATAAACGGGTGGAGAAAAAGCCTCAAGATATATAAATCATGCAGCAATCATTGATGGTTTTGTGGCTGGTGCTGTTTTTGTCATTGGCAAAAAAACTCACACCTACACAATGTGAATATCTAATAAGGAAAACTCCACTATTGTGCACATTTTAGCACCTCATTAAGGAGAAGAAAAAAGCATTTATTGCCTACAAACATTTAGGAAAGCAGGAGGTAAAAGAAGACTATCAGGACAGGTCTAAAGCTGTCAAGAAGGCAGTCAGAGAGGCCAAGCTCCGAATAGAGGAGAATGTAATGTAATGTAATGTAATTTATTTCTTATATACCGCTACATCCGTTAGGTTCTAAGCGGTTTACAGAAAATATACATTAAGATTAGAAATAAGAAAGGTACTTGAAAAATTCCCTTACTGTCCCGAAGGCTCACAATCTAACTAAAGTACCTGGAGGGTAATAGAGAAGTGAAAATTAGAGTTAGAGGAAAAATAAAAATAAAATAAACATTTTAACAAGACAGCATTGATCTAAATACTTTGGAAGGTAGAAGAGAGGAGAGAAAGGAATAGAAGCAGAAGGGGGAGTCGTTGAACAGTAGAATTCTGGAGAAATTTAAATGATAGAAATAGAACAAAACAAAGACAAAAGGCAAAACAATAGATAAGATTAAAGATAAATCATAAGCTGGAAAGAAAAATAAAATAAAACTTTGTCTTCAATCCACGGTTTCAGCGTCAGTGATGAAGTGGAGCAAGTAAGTTTAGGAGGAGCGATTGACGTATCCAGAAAGGGCTTCTTCTGGCCAACAGTCCCAGGATGCCTATGTCTCCTCCCCTGCGATGTTCTCCCATCCATGCATTCCCTCCCAGACACACTGCCCGTGCCCCAGCCGCTCCAAGGAGGCTGCCCTAGATGAGGCCCACGGTGAATGCAGGATTCTCTCCTCTGCGGGAAAGCCGCCCGGAGCCGACAGTCGATCTTCTTAGCGGATTGCATGGGGGGAAGAGTTCACAAGAGAATCTAGCACGGAACATTAAGAAAGGGGATAAATCCGTCTTTAGGTATATTAGTGACAGGAAACGAAACAAAGATGGGATAGAACGACTCAGGAAATCGGACGGGAATTATGCAGAATCAGATTCCACTAAGGCAGAACTACTAAATGAATACTTCTGCTCGGTTTTCACCTGTGAGGAGCCGGGATCCGGTCCACTTTTATGGACAAGGGAATGCCAGAAAGACCCGTTTCAAGACTTCAAGTTTACTCCCAGTAGCGTCTACTGCGAACTTTCAAGACTCAAAGTAAACAAAGCCATGGGACCAGACAACCTACACCCCAGGGTGCTCAGAGAGCTGAGGGAAGTCCTGGCGGAACCATTATCTGTGCTCTTCAATCTCTCCCTAAGCACGGGAAGAGTTCCCTTGGACTGGAAAACAGCTAACGTTATTCCACTCCACAAAAAGGGCTGCAGGACAGAGACGGCGAATTACAGACCGGTAAGTCTCACATCCATAGTATGCAAACTCATGGAAACACTGATCAAACAGAAACTTGATACAATCCTGGATGAAGAAGATCTACGTGATCCCCATCAACATGGATTTACCAAAGGCAGGTCCTGCCAATCAAATCTGATTAGCTTCTTCGATTGGGTAACAAGACAACTGGATGCCGGGGAGTCCCTGGACGTAGTGTATTTGGACTTTAGTAAAGCTTTTGACAGCGTCCCACACCGTAGGTTATTGAACAAGTTGAAATCGCTGGGATTAGGGGAAACACTAGCTGCATGGGTTAAGGATTGAATGTGACCAGTGGAGTACCACAGGGCTCGGTCTTGGGTCCAATCCTATTCAACATATTCATAAGTGATATGACCCAAGGGATCAGAGGAAAAATATCATTGTTCGCCGACGACGCCAAACTGTGCAACATAGTAGGTAAAAGCACTATGCCTGACAATATGACACAGGACCTACTACTATTAGAACAATGGTCATCGACTTGGCAGCTTAACTTCAATGCTAAAAAATGCAAAGTGATGCACCTGGGTAAAAGAAATCTGTGCAGGACTTACACGTTAAATGGTGAGACCTTAGTTAGGACCACGGAAGAACGGGATTTAGGAGTAATCATTAGTGAAGACATGAAAACTGCCAATCAGGTGGAAAAGGCTTCCTCTAAGGCAAGGCAAATGATGGGTTGTATCCGTAGAGGTTTTATCAGCAGGATGCCAGAGGTCATAATGCCACTGTACAGATCCATGGTGAGACCACATTTGGAATATTGTGTTCAATTCTGGAGACCACATTACCGGAAAGATGTGCTGAGAATGGAGTCAGTTCAGCGGATGGCCACCAGGATGGTCTCGGGGCTCAAAGATCTTCCGTATGAAGTAAGGCTGAATAAATTGCAGCTGTACTCACTTGAAGAACAAAGAGAGAGAGGGGACATGATCGAGACATTTAAATATATCACGGGTCGTATCGAGGTGGAAGAGGATATCTTCCGTCTTATAGGACCTTCTTCCACCAGAGGGCATCCGCTGAAAATCAGGGGAGGGAAATTTCATGGAGACTCCAGAAAGTATTTCTTCACTGAGAGGGTGGTCGATCATTGGAATGAACTCCCACGGCAGGTGATTGAGGCCAACAGCGTGGCAGATTTCAAAAATAAATGGGACATTCATGTGGGATCTCTAATGAGGTGAGGGCAGGGGGGTGGTGAGCAAAATCAAACAGAAGGGTCAATGGAGTGGGCAGACTTGATGGCTTTGGCCCTTTTCTGCCGTCATTTTTCTATGTTTCTATGTTTCTATTTCAAAGTTAGAAACCAGTTTTAGCTATTTCTTGTCTTGTAGTTTTCCTGTGCCGTTGTGCACACAGTTCTTGAGAAATTTATGCGAATCCCAGAAGAAACCTGAAAGGGGTGAAACAGGATCCTGTTGGAGATTTTTTTGCTTTCTCACCGGCTTTTTGGAGTAGTGGTCTGTGCAGGTCTTTATAACACTCAAGAGAAAAGAAAAATACCAGCCAGACGGGGGGGGGGTAAGTTTAAGTTGTTCGGGCGGGGGTGCCGGTTCAAGCGGGGGTCCTTTGCGAGCGGGGGGGAGCAATGCTGGTTATCGGGGGAGGGTGCTCGCAAATCGAGTCAACACTTGGTTTGCGAGAGACGTTTTGCGAGAATGTTTTGCTCATCTTGCAAAACACTCGCAAACCGGGTTACTCGCAAACCGAGGTTTGACTGTACTAATATTTCTAACTTTGAAATGTGCACAGTAGTGGGGTTTTCCTTATTAGATATTCACATTGTGTGGGTGTGAGTTTTTTGCCAGCTACAAAATTGTCAATGATTGCTTTGTGATTTATATATCTTGAGGCTTTTTCTCCACCCGTTTTTTATGAATGTTGATCGTTAAGGTTTAACCCACTGCTGGTGAGTAACATTTTTGTAGCTTTCTGATTTAAGTGTCCCCTTTATCGCCTTTCCTCCAAAGTATACATATTGAAATCTTTAAGTCTGCCCCCATATACCTAATGACAAAGAACACTGACCTACTATTAATTATTTTTATAGCGCTACCAGACGCACGCAACACTGTACAGAGTCACAAAGAGTAAGAAAATAGTCCCTGCTCGAAAGAGCTTACAATGTAAACAGGCAAGACAGACAAACAGGATGTCATGGATACAATTAAGGGAAATGGTTACCAGTAATCAGCTGACTGGGTTGGAAGGCAGAGGGGAGTACAGGACAAACAAGCCATTGTGACATCACTGATGAGGTTGGCTCTTATTGGTGGAATGAGGCATTATGACATAAGAACATAAGAAGTTGCCCCCGCTGAGTCAGACCAGAGGTCCATCTTGCTCAGCGGTCCGCTCCCGCGGCGGCCCATCAGGCCTAGTGCCTGAACAGTGGTCCCTGATTAATTTTGTAACTTACCTCTAATCCCATCCCTATAATCTACCTCTACTCTTATCTGTACCCCTCAATCCCTTTGTCTTCCAAGTACCTATCCAAAGCTTCTTTGAACCCTCTGTTTATCACATCCTCTGGTAACGCGTTCCATGTATCCACCACCCTCTGTGTGAAAAAGAACTTCCTGGCATTTGTTCTAAACCTCTCCCCTTTCAATTTCTCTGAGCGCCCCCTTGTACTTATTGATCCCCTTAATTTGAAAAATCTGTCCCTGTCTATTTTTTCTATGCCCTTCATGATCTTGAAGGTTTCTATCATGTCTCCTCTAAGTCTCCGCTTTTCCAGGGAGAAAAGCCCTAGCTTTTTCAGTCTGTCAGTATATGAGAGGTCCTCCATGCCCTTTATTAGCTTAGTTGCTCTTCTCTGGACCCTCTCAAGTATCTCCATGTCCTTCTTGAGGTACGGCGACCAGAACTGAACACAGTACTCCAGGTGCGGGCGCACTATAGCACGATACAGTGGCAGGATGACTTCCTTTGTCCTGGTCGTGATACCCTTCTTAATGATACCCAACATTCTGTTTGCTTTCCTTGAGGCCGTGGCACACTGCGCCGACGCCTTCAATGTTGTGTCTACCATCACTCCCAGGTCTCTTTCAAGGTCGCTCACCCCTAGTGCTGATCCCCCCATTTTGTAAGTGAACATCGGGTTTTTTTCCCCTATATGCATGACCTTGCATTTCCCTATGTTGAAACTCATTTGCCACTTTTTGGCCCATTTTTCCAGTGTTGTCAGATCTTTTTGGAGATCTTCGTAGTCCTCCATGTTATTGACCTTGCGATATAGTTTGGTGTCATCCGCAAATTTAAGAACCTCACATTTTGTTCCTGCCTCCAGGTCGTTAATGAATATATTGAATAGGAGCGGTCCCAGCACCGACCCCTGTGGAACTCCGCTCGTGACCCATTGCCAGTCTGAGTAATGTCCCTTTACTCCAACCCTCTGTTTCCTGTCCGCCAGCCAGTTTTTGATCCATCAGATCAAATGCTTGGACCATACTTAAATGCCTGGACCATACTCAAGGGCACAGTGCACGAAGCACAGAACCTGTGCATCCCCAAGTACAGGAAAGGGTGCAAAAAAAATAGAATAAAAAACCCAGTGTGGATAACAAATGCAGTGAAAAAGGCGATAAGTGACAAGAAAGCATCATTCAAAAAATGGAAAAAGGACAAAACAGAGGAGAACCAAAAGGAACACAAAAAACACCAAAAGGAGTGTCATCGAGTGGTTAGGAAAGCAAAAAAAGAATATGAAGAGAGACTGGCAGGGGAAGCAACAAACTTCAAATCATTCTTCAGGTACGTTAAGGGGAAGCAACCAGCAAGGGAGGAAGTGGGTCCCTTGGATGATGGGGACAGAAAGGGAGTGGTAAAAGAGGAAAAGGAGATAGCTGACAGGCTAAATAAGTTCTTCACGTCAGTTTTCACGAGGGAGGACACAACCAACATTCCGGAGCCCGAGGAGATCGTAAAAGGAGAGCAGGATGAAAATCTGGTCCAGCTAGAGGTGAGCAAGGTGGATGTCCTCAGGCAGATAGACAGGCTAAAGAGCGACAAATCGCCAGGTCCGGATGGCATTCACCCAAGGGTACTCAAGGAACTAAGGAACGAAATAGCTGAGCCACTTCGACAAATATGCAACCTATCCCTAAAAACTGGAGAGATTCCGGAAGACTGGAAAATAGCAAATGTCACGCCCATCTTCAAGAAAGGCTCAAGGGGAGACCCAGGAAACTACAGGCCGGTGAGCTTGACCTCGGTCCCGGGAAAGATGATGGAAGCACTGATTAAAGACAGCATCTGGGAACACATCGACAACTATGGGCAGCTAAAGTTGAGCCAGCATGGCTTCTGCAAGGGCAGGTCATGCCTCACGAACTTATTATACTTCTTTGAGGGGGTAACCAGCCAGGTGGATAAAGGGGAATCCATAGATATCATTTACCTTGACTTCCAAAAAGCCTTCGACATCACAATCTCAGCTCTGCTTCCCAAAGACTGAAACTTTTCACACTACTACAACTACTATGAATTATTTCTATAGCGCTACCAGACACACGCAGCACTGTACAGAATCACAAAGAAGACAGTCCCTGCTTGAAAGAGCTTACAATCTAAACAGGCAAGACAGACAAACAGGATGTCATGGATACAGTTAAGGGGAACGTTAATCAACTGGCTGGGTTGGAGTGCAGAGGAGTAGGGTTAAGGATTGAAAGCTAAATCAAAAAGGTGGGTTTTCAGTCTACTTTTAAACAAGGGAAGAGAAGGGGCTTGATGGACAAACTCGGGTAATTTATTCCAGGCACAGGGGGCAGCTAGATGAAAGGAACGAAGTCTGGAATTGGCAGTGGAGGAGAAGGGTAACGTTAAGAGTGACTTATCTTTGGACTGACTCCATCCTGTTTATATCTTTTGAAGATGTGGTCTCCAGAATTGTCCACAAATTTTAAATGAGGTCTCACCAGAGTCCTTATACAGTGGTATCAATGCTTCTTTTTTTCTACTGGTCATTCCTCTCCCTATGCACCGTAGCATCCTTTTAGCTTTCACTGTTGCCTTTTCAACCTGTTTGGCCTTTAGATTATCACATACCATCACACCTATTTCACACCTATTTGACTTGTCTGTAATCTTTGGTGTTCACTTGTTCTTGCAGTTGTCGATATTGCAGACTGTTGTTTTTGTTCTTGCCTAATAAAAAGATTATTTTCTAAAGTAAAAAAAAAAAAGTAATTTCCATTAATTTACTTACCACAGAAGTCAGACTTACCAGCCTATAGTCCCCTACTTCTTCCTTACTTCCACTTTTGTGGAGAAGGACCACATCTGCTCTTCTCCAGTCCTCCAGTTCTACTCCCATTTTAGAGAAACATTGAAAAGGTCAGCCAACAGGACCTCCAGAATTTCCCTAAGTTTCTTCAGTACCCTTGGACGTACACCATGCAACCCCATCACTTTGTCCACCTTTAGTTTAGCTCAGGGGTGTCCAACCTGCGGCTCCGTGAAGTATTTTGTGCAGCCCCAGTTGAGGACGATGTAGTGTTTTCCTCTGCTGCCCCCGGGTGTTTACCATCTTATTGGCTCCCTCCTCTGTCTTGCTGCAGCGTTTTGTGCGGCCCCAGAAACATTTTTTTTCGGCCAATGCGGCCCAAGGAAGCCAAAAGGTTGAATACCCCTGGTTTAGCTAGCTCCTCACAAGTGTAATAGGGGTGTAATAAAGTAGGAATTCATTGGCATAATTGTGGTTCTCCTTTCCAGCTTGTATCTGCTGATTATATTTTGAAATACTATGTTTCTAATCTTAGAATTGTAGAAGTAGTGCTCATATTTGGAAATGATATAAAAATACTACATATAGTTACTGTTCTGCTGTTCCCCCTGAGATGCAGTATCTAGTGATCTTGACTATTGTAGGCATTAATAGAAAGGAATTCACTGTGAGAAGTCCTATGTTTCTCTGTGTGCTATTGTGGCTGCTGTGGCAAATTAGCCTTATAGTCTTGTCACAATTTCAGACTTTTTGTGATGGTGCTGTAGACCAGGCTACAGCTTCCTGTTGGCTGTCATGGTAGACAACTCAAGAGGGAGATATTACTTTATCCAAATTTAAATTTAAAGTCTCTTTCATAAAATGTGAGTTATTTTTGTTTTTATTGCAAACAGATTTGGGGAGCAGAAACGGAGTTTGGATCTCTTCTGAAACTTAAGCACCCTGGACTGGTACAATACATGGCCATGAACTTCCAGGATCAAGAAGACTGCTTCCTGGTCCATGTGGTAGTGGAGCACGTGAATGGATCCAATCTCAGATCATGTTATCTTAGCCAACAGCTGATGGTTCCCATGGAGCAGCTCCGTTTCTATGCCACCCAACTGCTCTCTGCCCTGGATTATTTGCATACTAATTCTGTGGTACACAAGATGTTAACTGCTTCCAGTGTCCTCTTAGATAGTGCAGGGAACATAAAGCTAACAGATTACAGTCTTTCCAAACGCTTGGCAGATATTTGTAAGGAAGATGTTTTTGAGCAGACAAAGGTTCGGTTTAGTGAATATCCTTTGCCTAGTAAATCAGGAAAAAAGGGAGATATATGGCAACTAGGCCTGTTGCTCCTGTCTCTTAGCCAAAGCAAAGTAGTTGTTGAGTATCCTGTTATCATCCCTAGTGATCTGCCATCAGACTTCCAAGACTTCTTGAAGAAGTAAGTAAAATGCTTTTTGTTTTTATATAACATTTTTCTTGTAATTAATATCCTAATATGGATCAGAAACAGACAGGGAACCAGCCCAGCCTGGTGGCTCACATGTGTATTACCATGTGGAAGCCCCCCCCCCCACGCCTTTAATTAATAGATCAGGATTTTCTGTGCCCTGGGTTTTACTGGAGATGCAGTGATGGTAGTGTTCACAGCACTTATGGAGGGAACTTGTGATTAATGCATGGGAGTGACAACTTGATGGGTGTGGTTTATGGAATAATGATAATAACTTTATTTTTATATACCACCAGACCAAAAAGGTTCTAGGCAGTTCACAACAAATAATGCTGATACATACAACGCAGATAAAAGTACATCAAATTATGAATATAAAGGACTGAATTAGAAGATTAAACATAAGTATTATGATACAAGCCTATCAAATAGTTGTGTCTTTAACAATTTTCTAAAATCAAAAATAAGAAGGAACTTCTAACATAATTTTACCGAACCATACATTAAATTTAGCAGCCTGAAACGAGAGGGTTCTCTCAAGAAACTTCTTATAACGACAGAATTTTGTGGAGGGATACGTAAACGGAAGGCCTCTCCAAAGGGCACTTGCAGATTTAGCGAATCTTCGCTACTCTCCACCAACCTCATTTGCATGAGTGTTGTTTGGAGAATGACTCACTTTTTAAAAATTGCTACAATAATGGCTGCTACAGCGGCCCATCAGTTTTTAACGCAGATTTTTAAGAATCTAGCCCTGAATCTGTTGTAAATGTCATCGTATGCCACTGGCTTTCTATTGTCACCTTGCATCAGCAATTCTAAACAATGTCTGTGAAATACTCCCTGAAAAAAATCTTTTGTTTGGTCTAAATATCTACTCTTCTTTTCTGGCCATATTATTCATTCAGTTTTGTCTTGTAGTAAGAAGTCTGCTAGAAAGTCAGTGGAATCATTGAAAGCTGAAAGTGTAGCGTCTATTGAGGTGGTTGAGGTTGATTTAAGAAAAAATAAATTAGACTTCTTGACAGCAATGCCCTGATGCTTATATGTGAAATTACAGAGCTACTGGCAACAGCATTTGAATCTGGATGTAACTTTCACCATAAATCAGCTTGGTGCCAGAGGGCAGGCAATATAAAACGGTCTACACAAGTACTCCTGTACTACCCTAAAAACTACAATAATACTAATTTCTAGTCTGTGTGTTCAGCCCTATTCAAAATGAAAAGGTTGCCAGTTTTAGTATTTGAGAAAATTCATACCTCTGCAATGTCTTTTTCTCCAGATGTGTCTGCCTGGAAGACAGGGAGAGGTGGAACACACAACAACTGCTGAAGCACAGCTTCATTAATCCCCCTGTGCAGAGTCCTATTGTGGAAGAGAGCCCTGAAGGTAATGTGGATGTATTATGCTTGTGCTCTTTTTCACCATCCGCTATAATAAAACCCTTAGCATGCATGCGCAGTTGAAACTTCAAGCAGCTGTGATCCCTGATCTGTGGCTCCGTGGTTTCCGCATGTGCAGTAGGAGCCTTTGGCGGTTTGTGAAGCTTGCGACGGTTTCCCCAGCAACGTTCCTGCCCCGATCTCCGACACCAGTTGACTTCTGACAACACTTCTTCTTCTCACCCCTGGATCAGAAGCGGCAGCAGCCGCGGGGCATTTGCTAGGCCATCCCATTTTGATAATGCGAAGTGGGCCGGCCTAGCAAAAGCCCGAGGCTGCTTGGCCTAGCGGATGCTGGACAGTGAGCAGGTAAGGGAGAAGGGGTACTACTGGACAGGGGGAGCAGGGAAGGGGTGCTGCTGGACATGGGGGAGGTAAAATTAAGGGAGAAGGAAAAACAGACAGGGGGCAGAGAGAAAGAAAGGAAAAAGACAGTCAGACAAGGGGCAGAGAGAAAGAAAGAAAAAAAAATGCCTAACTCTACACATCTATTTTAGCACCCGTTAATGTAACGGGCTAAAAAAATAGTAGAGAAGAGGATATACTGTTGGCCTCACAACATTAAATAGATAATTCTATAACTGTGTGCCTATAACAAGGCATCTGGAAGAGGCCAGGTAGGAGTGGTTAACATAGCTGGTTTTAAAAAGAGGTTTGGATGAGTTTCTGGAGATAAAGTCCATAGTCATGGGGGGAAGAAGCCATTGCTTGCCCTGTGGTTGGGGGCATAGAATCTTGCTACTATTTGGGTTTTTTCCAGGTACTTATGACCTGGATTGGCCAGTGTGAATAGGATTCTTAGCTAGATGAAACATTGGTCTGACCCAGTTCTTATTCTATAAAGATTCTTAGGAATCTATTTTCCTTTATAGAGTACTAGTATTGACAAACAAAATGCTTATATAATTTGGGCAGAACCAGCCACAGAGCTGATGTAAGTGATCATATTAAATGCTGGATGTACATGCATAACTTACATTATTCTTTATAAATGCAAATGTGAGTCTTACCTAGACTCTGCCCATGTTTGCCTACCTGTAATATATGCACTGTATAAGATGTGTATCTACTAGGGCTGTATATCAATTAAAATTTTTAATCGTGTGATTAATCGCATGATTTATATGTAAAAGAACTGAAATTTAGCATTTTGTTTACATTTTTTAAAATTGACCCTAAATATTCAACTAATAACTCTGATTCTAGTTTCCTTAAAACATAATTCCTTCAAGCATGTGAAAGGCAATTCTATAAGTTTGTGTATAGAGATGTGCCAATTAAGTAAACATGACTTTAATGAATATATTTTTTGGATTTAGCTGGCAACTTTCTCAGTACTAGCTGTAGGTGTACTACATTCAGGTACACTAGGTATTTCCCTATCCCTAGGGGAATTAGAATCCCCTTGGGCAATGGAAGGGGAGAACGGGTCAAAGGGAGCAGAACTCCTAGTCAGGACTACTGTTAGACCTACTGGGACCTAGTATAGAAACTAAAGAGGGGGCCCCAGTTCCTCTTCTTCCTGCCCCCTCCCCGATTTCCCCACCCACCAAATGCCCTTCCATCTGGTATCTCTCTCTCTTCCCAACTGCCCTTCCATCCAGCATCTCTCCATTTCTTTGTACCTTCCCCACCATCCCTTGACCACATCTCCCCAGCTGCCCTCCGATCCAGCATATCTCTCTCCCTCCCTCCCATTCAGCATCTCTCCCTCCATCCTTCTTTCCCACCACCCCCAAGTTCACCAAATGCCCTCCAATCCAGTATATCTCTGTTTAAAATCAGGAGCATTAGGGGGTGGGGGGTCAAGCCGGGCAGCTGTAGGGGGCCACGGCAGGTAGATGTCTTTCCTTCTCTTCCCTGGTCCAAAGCCCCCCATCACCTTTTGAAATTCAAGGGGATAGCCAGTGTGGCAGTGATTCTCAAGTGGTGTCTGGCTGCCTTTGCACATTTCCTCTGTTGTGACCCGCCTCCACTATGTGTAAAATAACAAAAACTAATTTAGCAATCACTATGGAGAGGGTAAAAAATCTTTCACCATAGGTAAAACCCACTACAAGGAGGCTGATACAATCTAATATGGAATATAGAAATATAATATAAATATCTAAATCAAACTTAGAAATTTAAAGAACAGACCTCAGTACTGGGGAACAGTATTTTCTGTAAGATCCCCTGGGATGACAACTCATATGGGAGCAAACCCTATGATCTAAATGAGTCCACCTTCACTATGACATTACTTCCTGTTTCTGGTTGAATGGGCCGTGACAGAGGAAGAGTTATGAGGATGCTGCGGGCACTGCTTGAGTATCGCTGCTGCATCAGCGATCCCCTTGAATTTTAATAGGTGATGGTGGAAGAAGCCCCTGCTGAACAGTCCGCTGCCTCCACTCTGCCTGCCTGGCTTAAGTCTCCCATGTTCAAATTCCATCGTGATCTGTACAGTTTACTTGATTGCATTATAAAGGCTCTTACCCAATTAGCCATCGCTAAGCCCCTCCGCTGGAATTTGTCCAGTTACTAGTCTCTGCCCATTGCTAAGGCTCTTTTCTGACCAAAAAAAAAAAAAAAAACCACCATGAAGCCACCCCTTTGGGTCCTTATACTCCTGCTCTGCTCATCTCTCAACACCTCCCTCTGCCTGAACCCTCCCTCTCCCAACCTGCTCGACTCCTCAAATAGTCACAATTCTGGCCCTGGCACCAGAATCCCCACCCTGACGCGCCCCAGGAATCACCCCACCAGAAAAAACCCCCGCAAAGTCAATCCCACCTCTCTAAAGCCTGTCCCCCATGCTAACCTCCCCTGCCATGCCTCTAACTCTCTCACCCCTGTCCCGACCCTTTACTGCAACGCCAGATCCGCATGCAATAAAATTCAAATTCTGAAGGACCTCCTTGAGGACCTTGATCCTGGATTCCTGTGCATCACAGAATCATGGATCTCAAAAGACGACCTCTTCACACAAAACGAACTCTGCACCCATGGCTACCAAGGCCTCTTTTCACCCAGAATCAACCGCAAAGGAGGTGGCCTGGCACTCCTCTACAAATCCTTCTTTGATGTCCAGCTCCTCGAGAGAGGTACCCACGCTTCATTAGAATATATGCTAGCCTCAATCAATGATGAGCTCCGTCCTCACCCACTGGGCATCCTGTTACTATACCGTCCACCTATCCCTTGGTCCAATTCCTCTAACCTTGTCTTCGAGACCATAACTAATGCCTTTCTCAAATTCCAAAGATTACTAATCATCGGAGACGTTAATCTCCACCTTGACGACTCCACCAGCAAGGACACGATAGAATTCAATGACTTCCTCATCTCCCTAGGTTTCTCCCCCCCCACATCCGCTCCTACCCATGAAAAAGGGCACACCCTAGACCTCATCCAGTTCCTCGACCTCACCGCTTATAAAATGTCTGCCGAAGACACCCGTTGGGAACACATCCCGTGGTCAGACCATCTCCTAGGGGCCTTCTGCCTCCCCATCTTCATGTCTCATCTCGGATCCCCACCCCGATCCCCCAATTCTATTACCTTCCGGAAAAAAATTTTGAGCGATCTGTTCTGGACCAAATTCCTCAACCTCCTCCCCTCCATTCCCAAGCTTGCAGACTCTGAAAACAATTGGCACAACTGGATCGCCCTTTCCAAGTCCACCTACCACTCCCTCGCCCCCCAAACCACTAAATCCATCACCTATCCCCATAAAGCCCTTTGGTACCTTCCACTCCATAGAGACCTGAAACAAAAATGTCGAGCCTTAGAGCGAAAATGGAAAAAATCCAAATCCTCATCTGACAGACAGGCCTGGAGAGTCAATATCAAACTCTACAACTCAATATTAAAAAAAGCAAGGAAGAACTTCTATGAAGACAAGATCTCCAAATCCAAAAACCAGAATGGCACATTGTTCAACATTTAGCGCTCCCTAACCACTAAAAATGACTCTACCCTTCTTCCCTCATCTCCTTCAGCCGAGGTCCTAGCAAAATTCTTCAATGATAAGATCTCTACCTTAAGGCGCTCCTTCCCGCCCGCAATCTCCTACAATTCTCTGGTGACCCCCGAACCCAACCCCACCCTAGCTGCTCTCAACCCCATCCCTGCCGACAGATCCTGCACTGTCTTCGAGCTCATATCTGATTCTCAGACCCTTAAACTCTGCCTCAAGTTAAAATCATGCAACTGAATCCTGGACCCATTTCCCTCCTATCTATTTGAGAAAATCCCTGCACAGGCCATCACATCTCTTACCAAACTCATAAATTCTGCCCTATTATCAGGCCTATTCTCCACTGAAATGGGACACATCGCATTGACCCCTTTACTGAAAAAAGCTGACCTAGACCCCTCCATACCATCCAACTACCGTCCAATAGCAAATATCCCTCTCCTCACCAAACTGCTCGAGTCTATCATATCTACCCAGTTCTCTTCCTACTTAGAAAGATTCTCCATCCTCTTACCTTACCAATATGGCTTCAGACCCAACTTCTGCACTGAATCCCTATTGGCCTCTCTAATCTCTAAGGTTCAGCAACTGCATTCTCGTAACAAGTTTGCTGTCCTTCTACAATTCGACCTCTCCGCAGCTTTTGACGTTGTCCATCACGACATTCTAATTTTCCAACTCTCCGAGATAGGCATTAGCTCCATAGTTCTTGATTGGTTCTCCAAATTCTTGCGCTCACGCTCTTACATGGTTAACATGAGCGGCACCTCATCCTCCCCCTGGACCCCGACTTCTGGTGTCCCACAAGGCTCACCCCTCTCCCCAATCCTCTTTAACATTTACATGTCCTCCCTGAAACTACTCCAACTATCCCCCCTTGAAACTCTTTACACTTACGCTGATGACATCCTCGTCCTCCTTGAGACCGACTCGAACCTCACTAACCTCTCCACGAACATATCCTCATGCATAAAGAACCTCCAAAATATCCAGTGATGATAGAGAGTATGAACAAAGGTGGAGAAGTTTGGGAGCAGGTGGAAGAAATGACTATATATGGCTTTACCTATGCTGATGAATTAAATCAGCAAATTTAGATTTGGAGCTCAAATACAGAAATTAAAGCAATGAGCTTTAAGGCACAGAGGGAACATCAGTATGGATGTTTTTTATTCAAAGAGTAAGTAAGGGGGTAAATTGTTCAAGGAAGCAGGAAAGTCAGAGGTCAGTTCTGGATTCTCAAAACTTATCGTGCCTTTAAAGGTTTGCTAAATTGGCTCCAGCCAATTCAGCGTGGCAGTATTTTATCTCATGATTATCAGAACGGTTCGCCGTTTCTTTTCTGAGCTTCCTAACAGCATCTGACTCTGCCATGCAAATGTATTATAATGAGGTCATTTGCCAGGTGATTCTCTAAGCACAGCGCCGGCTTTTGACAATTAAAAATTACCAGCTGGTCTGTAAGTGCCTGTACTGTGAAAAACGTGCTTCAGGTGTGTGTTTCTGGTTGTGGCTGATGATTAAAAAAAAAAAGCAAAAAACCCCACACATAAATAGTAGTATAGTTGTATAATAGTTTTTTGGGGAAAAAAATCTCAAAAGCACATGTCTCGGGCATGGGTACCAAAACTCTGGTTCAGCCCAAAATTAAAACAGCTACCCACCCTCTTCTCACTGCCCTCTGGCGCCACACTGCAGCTTAAGTTCTCAAGCAAGGTCCTAGGTATCATTATCGATTCTTCCCTTTCCTTCATTGACCATCTCAACTCCTTGGTAAAATCATGCTTTTTTAGCCTCCACGTGTTGAGGAAAGTAAGATCCTGCTTCCGCCAACAACATTTTGCCATCCTTGTCCAATCTGTCATCCTCTCCAGGCTAGACTACTTACTGTACTGCCCTCTATTTAAGTCTAACTAAAAAAAGTCTTCAAAGACTTCAGCTAATCCAAAACATTGCGGCCATGTTGATTTTCGCAAAACGCAAAGTTGATCATGTCTCCCCACTTCTGGCCAAACTTCACTTGCTCCCAGTAATTTCCATAGTTCATTTCAAATGCACCTGCCTAGCTTTTAAAATCCTTCACGGCATCCTCCCTCCCCTAATTCCACTATCTTATAACTCCTCGAGTCCTGACTCCACCAGGCCCACCCAAAAACATAAACTATCCTTCCCCTCTCTATCAAGGTATTCTCTATGCAAGAAAATTGGGAAAATCTTTCCTCTTCAGAATCACAGGGCTTTGGAATAATCTTACTGTCCCACTATGGAATCTGGGCTCCTTCCAATTATTCCGTAAGCACCTGAAAACTTGGCTTTTCACAAAAATGTAACCCTCTCTTCCCCACTGTACTCAGCACCAACCCCTTTATCCTTTTACTTCCTATATTTAAGCTCTTGTAAACTGTGCCGAGCTCTATAATTATGGAGAGAATGCGGTATATAAACTTAAGGTTTAGTTTAGTTGAGGTGTGTCTTGTGCGCGCTAGTTGAAAGCTGACAAACCTCCCCTCCATCCAATAGCACTGGCATGCCTATGATTAACAGAACAACTGCATGTGATGCACACGTATGATGTGTGCCTATATTGCGCTCCAATAAGGCACGCCCACAATATGTGTGCCTATGGCATAGCTTTTTCCTGGCACATATGTACTTTTACGCCCTTTTCTGTGTACTGTTCTGTGCATATGCTAATCACTATCTCCAGCAACTTGTCTCATGCAAATTTGGTGACCCTCCGTGATCCTCATTTGCTTGCGTGGTTCTTTGAGAATGACTCGTCTTTTTTGAAATTGTTACATTTATGGCTGTGACCGGTCTGTCAGATTTTACTGGCAATATAAGAGAATCCAGCCTTCAATCATTTATGAAATGGAAAGCTACTCACAGAAATGGTGATATGAATAGACCCAGAAAAAAATGGAGTCTGGGTGAGAAGGAAGAAATGGTGGAAACCTTTAGTAAGGGCGGGGGGGGCAAACTGTCTCTGTGGTTTACTGAGTCAGATGCATGGAAAATCAGATTTTGGTCAAACAAGAAGATGAAGGGAATGAAAGACAAAGGGAATGAATATAGCCAAGCCCAACAGAAATAGCACAAGTCCTCCAGCTAACTGTAGTTTGCAGCTGAAAGGGAGAATGGACAGACTAAATAGATCTTGCTACTTCTGTTTGTGGTCACATACAATTTCTGCGAAGGAACCAGATGGCCAGATGGGGGTAAGCAGCGTGTTCGGGTGGGTGCTGGGGGATTTCAGATTGCGGCGGGGGGGGGGGTGCGACATGAGCAGGGAGATGCCGGATCGCGGGGGGGAGGGTGCCGGATCGTGGGGGGCACCGCTCGCAAATCAAGGCAAGCTCGGTTTCCGAAGCACCAAATTTGCGAATGTTTTGCTCGTCTTGTAAAACACTCGCAAACTGGTGCACTCGTAAACCGAGGTACCACTGTATATCAAATGCATGACACTTTACCCCTTGGCCCTTACTAATTCTTGTTTATTGTACTTGCATTTGTCATGCTGTTTAACTGAAGTGTTGCTGCTTACCTGCAGATGCATCAATATTCAAAGCAATTTAGCTGTCCAATAACGGCTCCTTGCCAGTTAAATCACCTGTTCGGGGCTAATCGATCATTTTCAGCGGCACTTAACTGGTTAGTGCTACTGGTCAGCGCCTAAACAAATCTTTTCCAGAGAAAGGAAAATGGTGAAACTAGAAGGCATGATGTGTGGTTGCAGAGTAGTAGACTTAGGAGTAATGTTAGGAAATTATTTTTCGCTGAGAGGTGGTAGATACATGGCGTGCCCTCCTGAGGGAGGTGGAGGTGGAGATGAAAACGGTGACGGAATTCAAAAAAGCATGGGATGAACAGAGATCTCGAATTAGAAAATGAATGGTATAAAAGAAAGGCCGGTACTGGGCATCCGTATATGATGATTTGGTTTAGGGTGAGCTGGGGAGGCTTTGATAGAAGCTCCAGTGACAGGATGGTTAGGATAGGCCGGAGTGGGCTTTGATGTAACTCCAGCAGTGAGAACCTAAACACAGTACTGGGTGGACTTCTGTGGTCTATTGCAGTGATTCCCAACTCTGTCCTGGAGGAACACCAGGCCAATCGGGTTTTCAGGCTAGCCCTAATGAATATGCATGAGAGAGATTTGCATATGATGGAAGTGATAGGCATGCAAATTTGCTTCATGCATATTCATTAGGGCTAGCCTGAAAACCCAATTGGCCTGGTGTTCCTCCAGGACAGGGTTGGGAACCACTGGTCTCTTGCACAGAAATATAAAAGAATGTGTAATGATTATGACTGGGCAGACTGGATGGACCGTTCAGATCTTTATCTGCTATCATTTACTATGTTACTATGTGACTGAAAAACGACTATCTTGGGGGCATTTTTGGGGCGGAGCTGGCACTTCACCAGTTAAATGCTGATATTCAGCACTTAACTGGCCCAGATATCCACGTAAGTAAGACGGCATAAGTCTTTGTGGCTCTTCATAGCTGGTTAAATGCTGAATAGTGTAGCCGGCTCCAGAGATCTGGAAATTTGATACTGAAGCCCAGACATGACCTGGCATTAAATTTCCAGACATAGCGCAAAATTCTGGGCACCGTTAACTGAGTATTGAGCACAGACTTTTCACATGCGTTTAGATTCCAAAAGAAAATCGGTAGAAATAAATGTATGATATGCTGCAAATTTCTTTGGCAGTGTGCCCAAAAGGGCACATTTCATAGCTGCACAAGCAGATTGAATACAAAAAAGAAAGGTATATTTCCTGCATTGATACAAAGGCCTCCTTTTCCTTTCCAGATTACATGGGGGCAGACTTCATCGAGACAGTGATACCAAGAAACATGCTTTCCAGCACTTCACTCTACACACCTGCACAGCCACAGTTTTCCCGCTATTTGAATGAATTTGAAGAGTTGCAGCTTTTGGGGAAAGGTGCATTTGGAGATGTCATCAAGGTAGATCCCAGAAAAATTATCTGCTGAAACTTAAGGTTATACTGATAAGGTATAAACCGTGCAGACTATCTTTAAAATTGACAGATTAGTAGGATAGTTGCAGTTGTAGCATGTGCTGGGCCTATATTTCTCTGAAGATTAATGGAATCGTCATTCACAAAAATGGGTGGTGACGCTGTGCTCCTTGCCAGTTAGATTTCTTTCCAGAATTTTCTAAGAAATTTATTAATATCTACTCATAATTAATCCATATGAACATGTAGAACTAAAAGTCAACATAAAAAATGTGTGTAACTGGCATACACATGCCCTATTTTCAGCCAAACATAAGAGCCTAGGTTTACAAAAATTCACTTTTAATTTAGGAGCTTAGAGGATATGCTTATAAATTTAGTCTTTCATTTGCCTAGATTTATGAGTCTAACTTATGAGCAAAGAGAACCATTTTATCTGGAGCTTATTCTATAAAAAAAAGTCCAAAGTCTACCCTCTTTTTTTCTCCCTTCCTTCCTTCAATCCCCACCCCACCACCAGGTCCAGCATATATCCTTCTCTCTTTCCTGTTTTTGCCCCCTTCCCTGATTTCAGCCTGCCAGCATCTTATTTCTGCTCTGTTTCCATTTCTCTCTGTCTTTCCTCGTCCAACATCTCTCTGTCCTCAACCATCCCCCTGTGGGCCAACATAATTTCCCTCTACCCCTGTCAGCAGCATTATCAGCATCTCTTCTTTCAATTTCCTCCCTTGCCTATTCCCCTTTACCTTCAAAGATGCTTACATAGTGGTGCAGCAATATCTATACACTGCTTGCTGCCTGCTCTGGAAGCTCCCTCTGACCCTTCCTGCCCCTGAGGAAACAGGAAATTGCATCATAGGGAGCCTCCAAAGCAGGTCACTGTCTAAACAACTTTGAAGGTATAGTGGAGCTGGCAAGGGAGGGAAGTTCAGGGCGTGATGCCAGTCACGCAAGTGACAGGGGTGGGACGATTATTATTATTTTTTTAATCTCAGCATTAACTTCAATTAATGTGTAGCACTAGAAGTAATGCACCGTATGTCTCTCTGGCTTCCTGATCAGTGTTGCCCTTGGGCAAAAATTGCGCTGCTGGAGCTGTCTGTTATGAGGCCTCAGCACCTGGCATTCTTTTCATCCCTTCTGTTTGGTTGCCCCATTCTCTTCTCTATTTATTTTCTCTACTTTTTTCATCTTGTCCTGCTCCATGGACCTAAAAACACATGACCAGCAAAAGCAAAATTGGGTAACCACATTTAAGTCTCGGATTGATGCTGTCATACGATCCTCTTTCTTTGCTATGTATCAAACTGTGTCTGTTTATCACTCTCCCCCCCTCCTCCCAATACTGTTCTCTGTACTCTGGTTATTACTCACCTTGATTACTGAATTCTCTCTATGCAGAACTTTCTCTTTACTCTCTAAATTGTCTCCAGCTCATTCAGTCAACTGCTATGAAACTGCTACTTTGTGCCTACCGTTTCGATCATGTTTCTTTTCTTCAATCTTAGCACTTGCTACCTATTTCTTCCCGCATCAAATGTAAAATTCTTGTCCTGGTCTTTAAAGGTCATTCTCATACTGCATCCGCCTAAATCAACAATCTGCTTATCCCTTACACTCCTCCACGTTCCCTTTGTTCTTTCTTACCCTGCCTTCACTCTCTCATTTACTTCTCACCATTTCCTTCAAATGGCCTTCATCCACCTTGGCCCCAAACTCAAATACCCTTTCTCCTTACCTTAAATATGAACCCTCTTCTCAAACATTTAAGTAACTTCTCAAAAACCTATCTTTTTTTTTACTGAATTCTTTGTCCCATTTCCCTCCTCGTTTACACTTATTTTCATTTCCTCCTTTCTTTTTTATTCAGCCTATTCCTTTAATTTTTTTTTTAGCTGTTAACCACAGTCACCATTGATGCCTCCTTTGCAGTATATCAAACATTGTGAAGAAAGAAAATAAGGCATTTCTGTACACTAAATTGGATCTCCAGAACTTGTGCACAAATCACTATATTCCAAATTGGTCTGCAGAACTTGCACAAACCAATGTACTTCAAACCAAATAGTAGAACAGTGCACAACTATTCTGTGCACTTTTCCACCTAGGTCAAGCAAAAATCTGAACACAATAGACCAGCTTTTCTGCATACTTTCATCCAGGTAAAGCAACCAAAACTGAGAATGCATCTATACAAGTGCAGCAAACTTGTATCAGCATATAGGCATTGATATGATGACAATTTCTTAATTTTTAAAATCATGCCCATAGATGTTCATCATATGCACCAAAAAGTATACCTTTGTGATTTTTTTTATTTAACTTACTCTGTTCTGAAAATTCTGTGCTGAAACATAAATTCCCATTTGTCATAAGCAGCTCAAGTATAGAGTTACTAATGTTAGAGAAAATTACTAATAACTAGAAATCACATGACCAATGAACCAAATATATCAGTAGATCTTAATGAAGTAATAAAATAAGATGGGCTGTCACCTGTGGCTCAGAGAGACTCTTGGTTCAGATTCTACCATTTAACAGATCACTAAGAGCTCCATAAAGCCTTATTGTTTTAACCTGAATTTGTGTGTCTGGTTATTCTTTGGTCTCTCTCAAAGATGGAAGAAAGGGCTGAGGGGGGTAGGAAATCTGACCATGTAGTTATTCAGAGCAATTATTGCTATATTGGAAGAAGTTTTCTGAAAATTGTAATCTGTAATAAGGGAGCATGAAGAATTATGTGTATGTGGGAGGAGGAAGAAAGAGGCAGAAGAGTGCATGCTTAGGGGGAAGAAAGACAGAATTCATTTCACTACGCAAGTGGCCATATGCTTAAAACATTGCTAACTGATGGGAGGAGGAGAGATGCTATTAGCCGGTTACAGACCAATTTGTAACCTTCCTTTTCTTTCAAAATTTATGGAACATGTTGGCTTTTCTCAGTTACTTCAACATATAGAGGGCAATGCATATTTTGCACCCATGTTAGTCAAACTTTAGGCTAGGTCATTCCACAGAAACAGTAGTTGCATCCCTTCTGAATGATCTTCACTCTGCTTTCAACTGAGGTGATGCTATACTTGTAGAATCACTAGATTAACTGCAGCTTTTGACCTCATCCATCATCCTTGTCTACTTTCTCGACTCACTCCATAGGCATCATTGGAATAGTATATAAGTGGTTTGACTCCTTTCTTTTTGATCAGTCTTTCATGGTCTTGTTACCTCAGCTTCACACCCATTAGCTTGTGGTGTTCTTCAAGGACCAGTTTTATCACCCCTGCTTTGCAACCTTTTTCTTAGTCCTGGTTGAAGATGCTTTTATCCAGACAATATCCTTTGAGAGTCTATTCCTGAACCTTATAAACCCAACCTCTCTGCCTTTCAGTCCTGCTTAAACTCTATTAACATCTGGTTTATCATCTCATCACCTTCTCTTTTTTTCTTTTTTTCTTTATTTCTTTATCAATTTTTCATTTTAACAAAATCAAACATTTTGATCACCTTCTCTTTAATTTCTCAAAAACTATGGCCTTTTGGATACCTGGTCATCTGTTTTATCCACCTTCTGTTCCAATGCTATGCAGTACCCCTCTAACCTTGGTGGATGCCTTTAAATATCTTGGTAGGACTCTCGACTCGAGGCTGTCTTTCAACTTTCAAGTGACTTCTATAGTCAGATCTCATTTTCTGCCTCTGTGCTAGTTACTAGATAAAACTGCATGAACCACCCTTCTCTGTTCTCATGTGGCATCCTGATTAGACTACTGTAACATTCTCTATGTAGGTTTTCCCTTCTCAGGAGATTAGTCTGTTCAAAATACCTCAATTAGGCTACTCTCACACACTTACTGCTATGATCACATTACCCCATTATTAGTTTAACACCACTGGCTCCCTGTTAATTTTAGGATTCAGCATAAGATCTTAACACTAGCCCACAAGGTTTTGTACTCGGGGATTCCTGCTTATTTATCGTCCCTTATTACCCCATATGTGCTCTCCTGTGTTCTGCGTTCCTTGATAGTGTCCCACACCGCAGATTGTTGTGCAAAATGAGTTCTATAGGATTAGGTGACACTTTGACAAAATGGGTTGGGGACTGGCTTGGTGGTAGGCTTCAGAGGATGGTGGTGAACGGCACCCCCTCCGTAACGACGGCAGTGATCAGCGGAGTGCCGCAGGGCTCGGTCTTGGGCCCGATCCTTTTCAATATCTTTATAAGGGACTTGGCTGAGGGGCTTCGCGGTAAAATAACGTTATTCGCCGATGACGCCAAACTGTGTAATATAACAAGCAAGAGCACAACGGACAATATGAAACACGACCTACTCCTATTGGAGCAATGGTCTAGGACCTGGCAACTGAGTTTCAATGCCAAGAAATGCAAAGTCATGCACCTTGGCAGTCAAAATCCATGCGAGACTTACACCCTAAATGGCGAGATCCTAGCAAGGACTGTTGCAGAACGGGACTTAGGGGTAATCATCAGTGAAGACATGAAGACTGCCAATCAAGTGGAGCGGGCTTCATCTAAGGCTAGGTAGATCATAGGATGTATACGTAGGAGTTTCTTCAGCCGCAAGCCTGAAGTCATTATGCCGTTGTATAGATCCATGGTGAGGCCCCATCTAGAATACTGCGTACAATTCTGGAGGCCTCATTACCGCAAGGATGTACTGAGGCTTGAGTCAGTCCAGTGAATGGCCACCCGGATGGTCTCGGGACTCAAGGATCTCCTGTACGAGGAACGGCTGGATAAATTACGGCTATACTCACTCGAGGAACGCAGAGAGAGGGGAGACATGATCGAGACGTTCAAATACCTCACGGGCCATATCGAGGTAGAAGAAGATATCTTCTTTTTCAAAGGTCCGATGGCGACAAGAGGACATCCATGGAAAATCAGGGGCGGGGAATTGCACGGCGACACCAGGAAATACTTTTTCACCGAAAGAGTGGTTGATCGCTGGAATAGACTTCCACTTCAGGTGATCGAGGCAAGCAGCGTACCTGATTTTAAGAAGAAATGGGATCGTCACGTGGGATCTCTGCACAGAGCTAAATAGGGGAGGGTCATTAGGGTGGGCAGACTAGATGGGCCGCAGCCCTTATCTGCCGTCTTTTTCTATGTTTCTATGTTTCCTTGTCTCAAAATTGTCTTTCCACATGTCCCCATCCACTGCTCTCGACTTTCAGGCCACATGGCATTCATCTTGTCTCTGTATTGCTCCCTCTCTCTGGAAATCTTTTTCCCCATCTCTCTGAACAGAAAAGTTTAGGGCCTCTCTGAAAACTCACCTTTTCACTTTGGCCTTACATGATGTGGCCAAAGGGATGGAGGTCTTGGCTAGTGGTAGCTGTAAACTCTTTTGTTACTCCCTACTCTGCTCCCTTTTCAGCTTACCTGTCAGCACATTGTGGTTTTCTTTCAGTTGGTACTATTGTTTTAGATTTGTTATCACTTTGATTCTGTAAATTAAAAGACAGTATATCAAGTACCTAATAAACATAAGTGGGGCAAGGGAGGAGGGATTCCAGGATTTCTACCACTGTTAGGTAAGTGTATAATGTGTAAACAGAAGGTTGGGGGGAAAGATTGCAGAAAAAAATGAGGTATTCTGAAGGAACCTAATATCTTTACATTAGCTTGTTTGTGTACTTACTGCTGGATAAATCTTGGTGAAATTCCATGTCCTTTTAAAATTTTATTTTATTGATGGATAAGCCCTAGTTAAAGCAGTGTGTGTTCATTGTTGCTTCTGTCTCTGAACAATTCTCTAGTTTTTCTTTGCCTTCACTGTGCATTTTCATTGCTAGATAAGTGGCTGAGAATGCTCTATTTTTGTTATTAGGTGCAGAACAAGCTAGATGGCTGTTACTACGCTGTGAAGCGTGTTCAGATCAATCCCACTAGCAAACAGTTCCGCAGAATTAAAGGAGAAGTCACCCTGCTTTCCCGGTTGAACCATGAGAACATTGTCCGCTACTACAATGCCTGGATTGAAAAGCATCAATGTCCAGTTCCCAGCAAACAAATATCTGATACTTCTCAGGTGCAACAAGTGTCATCCAGTTGCGAGCAAGACCTGCACGATGAACTGGGCATGATTGATGATGTGGAAGCAAATGCCCCTCCCCCAATCCTGACCAGTTCTGTGGAATGGAGCACTTCATGTGAGATATCAAGTAGCAAGTGCAATGGATCCCATGAGGATTCCAGTGACGACGACGACGACGAAGAAGGTGTCTTCTCTCAGTCTTTCTTGTAAGTAATGTACGAGAGAGAAGCTATACACTTAGAAAAATGCATGCTTAGTAGTGTGACAAAATGATATAGTTCCCTTTCTGGGTCAACAGTACATCAAAAGAACGGCAAAAGCAAGAAGACCCAAATTTCCACAGAAGAAGAAGAGCAAATCCAAACAAACGAAACTGTGGAAACTCAATGTTCACGGATCTAAAGTTGCAGTTTATTCAAAGAGTCTTAACAACAACAACAAAAACTAAAATCACAATAAAATCTTTATCCACCTTAATCATCGAAGGACCCAACACGGGCCATGTTTCAGCTAAACACGCCTTCTTCAGGGATCCAGATGTAATAATGCAGTCTTTGAGAAATGTGGACAAAATCTAGAAAATGGAGCACAAAATCTTTCTTTAGTACTGCTTCCAGCACTGCTAGTTTTCATTCAGCTCTCAGTTTCTACAATTGGTTTTCTAGATTTTGTCCACATTTCTCAAAGACTGCATTATTACATCTGGATTCCTGAAGAAGGCATGTTTAGCCGAAACATGGCCCGTATTGGGTCCTTCGATGTTGTTGTTAAGACTCTTTGAATAAACTACAACTTTAGGTCCGTGAACATTGAGTTTCCACAGTTTTGTTTGTTTGAATTTTATATTTCCTTTTCTTCCATTTGCAAACTCATGCATGTTTGTTAGGAGAGACTGGGTGTGAAAAAACTTGGTAGGATGTGTCGTCTTATAGTAACAGGCGCTGAACAGAACAAGTGTGTGGGACAGTAAGTGGCAGTTGGTTTCTACAATTCATTAGTCTGTCTTGTTGGTGCTTAAGGCCCTAAAGCAGTGGTTGTGTACCACAAAACAATTGTCAGCCTGTTTCCCTGCTAGTGTTTTTTTCCACAGAATTTAGCTGCCTTGGCTATGTATGTTTTGCTCCCACCTGCCAGTTTTTAGTAAATTCTTGCAAAAGTTTTTCTGCCTGTGATGCTTGGGTGGTAGATTGTAGGTACACATCTATGCATGTCTAAGGCTTTTCTTTCACTTTAAGAATTACAATTCCTGGCCTTTGATGTGGTGTTTTTAATACTGGAGTGCTAACATTTTTGGAGGGCTTTATCTATACATACATATAGACAGAGAGATAGATGGAGCTTCTGCAATAGGCACTGTCGCTTGGGTAAAATACGCCTAAAAATCAGCCAGATACACAAACTATTCATCAACTAGTGTCAAAATGCAAACTGTACATTAGTCTGTTACCTTTCAACCCTCTCTTCTGCTTGAACAGGTCTCATGAAAACAGAACTTTGTTTTTACTTTCTATGATAACAGTCTGCAGAGCTAATGAAATCTTTCATTTAGCTAGAACTTAAGTCCTAAAACATATGACGCATGTAAAGGAGGCCAACTATGTAGTGGTTCTTAGGCTTGATTTCTTTTCTTGGGTTGGCCAGGACTGGAGGTACTGTTTTTACCTACAGTCTAAAAGGTCAACTGCCCCAGGTCCCTGCATAACATATGTACCAGAGATAAGAAATGGCCCGAAGTACAAAATTGTTTTTGCTGCAAGAATAATTTTTCTCTTGTTCCTTTCTCCTGCACTGCTAACATCTTCCTTTTGAGCTGTGGAGCATTCTGTTTGTACAGAATCCCATCTAATTAAGCTTTGTGCAATTTAAACAGTCAGTGTTTGAACCTGCATAGGTTTCCATATAATTTTGGAATTGGGGACTGGCCTCTTAAATATCTTGAAAAATTGGATGTCTGATCAAGAAAACTCCTCCATGTACATTCCTACAGCTGAAGGTGGCGTAAACCTCATAGAAATAGATTATACGAAGGTGAATCAAAAATTAAAGCAATTGTCGATCAAATCAGGAAGGATTCTGGAAGACTGGAAAGTGGCAAATGTTACACCGATCTTCAAGAAAGATTCGAGTGGAGATCTGGGAAACTACAGACCAGTGAGTCTGACCTCGGTACCAGGAGAGATAGTAGAGGCGCTGATAAAGGACTGCATCATTGATCACCTTGACGGACACAATCTGATGAGGACCAGCCAGCATGGCTTCAGCAAAGGAAGATCTTGCTTGACAAACTTGCTGCACTTCTTCGAGGGAGTAAACAGGCCGATAGACAAGGGTGATCCGGTCGACATCGTATATCTGGATTTTCAGAAGGCATTCAACAAGGTTCCGCATTAACGACTACTTCAAAAAATTGCGAGCCAGGAATCGAGGGTGAAATACTCACGTGGATTAAAAACTGGCTGGCGGATAGGAAACGGAGAGTGGGGGTAAATGGAAAATACTCAGACTGGAAAAGCGTTACCAGTGGAGTGATGCAAGGGTTCGGTGCTTGGACCCGTGCTCTTCAACATATTTATAAACGACCTGGAAATTGGTAGACGAGTGAGGTGATTAAATTTGCATATGATACAAAGTTATTTAGAGTAGTGAAGAAGCAGGAGGTTTGCGAAGACCTGCAATGGGACATAAACCCGCTGAAAAATGGGCCGCGACATGGCAAATGAGATTTAACGTGGATAAGTGTAAGGTGATGCATGTCGGTAACAAAAATCTTATACACGAATGCAGGATGTCCGGTGCAGTACTTAGAGAGACCCTCCAGGAAATAGACTAAGACAAAGATTAAATTCTTACAGCTATTAATGAATTCTGCAGCAAGATTAATAGTAGGTGCCTAAAAACAGATCATATTACTCTGATTTTAAAATCCTTGTATTGGCTTCCTGTCCAACAGAGATTACTGTACAAAGTGCTTTCCACTGTTCATCAAGTGTTTTACTCATCTGTTCCAGTATGTTTCCTAAATCTTTGGGAAATTTACCAACCAGCCTGTAAATTGAGATCTGAGGTTGAGATGCAGCTGATTAATGTCAAGGAAGATAGAATTCATTATATGAAAACAAAGAATTCCATGTTTTCTATTGTTGGAGTAAAACATTGAAATTTTCTTCCCGGGGCTTTGAGATTGTGTGAAAATCGTATGTAATTTAAGAAACAGCTAAAGACAATTATTTGTAGATGCCTTTATGTGATGTTTATATGGTGGCCATTGCTTTTCATGATGTTCTGTTATGCTCGATGTCTAAACTAGTATGTTATTATAACATTCTTGGGTTTAGTTGATATTTGCTTTGTGTACTGTTGTTTGTTTTTAATATTATGTATGTTCTTCCTGTTCACCGCCTAGATTTTAAGCAGTTTATAAATGTTTTAAATAAATAAATTTAATGATTGTGATTTGAAACACATTAAAAATAAAAGAAATGTGTTTTTCTTGGTCACTCATATTTTTCACAAATGGTGCACATTATAGATAAATTCTACCAGGGCTATGAAAATTTATGATCACAACGGTGTAACTATTGCTCTGGTTGATAAGGGAACCTCTTAATATCCCAGCTACTATACAGCTTCAGATCTCAGAGAATAAGTTTGTAATAATATTCTTTTCCTGTGTCCAACATCCTCTTTTGTTCTCTCTCTGTTGCAGGCCAGCCACTGATTCTGACAGCAACATCATTTTTGAGAATAAGGATGAAAACAGTAAAAACTTCATACAGGTAAATAAGTTCAAGTTTAAAAGAAAAAAGAAAAAAAATCTTTAAAATTACCAACAGCCTGCAATGTTCTGGATTGCAGGATTCAGTAATGCTGCTTAACTTGATAAGGAGCAGCTCAAGAGAAAAGCCCTAAAATTACTCTGTAATCTCTAGTTTCTTGAAAACACTTCCTGTGTAAATTTTTTTTTTTGTATTAATATGTAGTATCTGTGTGAAGCAGTTGAAGAGAGAAATACCAAACGGCCAAAGTGTCTGATGTTATAGCATACGTCAATAATGCTCACTCTCTCTCTCTCTCCGTCACCCAACCCCCCTCCAACAACTCCCTCTGAGCCCCTGATGACCCTCCGCCCCTCCCTCCCTTATTTAGGAAGTTTGTCCG
The DNA here is from genome assembly GCF_902459505.1 of Geotrypetes seraphini. Classification (NCBI taxonomy): domain Eukaryota; kingdom Metazoa; phylum Chordata; class Amphibia; order Gymnophiona; family Dermophiidae; genus Geotrypetes; species Geotrypetes seraphini. The sequence continues at coordinate 68,954,206 of NC_047090.1, read as the reverse complement.
GAGAGACACCTACCCTGCTGAGGTGAGCCTGCCAGCTGGAGCGGGGTAGGTGTCTCTCCGGCCGAACTCCCTGAATAGGAGAGGGAGGGGCAGGGGGGATCATCAGGGGCACAGAGGGAGTTGTTGGAGGGGGATTGGGTGATGGCAGGAGGAAGTGGGCATCCCTCCTCCTGCTGGGGGGGAGGGATAATAGTTGGGGAATTGTGTAAGCGCAGTGGGAAATAGTGGGCATTTCTACTACTGCCAGGTGTGAATGTCTGGAGGTTGTGCGAGCATGGAAGGAGTGGGTGCCTCTTCCGCTGCCAGGGGTGGGTGTTCAGAGGTTGTGCGGGAGAGAGTGGGCACCTCTCTTGCTGCGATCTTTGATTTTTTTTTAATATATATATATATGCGTGCGTATTCTACACATGTGATGATCGCTACCACCACCGACTCAATTAAATTTAGTGAGCTTATGTGAAAATCTGCGAACCTCATTTGCATGCGGGGTCTTTTGAGAGTGACTCGATTTTTTTTAATTGTTACAGTAGCGACCTCGGTAGTGGTCCGTCGGATTTTACTGTGAAGTTTTGAGAATCTTCCCCTCAGGGAGGTAGAGATGTGGACCGCAGGGGGAGAGCAAAGAATAGAGAGTGGGAGACATAAGCCACAGGGTAGGGATTGTGGGCAGAAAAGAATAGAGAGGTGATACACAGAGAAGAGATGCCAGGCATGGAGGGGAGGATAGAGATAGACACACAGAGGGAAAGTGTTGGATGGAGTGGTGTTGGGGACACAGAAGGGCAATACTGATCACAGGAGTACAGAGGGTAGATGCTGGACAGAGAGAAGGTGGACATGGAAAGAGAAGATATATCAAATGGGCAAGACACCCTGCAAATATAGAAGAAAAAAAAGTCGTGAAAAACGAAAGACACTGCGATCAAATGGAAAAATAAAATACTCTGACAACAAAGGTAGAAAAAAGCATTTCATTCTGAATTTATTAACTGGAATGTTTCTGTGTAGGAATCTTGCTGTAGTCTCACTGTTCCGTTTTCTCATTAGGTGCTGTATTAGGCTTTTAGGACTTGGGGCTAAATTCACTAAAGATAGTAACTCAATCGCTGTTGGCCAATTCTCTGGCCAATTTTCCAACAGCAATTGATTCACTATTAAGTTTGCATGCAAATGATTTGCACGCAAACACACCGACTCAGTCGCTCAGTGAGCAATTGACACATGGCAGAGCCCTAACAATAGTGACAAGGAAAGCAGCCTCCTGTCACTGCTGTCAGGACTTCTGCTTTTTTTAATGGAACAGATGTTCTGCGTGACTTAAACACGCATCATCTGTCCCATTAAAAAAGCCCCCCCCCCCCCCGAAACCAAAAAATATGGCAGGAGGAATGCCCACTCCCTTGCCCGGAAAGACCTCCCCTGAAGAAAAAGGTAGGAGGGATGCCCACTTCCTCTTCTACTGGAGGCCCCCTTCCCCCTCCAGGCCCCGTGCCACGTACCTTAAAGTCGAGAGCATGAGGTACAGAAAACACCTCTTACTCCTGCTCCTCCTCCTCTTCGCGACGACACTGCCTTTTTATCAACATTAGTTGTTGTAATTGTGGTGTGCTTACTTGTCCATAATTCAAGTAAAAACTAGTTTTTCACCTGGATAATCTATTCCTGGTGGAATTCTGCAAATGCAGGATTTGTGCAGAATTCCTCACCCCCTCGGAGCGCATAGAATTCCACATATGCTGTGCAGAATTCATTGCAAACACAGGCAATAGATGAGGAAGTGACCCGTTGCACAGTGGATCACTTTCTCCTCTTGTGCTGGCTTAGACCCAACTGTTTATATGAGCCGCTATCTCGAATGTGCAGAATTCCGCCAGGAGTAATAATCAGTATTGTTGCTGATAATAGCCCAATGGCGTTGGAAGTTTGTAGATGCTCCCCCAGTTTGTAGAAAGACCCCAACTATTCAGCTAATTGCATTACATGGTTCTTGCATGTTTTGCATTGTATTGCTCTGGTTTTGCATTTGTTATATCATTATGGCAGTTTACAAGATACTGGTATGCAATAGATTCTAACATTTCCAGAAAACAAAACAAAACATTAAAACAACCACAATCAATACAAAGTCAATAGAGTGACAACACAGAGGTAGTATAACTAGCACAATGTTATCTAGGAAACATGCGAATAACTATATACAGTAAAACCTTGGTTTGAAAGCATAATTCATTCCAGAAGCATGCTTGTAATCCAAAGCACTTGTATATCAAAGCAAATTTTCCCAGAGGAAATAATGGAAACTCAGATTCGTTCCACAACCCATAAACTTTAATACAAAATACACTTAAAACATGCTTGTAATCCAAAACACTCGTATATCAAAGCAAATTTCCCCATAAGAAATAATGGAAACTCAGACAATTCATTCCATAACCCAAAAACTTTAATAAAAAATATGATACGTACTTGTATTGCAAGACCTCGCAGTGTCTGAGAGAGAAGAACCATTGGCTCAGTTGTGATGTGTGTATACTGTATGTACTTGTATTGCAAGACATTGCTTGTATATCAAGTTAAAATTTATTAAAATGTTTTGCTTGTCTTACAAAACACTTGCAAACCAAGTTACTTGCAATCCAAGGTTTTACTGTATTTACTTGGAAACAAGAAGGAAGGATTTGATAGACAGGGGAAATTGGACACCCTCATAAAAGGAAAAAAGCCAGTAGCTGCCCAGAAATTTTAAAGTCATATATCAGGCAGAGAAACAGCTTGGGAAAAGACCCAGATTTTTAAGGGTGACTTAAATTTGCTTTCAGAAGGCTCTAAATACAAGGTAGGAGGAAGAGCATTCCAGAGGTTAGGACCAAAACATTGATATTTATATAGGTGACATATGGGCAAAGTGTGACAGGGCACATGTGTTTATTATAAAATCTTGTCTCTGTGCATCATTTTACAATAGGTACAAGTATTTATACCAGTTTTTGGTAACTTATTCTAAAAAGGAAAGTAGATACTTGAAATCTGTGCTTTGATAGCACCTAAATCTAGGTATCCTGTTATAGAATTGCTCTTTTTGTTGTCGGTCATAAAAAGCATCAGTTTTTCCCAGGTAAAGTGCTTTCCCATCTGCACTGCTCTAAACTGCACTTTCCTAGGCCACTTATAGAGGGTTTGAATTTCACTTAAAATTGTTTCCTGTACAGGAATGCATGGAGAAGAATAATCATAGTGAGGACTGCAGAGATTCGGAGACACAGCAAGGAGCACATACTGCACACTATCTTTATATTCAGGTGAGACACTTGTGCACAAGAATATACATCACCATTGTATTCAAGAAAGAAGCACTTGGGAGGATCTTCGGAACAGAGTTTGTTGAATTTTTATCTATAAGTGGGATGAATCAGCCACACCTCTGGCTTGCTATTTGCTGTAATTTTATAGTCATTAGAGATGAAATGTTTTCATTCTTTAGGGCCAAATTCTATAAACGGCGTCCAGATTGTAGGCAGCCAACTGCTGCCTAACCAGTCAATCGGGACACACATTAAAAAAAAAAAATCCTTCCGAGGCAGGCCATCTTCATTGTAGGCGCCTCTGGGAGCCTAGGGAGGCACATAGGCCCACCTAAGCTCACCTAAGGATGCTAGAAGGATGCTAGGTTGCTTAGGGAGAGATATGGCCAGTAGGAATATTGTGTATAAAAAGGATGGAGTCGGTCCAGAGGAAGGCTACTAAAATGGTTTGTGGTCTTCGTCATAAGGTGTATGGGGACAGACTTAAAGATCTCAGTCTGTATACTTTGGAGGAAAGGCAGGTGAGGGGAGATATGACAGAGACGTTTAAATACCTACATAATATAAATGCGCATTAGTCGAGTCTCTTTCATTTGAAAGGAAACTGTAATGAGAGGGCATAGGATGAAGTTAAGAGGTGATAGGCTCCGGAGTAATCTGAGGAAATACTTTTTTACGGAAAGGGTGGTAGATGCATGGAATAGTCTCCTGGAAGAAGTGGTGGAGACAGAGACTGTGTCTGAATTCAAGAGGGCCTGGGATAGGCTCGTGGGATCTCTCAGAAAGAGAAAGAGATAATGGTTACTGCAGTTGGGCAGACTAGATGGTCTTTATCTGCCATCATGTTTCTATGGGTGCGCCTTGGCCTGGAAGTAGCCTTAGGTGGGTTTAGGTGGCCCTATATACCTCCCTAGGCCTGCAGTGGACTATTTTCCTTAATAGTCGTCCCCATTCCTCTTTCTTGGTTTTCCTTATTTTTCCTTTTTCCTCCACCATCCTGGCTCCTCTCATACCCCTGCTTTTTATGTATTGATACTTGAGATTCCTTTTCACTACTCGAAAACTGTCAAACACTGGCTATGTGTTCTTATTTTTTTAAGTACTTAATATTTGTTTTATCACTTTATTAAAAAATATAATTCAATAAATACAAATTTTGTGATGTCTTAATTAATATCTTCCAGAAATTGCTCACCAGTCCCCATCAATGAAAGTTGTCCAATCTTTTTATATTGGAAGGCCTTGTTCGATATGGAAGTAGAATTTCAAAATATTTTCTTTTTTCTGGGTCTTGTTCCTAGTGTTGGGTTGTCCACATATTGACTGTGTCTTCTATTGCTACGTGTAGATGGAATACTGTGAGAAGAGCACACTACGTGATACCATTGACCAGGGACTGCATGTGGATACCAGTCGGCTATGGAGGCTTTTCCGAGAGATTTTGGAGGGATTAGCTTATATACACGATCAAGTGAGTAACCAACAGCTCAAATTTTACTTTTTTATGGTCAGGCGTGAATGGATAAGTTATGAATTAGCCCCTGGATTCCACAAAGGTCACCCAAATTTGTTAGCTCCAATGATGTCATTATTGGAGCTAACAAGCACTTAATTGACTCAAATTATGATTTGGGTGCTGATTTGGCTGCGCGCTATTCTATAACAATGGGTGTCTAAACTGAATCATGTGTAGCTCAAAAGGGGGTGTGGCTATGGGAGGAGCATGGGTGTTCACAAAAGAGGCACACAATGTTAGAATAGTGGAAATCTGTGCCAAATTTGCATGCCAGGATTTATACCAGAATTCAGCTGGCGACTATCCAAAGATGAGTGCCAAATTCAGTGGTCAACATTATTTTATAAAGAGTGCTCATCTTTAAGTGCCCTTTATAGAGTAGCATTGAGCAACAAGTTTTATTGCACTGAATTTTCCTTAGCTTCCTACAGACAAAGTAGAAAAACCCATCCTTTGTTTAATTTTCCTCCAGTCCAAGGCCGTAAAAGTAAAAAATTTCTCAATCATACTTTGCATGATAAAATAATTTTGAACTTTACTGCTCACAGCCCACTCTTATAAACATTTTAGAAGACAATTGAAGACCTATTTATTTTCTAAGCATTTGACCAACTAACTCATTTTCTTCCATATATTATGTTTATTATTAGTAATATTTTGTAAACCGCATCAAACTTATGGCTACGCGGTTAACAAGCACTATGTTATGTTATTTATAGAGGAAAGCAAAAGAAACTGTGGAGTGACAATGCTCCTTATAAGGACTTTATTTGTAAATGTCAAAGTTCCAAAAGTACACTAAAATCATCCACATAAAATAAAATCATCCACATAAAAATAAAGTAATCTACATAAAAACCTTAAAGGACCTAGTCCATTAAGGGCACAAGACCCAACACGGTCCACATTTCGACAAAAAGTTTTCTTCAGGGGTCTCTGAGGGTCCTATAATGGTGAATAAGTGGAGAATCTAATATGTGGTGAGCAGTGAGAAAGACACTGCTTGCATTTATTTTTATGTGGATGATTTTAGTGTACCTTTGGAACTTTAACATTTACAAATAAAGTCCTTTTAAGGAACATCGTCACTCCACAGAGTTTCTGTTGCTTTCCTCTGGATTTTCTTCTCTGTGGATACTTTGGGGTCATTCTCTTTGGTTTTTGCATGTTATTTATAGAAACTGACCCTAAGGGTATGTATTCATTTTGCATACCAATATTTTTGTTAGATTACCTTAAAGAATTCAACGCATGCACCTCAGTCTACAAATTAGCACTCTTAAAATCTATTTGTGTTTATTAAAGCTATTAGTGGCAACATAAATGTATGAAACAAAATGCAAAAAGTTCAAAATCAAGGGAAAAGGGGCAAACTAATAATGCATTTCCCTCTTATATACATCCCTCTTATTCATATCCTTTTATTCATATTGCAGCTCTGCAAATATAACTCTACCTGTGGAATGCCCTGGAGAAATTTTGATTGCATAGTTTACAGGAAAAAAATCTATTTGTATGGGTCCTCTGAATTTTTTTTTTTTAAAGCAGGTATATGACAGATACTTGCTGCTGACTGAATAACTGCTTTTGAATGGGATATATTTCAAGAAATCTTTATGTATCCACTGCTTGAAGGAATAAAAACCTCAGCCAATCACAAAATAGTCATTTTGCTAGCTCCAATACATTATACAAACATCCTGGATCTGATGATCTACTTATTACTCATGTTTTGCTTTCCTTATGCAGAACTTATCCAGGAACAAGTGAGGACTTGTTCCCTTTTATATTCACCTTTAATACTCAAATTGACCCTAATGTTGCTTGTAATTATATTTAATTATCCAATAACACTTACTCTTGTAGTAGTTAATCTTAGAGCAAATCCATGTCCCTTGGTGGCGTGAATTATTTTAGGAATACTGAAGCCTTGATTTGAATCATTTTCTGGTATGAATGCAAAGAGCAATGAATTAATCCCTGGTCCTTGAACTCAGTGGCGTAGTAAAGGGATGGGGCAGACCGCCCCGGGTGCCCTCTTGGTGGGGGCGCTGACACCTCTCCTTCTCTTGCCCCCCCCCCCCCCGCTCCTTCCCACCATGCCCGTGCCTTCAATTCCCTGCCATCTTACCTCTAACTCTACCAGCAAGCAGCAACTCCAACCTTCTGCTCCCGCCGGCCTTGGTGCTTCCCTCTGACGTTACTTCCGGGTCCTACAACTAGGAAGTGGCATCAGAGGGAGAGTCTACGCTGGTGCAGGCAGTAAGTTAGAGATGATGCTCGTGTCAGGGAGCTACACAGGTAGGGGTGAAGGGGAGCATGCGCGGCAGGGTAGAGGGGCGGAGAAGAGAGCGAGGAGGAACACTACTGCCCTGGGCACCTCTCACCCTTGCTACGCCACTGCTTGAACGGCAAACATTTCCGAATTTGGAATAGACATAGAGAATGATTTGCAGGAAGTGACTTTAAACCCCTCTTCTATTAAACTGCACTAGCAGTTTTTAGCGCAGAGAGCCACGCTGAATGGCCCGCGCTGCTCCCAACGCTCATAGGAACTCTATGAGCGTCGGGAGCTGTGCGGGCCATTCAGCGCGGCTCACCGCACTAAAAGCTGCTAGCGCAGTTTAACAGAAGAAGGCTTAAGTCTTTTGTAATCTTGCATATTTTGATGATTCTGAAACATATCTACTGCAGGGCTGGATTCTGAGACTTATGATATAGAACAAATGCATTAAAGGTGTAGATGCATTGCTGCTCTCTGAGGGCAAACAGGATGTACACTTCCCCCTCCCCATTCGCGGTTTCCCTACTTGCGATTTCACATAATTGCGATTTTTTTTTGGGGGGGGGAGGAGAAACCCCCCCCCATATTTTTGTCTTCCCCCCGGCATCCTGGCCTTACCTGGTGGTCTAGCTGGTTTTCGGGGCAGGTGCGATCTTCCTACACTCCTGCCCCGTGCAGATAGCCATTAGGAAATGGCTGTAGGGAGTTCTCGTAGTCTCTCGAGAGACTAAAGTAGATAGAATAGAATTGCTAATCAATGTGATGGATGTGCTTGTTTTTGAGTGCAAATGAACTCAAAACGCTTCTCGATAGTCGACAAGCAAACACACATTTCATCATCCACCATCTGCAGTCATTCTCTTTTTTTAATCTAATTTCTGTCAGAATTCAAAATCCAAGTTCACAAAAATAAGAAGATCCAAACGGTAACAAAGTCTTCAAGTCTAATTTCAAAACCTATCTATTCAAGGACGCTTTTAACGTTTAACCGTCCTGTTAAAGACGCTTTCTATCTCTCTGAACCTGATTGATTCATGTGATATCTGCGCCCTTCCTATTGTCCGTTCCACCTATTCTTTTTCTTTAAATAACGTAGTACTACCGCCTCCCTTCTGTGCCAGTTTGTCTGTCAGTCTTGTATTGTCAAGTCTTTGTATGATATTCCTTTGTTATACCCTGTATTTTTTAAATACTTGTATTTTTAAAATGATATGTACACTGCCTTGAAGTCTGATTTGGCGGTATAATAAGATTTTAATAAACTTGAAACTTGATTGTTTTGTTGCTCAAGTTAGGATAACTACTGCATATAAAATCACTTGCCTTTAGTTTTCAAGGACCAAGCATGTCAAAGAACGATGTTTGTCTGGGCGGTTGTATCCTTACTCATAACATTGACAGATCTTGCGTATGCAACGTACATGTCATCTATTCCAGTGTATACTTATGAAGGGAATTAAAGTAAAATTCTGGAATCTCTCTTGGCACACCCGTAATCTCTTTGGGGCACACTACTGTGCTGTGGCACACAGTTTGAGAGACTGTTTTACCTCAGCTCGTGCTGTTTTAACACAGGTCCCATTTTAATGCAATGAGACCTAGTTACCTAATGACCCAAGGTCTCAGAGAATTGAAGAAAGGCGGGTGTGGTTCTCCTTCACAAGAATGGAAGTAAATTTGGAAGGAGACAGCTGGGAACTACAGATTAACCTCAATATTAATAGAATCGCTGCCAAAATGGAGAACAGTTCAGTTTCTAGAATCATTAAATCAGATAATTTTTTTTATTTTTTTATTGATTGGATGACTGGAGAGCTAGATTTCAGTAAGACTTTTCACTTTACATAAACTGATCATCCTTGGTATGGACTTTTAAAGTATCCAACTGGGTTACGTAATGGGCATTAGCTTATGAATTGGGTGAGTGGGAGGCAACAAAGAGTAGTTATAAATGGAGTTTATGCCATATCATGCTCACCTGGAGAGAAAACCTTTTCTGTGGTGACCAGTTGTCCAAACAATTTTCAAACCCAGCTATGGCGAATTCTTAGAGGAAAAGTCCATAAACTTGGGAAAGCCGCTGTTTATCCCTGGGAATAAGTATTGTGAAAAATGTTTATTTTTGGGGATCCTGCTAGTACCGGTACTTGTGATCTGGATTGGCTGCTGTTGGAAACAGGATATTGGGTTTGATTGGCCTTTGGTCCTATCTAGCATGGCAAGTCTTACATTTGGGATTGCAAAAGAACTCTGAAGATATCCTTAATGCTTCATTCTTGCGACCTAAATTGATCAGGATTGGCTGCTAACAAAAGAATGATCTCCAATTCACTAATGAACTATATTTATTCACAAGCAAGTATATCCATAACAGTTTGTCCATCTAAGACAAGGTTAAAGCGCATTAAATCTGAACTATGTCAATCTCTGTATACCATTTAAAGAATGTTGAGAAGTTTGCAAAGTACCACTTGGTTCTTATTGCTTGCCTTCATATTTGAGAGTTGCCTAAATCATCTGTTTAGGAGGGAGACTGCAGTAGGACAAGCATTCAAAGAACCTTTTGGAATAATCCATCATCAACTCTGCCTGAAAGCTCATGTAATCCAGATTGTTTAAAACTGAGTGGTGTTCACCTGCTGAATGGCTATATCATGGAGCCTTTTTTTTCTGGTATCAGCACATGCTAACACAACCCTCAGCTTGTATGCTGGTTATCCTGCTTGTTGAGGGAGAAAGTATAATTGTTTACCTGTAGTAGGTGCTCTTTATAAACATCGGGATAACTGACATAAACTCTCCTACCACCCTGAGTTGATAGCAGAAGACATGCACCTGCTCAGAAGACATTTCTATACTTCTACTAAAGCCCAACGCTGTTAAAACATTTCAACAATCTCATCGCCTTATTATTTTTTTGCTTTTAATCAGCATCGATGGTGACTTTTCACATGAACCCACAGGGCCATGACTCGCCTGCCACATCATTGGCCTTATTATCCTTAAATTAATAAATATTTATGTCGCAATATTCACTCATCTTAGAAAATCTCATAAAATATAATCAGAATTGACTTATCTTAGAAAATGATAAGGACCCAATGCCATCATGTGCCATTGCTTCATCAAGGTGCAGTCCTACAACACAACAATAACAATTTTCTAAATACACGCCATGTGAAAAGAGTCGCTGCCGAGGCCGATTTAAAAGAAGAGAAAAAATAAGACAATGTGTTATTGAAAAGTTTTAATGGCAGTACTTGAGAGAGTGCAGAGAAGAGCAACTAAGCTAATAAAGGGTATGGGGGACCTCTCATATACTGACAGACTGAAAAAGCTGGGGCTTTTCTCGCTGGAAAAGTGACGACTTAGAGGAGACATGATAGAAACCTTCAAGATCATGAAGGGCAATTGGATCCAAGATGGTGACTGAATAGATTGTCTGTGTGTTTGCTCCTGACAACCTCCTCGAAGTTTGGACTTTACGAGTGCTTTTTAAAAAATTACCTGGAGTATGCCGAAGCGGAGAGGGAGAAGCGTCGCTGGGGCCTTGAGGCGTCCCGGGACTTCCGGGACTCCCGCCGCGGTTGGTGGCATAGAGGAGCTTATCCGGCGCATGCAGGGCATGTCAGCGGACACAGGGCGGTTATCCCCGCTGGAGACGCTGCAAGGGAAAGGCGCGCAGCAGATCTCCTTAGGGCTCGAAACAACTTTAAGCCCTGAAGCAAGAGCACCTCCTCCGAACCCTCAAACGACTAGTTCCCCGAGGGAGGGGAAGCTTCCTGGTGTTGGAGTGCTCCCTCCTCCAGAGGTAGTAGAGTTCGATCCGAGGAATGGAGACTCAAGCTCCCAGCTTTTGCTTGGGACCCTGAGCATGGAGTTTGAGGCATTAACACCTGTAGGAGGAGGTTTAGCACAGCCTGAACAGCAGCTGGAAGACTTGCCAGTGGGTGAGCATAAAACTTTACATTTACAATTTCCTCAACTTGTTAAACCCCAGGTGGTAACATTGGACGCCCTGTGGGACTTGGTAGCTACTATTCCAAAAACTATAGCTTCTCAATTTAACCAAGTGGAAGAAAAATTTAAAGAACATGATAAGGAGATTACAGGATTACAGAAAATAACTACTGATATTAAATCACAGATTGAAACTCGACAACAAAATAATAAATCCTTTAAAGTAATACAGGACGCATTGATTAAGGACAATACCAACTTAAGAAGAAAGCTTGAATCACTTGAGAATTTCTCTAAAAATAATAATCTTAGATTAATTAATTTTCCTAAAATTTCCACAGCAACTCCTAGAGATATGCTCAAACGTTACCTAGTAGAAATACTTGAAATTCCTGAATCTTCTATTCCACCGCTTACACAGGCTTATTATTTGCCTGTTAAAGACACTAATGATCAAAAAAACCTTCAGGAAGCGAATCAAGAAGTGATTCAAGAACCTTTGGATATATCAGCCTCAGACAGGGATATATATAGAGTCCTCAGACAGGGAAGTAGCCATTCCGGCTACTTTACTCCTATCAGTTGCTCTTACATTGGATAAAACATGGCTATTGAAGTTATATTTTAAAAATAAACACAAGGAATTTCTGGGATTGAAAGTTCAAATGTTTCTTGATTTGGCCAGGGACACACAGAGGCGTCAAAAGGAATTTCTATTGTTAAGACCAGCAATTACTGACCTGGGAGCAACCTTTTTTCTTCGATACCCTTGCAAATGTATCGTTCATTATAAGTTGCATAAATTTGTTTTCTTTGAACCCTCACAACTGACAACATTCCTGTCTCTGTCAAGACTGGAGAAAGCTCACGATGCATGATATATAGAGGACTGCCTTACTACAGCTCTACCTATTACGGTTTCTTTCTTTTTTGAATATGATTGCTTTAAATTCCGTTAGAGTGAATCTTGGATCCTATATGAGGACTTGAGCATGATTTAAGATAGAATTTATTTTCTTGGAAACTTAATATGTTGGATGTTTCTTTGTTGAATCTTGCTTTTCTGTACAAGTTTAAACTTGATTGATTATAATTGAAAATTTATAAATAAATAAATTAAAAAAAAAAAATCATGAAGGGCATAGAAAAAGTGGACAGGGACAGATTTTTCAAACTATGGGGAACCACAAGTACAAGGGGGCACTCAGAGAAATTGAGAGGGGAAAGGTTTAGAACAAATGCCAGGAAGTTCTTTTTCACCCAGAGGGTGGTGGATACATGGAACGCGCTACCGGAGGATGTGATAAGCAGGAGCACGCTACAGGGCTTCAAAGAAGGTTTGGATAGGTACTTGGAGGACAAAGGGATTGAGGGGTACAGATAGGAGTAGAGGTAAGTTATAGGGATAGGATTAGAGGATTAGAGGCAGTAGAAAAATTAGACAGGGGCACTTTTCAGGCAATTAGGCCTGATGGGCCGCCGCGGGTGCGGACCGCTGGGCAAGATGGACCTCTGGTCTGCCTCAGCAGAGGCAACTTCTTATGTTCTAACTAAGCTAATAAAGGGCATGGAGGACCTCTCATATACTGACAGACTGAAAAATCTAGGGCTTTTCTCCCTGGAAAAGTGGAGACTTAGAGGAGACATGATAGAAACCTTCAAGATCATGAAGGGCATAGAAAAAATAGACAGGGACAGATTTTTCAAATTAAGGGGATCAATAAGTACAAGGGGGCACTCAGAGAAATTGAAAGGGGAGAGGTTTAGAACAAACGCCAGGAAGTTCTTTTTCACACAGAGGGTGGTGGATACATGGAACGCGCTACTGGAGGATGTGATAAGCAGAAGCACGCTACAGGGCTTCAAAGAAGGTCTGGACAGGTACCTGGAGGACAAAGGGATTGAGGGGTACAGATAAGAGTAGAGGTAAGGTTATAGGGATAGGATTAGAGGTAATTTGTAAAATTAGTAGAGACCACTGTTCAGGCAGTGGACCTGATGGGCTGCCGTGAGAGCGGACCGCTGGGCGAGATGGACCTCTGGTCTGACTCAGCAGAGGCAACTTCTTATGTTCTTATGTGTTAGGCTTTAGTACCTGTACAAGTGTATATTTTTTGTTGCCCCTTCTGTGCATTATTGTAATTGGACTCCTGCAAATTGGATTTATCAAGTGTAGTCAGAAGATATTTCTAGTCACTTTTGATCTCTGAGATCTTTACTCTATCATAGCACAATCCAATGTAACCCATTTTACATTTAAGGTAAAGGTAATGTCTTTCAGTGATACAATCAATGCTGTTTACACATTCACAAAATAAGTTATTGTACCTGGGGCAACTTTGATTTGAACCAGTATGGCATGATGTTAAGGAAAATGACAGAAAGGGAGTAAAAATATATGAGCGTGGGAAAGGAGGCAGGTGTGAAAGAATGACCAATATCGTTTACTTGATTAATCTTTCTTTCTACAGAGACCACCTGTAAACAAGTTAGCAAGTTTGCTTTATCCTCATGGTCTTTTTTCTTCTGTGCGCTTCATGTTCTTCTTTCTGGTCTGTCCTTTACAACTAGTTCCAGTTGGTAAGGAAAGGGAGTCAGGAAGCCTACAACCGCTTAGTCAACCTCCATTGATGGTCAGTATGTAAATAACTAATAAACTTGGAAACTTGAATCACCAATGAAGCCCACTAGGCTGTTCTAATTACCAAGATCAGATCCTCTAAACTTGGAATCTATATCTGTTCCCTCAGACATGGACATTCTAACCTTTTAAAAGTAATAGGCTACTTTCCTTTCAATCATCAAGGACTTTCCTGGATTCAGCTCTGGAAAATTGATCACAGGTTTGTTGTTTGACCATGCCTCGGCCCATTCCTTCTGGTCACTATCTCTTTTGTGTCTGGCAGGGGATGATTCACCGAGATCTGAAGCCTGTAAATATTTTTTTGGATTCAGATGATTGTGTAAAAATCGGAGATTTTGGTCTTGCCACGGATCATCCAGCTTCCATGGTAAGAGTTTTTATGAAGTAAGCCAGCAAGCTCTTTTAAAGCAGAATATATAGTATCGATCATGGCAGTTGAAATATTTTCCCCAAAGAGCGAATTTTAGGAATAGTGTATTTCCAGAATTGTGATATAGTCAAAAAGATAAAATTAGGATGTTGTTGGCCACTGTTAGAAACAGGATACTGGGCTCGATAGACCTTTGGTCTGTCCCAGTATGGCAACTCTTGTGCTCTTAATATTCAGTATTTTAATCTTTAGTCAAAAACCCCACACCATGATTCTTAGGGCTTGATGCTCCTCCACTCCACATTTTAGCAAGGTACAAAATAAGTACCTGTACTGTATATAATCTATAAACCACTTTGATTGTAACCACAGAAGGTATATCAAGTCCCATTCCCTTTTTTGGATGAATTAATTGTACAGACAACCCAAAGCATCAATATTCTTTTTTTTGTTGTATAAAATGACCAGGCTGATGTGAAGCAGGAAAAAGATGAGCTGGCAGGAGATCAGCTAGTCATACATGATCCAGCAGGTAAGTCAAAATATTTCTCTTTCTGATAACATAAGAGCCAAATAGGTTTGTTATCTTCCTTAGGTATTTTGGAATAAAACTCTCTCATCGGTTATTTTAAAGAGAAACAGCTTTACATTTATACAGAAGTATTCTGACATCCTGTTTCTGATCCAATATCCTTTACTGATTTATATAACTTTCAAATGTTACTTTCCTGAGTTTTCAAGTAGATTATGAGCTCTGTGCACTTCTAAACACCCTGTGTTAACCAGTGTTTCTGAAGCTGATCCTGAAATACACCCTAGACAGTCTGGCCTTCAGCATACCCCACTACAAAGAACGACACAAAGTCCCCACGAAAATGTCGAACACATGAAAGAAACAGTGGGAGTAAACAAGGATCTTTTATTGATAAATAATTAATGCTGCCAGCATTTCGGTACTGTACAGTACCTTCTTCAGGAGCCTTCTATACACAGGCAGAACGCATCAATCTCTGTTTAATCAATCATAGATTCGACAGCCGTTTTGAAAGAAACGTTTTCCCGAGGCACATCATTTTTCGTTTCACTGTAGGGAAGGACATTTCCGGCACTGGAGGCTCATCCTGCCCCTTGTCCTGCTCTCTGTTGCATGCAGGCTGCCGGTTTCTAGGGAATCTATCAAATCTATGATTGATTAAAAAGAGATTGATGCATTCTACCTGTGTGTGGAAGACCCCTAAAGAAGGTACTGTTGAATACTGAAACGCTGACAGCGTTGAGTTGATTCCATATGGGATCTTTTATTGATATCTTGTATACTCCCACTGTTTCTTTCGTGTTTCAGGATATTACCACTGAACTATGCATAAGAGATTTGCACTCAGTGCATGTATTTTATTAGAAATGTATATACAATGGGAGGGGCTTGTGGTATCTGGCCAATTGGGAAGGCCCTTCCCAGTGTATCCCAGAATGCACTGGGAAGGAAGCCTAAAACTCCGGTTGGCCCAGGTGCCTAAGGTCCTCCTAGGAGAATGCACCAGGAAGGGGAAGACCCACCATTTTCCAGTGGCGGGCCTGCCGGCTGGAAGGTGTATGCCTCCCTCCGGCCAGACCTTCTGTTTACAAGGTACAGGGGAGAGGGCAGTTGGGGAGCTGGTGGTCTCCTCTTTAGGGGATCGGTGGGTGGAGGGCTGGTCACTGGGTAGGAGGTATTTTGGGGGAGGGGTTGTTCTGGCAGGAGGGAGTGGGCATCCCTCCTGCCTATCGCATTTGGGTGGGGGGTGTTTCAGGGGGTCCCGGCAGGAGGAATTGGGCACTCCTGCCGGAGGATGCTTCGGGTGGGGGTGGGGTGATGCTTTGGGGGGGTGGCGGTAGGAAGGAGTGGGCATTCCACTTACTGCCTGACTTCAGGGGGGGTTCCCTGCCACTGTGGTTGCCGCTGAACTGATGGCGGTAGGGAGATTCCCTTGATCCGATCACCTCAACGGCAACCAGTGCCTGTGACATAGACGCCGGTTAGAGAATTGGAGTGGTTAGGTGGGATGATTCTGTAAAGGACGCCCTTGTGCGATTCTCAAAAGCCACTTAAGTGAGTGCTGAGACCGGGCGTCCTATACAGAATCAGACCCTATCAGTATGCAATATTAACATAAAAGAGCTGAGTTAGGAATTCTTTTTTTTTTAATTATTATTTATTTATCAAGTTTTCACATTTTATAAATCAAGTATACACTTGTACAGAAAGTTGAAGAAAAGCAGAAAAAATAATACTCAAAAGTAAAATACATAATAATCAAATAAAATAAATGTTTAGCTTAAATTCAGCTCAAGTCCTCTAATTAGATCCAAGAAGGATTAGGCGAACATATTAACAAATATTAATTCAAATATATAGGAAAACAAGATCCCTTGGCTGAGGAAGGATATCATTTATTCAATTGCACTTCACTTTAATTTCCCTTCGTCCAGTCGAGTTCCTGCCAGAAAGGCTGTCAACTGGAATGACTCAAAGAATATATATTTTTTCATATGATATTGTATTACACATTTACAAGGGTGTCGTAGAAAAAAAGTCCCTCCAAGAGATGTAACCCCTGGCTTCATCAAAAGAAATTCTCGCCTTCTTCTTTGAGTGTCCCGTGCCAAATCTGGAAACATTAATATTTTATATCCAAGAAATTCTTTCATTTTATTTCTAAAGAACAATCTAAACAACCAATTTTTATCTGGTGCAAGAGCCACAGTGAGAAGCAGTGTTGCCGGAGATGCAGCCTCTCTATCCGAAAGTTCCAGCATTGCTGAAACATTAAGTGGTTGATTATCCTCTTGTTGTTTAGATGGTGATTTAATAACTTTCACTGGCAAGTAATATACTTGAGTAAGTGGTGGTAATGTATCCTCTGGAATACCTAAAATCTCCAACATATAACGTTTCAACATATCCCTAGGTGTCACCGAGGCTATCCTAGGGAAATTAATCAGTCGGAGATTATTATTACGAGAAAAGTTCTCCAAAGTTTCCAGTTTTCTGCGCAAATTTGTGTTATCTTTTACTAATGCATCACTAAGCTGTTTTGATGCTTTTAACTCCTGTTGTATATTCACAATAGAATTCTTGGAATCGTCAATTTCAACCTTTATATTTTTTATCTCAGTTTCTTGAAGAATGATTTTATTTTCCAGCTGCAAAAGCTGGGGCTTAACAGACTTTGCTAGGTCAGCAACTAGGTCCCAAATTGAATCCAGTGTTACTTCTCTGGGTTTTTCTATAACATATGAAAGATTAGAAATTTGAATAGTCTCACCAATTGTTAGCTGTTCCTGGCAATCCTTCTGCTGGGCTGGGATATTCCCTGATGTTTCCAAGTCCTCGGTACTTCTTGGACTCACCTGAGAACTCAGGGAGTCCATCTCCTCGCTCCTCTCTCTGTTCTTCCTAGCCTCCGAGGATAGGTGCTTGCCTTCTTCCGGCAGCTCTTCCACTCGTGGGGAGCTGGTAACCTGAGGAGGTGGGGGAGGTGCCCTAGCGTCGGGGCTCAGCGTAGTCTCTAGCCCCAAGGAGATCGCCTCATTTCCGCCCCTCTGAGGCGTCTCCAGCGGGGGTGCCGACGCTGCCGGGATATCCTGCATCCGACGCAGGAGTTCTTCGATATTGCCGAAAGAGGGGACCGCAGAACGCCGCGAGGCTCCAGCGGCGCTGCGGCCTCTCCTCTTCGGCATTTTCAAGTGAGTAATTCCGCTCCGGGGAAAATTTCAAACAGTCTCCTCCGGCGTACTGCTCAGCCTCCGAGACCGTCGGCCATCTTGGATCCAATACCCTATTCTTGAGTTAGGAATTCTTTTATCATCATTACTCCCCTATTTTCTACCCCCATCCCCATTAAGACTGTTTTTGTCTAAAGTGGATATTTTCTGTATTTTGAATGCTAAGGAGGATTTGAGGAGGGGAGAGAAACATAAGATAAATAGAATGTATTTGTAAACATTGAAGTATTGGAATAAGTTGAAAGTATCGCAGTATAGAAATAAACCATTTGCAATGATGAACATTGACCATGAAAATGTGTTATAAAACTTTTTGTAGGGTATGGATATTACCATGATAAGAAGCCTGCATAATTTGAGATGTTTTTTAACATGGAAACTGTTTGACGTAGCTCTCTTTACACAGGCACCTTAACAGGGATGGTCGGTACTGCTCTGTATGTGAGCCCAGAGGTGCAAGGCAATGCCAAAGCCAGCTATAACCAGGTAAGAGTTGACATTACCTTCCGTTTCCTAATAATGCTTTGGCCTTTTGTCTGTACTCTGGAGGGTTTGTTTGTTTTTTTGTTTTTTTAACTTAGCAGTATCTCAAGTGACCCTTCCCAACCCAAGAGCTAGAGAAGTATGAGTATCCAAAGCACAATATCCATACCACTTTGGTTTTAACCTGCAAAGGCTTCCCAAAAGAAGAATGCTTCTTGCTGTTGGCTTAAAAATTTGATGTGATAGATCACAGGTTAATAACACTGGCCAACATTCGTTTTGGTGCCTCAAATCTTAAGACATGTTTCTGGGTATATTTGACCTGATTCAAAAAAATGGCACCAGTTTTCTCCTATCGGCTCTAGTTTTTGAGATACAGAATATGTGCCATATACTACTCTTCACTCTGCTCGCCATTAAAAATCAGGATATTTTAATGTAGTGATTAAATTAATATATTTTAAGCATGAAGGAAACATTAAAAGAAAAGTGTACAACATGAAAATCTATTTATTTCATATCAAAGACACAAGTTTATAATACAAACTTTCCAGTCATTCAACACACAAGAAGCTCCTTTTGTAAGTCTTCCGAAAGTGTGATCTGCCAGAACAATCCTGCATAAGATTCCAACAATAGTCTGTCGTCATGTTTGCATCCCATCTTCCTTGGTATCTGGTTTCCATTGTTTTTATGTCTTGGTGAAATCTTTCACCTTGCTCTTCGCTTAAGTCACCAAGGTTCTCTGGAAAGCGGTTTAAGTGACTGTGCAGATAATGGACTTTAACACTCATGTTACAGCCAAGCCTGTTGAAATGAAAGAGCATATCTTCTACTAATTGTGTGTAGTTGTCGGCCTTGTTGCAAAGAAAGTTTTTCACCACAAGAACAAATGAAGGCCAGGCACATGATTCGATTTCATTCATTGATGCTATGAACTTTGGGGTCATTTATAAGTTGTCTGATCTGCGGACCATCGAAAATTCCTACCTTCAGTTTTTCCCATGGTAAGACCAGATAACATATGCGTTTTGTATTCAATGCATGAACCGTCTTTATTCAAAGCCTTTACAAATTGTTTCATCAGGCTTAGCTTTATATGTAATGGTGGCAATATGATTATATCTCGTGCTACCAAAGGTTCATTAATTACATTTTGTCCTCCAACCATCATATATTCCCTTGGAGGCCAATCTGATTTTGCAGAAGAGATCTTTTAAATAGTGGTAAAAAAATTAATAAATTCAACCATATCTAAGAAATTAGAGCTGATGTGGTCTATCCAATGAAATTTTCTAAATCAGTGCCCCCAAATAAATCCAGAAACAGGTTTAAAAAAACCCCAAGGCATCAAGAAAATTTTTGGGTTGGCCTGTGTAATTTGTCCATCTCCTTTACAACAATGTTACAAAATGCTTATATTGTAGGGATAGCTATTGGTGGTACCCAAAGTAAGCATTAAACTTGAGGTGGTCTTTCATTACAAGAAACTCAAAATACATATACACTTCCCCCTCCGAATTTGTGGTTTCTGCATCTGCAGATTCAGTTATTCGGTTTTAAAACAAAACAAAAAACCAATATTTTAATTTTTGGGACTATTATAAGCCCTGTAAGTCCCCCCTTAAGCCTTACCTGGTGGTCTAGCGGGTTTTCGGGGCAGGAGCGATCTTCCCATGCTCCTGCCCTGTGCAGATTGCTCATAGGAAATGGCTACCTTGAGCTCCCGTAGTCTCTTGAGACTACGACGGGAGCAAGGCAGCCATTTCCTATGAACGATCTACACAGGGCAGGAGCATGTGAAGATCGCTCCTGCCCCGAAAACCCGCTAAACTACCAGGTAAGGCTTAAGGGGGGGCTTACAGGGCTTAAAATAGCCGGAGGGAAGCGGGGGTTAGGGACAGAACCGGCCCAAATATTATTATTTTTTAATATTTGTGGGCCGGCTCTGCCCCTAACCCCCATGAATACAGAGGGAGAAGTGTATTGCTGAATAACTGAGAAGATTAAACTTGATGAGACTTCATAGTGAAAGGTACAGAGAATGAAAATAACCAGTGAAAGAGGAAAGTTTAGTATGTCTGGCTATCAAACTCTCAGGGATGGGCATAAGTACATCAGCATTGACATACTGGGATCGACTGATATCATGCCATCAAGCTAGTATCCTGATCTGCACAAGTGTGTCCAGTGTCTTGGTCCTGAGCATTAGGATATTGACTGTGTCCTTTGTTCCCTTATGCAAAAGAGTTCACTGAAAGCCTGCAACATCAAGCATGGCTGGAGATTCAGAGACCGTCATCCAACTTTCTGCTACGCAGGCATCAATTCCTGCACTGCCCTCATCTACATCACATTGGGAGTGCCATGCTTAGGGATCGACTCAACACAGAGACTCTACATTGTCATGAGTGATGCTGCGAACATCATGGGACTTAGCACGTAAAAAAGCTCCCATTAGCCTGAGGATGCATCAGTGTGTTGATCTGAGATACATTCAAGAACACCAGCTCGACACCAAGCATTAGCATTGGCCAGAACTAACTTGACACATGCATTGTCCTTCTTGGAGAGTACACCAAGAAGGGAGTACTTTGTTGAATCTGACTTTGATATTTCTCTTCATTCCAGTGAGGACCTACCAGACTTCTCTGTAAAGGAATCTTATGGTATTCCTTCTGCTTCCCCACCTCCTCCATGCCTAGCATCCCCACTTGAAAGCCTATTTTTACTGGCTTCATCGGCAAGATAGGGCAGATGCTATCCATAAAAATGGAAACTAAAAAGGAATCTCGTTTTGATCTCTTTGAGCTCCTTGACTATGAGTCTCTTCCAAATGAATGCATCAAAGTCCCTTTACACAAAAGTCATCAAGGATGCTTTATTTAAAAGCTGAGAGACTGACTACCTTCTGAGTACCAATAGTTCTGAGAAAAATAGACACTATGTTTAGGATACAGACATATCCAAGATTTGACAGGCCTCAGCTTCACACCATTCCCTGGATTTGGAGTCTACTCTGAAGCATGTGTTATAGAGTCTGCTCCCCGTAGAAGAGAGGCCAGAACATTGAACTCATTTGGTAAATGAACCTTCTAGTCTACAATGCTCATTAACAAGATAAGGGACTACCAGTTTTACATGTCCATATATCTTAAATCTCTACTTAAAGAATTGTCTGATTACCATCAATATTTACTATCAAATCAACTCAAGCAATTTCAACAACTCTCCAAGAACTTGTGTACTACTACAAAGTTTATGGCATGAGCAACTTTTGATGTCTCCTCCAGAACATCTGCTTTAAGCTATTACCATGCACTGAATAGCTTGGCTCAGAGTTTCTGAATTTGAAACTTCAGTCCAGGAGCAATTCTCCAATGTCCCTTGCAAGGGTGATGACTTATTTGAAGAGAGAATTGAAGACACTGCAGATAAAACTTAAAACCATAATGATAACAATAATACTCTTTCAAAAGTATTGCGTCCACATCTGGAATACTGCGTTCAATATTGGTCGCCATACCTCAAGAATGACATGGCGATACTTGAGAGAGTTCAAAGGAGAGCAACGAAACTGGTAAGAGGGCTGGAACACTGCCCATACGCCGAGAGGTTGGATAGGCTGGGGCTCTTCTCTCTGGAAAAAAGGAGGCTCAGGGGAGATATGATAGAGACCTTCAAGATCATGAGGGGCATAGAGAAGGTGGATAGGGACAGATTCTTCAGGCTGAAGGGGTCAACAGGCACGAGGGGGCATTCGGAGAAACTGAAGGGAGATAGGTTCAGAACAAATGCAAGGAAGTTTTTTTTCACCCAAAGGGTCGTGGACACTTGGAATGCGCTACCGGAGGAAGTGATCAGGCAGAGTACGGTACAAGGATTCAAACAGGGATTGGACGGATTTCTGAGGGATAGGGGGATCGTGGGATACTGAGAGAGGTTCTGGGATGTAACACAGGTATAGAAAGCTAACCAGGTAATAAGTATAGAAATCCAACCAGGTCGTGCATGTGCAAGACCGGAGGGTTAGGACTTCGATGGGAAGATAGGACTCAATGGGAAACCAAGGTGGCAAGGGGGCCCCTTCTGGTGACTCAGACAGGCCGTGACCTGTTCGGGCCGCCGCGGGAGCGGACTGCTGGGCGGGATGGACCTATGGTCTGACCCGGCGGAGGCACTGCTTATGTTCTTATGTTCTTAAAAGCACAGACATCTCAGTCTTCCACAACTTCTTGTAGATATTCTACCAGATACAGAGGTATCTTGAATTACAATTCCAAGTGTCGTTACAGTCAGCCGGCTAGGTGTGCCACCAGACTGTTGTGAATAAGTATCTTAGAAGCGAGGCTTGGGGAGAGTGCAAGAGAGGGGTGGCAAGGCTCGGAAATGTGGGAGTGAAAGAGTGGTGAGGCTGGGGAGCATGTGCGAGTGAAGTGAGATGAGCAAGGTAAGGGGAAGGAGTGCGCAGAAGGTGAACTGGCAAGCAGGAGTGTGGGTCAGCATGTGCCTGGGCATTGCCAATCTGCTCTGGATTGCCCTCTGTGCCACATGGCAGGACCAGAGAGGGGACCGGACAATGCATAGCAGTTGCGCCTGGAAGCAGAGAGCTGGGCCAGCTTTCCCCAGTCTCTTTGGGACAGGGTGCCTCACTGGGACAATCACTGTCGAATGTGACTTTTGCCTGTTTCCTGACTTTGTGCTTCTTCCAGTCGTCGTTTTCTTCTTAGTCCTCCCTGCTGGTACACACCTGTGTGTGAGGGTTTTTTTTCCTTTCTGTGAGTGTTTCATTGTGAATGACTGAAAGCTGCTTTTTCTTTTATTATTTTTATGACATCTTGCATCTAACATAAGAATTGCCGCTGCTGGGTCAGACCAGTGGTCCATCGTGCCCAGCAGTCCGCTCATGCGGTAGCCCTCTGGTCAAAGACCAGCGCCATAACTGAGACTAGCCCTACCTGCGTACGTTCTGGTTCAGCAGGAACTTGTCTACCTTTGTCTTGAATCCCTGGAGGGTGTTTTCCCCTATGACAGACTCCGGAAGAGTGTGTTCCAGTTCTCTACCACTCTCTGGGTGAAGAAGAACTTCATTATGTTCGTACAGAATCTATCCCCTTTCAACTTTAGAGAGTGCCCTCTCGTTCTCCATACCTTGGAGAGGGTGAACAACCTGTCCTTATCTACTAAGTCTATTCCCTTCAGTCCCTTCATGAAATTTATAAAGAGGAAGCTCAGCACTGATGACAGTGAATCTGAAAGCGAGACTTTTTCAAAAGCAATAGCAACAAATGTCAGTAAAGTTAAAACAAGACCTAATTGACATTAATCATGGCAGTTATTTAAAGTTTGGATTTTCTTAGACAGGAAATAAATGTCAGCCTTTCCTGTCGTGTATTGTGTGTGGTGAAAATATATCAAATGAAGCCATAGTTCTTAGTAAGAAAAAAAGGCATTTTACAACTAAACACATCTTCAAGGAAAGAATTCAAATTATTTAAAAAGATTGTCAGAGCAGAAATTGAAACAAGCCAATATTTTAAAGAAACGATCAATAGTTTCTGAAAAGGCTCAAATTGCTTCTTAGAGATATCTGAAATGGTTGTACAGAATATGAAGTCGTATACTCTGCTAGAGTCAATTATTTTGCTAAAGTGTAGAAAGATTGTTAAAGAAATGAGCAAAATTTCCCTTTCAGATGATACTGTTCATAGAAGAATTACAGAACTGTCAACTGACACAGAAGAAAATGTATGGAATAAACTTCAGAATTCAGATTTCACTTTAACAAGTTGACGAATCTACTGACATTAGTAACAAAGCAGAACTACTTGCATTTATTTGTTGTATTCATTAAGACCAAATATTAAACCAATGTTTGTGTTGCAAAGAAATACCAGATACTACAAGAGGTCAATAATAATAATAATAACTTTATTTTTATATACAGTAATACCACAAACAGTTCAGAGTGGTTTAAAGACATATTTGATACTTTACAACGGCCTACTTTGAAAAATGGGAAGTAATGTGATAGCACATGTTCAGATGGAGAGCTCCATTTATGTTGTATGAAAGGGTTTGCAGTGTTTGTAAAACAGCAAACTCCCAATGTTGTTAAAACTCATTGCTTTCTACACCGAGAAGTCCTTGTTTCAAAAACAATAGGAGTTGAATTAAAAAATGTTGTGGACCAAGCTATTGAAATGGTTAATTTCATTTAAAAGCAGACCACTAAAGACTTGTTTAGGAAAATTTGTATTGATATGGATTCACGGTACAGAAATTTTTTTTTTTTTTTTAAATCTTTATTCCTTTTTATTTCTTTCAACAAGTGTACAGTATTATTACAATTAATTTACATAACACACTTGGCATTCTTAAACAATATTATTATACATGTTTTTATTCCTCCCCCCACCTCCCACCCTTTTCCGTATCAATAAAATATTCCTTCCAAATTTATATATAATTATACATCCCTTTTTGATAATACAATTAATCTGACATGAAATCTGTCCCTCCCCCCATCCTTCTTCCTCAAACACTTTAAACATTTTATTATACCCAGTAATGCACAACAATAAATATCCCATCCTATTACATATATCTCCTTATTTTTCATAACAACATAGTTCCAATATTTTCCCTCCCTATCCCTCCCATCCCAACCCATTTCTATATATTATCCCCTAAGGAAAAAGAATAAACTTTACTCGTTATAATATTCAATTAATGGCCTCCACACCTCTTGAAATCTTTTAAAATACCCCCTCTGTATCGCAAGAAATCTTTCCATCTTATACATATGACAAACTGAGTTCCACCAAAAATTACAATTCAATCTAGAACAGTTTTTCCAATTAGTTGTTATCTGTTGAATTCCCACTCCCGTAAGAATCAACAATAATTTATTGTTTGCTGCAGATATTTGGCATTTGGCCCTCATACACATTCCAAAAATCACTATGTCATAGGATAAAGCCACATGACTCTCCATCAACATATTAACTTGATCCCATATTGATATCCAAAATGCCTGAATACATGGACAATAAAATAAAAGATGGTCTAGAGTTCCAACTTCAATTTTACAATGCCAGCATCTATTAGACTTAGAGCAATCTAATTTTTGTAATCTAGTAGGGGTCCAGAATGCTCTATGCAACAAAAAGAACCATGTTTGCCTAATAGATGCTGACATCGTACCTTTAATTCTCCAATACCAAATACGTGGCCATTGAGATGCATTAATCTGATGCTTAATCTCAATGCTCCAAATATCTCTTAATCCATTTTTAGGCTTCTTATTCAAATAATTAGATATAATTTTATACCACTTTGCGGCCTGGTGACCCAGAAAATCTGCCTGGAAACATAAGAATTCTAAGCTGTAATGATCATTTAAAGATTTCCATTCAGGGAACCCCACCTGCTTCAATTGCAACCACTTATAACTTTGTTTTTTATTCAGACCATATTTATGTTGCAATTGTGAAAATTCAAGCATCTTACCATTATCAATTACTTCCGTTAATGATCTTATACCTGCTTTAATCCAATCTTTCCAGACAACCTTAAACCCGCCTATTTGTATCTTGGAGTTTACCCAAATAGTCTGTTGTTTCGATTTTAAAATAGAATCAGTAGTTAATTTGTCTACAAACCTTAATGTTTTCCAAGTATCCATTAATACTCTATTGTCCTTACGTATTCTAGGCACTTTTATACCAAGCAAAAGATCAAGCCTAAGTGGAAAGATAAGTGATCTCTCCACCCTTAACCACTCTGGTAATTGTTCCAAAAGCTCTGGGAGGACCCAATACATACCTTGGCGCATGATATAGGCCTGATGATACCTATAAAAATTGGGAAAATTTACCCCACCCACCTCAATTGGTCTTTGCAAAGACACTAAAGCCACTCTTGCAATTTTACCCAGCCAAATAAATTTAACCAGAATACTATTTAATTTTTTATAGAAAGACCCCTGAAAAAACACTGGTATCATTCCCAATTGATAGCAAACCACAGGCAAAATCATCATTTTAACAGTTTGTACTCTTCCCCACCAGGACAAATGTAAAGGATTCCATTGCTCACACAACTCTGTAACTTTTTGTAATAAAAATTTTTCATTTATTCTCATTGTCTCTTCAAGTTTTATTCAGCCAAATACCTAAGTACTTTATTCCATCCTCTTTGCATATAAAAGGGAAAGAATCAAGTATACCTTTTGTACAATGCACATTTAAAGGTAAAATCTCTGATTTAGTCCAATTTATTTTGTATCCTGAGAATTTTCCAAATGTATCTATGACCTTCAGTAGACATGGGATTGTTGTTTCCGGATTCCTCAAATGAAGCAAGATGTCATCTGCATAAGCAGATACTTTATATTCCACTCCAGCTCATGGAATACCCTGTATGTCCTTTGCCTGTCGAATAGCTAATAATAAGGGTTCAAGAACTATATCAAAGAGCAAAGGAGATAATGGACAACCTTGTCTAACTCCCCTCTGCAACTTAAAAGCATCCGAAAAATTATTATTTATATATAAGCGAGCAGTTGGGGAGCTGTACAATGCTTGTATCATTTGTATAAATCCGGATCCAATACCAAACCATTCCATAGCTTGATACATGAAACTCCATTCTACACGATCAAAAGCCTTCTCAGCATCTAGTGAAACCGAAAAAGCCGGATCATTAATTTGTTTTGTTAAATAATACATCTGAAATGCCAGTCTAGTATTATTAGAAGAGTGTCTTTGAGCAACAAATCCAGTTTGATTCATTCCTATTATATGCGGAAGAGCTTTAGCCAATTTTAATGCTAAAATCTTAGCTAATAATTTACCATCTACATTTATTAAAGATATAGGCCTGTAGTTTGAAACCAATGTTGGATCTTTATTTGGCTTTGGCAAAACAATAGTTAAAGATTCTGCCTTAGTGCCTGATATACAACCTTTATTCAGTTGATCCTGATATAATTTTAATAAATACGGTAATAGGGAAATTTGAAATTCTTTATAAAACTCTACTGTAAATCCATCTCCACCTTGAGCGGTCCCAACTCTAAGGGATTTCAATGCCATTTGTAACTCTTTTAATGATATAGGTTTATCTAAACTTCTTTTTATATGATCAGGAACCTTAGGACCTTCAACTAAACTCAAAAAATCCATCCCGTCTTTCTCTTTATTTAAATAAGACTCCGAAGAATACAATGACTTATAATATTTTAAAAATTGTTTTAATATATTTCCAATTTGAGAATGAGAATTTCCTAACTCATATTTAATTATGCTTATTTTCTCCTTCCTTTTCTTTGCTTTTAAATAATTTGCCAATAATCTTCCAGCCTTATTTGCACTACCATAATACACCACCTGCTGAGCAAAAATATATTTCCTTACTAACCCAGAGGAAATTTCATTATATTCACACTTTTTTTTAACAATATTTGAAATGTCTCCTGTTCCCATTTATTAACCAATTTTAATTCCAAATTCTTAATTTCTTTTTCCAAATTCACATATTGTTTTCTTAACAGTTTCTTTTTATATGCAGAATATGATATAATTTGTCCTCTCATAGTTGCTTTGAAAGCATCCCATAAAATTCCAATCGAAATTTCCTCTAAATCATTAAGTCTAAAATATTCATTTATTTTATTTTGAAATTCTGTGCAAAATTTAGAATCAGCAAGCAATGTATTATCAAACCTCCATACAGGTTTGGAATTATCTGGATCTACTAAGTTAACTTCTATCCATATACCACCATGATCAGATATTACTATTGGTTCTATGTCAGCTTTTATAATTTGCTGTACCATCTGATCTGAAACAAAAATATAATCAATTCTTGAGAATGATTGATGAACATGTGAACAAAATGTAAATTCCCGATCATTAAAATGAAGAATACGCCATATATCTTTTAAATTACATACTTGTACCAAATTATCTAATCCCATTGATTTCATTATTCTACTAGGCTTTTTATCCATTATTGGATCTATAACAGCATTGAAATCCCCAGCCACCACTAAATTAGTAGTAGCCAGTGGTAAAACTAACTGTTGTAGAGATTTAAAGAATTCACTTTGATTTGAATTAGGTGCATATATATTTAGTAACGCCATTGTATTACTGCCCATGCTCATGTCAACAAGTAACCACCTTCCTTGAGGATCTGCCTTAACCATATTAAATGTTGCTGGACATTTTTTATTAATCAATATTGCAACTCCTGCCTTCTTTTTTACCGCTGGTGCAAATAAACATTGTTTTATCCACTTATCTGTCAGCTTCATAGACTCTGTTCCAGACAAATGTGTCTCTTGCAAGAAACATATATCTATATTTTGTTGTTTAATATATTCCAATACCTTTTTCCTTTTTATAGGGTGATTAAGGCCATTTACATTCAAAGAAAAAATTTTAAAACCCATTTTACAAATAAAATATAAAATACATATATAATCCACTCAAACATAAAATATACGTTTTTTCTTTTTCCTTAAACCAATATATGAGTCTCCCCCCCTCCCCTCTTTCCCCATCCCCCCTATTCCCATCCCCCACCCTCCCCTCCCCTAACACAAATGCAAACTTTGAAACGCACATATTACTGAGCAAAAAATAAACTCCCCACAGGCAATAACATACTCATTTTTCTTTCTCTAATCTTTCAAACAACCAACACTAAATTCTCCTGCAGTCAATCCATTCTTCAATACCCTAAATACCCATATTTACTATAATTCTTTATTATATACTTCCCCCCTCATTCAAATTTCCAAACATTCTTCCATCCTATACCTCTAATATATTTATAAAAGGATATACCCAATATTTCGGAAACCATTTCTTACAATATATACCCCCCCAAGATTAATATTATTATTTTATTTTATTTTTTTTGTCTAACCTAAGTTTCTCACAACTTCAATGAAACATACATCACTCCATCCTATAATATTCATTTTTTTTTTTTTAACCTTACATCAAAAGAAGGATCAAACATTTCAACCAAGCAGACCTCATATTTTTTAAAACTCTCATTAATTTTCATTGCATCTTCAATCTATTACAGTCTATTCTCCATTCTGCACAACTGTAACACTTGTACATCTTCATCCTGCTGTTTCAGTCTCTTATTCCATCTTCTTGCAGATTGCTATTTCATCTTTCTCCAATAAAGTATTTTTGCAACATCATCCTTATATCTCAGTCAATTTCAGATGCAAATTGTAAATCTAAATAATGCTCAAGTCATTTCCATCAGTCCATCTTCACATCTTCTTCTCTTTACATCAATAGTCTTTTGTATTTTTCATCTTATTATATTCTAAGTTCCCACATTTCTCCAATGCAGCATTTATGTGTCCTCATATTATTATCTCAGTCACGCTCAAATGCAAATTATAAATTCACATTAAGAAACCATCCAAATCTTATAATTGTTCCTCATATTTTCTTCACTTCCTATATGCTCCATCCCTCTTCTTACCTTGTCAAAATCTTCTTTTCTTCTTTTCTTATTGTCTCTTTAAAATTTTTCATTTCTATTCTTTAAATCTTGTTTGAAATGTTGATCCCCCTTAAACCTAACTGCAACAATTTTCTAGAAAATATTTTTCTCCTTTTCTATTTTTTTTTTCCACTTTTTCCTTCTTTATAAAATATCTTTCAATTTTCACTCAAAAATATAAACCAAAAATAATCTAAGTATATTATTTATTACATTTTCTAAATACTTTCATGAAACCATAGGCAAATTATATTGATCTAGAAATTCCTGTAATTTGCCTGCTTCTTCAAAATTATAAGTTTTATTCTCATAAGTTACCCTCATAATAGCAGGGTATATCAATCCATATCTTGCTCCCATTGCTCTCAGTTTAGGTCTTAAATCCAAAAGCTGTTTTCTTTTGTAGGCTGTAGCTTTTGCAAAGTTAGGTACTATAAAGATCTTAGAATCCTGGCATTTAAGATCCTTGTTTGTTTTAGCCAGCTTTATAATCTCTACCACCTGCTGATGTCTTAGCAGCTTAAAGATTAGTGGACGGGGACCCTTCTGACTATTTGATCTTTTCATCGGTATCCGATGTGCTCTTTCTATCTCCAAAGGAAAAGAACTTTTAAATGGCAAGATTTTTGGGATAAAATTAGTCACAAATTGAATAGGATCATTCTGCTCAATCCCCTCAGGTATCCCAATCAGACGCAAATTATTCCTTCTTTCACGATTTGATGTCTTCAAAATCCTTTTTCAACGCCTCTATTTCTCTGTGATCTTTTTTACACACCAGCATCTCTGCCTCAGATTTCTCAGCATGCTTTTCTAACTGCTCAATTTTGAAGTCAACTGCCTGCAATCTATTTGTCAGACTCTCTATTTCCTCCTTCACAACTTTTATATATTTAGCGTTATCACTTACTATTTCTTTAATTTTCTGAAGTTCATTCATCAAATCACTGTTATCAATTTCTTCCTGAGGCAACGGGACCGCTGTCGGGGATACCGAATCCATTTTTGTTCTTTTTTTACTTCCTGCTCCTGAATTCACCGGATTACTTTTACTAGTTTTACCCGAAGCCATTTCTTACTTCAATTCTCTCTTTTCCTTCACTTTTCTTTAATTTTAACTGCCAAAATCTTAATAAAATTTGCCTGTCACAACAGAGCTAATCCTCTACCCAGCCATCTTCGTGCGCTGCAAAGTTCTAGAATCTAACTCACGGTACAGAAATTTTAATTTTACACACAGAAGTGAGATGGCAATCAGGGGGGAATGTTGTGTGTCATATACATGAACTCCAAAAGGAGATTCTTTCATTTCTTGAGGAAGAAAAACAAGAACACTGCGTTGTGAATTTTGGATTTCCAGGCTAGAATATTTAACAGAGATATGTATGCACCTCAATAACCTTAATACAAGTATGCAAAGTGAAAATGAAAATATTC
Organism: Geotrypetes seraphini; assembly: GCF_902459505.1. Classification (NCBI taxonomy): domain Eukaryota; kingdom Metazoa; phylum Chordata; class Amphibia; order Gymnophiona; family Dermophiidae; genus Geotrypetes; species Geotrypetes seraphini. The sequence goes on along the minus strand of NC_047090.1, from coordinate 68,922,904 downwards.
TAACTTCAACAAATAAGCTAATTGCATTTCAAAGGGTAGCAATTTAGGAAAAATGAGCTAAAGATAGTAATTTTGAAATGTTTCCTTTATTGTGTAAAACCCATATTAGATATGGCTCCCTATCATTGAGTATTTGACAACTCTGGAAGATGGTTGTTTTCCATCATTAAACATAAAAGACTATGACTGGGTTCAAAACCCATTTATAAAAATTTCACCTGATGTTGTTTTGAAGTTTTCTGAAGAAGAAGAGCTGGCTTCTGTATCCAGTGATCGCAGGCTAAATAAGAAACATTTTGGATTTTAATTAGAGAAGAATATCCTTCAGTAGTTCATACATCATATTTATTTGAATTAGTTTTCATCACTAATTAACATTAAATGCAAAAAAGGAGAGAGACTTCAATGCATTGAAGATGAAATGAAGGTATGTTTGTCTCATATGACCCAACATTGAAAAAGTCACCAAAAAAATCAAACTTATGTTTCATACAACCACGCTTAATTTATTAAAACTAGGTTATTAATAACTTTTTGAAGTTTGCTTTTATTCACAGTTTTTAGTTAATTTTAAATTTTGTGGACAAAGTGCATCAAAAATCTTCTTACGTTTTACAGTATGCTGAGAACCACTAGTTTTAAAGAATCTCAACACACAGATTTGTAAAAAGAACAAGTACAAACATATCATTACATAGTAACATAGTAAGTGACAACAGATAAAGACCTGAACAATCCATCCAGTCTGCCCATAAGTTATACCCATTAAATAAATACATGATTAAATTAACTTGTCTCTTTGATATTTCTGGGCCCTAGACTGTAAAGTCTGGTATTGTCCTAGGTTCCAAATGCTGAAGATGCCGTCCAAGCTTACTCTAACCCAGTGTTTTTCAACCGCTGTTCCGCGGCACACTAGTGTGCCGCGAGATGTTGCCTGGTGTGCCGCAGGGCCGCCGGGCCCGGAGCTGACAGGGGGCCCGAGGCAGGGGCGCCAGTAGCTCGCCAAGGCAAAGTGAGTCGATCACCCAGGACTCACTTTGTCTTGGCGATCTAATCTATGGAGCCGATAAGTCTTCTTCTCCCCGACGTCAATTCTACAGTCGGAGAGGAAGTTCGGGCCAGCCAATCGCTGCCTGGTTCGGGCCAGCCAATCGCTGCCTGGCTGGGCGGAACTTCCTCTCCGATTGTAGAATTGACGTCAGGGAGAGCATGCGTCGGCGTCGGCTTTGGGGCCTGTTATCCATTGGTGGGTCCTGTTCCCCGATGGCAGCGGCAGTGGCAGTGGCTTGGGGAACGGCAGGGAGAAAGAAAGAAAGGGGGCAGGCAGGGAAACAGAAGGAAAGAAGAGAAACAGAAAAAAAGAAAGAAAGGTCAGGGAGAGAGGAAGAAAAAGTTGGGGGAGGGAATGAGGTGTGGAGGAGAGAAAGCATACAGGCTGATAGAAGGGAAGAAAGATTGGATGCACAGTCAGAAGAAGAAAGTGCAACCAGAAATCACCAGACAAGGTAGGAAAAATGATTTTATTTTAAATTTAGCAAAGTGGAGGCAGTATTACCACAGTTTTCAAAGGAATTTGCCCAAATAACTTAATAGTTAACTGGGTAAATTCCCAGAGATGAAAACTTCCCTTCACTTACTATGCACAGTTCTGAATTTATATCTGCTGTCTATATTTTACAATATGGTCACCTTTTACTAAACCGCAATAGTGGTTTTTAGCGCAGGGAGCCTATGAGCGTCAAGAGCAGCGCTGGACATTCAGCGCAGCTCCCTGCGCTAAAAACTGCTATTGTGGTTTAATAAAAAGGATGGAGGGTATATTTGTCTATTTTTGTATGCTATAAAAACCAAATACAGAGAGAGACTGAGAGCTGTTGACAAAGAGCTACATGTGTGTCTTTCTTCGATTCCAGCCAGAATATCAGCTTTGTGTTCAGCCAAACAGGCCCAGGTTTCGCACTGAATAAAGTATTTTATAATTTTTATTTCATAATAAAGTAATTATAAAATACTTTCTTTGTGTTTATTTGATTCCTATTCAAGAGAATTACTTTATATATAGTCAATATAGGCAGAGAGTTAAATTTTTTAACATTTTCTAATGGTGGTGTGCCTCGTGATTTTTTTCATGAAACAAGTGTGCCTTTGCCCAAAAAAGGTTGAAAAACACTGCTCTAACCTATCCAACCATCCCATTGTTTGCAGGATATCTACCGTAAAGTCTGGCCAGTAACATCCTCATTTTCCAAATTAGTGGAGTTCCCATTGATGCCAACCCCATATGAATAGTAAAAAAAAACTCATATATAACTTAAGTAAGAAGAGAAGGGTAGAGATAAGAATAATTTAACTAACGAGGGGTATATGAATTTCTGAAAGAGAGAAATGCTGCTTATACTTTTATTCAGTGACTCCATTTTAACATTTAAGATGTCATATGAACCCAAATGATGATGACAAAAATAGACCTCCATGTCCCTCTTCCTTCCCTAATCCATTTCTTTCTTTCCCCACTTATCTAAAGCATGATGGCAGCAGTAGTCAACACAAGACCCTATATGTCAGCGTGTGCTTACAGACTCCAGTGCTGTGCTTGAATTTCCAGTTTAAGAGGAAGCTCACACAGGAGAAGATAGCAGAGCCTCTTGTTGTCTCATTGGCCTCATTGCCTGCTAATGTTGGGCAGGAGACTCTCTGGGTAATTCTCGGCCCTTTTCTTCTAAGGTCTAAGAAACACCAAGGAATAACAGCCACACACTCAGATATGTTCAAATCAATAAGGCCTTATTGGGAGCTCTTAGGAAACTGCTAAATGACAGTGTTCCAACTAAGAGTCACGCCAAACCCTGGGGGGTACCCCTTTTATTAATATCCTGACATCATCTCATTCATTAGTAAACATACAAGGTTAACGCAATCTCCAATCAAATTACAAGCTCAAAAGATATCATCCAATTACTAATTGCATATTTCAGCAATCTGTTAGTTACAATCACATGGTTTCTCATAACTATAACTATCAATATTTTCCCCTAACTTTGCTTCCCAAGCACTGTGAAGGGAACAGTTTGATATTATCAGGTCAGTTTGACCACTAGCCTGTGTTTCTGTTGTTTATAAGTTGTTTATAACTTTTAGCTATAGCTTACTGTTATGTTGTGACTGCCACATCCTCAGTGTCTTGTTTTCCAGACATTAGACCTTGACCAGTATCAGATATTTATTTTTGCTTCACTGGTAACAGAAAAAGCCCTTACTCCTTTCATTCTTCCCTTTCCCCTTTCTTTTAGTTTCATGCAATGTATCCTCCCCACTTACCCTTACGTAGCATATAATAATAATAATAATAATAACAATTTATATACCGCAGGACCATGAAGTTCTATGCGGTTTACAATGATTAAAGATGTTACAGATTGAGTGGAATAAACAAAGTACAGACTTAGTGATTAACAGTTCTAGAGATCATTTTTTGGAAGAATAAGATTGCATAGGTTGGTTTCCTAAGTGTTTTCAGGCGTTTCCTGAATTCCCTATAAGTAGTAGGCACGAGTAATTGTTCTAGATCTTTATCCCATAGTGCTACTTGATGTGAGAAAAGATGTTGGTGGTGACTTTTAAATTTACAGCTTCTAACTGGTGGAGAAACAAAGTTTGGGTGTGAGCTTCGCTTATGTCTGTTGGTTGTTATGTCTGTATTGCTTATATAAGTCTGTTTGCTGCCATATTTATACTATTAAAAATATTTTTTAAAATTTCTGTATAATTGTAAACCACTTTGCACTTAAAAGTGGCATATCAAAACCAAATAAACTTGAAACTGTGTCCAATTTTTAAACTAAAGCAGTCTCTGAATTAAAGCATTTTAGTATTGTGTCATAATATGCTTTCTATCTCTCTCTCTCTCTCCCTCAACTTCCCCAGCATCCTTTTCCATTTCTCTCCTAATTCTCTCAGGTGTATCAAACAAAGGGTGTTGCACACATGGGGGGGTGCCCCATCCCCCTTTCTCAGAGACGTCAGTACCTTCATCAGCAGCGGCCTTGTTTGACCCTATTTGATGTCCTGACCACCCAAAAATTTATTTATTTATTATTATTAGTTATTTATATACCGCCTATCAATGGAGGTTGTTTAAGCAGTTTATATTCAGGTTCTCAAGCATTTTTCCCTGTCTGTCCCGGCGGGGTCACGAGAAGCAGCGTGGGGCTTGAACCCACAACCTCAGGGTGCTGAGGCTGTAGCTTTAATTTCAGAAGGGCAGTTCTCTTATACATATTGTCTGCATTTCTAGACAAAAAAGGGGATAATTGGAGTTTTGATGATGGATCTAGCATAGTACTGAGAGTACAGAAAGGCTTGAAGTGATTCTCCAAAAGATGTAATACTCAAGGGCTTTGATCTGCTAAGAGGCTGTAAGTAGGCTCTTGCAAAGTGTAGGTTTGCAGTGTGTCAGAATTAGTCGTTTTGCACTTTTTTTAATCTGGAGTGAGTTATATTCTTGATTTTTCTTCTATGTAGAAAGTGGATCTGTTCAGTCTGGGTATAATATTCTTTGAGATGTCTTACCATCCCATGAACACTGCCTCAGAGAGGATTTCTGTACTAAGCCAGCTGAGACAGGTAAGGAAAACTTTTCCATTCTTTTGATTTTTACATGTATTCATTATCTTGTGGGTTGTTTTTTTTTTAATCTTTATTCATTTTGAAGCCATAAATAAGTGCAACATATTATACAATCATATTACACTATAAAAGCATTTAAATTCAATACAAATTGTAATCTATGACAAATAGATATATCACCCTCCCCATACTCATATTAAAAAATTGCACTCAAATTAAAGAATTAAAAATATTTTCCAACCCCCCCCCTCCCACCCACCCACCCTGGATGTGCATGATCATTATTTTGTTGAGAAATACTCAGATACTGTACTTCAAAGTTCTGGAGAGGAGTTATAAGGAATGGGCTATAAATCACTTCTGCATTCAGTTTGGCAAATTAGAAGCTGACATGGCAAACTTATCAAACTTGAGACCTTTGAGTGTGACACTGATTGAGGATGGCCTCTATATGGCTGGATCTTGGAGAAGTCAATTTACAACTAATGAAATATGTTTTAGTGGAAAGAAATATGACTTTGGAGGTTGGACATAAGAGAAAGATCCACTAGACCAGGGGTGCCCACACTTTTTTGGCTTGCGAGCTACTTTTAAAATGACCAAGTCAAAATAATCTACAACAATAAAATTTTAAAAAACACAAAGCACATTGTACGCAGAGAAAATGTTAATTATCATTTATATTTGGGGGTTTTTTCAAAGAGGTCAAGGCAGATGACTTTAAAATATGCAATGTCACCTCAGTAACAACTATACAAAAATAGACAAATATACTTCTTCCCCTTTTTAGCACAGGGAGTTGCGCTGAATGCCCCGTGCTGCTCCTGAAGCTCAGAGGCTTCCTGCTCTAAAAAACGCTATCACGGTTTAGTAAAAGGGGGCTATAGTGCAAAATATAGACAGCAGATATAAATTTGGACACATTTTGATCACTAAATTTAAAATAAAACGGACACATTTTGATCACTAAATTTTAAAATAAAATCATTTTTCCTACCTTTGCTCTCTAGTGATTTTATGAGTTTCTGGTTGCATTTCCTTCTTCTGACTGTAAATTCAATATTTATTTATTCCTTTTTTTTCTTTCTTCCTCCTGCATGCTTCCTCTCCTACAGACCTCATTCCATTCCCCAACCAATATCTCTCTCTGTCCCTCCACGAGTCCAACTTTTCTTCCTCTCTCCCTGCCTCCTCCCTCCCTTCTTCCTTTCTTTCTGTCTCTCTGCTCTCTTTCTTTCTGTCTCCCTGCCCCCCTTTCTGTCTTTCTTTCTCTCTCTCTTCCTGCCCCCCCCCCTTTCTTTCTGTGTGTCTGTATTTCTCTCTCCCTGCCCCCAAGCCACCGCTGCCGATTTCTTCCTGCTTCCCCAATGCCAGGCCAGGTATGTACAAGCTCCGGGCCCACAAGCCTTCTCCCTGACGTCGATTGGCTGGCCTGGAACTTCCTCTCCAACATCAGAATTGGGGGGGGAGGAGGGCTGTGGGCCCGGTGCCTGTACATGCCTGGCCTGGCGTCGGGGAAGCAGGGAGAACAGAACGCAAAGGCAATGCGAATTTATTGATTCGCGTTGCCTTTACGATTTACTGGTCGACCAAACATAAATATAAATTTGATGAATGAGGTAAACTCAACTAGATAGAGTTTATGAAGAACAAAATGTAGAAGAATAGAATATGATGGCAGATAAGGCTATTTAAGCTGTCCAGTTTCATTCCTGGTGCATTGACATAGACCCTAGTTGATTTCTAACATTTTCCCTTGCCTATTCTCAAAATGAGAGATTCTGTGTTTATACCATATGCTGTATTTTAAATTCATTTTGAGCACGATGTCATAAAATGATGCATATGTGAGAAGTCTTAAAAGGGAATTGTATTTTAGAAAGGCAATTTCCTTAGCATCCATACCAGACCAGTTCAGAACCTGAAGGTTATGTCCCATAAATGAAGTTACTGTATATTAATTTTATTGTTAATTTTAAATTTATTAAATTTTATAATATAGAAAAATAATCATTCATTTATACATTCTTTACAATAAAATTTCATTACATTCTATGAACACCCCCTGTGACATGCTTACTTCTTGTTACTATATTTCCTTCTGTCCAAGACAATAACAATGAATTTTTAAAAAATATTTTGAAATTAGATTTGGGGATCTCCATATCTGTTGACCTTCGTAAATGCTTAAAATTTGCCTCCCACATGAAATTATCCATTGCTTTGTGGGAACTTAACTATAAGATGGTTATTCGACTTCATGTAACTCCCAGAAGAGCTCAGCAGATTTTCTGCCCCTAGTGTCGGCAGCCTGGGACCACCCTGGGACATATGGAGGTTTTTTCCCCCCTGTGTTAAAATGCGCAATTTTTGGAGGAGGATCTTGGATCAGATTTCTTCTCTGTGAAATCCCCGTTGTATAATCACAACACAATTATTTTTTCACTGTACAGTGGTTGCACCAGTACCAAGGGGTATGAGATGTTTTTTACAAAAAGCTATGTTAATGGTGAAAAAAGTCATCTTATTATGTTGGTTAGATGTGTTTCCTCCTTCACTGGCACAGTGGAGGACACCTTCTTCAATTGGAAAAGCAGATGATCCTTGACGTGGATTCCCCTTGTGGGAAACAGTTACAGATTATCTGGGACTGTTTTGAAACTCTATCACCTGCTACACGTAGTCATCTTATGAATTTATAATATTACACTTCCCCCTCCAAATCTGCGGTTTCAGCATCCGCGGATTTAGTTATTTGCAATTTTAAAACAAAAAACCCATTTTAATTTTTTGGGCTATTTTAAGCCCTTTAAGCTCCCACTTAAGCCTTTCCTGGTGGTCTAGCGGGTTTTCAGGGCAGAAGCAATCTTCCCACGCTCCTGCCCTGTGCAGATACCTGATAAGAAATGGCTGCCTTGAGCTCCCGTAGTCTCTCGATACTACGACAGGAGCTCAAGGCAGCCATTTCCTATGAGTGATTTGCATGGGGCAGGAGCGTGGGAAGATCGTTCCTGCCCTGAAAACCCACTAGACCATCAGGTAAGGCTTAAGAGGGGGCTTATAGGCCTTAAAATAGCCAAGGGGAAGCGGGGGTTAGGGGCAGGACTGGCCCAAATATTATTCACGGATACTGAGGGAGAAGTGTATTTTGTTTGGACCTATGTAGTTTGTATGGATCTACTGGCTGGTTGGGAGCTTTACTTCAGAGCATGGGGTGAGGGGTAAGGGAATGAAGGGAGATAAAAACAATTTGTTCTGTTCTCTTTTCGTACTGTTTTGTATAGCTGTTTCATTGTGCTGTTTTGGATGGTTTCTCATCGATAAACAAAAATTTTTTGGGGGGCGGGGAATTACCCACACAATATAAGGTCAAAGAGATTTATTGTCAAAAATGTACCTTGCTGTAAGGACAGATTGTATGCTTCCATGCATGAGGGATTCAAACAGCTTCTCTGAGCTCTTTTACATATGAATACTGCATGTCTGACATATCAGTAAGAAATGCAAGGAATTAGTGGTACTGATAATAAAAAAAATGAACCAAAACAGCAACTAGGCAAAAAGCTTTGTTTTTCGTGTTGATATCCTGTATCTTTGGGACGCTCTATTATTGAATGAATCACTTATTTTAGTACCAATGTTTTAATCTGAATTTCTGTCTTCAGCCCTCAATTATCTTCCCTGAAGATTTTGATCCTTTGAAGAATGAAAAGCAGGTACTGTTCTTGGGCATTTCTTTCTTCCTCTTTCTCTATTACTGCCACTGCACCCATCACTGTAAGTGACAGAGGTCTAGTAACAATCTATTTCAGAGCAGTCATACATGGACAGTCTCGGGAGTACCACTTCATAATCTACTCACACCATGTTGCACAGAATTATGGCCAGGCCTTCGTGATGTTCAGAAAGAGCATTGGAAAAGGAGAGGGACCTTTCCACTGGAGTATTGTGAAGTATGGTTTTGTTTGCCAGTTCACTCTGGAAGCTAATCAATTTATCAGAAAGTATGTTTATCTACATCATAAGAAATATTTTGTTTTGAACCATAAAGAGAGAAGCACTCACAGAATTCTGCAAGTGGCACTGTTATTAGCAGCTGCCTACACATTTTGCATTTCAGTCATTCTAAGGCACCATTTGCAGAAATGTGAAGTCAAAAGTAGGCACTGGAAATGTAGGCCTGAGTTTTACAAAACGGGCATTAATAGAGGAGAAATATGATTGTAACTGCCCTTATGCACATACTGAAGAATTGGAAATCAGCCTCCTTACTGGATTACACTTCTTGGTGGAACTCGCTATGTTTGTATCATAAATATGAATCTTATGCCTATGAAAAACGCTGCATTTCCAAACTTTCTATTCATACCTTTCATCCTCCTTCCCCTTGGAAATTCTTGGATCATTTTATACAATCTGGCTAGTTGACCACTCCTGATGCAAGATGATGTACTTCTCTCCTGTAGACTTCGTTTCTTTTTTATCCTCTTTCTATCCCTTTCTTTTTCTTTCCTCCTCCTTTCTCTATACTTCATTTAGCCTTTAGCCATTTTCTTAGGCCTTGTTTGCAATGCTTTGGTTCGGGGGCTAATGGTGTAGTGGAATGTACATGTTTTTGTTGACTACGCTGTATTGATATCCAGTGATTTGTACTTTCACTGTATTTGTAAATTCTGACCGTTATTTATATCCCCCAAATTTAAATAAAACTTTTGAACTAAAAAAGAAGAAAATCAGCCATTCTCAGCTGCAATAAAAATGGCCTTAGTGTGCAAGAAAAACCCACAAGAAGAACGCACTAAAAAACACTTTCTACTGTAGCTAAGTAAAAGGACTTCAAAGTTACTTATCTAGGTGGTGTACAATAAAATGAGGGGAGGGGAAAAATTCACAGAAAACTACATAAGGAGGCCTAATTTACAATTAATAATAATAATCTACCCCCCTCCTTTTTACAAAATCAAAGCGCGTTTTGTAGCGCCAGCCATGGCGGTAACAACTCTGATGCTCATAAGCGTCGGAGCTCGCTGCAGCCTGTGCTAAAAATTGCGTTACAGTTTTGTAAAAGGGAATGGGTTGTAAATGATAAAAAGTATGCTTAATTCATTATCTAAGGACACACAGGAGAGGATGGGAACCGACAAATAAAATAATACATGTCAGGGTCAGCAGGAAAACGGCAAGTATGTACAGCAAATCTAAGACAAATTGAAGAAAAAGCTACGGTCAAGTAATAAGTAACGCATTAGTTACCACGTTAACAGCTAAAGCAAATTATTTATTATATCCTCTTTTTAGAGACTGGTAGTCACTTGGCTGTTGAACCATGATCCTGCATTTCGACCTACAGCAATGGAGCTGCTAAAGAGCGAACATCTGCCTCCACCACAGTTGGAAGAATCGGAACTTCATGAGGTTCTCCATCATACGTTAGCAAATGTAGATGGCAAAGCTTACCGTACCATGGTGAACCAGATGTTTTCCCAGCGCATCTCGCCAGCAATGGATTATATCTATGACAGTGACTTACAGAAGGTAACTTTAATCTGGTTACTTCGATTTTTCCTTTTTTTTTCACTTTTGATTTACATTTTCAAGATAAATTCGCTCACAAATACAGAAGCAACTGGAGCAGAGTACAGCGGCTCAGCTGTTGGAATTTTAACAGTGTTACATTGACTCCAGTGGACCTTCAAATTCATATTAAAGTTCTTAACCTGGTTTTCTGAGCCTTATACGATGAGAGTCCAACTTATTGTGGTCGTTGCCAAGGAGGAACCTTAGATTAGAGAATGACACGATGGCTGTTACCCGCCAAAACGGTGGGGAAAAAACTGTGTTCACCGTGGCTACGGCAGTTAAGGGAGGGAACGCGCGCGGTCACCTATCGCGCTCCCACCCTCCTTACTGATTGCTGCCGCTGCTGCTACCGCCACCCAGTCCCAACATCTCCCTACTCCCTCCCTGCCCCTTACCTTCATGACCAGCAATTTCTAAACTGCTTTCTTACAGCAGCCGGAGTGTTGAAGCTGCGTGTGGCTGCCATAAAGGTCAACTGGAAGTTGCATCAGAGACGACCTTTCTGGCAGCCATATGCAACTTCAACGCTCCAGCTGCTGTAAGAAGGCAGTTTAGAAATTGTTGGCCACGAAGGTAAGAGGCAGGGAGGTTTGTCAGCACAGTTGTGCGCTGCAAGCAGGAAACACTCCTTCCGGGGCCTGTTGTCCGGGGGGGACGTGGGTGCATGACGGAAGCGGCTGAGAGGTGTTCTCTCTCCATGGAGGGGTGAAAGCGCCATGAAGGTAAGGGGCAGGGAGGGAGAAAGGGAAGAAAGGTGGGGTGGAGATGAACAGACGCTGAAGAGAAATGGGGAAGACAGAGTGGGGAGAAGATGCTGAAAGGATGTGGGGAAGACAGTGGGGAGAAGATGCTGAAGGGAAATGGGGAAGAGACATTAAGAGAAGATGCTGAAGAGAAATGGGGAAGAGAGAGTGGGGAGAAGATGCTGAAGGGAAATGGGGAAGAGAGATTGGGAGAAGATGCTGAAGGGAAATGGGGAAGAAAGATTGGGAGAAGACGTTGAAGGGAAATGGGTAACAGAGAGTGGGGAGAAGACGCTGAAGAGAAATGGGGAAGAGAGAGTGGGGAGGAGATGGTGGTAGGGAAGAAGACGAGATGCCAGACTATGGGGGGAGCAGAGGGAAGAAGACGAGATGCCAGACTATGGGGGGAGCAGAGGGAAGAAGATGGGTGCCAGACCAATTTGGGGTGGGGGGTAAAGGAAGAGCAAATGGAAGATGAAGAGAGACAGTGGATGGAAGGAATTGAATGAGAAGATGAGAAAAGCAGAAACCAGACAACAAAGGTAGAAAAAAAATTCTATTTATTTTTCTTTTTTTGCTTTAGGATAAAGTAGTATATTAATTGTGTTTAAAAAGATTTATAAACAAAGCCCTGCCAGCTGAACATCTCTTTCTCTAGTTCAGCAGCCAGAACTTTGATTTATAAGGAAGTAATAAGCTAAATATTGACGTACTGAGGCTTGTATGGATGCTGCGGGGATGGGGGTGGGATGGTGAAGGGAATGGTGGGGACAGGACGGTGAAGGGGGCGGTAAAGGGGATGGCGGGGACGGGGCGGGGAAGGAAAGCGGTGGTAAGGGGACGGGGCAGATTTTTTTCCCTGTGTTATTCTATACCTTAGATCTCCACATCAGCTACTTTTAGTGATCTCAAATGGGATTCATCTGCAGTGCTTGACACAGACCATTTGCAATCCAAGGTCCATTTGGAAGAGAGGTTGCATCTTACATTTAGAATAAGTGAAGGTTGGTTATTTGACAGTCTATGGTAAAAAGTGACTAAGGTAGTGGATCCAAAATGTTGAGAACTGAGGACTGTTTGTGAACCAAAGTTACATGTTTGAACTTCTATAACCTATTAACCCCGCCCCCTTTTACGAAGCTGCATCAATGACACCTAACAACAACAGTGTTGGGAATTATTCAGAAAGGGATGGAGAATATAAAGGAGATTATTATAATGCCTCATAGTGTGACCGCACCTTGAATATTGTGTGCAGTCCCAGTCTCCTCCATCTCAAGAATGTAGTAGAAATAGAAAAGGTACAGAGAAGGGTAATCAAATTAATAAAGGGAATAGACCAGCTTTCTATGAAGAAAGGATAGACATATTAAGGCTTTTCAGCCCCCCAACCCCCTGTATGTCCTGTCCGTCCAAATTAAATTGTAAGCTTTTCTGAGCAGGGACCATTGATTATATGTTAAATGTACAGCGCTTTGTATGCCTTTCAGCACTATAGAAATGATAAATAATAGTAGTATAACATAATTAATGGTATGGAAAGTGTAAATACTGTAGTGAAAAGTTGTGTACCCTTTCAAATGGTGCTAAGATGAGAAGACTATAGATTCTGTAAATGGCGCCTGAAGTTAATTATTTAATAGAGGCTTAATTCCTGCCAATAATCAGCTCATAATTATCAAAAATTAAAATTAGTTGGGTGATAGGCGCCTATGAATTTCAGGTAGGCACCTGGTCCAAGGTACATAACAGAAAGTGGGCATAGTTAGGGGTGGATTATGGGCAGATCGTGGGTGTTTTATTTGTGTAGGCGCCAGTATTTAGGCAAGAAAATCCTGGTAGGGCACCTAAGGTTTTGATGCCTAAGTACAATTTATGCACCACTAGGCGCAGTTCTATAAACTCATGATTGACATGCTATGCTCCGCGTTCCTCAGCACCTATGTTTAAGGTACCATTTATAGTATCAGGGCATTTGTGAAACTGATTGATAGCACATTTAAAATATCAAATAGTATTTTTTTGTTTAACGTGCAATTAAACTCTGGCTTTTGTTGCTGGGAGATGCGGTACAGTCAAGGCAGTTAGCCTAACTGGACTTAAAAAGGATTTAAACAAGTCCCTGAAGAAAAAGTGGAGGAGTAGCCTAGTGCAGTGTTCTTCAATCACCGGTCCGTGGACTGGTGCCAGTCCATAGGGCTGGCATGTGCATCGGGCCCGAGACAAAGTTCTTCAACCACCGATCCGCGGTGCGATCGATGCGGCATTAAAAAATAAAATTATTCCCCCTACTTTTGTTGACTCCCTCCCTCCATGCTGTGCCTTACCTTCTGGCCTTATCCAGCCTGGCCATTTTATGCCACCCCTGGTGTTATCTTTGGGCCGGCTCCCTCTTCCTCACCTTCACAGTGCGTAAAGCCGCAGGCAGCAGCTTCTACGTGCGTCCTGTGCCTGAACCGGAAGCCTTCTCTCTGACATCGCGTCAGAGGGAAGGCTTCCAGATGAGGCGCAGGACGCGCAAGGAGCCGCTGCCCCTGGCTTTGTGCACTGCGTCGGTGAGGAAGAGGGAGCCAGCCCAAAGATAACACCGGGGGTGGCATAAAATGGCCAGGCTGGAGAAGGCCAGAAGGTAAGGCACAGCATGAAGGGAGGGAGTCAACAAAAGTAGGGGGAATAATTTTATTTTTTAATTTAGTGATTGTGTCAATTTTGAGAATTTACATCTGCTGTCTGTATTTTGCACGGTTCAGGAAGAAATGCATTTGTTTCTTTTTCTCTGGAGTTGTACTGCATGCAAAGTCTTGCATCTTAGGGTTTGTTTGTATAGATTAGTACTTTTAGTTTTTGGTCCCCTATTTGCATAGGGGTTATCTGTGTTCTGGTAGGAATGAATGTTCAGAAGCATACGTACAGTGTGCTTTGTGTAGTTTAATTTTGTGGTTAACTATTATGTGTTGTTAATAGGATTATATTGTGTGTATATATGAAAAATGAATGGAAAAAATAGTGTTACAATTAGTACTATTATGGGGACAGGATCTGGGATGGAGATGGGCGGGGTCTGTCCCATGATTTAGCCCAGTGTTCTTCAACCGCCGGTCCACGGACCGGTGCTGGTCCACAAAATAATTATTTTATTTCCGCCGGTCCATAGGTGTAAAAAGGTTGAAGAACACGGGCCTAGTGGTTGGAGCAGTGGACTGAAAACCAGAGAAGCCAGAGTTCAAATCTTGTTGATGTTGCTTTTATTGATTGATTGGGATTTGTTAACCGTATTTATGAAGAAATTCACCCAAGGCGATGTACAGCAGGTAGAATTCTACATAAAGCTTACAATTTTGTTAACAGCATAACGATAGCAAAAAGACCAAACATAAATATAAATTTGATGAATGAGGTAAACTCAGAATCAATAAACTGAAACTTAATAATACAATTATCATGAAACAGTTTCAAACAAATACTTAACAGCACTGAAATTCAAATAAGAGAGATATAATATAATGTCGGCATAATACTTATGAAGCATCTAATAGGCACAAATCAGAACATTCAATAAACAGAGATATGATGCTAATGCTATTCTATAATACAGCTTATCCTATAGCCTAAGGGCCAAGTGCAGCTATTAAATGGGAACAAGATGGGCGGTACGGAGTGCGTTGGGATAAACAGATGGGAGGCTAAACTCAAGGCAAGTTGCTTATACAGTTAAACAAAATATAAGGAACTGATTTAGTTAGTGTGTGTGGCAATCATCATATACTGTATATTAAAGACTTGGTTGAAGAGCCAGGCCTTTACCTGCTTCCTGAAGCAGAAATAGTCTGGAATTAGACATAGCCTCTCTGGGAGCTTGTTTCTTTGGGTGAGTCATTTAACCCTTCTTTGCTTCCTGTTAAATGTCAGGGACACTTTTGGAAGAAGTGTGGTATGAAGACTTGGTACACCATTTTTTAGGTAGAAGATGTGTGTTAAGGTTGGTGCTATTCAGTATCAACCCCTGTTACATTTTATTTCTATCTTGGGAAGGAGGAAGAGACGATTGGTGTTTCTTAGCTTACTATAGGAATATTTTTCTGGGCTCAGTAAAACAAAACCTTTATGGGCTTTGACTTTGATCACTCAAACAAAACAAGCAGTGAAGGTTTCCATGGAGTTTGCACCAATATAGGCTATTTTGAATAAACATTAAAATAGGCTTAATATAGAGAAAGTTTTATATCAATAACTATCCCATTTCTAAGCTCTATATTTATTGTTGTAGCTTTCCTCAAACTCCGTAGTCTTCTTCTAATGGTATCTTCTTGTTTTAGGGTAGTTCTACATTCCATATGAGGATCCTGCAGTATGTTTCGGAGACTGTGTGCCGCATCTTTAAAAGACATGGTAGGTTTACCCCCCCCCCCCCCCCCCCCCCACGAAGCACCAGCGGCTGTGTTCCTGAGCCACAAACCCCCCTCCCTGAAGCCCTGAAGAACTACAAATTGCGGCAGTGTCCTAAGCCACAATTTCCATCCCCCCAACCCCAAAACAGCTGAAAGAGGAACCCCCCTCCCTCCAGTGCGGCAATGGTCCTGAGCCACAAAGCCCTCCTTCCTCCCTCAAGCCCCTTAGTGGCAGAAGCAGGCAGCGGTCCTGAACCACGAACCCCCTCCCTCCCTCCCTCCCTTACCCAAGTGCAGCCGGTCAGCAGGAGGCAACCTCAAAACAGGCTGCTCGTGGCCAGCCCCGGCATGGCCATTTTTCTGACGTTTCACTTCCAACACATCAGTGGAAAGGCCCTTCTGGGATTGGTCGTGAGCAGCCTGTTTTGAGGCTTCCTACTGCTGACCAGCTGCGCTCGGGGGAGGGAGGGAGGGAGCAAGCAAGGAGGTTGGCAGCTCAGGACGCTGCCTGTTTCTGTCACTAAGGGGCTTGAGAGAGGGAGGGAGAGAAGGCAGAAGGAGGGCTTTGTGACTCAGGACCGCTGCCACACTGGTGTTTCGGGGTGGGAATTGAGACTGTGTTAGACAAGGTTTCTAAAACACTCTCATTTTACCAGAAAAACAGTTATCCAGTATCCACCAATCCCAGTGGGTGCCAGATAGCTGAGATTCTACTGTACCATGGGAGCACTTCGAACCGGCTATTTAGGAGGCACTAAGGCCTCCTGTGTTAACAATTGCACTAACCAGTTAGCAAATGATGAAGTAGATGCACTAACTGGTTAGTACAGTAATGCCCACTCTCTGCCCCTGATGTGCCATCTTTAATGCATCGCATGTTAGGCTATTTTGGTTTTGTTACGTTTGCATTAGCACTTAACGCAACTTAGGGCTCCTTTTATCAAGCCGCGCTGGCGGGGTTAGCGCGTCGGACATTTCATCACGCGCTAACCCCGCGTCCGGCTAAAAAACTAACACCTGCTCAATGCAGGTGTTAGCGACTAGCGCAGCAGGCGGTTTAATGCGCGTTAAACCCCTACCGCAGCTTGATAAAAGGACCCCTTAGTAAAAGGGAGAAAAGAGAAGATACATTTCAGCTGTCCTCTGCTCACAAACATGTCTCATTAAAAATGCTCCAGTTTGCTTTCAACGCACAAACCATGTCCTATTAAAACCTCTTTATAGAGGGGTTTCATACAAGTGGTATTAAATTTGGGAAGTGTTTATTTTTACTGATTCAAATCATTGCTTAAACTTCCATTACCTCAGCTTCAGTCTATCCTCTGTACGTGTTTAACTATTAACAAAGTATGTTACATTTTTGTTATTTTCCACAATAAAGTGTGCAGATATTGAGTGTGAAAGCAAAAATGGCAAATTTTAAGAAAAGCAGAGCTTTATGTAATCAGTGGCTTTGAGTGACCCCAGGATGGGCATTAAAAAATTATTTTTTGATCAAGCACAATCAAATTTCATGGGAAAAACTTCAATTCACACAGTTTTTCCAACTTTAGATTTTTCTGGACAACCTAGCATTGTGGGTTGGTGAATGTGAAACAGGGACTGGATTATTAGAATAAATTATGGTGGAAAGAAAACCAGCAGTTGAGATAAAAGGATTCTCTCTCGGGAAAGTGGAGAGGGAGATAGGAGAGATTTCCTCCTCTCTGGTATACCAGGCTACTACTTCAGAGTTTAGTCACTGGGATTCTAAAGAAATTACAATTTAGGGAAAATCTCTCAGCTGAGGTAAAACCCAATAGAGAATTTTTTATCCCATACTAAACGCAACCCTCACGATTTCATGGAATTTAAAAAAAAAATATGGTTGAAGAAGATTTTACTGCACTCTTCTAAAATGTTGTATTTTTACGCTTAGAACTCAGTGATGTTGCAAGTTTATGAATCCAAACTGAGCTACCTTCACAGACAATACCATTGGCACAAGTGCTTCTGCAAATCCTACACCACCCAGTTACTAGGATCCCCTCTGCACCCTTGAAGTAACTTTAGCAGGTTAGCCACTCCTGGCAAGATTCACCTTTTGTTTCATGCCTTCTCTGCTGCAGATAATGGCTCTCACTGCGGTTTATTTTTTTATTCAATTTTCTATACCGTTCTCCCAGGAGAGCTCAGAACAGTTTACATGGGTTTACTAAAATAAAAATAAAAAAATATAAGTGATGTTTAGATCCAACAAGATGATGCGTGGAATGCACTCCCGAGGGAAGTGGTACAGAAGAAAACAGTGACAGAGTTCAAACAAGCGTGAGATGTACACAGAGGATCTCTAATCAGAAAATAATGGGTATACATTGAAGGAATTAAGGCCAGTACTGGGCAGGCTTGCACGGCCTGCGTCCCGAATGTGGACATTCAGTTGAGGATGGGCTGGGGAGTGTTTTGATGGCTGGGATGGTTAAGATGGAGATTCCAGTAGATGGAACCTAAGCACACTACTGGGCAGAGCTCTGAGTTTCTGGCCTAGAAATATGTAAGAAAAAGGACCATTTAAATTAAATTAAATTAATTTATGGAGCATGTATGGTTGGGCAGACTGGATGGACCACTCGGATCTTTATCTGCCATCATTTACTATGTTACTATGTCATTTAGTCAATTAGTTGAGTACCTAAGAGGGCAGTTACACTTCTCCCTCCGTACTCGCGGTTTCAGCATTTGCGGTTTCGATTATTCACGGTTTTTAGCTTGCTGGATCCTCCCCCCAAATTACATCAGCTTGCATAGAGAAATTGTTGATTCCAAGCGTTTACAAAGAAAATCGCTAGTTCCCAGCACTTTCTTCACTGTGTTTTGCCTCTCCTTCAGGAACAAACCAGGTCTCCCACCAAGTTATTCGTGGTTTCACTATATTCATGAAAAAGTTATTTGCGGTTTTTCTGTATTTGCAGTTCTGTTAATCCCCTATCACAGCGAATACGGAGGGAGAAGTGTACTTTTTCATATGGGGATATGAGTATTGGATACATTTGTTCCGTAAATATACTAAGAAATAATATAAAAACTGTTATGTGTTTGTTCAAGTTCCCTTTGCCTAATGTTTTTTGTTTAAAGATTAATACCCATTCAATCTGAAACACATAGAATAACATGGAAAATCAGGATGGGGGAGAGGAGTTTTTCATATCACTATAGTAGGGAAAAGTGCTAATCCTTGCTATTTTCAATTCCTTGCCAAGGGTTTGAGAAATGATGATTTTTTTTAGACTATTACAGAATTGGCTAAGATGCACCGTTTTGGTGAGAGTTTTTGTTCTCATTATCAAGAAGGTTGGACTTCATGAGCATTTGATCTTCTTTCAAATTAAGCATCTATGGAATAGCTATGTGTAATTTGAATCTTTTTAATGTATTATACTGGCTGATGCCTATTTCTGTTAAGAATATATAATTTGTGGAAAATAACTTGGTTGCATCTAATACAGAGTTATCCCAGGACAAGCAGGCAGCATATTCTCACATAGGGGGGCCATCACCGACGGAGCCCCAGTATGGACCATTTCAAAAGTGCATCACCACTTTAAATCTTGCGAGTACCTTCCCGCCCAACGTAGAGTGCACGTCTCCTCAGTTTTTCACCTGGAAAGTTGTTTTTTCTTATCCTCATCACTTCTACCATGTTGGTGGCAGATTGATCCTTCATAGTTTTTCTCTATGATAAAGTGATTCTACACACGCAACCATAGATTTTACCAAAGGTGGTGACATACATTCATCTCAATCAATTGTTCTTCCAAATTTTTTTTTCCTGTGCCTCATTTTCATGTAAGAAAAGCGGATGTTTGGCTTTTTTACTTCACTGAGACCAAGACTTATAGGTCTTCTCTCCAACTCTTCGTCTCTTTTGATCATACCAAGTTGTGGCATCCTGTTTCCAAAAGAACGGTTTCTAACTATTTGGCTGCTTTTATTTTGTTCTGCTTTGTTTAACCTGGCCTGCACTTGGTGAGTTAGGTCACGGGCCATAAACTCTGAGCATTGGCAGCTTCTGTAGTTTTCCTTAGATCTACTCCTATTGCGGAATACTGTACAACTGCCACCTGATCTTTAGTTCACATATTCACTTCTCATTGTCTGCAGTTTTTCTCCAGATGGGATGGGTACTTCGGCCAGTTTATTTATAACATTTATTTTCTTGAAGGCCAACTCTCCCAACATCCCATTCTGGTTAGCATGGAGGTCACCCATATATGAGAATATGCTGCCTGCTTGTCCTGGGATAAAGCACAGTTACTTACTGTAACAGGTGTTATCCAGAAACAGCAGGCAGATATTCTCACAACCCCCCCACACACACACACACACTCACACCTCCCCTCCCCTGGTTGGCTTCTTAGCCGGATTATCTTAACTGAGAAGACGCACGCCCTGTGTTGGACAGGAAGGCACTTACGCATTTGTGGTGCAGGCTATCGCAAACTTTCTAAACACTTAAAGTGGAGATGCACTTTTGAAGTGGTCCATACTGGGGCTCCGTCGGTGACATCACCCATATGTGAGAATATCTGTCTGCTGTCCCTGGATAACACCTCTTACGGTAAGTAACTGTGCTTTCTGTCACCTGTGCTGAAAAGAATAAAATTGAATTATCCCCAAGGAAATTGAAATTTGATTGCTTTGTACCAGTGTGAAGTCTGCATTCAAGAGCACGTACTGGAAGTTAGAGTCTGTGTAGTATTTTAGAAACTGTGATGTATGTATTTGCAAACTGATGGTTTCCTCCTTTCTATAGGGGCTGTGAAACTGCATACCCCTCTGCTAATGCCCCAAAACAGGAAGCTGTATGAGAACAATGAGGCAGCATGTTTTATGGACCACAGTGGGATGCTTGCCATCTTACCTTATGACCTCAGGGTAATGTGTTCCTCCTCTTATACTCTGACTTCTATATTTGGGTCATTTTGAAGAATATGGATGAAGAATTTGTATATTCTTTCTAGTGCAATGTGTCTAGTAGTTCTGAACGCTAGAGTTATCCATCTGAACCCATAGGTTGATTGCAGAATGATGTCGCTCATCTTTCAACTCTGCCTCCTTCCCAGATAGCTGCCCCTGCCCCCTCAGTTTTTCATTTGCAAGCAAATTGCATAGAGGTTTTTCTGATCTGTGCTGTGGTTTTATTATTTTCAGATTTTTGGGTTTTTTTTTTTTTCAGATTTGATGCTTGGTGCCCAGAGGTTTCTACTAGATGGGACCTCTGCCTGGGAGAAGCGTAGAAACATTATGGCAGATAAAGGCCAAATGACCCATCTAGTCCGCCAATCCGCAGTAACCATTATCTTTTCTGAGAGATCCCAGTTGCCTATCCCAAGCCTTCTTGAATTCAGACACCGTCTCTATCTCTACCACTCCTTCCAAGAGACTGTTCCACGCATCTACCACCCTTTTTGTAAAAAAAGTATTTCCTTTGATTACTCTGGATCCTTTTACCTCTTAACTTCATCCTATTCCCTCTCATTCCAGAGCTTCCCTTCAATTGAAAGGGACTCTACTCATGCGCATTTACGCCACATAGGTATTTAAACGTCTCTATCATATTCTCCCCCTCTCCCGCCTTTCTTCTAAAGTGTACATAATGAGATCTTTAAGTCTGTCCTTATACGCCTTATGATGAAGACCATGCACCATTTTAGTAGCCTTCCTCTGGACCGACGCAAACTCGTGCAGTGGAAGTTCACCTGGGAGGTTCACCTGTTGCTATCCAGAAAGGAAAGACTGAAGAAAGAGCTTTTGCAAAGACTGACAATAAGTTAGCAGGTCGCTGCGCAACAGGACAGAATCTGAGAGAGACCCCAGGAGTTACCAATGATTGACCAGTTATTATTTCATGAGGAGTTAAACCTTTTCTGATCCATTGGGAGGGAGCAGTGGAGTACCATGAGAGCAAAGGGCAGGCATTGGACCCAATCTTTTCCCCACTCGGACTTGAGGACACGTAACGGCTGTTTTATCAGAGCATTCACCCTCTCCACCTGGCCAGAAGATTGAGGGTGATATGGTGCATGTAACTGTCGTTTAAGCCCAAATTGTTGCTCCAAACCCTCACAAAGGGATGATACAAAATCAGGACATTGATCAGAGGCAATCACCAGAAGTATCCCCCAAATGGTACATTTTTTTTGATAGTAGTGAAGGTTGTGCAATTGGTAATGGGGAGGATAGCAGTGATCCTTTCGGATGGTATTTGGTTACCCTCTTTAGACAAGACATACCCCTAAGAAAACAACACTATCTTTCCAGAATTATAATTTGCTCTTATTTAGCTTTACCTGATACAAATACAACAACAAATCCTTAGTGGCACACTTACAGGCATCCAGAGTATCGGCACATAATAATAAATCATCAATATACTGTACCAGGATGGACGGTACAGGATCAAATCCCAGTAAAGCAGTTCTCAGCACCTGGCTAAAATGGCTTGAGGATTCTGTAAATCCTTGAGTGAGCATCCTCCGTATATGCTGACACCCCCATCAAATATCAATGTGAAATATTTCTGAAAATTTGGATGTAAAGCCACAGTAAAGAAGGCAGAGCTTAAATCTACAACAAAAAAATAAGCTGAAATACAGGGAATCAAAGTCCAAATGCAGTGTGCATCAGGTACTACTGGAACGGCAGCACATTCTGGGTTCAGTGGCCAAAGCTCCTGCACAAAACGATAAGTCACATTATCAGCTTTAAGAACAGGCAAGAAAGGTGTATTGCATTGTATTGAAGTTGGATAAATTAGCCCTTGATGAATAAGATCTTGTACTGATCGTATGCCTTCAGTGGCTTCTGGCTTAGATTGTATTGCTTTATTCTGGGTTGGGCCAATTCTGGATCTACCCAAATTTTAATAGGAGGTATTTTCAGGGATCCAGTATTTGCCCCTGGTACTTACTCATACATTGGCTGGAATATCTTTTAAACTAAACTAAAACTTAGATTTCTATATCAGGGCATCAACCAAATAAGGAGCTCGACTCGGTTAACATTGATTCAGAAAAATACAAAAAAAAGAAGAAACAAGGTCAGGAGAAATATTAATGCAGATGGTTTCCAAAATGTTTAGCAAACAAAAGTTTTACGAAAAAATTGAAAAGAACCGGAACCCCTTAAGATAAAAGGAATTTCATTCCATAGTTGTGTTAATTTGAAGACAAAAGAATGACTAAATTTCTTAATTCCTTTTATTCCCTTTACTGAAGGAAAAGAAAGCTTAAATTTTTGGGTACTTCTTGCAAGAGAGAATCTATAAGCATTCCAAGATAGAGGGACAAGAGGAGCAAAAATACTATATATGATTTTGAAAGTGAAACATGCACATTTGAAATGGATCCTCCTCTCTTTTTGTACGCTGCAGCAAGAATATAGAGCAATGTAAAGTACCTTGGTCATAATTGAGACTAGCCTTGGCCATATTTAGAAAACCCCTGGCCAAACGATTCACAGGCAGCTGAAGGCTAATTAGAAAGGGGGGGGCAATAGGAGTCTTTCCCTCTTTCTCCGCTCTGCATTCAATCCAACTGAAACTCCAAAGGCCCTGCTAACAATCAGTTCCAGCCCTGATACCCAGCAGCAGCTTATTATTCTGATGATATGGACATCAACTTTACTGCTGATTGACTAGAGGCTGCTCTGACCCTAATGGTATTGCAATTGCCTTGCACTGGGGAAGCAGAAATTGAGAGGAAGTGGAGGGCAGAGCCTGCAAGTTTTTTTTGGATTCTGGAGCCCAGCTATTCAGAACTTAGATATTAAGATGCTCCAGCATGGGTTTGCCAGGACCTTGAAGCAGCCACGGTGATTCAGTGTGAGGGGATAGGAGGTACAGAGGTCCCCAATTTTGGATCACCACTTCTGGCTTTGAGTTTGCACCTTTTAACCACACCGGCTCTCGTTTCCTCTTCTTTCCACCTTTGCTGATACGTGGAATACATCTGGTCTGGGCTTCCATGACATTATTTTTAAATAATCCACTCCTGGTTTACAGTCTTAACCTTTGCAACTGATCCTTTAAGCTGCTTTTTAACCATTTTCCTCATTTTATCATAGTCATCCTTTTGAAAATTAAACACCCCTACAGTAGATTTCTTTTGCAACATTACTCCCGATATCAGCTCAAATTTGATCATGATATGATCACTGTTTCCCAGCAGACCCAACACAGTTAACTCCTATACTATGTCTTGCATTCCACTAAGGACCAAATCTAAAATGGCACCCCCTCTTGTCGGTTCCCGGACCAGTTGCTCCAAGAAGCAGTCATTTATGACATCTAGGAATTTTACCTCCCTAGCACTCCCCGATGTAACATTTAACCAGTCAATGTTGGGGTAATTGAAATCACCCATTATTATAGTGTTTCCCATTTCTCCAGCTTTCCTAATCTCTGAAAATATTTCTTCATCTGTCTGCTCAACACAACCTTTTATATTCCTTCTCTTCACACATGGAATTTGTATCCATAAGGATTCCACACTGCTATCTATGTCATGCAGAATGTTTATTTTATTTGATTCAATTCTCTCTTTAACATATAGCGCAACCCCCCCCGCCCTTCCTCCCCCCCTCCCCCCCAATTTGATCTTGAAAGAAAGTTGCTTGTGCTGAAAAGACCTTACCTGTTTAGGATCTTGAATATTTGTGGGCTATTTTTCAAAACTAGCCCAAATGAAAAACATTTGTTTTTTGCATTTTTCTTTTTCTTTTTGCTTGGTTTTGGTACTGAAGTACATTTGAATCTGTGGCAGCTAATTAGTGGATTTGCATTGCAACAGCTGTGCTAAGAAATCTTCCTGAACACCGTGGCCGCCTGTGTTTAAGAACTGACCTTTTGTATCTGCCTATCTTTTGGACTTTAAATGTGTGAGGTTTTTGTTTGAACCTTTGCTTTGCTTGAACTCCATGAACAGAAAAGCTGCCTGGTGCAAAGGGTGTGTGAAAAGGGAAAAAGTCATTTCTGAACTGACCATTGCTGCTAGTTTGTTGAAAGAGCCTGTCTAAAATTGCTTGTGTGCCTTACCATTCTGTATCTGGTGTCTTCACCTGGCATGGTGTTGATAAAGAGGTTGAGAACCTGAAAGCATAGCAGTTGTAACAACTGGGATGGCTGTTTGCCAGTTTCAGGAAGGAAAGCTGTATTTATTTTCACTGCTGATTTTCTTTTTGTTTGATGCTACTATACAGTGGAATTGTTATGCAGGCAAGTGTTCCTTGAACCCAAAGCTCAAAGACCAGCCAATGGCCAGTAAAAGATTTCTAAAACTTGAATATTGGTTGAAGTATACTTCTTTTGCTGAAGGAGACAGATACTTACCTGAAATACTGGGGTTTGACCACGGTATAGCAATTACCAGGCCTTAAGGGTACCCCAAGTCAAAGGGGACATGCCAGACTAGTATTTTGTCATGGCCCGTGTAGTCCGCTGCGCTTTTCAGGGACCCCGGGTTGTGACAGTATATCCTAGCTGTTCACACATAGTAAGCTCCCCTCCCTCCAGCATTTGGATTTCTTCCTTGCATGTTTCCCTCTCTCCTTTCCCCTCACCTGCCCTGGTCCTGTGCTTGATAGGGAAGAAATCCGTAAGTTTAAAAGTCTTTGCTTTTGATTTTCTTTCTTCAGCTTCTCCTTTTCTTCCCTATCTTTGAACCTGCATTCACAGCTATGTGTGGCCACAAGGATTACATTAGCATTTTTTTGTGGGCCAATCAAGTATAGCATTTTCTAGCATTTCTTTATAAGGGGTAAAAGTCAATTTACAAACATACCCACCATACCTCTGCCCAAGCTATCTCCATTTTGCCTAGAAAAATGTTTAAAAGATTGGACACACTGAGTGTGGAAGACTGTAACATCTTCCCCCTTTTCCTGCCGTAAAGACATAAATCTGGACCAATCCACCCATGGTTCTCATATGGTTCCTAAATGTTCAGTTAAATGTTTCCTTAATGCTACATAATCGCGCAACTGCCCTGCATCTGAATAATCTGTAACCGGATCCTCTGGGCATTTCCAGTTTCTATCAGGATTGCTTGTTACTCTCAGAAAATCAGAATCAATAACAAACAATGCTTTTAGAGGGCTGGTTACATCTGCCAAGGTTGGATAATATGACACCGTCTGGTTGTAACCTTTTTCACTTTCAATAAACATAAGTTTAAAAAAAAAAAAAAAAAAAACTGTTTCCAAGTCTCCAAAAATTGGACAGGGTTGTCACAAAAATTTGGGAACGATTTCACCAATTGAAATATTTCAGAAGGGCTCCAATTTACAGGGACCAGCGTAATTCATCCTTGGGAAGAAAGGAACGTATTCAGGGGAACAGTCCAGTTGATGGTGTCTGAAAAGCTTCAACAATTTTATACTGTTTGTTGCTACGAGTAGTGGAAGAAGAGGACATGGCACCTATCTCTTTCCTTCCTATCAACTATTCGTCTTGTCTTGTTCTCCTCTCGCCTTATTCAGAGCAGCTCGCAATCTAATAAGGGCACCATTATGCCTAGCACATCATAACTATGAGAGGAGGAAATAGTCTCTATTTCTTTACATAAATCATAGTCAGAAGATAGTTTGTAAAAGTTCAATCATACAAGCTTCCATTTGCTTCCAAAGCATATCTACCTGTGTTTTATTACTTTGTAAAGTTACACACACATTATATATTGCTTTAAGATCTCCTACACTGCGGTCTAAATTTTTATAAGGGCCTTGTTCGTTAAAGGGGAGTAAAAGTGACTTTTCCCCTATGGCAATAATAAGCTCCTCTTTAGTCAATTTTTGCTGTAATTGCCTGCTCTAATGGCTCCAATCTCATCTGCAAAGTGGCTACTGTAGCACTGTCTAGATCTGAAGCGTATGACTGTCGGTAGGGGTCCAGCCCTCCTGCCTTCTGCTTGATTTCCTCTTTCAGGGCAGACAATACAAAGCTGTCATCGGCTCTCTTAGAGATACCAGTAACACCAGACATACTAGAACTACCAGACTTATCAACTGAGGCAGAACTGTATAACTCAGAGACAGCCGGAGGTGGCTGATTTCCTGGCATCAGTTCCAACATCTGCGTCAGTGTTACATTAACAATATAGGCCTCCTCCTCATATGACGGAGGGGCTGTGGGCACTGCCAGAGGTGGAAGTGAAGCCTGCTCTACATCATGTTTAGATTTTCCACTTAAAGACTGCATAAGCTGCTGAACCTGTTGTTCTGCATAAGCTGCTGAACCTGTTCTCCTCAGCCTTGTGCTGGGATGCAATACGTTCTCTCTCAGAACTCAGGGCATTCTCTGACCACCAACAGAATGCCTGCCAATCATTACTGTTCCAGTCCCTGGTGTGGTGCTCAGAGAGCAGTTGTGAGGCTAAATAAGACAGAAAAGGTTCCGTACACCGGGAACTGCAGCCTCTTTACAGTTTCAGTGATCCGATGCCACTGAGGGAATTGGCACCTCCTTACCATAGCGCTTAAGCATAATACCAATAGGGCCATCTTTAGCCTTGGCTTCCTTAATAATATCTTGTAACATTCCTTATCAGCATGCTCATGAGAACAAAGATTACTCATGATCCTGAGTGAAGATGTCTCTGGTCTCCGTTAGCGGTTCAGATCAGTTGATCAAGTTATCTTTTGATATTGCTAGATTTCTTATTATTATTGTTACAGAGCAGAACAGAATGGTAGTGTTGAGGAGTTTTCCTGTTCCTCTCCTTCTGGTTATGTCTTCCATTACAGTGATGCTTGATAGCTGCTCCTGCCCTCCTCAGTTTGTACAAAAGCAATCTGGGAAGGAGACGGATTTGAAAGATGAGTGACATCATTCTGCAAGCAACTTGTGGGTTCAGATGGATAATCCTAGTGTTCAGAACACATCTACAAGAAAGAAGATTATCGAGGTAAGAACCTAATCTTTCCTT
This sequence comes from Geotrypetes seraphini, assembly GCF_902459505.1. NCBI lineage: Eukaryota > Metazoa > Chordata > Amphibia > Gymnophiona > Dermophiidae > Geotrypetes > Geotrypetes seraphini. The sequence continues at coordinate 68,895,604 of NC_047090.1, read as the reverse complement.
AGCTCATGTTCTCTCAGAATGAATGGTACAAAGAGGGACATCAAAAATGGTAGAGATGGAAAAGCTCCCTTATGAAGACAGGTTTAAAAAGTTAAGTTACCCTCTTTTGCTAAAGCTTGGTGCACGCTAATATTACATTACATTATGCTAAGTGCCTTGTGGCCCATAGATATAAAATAGGATGTGCCGCACATAGCACACACTAAGCTTTAGTAAAAGGGCCCCTAAAATAGTTATTTTAGAAGCCCCATTTGCCATTTACGTTTCCTCATACTGACATCTGCACTTGTATCTCAAATACTTATAGAAAACCTGATTTTTGAAAACTGGGATTTACACATGTAAGTCCACACTGTGTGCAGATGGCAAGGGGGCAGGGCTAGAATCCACACTTGAATTCTGCATGATGCCTTACCATTACAGCTTTTCCCCCCTTGACTCATTCTTGACATTTAACTATCAAGTCCCGCTCTTGTGAAATCTTCATTCTTTGCCCTGTGCAAATGCATGCAGTCTGAGCTGCCTTCAGCTTTACAAACTTGCACATTCTTGTTTTTGCCCTTCTTAACTACATCGACTATTGCAGTGCTCTCTGCTGTGGCATTAATCTGATTCTTGTTCAACAGCTATAGTTAATTCAGAACACTGCTGGCAAACTACTGATCAAGGCAAGTAGATAACAACCATGTCGTTACTCCATTTCTTATTGCTCTCCATGGCTGCCAATTGCCTTCTGAATCTGTTGCAAGATTCAACTGCTGGTTTACGAGACACTATTCGAGTACACCTTCCTACTATTCTTGTTCCTTTTCCCACAGCCGCCGCCTTCGCTCACAGTATATGAATCAACTAGCCCTCCCAGGCCCTATGTCAATCCATCTGGAAGCTACATAATATGCAGCTTTTAGTTATGTTGTTCTTCTCTTGTGAAATGCCCTCCATGGTTTTTTGACATCAGATGCCTCTAAGCCCTACTTTAAAGTAAATTTGAGGACTTATTTTTTTGTAAACCACTTTGCTTGTTTATTGGATGAAAGAGCGATATATTAAGAAAACTAAACTAACTCTTAGCCATTACTTAGCCTGTTATTCATAGAAACATCAGGTTTCAAGTTTTATTAAAATTTTGATGTATCGTAATATCATTAATTCAAAGCAATTTACAATTAAAAACATGACCACAGATAAAGGCCAAATGGCCCATCTAGTCTGCCAATCCACAGTAACCATCATCTCTTTCTCTGAGAGACCCACGTGCCTATCCCAGGACCTTTTGTATTCAGACACAGTCTCTGTTTCCACCCCTCTTCCGGGAGACTGTTCCACGCATCTACCACCCTTTCTGTAAAAAAGTATTTCCTCAAATTACTCCGGAGCCTATCACTTCTTAACTTCATCCTATGCCTTCTCATTTCAGCGTTTCCTTTCAAATGAAAGAGATTTGACTCATGCACATTTATATTATGTAGGTATTTAAATGACTCTATCCCCTCTCCCGCCTTTCCTCCAAAGTATACAGATTGAGATCTTTAAGTCTGTCCCCATACGCCTTATTTTAGTAGCCTTCCTCTGGACCGACTCCATCCTTTTTAAATCTTTTTGAAGGTGCGGCCTCCAGAATTGTACACAATATTCTAAATGAGGTCTCACCAGTCTTATACAGAGGCATCAATACCTCCTTTTTCCTACTAGCCATACCTCTCCCTATGCAACCTAGCGTCCTTCTAGCTTTCGCTGCCACCTTAAGATCATCACATACAATCTTCCGTCATGCACATAAGTAAAAAATGTCTAAAGTAAAAGGGCCATCCTTAAATTACATTCTCTGAAAACAAATAAACTTGGGTTTTAGAAGTAGATAAAACAAAATTTCTTCTTAATGTTGATTAACCTTAATTTTCCCTTGAGTTGTAGCACAAGTTAGCAAACTCTTGACACAATATGGCATGTTTTTATTTTCTATAGTATTATGTATATATCATATTCTAAATGTATGTTTACTTTTCAGATCCCATTTGCAAGATTTGTAGCCAGAAATAATATATCAAATCTGAAAAGGTAAGAGGGTGAAGAGTAATTCTAGTGCAAAGTGCCTATTGCTATAAAAGTGTTAAATAGTAGTAGTAGTAGTGGTCCTTAACCATAGGGTCTTGTATCTGAAACCGCAAGTTGCTTGCAGAAAACTGTCAGTCAAGTTTTCAACTCTACCTCCTTCCCAGGAAGCTGCTCATATCCCCTCAGTTTGTTTTCTTCAAGCAAGTTGCTAAGAAATATTTCTGATCTGCTGTATGGTTTTGTTATTTTCGGGTATTTTTTCTCAATATTTGTTTGGAGACTCAGTGCCTTGAGGTTTCCAGTTGTTGGTACTTCTGCCTGGGATAAGACATTGAAGCATGTTGTGGTAGTCTGCTGCATGCAGGATCAGCTTCTCAGGGACATCTAGCTAGCCAGCTTGCTGGTATTTTTTATAATACAGTGGTGCCTCACACAACGAACTTAATTCGTTCCAGGAGCAAGTTTGTTATGCGAAAAGTTCGTTATGTGAAACGTGTTTTCCCATAACAATACATGTTAAAAAAAATTATTCGTTCTGCAGCATAAAATATGCTAAGATGACATAAAAAAAGATAAATTTGTCAAAATGGTGAAAATGGTGGTCTTGCTGAGGCCAAACTCTTTGACGAGGTCACACTGTTTTACCCCACATTCACTCCTTCTAATTATTTCCCGTTTCATTTCAACAGAAATCACCTTCCTGCTTTTTTTAGAAGCCATGATATATAAAAAATATTGAGTTTATCTTAAAAGGATGACTGCCGTGATACGTGCGTGCGTGCGTGATTTAATTCGTAATGAAGAACGATTGCCGCGATACGTGCTTAAGTTAAGCGCAGTGACTAACGACTGCCTGCAGTGCCTGCGCGGAAGGATGCAATACATCGGCAGCGATCGTGGAAGCTCGGGCGACTTCGTTGTGTGAAACGAAGTTCGTTGTATGAATCATGAAATGAAGTTCGTTGTGTGCAGCGTTCGCTGTGCGAGGCGTTCTTTATGCGAGGCACCACTGTAGCTGCTTGCATCCCTGATTTAGTCGGGAACTTGAGCAAAGGCTGTTTGGGCTCCTTCTTGGCTCGGCCAGATTTATAGTGGGCTGACTACGTGGTCCTCCCCTCTTTCCCGACAAGGTTTTCCAGGGTTTTAGGTTCCTACCTCAGTCTGACTGACAGGCTGAAGACCAGGTACATCCAGCAAATCTGTAAGGAAGAGCTCTTATCCATTTGTTCCAGCTGAGCTCCTATGAAGAAGCAGGCAGACACCACATGGCACAGTGAGTAAGGCTATTATAGCCTATGGGGAAAATCAGGGGGAGGGGGGTCTTCAAGGTTGATTTTAAAGGTTTCTGCAACCAGAGCTTAGGTCCCCCTCCTCTAAAACCCCTTTCCTTGTGCTTTTTTATCCATCAGGGAGGTCTCCACGGGCAGATTTTGGTGCGATTTTCCTGGTGGTGACCATCTTGGATTTTAAATTATCCTTTATTTCTAAAGACTCCATCTGCCTCAAAACCCTTGGCCTCCTCAGATCTTTTTACTCTTATATCATGGCAGTTTGGTGATGGATGGCCAGCCGAGGAGCATTCATGTCCCGTGTGCAGTGGATGTGCGGGAGAGGGGAGGGAGCCTTAGGCTCAGCCTTCTCCAAGTCTTCAAGGACTGGGGATCTGCAAGAGGTGCATTCTCAGGGGAAAATACCATTTCCATAGCCCTCTGAAGAGGCCAAGTGCAGGCGCATGGTGGCCGAGGAGCCCGGGAGGACTGGCAGGAGGTCCCTGCCAGGGTCCTCGAGAACCCCAGTACAAGGCTTCCCTGGGGTTTGTAAGCCTTATATAGAATGCCTTTTTTGAACTGCCAAGGGTCCTCAGCATCTGCTTGCAGTGCACCAAAGGTGGTGGAGCAGGGGAGCTCCACTCAACAGGCGTCCTTGCAAATTGAGAACACAGGTTTGGACCAGGAGGTTCAGTCTGACGTAGACTGAGAGGATGGAAATTCTGATTCCATGCCACTATTGTCCCAGGATGAAGTTTCACTGGAACAGTCTGCTTGCGTTATTTTGGAAGAGTCTTTTTGCGTTATTTTGGCTTGTCTGCATTGATCCTCACCATATGTTTAAAGACAGACTGGTATCAGTCCATCTCTTTTTTTTTTTTTTTTTTTTATAACTGAGATCGATTGGACCCCTGAGGAAGGCATGTTGCCGAAATACTATATTTGTAATTTCATGGTTTAAAAATATAAGAGTATAATAAAATTGTCTCAGAATATCAGTATCCATAGTCTCTTTGCTTTCATCGTTGGATTAATTTCACTGTGGTACATTGGGTCTTCATCCCTCCTTTTGAATACTGAATAAGAGTTATGATTGTGTGATAGCCATTATGTATGTTCTTTTAATGATATCATAATGCTGTTTTCCAATTGTTTTACCTTTTCAAATGTATTTTTCTGATATTGCAAAATATAAACTTCTATAAATGGAACATCTAGTGTTGTCTTTAAGGAATTAAAAAACAAATCTGGTACACCATAAATAAAAACTATTGATGTTACTAAGTTTCTGAGTTTTTTGTGCAGACTAAGTTTTTGGAACTTAGTCTGCACAAGTGAATTAGGGTTTAACAGACAGAAATCTAGAGTACATGAAGATCTCCTACCATTCTTTCTTATTGGACATTGCTGGTTTAACAGCAAAATGTCAGTATTATGATTTGTTGATATAGGCAGTCCTGGAGTTATAGACATCCGACTTAAGTACGACTCATACTTAAGAACGCGGTTATGGCTTTATTTGATTTCACTGAGCAGTATTTCCAGTGGCCTAGACTCCTACAGTTTTCTTGTAGAAGATTCAGAAAGGATGCATGGCCACATTAAGAACTGTGTGTGGTTGTGCTTGCTATACCTTAAGAGGGAACAATGGTATGGGACAATTGGCCCTTCTGTCAGCTGGGAGCAAAGGAAAGCAGCAAGAATCTTAAAATCTACAAGTTCTGAGTTACATACAAATCTGACTTAATAGCTTTTTCTCATAAAGTTTTTTATTGATTTTTTCATATACCAACAAGTGTTATAAATTTTCCATACAATTATCTTAACAATACACTTGATATCTCTATAATGTGCTTTATATAAACCATATTTTATATTATTCTTCTTATGAATTTATATAACATATATATTGTAATAAATTTATCAATTATTATTTAATTATGAACCCTTTTCCCTCCCTTTATTACTTTAATTTCACATAAGACTATCATTCATTATAATATATTATTTATAATGTAAAATAAAGAGAATAAATTCCTTACCCCTTCCCTCCCTCCCTTCTTTAACCATTATCTTATTATGGGAAAAAATTAAAATCAGTCTTTGCAAAAATCTGTTAATGGTCTCCAAATCCTCTTGAACTTATCCATATATCCTTTTTGTGTTGCAAATGTACGCTCCATCTTATATATATGGCAAACTGAGTTCCACCAAAAATTATAGTTCAATCTTGGAAAGACTGACTTAATAGCATTAAAAACGTAACTCATTCTTAACCCGGGGACTCCCTATATACACAGTTACAATCATGGTCTTATCAGTGTGAATGCCCCATTACCATACCCTTAGAGGTGCATAATCAAAAGATACGTCTGTTCGTTTTGGGCCTAAGTCGCTAGTCGCCCAAAGTTGGCAGTGTCTAAAGTCCATTCTCGAAAAATACTCCAAAATTTTTTTTTTTTTTTTTTTTCAAAAAAATCAGCCAATTATATGTCCAACCGTTTGATCGGCCAGACTGCTAAGTCATCTATCTTTATACCCCATTCTCGTCCAAAAAATCGTCCAAGTCAAAAACACCTAGAACAAGACCTTTTGGACGTGGGAGGGGCCAGCAAAGTGATGGACTGGACACCCAGACATGGCAACACAGTAGTGGGGCACCTTACAGGGCACTGCTGCGAACTTCACAAAAAGTGTGCAATATAAACTTTTCACCACAATTTCCTTATAGGTCATGGTGAGCCCCCCCCCCCCAAATACCCCCAAAACCTACTAGACCCACCTGTCTACAACCCCAGTAGCCCTTTTGGCTGCAGGTGGCATCTATATGGCAGTATAGCAGGTGCACTTGTTTCACCATGAATGCAGTTGTTAGAGTAGCTTATGGGCCTGGGTCCTTCTCTCTATGGGTCACTAGCCCACCCCCAGACTACTTAAGCCACCTCTGTGCTGCTCTACTAGGCTTTCCTATGCCAGCTGCTGCTGTTCTGGAGGCAGATATGTAAATTTTTTATTCTGTTTTTTTATGGAGGTGGAGGGGGGTCAGTGATCACTGGGGGAGTGTGTGGGGGTCTGTACTTAATGTCTACAGTGGTTATCTGCTCACTTTGGAGATCTTCTGAGCACTTTGACCTGGTTTTACATGGCCTAAGTCACAACGCATAATTTCTGTCTAGGCAGTCTTGTTATACTTTCGGTTATACTTGCAGTACGACTAAGTCTAGGCTGGCCCACATCCCATCCAGATCCCACCCTCACCACTCCTCCTAAAATGCTCCTTTTAGCTCTGGGCGTACATCAGCACTGAAATAATTTTGAGATACATGTAAAAACTGGTTCGATTATCGGCACTTGGACGACTTGTCTTACAGATCATCCAAGTGCCGATTTAGGCCAGTTTTCAGATGTATTTCCATTTTGATTATGAGCCCCCTATTCTATAAACATAGGATCCAATAGTTAAAGAATTTATGCTTCTAACTTAGAGTTATGTTCATAAATTAGCCTCAGTGAAAACTTACTAGGGCTGAGTACAACTGCAACATGCCAATCATTTTGACCATTGTTCTCCATTACTGAGATAATAACACTGACTCCCCATTCACTACCAGATTCGATTTAAGTACCTCTGCATCACACATAAAGCTTTTCACACAAACATTCCATCTTATCTTTGAAATTTAATTATTGCGTATATGCCTACACAATCCCTTCAACCATTAGATGCCCATCGCCTCACTATTCCGCCTCCAACAAAAGCTTACTATGAATCTGCATTCTTTTTCTCTGCCCCAAACTTTGGAACAATCTTCCATGTTCCAAATCTGACATTTCCTGCCTTTAAAAAAACACTTAAGACTAAATTTTTTTTTTGAAGTAGCTTACTCCTAGTATTTTATGTGGTGGGCTTAGTGGGTTCATTTGAGTTCTTTGAACACAGAGTTCTGGGTTTTTTTTTGTTTGTTTATTTGTTTGTTTTTTTGGGGGGTTGAGTGTATGTTTGTGACTTTCCTATTTGATTTTTTTTTAATTCTTTATTCATTTTAAAACTGTCAACAAGTGTAACAAATTACAATCAAATACACTTTAATATCACTTATTAATCTAGCAAAGATTATACATGACACATTTCCTCCCTCTCCCCATTATAATAATATCTTAATTCAAGATGTCATTAAAATAAACCCTCCCTCCCCCCCTATACTTTAATAAACAAAAGAGGAAAAATAAATTATTAATTATAATCAGTCCATACAATATTTTGTTAATGGCTCCCAAACATTAAATTTTTTAAAACATCCTTGCTGAATGGCTAATACTCTTTCCATGGGGTGGGTGGGAAGGGATTATTTTATACTTTAATAAGAACATAAGAACTGCCATCTCCGGATCAGACCCATGGTCCATCGAGTCCGGCGATCCGCACACGCGGAGGCCCAGTCAGATATACACCTGATGTAGTTTTAGTCACCCATATCCCTCTATGCCTCTCATAAGGAGATGTGCATCTAATTTGCCTTTGAATCCCAGCACAGTGGATTCCTTAATAACCTCCTTTGGGAGAGCATTCCAGGCGTCTACCACTCGCTGCGTAAAACAGTACTTCCTGACATTTGTCCCGGACTTGTCCCCCCTTAGCTTCAAACCATGTCCTCTTGTCCGTGTCGCGTTGAACAATGTAAATAATTTATTTTCCTGCTCTATTTTATCGATGCCTTTCAGCATTTTGAACGTCTCGATCATGTCCCCTCGCAGCCTCCTCTTCTCAAGGGAGAACAGTCCCAGTTTCTTGAGTCGTTCCTCATATTCCAAGTTCTCCATACCTCTTATTAACCTCGTTGCTCGTCTCTGCACCCTCTCCAACAGTTTTATATCCTTCTTTAGGTTGGGAGACCAATGTTGGACACAGTATTCCAAGTGTGGTCTGACCATTGCTCTATAAAGCGGCATTATGACTTTCTCCGATCTACTCGTGATTCCTTTCTTTATCATGCCTAACATTCTGTTTGCTTTCTTTGCCGCTGCCGCGCATTGTGCCGACGGCTTCAGGGTCCTATCTATCAGTACACCCAGGTCCTTTTCTTGTTTGCTCTTACCCAGAGTTGCGCCTGACATTCTATACTCGTATTCCTTATTCTTACTACCTAAATGCATTACTTTGCATTTCTCCACGTTGAACTTCATCTGCCATTGCTCTGCCCATTTCTCTAACTGATACAAGTCGCTCTGGAGTTCCTCGCTATCCTCCTGCGATCTGATTGCCCGGCATAGCTTTGTGTCGTCTGCAAACTTAATGATCTCACTGGATATTCCGTCTTCCAGGTCATTGATATAAATATTAAATAGGATTGGCCCAAGCACTGAGCCCTGGGGCACACCACTAGTCACTTTCTCCCAGTCTGAGAACTTCCCATTTATGCCCACTCTCTGCTTTCTGTTTTCCAACCATTTGCCTCTCCACCTTTGTATATCTCCCTCTATTCCATGGCTTTGTAGTTTCCTGAGAAGCCTTTCATGTGGAACTTTGTCGAATGCTTTCTGGAAGTCCAAATATATTATGTCCACCGGCATTCCACTATCAATTTGCTTGTTCACGGTCTCGAAAAATTGAAGTAAATTCGTTAAACATGATTTCCCTTTCCTGAACCCATGTTGACTGGGTTTCATCAAGTCGTGTGTATCTAGGTGCCGGACTATGCTATCCTTGATCAGTGCTTCAATCATCTTTCCAGGGACAGACGTAAGACTCACAGGTCTGTAGTTGCCCGGTTCCCCTCTCGATCCTTTTTTGAAAATTGGCGTGACATTCGCTATCTTCCAGTCCTCTGGTATCTGTCCAGTTCTGATTGTCAGATTGGCAAGTTTTTGCAATAGCTCTCCGATTTCAACCTTCAATTCCTTTAAAACTCTCGGGTGAATTCCATCCGGTCCAGGGGATTTGTCACTTTTAAGTTTGTCGATCTGGTAGTATATCTGGTCCAACTCCACTTCAACTGTGGTGAGGCTGTCTTCTATTACTCCACTAAACACTTTCACTGCTTCTGGTATTTTAGCGGTATCCTCCTCCGTAAAGACGGACGCAAAGAAGGAATTTAGTTTGTCAGCAATTTGTTTATCTTCCTTGATGTACCCTTTTCTTCCCTGGTCGTCCAGGGGTCCCACCGCCTCTTTTGCGGGTTTTTTCCCTTTCACGTATCTAAAGAAGGGTTTGAAGTTTTTGGCTTCTTGCGCTATTTTTTCCTCATAGTCCTTTTTGGCATCCCTCACCGCCTTGTGACATTTCTTTTGATCATCTTTATGTATTTTCCATGCTTCGATTGTTTTCATGTGTTTCCATTTTTTGAAAGAGTCCTTCTTTTCTTTTATGGCTACCCTCACCTGTCTGGTAAGCCATGCCGGTTCTCCCTTACCTTTTGTTCTCCCCTCTTTGGAGATCCTTGGAATGTGGAGATTTTGTGCTTCTGTGATAGTATTTTTCAGTAGGGACCATGCCTGGTCTACCGTTTCAAGTTTGTCCACCTTTTTCTTGAGTCGTTGTTTCACCATGGCTCTCATGCGATCGTATTTGCCCTTTTTAAAGTTAAAGGTTTTGGTTAAGGTTTTGGCACGTTTTCTATTCCCGATGTCAAGCTTAAAGTTGATCACATTGTGATCGCTCGTCCCCAGCGGTACCGTAACTTCTACTTCTTTTGTCGGTCCCGTGAGGCCATTTAGTACCAAGTCCAGGGTGGCGTTGCCTCTTGTCGGCTCTTTTACCATTTGTTCCAGGAAGCAATCCCCTAGCACCTCCAGGAACTTGGCCTCCTTGCCGCAGTTGGAGGATCCTAGTTTCCAGTCTATCCTCGGGAAATTGAAGTCTCCCAATATTATTACATTGCCCGTCTTGCATTCTTGTTTGATTTCCTCTATCATTTCTGAGTCAGTTTCCTCCGCCTGTCCTGGGGGACGATAGTAAAGGCCAATTTTCGTGTCTGCGCTGTTTTGGCCAGGAATCTTGACCCAGAGGGACTCTAGCTTCTCTTTCGTTTCCGTCGTAGCCACTTCAACAGATTCTATTCCTTCCTGAACATATAGGGCAATACCTCCACCTTTCTGCCCTACTCGATCTCTTCTATATAGTTTGTATCCCTGTAGTACGGTGTCCCATTTGTTTTCTTCATTCCACCATGTTTCTGTTATGCCAATGATTTCCAACTTATCATGTCTTGCTATTGTCTCTAGTTCCCCCATTTTGTTTCCTAGACTTCTAGCATTCGTATACATACATTTGAGTTCTCTTCGTGTTACCTTTTTGGACTTTCTACTCTTTGCTGTCCCTACTGTTTCTTTCACGTTATCCCTAACTGCTCCAGTGTTGTCTCCCTTGTTTGCTGTGCGGTCATCCCCTCCTGTGTCTGAGTTGTCCCTTCCTGCCTTGTCTTCCTTATTTGCTGTCAGGTCGTCCCCTCCTGTGTATGAGTAGTAGCCCATGGCTCCTTCATCGGGGCATCCTGTCGTCCGTGCCATCGACTGGTGGTCGACTGTCGGCTTTCCCTTATTTGTTAGTTTAAAGCCTTCTCGATGGCCTTCTTCATGTTGCCTGCCAAAACTCTTGCTCCTTCCTTGTTGAGGTGTAGTCCATCATTTCTGTAGTACTTGCTTTTTCCCCAGAACGCCGTCCAGTTGCGCACAAAGTCAAAGCCTTCTTCTTCGCACCATCGTCTCATCCAGGCGTTAATAGCTTGCAATTCCCCTTGTCTCTTTCCATCCGCTCTTGGTCCTGGGAGGATCTCGGAGAAGGCCACCTTCACCTCCCTGATCTTCAGCTGTCTTCCAAGTGAGCGGAGCTGGCCCTTCATCTTTTCCCTGTCATACTTCCGTCCGCTCACATCATTTGTTCCCACGTGGATGAGCACAGCAGTATCCTCTCCCCTTGTGCTGTCTATGATCCTGGAGATCCTGTTGGCCACGTCCTTCACTCTTGCTCCAGGCAGACAGGTGACGACTCTGTCCTCTCTTCCTCCTGCAGTGTGGCTGTCCACGTGACGTATAATGGAGTCCCCTACGATGATCCCCATCTTCTTTATTCGGGGGTTTCTTGGGGGTCGTAAGTCCACGTCTATGGTATAGGGCCAGTCCTCTTCCTCCAGTGCTACTCTTGAAATTGTTTTCGGCTCTTCAGATGGGGGGACGTCTTCCTGCGTTCTCTCTCTTCCTCCTGGTGTGCGGATGTCTCCTACCTCATCTTCGGTTTTTTCTGTGTTTGCATGGGTGTCTTCTCTCCTCTTTTCCAGGCCTTCTTTCTGGGTATCCTGGGTACAGTTTTCCAGCCCTGGGATCTCTAATGTTTTAAGTAAGATTTTCAAGTGAATTGTTTAAAAATTTTTCTGATTGATTATTATACACTTGTTGTAAGATATGAAAATGAATAAAGATTTACAAAAAAATACTCTTACCATTTTGAAAATATGACACAATGAATTCCACCAAAAACTATAACTTAATCTATCATAATTTTTCCAATTCCTTGTAATATGTTGAATGTCAACTCCTGTCATTATGAGTAAAAGTTTATTATTTTTAACAGATATTTGACTCTTTGCCCTCATAGATGTGCCAAATAATATCATATCATATGAGAGCGCTACCGTATTCTCAAGCAAATTATTAATTTGACCCCCAAATAGATTTCCAAAAACAATATATTAAAGGACAATAAAACAATAAATGATCTACTGTCCCAGCTTCAAGATGACAGTGCCAACATCTATTAGATTTAGGACAATCTAATTTTTGTAAATGCACCGGGGTCCAGAATGCTCTATGTAACAGAAAAAAACAAGTTTGTCTCATAGATGCAGACACTGTACATCTCATCCTCCAAGACCAAATTCGTGGCCATTGAGATGCAGTAATTTGATGCTTAATCTCAATGCTCCAAATGTCCCGAAGACCAGTTTTAGTTTTTTTATTCATAAATCCAGATATCAATTTATACCACTGAGCAGAGTGGTGTCCCAGAAAGTCCACCTGAAAACACAAGAAAGGCAAACTGTACTTATCATTAAGATTTTCCATTCTGGGAACCCTGCCTGAATGGCCTGCTTCAATTGCACGAATTAATCAAACAAAAAAGCAAGGGGCACTCAATAACTGAATAGAAAAACGTTATTAATTTACAAGAGGAGCTCAGCTTTAGCTGGTGTGAAAATCACGAACAAGGGAAAACACCCTGTAATGTGATTCAATATGTCTATCATTGCTCCATCCTGATTTTATATAAAGTTATTTTGAATAATTTTAACATGTCTTCAAAGGAATATATATAAGTTTCTTCAAAATTTCTTGCAATATTTTATAATTCTTTGAAAAAAGTATTTGTATTTAGCTCATTTTCCAAATCACATTGGTAACAAAAGTATTCTCACTGTGGCGGGGTCTGGCGAGATCTTACGTGTTTCACCAATAGGCTTCTTCAGAGAACCCGCTTGAAGATGATTATCATTCAGAAGAAGAGCTGCACACTGAAGAAAAAAGTAAAAAAACCTTTTATTACTTGTTAAATGACACTGGATTTCATACATATTTAAGGTGCTGTTGGTGGATACCTTCTGTAACTCTCTTGACCTCTCCAATTTCCGGTTCAAAATGATGTATCTTTCAGCTGTAGTCCCGGTTTATCAGTGCCTGAACTGTCATTCATTTGTGGAGAAATGCCCATCATTCAATCTCTCGGTTTAACCTGGTGGGTGTTACCGTTTGCCAATGGTATATCCACGATTGCTCTTTCTTTCATAAAAAGGCTGACATGTTTCCCCCCTCTCTTCAGCCTTGTTGCTTCCAAAACTATGAACTTGAGATCATCTAAAGTGTGTGACAGGGTATGCCAATGTTGTGACAAGGGAGCCCCTATATCTCCCCTACGGATCTTGCTAAGATGTTCAATGATCCATACCCTGACAGATCTTGTTGTATGACCAATGTAGAACAATTTGCAATGGCATGTGATTATGTAAACAACTCCCTCTGAAGCACAATTTGTTTAATATTTGAGAATGTGGGTTTTGTGCAATCGCGGGTGCACAATCTCCCGTGTTACTGTAGTATGAGAACACACACTACATCTCCCACATGGATAATGTCCCATAGGGCTTACTTGTTGATCATGATCCCTGCTTAAAAAATGAGAAGAGGTTACGTCCCCTGGAGTAAGCAAAAATAGGTAACTTTGCTAAGCTAGGATGATATTGAAGAATGTGCCAATGAGATTTAACAATTTTCTTAATTTCAAGCGCCATATGAGAATATGGAAGAGTGCATACCATTTTAGACTCGATGGGGCTGTTAGTGCTCTGTAAAAGATGGTCACGCTGAGCATATAAAGCCCTTTTAATAACAGTCCTGGGGTAACCCTTTTCATCAAATCTTGCCCACATATCCTTAGCTTTGTGTTTGTATTCCTCAACAGAACTACCGTACACAGGTGACGCAACCTTAAAAATTGTCCCACTGGTAAATTAGCCCGCAGATGTCTTGGATGGTGACTGTCAAAGTTCAAAAGATTGTTTCTGTCTGTTGTTTGTCGATAAATTGTAGTTTCGAAGTGGCCTTGATAAAGGGATATCCAAATATCTAGGAATGCTATCTCTGTCACACGTGTTTAGCCACTGCAAAAAAAATTTGAATTGTTGTTCAGTACTAGACCACATCAGAAACACATCATCTATATAATGCTTCCAAACTACAATTTCATGATAAAAATTAGATGGATAAAGAAATTGATCTTCAAACTCACTTACATACAAACACGCCACAGAGGGAGCCATAGTAGCCCCCATGGCTGTGCCTTTAATTTGTAAGTAAAATTCTTAATCAAACTGAAAATAGTTTTTTCCTAAAGCTATACATGCTAGCGTAATCAAAAAATCAACTCTTGCTGATGATAAAGATAAACTATCAAGATGCTTACGGATGACCTGAATGGCGGCCTCCTGAGGAATGTTTGTATATAATGATGTGATATCTAAAGTGGCTAGTAACGTTCCCTGAGGGACATTTTCACATGATTGTAAAAAGTTCAACATATCTGTAGTGTCCTTAATATATGATCGCGCTTTAGACACCAAATCTTTTAAATAATAATCCACAAACTCAGATAATGGCTCCAAAACAGAGCCAATTCCAGATACAATAGGACGTCCTGGAGGAGATGTAATACTTTTGTGTATTTTGGGAACAAAATATATTACAGGTATAACAGGATGTTCTTGATAGAGAAATCGAAATTCCCTGTCTGTAATAACCCCTTGCTCTAATACTTGTAGTAACACATGTCGGATGCCCTCAGACAGCTCCGCTGTAGGATTGTGGGGTAACAGTTCATAATATTGAGAGTCATATAATTGACGCATCGCTTCAGCGACATATATGTCTGTGTCTAAAATTACTATGCCGCCACCCTTATCTGCGGGGCGGATGATAATAGACGAATCCGTGGATAAATCATATAAAGATTGTTTCTGTTGCACAGACATATTGCGTTTGCTACGAGCTGGTGTTTACTCCAGTATTCTAATGTCCTGTTCTACCAAATTTTGAAAGACCTATAAATGCGGATCTAAATTACCCGGAGGATTCCATGTAGATGGTCTTTGTAACCCACTTGTTATATTATTTTCCATATATATAAATAAATTGGAGAAATAAACTATAATAATAAATTCACCAACCTTATATAATGTCAAAATAAAGTGAATTGAATAATATATTACTTAATTAAATAAAGTATAATAAAATCTGAATTAGAGTGCTCAGTGTGATATCTTATTCAAAACCAGCAGGTTTATAGAATAAAGATGTATTGTAGCTACATCATTGCACTCACCTACCTACCAACCCTTAAGCACTTATTAAATCTGGACTATTATAGTTGACTTGTACAAATAAAACAATGTAAAAAGTACTTAGCTGAATCCAGATGAAGATGATTGTCAAATGAAAGGTACAAAGTCCAAGATCAATAAACACGTCTTCTCAAGATGGAAATAGAAGTATGCAATAGTAGGTGAGTGCAATGATGTAGCTATAATACATCTTTATTCTATAAACCTGCTGGTTTTGAATAAGATATCACACTGAGCACTCTAATTCAGATTTTATTATACTTTATTTAATTAAGTAATATATTATTCAATTCACTTTATTTTGGTATTATTTTCCATGTCACGATCCATTTATAATTTTGTGATTTATTAAGACCATATTTGTGTTGCAATTGTGAAAATTCCAGCAGTTTACCATTAGAGATAACATCATCTAAAGTACTTATACCTACCTTCATCCAATATTTCCAGATGACCTTGAATCCACCAATTTTATTCTTGGAGTTTAGCCATATGGTCTTTCCTATTTGATTTTATGCAGTTCCTTTCATCCTTCTATTGAATTTTTAGTATGTGCACTGCCTTGACCACTGGAAAGGTGGTATAGTAAACCTTTTAAATAAACATAACTATACATTAAGAATTTCACTAAACTTCTAAATTTAGGAGCATAAAAGTGGATGGCACCTGCAGCAGATATAGGGCAGGGAAAAATTACTACTACTACCACTACTTATTTCTTTACTGCTGTTAGACATGCGTAGTGCTGTTCATCAACATGCCTTCTACTGCCCTGATGTACTCTGGCACGTCCCTGATGACATCATCAGAGACGCGGCAGAGCAAATCAGGGCAGTAGAAGGGCCTGAAGCAGCGTGTGAAGACTGCTGCACATGCTGCTTAAATCGCCAGGTTTGTAGTCGGGCCCGCGAGAAGGGAAGTGGGGGGATGGCAAAGGACTCGGGTTCCGGGCAGCGGAAAGTTTCTGGGCTCCTCGGTGGGGGCGCTGAGCGGTCGCGATCCCTCTCCTCCCAGACCCCCCACCTCCCCCACCCGCTGGAGGAACGGAGATCGGTGGCTGGTTGCGGTCCCGGCTTGTGGAGGCGATCGGCGGCTGGTGACGTATAAGCGCGCATGCGCACTCCTGCGACCACAGACCTACTGATCACGGAAGCACGCATGCGCGGCTAGCCTTTTATTATATAGGATTGGTGTCACTATGAGGTAATTATCAATTATGCGCGTAAGTGCTAGGCACTATTCTGTAACATATGGGCTATATCGTTTACCGGGTAGACATAAAGAGGGCATGAGTATGGGCAGGTCGTGGATATGTTTCTGGAATTCCACTCTGGTTCTATGTTTCTGGAATATGCATATAGAATACTGCAGTTTAAGTTATGCGCACTTCAGGGTACAATTCAGTGCCAACAATTACAACTGCCATTCACTTGACATAACTGGTACCTGACTTTAAGCATGCCAGTGCTGACTTACTCTAGTATTTTATAATGCCATCATTATCATGACCTGGATAATTGCTCTTTTTCTTTGATTAATTAGAGTAGCTGTGCTTGGTCTTATGTGAATGTATCCTGTGCCAGATTGACCAAGGGTTCTGTATGTTGTTCTGTCAGCTAGGCAGCGAGGACCATGCATGGGTATGTATGTAAGAAGAATCAGACCCAGCAGTAGTCCTTAGTCCTTGGCGCTAAATGACAGTTCTTTTAGGTTGTTATGATGCTATTGTCTTTCTGCTTCAATTAATGAATCATATTGTATATACTTCTCCATCCGTATTCGCGGTTTCAGCATTCACGGTTTCGATTATTTATGGTTTTTAGCTTGCTGACTCCTTCCCCCCTCCCCAATTACATCAGCTTGCATAGAGAAATCTCTGATTCCAAGCGTTTACAGAGAAAATAGCTGATTCCCAGCACTTTCTTCACTGTGTTTTGCCTCTCCTTCAGGAACAGGCCAGGTCTCCCACCATGTTATTCGCGGTTTCACCATATTCACGAAGGTTTTTAATAGAAAACAGCGAATAACATAAGAAAAAGTTATTCACAGTTTTTCTGTATTCGCGGGTCTGTTAATCCCCTATCACAGCAAATACGGAGGGAGAAGTGTATTAGTTTTACAGGCTAATACCTTGTCTTTGTAATTTAATTTGTCAATTTAGGCTGATCTGTAATTTAAGTTGTTGCTGCACTGCATTATAAACATCTTGCCAGAAAACTTTGATCATATAATTATAGTAATATCAGATCTCACCATCATTATTCTGATCCTCTCTTTAGGTATTGCATTGAGAGAGTGTTTAGATCAAGGAGATTAGACAGAAATCATCCCAAAGAACTTCTAGAATGTGCATTTGATATCATCACTTCAAGTACCAACAGTCTTCTGCCTATGGCGGAAATCATTTACAGCATCACTGAGATCATCCAGGAGTTTCCAGTGCTGCAGGTGCCACCTATTATCTTTTATATACAAAGATGTTAGAGGTCAAGATTGTTAGGATCTGAGCATCTATGAAGCAAACGTGGACAATAAAGTAGTTACTCAGTTTCAGGATTAATAAATTCAAAGTAGTACTCCTGAACAAAACAATTCAAACTTTTTATATACAAAAATGAGCCCAGGTTTGACTTTTACCACTCATAAATGTCATGAGGTCGCTGTGGATAGTTTTCTAAAAACATTGACCTAAAATGCACATATGAAATATGTGTGTTTCTTATCATTCTACTAGACCAATCCAGACCAGTGGGTTGAAGACAGATGAGAGGCAGAGAAATTTGAATATTCCAGTTATATTGCCTCACAAGGAATGATGCAGCTTGGATCATTTCAATATTTCTCTGCTTCCAACGGGTGATGTAAGTCAGACTGGTGTGGCAGGATAGGCCTGACTCCCTAGCCCACAGTTTGTGGACTCCTTTTCCTAGTTAAGCTCAGAGTGCTTTTGTTCTCCTTAGCCCTGAGCTTAGCTTAGGAGCTTTCTTCAGGTGCTAGGGACACTGCCAGCGAGGTAGGTGTCTTCTTGTCCTTCTCCTGAGCTTTCTTATCTCCATGTGCTCTCTTAATAAAGGATAAAAGAAAGGAAGGGAAAAAAGTGAGCAAATCCTTTAAAAATAATGAAGGGAAGAAGAGGAAGCAGTGCAGGCCACGACACAGTGCAAAACCATGGAAGAGCAGGGCAGCTCTATGAACCTGGGTGGGAACAGATTCCCGGACTGGTGTCTTCTTTCATATTCACTGTAGTCGCATTGCTGGCTATGTGGGGGAGTGCGGGAGCTGGTGCATGAATACTGCAGCCAGTTCTTGCTTTCCCTGGTATGATGGGAATAGTGTAGTTTTGGGCTGCACGGTTGCAGGGAACCATGAGCACCAATAGAGGAGTTAATCTGCGAGCTCCCACCTGCTAGAGTTTCAGGTGGCTGACATGAGCGAGGAGCCAATTTTGGCAGGAATGGCAGCCATCTAGCCTCATGACTCCCGTGCTCTCACTGTCAGGACATTAGGTGACTCCCTCAACAGGAGAGGGGATTATTTACCTCTGAGTGGGATCAAGGATCTGGGGAAAGGTGCTCCTGGTGTATTAGTAGCAGTATGCCTGAAAGGGGGGGTGCCTTATAATTGTCCACCTCCTCATGAGAGAGGAGTATTTAGGGCTCTGGAAGATGAGGATTATCTTCCTTGGAGGGAGGTCACCCAAAGATGAGGACAAGGCCCTAGTGGTAAGGCTCTTTAGAAGAGAGAAACTACCTTCTCTTATCAACAGGTATTGGAGGCACTGCTTATTCCTGTGGTGATGCTGCCAGAGGTTACTGACAGAGGTTACTCTAATCCTGAAAGGCATCCAAAAGCCTCCCAAGGTCTTGCAGAATGGGAAGCCACTGATTTGATGATTTGGGAAGATTTAAGAACGCCTTTTTCAAGTGATGATTTTCATTAGATAAGGATTTGAAGAAGCTAGTCAAAGATAGGAAGAGTCAAGGCCTTACTGTCTGCTGGAGGATAAGGCATGCCCTTTTAAATCAGTTGGTCTAGGTTTTATGTGAAGGACTGGGACTATAGGCAAAGCTATAAGGGTTCCTCCTTAGCAGCGGGAGCAAAGTTTCAACGAATCAGCCCTTTGGCATAGCGCTGCCTGATTTGCCAGTTAGAATGGATTCAGCGATTCAGTGACCAACAGCCCCACCCCAGAATAGGATTTACCCATTCAGTGACCAACAGCCCCATTCCAGCGAGACCTGACATACTTTCAGGCCTCCTAAATCAGCAGCAGCAGTGGCGGCAGAGGCAGCACTCTGCACAGGCTGCTGGTGGCCTCTGCCACATCACTGATGATGCGGCAGAGGGAAGCCCTGGTGGGGCAAGCCACAAGCAGCCTGTTCAGAGCACTGCCTCTGCCGGCCAGCCACCTACACCCTTGGAAGGCCTGAAGTTACGTTAGATCTCACAATGGGGTGGGGGGGTCAGTCGGTAGGTGCTGAACAGGGGCATAGGAGGGATGGAAAGACGCTGCACAGGAGGTTGGGAGGAAGGGATGGAAAACTGCTGCTCAGAGGGGGAGAGAGAAGAATTATTGGACATGGAGTGGAGGAGAGGAAGGGAGAGATGCAACAAAGAGGTAGAAATGGATGAGATGGAGAAATCCTGAATATGGTGGAGGGGGTGGGAGACATGCCAGGAGAAGAGAGAGGGAGAAATGGTGCATGGGGAGGGAAAGAAATGTTGCCCATGATAATGGAGAGGAGGAAGGGAGAAATGCTGCATGGAGGGGAATAGAGAGGTTTGACCCAGGGCACAAGGCAGGGAGAGAAAGAGAGAGAGATGGTAGACAGTGGAAAAGAAACAAATGTTGGATATGGCAGTGGAAAGGAAGGTACAAAGATGGATGGTGAGCACGGAGAAAGAAGAAAACATCAAATGGGTAGGAGACCCTACCAAGTGACTTAACAGAAGACAAACAGAAACCAGAGTCTGGGACCAACATGATTTGAATAATAAAATGATGAGACAACAAAAGTAGAAAAAATAATTTTATTTTCTATTTTGTGATTACAATATGTCAGATTTGAAATGTGTATCCTGCCAGAGTTGGAGTTAAACAGCGAGCGTGATCTAGAACAGTGGTTCCCAACCCTGTCCTAGAGGACCACCAGGCCAGTTGGGTTTTCAGGATAGCCCTAATGAGTATGCATGGAGCAGATTTGCACGCTGACACCTCCATTATATGCAGATCTCTCTCATGCATATTCATTAGGGCTATCCTGAAAACCCGACTGTCCTGGTGGTCCTCCAGGAGAGGGTTGAGAACTACTGATCTAGAACCTAACAAAGATAGGAAAAGCCTGTTTTGTTTATTTTGTTTACAGCAAAGCACCTTCATGGGGTTGGAGAGGGAAAGGGGGGGGGGAAGAGGCTAAAAATAAACCCACCAAGACATTTGAAAAAATGTCCGATTGGGCAAAAAAATCAGAAAATTTTTCTCTGAATCATGCAGCACTATTTTGAAGGGGCACCGAGAGGCATGGATAGCATTCCTTCCTTCTCTGTCACCCTCATTGTTAAAGATCTCCAGTGAGGGAATATGTGTGAGAAGGGGAAGAATTTATCTTTGAGGGTGATCAAATGTTAATCCTCCTAATCTGACTATTATGCACTACTTTACTTAAAAAGAATGTAAAATATATGCACAACCTTTTGCCAAATTTGATGTAGCCCATGGAGGGAAAAACCGAAACATGGCACAGTGCAAGTAGGTGAAGAGTTCCTGAAAGTACTTTTTCAGTAATGAACACATGGGATCTGTGGGACTTTATGCAGAGAATAAGCAAATGCTTTTTCTCATAATGGATACCAAAAATTCCTATGAAAGATTCAGCATATGATGAAACCCAATGAAAGATATATAGGTATATAAAATGTTCTGCGACAGACTATAAATCATGGAAACAAAGCCACACTGGAAAACGCTATACTGGGCACCTAAATTCATCAAACTAGTTAGTACGTAACTGGTCTTAGCTCACTGATGGTCAGCTAAGGTCTAAAAAATGTTTCATGAGTAGGTAAAGGAAGACAATTGCACTCGTAAAATCAGATTCAAAGGCAAAGCTTGGTTCAACAGAATAATGGGAATATATTTAAAAAAAGGAAACAGGTGGAAGATATCATCGCACAGACAGAATTGCTTTTCCCTTCAATTCTCTGAGCACTCTCAAACTAAAGGAAATTCTGAACAAAGGACATTTTCTGTTCCATATTGACTAAGCCTATTTCCCATACGAACCAAGTTTACAGTAGGCCTTGTAGTCCTCAATGCTGAGCCTTTTATGGAAATGTTACAAATCTTTTTCCATGTAAACAGTATTCTGACTTGTTGATCTGTAACCAGCTTAGATATGGCCACGTTTGATTTTATTAAGGTTTGCTGCTGTCTTTCGGCAGCAGAAATGTTTCTCGTTATTGTTGGCCTAGTGATTTATCTCTGCAAGTATAGAAATAATTACATCAATTTTATTATATACTTTTCTCAAGTTTTACTTCTAATTCTTAGCAGCTGGGTCCAAAATGTCAGCAACCAGAATCGGATTGGTTCTAACACGAAACTCTTTGTTTCTGTCTGTTTTCTTGTTGTTCAGCTGCTTGCTGTGTTCTATGCCTTTTTTTTATTTTATATTTTTGTAATTTAGTCTCATCTTTTTGATGTAAAAATTATCCATACACACACACTTTGCTGGTAGAACTTTGTTCTTGGTTAACTTTAGTTTTGCAATTCTTTGAAAAGGAATGAAAGCATGATGAGCAAGGGGCACACATGAAGCACATCGGCAGGCCCTGCATCACATGGTCACCTGCATTTCATTATGTTAAAGCAGTATGTCACGAACTTTTTAAGCTGTGGCATACTAATCTTGGGAGGGGGTGCTGCAGATGGAGAAGGAGGAGAGGCACCGGCGCATCTTGTAAGCCGTCAGCCGGCGCCTCTCCTCCTCACCGGCATTTCGCAGCACACCTGGAATCTGCCGGGGCACACAGTTTGTGATACACTGTGTTAAAGGAACATCTTTTGGTTTTGGATATGTGTTGTGTTAATTTACTGACTTGAGTTAAATGGAATGTGTCTTTATTCTTAGCATTATTTCTCATTATTTAGCAAATTTGTTAAAATCTTCTAAGCTCTTATTTCACTTTGGCATTTTTTCCAATGTGTTTTTTTATCCTTACAATTCTATTAAGACCATTGTTCTGTCTTCCTGTAGGAGCGGAATTACAACATATACCTAAATCATACATCCCTGCTAAAAGCCATCTTGTTACATTGTGGTGTACCAGAAGATAAACTCACACAGACATATAACTTTCTGTATGATGCAATGGTATGTAATACACTTGTATAATAAAACACAATGAGTGTAGACATCAAGAACAAGATCAATACTTTTATTTTACATGCAAGGTTATTCTTATGGAACAGGTATAATTCATTCAGGAAATTTTGGAGAATCTGTTATAAAGGCATAAAGGAACTTATACAAGGGTCAATTGGAATATTTCCAGCCTAATCAAGAAAACATTTTTTGGGGGAAAATGAAATTTATGTCTTAATATAATCTCCTTTTAACTCAACATTTGCTCCAATGTTTTTCCAGACCTTTCATGCTTTTAGTTAAATATGAAATTCCTAACCTGGAAAAATAGGTGAGACCACAGAATCCGAAGAAAATTTCTTCCCAGACAGGCATCAGGTTCAGAAACAAAGAAGTTGCATGGGACTAAATCCAAAGAGTACAGTGGATGGGGAATTAATTCAAACTGCAATTTATGCAATTTCACCATCGTGATTGTTGATGTGAGCCAGTTCATTGTCCAGGTGGAAGGGAAGAGAACTTTCCTATTGGACAAATAAGGACGTTTAGTCCTGATTTTGGCATTTAGATGTTATAATAAGCCAGCATAGTATTCGCCATTAATGGTTTTTCCCTTTTCCAGATAGTCAATAAAAATTATCCCATGGAAATCTTAAAAGTTCACAATATACCTATGAAAAGACAATTGTTATTTAAAGAACTCCAGTGGCAGGCTAATGTTATTTTCATCCAGGAAACTCATCTTCTTCCTACACATGAACATCTCTTGTCTCATTCTAAGTTTCCTTTTATCTACTTAGCCTCTAATGGAGCTAATAAAAAATTGAGGGGGATGGGGATCCTCTTAGCAGGCTCTCTGCCTCTTCTGATTAAGCATGTCCTTAGAGACCCAGATGGCTGCTATATTCAATTAAAGATGCAATGTAGTGGGCTTGCTTAATGTATATGCTCCAAATGAACAGCAAGGAGAGTATTTTTAAAAAGCTAGAGGACTTACTACAAAGATATATGAAAGGTATACTTTTGATTGGAGGTGATTTTAACTTAACACCTAATCCACTCCTTGATAATACAGCCCTGACTGTACTATACGCTCAGAAAGGGAAAAAGCAACTCTGGACCTTGATGGGCAAGATCTATGCTGACATTCTCATCCCACTGACCGAGATTACACTTATTCGCACTTGCGTAATACCTACTTTCGTATCGACCTTTGATGGGGGACACATTGCTCCTTCATCAGATGTTGGGATATAGCATCTTATCAAGTGTCCTATATGATCATGGCCCCCCTCTTGGTTATTTTTCAGGGTACACCTAAACATCAGCTGAGGTTCTTTTGGCGATTTCCTGATCTTAACTAGTTGAGCCTGCTCACTTGGAGGCTATAGTTCAGGAAATCTAGAATTATTTTGAGTTTAATGATAGAGATGATATTAAGCACTTATTGCTGTGGGAGACCCTAAAGGCGGGGATGCATTGTAAGATTATTTCTTTACATGCTCATTGTTCTAAATCTATCAAACACAGGGGGCAGGATATTAGAAATCTCTGCTGCATTGGCCTTACTTACCAACTAGAGTTGCCATCGAGGCCCATTCAGATTTAACTTGCCATAATCAGGACATAGAATGTAGAAGCCCTGCCCAGCACTGGCCCTAACTTCCCAACTACTGCATTTTCTGCTTAAGCACTGCTACATTTTGATTCTATCCCTTTTCTGTATAAGGATCCTTCGTATTTATTCCAAGTTGACCTCCCTGCAATGTTATGGACAGGGTATGGGTGGGGCTAAGGTAGGTCTTGAACATAGACTGGCTGAAAGGCCCAAAAGTGGGCACAGTCATCTGTCTGAAATAAATTAGTTTTGATGGAAATGATGCAACTTATGCTATTTAGATTCCTTTATCACTAATAATAAAACCCTAGAGCGCGCATGCGCTCTTGAAAATTCATGATTCCTGGCGCCGTGAGGTGTGCTTCTGTGGCAGTATTCTATTTCACACCTCACGGCGCTTGCAGGGGCTGGAGGCGCGTGTGCGGAGGCTGAAGGCGTGCGACTGTACTCTCTCCAAACCTCCCGGCTCCAGCGGCGTAGGCAGCACCAGTGGTGGACAGCAGCCCCGCTCCGGCCGTTGACCCTCCACAAAACTCCCAGCTCCAGCAGCGTAGGCAGCACTATAAACGCACTGCTTCGCGCCCTACTACCGATTTCCTCTGCCGCGTCTCTGATGACATCATCGGAGACAGACGCGGCAGAGGAAATCGGCAGTAGAAGGCCGTGAAGCAGCGTGTTTAAAGTGCTGCCTACGCGGCTGGAGCCCGGAGGTTTGTCAGTGGTGGGAGGGTCAGGAGCAGGCCAGATCGAGCAGGACAACGGCAGTAAAAGAAGGGGAAGGGGCTGAACGGAGCAGGGAAGGGTAAGGGAAGAGAAGGTAAGAGAAGGGAAAGGGGGGTGGGGGAAAATGCTGCTACTGCTTCTGCACAGGAAAGGGGGGGATAGGAGAGAAATGCTGTTGCTGCTGCATAGGGAAGTGGGATGGAAATGCTGCTGCACAGGGAAATGGGGAAAAATGACAGACAGACAGCGGAAGGGAGGGAGGGAGACAGAAAGAAAGAAAGACACACAGTGGCAGAGAGAGGGACAGAAAGAGAAAGGGGGCCAGAGAGAGAGAATCAGCGGGAGAGGGAAAGGGGGCTGCTTTGGGGGGAGGGGTGTGCTTGGGGCAAACAGCTTTGCTCTGGGGGGGAAGACAGAAGGGGCCATGGAGAGACAGGGAGAGGGAAAGGGGGCTGCTTTGGGGGGAGGGGTGTTCTGGGGGGAGACAGAAAGGGGCCATGGAGAGCTAGGGAGAGGGAAAGGGCTGCTTTGGGGGGAGGTGTGCTGTGGACAGACAGCTTTGCTCTGGGGGGGAAGACAGAAGAGGGCCATGGAGAGACATTTGGGGGGGAGGTGTTTGCTGGGGGCAGACAGCTTTGCTCGGGGGGGGAGGGGGAGACAGAAGGATACATACAGCGGCCAAGGAGAGAGAGATAAAGAAAGACAGACACATCTATTCTAGCACCTGTTAATGTAACGGGCTTAAAGACTAGTGTTTTTATAAAATAATATACTGTTAATGTTAAGTGCTTACTTGCCCTCTTAAACTGGGCACCCTGTTAGAAATTGCCTTCTAAGGGCCTAGGTTTGCTTGCCTTAGCTTCACTCTGTACAGGTTATTAGCTCAACTTTATCTGCTATGGCAGATTTAGGTTATTTGTCTCATCACCCAACAGACAGTTTTACATTATTTTAGAACTGATACTGTCTCTCCTGAACCACTTTGATGTTGGACTGCCTGCTGACGAGAAAACAAAAACTTGAGAAATATGTGCATAGAGTACCAGCTCAAGATTTCAAAGCTAGCTCTGCACAGTGCAGCCCAGTCCTTTAAACTGACCCTTATTTGTTTTACTTTAGACTGAGAAACTAACAAGAAGAGAGGTAGAAGCCAAGCTCTGCAATCTACCACTTTCCTCAAACAATGTAAGTTTCATTTCATTATGATTGCTTAATTATATAACAACATAACTATGCCTATAATTATAATGTTACAGAATTATTGCATTTCATATTGTGAGCCCATAAGGGAGAAAGAGTACTGTATATACTCAAATATAAACTAAGATTTTGGGGCCAAAAAAATGGCCTAAACGGGGGTCTTGGATTATATTAGAGTTATCCCCAGATGTGCACCTCTACCTCACTCCCATCCACCAGAGTTGTGAATGAAACAGTACATACTAGCATGTATAATAACTTCAGGTGTTGTGACCAGTCCTGTTAGAGCAGCAAGCAGGTTCCTGGAGTAGCCTAGTGGTGGGTACAGTGGACTATGGAGTTGGGGACCTAGGCCCTTATCCTATTCTAACTAGTACACCTTAAGGCATTGTCGCTGCGTCTAAAGCAATAAACTTCAAATCCAATATTCTAGGATGTTTCTAAGCCAATGAGTTACTTCTGGTGCATCCACCTTATTCAAGTTTATATTGCTTAAATGTTCTGCTATTCAAATTTTTATTTTTTTTGTTGGATTTGACTTATATAAAATAAATCACAAGAATATTTGATGCAGTATATAACCTGAGCTATATCAAATAAAATAACCGTTGAGTAGATGAACAAAGCATATAATCTGTTTCAGCCACATAAGCACAATACAGTAGATGCAGAGACCACATTTTTTTATGCCTTTCAATTGAATTGGAGAAGCGGCATGATCTGATAAGTATGATTGTGTCAACAAGTTCCCCAGGTTTCTTCCATGTTTGATATGCAAATTGGGAGGGATAGATTCATGAAATACTGTGACCAGCCAGATATTCTACCTGTTCAGGTCCCTGTTAGGACAGAGGAGAAAGGAAAAGAAAAGAAATCCTGGAGAGGAATTGGGAAGGGACAGGTAGTTCCTGAACATAATAATAACACTGTCCACCGGGGGAGCCCAAGAGGCCCTTGGAACACTGCCAGGGCTGACAAAGCAGGGCGTTTCCCCAAGGTACTTAAACCTGTGTGTAAGAACAGAGAGGGAAGCCAGCTAGGGAGGAGGTTTAAACCTTTCCTCCCTAAAGAGTCCTCTCAGCCAAGCAGGAGCAATGGCCCCGTTCCAATGGAGGTGCTAGAGGAAGGTCAGGTTGAAGATCCTGTGTTCCCTGGAGAGTTACCTATGGAATTGGAGGAAGGTTGGTCAGAATTTGCTCCTCAAGACACTGAAGCAATGCAGGTGGACTTTGCCTCCATTTCTAAACAGTGAGTGTGATTTTTGGATGCTGGACTGTTTAGAGAATGTTTTTTCTTTTTGTGCTTGCTATTTTGTTTGCAAGTTTGGGGAGTGATTAATGGGGAGGGGTTTTGCTGTTATCCTGGGTGGGAATTGTGAGAGTCAAACTATTGACTGTCTGTGTGCAAAACCTATCACTCCCTGGTTTTTCCTGGCAATATATGGAACTAGCCAGAGGCTTGTAGAAACTGTGGCACTTCTGGGAGGTGAAGATAAATGCCTAAGACTGGATTGTTGTTTTGTTTTTTTTGTTGTTTGATTTTGAAAATTGCCTGCTTTAGTAGCAGGCTGGGTTTGGATTGAGTTGGACTACAAACCCTGGACACAGCTGAAGTGTCCTCAGTTCTGAAGACCAGGCAAAGACTGTTTAGTATACTGGCTTTGTCCTATTTGAATTGTTTCTCTTTGGGAGAGGAAGCTGTTTGAACATTCGGACCAATGTAGCAAACGTTTGAAGAAAACTACTTACCTGAATTCAGGAATAATAAATATGTTTATGTTTTTTTTGAAGAAATAGATGATAATGACTTTGTGTTGTTTTTGATTCCATCTTGGAATCCGGTCCTGCAGGGTGGCTCCAGTCCGGGCCACACGTCTGGATGCTATTGGTGAGAGGTGCCATTGTGATAGATATACAGGACTGTTCTGCATTACAGTGGGCCACAATACCTAATTTATCTGTAATACAGGTATCCTTTTTCTAAGGCGCGCTAACCGTTTTAGCACACGCTAAATATTACACATACTAAATGCTAACACGTCCATTATATCCTATGGACGCGTTAGTGTTTAGCTCACGCTAATATTTAGTGCACGCAAAAACGGCTAGCACGCTTTAGTAAAAGGACCGCAATATTATATGTGAGATTTGTAAAATGCCAGATTTGAAAAAGAAACCACAGAGCACGTATTAATGCATCCTGGGCATTAGAGGTACGAGAGGCATTCAATAATTTACCTCAGTAGGACAGAAAAGAGTTTTCAAAAAATTGTTGTTTTATTTTTCAATATAGTCCCCTGATAGCTCCATACAATTCATACACTTTTCCTGCAATGACTTTAACCCCTTTGAAAATAATTCTTCTGTTTGACCTTCAAATCGGGACGTCTCGTCTTTATCGCTTGGCAACTGCTGTCCACGGTGAGATTTCTTCAAAATTCAGAACAGGAATTAATCCAAGGGAGCCAGGTCAGGATTGTAGGGTAAATGATTCAGTTGCTGAAATCCACATTCTCAGATGACAGCCTGTGATGGTCGTGACATGTGCGCCGTCGCATTGTCATGAAGAATCAGCAAACATGCTGTGAGTTATCCTTGTCTTTTCTCTTTGATTGACTCCCGCAAAGCGATCATTGTGTTGGTATAACTCTTCCTGGTTATGGTTGTCTTGTGTGGCATGAACTTCAGAAGCAAAAGTTTTTCACCAACCCAGAAGATAGTTGCTATGACTCTGCCTGCAGATTTTTTTGTCTTTAACATTTTTGGGGTAGAAGATGACTTGTGCTTCCATTGCATTAACTCCATTTTGGACTCAGGATCTCTGTGATAGACCCAAGTCTCATCTCCAGTCACCAAACAATTAAAACAAAATTCACTTGGTCTTTACAGAGCATCTCCAAGTTCTCCTGATAGCACTGGAGCCTTGTGGCCTGAATTGGCGTCAGCATTCTTGGAATCCATCTTGCATTAACCTTAGACATTCCCAACTTTTCATGAATTATTTTCCAAACTGTACCTGCCATGATGCCCATTTCTTCAGCTAGCTATTTGGGAAACCTTAATTTGACAAAATTAAATCCTCGACTTTCTTGCATATTTCTGTGGAAGTTACTTCCAGCCATCCAGTATGAGGGTCATCTTCAGTGGACTCTCTATCCCACTTAAAGTGCTTGCTCCATAACTTTGTAAGATGATGGGGCAGACTCACCATAAACTGCAGTCATGCGTTCATGGATCTCCTTTGGATTTTTCCCTTCTTTTGTGAGAAATTTTATCACTGAACAGTGATACAAATCTAGCAGTTTCTTTCTTGATTCACATGAGGACTCTTCTGACATCCTGTCTCTTAGAATATTAGACTCGCACTGAGCCGCAACTGTGTATGAGTAACCTTGAGACATGTCACACCATGTACAGAGTTGTTTCTATGCGCTTGCTACTTTCATACTCAGAATAATTATTGAATGCCCTTTGTACATGGTTTCTATAATAAAAACCTATGAGGAATGAGGGCCTGCTTATAGGCTTTTAAAAGAAACCTTTTAGGCTATTTATGCAGCAAGAATCATTGATGCTTAACCCGGTGTCTGAAATTTAACATTTTCAATGGAGGTACATAGCATCAGAGATGTAAAAATTGACTGAGCAGGATATATTCATGTAAATTTCTTGGATGGAAGCTTTTGTAATGGAAGGGGGATGTTGCAACTCTTTTCTTTACTCTCAATAGATGTAAATTGTGTATGAGGGTCATAGCCATTAATCCAGGTAAAAAAAAATATATCTGATTGATTCTTCTCCTCAATCCAGATTAGTAAAGTGCTTCTATACAAAATGGTTTTGATTATATACTGCTCTTCACAACATGTCTAATTTGAAGTGTATTACTCATATTTTATTTTCCATAAGCCACCTCCCCATCCACTTCAAGTTAACAAACAATATCCAGTCAGATTATCCCTAATAGTTGGTTACATTATAACACCCAACCTGACAGTTCAGAGCTCCTCCTCCCCCCTCAAAAAAGGTTACAATATAATACCATGTCTGACCTGACTGGCCCAGACCTCCCTTATAGTACAACTAGATATCAGTTAAATATATATAGTGAAATTAGTTGGATCTGTGCTGGGGCTGGCCAAAGTGAAAGGCATTGATTGATCTACTAGCAAATTGGGGCTAGGGGAGCAGGCGGAGACAACATCAGATCAGGGCACAAGAAGGAAGAGAAGAAGGCAGAAAATGACATGGTGGTTGTTACCCGGCAAACAGTAACAAAAAAAAGGTCACCGCAAGTACGGGGACAAAGCCATTCACTGCCCCGTGGAGTGGTGAATGGTCTCGTCTCCGCAGTTAAAGGAGTGAGCACGTGCAGTGAACGAGCGTGCAGTCCGGCAGCCCCCTCTCTCCAGCCGGCTGGCCGGCCATGCATCTCCCTCCCTCCCTTTCCCTTGCCTTCTCTTTGTGGCGATTTCTATA
The DNA here is from genome assembly GCF_902459505.1 of Geotrypetes seraphini. Lineage (NCBI taxonomy): Eukaryota > Metazoa > Chordata > Amphibia > Gymnophiona > Dermophiidae > Geotrypetes > Geotrypetes seraphini. The sequence goes on along the minus strand of NC_047090.1, from coordinate 68,865,016 downwards.
AGGCTATGCGTTGTATTGCAGCCGGAGCCTTGAAGTTGTGTCGCGTGTGGCTGTTGGAAAGTCTCCGACACAACTTCCTGTTTCCGGTTGCATCGGAGGAGACTTTTCCAGCAGCCACACGCAACGCGACTTCAAGGCTCCGGCTGCAATACAAGGCATAGCCTTATAGAAATCACCAAAAAGAGAAGGTAAGGGGAAGAGAGGGAGGGAGATACACGGCTGGCCAGTGGGAGGGAGCTGCTGGACTGTAAGAAGGGTGCTGGGGGTGGGGGAATGGAGAGGAGAAGATGCTGAAGCAGCCTGAAGGGAACTGGGGAAGAAAGAGGGGAGAAAACACTGGGAAATGGGGAAGAGAGAATGGGGAGAAGACGCTGTAAGGGAAAAAGACAGCGATGCCAGACTATGGGGGAGCAGAGGGAAGAAGATGGGTGCCAGACCAATTTGGGGGGGGTGAAGGGATAGGCACAGTAACACAGAAAATGGAAGGCGCAGAGAGAAGATAGACAGTGGATGGAAGGAATTGAATGAGAAGATGATGGAAGCAGAAACCAGACACCAAAGGAAGAAAAAAAAAATTTCTATTTATTTATTTATTTTGCTTTAGGATAAAGTAGTATATTAATTGTGTTTAAAAAAAATTATAAACAAAGCTCTGCCAGCTGAACATCTCTTTCTCTAGTTCAGCAGCCAGAACTTTTTTTTTTTTTTTAATTCTTTATTCAGTTTTAACTCTTGCAACAAGTGTACAATATTAAATCAGATAATTCGTACAAATCACTTGACATTCTAACAATTATTGTCAAATGCATATAAAAAAGACCCCTCCCCCACCCATCCCATTCATCAGCCAGAACTTTGATTTATAAAGAAGGAATAAGCTAAATATTGCCGTACTGAGACTTGTATGGATGCTATGGTGATGGGGCGGGGACAGTGGTCACGGGGACGAGGCGGTGAAAGTGACGGTGGTCGCGGGTATGGGGACAAATTTTTTCCCTGTGTCATTCTCTAGAACCAGGCCAATCGGGTTTTCAGGCTAGCCCTAATGAATATGAATGAGAGAGTTTTGCATATAATGGAAGTGACAAGCATGCAAATCTGCTCAATGCATATTCATTAGGGTTAGCCTGAAAACCCAATTGGCCTGGTGGTCCTCCAGGACAGGATTGGGAATCACTGCTCTAGAAGAAGGGAATACAGTTGAAATCAAGGCAGATTGGTACCTGGTAAGAAAGAGGAACAAGGCCCAGAAGGGAGGGACAAGCAGGCGACTACAGCATTTGATCGAGACTTGATTTTTTTCTAAAGATATTTTTAGAAGAGAAATATAATAAAATACTCAAGTTCAGGCTGGTTACAGGGTAAAACATCTCAGGTGGTCCAGGCCATCTGGTTACAATGTAATTTCTATCTGACAGTTTCTCTCCCCTTGATACAGTATAACTCCTGCCTCTCCTGGGACCTGAGAGGTGCATGCACAAATTTTCTGTACATATTTCTGGCCACACAATACAGGAACACAGCACATTTAAATTAACAATAATGAGGCTGTTAGTTGATTTCCCGCAATGCAGAGTACACTGAAGATTTTTAGGCAGGCATAATGCAAGAAATTGAATTTCCAAGTCAGAGAAGGCTTGAAAATTTAGCATCTTCAAAGATTTACTGCAATTTTTTCTTTGCGAGTATAACACTGCCTGTGACCTTTAAAAGGGGAGCTGAGTTTTCAGCGCACAATTTTGAACAGGAAAAAAAAATCAAATTCATGTTTTTTGTGCACATAACGCATACGATAAAATGTTCAAAAAAGATCAACCATTTGTGTGCAGGTTTTGTGGCCTGAGGTAGACTATAGTGGTAGAAATAAAAATAGAATTGATTTCAGCAGGCAGATACCCAGATTTGCTTTTTTTGCTGGTTATACATGTGATGGGAATCCCTGAAACAGGAAAATTTGCAGAAGGTGAAGAAAGCCAAGATAGTGGGAGAGAGCATGCAATCAGTTAAATCGAGGAGCTCCAGACATCATAACAGATTGCCCAGACAGTATATGTTTCCCTGATATCTCCTTCAGTGTTGATGGAAATACGTCAGAATCGGAGATAATTTGGGGTATTAGAGTTGGAGTTGTGTGTACCAGAAACTGAGGAGTCAGAGTTGAAGGATTTATCTACCAACTCCATAGCCCTGTGGGTTGGGCACAAGAGTAATTTTTTTTTTTTTCCTGTACAAAGTAATAAAATGTGACATCTATCCAGCAGCAGTTTAAGAGAGTGCACTGGAATTAGCAGTTACAGGGTATCTTGCATTTTCTTGGCAATGGATCATTCCATAATACAGCTTAAGTCAGTGTATCGCAAACTTTTTCTGCCATGGCACACTAAACTCAGGACTATATCTACAGGGCCTCTGAGCATGCGTGGATGTTGACCAGTGACATTACACGTGTGTGCGTGATGTCATCACGTTGGTGTCCATGCATGCTCAGAGGCCTTCCAGACTCAGTCCTGAGCTCAGGAGCCTTCCCAAACCCGGACAAACTGTCTGGTTTTGGAAATCTTTCCATCACATGGGGAGGGGGGGGGTGCAGAGAGGAGGAGAGGTGCTGGTACCTGTGTCGGCAGTGACAGGCTTCTATCTCGCCGCAGCACATAGTTTGTGATTTACTGGCTTAAGTAGTAGTAGCTTAAGTAACATGCAGAGCAGACTGTCTTTTTCTAGGCACTTTAACCAAGTATTACAAGTCTGACAAAAAGCTAGATTCACTAACCAAACCGATTGTATACCAATCTTGTGCTGGTCCTTGCAGGTCATTTAGAATTAAGTCCAGAATTGCATTTCCTCTAGTATTTTCCTTGACAAATTGTTCCAGAAAGCAATCGCCTACAGCATCTAAGAACTTGGTCTCTCTAATGTAGCCAGAGGTGCCTAGGTTCCAGTCTATTCCCAAATAGTTGAAGTCACCCATGATAACTGTGTTTCCTCCCTTGCAGTTGCGTTTAATCTCGTCTGTCATTTCTCTATCAATTTCTTCGGACTGCCCTGGGGGGTCGGTAGTAGATGCCGATCTTCGTTTCCAGGCCATTTGTTCATGGAATTTTGACCCATAGAGACTCTAACTTTTCCGTCAGTTGTGGCGTGTTCTCTCCAGCAGATTCAATTTCCTCTTTTATGTATATGGCAAGGCCCCCACCTTTTTGAGCCACTCTGTCTCTGCAGTATAGTTTGTATCCCGGTAGCACAGTGTCCCAGACGTTTTCCTCAGTCCACCATGTTTCCGTGATGCCTATGATGTCAATGTTATCTTTTTGTGCCATGGCTTCTAATTCACCAATCTTATTTCTAAGGCTCCTTGCGTTCATGTACATACACTTGAGTTTGCGGCTTGTTCCTTTCTTGCATTTCCTTCCCTCTTGTGTCCTTTACGATCCTGTAATCCTGTGCCTGTAATCCGGTGAGTCTTTCCCTCTATCTTCTTACACGGTATCCACTGGGTATACCGGTTCCCGAACCATCGACTCTCTCTCTCTGTTGACTGTCGGCTTTCCCTTTCTTCCTAGTTTAAAAACATGTCCACTTCTCTCTTGATGTTGCTTGCAAGTAGCCTCGTTCCGTCTCTGCTGAGGTAGAGGCCATGGATGGCTGTCTAGCGTTCCGTGCGGTGGGTGGGGGGGGCATATCAATAATCGTCCCCATTTGCATGTAGGCCTTTAGTGTCAGCCTGCATACAATCAGGCACGGATCGGACACAGAATCGGGGGTTAGTGAATCTAGCCCAAAGTGTGCCTAGTAGTACAGTTTCCAGAGCACCAGGTACAATGGGCAGGGGTTAAAATGGGTTACTGGTAATACAAACATGAGTGCAGTAGATTGCAAAAAAATAGGAGATAACAGAAATTCACAACACAAACTGCAGTAAATGATTTATTCCAATACTGTCTCCTAAAATACATTGAGACCCAAATTCAATATATGGCATCCTAAGTTAAGCACGCAAATCAGTGCGAACAGTTGATTTGTGCATGCAATTGTTTAACAAGCCAATCTCTCCTGATAATTGGTAATTAACACCTAATAGTTGAAAATAATTGGCACTAATTAGAAGTTACACGCACATCTTTGTGCACGTCACTTCTAGTGCATGAATCTCAAAAGCGGGTATAGCCAGGGGAGGAGAATGGATGGATCATGAGTGTTCTAGAAATTAGACGCATTGTTATAGATACACCCGATCCAAGCACAACTTAGGTACAGGTATTTATGCCTGGTTTTCCTTGACATAAGCGGGTACATCTAAATGTTATGTCGCATACAGCTGCTAAGCGTGATTCTATATATAGTGAGTGCTTTCATAGAATTGTGCTAAGTGCCATTCTGATTGGGGCTGATTTTTTTTGGCACCATATATAGAATTTGGCCTTGTAAGATAGCCCAGCTGATGAGATTTCAGATCCCCAAAAAAGTTTGTAGTAAAATGGGGACCCCTTATTAGGATATGGATATATGATTAGAACTTAAACTCTGATAACCAGTATTATACATGGGAGTGTACTTATGTGGTATGCTTTTTTATTGTGTTAATGAGATACTTCTTTGTTTCTGTTTAAATTCTCAGCTGGCTCGTCTGTATCGACTCTTGGAGCAGAAAGGAGATATTCAGGATCTCAGCCCAATGTTAAACTCACTTATCAGGCAGAAAATTGGTGTCTCCCAGCTGATAAAACATGGCATGAAGGAGCTGGAGGAAATTCTGAGCCTTTTAAAGAGAATGGGTGTGAAACTGCAGGTTTGTAAAGTTTACCTTCCAAATGCTAGAAGCTTGCCATGCTCTTATGCTGTTATGTTTATTTAACCATAACAGCATAACTTTGTCCAGTATTACTTCTGAACATGTATTACTGAGAGTGTGGAGGTGCATTTTCGATATGACATCTAAGGACTTTGTACCTTTTGAGAAAAATGTCCAAAAATCAAGTGGAGAAAATGTCCATTTTCAAACCCACAAAATATCTTTTTTTTCTGAAAACGGCCCAGCTAGATATCTTGTCCAGCTACATGTCTCTTTTTTTGCCATTATTGAAAAGAAAAAAAATCCAAATAAAAAGGTCCAAAACAATCCATTTGCATGTAGGAGGGGCCAGCATTTTTAATGGACTAACCACATAGACATGCCAGCAGAGCAGTGGGGCACCCTAGGGGGAAGTGCTGTGAACTTCACATTAAGGGTGCTAGATACACATCTCGCCATAACCCCCATACATTATATGGTGAGCCCTCCCAAACCCCCTCAAAACCTAGTGTACATACCTCTGTACCACCCCAATAACCCTTATGTCTGCAGGTGTCACACATATTTATTCATTTATTTATTTAATTTTTAGCTTGTCCATCCCAAAGGAGCTCAGAATAGGTTACAAATCAGATAAGCATTTTCCCTATCTGTCCCGGTGGGCTCACAATCTATCTAATGTACCTGGGGCAGTGGAAGATTAAGTGACTTGTCCTGGGTCACAAGGAGCAGTGTGGAGTTTGAACTTACAACCTTAGGGTGCTGAGGCTGTAGCTCTAACCATTATGCCATGCTCTGCTCACAGTGGGTTTTTGGTGGGCTCACACATTCTGCTAGTGTACTAGTTAGGGTGGCCTGGGTCCCCTTCTCTGTAATCCATTGCACTGCCCACCAAGCTACTTCAGAGACCTGGTTGCAGCTCTATTAGGACTATCTGCACCTGTCATAGAGACAGGTATATACTGTTTTATGCAGATATTTGGAGGTGGGAGGGGGGTCAGTGACCACTGGGGGAGTTGGGGGGATATTTTAATCCGTCCAGTGGTCATTTGGTCAGTTTAGGGTACCTTTTTGGGCCTTAATTGTTTTAAAAACCGGTCTAGCCCAAAACATCCAAATTGTGCCCTGAACATTTTGTAAAATGTTTGATTATCACTGTAGAACGTCCAAGTGCTAATCCTGCCCAAAACACGCCTCTAACACTGGAGACAAAACGATCACAAAGATGTCAAAAAGTCTTTTTTGAAAATGAGCCCCTTAGTGTACAAATATCAAGTTAAAACCAAAATCCTGCATCTTCTGAATATGTAAATTAATGAATAGCAGATATATTAGAGTCCACCAAATTGGCATTTACAAAAAATGCATTTTAGAACAGGGCTTAGCTATGACGGCAGTTATCAAATTGTCTCCACTCCAACTGACAGAAGATTTTACATCAAACCCTCAGAAACTGTTGTTGATAAAAACTTACGGTACATAAAGGCAGTGGCGTACCTAGGGTATGTGGCACCCGGGGCCCATCATTTTTTGACACCCCCCCCCCCCCCATGTAAAAATTTTTTTTTTTTTTTTTTGCAATAACCATGAAATGGAATAAATGGTCAGAATAGAAACAGGCAGTGAAAATTTTCTTTTATTGAACCTCATTTATGTAACCATTATTCCAAACATAACATAACATAAATTATGTCTGAATTGTCATGACATCAGAAGTACATATGGAGTAGTTGCAGGTGATGCTTGGGACAGTTCTGATTATGTTAGTTTGGTTTTATGTGTTTTTTGAATAGAAGGGTTTTTATTTCTTTTTTTAAGGTTTTGTAGTTTGTGGTCGAGGTCAATAGGTTGTAGAGTTGGGGGTCAAGTGTTGCAGCTCGAATGGCTAGGAGGTTGTCGAACAGTTTTTTTCTTTTGACGTTTTTGGTTGGAGGGTGTGTGAATGGTGCGTGAGTTCTCCTATGTCTGTTTGAAGTGGATTGAATTATTTAGCTGAAGAAATTAGTTACCCCCCCATTCCACACACATTAATTCTCTTCCATTTTTGTTCCCATTATAAAAAAACACTGATAAGTTCCCAGGAAAAAAATACATTAAAATAAGAAGTGAAAACAAAGGCCCCTACAGATGAGAACATAACATAAGAATAGCCTAACTGGGTCACACCAATGGTCCATCATGCCCAGTAGCCCATTCTCATGGTAGCCAATAGTGCTGCCCGATTCAGAGAAAAATATTTCATTCGATTCGATTCACCCTGTTGAATCGATTTTTCGATTAGATTCACTGTTAATGACACTGCTTTTTAAGTTTAAACAAAGTATAACAATAAATTTCACAACAACAATAAATTTCACAAAGTACTTAAAAAAAAAAAATCACATTTTTCCATTAAAGCAGTTCTGGAGACATTTGCTTGAACAGTCTTTTTTCCCAGTCCATAAGCAAGCAATATGAAAAAGATTTCCTTAATTATCTACTCAAACATTTTTGCTATTTACTTTCATTGTACCTAGACTACCTCTTCCTCTCAACACACTGACATGCTACCACCACCACCAACACTAGGAACACCTCACCGAGTATGCCAGCAATGCTTATAAACTTTATAAAACACATTATTATATTTTCTTATAAAGCATATATTTTAACTGAACTCAGCCTTGCCATTCACAAAAATAGAAAAGTTCCCATTTCAAGCTGTCTCATGTACACTTTTCAAATCTAACATATTGTAATCACAAAACAGAAAATAAAATTATTTTTTTCTACCTTTTGTTCTCTGATCAATATTCAAATCTTGTTGGTCCCAGGCTCTTGTTGTCTTGCTTGCCAGGGTCTCCTTTCTCCGTGCTAACCATCCGTCTGCCATCTCTGTTCTCCCCTTCCGTTTCCCTTCCCTCTCCCGGAGATCTGGCATCTTTCCTTTTTTTTGTCTCCATCCACAGATTCACCTTTTCTCAACTCCCCACCACCCCAGGATCCACCATCTCTCCCTTTCTGTTCCCAACTATCCTCCTATCCAGTATCTCTATCCCCCCTCCACACCATCTCCTGTTTCCAAGTTCTCTCCCTTTCTGTTCTTTCCCTCCCTAAATCCCATTATGCACCATCTCTCTCCCACTCCTCTGTTTTTAGACCCATTATTTCTAACCCCCAAAGTCTGGCATATGCACGTATCTTTGAACCCCCCCTTCCCTCTCTCCCTCTGTGTACTTTTACACCAGGACCCCCCTCCCCCGAAGGTCTGTCCCCCCTCCGAAGGGCTACACCCCACCCCTGAAGACCTGCACCCCCCCGAAGGACTTTACCTCCCACCCGAAGGTCTGTCCCCCTCTGAAGGCCTAAACCCCACCCCTGAAGGCCTGCACCCTCCCCGAAGGATTGTACCCCCCACCCGAAGGTCTGTCCCCCCCTGAAGGCCTGCACCCACCCCGAAGGCCTGCACCCACCCCGAATGCCTGCACCCACCCCGAAGGCCTGCACCCACCCCGAAGGCCTGCACCCCCGAAGGCCTGTCCCCCCCCTTGAAGGCCTGACCCCCCCTTGAAGGCCTGCCTGCTTGCCCCCCCTTGAAGGCCTATCCCCCCTTAAAGGTCTGCCTGTCCCACCCCCTTGTAGGCCTGTCCCCCCTTAAAGGTCTGCCTGTCCCACCCCCTTGTAGGCCTGTCCCCCCTTAAAGGTCTGCCTGTCCCACCCCCTTGTAGGCCTGTCCCCCCCTTGAAGGCCTGATCCCCCCTTGAAGGCCTGCCTGCTTGTCCCCCCTTGAAGGCCTGTCCCCCCCCTTGAAGGTTGGCACCCCCCCAAAGGCCTGCACCCCCTTGAAGGCCTGTCCCACCCCCTTGTAGGCCTGTCCCCCCCTTGAAGGCCTGCCTGCTTGTCCCCCCTTGAAGGCCTGTCCCCCCCCCTTGAAGGCCTGCACCCCCCCTTGAAGGTTGGCACCCCCCCAAAGGCCTGTCCCCCCTTGAAGGCCTGTCCCCCCCCTTGTAGGCCTGCACCCCCTTGTAGGCCTGTCCCCCCCCTTGTAGGCCTGCACCCCCTTGTAGGCCTGTCCCCCCCTTGAAGGCCTGCCTGCTTGTCCCCCCTTGAAGGCCTGTCCCCCCCCCCCTTGAAGGCCTGCACCCCCCCTTGAAGGTTGGCACCCCCCCAAAGGCCTGTCCCCCCTTGAAGGCCTGTCCCCCCCCCTTGTCGGCCTGCACCCCCTTGTAGGCCTGTCCCCCCCCTTGTAGGCCTGTCCCCCCCCTTGAAGGCCTGCCTGCCTGTCCCCCCCTTGAAGGCCTGCACCCCCTTGAAGGTCTGCACCCCCCCCCCGAAGACCTGCACCCCCCCTTGAAGGCCTGCCTGCCTGCCTGTCACCCCCCTCCCCCTTGAAAGTCTGCCTGCCCGCCCGCCCGCCCCACCCTGAAGGCCTGATGCCCCGACCCACCCCGAAGGACCATTCGCCCCCCTGGCCTCCCCGCACTACCTATGAAGCAGCCGCAGCCGCAGCAGGATCGCGACGTCAGCTATCTTTGCGCTGCTTAGGAGCTGCTTCCTGCGCCGCGGTCCCGCCCCCTCCTCTGACGTCAGAGGAGGACGGGACCGTGGCGCAGGAAGCAGCGCCCAAGCAGCTGAGGGATTGCTGACGTCGCGATCCTGCTGCGGGCTGCTTCATAGGTGTGCTGGAAGGTCAGTGGGGCGAGCGGTCCTTCGGGCGTGGGGGGGGGACTGAGCGGCAAGGCCGGGAACACCCCCTCAGGGCTGGTACCCGGGGCGGCCCGCCCCCCCGCCCCCCCTAGGTACGCCACTGCATAAAGGAACTGGCTATATGATCCTCATTGGTACTGATTTTTTTTATCAATATTCAATTGTTACTCTTTCGAGATTCATAAACATATAGATTAGTACTTATCTTCATTTGATAATTTAAAGAAACTTGGCTTGGCAAGAAAAAAACCTAACAAAAATTCATGTTTCACCATAGAATGGCTGTATTAAGGAAATTTCTCCCGCTAATGCCATTCTTGCACTGTTGCCTAAAAACTATCAAATATTGAAAATCTTATTAAATATTTTAGTTTTTATCATTATAGAAACAATTATCATCACACTAATGTCTAATATACCAATAGTACAAGACTCAAATCAGCCAAAGATGATGACTGTATTCTGTAAGTTTTTAAAGCTGATCATTTGATCCTGGTCAGATGGATCACAGAATCCTGGTCAGATTAACATCAGCCATTCAACCTCCAAATTCAGATTCTGCAGCATAACAGTCCTCAAATAATAAATCCAGTAATCTTCTGTGAGTGGGGACAGTTTGGTGAATATTTATATTAGAGCTGAACAATTAATGTATTAACACATTAATATGTTAACTGTTTATTGACCTTAAAAAAATTAACAGGATTAACGCAGTCTGGCCCACCTTCCTTTCAGTCGTGACATTCTTCATCTGACTGATATCACTTCTGGTGTACTCTACCAGAAGTGAAGTCAGGCAGAAGACAATGTTGGGGGAAGATTAGCTTACAGTCATAGAGCTGCCTCTGCCATTGCTGCTGCTGTCACTGTACCCACTCTGGAGGGCTGTCTTGCTGCCACTGCCCCCCTCAGAGAGCCACCCATGCTGCCGCCCTCCCATAAGATCTCCCTTGCTGCTGCCTGACCAAAGCCTCCACCTATGGCCCCTGCTGTGGTCCACTGTATCCCTCCCTCACACCCACCTTTCATAGCCTGTTGGTAGTGCTAGCAATTAAAGCAGAGCACTGCCAGCAGGCTAACCAGTTTCAGTCTCTCGCAGTCTCTTCAATTCCTGCTGCATCAAACAGGAAGTTACATCAGCTGTTCCGGTGTAGTAGGGACTGGGAGAGACTGGAGCCGGCTAGTCTGCCAACAGTGCTGTGCTTTAATCGCTAGCACCGATGGCAGGCAATGGAAGGTTAGAGTGAGGGAGGTAAGGAGAAGAGAGAGACCCAACCACAGGGGGAGAGGAAGAAAGGTCTTTTTTTTTTTTTTTAATTCTTTATTCATTTTCATATTTTACATGAAGTGTACAAAATATTGAATTACAACTAATGAATACACAATATCACTTTTATATCTATTACATAATATTCTAAACATATTTTTATCCCCTCCCCCACCCCCCACCCTTCAAGTACTTTCCAATCACCTTATACATATTTTATACCATATTATAACATGTTATGTAAAATTTTTTCATTACCCCTCCTCCATGTGTGCCATAAAGAAGACAACTAAAAGAAGAAAAGAAGAAGAGAAATCCTACTATTCATTCACTACAATATTTTGTCAATGGCCCCCATATTTTTATAAATTTAGGATATGTCCCTCTTTGTATTGCTATTGCTCTTTCCATTTTGAATATATGACAAATTGTATTCCACCAAAATGTATAATTAAGGTTACTATGATTCTTCCAGTTATTGGTTATATGCTGAATGGCAACCCCTGTCATGACTAATAAAAGCTTGTTATTTTCTGGTGAAATTTGACTTTTTTTTTCTCATCATCATTCCAAATAACACTGTATCATATGATATTGCTACATGATTTTCCATCAATTTATTAATTTGTGGCCAAATTGCATTCCAAAAACTTTTAATGTAGGGACAATGATACAGTAAATGATCCAATGTCCCAGGTTCCAGATTACAGTGCCAGCATTTATTGGACTTAGAACTATCTAATTTTTGCAAACGTGTAGGGGTCCAAAAAGCTCTATGTAATAAAAAGAACCAAGTTTGTCTCATAGATGCTGACACTGTACATCTCATTCTCCAAGACCAAATTAGTGGCCATTGAGATGCAGTAATTTGATGCTTAATCTCAATGCTCCAAATGTCTCTTAGACCATTTTTTGGTTTTTTATTCAAATATCCAGATATTAATTTATACCACAATGCGGCTTGATGCCCTAGGAAGTCTGCTTGGAAACATAAGAACTCTAAACTATATTGATTATTCAATGTTTTCCACTCAGGGAACCCAACCTGAATGGCCTGCTTCAATTGCAACCATTTAAAACTTTGTGTTTTACTAAGACCAAATCTATGTTGCAATTGTGAAAATTCCAGCAGTTTACTTTCTGAAATAACATCATTTAGAGACCGAATGCCTGCAATAATCCAGTTCTTCCAAAGGATTTGAGCTCCGCCAATTTTGATCTTGGAGTTTATCCATAAAGACTGATTAGTTGACTTGTTTATTGGGATAAGTGTTAATTTACTAATAAACCTCAACGTTTTCCAAGTATCCATTAGTATCTTATTTTCTCTGTATCTTCTAGGCATGTTGATACTTGGAAGATGAACTAAATTTAGGGGAAACATAAGGCGCCATTCCAAATACAACCAATCCGGTGCATTATCTATAAGTTCTGGGAGGATCCAATAAAATACCCTGACGTAAAATATAGGCTTGATGGTACCTATAAAAATTTGGAAAATTTACCCCTCCCTCCTTAATTGATTTTTGCAAAGTTACTAAAGCTATTCTAGGTATTTTACCAAGCCAAAGAAATTTCGTTAAAATGCTATTAAGCTTTTTATAAAAGGACCCCTGAAAATAAATAGGTATCATACTCATTTGGTAACAAACTACAGGCAACATCATCATTTTAATAGTTTGAACTCTCCCCCACCAAGAAATATGTAAAGGGTTCCATTGCTCACACAACTCCGTAACTCTTTTTAATACAAATTTTTCATTTTCTTTTACAGTATCTTCAATTGTATTTTTAACTTGAATACCAAGATATTTAAATCCTTCTTCCTTCCATATGAACGGAAAATCATCAAATAGTCCTTTTACACAATGAACATTTAAAGGTATAATTTCCGACTTACTCCAGTTAATTTTATAACCTGAAAATTTACCAAACATATCAATTAATTCTAATAGACAAGATAAGGTAGACTCTGGATTTCTCAAATAAAGTAAAATATCATCCGCATATGCCGAAATTTTATATTCCATATCAGAATATGGAATACCCTGTATCCCCCTTGCTTGCTGTATTGCTAACAATAAGGGTTCTAATACAACATCAAATAACAAAGGAGATAAAGGACAACCTTGTCTAACTCCCCTTTGCAATTTAAAACCTTCAGATAACCTATTATTAATATTTAATCTTGCAATCGGGAAGCTATACAATGTTTTTACCATTTGTATAAATCCAGAACCTATACCAAACCATTCTAAAGCTTGATACATAAAATTCCATTCTACCCTATCAAACGCTTTTTCTGCATCCAATGAAACTGTAAAAGCCGGTTCATCCATTTTTTTGGATAAATTTAACATATGAAACAATAATCTAGAGTTATTAGAGGAATGCCTTTTAGCAACAAAACCAGTCTGATGCGTGTCTATAATATGTGGGAGAGCTTTGGCTAATCTCAAAGCCAAAATTTTCGCCAAAAGTTTATTATCCACATTTATTAAAGATATAGGCCTGTAGTTCGAAACCAAAGTAGGATCTTTATTTGGCTTAGGCAAAACAATTACTACTGATTCAGCCATAGTACCTTTAATATCACCTTTTATAAGTTGTGTCTGATATAAATTTAGTAAATATGGGGAAAGGACATTTTGAAATGTTTTATAAAATTCTACTGTATAACCATCACCACCTGGAGCGGATCCAACTCTAAGAGATCTCAATGCTGTTTCTAATTCTTTTAATGATATAGGTTCATCTAAACTCCGTTTTATATGATCAGGAACCATAGGTCCATTAATTAAATCTAAAAAATTTGTACCATCTTTTTGCCTCTCCAAATAAGGCTCGGAAGAATACAGTCCTTATAAAATTTTAGAAATTGTTTTAAAATTATATCCGTTTGATTTGTTATTATACCATTATCATCTTTTATCCCATTAATATTAGTTCTTCTTTTTTTTGCTTTAAGATAATTCGCTAATAATCTTCCCGCCTTATTAGAATTTCCATAATACATTGTCTGCTTGGAAAACAAATCTCTTCTTATCATTTTTGAAGCTAATTCATTATATTTACCTTTTGCTTTCAAAAGAGCTTGCAATACCTCATGTTCCCATTTACTTACCAATTTAGTTTCTAATATTTTAATTTATTTTTCTAACTTTATATACTGCATTTTAATCTGTTTCCTAACAAAAGCCGAATAAGATATAATATGACCTCTCATGGTCGCTTTAAATGCGTCCCATACATTTTCAATAGATGTATCCTCCACTAAATTTATTTGGAAGAAATCATTAATTTGTGTTTTAAAATTTTCCAAAAATTTGTCATCCACAAGCAATGCATTATCAAATCTCCAAAGAGGTATTCTATTCTCTAATTGTTCTAATTGTAATTCTATCCATACTCCCGCATGATCCGAAATAATAATATGATCTATGGAAGCCTTAATCACTTGTTGCACCTTATGTGATGAAATAAAAATATAATCTATTCTTGAAAATGATTTATGAACCTGTGAACAAAATGAAAATTCCTGATCATTAAAATGAAGAATACGCCATATATCCTTCAAATCACATGATTGAGCCAAATTATCTAAACCTAAAGATTTTATACTTTTACCTGGTTTTTTATCCAACAATGGATCCATTACAGCATTAAAATCTCCAGCCACCACTAAATTAGAAGCAGCCAGTGGTAACAACATATTCTGCAACTTTTTAAAAAATTCTGATTGATTCGAATTAGGGGCATATATATTGAACAACGTCAGGGTATTATTTCCCATACTTATATCAATATGTAACCATCTTCCATGTGGATCTGAATTTACTACCTTAAAGTTGGCCATACACTTTTTATTTATAAGAACTGCTACCCCTGCTTTTTTACCTACTGCTGGAGCAAAAAAACATTCCTTCTCCCACCCACCCATTAGTTTCTGTGATTCCTTTATATTCAGATGAGTCTCCTGCAAACAATAAACATCCGCATTTTGCTTTTTTAAAAATGCTAATACCTTTTTCCTTTTGATTACATGATTCAGGCCATTAACATTAATAGAAAATATCTTAAAAGACATAATATATTTTAAACTTCTCATCATAATCTTCTTCCTTCCTTCTTTCATATTTAAGATCTAAAGAACTTCTCTCAATGACACACATTTTTATCCCTAAAATACCCACTCCCTTATTAATCTTTTCCTTAATCATTCTAGTAATACCTTTAAAGCCCATATTTTCCCCCCTCCCCCCCAATATAATGACTGCTTAAGGACACACATTGGAACAGCAACCCCAACTTCCCCCTCCCCCCCCAGGCAACCAATATTTATTAATAACCCCTTTATCATTTCATAAGACAATCTCACCAACCCTCCACAATGTATCTTAGTATATCTCTCTTCTAATCATAAAATCTTTTTTTTTAACCATTTTAAAATAATTACTTTCTCTATCTGTTATTTAACCTTTAATCACATAACCATATTTAACTCCTAACATTCCATTAATGCATCTTTATCTTCTCACCAATCTTTAAATTCATATTTTACTTCATACAATAAAATTCTATCATAAACATATATTTAATAAAGTATTATCATTTTTCCTATATCTCATACACTCTAATCCAACAACCCCTATCATCCTTTTAATACCTAAAAATAAATATCCATATCTTCATATACTTCTTTAAAAATTGTTTACAATTTTATAATTTTTATCTTCTATTTATATCTAAACATTTTTATTTCATTCTGAAAAATAATTTTTTCATTTTATAATTAATTTTTTTTATATATACATTTCCTTTTTTCCAATTAAAATCCAATCCTTTTAAAACTATAAAATTACAAAATCAAACTTTACATTTAATCTTTTAGTCATCTTCAATTACCAATAAATTCATATTATGTATCTTTCTTGTATATTATTCATTTTCCTTTCCTTTACTTGCATCTAAATGTCAATATATCTTTTCTGTCTATAATTAGTCCATTCTACATTCTTCTTTTTGTTGTCCTTTCATTCATTACTTTTCATTTACTGACTTATTAAATTAACTGAACTTTCATATTTATTTCTTATCTATATCCATCTTCTCTTAAGTCTCTTGACTGCCAATTGTCATTTTATTTAATATCCTTTTAATCTATCCATTCTGCTTTCTTCTTTTCCCATTTGTATTATTATCTTGTCCATTCTTCACTTTTCTCCTTTTGTTAATTATTCAAGTTCTTTATTCCTTTCTGTTCACTCTTTACTCCAGCCATCCATCTCTCAATCTTCTAAAGTTCAGTCTCTTGAGTTTCCAGTCCATCCTTCTTGCTTTTACTTCTTTATATTCTTTTATTGTCTTTTTCCCTTGTCCATTTTATTTCCTGTTCTTTATTTCATATTCTTCTTTTTTCAACACTCCAAAGTCTCATAGTTTTTTACATTAAATTTTTTTTTCTCAATATCCATCAAACCAGTCTTAATATTTTCTTTTCATTTCAACATCCTAAAATGACATAGGTTCTGATTTTGAAAGAAAGGTCTTTAGCTTTTCCGGATCTTCAAAATACAAAGATTTATCCCCACAAGATACCCTCATTTTTGCTGGGTAATACAACCCATATTTATATCCTTTTTCCTTTAATTGAGGTCTCAATTCAAGGAATTTCTTCCTATTGTTTGCTGTATTTTTAGCAAAATCAGGCAAAAACCATATTTTGGATCCTTTATAATTTAAATTTTTATCTTTCTTGGCAGCATTTAAAATTTCTATTGCTTGCTGGTATCTTAACATCTTGAATATTAATGGTCTTGGCCTCCCTTGATTTTCCATATTTTTTATTGGAATCCTGTGCGCCCTTTCTATTTCCAAAGGCTGTTTGAAATCCAACTGCAGTATTTTAGGAATTAGATTTTCTAAAAACTGTATGGCATTTTTCCCTTCCAAATTTTCCTGCATTCCAAAAAGTTTTATATTCTTTCTTCTTCCTCGGTTTTCATAATCTTCCAGGTGATTTTTCAATTGAATCAGTTCCAAACTGTCATTTTTACATCTTTTTCCTTCACATTCTAAACCCTCCATTTTAGCTTCTAACTCTGTTGTTCTTTTATTAGTTATTTCCATTTGTCTGTGGATATTCAGTATTTCTTCCTTCATTTCAGCCATATTACTCACATTCTCTTTCAGCATTTGTTTAATTTGCCTCAGTTCCTCCATAACTTCAACTTTGCTTAACTCCTCCGACTCTTCAGCAGGAAGCGGAACCTTACTCGGGGTAATTTGATCCTGCTTCTGCCTTTTCGCCGACCCACCAGTTTCATTTTTATTTTGTTGGGTGCTAGCCATGCTCCCACTCTTCTTTTTGATATTTTTCGCCGAAATCGGCTTGAAGGGGAAAACTTTTTTTTTTTAACAACCGTTGCCTAGTTAAGAGGAGCGCCGCGATCACACGTCCATTTTGTGTGCGCGCTAAGCCACGCCCCCAAGGAAGAAAGGTCTTATTTTCGGGGAAACACGGTAATAATAATAATCACTTATATAGTGCTGAAAGGCATATGCAGTGCTGTACATTTTGACATTTATAGATGGTCCCTTCTCGTAAGAGCTTACAATTTAACTTGGACAAACAATACAATATAAGGTTGGGGATGCAGAACCCAAGGTGAGAGGAGTTAGGAGTCAAAAGCACTCTCAAAGAGATGGGCTTTTAACTGGGCCTTGAACACCTAGGACGGTGTGGGAGGGGGGGTTTCAGCATTTTCCTTGCAGTGCTTTGAATATCCAAGTGTAATTTTGGCAACCACTAGAAAACTATAGAAGATGAAAAAGTGAGGTCAAATGGAAACAACTGTCGGGGCATACTAGAGACACTGCATTAAAATGATAAGTAAAAAGAATTTATGCTGTCTACTAGTATTTTTTTCTGGACAAGTGATATAGAAGTAAATAGACAAACTACACCACTTAAGGAGGCAACGAGATGAACTGAAGCCAGATATACAGTTGTTGGAATCATTGATATCGATGACTTTGAAAGCCCTATTGCCATCCTGATATTGAATCCGAATAATGAGGATTTCAGTCGTTGCGGTAATTTTGGCAACCTCAAGCACAGCCCATACTTTGTATAGCACAATTAGTATAGCAGTTTGAATAGCCAGTTACGCTTATTTTTTGATGTTTCCATCTGAACATCCAGCAGAGAAGGGTACTGCCAAGGAGGATGTAGAGGAGACAACAGCGAGCCCAGAGTTGGGGCCAGGCACAGCTACAGCGCAGAATATACTAGGAACAGGTCCTATAGTATGTTTCGGCCATAAGAGTTTTTTTTACAACTTACAGAGGAGGAGGTATTCTAGAGATACAATCCTCTTCAATAAGGCCAACATCTTTGGTTCACTTTTTAACATTTCACAGAAGTCAATCTGAGGGGGAAGGTCACCATAGCCCTGGCCTTCCTTGAAGCAGCAAAAAAAACATAAAACGGCCCAGGACAAACTTAGCTTCTTCAGGGGGCAGAACTCACTCTTTTCTTATTTATATAAGTCTTCCAAGTAGACCTCTAGCTGAATATATTTAGATTTCCCCATCCTTTATTGATTAAAGATCTTCTGTGCATATGCGGTTGTATTTTCAAAAATTTGATAAAGTTTAAAAAAAAAACAAAAAACCTATAACTTGAAAAAACTAAAATAAAATACTGACCTTCTTGAAAGTATGTGCAATTACATGATGGCATATACTTTGCCAGTAAGCATGTTCAGAGCCGGAGATTGAGTGGAGTGTAGAATTTGAAACTATGTGCATAGATTATAAAATACACTAATTTATGCACATACTTGAATATTCTAGGCACAGATACCATCTTAAGAGCACTTTCATTTCACATGCACTTCCAAAAGATTGTGTGAGAGACACATAATGACATAGTTATATTGTTTTGCAGGTAATTGTCAATCTGGGCTTGGTCTACAAGGTGCAGCAGCACAGTGGTATTATCTTTCAATTTGTAGCATTCATCAGACGCCGGCAAAGGATTGTGCCAGAGATACTTGCAGCTGGTGGCAGATATGATCACCTGGTAAGTGCAGTGCAGTGCTTTACAATATTACTCAAACGTAGCTATTTAGCATTTCCCAGAAGGGTATAAAAGTCAAATTAAAACAGAAGATATAATAGAAACGTTAAATAGAGGGCAATTTTCAAAAACATTACTGTGAGTAAAACTATGTTTAACATGCAGAAATTGGATTTTTTTTTTTAATTGCCCTTTCTGATATTCAGGTAAAGCTATAATTTGTTTGTGGGCCTAGTGGTAGGGATTAACTGCAGTGGAAACCCTCTTTCCCTTGTAAATCTGCCATCTCTCCCTTCCTCTTCCCCCTGTCAAGTCTTGCATCTCTCTAGCCCCCTCCCCCTATCATCCTCCATTTTTCTAGCCTCCTCCACCCCTTTGAAGTCCTTGTCTTGCCCCTTTCCCACTCTCTCAGTGGTCCTCCATTTGTCTAGACCCCTCCTCTTCAGTCCTCTGTCCCTTTAGCTCCCTTCTCCCTCCACCCCAGTGTCCTCTATATGTGGAGTGAGTGCCTAGCAGGGCAGTGAAGAAAACAACAGCTGGCCCCCTCCAAGGCCTTTCCTCTGCCACTTCCTGTCCATGGGAAGTTATATCAGAGGAGGCAGGATGTGGGTCGATAGAGCTGGGGGGGGGGGCAGAGAAAGATGCTGGATCTGAGTGTGTGGGGGTATAGATGTCAATGCTGAATCTGAGAGGAGGGCGGTGTAGATGTCAAACCTCAGGGCCGACTGTGGAGCTCTGCCAGGCCAGTTTGGGGGAGTCCCCCAGTGGCCCAATATGTTCCCCTGTCTCTGAGACCCCCCCAACCTGAAAATGTGTATCTTCTGTAGAGGGCTCAGGGCAGCAACAGTGATTTCACGTAGGCTGTCTGCTGCCTACCCTGGAGCCTGCTTTCTGATGCATCCTGCCCTTGAAGAAATAGGAAGTTATGTCTTAAGGAGCCATGACACAGTAGAGAGACTTCAGGGTCAGCGGCAGATACTTATGTTTGTTTATATATTTGCTATATTACTATGCTTCAGGGAGATCATAGTGGTATATACGATCAAATAATAAAATGAAAGAAAAATACTAAAAAGAATTCCAGAACATAATAGAAAAGACCTAGACACTCATACTCAAGGTAAAGAACCAAATTCTCCAAATTTCTTTTGACTATTCCTTTAAGAATTCACTATGTAAATCACTACCACTGCCCTGAGCTCTCTGTAGAAAAACTCTGTTTTAAAGTAGGAGTGGGGGGTGTCACATGAAGTGACATCAACAATTTTTGCTTATCTGGGACTCTTATTTAATTACTTTGTACCCGTGAGGATATAATTTTATTTTGGTGCTGACTGTTCTCGGGGTGGGGGGGGGGGAAGGAGGGACAGGGTGGAGGATGTGGATTCTATTATCTCCAGGGCTATAAGAGTCCAGGCTTCCGGATAAGTATTGGTTTGTGAATCATTAGGATTCTTTTGCTTTTCAGACTATGGTTAACTTTGAGAGGGATTTGTATGCTGCAGAGTTATTGAGGGGAGGGGGGAGGTTAAGTTGGGATTTCTTTTCTCAGATGGCCACCATGGTCTTAGTAATATTGGTATGGATCCAGATTTGCTTGTTTATTCTATTCCTGTTGCTATGTCACTGTGTAGTTTGACTAATGACAGACCTTGTACTTTTGCACCTAGAGTTTCACTGACACTGCTTAACTGGGGGTTCGGTGTTTGTTATCAGGGGGGTGGAGAATGGGGGAGATTTTGGGATATTTGTGATTTGTACAATGCTCTATTGTTTCCCTGTTTGTTGGTCTGTAAAACTTTCTTTAAATTTTAAATAAAAACATTGCATCTAAAATAAGGAGGGCGGAGGGTATGGGGACATACCTCCCCTGCTATTCCTGCTTAAGTCTAGCCCCTCCAGGCCTGCATTGGGAAGGGGAGAGGAGATACTGGATGAAGAGAGCAGAGGAGAGACATGAACCAGAAAAGGAGGACGTGAAGGAAAGAAATGCTGGATCTGAGGGAGTGAAGGGAAGAAAGAGAGAGACTGTACTGGGGTGGCTGGGGAGGGGCAGAGAATGAGGAGAGATACTGGACTAGTGGAAGGAGGAAGAAAAGATGCCAGACCACAGGGGGAGGGGAGTCAAGGTGCACGATGGAGAAATGCTGACCCTGTAGTGGGAAGTGCAGGAGGAAAAGAGAGTGGAGAAGCTGGACAGTGGGAATGGACAAGAACATAAGAGAGAGAACATAGAAATATGATGGCAGATAAAGGCCAAATGGCCCATCCAGTCTGCCCATCCTCAGTAACCATTACCTCTTTCTCTCTCCGAGAGATCCCACGTGTCTATCCCAGGCCCTTTAAAATTCAGACACAGTCTCTGTCTCCATCACCTCTTCTGGGAGACTGTTCCATGCAACTACCACCCTTTCTGTAAAAAAGTATTTCCTCAAATTACTCCAGAGCCTATCATCTCTAAACTTCATCCTATGCCCTCTTATTGCAGAGTTTCCTTTCAAATGAAAGAGACATGACTCATGCACATTTACATTACGTAGGTATTTAAACGTCTCTGTAATATCTCCCCTCTCCTGCCTTTCCTCCAAAGTATACAGATGGAGATCTTTAAATCTGTCCCCATACGCCTTATGATAAAGATCACGCACCATTTTAGTAGCCTTCCTCTGGACCGACTCCATCCTTTTTATATCTTTTTGAAGGTGCGGACTCCAGAATTGTACACAATATTCTAAATGAGGTCTCACCACAGTCTTATACAGGGGCATCAATACCTCCTTTTTCCTACTAGCCATACTTCTCCCTATGCAACCTAGCATCCTTCTAGCTTTCGCCGTCACCTTTTCAACCTGTTTGGCCACCTTAAGATCATCACATACAATCACACCCAAGTCCCGCTCTTCTGTCGCATGCATACGCTGTTTACTCCCTAATCTGTACCGTTCTATCTGGTTTTTGCATGATCTTGCATTTCTTAGCATTAAATTTTATCTGCCAAATTTCAGACCATTCTTCAAGCTTCGCCAGGTTTTTCTTCATGTTATTCACCCCATCCGGCATGTGTACTCTATTGCAAATTTTGGTATCATCTGCAAAGAGGCAAATCTTACCCGACAATCCTTCAGCAATATCGTTTATAAAAATGTTAAAAAGAACAGGCCCAAGAACAGAACTTTGAGGCACACCACTGGTAACATCCCTTTCCTCAAAGTGATCTCCATTGATCACTACCCTCTGTCACTTTCCACTCAACCAGTTCTTGACCCAGCCTGTCACTTTGGGACATAATCCCAAGGACACTCAGTTTATTTATTAGACATCTGTGTGGAACACTGTCAAAGGCTTTGCTAAAATCTAAATACACCTCATCTAGCACATATCCTCTATCCAATTCTCTGGTCACCCAGTCAAAGAAATTTATCAGATTTGTCTGACAAGACCTATAGTGAATTCATGTTGCCTCCAGTCCTGTAAACCACAGGATCCAGAAACTTGACCATTCTCTGTTTTAAAAATTGTTTTCATTAATTTGCTTACAGCAGAAGTCAGACTTACCGGCCTGTAATTACCTACTTCTTCCTTACATCCACTTTTGTGGAGAGGGACCACATCCGCCCTTCGCCAGTCCTCCGGTACCACTCCTGACTCTAGAGACTCATTGAAAAGGTCAGTCAGTGGAGCTATCAGAACTTCCCTAAGTTCCTTCAGCACCCTAGGATGTACACCATCCGGCCCCATTGCTTTGTCTACCTTTATTTTAGCTAGCTTCTCATGAACACAACCCTCTGAAAATCGATCAGGGTCTATTACTCCTCCATCCCTATTCACGTTTGTCTTCTGCGGTCCCACTCCCAGCGCTTCAGTCGTGAACACAGAACAGAAATATCTGTTAAGCAATTCAGCCTTTTCTTTATCAGCTTCTACATATTCCTCCCCTTCACCTTTGAGTCTCACAATGCCACTTTTGCACTTCTTCCTATCACTAATATATCTAAAAAAAATGTCTTGTCTCCCTGTTTTACCGTGTCAGCTATTTTTTCTTCCATTTGCATGATGAGCATGAAGGGGAGCATAGGGACAGAGGCAAGGGGAGGGATAGGAGCACAGAGGGGTGATCCTGGAATATAAGGATATACAGGCAAGATGGTGAATATGGAGGGAAGTTAGGTCACTGAAAAGGAAGATGCTGGACATGGGAGAAGGATAGGAACTGGGGACACAGAAGGTATATGCTGGACAGGATGGATAGGGTTGCAGTTGAAAGATGGATGGTAGACATAGAAAGGAAATGTCAAAACGACAGGAGACCATGAAAAGATAGCTAAGGAACCCCCCCAACCCACCAGAAAAGAGACCCTTGGACCAAGGCAACACTCGGACAACAAAGCTAGAAAAGTGAGTTTTTCAGAATTTATTAATTATAAATTGTCAGCTTTAAGAAATGTGTATCTTATATCTTGCATTTTCTATTTCTATCATTATGATAAGTTTTCTGTATAGGTCTTTTGAAGATTGTGTTTATTGGGGCTCTGAGAAGGGATCCCTCTCCTCACCAATCCCTACTACTTTGGGAAAGATGGTATTATAGAGGGGCATCTTAATTTTTTTGCCTTTGGCCCATTTGATCCAAGCTACAAGACTGCACATATGTTTATCTGGACTGAGTGAGGCATCTCTGTGTGGGGGATGAGGTTTGGAAGGAGTAAAGTTTTATCTGCATACTTCTGAAAATAGGAACGTAGGCATACAAGTTTACTTGGAGAATGTGTGTATGGTACAGACTAGGGTGAAAATATGCACATCACTTCCCTAAAATCATTTTCAAAACCTAAATATACATATACCTTTTATGCATGTATGCGGTTAAAAATTTATCCCTTAAATTTGAGACATTCCTTTGGAAAACACTTAAAGACAAAGCCTTTGAATCATCAAGCAGATCAAATGATTCAAAAACCTATGCATTCAACTAATTCATCATGCCCCTATTTAGTCTTTGACTCATGCTATTAGTCATAACCCTGCTAACTCGACAACAGCTACAAAGCCTCATGGTTGGAGCAGCAGGCTAAGGACCATGGAAGCCCACTCAACTTCTTTTGATCTTGGACACAACCCTTAAGCCTCCATTGCCTCGAATACAAATTTAGATTGTAAGCCCTCTGAGGACAAGAAAATATCTTCTCTAACTGAATGTAATATACCTTGCATTTTAACTAACAAAGACATGAGCTATATCCAAAATCTATTCCCTTCCCTTCAAGCCTGCCATTTTAATAGATTAAGAGGTCACTTTTGCATCTACTTATGAATTAATATGATACAGATTACATTCTAAAAATAAAAGCTAATAAATAAATAAAAAGGAAAAACTCTAAAACATTATAGGGCTCATAATAAAAAAAAAAAAATCTACAAAGTGGCCTAAATGGATTCTTGGACGATCAAAAAACCTGATCCCATAACCAAAGCTGGTTTTAGATGTATCTAAAACCAGCTTAGGCCTTTCCCCTGCCTCTAAACGCATAGAGTGAAAAGACGAGTTTTAGAGGAGGGGAAAGGGCGGGAGGTGGGCCGACCTAGACATAGGCGTACAGCAGGTATAACCAAAACTTTAGGCTGTGTGTATGTGTGTGAAAGTTGGGAAGTGAATGTGAGTTGATGGGGATTAGGTTCACTGACTAAATTATTCTGATATTTATTAATATATTAAGCATTGATAAGTTGTAAAAGTATTGAAATGATTTGTGGGAGATAATATTAAAATTGAATTGATTAAGAAAATACTTGTTTGTACTAAATATTTAATAGCTGGTTTTAAGAATTTAAGTTATACATTTTAGTTAGGGATATCCTGAAAGCCTGTCCTGTGGTGGCCCTTGAGGACTTGGCATCAATACACAGACAATCCCAGTTCTAGAGATGAACCAGGTTTTCATCTTCTTTTGGTAAGAATATTAAAGTTGATATTCAGCAGAACTTATCCAGATAGAAATGGTTCTAACCAGGATAAGTCCTGCTCACCAGTTCCATACTCATTTTCAGCAGCATTACCTAGCCCTGAATTTGTGGGTATAAAAAACCTACAACAACCAGAATTTGTGGGTTTAAGAGCCTACAACAGCCAGAATGTTTTTTTAAACGGCTATGCGTTGCAGGCTGAATACTATTGCCTTAATTACCAATCTGATTTCACAAAGAAACATTCTGTAAGGAAGGCACCATTACAGAGATGAACTTTGTTCTCACTTTCGAACTTCCTACCTCTTTGAAAGAAGAAACATGTAATAAAGTCCCTTGAATTGACAATAATAATATGTGGGGGAGTATTCCAATGTAGTTTATAGAGGAGACTATTGCCTCTTATTACCTGAAATGTGAGTGCTAGAAGTTGGGAGCCATGTAATAAGCAAAACATCTGAGATGTATTCGTTTCCCTAGAGTACCTTAATGCTCTTCTAACAACTGTATTTTGAACTATTTGCTGTCTGTGTATGAGCCACTGAAAGAGGCCCAGACAGAAGCCATTAAAACAGTTCTGCTATGATATCGCCATTAAGTGTATTATTTTTTGAGCTTCTAGTGTTAGTCTTTTTGGTTTTTTTCCCCAGATTCCACAGTTCAGAGCACCTGAGACTGTGGGGCCTGTTCCCTCTGCTGTTGGTGTTAGTATAGCTATTGATAAAATATCAACCGCGCTGTCTACCATGGATGAACCGGTAAGACTTGGCATTCTGAGCCTGATGGAAAATTAGTGCACTACCTAGTTGTTTCTCACTAGCATAAAAAAAAAAAAAGCCCAGGAGCTCAAGTTACAATTTTGGAATATATAAATAGAATTGTGCTGGTTATTCATATTGGTCTGTGTAAGTTGTGTTGGACTGTGGGGGAGAAGAATGCAGGTTGCAGGCAATCCCCAGTTTAAGAATGCCTGACTTGTGTCAGACTTTTACTTACAAACCAGGGTTCTGCTTCTCCCTTCATGTATCAACGCAACCCTCTTCCTCCCTTCCTGTCCCAATGCATCCCTCTTCCTCCCTTTCGTGTCCTTACATGCCCCTCATCCTCCTTTTTATTTGTCATCTGCCTTTTTACATGCCCCTCTTCCTCCATTCCATGTCCCAACACCCTCTCTTCCTCCTCACCACTTTCCTCCCTTCCCACAGGCTTTACCTCCTCTGGCCAGCTCCATCCTCCATGCCGTACTTCTCTTTTAAAAGCTGTGACCGTGGATCCTGCATGCGACCCGCAGCTGTCCCGGAAGCCTTCCTATCTGCTGGGAAGGCTTCCGGGTCAGTTGTGGGCCGCGTGCAGGACACACGGTTGCGGCTTTGAGAAGAGAAGTACAGTAGGGAGGAGGGAACCGGCCAGAAGAGGTAAAGCCTGTGGGAAGGGAGGCAAGTGGTGAAAAGGAAGAGGGACGTGTTGGGACATGGAAGGGAGGAAGAGGGGCACATTGGGACATAAAAGGAAGGGAGGAAACTTCAAACAAAGGATGGAAGGAAGGAGGGAGGGAGGGGGGGCATGAATTGGGACACAGAATGGAGGGGAGCATGAACTTGGGATATAGGATGGAAGAATAGAGGGAGTGAGGGAAAGCCCCCCTCCCCCAAAGGCTTGCACTCCACCCCTGAAGGCCAGCACTACCCCTGTCCCCCCTGAAGGCCTGCAACTCCCCCCCCCCCCCCCGAAGGCCTGCACTGTACCCTCGGAAGGCCTGCATGTTCCTCCCTGCCCTCCCACATCAACATGTCCCCGGCCAGCAGCTCCACGACTAGCACCCCTCCCGATTGCTACCTAAACCCGACCGACGACCCGCACAAGCCCGTCTACTCCTACTTTTCCCTTCCCCACTCCTTCAAGCACGTTCACCGCTAGAAGGACGAGAGTGTGTTATGTCCCTCCACCGCCGTCTCCGGCAGCCTGCTCTGCGCCGAGGACTCCTCTTCCTCCTCCACCAGCAGCAACAGCCTGAGGGTCCCGGAGGGCAGCGGGGACAGAACGAGCTGACTTCCCGACTGACCCTAAAGCAGTTGCGGCGGCGGCCAGCCAGCAAGAGGCAGCGCTGCAGATCCTGCTTTAGGGGGGAGGGTCAATCACAGAAATGGGAGGCTGATTTTTGGGTTTTTTGTTTTTTTTTAAATCGTATCGATTCACCCGATGTGAATCAATTCGAATTGGGCAGCACTAAGAAAACCTCGGCTCTTACCTCAACAGGCTTCTTTCTTCTGTAGTGCGCTAAACTTCATCCTCCACCGACCTTCATCCCACCCTGCCAGCACTCTGATTGGCCGGCATTCTTCAAGAGGCGGGCCAGTCAGGAGGGGAAAAAAAAGAAGGGAAGGGAACCCGGCTCTGTGATCGACTGTGGTTGCCTGAGCGATCGACCAGTCGATCGCGATCGACGTATTGGGCACCCCTGCATTAGGATGTACAAGCAGCCACAGACATCTGAGCAGAGGGGCACTCTAGGTGGTACTGCAGTGAACATCACATTAAAATTCCCAGGTACACATTTCACCATAACCTGCTTATGTTGTATGGTGAGCCCTCCCAAACCTACTTGCAGGCATAAAGGCTATTGTGGTGTACAAGTAGATACAGTACGTTTTGGAGGTCTCACCATACAATATAAGCAAGTTATGGTGAAATGTGTACCTTCGACTTTTTAAATTTAAATTTAATTTTTATTAATTTATAATATTTCGCAAGTGATACACTTGTTTCAGAAATACAGAACGTAAAATATAAAGAAAAAGAAAATAACATCATTAGTGGTATACAAATTATTGTCTTTCTTAGACCACAAATTACCAGGGAGATCCATTAAATTTCATGGAGAAAATTAAAAGAAAACTAATAGTGGAAAGCTGACTATGCTTAACAACCTCATATTTCTTAAATCCAGCTGATCACAACTAATCTCCAGAGATCTTTTTAAGGTCCAAAAAGGCTCTCAATTGTGATGGTAAAAAGAAAGTGTACTTGGTCCCAAAATAACGAACCAAACATTTGCAGGGGTATGCTATCAAATAACATGCCCCCAGTTCTTTTTTTCTTTTTTTTTTAATTCTTTATTCATTTTTACATGTTACAACAAGTGTATCAGATGAAATCATACAAATTTGTATATATACACTTGATTAACTTTCATGTAACACTTTAAATATAACATTTCAGTCAATACCTATGTTCTATAATATAATGCCCCCAGTTCTTTTGTTTCCTCACACATAGGAAAAAATTCTTTTCTGTGGTCCTGTGTTATCTTGGATACATCCGGATAAATCCAGATTCTTTGTCCAGAAAGATCCTGATGCGAGTTCCGAAAGTAAAGTTTCATTATATGATTTAAGACTTGTTCAAATACAAAGGAGACTAAAAGGGTCCCCCTTTCCTTTACATCGGAAAGGGATTCCTCCAAAATTGCAGTCAAATCTTTTTGTACCAACAAATTTCCTTCTTCATCAGCTTTAATCATATTAGTAGGAATATAGTATATGTATCTTCAACTTTTTAATGTGATGTTCACTGCAGTAACCCCCTAGAGTGCCCCTTTGCTCTAATCAGATGTGTCTGCATGCCCATCTGAAGCCATAATACAGGCTGGAATGTACTGTTTCTTTCACATCTTTTGGTAGTGGGAGGAGGTTGGTGACCACTGGGGGAGCATGGGGGGAGGTCCTTGCCTTCATCCATCCAGTGGTCATCTGGTCAGTTTGAGTACCTTTTGGCCCTTGGGTTTTGTTTTGGTTTTGCAATAATTTTTACTGAATTTCCAATAACAGTCATGAATCAGGGCCATGCATGTTGCTTCACAGCGGCCCCAAGAACTGTACACAGCAACCAAACCCCCCACCCCCATTCCCCCCCCCAACTTAGACCAAATTACATATTCTTGGCCCTTGTTTTTAAAATAGATCTGGCCTCAAATGTCCAAATTGTGCCCTGGACATTTTGTAAAAGTTTGATTATCGCCGCAAAACATCCTAAGTGCTAAGTCTGCCCAAACCTCTTCCATAGCATGCTTCCAACACACCCACTTCAGATTTAGACACACTGCAGACAAAAAGCCTAGCAGAACGTCTAGAAAGTCTGTTTTGAAAATGGTGACTTGGAGTTTTGGCTAGAAAAACATCCAAGTGCCACTTTATGCCATTTTTTGGACATCATTTTGTTCCATAGTACTATATAAATCTATATTTGTTAAAACAGTTATCTGATGTACTTACCATGCCAGAGACACACAAGCTTGTAAACACACAGATTAAATTTTTCTGACTCTTCCTCAGCACAGCTGCTGAGCTATTGATTGAGTTAGCCTTCCAAGCATATATCCTCAGTTTGGTCTTTACTAGGCCCATTCCCTTTCTCTTCCCCTTCTTCACGCTCAGCATCCCAGACTCATTCTGTCATTCACAAAGGCAAACTAATTGAGCATGTGCTGGAGTGAAGCATGGTACTGACTTTCCCACTACTCAGGTAAGGGTTTGAAGAGCAAACTTCTTTGGATGGCAGGGTTTGGGCACCACTACAAGCCATTCAGCTAGAGCTGCAATTTTCAAAGGGACCTGAGCCCAAAGCAAGGGGATTCAGGCCCCTGAATTCTCCTCATGGTTATGCCATTGGTCCCTGATACCAACAATTGAAATCAGCCCTTCAGGACCCATAAAGAACCAGGATAGGGTTATCAGAAATCAAAGACTGGCTCAGAATTTCTCTCCTGGAACTTACCAGCTCTAACCATTAAGCCTCTTTGTGCTTGCCTAATCCTCATGCTGACTCATAAACTATTACCGCTGGTGTCACTATAGCTAAGCTCTGCACGTCTCACTACTACTTTGGGAGAGGATAAAAGTGGGTGGATGGGGCGGCGAGGATGGCAAGAGGTGACAAAAGAGGTAAATTATGGGAGGGAGGGGGTCCATGGTGGGGAGCCCAACATATATTTGTTTGCCTAGGGCCCAATATAATGTTAATCGAGCCCTACCTTCATTTTGTTTATGAGCTCTGGAATGCATAGAGATATAGCTACCTGGTACTGTACTTTGCCTTGTCTTGCAGGTTACTGTTGGCTGCACGGACCTTCTGGTTGTTAGTGTTGGGCAGATGTCTATGGGCCGGGCTATCGGCATTATTCAGAAGCTCTGGAATGCAGGAATCACAGCTGAGATTATGTATGACTGGTCTCAGGTAACTAAAGACTCATAGTTGGAATTGTGTGACTATTGTAAGCTACCTATCGAATCATTGCTGGCATTGTACAAATGGTATCTAGGATTATATTTCATTGATTTCATACAAACGTATCAAATGGTAGTAGATAAAAACTAATTGGCGCACACAGTCTGCCTTTTTTTTCCTATCCTCTCCGCTTAGCAACTCAAGTTTAGCCCCACCAAACTTGAATTGCTAAGAACAGTTTGAAGGGGAAACATGATTGCATGGAAAAGGAACCTTGACCCTGATGAAGAAGCATTGAAACATGATCATGTTTTAGGTACCCGAATGGAAAAGCATCTTAGATAAGAGTATAAATGCAAGATAAGTAAAAGAGTCATATTTTTTGGAGAGCAAAGCATCTATGAAGTGGAAGCGGTAAAAATTGAAGGTATAGATTGAAATATCATTTTAAAAAATTTAGTAATATATTTTAACTAAAAAAATTGAAACATACAAAAAAAGATTGATAAGTCATGAAATGGTCGTATCAAGATTTGGGCAGTAGGACTGAGCTATGTAATTAAGCTCAGGTCAGCCATCCGAGGATCCATATTAAACAACATATTAATTTGTTGATAACTTTTTTCTCGCCACAATATCCACAAAGGCAATCTTCTTATGAACATATCAATATTTATAATAAGATTCATATTCATATTCTCAACCATATTCTTATACTTAATGAGACCTTTTGCACATTTTCCTTGTATGTGTCAAGTCCATAATCTCTAATAAACAATTGGTTTTTCCACAATTTGAAAAGGAACTGTACCTGTTTCTTCAAAATGTGCCTTTCCCAGAGCTGGAATATTCAAATGAGCAGATGTTTCAGATCTAAATGCCTGATTAGGCACATGTATTTTCAATACTGTTAATAGATAATGTTTGGATTCATGTTTCAACACCAAATCAATAAAACACTTTGAACAAAAAAAAAACAACAAAAATTATTTCCTCAATAGGCAGCCAATATAAATCACACAAATTTGGTATAATGCTGAAAGCATGAGCAACAAGAAATAAGTTTGGCTACAGCATTTTGAATCATCTGCAGTGCCCTAAATACAAAACATTGCAGTAATCAAGTTCACTCAAAATAAGATTCTATACTACAGAGCAAAAATCAGAGATTTTCATTTTCTTAGCATTCTAACCTTATTTTTAATAACCCGGCAAATCTGTGATTTAAAAGCCAGTTTAGAATCCAAACGTAAGGAAGTTCTTCTTCACCCAGAGAGTGGTAGAAAACTGGAATGCTCTTCCGGAGTCTGTCATAGGGGAAAACACCCTCCAGGGATTCAAGACAGTTAGACAAGTTCCTGTTGAACCGGAACGTACGCAGATAGGGCTAGTCTCAGGGCGCTGGTCTTTGACCAGAGGGCCGCCGCATGAGCAGACTGCTGGGCACGATGGACCACTGGTCTGACCTAGCAGTGGCAATTCTTATGTTCTTATATAGTCCATTGTCAATCTAAGGTAGATGACAACTTTGCAACTTGCTCATTAAAGAACTGAGACAGTACTTTACCCAAACTATCACTGACAAATCCATACAGTCTCCAAAGTAATAATTAAATCTATGTTTTTTCAAGAGTGAGTCCAATCAAAATGCCCGTCGATGATTCTACTTTTTGTTCTCCAGCCTTAGCAGTCTTCACCTGCACAGGCACCAATAGTACCATAATTCAATGGGCTGCTGTGGCAAACAGGCCTCTTTCAGAGGCAAAACTGATCCAGCTTCAGCCTGCAAGCTTGGATTCTGTACTTCGCTATCTCCAAATATGGATGGGGGGGCAGAGAAAATATGCACTCTTCAGATGAAAAAGGTATCTATGAAACCTGGAGAGACACCGACTCTCATTCTCTTATTGGCTGCCCTTCCAGAGCAGTAATTGTATCTAGACCTCAACAAACGAATCCATCTAATGGTCCAGTCAAAGGAGTCGTGGTAGAGGGCCCCATTGCAATCCAAGTATGACCTTTTCTTTTGCCCACGTTCTTCAGAAGAACGTGAGATAAGAATGCCAAAACTAAGCAGCAACATAGATCACTATCTAAAATCTCGCCTGCAGAGGAAAGTAGGTGCTTACTTTTCCTTTATAGCAGAGATCTTCACTATTTTTCAAGCACGTTTACAAAAAAAAAAGAAAAATACCTTAATGTCGGAGCCAAGGCCATCACCAGAAAGAACAGTAGACCCCCTTGTCGACCTCTACCATCCTTGTTCAACTCCATTCCCTTCAAAGATGGTTGCCCCTCTCTCCAGTATTTAATTTCCCCCTATACTTCCTCTGGAGGCTGAAATATTGGCATCTATGCACATATGTTCACCCATACATTTAAGCAGGTCAGTATTCTGGCCATTTATTTATGTTTATAGTGCCTAAATGTCAGCACCTTCTTTATAGAATTACCTCTCCATAATGACTCTGGTATAGTTATTTATTAAATGATCATTCCTAACATTGGTGCTCAGAAAATCTGTGAAATTAGAGAGGAATGTCTAACTTGGGAATATTTAGAGCAATATTGTACAGGTATTATTGCTTTGGAATAGTACAACATACAAAGAGACTTGCAATTTATCTTAAACTTTGAGTCTGAGTATTAGGTATTTTATAGCTCAATACTTTTGTTTCTTTAATACTAATATCATCATATACTTCAGTCTCAGGAAGAACTGCAGGAATACTGCCGAAACTCCAGCATTATGTACATTGCCCTTGTCTCGGACAAAGAAGGCAGCCATGTAAAGGTAAACTCAAGTTAACCTTCCTCCAGAACTTCTACAAACTTTTCTAATTCTGCCTTTCTTCCAGGGGTTTAAAACATTTATCTTCCTTACACTATTAGGATTTGGGGTTTGTTTTCTTTTTAAGATTAACTACTTCCCTTTTTTTCAAATCCAAGGTCACAATACAATACAAGCAAATACACAAGTTATTTATCAATCCAAGTGGATTTACGATTCCTCAGCACTTACCAAACATTCTGTGGCTGTAAACCCCAGAGGGCAGGTCAATGATACTTCTAGAGGGCCCGCCCAGGTTGCATCCCAAATGCGACCCATAGTTTGGAAAGCACTAGTCTAAGTTGTACCTAAGACTTGCCTAAGGTCATAATAGGTGTCATTAAGAGAAGCAGGGTTTGAACCTTGGTTTTCCTGATTTTCAGCCTGCTGCTGCAATCACTAGCTACTCCATTACTATGCAACACTTCATTATTCCATCATTCAGTGCCCTCTGATAATACCCATAACAGAGGATCACAAATGGGGGTGGAGAAAACTCTGGCCTACATTTCCGGCACCTATCTGTCCCGGGCATGTGATTCTCTCTACAGTGCCGTCATGTGACTGACATGTGATCGACAGCTGCCAATATCAGCGATGTACAGAGAATCTGGGCCTGAGTGTTCACATAAGTTATAGAATACTACCATTAGGCACATGACTGTTAACAGTTACACTGGTAAGTGCTAGTTGGGCGCTAAGCTGTATTCTGTAGTTTTAGCAAGCCAAAGGGGTGTGAACAAAGGGAGGCACATGGGAGGGCATGGGTGTGTCCAACATTTACAAGCATAACATACAGACTATTACGTTAACATGCTAAAGCAGGGGTAGGGAGAGAGAGAGTTTCCTCATGTCTTTCTCAATAACAGACTATGGACTTTTCCTCCAGGAACTTGTCCAAACCTTTCTTAAAACCAGCTACACTATCATCTCTTTTGAACTTTTTCTAGCGCCACTATATCTTTCTTGAGATAAGGAGACCAGAATGGAATGCAATAGTCCAGATGAGGTTGCACCATGGAGCAATACAGGGGCATTATAACATTCTTAGTCTTGTTAACCATCCCTTTTTTTTAATAATTCCTAGCATCCTATTTGCTTTTTTGGCCGCATCCGCACATTGGGCAGAAGATTTCATCGTATTGTCTACGATGACACCCTGATCCTTTTCTTGAGCGCTAATCCCCAAGGTAGACCCTAGCATCCTGTAACTGCGATTCAGGTTATTCTTCCCAATGTGCATCACTTTGCATTTATCCACATTAAATTTCATCTGCCATTTGGACACCCAGTCTTCCAATTTCTTAAGGTCCACCTGCAATTCTTCACAATCCGCATGCGTTTTAACAACTTTGAATAGTTTAGTGTCATCTGCAATTTTAATCACCTCACTCGTTTTTCCGATTTCCAGATCATTTATAAATAAGTTAAATAGCACCAGTCCCAGTACAGACCCCTGCAGCACACCACTGTTTACTCTCCTCCATTGAGAAAAATGACCATTTAACCCTACCCTCTGTTTTCTATCCGATAACCAATTCCTAATCCACAACTGAACCTATCCCATGACACTTTAAATCTTTCTCACCCAGATTTTACTAATGTCCAATCCTGTCTTGATAAGATCTCTAACTGGCTGATGGGTCATATTTTGAAATTAACACTGAGAAGACCATAGACCTCTGGGTAACAGGATCCATATCATCGCTAGTGATCTCTCCCACTTTATATGATTCTCCTATACAGCTTGTTAGTTCTCTAAAATATCTATGAGTTTGGATTGATGGTGCACTTTCTTTCAATAAATACATTTCTTCGATTAAACAGTCTTGTTTCAATGCTCTTTGGCTTAAATGATCTGTTTATCCTAATACAGACGTGATGTGCTGTGCAACCATATTATATGCATTGACCTCTTCAAAGTTGGACTACTGTAACATTGTTTACAGCGGTCTTCCAGCATCTGTTCTTAAACCTCAGTCTGTTCAAAACACTGCTATCAGATTGCTAACTTTTGCATGACATTATGATCACATCACTCCTCTTCTTAAAGAACACCACTAACTCCCGGTCAAATACCATATCATTCAGAAAGCCTTGCATTTAAACTATTACAATCTGGCATGCCACACTATCTGGCCAATCTCATTGTTCCCTCTGACCTGCTCGTTTTCTTAGATCTCTGGACTTATATCTAATGTCTATTCTAGCTGTTCACATGACTAAATTCTAATCATCGTTCCGCATTTTTCTCTGTTGTACTTTTTTTATGGAATTTTCTCCCTCTGGAAATCTGAACAAAATCTTTCTACTTGAAGTTCCGGGCACTTCTTAAGGCCCATCTTTTCATACTGTCTTTTTGTGGGGAATCTTGAGAAATCTGGGGGGCTATTGTGATAGCAGCAGCTTTTTTTCTCCTCTTGTTTTGCTTTCCTATATTTTATTGTAGCTCCTTTCCTTTTCTGTTTTTAACTATTGTAAACCTCTCCAATGGTTTCCAAGAGACGGTATTTAAATCATTTAATAAACATAAATATGTAGGCTTTAGTAGTTTACAGGTAATTTTTTTAGTGTGATGAGTCGCAAGATATAGTTGGCTAAGTTGTGGCTTGAAAGTTTTCCTCATCATACAGCCATAGGTAATCTTGAGGTGACTTTTCAGTGGCAGCAGAGAACAATGTTAAAATCAATATGTCTAAAAATGCACAGATAAGGAAATTATATGTTCACCAGCTGCCACTGAATGTGCAATATCCTTTGAATATTGGACCCTAGGTAATAAACCACCCTCCTCAATTCTTCATTGTTAAATTCCTCCTTTGTACCCCTAGCCCATCTAGCTTCTAGCTTCCACCCATCTCAGAGGCAGGATTAAGTATGCTTACCCTCTTTCTACTCCAGCAATAACTATGGAATGGAGATCAGTTTTTTTAAATGAGGAAGCTCTCACAGATTCTGGAAGGTTCTTTGGAAGATCTGGCTTCTAGGGGCTTATGGAGGGTGTAGGAAGGAGGTTACTGAATGCAGGTAAGGATTCTTTTGAAGATTTGGCTGCCAGACTTGGGAGAGAGAACAGTAACTAGTTCAGAGTAAAGAAAGGTCATTTTGTATGAAGACGAGAAGTGAGTTAACCTGCAAAACTAGCTGGCTAGATCCTTTCAAAAATTCATACTTTGTTCCCTGAATGATCTGATCATTTCAGTATACCATATGGGTCAGAATCTCTAAAGGCAAAATCTTTTTATTAGCTTCAATAATTTGAAAAAAAATGTAATTGGACAATAGGCACCTACCCGATTCTATAAAATATAGGTGCTTATCACATGGCGCTTAGCGATGCCTAATGCTTAAGTTTTTATGGGGGAAGCATGACTTAGATACCGCTAAGCTCAATTCTCTAAAAACTTAGGTGCATGAAATGTAGGCCTTTAAAACCCAGGCCTACAATTCCGGTGCTTAAGTTTTTAGACATGATTCTGTAAATAGTGTCTAAACATGATTGACAAGCAGTTGGCACCATTTTTTTAGGCACCGGACGATTTAGGTGCCGTTTACAGAATCTAGACCTATATGGGAGCTGCATAT
Organism: Geotrypetes seraphini; assembly: GCF_902459505.1. NCBI lineage: Eukaryota > Metazoa > Chordata > Amphibia > Gymnophiona > Dermophiidae > Geotrypetes > Geotrypetes seraphini. Next base: position 68,828,592 of record NC_047090.1, on the reverse strand, counting down.
ATCAAAGGCATGTCTAAAAACAATCTTGGACTCTTGTCAATGGACTGCCCTGTGTTTCTTGAAAAACCTTGTCTCTATAAACACATAGTACAAGATTATTTAATTGCTGTTACATATTTTTTTCATTATAGGTGAAATCTTTTGAGAAGGAAAGACAAGCAGAGAAGAGAATATTAGAGTCTGAGCTTGTGGATCACATGGTGCAGAAACTGAGAACAAAAGTTTTTGAAGAAAAAAGTATCAGGTAATGAATTAAATCCAGTTTCATTTTTAGGATACTCCCAGAATTATAAGTGAATTATTGCTAGCTTTTTATTGTATCAGGTTAGGACTTCAGATCATCATAATGAGCATCTTTATTTGGTACTAGTACATGTGAATATCCCTATTGAATAACATGTCTATGTAGGCATTGAGACATCTATGTTGGAACATTCTCAATTTTCTGAATATTTTACAAAAGGCTCTGCTAAGTGTGGAACCATTTATTTATTTGAATTTCTTAATCTCTTTTATGAAGAGATTCACCCAAGGTAGTGTACAGCAGGGATAATTCAACATTAAACTTACAATTTTGTTAACAGCATAACAAGCAAACAGCCCAATACAAAGTCAAAATCAGTAAACTGAGACTACCATGAAACAGTTTCAAAAATATACTTAATATTTTTAATTCTTTAATTCTTGAATATGAGTATGGGGGTGATATATCTATTTGTCATAGGTTACAATTTTGATTGATTTTAAGTGCTTTTGCAGTGTAATATGATTGTATAATATGTTGCACTTATGGCTTCAAAATGAATAAAGATATTTAAAAATATATATATATACTTATTAATACTACTGAAATTCAAATAAGAGAGATATAATATATACCGTATATACTCGAATATAAACTGAGATTTTGGGGCCAAACAAATGCCCCAAAATGGGGTTCTCTATTGTCATATCAGGCTGCTCTCTGGGATAAATATTATAAGCAACTATTCTCTGTATCTATCTCATACTTGGATTTCAGAAGGCATCTAAAGAGACCTACTTATTCTCTAGATTTCTGGGTAATTGATTTTTTAATGTTTTATTTGTGATTTATGTTAATCTTTTGTAAAACGCATAGATCCTCACGGTTATGCGGTCTATAAGTTGATTTTATGTTATGTTATTTATTTCAGAGAGGGACCATCATAACACTTTCATGTCCCTTATGTTCTCAGAGTCTTATTTCTTGCATGCGAGCCACACTAAGATCAGAGAGGGTTCTTGCATGCGAGCCACACTGAGATCAGAGAGGGACATGAAAGTGTTATGATGGTCCCTCTCTGATCTCAGTGTGGCTCGCATGCAAGAGATAAGACTCTGAGCACTTTTCATACACTATTTTTGTTAGTTATCATTTAATTTTAGCAATTGAATTTATAATAATACTTATATATAAACTGGTATTTATTGATTTGGTTGTTAAGATACTACCAGTAATTGAGTAATATATACTCCTTTAAATTTGTATGTTATTTATATGCCACATAACTGTTCTATAAAGGCCACCTAGGTTTCAGGAGTCCAGTGTAGAAACAAGATCTGCTAAAAATAATGCCCAGAGAATTTTCACTGAAGGTTTGCTTACCTGAAGTCAGTGGAAGTGAAATTCTTTTTTTTGGTACAGAGCACAAACAGTCTATAAACCTCCTTAACATGATGTGTCACCATTAGGTGATAAATAGTCTGTGTCTTGTGCTACTGAATGTTTCTATGCCTACATCCTAAGCAGTCAACGCATGGATGAGGCGCTAGTGTGAGGAAGAAGGATTCCATTTTGTGCATAACTGGACGACGTTCTGGGGAAAGAGCAAGCCATACAGGAAGGATGGACTCCACCTCAGCGGAGATGGAACAAGGCTACTTGCAAGCAACATCAAGCGAGAAATTGAGAAGTTTTTAGACTAGGAAGAAAGAGAAAGCCAACAGTCGACCAAGAGTCAATGGTTCGGGAAACGGTATACCCAGAGGATACCATGCAGGAAGATTGCGGGAATGACTCACCGGATCATAGGCAAGACAGAAAACCTGACAGATCGAAAGGGACACAAGAGGGAAGGAAATGCAAGAAAGTAACAGGCCGCAAACTCAAGTGTATGTACACGAACGCAAGGATCCTAAGGAATAAGATGGGGGAATTGGAAGCTATGGCACAAAAAGATAATCTTGACATCATTGGCATCACGGAAACATGGTGGAATGAGGAAAACACCTGGGACACTGGGCAAACGTCTGGGATACAAGCTATACCACAGAGACAGAGTAGGACAAAAGGGTGGGGGTATTGCCCTATACATCAAAGAGGGAATCAAGTCTACTAGAGAGAACACCCTGGAAACGAAAAATAAGTTAGAGTTTATATGGGCTTAAATTCCGGGAACAAATGGAACGGAAATGAAGATCGGTATCTACTACCAACCCCCAGGAAAGTCCGAAGAAACTGATGGAGAAATGGCAGACAAGATTAAACGCAACTGTAAGGGAGGCAACGCAGTCATCATGGGCGACTTCAATTATCTGGGGATAGACTGGAACCTAGGCACCTCCAGCTACAGTAGGGAGACCAAGTTCCTGGATTCTGTAGGCGATTGCTTCCTGGAACAACTTGTCAAGGAAAATATGAGAGGAAATGCAATTCTGGACTTAATTCTAAATGGACTATGAGGACCGGCGCAAGATGTAGAAGTAGAAGGGACGCTGGGAAGCAGTGATCACAATATGATCCACTTTGATCTGGACGCAGGGGAGAAACATCGGTCCAAAACGACAGCCACGGCACTGAACTTCCGAAAAGGGAATTATGAAGGGATGAGGCTCATAGTAGGGAAGAAGATTAAGAAGAGGATAAGCACTGTAAAAATGCTAGAGCAAGCTAGGTCCCTTTTTAAGGACATAGTCACCGAGGTGCAAAATCTATATATACCGCGTATCAACAAGTGATCCAAGAGGAAAAGGAACAAAGAACCGGCGTGGCTCACTGTAGATGAAGGAAGCGATCAGAGACAAGAAAACTTCATTTAAGGAATGGAAAAGATCAAAAACGGATGAAAACTGGAACAAGCACAAACAACATCAACGCAGGTGCCATAAGGCGGTAAAAGGGGCCAAAAGAGACTACAAGGAAAAAATAGCCAAGGAGGTGAAGAACTTCAAGCCGTTATTTCGATATATTAAGGGGAAATGACCCGCAAAGGAAGTGGTGGGACCATTGGATGACCATGGAATAAAGGGAGCGTTAAAGGAGGACAAAGCAATCGCTGACAAACTGAACACATTTTTTGCATCTGTATTTACCGAAGAAGATGTACACAGCATACCAGAACCCATTAGGCTATATGCTGGAAACAAAGATGGAAAGCTTACAGGATTGATGGTCAGTCTAGAGGAGGTATGTAGGCAGATTGATAGGCTTAAGAGCGATAAATCCCCGGGACCAGATGGCATCCATCCGAGGGTCATCAAGGAACTGAAAGGGACCATAGCTGAACTGCTTCAACTAATAGCCAATCTGTCGATCAAATCGGGAAAGATTCCGAAAGACTGGAAGGTGGCAAATGTTACACCGATCTTCAAGAAAGGTTCGAGGGGTAATCTAATGGGTTACAGGATCCGAGGCAACATGGCTTTACAAAAGGTAAATCGTGCCAAACGAACCTGATTGAATTTTTTGATTGGGTGACCAGAGAGCTGGATCGAGGACATATGCTAGATGTAATTTACTTGGATTTCAGCAAAGCCTTTGATACAGTTCCTCATAGGAGGCTGTTGAACAAACTTGAAGGGCTGAAGTTAGGACCCAAAGTGGTGAACTGGGTCAGAAACTGGCTGTCGGACAGACGCCAGAGGGTGGTGGTTAATGGAAGTCGCTCGAAGGAAGGAAAGGTGACAAGTGGAGTCCCTCAGGGTTCGGTGCTGGGGCCAATCCTGTTCAATATGTATGTGAGTGACATTGCTGAAGGGTTAGAAGGAAAAGTGTGCCTTTTTGCAGATGATACCAAGATTTGTAACAGAGTAGACACCGAAGAGGGAGTGGAAAATATGAAAAAGGATCTGCAAAAGTTAGAGGAATGGTCTAATGCCTGGCAACTAAAATTCAATGCAAAGAAATGCAGAGTAATGCATTTGGGGATTAATAATAGGAAGGAACCGTATATGCTGGGAGGAGAGAAGCTGATATGCACGGACGGGGAGAGGGACCTTGGGGTGATAGTGTCCGAAGATCTAAAGGCGAAAAAACAGTGTGACAAGGCAGTGGCTGCTGCCAGAAGGATGCTGGGCTGTATAAAGAGAGGCGTAGTCAGTAGAAGGAAGAAGGTGTTGATGCCCCTGTACAGGTAATTGGTGAGGCCCCACTTGGAGTATTGTGTTCAGTTTTGGAGACCGTATCTGGCGAAAGACGTAAGAAGACTTGAGGCGGTCCAGAGAAGGGCGACGAAAATGATAGGAAGCTTGCGCCAGAAGACGTATGAGGAGAGACTGGAAGCCCTGAATATGTATACCCTAGAGGAAAGGAGAGACAGGGGAGATATGATTCAGACGTTCAAATACTTGAAGGATATTAACGTAGAACAAAATCTTTTCCAGAGAAAGGAAAATGGTAAAACCAGAGGACATAATTTGAGGTTGAGGGGTGGTAGATTCAGGGGCAATGTTAGGAAATTCAACTTTACGGAGAGGGTAGTGGATGCCTGGAATGCGCTCCCGAGAGAGGTGGTGGAGAGTAAAACTGTGACTGAGTTCAAAGAAGCGTGGGATGAACACAGAAGATTTAGAATCTGAAAATAATATTAAATATTGAACTAGGCCAGTTACTGGGCAGACTTGCACGGTCTGTGTCGGTGTATGGCCGTTTGGTGAAGGATGGGCAGGGGAGGGCTTCAATGGCTGGGAGGGTGTAGATGGGCTGGAGTAAGTCTTAACAGAGATTTTGGCAGTTGGAACCCAAGCACAGTACCGGGTAAAGCTTTGGATTCTTGCCCAGAAATAGCTAAGAAGAAAAATTAAAAAAATAAAATAAAATAAAATAAATTTTAAATTGAATCAGGTTCGGCAGACTGGATGGACCATTCGGGTCTTTATCTGACGTCATCTACTAAGTTACTATGTTACTATGAGGTGAGATCTGGGGAACTACAGACCGATGAGTCTGACCTCGGTACCGGGAAAGATGGTAGAGGCACTGATAAAGGACAGCATCATTGATCACCTTGACGGACACGGGCTGATGAGGACCAGTCAGCATGATTTTAGCAAAGACAGATTGTATTTGACGAACTTGCTGCACTTCTTTGAGGGAGTAAACAGACAGATAGACAAGGGCGATCCGGTCGACATTGTATATCTGGATTTTCAGAAGGCGTGCGCCAAGGTTCCGCATGAACGACTACTTCGGAAAATTGCAAGCCATGGAATTGAAGGTGAAATACTCACGTGGATTAAAAACTGGCTGGAGCATAGGAAACAGAGAGTGGGGGATAAATGGACAATACTTGGACTTGAAGAGCATCACCAGTGGGGTGCCGCAGGGCTCGGTGCTTGGACCCATGCTCTTTAACATCTTTATAAATGATCTAACATAGGTACGATGAGCGAGGTGATTAAATTTGCGGATGATACGAAGTTATTCAGAGTAGTAAAGATGCAGGGGGATTGCGAAGATCTGCAACGTGACATAATCAAGCTCAAGAAATGGGCATTGATATGGCAGATGAGGTTCAACATGGATAAGTGTAAAGTGATGCATGTCAGTAACAAAAATCTCATGCACGAATACAGGATGTCCGGGGTGGTACTTGAAAAGGGACTTGGGAGTTCTGATCGACAAGTCAATGAAGCCGTCCACACAATGTGCGGCGGCAGCAAAAAGGGCAAACAGAATGCTAGGAATGATAAAGAAGGGGATCACGAACAGATCAGAGAAGGTTATCATGCCGCTGTACCAGGCCATGATACGCCCTCACCTGGAGTACTGCGTCCAGCACTAGTCGCTGTACATGAAGAAGGACATGGTACTACTCAAAAGGGTCCAGAGAAGAGCGACTAAAATGGTTAAGGGGCTAGAGGAGCTACCGTACAGCGAAAGATTAGAGAAACTGGGCCTCTTCTCCCTCAAACAGAGGAGATTGAGAGGGCACATGATCGAAACATTCAAAGTACTGAAGGGGATAGACTTAGTAGATAAGGACAGGTTGTTCAACCTCTCCAAGGTAGGGGAGAACAAGAGGGCACTCTCTAAAGTTGAAAGGGGATAGATTCCGTACAAATGTAAGGAAGTTCTTCTTCACCCAGAGAGTGGTAGAAAGCTGGAACGCCCTTCCAGAGGCTGTTATAGGGGAAAACACCCTCCAAGGATTCAAGACAAAGTTAGACAAGTTTCTGCTGAACAAGAACGTGCGCTGGTAGGGCTAGTCTAAGTTAGGGTGCTAGTATTAGACCAGAGGGCCGCCGTGTGAGCGGACTGCTGGGCATGATGGATCTCTGGTCTGACTCAGCAGTAGCAATTCTTATGTTCTTATGCTAATCTGCTGTGTGCACTAAAAACGTTAGCGCACCTTAGTAAAAGGAGCCCTAAGTTTTAGATTAGATTAGAGATCCGATTTCTTGTGCTTTCTAATAGTTATTTTATTTGCTTGTTTCTAGGGAGTCATCAGATAATCTTTCCACACAAAATCAGAAGGGATCATTTTCTAATACATCAGGTTAGTATAAAATACTAATCCTTGGCTCAAAGTAAAGAGCACTATATAAGCATATCTTCCCTCCTATTACTTCAGTTTGGGAAGGGATGCATCCTCTTTTTCTTCTGGAAACAATGAATCAGCATGTTCTTTGGCCTGTGGGCTTTCAGGTTGTAAAGAATGGCATGGGAGTTGGCATTTCTTCAGCATTATATGTTCCACCCAGAGATCTACTGCCTTAATTTGCCTATGTAAATATCCTGCTTAGAAGTAAAGGAGGGATTTGAGGCCCACATTTGTCCAGTCTACACGTGTACATATCCTGAGAATATAAATGTTGTGAAATGTGTGGCCTGGCGATGGCTTGGTTGTGAAGGTTAAGCCTACATTTTCCCAGCCCATACACCAAACCAAGCGGATGCTTGAAGGTGGTGAAGAATGGGGTACTATAAGGATTATGAGTTCCAACATCACAAATGGTATTTCTGGAATAAGTGCTTTTTATTCATGCAAATATTCTTCTTTTAAACAGCACTTTCTTATTTCCCAAAACAAAAACTTCTTTTCTTTTATGCCACCAACTTGTTTCTCACTTTTATCTGTGCTGGTCCAGGCCAGAAAGCCTCTTCAGGAAATGGCAAGTAAACAATTACTTTAGTGCTTTGCCACCCTTTAGTTTACACAGCTCATGCCTGAAACACTTGAACTTTTCTTAGGAACAGAACTCAATGATGTGGGACCAAACCACCCATCAACTCTAGTAATCCCACCCCAATCCCATTTAAGTTTTAATATCTCAAGAGTTCTGATTACTACACTTCTATTGGTAGGTCTGCATTATTTGCATTAGTCTTTGTTAATACCAGGAGGCATATCTTCTGCCTTACAGCATAAGAGCATAAGAATAGCCTTACTGGATCAGATCAATGGTCTCACAGTGGCCAATCCAGGTCACTAGTACCTGGCCAAAACCCAAAGAGTAGCAACATTCCAGAATCTCAAAGCGTAACAAGATTCTAGAATCCCAAGGAGTAGTAACATTCCAGAATCTCAAAGAGTAGCAAGATTCTAGAATCCCAAGGAGTAGCAACATTCCATGCTACCAATCCAGGGCAAACAGTGGCTTCCCCCATGTCTTTCTCAATAGCAGACTATGGACTTTTACTCCAGAAAGTTGTCCAAACCCTTCTTAAAACCAGCTACGCTATCCACTCTTACCACAACCTCTGGCAATGTGTTCCAGAACTTAACTATTCTCTGAGTGAAAAAAATATTTTCTCCTATTGGTTTTAAAAAGTATTTCCCTGTAACTCTGAGTGTCCCCTAGTCTTTTTAATTTTTGACAAACTGAAAAATCGATCTACTTGTACCCGTTCTACTCCACTCAGGATTTTGTGGACTTTAGCTTAGAGGGAACCTTGGATCCGTGGGGCAGTGTTATAACCAATGCACTTGTCTGCACCCTGCAACTAGTGAGCATAATCTAATAATGCTGTTAGAACCAAGTCCTTAATTCGTACCTTATTGCTTAGTGAGCAGCTTTCCCACTTGCCATCAGAAACACAGCTTTAGCACTGTCTGGTCCTTCCTCAGAACAGTCTTAAACCAGTCATTGCCATCAGAAAACACAACTTTAGCATTGTCTGCACATTCTCCAGGGCAGTAAACTCTCAGTCCTTGGGATATTGGTTGGTTCCTTTCTGGTGATAGTATTTGGGGTTGATGGGGGGAATCGGAGGGCTTAGTATTTGGGGTTGATGGGGGGAATCGGAGGGCTTCCATGTACTTTTAAAGATGAATCCGATTTTAAGTGTTTACAGCCTTGTCCAATTTCTTTGTTTACTTGTTGCTTGTTATTTCTGGTTTTATTCATTTTCATCAATAAAAAAGATTTACACTAAACACTTTTAATCTTCCATCATGCTTTCTATGGGTAAATATTTTGGTGAACCTTCACTATAGTCCATAGGCTGTTCACCATTCACTTCTACAGCATTTCTAGAGCAAACAGACATACGTTCTTCCTGAAACTCTAATTCAGGATACTCTACCTCTGGGTTTAAATCTTGTCTGTCTTGCTTCCATGTTCCAGCTGTATTCTGTTCCCAAACCCTGTGTGGTTTGGCTTCTGGCTTCAGCTTCTGCTGCTCATACCTGCCTTGCTCTCCTCTCCTTTGCCCTCCTTACTAGGGAAATTAAAGCTAGCCACAGGTGTGTGCGTCTCCCTGATTGGTTGGAATTTTCTGAGAGCAATGATCATGTTTGACCCAGTTTTCTGTTTAGTGCACTGTGTGCCTTTAATGTTAGCAGCACTTGTTTACCCTTTCCTGGTTTAAAAGGGTTTCCCTATACTGAGTGTGTCTTATTGGGCAGTTGCCTAGAAAAAGATAAATAGGTATCTGACTTGTGTGTGTTCCTTTTCCAGAGTTCTTCCTAGGTGTGCCACCTTGCCTTGTTTCTATATAAGGTTTGGAATGGGCTTATTATCAGGGAACTGTGTTGGCATGGCGGCTATTTTGCCAACATCCAGCTTCTCTGGGTTTTTGCTGGTACTCACAGGGGGTTCCCCCGTGACAGATGATATTCACAGGTGACATTTCTGTACTCTTTCTCTTGGAGTAATTTTATAAATAGTGAGTATGTAGAACAGCTAAGCAGGTGTTTATAAAATTGCCCCAAAGTATACATGCATAAAAATAGATACTGGGGGACCAGTATTCATACCGTGGCAGGCAACCTGGCTACCTCCCGCTGTCTGCGGTGAACCCTGAAATTCAATGCCAGGGCTGTATTTGGCCAGCAACATTGAATTTCCAAATAAGTGCAGGTGCCATAGACGAAGACGGTCAAGATCTGACTGTGTCGCATGACATAACCAGTGACTGGAATATTTAGCAGGAGATAGCTGGCTGTCTCCCACTGAATATCAGCAGTTAGCCAGTTTAACTAGTGAGATAATTAAATTTGCTGATGATACAAAGTTGCTCAAAGTTGTTAAATCGCAAGAGGATTGTGAAATTTGCAAGAGGACCTTGTAAGACTGGAAGATTGAACATCAAAATGGCAGATGGCATCTAATGTGAGTAAGTGTAAAGTGATGCATGTGGGAGAGAAGAACCCGAACTACAGCTATGTGATGCTGGGTTCTATGTTAGGAGTCACTGCCCAGGAAAAGGATCTAGGTGTCATTGTTGAGGATGCGTTAAAACCCTTAACTAAATGTACGGCAGAAGTGGCAGCTAAGAAAGCAAATAGAATGTTAAGAGTTATCAGGAAAGGAATGTAAAACAAAGATAAAAATGTTATAATGCCCTTGTATCGCTCTATGGTATGGTCGCAACTTGAACACTGTATGCAGTTCCGGTTGCCTTATTTCAAAAAAGATATATTGGAATTAGAAAAGATACAGAGAAGGGCAATGAAAATGATAAAAGGTTTGAGACAACTTCCCTATGAGGAAAGGCTAAAGTGTCTAGGTCTCTTCAGCTTGGAGAAGAAACTGCTCAGGGGTAATATGAAAGAGGTCTATAAAATACAGAGTGGAGTGGAAAGGGTAAATGTGAATTGCTTGTTCACTCTTTCCAAAAATACCAGGACTAGGGGGCATGCGATGAAGCTACTAAGTATTAGATGTAAAACAAACCGGAGAAAATATTTCTACACACCTGTAATTAAACTGGAATTCATTGCCGGAGAATGTGGTAAAATTAGTTAGCTTAGTTGGGTTTAAAAAGAGAAGCAACACAAAAAACCAAAAAGGGAGACCCAGTGATCCACAGTAAAAACAATCCAAAAGATAAAAACAACAGACTGTGGATGTGGATGTTCTGAAAGATGATTTTTATTCGTTCTTCACAATAAAAATACAAATAAAAGTCTTCTATTTGTATTTTTATTGTGAAGAGCGAATAAAAATCATCTTTCAGAACATCCACATCCACAGTCTTGTTGAAAAAGATTTACATACATTAAAAATATTTTTAAAAACTTTTTTATTTCAAGATGCATTTGAACACATGTTATAACACGCATAATTTTTAAACTTCTTAATATAAATATTGCACTTTCCAATTCCCCTTGTTCCCACTGTGTTTTCCCTTTTATGTAAATTTCAATATATTAAAATGATGTAACTTTCCCCTTCTTTCCTGCCTACTTATATTATTCCTTAACTTCAAATGTATTGTACTGGTCGTTCTCTAAAAACTGTTTTAAATCGTCTGTATTATGTCTAACCTGTCAAAAATATATGTGAAACCACTATCTGTGGCTTTTAGAGTGTACATCGCCTAGATATTTCGATAGGCGATTCATAAAATGCTAATAAACTTGAAACTTGAAACTTTTTATCCTTAAAAAGAGAAATCCATAGGTCATTATTGAGAAAACTTGGGGAAATCCACTGCTTATTCCAAGGATATGCAGCATAAAATCTGTTTTACTATTTGGGATCTAGCTAGGTACTTGGAACCTGGGTTGGCCACTGTTGGAAATAGGATACTGGGCTTCAGTCTGTTCCAGTATGGCAATTCTTATGCTCTTAAATGTTTTCTCCAGTTTGTTGTGGAAGTACTATTTAGTGGCTTCAACGCATGCCCCCTAGTCTTGGTATTTTTGGAAAGAGTAAACAAACAATTCACGTCTGTCAGTTTCACTCCATGAGGAGCCTGTATCACAACTAATAGTAGTTTTTAAAAAAATCATCTCCCTTCTCTGCTGACTGTATCAGTAATCCTTTCCTATTTTAATTTGTAGTTCTTTTCTTATTTCTATTTTTAATTATTGTAATCCACACAAATATTCAAGGGAACTTCTATCAGCTAAGGTGATATATATATATGTGTCACACACTAATCACCTTAATACTTTAAAGATGCTAGTCAATAAGTCAAATAATCACATAAACAGTAACAGGCTTCAAAGTGAACGCTCAGACCCACAACCGGAACTCTAGTGAAAAATCACGGAGCCAGTTATTTTAGAGACCATCATAGTGTGTTCACTTCACTGTCTCCGCCACCTGTTGTCTTGGAACCAAGGTTTTAATTTAGTTCCAATTTTAAATGAGATGTTATTGCGTGAATGTCGGTTTTGCCACTTCAAAATCTTTTATTTATCTGACCATATTGATCTGTTTTTCAGAAAATGCAGTATAGCAAGTGATCAGATATAAACCTATCCATGTGACCAATATTTCAAACACCAGCACAAATAGAAGGGGTGAGAGGGGATACCCCTGTCTAGTACCTGAAACTAATGAAAAATCCTGGATGCATCCTCCATTAATCCTTACCCTTGAATGGAGCTTCAAAAGAACACGTCCACCCAGCTTGTGAAATTAGGCCCAAACCACATCCTATGAAGGGTGGCCATTAAAACCTCTCACTTCACCTGGTCAAAGGCCTTCTCCACATCATTGGCCACTAAGACCATTGGTATTTCCTTCTCCCATCCTTAGGCTAACAAATACACTGCTCTATGGACATTGTCTCCAGCCACTCTCCCCAGTACAAATCCTGATTGGTCTCCAGGAATAATCAGGAAATAACTTTATTTAATCAACTGATGAGCATTCTGGGTTAAGAGCATAGTCACAATGCCTGCACAGCACAAAATAGTAGAGCTAGAAAGAGCCACAATTTTTACATCATGAGAGTCATATGTAGCTCATGAACAAGGCCAATGTTAGGGTATAGACAACGTTGTTGTTTGAAGCTATTGGAGATAGTCTACTCGGTGAGCTTTGGGGACCCTTTCCAAATTTCTGCCCTAGGCCCCAGCATGTTTAGTGCTGGCCCTTCACATGAGACTTTGCTTGGCCATTTATATAAAATGGCAAATGTGGCATGATCAAAAAGTTTACAAATTTATATTCTAAAAGAAAATAAGACAAAAAATAACAAATTTTTCTCTATATTTCAGGTTTATTTGAACAGCATGGAGCTGTCATAGTGCCAAATGTAAGTGTGCTTTCTCCAGAGAAGTTATCTTCCAATGTCCGTCGACGCCATGAAATTCAGGTGAGCAGATTGGAGGTGCCCACTTTCAAGCAAGGTTTTAGAATATATTACAAGCTTTCTTCCATTCCTCCATTGGCTTCATGTATCCAATAATCCTATATGATTCTGAAACAGTTTTTCACAGATTTTCATTTTACTTCTCATGTCATTTGCTTTTCTCATTAGAAAACATTCATGTCTGTACTAGCAGAGAATGTAATGAAATGAAAAAGAAGGGTGAAATGGAACAAAGAAGATGTTTTGCAAGCACAAAAGGGAGCCATGAGGAACAGGAGTCAAAGAAAGCTAAATGTATGGGAGACAGATGATTAGGGAAAGAGTAGTGTAGATAGAAGACTTGGGAAGAGATATGTACAAAGGAGAGTATTGTAAACCACCTAATACCTTTGTTCAATCGGTATATCAAATGCAATAAATCCAATCCAATCCATTAAGGAGCAAGCAAGAGACAGAAGAGAAAGAACTATGTAGGTTAGAAATGGCCAAGGCGGGAGCTGTCAGAAGAGTGCAATCATGGAAGAGGTGAATGTCCTAATGCTATTACAGCAAATTTTTCTTGTATCTAGTTATAAGTGAGTGATAGTCACTTTATTGAAAAGTTTAATCTTACCACGTTCTTTCTTGTACCTTGAGATAATAAGCAACTACTATTTTCATTCCAAAGCTTTTCTGTAAGGATGATACAAAATGGATTAAACATTCTGCTATAAGAAGGTTTGAATTCCTATATCGAGAGATTGAATTAAATGAACTGTTATTTCAGGTACTTTCACGACTCCAGACCTTCTTGACCAGCCTGCAGCAGTGTAGCAACGAGATAGAAATCTTGGCAGTAAGTTGGCTTATGTTCTAATTTTGCATTCTGTAATACCTAACCTTACCCCAATTCCTCTGAGTTCCATTTAATAAATAGTTTAGGAGAACAGAAATTAAATTTTCTTTGGGCAACTTTTTCAGCAGCAGTTCCTTGTATATGAACAAAGTCATTCTCCAGTCGCACATGTGATTGATGTCTTCCAGTGGTATTAAGCTTAGAGCACTCACTAGTTTGAGAGAAGCTTAAAACATGTACAAGAAGAGAACATTAAGGAGCAAGCACAGTTGATATCACTCGCTGACACTTTCCCTTGGAAAAAAATGGATACATTTTTTCCATATTGAAAAACTTCTCCTTTAATCTTTCATTGTGAGGTTCTCCCATGTATGGATTTTCCTTTAAATTTTCTGTTATCTTTTGCTCTTCATTGATAAGTCACAAGGTCGTTTTTCTCTAAAATGTTCTTTTCACTTTCACTGACAAAATATTTCCCTCTGGCTTATAATGTATGAAACTTTCAATGCTGCTCTAGTTATAGCCATAAAAATCTTAGTCAATGAACATGGGCACTGCCTAAGCCTCAAAAAAAATTTATGATCCAAATTTGTTTAAATTGTTCAATGAGATATGTGCACCGAGATCAGGTAGATGTTTTTTTCTTAGTGTTCCTTTATTTCTATTTCATCCCTCCTTTTGAATAGTATCTTTGCTCAAAAATCTGTCCTAACGTTCCTGGCAAATTTAGACCTTTCTCCAACCTACCCTTCATCTCCAAGATCCTGGAAAAAACAGTGTTAACCCAATTACACTCCTTCATTGATGAATAAGGTGTCCTATCCAACTTCTAATTGAGATTCAGGAAATTCCATAGTACTGAAACCGTCCTTCTCGACATCATCGACAACTGCTGGAAACTCATGGACAAGGGTAAAGAGTTCCTTCTGGTGCTGCTGGATCTTGGTGTGATCTTAGTGATCATTATTGACCATCCTCTCTTCATTGAGCGGCTCTCTGAAATTAGAATCCAAGACATTGCGCTACGATGGTTCTTCTCTTAACTGAATAACAGATCCCAAAGCATTTTGCTCAATAACGTACTACCGAAACTGATCAAATACGGTGTTCCGTGTGACTCTGCTATCCCCCCTATTATTCAGTCTCTACATTAGACCTGTCTTAGACATAGCCCACAAATATCAAATACAGATTCATTCCTTCACAGATGACATCTGCTAGGAGAAAACTATGATGCCCAGATTGCGAAACTCCTAACCCGCTCTTGGAAATCAAAAACTGGATGTCCGTCAACAAATTACAACTAAACATCTCCAAGATGGAACTCCTTTGGATCCACAAAGAATGCTGCGTCCTTGCCTATCCCTCGCTATGTTGGGACTCGACGACTATAACTGTGAAAGACCAAGTGTTCAGCTTAGGAATACTCCTTGATTGCAACCTGTCACTTTCCAACCATATCTCTCAGGTGGTAGCTTCCTCATTTTACTACCTGCAACAACTCCGGAAAATGAACTACTTTTCAGAGTTTGACTTTGCCCAACTACTCTATGCCTTAGTACTCTCATGCATGGATTATCTTAATGCACTATTTAGCGATCTCATGGCGAAGAATGTACGACATCGCCAGCATGTTCAAAACGTGGCGATCAGGCTTCTTAAAAACCTCAGTACCCATGACCCTGTCTCCCAGGCTCTAGTGTTGGGCTCATTGGCTGCCCATAGCCAATCATTGTGTTTTTCAAGGGCCTAATGCTAGCGTTCAAATCCTTACACGACATGGTGCCAGGCTACGTAACGGCTAAGCTTCCTCTGTATGTGCTGAACTGGTCCCTTCGCTCCTGGGACAAAATACACCTCAAAACGCCCCCTGGTTGTGCCCTTCGACTGCAAACCGCCAACCAACGGTCCTACTCCCATTTCATACTGAGCCACTGAAATCGACTGCCCCCACAAATCAGATCTCTTGAAGGACTCCTCAGATTTAGATAAGCAATAAAAACATACCTCTTCACCCTTGACCAATGAACTACAATGAAATGTATATTGGTACCAGAACTAGTATGTGTCGCGTAAAGAAAAATTGTATTGTAAAATCGTGCACTGTAACTTTGGCAAAACTTTGGCAAAACATGAAAGCCTTGCACTATAAGGATAACTGTGGCAAACTGTAACTGGTAAACTGTATATTATGTATATTAATATTAGACTCCTAGTATGTGTCAGGTTAGGATAAAAACTTGTATTATAAACTTGTACTAAATTATAGTATGTATGTTTAACCTGTAACCCATTCTGAGCTCTTTGGGGACAACGGGATAGAAAATGAATTAAATAAATCTACATCTTCATATCAACTGATCAAAGTGCAAAGATAAATATAAGGGATGCTCTAGTGACAGCAAAATGGTGAAGAGTGCTGTGGAGTACTCAGCATTATTCCAGGCCCATATAACTCAACTTACCATGGTGGTGATTCAGGCCTTGGATAGTAAGTTTGAGCAGCTCTCGGACCAAATGCCTTCAATCTTGCAAGCGTTAACAGGTTATGTGATACTCACAAGCGAGGTTGAATGCAACAGTCAAAAAGCAGAACATGGACTGATGAGCACACAGGAACAGGTGAAGCCAAGATAAAACAGTATGAGTTAAAAAACTGAAGATTTAGAAAATAGCATGTTTTGTAGTAATATTAGATCAGCGGGGCTCCCGGAGACTTTGAATGAAGCGGAGCTTGATAGGTTTTTGGAGCAGTGGTTGCAATGGCGGGATGGGTCCCAAAGTGACGGGCTGGGTCAAGAACTGGTTGAGTGGAAGGCGACAGAGGGTACTGATCAATGGAGATCGCTCTGAGGAAAGGGATGTTACCAGTGGTGTGCCTCAAGGTTCTGTTCTTGGGCCTGTTATTTTAAACATTTTTATAAATGATATTTCTGAAGGGTTGTCAGGTAAGATTTTCCTCTTTGCGGATGATACCAAAATCTGCAATAGAGTAGACACACCAGATGGTGTGAATAACATGAAGAAAGTATCAATAACTCAGAAATAGTGAACTTCCCACTAGTGATTTTTACAATAAACACATTCACAAAGGTCGTGTGGAAGGTATAAAAAACTAAAACATGAGTCAGAAGGGGCTCTACCGGGAGGAAAAGCCTCATACAAAGCCCTCCCACCGCCACAGCTGTGGCTAAGGTAGTTCATGCGGAGAACCTCATCGGCATAAAAACCTCCCAGAGGGCCAAATATGGCTCTGTGTTGTGCAAATATTGCAAAAAGTCAATAAATATGTCGCCAGGTGGTCACAATTATATATATATATATATATATCTAATATAATAAAACGCTAGGCCGCGCATGCGCAGTTCCATAGCGTGCGTCCGTTTTCTGTGAGATGTACAGCATCTCAGATAGGAGTGGCATGCGCCCGAAACACTCTCTCTCCTCCCCCGAGACGGATGTCGGACACGGAGGCTGTCGGCCCGTGCTGTTTTTTGATCTGCCCTGCTCCTTGCCTGAAGTCCTCTCTCCTCCCCCGAGGCTTATGTCGGACGCGGCGGCTGTCTCCCCCGAGGTGGATGATCTTATGGGAATCAATGTTATTCGCTCTGCCCTGCTCCTTGCCTTACTATATTTTTAAGTTGAAAGACCAGGCAGCGGCTCCTCTCAGGATCCCCACCTGCGTCGGAAGTCCAATGCAGTCGGGGATCTTGAGAGGAGCCGCCGCCGCCGTGTCTTTCAACTTAAAAATATACTAAGGCAAGGAGCAGGGCAGAACGATCTTCAAAATGGCGGCAAATCGATCTCCGTTCCTCCGGGGGGGGGGGTCTGGGAGGAGAGGGATCGCGGCCACACCGAGGAGCCCAGCAACTTTCCGCTGTCCGGGACCCGACTCATTTGCCGCCCCCCCCCCCCTCTTCCCTTACCGCGGGCCCGACTGGCGATTTAAGCAGCGTGTCAGCACTCTTCACACGCTGCTTCGGGCACTTCTACTGCCCTGATTTACTCTAGCACGTCCGGAGCAAATCAGGGCAGTAGAAGGGCCCGAAGCAGCGTGTGAAGAGTGCTGACACCCTGCTTAAATCGCCATGTGTAATCGGGCCCGCGGGAAGGGAAGGGGGGGCGACAAAGGACTCGACCCCGCGTTTGTAGTCGCGACTGTGGGAAGGAAAAGAGGGTAGAGGAAACGCTAATGCAGGCACAGGGAACTGGTGTGGGGGGAGGGAATGCAGCTTTGCACAGACAGAGGGAGGAAGGAAGACAGAAAGACAAGAAGAAAGATACAGGGGCAGGTGCACAGGGAACTGGTGTGGGGGGAGGGAATGCTGCTTTGGACAGACAGACGGAGGAAGGGACACAGAAAGACAAGAAGAAAGACACAGGGGCAGGTGCGGGACAGCGGTTGTCATGTCAGGAGGGGTGCGGGATGCCGCAGAGGGAACTTTTCCAATGGGTGCAACTGGGCGGCTATCGGAAGCCTCTGATCACGGGCAGAGCAAGGTAAGTATATCATAGGGATAAGAAGGAGGAGGGGGGAGAAAAAGGAAGGGACGCCTACTGCTGGACAGGGGGAGAAGGAAAGAGGTGCTGATGGACAGGGGGGGTGAAGAAAAAAGAACGGAGGCCTAATGTTGGACAGGGGGAGAAGGAAGGTGCTGCTGGACAGGGGGGAGGTAAAACAAAGGGAGAAGGGCTGCTGCTGCATAAGGAGACCTGTGAAGGGGTGGTGGTGGACACAGGGGAGGTAAAAGGAAGGGAGAATGGACAGGGGCAGCAGGCAAGGGGTGCTGATGGACAGCCAAGGAAAAAGAAAGACAGAAAAAAAGAAAGCGGCTAAGGAGAGAGAGAGAGAAAGAAAGAGAGACACACACACATATATTCTAGCACCCGTTAATGTAACGGGCTATAAGACTAGTATATATATATACTCAAAAATAACTTACCTTTTGTCATTAGCTCAGTCGGGACACCAACGATGGCCAGTGTTTCACATAAATTCAAAATACGGCTATCAAACTGATATATAATGCAAAAAAATATGATCACGTCACACCTTTATTCATGGATGCCCATTGGCTTCCAATTAGTCATAGAATCTCTTATAAAATAATTTTACTAATCTTCAAAACATTAATATCAGGCGAACCTTCTTTTATATTTAGATATTTAACTCCATATCATACCCAACGTTCACTCCGCTCTTCTGCACAAAATCTTCTTTCGATACCTTCTTTGAAAGTGATCGGAACACGAAGAGCTGATATGTTTACAGTTATGGGGCCCCAATGGTGGAATGCCCTACCTCAATACATCAGAATAGAAAAAGATATTATTAAATTTAAAAAACTTTTGAAGTCATTTTTTTTCAATGACGTTTTTAACTTCTGATACCCTATCTTCCTTTGAATAATTATTTTTAATATTTGCAAAATACTATGCACTGCCAGTGAAAACATTTATGTACCCTTCCCCTGTGTTTCTTTTCTTTTTCTATCTATTAACTATACACAAGATTGTAACTTTTCCCCTCTTTTTCCATTCTAAATCATGTATGTTAATTTGTTTTAATTTTGTTTAATGTTACATGTTTTTATCTTATTGATTGTTTTGGGATTATGTACATCGCCTAGTAAACTTTAATAGGCGATTAATCAAACATCCAAATAAACTTGAAACTTGATAATGCTGCCTCAGGGTGTAACCTCCGATTATGAGCTTTCAAAATGGAACACAAGAAGTGTGTCTCCTTTGTGGAAGGAGGTCTCACCAGAGTCTTATACAGAGGCATCAATACCTCCTTTTTTCTATTAGTCATACCTCTTCCTATGCAACCTAGCATCCTTCTAGCTTTTGCTGTCACCTTTTCAACCTGTTTGGCCACCTTAAGATCATCAGATTCCATCACACCCAAGTCCCGCTCTTCCATTGTGCACATAAGTTCTTCAGCCCCCTAAACCAGGGGTGTCAAACTCAATCACATAAGGGGCCGAAATCTAAAACACAGGCTAAGTTGCGGGCCAAATTTTTTATTAAGATACTTAGTTTTAGTAGAAGTATAGCTCCTTCCTCACCTTCAGATACCTGTGGCGCAATTAGGCACTTGTGTGGAGCGCCTTGCTCCAACCTAGCTTTTACACTGGGACTGGGTTCTTCTGCCTGTAAATGGATACTGAGGCAGCGTGGTGAGGAGCTTGGAGCGCCACTGGGACTGGGGCTGCACAGTCAGGCGCTTACATGCAGCACAGTCACCGCAGGCCACATAAAATGGCCAGGCGGGCCGGTTTGGCCCCCAGGCCTTGTGTTTGACATTTGTGCCCTAAACTGTACCATTCCCTATGGTTTTTGTAGTCCAAATGCATGACCTTGCATTTCTTAGCATTAAATTTTAGCTGCCAAATTTCAGACCATTCTTCAAGCTTCGCCATGTCTTTCTTCATGTTATCCACACCATCCAACGTGTCTACTCTATTGCAGATTTTTGGTATCATCCACGAAGAGGCATCTCTTACCCAGCAATATCATTTATAAAAATGTTAAAAAGAACAGGCCCAAGATCAGAACCTTGAGGCACACCACTGGTAACATCCCTTTCCTCAGAGCGATCTCCATTGATCACTACTCTCTGTCCCTTCCACTCAACTAGTTCTTGACCCAATCCGTCTCTTTGGGACCCATTCCAAGGGTACTGAGGAGGACACACAGAGCAGAAGACAAGAAGCATCTGATACCAAGGTAGAGGATACCCACGGAGGAAGCTTACTGAAAGAAGAGGAGAGGCACTCTCAATGCCTAGAGCGAGAAGAAATTAGGAACACCAGGGACACAGACCTGCGACCGCAACGGAGGCTGAAAAAGGGGAAATCTGCAATCCTGGTGGGAGATTCAATCCTAAGGCAAGTAGACAGTCACTTAGCAGGAGGGAGAGAGGATCGGCTAGTGACCTGTCTCCCAGGAGCAAGAACGAAGGACATAGTCGACAGAATTGAAAGAATCCTGGAGGGAGCAGAGATGGAAGAGACAGCAGTGATAGTCTACGTCGGAACGAACGATGTCACCAGGAGAGACTACAGCAAGAATGCACTGACCGAACAGTTCAAGATCCTAGGAAGGAAACTGAAGATGAGGACCCAGAGGATAGCCTTCTCAGAGATCCTTCCAGTACCGAGGGCAGAAATGAAGAGGAATATGGAACTACAATCAATAAATGTGTGGATGAGGAGATGGTGTAAGGAAGAGGGATTTCTCTTCGTGAGGAACTGGACAGCTTTCTGGGGAAAGAACAAGCTCTACAAGAAGGATGGTCTACACCTGAGCACGGCAGGAACTAGACATCTAGCAAATAACATCAGAAGAGCGATAGAGCAAGCTTTAAACTAAACGGAAGGGGAAAGCCGACAGTCGACCTGATATCGACGGTTCGGGAGACAGTACCCAGTGAAGGTACTGAGGGGGAAAAATGCTGGGCAGACACATGTGGACAGCAACAGGTTATGGAAAAACAAGGGAGACAGAAGAAGAGAGAGGAGGACATGATAAACATACTACAAGGGGAAGTCAAAAAGGAACGGGAAGATGGGAAGGCACAGGAAGAAGAAAATACGAACATGCCACATGGGCAAGGCAATAGAAACATACCACAAAGGGAGGACAAAGGAGATAAATTGCAGGAGTTGGCTGGCCAGGAAGAGGACAGAAAGAAGACTGAAGCACATGGGAAAACAGCGGGGAAGACTAAATGCCAGGACTTGAACTGCATGTACACTAATGCAAGGAGCTTAAGGAACAAAATGGGGGAATTGGAAGTCATGGCTAAAAATGAGAACCTAGACATCATAGGGATCACGGAAACATGGTGGAACGAGGAAAACAAATGGGACATAGTACTGCCAGGATATAAACTCTACCGAAAAGATAGGACTTATCAGAAAGGAGGAGGAATAGCACTGTACATAAGGGAAACCATCCACTCAACCAGTGTGGATACAGCAGCGGCAAATGGACAACTAGAGTCATTGTGGGTTAAAATACCAGGAAAAAATGGATCCGAGATAAAGATGGGACTGATCTACCGTCCACCTGGGCAATCTGAAGCAGTGGATACAGAAATGGTAGCCGAGCTGAGGAGGGAATGCAAGAACGCTAACACTATAGTTATGGGAGATTTCAACTATTCCAGGATAGGCTGGCGTCTTGGAAATTCAAAATGTACGAAGGAAACGGAGTTCCTGGAAGCCGTACAAGACTGTTTCATGGAACAACTGGTCCAGACTCCAACGAGAGGGGCAGCGATCCTAGATCTGATCCTCAACGGGCTTAAAGGACCTGCAAAGGGAGTGGAAGTAATGGGACCGCTAGGAAACAGTGACCACAACATGATTCTGTTCCAAGTGGAAGTAGGATTACCAAAGGGGAAGAGATCAAAGGGAACAGCGTTTAACTTCAGGAAAGGGAACTATGATGCCATGAGACAAATGGTGAGGAAGAAGCTCAGAAACAGCTCCAAGAAAGCTCTGTCTGTGGAGCAAGCCTGGTCCCTACTCAAGGACACAGTAAACGAGGCACAAAACCTGTATGTACCCAGATTTAGGAAAGGATGCAAAAAGAATCAGACTAAAGACCCAGCATGGATAAACAATGAAGTAAAGACAGTGATAGGAGACAAGAAAACATCATTTCGGAAGTGGAAGAAGGACAAAACTGAAGGAAATTGGAAAGAGCACAGGAAGCATCAGAAAGAATGTCACCGAGTGGTCAGAAAAGCCAAGAAAGAATATGAGGAGAGACTAGCCAAGGAAGCAAGAAATTTTAAACCATTTTTCAGATATGTATAAGGGAAACAGCCAGCGAGGGAGGAGGTGGGACCTCTGGATGAGGGAGACAAGAAAGGAGTGGTGAAGGAGGAAAAAGAATGGGCTGACAGACTAAACAAGTTCTTCGCGTCGGTCTTTACAAAAGAAGACACATCCAGCGTGCCGGAACCGGAAAAAATTTTCAAGGGGGATCAGGAGGGTATATTATCATGCATGGAGGTAAGCCTTGAAGACGTTCTAAGGCAGATAGATAGATTAAAAATTGACAAATCTCCTGGCCCAGATGGGATCCACCCGAGAATACTGAAAGAGCTCAGAGACGAAATAGCGGAGTTACTCAGGCATATTTGCAACCTATCCTTAAGAACAGGGATAATCCCGGAAGATTGGAGGATAGCAAATGTTACACCAATCTTCAAAAAAGGATCGAGAGGCGACCCGGGGAACTATAGACCGGTGAGCTTGACCTCAGCTCCGGGGAAGATGGTCGAATCACTGATCAGGGAAGGTATCAATGAGCATATAGAAAAAAATAAACTGATGAGAACAAGCCAGCACGGTTTCTATAAAGGACGATCGTGCCAAACAAATCTACTACATTTCTTTGAGGGGATAAGCAAACATTTGGACCAAGGTAACCCCATTGACATAGTTTATCTGGATTTCCAAAAAGCCTTTGACAAGGTACCCCACGAGCGCCTGCTGAAGAAACTGTGGAACCACGGGATTGAAGGGGAAGTCCACAGATGGATCCAAAATTGGCTGGCGGATAGGAAGCAGAGGGTAGTAGTAAAAGGACACTACTCTGACTGGAAAGGGGTCACGAGTGGTGTCCCGCAGGGGTCAGTGCTGGGACCGCTGCTGTTCAATATATTCATTAACGATCTGGAAACGTTCACGAAGTGCGAAGTTATCAAGTTCGCGGACGATACAAAATTCTCTAACAGGGTCAAAACTGTTGAGGAATGCAAAGAACTGCAGAGCGACCTGAACAAACTGTGCGAGGGGGCAAAAAGATGGCAGATGAACTTCAATGTGGAGAAATGTAAGGTCTTGCACATCGGGAAAGGGAACCCCATGTACATCTATACGATGGGAGGAAGGGTGATGGGGAAAGGCACCCTAGAAAAAGACCTGGGGGTATTGGTGGATACAACAATGAAGCCAGCGGCGCAATGTGCAGTGGCCTCAAAGAAAGCGAACAGAATGCTGGGCATTATCAAAAAAGGTATCACTACCAGAACGAAGGAGGTCATCCTGCCATTGTATCAAGCAATGGTGCGACCACATCTGGAATACTGTGTCCAATACTAGTCACCGTACCTTAAGAAAGACATGGCGATACTTGAGAGGGTCCAGAGGAGAGCAACTAAGATGATAAAAGGAATGGAAAACCTTTCATATGCCGAAAGGTTACACAAACTGGGGCTCTTTACCCTGGAAAAGCGGAGACTGAGAGGAGACATGATACAGACATATAAAATCATGAAAGGCATAGAGAGGGTGGAGAGGGACAGATTCTTCAGACTAGCGGGGACAATAAAAACAAGAGGTCACTCAGAAAAACTGAGAGGGGACAGATTCAAAACGAATGCAAGGAAGTTTTTCTTCACTCAGAGGGTGGTGGACACCTGGAACACGCTTCCAAAGGAGGTAATAGGACAGAGTACAATACTGGGTTTCAAAAAGGGACTGGATGACTTCCTGAAAGCGAAGGGGATTGCAGGGTATAGGTAGAAGGTTACTCTACAGGACAAAAGCGTATGTGAGTTTTAGGGTAGGAGCACTATCAGGTCCTGGACCTGAGGGGCCACCGCGTGAGCGGACTGCCAGGCACGATGGACCTCCGGTCTGACCCGACAGAGGCAAGTCTTATGTTCTTATCTAGCACACATCCTCTATCCAATTCTCTGGTCACCCAGTCAAATAAATTGATCAGATTTGTCTGACAAGACGTACCTCTAGTGAATCCATGTTGCCTCCAGTCCTGTAATCCACAGATTCCAGAAACTTGACCATTCTCTGTTTTAAAAGTGTTTACATTAATTTGCTTACCACAGAAGTCAGACTTACCAGCCTGTAGTTTCCTATGTATGGTATTTGGGGACCTGCCCCTTTTTATGCTGGGGAATTTATACTATGGTAAATGGATCCTTAGATTGAAAAATTGGCAGTCAGTGCAAGGAGGTCATATAGATATCTATCAAGGCCTACCCTATCACTAGGCACTTTTGGTGGATATGTAGCATGGCATGTACCCTATGAAAACAGGGCCCATGAGACTGCATCTTATGCGGATTGCATCTTCATGCTTTCAGCTGTTTTAATAGTGTGGCCATTGTCTCACCATGGGCTTTCAGGAGGCTGGATATTGAGGGCCAGATTCTGTAATTGATCTCCTAAAAAGATAGGCACCTAAAGTTATGCAACTATTTTATGTCAGTTACACTTAGGCGCCCATTAAAGAATCGTGCTTAGTGGTGCCTAACTTAAAACATAGGTGCCTGTAATATAGGCCAGGTTTTAAAGGCCTATGTTTCAGGTGTCTAAGTCTTTTAGAGAATCACTCTTAGTGTCATCTAAGTCTTTCTCCATCCCTAAACACGCCTATTTTGGTGCTAGATGCTGATAGGTGCCTATCTTTTCTAGAATCACGCCTAAAAAGATAGGTGCCTATCTCCTAATTTTTTTTTTTCAATTAAAGCTCATTATTCAGGCCAATTTACTAATTAAGATAGACACTTAACGAGGGGGCGCTAGTGAGCCCGATGGGATAGGAAGCCACGAGCGCGAGCTCCGTCGGTGTGACCCGATCTTCGCCCGAATAAAGGCTATTTAAGCCGGTTTTACCAGCGCAACTTCGTCCCGATTCTTCCCCACTATGGCAATGGGTAAGCCAACAAAAAGGAAGAGCGCTGAACCGCCGTCGCCAACGAAAAGTCCCGCGAACAAGATCGAGGACGCGACTTCAGCGGCCATATTGGATGAACTGCGATCGATCCGTGAATTATTAGTGGACACTAAGCAGGACATAAAAGATGTGAAATCAGATATCGCCTCGCTGAGAGAAGACTTTAATGTGGCACAAACAAAGTCTGATCTCATGGAATCCAGGTTGGTAGCAGCCGAATCTTCAATCAAGCATCTGACTAAACAGACCTCAAAAATCGCCATCTTAGAACGTGCTCTGGAAGCTGCTGACAATCATGCCAGAAAGAACAGCTTCAGAATATTAGGATTACCGGATGGGAGGGAAGCTTGTGGCCTGGTGGGCTTTTTAGCAGCACTCTTGCCTCAGTTGCTGAAAATGCAGGATGATTTTAAAATTGAATTTGAGAGTGCTTTTAGACTTCCTCAGCCTGTCTCTCCACACAAGAAATTTCCTAGACCCATACTGGTCTCTCTCCTAAAGCATCAGCAAGTTCTTCAAATTATGCAACACGCTAAGCTTCACTCTCCTATAGTATTTGAGGGCAATAAAATCATCTTTCTGCCAGATCTTGCCAAAGAAACAGCGAAGAAGAGGAAACTTCTGCTTTCATATCGTCCCCAACTTAAAAACATGGGAGCTAAGTTTGGTATGTTTTATCCAGCACGATTCAGAGTGACTTATAATAATGTCACTAAGGATTTCCTGCAGCCGGATGAATTAGCAGACTTTATTGAAACAGCGAGACCTACTGCAATAGATAAAACATGATATATGTGATTTACATTTTGAGCTTTGTGCCTTTAGTTTCAAATGCTGTTTCTGCTTCTTACATTGTTCTCTGTTTACCTATACATTGCTGACATATATGCTAGTGTTATTTCTACCTTAATAACTGCTCAGAAGCCTTTTAGTCTCTTTTTCTCACCGATTGACAGAGTGCTCATGGGGTTTTTTTTCCTTTCCCCTTAGCTCTCTGAACCCACAGTATGGTTAACTGGTTTATGGTAGTTTTCTGCCTTCTTACAGAGTGCTCTGCTTGTTCAAGCTGCAGGTGTTTTCAAATGTTTCCCTATACATATATATTGATGTTTGATGATTTACTTTGGTACCTATATCCTCTCATCACTATGATGATAACACAGGTCTCATATCTATTCTTTCCTTACCAATGTCATTAATATGCTTTTCTCTAAATGTAAAAGGATTTCATAACCCTGTTAAAAGACTCAAAATACTTAGATACACAGAACAGCATCGACCTGACATTGTATTCTACCAAGAGACTCATCTCACTTCTGCGGAATCCTTGAAGGTGGCGCCTACCTGGGCTTATGCTCCTCTTTTTTCTCCTTCCTGCGGCAGGAAAAATGGTGTCATTACACTGATACGGAAACGACCAGACATCACAATTGTCTCATCATCCCATGATTTGGAAGGTCGTTGGCTTAAAACGATACTACTGGTGGGCTCTACTCAACTCAGTCTATATAATATTTACGCCCCAAATCAGGACAGTCCTATTTTTTTTGAGGCTTTAGCAACTGAAATTGGTTCTTCTTCTTCTCCGAATTACGTATTAGGAGGGGATTTTAATTTAATATTGTCACCGGAAAAAGATAGAAAGTCAAGAGTCACCTATAAAAAACCAAAAGCATGGTTCTGTCTCCAAGATTTGCTTTTCCAACTGAAGCTAGTTGATCCATGGAGATTAATGCATCCAGATGATTTGATATTTACTTTCTTCTCTCCACCTCATGCATCCTACTCCCATATTGATTTATTTTTAATTAGTTATTCTCTGGTGAATAAATTGGTCTCTTCGGATATACAACCCATTTCAATATCTGACCACTCTTCTATTACACTAGAACTGAAGAATGTCGCTTTTCCTCAACCGAAGGGCTCTTGGAGATTTAATGCCTCTTTACTATCCGACACTCAATTTATTTCTCATGTGAATGATCATATTCGTGAATTTTTTGATTTCAATCTAGTGGAAGACACTTCATGGCAGACGAACTGGGATGCATTCAAGTCTTACATAAGAGGAGTGATCATAGCTTATTCCGCTAGAAAACGGAAATTGGAACGTGCATACCTGCAAAATCTTGAATTGGAAATCACTAAATTAGAGACCGTACATCACAATAACCTATCTGATAAATCATTACAAGCCCAGTTGAATAAACTGCGATTTTTATATAATGACAAACTTAGTTCTACTGCTTCCTCGGAAATCTTTTTGCAATCAGCGAACTATTACGCTACTAATAACAAAGCGGGCCATCAACTGGCCAATTATTTGAAGATAAAATCTGAAAGAACTAATATCCCAGCTATTAAATCGGATTTGAATGATATATTAGTAGATAGCACTGCCATATGCACACATTTCCAAAACTATTACAAAGAATTGTATACCACAGAGTGTCCGAGAATGGACTCTATAAATGACTTTCTAACATCCTTAAATGGCCCTAAACTGGATGACCATGATAATACTGTCCTTCTACATCCTTTATCAACGGAACAACTTACAGACGCCTTGCTGTCTATGGCAAAGAGAAAAACACCGGGCCCGGATGGTCTTTCAGTGGAATTCTACCTTGCGTTCCAATCCGTGCTCCTCCCAAGATTGGTTTCCTATTTTAATCACCTAATCAACCAGGGTACGGCATCTGGTACGATAACGGAAGCTACAATCATTGTCTTGTTAAAGCCTGATAAAGACCCCATGATGGTTCAAAATTTTCGTCCCTTATCGCTGATAAATGTTGATGCGAAACTGTACGCCAAACTGCTGGCCTCTAGACTACAAGTTGTATTACCAAAATTAATAAACTCAGATCAGAATGGATTCATGAAACACAGATTGGCTAGTGACAACACCAGACTTTTTTCTCATATCATATCACTAGCTTCGTCTCTTATGCCTGATGGAGTCACAATGGCTTTAGATGCGGAAAAAGCTTTTGACCGCGTAGAATGGCGATTCATGTTCCAAACTTTGACTTGGTTTGGTTTTCACACTGATTTTATACATATGATTCAAGTTCTGTATTCTAATCCCTCAACGAGGCTTCGTATCAATGATGTATTCTCTACAGCTTTTACTCCGTCTAGAGGGACACGTCAAGGGTGTCCATTATCGCCTCTACTGTTTAACTTAGCATTAGAACCTCTCCTCATTTTCATCAGAAATGCTCAGTCAATTATTGGCTTTCAGATCAAGGACCTGACGATAAAATTATCGGCCTACGCAGACGATGTCCAAGTCTACACTACTCTGGATTCCCTCCCACATGTCATTCAAACGATAAGGGCCTATTCATCTGTGTCTGGATATAAACTAAACACCACGAAAACTGAAGTAATGCCCCTTGCTGGTAACCCCTGTAGTGACATTGTTAAAGACTTGAATCTGAAATATGCTCCTACCAAACTGAAATACCTTGGAGTTTATTTTGGTGATTCGATACAAGAAACTTTATTATTCAATGCGGATTATATTTCTCAAATCATTCAATCTACTGCATCGCGATGGTCACCTTTGAAACTGACGTGGTGGGGCCGCCTGGATTCAATAAAGATGGTACTTGTACCGAAAATAACATATATATTATCTATGATTCCGGTTCTGTTTCCACTGGTGGAATACAAGAAATTTGAGTCTATGCTAACGAAATTCTTATGGAACAACAAGGTTCCCCGCATCGCCTTGAAAAAATTGAAATGTACAAAAGAAAACGGGGGAGTCAATTTCCCTAGTCTCTACGAATATCATCTGGCTTTCCTTTGTAGACAAGGCTCTAGATGGCTTACGGATCCTCCCTTTTCACCTACCCCAGCCTGGTTACAACTGGAACATCGCATCTTTGATAATCAATATCTAAAATTCCTACCTTTTACTCAACCAGATGACAATATTCGCTTGAAACCTATAATACTCTCCACCAAAATTGCATTATCCACGGTTGATAATCTAGCTGATGTGCCATGGAATAATACTTACAGTTCCTCTATTTGGCGGAATCCACATTTGAAAATTCAGGGTAGATACATGGAGTGGAAATCGTGGAGAAAAAAGGGATTATGGTCAATATATCAGATCAAACCAGACGAATCTTTCATAGCTTATCCGAAACTGGTGGACACTTATGACCTTGAACCTAATCAGTATTACCAGTGGTTGCAACTGAAACATTGTGTGTCCGCGTTTCTGAAAACACATACCCTCTCTTTTGATACCCCAACTATTTTGACATGGTCATCTAAAATTGGGTCAAGTAAAGGTCAAGCTTCATTATGGTACAAAATTCTCCACAAAAGGAAATTTCTTCCTCCTCAAGTACTATATGATATATGGATACAAGATACTGATGCAAAGAACTTAGATATAATATGGTCTGAGCATTGGCTCTCCTCTTTTAAAGCGTTGAGATCATCTGCTATTTTACATATGGTACTTTTTCTTTTTCACAGAGCTTACTGGACGCCGCTAAAGCTTTCCAAATTAGACTCCTCAGTCTCTAACAAATGTTGGTCTTGTTTACTAGCCATTGGCACCTTTGAACATATGGTGTTTGGTTGTTCACATTTACAAGTTTTCTGGCAAAATGTTTGGTGCATGATATGTAAAATTTTGTCTCTTACTGATACGTTCTCCTATTCAATATTGATATTTGGAGAACAAGCGTTGAAATCTCCTCTAGACAAATTTGAAGCTAGATTATTGAAATGTTTGTTACTATTAGCATTTAAGTCAATTCTCTCCTGTTGGAAGGATTTTTCTTCGCTTAACCATGTTATGTGGTGGAACACTGTCTGTCTATTCTCTAAGTATGAGAAAATTGCTGCTGAAAAAAATAATGCCCTGTTGGCTTATAAAAAGGTATGGTCACCTGTTGTTCAATATTGCAATACTTGATTATATATATATTGCTGAATTGGACATTACTATGTTTGATATTTTAATTAACTCTATATGAGTCGGTACCAAATTATTCTTTCTCATTTTGTGAAATTGTTATTACCTGCATATAATAACACTGAGCTCTTCTTGATGCCCTCTGTATGATGTGCGTTTACATTGTTGTTCTCTGTTTTTGTTCTTTTTATTATTTTGCATAAAACAATAAAAACTTGATTGAACTTAAAAAAAAAAAAGATAGACACTTAACTTTATGCACCTACTGTATTTGTTTAGGCGCCTATCTTTAGGTGCCGTTTATAGAATGTGGGCCTGAGTGTTCCAAAAACTTTTGTATGATGATCCTAACTGCCAAACCTACCTTTTAGGGAAGTGGAAAGCTTACTGTGCTCATAATGCAGTTCACAAAGATAACCTAGGTTTCTTCTGGAAGGCTGTCATGACAGTTCTTCAAGGTGACATTGCTTATGAGGCTAAGAAGAATAAAAAATTTTAAGATGTTTCTTTGATGCTTCAAAGATATTAATTTAAACACTACATTAACATATCCTAATATTTTAATGGGCGAGCAGAGTGAAGAGTGGTATAAGGCACATGTTCTATATCTCAAAAACTAGAGCTGATAGGAGAAAACTGGTGCCATTTTTGGAATCAGCAGGTCATATATACCCAGAAACAGGTCTATCATTTGAAGCACCAAGATGAATGTTGGCCAATGTAATCTAATGCAATTGGTTTTCTTTTTCTTCTCAGTTTCTTCTGTTTGGGGATGATTATTTTTTTCTATTTCTTTTTTTTATTCTTGTACAGTCAAACCTTGGATAGCGAGTAACGCAGTTTGCGAGTGTTTTGCAAGACGAGCAAAACACTTTACTAATTTTTAACTCGCTAAATGAGTGTTGTCTCATTAAACGAGCGCGTACGTGCTCATCACACACAAGCACATCATGCATGTACGTCGATGAGCGCGATCCTGCCCGGATCCTGACTCAGCTCAGCAGATTTCCCACCATGACCCCCCCAAGCCTGCGCCTGCTGGCGGCTACAGTAAAATCTCAGTTTGGGACAGGGAGAGAAGGATGAAAGCTGGGGAGCGGAGGGTTGTTGATGGCAGCGCGTTGTTAACTCATTAAAGCAGCAGAGCCCCACGTGGGCTGTGGGCTGCAGGCTCTGAATAATGCACGCACACTATTGAGTCCAAAATGCAGTCGCACAACCAGTGCACGGTATACTTACATGCACAACCTATGTGCACATCTTACACGCACAACTTCTCCCTCACACCAGCCAGTTTTTGGGATGTGGAACGAATCATCCGAGTTTCCATTACTTCCTATGGGGAAATTCACTTCGATATACGAGTGCTTTGGATTACGAGCATGCTTCTGGAAGGAATTATGCTCGCAAACCAAGGTACCACTGTATATGTTTTGTTTTTATTTTTTTCTGTATTTCAAGTTGTCCTCGAAATATAAAGTTAAAGAATAAAAAAAAATAGCAGTTCAAATAACATCATTCCTTTCTTCCTTTTTAGGGTTTAGTTTATTAGTTTGCTTACAGATCTCTGACATGTTGTGTCAGTGCAGGAGCTATTGCCCATACAAAGAGATTAGTTTTGAGGGTCTGGATAACATTCATTGTCACACAGGGATGATATCAATCATGAGTTGGTGGTGAACTAATGTCTTCAGAAAATACCTGTTAATCACTTTGTGCCACCAGGAAAAGTTGCCTTTACATACTACTCAATCGTATACTCTTCAACATAATATTAAATACTTTATATTAATATCAATTGCTTCTATGATTTTCTAGGTTGATCTTCCCAAAGAAACAATCTTAAATTTTATGTCATTAGAGGTAAGTAATCTTATCTCATCGTCTTTGTTAGCTAGTTCCTGTGCATTAACAGAATAAATCGCTAATACATAAAGCTTTCGAAAATCAAAGATCTCTGATGAAGAAACAAGTGCATTCTTATTCCAGATTTGACTCTGAATCAACTGCCATGTGGTCTCTAAATTCGAGATCTCTCTGGGACAGTGCAGTTTGTGAGTGTCGGGACTAGCTTTAGGCACTGTGGGATAGATTCTGTGAATGGTGCCATAATTGACTGGTGCCTCCACAAATGACGCTGGTCACGTGTCAGTCACACAATGGCACCGTTTGTAGAATCGTGGCTGCTGTGAAAGATAAGTGCCTGAAATATAGGCCAGGCTTTTAAAGGCCTACGTTTCTGGTGCCTACCTTTCACATGCAACACACTGCAAGGACTTCTGAACACAATTGTCTCCAATATGTGTGATATGCTTCGCAACTAAGCTCTCAGATGCCTGTGCTGATTATTCACAAGGTTTTTTTTAAATCAGC
Organism: Geotrypetes seraphini; assembly: GCF_902459505.1. Lineage (NCBI taxonomy): Eukaryota > Metazoa > Chordata > Amphibia > Gymnophiona > Dermophiidae > Geotrypetes > Geotrypetes seraphini. The sequence continues at coordinate 68,795,982 of NC_047090.1, read as the reverse complement.
ATTAGCAGGTATAAGGTATCTTTCACTGAGCTTTGTGCGTGCTAATTTATAAATTAATGTGTTTATACTTCAATATCTAAAGTGCTTGATGCTATCAATTTTAATGACAAGAACCAGCATTTATCTTAAACTTTTTCAGCTGATTCTTCTGTCATGTGTACTCGTAGCCTTGTTCCTGGCCCAACGGGACCCATTTTGCCAAGTTATTGGCTTCTTCAGGGGTCTACGTTCATGTGAACAGCTTTGCTTCCGTTCATAAGCAAAAATGGTGCTGACCAATAACTTGGCGAAATGGGTCCCGTTGTGCCAGGAACGAGGCTACGAGTCGTCATTAAAATTGAAAGCATTAAGTACTTTAGATATTGAAGTATAAACACATTAATTTAGAAAACAGCACGCACAAAGCTCAATGAAAGATACCTATACCTGCTAATGCTGATTTAAAAAACCTTGTGAATAATCAGCGCAGGCATCTGATCGCTTGGTTGCGAAGCATATCACACATATTGGAGACAATTGTGTTCAGAAGTCCTTGCAGTGTGTTGGTTTGAGAACGAGGAGGACTTTTTCCATTGTTTGTTGATTACCTTTCACATGCATCATGGCTAGAGAGGCATCTAAGGACATTTCCAGCGCAAACCATGCTTCTCTAGCTGCAGGTGCCTCCTTTTTTTTTTACGGATTTAAATTGTTTTTTTAATCAGTGCAGTCTATTACTGCACCGATTAAACCAAGTTAGGTGGTGGTAGGTGCTGTTTTGAGAATCAGGAGATACGTGCTATACTCGAGGAACAGCTTTCAGAGCTACTGCATAAGCAATCTGCTCAGGTTTTCAGGGTGCTTGCGCCAGCCTCAGCTCAGCCCAAGGATGCATCGGAACATCAGCCACAGGAAAGGTCCCACACATCTGCTCAGCATACCCAACCAACACATGCTTTGGCAGAGGAGCTCTTTCTTGAGTCAGATAGCAAACCCCTGCCTCGACATTCTTCCATATACTTCCCAAGAGGAGTTCTTTGAAGAGTCAAACTCTGATCTCCCTTGGGAACTGGTACAGGATACACAGGACCTCTCGGCTGAGGATCCTGCGGTATTCCCTTGACACCTGAGAGGCGTAAGTTTCCTCCAGAAAACATCTCTTTTTCTGTGTTTGTCCACAAGATGGCTCAGACAGTTCCCTTCCAATTAGACTAAGGAGGAACCTCATTCAGAATTCCTAGGGAGAGTATCACTGTAGACCTTCACAGGATTATGAAGGATGTTGTTTCAAAAACTGGGAAACTGTACTAACAGACCAAGTTGCCTCCAAGAAAATTGATACAATGTATAGAATACAAAAATGGTCTGGATTTGCCAAAGCACAATTGCCCCAATATTTTCTAGTTGTCAAGTCTGCACCAAAGCGCACTCATAGTTTGAGGTCCCATGCTGCTTCTTTTCTCGGCAGAGCGTGCAAAATCTTGAATTCCTTTGGCAGATGGGTTTTCCAAGCCTCTATGATAACTAGATTAGCAGCTTTATTCCACAGTTTATTTGAAGTCTCTAATACAAAACATGCTCTCCTTTGTGGATTTCCTTCTACAGATAAAACATGAGCACCATTGCAGGTCATTTGAAATACTTTGCATTCTAAAGCGGTGCAATGCTCTTAAGGGATGAATCTCACAGAACTACTTTGTTTCTCTTTTTCCATCCGCTAGTTGATGGACATAACCACTAGTTCTGGACTGGTCTGATAGGACTAAAGAAAAAAATTTATCAGGTAGAATATCATTTCTTCTTAATTGTTTAACCCAACAGTGTGATGGAGATGAACAAACCTTTTATGCAACTGTGAAGCAATTGATGTCCCGCTTACCAAAGCAGAGATATTTAAAATCTGTCTGTGATGAAATCTACAAAATAAAAATGGAAAAAAGGTAAGTACAGTGGATCCTCGGTTTGCGAGTAACCCGGTTTGCAAGACGAGCAAAACACTCAGCAAACTTTTGACTCGCAAACCGAGCACTGCCCCAATAAACGAGCACTTACAGTCCAGGAAGCGCCGCTTTGGGGGATTCCTCTTTCGTCTTCTGGCCAGCCTTCCACGTCGGGTGCCTTCCGCAGGTTGGAGGACCTCTGTCTGGGCCTGCGCAGCCGGGTGCTGTCCCACCTGCGCGTTGCGTGTGACCCGTACAGCGTCAGTCATCGGCGTCGTGCGGGTGGGGTGGCGCTCGGGTAGGGGCTCTCCAGCATGTGAGGGGCATCCGACGTGGCAAGCTGGCCGGCGGATGGAGGAGGCATCCCTCTAAAGGCACTGCGAGGTTCTCCAGCGGCTGGCAGACATTACACGCAAACCCCCTGAAGCGGCACTTTGGGGTTCTTCTTCCGATGATGGACAGAGGAGGCAGACGGAGGAGGCGGCACTGTAGCACCCGACCCCAACAAGTACAGACCCCGGGTTCTGGAACCAATCGTTGCTGTTGCTACTATTGCCTATGGGGAACTTTGCTTTGATAAACGAGCATTTTGGATTACGAGCATGCTTCTAGAACGGTTTATGCTCATAATTCAAGGTACCACTGTATTGAATTCTGAGTTTTGATCAAGCTTGAATCTGTTTGTAAACTGCCTTGGACAAATGGTGGTATATCAACTTGCATTCCAAAAAAAATAAATTGAATCCTTAAAGTGTTTAGGGAATGATGTGAAGCATATAGGGCTTGTTTTACAAAGCCGCGCTAGCAGCTGGTAACGGCCCGGAAGCCCATAGAGATTTAAAGGGCTTTGGGGCTGTTGCTGCACAGCTTTGTAAAACAGGCCCATAATCTAAACTTTTCAAATTAGTTCTATAATCAGTGGCACTGTACATATAGCCAGTGCTGTTGAATATAGTTTCAAGTACATTTAAATTTTGTTATCCCGCCTTTTCAAAGTGGCTAACATTCATAATACATGGGTAAAGACAATTAAGACACAGAATAACAAAATGACATCAAATATTAAAATAACATCAAAGTTTTAAAAAACAACAGGAACAAAACACTAAACTTTAAAACAGACGAATATACTGGCACATAAAGAAAGGGGAAGAACTACAATATTTATGAAAGGAAAGAACAAAAATGGAAAAAACAAAAGATAGGGTGGACATTGCAGTTTTTTCTTGAGCATAAATGCTGGTCAGAAGAAAATTCTACTATTTGGTTAAAAGAGAACATCCTTAAAAGGACGGTTGCACTGCAAAAGCATCTTCAAAAAGCATAGTTTTTAAGCTGGATTTAAATTGGTCTAATGAATTAATTTCTCGAATATAAGCTGTCGTTGAGTTCCATAATGTGGGGGCGGTGACGTAGAAAATGCAATTTCTCATAGTATTAATAACCCTTAATGATGTGATTATGAGTAAATTCTGATAAGTTGAACGGAGTGTACGTTGGGTGGAGTGGGGTATAAGGAATCTGTTAATGAATTCTGGCAGCCCGGTTTCTCTAGTTTTAAATGTCAACAATATTATATACCAGTATACTCGTATATACATGTAAATACAAGTATGTTGATATGTAGAAGCACTGAATGTTTTCTTTCTCCTCTCTCTCTCTACCTTTGGGAAACATAAATTTGATCACGCAACTCCGTTGCTCCAGAGTCTCCATTGGCTTCCGGTTTATTTTAGAGTTCAATTTAAATGTGCTTGTGTTGTTTTTAAAATCCTATATGGTATTTTTACTCCTCTCCTTCCTTTATCTTGGAACGTTTACAGATTCTCCTTTGCAAGAGGTAATCAACAATTTAAATTATCTCTTCCTTCCAAAAAAAAGGGATTAAAGAAGTCAAGATTTTTAGTCAATCTCTGATTTTTAAGTTCTCTCAACTTTGGAATGATCTTCCATTTCTTTTAAGCAGTTCTGGCTCATTTCAATTTTTTCGTAAATCTTTTAAAAACCACTTTATTTGCTAAACACTTTGAAAATTCATCTTCCGAAACTTAGGGGTCCTTTTATCAAGCTGCGGTAGGGTTTTAATGCACGTAATACCGCACGTTAAACCGCCTGCCGCGCTAGTTTTTTAGCCGGCCGTGTGAGTTAGCGCGTAATGAAATGTCCAACGCGCTAACCCCGCTAGCGTGGCTTGATAAAAGGACCCCTTAGTCTTATTCTTTATGGTTTTTATTTGTTAAGTTAACTATTGTGAACCGAGTCGAGCTTTCTTGGATTGATGTCTTGGTATATAAAGCCAAGCCTTAGATTAGATTAGATCTTCTTGTCTGTCTTTCCCCTTTACTCCATATATACTTTTTGATGGTAATTTTGTAACCTATCTACATGCATAAAATACTGTTATAAAATTTGCTTATATCTAAAAGTACACATGCTGAAAGTTGGCACATATTTGTACATTAGGCATACTTGGGGGCAGGACATTGCCCAAGTTGTGATTTAAAAATATTTTTTAAACACCTTGAGCAAGCATAATGTATTCGTCTTTAATCTAGATGTAATTTCTGCAAGATATGTGCTAATGTTTTATCAAGATAAGCACTCTCCTGCCTAAGAATACCTGGGCTCCCTGTTATAAAATTGCTCCATTTCCAAGTTTCCAAGTTTATTAAATAATTTGATTAATCGCCTACTCTACATTCAAGGCGATGTACAAGATAATACTAATAATTATAAACATAGGTAAAATATATAAATGGACAATATTACAAAAAACAAACACAATTTAAAATAAAAAATTAAGTTGTTACTTATTATATCGAAACAATAGGAAAATTCATTAATGGTTACATTTTATATTAAATTCAAAATACAAAGGAAAAACATAGGGGGGGGGAAAAGACAATAAAAAAGATAGATAAAAATAATAAAAGATCATTATTCACTAAAAGCATCGTTAATTCTTTCACTCCACTTTGCCGATCCTTTTGCTCTCTTAGCCTGTCCTGTTCCCCACTTACCTTGATCCAGCTTTCTCCTCTTAGTCTCCCATTTCTTTTCTCAGGTTTTTCCATTTTTCACCTTGTAAGGAGTGTTGCTAGGCTGTTTTGCCTAGAACAAATTTAATCTCTTTTCCAGTGCAATAGGTGAGACATTTTAGACAGATAGATAGTGTCCCCTTGGCTGCATGCCATCTGCAGAAGGAATTTTTCTTTTGTGCCTCTCATGTACTTCACTGGCCTCCTTAGCTCCACCTACAGATTTTCCCTTCTGCACGCGTGCCTGCTAGAGTGTGTTTGTTCTGCTTGCCACATTTTATTATTTTATTTGGGGGGGAGGTGGGAGGTTCGTCCCTTTTATGGGATTTCTTGTGCTCGGAACGATTATTCAGCTCTGCCTGCTTTAAGGACAACATAGACTTCAGTCTGCAGTTGACAGGCCAATCCCTGGTGGTACCCGTCAGCCAGCCTGCATTTGTTTCACAGGAGTTCTAGGCTGTCCCTATCTTTCTCCTTCTGCTAAATGAAGGTTTGAGCACAGGCTGTTTGGCATCTGTTGAAGACTTGGTGGTGTCTCATGGGTTGCTGGCTGCATCTTTTCACTTGAGCGTGTCCATCGGTCTGCAGGGGTGGAGGTACAGTCAGGCTTGGGGTCTGACTGACAGCCCTAAGATCAGCAGAGGCATTCCCAGAATGAAGCAGTAATTTTCTGATTCCAGCTACTGTAAGAGAGCTGAGGCAGGCTGCAGCACATTATCAGCATAGGTCACAGTGAGGTGAATTGGTCGAGGTTTGAATTAAGAAATTTTGAGGGTTTCTGCAGGTCCCCCCTGTTTTCCCCCACATGAAAGATCATAAAATCACTGTTTTTAAAGATTAATTGAAAAATATCATGCTTTAAGCACAAATTTCTTAGTGGTGGCCAACCTGCATTTTTAGCAATCTTTTTTTTTTTTTTTTTTTCTAAAATCCCTACTTCTCCAAAACTGCAGTTTTTGCCTCAAAGTTGTTGGGAATTCTTACCAGAATGGCACATATTTAGCATCTCTTGAACGTCCTTGTGATGTGTGGTGCAGCCGGGAGAGGCAGCAGCGCCAAGCAAGTTGCAGCTGAAGCAAGTGGCCAAATGCTTGACTAGCCCGGTGGGGCAGCATTTTCATGGCTTGGCATAGCTGCTAGTTCCTTGAGCCTGGCTGCAGACCCTCTGCAGCCTAAGAAACTCAAAGTTAAGTCATCTAAGGGTAACTAAGCCACAGGAACCTGAGGTCTTCTTTGAATTTATGAAACATTTGTGGAATGAATTTCAAAACCTACATTCTTTCACTGAGAAGCCCTGCTCCGCCTCAGATGCATCTCCTAGGGGACACTCGAAGTTACAGAGAAATATTTTTAAAGCCAATGGGAGGAAATATTTTTCACTCAGAGAATAGTTAAGCTCTGGAACATATTGCCAGAGGTTGTGATAAGAGCAGATAGCATAGCTGTTTTTAAGAAAGGTTTGGACAAGTTCCTGGAGGAAAAGTCCATAGTCTGTTATTGAGAAAGACATGGGGGAAGCCACTGCTTGCCCTGGATTGGTAGCATGCAATGTTTCTACTCCTTGGGTTTTGGCCAGGTACTAGTGACCTGGATTGGGCTACTGGACCATTGGTCTGACCAAGTAAGGATGTACTTATGTTCTCTTTCATACCAAAAGGTTTCCCTAATACTCATTCACTCTTCGTAACTTCTGAGTTAGTTCACATTCCTTCCTTTATTTGAGTGCCTTTTCTATGTCGTTTCATATTTTCTCATTCCTCTCTGTGCCATTTCATATTTCCTTAAAAAACAAAAGAAAAACACCAAAGGTACACCAATATTAAATATAAGCAAATATTTATTCTGAAGTAAACATGAGAAATAGCTTTTGACAGCTCTATCTTCTTCCTGGATGTTGTGCAACCATCTGAACACTTGTACGTTTGACAGCTTCAAAAAGTGTGAACCTCAATCAGCATGTCTGTTAATATTATTGTTTCTTCAGAGTTATTTTTACTGAATTATTTGGTATTGGTGCCACTTGATTGTCTGTCTTATGCTTGATTTGAGGGCTTGGTCTCTTTTTATTGTTTCCACTTTTCCCTGTGCCTTATCCATGATCTGTTTCAGGCTCCCTCATTCTTTACCATGCTCACACTAAGCTGCTTCATGCTATCTGTTTCACAGTCCCTCACTCTTCTCTGTGCTCTTCTTGGCCTCTCATGTTCCTTTGTTCCTCTTAGGGCTCCTTTTACTAAGGTGCGCTAGCATTTTTAGCGCACACACAAAATGACCACACACTAAACCGCGCAGTATGTTTCTAGAATAAGGTCTAGCGCGTGCGGCAGTTTAGCACACGCTATTCCGCGCGTTAAGGCCCTAACGCACCTTAGTAAAAGGAGCCCTTAGTATCTTCTTTGATCTTTTACACTCCCTCATTCCTCCCTATCTTTTCTGAGTTGCACCAGACTCACTCATTTTATTTTCTTTGCAGAGTATCCCTTCTGGTGCTGTACAGTTACAGAGATGACTTCTACAAGGTATTGTTTTAGTCCCAAAAGTCTCGGCTCCTTAATTGAGAACAGACATTTGCTGTCATATCCACCATCTCTGGACACTGGACTAAGTGGAAGATATCATTCTAAGAACTGTAAAATTAAGAGACTGGTGTTTTATTCTTTGATAAAAACTGAAAAATTAACAGTGGAAAGTGTTATTGTAAATAAACTCGGGGAAAATATAGTTAATGCTTATATTAAGTATTCTATGAAAAAAATAAATTTTATTATACAAAATTCAGAAAACAACTTTTTGAAATAAATTTTCATAAATATATTGTGTGGTTTGATTTTCTCTTGAATTTTTAATTTAGAGGAGTAATTATTAAAGTGTGTTAAAACCATAATGAGTGTTATTTGCCCCTTAACACATTAAACAGCAGTAAAGTGTATTGTATTATATTATCATATCACAGTTTAATATTAGTTAGTATGAGATACATAGTAATGAAACTTAAACCATGCAAAAGCCCTCAGCTCAGTCTGCAGCAGTGACTAAGAAAGCAAATAAAATGTTAGGAATTATCAGGAAAGGACTGGAAAACAAAGATGACAATGTTATCATGCCTTTGTATCGCTCTATAGTGCGGCTACCCCTTGAATACTTTGTGTAGTTCTGGTCGCCACATCTCTAAAAAGATATAGTGGAATTAGAAAAAGTACAGAGAAGAGAAATGAAAATGATAAAAGGGATGAGACAACTTTCCTATAGGGAAGGCTAAAGCAGCAAGGGCTCTTCAGTCTGGAGAAGAGACGGCTCCAGGGTAATATGATAGAGGTCTATAAAATACTGAGTGGAGTGGAACAAGAAGATGTGAATCATTTGTTTACTCTTTCCAAAATTACTAGGACTAGGGGTCTGCAATGAAATTACTAAGTAGTAGATTTAAAACAAACTGGAGAAAATATTTCTTCACTCAACAGGTAATTAAATTCTGTATTTTGTTGCCAGAAAATGTAATGAAAGTGGTTAGCTTAACAGGGTTTAAAAAAGGTGTGGATAATTTCACAAGAATAGCAATTTGCTAGTTAGCCAATTAATTTGCACACACATCTTCAACTGGTGGCCAAATTTTGGCAATCTTCTGGTACCTTGCTGGCTTTTAAAGATAAATTATATATTACTAGTAATAGATCTGTAAGTTCATGGGATGTATACCATTTAAGTGATTGCTACTCTAATTTGTCAAATTGCCCCATTATATCTTCCAGCTTTACAGATTTCTTTCAGTTCTTTCAACTTACCTGTACCAGAAATGATATTTATTAGTGATATCTCCCCTGTATCTTCCTCATTGAAGATCAAATAATTCATTTAATCTCTCTACTCTGGCTTGTCCTCTCTGTACGCCTCTTGTACTCCTCAGTCATCTAGCAGTCCAACTGATTCTTTTACGAGGATGTCGCTGTTCTTCTCATATCCTTAGTTTTGAATGCAACTTTTGATTTTGGGAGCCTCTGTCTCCTCCACATGAGCTTATCATCTGTTGGTGTTCTGGTGTGGCCCTCCTCTTTTCTCTCAGTGTTTTTATTTGTATTTCTACTTTCCCTTTGATATCTTTCCCTCCCCCCCTCCCCCAGTGCCCTGCAGAGTTCCTCAGGGTTCATTGCTGTCCTCTCTCCTTTTTTTTTTTTGAACCAAATTACAGAGACACAAGAAAGATGCAGTGCCAGTCCAACATATGACCTATGAAACAACTTAATCAAAATTAGATGCTCCCTGTTCTTTTAATATTTCTTTGAATCTTCTTGTCTCACTGATCAGACTTTTTCTGTCAAATCATACTTCTACATGGATGACATGTTCCTCTTTTCTGTACAGGACCCCCTTAGCCCTTATCTGTCCATTCTTGAGACTTTGCCATAGATAACTGGTTGACCTCACAACATTTGGCCTTGAATCAATCTAAAACCTCATCTGTTTGGTTGCCCCTTCCATTCCTCAAGTTGCCACTTCTTTGTGGCACCCAGTTTCTTTACTCGAATATTTAGGCTTCAGTTTGCCATCTCTAAGTTTATTGTATTTATGCTTGTGTGATCATTTCAGTATTGTTATGCTATTAACAAAATTGTCAAAACCAAATAGTTCCCCCTAACCCAAAAAGACAAAATGGAGGATAGAGACAAACCAACCAGCCAACCGTCTATTACTAAATAAATGTGTATAGATGGGATACCCTCAGTCTCACAGCCTGCATATGGGAACAAGTCCCTAGAGCACCAGCTGTCACAATCAAAACCCACACGGGTATTACTTGTGAAACATCCCTGGGTAACCCAGCTGAAATAAACAAATGCACAAAAGTGCTGAGTGAAAAAAGGTGAACAAAATAAACCAAAAAATACTCAAGCACAGTGAAAAGGTTCATATGTCTCTATCCCCCATTAAGGGGGTAAATGGCGTCCAAAATCAACCGGGCTGGCTTAAGAATAAACAAAATCAAAAAGAGAGTACTTAGCTTCTCCGTAAGTCCAAAAAGTGGAATAACCAGCTTAAAGTTGACCCGTCCAACTGGGCTCCGTTTCGGAAGGAAAAGCCCTCCTTCCTTCCTTCATCGGGCTTATCTTAGAGCACAGTTTTCCCTCTTTTGGGTTTTTGCTTTGTTCATTAACAAAATTGTAACAGTAACATAGTAAATGACAGCAGATAAAGACCTGAACGACCCATCTAGTCTACCCATTACAAATACATGATTAAATTAACTTGTCAATTCTATGATATTTCTGGGTCATAGACTGTAAAGTCCACCTGGTATTGTCTTAGGTTCCAAATGCTGAAGTTGCCGTCCAAGTTCACTCCAGCCTATGCAACCATCCTGTTTGCAGGATATCTACCATAAAGTCTGGCCAGTAACATCCTCATATTCCAAGTTACTGGAGTTCAAATTGATGCCCTCCCCAACCCATCCTACAGCAAATCACCACATATGGGACACATGCAAATCTGTCCGGTACCAGCCTTAATTCTTTACATCCTTTGTTTTCTAATTAGAGATTCTCTGTTTACCCCACACTATTTTCCTCTCCCACCACTTCCCTCGTAAGGGCATTCCAGGTATCTACCACCCTCTCTGTGAAAAAGAATTTCCTAACATTGCTCCTGAGTCTTCCTCCCTGCAACCTCAAATTATGCCCTCTAGTTTTACCATTTTCTCTTCTCTGGAATAGATTTGGTTCTATATTAATGCCTTTCAAGTATTTAAACATCTGTATCATATCTCCCTTGCCCCCTCCTCTCCTCCAGAGTATACATATTTAGGTTTTCCAGCCTCTTCTCAAACTTCTTTTGGTTCAGACCCCTTACCATTTTCGTTGCCTTCCTCTGGACCGCTTGTAAGTTTTATGTCATGCTGTACCTGCTATGGGTGAATCTCTTAATAAAGACAGATAATAAATTCCATTAAATAAATATGGGATAGATATTTGGTATGGTTTAAGCAGGCAGGGGAAGCTTTTAACAGGAGAAAGAAATGGTAATTGAAGGAAATTATTTTGCAAATACTTTTGTGCATCTTCAGCTGAGAATTCGTGCATTATGAATTAGAGGAGGAAGCAACGAAGGAGAACCCTTTTACCAGAGGTTTTGTACATAAAACTTACACATAGAACTTGTGATGTAATATACCAGTATCATTTATATTCCACCAGTTCCCAATGAGGCCCAAATTAGACCACATAAAAGAAAAATTCACAAAAATGCAAAGAAAAAGTTGTAAATATTTTAAAAATAAATATGACTTCATATGTCTTATGTACATTGAATTGATAAAAAGGGTTACAGGTAAGTCCATTTTAGATGTATGAATCCCGAATTATTTTTCTTATGCTAGAATCCTCTCTGGAAAGACAACTTTACTAGATGCCACAGGGCTGAATCTTGGTGAACAACTTGGAAAATCATACCAGAAGTGGCATACCATACAGACAATTTAAACCAGTGACTGAAACTTTGGGAGACCTACTCATCGAGAGTGGATAAAAATGCTTTACTTACAGAAAAATACATTTTACATCCAGTCTATCTGCAACTTATGCCTTGAACAGACTGCCTGAGTTTGTACATCAAGCTCCATCTCTGATATGAGAATCTACACTAAAAGACCACTTTTTCGAGATTGCTTTTGACTCCTTAATTACAGCACCCATGCTCGTTTTATCATTCTCTCTGCCCTCCTACTTCTCCTGTTTATTTTTAATTGGATTGTAAGCTCTACTGAGCAGGGACTGTGTCGAATCTTTAATGTATAGTGCTGAGTATGTCTAGTGGCACTATAGAAATGATTAGTAAGGAGTAGTTAATCAAGCATCTTACTTGCTCACAAACAATGTTGTTAGTGCATGCACTGGTTCACAGATTTCAGGAATGCTAACCAGAAAATATCTGCCTATTTTAAAGCAGCATTCCGTCTTTTGGGAGCAATTTTCTCTTTCTTGGCAAGCTTGATGTCATATTTCCATTATCTCCCTAAATATTTTCCTGTAATTCTTTTCAGTGGTAGAATAAGATGCTGCCCTGTTCCTTTCTCAAATGTCCTTTTAACTGCTGTAAAAACTAAGTGTAAGACAGGAGGAGTGACAGAAAAAAAAAAACCCCACACAGTGGAGGCTACAAGTTGCTTTGCTTTGTGCAAGATAAATCTCCTTCAATATCAATCCTCCCACTCCTTAGCTGATAGGTCCATAAGTAAGATGGCTACCGGAGCTCTCCCAAGCTGGTCATGTGATGTGAGGGGCTCCGAAAGCAGTAGCTGAAATGACATTATTGAGGAGGCGACTCAGATGATACTTCTGCTTTCATCCACAGCTGCCCACAGTAGCCTGACTACTGAAGAGCATCACTTGGGAAAAATCTGCATCCTGGCTGCAGAGCTTTCTATTGCAGGAAAGCTGGAGAGACCACAGGAAACAGCAGCTATTCTGAGGTAGAAAAGAAGATTCTAGTGATTTGCATGAGCTTCCTGCAGAGTCTGATAATGTAGAGCGTGGGGGACCAGGAATCGTGCATGGTAGAAGTATATAGCAGGCAAGAAATGGAGCACAGAGCCTGGGAATGAGGATAACTTGTTTGCAAATGCCATGTACGGAAGCATACAAACCATACTGACATCTCAAATGACCCTGTTTTGGGGCTGACCTTAGATGTTAAAAAACATGGAGCACAAGGCACATTCTACCTTCAGCTCACAGAGAATGAGGCTGTCCAGTAGGATAGCCTGAAAAAAAAAAAGTCAGTGAAATAATGGACCCCAGAGATGAGTCCTATTTGTTCCCTGTATGCCCCTTCTTCATATCTATTTACACTGTAACGACCCAGCTGGCCACACAGGCAAGGTTCTTTCCTCTTGGAAATATTTCTTAAGTGAGCACTGAGGCTCCTTGTGGGACTTCTGAACAGGCAGTCTGCAGGAACAAGAAAGTGAACTGGACATGGGGTATAATGGGAGTGAACGTGACTTAAATGAGGTGGGGGCAAGGGCTCTAGATATGAGAAATGCATCCAGGCCACAGTTAATGTGGAACAATTCAAGCACTAACAGGATCAACCCCCTGGACGCTGAAGAGTACACTGAGGAACTAATATATAGACATTTCACTACTACTGTGCAAATTGTCGTCTTCATTGGTTCTTTGCTCGGTAAGTGCTGCCAGCGTTTATGTTGCTCTTTTGTCTTATTGAGCGTCTGTCTCCTTCAGGTCTTTCTGCTGCAGCTGAAGGATGCTTGTGCGTTTCCAGATGGGCTGTTCTTCCTTTTTGAAAAGGGACATGGAATAGTCAGGTGGCCCAGAAAGGCTGATTCAATCCTGATTTGACCCATTGCATTCATGCAGATTTAAATCTGCCTTTCCTAAGGAAATGAGAACTGCAATTCAGTGCATGCAGTGTGACAGAAATACAGGCATGCTGAGATGTATCTATTTAAAAATTTGTATCCCACACATCCAACAATTCTGCACAGGTAATCACAATACATACATAATTAAAAGGGAAACAACATAAAATTAATTGTACTCTTTGTATATAAGTATATGTATACAATTTAGTAAACCGGTAAATATAAATCCTACTTTAGTACAGTTCAAATGATCAAGAGACCGAAGCCATTAAAGCTTTGTGTTTAGTTTCAGATTTCATGGTTATTTATTTATTTAGAAAACTATCTAGGTGGTTTGCATCAAAATATACAACTAAAGAGTAAAGTGTTTCAGGAATTATGTAGCTGTTAAAATTAATAGTCCATTTTATTTCTGTAGCAAAAGTTGTTGTTTTTTTTACTTGAACGTATTCATATTTGACCCATTAAATCAGAAATACAACATAACACTGACATTTTGGGGTGAATCATTAAGATGAGTAAGCTATTATATTGGACTCTGCGAGGGGGAGGGGGGGTGCTTGTTTAATACATGGCAAGTCATTCCATTGATATGAATGGACTTTTGTAGATCAATCTTGCTATTTTGCTGTTTAATATAAGATTGTTTAATATTGGGGTTGAATCTTTTATAATATGCAATGTAATTGTTTATATATTGTACACCACTTAATACTTTTTGTCAAGAGCAGTATATCAAAGAGAATAAATTCAATCCAATCGAATAAGAGTCCAACGATATAGGGAAGGTGGAGCTGCTATGCTAATCCCTGTGAAATGCAGTACCTTAATGTTCCAAGTTTTAATCCGGTGCTGCCTGATTGTTGCAGAGGCTTCAGCACATGTGGGCTCCTTACTTCCTATCTTCCAGCTACTATGCAGGATCTTTTAAGGTTCACTATAGTCCCTTAAATCTTAAATGCATTCGTTCATACAAGTGCTTTTGAAATGTTTCAGTGTATGAGACTTTCTGAGTCCGGCTTATATTATGGTTGTTGTGCTTATGATCTCAGGATTTTATTAATGCTCAGGCCTACAGTATAGTGCTACAAAGAGCCTGCCAGAACCTTAAGAACATTAATGCAGTTGGGAAAGTTAGATTCAGAACCAGCTCCAGAGTTGTGGTACAGAAACGGTTGTAGAACTTCAAATGAGAATGCAGAGCTATGTGCAAGGAGGGATCTGATAAGTCCAAACTCGAGGGCAAATTAAATAAACAGTCCTGGTTTCAACGGTGATCAATCACAGAGGAAAAGGCCTCCGAAGCCACAGGAAGTGAACGCCATCCTTTGGCTATGATAGAGAGAGATATAAAGTGTATAAACTCCTCTACTTGTTCTATCATTGGCCTGAAAAAACTCCAATATTGTTATCAAATTACTTATATATATATATATACACACACATATATATATACATGCACACATACATACTTTCGGGCCCCCCTTCCAGCACCAGCAGGAGTTCCAGAGGAGAGGTCACGTGGGAGCCCTGCTCCACCCCTCTCCCCAACCAGCGGCGGACCCAGCACATAAACACAGCGCCAACGGCGCACGACCACTTTCGGGCCCCCCTTCCAGCACCAGCAGGAATTCCAGAGGAGAGGTCGCATGGGAGCCCTGCTCCGCCCCTCTCCCCGACCAGCGGCGGACCCAGCACATAAACACAGCACCAACGGCGCACGACCACTTTCGGGCCCCCCTTCCAGCACCAGCAACAGTTCCAGAGGAGAGGTCGCGTGGGAGCCCTGCTCCGCCCCTCTCCCCGACCAGCGGCGGACCCAGCACATAAACACAGTGCCAATGGCGCACGACCACTTTCGGGCCCCCCTTCCAGCACCAGCAGGAGTTCCAGAGGAGAGGTCGCGTGGGAGCCCTGCTCCGCCCCTCTCCCCGACCAGCGGCGGACCCAGCACATAAACACAGCACCAACGGCGCACGACCACTTTCGGGCCCCCCTTCCAGCACCAGCAGGAGTTCCAGAGGAGAGGTCGCGTGGGAGCCCTGCTCCGCCCCTCTCCCCGACCAGCGGCGGACCCAGCACATAAACACAGCGCCAACGGCGCAAGCCGTTCGGTGCACTGACGAAGGTGCGCGACAAAGGCGCATGCGCCTTAGTGCGCGCCTTCGTGAAGCGCCTGCAGGAAGTCACAGGACAACCAAAAACGCTCACAGCTCAGGCACCAAAGATCCTGTCCGAAATCCACCAACAACAAAGTCAACAAAGTGGTGAGTAAAGCAACTCTGAACCCTCTACCTTGATCTGGAAGCAGCCAGAACTCTAAGCTCAACCCATACATCCACTCTAATAATCAACTCAAATAGCTACTAAACCGCGGACTTCACAAATTTTAAAAAAAATAAAATAAAATAAAAAAAATAATTAAAAAAAAAAATGGCACTGCATACACCCAACCTCATCCTTGCCCTCATACTAATTGCCACATTTATAATCAACATTCTCATTCATTCCCTCGTTATGACTAAACTAGACTATTGCAATTCTCTCCTCTTTAATACAACTTTAAAAGAAAAAAGAAGGCTGCAGCTCATACAAAACACAGCCGTGAAACTAATTCACAAAAAAAAAAAATACGATCACGTTACTCCGCTGTTGGTTAAATCTCATTGGCTTCCTATAAGCCATAGATTCACTTTTAAATTGTTGCTTTTAGTGTTCAAAGCCTTAAATTACAACGAACCCCAATTCATTAACAGATGGCTTATTCCTTATAGTACGACACGCTCACTTCGTTCTTCTTCAACTAATCTTCTTACAGTTCCTTCTATTAAAATGATAGGAACCAGAAGACAGGATATGTTCTCAGTTAATGCCCCTCAATCATGGAATCTTCTACCCCAACACATCAGAGAACTAAAAGACCTAACTCAATTTAAAAAAATGCTAAAAACTTTTCTTTTCAAAGATGCGTATGGTTATTATGAGCAGTAAAAATTTGACATTCTTATTTACATTTTCGGTTTTTCTCTTTTTTTAAAAACAAAAAAAAAAAAAAAACAGCCATCTTTTACCCACCTTTTGTTTTTTCCTTTTATGTTTATTCCTCTCCTCTATCAAAATTGTAACTATTTCCCTATTTATCCTCACATGTCTTGTATGTTTTACCCTCACATTATTGTGAATATAGGTTTTTTTGAGTAGTTTGCAAAGTATGTTTCTTGTCTACACAACAAATTTGTTTTTTATGTCATTTTTAATATTGTACTTGTTTCATTTATTAATACATGTTATTTTTATTGTACATCGCCTAGCAAATTTATAGGCGATTCATCAAGACTTAATAAACTTGAAACTTGAAACTTGATAGCAAAATGGAAAACCACAGGCTACCAAATACACACCATCCCTATCCTAACAACAACGCACAGACCTGTTCAACATACCAGAAAACTGCATACCACTAGAACGCTAATTCCATGTCCACTATCCAGCCAAGCCAGCATTCCCACCATCTGGGGAAAAAGACCTCCACCAAAGCCTAACTCAAGCACACAAAAATACCAAACCTCACCAAGAACTATCATCAATACAACCACTACCCCCACCACAAAATACACTACAATAGCTTGCGCATATATGAACATCAGATCCGTCAGCCCAAAGGCAGAATTAATCAAAGACTGGCTGATCAAAGACAATCTAGGCTGCCTCTTCCTAACCGAAACATGGCTCACCTCTGAGTCAGATCCAAGCATCACAGAATTCTGCCCTAAAGGATATAAACTTGAGTTAGTATGTCGAGAAAACAGAAGAGGAGGAGGTCTAGCAATCATAACAAAAAACAATCTCAACATCGACGTACTAACCAAGCACTCCACCCCTTATCTAGATCTGCTAGCCTGCCAAATATCTGACAAATCACTCAATGGAAACCTGAACTGTCTTATTTGCTACATTACACCAGGTAAATGGAACACCTCAAAACAAGAACTTGAAGAATTCATCTTCCAGAACTCACTCTCCTCCACACATAACTTGATCCTTGGAGACTTAAATCTCCACTTAGAAGATCAATCATCCAAACAAACAACAGATATACTCTCATACCTCAACACCCTATCCTACCAAATTCTCAACCCAGAACCCACACACGAAAAAGGTCATCAACTTGATATAGCAGCTTATTCATTTCCAAATCAAAACACACAAAACATTTACATCTCAAACGGGTCCTGGCACCCTACTCTCTGGTCAGACCATTTCAAATATTCATTCACCATCAATTGGGCTCAAAATAACAACAAACCCATCCCAAAGAAATCACACATCAAGATCAGACCGAAAATCGAACCTATCACATTCTGGAACACAGTCGACCCCGAAATCGACCCCAACAACCCCAAAGAATTCATAAACAGTTGGCGGACCCTCAGTGAATCTACACTAAACGAACTAGCTCCAATAAAACCAAAAACAAAATAGACAGACCATCTAACAAATGGTTCGACGACGAACTTCTACACCTAAAAAGAAAATGCAGACAATTAGAAAGGACATGGAAAAAACAAAAACACAATCACACCAAAGATGAATGGAAAATCCAAATCAAACAATACAATACCAAACTGAAGGAAAAACGAAAAAACTACTACTCCAAACTCATCGGCACCGAAAAACCAGACACAAGAAAACTTTTTGACATCGTAAGAAATCTCACTGATACCAAACCATTTCTCGCCACCCAAGGAAACCAAACTCCCACAGCCACCCAATTAGCGGATCATTTCAAACACAAAATCATCACAACCAGATCCACATTCAACAATTCAAGAATCAACATAGAAGAAATACGAATCAATCCCAAAACAGATGAAGCAATCCCAGCAGACAGGATATGGACAAACTTCCCAAAGATACAATGGTCAGACTTGGACAGGCTTTACAAAAAATACAGCAAATCCTCATGTGACTTGAACAACTGTCCCTCATACTTACTAGCAACAGCTTCCACCAAATTTAAAGCTAGCCTCACACTATGGCTTCAAACAACACTAAGTGAAGGTCATTTCCCACCGGAATTAGGAGAAATCATAATTACACCTATCCTAAAAGATCCCAAAGGTCCTATAGACAATCCTGCAAACTATAGACCAATCGCTTCAATCCCACTATACATTAAAATAACAGAAGGTCTTGTCGCACAACACCTATCCAACTACCTTGAAGACCATCACATACTACATCCATCACAATCTGGATTCAGATCCAACCATAGCACAGAAACTCTACTGGTATCACTATTAGACATTGTCCGACAACACCTCAGCAAAGGAAACAAGCTGCTTCTCATTCAGCTCGATCTTTCTGCGGCATTCGACCTAGTTGACCATCACACACTACTCCAGATATTAGACGCAATAGGAATCTCAGGTAATGTTCACAAATGGTTCCAAAGCTTCCTCAAAACACGAACATACAAAGTCAAGTCAAAAGAGCACATATCCGACCCATGGTCAAACCCATGTGGATTACCACAAGGATTACCATTATCACCCATATTATTCAACCTCTTCATAGCATCCCTCGGCATAACCCTAGACGCCCTAAACACAGTATCATTCAGTTACGCGGATGATATAACTATCCTCCTCCCCTTTAACATTCAAGACCCCTTATCCACAAACCACTTGAAAATAATAATGGAAACTGTAGAAAAATGGATGTCAAGTCATAAACTAAAACTGAACTCGGATAAAACTAAATTCCTACTACTAGAGAAGGAAAAAAAACCATCTCTCACAGAACTAGAATTAAATACAATCAAGTACCCAATGCAAAGTACACTCAAGATCCTGGGAATACAACTAGACAGAAACTGCACAAAGCAGTCTCAAATCCACAAAATCATCCAAAGAGCTTTCTTCACAATGCGTAACCTAAGAAAAATAAGAAAATTCTTCAACAAAGATCAATACAAGATATTAGTACAATCCCTAGTACTAAGTATTGTAGATTACTGCAACAGCCTCTACCTATCATGCCCAAACTACATGATAAAACAACTACAGACTGTTCAGAACATGGCCCTCAGACTCATCTACTCCCTCGGCAAATATGACCACATCACCAACGCATACCTAGACTCACACAGGCTACCAATAAAAGCAAGATCCCAGTTCAAATTCTACTGTCTACTATACAAAGTAATACACGGAACAGCACCCAGTTACATAAACAACAGACTACACCGTAACCTCTCACACAGATTAAGGAGAACTCAGAGCCTATTCATTTACCCCCCTCTCAATGGAACACGACGAAAGAAACTATACGACAGCCTTTTAGCGACACAGGCAGCAAAGATCGATACTACCATCTCCAATCTACTGATCAAATCAATAGACATTAAAGTATTCCGAAAAGAAATCAAAGCTCATCTCTTCAAAAAACACTTCCCATCATCATAACCTCACAATAGTATTGGAAAATACTCTCATGACCACCACCACCACCACCACCATAGCAACACTTCTGAATCCTGACTGTATTATTTCTGTTCATCAAAACAACCTATTACTATCTACTATTTGCTTTCAATTTCTCCTGGAAATGTCCAGACTAACAATTGTAACTTGACACATTCTTGATTCTATGTACTGCAATGCTACTGGAAATGTCCAGTCTTCTAATTTGTAATCCGCTTAGAACCGCAAGGCACAAGCGGAATAGAAATCACTAATGTAATGTAATGTAATATACATACATACATACATATATATACATACATATACACTGTACTAGCACTGATTAACAATAAATGAAATAGCATCCCACTGTTGCTTTCAGGGTCACCCTTCTATATCCTTTATGCTCATACAACGCGGTGATCTTTGCAGGAGGGATCTGTTCATTTAAAACTGGGTTCTTCAAATGTTGCCTCCAAGTAGTGGTGTGCTGGAGCCAGCTCGCACCGGCTCGCAAGAGCCATTTCTTAAGTTTTAAAGAATTGCGGGAGTCAATTGTTAAAGTAGGTCCCCTGTGGCTACTTTAACAACCAGCTCCCAAAAGCTGGGCTCAGGCCCCTCTTTTGAATTCCTTTTTATTTTGCTGGCAGGGATGCTGAGCCCAGCCCGTCAAATAAATAGACTACCGCTGCCACTCTCTGCTGCTCAGCCCAGAAATAGAGGGGGAGCGGCAGCAAAGGTAAGTCGCACATGCTTGCATGGTATGAGTGGGGGAGGGGAGAGGAAGAATGCATTGCCCCTCCCTTCCCAAATTTCAGGGCTGGCTACGCCTGGAGAAAGAGCCAGCTGTTAAAAATTTACCAGCACACAACTGCCTTCAAGGGTACAATGTTTCCAGATTTTCAGAATTTCTGCAATAAATATGCATGAAGTATATTTGAATATCTAGCGGGATGCTAAATTGTCCTTGTCTTAGAGGAAGCCTGAGCAACATTTGGGTCCCTGCTTCAGAGAAGGGACGCGCAAAGGTAAAGAGAGGTGGGCTAATATGGTAGAAGCCCAGCAGTAGACGTTCTTCAAATATGGAGGCAAACATAAAAAGTGAGTGCACGAAGGGATAGAGGAGTCCAGAGATGCAAAAAATGAGAGCATACACTGTTCAGTGACAAGCTTAATCCTCTTCCAGCAGAGGCCAAGAAGGAAAATGTGAAGGCCAAAGAGTGAGGTCTTCTCCTAACAGAGAGAGTGAGGAGATCAAAGATGTAATTGATGAGTGGCCTAGTGCTACAGCTGCTGCCTCAGCGCCATGAGGCTGTGGGATCAAATCCCAGCACTGCTCCTTGTGACCTTCAGTAAAAACTAAGTATCTGTATATATGCACACCACTTTGAATGTGGAACAAAATGGGGCAATATTCCCTTTCCCTTTATTCCAAAACCTAGCTTAGCAGGGCATAAGCTGCTAGAATGAGCAAAGAGTTGATATCAGAATGGATGATCCTCTGTACAGAAGGAGAGTGAAGATGCTGAAGTATTCTATCTCACCCAGGTAAAAGGAGTGGAGCAGGAAAGTTCTTATCGATGATCCAGTATATGAGAGGAGCAGGGCCAGGGGGGCAAACAGGGCAACTGCCCTAAGGCTCTGAGGGGCCACCAGTGAGCCAGCATGTTTTCCCCTTTCTAACCGTGCCGGTTTGATGTTGCCCTCTCTTTCGGTCTTGTGGATAAAACCATTTTAATTGCAGGGGACCGCTGCCTGAGGTCCCTCTTCATGCTTTCCTACTGCTGTGGTCTGTCCCCAATGACGCAACTTCCTGTTTCCACCTGGGTGGCCCTCAGTACAAAGAGGGGTCGCAGGCAGCTGTTGAGAATCGCTGCCATGGCCAGCAGTCCTCTGCAACAAAAATGGGTTTGTCCGCAGGACCAAAGGTGAGGGTGAAAGACTCGCCAGGATAGAAAGGGAAAGACATGCCGGGCCAGGAAGCTCCCTGGACCAGCTGTTTTGTTGTGGGTTTTTTAAAAGTAGAATGGGGGAGGAGGTTAAAAGAAGTACCAGGCTGGGTATGAGGGAAGGTAAAGGGGCCAGAAACAGAGGAGATAGAGATGTGGGCAATGGTCTGGAGGAAAAGAAGAGAAAGGGAGAGAAATTGGACATGGGATTGTGCGGAGGAAGGGGGAAAGAGATGCTGCAGAGAGGACAGTTGGAAAGAGAAAAGGAGAGATGGTGAGCCTGGGGTGGTGCAGAAGGAGGGAGAGATATAGGATGGGAGGGTAGATAGGTGAAAAAGGAAAGGTGGTGGACCTGGGAGAGAAAGGTAGGGAAATATATGGGATGGGAGGGCAGTTGGGAAGAGAAAGGGATAGAAGTTGGATCTGAGGATGGAAGAAAATGAGCGAGAGAGAAATGTTAGGTCTGGGGTGGAAGGGAGAGCGAGATGTGCAGCATCTACTTTTTCTCCCTCTACCGCCTATTGTTTAGTATAAGGGGGAGTGAAGAAGAACAGAAAAGAGAGGAAGAAATGTTAGACCATGGGGAGAGAGAATAAGAGATGGGAAGAGAGGTGGGATAAGCAGATGCTAGGGGATGGAAAGAAAGGGACAGGGAGATATAGCCTGACGATAGCGGAGAGAGGGAGGGGGATTCTGGAAGTAGTGAGCCATATGGAAGAGGTCAAAAGAGGGATGACAAGAAGATGAGTGAGAACAGTGAATACAGTGGTAGAAATGTGGTAATCGGAAGTAGATAGAAGGAAATAGGAGGCTGTGAAAGGAGTTAATCCATCTTCAGATTACTTACTATTATACCTTCCACCTTCCATTAGTAGTCGAACTCTCGCACTTCTTCAATCTATTAACTTTGATTTTTGCACCTCCTCCAAACCCAATTATCTTGGGTGTCTTTAACATTCACTTTGATGATTATAACAATGCAGCCTCCACTGAGCTTCATACCATCTTGAACGATCTATGTCGTTACCCTTTAATTTCTAGTCCTACACATTCAATAAGACACACTTTAGACATGATCCTTGTACAAACTTCTCAACTTAGCAGTTTCCAAGTTCCCAAAATTAAACAAATACCCTGGTCTGATCAGAGAGGGTTATCATGCCGCTGTACCGGGCCATGGTACGCCCTCGTCTGGAGTACCATGTCATGAAGAAGGACACAGTGCTACTCGAAAGGGTCCATTGAAGAGCAACCAAAATGGTTAAGGGGCTAGAGGAGTTGCTGTACAGTGAGAGGTTAGAGAAACTGGGTCTCTTCTCCCTTGAAAAGAGGAGACTGAGAGGGGACATGATCGAAATGTTCAAGATAAAGAAGGGAATAGACTTAGTAGATAAAGACAGGTTGTTCACCCTCTCCAAGGTGGAGAGAACGAGAGGGCACTCTCTAAAGTTGAAAGAGGATAGATTCCATACAAACGTAAGGAAGTTCTTCTTCACCCAGAGAGTGGTAGAAAACTGGAACACTCGGCCGGAGTCTGTCATAGGGGAAAACACCCTCCAGGGATTCAAGACAAAGTTAGACAAGTTCCTGCTGAACCAGAATGTACGCAGGTAGGGCTAGTCTCAGTTAGGGTGCTGGTCTTTGACCAGAGGGCCACCGCGTGAGCGGACTGCTGGGCACGTTGGACCATTGGTAAACGGTACTCCCTCTGAAAAGTCGGAAGTGCACAGTGAAGTACCGCAGGGCTCGGTCCTGGGTCCAATCCTATTTAATATCTTCATACAAGATCTGTCTCAGGGACTTCGGGGTAAAATTGAATTATTTGCCGATGATGCTAAATTATGCAACATAGTGAGCGGAGGTACCGTGCCCGACACTATGACACAAGACACTTTTACTGGAGCACTGGTCTACTATTTGGCAGCTGAATTTTAATCAACACACTCAATATTCTTGGGAATTATAAATATATAAATATAAATTTCCTGTTCTATTTAACACCTTCTACAAAAAAAGAAAATCTAATATTTTAATAAAATATATATTAAGAATATAAATATTCAATAATGGTGCTCAGTGAAAGCCATTTAGAACTTCAAGGCATAAAGAGCACGGGACTCTACCAGTTCTGGCTTAAATCCATCCCTTCCTACCACTATAATTTTTAAAGATTTCAAAAAGCTAAAGCTAAAGCTATATTTATATAAGGATATAAGTAGAGGAGTACTTATCTCAGCTGATGTACTTTGCTGTTAAGGAGCCCCGGCCTCTGCTTCAAGTCCAATCAAGTGCTCAGTGTTCAGTGTTCCCAACCATTCAAAAATCCCCATACGAAAAACAAAAACCAAAAAATACAAAAAAATACACAATCCAACCAATCCATGAGATGAAAATCCATAAAATATTCTGTTAATCCTTCAACTTCCTCACTTCCTTGATACAGTATGTGTAGTCCAATTCTTCTGCAACACAATACGCGTTTCCCCTCTTTGGCTTTTTCAAGAGGAAGGTTAACTCAGCATTCTGAAAGAAGCAGCATTGTATCAGTAAACAATCAAAACTCACACATATCTTATAAATACCTAAAAAAATCTCTCAAAACTCACTTCTTGTGAACTGTAAACAGCCACACATTGGATACGAATCCTTCTCAAGACTTCATAGCAGCTCTCCCGCTAGCAAACATTCACAATTCAATGTGGACAAGCCCAAACTGTTCTTTCTTATTCACATGATGTTAGAGGTTTCTCAATCTGATTGGACAGCCTGAACTTAGCAGCCCAATGGCCACTCTACTGCTTTGTTCAAGCCTTTGGGGGTTACTGTGTCCCAGGAAAAAATAAACCTCTGTTCACAATTAATCAGCTGCCGGGAGACATTACCACCAAGAGTATTGTGAAATTGTTTTAAAACCACAAACTTCAAATCAGCTTCTTGATGACGTTTTGCAAGCCAGTGTTCAACCAAAGGAGCTTCTTCTTTCCTATTACGTAAACAGCTAAGGTGCTCTGCAATTCTCAACTTGATGACCTGGCGAGTTTGTCCAATATACATTAAATTGCATGGGCATATGAGAGCATACACCACTTGCATCAACCTGCAATCTGTATGACCATATAACTCATAATAACGATTGCTATGAGGTATGAGCACCTTAGTCGTGATCAAGGCATGCTTGCAATATACACATTTGCCACACTGGTGATGCCCCCGGTTAACCTCAGTCAGATCTGGGCCGCTGAAAGGAGCAATAAAAATGGCTACTGATCTTTATATGCGGAAAATAAATAAAAACAAGAGAAAAAGAAAACCGATATGGTTCTCGAGACTAGTGGCGGAGAAAATAAAGGCAAACGAGTTGGCGTTCGTGAAATATAAAAAGACTCAAGAAGAGGAGCACAAAAAGGAATACCGGATGAAAATGAAAGAAGCCAAAGCGAAAGCGCAGGTGGAAGAGCAAATGGGTAGAAATATAAAAGAGGGAGACAAAAAATTTTTTCAAGTGTATTAGTGAAAGAAGGAAGATGAAAAATGGAATTGCAAGACTGAAAAATGCTATGAACTGCTATGTGGAGAGTGATCATGAAAAAGCAAACATGCTAAACCAGGGGTTTCCAAACTTTTCGCCACGAGGGCCACATTGGGTACTTCAGCACTTTTCAGCAGGCCGTAGTAAAAAAGAAAAAGATAAATAACTCTAGATGAGTTTTATTGAAAACAGAAGTTTTATAAACTAATTACATAGTAATTAGAACTTTCGCCCACTACTTATGAGGAATTTAGGAAACGTCTAAAAACACACCTGTTCCTAAAGCATCTAGACAATTGATCCACTCATCTCTCTCCCCCCAATAGCGATTAACTTGTCCTATTGATCACTTTTTCCTCAAGAATGAATTTCCTGTCCTATTAATTCTCTTTCTTCTACCCATCTTGAAGTCAATCAATTTGTACCTTTGCTTAATCTTTTCTAAACCGCATAGAACTTCACGGTACTGCGGTATATAAGCTGTTATTATTATTATTATTATTATTGTTATAGTATGTGAGATTAAATTATTATATAATTAATGATGATGACCAGCAAATTCTCATATTTTCATCACAAATTATAATAATTCCATTAATGTGAATGATGGAACTGTCTTTTCTTTTTCCCATCCATGTTAAAACTGTAAAAGAGAATAAATGTATAAATAATTATGAAATTATTAAAATCACAAGAACTCTGTACAAGCAAATATGTGAATAAATGAATACGTACCTTTAAATATACATTTATGCAATTACAAATTGAGTATTACACTGCACCACTGCAAGTATTGTTATGGACAATTAACCATAACGACTAGTAACGAACTTCCAGATTCAGTTTAAAGATTGGTCATACTGCCAGAGCTACTTACAATGCTGCATATTGACACTGTTGATCGAGACCGAACAACTACGAAGAAATACCGCAAAGTATACAATTACGATTCAGTATTAAATAAAGTTGTGAATAATATTAATATTAACATAATATGGAATATCAATATATTTTGAACACAATTTTAATTACAGTCAAACCTTGGATAATGAGTAACGTGGTTTACGAGTGTTTTGTAAGATGAGGAAAACATTTTATTAAATTTTAACTTGATAAATGAGCGGTCTTACAGTACGAGCACGTATATGCGCGTCATATCATCAGAACCCACAGTTGAAGGATGCACATCTTACGCCTAGCGCAGCTGAACGTAATAGAAGCATCATACCCAATTTACCCATCACTCAAGCGCTCAGAGCATACAGTATTTTGTACTAAAGTTTTTGGGTTGTGGAACTAAACATCTGAGTTTCCATTATTTCCTGTGGGGAAATTCGCTTTGATATACGAGTGCTTTGGATTACAAGCATGCTTCTGGAACAAATTATGCTTGCAAACCAAGGTTTTACTATAATGCATTTGAAATCTATCAACACTCCATGTTTTGGGGGGTTGTTTTTTTTTACAGATTATCATTGGAAAATTAATCCAATTGGCGCATTTCTGCACAATTCTTCTGCGGGCCGGACAAAATCATATCGCGGCCGGATGGGGCCCACAGGCTATACTTTGGAAACCCCTGTGCTAAACAAATACTTCTGCTCTATGTTCAAGGAGGAAAATCCTGGAAAGACCACGATTGTTAGACAAAATTACAAGTGAGAATAGAGTGGATACCGCGCCATTCATGGAAGAAAGTATTTATGAACAACTTAAAAAACTGAAAGTGGGACTGGACGGGATCCATCCCTGGATATTAAGGGAGCTCAGATTCTGGTGGCTCCACAAAAAAGATTTGTTCAATAAATCCCTGGAGACAGGAGTGGTTCTGTGGGATTGGAGAAGAGTGAATGTGGTTCCTCTTCACAAAAGTGGTCACAGAGATGAGCTGGAAACTGCAGGCCAGTAAGCCTCACTTCAATGGTCTTGAAGAGAGATTTTCTCCGGATCTAGTGTGGGGAGGGGAGTGACAGCTTCCACCATTGAATTGTCCTTGAGTCATTGAAAGACTGTAAGACCAGGTTAGCAGAAATGAGTCCAGCTGAGTTTTCTCCGTATAAGGTTTTATGGACCAGACAAGCAATTTTGAACTGAACCCTGCGTTTGACTGGTAGCCAGTGTAATTCCATGCCCTCTCATATTTGTTTTTGCACAGGATATTTAGTTAGTTCAACAATACCTACTAACTTTAAGAAACCTTCTATTGCACTTATCATTTTTTATTACCACATAATAAATATATTTATATCACACTGATATAAATAATATATTACCAAACCACACTCTCTGTGAACAAATCACACTACACATCTGTTTTCTTTATAAAATAGCTCAACAGGAATACCCCATTGGGTCAGAAAACCTGGACTGGAGCAAAGCCTTTTCAGTTTCGGTTCCTTTCAACACCACATTGTCCTGTTTTTAAAATTATCACACGTTCTCTTGCTGTATTGCAAATTGCTCAACCACAATGATTATAGTTTATGCTTTCTGATAGCACCATTGGACTCTACAATCATGTTGCTCAGTCGGCCCAACACAGGGCTGTGTTTTGCTGGATCAGCGTCTTCAGGAGCCGCAACTGCTTCAGGTTTTCACTGAGTTATTTCACCTCTTATCATAGTTCATTTTATCATATAACAACAGCAGCAGCATGAGGTTCAAAACCTCCGTAACTCTCTCCTCCTCCAAACTAAAGACAGACTGTATTCCCGTTAAGCTATTTTATAAAGAAAACAGGCGTGTCGTGTGATTTGTTCACAAAGAGTGTGGTAATAAAAAATGATAAGTTCAATAGAAGGCTTCTTAAAGTTAGTAGGCATTTATTGTTGAGTTAGCTGAAGCCATTTTAAGTGATTTAAAGTCCTGTTTGTATTAATGGACATTTAGTTTTAGAGCCCGTCCTCCCCAGGAGCCCAGAATGGGTTACAATGATACATACACAGTAGCTCTCAGGATCGATAACATACATGATCAGTACACATGCTACATGATCAGTACACATACGTTACAGAAGATTGCGATGGGATACGATAATGCACATGTTATGGGGAAGCTAAGGACCCGCACGCTTTAGTTAATCTACGAGTATACAAGCTAAATAGTCACAGAAGGGGGACTAAGAACACACGTGCTTTGGTGAATCTAAGAATATACAAGCTATATACAGTCTCAGGGTGGCATTTTCATGGCAGTAGTAAATAAGAGTATATCAATGGCTGATAGTAGAATCTTATGTTTTATAATGTGACAGCAAACCCAGATCTTTGAAAGACTTAACAAAGTATCTTATCAAGTAACTTCAAAGATCTTATGCTTTGGGATTGTGTTAAATTTCTGACCATAAGGTTATTGATACAGTGATGAGAAATGAAGCACAGATGTATATCATGATTTTTCTTTTTTTTTTTTTACTTCCCCAGGAAACCTCATGGTCTTGTGGTCAACCTGCAGAATGTCAGTGTACAAATCTGTAACCAACAAATTTATAAAGAATTTGGCCTGCTCAGGAATCTGTACCAGCCTCGTTTGCGTGCCTTTCGATATTGTCCTCAGTGCAAGCCCGACCTGCTGCTCGTGGATATACACACTGATATTTTGTAAAGTCATCAAGTTCTTGCACAAAGTTTTTTGCTCTGTAACAATTCTTAGCTATACATCTATTGCTATCGACAGGTACAGTATCAATATGCACTCAGCCCTTAATCCTAACTGCTTTAAACAAATGAAATATCCGTGTGCAATCAGCTCCGCATCTTAGGTGCAGTATCAAACTCTTCCATCTATACATTACTGTTAAGGCTTCTAATTATAAATGAATGTGTTCCATTTCCAGCTAGTTAAGGGTAGGAAAAAATTAGGGGTAGATATTCAACTGGCAGCGGTGAGAATTTTTTTTAGCCACTGTCTGTGCTATTCCTAGACATTTGGGGGGGGGGGGGATTCATCAAGCAGCATTAGGACTTTAAGTTGTGGAACGAAATGACCCTTACAGCGATGTAAAACATCCCTAATACTGCTGTTCCAAAAACAATCTGGCGATATTTAAATCACCACGCATTACCAAGTAATGAGATGTAAAATATGTCAATTCATGTTTTGCATCCCATTACTATGCAAACCTCCTAACGCAACTTGTGACCACAAGTTGCGTTAGGGCCCCAAAACATGGTAAAATAGCCCCAGCTCTTAATAATATGGAAATATAACTTCTAGTGGTAGTCATGGGAGATTGTTGCTAGGGGTGCTGTTATGACATTGGTGTTGGAGTGGCCAGGAGCGATTCGGCAGCGTTCTTGGCACTCCCCCAAAGGACCTCCCCCTAGACCACCAATGAATTTTAGAGATAGCCAGTGGACGGGGGGGGGGGGGGTTGGGATGTCTGGGGGTAACTCACTGCTACAGCCTGGGAGCATTGGGCTGTGGCTCCTGGACCTCATGAATAATGCTGCTATGGTACTGGGATACCACAGGTTGCTGAATCCCATGGGGCGTCAAGGTATAGTAAAGGGTGAACTTTTTCCGCACCTTTATGAATCCGCACCTTGATACTGGGCTATGTCCTAGTAATGAATGTCCAAGTTTATGCAGCTGGCTAACTTTTATGTGGTTAAGTGTGAGATTCAGCACTGAACCGCCTACGCGACACTGCAGAAAAATAGGACTGAGTTTTATGTGGTCTTATTTGGCCAATTAATCCGAGATGCTAAGTGTTGAACATCAGCATTTAACTGCATAAGTGCCGACTCATTTGGGGGGTGATCCAGGGTTGATCACCCACTATCTGGTACCACTGGATAACCCTATACATGCGATTTAACTGTCCAGGAGGCATTTCTGGCCAGTTAAATAGCTTTGAATATTAGAACATAAGAACATAAGAAGCGCCATCTCCGGATCAGACCTTCAGTCCATCAAGTCCGGCGATCCGCACACGCGGAGGCCCTGCCAGGTATACACCTGGCTTATTTTATAGCCAACTAAATATAACAGGAGATTCAATTAAATAAATCAGAATGTATACCAAGTAAATTGAATGAAGATTTTAGTAGCTGGACAACGTTCACACCTCATATATCAAAAACCTTCAGGCTACACACTTTCAATAACGCAACATATGAAAAATAATATAGACAAAGAACAACGGAGAAAAATGAACCTCAATTGTGAGGGGCCAGGACTACACAAGTACCTGAACCCATTCACATCATCACGGGTTCATAAAAAAACTCCGTGTACATTTAAATAATTCTCATTCATACGTTTTATCAAAAACTCTTTTCTCTTTTTTTCAAACTTTTTTGTATGTGAACCTAGTCAGTAGTATTACTTATCTATTTTTCAGTGTGAACCAGAACCAAGCTAACTAAAAAATTATTTATGAGGGCAACAGCTCAACTTCACAGGTGTAAATAATTGTAGAAGCCTGAAAATACTGCCAACAATGAGAGCAAAAAACGTTCACTCATCTGGAAAAAAGATGGTTCTGACGATTCTTCAAGTCATGTCCCAACAGAAAAGTCCTTCTGTTTCTCCTACAAGGCTAC
Organism: Geotrypetes seraphini; assembly: GCF_902459505.1. Classification (NCBI taxonomy): domain Eukaryota; kingdom Metazoa; phylum Chordata; class Amphibia; order Gymnophiona; family Dermophiidae; genus Geotrypetes; species Geotrypetes seraphini. Next base: position 68,765,166 of record NC_047090.1, on the reverse strand, counting down.
TTCAGGGGAGTATTCCATTATCCAGAATTTTCACTTCTACCAATATAGTCCATATAAAGCTGGCTCCTCTCCAAAATGGTTCTGGGACTGTGAGACGCGCCCGGCTCGAACAAAAAGCCGAACGAACCGGGCGTCATGACGTCATCACGAAAAACGTGATGCGTGATAAGCTAAACACCAGCCAATCCAAAATCTCAAATTCTGATCTCCCAGCTTCAAAATGTATCACGAAAACAGAAACAAAACAAAAACAGACCCGGGGATGAAACTCTTCATAAAAATGGTTGCCATTCGTGTACAGTATTCAGGCCTTCAGGTTCTAATGTTTGCAACCGATTGATCCACTGCTGTTCTTTCTGCCACAGTACTCTTCTAGTATCGCCTCTCCTCAAAGATGTAATTAATTTTTCTATCACATAGCACTTCAGATTCACAGTACTCTTCTAGTATCGCCTATTGTAATATTATGGTTACAACTTCTATGTTTATTAATCCGAAAAATGGTAAGAGCTATAATTTACGTCACACCTCCACGTGTCAATCTACAAACATTATATATGTTCTTCAGTGCCCATGTGACTTGTTATACGTGGGCCAAACATCACGAACGTTGACAGTAAGAATGACAGAACATAAAAGTTGCCTGAAGACTAGCAAATTAACGGCCCCTATAGTCACTCACTGTGTTCAACAAAATCATAAGTTTGAAAATCTGAAGTGCTATGTGATAGAAAAATTAATTACATCTTTGAGGAGAGGCGATACTAGAAGAGTACTGTGGCAGAAAGAACAGCAGTGGATCAATCGGTTGCAAACATTAGAACCTGAAGGCCTGAATACTGTACACGAATGGCAACCATTTTTATGAAGAGTTTCATCCCCGGGTCTGTTTTTGTTTTGTTTCTGTTTTCGTGATACATTTTGAAGCTGGGAGATCAGAATTTGAGATTTTGGATTGGCTGGTGTTTAGCTTATCACGCATCACGTTTTTCGTGATGACGTCATGACGCCCGGTTCGTTCGGCTTTTTGTTCGAGCCGGGCGCGTCTCACAGTCCCAGAACCATTTTGGAGAGGAGCCAGCTTTATATGGACTATATTGGTAGAAGTGAAAATTCTGGATAATGGAATACTCCCCTGAAGTAGCCTTATAGGAGAAACAGAAGGACTTTTCTGTTGGGACATGACTTGAAGAATCGTCAGAACCATCTTTTTTCCAGATGAGTGAACGTTTTTTGCTCTCATTGTTGGCAGTATTTTCAGGCTTCTACAATTATTTACACCTGTGAAGTTGAGCTGTTGCCCTCATAAATAATTTTTTAGTTAGCTTGGTTCTGGTTCACACTGAAAAATAGATAAGTAATACTACTGACTAGGTTCACATACAAAAAAGTTTGAAAAAAAGAGAAAAGAGTTTTTGATAAAACGTATGAATGAGAATTATTTAAATGTACACGGAGTTTTTTTATGAACCCGTGATGATGTGAATGGGTTCAGGTACTTGTGTAGTCCTGGCCCCTCACAATTGAGGTTCATTTTTCTCCGTTGTTCTTTGTCTATATTATTTTTCATATGTTGCGTTATTGAAAGTGTGTAGCCTGAAGGTTTTTGATATATGAGGTGTGAACGTTGTCCAGCTACTAAAATCTTCATTCAATTTACTTATTTTATAGCCAACCATATCTTTATATGCCTCTCTCAAGGAGATATGCATCTAGTTTGCTTTTGAAGCCTAGGACTGTCGATTCCGCAATAATCTCCCCTGGGAGAGTATTCCAGATGTCAACCACTCTCTGTGTGAAGCAGAACTTCCTGATATTAGTCCTGATATTGACACCCCCCCCCCCCCTCAGTGTTTTCACTTCACTGGTACTATTGTTGGGTACCTTTTTCAGTGAAATTAAATATGTATGCATGTATCACTTAGGTGCTGTTAACACAGAAAAGGCAGAAAAACACAGGGGTCCTTTTTACTAAAGCTGCGGCAAAAGTGACCTTAGTTCACCCTTTAGTGCAGTCTTTTCCATTCACCAAAGCTACATTGGCGATGGCCGGAAATAGGCCAGTTTTCCTATTTCTGGAATTAATGGCCTTGTGTTAATTGTACAATTAGTGCGCGACCATTACAAAACCTACCGTTTGAGCCCTTACCACCACTTATTTTGTAGGCTAATGAGTTAGCGTGTGGCAATGCCCCAAATATGCCCCTTTCCCAGTGAAGATGGATATTAGTTTTAAGCACATGTGTGTGTTCAAATTGGTAAATTTATCATGGAATGCCTACCGAGGCATCCCTCAGCAACCCATTTGAAGCTGTGGTAAGCACTCATCAGCTCCAACAGCTTAGTAAAAGGACCCCTGGGTGAAGTATACACCACAGGCTACTAGAGGATTCAGAGAATACTAGGAGAAACAATGATTTTCTGTGTTTATCCAATAAATACTTTTATATATATATATATATTTTTTTTTTTTTATTATTTTTTTTTTTTTGTAGGGGTTTATTGGTGTTGATTGCTTAAAACCTAAAATCAGAAGCCTCATTATTCTGTAATAGTTGAAAGAGTATCCATTTGAATGCGATGGAGGTCATCTTATACGTGACTTGAACACTAAAACACTGTTCTACATGCTCATGTAGGCTCTTATAAAATTGTCCAGGGGGGTAAACGAATGCAAAAATTAGGCAAATACAACCACAGGGAGCAATTCTGTAACTGGGTATCTCCATTTAAGAATCCCTAGGATGCATGGTAAGATCTTATTCTAAATGGCATAAGGGCATCCATATTCTGTTTTAGAATATTAGTATATCGCAGTATACCTTAAATATTAGTATATCGCAGTATACCTTAAATTAACATGCCCACAATTACACCAGCCATAGACCGGACATAACTGCAGGCACCTAACTGCAGCAGGGACATGCATAACTTAGAGCAGTGTTTCTCAACTCGATCCTGGAGTACCCCCTTGCCAGTCAGGTTTTCGGGGTATCCACAATGAATATGCATGAAAGAAATTTGCATATAATGGAGGCAGTGTATGCAAATCAAGTTGATGCATATTCATTGTGGATATCTTGAAAACCTGACTGGCAAGGGGGTACTCCAGGACACTGACTTAAAGCAGTAGTTCCCAACCCTGTCCTGGAGGACCACCAACCAGTTGGGTTTTTGGGATAGCCCTAATGAATATGCATAAGAGAGATTTGCATATAATGGAGGTGACAGGCATACAAATCTGTCCCATACATATTCATTAGGGCTATCCTGAAAACCTGATTGGCTGGTGGTCCTCTAATAGAATGTAATGGCACACAGTCTCACTAATCTGCTGAAAAACAGGAAAACAGACTTGTGTATAAAATGTCTATGTAAGTAGAGCTCTCAGATACCTACACCGTCAAATCACATAAGATTGTTCAAACGGCTGTTGTAGGTTATAGATATCATTCATTGAGCTCTACTAATGAAGTGCTATTGATAAGTGCAAAAGCTTAATACAATAAAGTGCTCGTGTTATTATAATTTAAATGGCACTTATCTTCACGAATTGGCACTGATCATAAACTTTGTTTTTAAATGTTCCGTGCCCAATTCAACATGTTCTGTGCCTAACGGGACCCGTTTCGCCTTGATAATGGCTTCTTCAGGGGTCTAAAACATTGTGCTGCTCCTACAGTCATGGGCATGCCCTCTTGCGTTTATACTATGCATTTATTTATGCTATGAGAGGCATGTTTGAAAAGTTATCCAAGTCAGAATTGGGATGGCCTGCTCATAACAAAAAAAAAAAAGTCCATCTCACAGGCGCTTTTGAACAGGAAATACATCAGGTTTTCTTGTTTGAAAACATGTGAGAATTTCCCAAATAAAAGCCATCTAAAAACTGAAACATTAAAGAACTGCCCTTTATACTGCCTACTTTTATACGTATATGTGGATAGAAGCATTTCTGGGAACAGAGTGGAGGAATGACTTAGTGGTTAGAGCTACTGCCTCAGCACGCTGAGGTTGTGGGTTTGATCCCAGCACTGCTCCTTGTGACCCTGGGCAAGTCACTTAACCCTCCATGCCTCAGGTACCATAGTTAGATTGTAAGCCCACTGGGACAGATAGGGAAACTACTTAAGAGTACTAGATTTTAAACTTCCTGTACACTGCCTTGGGTGATTCTCTTCATAAAGGCAGTTAATAAATCCCAATAAATAAATATGTGCAGCAGAGAAAGAATTAGTATTTATATATAATATGAAGTATTTTATGCACACAATTACTCCTGCTTCAGAGAAGTATGAATGTGTGGGCCTATTTCATTAGGATTATTCTGTAAAAGATACATAGGTTGATATGTTGTTATTTTATTAAATAGGGGCAACATATTTGCATATGTGCCTTCCTGCCGAGGTACTCTTTTAAAAATTATCCATTCTGTTACTATGTACTATAACTAATTTTCAAACAGATGAATTTGAAATGCTTTCTTATTTGTGAACAGTGACTACTTGCTAGCATCCTACAAGTTTCTGAGGGGTTTCCAGTCAGTACAATGTGTTATTAGCCTTAGAAGCACATTGACATCTTACCCTCAGGCAAATTCAGCAGAAATCTGACATTGTCATTGCCTAACACTCTTATGTTCCAATATGTTAGGTTGTTCTACTATATGCTTATTTATTTATTTATTTATTTTATCAATCTTTATTTATTTTCAAACTTTGACAGTGCCATACAATTAATTTAGATATAAACACTACAAAGAAGGCACTTTAAACACACAATTAATACATAAAACAATCATTCCCCCTCCCCATAACTTGTTATATTAATTAATCTTTATTCATTTTTAAAGCTCCCAGTAAGTGTAACATATAATACAATCATTTATACTTAAATCACACTTAATATATCATCAAATTCTAAACTATATCAAATAATCCCCCTCCCTTGTATCCTATAGTTATTCATAAGTAAAAGAAATAATAAAATATTCCCATCCCACCCCCACCCCCACCTTGGATGTATATGAACCAAAGGGAAAAAAATTAATGTTTATTCTATACAATACTTTCAATATTTGCAATATTTTGTTAATGGCTCCCAAATAACCTGAAATTTTTAAAAAATTTCCCTGCTGTATAGCAATTATCCTTTCCATTTTGAATATGTTTTGGTGGAACTCTTTATGCCACTATATGTTTCTATAGAACAGTCATTTCCTACTTGGGAAATTTAGAAACTATTAGTTGTAAATGTATACTTGAATGGAGTTTAACCCCTTTTTACAAAACCACGCAAAAAGTTTTTAGTGCGGCTGGCGTGCTGAATGCTCTGTCCTGCTCTGATGCTAAGAGAGTTCCTATGAGTGTCAGAGCAGTGCAGAGCATTCTGTGGGCTGGTCAGTGCTAAAAACCTCCTGCAGTTCTGTAAAGGGGTGTGTGTGTGTGGGGGGGGGGGGAGGGATTAATTTGTAAAGTAGAAGGTAAGCAAGAAAGCTATCCTTAGATGAATTACTAGTGGATTCATTATCACTTTCACCTAATTACTTGTTTACCTTTCGTCAAGGGTCTTATACTAAAGATTAACGCAAGCTATCTGCAGGACATAGGAATGAAATGGGTTCTGTGGAAGATAACATGCACAAGTCTTTAGTACAAGATCCCTATCATTCTCTTCAGCCCTCAAATGGCTTAAATGTTTTGTTTGAATGACAGATTGTTTATGCTATGTATAAATTACTTATAATTCTTTTTTTGTAGGTATTACTCCATTTTATATCCTTTGGAACGAAAGATATCTGACAGCAAGGCTCGCAATTTGATCATTTATATCTGGGTTCATGCAATAGTTGCCAGCATCCCAATGTTTGCGGTAACTAATGTAACTGATATATATGTCATGTCCAACTGCACAGAATTCTGGACCTACTCACTGGGGCATCTGGTGTATGTCGTTATCTACAACATTACCACAGTCTTTGGGCCTGTAGCTTTGGTTTTCTTCTTCATGGTCCTTATCCGTAGAGCACTCAGTGTGAGCAGGAAGAAGAAAGTCATTATTGCTGCCTTAAGGACTCCACAAAACACTATCTCCATCCCTTATGTCTCACAGCGGGAAGCAGAGCTGCATGCAATGCTTCTGTCCATGGTGCTGATCTTCATTATCTGCAGCATTCCTTATATGACTATGGTTATTTACCACACCATGCTCAGTAGCCCAAACACGTCTGTGATTTTACTGCTTACAGCCATCTGGTTGCCGAAGGTGTCCCTCCTGGCTAATCCTCTGCTCTATCTGACTGTTAATAAATCTGTCCGTAAATGCTTAGCTGGGACCATTGCACAGCTGCACCGCAGGTACAGCAGGAGAAATGTGGTCAGCTTAGGGGGCATGGTGGAAGGTACATTGGAACCCAATGTGCGCTCTGGGAGCCAATTACTTGAGATGTTTCACATCGGGCAGCAGCAGATCTTCAAATCAACAGAGGATGAAGAGGAGAATGAAACCAAATCCATTGGTTCCAATGACTACAAACAAATCCCAGGCCCCAAATTAAAAATGGAACAAATGCTGGTACAGAAGTTTATCCCACAAAGCACAGACTCTGCTGCTCAGGTGGCTCCAGCCATGCCTATGGAATCAGAGGTCTGCAAGGACAAGTACTCTATGCAGTTTGGCTTTGGGCCATTTGAGTTGCCCCCTCAGTGGTTGTCGGAAAGTAGAAACAGTAAGAAAAGACTGCTGCCTCCCCTTGGAAACACCCCTGAGGAGCTTATCCAAACCAAACAGCCCAAGTGCAAAACTGAAAGAAGAATCAGCAGGAACAATAAAGTCAGCATGTTTCCAAAGGTGGATTCCTAACTCTTAAATACCAGATCCTATGGATCATTGCTATTCAAAAATTCCCACATACTAATTATTGTGAAACAAAGCCAACCAAATTTGTCATCAGATTTTCAGCTACTCTGGGGTTCTTCTGTTTATCTATCCTTTACAGTATTCAAAGGATACCTGCCACTTTGTCTCATCTAGATCTCATCATGGAGCTATTTTGCATAACATTTTGCCTTTCTCTATACTCCTTTCCAGTTAGCCATCACCATAGCATTATCATAGATGTCCAGTATTTTAATTCTCTTTCATCTAGCTCTCATCAAGGAGTCACTGAGCTCAATTTAATTAAAGTCTCATCAAGAAACCACTGTGTATGCTTATTCTCCATTCACATTCTTATACAGTTCTCATCAGTAGGCATTGTGCATTGCTCTTACATCTCTTTTCCTATATGATGTTAATAGTTCTGTAGTTCATGGCAAGCCCTAAGTATCACAATTGGAGCAGCTCATGGTTTTTCCTCTCGTATCATTAATTCAACAACATTTCTTGCACTGCTATATGCTACGATAGCCTTTCACTTATCAGCAGAGCAAATGATTCATTGGCAGGCAGGCCCCTTAGCCTTTGTCTTCTGACTCCCATTGCTAAACTACATCAGAATAATAAACACTACAATCTTTGAGGTTGGCACTAAGAAAATCTGGCTTAGCGATAACACAGATTTAGGTTGGTAACACTTTGCCAATTAATCACACAAAGAGAAGTGTACCAAAGTGCTCTATATGTCCAGGTGTTAATAACTAGAAATGTATATGGATTACTTATATATACTGTCCTATTCTCTCATATGTATGAGGCAAATGTCTAACTTTTTTTTTACTTTCTCTGGGAGACTGATATTCACAAAATTTGTCCAGGTAACTTTGGAGGTAAATAAGACGAGTTTTGTCATTTCAAATCTTTCCCTCCTCCCAAAGTGGATTTATGTTTGTCTGCCTTGGTATATTCAATGATCTGGGCTGACAAAATATATCTAGTTAAGAAGAAATAATGCATTAGTTGTTTCTAGGATATGGCTTATAGTCAGACTGCCAAAATTTAATCAATTATATTTGTGCTTGGATTTATCTGGTTAAAGGCCCCTTTTACAAAGAAATAGTAGTGAGTCCTAGCACAGCAAATGCAACGCAGCTCAAAGGAATTGAAAGGGTTGCATCACATTTGCCATGTAGGAATCACTATCGCAGCTTTGTAACAGGGGTCCTAATTCACTGAATATGAATATGGTCAACTTTCTAGGATAATTTGTACTGCACCCTAGCCTATTGAACATTGTTCCTTTTTGTTTTGAAGTCCACTATTCAGAGCTTTCTGTTTCTTAAGTTTTATAGCTGGGGTATTCCTCCTCTGTCCATGTGCAGAAGCTTTGAAATATTCCTTGTAACCTAGATTTTTAATTTATAGATATCTTGTGCTGCTCTTCTCCTGCATAACGTGTTAATTCCACAAACAAAATGTCCTATTGTAAATCTTAACACAGCAATAAGACTGCACTACCAAGCCCTCTTCTCCCCCCCAAAAAGATAAGAGGCAACCATACACAAACTGATAAAATCACTGCTAGAGTAAATGAAATGTAGGAGAAAGACACAACCAATGACATCACATGAGACTGTAAGCTCTTTTGAGCAGGCATATTGCAAGAAAGTTTGCTGTGATAAATAGAGACAGAGAAAAAAATGAAGGCAGATAAAAGCCATATGGTCTACCCAGTCTGCCTATCCATGCCGTCTGCTATACTTTCCTCTCCTTTAGAAATTCTGTGTACTTGTCTCAAGCTTACTTGAATTCAGATAGTGTTTGTTTCCACTACCTCAACTGGGAGGCCATTCCATGAACTCACTACCCTTTCTGAGGAGAAGTATTTTCTTAGGTTACTCCTTAGTAGGTCCTCGTCATCCTATTCTCTCTCATTGCAGAGCTTCCTTTCAGTTGAAAGAGACTCACCTTATGTACATTTATGCCACAGTGATATTTAAATGTCTCTATCATATCTCCCTTCTACTGCCTTCCGCTTTTTTCCCCAGAAGGTATTCATACTGAGATCTTTAAGTCTGTCCCCATATGGTTTATGAGGAAGACTTTGACCATTTTAGTAGCTGCTCTTGGAACCATTTCCATACTGTTTATATATTTTTAAAGGTGCAATCTCCAAATTGTACAGTATACTCCAAATTAGGATTTAGCACAGGCTTGTACAGAAATATTATCATCTCCTTTTTCCTGCTTGCCATTCGTCTTCCTATGTACCCAAGCATTCTTCTACATTTTTCCATCAGCTTTTCTATCTGTTTAGCCACCTTAAAATCATCATATATGAATACCCCCAAGACCTGCTTTTCTTTCAAGAATAAAAGTACTTTACCCTCTAAACTACGACTCCCTCAGGTTTTTGCAGCCCAAATTCAAGACTCTGCAGTTTTTAACATTAAGGCCTCTTTTACTAAGGTGCACTAACCGATTAGCGCATGTTAGTCTATGGACGTATTAGCGATTAGCACGCACTAATCGGTTAGTGCACCTTAGTAAAAGAGGGGATAAATCTTAGCTGCCAACTTCTGGACCATTTTCAGGCCCCTCCTCATGTGATCCACACCATCAGGGGTTTAACCCTGTTGCAGATTTTGGAATCATTCACAAAGAGGCAAACCTTGTCAGACCACTCTTTGGCAATATTGCTTCCAAAACTGTAAAAAAGAACTAAACCAAAAACTGAAACTTGTGGCACATCACTAATAACATCCTTTTCCTTAGAGTGAGCTCTATTTACCAGGACCCTTAGTTGCCTTCCAATGAACCAGTTTCTTAACTGGACAGTCACTTTAGGGCCCATACTGAGGGCACTCAGTTTATTTAAAAGTTATCTATAAGGAACTGTTTCAAAGGCTTTGCTAAAATCTACACTACATCCAGTGCTCTGCCTCTATCCAACTCTCTAGTCACCTAGTCAAAAAAATTAATCAGATTTGTCTGACAAGACCTTCCTCTAGTGAAACCATGTTGCCTTAGATCCTCCTGCAATCTATTGGATTCCAGAAACCTTACTGTGCTCTCTTTTTAGAAGTATCTCCATGAATTTACAGATCTTTCCACAGAGATCAGACTAACAGCCAGTGGTTCCCAAAGCTTCTCCTTACTTCTGCTTTTGTGGAAAGGGACTATATCTGTCCTTCTTCAGTTTTCCAAGACCACTCATGACTCTAGAGAAGCACTGAAAACGTCAGACAGTGGAGCTGCCAGAATTTCCCTATGTTTTTTAGTATCCTTGATGTATGCCATCCATCCTCAGCACTTTGTCCACCATAAGTGTAACTAGCTCCTTTTGAACAAAGTCTTCTGAAAATTATTCAGGGTCTATCGCATTTCCATTCCTATTTGTATGTGTCTTCTGTGATCATACGTTTGACCCTTCAGCTGTGAATACAGAACAGAAATATTTGTTAAAACAATTTTACCTTATCTTTATCAGCTTTTATGTCTTCCTGCCCTTCACCCATGAATCTCACAGTACCACTTTTGCACATGCTCCTATCTCTAACATATCTAAAATATGTATTGTTCCACCATTTTATTATATTGGCTATTTTTTCTTCCATTTGCATCTTTGCTTTCCTGACTATTTTATCACCTTCTCAAAGCTTTTCCAGATATTGTCACCTATCTTCCTCTTTCTACAATCTCTTGTAGTTTATTTATTTATTTATTTATTCATTCATTTATTTAGCCCGTCCTCCCAAAGGAGCCCAGAATGGGTTACAAGAGCACATTCACAGTATAAGTAGGACAAACTTTGGTGGGAAATACAGACTTGGTGGACATAGGGGGCTTAAATTTCAGCTTTTACAGTATAGTCATAACATACAGACTTGAAAATATAGATTTACCCCCTCTTCTATTAAACTGCGCTAGCAGTTTGTAACACAGAGAGCCGCGCTTAAAGGCCCGCGCTGCTCCCTACATTTATAGGAACTCTATGAGCATCAAGAGCAGCGCGGCCATTGAGCGCAGCTCTCTGAGCTACAAACTGCTAGCACAGTTTAATAGAAAAGGGGGTTAGTGATAGTAGATCAAATAGTGGTAGTAGATCAAGTTATGCTTGCGGTGGCATACAAGTTTTGGTGAGAGGCCGTATGGTGTATTAGGTGGTGCTTTTGAGATCCATCAGTCAGGGATGCAGACACAAGTCGTTAAGGAGCTGGGTTTGTAAATAGGAATGTTTTCACAGCCTTCCATAGATTGTTTAATGATCTGATGGATGAGGGGATGATGTGCCATAATCTGGGAATGAAATGTGAATAGGAGCTTTTCCGGGGTGTTTCAGACATGAGTGAGCAGCCAGGCGGCAGGACTAGCCGTTTTTCTGCTTGGGATCTCCGTGATCGGCTTACCTTTACCTTTTCAGCTATTACTTTACAGAATCAAAGTGGTCTTTTCCTTTTATTTACTTTCCTTACAAAAAGGTTTGTTTCCTTTAAAATAGCTCCTTTCAGTTTTGCCCACTGCTTTCCTACTTCCAGATATTCTCATCCAGCTAACAACTGCTTGAGGTAATCCCCACCTCTACAAATTTAGTTTGTCTGAAGTCTAGGACCTTTTTTTTGAATGAACCCTTTCCACATCTGTCTTAATATTAAATCACATCATCTGGAATCACTAGATGTCAGATGATCACCCACTAATATCACCCACTTTCCCCATTCATAAACACAAAGTCGAGTATGGCCTCATCTTGTGTGGGTTCCATCACTAAATGATGGAATAGTTCTCCCTGTAGAGAATCTAGGATCTCCCTACTTCTAGATGATCCCACAAATTACCCTACTCCACTCCTTTGATCTGTCTGAATCACACAGTGTAAGCCTGAGTTTATGAGAGTTGAGGGTTTCACTGACTTCAGGATCTCCATCTCTCTGTTAAATCTTAGTGATTTATCTCAGACTCCAAAAGCTCTGAGCTGTGTACCAGGGTCTGAGACAGAAGAAGGTAATCCCTGACCCCAAAATCATCATCAATCTGGTCAATCACAGATTTTCCAAGTGTGTCAGGGTCTGAGAAATTTGGAGAGGATATTCCTAAATCCAGGAGCTTCCTGTCTATACTACCAAAGAAATACAGAATGTGAAAGGGGCCAAGGGACCTTGGTATATTACTAACTTCAGACACTCCATTTTACTGGCCTGTAGGAGAAATAAAGGGCTTGATGCAGTTTGTGGTGCATTAGAGCATTCAACTAAACTTCAGTGTGTAGTGTTCTAATATACTGCTCACATGGATCAAGAACTGTTTGAAAGACTGAAAACAGAGAGTAGGTTTAAATGGTCAATATTCTCAATGGAGAAGGGTAAATAATGGAGTTCCCCAGGGACCTTTGTTGGGACCGCTGCTTTTTTAAACATATTTATCAATGATCTAGAGATGGAAATAACTAGTGAGATAATTAAATTTGCAGATGGCACAAAGTTGTTAAATCATAAGAGGATTGTGAAAAATTGCAAGAGGACCTTGGGAGACTGGGCATCAAAATGGCAGATGACGTTTAATGTGAGCAAGTGTAAAGTAATGCACGTGGGAAAGAGGACCCCGAACTATAGCTATGTGATACAGGATTCCATGTTAGGAGTCACTGCCCAGGAAAGGGATCTAGGTGTCATTGTTGAGGATATGTTGAAACCCTCAGCTCTGTGTGTGATGGCGGCTAAGAGAACAAATAGAATGTTAGGAATTATCAGCATTTCTATGAAAGAGGAAAACAAGGATGAAAATGTTATAATGCCCTTATATTGCTCTATGGTACGGCCGCACCTTGAATATTGTGTGCAATTCTGGTTGACATATCTCAAAAAAGATATAGAAGAATTAGAAAATGTACAGAGAAGGGTGACAAAAATGATAAAAGGGATTGGACAACTTTCCTATGAAGAAAAGCTAAAGCGGCTGGGCTCTTGAGCTTTGAGAAGAGATGGCTCAGGGGTGATATGATAGAGGTCTATAAAATACTTGAAAGGGAAGATATGAATCACGTATTTACTCTTTCCAAAAGTATTAGGACAAGGAGTAGGCATGTGATGAAGCTACTAAGTAGTAGATTTAAAACAAACTGGAGAAAATATTTCTTCACACAAGTGTGTAATTAAACTCTGGAATTAATTGCAGGAGAATGTGGTGAGATCAGTTAGCTTAGCGGTGTTTAAAAAAGGTTTGGATAATTTCCTAAAAGAGAAGTCCATAGGCCATTATGAATATTGAGATGGCTTGGGGAAATCCACTACATATTCCTAGGATAAGCAGCATAAAATCTGTTTTACTATTTGGCATCTAGATAGGTACTTGGACCTTGGTTGGCCATTGTTGAAAACAGGACAGTGGGCCTGATAGACCTTCGGTCTGTCCCTTTATGGCAATCCTTATGTTCTTAACTAGTTTTATTCCTGATACAATAAATTAATAGCATGCAGATTAAATTACATTAAATGCCACGGTAATATGCAGCCATTTACACACAAGTAAAATGTCTCCTTTCCTGTCAGTGCATGCGTGGAGATTGGCCCATGCACTGATAGGAAAGCATTAAAAATATCTATGTTGGCCTAGAAGGCTCAGTCCCTTTCTTCATTAAGGCTATCTGGGTACTTAAGGCAAGGACTCCCCTGACCCAGTGCATCCTGATTCAGGGCACCTCTGATAGCCCTAGAGGCAAGAGGACATGGCTCACTAGGCCACCAGGGAAATTTTTGTGCATAGTGCTAGGAAAAGGGTGGGACCTTCAGCTGAAGACCTTTTTCCTATACATATCCACTTATCTGCTGTGATATCCATCATAGCATTATTATGGCTAGAAAAAGAAACCCATATGGGTTCCAACAGACCCCTTTGTGAGTTGGATTTCTCTTGTCTAATCCTATTTTCTAATTTTATTATTCATTTGCATGATCCCTCAGCTTTATATATTAAAGAGTTTATTTTCTTAATTCAGGATCTCAGTCTTATTCACCATGTTCGTATATCAGTTCATATGGCTGGATATACCTTAGATCTCGTTCTTTCTGTCTCATGGTTTATCTACAGCTGTGAGTTTCTTAATTTCTAGGCCCCTGCCTTGGGCTGATCACTATCTACTTGATTTTATTTTAGAATGTTCATCTTCTTTAGGTTTTAACTAAAAAAAAAAATAATAATAATTAACAACTCAGGGCTATTTATTCCTTGACCCTTGAGACACTAGGTGATCATTTGATTTCTAACTGTCTCCTTGGAGGATCAAGGTGTAACTTGGAATTCTTCTCTACGCTCCACCAGGAGACAGAGTAGCTCCCATTAGAACACTGAATATTACTTTAAAACAGAGAAAGTCTCCTTGTATTCCAGGCTGCACCTCCTTGAACATCTTATGTGTCACACTGCATATACATAAAGGAAGCACTGGATGGTAGAATCTCTCCTTGCTTATAAAAATGTAGATCACTCCAAAATAAAAGCAATCCTTTCTGCTAAGGAAACCTATTTCTCAAACTTAACAACTAAAGATCCTAATCCCACTAAGGGTGATAGCGGTTTTAGTGCGCTTAGCATGTGCAGAATTGCCAAGCATGCTAGACACTAACGCCAGCATTGAGCTGGCGGTAGTTCTAGCCGCGTAGCGCGGGTTTAGCGCAGGCTAAATTTCTGCACGCAGTTTATCACAAAATTCAGATACTACTGGATTCTCTACCATGAATCTAGTTTATATTTTGCAGATAAGATACTATCACTGCAGCTCTCAATAGCTTTGCCTCCCACAACCACCTCATCATTAGTAGGATCAGTAATACCTGCTCAAGATTCCCTTGGAGCTTCTAAGTTTTCCTTACAGTCTCTGACCTCATCTGACCCATGGCCATCACTTAGTTTTTTTTTTAATACCATCTACTTTCCTTGTTCAAATAATTTTCTATACAGTACACTACACAATTCAAACTATAGGAGTATTTACTGCCCATACTTGTTTGTACTCATATGCACAAGGCCTGCATTAGCCTATCTGAGGCCATGAACCAAAATCATACTTCAAACAGACAAGACAAACCACAAACTGTAACAGAGTAATTATTACCATATTAGCTTATCAGCTAATCATCTAAGCACCCTACATAACTGGTTTCTCACTCGGGAAGTTTAGTTCTTTACATAATTAGCCCTACAAAACCTAAGAAATCTGATATAGTATTTGTCACATTCCTTCATCTAATATAATAAAAGGCTAAGTCGCGCATACGCACTCCCATCGCGTGTTCCGTTTTCCGTGCGCTGTAGGGCACCGCAGATAGGAGTGCGCATGCGCGCGAAACACTCTCCTCCCCCAAGGCGGATGTCGGCCGCGGCGGCTGTCAGTGGTTGCAGGCCGCACAAAGCTCTCTCTCTCCCCCCTCCCGAAGCGGATGTCAGCGGCTGCAGGCCGCGGGAGCCAGGACGCCATTTAAAAAACAAAACAGGCAAGTTTTTAAAGTCATGAATTGAGTCCTCGGTATCAAAATAAAAAAAAATTGTTTGGATGTCGGACGCGGCGGATGTCGGCCGTGCTGTTCTTCGGTCTGCCCTGCTCCTTGCCTTACTATATTTTTAAGTTGAAAGATGAGGCAGCGGCTCCTCTCAGGATCCCCACCTGCGTCGGAAGTCCGATGCAGTCGGGGATCTTGAGAGGAGCCGCTGCCGCGTCTTTCAACTTAAAAATATACTAAGGCAAGGAGCAGGGCAGACCGAATGTAACTCACAGTGAGCTAAATTCAAATATGTAAATCAAGAATGGGTCAAATCAGACTAATACGTTGGTTATGTTAGCTCTGTTGCATGAAAACTTTCTCTTCTCTCAGTTTTTCCAGCAACCCTAGGAATGACATCATTTACCAGAAATATCTCTTATGTCTTAGCAAGTCGGGAATAGGCATCTGCGCAGTCACGGGATCTCCACATTACCTCCCAGCCCTATGACTGTGTGGAGGTCTACCTGCAGTCCACAGCATGAGAGTCTTCAAGATGACTTTCCATTCATCTATGAAGCTCAAACAGATCCTGCTGGGGCGAGAGACTGAGCGAGCCCTACTGCTGTTAACAGGTACACATATTACCTACTCAGCAACTTTTTCCTCTTCTAATAGCCTCAGTGCCTGTTGCTTTCAGGACGCACACCACCAATGCCCTCAAACTCTGCTCTGCCATTTGCAGCCCCTGTGCCCATTTTCAGCTCCTGCATTTTTTTGCATTTTTCTGAATTCTCCTCTGGTATTTTCAACCAGATGTAGAGGACTCAGGTGGAATAGAAGTAATAAACTGTAATATGATAATGGGGCCAGGGAGAGAGACAGAAAGAAAAAAGTGGAGGGGGAGACGGAAAAGGGACTGCTTTGGGGGGAGGGGTGTGCTGGGGGAGCAGGCAGCAATCTTGGTTTGCTCGGGGGTCCAGAGAGAGATAGGCTGAGGGTCAGGGGGAGAGACGGACAGAAAGAAAGATAAACAGACAGATAAGGGGCCAGGGAGAGACACAGACAGAAAGAATGACAAACAGACAGGGGAGCCAGAGAGACAGACAGCGGCCAAGGAGCGAGAAAGAAAGACAGACAGACAGCGGCTAAGGAGACAGAGAGACAAACAGACACACACATCTGTACTAGCACCCGTTAATGTAACGGGCTTAAAGACTAGTAACATAATACTTTCTTCTCTTGAACATGGCATTGTACCTTATATTCATCCTAGGCCAGGGATAGGCAATTCTAGTCCTCAAGAGCCAGTGCCAGAGCCAGGTCAGGTTTTCAGGATATCCACAATAAATATGCATGAGATAGAGTTGCATCTCAAGAAGGTAGTGCATGCAAATCCATCTCATACATATTCACAGTGGAGATCCTGAAAACCTGACCTGGCTCCGGCTCTTGAGGACCGGAATTGCCTAACGCTGCCCTAGGCTAAAAGATGTTTACAAAAAACACAAACAACCCAGCAGAACAAATGCATCAAATTATTGACCTACATCAAACTTACTACCCTGTTTCCCCGATGATAAGGCAGGGCCATCAAATAAGACAGCCCCCCCTTTTTAGAAAAAAATGTAAAATAAGGCACCCCCCGCAAATAAGCCACCCACCGATACCTGCGCTTACCCGAATCGGGTGGTACGGTGGGTGACTCCGTGTGGTCCCTCCGTCTACCGTATTTGCCTCTATGGCTGCGTGCCGTGCCTCGTCATGAAGTGAAGAGGAGGAAGTGACAGGACTGCAGCGCGCGCACGTGACTCCGCGCAAGGAAACACAGGCAGCTTCCCTCATCCCTCCCTAACGGAGACTGCAGGAGTTTGTTCACGGCCAGAACATCCAAAAGTGAGACACGCAGACAGGTTTCTTTTGCTGTGAGCAATACCACTTACTGTATATAAAGCCTGTTTAAAATGCATACGGTATGTAAACAATGGTTTCACATTGTCAAGTCCCCTCTGATGCTGCACTACAGAATAATCTATTTACTGTGTTTCCCTGATGGAGAACATTGGGGACATTAAATGGTATAATATATGGTATGATGGATAAAGCTGGCCATACATGGTACGATTTTTCGGCCGACCGATTCTTCAGCCGTCAAATAAGACAGCCCCCCCTTTTTAGAAAAAAATGTAAATAAGGCATCCCCCCGAAAATAAGCCCTAGAGCATATTTTGGCCTTCCAAAAAAAAATAAGACAGTGTCTTACCATCGGGGAAACAGGGTATTTATATCTAAGATATGAGGGCTGCTGAAAAGTTCTCAGCCCAACCAAGAAAAGAATGATATGGAATCATGAAACTTACAAGCTTTTCCATTTTCGGCGGCCCCTCTTAGTTGAAAGTATTGTCGCTGAACAGGTTAGGGCTCTACTGCTTAGAAAAGAGATGGCTGAGGGAGGGGGGGATATGATTGAGATCTGCAAAATTCTTAGTGTAGAACAGGTAAAAGTGAATCAATTTTTTTTTACTTTTTCAAGAAGTACAAAAACTAGGAGACACTCAATGAAATTACATGGAAATACTTTTAAAACAAAGAGGAATTATTTTTTTCACTTAACAAATAGTTAAGCTCTGGAACTCTTTGCCAGAGGATGTTGAAATAGCGTATCTGGGCTTAAAAAAAGGTTTGGACAAGTTCCTGGAGGAAAAGTCTATAGTCTGCTATTGAGAGAGACAAGGGAGAACCCACTGCTTGTCCTGGGATTGGTTGATTGGGATGTTGCTATTATTTGGGTTTCTGCCAGGTACTTGTGATGCAGATCAGTGGTTCCCAACCCTGTCCTGGAGGACCACCAGGCCAATCGGGTTTTCAGGTTAGCCCTAATGAATATGCATGAGAGAGATTTGCATATAATGGAAGTGATAGGCATGCAAATCTGCACCATGCATATTCATTAGGGCTATCCTGAAAACCCGATTGGCCTGGTGGTCCTCCAGGACAAGGTTGGGAACCACTGATGTAGATTAGCCACATACTGGACTAGATGGACTATTGGTCTGATGCAGTATAGCTAGTTTTATGCTCTTGTGTTCTTATGAATTACTTCGACTAAACCAACTCATTACACTAACATCAAGCTGGTTTTCGTAGACAGCACAGCATCAAAGCTTTTCTAGGTATTACCACCTTCATTCAGGCAAACCAAGACAGGCTAGTGATCTTTAGCTCTCTAGGTTTGTCTTTCTGTTGCTTTTGACCTGATAGCTCATACATTATTCAACTGATTGCAAAACATAAGAATATCACGTACACTCTTTAACTTGTTTTATTCATACCTGGTTCACTGGTTGTATTGGAGGTCATTTTAGAACAGGGATCTCAAAGTTCCTCCTTGAGGGCCGCAATCCAGTCGGGTTTTCAGGATTTCCCCAATGAATATGCATTGAAAGCAGTGCATGCAAATAGATGTCATGCATATTCATTGGGGAAATCCTGAAAACTCGACTGGATTGCAGCCCTCAAGGAGGGACTTTGAGACCCCTGTTTTAGAATAGCTATTTATGGCTATTCATGTTTGACACATGCAGAAACTGGCTCTTAGACATTTATCTTGCATAAACGTTTAAGTCCCCATTTTACAAAGCTAGGATATGCACTTCAAAAACCCAGGTGTGAGCAAATAGCAAGGGGACATGGTCTGTACTTACCATGGGTGAGTCTAGGACAGACGGGCAACTCCAGTCCACGAGGGCCGGAATTCATTCGGATTTTCAGGATTTCCCCAATGAATATGCATTGAAAGCAGTGCATGCAAATAGATCTCATGCATATTCATTGGGGAAATCCTGAAAACCCGATTGGATTCCGGACCTCGAGGACCAGAGTTGCCCATGTCTGGTCTAGGACATAGCTAGAAGATACATGTTTATTCTCCATATCAGAAGGGGAATAAATATGTTTGCCCCAAAACCTCAACATCAAGAGTTACACCTGTTCTGACCAATGAACAAGTAACAGTAAAGTTCTAGTTTGGGCAGGAGATAAGGCTGCACATACCTCCTGCCTAAACTGGTACCTTGCCATCACATCTTTGTGAGCCTGCTCCCCACTGCTATCAACATATCCCTTTACCAAATCCTCACTAATGAAAATCCCTCCCCCAAAGTAGCATGCTCACCCTATCCATATATTCTCAATTAACCTGTGCTCCCTTTTACAAGAATCCCTCTGATTAGGCTGCTCCAGATGTAAATTCTCACCTGACAGCAGGGCAGGATTAATTCGTTGAGGGCCCCTAGGCTCACAAGTACATTGGGCCCCAAGCCCCACCACACCATGCGCACAGGTGGAAACAGGAAGCTGCGTCAGAGGGAAAGCTTTGGGCAAGCAGCACCGCTTGCACAATTACAGTTCCTGTTGCTATTCTTACCCACGTTGCTTGCTTGTCTTACTTTCCGTCGCTGGGAAGGTGGGGGGGGGGGGGGCGTGTTGCCGATCGGGGTGGGGCCTGCGTTGTCATTCGGGGGGGGGGCCTCGCATTGCCAATAGATGCTGGAGGGGCCCATCGCCATTTGGAAAAAACAATGTTGATGCCCTCCTTCATCGGGCCCCCCTGACCATATTGGGCCCTAGGCACATGCCTACTTGGCCTATTGGTTAATCCTGCCCTGCCTGACAGCAGTGATCAGACTCCTCTGCTTCTTCCCCCCACCACACTAGAACTGCAAATCTGACCTCTCACCCCCTACTCCCCACAGCCTCGGACACCTCCAATCCTTTCCCAGAGGATTGCCATGTGGTCTAAGATTGGGAGGCAGGGAGTAGTTCCCCCTCCGCTCCTGACCTGTCTAGCTCCTGCAATGGAAATGGCACCCGTAAGCATTAGTAATAGTCCCATGCAACTACCACTAAGGATCAGCCTTCCATGTCAGATCAGAAAGGTCAGATGAAAATTGTTCCTGCATGTTTTTTATTAGGCATCCTAGTCTTTGGAGTAATCTTCCTCTGGAAATAAGACAGTCAACATCAGTCTTCTCCTTTAGAAAACAACTAAAACCTTATTTATTCCAGCAAAGCTTTTTTTCTGATTTTATCAGTTTTATTTTAGTTATTTTTAATATGTGTTTGGATGTGTATTTGTTTTTAGTACGTTTTGATTTTATGAATGTTTTGACTGTACCCACTTAGATTTTCTAGCTAATGTAGGATATAAATTTGTTACATAAATAAATAACTGGTATGGGATTATGAAAAGATATATTATGCAGGCATTCAAAATGGGTTAGAACTCCCATTCCCTGCCTGTCACACATTCATTGACACTAGTGCCTTGGAGGAGGAAGCTTCTTCGGGGCACTGGAGATCGCTCATCTCTTGATGCCCATGCCCAAGGCTTGACAAACCTGTCAGCAGACTGAGAAAGGCACATACTCAGATACTCAGAGAGAAATATTTTTATGAGTCTGATTTGGACTGCTACTGGGAGTAGGCACCAGAGGTCCTCTTAGAGGAGGGATCCCTTTGTCTTCCTTCACCTCCCCTTTACCTGAAAGGAGAAAATCTTCAGTTGAGGAGCTCTCCTTTACTGATTTTTGTTAAGGAGATGGCTAAGCCTGTTGCATTTGATTTGGAACCTCAGAACGAGTCCAGAGCCAAGTTGTTGGATATCTTCGAGTTTGATAACCCTCCAAAGCATGCTGCGAGAGTGCCCATGCACAGAATTCTTAAAAATGTACATAGGAAGCAGTGGCAGACCACCTCCCCTACTAAAACTTTGCACAAGAAAGCCAACTCTATGAATAGACCCAGAAGGTAGAGAATGACACAGTGACAGAATTTGTCACCATCTCGGTCCTCGCAGATAACCATGGGAAACCATCCCCATGTCATTCTTTAAAGAGGGAGGGAAGAATCAGAGTATGAATAGGCACAGCTACTAACCCTCAAGCTTTCCATTGAACAATGCTGGTGTAGAAGGACTGAGGTTGAGATAAACACTAAAGAATGACATGGGATGATTTCCCGCAGTTATCAGCGGGGATGGAGTTGGTGACAAATTGTGTCACCATGTCATTCTCTATGCCATAAGTCTCCTGGATTTGAGAAGCTTCAGCTTCTTCACCTTTCCATGGTAGTGTAGTCGGCTTTCAAGAGAGTCAAACATTCCAAGACTCACTCTTAAGTTCTCCCTGGGAAGGAAGCTTGGACTTAGGATTATTCCCGGAAAAAGTTTTTCAGAATGATATGCTCTCCTCCTGCATATGATCCTACCATCTCTTAATGAGCATGCACTTGTGAAATTTAGTGAATAGTGTTGTGGAGTTTGCAAACACTCTGCCCCCAGTGAAAGGTGCACAATTCCGGCAGCTAATAGCCAAGCAGCAGGAGTATAGGAAACACATGATTCAGACAACCTATGATGTTTTTGATGCAGGGCCTCTACAATAGGTACTGGGTGTGCAGACTTGCCAGGTTGCAGGTTCAGGATACGCTGGCGGACATTGTACCTTGGAGACAAGGTAGAAGAGGTCGCAGACCTAATCAAGAAAAGTATTGACACCATGAAATCACTATCCAGGCCACTTTTGGCTCAGTCTGCTCATCTAGGCGGTACTCTGGCAAAGGGCAAAGGAGGACTTACTCCTCTTAAAGGGATAGGGTTCCTTTGCTCTCTCAACAACCCAGAATATCCAGAGCTCTGACTCATGGCATAAGAGGGCTCAAAAGTCATCCAGCTTCCCAGTCACATACGTAGATCAGGGGGACCACAAATTCAATGCTTGATGAGGTGTGAGTGATTAAAGTGACTATAGCAAATATAATATAAATTCACTCACATATACTCAACAACATTTCTTGAAACCATATCAACTTATAAAGAAATCAGTGCTCAGAGACACGGAGGTGAAAACAAGGGGTGAACCCCAAAACTATCACCTCACCACCGAATCATCGCATGTTCAATATATTTAGTTAATATTTAAAAAGTCCCAGTCACAGCAGGAGATGAGATTTAGACTGGCTCCAGGAGAGCATTTCATCATAAAAGTAGCCATAGTGGATGGCCTACTGGTGGGAGAGAGGCTGAATTTTTCCAAGCAAGGTGGACCCTTATACCCTCAGACCAATAGATTCTTATAGTAGTCCAGACAAGCTAAGGGGGTGCTGAGAAGTTCTCAACCCAACCAACCAACTTCCTAAATTCTGAGCTTTATTTTGCCACTGTAGCTGAAAAGAGTGTTATCTTATTCAAGTGTCAATATGCAGAAACAAAATTCTGTTTTGACATTGTTTTAGATCATTGATTGAACCATAACCATGTCATTCTTTTTTTGGTTGGGCTGAAAACTTTTCAACCCCCCCCACTTACACCTTGCAGTTGGAGGCAATACCATCAAATTGCCACCAAGAGCATCAAAGTTAATCTCTCAGCATCAGCATCAGCAGCATCAGCATCATGCCGCTGTATCGTGCAATGGTGCGCCTGCACCTGGAGTACTGTGTCCAGTACTGGTCGCCGTACCTCAGGAAAGACATGGCAGTACTCGGAGTCCAGAGAAGAGCGACTAAACTGATAAGAGGTATGGAAAACTTTACATACGCTGACAGGTTGAAAATGCTGGGGCTGTTCTCCCTGGAGAAGAGGAGACTTAGAGGAGACATGATAGAAACCTTCAAGATCCTGAAGGGCATAGAGAAAGTGGATAAGGACAGATTCTTCGAACTGTGGGGAACCACAAGCACTAGGGGTCACTCAGAGAAATTGAAAGGGGACAGGTTTAGAACAAATGCTAGGAAGTTCTTTTTTACCCAGAGGGTGGTGGACGCATGGAACGCTCTTCCAGAGGTTGTGATAGGCCAGACCACAGTACAGGGGTTCAAGGAAGGTTTGGATAGGTTCCTAAAGGATAATGGGATTGAGGGGTACAGATAGAAGCAGAGGTAGGTTATAAAAATGGTCAGAAATCACTTCACAGGTCAAGGACCTGGTGGGCCACCGCGGGAGCGGACCGCTGGGCGGGATGGACCTCTGGTCTGATCCAGAGGCAACTTCTTATGTTCTTATCAGTAATTGCTTACAAAGAAGCTATCTCCCCTTTTACAGACCAAAATGGTCAAAACATGAAGGGATTTTATTTGAAATATTTTCTGATCGTGAAGAAAACAGGCAAGAGCCCTGAACAAGTATTTGGCAAGACAAAAATTCAGGATGATTTGCTTGGGCACTCTACTTTCTATGATTCAGGAACATGATTGGCTATGCTTTTTGAACTTGAAGAACGCATACACCTACATACAGATAAATCCCAGTTCATAGGAAGTATCTGAGATTCTGTGTAGGGAAACACCACTACTAGTACCATGTCCTACCCTTTGGATGTTTGTCAGCTGACAGGGTTTTTACAAAATGTTTAGCCATTGTGGCAGCATTGCTATAGAATCCAATTTCCATCCACCCCTCAAAAAAAGGCATTTTGTTTGTGTTCCAGGCTGCCCCCCCCCAAAAAAAAATGTTTTAAGTCGTTTGCTTCCTGTTTAGAGTTCTTTGTTATGCCTTATTTGTTGCAGACCTTTTCAATCCCCATTTTTTAATTCAAACAGAGCTATGAGGAATTCCCATCAGTGTGATGATATCATCCTACTTGTCCTCAGAGAAAGCAAAGTTACTCACCTGTAGCAGGCATTCTCTAAGAACAGCAGGATGAATACCCACACTGTCCTGCCCACCTCCCCTTGAAGTTGTATTCTGTCAGCTATATTATTACAGGCTTGGTCTCACATGACAATGGTGGGCGGGAAAGAGTGTGCATGGGTGGCGTGCCACCCTCAAAGGCTCCTGGAAGTTCCTGGAGAGCAGTTCCATATAAGGCTCCAATGGATTGCATCACCCCCCCCCCCCCCCCAGTGTGGATATTCATCCTTCTCTCCTAAGACAGCACCTGCTACAGGTGAGTAACTTCGCTTTATTTTACCATGTAAAAATTTACTGCAGGATCCATAAACTGACAGATTACTGAATCCTGCAGCTAAAAATATCCCTTGTTACCTGCTGCAGCAACACAATGATATTGAGCACAAAGGGGTTTGAACCAAAAGAAGAATGAGAAGAGACTGGAAAACCTAAATATGTATATTCTGGAGGAGAGGAGGGACAGGGGAGATATGATACAGACGTTTAAATACTTGAAAGGTATTAATATAGAACCAAATCTTCTAGCGAAGAGAACATGGTAAAACTAGAGGGCATAATTTGAAGTTGCAGGGAAGAAGACTCAGGAGCAATGTTAGGAAATTATTTTTTATGGAGAGGGTGGTAGATTCCTGGAATGCCCTCCCAAGGGAAGTGGTGGAAAGGAAAACGGTGATGGAATTTAAAAAAACGCATGGGATAAACAGAGGATTTCTAATTAGAAAATGAAGAATGTAAATTAAAGAACCAAGGCCAGTCCTGGACAGACTTGCATGGTCTGTGTCCCATATGTGGTGATTTGGTGTAGGATGGGCTACGGAAGACATTAATGGGAACTCCACTAACTTGGAACATGAGGATGTTACTGATCAGTCTTTATGGTATGTGATGACCTTAAGGTGGCCAAACAGGTTGTAAAGGTGATGGCGAAAGCTAGAAGGATGTTAGGGTGCATAGGGAGAGGTATGGCCAGTAGGAAAAAGGAGGTATTTATGCCCATTTATAAGACTTTGATGAGACCTCATTTAGAATATTGTGTACAAATTTGGAGGACGCACCTTCAAAAAAATATAAAAAGGATGGAGTCGGTCCACTTTGCACTGCGTCTTGTTTAGGGGGGCTCAAGCTGTAGCTAAGGGCTCCTTTTACTAAGGTGCGCTAGCGTTTTTAGCGCCCGCAGCAGATTAGCGCATGCTAACCCTGTGTTACGTCTAGCACGCGCTATTCCGCGCGTTAAAGCCCTAACACAGCTTAGTAAAAGAAGCCCTAAGTGTCTGGTACTCAGTTCCTCTTTAGATATTATTATGTTAAAGGGCAGCCAGAGTGTCTCTGAGCTTCTCTAACTCCTAGCCAAGAACATCTACTTCAACTCTTCTTTAAAGACCTCGTTTGAACAATTTTCTCTTTAGGAAGAGATCACTGACAGGGAGTCCTTGATTGAAAAGTGCAGTGTATTTTTAGCAGAGTCTGTTTCTCTCTCTTCAAAGCCCTTCTCTTTCTCTCTGATGTCTTCCCACACTGCAAATTTTTCAGATGTAAAGGCAGTGAATTAAGCTGCCTGTCCCTATCTGCTCCATTCCAAAGAATGAATACTGGTTACTTAAGTAGGAAGGCATTCAGCACAGCATAGTGGCATCTCTACACAGAAATATATGGGGTGGCAAAAGGGAGACAAACTAGGTATGAGGGTGGAAAGCCAAAGTGCCATTTCTGCACATCATACCCATCTTGCCCCCCACTTTTAAATTAGCAATATAACACACCATAGCCTTTTATGCAAAGAAACTCTCTCCGCTCCATCCAGTTTTAATTACTCAATACAATTGATACCATCATTCAACAAATTCTCCTAGATGAGTGTGGAGTCTGGATTCTCAACAAAATTGGTCAGAATCTCAGTAAAAACCCAGCCCTCTAATTCTATATCATAAACTCCATACTACCCAACACTTGAACTATCCCCCCTGTAACTCACCATTCAAAAAGTATTCACCAGCCTACGCTCCTTCCACTGCTGTTGTTTAAACCACATGGCTTTTTGTTTCATAGAGACTCTTCTGGATGTAGAGGCCACTAATGCTGAGCATTTTTAATTTGGGGTGATGAGGGCTGCCTCGAGGTCCTTCTCCCAGAGCCTGCTTTCATATAGGGCTACATATGTTGTGAAATAACACAAAATTTTGCAAAAAGTCACTCAGAACCTATATAGGAAACATCCCACCAAAGCAGCCCTATACTATACATATTACACTGGGCCCTAGAGCACCAATATACCTGCCCTGGGTAACTGGAACAAGCTGGGCTGTTAAAAGATTCCTACATGGACACTTTATGTTAGCAGAATCCTTTACCTCACTCACATGTGTAGAGCATGGCCAGACCCTCATCTGATATGGAATAGGGAACCACAAACTGAAACGGAGAAAACCCATGAAAGCCAAACTCTATAAGAAGTGAATACTGATAAAAGAGAAACAGAAATGCCTTTTCTCCTGTACTCTTCTAAATACAAAAATAAAGAAGATATACATTTCTCAAAGCATACACATAACAATCTTTAAAAAAGTATTAAATAAAATAACTTTATTTCTTTCTATCTTTATTGTACGGGCATTTTATTTTTCCAGTTGGGCTGGTCCCAGTCTATTTCCCTCTTTCCATGTGTCATCCACAGGTTGGTCTTCTCCTAAATTCTTTTTCCAGGTTGGCCATTTCATTTCATGTCTCTCTTGTCTTCCCTTCCTTCTGTACATCTGTCAGGCACTTATTTTTTTTTGTTTCTTTTTTCACATTTCTCTGTTTCTATATTCACCCAAATGTGATTTTGAACCTATGTTACTTTGTGTCTAAGAGCTTTGAAAAAGAGTCCCTTTACCTCTCATGAATCCCTTCCTTTCATCCTTAGATGCCTTCTTTTTATCTCTTATCTACTTACCAGCTTTTCCCTCTCATCTCCTCCCTAGCACTTCCATTGCCCCTCTGTCTCTCCTTCCCTGTCTCTTGCACCCTCTCATCTTTCACCCACTCTCTAGTTCCAGCTTCATCCCTGTTTCTATTCTTTCCCTCATCGCCAGGCTATTTTCTTACTATCTATTCCATCTCCTATTGCCTCTCTTTCATACCATCTTTTTAACCCAATTTCTACCCTCTGTTAGCCCCTTCAGAGACCAATCACCTTCCTCTCTCATACTCCTCCATGGTGTATCCTATCTTTTTTCAATGCTTCTCATATGCTTTCCAGTCTTCCAGGTTATTCACACAATGTCTCATCCTCTTCCCATATCATTCTCTTATCCCCATTTCAAACCCTCACTTCTACTCCCAGTTCATCTAACCACCCCTATTATTCCCTCCAAATTTCTATCCTCTAACCATTCCCTAAAACACTATCCTCCAAATTCCAAGTCTCTCCCACCTATAATTCTTGCTCTGCATCCAATCACCAACATAAGAAGATACATTAGGGATACTGTTTTTGAGTTGTGAACAGTTTTCAAATGAGTGATGATTAGCGAGTTTCTCAACAAGTGTAAGATACAAGTGAAGATACAAGTGCCTTGGTGAAATAGCCATACTGGGTCATACCAATGGTCCATCTAGTTCAGTTTCCTGTTTTCAACACTAGCCCGTGCTACCAATCCCAGAGCAAGCAGTGGCTTCCCACATGTCTGTCTCAATAGCACACTATGGATTTTTCCTCCAGGATCTTGTTCAAACCTTTTTTAAACTCAGCTATGCTAAACCGCTGTAACCATATCCTCTGGCAATGAGTTTCAGAGCTTAACTATTCTTTGAGTGAAACATTTCCTCCTATTTGTTCTTGTACAATTATTTCCATGTAATTTCACAGAGTGTCCCCTGGTTTTTGTACTTTTTGAAAAGGTAAAAAATTGATTCACTCTTACCTGTTTTACACCCCTCAGCTGTATCTTTTCTGAGCTTAAAGAGCACCAGTCTCTTTAGTCTCCTCATATGAGAGGAGTTCATAGAAACATAGAAAAAAGCGGCAGAAAAGGGCTATAGCCCACCAAGTCTGCCCATTCCAAGTATCCCCCCCCCTGGATTTACTCTTTATAATTTTGGCTGTTCATCTTTGAACCTTTTCTAATTCTGAGATATCTTATTTGAGATATGGCAGCCAGAACTGTACACAATACTCAAGGTGAGGTTGCACAATGGAGTGATACAGAGGCATTGTAATATTCTTACTTTATTTTCCATTCCTATTCTAATAATTCCTAGCATTGTGTTTGCCTTTTTGGCTGCAGCTATACACTCGGCAGAAGATTTCAGCATAGTGTCTATAAAGACACCCAGATCTTTTTCTTGGGTGTGCACTGTTAAGGTAGACCCTAGCATAACGTAACTTTGATTTAGATTATTCTTCCCTATGTGCTTCACTTTGCATTTGCCCACATCAAATTTCATCTGTGATTTGGATGCCCAGTCATCCAATTCCTAAGGTCTTCCTGCAATTTTTTCACAGTTCGCTTGTGGTTTCACAACTTTGAATAGTTTTGGATTATCTGCAAATGAACCTCTCTCCCCTTTTTACAAAACTGTAGCGCAGTTTTTAGTGCTGGCCGTGGCAGTAACAGCTCCGATAGTCATAGGAATTTAGTCTCTCAACAATGGCCTTATCCTCCCTACCTCTTTTACTCCTTGATGATCTAACAGTCCCATGGATTCACTCACAGGTTTTCTGCTTCTGATGTAGAAAAAGCTGTTACTATGAGTAGGGCTGAACATTAATATGTTAATAATGTGATTAATGTTTTAACTAGCATTAAAAATAATTAACGGATTAACACTGGCGTTAAGGGGGGGCCGGGCAGCAGCAGCAGCAGTAAAAAAAAATTAACGCCAGCGATAGGTGGGCTGAATGTTCTAGCTTCCCCCCCCCTGTCTGAAACCCTCCCACCTCACCTTTGAAATCTAAGGGGTTGATGGCATGGCACCAATTCAAAAGCACTGCTTACATCCTCCTCAGTGCTCCTTCTTCTGCTGTGGCTGCTGAACCAGAAATAGGAAGTAGCACTACTTCCCATTTCTGGTTCAGTGACACTCATCAGTCTGTAACTGGTTACAGCAATCCCACTTGTCTACAACAAAACTATCATTCCAGCGGTGATCAATATCAAATCAAATTGTAAAAGGTTTGCTGCTATTTGTCTCTATCTATGTTGGAATCTCTATTCCAGTGTCTCTCAAACTTCGAGCCAGGGCACACTAAAGGTAGTGGCCACGGCTCGAGGCACCCAGAAGTGCACGGACGTCACCGTAATGATATCATGTGCATGCGTGACATCATCATGTTGAAATCCACACATGCGTAGATGCCCTCCAGACAGGGCCTGAAATGCCCTGTGTTTTGTCTCTCCTACAGGAATAGGCCAGGTCTCCCATCATGTTATTCGCGGTTTTACCATATTCACGATGGTTTTTAATAGAAAAGAGCGAATAACATATGAAAAAGTTATTTGCGTTTTTTTCTGTATTTGCGGTTCTGTTAATCCCTTATCACAGCCAAAACGGAGGGAGAAGTGTACAAACTTCTATCAGTCAAAGTGGTTTATCATTATTGTTATTATTAGATTTAAGCATTGAGTTCATGCCTTTTTCCATGGTGAGTTACATTCAAGTACAGGTGTTTTTCCCTGTCCCTAGTGGGCTCAGAATCTAAGTTTATACTTGAGGCAGTGAAGGATTACGTAACTTGCCCAAGGTCACAAGGAGCCACAGTGGACTTTGAATCTCAGCCCACTGTTCTAACCAATATACAATAAATAAAGAATGAGACAAAATACAATCTAGATAAAATTTACCTAAAAAGATACATCAAATACAGTCATAAGAACATAAGCAATGCCTCCACTGGGTCAGACCCGAGGTCCATCGTGCCCAGCAGTCCGCTCACGCGGCGGCCCAACAGGTCCAGGACCTGTGCAGTAGCCCTCTATCTATACCTCTCTATCCCTTTTTCCAGCAGGAAATTGTCTGATCCTTTCTTGAACTCCAGTACCGCACTCTGTCCTATTACGTCCTCTGGAAGCACATTCCAGGTGTCCACCACACGCTGGGTAAAGAAAAACTTCCTAGCATTCATTTTGAATCTGTCTCCTTCCAACTTTTCCGAATGCCCTCTTGTTCTTTTATGTTTTGAAAGTTTGAAAAATCTGTCCTTCTCTACTCTCTCTATGCCCTTCATGATCTTGTAGGTCTCTATCATGTCTCCTCTGAGTCTCCGCTTTTCCAGGGAGAAGAGCCCCAGTCTCTTGAAAAAACAAGTTGTTAATCTTCCAAGGGATCTTATAAAGATAAGTGTTATTTTTATCCTGCTCCCGGTAGATGTGGTGGAGACAGAAACTGTGTCTAAATTCAAGAAAGCGTGGTACAGTAGGAGATAGTGGATGCTGCGGATGGGCAGACTGGACGGGCCATTTGGCCTTTATCTGCCATCATAGTTCTCTGTTTCTATTATTTTTTTGCAATTGTGTTATCATTAGACTGATTAATAGATATATTGCATATACTTTATTTTGGAGGTTTTTTGACTTGTGATTACACAGAACCCTTTGAAAGCAGCTATCTCCATGTTCTGTATTTCAGGCATTACAGCTTTAGTTGGGGTGGTTTAAATCTTTTTCCTCCTTGGCTCTGCAAAAGAAGAAAATGCTGTGTGATTCTAAATGACAAATTATCTTCATAAGTGTGTTAGTTATCTTAGCAATAAAGCAACATAAATATTTCCACTACTAGGCACATTGTGAAATAATACAAAACCTGAATAAAATCCTGTTAATATGGTATATATGTGTAGCACACACGTCATACAACAGTTGCACTAATCCTATGATTCAATTTCACACAGCAAGAACCCTACAAGTAGGCAGCGCTACAAATATTACACTGGGCCCTAAAACAAATATATCTGCTACAGGCAAAACAGAACAAGTGGATGAGCTATAGATCTCTACATATAAACTACATACAAATAGAATACAGAACCTCAGTCAGACCATTGCCAAATATAGAACCAGGGATTACAAATTAGAAATATCTCCCTGTCCCATCTTTCTAGCTTGTTCCTACCTGTGGTCCAATATCTCTTTCTCTCCTGAGTCCTGTCCCCATGGTCTAGAAAACAGTGGCTCCTGCTGATAACATGTGAGTTATTTGTATTTTTGGACGACAAATGTGTATGGACTACAAACCACAGACTCACACATAGATACCTTTAATATACTGCCAACAGAATAATCAGCTCACACAACTTCTGGTTACAGATACAAAATATTCATGACAATCTCTAGCCTTCTGTGCAAGGGGAGGGAACAGTGGTATAGTAAGGGAGGGGGTGGACCGTCCTAGGCACTATCTCGGTGGGGCCGCTGACACCTCTCCTCTTCTCTGTTCACTGCTTCTTCCCATTCCTCCCTCACTGCACGTGTGTTCAATTTCACGCCAGGAAAATAAAGTTCAGACCCGCCACCAGCCCCGATTTCTCATAAAAGTAGCCCACAAAAATCCTGGTGGTCTAGTGCCCCAAATCATTGCCACCCCCCGCTGATGCCCCCCACCCCATGCAAAAGATCGGCAGGAGGGACACCCACTCCCTCCTGCCGCAGGCTTTTTATAATGGGTGCACAAGAGCTGCATCTATTAAGAAAGCTTCTCCCCACCCCCGACAGCAAGCTTCCCCCTGAAAGGCCCCCATCACACAAGCCTGGTGGTCTAGTGGGCCATCCCTCCTCGGTACCTTTTTTTGAAAATCAGAAGGAATGCTCACTACTCCTGCTGGCAGGCCCGCCTCTTCAAAATGTCGGGCCTTCCCGGTGGATCCTGGGAAGCACTGGGGAGGGGCCTAATAGGAGGAGCCCTAGGCAACTGGGCCAATCAGGGCCTTATGCTCCCCCCTTCCCGGTGCATAAGAGTGCACCGGGAAGGGGGGCCTAAGCCTGGGCCTCTCCAGGAAAGGGAAGGCTCACCATTTTGAGAAGGCATGCCTAGGGTGACCATACGTCCCGTTTTGAACGGGACCGTCCTGTTTTTGGATCCCCCGTTCCATTGTCCCCACACACAGCTTCGGGATACCAAAATGTCCCGTTTTCAGGGACAGCGTCCCGAAGCTGTGCGCGGGGACAATAGAGCAGGCGATCGCTTCCTGTCCCTCCCTGCTGCACAAAAAAAGCCTCTCTACATGTCAAATTTAAACCTCCCCCCCGGATCTGCCACCGCTGCTCCTCTGCTTACCGCCCCGCTGCTAACCGCACCCAGAAGCCTTCTTCCCAACGTCAATTCTGACATCGGAGAGGACGTTCCGGGCCAGAAACCAGAGACTCTTGAAATCACTAGACAGCAAAGTTAGGAAAAATGATTTTATTTTCAATTTAGTGATCAAAATGTGTCAGTTTTGAGAATTTATATCTGCTGTCTATATTTTGCACTATATTTATCTATTTTTCTATTGTTACTGAGGTGACATCTTTGAACCCCCCCCCCCCAATATAAATGATAATTAACATTTTCTCTGCATATAGGGTGCTTTGTGTTGTTGTTTTTTTTAATTTTATGGTTACCATTATGAAATAATAAAATATTGTGTGTACATGAAAAATGAATGGAAGAAATTGGGGGTGGGGCTAGGGCGGAATTGGGAGCGGGACTCAATATTAATAGATGTCCCGTTTTGATAAAAAAAAATAAATGGTCAGGTTAGGCATAACTGAGTAAGGATTTTTGAGGGGAGTCACACCACCTTTGCAAAATAAGTGCTGATCTGCAATGTGCACATACCAGTAGATCAGGTGACCTCATGCTACTGACTTGTGGGTGCACCTGTTCCCTGCTAGCTGGAAATGAACTTGTGTCATGACTTGCGTTGGATGCTGAATGGGAGTCACAGTCTTTGGTGGCAGTGCTGGATATGGTTGCTGGGCTTTTTAAGTAGCATTTTAAAGCTCTTCCCCTAGTTTGGTTTTGATGGTGCTCTTGTATTGTGTATTTATTTGTCTGAAAAATATATACAAGGTGATCAGATATATACAACTTTACCTATTCTAATGCAGGCTTGGCTGAAAAGAAGTAAAAATAAAGACCCTGCTGATTGTGAACTGTGGGGACAAAACAAAATAGACTAAATACTGTAGTTGCAAACTACTGTTTGTTTTCTTCATAAAATACTTTCCACAGAAACTAACCGCGCGGGGGCTCTAACTTGTGACTCACTTTCTCAGTGTTATAGCTCTTTTCAGGCTTTTCGTTCTTCCGCCCAAATCAAAGATGGCCACCAGGGGGGTTACATCTAGCCCGGTCATGTGCTCGCCTAGTCCCCCCCCCCCCTGTTTCCGGTCTGAATTTCGCTCGTTCTGACAACCTCCGGTAGGAGTTTGAAGGTGATGCCGGGAGTTCAGCCGGAACGTGGCCGAGGTCGGGGGAGGCGAGGCCGAGGAGGGTACCGGGGGAGACCCGAAGAACGACCGTCAGTTGGAGACGGCGGGGGTTGGAGGGCCACCAGAGGAAGGAGAGGAGGAGCCGCAGGGCCACCGTTGGATCGCCAGCAGGCGAGTGAAGGCAGAACTTCAGAAGCGCAAGTAAGAGTTGATCTGTAGATATTACCGCAAAGCAGAGCTACCAGGGAAGGGGTAAAAGACGGACCTCGCGGATCTAAACCCGCACGTCCTTAAAAATCTGAGGTCCGTGCCACTTTTAGTCTCGGCATAGGTTATGGCTCTGACAGACCTCTATGACACTTTAGCTCTGACGGATCCTAATGCGTTTCCCTCCCTATGCCGAGACTAAAAGTGGCACGGACCTCAGGGCAAATGTTTTGCCACTTTTGGGGCTCCTTTTACAAAGGTGCGTTAGGGCCTTAACGCGCATAATAGCGCGCGCTAGCCGCTACCGCCTCCTCTTGAGCAGGCGGTAGTTTTTCGGCTAGCATGCGCTAATCCGGTGCTGCGCTAAAAACGCTAGCGCACCTTTGTAGCCCTTAGTTTCAGTATAGGGAGGGAGAAGCATTAGGGTCCGTCAGAGCCAAAGTGTCATGGAGGTCTGTCAGAGCCATAACCTATGCTGATACTAAGGGCTCCTTTTATTAAGCCACGTTAGCGGGGTTAGTGCGTGCAACTTTTCATCACGCACTAACCCCCGCGCCTGCTCAAGAGAGGCGTTAGCGGCTAGCATGGCCGTCGGTTTAACGCACGCTATTACGTGTATTAAATCGCTAGCGCGGCTTGATAAAAGGAACTCTAAAAGTGGAGGGATGCTGGGTTAAGTCTATTTTGTATTCTGGTTCTACTTTGTTGTTATTCTACAGTTGCCTGTACTTTGTAGGTTGCTTTTCTGTTTGAAAATAAAAATTGATTACACATAAAAAGTGGCACGGACCTCAGATTTTTAAGGATGTGCGGGTTTAGATCCATAAGGTCTGTGTTTTACCCCTTCCCGAGCTACCAGGTTATCCAGGTCCGGGAGGGGTTTTTAATTTTTTTGGCCAGTCCTGGTTTTGAACTTGTTCCCAGCACAGTTTGGTAGTTGTGGTTCTGCTTCTACTCGTTGAAATCAGTACTTTAGGATCAACTTATTAGAAATCCAGGAGTGGCCATCAAATCGTTCTCCTTCAACGAAACAATTTGACAGCTCTGTTACTGAAAACAGTACTCTTAACATTTCTTTTTTCTTTATTAACGTTTTAATATTATAATCACAGCAGTTTTAAGTGTG
This sequence comes from Geotrypetes seraphini, assembly GCF_902459505.1. Lineage (NCBI taxonomy): Eukaryota > Metazoa > Chordata > Amphibia > Gymnophiona > Dermophiidae > Geotrypetes > Geotrypetes seraphini. The sequence goes on along the minus strand of NC_047090.1, from coordinate 68,730,405 downwards.
AAACAAGAAACTGGAAATTTAAATTTAAGCGATAAATGCACATAGGCAAAATTAATTACTCAAATTAATCCACAAATTATTAAGAATAGTGGAGGAGCCAATAAGAAATTAGAATAAAGAAACGGTGCTCTTCTCTAGTTACATACAAAAAAAAGGACACAGATACAGTATGTGGTCATAACTGTCCAGCCACGTTATACTATATACAGTTCTGTCATAGTTAATGTATTCCTAGTAACATAGTAAATGACATCAGACATCGACCAATATAGCTAATCCAGTCTGCCCAGAAAGGTGGCCAGGGTTGCCCTGCCGCTCAGCTCTCCCCTTTTTGTCCTTGTCATTTATGTTTTGCTTTGAATGAAAGTATTTTATACTTTTCTTTCCTCTATGTATAGGAATTCTCTCTATGTATCCCTCACCTTTTGGAATTCTGTCACTATTTTCATTCCTTCCACACTAATGCTAGTGTGATGGTGTGTACAAATGCACTGAATGTGTAGGAACAGAGAGAATAAGTAGTCTGTCTATGAATGCTGAAGGGTGATCTTGCCTAATTTTAAATATAAGAAGTATTTTTAAATCATGTAATTATATTTTTCATTAGGATACACCAATTTTATATGATCACTTTTTACTTTTCAACCATAATCGTCCTGCATATGCAGACAGTCCCCAGGTTAAGAACGAGTTACATTTTTCTGTTCTTAAGTCAGATTTGTATGTAACTCAGAACTTGTAGATTTTAAGCTTCTTGCTGCTTACCTCTGCTCCCAGCTGACAAAAGGACTAACTGTCCCTACCACTGTTCCCTCTAAGGCAATGTTTCTCAACCTTTTCAAGCCAGGTACCCCCCTAAGCCTAACAAATACCAACCGAGTACCCCCGCCCAAGCTCTGCCCCAGACCCGCACAAGCTCTGCCCCAGACTGCACCCCATAATAATAATACCAATTGTAATGCAATTTCTTCCATCCATTTTTCATATACATACAATATAATCTTATTAATACATAATGGTTACCACAAAATTTTAAAAAAACACAAAGCACACTGTACGCAGAGAAAATGTTAATTATAATTTATAATCGGAGGGGGGGGGGTTTCAAAGAGGTCAAGGCAGATGACTTTAAAATATGCAATGTCACCTCAGTAACAACTATAGAAAAATAGACAAATATAGTGCACAATATAGACAGCAGATATAAATTCTCAAAACTGACACATTTTGATCACTAAATTGAAAATAAAATCATTTTTCTACCTTTGTTGTCTGGTGATTTCATGAGTCTCTGGTTGCACTTCCTTCTGACTGTGCATCCAATATTTCTGTCTTTCTCCCTCTTCTCCTCCAGAGTCCAGACCTCATTCCATTCCGCAACCAACATTCTCTGTTCCTCCAGGAGTCCAACTTTTCTTCCTCTCTCATCCCCCAGACCATGTGCAGCATTTTTCACCATTGACATTCATCAAGCCCATTTCTCCTATCAACCCTCTCCAATACCATGCCATATCTCCCTCCATCACTATGCCCAACATTCCTCCCCCTTATATCCCCTTCAATCTATCCCTCTGTTCCCTCTTCACCACCATATCCAACATTTCTCCTTCTCATCCTTCTATTCCCCATGCATCTCTACCTCACTCCTCTCTATGCCCAATTTTCCTCTTCCTTTCCCCATTTGCACCATCTCTTTCCCTCTCTCTCACACACACTCAGGCCCAACAATTGTCCCTTATATTCCCTCCATCCTTCCTATGTTCCAAGTTAGTGTCCCCTTCCTCGTGTAAAATGGCCACATTTACTGTTTTTCCTATTAATGCCCCCTCCCTTCTTTTGTCCTATTAATACCCCCCTCCTTCTGTGTCCCGAGTTTGTGCCCCCTCACTGCCTTCCAACCTTTGTCCCATCCCCTTCCTCCCTACCTCCCCTGAAGCTGACCCGCACTGAAGCCTGCCTGCCCCCAAGCCGATCTGCCGCCGATTCCACCTCCTTCCCCTGATCCGCCCCTGCCACCCACCAGCTCCATTCAATTATCCCCCACCACAACTCCAGACAACGAAGGGACAGGCGCGTGCACGTCGGGGAGAAGGGCAAGGACAGCAAAGCAGCGATTGGCTGGCCTGGAACCTTCTCTCTGACGTTAGAATTGATTTTGGGGGGGAAGGCTTGTGGGTTGGCGGCATACAATTGCTGTACGCGTCTGGCCCTTCCTTGCCCGGAGTTGTGGCAGGGGATAATTGAATGGAGGTGGTGGCTGCGAGGGATGGGGGTGGGGTTGCAGGGAGGAATCGGTGGAGCAGGCACGGAGAGATCCCGGGTGGCAGTCAGCCCACGTACCCCAAACAGGCGGCCCACGTACTCCCTAGGGTACGTGTACCGCAGGTTGAGAAACACTGCTCTAAGGTACAGCATGCACAACCACACACTGTTCTTAATGTGGCCATATATCATTCCTGAATCTGCTACAGGAGACGTGTAGGAATCTAAGCCACTGGAAATACTGCTCAGTGAAATCAAATGAAGCCACTGAAGGTACCTTTTAGGATAAGGCCCTCCGTTAGTAGTGCAGAGACTTGAGCCAGAGACTGAAGAGATTTAAAAAGGCTTTTATTAAACAAGCATATATGCTGGACTTCTGGGCAGAACTGGCTGCATAAACAGAAGACCCCGAGAATTTCGGACACAAAGGTTATATAGGGTCCTAACCAGTCCAAACCAGTCTAATCAGCTCTGACCAAAAGGTAGGAGCAGAGAGAAAAACAAAACCATAAATCCATCCTACAATCTATACATCAAGGCTAGCTAACAGGCTAACATCCTGTTGCCTCCTTGCCGTGCCTGGCACTTAAGACAGATACATAGAACAGGCCTGTATGTATACGTGATTTCTCAGAGCAATAAAATGGAGTCACAGGTTGTTCTTTGTACTAATTATGACCCACTGATCTAAAATGGAGTTTCTTCATCTACACCGTGACCCAGCTATGTCAGCTAGCTAGGGATCCTTCATTCCCAACTTTTCTTCTGTAGGCTAGCTGACTAGCTGGGCTACGGGAGGTCAGGGCCATCTGTATCAGAGGTGGGGACTGGGTGATAGGAGGAAAGGGCCAGGACTAGAGCGGTGGTACTTTTGTCAATCGTAGTCCTAATAGTACGGTTAAGGGTTTTCAATAAACATGGTAACAGGCAAGGAAGGACACAAAATATGACAGAGGATACCAGGAAAATTATGGTGAGGGCTTTAAAGAGTCCCAGTTTGGAGGCCCAATCAGTCAGTGAGTTGAGTCCAAACATATCAGCAGAAAAACCCTTCCAAGTCTGGACAGGAACGTGAGCTAATCTGGTAATTTTATCTATGACCTCTTCAACCACAAATCCTTCATCATCCAGTTGTAGACAGCAGTTGGAGAGATTGAATTTGCCACATACCCCTCCTTCAGCGGCCAATAGATAGTCTAAGGCCAGTCGGTTCTGATAGATGGCGGTACGCATCATAGTGTTCGCTTTGGCCAGGGCTCCCAGGGCCCTAGCTGTTTCATTGGTGATAACTTCTAAAACCGCCTGCAGTCGTATGAGGCGGTTAAGCATGTAGATTGGGGTCCGGTACCCAAACATACCATCATCAGCCCAAGTAGCAGGACCGTAGACAGCAATGATGCGCTCCGGGGGCCAAGTGTCTTCCCATTTACCAATTTCCAGGCTTCTTTCAGAACGGGCCCGTTGATCGAATACTGGGACAGCCAGATGTTCTCCTTCGGATAACGGGAGGAGGAAGAAGGCTGGTTTGATAGTGCTCAGAACACAAGTGCCAGTCCAATTTGAGGGTAGAGTGGTGGCAGAGGGCACAAAGTCTTGTTGGTCAAGTTTCATATGTTCATAAAAGTCTGGGAACACAATGCTGTGTTGTTCAGGGATTCGGTGTCTCTCAACGAGTTTGATGTGCAAGACAGTACCAGGGTCCGTGCCTTTACCATATATCTGTAGGCCCACAAGATAGCGAGCTTTCCGGAAGCTATCGTCGAGATTCCATTTAAACGGCTGTAGAATAGTGAAGTTAAGTGGGTTACAGTTCTGGAGGACACAGTCAGAGGTAGTCACCTCTTTGGATAATATGGCTCGGGTGGTAGGCAGTCGGGTCATACCCCAAGTAGCCCAGGATACACATTTCCAGTAGTTACAGTAGTAGTGTTCGGAAGAACCTTCACAGTGGGACGGCTTCTGTCCCGCGAGGCACATGTATTTATCATTGTGCATATATTCCCTCCTCCATGCTAGGGCACCACAATGTCCAAGGAAGGTGGGGTTCTGGTCCATGGCATAGCAAGCATCAAAAGGGACTGAGGCCGGGACTTAGGGATTAGTGACCAGGGTTTGTTGAATCAGGGGGCCCTGATCCCAGACTGACCTGACCTCTATCCAAGTATCCCTATTAGTTGCTTTGGGGTCGAAACAGATCTGTGAATCTCCATTATTACATATAGAATATTCAACCTTGTTATATATACATACAGGGGTCACTAGTTGACCCTTACACTCATAATTAGTTTGAAATCTAATAACATTTTCCGTTTTGCCCCCATTGTCCACTAGTGCCACACAAGGGGCACACCCGGGCGTGGGAGGGGTAGGGGACATGGACAATGTTGGCAAGACGTAAATCACAAGCAGTATATATACAACAGAGTTCATATTAAATATCTTGTCAGATCTCTGGATCAGACGTGCGTGATTACTCTTCCAGAGTGTGGGGCAGCCGCGTGATTTTCAGTTGAAGGTCAGTAGGCCCTTTTTCACAAATATACTCAGCAGCGGGCTTCACACGGCTGTAGTGAATCCAAGACTCGTGGCGGGACAATTTGACAGCTGTGGGGGAAGCAAGTAAGACAGTGAAAGGCCCTGTCCAAAGGGGTTTCAGCGGTTCTTTCTTCCATACTTTCAGCCACACTTGATCCCCAGGTTTGTAGAGGTGAACAGGGGTTGTAATTGGTAGCGGGGCTCTAGAAATGACCCAGTTCTGTAATTTCATAATGGTCTTTCCTAACTGCTTTATCTCTGCGTCTGTGATAGCGTTCCCTATCTGTTCAAGAGACTCAGGGTCTGGGCTGACTATCGGCGGGGGTCGGCCATACATGAGCTCAAATGGGGACAACCGATTGCGTTTACCTGGGGTACAGCGGATGCGAAATAGAACAGAAGGAATCAGTTTGGGCCATGGCAGGCGGCTTTCCTCTGCCGCTTTTCCGAGGAGGGTTTTAATAGTTCTGTTGATGCGTTCAACTTGGCCAGAGCTCTGGGGGTGATAGGCCGCATGTAATTTCCAAGTGATTTGCAGAGCCCGAGAGACTGCTTGTGTGACTTGTGATATATAGGCGGGGCCATTATCACTGCCAATCACTAGGGGCAGGCCATAGCGAGGGATGATGTCATGGAGTACTTTACTATTTCCCTACTTTTCTCTGTGCGCACTGGGTAGGCCTCTGGCCACCCAGTGTGGGAATCAATGAAAACCAGGAGGTAACGGAACCCATGGGAGGGGGGCAAGTGGGTAAAATCTGTAGAGAGGACTTGCATGGGATGTGAACCGATAGGCTGGTGGCCAGGAACGGGGGGTCTGACAGAAGAGGGGTTGTGTCGGAGGCAAATGACACAGCGGAGCAGAACATGGGAGATGAGTTGAGAGAGATTCGGGATATAGAAATTCTGTCGGAGAAGGGTGCGGAGGGCTGGGTTACCGGCATAAGAAAAATCGTGTGCACGTTGGACAACAGTGAGGGCCAGGAGTTGAGGGACGTACAGGAGGGGGGTGGATGTGTGAGAGGAAGGTATAGTAATCCATCCAGATGGGAGGGTGCAATGGCCAGATTGCTGCGTGGCCCACTTGCGCTCGGGGTCAGTGTACTGGGGGGAAAGGGAATGAAGGAAAGGTTGAGGGGAGGAAAGGGATAACAGAAGAGGGGGTGTGGGCGGACCTTGGAGGGCCGCCTGGCGAGCCGAGCGGTCAGCCAAGGCATTACCGCGGCTGATGAAATCACGGAGGCGACGGTGGGCCCGGCAGTGCATGATAGAAACTTTGGAGGGTAGCAAGATAGCATCCAAAAGGTCCAGGATGAGTTGGTGGTGTTGGATAGGGGATCCAGAGGAGGTGAGGAAGGAACGCTGGCGCCAGAGGACAGCGTGGGCGTGAACAGCTAGAAAGGCAATTTAGATAGGAAAAAAAACAAAAATGCAAAAAGGGAGAGAAAAATCTCCAAAAATGGCCAATGGTATAGTTGGTTTCCCTGGGGTACCCCACAAACCAAACAGATAGACAACACAAAGATTACAGGGCATAAACAAACATAGAAAACACAAAAGGCGTGGAACTTTTCTTCCAGCTGGCAAGGATTCAGAGCTGAACTTAGATCTGCAGAGAAATGCACAGTGATACAAAAACAAACGTCCATCATAGCACGAATCATAATTGGGTGCACACAGTGGCAAAGTAAAGTGCGATATAACACATGGCATAATAATCACATAATCATAAAAGGCATCTAAATGGTTACTGGAACGTCCGAAAGAGAAAACGTAAGAATGTTATCACTCTGGCTTGGTGCCCTGCCAATTACATTCATAAGGCAGACAGGGACGCAACTGCTAGGGTGTGCTTCAATCTTGAAAATTAAGCAAAACTTACTAGGTAAAGTAAGATACAGTGTACAATGTTAAATATAGAGGTATTCTGAAGTATGGCAATGTCAATTCAAAGGAAAAAAAAGAAACATGTTAAATGTTAAGTGCAAGGTCATTTCAAGGTTACTGAAAGCAGAACATTGTCCTCCTTCTCTGGGTAGAAAAAGGCTCATTGTAACAGGTCCAGAACAGCTCTGTATGTATGACTGCGAAGACAAAGAAGAGACATTTTAACGTGACACCACCCCTGAGGTCACTTAGCCATGTTCCCTGCAGGCAGACCTGGAACCCTTGTCTGCCACCTGGGTCCCGCTACACTCTGAGGAGTGGGCACTGCTGCAGACTAGATGTAGCTACTTTAGTCTGCACTGTCCTTACATAATAACTACCCCTTCCTCTGGAGTTTGAGCTACCAAGTTTATTTGAAAGGTATTTCTGTTTCCAATTGTATTTAGAATCTGATTGATAATAACACTTTATACAAACATGCATGGGAAGAAAGAATTCATAAAGAACACCAGGATAAAGACACAATACGGGAAAGCAAGGGAGACTGTTAGCACAAAAGAAGTAATCTCAATCCATCCGTTATCAATAAAACTCATTCATAAAGGAAAAAAAAAAAAAAAAAGTTGACCACATTACACCGCTATTGATTAAGTCCCATTGGCTACCTATTAGCCACCGAATTACTTTTAAGATATTATTCTTGGTTTTTTAAAGTTCTAGCTTTCAATGAGCCTCAATTCATGTCTAGAATGATCATTCCTTATTATGCCCCTCGTTCTCTACGATCATCATCACAAGACTTATTAACTGTCCCTTCCTTAAAAATTGTGGGTACAAGAAGAAATGACATGTTTTCTGTTACAGCACCACAAACGTGGAATGCACTGCTACTGTACATCAGAAAAGAAAAAGATCTTATCTCTTTTATAAAACTCTTAAAAACTTTGTTATCCCAGGACAAGCAGGCATGATATTCTCACATGTGGGTGACGTCATCTACGGAGCCCCGATGCGGAAGCATTTTCAAGCAAACTTGATTGAAGATTTAAGTTTGCTCTGCTGCTCCACGCATGCGTGCCTTCCTGCTCCACTAGGGGGTGCATCCCCTCGTGGTCTCCAGTTCAAAATTTTCCGCGAGCCTAGAAGACGTGTTTTTCAGGCTCTGCCCCAACTGCCTTCTAGCACCGCGTTTTTTTCTTGTTTTTTCACGATTAAGTCGCTGTGCGCGAATTCCTTACCTTTTTACTTGATTCCTGCTTCGTTTTCAACGACCCGGAGGCTTCCGGGTCCCCGTGGCCACGTGGCTAATCGAGCCGCGGCTACTTTCGATTTAATGTCCCGGCCTTTGACCGGCTTTAAAAAGTGCACCCGGTGCGAGCGGCTTCTTTCTCTCACAGACCCGCATCGCCGGTGCATCCTTTGTCTGGGGGCGACTCATCCAACCGACTCCTGCCCCCAGTGCGCTAATTTCCAAAACCGGGCCCTCCGCCGAAGAAAAGCCCGCATGGCGGATCTCTTCACCCCGGACCAACCCCCCACTTCGGCCTCGAGGTCGGCCCTGGCCTCGGCCCCGGCCTTGACCTCGGCCCCGGAAACCTCGGCATCGCCTCGAGACTCGACCCCGAAGTCCTCGGGACAACAGAAAGCCTCGGCTCCGGGTAAGTCCCCTCTTCCCTCTTCAGGTTCTGTAACAGCGAAGAAGCCAGCCTCGGGGACAACGGCGACGCATGGCGGAAGCCCCATGCTTACAGCCCCGTCTAAGCCCTCCAAGCCTTCGGGCCGTGCCTCCACCACACGGGAATACTCTGATACGAGGTCGCCCCCGGTGGAGCGCACAGAGGCAGGGGACATGCCTTCGATGCTGTCCGTGCCCGTCTTCCAGGACCTACTCCGAGCGATGATCACGTCGGAGCTGTCCGCTGCAATAGCCCAATTTCAATCGGCCTCGACCTCGAATGCGCCAGACCAACCTGAGCCTCACACCGAACAACCTCGAGGAAAGGTGCGCAATCCTCGCCGCATCCCATCCTCCTCGGACTCCTCGCCGAGACGCCCGAGACATTCCCCCTCTGCGGACCGCCGAGGGGCAAAACGTCGGGCTAGAACGACAGAAACCTCGAACCGCCGTACCTCCAAGAAGGCCCGAGGTTCACCAACCCTACGAGGCCGTTCCCCCACACCTCGTACAGGACCACTAAGGGTGGCTGAGTTATCACTCTCCAACCCGCGTATCCTCCGAACTCCCCCTCGGACGCATTCTCCGAGGGAGTCCGGATCGAGGTCACCAACCCGACATCGATCGGTACCCCTAACCCCGGCATCGTCTCCGAGGGGCTCCTCGAGACGCCGAAGATCGACAACCCCGGAACACTCTCACAGTGCTTCCCCAACCTCGGAGCATGGATCAGAGCATGAACCTCGATACTCGAGGGAAGCCTCCTTATCCTTCTCCACCCGGCGAAGGTCTCGTTCCCTGACCCCGCACGGGGCTCCGGGGACATCTCGCCCATCCTTCACTCGCTTTGTCCAAGACATGGGCCAAGCATTGGACTTAGATCTCCAGTCCGACTCCAGATACTCTAAGGAGTACCTGGCGGAGCTGGATATGCCATCACTGCCCAGAGAGTCCCTCCGCTTACCACCTAACCCGGTACTCCAACAGGCCTTCTTCAGGAACCTGGAGACCCCCTACATGGTCACGGCCGTACCCTCCAAAATGGAGGCCAAGTACCGCACAGTACCTTATCCGGGATTCGAGCAACCACAGCTCTCCCACCAATCGCTGCTGGTGGAATCCTCCTTGAAAAAGGCTCACCCGTCCCGTGTCTCAACAGCGGTACCCCCAGGCCGGGAAGGCCGAACCCTGGACAAGTTCGGCAGGAGACTATACCAAAACGCAATGATGGCCTCTAGGGTGCAAAGCTACACTTTCACCTTCACATCATACCTCAAACACCTCATTGGACTATTGAGAGCCTTTGAGACTGACCTACCGGCCTCCCGACAGGAAACGTTCGGCCTGCTTTTAGAGTCCCTCTCCAACCTGCGCCTTCATCTATTCCACGCGGCCTACGATGGCTTCGAACTCTCCTCCAGAGAAGCAGCCTTCGCTATCGCCATGCGCCGACTAGCTTGGCTGCGCCTGGTCGACATGGACCCCAACTTACAGGACCGGTTAGCAAACCTCCCCTGCGTGGGAAAGGAATTGTTCGATGACACTATCGAGGCGGCGACAAAACGCCTCTCCGAACATGAACGCTCATTTGCCTCCCTTGTCCGGCAAAAGCCCAAACCGCCAGCGCCCAGGCCATACAGGGCCCCTCCGCGCCGCTACCCACAAAAGTCCACCCCTGCTTTCTCGCGGCCCCCACCCAGACGTCCGCAAGCCCATCACAGGGCCATGCCCAAGTCCCAACCGCCCGCGACCACCAAACCATCCCCGTCCTTTTGACGGGACACGCGGAAGGGGGCGGGCCCCCTCCGCCATAGTCCCAGACCACCTTCCCATCGGAGGTCGACTCAAAGCCTTTTACCCTCGCTGGGAACAACTCACGACGGACGCATGGGTCCTTGGCGTGATCTCATCAGGGTACTCTCTCAACTTTCGGACCATTCCCCCGGACAACCCCCCAAGGAATTGCCCTCCCAACAGGACTCAGCTACCTCTACTCCTCTCCGAAGCTCGAGACCTGCTTCGTCTGAGAGCAGTGGAGAAGGTCCCCCCCGACCAACGGGGGAAGGGCTTCTACTCCCGTTACTTTCTGGTACCGAAAAAAACGGGAGACCTACGCCCAATACTAGACTTGAGACGCCTCAACAAATTCCTGGTACGGGAAAAGTTTCGGATGCTCTCACTACCAACACTCTACCCCCTGATCGACGAGGGCGACTGGCTCTGCTCCCTCGATCTCAAGGAGGCGTACACACATGTCCCAGTGCACCCCGCTCACCGCAAGTTTTTGCGTTTCCAAGTAGGGGACTGGCACCTACAATACCGAGTCCTCCCCTTCGGACTAGCATCATCACCTCGGGTCTTCACCAAGTGCCTCGTGGTGGTAGCAGCAACCTTACGCTCCCAGGGCCTCCAGGTATTCCCCTACCTGGACGACTGGCTAATCAAAGCCCCGTCCAAAGAAGGGGTTATCTCAGCGACCCAACAGACTATTACCTACCTACAAAGTCTGGGGTTCGAAATAAACTTCCCAAAATCTCAACTACGCCCCTCGCAGTCCCTACAGTTCATCGGGGCCACGCTGGACACGGTTCGCCTCCGTTCCTTCCTCCCCCCTCCGCGCCTGGAGGCGTTAGTAAGTCTGAGCCGAAGGATCTCTCGGCTGACCTCAGTATCAGCCCGACAGATGATGATCCTCCTGGGCCACATGGCCTCCACCGTTCATGTCACACCCTTCGCCCGCCTCCATCTGAGAATCCCTCAATGGACCCTGGCGTCAAGACCGGGACCCGATCGACCACTCAGTGACAGTGACTCCTTCATTGCAACGATCGCTCCGCTGGTGGGCCGACTCTTCAAATCTTTCCAAAGGTTTGCTCTTCTTCACCCCACCCCACAGCAAGGTACTCACCACGGACTCGTCGGAGTACGCTTGGGGAGCCCATCTGGACGGCCTGCGCACCCAAGGAATGTGGTCAGCACAAGACCGCCGCTGCCACATCAACGTGCTAGAACTTCGGGCCATCTACCTCGCAGCAGTAGCCTTCCAACATCTGCTCCGCGACCGAGTGGTTCTCATCCGAACCGACAATCAAGTAGCGATGTACTACGTAAACAAACAAGGGGGCACAGGATCTTGGCCCCTTTGCCGGGAAGCCCTGCGCCTCTGGAAATGGGCAATCTCCAACAACACCTTCCTTCGGGCGGTGTACATACAAGGAGAACAAAACTGCCTGGCGGACAGACTCAGCCGCCTCCTCCAGCCACACGAGTGGTCACTACACTCTCAGGCCCTACGAGGAGTGTTCGAACGGTGGGGGACGCCTCAAATAGACCTGTTCGCGTCCCCTCACAACCACAAGCTGCCTCTCTTCTGCTCCCGGATATACTCCCCGGACCGGCTCGAGGCCGACGCCTTCCTCCTCGATTGGGAGGGAAGGTTCCTGTACGCGTTCCCGCCGTTCCCTCTGATACTGCGGACGCTTGTCCACCTGAAAACGGTACAAGCCACCCTGATCCTGATTGCCCCTCGCTGGCCACGCCAGCCGTGGTTTTCCCTTCTACTTCAACTCAATGTCAGAGATCCACTGCCTCTGCCTCTGTTTCCCTCTCTACTGTCACAGGGTCAGGGTTCACTGTTACATCCCAATCTTCAATCTCTTCATCTGAATGCTTGGTTTCTCTCCCCCTGACTGCTCTCTCCGTGTCTCAATCAGTCAAGGAGATATTGGAGGCCTCTAGAAAAACCTCGACGAGAACCTGCTACTCCCAAAAGTGGACCAGATTCTCAACCTGGTGCTCCTCCCACAGCCAGGACCCGGTGTCGGTCCCCGTCCCCCTGGTCCTTGACTATCTGCTTCAACTATCTCATTCCGGACTAAAGACCAACTCCATTCGAGTACACCTCAGTGCGATTGCGGCCTTTCATCAGCCCCTGGAAGGGAAAGCCCTCTCGCTCCATCCCTTAGTCACTCGCTTCATGAAGGGCCTGCTGAACGTCCACCCCCCTCTCAAACCTCCCCCGGTGGTTTGGGACCTTAACGTGGTTCTGGCTCAACTAATGAAACCTCCATTTGAGCCCCTAGACAAATGCCATCCAAAATTCCTCACTTGGAAGGTAATTTTCCTACTTGCACTCACGTCCGCACGGCGGGTTAGTGAGCTACAAGCCCTGGTAGCGGACCCACCCTTCACGGTATTCCATCACGACAAGGTGGTACTCCGCACCCATCCAAAGTTCCTACCTAAAGTAGTGTCTGATTTCCATCTCAATCAGTCCATTGTCTTACCTGTGTTTTTCCCCAAGCCCCACTCTCACCCCGGAGAAGTGGCGCTCCACACTCTTGACTGCAAAAGAGCGTTGGCCTTTTACCTCCAACGCACTCAGCCACACCGGAAAGTCCCACAACTGTTTTTGTCCTTCGACCCAAACCGGTTAGGCCACCCAGTTTCCAAACGCACCTTGTCCAACTGGTTGGCCGATTGCATCTCCTTTTGCTACGCTCAGGCTGGTCTCGCGCTGAATGGTCGAGTAACGGGACACAAAGTCCGAGCGATGGCAGCCTCCGTAGCCTTCCTCAGGTCAACACCTATTGAGGAAATCTGCAAGGCTGCCACATGGTCTTCGGTTCATACCTTCACCTCCCACTACTGTCTGGACTCCCTGTCCAGAAGCGATGGCCGATTCGGCCAATCGGTGTTGCGAAATCTATTTGCTTAAATTGCCAACTTCCCTCCATCCCTCTGCAGTAAGCTTGGAGGTCACCCACATGTGAGAATATCATGCCTGCTTGTCCTGGGATAAAGCACAGTTACTTACCGTAACAGGTGTTATCCAGGGACAGCAGGCATATATTCTCACAACCCACCCACCTCCCCGAGGTTGGCTTCTTGGCTAGTTAAGTGAACTGGAGACCACGAGGGGATGCACCCCCTAGTGGAGCAGGAAGGCACGCATGCGTGGAGCAGCAGAGCAAACTTAAATCTTCAATCAAGTTTGCTTGAAAATGCTTCCGCATCGGGGCTCCGTAGATGACGTCACCCACATGTGAGAATATATGCCTGCTGTCCCTGGATAACACCTGTTACGGTAAGTAACTGTGCTTTATTTAACTTTGTACTTGTCTTAAAATTGTTTGTCCTCTAAAATGTGTTTTGTTTTTTTTTAATTGTTCAGCGCTTAGAATGTTTGTATAGGCGATTCATCAAATAATAATAAAACTTGAAACTTGAACTTGAATTATCAAGCCCATGTTTAGCAAATATTTCAATTTTCAGAAAAATATGGATACTTAACCTCTATCATTGTTAGTCTTGTACTTTAAATCTCCCAACACTGGGATACAAAGGCAGGGATGTGCCCAACACAAACCCCACATGTCTGACAAACGGTTGCTTTTTTTTCTTTTTTTCTTTTTTATTACCAGCAGACAAACTTTGACAACTGCGAGAACACGTAAACTATCTTGCTCAACTTTCTTTAAATTACTCACTGTCTGTAACAAATCCACTGCACGCAACATATATCTAAAATCACAGTCCTTATTCTCGTTCATCAGTGCGAACTCACATTCTTAATTCTGGCTAGATCCACACGCATTTTACCCTGTTAAGCAACTTACACTATCCTGTCTGCAACTTTCGGTAAAACAATCATGCTGGCTTGCTTTACCAACTTTTCCCAGGTTTCCAACCTAAATGCTATTTCCATCTCCCCGGGTAATTTCTCAACATCACCAATTTCTTGTTCTCTGTGTCTTGTCAGGTGTCCCCAGAGCTTTTGTTTTATTAATTTGACAAGTATGACAAAAAGTTGATTAAATTCCAAATACTAAGCCTTTGACAACAATAAAAATAAGGATGAAGAAAACAATAAAAAAATCTTAGGGTCGCCATAATCGCCAGAAAAGGCAGTTGTAAAATATTTAAGCATGATCTGAAGGGGGTCGGTGGCAATGTTCCCTCTATTGATGAGGTGTGTGCAAAAAAAAATATGCATGAGCGACAAGTTACATATTCCACAAATTTATGAGCAGGCACGGAGGATGCATTTTTAAACAAATGTAGTTTATCCTTGTACTCCTTATGTATTTTTAATCATCTATGGATATGTTTGTATGTTTATTGTTCAAATGGTTTTATTTATTTCCCAAAATTTATTTTTGTTATACACATTGAAAATATTTGATATTGCATTTAAATCAAAATCTCAATAAACTTGAAACGAGTGCCCGTGAGATTGTGGGAGGGTTAAATACTCAAAACTTAGAAGAATAACAATTTACTTAAAGTTTTTGCTTCGCCAGCTTTCTGGTATCTTTACATAATGCAGTGGTGTACCTAGCATATGTAACACCCGGGGCCCATCATTTTTTGGCACCTCCCCATCTGTCCGAAAAACATGATTTTTAGTAACAAGCCACCCGTCACACATGAGTATCTAAGAAAAGGCAGCATCTTACATATTGCAGTGAACAGTACATCAATACACCCATTATAAAACTAAACAAGCCAGACCAGCACAGATCAATCCTACACCGTCAATCCTAACAGAAAACTATGTCTTTCGAACACACAGAACACACCTTCGCCTATTATGGAATATGTAATCACAAACTAACCCCTCCCTCTTTTACAAAACTGTAGTGTGGATTTTAGCTACGGAGGTAACAGCTCTGATGCTCATAGAATTCTGAGCATCAGAGCTGCTACCACCACGGCTGGTGCTAAAAAACGCTTCACAGTTTTGTAAAAGGGGGGATAAAATAAAAATACATAGACAAAGGTTAAATTGAACCAGCAAGAAGCTGGACTCTGCATACAATGCTTCACAGAAACAGTGACACATGTCTCCTAAAGCAATAAATAATAGAAATTTTTTTCTACCTTTGTCTTCTGTGGTTTCTGCTTTCCTCATCTTCTTGTAACTCTCTTCCTTCCATCCACTGTCTGCCGTCTCTCTTCCCCTATATGGCATTTTATCCCAGGACAAGCAGGCAGCATATTCTTAACACATGGGTGACGTCACCGACGGAGCCCTCGGTACGGACCTTTTTAACTAGAAGTTTCTAGTTGGCCGCACCGCGCGTGCGCGAGTGCCTTTCCGCCCGACGGAGGAGTGCGTGGTCCCCAGTTTCTTCGTTTCCGCGGAGCGAAGAAGACGCGTGTGTTTTTTCAACGGCCGTTGAAACCACTTTTTTGCCTTCCCGCTCGCGCTTTTTTCCTTATTTTTTCTTTCTTTACCTTCGGGTTTCTTTTTTCTTTGATTTGCAAAAAAAAAAAAAAAAAAAAAACTTTGCTTTTTCCCTTTTTCTTTCGTTTTGCCCCGGCGGGGCATGTTGCCAGTATACAGGCCTCGGGCTTCGATTTTGCGGAGGCTATCTTCCCCTTCATGCCCCCGCAGGTCGGTTTTAAGAAGTGCCAGCGGTGTGCACGCCCGATCTCCTTAACTGACCCACACAATTGGTGTTTGCAGTGTCTGGGTCCGGAGCATCGGGCGGATTCCTGCACCCGCTGTGCCACTCTTAAAAAGAGAACTCTTAAAAACCGAAGAATCCAACAAACTCTTCTCTTCGGTACCGAGTCGGCGATGGACTCCTCACCTTCAACGGCGGTACCTCAAAAATCGGCACCGTCGACCTCGACACCGACCGACCCCGCATCGGCGCCGCTGGCGCCAGGTAAGCCGGCTAAGAAGCCTTCCTCTTCCCTCGAGCGCCCTCCAGCTACGGTGGCGACACCGTCCTTACCGGCATCGCACCGGTCCCGCAAACGCTCCGCCCCGATCTCGGTGAGTGCCTCATCATCGGCCTCCTCATCGCCCGGGCGTGGAGCGGCATCTAAGGAACCGAAGAAAAAGAAAGCGGTTCCGATGCCACCCCTCGATGACCGTATCTCGGCCATCTTAAAGGCTCAACTCCAGGAGCAGTTGAAGAAACAACTTGAACAACTGTTGCCCACTATCCTGGCACCGCTCCTTCCGGTACCAGACCGGCCCGAGCCCCGTACCGAGCCCCCGGTGTCCACCCCTTCGGTACCGGTGAACACCTCCATGCCGATCCTTTCGGCCCAACAACTTCATGGCGATCCAGTGGTTCATTCTCAGGCCACATTGGATCCTCCTCGGCACCAGGCGGTACGGCACTCTTCTCGGGACCGAGATAGACGCCGGTCGTCCTCCCCTGGTACCGTTTCGGTGCGCTCTGGAAAGTCTTTGTCCAAGACTCGCCATACCGCGCCCTCCACCCCGGTGTCTCGACATGCACCAGAGGTCAGGGACCCTGACTTATGGGAGGACACTCCTCTCGGTACCGAGGAGGATCCCTCCTCATCTGATGAGGAACCATCGGCACCCGATGCCACCTCCAAACCAGAGCAGTCCTCTTTTTCTAAATTTCTGAGAGAAATGTCTGCTGCCCTGTCACTTCCTCTAGAATCTGACTCAAAAAAGTCTCAGGCCTTTCTAGAGGCCTTAGACTTTGAGCAACCTCCTAAGGAGTTCCTCAAGCTTCCCGTGCATGACATCCTACGGGAAACATTCTATAAAAACTTGGAAAATCCCCTCACGGTACCGGGAGCCCCCCGTAAACTGGACAACCTTTACCGTGTCATTCCTATTCCTGGATTCGACAAATCTCAATTGCCCCATGAGTCCCTTCTGGTGGAATCCACCTTAAAAAAGACTCAGGGCTCCAGTGTCTATGCCTCTACCCCTCCTGGCAGAGAAGGTAAGACCATGGACAAGTTTGGCAAGAGGCTTTACCAGAATGCCATGCTTGCCAACAGGGCAAACAACTATTCCTTCCATTTTTCTTTCTATCTGAAACATTTGGTCCAACAACTGTCTGCCCTCCAGAAGTACCTTCCTGAGCGCAAGGTCCCGTTATTCCAACAACACATCTCTGGTCTTCTCCAGATGCGAAAATATATGGTCCGCTCAATATACGACTCCTTCGAGCTCACCTCTCGGGCCTCTGCCATGGCCGTAGCCATGCATCGATTAGCCTGGCTCAGAGTCTCCGACCTGGACATCAATCACCAGGATCGTTTGGCCAACGCCCCCTGTCTCGGGGATGAACTCTTTGGAGAGTCACTGGATTCCACCACCCAGAAACTCTCGGCCCATGAGACCAGGTGGGACACCCTAATCAAGCCGAAAAAGAAGGCTCCGCCTGCTCGACCCTATCGGCCTCAATCATCTTACCAGCGGAGGTTCTCAGCCAGGCCACTCAATCCGCCTCCTCAACAATCTCGGCGACCCCGTCAACAGCAGCACCATGCCCAGGCTCGATCTCAGGCCACTCAACCCTCTAAGCCTTCTCAGCCTGCTAAACAATCTCAGCCCTTTTGACTCTTCTCTCCAGGGCATAGCCAGTCATCCACCCTCGCTGCCTCTTCCACAGCCTATAGGGGGTCGTCTCACCATTTTCTCAAGCCGTTGGGAAGTCATCACGTCAGACCAGTGGGTCCTCAACATCATCCGCCACGGCTACTCTCTCAACTTCCAGACTCTTCCACCGGACAACCTTCCCGTAGAGTCTGCTTCTCACTCCTCTCAAACCCCCCTCCTCCTGAGGGAGGTTCAATCCCTTCTCCTTCTCAATGCCATCGAAGAAGTACCTCCAGATCAAAAGGGTCAGGGATTCTACTCCCGCTACTTCCTTGTACCCAAAAAGACGGGAGACCTCCGTCCCATTCTCGATCTCAGGGACCTCAACAAGTGTCTGGTCAAGGAAAAGTTCAGGATGCTCTCCCTTGCCACACTTTACCCTCTTCTTTCTCAACACGACTGGCTATGTTCCCTGGACCTCAAAGAGGCCTACACTCACATCTCCATCCATCAGAACTCTCGCCGCTACCTGCGGTTCCAGGTACTACACCACCACTACCAGTACAAAGTACTACCATTTGGCCTCGCTTCCTCCCCCAGAGTCTTCACCAAATGCCTGATAGTGGTGGCGGCCTTCCTCAGGTCTCACAACCTCCAGGTGTTCCCCTACTTGGACGATTGGTTGGTGAAAGCACCTTCATCTCAACTCGTGCTACAAGCTACTCATCACACCATCTCTCTCCTCCACCTCCTGGGGTTCGAGATCAACTACCCCAAGTCGCATCTGCTTCCCACCCAGCGACTTCAATTCATCGGAGCAGTCCTGGACACCACGCTGATGAGGGCCTTTCTCCCCTCAGATCGCAAGCAGACCCTGCTCCATCTCTGCCGTCAGGTGCTCATGCATCCCTCCATTCCTGCCCGACAGATGATGGTCCTCCTGGGTCACATGGCCTCGACGGTGCATGTCCTTCCTCTGGCGCGACTCCACCTCAGGACACCTCAATGGACTCTCGCCAACCAATGGTCACAGACTACAGATCTTCTTTCTCATCCCATCTCTGTGACATCATCTCTTCAGCAATCTCTCCAATGGTGGTTGAACTCCTCAAATCTTTCCAGGGGTCTACTCTTTCATCTGCCCCCTCACTCTATGATCATCACCACCGATGCGTCCCCCTACGCATGGGGAGCTCACCTAGGCGACCTACGCACCCAGGGACTTTGGACCCCACAGGAGCGTCGTCATCACATAAATTTCCTGGAACTCAGAGCCATGTTCTACGCCCTCAAGGCTTTCCAACATCTTCTCTGCCCTCAAGTCCTCCTCCTGTGCACAGACAATCAAGTCGCCATGTACTACATAAACAAGCAGGGCGGCACCGGATCTCGCCCCCTTTGTTTGGAGGCTCTGCGCATCTGGACCTGGGCCACGGACCGCAATCTCTTCCTCAGGGCGGTCTATATCCAGGGCGAACAGAACTCTCTGGCCGACAATCTCAGCCGCATCCTTCAACCTCACGAGTGGACGTTGGACCCTCCGACTCTGCTCTCCATCTTTGCTCGATGGGGCACTCCGCAGGTGGACCTCTTTGCAGCACCTCACAACCATCAGCTGCCCCAATTCTGTTCCAGACTCTTTTCTCCTCACCGTCTGGCACCGGATGCATTCCTGCTCGACTGGAGGGATCGGTTCCTCTATGCCTTCCCTCCACTTCCTCTGATGTTGCGGACCTTGTCCAAACTCCGCAAGGACAACGCCACCATGATTCTCATCGCCCCTCGGTGGCCTCGTCAACACTGGTTCTCCCTCCTGCTCCAGCTCAGCTCCAGGGAGCCCATTCCTCTTCCTGTGTTTCCTACTCTACTTACACAGCAGCATCAGTCTCTACTGCATCCCAATCTGGCTTCCCTCCACCTGACAGCTTGGTTTCTCTCGGGCTGACCTCTCCGGAGAATCTATCTCAACCGGTCCGCCTCATTTTGGACGCCTCCAGGAAACCGGCCACTCTCCAATGTTACCATCAGAAGTGGACCAGATTCTCCTCGTGGTGTCTCCGGCATCATCAAGAACCCACCTCTTTGGCGGTGGAAACGGTCTTGGAATATTTGCTCTCGCTGTCCAACGCTGGCCTCAAAACCACCTCCATCAGAGTCCACCTCAGTGCCATCACTGCGTTTCACGAGCCTATTCTCGGAAAACCCCTCACGGCTCATCCTCTGGTTTCCAGATTTATGAGAGGGCTCTTCAACATCAAACCGCCTCTCAAGCCTCCTCCTGTCGTCTGGGACCTGAATGTGGTTCTCTCAGCTCTCATGAAACCTCCGTTTGAGCCTCTTGCCACAACTTCACTCAGGCTTCTTACCTGGAAGGTGCTTTTCCTAATTGCCATCACCTCTGCCAGGAGGGTTAGCGAACTGCATGCACTGGTTGCCGACCCACCTTTCACTGTTTTCCACCATGACAAGGTTGTTCTGCGTACCCACCCTAAATTCCTTCCCAAGGTGGTCTCAGCTTTTCACCTCAACCAGTCCATTGTGCTACCCGTCTTCTTCCCTAAGCCTCACTCGCATCCTGGGGAACAGGCGTTGCACACGCTGGATTGTAAGCGTGCCCTTGCTTACTATCTTGACCGTACCAGAGCTCACCGAACAGCCCCTCAGCTCTTTTTGTCTTTCGACCCCAACCGTTTGGGTCATCCTGTCTCCAAACGGACACTTTCCAATTGGCTTGCTGCCTGTATTGCTTTCTGCTACGCTCGGGCCGGTCTCTCACTGGAAGGAACTGTCACGGCCCACAGAGTCCGAGCTATGGCTGCTTCTGTAGCTTTCCTCCGCTCCACGCCCATCGAGGAAATCTGCAAGGCGGCCACTTGGTCCTCAGTTCACACGTTCACTACTCACTACTGTCTGGATGCGTTCTCCAGAAGGGATGGACACTTCGGCCAATCTGTGTTACAAAATTTATTTTCCTAATGGCCAACCATCCCACCTCCCTCTTTGTTAGCTTGGAGGTCACCCATGTGTTAAGAATATGCTGCCTGCTTGTCCTGGGATAAAGCACAGTTACTTACCGTAACAGGTGTTATCCAGGGACAGCAGGCAGATATTCTTACGTCCCACCCACCTCCCCGGGTTGGCTTCTTAGCTGGCTTATCCTAACTGGGGACCACGCACTCCTCCGTCGGGCGGAAAGGCACTCGCGCACGCGCGGTGCGGCCAACTAGAAACTTCTAGTTAAAAAGGTCCGT
The DNA here is from genome assembly GCF_902459505.1 of Geotrypetes seraphini. Classification (NCBI taxonomy): domain Eukaryota; kingdom Metazoa; phylum Chordata; class Amphibia; order Gymnophiona; family Dermophiidae; genus Geotrypetes; species Geotrypetes seraphini. Next base: position 68,709,470 of record NC_047090.1, on the reverse strand, counting down.
ACCGAGGGCTCCGTCGGTGACGTCACCCATGTGTTAAGAATATCTGCCTGCTGTCCCTGGATAACACCTGTTACGGTAAGTAACTGTGCTTTCTCTCCTTCTATGCCCCTTCCAGAAACTGTATGCCTCCCCCTTTCATCTCTCCTTTCACCCCCATTGGTCTGGCATCTCTCTCCTCTCCTTCCCTCTCCCACACCTCTCCTCTGCAATCCCTTTCCCTTTTTTCCCTCATTTCCCTTTTCAATTTATTTTCTGCATCTGTCTAGATTATGTTCTTACTACCCTCTCATCAATGTCCTTTTTTACTGTCTACCTAAAGCTTGCCACCTCTTTCCCTCACCCCAGTGTTTCCCTAACTCAATCCTTTTCTCCCCATCATGTGCCCTCCTTTTATTTATCCCCTCCTTCCATCATGTACCCTCTTTCTCCAACCCTTCCATCTAGTACCTTCTCCTCTCTCTGTCCACTTCCATCCAGCATCTGCTCCCCTCTTTCTCTCCTCCCATTTCCTTCTGGCATTTGCTGCCTTATCTCTCCCATCTGCACTTCCATCCAGCATAGGCTCCCCACTACCATCCAATGTCTACCCTTTCTCCCTCCATCCACCCCTCTTCAATCAGCATCTTCCCCCTTTCTTTCCCTCCAATATCCTTCCCCCTTATGTCTCTCCCCTTTCTCTGTACATCAATTCCATCAGCACCACCCTTCCATACCACCCTGCCCCTTTTCTTTCCCTCCACCACTCTTCCATTCCAGCAGTCCTGCTCCTTTCTCTCCCTTCATGCAGCAAGGTCCCACGATGATTGTAGCTGCCTGCTGCCAATCCACCCCACTCCGACGTACTTGCTCTAGAGCGGACTCAGCAGCCGCATGCTGGAAGGGCCCGCGATGACTTGTCTGCTGGCTCTGCTCTGGAAGAAGTAAGTTACATTGGAGGGGGTGGACCCGGCAGACGCAGGGAGTTGCGGCAATGTCCCGCAATGACTGTGTCTGCCGGGTCCACCCCCTCCGACGTAACTTACTTCTTCCAGAGCAGAGCCAGCAGACGAGTCATCGCGGGACCTTCCTGCACCTCAGTGCGGATGCTGACTCTGCTGAAGAGAAAGTAAGTCAGTGGTAACGTGACCATTTATTTTTTTCATCAAAAGGGGACATCTATTAATTGACTGTGTATCCTTTCTTTCTTTCTGCACTCAGGCCCAACAATTGTCCCATTCTATTCCCTCCCTCCTTCCTTCCCATGTCCTTAGTGCCCCCAGTGCCTCCTTCCCGTGTCCATAGTGCCCCCAGTGCCTCCTTCCTGTGTCCTTTGTGCCCCCAGTGCCTCCTTCTTATGTCCCCCCACTGTCTTCCAGAATTTGCCCACCCCCAAAGCCAGCCAGCTCTGCCACCTCTCCATTTTTTTCTGTCACCACCCCATCCCCTATGCTCTGGCATCTCTCTCTTCTCCTTTCTTTCCTTCACACCCCATAGTCTGGTATCTTCCCTTCCCTGATTCTCTGGCATCTCTCTCCTTTCCTTCCCTCCCCCTCCATGCTCTCACATCTCCCCCTTCCTTTTCCCTTAGTCTGGCATACCTTCCTCCTTCCCTCCAAGCCCTGGCATCTCCTTTCATTTCCTCCCTCATCTTCCTTCTCCCTCCAGCTGGGTACCGCAACACTCTCCCCTGCAGCTCCGGACTCCCCCCCCCCCCCCCCCCCCGGATCGCTATTATTTTAAATGTTATAGCGGCGGCGCTGTATCCATCAGTGGAGACGTCTAACCTCGGCCTGCCCCGGAACTCTTACTGCAGCAGCCGCCCGTCTAGGCAGGAACAGGAAGTGACTGTTGCAGTAAGAGTTCCGGGTCAGGCCGAGGTTAGACGTCTCCACTGATGGATACAGCGCCGCCGCTATAACATTTAAAATAATAGCGATCCGAAGGGGGGGCAGGGCCGGCGTTACACCAATGAGAACAAGGGGCGGACCGCCCCCCACTTAATACGCCACTGATTACGGGGATCATGAAAGGAGCCGCCGCTGCTGCATCTTAGGCGATCAGGGCAAACCGCCGCCGCTTCGTGTGTGCGCTGTGACGAGAAACTTGTGCGCTGCGATGTAATATTTTGTGCGCCAGCGCACGCCAGCGCAGCTTAGCAGGAACACTGGTCGGTGGTGCTCTGACCCATATTATACAATCTATATATGCACCCAACAAAAGTTCCAATTTCCAGAAACCAGAATCCTATATACCTCTCTGTGCTTCACAACGGATTAAGAAGTTACTAGACAGAAGAGGTAGAGACAGGATAGAGAAGGAATCAACTTCTCACTTACCAAGACAGGTCCGATACCGGCACAACAAAACCAGGAGCCAGAAATCTCCACCGATTCGTTCCTTCTCGAGGTGCAATCCGTTGTCTTCGACGAGAAACCGTTCCTGATCAACTATCAGGCTAATGCCGGCTATTACGGGTCTCGTAGGAGGCAAGGTTTGAAATCCTCCGAGGGAGACGATCGTGCCAAACAGGCTCAAGTCTGTAGATCAAGTCCCTGTTCGGCTGCGCCAAATGAAGGTACCTTTTAGGATAAGGCCCTCCGTTAGTAGTGCAGAGACTTGAGCCAGAGACTGAAGAGATTTAAAAAGGCTTTTATTAAACAAGCATATATGCTGGACTTCTGGGCAGAACTGGCTGCATAAACAGAAGACCCCGAGAATTTCGGACACAAAGGTTATATAGGGTCCTAACCAGTCCAAACCAGTCTAATCAGCTCTGACCAAAAGGTAGGAGCAGAGAGAAAAACAAAACCATAAATCCATCCTACAATCTATACATCAAGGCTAGCTAACAGGCTAACATCCTGTTGCCTCCTTGCCGTGCCTGGCACTTAAGACAGATACATAGAACAGGCCTGTATGTATACGTGATTTCTCAGAGCAATAAAATGGAGTCACAGGTTGTTCTTTGTACTAATTATGACCCACTGATCTAAAATGGAGTTTCTTCATCTACACCGTGACCCAGCTATGTCAGCTAGCTAGGGATCCTTCAGCCACGAGTCGTACTTAAGTCGGACGTCTGTAACTCGGGGACTGCCTATATTCACACTTCGATCTTTCATATGCGTCTTATAGACACATTTTTTTTCCAGGTTGTTTTCAGTTGTTTGGCACTGTTGCTTTTCCATACGTAGTCACCTGATGTTGACATCACACCTTTGAGACTATTTTTGATTACACTGCCCCTCCCGCAACATCTTTTTGTTTTCATCTTTCAATATGGAAGAGCACCACGAGGTCATCGTATTTTGGCACTAGTCCCTCATTTCAGAACACAGTGTTTGGTTTTATGGATTTCCATACCACATATTTGGATCAATTTTATGTAATAGCTAGTTTGTGGTTTTCTTTTCCTGGTATGTATCAAGTCCCATCTTGTTCTTAGTGGTTTGATTCAGAGGGTTTTTACATTTATGCTTTGATGGTCGCATTCTGTTTTACATTTAATTAAGGTATGAACCTTCACCACTCGGCATGCTACAGTTCACGCTGCATTTTAGTATATTTTAGTTATCACTGGTAGCATTTGCATTCGTATATTTTAGTAATCACTATTTCACATTTACTCCTGCTTATATTTTTGGTAGCACGATCAGTTCATGTTATCATATTTTGTATACATCTTTACAAATAAGATGTTATCACTTATTTTGCTCCTTCACAAGTGAGGTCTCATTTTCTATTCACTTGTTGCTTGTATTCTTCACATATTAGGGATTGGGACTTGTATACCACCTTTTTGTAGTTTTATAACCACACTCAAAGCAGTTTACGTACAGGTACTTCAAGCATTTTTCCCTATCTGTCCCGGTGGACTCAGTCTATCTAATGTACCTGGGCAGTGGAAGATTAACGCTCGACGATATAAACTGTCAGTAGTAAGCAAGATTATATTACTCAAAATTGATTATTTTTTTCCCGATAAAGGCTCCTGAGGTAGGCCATAGGACAAAACACGTGCTTGTCGAGCCATTGCACAAGATTTTAGGATGTGAAAAAGACATCGCACAAGATTTTATGATTTGTTGGATAAAATTGCACACCATCATCTTCTCCACTGTGTTGGTTTGTTTGTAATGAGAGAGTGAACCAGAATGTTATGTGATGAGGACTCTAATAAAGATAAAATTGATCGTATCATTTGTAACTTGAAAGATTCATTTTTGTCGAGGATTGTGCGAAGTGCTTTCATAGTAGTAGTGTTCATAATTGGATACCTAGGAAAGACTTCTGAAAGCCCAATTCACAGCTAAGTGGGCCCGATTTCCATTGACAGAAGCAGTTTTGTGCCATTCTGCATCAGGATGCAACAACACTGAAACAAGTATTATGAAAGAAAAAGGGAACTACTAAATAGTTTTCCATAGCAAAGCAGCAGATGAATCCAGAGACTAGTGGGTATAGCTCACATCGACCAGCAGGTGGAGATAGAGAACTGATTAACAGTTGGCCTTAAAGCCTGGTGTTCCTTCTGTTGCTTCAGTTTTGCTCTATCTCCCAGCAGGGGTGGAGCTACCTTTCTAGCTCCTGGTCTCTGGCTGCTGCCGGATAGATTGGGTTGGTGTTCCGGTAGGATTCCTCTGTTGAGACTAGTTCTCTTCAGTAGGTTGGGGGTGCCTGGCTGATTGGTGCCGGCTTTGGGAGGTACACCTGGGCCCTCCCAGGTCCCTGCTCCACCCTCCCCTCCGTTGGATAGAGGGGTTCCTTTCCAGGTTGCAGGATTATTGGCTGGCTTCTCCATTCCAGTATAAAAAAAAAAATATATATAGCGTCGGAGGTTTAGTTAAGCCGAGGGGGGATGGCTGCCGAGGCTGGTCAGCAGTGTTCGCGCTGTGGGAAGCGCCGAACACTGTCTGGTCTGTGCTCTGCCGGGTGCATTGAAGCACCGGCAGACGATCCGTTTTTGGCGGCTTGTGAGGCGGCCATTTCCCGGGTGCGGGAGTCTCGCTCAAGGTCCCCGCTGCTCGAAGTCGATGCAGGGGTACTGCAGGACTCGGCCACGGAGGACAGGAGTGAGGCGGCGGGGGGAGAGCCGAGAGCGCTGGAGGCCGGCGCGGGCCCACCCCTCGGCTCGGAGCAGGGCGGGGGAGTGCCCCTTAACTGGGGATCTTTTTCGCCCGAATTTGTAAGGTTGCTCCATCAAGTGTTTAAGTTGCAGACCTCGCAGCCTACTCAGCCGGTGCTGGGGGCCGGGCGGTCCCTTGCGGTACCCTCTACCTCTGCGGGGGGGGAGGGGACAGATGCCAGACCCACTGCGGGGGCAGCAGGGTCCCCGGGGCGGTCGCAGGGGGCTAAGAAGCGCAGACTGGTGTCTGCGGAGGCTGTAGATATGTTGCCCAGGTCACCTTTCTCTTTGCCTGAGTCGTTGGAGGAAGGTGAACTATTGGATTGGGACGAGGAGAGTATCCCGGGTAGGGAGGGGGATGACCCTTCCGCTCTCCGTTTGTTCCATAGAGAGGAGCTTTCTTCCTTTATTTCAAAGGCTTTGCAAAGTTTGAACATTGCTCAGGAAGATGCTAAGGTGTCCGGTAACCCCCTGATGGCAGGTACACGTAGGCCGCCTAAGTCCTTTCCGGTCCATGAGGCCATGCAGGAGCTGATCTCGGCGCAATGGGAGGCGCCGGAGGCCAGTTTGCGGGTGGCAAAGGCCATGAGGCTCTTGTATCCGATTGACCCGACCGAACTGGACAAGTTTAGGTTACATAGGGTGGACACTTTGGTGGCGGCAGTGACTAAAAGAACTACCTTGCCGGTAGAAGGGGGCGTGACACTGAAGGATACGCAGGATAGAAAGATTGAAGCATCCCTAAAGATGTCTTTTGAAGTAGCTGCAGTTACTTTACAGGCCGCAATCTGCAGTTCTTACGCGGCGCGGGCATGTCTGCAATGGTCACAAGGGATGACCGATAATTTGCTGGAGTCGGGGGGTTCTGTCCCTTCGGAATTGGCTGATTTGGAGGCCGGCTTGGCTTATTTGGCAGACGCCTTATATGATATTATTCAGGCGTCTGCGAAACAGATGTCTCTGTCGGTGGTTTCACGCAGATCCTTGTGGCTCCGTCATTGGGCGGCTGATGCAGCGTCCAAGCTCCGGCTGGTGAGACTCCCTTTTAAAGGGGGTTTATTGTTTGGAGAGGAGTTAGATAAACTGGTAAAGGATTTTGGGGATACCAAAACGCAGCGTTTACCGGAGGACAGGGCTAGGCCCCCGGTAAGGGCCTCGTCGTCTAGACCTCGTTTCCGGGATGTTCGGCGTGCCAGGGCTGGTAGACCTGTTTCCAGGTCGGCATCTGGCCCGTTCTCTGCTTCGAGACCTCGGTTTCAGCAGAGAAGTTCCTTTCGGACGACGAAACCCTCTTCGGGGCAGTCAGCCCGTACCCCAGCCAGTCGCACTCCACAATGACGGGGGCTTGGCTCCCTCCGCCCTGCCCTTAGGGGGCCGGCTTTCGGCATTCCGGGCGGAGTGGGCCACAGTCACGTCCGATCAGTGGGTGTTGGACATTGTTCACGAAGGGTACAAATTAGAATTCGCCGCTCCCGTCGTAGATTCTTTCTTGGTGTCCCCGTGCAATGGAGCGGCCAAGGGAGCCGAGGTCCGCAGGACGCTTCAGGTGCTGCTCGATCTGGGGGCGGTGGTACCGGTGCCCCCGGAAGAGGTAGGCCGCGGTATATATTCCCTGTACTTCATTGTACCAAAGAAGGGGGGGTCCTTCAGACCAGTGCTGGATCTCAAAGGGGTCAACAGATTCCTCAGTGTGCGCCATTTCCGAATGGAAACGGTACGCTCGGTTATTGCGGCGGTAAGACCGGGAGAGTTCCTCACGTCTCTCGATCTCAAGGAAGCGTACCTCCATATTCCGATATGGCCTCCGCATCAGCGGTATCTGCGGTTGGCGATTCTGGGCCAACATTATCAGTTTCGGGCAATGCCCTTTGGCCTGGCGACGGCTCCCCGCACGTTTTCCAAAGTCATGGTGGTGGTAGCCGCTTTTCTACGCAAGGAAGGGATTCGGGTACACCCTTACTTGGACGATTGGTTGATCCGCGCCTCATCCCGACAGGAAAGTTTGTCGGTGACGCAGACAGTTATCTCTCTCCTTCAGTCGTTGGGGTGGATTGTCAACTTTCCCAAAAGATTTTGTCCCCATCGCAGTCGTTGGTGCATCTGGGGGTGCGGTTCGATACAGCGCTGGGGAAGGTGTTTCTACCCCGAGATCGGGGGGAAAATTGCAGGCTCAAATTCGCCTCCTTCTCGGGTCGGCCAGACCTCGAGTTTGGGATTATGTACAGGTGCTGGGCTCCATGGTGGCGACTCTGGAGGTGGTTCCCTGGGCCCGGAGCCACATGAGGCCCTTACAGCAGTCTCTACTCTCTCGCTGGTCCCCAGCTTCTCTGAACTACAATGTGCGTCTCCAGTGGAGTCCTCTAGCAGCTCGCAGCATGCGCTGGTGGCTCCAGGACTTGCATCTTTGGAGGGGCATGCCGTTGGCCACACCGGATTGGGTGGTAGTGACAACGGATGCCAGTCTGCTGGGCTGGGGAGCCCAGTGCATGCATACGTCGGTGCAGGGAATGTGGTCTTCCCAGGAGGCTCTATGGCCCATCAACTTGCTGGAATTAAGAGCGATCCGGTTAGCGCTGCGGGCTTTTCAGGCCCTAGTTCAAGACAAACCGACCAGGATCTTTTCGGACAGTGTCACGGCGGTCGCATATGTCAATCGTCAGGGGGGCACCCGGAGTCCGCAGTTGGCCGAAGAGGCAAGAAATTTGTTTCAATGGGCAGAGGAGCATGTTCCGCTTCTGTCGGCGGCACACATTGCAGGGCACGAAAACGTGCAAGCGGACTTCCTCAGCAGAAATCTTCTCGATCCGGGCGAATGGGAGTTGTCGGCTCGAGCGTTCGGCCTGCTAGTCCGTCGTTGGGGGTTGCCAGAGATGGATCTCATGGCCTCTTCCCGCAATGCGAAGGTGCCTCGGTTCTTCAGCAGACGCAAGGAAAAGGGATCGGAGGGGGTGGACGCATTAGCTCTCCCGTGGCCTCCGAATTCCCTTCTGTATGTGTTCCCGCCTTGGCCCATGATAGGGCGGGTGTTGCAACGCATCTCTCGCTTTCGGGGCAGAGTAATCCTAGTGGCTCCGGATTGGCCACGGCGGCCGTGGTACGCAGATCTGATGCAGCTGTCGGTAGGCGAGCAGGTAGCGTTCCAGGTAACTCCGGACTTACTGACTCAGGGTCCAATATTGATGGAGGATCCGGGCCGCTTTGGTCTTACGGCCTGGCTATTGAAAGGTCAAGGCTGAACAAGAAGGGCTATTCAGACCGGGTGATTTCCACCCTGCTTAAAGCTAAGAGGATTTCAACGTCAGCCTCCTATGCGAGGGTCTGGAGGATCTTTGAGGCATGGTGCGGAAGACAGGGAATTGCGCCTTTCCATGCTTCTCTGCCGGCTATTCTTGCGTTCCTGCAGGAGGGCGTAGAGAAAGGGTTGGCATATAACTCTTTAAAGGTTCAAGTATCGGCCATTGCCTGTTACAGGGGCCGGGTGGCTCGCTCGGTGCTCGCGTCGCAGCTGGACGTGGTCCGTTTCCTCAAGGGCGTTCATCATATCCGCCCGCCGGTAAAGCGAATTTGTCCAACTTGGAACCTTAAGCTCGTCCTTGGGAAGTTGCAGGGGGCACCTTTTGAGCCCCTGTCAGCGGCCACTTTGAAAGATGTCACACTGAAGACAGTTTTTTTGGTGGCGATGGCTTCAGCAAGGCGAGTATCGGAACTGCAGGCGCTTTCTTGTAGGGAACCCTTTTTGCGTTTTTCGGAGGCTGGGGTGACGGTGCGTACGGTGCCGTCCTTCCTGCCTAAGGTTATTTCGTCCTTTCATGTGAACCAGAGTTTGTTCCTTCCATCCTTCCGGAAGGAGGATTGGGGGAAACGATTTTTGTCGGTACGGCTACTGGATGTACGCCATATGCTTCTCCATTATTTGGGGGTGACGAATGATTTTCGCCGGTCGGACCATCTCTTTGTCGCGTTCGCGGGTAAAAACAAAGGGATGGCGGCGTCTAAAGCGTCCATTGCGCGTTGGGTCAAGGACACTATTGCTTCGGTGTATGTGTTGTCAGGGAAGAAGGTACCGGAGCACCTTCATGCTCATTCCACTCGGGCTTTGGCTACATCTTGGGCGGAGTCCGGGGGGATGTCTTTAGAGGAGATTTGCCGGGTGGCCACTTGGTCGTCGGGAAATACTTTTTCAAAGCATTATCGGTTAGATGTAGCGGCCCGTTCAGAGGCGAGTTTTGGCGCTGCAGTGCTGACAGAGGCGGCATTGGCGTCCCACCCAGTTTGAGTTTGCTTTGCTACATCCCACTAGTCTCTGGATTCATCTGCTGCTTTGCTATGGAAGGTAAAATTATGGTCATACCTGTTAATTTTCTTTCCTTTAGAAGCAGCAGATGAATCCAGAGCCCCTCCCCGAGTGCACGGTCGGTGTGTAGGGTGTTCAGTTCATGGGTTTAGCTGGGGCTATGGTTGGTAAGTGTATTTTTTCATGGCTGAAAAAAAAAACAAAAAAAAAACAAAACACAAAAATGATAATAAGAAGGGAAAGACACGTTAGTTACTGGAATGGAGTTTTGTGGCTGCTCATTCTCCTTTCGGGATGCTTGGGCAAAGTGCATAACTGAAGCAACAGAAGGAACACCAGGCTTTAAGGCCAACTGTTAATCAGTTCTCTATTTCCACCTGCTGGTCGATGTGAGCTATACCCGCTAGTCTCTGGATTCATCTGCTGCTTCTAAAGGAAAGAAAATTAACAGGTATGACCATAATTTTACCATCTATGAGAAGAGCATATTGGGCATTGCTTAGTGTGTGGTATGAGAAGGTTTGATAAGAGTAACGGAAGGTCTGATTGCAGCATCTGATAAACTATAGTGAGATATTTAAAAATGATGTAAGAGACTGGGAGCTAATGCTCTGAGGTAAGCAGACAGGTTATGGGATTTTGTTTCTTTTCTACCAAACTGTAATTTAATAGCAGCATTCTGGATGAGTTGGTAAGCCATCTTTGGGCTTCTTTTAAAATGTACCAATGCCCTTTCGATTTGTATGGGCTTCAGAGCATTTACCATGGCAGCATTGCTACCGTGGCTTTGTAAAAGAGGCCCTTTGTGTGATTTGAGTGTTTAGTTTAAGGTATTTACTGTTTTTGCCTTAGGTTACGAAGGTTAGCGGATTAACACGCGTAATATCACGCGCTAAACCGCTAGCCGCTACCGCCTCCTCTTGAGCAGGCGGTAGTTTTTCAGCTAGCGCGAGGGTTAGCGCGTGGTGAAAAGTTGCGCGTGTTAAACCCTCTAATGCGCCTTCGTAAAAGGAGCCCTTAGGGTATTCCTGATGCTTTAAAGTTTGTTTGTTTGTTTTCTTTTTGACATTTTGTGAAAAAAAAATTGTCTCAGTGCTTGCTTATTGCTGAAATAAAGCCAATTTGTGCTTTAGGACTTCTTGGTTTTGTTTCTGTAATAAAATAAGACTCTTTTGGTTTGCTATATGTAATCCATTACGTGTGTTCCCACCACTGACATCCTACAAAACATGCTACAAAAGTACATCTAGAACTTTCTGAAAAGAACCTCTGTGACTACCTTTTGCGCCTGACCTCTCTGTCCCATTTTGTTTTCCTGTGGTAAACTGTTTACCTTTGAATTTGCACTTGCCCGTAAATGTGGTGCTTTGGAACAGTTTCAACGGGGACTTATTTTATACATTTTTTTTTAGATCATCAGTGAAGCTCCTAAACCCTCTGATGAAGAGGATGGATCGGGTGGATATGCTCGAAGAAAGATAGTTTCTAATTGGTCTCGCTACAAAGACACTGAGGAGGAGTTGTCTGCTGAGAGTGGAGAGTCACAGAGAGGAGCAGACTTCAGTGTCTTACTCAGCTCTGCAGGTAGGTACCCTTTTTCTCTTCTTTTCTAGATCTGTCACTATTTTACAATAATATAGTTGGTATTCTTGTAAGAACAGATAATCTTGGCAAAACCTCAGGATGTGTGATGACAAAATTTGCACGATATAATCTGAATCATTTCTCTTTAAAAGCTATTATATTCTCCTTAACATTTTCTGAGTCACAATACCTTGGCACACTACATGCAGTCCCCAGGTTAAGAACGTCCAACTTATGTCAGACTTGTACTTCCGAAATGGGGTCCTGTGCCAATGCGCCCCTTATCCTTCCCTCCATTCTGCATCCCAATTTTGTGCCTCCCTCTCTTCCTCGGCTAACCAGCTGCCTCCTCCCAGCTGCACTTCTTTTCACAAAGCCGCAAGCAGTGGCTGACGTCAGAGGGAAGGCATCTGGGTCAGCTGGGGGCCGCATGTAGGAGCCGTGGTTTTGAAGAGAAGTGCGGTTGGGAGGAGGGAGCCGGCCTGATTAGGTAAACACCAGCAGGAACATAAGAATTGCCGCTGCTGGGTCAGACCAGTGGTCTATCGTGCCCAGCAGTCCGCTCCCGTGGTGGCCCCTAGGTCTAAGCCCAGTGCCCTAACTGAGATCAGCCCTACCTGTGTATGTTCTGGTTCAGTAGGAACTTGTCTAATTTTGTCTTGAATCCCTGGAGGGTATTTTCCTCCATAACAGCCTCCGGAAGAGCGTTCCAGTTTTCTACCACTCTCTGGGTGAAGAAGAACTTCCTTAGATTTGTACGGAATCTATCCCCTTTTAACTTTAGAGAGTGCCCTCTCGTTCTCTCTACCTTGGAGAGGGTGATCAACCTGTCTTTATCTACTAAGTCTATTCCCTTCATTATCTTGAATGTTTTGATCATATCCCAGTCTCCTCTTTTCCAGGGAGAAGAGGCCCAGTTTCTCTAATCTCTCACTGTACAGCAACTCCTCCAGCCCCTTAACCATCTTAGTTGCTCTTCTTTAGACCCTTTCAAGTAGTACTGTGTCTTTCTTCATGTACGGCAACCAGTGCTGGACGCAGTATTCCAGGTGAGGGCATACCATGGCTCGGTACAGCGGCATGATAACCTTTTCCGTCTGCTCGTGATCCCTTCTTAATCATTCCTAGCATTATGTTCGCCCTTTTTGCTGCCGCCGCCGCACATTGCACGGACGGCTTCATCGACTTGTCGACCAGTACTCCCAAGTCTTTCCTGGGGGGGGTCTCTCCAAGTACTGCTCTGGACATCCTGCATGTCAGTAACAAAAATCTTATACACGAATGCATCACCTTACATTTATCCACGTTGATCCTCATTTGCCATGTTGCAGCCCACTCCGATTCACCCCCCCGCAGGACCGCTCGCACCCCCACCCCGAAGGACCGCTCGCACGCACCCCCACCCCGAAGGACCGCTCGCACGCACTCTCACCCGCACCCCCACCCTGAAGGACCGCTCGCACCCCACAGCCTCCTGACCCCCCCCCCTCATCATGTCTGATGTCAGAGAAAGGGCGGGACCGCCGGAAGACGAAGCAGCGCAGACGCAGGGCTCACAGAAGGGCCGGGACCGCCAAGAGGAAGCAGCAGGACACCGGTCGGAGCTTCTACATGATGAGGGGGGGGGGTGCGCGTTATCTACGTGAAAATACGGTAGTCGTTCATGCGGAACTTTGTCGAACGCCTTCTGAAAATCCAGATATACAATGTTGACCGGGTCGCCTTTGTCTATCTGCCTGTTTACTCCCTCAAAGAAGTGCAGCAAGTTTGTCAAGCAAGATCTTCCTTTGCTGAAGCATGAATTTGGGATGCAGAACAAAGGGAGGGAAGGATGACAAGGGTCGCATTGGGACATAGAAGGGAGGAGGAGGGTCGTGTTGGGACAGAAAGGGTTGCCTCTCTGCATAGCAACATGGGTGATCCTAACCACAGATGCCAGCCATTATGGCTGTTGAGGTCTTTGCGAAGGTGTTTTGGCCCAGAGTCGCTGGAAGCCTTTGCAGAGAACATGGTCCATCGATAGTTTGGATCTGAGAGCCATTTGAATGGTGTTACAGGACTTCCAGGGGGACCCTGGAAGGGAAAAGCCATCTGAGTCTTTTCAGACAATGCCACAGCAATGGCTTATATCAACAGGCAAGGAGGCACAAAGAGTGTGCTGTTAAAAGTGGAGGCCCAGCGAAGCACATGTAACAGGAGTGTACAGTGTTCAGGTTGACTTTCTTAGTCGAGAGATACTAGCTCCAGGGGAATGGTCCTTGTCCTAGGTAGTGTTCAACAGGATTGCTCAGCACTGGGGGCATCCGATGTTCAATTTGATGGCATCAGCCCACAATCCCAAGATTGATCAATACATCAGTCAAAGAAGTGAGCATGGAAGCACCGGTGTAGACGCTCTGTAGATTTATTGTATATTTTCCTCCCTTAGACAATGGTAGGCCAAATCATTCGAAGAATAGCAACGCATTGAGGGCTGGTGATCCTTGTGGCTTCAGATTGGCTACGTCATCCGTGGTACACAGATCTAATCCAGCTGCAAAGAGATCAGAGTCTGAGACTTCCTCTCCATCCAACGCTGCTCTCGCAGGGTCCAATCACCTTAGAGAATCCAAAATGCTTTGAGCTTATGGTATGGTTTTTGAGCATGTGGCCTTAGTACAAAAAGAGTACTTGGAGGTGGTCATAGCCACAGTCCTCTCCAAGAAATCAGTGACAGTAGTGGCTTATGCAGAAGCCTGGAAATTATTTCAACACTGATATTCGGAGCAACAGATAGAGCCAGTTATGGATAGCAGCAATCCTTTCATTCCTTCAGGAAGGTCTAGAGAAGGGCTTGGTGTTTAGTTCCTTAAAGGTCCAGGTAGCCAATCTATCCTGTTTTCAAGTTCATTTGGAGAGAAGTTCCTTGGCCTCTCACCCAGATATTTCCAGGTTTTTGAAGGGAACAGTTCAGTTGCATCTGCCTGTGCATCAAACATGTCCTTTATGGAACCTTAACCTCATGTTGAGGGCCCTAAGTAAGGTCCGTACAAGCCCAAATAGAAGGCCACACTAATGGACTTCGTTGTAAGACAGTTTTCCTGGTAGCCATTGTTTGAGCTAGAAGAATTTCGGAACTCCAGGCCTTGTCATGCAGGGAACCATTCCATAGAATCACAGAAACTGGAATGTGCCTGTGTACAGTTCCCTCTTTTCTACCAATGATGATGTTGGCGAAGTCCGACTGTCAGCATTTTGAGCCACAGGCATAAAGAAGAAAGACAAAGTACTAGTATGGCTGAATGTCAGAAGGGTACTCCTTTATTACCTGGAAGTGACAAATGATTTCTGAATTTCAGATCATCTTTTTGTCCTAATGGGTCCAGGCCAGAGAGGAAGACCGACCTCTAAATCACTGATTCCCAACCCTGTCCTGGAGGAACACCAGGCCAATTGGGTTTTCAGGCTAGCCCTAATGAATATGCATGAGAGAGATTTGCATATGATGGAAGTGATAGGCATGCAAATTTGCTTCATGCATATTCATTAGGGCTAGCCTGAAAACCCAATTGGCCTGGTGTTCCTCCAGGACAGGATTGGGAACCACTGTTCTAAATCATCGATTTCCAGATGGATATGAGGAGCTATTTCCTCTGCTTACATCAGATGTGGTAAACTTCTGCCCACTTTCTTGAAAGAGCATTCCACCAGAAGTGTGGCTTTATCATGGGCGTAGGCCAAGACGGTGCCACTTGACAGGAATTGTAGGGCAGCTACAAAGTCCACTCTACATACCTTTTCTAAATTCTACAGAGTGGATGTGCAGCACAAAAGGACTTTTCATTTAGGTCTTCAGTGCTCGCAGCAAGCACTATCCCACCTTAGGCTTGAGGGACTGCTTTGGTACATCCCACAGGTCAGGACTCTTTCTTTTTATTTTTTTGCACAGGAATGGAAGATTAAGTTCTTACCTCAATTAATCTTTATTTCCAGTAGAAAAACACATGAGTCCTGAAGCCCCGCTCTATCTGTTTTTGGTGTAGCCTGTTCTTAGTCTCAGACAGGTATGTTTCTGCAGAGGATTATCTAATGGCACTCAAGCAATACAAAGCTACGGCTTCAGAGATACAGAAGTATCTATGCAGGATTGCTCTTGACAAAGTCAGAACCAAACAAGTGTTAGTGCTAGTTGCACTCGGGTGGTTGTTTTTGTTCTGCCTTGTTGATGCTATGTTACATTTGTTAATGAGTTGTGTTTTCTTGCAGAGCAAATCAAAAGTATGTTATCAGGGAGTTCCCCGTGCCCCTCCTTGTTAATTTTCCTCTATCAGGGGTTATCTCTGCTTTTGGTACAAACTAAGTAAGGAATGGAGTGCCCGATATTGAGAATGTAGATGTTTGATTTTTGTGTGTTTGATCACATGTTTAGGAACTCAGGAAGTTAGGATTACCCAACTATCTGGCTTTTTTCAGAAGGCAGCAGAATTTTACATTAATGTCCAAAAAATAGAATGATAGGTAATATTTCCAGATATTTTGAGTTTAAAATATCTTTATCAGCGTTCTGTAGTCTGCCATTATTCCCCTACCCTGCTCCTTCTACTGTAGATGGGATATAGCCAATGGAAAGGCAGTGGGAATAGAAGACAGAAAGACTGCTCTAGTCACAGGAGGAGGTAGTGATTTGGAGGAACTGTTGTAGAAGTGGGGGGAGGGGGGATAGAAAAGAAATGAACTCCCTTCAAAAAATGACCCATTTTATTTTGGTGGGAGAAGCATCTCAGCATCTACAGTATACATTTACTGATTCACTGTAATGTGATTAAGGAATTGCATTTTTCAAACAGCCTTCCTGCGGCTGGATCCCATCTACAGTGGAAGGAGCGCATTGGGTGGGGGTGGGGGGGGGGGCAATGGCAGACTACAGAACTGCTGATAAGAGATTTTAAACTCCGAAAAATATCTGGAAATATTACCTATCATCCTATTTTTTCAGAGATCAATGTAAAATTCTGCCGCCTTCTGAAAAAAGCCAGATAGTTAGGCAGTCCTAACCTCCTGAGTCCCCCTAGACATGTGATCAGACACACAAAAATCACACAAACTTATATCAACACGCATAGACATCCACAAACTTCTCCTCCCATGGTCATACACATCAACATGCTATGTTTTCCCCACTTGTTTAGAGCTATATCATTTGTTAGGAAGTCAAAACCCTCACTGAAATAACAAATGCTAAAGATGATTTCCTTTGGATTGCAGGTGATTCCTTTGCTCAGTTTCGACTGGCTGAGGAGAAAGAGTGGGAAGCAGAATATTCATCTAATAAACAGGTAATAATACATAACTCTGCAAACGTTTGCTCTCAGTTATTAAAAATAAAGTGGTTTTAAACAAACTTCCTTGGTTAGATTTCCCTTGAATGCGATGATGATTGTATAATATGTTTGACATGCCTTCAAGTCCTTAATGTTTTTGCATAAATGGGATGCTGCACTTTACATATTGAATTACAAGAAACCTGTGCTTTCTACTTGGAGCAGACTAAAGCCCAGGAAGTACATCCAGCTTTTTGTTCGATTTGATCCAATTGGTATGGGTGCCATAGACATTATTTCAAAAGAAAGAATGCAGATAGCTTTTCATAATGGTATGCTTTTGGCAAGTCTAACATTAGAATAGCATTTCAAGATGCATGCTCTCAGGGCCATGGCAGCATAAGTGATCAATCTAATCTTTTGTTGCATTGAAGTTCAGTTCATGTATTCACTACCCTGTTTTCCCGAAAATAAGACCTAGCCTGAAAATAAGCCCTAGCAAAATTTTTAAAGATGCTTCTAATATAAGCCCTACCCTCAAAATAAGCCCTAATTAAGATCAATCCCCAAGCCCCCATGTCCCTAACTCCATCCCTGATACTAATGCTGACTAATTTGATGAAAAAATTGGACTCATTGATTCAGCAACCCCCAACCCTGCTGCTTTAGGAGGCCTCGGAGCAGAGGTATGTCAGTATCACAGTGGGAGGGTCGGTGGGGTTCTGCTGCACAGGGGGATGGGAGGGATAGAAAGATGCTGCACAAGGGGATGGGTGAGAGGGAAGGAAAGATTCTGCACATGGGGGGTGGGGGGAGAAAGGAAAGAGGTGAAATGGGGGTGGAGGAGAGAAAGGAAGAGATGATTGTTGTACATGAAATAAATAAGACATCCTCCGAAAATAAGCCCTAATGTGTTTTTTGGACCCAAAATTACTGTCTTATTTTCGGGGAAACATGGTACACTTCTCCCTCCATATTCGCTGTGATAGGGGATTAACAGAACTGCAAATACTGAAAAACTGCGAATAACTTTTTTATGTGTTATTTGCTGTTTTCTATTAAAAATCATCGTGAATATGATGAAACCACGAATAACATGGTGAGAGACCTGGCCTGTTTCTGAAGGAGAGGCAAAACAAGGTGAACAAAGTGCTGGGAATCAGCGATTTTCTCTGTAAACGCTCGGAATCAGCGATTTCTCTAGGCAAGTTGATGTAATTTGGGGGGAGGAGCCAGCAAGCTAAAAAACGTTAATAATCGAAACCGCAAATACGGAGGGAGAAGTGTAGTTACTGTTTCCTAAATATGGATGCTATGTGGTGTTGATTGCAGGGTGGATTTGATTTAAATAAAATTGATTTACATCATGATTTAAATCGCTAGTCAGAAAGACTTGATTTAAATCACGGTTTTCTACAGACTCATTCTTGCTGATATCTTAATATTTACAAAGAGATGTCATCAAAATAGGCCAGTTCTTGGTACTGCTCCAAACAGTCCACTATTGAGTTCGATTTAACATTTTGTGGGAGCGTTAGCTTGGTTCCACCCATTCTTTTCAGAGCTGCTGCTTCAAAATGATTTTGCAGTATTTAGCAATTTCGATGCCATTAATCTTTATTTCTGGGGCACTGAAATCTTTGGCTAGAAGGTACAGCAAATGAACACTGCAGCCATGTTATTAGCTTGGTATTCTCTTCGTGCTCTACTAAATTTCATTTTATCTTGGATCCATTTGCAGCATTGTCTGTGACTAAACAGTACTAGACATTTGGATTTTTGTTCACGTTTAATTATAGCATTTGTTGTGCTTCCTGTAAGTATTCTGCTTTATGTGCGTTTCCTGATATATTTCTTGTTTTTGCAAGAAAGACATTCCCTTCTTCTGTTGTTATACAAGCACATACAACAGGATCATTGTGGACATCACTCCACCCATCAAGACTTACCATAAAATGTAAACATTGCACCAATATATAGCCTCATGCTACATAATTAAAAGCCGATCCTTTTCTCACGATGAATAATTTATTTATTTTTAAAATTTATCTACTGTCTCCAGCTAAACGATAACATCATTGTGTCTTATCCGTGCATGCTTGGAGGCCCTCCAGATGCGGCCCTGAGCTGGGACAAACTGTTGGGTTTTCAAAATCTGTCCGGACACCCGGACAGTCTTCTAAAAAAAAAAAAAAAAAAAAAGGATGTGTCTGGGTAAATCCGGACATATGGCAACCCTATTTAAGAGTCTTTTGCTGTTTCAATGTTTTGACGTTCCAGGGCCTACCTTGGTGGGAAAATAGTACTGAGAAGGCCAGCCAATGGTGAGCATCATGTCCATATGGCTTCTATCTTTCAGACCTGCAGCAGCATGCTACCTTTTCTGCAAATGTCTCAAAAGTGCCTCTACTAGTTGTTTGAGTGTCTGGAAGACACCTTCGTGATATTTCCTTTCCATGCTCCAGTGTAAGGAGTGGAGGGTATGCAAGAAAGATTGGAGTGAGTTGCAAAATGAGATAACTAAGGAAGCTTCTGTAGAGAGTGAGCTGTGGCTTGATGTGCTAATCTTTCTCATATTGGGGAATATATGGTAAATGTTGTCACACTCCCGGTACCAGCTCCTCACCTGGGCTACCGGGCAGTGTGCAAAATACTAGTCCCGGTCGTGCCTTCATAAAGTTGAAAGGTCCTGCTGGCTGCAATAATGCAAATGACACCGTTAAAGTCAGGAAAACCAAGTGTTCATAATGAAAACAAAACTTTTAATTAGGCAGTACCACTGGCTGAGCAATACTGCCAGAACTCAGGAATTCGTTTCACACAAACTTGTGCACAAAACAACAAAAGAAAAATGACCTGGCCAAAAGGGCAGACCTTCACCTTAGTCTCAGGTAAGTATGAAACAGTTGCACTCTGCTTTCTGTTATGGCTGAATAGTCTTGGCTTCACAGTTCAAAACAAAATACCACCATACTAGGTGTAAACATTTCACCGTCCTTATATTATTCCTTCCAAGGGGTTCCTTGGTTTCAGTCCATTCCACTGGATTTGCTTGGCTTATAATAGGCTTCCCACACCAGCTCTATAAGCAGGAGGGGGAGGGGTGTAGCTGAGTCCACAATATTCAGAATTGCCAAAACTGGCCCCACGATCCCAACCCAAAGATCTTCAGGTGACTCACCCCACACTTCCCTCAATTAGCCTCACAGTCTCACAAAAGCAGGAACAAAAAGACCAAAACCCA
Organism: Geotrypetes seraphini; assembly: GCF_902459505.1. Classification (NCBI taxonomy): domain Eukaryota; kingdom Metazoa; phylum Chordata; class Amphibia; order Gymnophiona; family Dermophiidae; genus Geotrypetes; species Geotrypetes seraphini. The sequence continues at coordinate 68,689,944 of NC_047090.1, read as the reverse complement.
AGCTCACAAAAGAAGTCCCAAAAATAAAGGCACTGATATTCAACAGTGAGACATGCACTGCTCACACTTGTCAGCAAAACTCCAAACCTCCAGTTATCCATAACGGATTCAGCAAATGCAATAAAACAGTAGAAAAAAGACCACTTAACTCTCATCCATGCACTCTTCAGCTGGTTCAAAGAAAGTGTCCATGTCTTCTACTGTTTGTAGACTGTTCGGCTGGCTTGCCTCAGGAAAAGCTTCCACTGCTTCCATCTCAACCTCATTATCCAGCTTATCTTCAGGAGGGCTGGCCCTGGTGACCTCTCTCTTCCCCAGCTCAGGGCTCACTGACTTAAATCCCCTTGGCTCTGATACTTTAGCTCTAAATAGGCCACGCCCTGACCTGTGTGGGGGAAGGGCAAACTGCTGCTTCTGTTGGGCTTTCTCCTGAGCCTTAATTAGCTTCAGCAGCTGAGCACTTCCAGAGTTAGGCTGACTTCTGGGCTGTTCCTTCCTACAGGCAGTCTCAGGCTCTTCTAAGCTGTTCCTATAGTGTTCCCCCTCTTCCCTGAGCTCCAGCCCCCGGGCAGACTTCCTAGGCTCAGAGTCTGAGGATTTGTGGGCAGCAGAACTAACACACTGATCTGCTCTTTTCAGCTGAATGCTGGGACTTTGTGGCTTTCTGTCCGGAACAAGCCTAGCTCTAGAGCTGGGGTTGTCACAATGTAGAAAAGGGAAAAAAACAAAAGAAAACTGCAGAAAAATGTACAAGGTGCAGGAATTTATTCAATAAAAGTCATAAAAACATATATAACATACATAAACCAAATGTATCCAAAAACTGGTCCTTGTTCTCATGTGTACTGGACCCGACACGGCCCGTGCTTCGAAAAACACTTCTTCCTTAGGGGTCCCAGATGTATGCTAAGTAGAGTTTCAAAAAACCAAATTGGATGAAAATAAACAAAATCTGAAACGGAACAGTCATGAAAAACTCCTGTCAAAAGCGCTGCACTAAGAAACACTGGAGAGGATTCTTTTTACTACAGTGGTCCTGTACATGGCAGCTGGAAGGAAGATTCTAATTCAGCAGTCTCTCCTTCCTATCATCAGCCATCCTTTCTATCAGTACCTGCTAATATCCATTGGTCACTAATGACCTGTTCCTGGCTCCTACTCTATTCTCATCCTTCTCAATCTATTTGCTGCCTTTGATACACTGTCCTCGCTGGATTCCAGGGTTTTGTTCTCTCCTGCTTTTCTTCCTATCTCTCCCATCGCACTTTCAGTATTTGCAATAGTGGATCCTCCTCTGTTGCTATCCCACGGTCACTTTGTGTACCTCAAGGCTCTGTCTTGGGCCCTCTCCTTTTCTCCATCTATACTAGTAGTCTCAAACTCGTGGCCCGGGGACCACATGCGGCCTGCTAGGTACTATTTTGAGGCCCTCAGTATGTTTATCATAATCACAAAAGTAAAATAAAACAGTTTCTTGATCATATGTCTCTCTAGCTATAAATTACAATATTATTATTAAGACTTATCCAAAAAGAAAGATTTATAAACTATAAAGAGTTTTACCTCATGCAAAATTGTCATTTCTTTAATAAGACATTAACTGTTTTTTTTGAGGCCCTCCAAGTACCTACAAATCCAAAATGTGGCCCTGCAGAGGGTTTGATTTTGAGACCACTAATCTATACCCACTCCCTTAATGCACTGATCTCCTCCCATGGCTTTCAGTATCACCTCTATGCTGATAACTCCCAGATCTACCTCTCCACACCAGGTATCTGTACAGGAATCCAGGCCCGAGTCTCAGCCTGCCTGTCTGGCATTGCTGCCTGGCTATTTCACCACCATCTAAAACTGAATATGGCTAAGACCAAGCTTCTTATCTTTCTGCCTCCACCGAATCCTCTGATCTTTTCTCCCCATTCACAGAGCTGCTCTACCTGGTCTTCATTTGATAAGCCTACTGTGGCCTCATTATGTCCTGCATTATCTACATGAAGTCCATCTTTTGCTTCTTTCAGTCTCACAATTCCATTTTTCATCTTCCTTCTTTCACTAATGTACCTGAAAAATTTTTGTCTCCCATTTTTATATTTCTAGCCACTTGCTGATCTGCTTGTGCTTTTGCCAGACATAGCTCTCTTTTGGCTTCTTTCATTTTTAGCCAGTATTCCTTTCTTTGCTCCTCTTCTTGAGTATTTTTATATTTCATGAATGCCAATTCTTTTGCCTTATTTTCTCCGCAAGTAGTTTGGAGAACCATATTGGTTTCCTTTTTCTCTTGTTTTTATTTATTTTCCTCACATAAAGGTCGGTAGCCATTTTTATTGCTCCTTTCAGCAATTTGGACCTATCGCACCATCTGTGTGAAATTTATTGCTAATAGGCAGTAATCTATTTTTATAAATGACGGATGCACTTGTGGATAAAAAGTAAAATTTGATTTGTAAGGTGTAACGTTCTCCATATGTTAATAAGATCAGCATTGGATACCATATAGATCAACTGTGGCCTAAGTCTAAGTTGATGATCCAATACAGGGTCCAATATATGATTGAGGTCCCCTGCCACTACCAAACTGTTGCCGTACTCCATCATCAACTGGGTGGACAGCTTATGAAAAAGTATTACAATGTGACACCTGTGTATATCTGTAGATAGCCCTTTATGTATCCTATCCTATTGAGGAGTGACAGGAATAACTGCTAAATGATTTGATTTCTTTAATTGGGCTAGTCTTCAACAAGCTTTGTTGTCCCCAAGAAAAGTTATGCAGATTTAGTAAACAAATGGAACACAGAATTGGATGTTCTATAGACTTATATAGAGCACTAAAACAAATTACCAATATGGTACAAAATGTGTTTTTATAATGTGTCAATTTTGCAATGCAGGTTGTATTAACTCTTCTGTTTGTGATGAACAGGATAACACATTATATCATACTTTCTAGCTGTAGAGATACACGCAATGTTTTTGGGCTCAGATGTTTACCTAATTGTGGAAAATTATTGATAAGTCTATAATATCTTCTCCTATAACTATTTTATTTGGGAAAATGAAACATTGTGGTCATCTGCTAACTCCTCCTCTTCCTAAAAGATCTCGCATGCCTGTCCCGTGCTATCTTGAATTCAGATAGTCTTCATTTCCACCACTTCCATCGGGAGACTTTTCCACACATCTACCACCCTTTCTGTAAAGAAGTATTTTCTTACATTACTCATAGAAACATAGAAAGATGACGGCAGAAAAGGGCTATAGCCCATCAAGTCTGTCCACTCTACTGTCCCACCCCATTAAGTCACCTCTTAACTTCATCCTATGCTCTCTCCTTCCAGAGTTTTCCTTCATTTGAAAAAGACTCACCTCATGTACATTAATGCCATGGAGATATTTAAACTTCTCTATCATATCCCCTCTCTCCTGAATGAAATGTGAGAGATGGTAACAGGAGCAATAAGTAGCTCTGATTCTTTCCATGCATATGTTAAGTCTTATTTTTTCAGGGTTTAATGGAGACATCCCAAAGTTACTGATTTAGAATTAAGCGTAGCTACATCTTGAATACTAAGTGGGTAAGGAATGGTTAAGATTTGATTGTCATCAGCATACACCAATGCTCTGAGTTCAAGTGACTGAATAAGACTTAGAGGAACCAAACAAATATTAATAGTAAAGAGACTAGTATAGACCCTTGTAGTACTCCATAAGTAAACTGATACAGATCAAAGGGATTCTCTGTGAAGCTGTTAGAGGATGACAAATATAAAAAATGTAGAGTAGATAGAAGAATATGCCAACGTTCCCTTTCTGAGACAGACATGGGGGAAGTCACTGCTTGCACTGAATTGGTAGTTTAGAATGTTGCTACTATTTGAGTTTTTGCCAGGTACTAGTGACCTGGATTAGCCACCTTGAAAACAGGATACTGGGCTAGATGGACCATTGGTCTGACCAAGTAAGTCTATTTTTATGTTCTTGGTTATGCAGATTTTGAGCACATGCCATAACCATAGTTGAGTGTGGTGGGAAAGAATTTGGAAAAGAACTATGGTCTGATGTTTTTAGGATTAAGGGATGATCAAGAGGAAGCAATGACATTATCTAGAGCAGTGTTTCTTAACTTCTACAAACCCCCCTAAGTCTAGCAAATACCAACCGAGTACCCCCGCACAAGGTCCACCCCAGACTCCACCCCCATAATAATACTACTAATACAAAATAATCTTATTAATATATCATGGTAACCGCAAAATTAAAAAAACACAAAGCACACTATACGCAGAGAAAGTGTTAATTATCATTTATATTCGTGTTTTTTTTGTTTTCAAAGAGGTCAAGGCAGATGACTTTAAATATGCAATCAGTAACACCTATAGAAAAATAGACAAATATAGAGCAAAATAGAGGCAGCAGATATAAATTCACAAAACTGACACATTTTGATCACTAAATTGAAAATAAAATCATTTTTCCTACCTTTGTTGTCTGGTGATTTCATGAGTCTCTGGTTGCATTTCCTTCTGACTGTGCATCCAATATTTCTTTCTTTCTGCCTCCTGCACACTTCCTCTCCTCCGGATCCCATTCCCTTCCCCAACCAACATCTCTCTCTCTCTGTCCCTCCTCAAGCCCAACTTTTCTTCCTCTCTCCTCAACCCCTGTTGGCAATATGTCTCCCTCTCTCACTGTCCATCTATCTTGAGAGATACAAATATCTCTCCCACCCCTTCTACTGCCACATCCAACATTTTGCCCTCTCTCATCCCCAAGAACATGTGCAGCATTTTTCACCACTGCTCACCAGCCCAATGCCCATTCCTATCACCCCTATCCAGCACTATGCCACATCTCTCCCTTCATCACTATGTCCAGTAGTCCCCCATCTTGCATCCCCTTCAATCTATCTCTCTGTTCCCTCTCCACCATCATATCCAATATTTCCCCTTCTCCCCTCCCTACCTTCCAGCCTTTGTCACAAAAGATCATGTATACACCCCCCTCCCGCTGCGCTGAAGCTGCTTCTGACGATCTCTGCTCCGCCCCCAAAGCTGACACAAACCTTTGAGCCACAGTTGCTCCTTCGGTCTTCACCTTTCAGCAACACTCCCTACATGGACGGCGCAAGCAGCGACTCGCACGCTGCACATGGCTGACCCACAAGCCTTCCTCCTGAGGTTGGAGAGTAGGTTTCTGGGTCAGCCACTTGCGTGTGTCGCCCATGCAAGGAATACAGATGAAGATGGAAGGAGCGAATGTGGCTTGAATAAGGTTTCTGTATTGGCTTTGGGGGTGAGGGCAGAGATCGTTGAAAGCAGCTTCAGCGCGGGTGGGAGCAGAGCTCGTCAGAAGCGGCTTCAGGGTGGGTGGGTAGAAATGTCAGAAGCAGCTTCAAAGGGGGGGGCAGGAATGTGGGATCCCCGTCGGTGGCGGCCACCGCCTCCTCGACGGACGGGCAAGAATTGGCGGCCAGGCCATGTACCCCCAAGTGGCCTGCGTATCCCTAGAGTTTGCTTGCTACATGTTGAGAAACACTGATCTAGAGCACATCTGTCAAACACAAGGCCCATGGGCTGAATCCAGCCTGCCTGGACGTTTTATGCAGCCCGCAGTGACTGTGTGCCTGACACTACACTCTCCAGGAACCTCCTTGAGCCCCGACTCCCTCACCTACCACCTCCCTGCTGCTGAAATTTAAAATCTTCAAGCAGCTGATGCGAAGCCAGCCTCCCACTGTCAGTCTGCCCCAGAAATGTTCCTTTTGCAGCGTCCTGCCTAACTGGGAAGAGGAAGTCTGTAGAAAGAACACTTTCGGGGCAGGCAGATGACAGGAGGCTGGCTTCACGTCGGCTGCCTGAGCTTTAGTGAGTGGATGTTTTAATCCCTGTATCAGAATTTGAATTTTGGATTTTTTCTGAATTTTTACCTCACATTACATCAAAATACATTTTTAGACCGCAATATCTTCCAGATCGATGCGGTTTACATCATCAAGAGATTGTACATTACAGTGAAATGCAAGAGAAATATTATCTTTCTTACTGTCTTAAGAATTTTACAAAAAGAGATGTCTTTAATAGTTTTCGGAAATGCATATATGAAATCGAAGAAGCAAACAAAATACGTAGTTCCGAATCCCAACTAGCAGCCTGATAGCAATTGTTCAATGCAAAAATTTCTTGTAAAGTGAGCATGGGTAATTGGACGCCAGCGCACTCATAAAGTTGCAGTTGCCAATTAAGCTGCTAGCTTTCACTCAAGGTGTGCAAAATAACAAAAACATGGAAATGACGCATAACGCAAGGTTTACCAAAATAATTATTTATTGCTTTTATTTTTCCATCATGGAACTCAAAAGGCTAGTTGCGTTAGTGGGAGGTCGTTATAGTTGCCAAAATGCTGGCCTTCTGATAACGATCTCAACTCGATACTTCGAAGCTCCCCAATATATACCTTCAGTCCAGTTTGACATCATTGGTTGTCAGCCAATCCACTACAGAGGCTGTACTTAAATTTAGACAAAGACCTTCTTTTTAACATGGAATAAAAGTTCCAGAAATCATAATTTTTTGTTTACATTCATTTCTGAATATACATAAACATTTTATTATCCAATATTCTTTTTGTCCTTCTTAAACTTATTTCAGACAGTTTGTCTATGTATCAGGCAAGCTGCTGAAATGTTCTCAGCCTTATCCTGAAGGAGGGGTACTCCCTCCTCCTGCTTTGAACAACTGACAGTTTCATGTTACACCTACACAATCCTAAGTGTGGGCTACCAATGCCCCCCTTCCTATGCTTGAAACTGGTACAGCAGTTTCTGACTCTAATTATTTCCAGATGTTATCTTAGGATTTTTCCTTAGTGTTCCTTATATAAAACATTTCACTTTAAGTACCCCTTCTTTTATAGATCATTCATATCACCACATATCACACATTCGGGGGCCCCAAACATTCATAGTTTCACACATTATATGTCATTCATATATAATGCATGTTATATCTCAGTTTGGGATACGTAATCTAATATGCTCTTCCTAACCAGCCTAAGGCACATCTGGTATCAATTAGACCCACAGACTAAAAGCGGGAAAAACCTGAACAAAGACTAGGGACATAGGCTGAACACAAAATGGAGTAAAGCCAAGCAGAAGACATAGAAAAACAGAGATGGAGTTCATGTATATCCTGATTTCCTCTATGATCTAGCTTAATAGCAAAGTACATAAAAAGAATATTATTATGCTTTTCCTTAATATTAATCTGTAGTGTGTTTTTCTAGCCTTGGCTACATCCATATTCAGATTTTTATTCACCAACTTTTCGTACGCTTCTATTGGGCGTGGCCTTAACTAACACATATGCTTGTATCTAACTAGAGTTATCCAGAATCATACGAAAAGCAGGCATTTTGTAGAAAAACTCCACAAAATACTAAACTATCATGTCCTGACGTCCATTCCATTACCGTCCCATAGACATCGCCCCCTACTGGCCACGAGCCACTATTCCTCAAAAGATAATCTCATTAAAAAAGCATATATGATGCCCCAAATGAAAATGTCTACCATTTATGTATTTTCTATTTTTTTCTTTGTTTTAAAAACAATCCTGAGCTAGGGTAGTGCTGGGTGTTTGCTGCTGATCTGCTTGTCTCCATAGATATTGAAGTTGCTTACTTGTTAACATCAGCTTGCTAATACACAAACACTTTTTCGGAGTTAATATTTCATTTTTCTCCTGTTTTGATAATAGAAACTGAGTCAGCTGAGACTGCTACCTTATAGAGCAGTGTTTCTCAAACTGTGTGCTCCGGCATAGTGGTGTGCTCCGAAGAGATTCTGGGTGTGCCACGAGAGATTCCAGAATTTTACTTTATTTCTAAAAATTCCCTTTATAAGTATACACTAGAATAGATGACATGTATGTCGTGAACACATGAGTCTGTCAATGTTATGAGTATCTGTGTGTGTAAGGATACAACTGCCCAGACAAGCGTCATTCTTTGACATGATTGGTCCTTGAAAACTAACAGCAAGTGATTTTATTTTTATTTTTTATGCAGTATTTATCCTAACTTGAGCAACAAATCAATCAAGGCCTTGTTAGCATCTGGATCTAATTATCTTTGCGAACACAGCTCTGACACAGAGATTAAACTGAAAAAGAGAATAACTGCAGATGGTGGATGATGAATGCGTGTTTGCTTGTCAACTATTGAGCTGCATTTTGAGTTAATTTTCACTCAAAAACAAGCTCAGCCATCAAATTAGTAATTCTATTCTATCTACTTTAGTTTCAACTTTGTTACAATTACCCATACAAAGCTTAAAGAACTTTAAATAAATAATTCTCAAATTTAATTTTTTGTTGGTTTTGCAATTTTATAATTTCAATTAAATATACTGTGAAAAACATTTGCTCCGTTTAATATGCCAGAGTTAAAAAAAAGTTTGAGAAACACTACTCTTTTTCAGCAAAGACTTTGGTTCTGAAAATGGCTGAAAGATGTTTTGTACAAGATGAATGTAGTAACTTTTCCCTTTGTATGACTCGTGATCTATCTTTGGAAAACGTTTGTTACACGGATTTGAGCATTTTAAATTTACTATGAGAAATCTGAGAAAATGTTACAGCTTGACTGAAGAGACTGCATATGTATAATTTTTGCTGTAGCCCTGACAGTTCATGAACTTCTTCTGAAGCCAAGGAAGCCCTTATTATTCTTTACAATCTAACAGAAGATGGAAAGAGTTATAACAAAAGAGGTTGAGAATGTCTGTCTGGAAGCAAAATAATTCTCTGAAAATTTAACAGAAGGGGATGAAACTTACCATGTTGTAGGAGTGGAACAATAAAAAGACTCATTGGGTTTGAAAGTGGGCCAGATCAAACCATTGGCTACAGAGAAATAATACTTCCTACTACAAAATGGTCCACTCCAATAGCTACCGCACCCACCCATTCAACTCCTCCAACACATACATAGACATTCATACAGAGGGGTTAGAAAATCCTTTCATGAGTCATGTTCTGCATGCTTTCTCCACTTGTTTTTCTGATTTAAACTGTGCTATATTTCAGAGCTCTGGTCTTTTTGTGGACTGTGAGTCCTTGGTCCAGGCCTTGCTGGATCTTCCACTACATGTCAGAGTAAACGTAGAGGCCCAGCTGATACAGGTACAGTATTTTACATCATATGGAATTCATTCATTTATTAAATATCACATTGATAAGAATAAATGTTTTTACTTATAAATGTCTGTGATTTTTTTTTTCCAGTCTGGAATTCCTGACTTCTTGTCATTGCTGGAATTCCTTATTTTACCTTTTCCAATTTCCACAACTGCCTGATTTTGGTTCTCCTCAGCAGTTTCTTCCATTGGGACAGGCTGTTTGGTATTAACTCCTTGTTTAGTGAGAGATGTCTTGTGACATAATTACGGTGTCAGGTCAAAAGCGCGCCGGGACAAAGGCGCGCCCAGACAATTGAGCGCAGCGCGGAGGCGCGTGCCACTCAAAATTATTGTTTTTAGGGCTCCGACGGAAGGTTTTGTTGAGGAACCCCCCACTTTACTTAATAGACATCGCGCTGGCGTTATGGGGGATTTGGGGGGTTGTAACCCTCCACATTTTACTGTAAACTTAACTTTTTCCCTAAAAACAGGGAAAAAGTGAAGTTTTCAGTAAAATCTGGGGGGTTACAACCCCCCACAACGCCCCCACAACGCGGCGCGATGTCTATTAAATAAAGTGGGGGGGTTCCCCAACAAAACCCCCTGTCGGAGCCCCTAAAACAGTAATTTTGAGCGGTGCGCGCCTCCACGCTGCGCTCAATTGTCTGGGCGCGCCTTTGTCTTTCGCGCCGTTGTCTGTGAACCCATAATTACTCCCCTACCCCAGGGTTATGCGATGTGTCATTAATTCCCCTTCTTCCTGAGAGTGTGGCACCAACAACTCTGTTCATTGCTGAGACATTCTGTGTGCTGTCAGTAGCTCCTCTTGACATGCAAAGTGATACTCAGAACCACTCTCACTTCAGGGCTATGCCATGTGACGTCAGTTGCTCTCCTGTCTGTGGGTGAGAGAGAGAATATAATTTCTTCCAGCATTAAAAAAAATAATTCAGGTTTAACACAGCATGATATATCTAATATAATAAAACGGTAAGCCGCGCATGCGCACTTCCTAAGCGTGCGTCCGTTTTCCGTGAGCTGTAGGCACACATAGGAAGTGCGCATGCGCGGCTTACAAACCGGCCTCACGAGCCCGGCCTCACGCAAGGCAAGACAAGTGCCATGCGCGCCCTTCCCTGCTCTCCACCGCTGCCGGCCGTAGCACCCCCTGCCCTCTCCGTCGCCTCCCGGCTCCAGCGGCGTAGGCAGCACTATAAACACGCTGCTTCACGCCCTTCTCTGCAGATTTCCTCTGCCGCGTCTCTGATAACATCATCGGAGATAGACATGGCAGAGGAAATCGCCAGTAGAAGGCCGCGAAGCAGCGTGTTTAAAGTGCTGCCTACGCGGCTGGAGTCCCGAGGTTTGTCGGCGGTGGGAGGGTCAGGAGCAGGCCGGATCGACAACGGCAATAAAAGAAGGGGGAGGGGCCGAACGGAGCAGGGAACATAAGGTAAAAGGGAAAGGGGGAGTGGGGGAAAATGCTGCTACTGTTTCTACACAGGAAAGGGGGGGGATAGGAGGGAAATGCTATTGCTGCTGCATAGGGAAATGGGGAAAAATGACAGACAGACAGACAGCGGGAGGGAGGGAAACAGAAAGAAAGAAAGAAAGAAAGACACAGGGCCAGGGAGAGGGACAGAAAGACAGACAGAGAAAGGGGGCCAGAGAGAGAGTCAGCGGGAGAGGGAAAGGGGGCTGCTTTGGGGGGAGGGTGTGCTTGGGGCAAACAGCTTTGCTCTGGGGGGGAAGACAGAAGGGGCTATGGAGAGATGGGGAGAGGGATAGGGGGTTGCTTTGGAGGGAGGGGTGTGCTGGGGGAGACAGAAGGGGCCATGGAGAGATAGGGAAAGGGGACAGACAGCTTTGCTCTGGGGGGAAGACAGAAGAGGGCCATGGAGAGACATTTGGGGGGGAGGTGGGTGCTGAGGGCAGACAGCTTTGCTCGGGGGGAGGGGGAGACAGAAGGATACAGACAGTGGCCAAGGAGAGAGAGATAAAGAAACACAGACAGACACATCTATTCTAGCACCCGTTAATGTACGGGCTTAAAGACTAGTATATATATATATATATATCATGCTGTGTTAAACCTGAATTCTTTATTTTAATGCTGGAAGAAATTATATTATCTCTTTCCTGCAGTAGGATGCAGGAACGGCACATAGTGTATTTTGCTGTTGGCATATTTATTTATTTATTTAAAATTTTACAGTATATATATATATATATATATATACTAGCTGATGCCCCGGCGTTGCACGGGTATTTAATTATAGCAATAACACTGTAAATGGATTCAAATAAAGATACTTTATAGTGGTGAATTAAATTATTTTTTTACAGCTTTATAAAAAGTACAATATTCAAATTATAAAGTGAAATATTTGACAAAATGAATACAATACAACTAACACAAAACTTGATTATAAACAACATTTTTAGTTTCACCTCCAGGAGTAAGAACATATACATTCTTGGGTGAACCCACCCTTGAGCAAGCAACATAGAGTTGTCCATGGGAAAAACAGGGGGATCTTAAATCCACTCCACAGTATGTAATAGTCTGTCCTTGTGATTTGTTGATTGTGATAGAGAATGCAAGTCTCACTGGAATTTGCAATCTCTTAAACTGAAAAGGAAGATCTGTTGGAATAAGTGGTATTCGCGGGATAAATACGGTTTCACCTTGTCCCTTTCCGGTTAAGATAGTCGCTTCAATTACTTTGGCCAGTAACCTCTTTACACAAAGCCTTGTGCCATTGCAAAGTTTTGGTGGGTCAAGGTTGCTAAGTAAAATAACTGGAGATCCCACAGCTTTTTACATTTTTTCCATTGACTTGAATGGGTGAAATCAGATTTTCTGTTTGTAGCTCCGCCCACGTGTGCAGGTGGGCCACAAGACCCCCAGAACATATCACCCCAGGTAGTGAGGGATCTGCATACCAAGTTTCGTTTAAATCGGTCAAGCCGTTTTTGCGTGATCGCGGCACATACACACACACATACATACACACATACCTCCGATTTTATATATATAGATAGAAGATAGATAGATAGATAGAAGATATAAGATATATATATATATATATTTTATTTTATTTTTTTTTTTAATTTTACAGTTTGCAAATATCACACCAAAGCTCCTGATATACATTGTACTTTAAACTTATACAAATGTTACTGTGAAGCTGCTGCCTTTAACTTTACCTAGACATATTATAATGGAATGTTTCCTGCCTTACTTATAAATGGTTTTCTTATTCCAATTTTTGTCTCTTTGTAGCTGTCAGTGTTTGTGTTTGCATGCTCTTGTCTACTTCCAATTACTACTAATCATTGTTATAGACATGTCTCTTTGGGCTCCTTTTACAAAGGTGCGCTAGCGTTTTTAGCGCACCTACCGGATTAGCGTGCGCTACCTGAAAAACTACCACCTGCTCAAGAGGAGGCAGTAGCTGCTAGCGCGCGGGGCATTTTATTGTGCGCTATTTCGCGCGTTAAGGCCCTAATGCACCTTTGTAAAAGGAGCCCTTTGCTTTGCTTGCCTCTCTTTATCTCTTTTTGTGTTTGTATATTTTGGTGTCTATAAGAACATTCATTGATCTCATTTATGGGAAAGATTGTAAAAGGTTTACTAAACAGTGTTTTTCACTCTTAGGCAGAAATACCCTCTGAAATGCCAGAAGTGAAAACCAGAACCAAGATTGAGCAGATGAGTTTGACTACAGGGCTCCAAAGCTCGCTTCCCAGGGCAGGACATGCCAGTGATGTTCTTATTCACTCTTCACCTTCTGCTGTGGATGACAGTGGGAGAAGCCAAGTCCTACAGAAAGCATCCTATGTTCAACAGCAAGCTGAGTGCTTGGACCCTGAGCTGGATTTTCTTTTAAACTTGGAGACTTCTGCGCATGAAAAAACTCGTTTCCAATCAAAATCGGTGACACATGATCCTGAAAGTCTGAAGAGAGTTCTTGGGGAACCTGGTATAAGTTTTATTCTTTCAGATTTTTTATTCAGTTTGTTTTTGTTTATAGCATAGTTTGATTATTTCTTCTTTTCTTCTTCTTTTTTTTTTGGCATTCTGGTGGTGCTTCTATATATTTTTGTATCTAATCCTTGAACTTTGTGTGCTATTTCTTTCCCTTGTTCTGTTTCATGGTTTCTTTCAAAGGGTCTGTCCTTATTTCTCTTTTTCCTATCTCCATTTCCCCCCTCAATCATTCAATTCCAACTGCTTCCAACTAAAAATTGAAGAATTGAACTGTCCTTAGAGGAATGATTATCAGCATGGGACAACGCCATACAATCACTCATAGAAAGGTCTGTCCCCCATGTAAAACCCCATCACAACTCACAAGCAAGAAAACCCATGGTACTCTGAGGAGCTTCATCTGTTAAAAAAAACAACTAAGATCCCTTGAACAAAAATGGAGAAATAACAAAACACCATCAAACTTAGAAAAATATAGAAGCCAGTCCTCTTTCTATAAAACCAAAATCTCAACCAATCAAAAAAACTATACTATACTTCTCAAATTACCAAAGCTAGAAATCCGGCAATCCTCTTTTCGATTCTAAAATCCATCACCCCTTTTGGACGAAGAGACGCTGACACATTTACAACTGTCCCCTGAGGAAGACGATGGTATTGCCAAAACTCGGATCCTAGTCGAGACTTTGTCTTTTGGAATTTTGCTTGTTTTAAACTTTGATACAAACTGCAAATAAAAGTTTTCTGTCCATTCGGTTGGATTTGACATCTCCAATGCCTCTTGTTGGGTTTGCTTTGCTTCGAGGCTTGGTACCTTCTTTCCCCTTCCCTAACTAAAACACTGACAGCTCAACAATTAGCCTCTTATTTTATAAATAAAATTGACATCATCAGGAAAGAAATCGATCATCGCAGCAAACTTGACACCAGTTGTGAATCTTCAAAATATTTTCTCCCCACTGCAAAATGCTCCAAATTTAACCTCCCATCACTATATCCTTAAATGATTTTATCTTCATTTTGGGCCTTTTATCCATTCTCTTATAGTAAGTAGCCTAAAATCAGGTGAAGTACCAGTGCAGTGGAAAGTATCAACGATACACCCAATCATCAAAGATTAAAAAATTTGCCCCGAAGAAGAGTCTAACTATAGGCCCTTAGCAAACATTCCATTTCTTGCCAAATTAACAGAGAAGTTTGTATTTAATCAACTCTCAGAATTTATTGAATCTACTACAAACCGGATTCAGAAAGAACCATTCAACGGAATTCTCTCTGTTGGGGATGACAACAACTTTATTATACCATCTGAATCATCACAGCTCAGTAGTCCTCATTTCCCTCAATCTGTCTTCAGTTTTTCATACCATTGATCATTCCTTACTCTTGGAAAGATTTGCATCAATAGGGATTTCGGACCAAGTATACAAATGGTTTCTTTTTTTTTTATTATTTTTTTTTTAAATTCTTTATTCATTTTCAAACTTAGAATAAGTGTGACAAATGTTCAAACAAATTAACAACAAATACATCACTTAATAACCAGCAATGATACAAATCATAAACTCTTATCACCCCCCCTTCCCATCCTTTCGTAACATATGATCAAATATCTTGTAGAATATGTAATAATAAAAATACCCCCTCCCCCTTATTACTAAACTTGTAAATTTAAGGGAAACAAACTCATCTAATTAGTACAATACTTTGTTAATGGCTCCCACACATCCTGAAATTTCCTAAAATAACCCCGCTGTATTGCAATAAATCTCTTCGTTTTATAAACATGACATAAAGAATTCCACCAAAAATGATAATTTAATCTATTCCAATCTTTCCAATTATATGTAATTTTGTTGAATGGCAACACCAGTCACTATGAATAATAATTTATTATTTTTTGTAGAAATCTGACTTTTTGCTCTCATTGCCATACCAAATAGCACAGTATCGTATGATAATGCCACTGGGTTATCTAATAAACAATTAATTTGGTCCCAAATTGATTTCCAGAAATTCATAATAAATGGACAATAGAATAATAAATGATCTAAAGTCCCTGCTTCTAGATGACAGTGCCAACATTTATTAGACTTAGAGCTATCCAATTTTTGTAACTGAACAGAAAAAACCAAGTTTGTTCATAGATGCTGACACTGTACATCTCATCCTCCAAGACCAAATTCGTGGCCATTGAGATGCAGTAATTTGATGCTTAATCTCAATGCTCCAAATGTCTCTTAAACCAGTGTTTAATTTCTTTTTAATAAACTCATTTAATAATTTATAGCACTGGGCGGCCTAGTGACCCAAGAAGTCTGCCTGAAAACACAGGAACTCCATACTATATTGATTATTAAGATTTTTCCAGTCAGAGAACCCCGCCTGAATGGCATGCTTCAGTTGCAACCATCTAAAACTTTCTGATTTATTAAGATTATATTTATATTGCAACTGTGAAAATTCAAGCATTTTACCATTTGAAATAACGTCTAATATATGTATTCCTGCTATCATCCAATGCTTCCAGACGAGCCTTTCTCCGCCAATTTAAATCTTGGAGTTCACCCAAATAGATTGATTCGTAAATTTGTAAATTGGAATAGTTGTTAAATTACTTACATATCGCAATGTTTTCCATGTATCAGCTAATATTCTATTATCTTTACTGTAACTAGGCAATTTGATACTGAGCACATGGCAAAGGCGTAATGGAGACATGTGTTGCCATTCCAACCACAACCAATCTGGGAGTTTTCCCATGAGCTCTGGGAGGACCCAATACATACCCTGGCGCAAAATATAGGCTTGATGATACCTATAAAAATTGGGAAAATTTACCCCTCCCTCTGAAATTGATCTTTGTAAAGATACCAAGGCCACTCTATGAGTTTTACCCAGCCAAATAAATTTTAAAAGAATGCTATTTAATTTTTTATAAAAGGACCCTTAAAAATAAACCGGCAACATACCCATCTGATAACAAATCACAGGCAAAATTATCATCTTAATAGTTTGGACTCTCCCCCACCATGAAAGATATAAAGGATTCCATTGCTCACACATTTCTGTAACCTTCTGTAATAACTTTTTTTCATTTATTGTCATTGTTTGTCTTTTAACGCATTTTTAATCCAAATACCTAAATACTTTATTCCATCCTCCCTCCAAAGAAAGGGAAATGAATCAAACAAACCTTTTGTACAGTGAACATTGAGTGGAAGAATTTCTGATTTACTCCAACTTATCTTGTAACCTGAAAATTTTCCAAAATTCTCAATCATTTCAAGTAAGCAAGGAATGGCTGTCTCAGGATTTCTCAAATAGAGCAATATATCATCCCCATAAGCCGAGACCTTATATTCCCGATCTTTATGAGGAATACCCTGAATCTCCTCTGCTTGCTGAATGGCTAATAACAAGGGTTCCAATACAATGTCAAAAAGCAGAGGAGATAAGGGACAACCTTGTCTAAACCCCCTCTGCAACTTAAAACCTTCTGAAAAATTATTATTAATATACAGTTTAGCAACAGGGAAGCTATACAACGTTTGAACCATTTGTATAAATCCAAATACAAATGGTTCAAACGTTGTATAGCTCCCCTGTTGCTAAACTGTATATTAATAATAAACCACTCCAACGCTTGATACATAAAGGTCCATTCAACACGATCAAAGGCCTTCTCTGCATTAAGGGATACAGAAAAAGCCGGATCATTTAAGGCTTTGGACAAATTCAACATATGCAAGGCAAGCCTAGTGTTGTTAGAAGAATGTCTTTGAGCAACGAATCCTGTTTGATGCATTCCAATAATAAAAGGGAGAGCTTTAGCCAAACGTATAGCCAAAATTTTAGCTAAAAGTTTTCCATCAACATTAATTAAAGAAATTGGCCTGTAATTTGAAACCAGTGTGGGATCTTTATTTGGCTTTGGCAAGACTATAGTTAATGATTCAGCCATGGTACCCTTAATACAACCTTTAGTTAGTTGAGTCTGATATAAATTTAATAAATATGGTAATAGGATAATTTGAAATGATTTATAGAACTCTACTGTAAAACCTTCTCCACCTGGAGCGGATCCAACTCTAAGGGACTTCAATGCTGCTTGCAATTCTTTTATTAATAGTAGCTTTTCTAAACTTTCTTTTATATGCTCAGGAATTTCCGGTCCCTTAATTAAATTTAAAAATTCCAGTCCATCCTTTTCTTTATCTAAATAAGGCTCAGAAGAATATAGGTTTTTGTAAAAGTTTAAAAATTGTTTTAAAATCGATCCAATTTGAGAATAAATATTCCCCTTTTCATCTTTAATCGCCACTATTTTTGTTTTCTGTTTTTTTGCTTTTAGATAATTTGCCAATATTCTTCCCGCCTTATTTGAATTTCCATAATACATTGCCTGTTAAGAAAATAAATCTTTCCTTATTAATTTAGAAGAAACCTAATTATATTTCCCTTTGGCTTTCAAGAGATCCTGTAATGTAGAATATTCCCACTTGTCTATCAATTTTGATTCCAATAACTTTATGTCTTGTTCCAATTTGGAAAATTGTTTTTTAATTTGCTTCTTAATGTATGCCGAAAAAGAAATAATATACCCTCTCATAGTTGCTTTAAATGTATCCCAAAGAGTTTCCATAGAGATATCTTCCGTGTTATTAATTTGAAAATAATCATTTATTTTTACCTGAAATTCCTCCATAAAATTTGGTTCTGCCAGCAATGCATTATCAAATCTCCATATAGGTCTATGATTTTGATCACTTATTTTCATTTTAATCCATACACCACCATGATCAGACAAAATAATTGGATCTATGGAAGCTTGTGTTACTTGTTGAGCTAAACTAAACTAAACTAAACCTTAAGTTTGTATACCGCTCCATAGAGGAACCAAGGGATTTTGATCCAGCTGAGGACACCACCAGAGAGAACCACATCCACGAACAGGTCAGAGAGCTCGAAAGATTCATCGAGGAGGCCTGCAAGATGGTAGAAACACAGGATCACCCACTCTTCAGAAGGGAACAAACGGAAGGAGGACAGGACCCGCCAGGAGCCATCAGGACCCACCAGGACCCACCAGGAGCCGAGGGAGAGGAACCTTGCGGAGGAACCAACCAGGAGATGGAAGGATTGGAGGATCTAATCATCGACACAGACCTGAGGCCCAGGAGGAAGCTGAGGAGAGGAAAATCTGCTATCGTGGTGGGAGATTCAATCCTGAGAGAGGTGGACAGTCACATAGCAGGAGACAGAGCGGATCGCCTAGTGACATGTCTCCCAGGGGCGAGGACAAAGGACATCTCCGACAGAATCGAGAGTATCATGGAGGGAGCTGAGACAGAGGATACAGCAGTGATAATCCACGTCGGAACAAATGACGTCAGCAGAAGGAATTTCAACATGACTACACTGACCGAGCAGTTTAAGATCCTGGGGAGGAAGCTGAAGCTGAGAACAGGGAAGATAGCCTTTTCAGAGATCCTGCCAGTACCAAGAGCAGATGCGAAGAGACAGACCGAGCTGCAAGCAACAAATGGATGGCTGAGGCGATGGTGTGACGAGGAAGGTTTCCTCTTTGTACGGAACTGGTCAACCTTCCTGGGGAAAAACAAGCTCTACAGGAGAGACGGACTGCATTTGAGCACGGCTGGGACGAGGATGCTGGCACGTAACATCCAGACCTGCATAGACATGACTTTAAACTGATAACAAGGGGAAAGCCGATAGTCGATCTGACCTCGACACATCGGACCACAGTATCAAGCAAGGATACTGAAACAGGAAATGGCGATAGTGGACTAGAGATAAAATGGACACTTTATGGACATAAACCCAAAGATGCAGCACAGGGACCCGAGAGGCAACTAGAAATAAAGAGCAAGACAAGGAGGAAACAGCAGGACCCAGAGGGCTATCAAAGAACAAAAAAGCGGGCAGAGGACGGGATAGACACACCACAGGAGGCAACACGTGAGGAGACCAGCAGGAACAACAAATCAAGAGTAGATCCAAAAGAAAAGGTAACAAACTGGGACTTAAATTGCCTATATACAAATGCTAGGAGCCTAAGGACTAAAATGGGGGAGCTAGAAGTTATAGCCGGAAATAAGGACATAGACATAATAGGAATCACAGAGACATGGTGGACAGAGGACAACAAATGGGATGTGGCCCTTCCAGGGTATAAACTCTACAGGAAGGACAGAGCACACAAAAAGGGGGGAGGAATAGCACTGTATATAAAGGACTCCATTCCTTCATCAAGAACAGAAACAACAACAAGGGCAGACAGTCTGGAGTCACTATGGGTGAAGTTAACAGGAGGGGTAGGAGCTGACATCAAATTGGGATTGTACTATCGCCCACCAGGACAGTCAGAAGCAAACGACCTGGAAATGGAGGCTGAACTGAGGCAGGTGTGCAAAAGTGGAAGGGTGGTAGTTATGGGGGATTTCAACTATCCGGGAATAGACTGGGACATTGGGCACTCAAACTGCACGAGAGAAACTAAATTCCTAGAGGCGATAAGGGACTGTTTCATGGAGCAGCTGGTCGCAGAACCAACGCGAGGGGATGCCACTCTAGACCTAATCCTCAACGGGCTAGAAGGACCCGCAAAGGAAGTGGTGGTAATAGCACCATTAGGGAACAGTGATCACAACATGATCCAGTACAAATTAAACATGGGAACATCAAAGGTGAAAAGAACCAAAACGACAGCACTCAACTTCAGAAAGGGAAACTACAAGGACATGAGGAAAATGGTAGGAAAAAAGCTCAGCAGCAACTCAGGGAAGGTGAAGACCGTAAAGGAAGCCTGGACACTGCTTAAAGGCATAGTGCTCGAGGCACAAGACCTGTGCGTCCCAAGGTTTAGGAAAGGGTGCAAAAAGAAAAATCGAACTAGAAACCCAGCATGGTTAACATCTGCGGTTAAAAAGGCGATAAGCGACAAGAAATCATCCTTCAAGAAATGGAAAAAGGATCCAACAAAGGAAAACCAGGAAGAGCACAAAAGACACCAGAAAGAATGTCATAGAGAGGTCAGGAAGGCAAAGAGAGAATATGAGGAAAGACTAGCAGGAGAAGCAAGAAACTTCAAACCCTTCTTCAGGTATGTGAAAGGGAAACAACCAGCCAGAGAGGAAGTGGGACCACTGGACGACGGAGACAGGAAAGGAGCGATAAAGGAGGAAAAAGAGATAGCTGAAAGGTTAAACAAATTCTTCTCGTCGGTCTTCACCAGAGAGGACACATCCAATATCCCAGAACCCGAGGTGATTATAAACGGAGAACACAACGAAAGGCTGGTACAACTAGAGGTAAGCATAGAGGATGTCCACAGACAGATAGACAGACTAAAGAGCGACAAATCACCAGGCCCGGATGGCATCCACCCAAGGGTACTAAAAGAACTGAGAAACGAAATAGCAGAGACACTTCGCCAAATATGTAACCTCTCCCTAAAAACTGGGGAGATCCCAGAGGACTGGAAAATAGCAAATGTCACGCCCATCTTTAAGAAGGGATCAAGGGGTGACCCGGGAAACTACAGGCCTGTGAGCTTGACCTCGGTTCCTGGAAAGATGATGGAAGCAATGGTAAAGGACACAATCTGCGAACACATAGAAAACAATGGACAACTGAAGGCGAGCCAGCATGGCTTCTGCAAGGGAAGGTCGTGCCTCACGAACTTGCTGTACTTCTTTGAGGGAATAAACAGTCAGATGGATAAGGGTGAATCCATAGACATCATTTACCTTGACTTCCAAAAAGCCTTCGACAAGGTACCTCACGAACGGCTACTTAAAAAACTGTGGAACCACGGGGTGCAAGGGGATATCTACCGATGGATCAAACACTGGCTAGCGGGCAGGAAACAGAGGGTTGGAGTCAAGGGCCAATACTCAGATTGGCAATGGGTCACGAGCGGAGTTCCGCAGGGGTCGGTGCTGGGACCTCTACTATTCAATATATTTATTAACGATCTGGAGACGGGGACAAAATGTGAGGTTATCAAATTTGCTGATGACACCAAACTCTGCAGCAGGGTTAGAAACACGGAAGACTGCGAAGACCTACAAAGGGACCTAACGAGACTGGAAGACTGGGCAAAAAAGTGGCAAATGAGTTTTAACGTAGAGAAATGCAAGGTCATGCATGTAGGGAAAAAGAACCCGATGTTCAACTACAAAATGGGGGGAACACTGCAGGGGTGAGTAACCTGGAAAGGGACCTGGGGGTGATGGTCGACTCATCACTGAAACCATCGGTGCAATGTGCGACAGCCTCAAAGAAAGCAAACAGAATGCTGGGCATCATCAAAAAGGGTATCACGACCCGGACGAAGGAAGTCATCATGCCGCTGTATCGCGCAATGGTGCGCCCGCACCTGGAGTACTGTGTTCAATACTGGTCGCCGTACCTCAAGAAGGACATGGCGGTACTCGAGGGAGTGCAGAGGAGGGCGACTAAGCTGATAAAAGGTATGGAAAATTTTCCATACGCTGACAGGTTAAAAATGCTGGGGATGTTCTCCCTGGAGAAGAGGAGACTTAGAGGGGACATGATAGAAACCTTCAAAATCCTTAGGGGCATAGAGAGAGTAAATAAGGACAGATTCTTCAAACTGAGAGGAGCCACAAGCACTAGGGGTCACTCGGAGAAATTGAAAGGGGACAGGTTTAGAACAAATGCTAGAAAATTCTTTTTTACACAGAGGGTGGTAGACACATGGAACGCGCTTCCGGAGGAAGTGATAGGACAGAACTCTGTACAAGGATTCAAGAAGGGTTTGGATAGGTTCCTGGAGGATAAGGGGATAGAGGGGTACAGATAGAACTTGAGGTAGGTTATAGAAGTGGTCAGAAACCACTTCACAGGTCGCAGACCTGATGGGCCGCCGCGGGAGCGGACCGCTGGGCGAGATGGACCTCGGTCTGACCCAGTGGAGGCAACTTCTTATGTTCTTATGTTCTTAAGAACTGCCATCTCCGGATCAGACCCATTGTCCATCGAGTCCGGCGATCCGCACACGCGGAGGCCCAGTCAGGTATACACCTGATGTAGTTTTAGTCACCCATATCCCTCTATGCCTCTCGTAAGGAGATGTGGATCTAATTTGCCTTTGAATCCTAGCACAGTGGATTCCTTAATAACCTCCTTTGGGAGAGCATTCCAGGCGTCTACCACTCGCTGTGTAAAGCAGAACTTCCTGGCATTTGTCCTGGATTTGTCCCCCCTTAGCTTCAAACCATGTCCTCTTGTCCGTGTCGCGTTGGACAATGTAAATAATTTATTTTCCTGCTCTATTTTATCGATGCCTTTCAGCATTTTGAAAGTCTCGATCATGTCCCCTCGCAGCCTCCTCTTCTCAAGGGAGAACAGTCCCAGTTTCTTGAGTTGTTCCTCATATTCCAAGTTCTCCATACCTCTTATCAGCTTCGTTGCTCGTCTCTGCACCCTCTCCAGCAGTTTTATATCCTTCTTTAGGTTGGGAGACCAATGTTGGACACAGTATTCCAAGTGCGGTCTGACCATTGCTCTATAAAGCGGCATTATGACTTTCTCCGATCTACTCGTGATTCCTTTCTTTATCATGCCTAACATTCTGTTTGCTTTCTTTGCCGCTGCCGCGCATTGTGCCAACGGCTTCAGGGTTCTATCTATCAGTACACCCAGGTCCTTTTCTTGTTCACTCTTCCCCAGAGTTGCACCTGACATTCTATACTCGTGTTCCTTATTCTTACTACCTAAATGCATTACTTTGCATTTCTCCACGTTGAACTTCATCTGCCATTGCTCTGCCCATTTCTCTAACTGATACAAGTCGCTCTGGAGTTCCTCGCTATCCTCCTGCGATCTGATTGCCCGGCATAGCTTTGTGTCATCTGCAAACTTAATGATCTCACTGGATACTCCTTCTTCCAGGTCATTGATGTAAATATTAAATAGGATCGGCCCAAGAACCGAGCCCTGGGGCACACCACTAGTCACTTTCTCCCAGTCTGAGAACTTCCCATTTATGCCCACTCTCTGCTTTCTGTTTTCCAGCCATTTGCCTATCCACCTCTATTCCATGGCTTTGTAGTTTCCTGAGAAGTCTTTCATGTGGAACTTTGTCGAACGCCTTCTGGAAGTCCAAATATATTATGTCCACCGGCATTCCACTATCAATTTGCTTGTTCACGGTCTCAAAAAATTGAAGTAAATTCGTTAAACATGATTTCCCTTTCCTGAACCCATGTTGACTGGGTTTCATAAAGTCGTGTGTATCTAGGTGCCGGACTATGCTATCCTTGATCAGTGCTTCAACCATCTTTCCAGGGACAGACGTAAGGCTCACAGGTCTGTAGTTGCCCGGTTCCCCTCTCGATCCTTTTTTGAAAATTGGCGTGACGTTCGCTATCTTCCAGTCTTCTGGTATCTGTCCAGTTCTGATTGTCAGATTGGCAAGTTTTTGCAATAGCTCTCCGATTTCAACCTTCAATTCCTTTAAAATTCTCGGGTGAATTCCATCCGGTCCAGGGGATTTGTCACTTTTAAGTTTGTCGATCTGGTAGTATATCTGGTCCAACTCCACTTCAACTGTGGTGAGGCTGTCTTCTATTACTCCACTAAACACTTTCACTGCTTCTGGTATTTTTGCGGTATCCTCCTCCGTAAAGACGGACGCAAAGAAGGAATTTAGTTTGTCTGCAATTTGTTTATCCTCTTTGATGTACCCTTTTCTTCCCTGGTCGTCCAGGGGTCCCACCGCCTCTTTTGTGGGTTTTTTCCCTTTCACGTATCTAAAGAAGGGTTTGAAGTTTTTGGCCTCTTGCGCTATTTTTTCCTCATAGTCCTTTTTGGCATCTCTCACCGCCTTGTGACATTTCTTCTGATCATCTTTATGTTTTTTCCATGCTTCGGTTGTTTTCATGTGTTTCCATTTTTTGAAAGAGTCCTTCTTTTCTTTTATGGCTTCCCTCACCTGTCTGGTAAGCCATGCCGGTTCTCCCTTACCTTTTGTTCTCCCCTCTTTGGAGATCCTCGGAATGTGGAGATTTTGTGCTTCTGTGATAGTATTTTTCAATAGGGACCATGCCTGGTCTACCGTTTCAAGTTTGTCCACCTTTTTCTTGAGTCGTTTTTTCACCATGGCTCTCATGTGATCGTATTTGCCCTTTTTAAAGTTTAAGGTTTTGGTTAAGGTTTTGGCATGTTTTCTATTCCCTATGTCAAGCTTAAAGCTGATCACATTGTGATCGCTCGTCCCCAGCGGTACCGTAACTTCTACTTCTTTTGTCGGACCCGTGAGGCCATTTAGTACCAAGTCCAGGGTGGCGTTGCCTCTTGTCGGCTCTTTTACCATTTGTTCCAGGAAGCAATCCCCTAGCGCCTGCAGGAACTTGGCCTCCTTGCCACAGTTGGAGGTTCCTAGTTTCCAGTCTATCCTCGGGAAATTGAAGTCTCCCAATATTATTACATTGCCCGTCTTGCATTCTTGTTTGATTTCCTCTATCATTTCTGAGTCAGTTTCCTCCGCCTGTCCTGGGGGACGATAGTAAAGGCCAAATTTTGTGTCTGCGCTGTTTTGGCCAAGAATCTTGATCCAGAGGGACTCTAGCTTCTCTTTCATTTCCGTCATAGCCACTTCAACAGATTCTACTCCTTCCTGAACATATAGGGCAATACCTCCACCTTTCTGCCCTACTCGATCTCTTCTATATAGTTTGTATCCCTGTAGCACTGTGTCCCATTTGTTTTCTTCATTCCACCATGTTTCTGTTATGCAAATGATTTCCAACTTATCATGTCTTGCTATTGTCTCTAGTTCCCCCATTTTGTTTCCTAGACATCTCCATAAAGATAGAGCTCGACACGGTTTTCAATTATTTGAAGCAAATATATAATCTATTCTTGAAAAAGATTTATGAACATGGGAACAAAACGAAAATTCCCGAGTATTAAAATGAAATATTCGCCATATATCTGTCAAATCACAATTATGTATCAAATTTTCTAATCCTAGTATCTTCACAATTCTACTAGGTTTTTTATCCATTAAAGGATCTATAACAGCATTAAAATCCCCTGCCACAACTAAATTAGAAGCAGCCAATGGTAATAACAATTGTTGTTGAGATTTTAAAAAGTTCACTTTGGTTCAGATTAGGTGCGTATATATTAAAAAGCGCCAGCGTAGTATTTCCCAGTTTCATGTCTACGTGTAACTACCTTCCTAAAGGATCAGCATTAATCATATTAAATATGGCATTACATTTTTTATTTATTAAAATTGCCACACCTGCTTTCTTCCCCTGGGCTGCGGCATAAAAACAATGCTTTACCCAAACTCCTTTTAATTTTTGGGATTCCAGCGCTGGTAGGTGTGTCTCTTGGATGTAGCATATATCTACATTCTGTTGTTTTAAAAATAATAGTGTTCTCTTCCTTTTTATTGGATGGTTAAGACCATTAACATTTAGGGAAAAAAATTTAAGCTCCATTAATATATTTACTTACTGAACATTTGAACCACATCAAATACCTTATCTTATTATAATTGTAATGATACCGTATGAATTCATTTCCCCTCAATTCACTAAGAGCAATTTCCTTATTCTTGATATTTCCTTATTCTTTTAACTGATACATTACTTATAAACCCCAATCCCTTCCCTATACCCTCCCATTCTATATTGCAAAAACTTGAAGACATAAAATCAAACTGGCCTCCATAACTCCCCCTAAACATCTTACTTCATTATATTTTATATACTATATCAATAATAATAAAAGGCTAAGCGCGCATGCGCTTTTCAAAAATCGTGATTCCTGGTGGCGTGGGGTGTGCTTCTGTGCCAGACCTCACGGCGCCTGCGTGTGACTGTGCAGAAGATACCAGCGACTCCTCCCTCCTGCTCCTCTTCAAAGCGGCCTGCTGAGATTTGCCAGCCGCTGTAGCGAACCTCGCAAGCCGCTCTCCACCTCCGTGCAGAAGAAGGAGTCGGGTTGCC
This sequence comes from Geotrypetes seraphini, assembly GCF_902459505.1. Classification (NCBI taxonomy): domain Eukaryota; kingdom Metazoa; phylum Chordata; class Amphibia; order Gymnophiona; family Dermophiidae; genus Geotrypetes; species Geotrypetes seraphini. Next base: position 68,663,759 of record NC_047090.1, on the reverse strand, counting down.
GCTTCCGCCACACTCACACGTCTTCCTGCAGCCCCGCCCACCGCCATGAAGCAGGAGAACCTGTCCTTGGCGCGTCACTGTCTGCCCTCACTCGCCGCTGCCTCTCACTCGCCGCCTGCCCTCTCTCCCTGCCCGTGTCCTTGCCGTGTCACCTCCCGCCCTCACTCGCTGCTGCCGCCGCCGCTGATCCTCTTCTTCAGAGCAGCCTGCGATCGGGGCCAGCTTTAAAGAACCTCGCAGGCCGCTCTCCAACCTCAGTAGCACGCTCCCTCTGACGCACGAGATCGCGTCAGAGGGAACGTGCTACCGAGTTGGAGAGCAGCCTGCTAGGTTTGCTAAAGCCGTCCACCACGATCGCAGGCTGCTTTGATGAGGAGCAGGCCAGAAGATGCCGGGATGGAGGGAGGGTAAGAATGGGGCCAATACAGGGGGGCAGGGGGAAAGGGAAAGGGGGCTGCTTTGGAGGGAGGGGTGTGCTTGGGACAAACAGGTGTGCTCGGAGGGGGGAGGAAGACAGAAGGGGCCATGGAGAGACGGGAAGATGGAAAGGGGGCTGCTTTGGGGGGGAGGGGTGTGCTTGGGACATACATCTGTGCTCGGGGGGGCAGGGGGAAGACAGAAGGGGCCATGGAGAGACAGGGAGAGGGAAAGGGGGCTGCTTTGTGGGGAGGTGTGCTGGGGACAGACAGCTTTGCTCTGGGGGGAAGACAGAAGGGGCCATGGAGAGACAGGGGGAGGGAAAGGGGGCTGCTTTGGGGGGGAGGGGTGTGCTGGGGGGAGACTGAAGGGGCCATGGAGAGATAGGGAGAGGAAAAGGGGGCTGCTTTGGGGGGAGGGGTGTGCTGGGGGGAGACAGAAGGGGCCATGGAGAGATAGGGAGAGGGAAAGGGGGCTGCTTTGGGGGGAGGTGTGCTGGGGACAGACAGCTTTGCTCTGGGGACGACGACAGAAGAGGACCATGGAGAGACAGTTAGGGAGAGGGAAAGGGGGCTGCTTTGGGGGGGAGGTGTGTCCTGGGGGCAGACAGCTATGCTCTGGGGGGGGGGGGAGACAGAAGGATACAGACAGTGGCCAAGGAGAGAGAGATAAAGAAACACAGACAGACAGACAGATCTATTCTAGCACCCGTTAATGTAACGGGCTTAAAGACTAGTAATTAAATAATCATCTTTATAATTAGAAAATATACACTCTCCTTTTTTTAAAAAAAAATAAACCTATCGGTTAACAATTTACAGAAATATCTATATCAATTCATTTCCACAAACAAGTATGTAAGTACATGCTATATCATATTATATCTGTAGACTAATTATATTCATTAAATTCATCAAGAATTTCCTTTATCATTAACCATGACAATTAAAATAATGTAACATACCTTCATAATAATATTTCTTTCAGATAAATACAGATGAACATACTTAAACTTAGATAAATTAAAGTTTTCATTTACCAAAAACCCAATTACCCCTTATTCTTATATTAAAAGTAATAGTACATATATATATTATACCAATTAAATATTATATCTTTCAACCAAGAAATATAAATATAATGAAACATAATAATCACTTATAATTATAAAAAAAACAAAAACAAACCATTCAGTTAATATAAATTAACCCATCGTTAAGAAAAGGCTACATATCCCAACTTGTAATAAACTTATACATTAGTACTGTACAATCCATACTATTCTGCTAATACATTCCCAAGTGTTATATCCATAGCAAGGCATGACTCATGCAAACCTCTTGTATCACACCTTTATATGTATAGATAATTAAAGATACAAGTTTGGTCACTCTTATGTATTTAAATAGATGTTATTCCGCTTTTTTGGTTATGTTTTATGTTGTTCTTTTCCTTTTTTGTTTTATATATATATATATATATATTTTCGGAATCACCCCTTATCCACTCTGGCCTCCTCCCGGCCCATTATATATAACGCACCGAGTCATTCAGGCCACGTATCTGAACCAGGAAGGAGGCAGCCCATGGAATCTATTATAAAAGAGTGCTCAGCGGCCCAGAAGCTCCGTATTACAGCAAAACAAGAGGATTGTGTTCTCTGACCACACCTCTCGCCCACCTCAAATCAGTCAGAGGAAAACAAACATCACCCAGAGTTTGCCGAGAGTGAGACCACAGACACCATGCTGTCCCATCCAACGCAGCTCGCCAAGATTCCTCAAACGAGACATCCCACTTCATACAGACGCTACCTCATCTCCGTCAAAGTTCCGTTCCATCCGATGTCGATCAGAGGCCAAGAAAACATCACAGCAACAGCCAAGGAAAGCGGGAACACTGGCAGCCTGTTGTCCCTTCCGCCCAGCGTGCCATCAACACCTCAATGTGACGTCCAACGTCAGAATGTAGTAAAATGTTCCTCCCTTTAAGCTCTCATTAACTCTTAAAAAAGGCGCACTCTGCCAAGCGAGTGTTCACACTATTCTCTTCCCCTCCTCCTCTTTAGCTTCTCTTGACGTCAAGAAACTTTGAATATATTAAATACCTCATCAGATATTCCTGTCGATCCATTGCAGAATCTTCATCCATTTAAAATTGTAACTATTCCAATAGTTCTTTTTCAGTTTGAAATCTGTTACAGCAACCATATTTAATAACAAATAAAGTGAATAATTTAATTAATCAAGGATTTTTGTATATATCATTTTTAAGATCCTCTTAAAAAAAAATCTAGAAGAAAATTATCATCAATATTAATAATCTTTAAATCATAGGTACTTCTTGCTTCTCCAGGAACACCTTAAGTTTTTGTGGATCATCAAATTGATGAACTTTATCTTTATATGTGATTCTCATCAATGCAGGATAATATAGTCCATATTTGGCTCCTAAATCTCTTAAAGGCTGTCTTAGTTGTAAAAATTGTTTCCTTATCTGTGCAGTCTCTTTAGCAAGATCTGGGACAAAAATCAATTTAGAATCCTTGTAAGCTGGATTTTTAATTTCTTTTGCTGCTTTTAAAATTTCCAGCGTCTGCTGGAATCTAAGTAATCTAATTATTACAGGTCTAGGACTTTCTTGATTTTGAACTTTTTTCCCTCCCAATTCTGTGTGCCCTGTCTATTTCTAATGACATGTTTAATTTTATAGGTAAGATTTTTGGTATTGCCTCCTCCAAAAAGACTAGCATGGTTTTCCCCTCAGCTCCTTTTAAACCAAAAATTCTTAAATTCTACCTCCTAGAAAATCATGCTTTTTCAGCCTTCACATGCTGAGGAAAGCTAGATCCTACTTCAGCCAACAACACTTTGCCATCCTTGTCCAATCCATCATCCTCTCCAAACAACGCCATCATCCTCTCCAAACAACGCCATCTACTTAAATCTATAAAAAAAAAAATATTCTAAGACTCCAGCTAATCCAGAATACTGCAGCCAAACTGATCTTCTCAAAACTCAAGTCTGACCATGCCTCCCCACTCCTTGCCAAACTTCACTGGCTCCCAATAATCTCCAGAATCCATTTCAAATGTTCCTGCCTGGCTTTCAAGATCATTCATGGAATCCTGCCTCCTCTTATCCCACTGTCTTTCAACTCCTCCAGTCCTGACTCCTCCAGAACTGCCCAAAGGCTTAAACTAGCCTTCCCCTCTCCACGCGGCATCCACTATTCAGGCAAACTGGGAAAATCCCTTCTCTTCAAAATCACAGGTCTTTGGAACGACCTCACCACCCCGCTGCAGAACCTGAGCTCCCTTCAGTTATTCCGCAAACAACTGAAAACCTGGCTTTTCAGCAAATTGTAGCTCTATCCTTCCCCCCTTTCTCTCCCCCCTTCTACACATAAGTTCATGCAATCCTTTTTCTTCTTCTCTACCCACTATTTTAAGTTCTTGTAAACCGTGTCGAGCTCCATTCTCATGGAGATGATGACATATGACTATATGGTATATAAACTTAAGGTTTAGATTAGATTAGATTAGATCCTTCATTTCTTTTAATATATTGTGATCCTCTTTATGTTCCTGATGCACTTTTCAATCTTTTCCATTCTATTTTCAATTTTGTCCATTCTATTGCTTACTAAATCTAATTTATTGTTCATTATATTCATCTCCTTCCTCATTTCCGTTATGTTTAAATTGATATTTCTAATTCTTTCCAATACCTCTATGATATCCAAGGCATCCAGTGGCAGAGAAATCTCACTTGAAGTCTGTGGATCTTCTTTCATCCTTTTAACTTTTCCTGAAGCTTTTGCAGATATTTCTGTGTTCTTCTGTTTACTAGAAGCCATTATCCAAGATTTGTCTTTATATTTGTGAAAAAATTATAACTTTAGATTCTAAAATGATTTTTAAAGGAGGGAGCTTAACTGTCAACCAGCCATCCACCAGGTCTTCAAGTTCCGGAAATATACAAATGGTTCCAATCTTTCTTTTCAAATCAAAAATCTGGGGTCTCATTTAACAATTCTACTGACCTTTATCAGAATGAACACGGTGTACCAAAAGGTTCAAATTTGTCACCATTTTTTTCCAATATCTTTTTATCACCTCTCTTGACTCTCTGTTAGTCAATCGGCTTTTTTGCTTTCACATACGCCGATGACATACAGTTACTACGCCCTTTAAATCAAGAAATCATAAATTGGAAACCTTAACCATAAACTCAAACAAATTAGCCGATGGCTAAATGACAACAAATTAGTTTTAAATACCACCAAATCAAAAACAATGATTTTTCCCTGGAAAGAAGGAATCAAACTATGTGCTCCAATAATACACCTTTGATTAAAAAAAACTCTCTTTTCATGACCATATTAGTTATGTGGTCACATCATGTTTCTTCAAACTCCGAATGATCTGTTCAGTTTCAAAATTTTTGGAACCTAAATATTTGATACATTCATTAGTGATCTCAAAATTAGACTACTGTAATAGTTTACTTATTGGAATTACTCTAAAATAAATCAGGCGATTACAAATAATACAAAATGCAGCCATTATATTACACTAAAATATATGACTATGTCACCCATCTGCTGAAAAAGGCTCACTGGTTCCTGATAAAATACAGAATTTTCTATAAAATTTCGCTATTAACATTTAAAACATTAATACCAAAGGCCCCTCAATTCATTGAGAAATTACTTATTCCTTACAAACCATCTCGAACGTTTAGATCTGCTCATCTTAGATTATTGACCATTCTATCATTAAAAATAATTAGTACCAAACGCCAGGAACGCTTCTCTGTTATTGTTCTGCAATACTGGAATTTGCTTCTCACCAATCTGAGAAATGAAAAAAGTCATGACTGTTTTAAGGGTTTACTTAAGTCATCTGTTTAAGGAAGCATTTACAGTATGACAACCTTCAAATATAGACTCTGTAGGCTATCAAGGAAACATTCTCTTATCCCAGGACAAGCAGGCAGCATATTCTTAACACATGGGTGACGTCACCGACGGAGCCCTCGGTACGGACCTTTTAACTAGAAGTTTCTAGTTGGCCGCACCGCGCGTGCGCGAGTGCCTTCCCGCCCGACGAAGGAGTGCGTGGTCCCCAGTTTCTTCGTTTCCGCGGAGCGAAGAAGACGCGTGTATTTTTTCAACGGCCGTTGAAATCACTTTTTGCCTTCCCGCTCGCGCTTTTGTTATATATTTTTCTTCCTCTACCTTCGGGTTTCCTTTTTCTTTCAATTGCAAAAAAAAAAAAAAAAAAAAACTTTGATTTTTATTGTTTCTTTCGTTTTTGCCCCGGCGGGGCCTGTTGCCATTATACAGGCCTCGGACTTCGATTTTGCGGAGGCTATCTTCCCCTTCATGCCCCCGCAGGTCGGTTTTAAGAAGTGCCAGCGGTGTGCACGCCCGATCTCCGTTTCTGACCCACACAATTGGTGTTTGCAGTGCCTGGGTCCGGAGCATCGGGCAGATTCCTGCACCCGCTGTGCCACTTTACAAAAACGTACACTTAAAAACCGAAGAATCCAGCAAACCCTGCTCTTCGGCTCCGAGTCGGCGATGGATTCATCACCCTCAACGGCGGTACCGCAGAAATCGGCACCGTCCAGCTCGACACCGACCGATCCCGCATCGGCGCCACTGGCGCCAGGTAAGCCGGCTAAGAAGCCTTCCTCTTCCCTCGAGCGCCCTCCAGCTACGGTGACGACACCGTCCATACCGGCATCGCACCGGTCCCGTAAACGCTCCGCCCCGATAACGGTGAGTGCCTCGTCATCGGCCTCCTCATCGCCGGGGCGTGGAGCGGCATCCAAGGAACCGAAGAAAAAGAAAGCGGTTCCGATGCCACCCCTGGATGACCGTATCTCGGCCATTCTGCAAACTCAGCTTCAGGAGCAGTTGAAGAAACAGCTTGAACAACTGCTACCCTCTATCCTGGCACCGCTCCTTCCGGTACCAGACCGGCCCGAGCCCCGCACCGAGCCCCCGGTGTCCACTCCTTCGGTACCGGTAAACACCTCGATGCCGATCCTTTCGGCCCAACAACTTCCTGATGATCCTGTGGTTCATTCTCAACCCACAGTGGATCCTGCTCGGCACCAGGCGGTACGGCACTCTTCTCGGGACCGAGAACGACGCCGATCGTCCTCCCCTGGTGCCGTTTCGGTGCGCTCTGGTAAATCTTTGTCCAAGACTCGCCACACCGCACCCTCCACCCCGGTGTCCCGACACGCACCAGAGGTCAGGGATCCTGATTTATGGGAGGAGACTCCTCTCGGTACCGAGGAGGATCCCTCCTCATCTGATGAGGAACCATCGGCACCTGATGCCACCTCTAAACCTGAGCAGTCCTCTTTTTCTAAATTTCTGAGGGAAATGTCTGCTGCTCTGTCACTTCCCCTTGAATCTGACTCCAAAAAGTCCCAAGCCTTTTTAGAAGCCTTAGACTTTGAGCAACCTCCTAAAGAGTTCCTCAAACTTCCCGTACATGACATCTTACGGGAGACATTCTACAAAAACTTGGAAAATCCCCTCACGGTACCGGGAGCTCCCCGTAAACTGGACAACCTTTACCGTGTCATCCCTATTCCAGGATTCGACAAATCTCAATTGCCCCATGAGTCCCTTCTGGTGGAATCCACCTTAAAAAAGACTCAGGGCTCCAGTGTCTATGCCTCTACCCCTCCTGGCAGAGAAGGTAAGACCATGGACAAGTTTGGCAAGAGGCTTTACCAAAATGCCATGCTTGCCAACAGGGCAAACAACTATTCCTTCCATTTTTCCTTTTATCTCAAACACTTGGTCCAACAGCTGTCTGCCCTCCAGAAGTACCTACCTGAGCGCAAGGTCCCGCTATTCCAGCAGCACATATCTGGCCTTCTCCAAATGCGCAAGTATATGGTCCGCTCGATATACGACTCCTTCGAGCTCACCTCTCGGGCCTCTGCCATGGCTGTAGCCATGCGTCGCTTGGCCTGGCTCAGAGTCTCCGACCTGGACATCAACCACCAGGACCGCCTGGCCAACGCCCCCTGTCTCGGGGATGAGCTTTTTGGAGAGTCACTGGATTCCACCACCCAGAAACTCTCCGCCCATGAGACCAGGTGGGACACCCTGATCAAGCCGAAAAAGAAGGCTCCGCCTGCTCGACCCTATCGGCCTCAATCATCTTACCAGCGGAGGTTCTCAGCCAGGCCACTCAATCCACCTCCCCAACAATCTCGGCGACCCCGTCAACAGCAGCACCATGCCCAGGCTCGGTCTCAGGCCACTCAACCCTCCAAGCCTCCTCAGCCTGCTAAACAATCTCAGCCCTTTTGACTCTTCTCTCCAGGGCATAGCCAGTCATCCACCCTCGCTGCCTCTTCCACAGCCTATCGGGGGTCGTCTCACCATTTTCTCAAGCCGTTGGGAAGTCATCACGTCGGACCAGTGGGTCCTCAACATCATCCGCCACGGCTACTCTCTCAACTTCCAGACTCTGCCTCCGGACAACCTTCCCGTAGAGTCTGCTTCAAACTCATCTCAAACCCCCCTCCTCCTGAGGGAGGTTCAATCCCTCCTCCTTCTCAATGCCATCGAAGAAGTACCTCCAGATCAAAGGGGGCAGGGATTCTACTCCCGCTACTTCCTGGTACCCAAAAAGACGGGAGACCTCCGTCCCATTCTCGATCTCAGGGACCTCAACAAGTGTCTGGTCAAGGAGAAGTTCAGAATGCTCTCCCTTGCCACGCTCTACCCTCTTCTTTCTCAACACGACTGGCTATGTTCCCTGGACCTCAAAGAGGCCTACACTCACATCTCCATCAATCAACATTCTCGCCGCTACCTGCGGTTCCAGGTACTGCACCACCACTATCAGTACAAGGTGCTACCGTTCGGCCTCGCCTCCTCACCCAGGGTCTTCACCAAGTGCCTTATAGTGGTAGCGGCCTTCCTCAGGTCTCACAACCTCCAGGTGTTCCCCTATTTGGACGATTGGTTGGTGAAAGCACCTACGTCTCCACTTGTGCTACAGGCTACTCATCACACCATCTCTCTCCTCCACCTCCTGGGGTTCGAGATCAACTACCCCAAGTCGCATCTGCTTCCCACCCAGCGACTTCAATTCATTGGAGCAGTTCTGGACACCACGCTAATGAGGGCTTTTCTCCCCTCCGATCGCAAGCAGACCCTGCTCCATCTCTGCCGTCAGGTACTCATGCATCCCTCCATTCCTGCTCGACAGATGATGGTCCTCCTGGGTCACATGGCCTCGACAGTGCATGTCCTTCCTCTGGCTCGTCTCCACCTTCGTACACCTCAGTGGACGCTCGCCAACCAGTGGTCACAGACTACGGATCTTCTTTCTCATCCCATCTCTGTGACATCATCTCTTCAGCAATCTCTCCAATGGTGGTTGAACTCCTCAAATCTTTCCAGGGGTCTACTTTTCCATCTGCCCCCCCACTCTATGATCATCACCACAGATGCGTCCCCCTACGCGTGGGGAGCTCACCTGGGAGATCTACGCACCCAGGGACTTTGGACCCCACAGGAGCGTCGTCATCACATCAATTTCCTGGAACTCAGAGCCATGTTCTACGCCCTCAAGGCTTTCCAACATCTTCTCTGTCCTCAAGTCCTCCTCCTATGCACAGACAATCAAGTCGCCATGTACTACATAAACAAGCAAGGCGGCACCGGATCTCGCCCCCTTTGTCTGGAGGCTCTGCGCATCTGGACCTGGGCCACGGACCGCAATCTCTTTCTCAGGGCGGTCTATATCCAGGGCGAACAGAACTCTCTGGCCGACAATCTCAGCCGCATCCTTCAACCTCACGAGTGGACGTTGGACCCTCCGACTCTACTCTCCATCTTTGCTCGATGGGGCACTCCGCAGGTGGACCTCTTTGCAGCACCTCACAACCATCAGCTGCCCCAATTCTGTTCCAGACTCTTCTCTCCTCACCGTCTGACCCCGGATGCATTCCTGCTCGACTGGAGGGATCGGTTCCTCTATGCCTTCCCTCCACTTCCTTTGATGTTGCGGACCTTGTCCAAACTCCGCAAGGACAATGCCACCATGATCCTCATCGCCCCTCGGTGGCCTCGTCAACACTGGTTCTCCCTTCTGCTTCAACTCAGCTCCAGGGAGCCCATTCCTCTTCCTGTGTTTCCTACTCTACTTACACAGCAGAATCAGTCTCTACTACATCCCAACCTGTCTTCCCTCCACCTGACAGCTTGGTTTCTCTCGGGCTGACCTCTCCTGAGAATCTATCTCAACCGGTCCGCCTCATTTTGGACGCCTCCAGGAAACCGGCCACTCTCCAATGTTACCATCAGAAGTGGACCAGATTCTCCTCGTGGTGTCTCCGGCATCATCAAGAACCCACCTCTTTGGCGGTGGAAACTGTCTTGGAATATTTGCTCTCGCTGTCCAACGCTGGCCTCAAAACCACCTCCATCAGAGTCCACCTCAGTGCCATCACTGCGTTTCACGAGCCTATTCTCGGAAAACCCCTCACGGCTCATCCTCTGGTTTCAAGATTTATGAGAGGGCTCTTCAACATCAAACCGCCTCTCAAGCCTCCTCCCGTCATCTGGGACCTGAATGTGGTTCTCTCTGCTCTCATGAAACCTCCGTTTGAGCCTCTTGCCACAGCTTCATTCAGGCTTCTTACATGGAAGGTGCTTTTCCTAATTGCCATCACCTCTGCCAGGAGGGTTAGCGAACTGCATGCACTGGTTGCCGACCCACCGTTCACTGTTTTTCACCATGACAAGGTTGTTCTGCGTACCCACCCTAAATTCCTTCCCAAGGTGGTCTCGGCTTTTCACCTCAACCAGTCCATTGTGCTTCCCGTCTTCTTCCCTAAGCCTCACTCGCATCCTGGAGAACAGGCGTTGCACACGCTGGATTGTAAGCGTGCCCTTGCTTACTACCTTGATCGTACCAGAGCTCACCGAACATCCCCTCAGCTCTTTTTGTCTTTCGATCCCAACCGTTTGGGCCGTCCTGTCTCCAAACGGACACTTTCAAATTGGCTTGCTGCCTGTATTGCCTTCTGTTATGCTCGGGCCGGTCTCTCACTGGAAGGATCTGTCACGGCCCACAGAGTCCGAGCTATGGCTGCTTCTGTGGCTTTCCTCCGTTCCACGCCCATCGAGGAAATCTGCAAGGCGGCCACTTGGTCCTCAGTTCACACGTTCACTACTCACTACTGTCTGGATGCGTTCTCCAGACGGGATGGACACTTCGGCCAATCTGTGTTACAAAATTTATTTTCCTAATGGCCAACCATCCCTCCTCCCTCTTTGTTAGCTTGGAGGTCACCCATGTGTTAAGAATATGCTGCCTGCTTGTCCTGGGATAAAGCACAGTTACTTACCGTAACAGGTGTTATCCAGGGACAGCAGGCAGATATTCTTAAGTCCCACCCACCTCCCCGGGTTGGCTTCTTAGCTGGCTTATCCTAACTGGGGACCACGCACTCCTTCGTCGGGCGGGAAGGCACTCGCGCACGCGCGGTGCGGCCAACTAGAAACTTCTAGTTAAAAGGTCCGTACCGAGGGCTCCGTCGGTGACGTCACCCATGTGTTAAGAATATCTGCCTGCTGTCCCTGGATAACACCTGTTACGGTAAGTAACTGTGCTTTACCCCAACCCTTTTGTTCTTCCCATAAATGTTCTCCTTTTCTTTTGCAATTGTATTTCATACCCTCCAACCTTGCATTTCCTGTTAGTCATATGTTCAAATTTAGTATTGCTATTTGTATTATAAATTATTATTATTATTATTATTTAACCCCAAATCTTTTTATTGTAACTTGCTTAGAAACCTTGATAAGTGATTTTATCAAATTTTAATAAAAACTTGAAAACATAAGTGTCGGTATGAGATGTCATCCCAGTTTCAGCATGTGTGTAGTTTTAGGGGGCAAAGGAGCAGAACAGAGTGCCTCACTCCCTGCTTCCTGGTCTCTCCCTTCTCTGTTCCCCCTCTCAGTGATCCTCTAACTTTCCTACAGGTGACAGATTGGCTTACACTTAATAAGCTAAAAGTTAACTCTCAAAAACTACAGTAATGCTTTTTTTCTCAAGGATTTCACCTGTAAAAGTCTTTAAATTTTAGTATGAAAGGTGCTCCATTAAAATTCTCAACAACAACTAAAATTTTAGGAATTGTAATAGTCAATACTTTAACCTTTCATTTTAATATTTCAAAGGTGGTCTCTTTTTTTTTTTTTTTGCGCTCCATCAAATTCAATCTATTCGTATACATTCCTTGGTATTATCTAAGCTTGTCTATTGTAATTCTATCCTCATTGATCTTCCAAAATACCAGTTAACAGCACTTACAACTAGTTCAAAACACTGCAGTAAGATTACTTTATTGCCGTTCAAAATTTACACTTCTTCTAAAAGCTGAGCATATTCTGCCTGTTTCTTACCATATTCCTATTAAGTTTAATGTTCTTTCTTTCCAGATAGTATCCAGTAGTCTCCCTTCTATTTTATTTAATTTCTTAGTTTATCATAGAGAGTTGCGCGGGGACAGAAATCCCACCCGTCCCCGCCAAAGTCCCACCCATCCCCACCCGTCCCCGTGAGGAATCCCACCCGTCCCCGTGAGGAATCCCTCCGTCCCCACCCGTCCCCGCGAGGAATCCCCTCCGTCCCCACCCGTCCCCGCGAGGAATCCCCTCCGTCCCCGCCCGTCCCCGCGAGGAATCCCCTCCGTCCCCGCCCATCCATATAAACTTCAGAAATAGTTATTTCATTTAATTATGCTACTGAATTAAAGGCTCTGGTAGAAACCCATTTACAAATAAGCAAAAAGACTTTATTAATTTGAAAATATTAATTGGGAAGAATACATACTTTGCAAATGGGTTTCTACCAGAGCCTCTAATGTTTATAAATTTTTATCAACACAACTAATATACTACTTTATCCTGAAGTAAATTAAAAAAAAAGAAATATAATTCTTTTCCTACCTTTGTTGCCTGGTTTCTGCTTTCCTCATGTTCTCATTCAATTCCTTCCATCCACTGTCTCTCTTCCTTCTGCATCTTCCATTTGCTCTGTTACTGTGCCTCTCCCTTTCTTCCCCCTTCCAAATTGGTCTGGCACCCATCTTCTTCTCTCCGCTCCCCCCATAGTCTGGCATCTGTCTTTTTCCCTGCCAGCGTCTTCTCCCTACTCTCTCTTCCCCATTTCCTTTCAGCGTCCTTCTCCCCCCATCTTCCCCATGTCCTGTCAGCGTCCTTCTCCCCCCTCTGTCTTCCAAATGTGCTTTCAGTGTCCTTCTCCCCCCTCTGCTTCCCCATGTCCTTTCAGCGTCCTTCTCCCTCTCTGTCTTCCCCATGGCCTTTCAGCGTCCTTCTCCACCCCCCCCCGTCTTCCCCATGTCCTTTCAGCGTCCTTCTCCACCCCTTTGTCTTCCCCATGTGCTTTCAGCATCCTTCTCCCCCCTCTGTCTTCCACAAGTGCTTTCAGAGTCCTTCCCCCCCCGCCCTTCCCATGGCCTTTCAGCGTCCTTCTCCACCCCTTTGTATTCCCCATGTGCTTTCAGCGTCCTTCTCCCTCCTCTGTCTTCAAGTGCTTTCAGAGTCCTTCCCCCCCTCCTCCCGTCTTCCCCATGGCCTTTCAGCGTCCTTCTCCCCACTCCTTCTCTACCGCCCCGGGTGCAGCACAGCCGGCCAGGTCCCCTTACTTTTGTGGCACTTCCCCGACCGACTGACAACAGCCCCGGTCCGACAAACCTCCCTGCCCTTAACTGCGAATCTAAATTACCTTATTACAGCTGCTGTAAGAAGATAATTTAGATTCGCGGCTAAAGGGCAGGGAGGATTGTCGGACCGGGGCTGTTGTTGGTCGGTCGGGGAAGTGCCACAAAAGTAAGGGGACCTGGCCGCTGTGCTGCAACCGGGGCGGGGTGTGGCGGGGCGGACCGCCCCCTCCCTTGGTAGCCACTCGAACCGCGAGGCTACTCTCCTCCTTACCTGCACTGCCTGCAGCACAGAGCCAAACGGAAGTCTTCCTGACGTCAGCGCTGACGTCGGAGGGAGGGAGGGCTTTGTTTAAGCCCTCCCTTCCCTCCGACGTCAGCGCTGACGTCGGGAAGACTTCCGTTCGGCTCTGTGCTGCAAGCAGAGAAGGTAGGGAGAAGAGCCGCACGACTGAGTACATCCAGCCCCGCAGGAACCCCGCGACCCTCGGAGGCGTCCCCACGGGATCCCCGCGACCCTCGGAGGCGTCCCCACGGGATCCCTGCGACCCTAGGGGCGTCCCCACGGGATCCCCGTGACCCAAAGGGGGAACCCGCGGGATTCCCGTCCTCCCCGTTCCCGTGCAGCTCTCTAGTTTATCATTCTCCTCAGAGGGCTCTTCAATCCTTACATCAAAAGTTGCTAATTGTTCCTTCATTTAGACAATTATTCCTTGATGTTCATAGGAATTGTTCTTTCTCGGTTATGAACATAAGAATAGCCTTACTGGGTCAGACCAATGGTCCATCAAGCTCAGTAGCCTGTTCTTATTGTGGCCAATCCAGGTCCCTAGCACCTGCCAAAACCCAAGGATAGCAACATTCCATGCTCCTACACTTTGGAACTTCTTAACTTATTAATTTCATATAGAAAGTTCATTTTTGAAATTTAAGGCATATTATAAGGCTCAGTTAAAGGCATATTATTTTTCTCAAGTATTTAGTTCATAAGAACTGCCATCTCCGGATCAGACCCTAGGTCCATCAAGTCCGGCGATCCGCTCACGCGGAGGCCCAGCCAGGTGTAACCTGGCGAAAGAAAAAAAAAAATCTTACTCACCCGTATCCTTCTATGCATCTTTCGAGGAGATGTGCATCTAACTTGCCCTTAAAACTAAGAATGGTGGGTTCCGCAGCAACTTCCACTGGGAGAGCGTTCCAGGTGTCCACCACACGCTGCGCGAAGCAAAACTTCCTGGCATTTGTCCTGGGCTTGTCTCCCCTCAGCTTCAGTCCGTGACCTCTTGTCCTGGTCACATTTGACATTATAAATAACTTTTTATCCTGCTCTATCTTGTCGATTCCTTTTATTATCTTAAAAGTCTCAATCAGATCCCCTTGCAGTCTCCTCTTCTCAAGGGAGAATAGTCCCAGTTATTTTTAAGTCGTTCTTTGTATTTCAAGTTTTCCATACCTTTAACTAGTTTCATTGCTCGCTTCTGCACCTTCTCCAGCAGTTTTATATCCTTCTTTAGGTAGGGAGACCAGTGTTGGACACAGTACTCCAAGTGTGTCTGACCATTGCTCTATAAAGCGGCATTAGGACCCTCTCCGATCTACTCGTGATTCCCTTTTTTATCATGCCCAACATTCCATTTGCTTTCTTTGTCGCTGCAGTGCATTGTGCCGACGGTTTCAGGGTCCTATCTAGCAGTACCCCCAGGTCCTTTTCTTGTTCGCTCTTACCCAGAGTTGCTCCTAACATTCTATACTCGTATTCCTTGTTCTTTCTGCCCAATGCATTACCTTGCATTTTTCCACATTAAACTTCATCTGCCATTTTTCCGCCCATTTCTCTAGCTGGCTCAAATCTCTCTGTAGTTACTCGCTATCCTTTTGTGATCTGATTGCCCGACATAACTTAGTGTCGTCTGCAAACTTGATGACCTCACTGGATGTTCCTTCTTCTAGGTCGTTGATGAAAATATTAAATAAGATGGGCCCAAGAACCAAACCCTGGGGCACACTGCTAGTCATTTTCCTCCAGTCTGAGAGCTTCCCATTTAAGCCCACCCTCTGCATTATGTTCAATAATATGGGCAAAATCTAGCAAGATCATATTTTTTATCCCACATTATATGTTTTTATTCTTTTCCCTATACGCCAGATTTTATTGTAACTATTCCACTTTTTTCCCTTATATTTTATAGATGTTTGTAGGGTTTGTATTTGTTTATTGTTTGTTCCTCTCCTTTTTATTTAAGATCATAAGAATAGCCTTACTAGATCAGACCAATGGTCTATCAAGCCCAGGAGCCCGTTCTCACAGTGGACAATCCAGGTCCTTAGTACCTGGCCAAAACCCAAGGAGTAGCAACATTCCATGCTAACTATCCAGGGCAAGCAGTGGCTTCCCCCATGCCTTTCTCAATAACAGATGGACTTTTCCTCCAGGAAATTGTCCAAACCTTTCTTAAAACCAGCTGTTATCTGCTTTTACCACAACCTCTGGTAACGCATTCCAGAGCTTTGCTATTCTCTGAGTGAAATTTTTTTTCCTCCTATTGGTTTTAAAAGTATTTCCCTGTAACTTCAAGTGACCCTTAGGGCTCCTTTTACTAAGCTGTGCTAGCGGGCTTAACGCGCGCTAGACGCTAACGCCTCCATTGAGCTGGCATTAGTTTTTCCGCCTAGCGCAGGGGTTCATTGTGCGCTAATCTGCAGCGCGCGCTAAAAACGCTACTGCAGCTTAGTAAAAGGAGCCCCTAGTCTTTGTAATTTTTGACAGAGTGAAAAATCGATCCACTTATACCCGTTCTATTCCACTCAGAATTTTGTAGACTTCAGTCTTAGCCGTCTCTTTTCCAAGCTGAAGTGCCCTAACCTTTTTAGTCTTTCCTCATACGAGAAGAGTTCAATCCCCTTTATCATCTTGGTTGCTCTTCTTTGAACCTTTTCTGGTGTCGCTATATCTTTCTTGATAAGGAGACCAGAATTGAATGCAATACTCCAGGTGATGACACATTCTTAGTCTTGTTAACCATCCGTTTTTAAATAATTCCTAGCATCTTGTTTGCATTTTTGGCCGCCCCCACACATTGGGTAGAAGGTTTCATCGTATTGTCTACAATGACACCCAGATCCTTTTCTTAGGAGCTAACCCCCAAGGTGGACCATAGCATCTGGTAACTGTGATTTGGATTATTCTTCCCATTGTGCATCACTTTGCATTTGTCCATATTAAATTTCATCTGCCACTTAATGATATTATAAACCACTTAAATTTTAACCCTGGTTTTATATTTGCGGTATATCAAATAATTTGAACTTGAACATCAACCAATTCCCAATCAAAATAGAAGCATAATTCATCTTCTAAATTAGCATCAAAGGTTGCTGGTACCATGCATCAGGCAGACGATAAAGCATTCATTCACATCAATGCTCCTCACAGCTTGATACTAAGTACACAGTGGCATTAGCAGCTGCGATGTCCTAACACTGCTAGCTAGGTGACTATCATCCTTCTCAGTGCTGGAGGGGATGTATCATCTTCCAAGGTCTTGGGACAGAGCCTCTGATACAACTTAGGTGACTCAGGAGGACATGACCTTGCTTATTGCCCTCTCTTCAATCTTGGGCATTGATATTCTTAAAGTAGAAACTGAAAAGGAAAATTGAAGAGAGGTTCACTCAATATTTTACATGATGTGATTCTTTGGCATCAACCGCATCAGTCATCCAGCCAATCAATCCTTGAGTCCCATGCTCTGCCTAGAAGCATTTCATTAATACCAGGGCATTGGGGAGCAGTGCAATTATGTCAGTTGCTTCAGTGTTCATCTCTAATGCATCCAGGGAGGAATGCTTCGCACAGGCATTAAATATCCGAGTTACCCTCTCTGAGGCCTAGATCTCTAGCCAGCCAGATGCAGACCCAGACCATTCCACTTGAGTAATTTTCAGAGTCTGAGTTGGAGCATTCTCTTAGAGCTTGAATATGAGCCAGTGGAGTTCCCTGAAGAGAGGAACTTTGTTGGTTTGTCCTCTCTTTCACAGGAAAGAAGGAACTATCTTCCAGAAGACCTCCCCTTCGCTGATTTTGTCAAAGAAATGACAACTACTTTCCATTTAAGTTAGAAATGAAGGAGGGACTCTGAACATAAGAATATCCATACTGGGTCAGACCAATGGTCCATCTAGCCCAGTATCCTGTCTTCACAATGGCAAAAGCCCAAATAGTAGCAACATTCCATACTACCGATCCAGGGCAAGCAGTAGTTTTCCCTCATATGTGTCTCAATAGCAGACTGTGGACCTTTCCTCCAGGAACTTGTCCAAACCTTTTTTTTTTTTAAACCAGCTACGTTAACCATTCATACCACATCCTCTGGCAATGCATTCCAGAGCTTAACTATTCTCTGATTGAAAAAATATTTCCTCCTGTTGGTTTTAAAACTATTTCCCTGTAACTTCAAGTGTCCCCTAATCTTTGTAATTTTTGATGGAGTAAAAAAATTGATCAATTTGTACCCATTCCATACCACTCAGGATTTTGTAGACTTCAGTCATGGGCATTCTCTTATCAAGCAGCCTATTATGATAAAGACTTTAGATCAGGGGTGCCCAAAAGGTCGATCGTGATCGCCCAGTAGATTGCAAAGGCAACGTGAGTCGATCGTGGAGCCCATCCAGGGTTCCGCAATATACTTGCGTTGCCTTTGCATTCTGTTCTCCCTGCTTCCCTGACACCAGGCCAGGCACGTACAAGTGCTGGGCCCACAGCCCCCCCCCAACCCCTGACATCAATTCTGATGTCGGAGAGGAAGTTCTGGGCCAGTCAATCGCTGCCTATCTGGTCTGGAACTTCTCTGACATCAGATTTGACATTGGGGGGAAGGCTTGTACATGCTTAGACTGGCGTTGGGGAAGCAGGGAGACATCGGCGGTGGCTTGGGGGGGACAGGGAGAGAGAAAGAAAGGGGGGCAGGGAGAGAGAAAGAAAGACAAAGAAAGGGGAGGCAGGGAGAGAGAAAGAAAGGGGGCAGGGAGAGAGAAAGAAAGAAAGAGGGGCAGAGAGAGAAAGAAGGGGTAAGTAGTAGGGAGAGAGGAAGAAAAAGTTGGACTCATGGATGGACAGAGAGAGATGTTGGTTGGGGAATGGAATGAGGTCTGAAGGAGAGGAAGCATGCAGGAGGCAGAAAGAAGGGAAGAAATATCGGATGCACAGTCAAAAGGAAGTGCAACCATAGCCTCATGAAATCACCAGACAACATGGTAGGAAAATGATTTTATTTTCAATTTAGTGATCAAAATGTGGCCGTTTTATTTTAAATCTAGTGATCAAAATTTGTCCGAATTTATATCTGCTGTCTATATTTTGCACTATGGCCCCCTTTTACTAAACTGTGATAGCGTTTTTTAGCACAGGGAGCCTATGAGCGTTGGGAGCAGTTCGAGGCATTCAGCGCAGCTCCCTGTGCAAAAAGTCGCTATCGCAGTTTAGTCAAGGGGGAAGGGGTATATTTGTCTATTTTTGTATAGTTGTTACTGAGGTGACATTGTTAAAGTTATAGTTAACCCCTCCTCTCCCAAGAGCAATGTGAACTGTGGGGAAAAGTAATTTTGTGGAAATGTGTTAATGACATTTTGGAAAACACAATAATATAATATTCTTTTATGAGGTAAATTTCTCAAGTGATGTAATAAGTTAAATAAGGAGTTACCTACTTGACTGCCTGTATAAATGTTTTTCTATATCTATGGTTATCATATGACTCCAGAAAAAGGACGGATTGAGACATCCGGGTTTTACTTCCATTGAAAGCAATGGAAGTAAAACTCGGATGTCTCAATCTGTCCTCTTTTTTTCTGAATGTGTCAAACACAAAATAAAAAAAGACAGAAATCCCCCACTGAAAAATCAAAAATGATAAACAACAAAAATGTGGGGTGAAATAACTATTGCCAAAGATCATAAATAATTCATTAATCAATACTGAAAAGAGTGATAAGGCTGAGTTTTCATTCAAAATATAAAACTCATTTGTGGTGGGACCTCAGAAATTCATTCCCCAACTCACTATAGTGCAGCCTAAGCTGATCCATTCAGGGGATTAATTTATCAATCACCGGTCAATCACCACTCACCAACTTTAATGCAAAATCTTATCGTGTTAAAACAATAAATATCATAAATACTCTGTTAACATTATAAGTGTGGAACTTAGCTTCAAACAGCAATGAAACTTCACAATCGTGATCTCAACGGGACTCGTTTCGCCCGTGGCTTCGTCAGGAGATCAAGGGGAAAGTCGATAGTCGATCTGACCTCGACACATCGGACCACAGTATCAAGCAAGGATACTGAATCAGGAAATGGCAATAGAGGGCTCGAGACTGTGTGGACATTTTCTGGACTAAAACCCAAAGACGCCTTGCAGGGATCAAAGGAACTTAAGGAACTAAAGAGCGACAAAATGAAGAAACAGCCGGAAACAGAGGGCTATCCAAAGTCGAAGAAGCGGACGGAGGACGGGATAGACACACCACAGGAGGAAGGTGAACAGAACGAGGCTCGGGGACTGGCAGACCGTGAGGGGATCGACAGGAGCACCAAACCACGAGGAGAACCAAATAAGAAGGTAACCAACCGGGACTTAATTTGCCTATATACAAATGCCAGGAGCCTAAGGACAAAAATGGGAGAGCTAGAAGTTATAGCCAGTAAAGAGGACTTGGACATAATAGGAGTCACAGAGACATGGTTGTCCGAGGACAACAAATGGGATGTGGCCCTGCCAGGGTACAAACTCTATAGGAGGGACAGGACACACAAGAAGGGTGGAGGAGTAGCACTGTATATAAAGGACTCCATTCCTTCAACCAGGATGGAAACAACAGTAAGGGCGGACAGCTTGGAATCAATATGGGTTAAACTGACAGGAGGAAATGGAGCAGACATCAAATTGGGACTGTACTATCGCCCACCAGGACAGCCAGAAACAAACGACCAGGATCTGGAGGACGAATTGAGGCAGGTATGCAAAATTGGAAGTGTGGTGGTTATGGGGGATTTCAACTACCCTGTAATAGACTGGAACACTAGACACTCCAATTGCACGAGAGAAACTAAATTCCTAGAGGCAACGAGGGACTGTTACATGGAACAGCTGGTCACGGAACCAACGCGAGGGGATGCCACTCTGGACCTAATCCTCAATGGGCTAGGGGGACCCGCAAAGGAGGTGGTAGTACTAGCACCATTAGGAAACAGCGATCACAACATGATACAGTACAAACTAAACATAGGAACACAAAAGGTGAAAAGAACCACAATGACAGCACTCAACTACAGAAAAGGAAATTACGAGGCCATGAGGAAAATGGTGGGAAAAAAGCTCAGCAACAGCTCAATGAAGATGGAGACCGTAGAGGAAGCCTGGGCCCTACTCAAGGGCACGGTGTACGAGGCACAAGACCTGTACATCCCAAGATTTAGGAAAGGGTGCAAAAAGAATCGAGCTCAAAACCCGGCGTGGATAAACAATGCAGTAAAAAAGGCGATAAGTGACAAGAAATCATCTTTCAGAAAATGGAAAAAGGACCCAACAAGGGACAACCAGAAGGAGCACAAAAGGCACCAGAAAGAATGTCACCGAGAGGTTAGGAAAGCAAAAAGAGAGTATGAGGAAAGACTGGCGGGGGAAGCAAGAAACTTCAAACCTTTCTTCAGGTATGTGAAGGGGAAGCAACCAGCCAGGGAGGAAGTGGAACCATTGGACGACGGAGATAGGAAAGGAGTGGTAACAGAGGAAAAAGAGATAGCTGACAGATTAAACAAGTTCTTCTCGTCAGTCTTCACGAGAGAGGACATATCCAATATCCCAGAACCTGAGGAGATCATAAATGGAGACCACGATGAAAAACTGGTCCAATTAGAGGCGAGCCGAGAGGATGTCCTCTGACAGATAGACAGACTGAAGAGCGACAAATCACCGGGCCCGGACGGCATCCACCCAAGGGTAATAAAGGAACTGAGAAACGAAATAGCGGAAACACTTTGCCAAATATGTAATCTATCCTTGAAAACTGGGGAGATCCCAGAGGACTGGAAAATAGCAAATGTCACGCCCATCTTTAAGAAGGGATCAAGAGGAGATCCGGGAAACTACAGGCCGGTGAGCTTGACCTCGGTCCCAGGAAAGATGATGGAAGCACTGGTCAAGGACACAATCTGCAAGCACATAGAAAAAAATGGACAACTGAAGGCGAGCCAGCACGGTTTCTGCAAGGGTAGGTCGTGCCTCACAAACTTATTGTACTTCTTTGAGGGAATAAACAGCCAGATGGACAAGGGGGAAGCCATAGACATCATCTACCTCGACTTCCAAAAAGCCTTCGACAAGGTACCTCACGAAAGGCTGCTTAAGAAGCTGTGGAATCACGGGGTACAAGGGGATGTACACCGATGGATCAGACACTGGCTGGCGGGCAGAAAACAGAGGGTTGGAGTAAAAGGGCATTACTCAGACTGGCAATGGGTCACGAGCGGAGTCCCTCAGGGATCAATGTTGGGACCACTCCTGTTCAATATATTTATCAACGACCTGGAGACGGGGACGAAATGTGAGGTCATTAAATTTGCTGATGACACCAAACTCTGTAGCAGGGTCAAAACCAAGGAGGATTGTGAAGACCTGCAGAGGGACCCGACGAGACTAGAGGAGTGGGCAAAAAAATGGCAAATGAGTTTCAATGTGGACAAATGCAAGGTCATGCATGTAGGGAAAAAGAACCCGATGTTCAGCTATAAAATGGGGGGAATATTGCTAGGGGTGAGCAACCTTGAAAAAGACCTGGGGGTGATGGTGGACGCAACATTGAAGCCATCGGCGCAGTGTGCGACAGCCTCAAAGAAAGCAAACAGAATCCTGGGCATCATCAAAAAGGGTATCACAACCAGGACGAAAGAAGTCATCATGCCACTGTATCGTGCAATGGTGCGCCCGCACCTGGAATACTGTGTCCAGTACTGGTCGCCGTACCTCAAGAAAGACATGGCAGTACTCGAGGGAGTCCAGAGAAGAGCGACAAAACTGATAAGAGGTATGGAAAATTTTTCATACGCTGACAGGTTAAAAATGCTGGGGCTGTTCTCCCTGGAGAAGAGGAGACTTAGAGGGGACATGATAGAAACCTTCAAAATCCTGAAGGGCATAGAGAAAGTGGACAAGGACAGATTCTTCAAACTGTGGGGAACCACAAGCACTAGGGGTCACTCGGAGAAATTGAAAGGGGACAGGTTCAGAACAAATGCTAGGAAGTTCTTTTTTACCCAGAGGGTGGTGGACGCATGGAACGCTCTTCCAGAGGTTGTTATAGGCCAGACCACAGTACAGGGGTTCAAGGAAGGTTTGGATAGGTTCCTAAAGGATAAAGGGATTGAGGGGTACAGATAGAAGCAGAGGTAGGATATAAAAATGGTCAAATCACTTCACAGGCCAAAGGACCTGGTGGGCCGCCGCAGGAGCGGACCGCTGGGTGGGATGGACCTCTGGTCTGACCCAGTGGAGGCAACTTCTTATGTTCTTATGACTATAACGGAACATGTTCCAACCACATTTAACATCCAATGACCAATTGGCAGAAAGCTTGATGTGACCCATGTCACTATGCATTCATCCTCACTAGGACTTGTGCTCCATAACTTCTGCCCTGTAATGGCATCAGCCTGAAAAAAACGCCGTAGCAAAACTAAAGTGCCACCTGTGCACTACAGAATATTTATGATATTTATAATATTTATTGTTTTAACACAATAAGATTTTGCATTAACCTTTTCCTGTCGTGTGTCCTGGATGACGGGACATTCCAAAAATGTTGTGACTAAGAAGACATAGACAGTGGATAAACAGTCTGTATGGACTAATAAAGAGCCAGGAACACAAAATATTTGAATTTACAGACTTATGACTTATTTACATTATGTTTACAATAGCCGTAAATGATAACGGTGAATAATACAAAACTTTGCTAAAATTATTACGATTGGAACCAGCGTAACATAAAATTTATTACGATAGGAAAAGGTTAAGGTAGGTGAGTGGTGATTGACCGGTGATTGATAAATTAATCCCCTGAATGGATCAGCTTAGGCTGCCCTATAGTGAGTTGGGGAATTAATTTCTGAGGTCCCACTACAAATGAGTCTTATATTTTGAATGAAAGCTCAGCCGTATCACTCTTTTCAGTATTGACTAATGAATTATTTATGATCTTTGGCAATAGTTATTTCACCCCACATTGTTGTTGTTACTCTTTTTTCTGGAGCCATATGGTAACCCTATCTATATCACACTAGGCTGCTGTACTTATGCACAGCAAAAAAGGCCTGTGGTAATAGTGAGGATAGTAACATAGTAAATGATGGCAGATAAAGACTTGTATTGTCCATCTAGTCTGCCTAACAAGGTAGCCAGAGTTACATCTGCTGTTCTGTGTTATTTACCCTGGGATCAGTAGCATGAAATGTTGCTACTATTTGGGTTTTTGCCAGGTACTTGTGACCTGCATTGACCACTGTGGAAACAGGATACTGGGCTAGATGGACCATTGGTCCGAGCCAGTATGGCTATTCTTATGTTCTTATGATTTCTATTTCCACTATTCAGTATGCTTTCTTGTTTCTGTAGCTGCTCCTGAAGTCGAGGCAAATGAATCCAGAACCAGAGCATCAGAGGAGCAGCATACTGCAGTTTCTAAAGTTAGCGAAGAGGAACTAGAGGATTGGCTTGACAGCATGATTGCTTAAGAGTGATTTTTCTTATTTCTCTAAGCTTGTGGATCTGAGATTAACGAAGCAGAAGCAAGATTGAGAAAGCAGAGCACTGCCTGAGAGCGCAGTAAACTGCATCATCCTTTGGAGAATCAGGGTCCGAAAGTCCAGAAAAATTTAGCATGATCATGAGTTAAGATTTATATAAAGATTAAAAGGGTTGAGATATCATAAGAGTAACAGAGACGATGACATTAATTTATTGAATTTGTGACCTGCTTGTACTTTACAAACATGTTCCAAGTAAGGAACAATGAATAATAATTACAATTCTGCCATATACTGTAAACACATGCTTAACTCATTATAAAAGCATCAAAATGCCACACCTTCTCTGAAAGCCAAAAACTTTTCTGAAGAGTTGTGATTATACCAACTTCACAGCATCCAGTCTCAAGAATCTCAAGTGGTAACTGGGTCCATAAATGAGGAACCACAAAAGTAAAGGACTACAGTATTTACAAGTCTCTGTGGATGATTAAAGAACCAGGCAAGAATTATTTTCTAGAATATGATCCTTCATAACCTACACCCTCCCTCTTACACAGGGATCTCAAAGTCCCTCCTTGAGGGCCGCAATCCAGTCGGGTTTTCAGGATTTCCCCAATGAATATGCATTGAAAGCAGTGCATGCACATAGATCTCATGCATATTCATTGGGGAAATCCTGAAAACCTGACTAGATTGCGGCCCTCAAGGAGAGACTTTGAGACCCCTGCCAGAACTATACATAGAGTTTTAAATTGTATTTAATAAATAATTTGTAGCCAATTTTTTCTTGATTGCCACACAAAGATTGAGTCATAATGGTTCATTCTAGTGCAACAGACACTCTATTCCTGAACCTGTGGGTAGTCGATCCCTTCTTGAGAGAATTCTTGTAGAGATCCTCATTAGCATTCTTTTGCTCCACCTCCCATTCCTCTGGGCTGTCCTCCAATTCCTCAGTTATCTCTCTACAAGCAAAATGGTAGGAGCCAGACTTTTCTTCTTGTGTTTATTTTTCAATTACTTGTTTTGGGTTTTTTTGTGGACAGCTTGTAAGACTTTTTGGTACTTCAGAGGATCCCAATTTTGGAACATCACATTTAAAATTTGTTATGCTGCCTAAAATAACTTCTAGGCAGTGTACAATAGTAAAATTATAAAATATAGAAAACAAATATTAGCACTTACAGGGCGGACAGGTAGACATAACATTATTTATGTTAATTATTTTAGGTTACAAGGGGTTAGAGGGAAGAACTACAATTTTGAATAGGAAAGAAAGACATTTAAAGTTAATACACTAGGGAAGGGGAGAATTCCGTTTGTGCAGGAGGTAAAGAGAAGGAAAGAAATTCATAAATCGAATGCATCCTTAAATTAAAAGGTCTTAAGGTTCGATTTAAATTTATCCAGAGAGTGCAAACCCTGAGGTCAAGGGTCTGCTTCCAAGGGGCAGACTGCCTTGCAGTTCATGCACTTGGACAGCCTGGACTAAATGTTTGAGGACTCATGGACTGATCCCTTGCCCAAGGTTCGTCTACAGTGGCCTTGAGGGCAGGCTGAGTGACTCCATTTTGTTTTTTCCAGGATTGTTGACTGCTTCCTCCCTATTTGCGTGCGCGATGTCCGCTGGAAGTTGAGGTCTCTGGCCAGTTCATTGGGCCCAAGAGGCAGTCCAAAGACACAAGCAATCCAGATTCCAGGCTTGTTAAGGCAGAAGTTTTCCCAGTAAGCTGTTTGCAGCTTCAGCACTTACAGCTCCGAGCACATAGTGTGGTACAGTAACAGGCTAACACAGGGGTGAGCAATCCAGTCCTTGAGGGCCAGAATCCAGTCGGGTTTTCAGGATTTCCCCAATGTATATACATGAGATCTATTTGCATGCATATTCATTAGGGGAATCCTGAATCCTGACTGGATTCCAACCCTCGAGGACCAGAGTTGTCCACCCCTGGGCTAACAGCTTGTATGATAAAATTGGGGGTGGGGGGGGTTCTGTAGTTAGAATCAGGTTTCCCCACCTCTAAAATCCCCAAATCACTAGCTTTTTGGACCCCAGTGTAGCTCCCCTGGGCCATTTTTTGTGCTAAAATCACTGCTGCACTGGCCTTCTTGAGTTTCCTGATTTGACAATAAAAGCCTCTATCTGCCTCAAAACACCATGATTTTGCTTGAAAGTAGGTGTTATGGACTCTTCAGGTCAGGATACTTTGGATTCATGCCAAGTTTGCAATGGATGGCCATCTGAGGATCATCTGTGGTCCCACGTGCTGGATGGGGGTGGGAGCCGCTGACTTAGCCACCTCTAGTCCCTTAGTGGGTATTAGTACCCAGATGGTGCGAGGACAGAGTTTGAGTTGGGGAGCAGTGCAAGTGCATCCCTGGTGAAGCGCAGCTGTGGTGCTGCCACAAAATCCCAGAAAGGAGATTGTGAGTATCTGCAGGGACTGTCTGGATGTCCTGGACAGGGGTTTCCTCCGGAATTCATCAATATGATGTTTGGAACTTGCAGGATTAAGGGCCACATAAAACCCTTGGGGATCATGGCCATGCTGGCGCTGGGGGCTTCCCCACTCCCCA
Organism: Geotrypetes seraphini; assembly: GCF_902459505.1. Lineage (NCBI taxonomy): Eukaryota > Metazoa > Chordata > Amphibia > Gymnophiona > Dermophiidae > Geotrypetes > Geotrypetes seraphini. Next base: position 68,637,215 of record NC_047090.1, on the reverse strand, counting down.
GTAACTGCCGTGTGCAAGATGGGGAGGTACAGTCTGAGGAAGACTGGGCTGGAGAGGGCTCTCTTTCAGTGCCCTTACTCTCCTTGTCTGGGTCCTCTGTAGCAGGAGATGCTGCTTCATCTCTAGGTGGGGCCAGATCTGGTGGAGGCCCCTTATATCGAAGAGGACCCAACAGGCTTTTCATGTCTTCGGTGACTAGAGGACTGGGCATCTTAAATAGCAGATGAAATTTAATGCCAAGTGCACATAGGGAAATAATAATCCAAATGATAGTGCTAGAGTGGCTCCTTCCCTTCCCCCGTCTCTCTAGTTGTTCACCACCACGAGTAATAAGTTCAATATGCTTGTGACTGCATCGGCTCCTGCTGATATCACTTCCAAGTGCTGCGCATAGAAAATGACAGAGGGAAATTGAAGTTGTAGCACTCCTCCTCCTCTCTGCCCCTTCCTATGTCCTCCCCCCACCCACTGTGCGTGTCCCCCTTTCCCTTCCCCATACCTCTAGTTGTTCCCTGCCGCGCGCAACAACGTCAACATGATCCTTGTGACTGCATCGGCTCCCGCTGACATCACTTCCAGGTGCCATGTATAGGAAGTGACATCAGAGGGAGAAGATGCAGTCGTGAGGAGCACGTTGAAGATGTTGGTTGTGGCGGTGAACTGGGGGAAGGGGGGGCACTCACATAATTTGCATAGCCCCATCTCTAGCTCAATGGGACCGCCCATTTCATGTAGGCTTCATTATGCATGAATTTTCAGTGGAATTGTTACAACTGCCCCTGATGAAGCCTACATGAAATGAACAATTCTGTTGAGCTAGAGCTGGAGTGCCTTGGAAAGACAGGCGCTCCTTAATTTTTGCCCTGGGCCACAGTATGTCTAAAACTAGCCCTGCTTTCAAAGGTGGTATCCTCAGATTCTACCTTAATAGTATTTCCAAAGTTGGGCAGATTGCTTTTTCGCTCTGCAGTTTTCTAAGACAATCAGTACCCAGTAGCTAAGGTAATATTTAATTTCAAAAGGCAAGTGACCTAAAGTTATGACCTCATGGGCAGAATTGCAGGCAATATTTCAGCTTTGTAGCTGCAAGCCAATGATATAATCATTCCTTCTTACATCCACAAATCATTGATGGCTCCAGGTAGGAGCATGAGCATGACTGTATACTGTGTTTGGAACTGAAATTATTTGGGCAGAGATTTTGAAATCCCAGCCATCCATCTTGGGAACTTGTTTTATTTGCTTGATACAGCCCAAAGGTGCTGGACTATATTTTGTGAGGATGCTAAGGAAGGGGAAATTAGGTCTCGCCTGCTAATTTTCTTTCCTTTAGTCCCTCCATACCATTCCAGAGGCCTTGCCTAATATAGCTCCAGTTATTAAACTTTAATACAGTATTGCTCTTTTCACTCTTTTATCAATAAACTCACTTCAGGTTCAACATTCAGTTTTCTCTAATAGTGATATGTTATGTTGGGTATTATTAGCACAATAACTCAAGCAAAATGGAAAACCTCCATGGCTCTGTCATTCCAAATACTGAGGAGGGGAATTCATCAAAGGTGTCTTAGCATTCACCCTGCGCTAAGCATCAGCATGGTTAGTGTCCATTGATGAATCCCCCCCCCCCCTCCTAAGGCTGTATTTTTCCTCTGTCTTCACTAACTGGTCAACAGGCAGAACCCACAGGTTCTAGACTGGTCTGGTGGGGCAAAAAGAAAGACTAAAACCTAATTTCTTCATCCTGGGTTATTCTAAAGGCTTAAGTACTAAAGCTTATTTTTCTCAATAGATATAAAATCGGTTAAAAAACGTCCAAAGAGCTGAAAGTGTGTTAAGCCTGACTCACAGACCGTGTTAGATGAGGTAATAATTGCTTTGTTATTGTACCATAAATAAGATAACCAAATAAGACAAGACTGCTGCTTGGTTTACAAGTTATTTTTTTTTTTTTTATTATTGCAATGGTCACTTCATTTGATTTGGAGAAAATGCATTAAGGTAGCAACTTTCTCTATAGCACTTTCAACTACCATAAAACAATGTTCAGTTAGGCATGTCATGTACTGGCAACATACTTTACTCAGTAACAGCATCTAACCAACAGTGTAAGAACTTTCTGGAACAGCTTCTTGTTCATACAATAAGACAGAAAAGCAACACAGTGTTTAGTAATGAGATTATTCATCTAACGTACTAAAAAAAACAAAACTTACGTAGCTATATCAGCAGATGTTTAAGGCACTTGATTGTTCTGCTAGATACTGTAAATACCTACAGCTTCTCCTTGGGTATCTGGATGCATTTGGAGATCTCATACTCATCTTCACGCCCCCTTTCAATATTATGGTGTCGTGAGAAATACTGTATTTAGTTTTAGGGATGTGTATGAGCAAAAAAAAGACAACTGTTCATTTTTTTTTTTCCTGATTTGTAGTCATTTCATTCTGTTCATTTCACACATTTGATTTAATTTAAAAAAAATTGCTTGCTAGAACTTTTTAAAGTGTTAATTGACTTTGTTAAATTGAATGTTCATGTGGATTAATTCAACTTAACGTATACTAAATTTTTCAGCAGTGCTCCAAAAGCACAACCCTGTTTAGTTCATTGAGTTTTAATTGACAACCACAGAGATTCGTGAACAGTATCATCACTGATTCTTTCTGTGTATATTTGCATCATTATATAGCGAAGACTTTGCACATGGTCTCCCTCATTTTCCTGGATGACTGGAGAAAAACCTTGATTCAGCAGCAGGTGTTTCATATAGCCTCTGAAAATCTGTTAGGAAGGGGAGATTATCTGCAGAGTCTGTTGACTGTGTCTTGAGAGTACATCTCTGTTAGGTATTTATCCAAGCTGGTCCTCATATTGTTTGCGGAAGCAGTCTCCAGCAGGGAAAAAGTCCCAACATCTTTCCTGGTACATTTTCCAGACGTATGACTCCTACCATAGAAGAAAAACACAAAGAAGAAAAACAATTCACGTCGAGCACTTCTTCAGGGTAGAAGATGTAGATTCAGATTTCTTTATTATGGAGATCAGTGAGAGAGAGGTTGAGGACACAAACCAAGGATTGTGATTTTGTTCTAAGAGTCGGATATTAACTAGCCTTGATAATGCAGCAGAGAAAGGGCCAGCTCATAATCATAGCCAATAATATAATAGTTCTTTTTTACCCAACGTGTGGTGGACACCTGGCATGCGCTTCCAGAGGACGTAATTGGGCAGAGTACGGTACTGGGGTTCAAGAAAGGATTAGACAAATTCTTACTGGAAAAGGGGATAGAGGGGTATAGATAGATTACGGCACAGGTCCTGGACCCGTTGGGCCACCGCATGAGCGGACTGCTGGGCACGATGGACCTCGGGTCTGACCCAGCAGAGGCATTTCTTATGTTCTTATGTTTTCTAATTTATCTTCTCTCTTTTTATTTTTTTAATGAAATTTACAAATTATACAAGGTAACCAAAAACTAACCAGTAGAGAAATTGAGAAATAAATATGCTGAGTCAGTCAAATATGATATTAGACCATATCACAGAGGATAAAGACACAATCTCCTGTCATGGTACACGGGCTTGTCGTGCCACTGAGACTTGTGCACATCTGCGAAGCTGAAAGCTATGCCATCGGTAGTTTCACTACCAGGAGGGCTTCCCAAGGTGGACAGGTTTCAGTGGCGATGTCAGACTGACAATGTACCAGTCATCTGGGCAGCAGCAGAGGATCATGTTTGATGTGACACTCAGCAGTGACAACCTTGAATTTATACCGCACAGAAGAAAGGTCTGGCACTCTGCTTCTGTAGTCTGCCACAAAAACTTGATGATGATCATCAAGTTGCTAGGACTCAAATATGAGTCGATGGCACCTATCAAAGACACAGTCTGCCTAATCTTCAGCATGTGGAGGTAAGTAGCCACTCATAGCTACAGGCTGAGCTGACCCTGGATATTCAATGCTATGGCAAGCACAGTTCCTGGCATTGAATAATGGGGTTGCAGTGATCACTCAGAAGTAAATGGAGCTGGCCGATATTCAGACCGGTGTCCAGTTAACTTTACCGCATAAGTTTTTTTGCAACTTCTTATGTTTGTTTATTTAAAACTTTATGCATATACAGCCCAAAAAAGGATAAAAGCGGTTTACAATATACAAATTCAAACAATTTTGAAAAGAACTCCTTCACCACCCTGTCCCCGCCAACCTCTTCACCGCCCCGTCCCCGTAGCATCCACCCTTCTCTCAACACCTCACTGCCCTTCGGCACCCCTCACACAATCCGTGCATCTCCTTCCCTCCCCCTTACCTTTGCAGCGTGTTTTAAGGTTAGCGACTTATTGAAAGCTGCCGGAGTGTACGTGCAGTCGCAAACATGTGTGGGCAGAAGCTTCTCTGACATAACTTTCGGTTGCATCAGAGGAGAAGCTTCCGCCCACATATGCACGCAACTACATGAACACTCCGGCAGCTTTCAACAAGTCTCAAACCTTAAAACGCGCTACAAAGGTAAGGGGGAGGGAGGAAGATAGGGAGATAGATAGATTGACCGTGCGCGTTCCCTCCCTTAACTACGGGAACAAGACCATTCACCGCTCCACGGGGCGGTGGATAGCCTTGTCCCCGTTCCTGCAGTGAGCACCTTTCCTCTCTCCACTGTTTTGGCGGGTTACCTGCGGCTAGCCGCGGGTAACATCCACCGTGTCATTCTTTAATCACAACATTCACAAAAAAGAAGTCCGTGAACAACTTGTATAGCTGAAAGTAGACGAAGGCATGGGTCCAGAGGAAATCTCAAAGATGTTCTAGAGCAGTGGTCTCACACTCGCAGCCTGGGGGCCACATACGGCTTACCCGGTACTATTTTGAGGCCCTCGGTATGTTTATCATAATCACAAAAGTAAAATAAAACAGTTTCTTGATCATATCTCTTTAGCTATAAATTACAATATTATTATTAAGACTTAGCCAAAAGGAAAGATTTATAAACTATAAAGAGTTTTACCTCATGCAAAATCGTCATTTATTTAATAAGACATTAACTATTTTTTTCTGAGGCCCTTCAAGTACCTACAAATCCAAAATGTGGTCCTGCAAAGGGTTTGAGTTTGAGACCACTGTTCTAGAGGGTCTATTGAAAGATATGTTTAATAGATCACTAGAGGCAATAGAGATTTCATGGGATTAAAGAAGGGTAGATTTGGTTTCTGTTAACAAAAGGGGCAACAGAGTTGAGGAATTACTTATATCTCACCTTAGTGCTGTGAAAAGCAATAGAGATACTAATGAAGGAAAGGATAGTGAATGACCTACAATCCAGTGAATTGGAGGATTTAAGACAACATGATTTAATCAGAGGCAGACTGTGCTATGCAATTCTGATTGATTTTTTCAACTTTGAGACTAGAGCACTAGATCAAGGGCATATGCTGATGTATAACTCAAATTCAGCCAACTCTTTGATCCAGTTCTTTGTAAGAGGCCATGATTAAACTTAGAAGCCTGGGTTGGGACACAAGGTGATAAAGTGGATTAAAATGATTTTTTCAACTTTGAGACTAGAGCACTAGATCAAGGGCATATGCTGATGTATATCTCAAATTCAGCCAACTCTTTGATCCAGTTCTTTGTAAGAGGCCATGATTAAACTTAGAAGCCTGGGTTGGGACACAAGGTGATAAAGTGGATTAAAAATGGTTTAACTGGCAGGTGAAAGAGATTAGAATGTTTGAGTGGTAAACTACCTCAAAATCTGGTCCTGGGTAAATTCTGTTCAACAATTTTTTTGTCAGTGTTACGCAAGGATTAGAAGGGAAAGTTTGCCTTGTTATAGATTATAACAAAGCTGCACAACAGAGCGGACACCCTTGTGGGAATAGACAAAATAAGAAGTGATCTACAAAATCTTGGAGCTGGTCAAATGCTTTGCAGAAGGGGTTTAGCTACCATTAAGCAAGCCTAATAAAATGCAGAGTCTACCTGTTTCTAAACCTAAGGCCTACTAAGTCCCCCCCACCCTCACCTCCACAGTCTGGTAACCTCCACTTCCTTCTTTCTGTGCCTGCAATTTGGTATGTTTTTCTCTCAACAACTCCCTCCTATGTATACCTTTAAATTGTTAAAGATTGCTGGCAGCAGCAGGACTTCAGTCACTACCTGTGGACTTCACTAGAGCCTTTCCTCTGATGTGGCTTCCTGTTTCCATGTGGGCAGAGATACTGGGCTACTATCCTGGGAGTCCCACACTATTGCCCTACAGCTAATGCTTGGGACTGACATAGGGCCTGGGGGTGGGAGAAGAGGGCAGTGAGTTGATATGAGGGCTGGGGATAACAGAAGAGAAGTAGGAGATAATACAGTGGTGCCTCGCACAGCGAACGCCTCGCACAGCGAACGCTGCGCACAACGAACTTTATGTCTTGATTCGTACAACGGACTTCGTTTCACACAACGAAGTCCGGGGTTCCTGCGGGGTTGGATCGCAGCGGGGTTGGTCGAGCCGCGAGGGTAGTCTCCTTCTCCTTACCTGCCCTGTCGCAGCACACAGCCGAACGGAAATCTTCCCGATGTCAGCGCTGACGTCGGAGGGAGGGCTTAAGCAAAGCCCTCCCTTCCTCCGACGTCAGCGCTGACATCAGGAAGACTTCCGTTCGGCTGTGTGCGGCTGCGGCAGGGCAGGTAGGAAGAAGGCAATGGCGAACGAAAGAGGGGGGAGGGGGCGGTCCGCCCCGAAGAATGTGCACAGCTGGTCAGGTCCCCCGATCGACCGACAACAGGCCCGGCCGACAAACCTCCCTGCCCTGTAGCCGCGAATCTAAATTACCTCTTACAGCAGCTTCAATAATCCAGCTGCTGTAAGAAGGTAATTTAGATTCGCGGCTACAGGACAGGGAGATTTGTCCGACCGGGCCTGTTCTGTTGTCGGTCGGGTGCAAAAGCGCCACAAAGGTGGAGGCAGGGAGGGAGGAAAGGTGGAGTGGAGAAGAAAAGACGCTTAAGGGGGGAGAAGGCCGCTGAAAGCACATGTTGGATCAGGGGATGAGAGGGAGGGAGAGAAGGGGAAATATTGGACAAGGGCAGAAGGGATGCTAAATCATAGGGTGACAGGCAGAGAGAACAACAGGAAAAAGAGTGGAAGCAATCTTGAACCCTGAGGGTGAGGGCAGAGAGAGGTGGTGAGATGATTGATCATGGGGAGAGGGACAAAAGGGAATAGAGATGGGATAGGAAGATAGTGGAAGTAAAAGGACAGGGAGATGTATGTTTTTAGATGTATCTAAATAAAAATAATAACAAAAAATTTATCTTTTTTATGTCATCTTAGCATATTTTATGCTGCAGAACGAATTATTTTTTTTTACATGTATTCCTATGGGAAAACGTGTTTCACATAACGAACGTTTCACATAACAAACTTGCTCCTGGAACCAATTAAGTTCGTTGTGTGAGGCACCACTGTACACAGCTGGGGATGGCAAAAGGGGGTCTGATGCCGACAGAAGGTGCTCATACTAGTAGGGCTGGAGAAAAGGTCTTATACTAGGGCTGGAAGCTAACACAGGGGCTGAGGAGGGGAGACATGGCAGATGTTAAGGGATGGATGTAGAAGTAGAGTTCCAGACTGAAGGCAGATGAGAGAAGCAGGTTGGAGCTTGGGGCTAGAAGGATAGTACTAGGGGCAGATGTAAAGAGTGGGAATGAGCAATGGAGGGTGAGAATGGATTCAGAGTGCATTTTGGGAGGGAGAAGAGAATGTGGTGTGAACTGGAGGGAAAGGAGCTTCCTTCAGTTTTGTGAGCAAAGAGATTCTTACAATCAGTTCTAATTCCAAGGTTATCAAAGCAAAGCTAATCATGCATGTGTAACCACTTCCTTCTGTCTGTGTGCTCAGAGAAATCTAAGGGAAGCTGAGATCAGACAACAGATCACTGTACTGAGATTACGTTCCCTGCATTTCTCACTCACCTGTCCAGTGTGTTCTGTCTCATCCTTATTAATGAGATACATTAAAAAGAACCTGGAATAAGCAGAGAGAGATGTTAGCTAGAAACAGAATATACCGTAGGTTCAGATACATGACAACCCCATTCCATTTTGGCAGAGTTATGGGAATGCCGGCTGTCAATGCTGAAACAGAAAGGTCAGGATTGTGATTTCATCTACAGTAGTTCTTTGAACAGAGGAGAACAGCATCTTGTGTTTCAACATTGTAATTCAAGTTACAAAAGTGATGTCAACCTGATCTAATACAAGGAGTTGACATGACTAACCTCATCTTTAAAATTCACTCAAAAGACATCTTTTAGCAGAACAAATTCATATTATGCAAACTAATTTAGCCATAAACATTCATCTGGTACCCAAATAATTAAACAGACAAGTAGGATCACAAAAAAGCAGTCCTAACTTGTCTGGTTAGTTATCCAGGTACTGGCTCTGAATATTGCTGGGGAAGTTGGTGATTACCCAGATAAGGTCCAGCACTGAATATCCTGATATAATCAGCCTGTGGAGGTCACTATTGTAAAAAAAATGCTGACAGCTATGGGCTGAACTAGTGGTGCACCTAGCGGGGCGGAAACCTCGGGTGGAGCACCACCTCCTCTGGCTGGAGTGCCCCCCTCCTCTAGGCAGTTCGGGGGTGCTGAAGCAGTTGCAGGTCTGCGGTCTGCCTGTGCACAGCCATCGGCTCTGCATATTCCCTCAGGAAGTTGATGCCAGAGGGGGCAGGGGCCAGCAGAGCCAATGGCCATGCACAGGCAGACCGCAGACCTACGACCACTCTAGCCCCAAGTTTCCTGCACCCATGGCAATCCCCCTCCCCTTGTCCTGCACTTGGTATGGACTAAACATTGGCCCCTTCACATCTAGAGCTGGTATAAAAAATCTGCACTAATAGATGAAGCAAAACAAAAAATGCTTAGTTAGTACACACTATTTTGCATTGGAAGTACTTCTGAATGCAGATCTTTCCCATACATGTGCATGGAAAGCATGCCAATTTTTGTTATTTAATTTTTAGCAGGACTAAATTCCACTTTAAATAGGGGAGTAAAATTAGCCCTGGAAAATGCATGTTAAAAGTCAAGTAAAAAAAAACCACCAAACAAGCCACCCTTTGATTGGTCTACTTTCTTACAAGGGGCTTTTAATACAGCTGGAGCCAATTAGTAGTTTCACTTATCAGAATATCTCTAGTAGTTTTTCACATTTGGCTAAGTGGAGAATTGACGTTAGGAGCATTACCAGGTTTTTATATGGCCAGGGCCACATTAACACTATATAGGGCCCAATAAAAAATGGACCCCCAACATTTTTTCCAAATAATCACAAAATGTCCTACTGCAGCAGAAACTTCTGCCTGAAATTTGAAACATTTCTGAGTACGGTACTTTATTTTTCAAAAGGAAGCTTCAGTGCTTTGAGTTCACAAAGCAGTTGAGTACTTAATTCAACCCCAGAATTCACTGAGATAAAAGCTCAGTTGCGACAAAGTTGCGACAAAGACTTTGTGAATTTATGAATGATTGCAGGAGGATATTTTGAACACAAATTATGAATAAACTAAGAACCCCCACCCCATTATACTAATGTATGTTCAAATGTCATATGAAATGTTTAAACAGTTGCAAAGTAGTTTGGAACTATGTATGGGGGTTCCATTTTTTGTGGGCCTCTATCTAGGGCATGGGTTGGCAACCTGCTGCTTGAAAGCCACATGCGGCTCTTCTCCCATGTGGCTATGGCTCTTCTCCCATATATAGATAGGCCCCCAAAACTGCCGAAGTACCTGGTGATCCAGCGAGGGTCTTCGTGACAGGAGCCCTCTCACTCCTTCCTCCTCGCGGCTGCCTTCTAAAATAACTGCCATGACCTCTTATGACAGCTTGCAGTACTACAGGAAATGCCGCGAGCAGCAGCAAAAGGTCATAGCAGCCATTTTAGAAGGCAGCTGTGAGGAGGCAGGAGCATGAGGGCTGTGTTCCTGCCACAAAGATCCCCCCTCCCCCACTGGACCACTAAGTACCTCAGTAGGCCCAGGGGAGGTGCCTACTGTTACATGGCAGAGTGAAGGAGGGCGTGGGCATTGTGGGGTTGAGCTGCCAAAAGAGGGCCATACTTCTGCTCTGAAGACCACACCACCACTGGACCCAGTGTCTATTCATCCCCCCCCCCCCTTGAACAACTATATTAGCTGCATACAATTTGTAATTGTTTAATCTGCTTAATCAAGAAAATTTACTCATACTTGTACAAGTCTTTTTGGTGGTCAATTTCTGTTGAGTAGGAGTCATAGCCCCCTACTCAGTACATCTATCACAGATACACATTTACTTACCTCTTTTATTATCCTCTCCCCAAGTCAAATTTCACTCTACCCTAACCTGCCTCAACCCTCCTAGTTATGACCTTCTCCACAACTCATCTCTTCAGATCAATTCTGTAGTTAAAAACTATTTCTATAAACTACACCTCATTGGATCCCTAGCCAAAATCTTAGAACCCAAAGCTCTCAATGTCCTAATTCACTCTTTGGTTATTTGCAGGCTGGATTACTGTAATACATTATATCACACAGAAAGAAATTACACAGAAAGAAATAAGAAGGTTACAAATCATTCAAATCACAGCAATAAAAATTATTACTAATTCCAAAAAATACGATCATGTTACTCCCCTTTTGCAAAACGCACACTGGTTACCTATCTCACACAGAATAATATTTAAAATTGCATTGTTAACATTCAAAATTCAGCAAACTAATACTCCACCATTCTTACATCGATATTTAATACCATATTCCCCAGCTAGATCTCTAAGATCAACAGATCAGCATTTACTGACCATTCCGTCATTGAAAGTAATAGAAAATATTGTAGTTATTCTGGTGCCTATCTTGGGACCCCAGCTTTGGAACAAGCTACCAATCTATTTACGCGCTGAAAGCTCTTTAGAAAAATTTAAAAGCAAACTAAAAAGTTACCTATTCAAGGATGCATATCAGTCTCAGATTAGATAATTTTCTTTTTAGACAAAGTCTTATTTTAAAATTTCTAATAACCCGCCAGATGTTGTCCTTCCCTAAATGTTTTTCTAAATCCTTTTTTTTTTTTTAACAATTGTAGTTTATCCCTCCCTACCTTATGTATCATTAATTAATTATGGATATGATTGTATGTTCATTGTTTTAAATGGTTTTATTTGTCCCCTCAGTTTATTATTGTTATACGCATTGAATATATTTGATACTGCGTTTATATCAAAATTTTAATAAACTTGAAACTTGATATGGAAATCTGCAAATCTGCAAATTCTACTTCTAACTGCAGCATCAGTAACAGGTTGTTTGTGTGCATAGTGACTGTGTAAGCACATGTTTTGAATGAAGTAGCCTAGTGATCAGAGCAATCCAAATTTGAGAACCAGGTAACTGGGCATATGATGTCCACCTTGGTACAGACTGGAGATGCTAAAGTTGGGCTGTTCAAATGAGAGAGATTTACAGGTAATGTATATGAGGTGTAAATTAATGACCTTTTACATATGAAAAAAGCTTAGTAAATGGAAGGAACAAAAGAAAATGATGTCTAGCTTTCTTTGGTGCTTTTGTATAGGAAGTGTCAATTTTACATGGGGGGGGTCGAGAACGATTTCAGAATTGCAAAACTCACGGAGAGAGATTACAAATAAAAGTAAAGAGATAGCACAGATCTTGGTGGATTACTTTCAAAATCTTTAGGGGATCATCTAGAGCAGGGCTGCCCAAGTCCGGTCCTCGAGATCTACTGGCAGGCCAGGTTTTTCAGGATATCCACAATGCATATTCATGAGAGAGAGATTTGCATACCAAGAAGGCAGTGCAGGCAAATCTCTCTCATGCATATGCATTGTGGATATCCTGAAAACCTGGCCTGCCAGTAGATCTCGAGGACCGGACTTGGGTAGCCCTGATCTAGAGCACTAAGGTGTCACTGGAGGCTCGTTCTTGAACCAACCTCTAGCAGCTAAAGTTCAAGTCCAAGTTCAATTTATTTAATATACCGCAAATATAAAACCAAGGGTAAAACTAAGCGGTTTACAATAAAAGTTTAAAATAAGTAAACATAAAAATTAAAAAGGGTAGGGAACATAAAATACAATTAAACAATCAAAGCAACTAGGAAATAAAAGGAAATGCAGAGAGCCATCAAATCCCTGAAATTGTGTATGGCCCCCATACCAGAGAGGTTTTCTGGGGAATTTTACGAATTACTCCAGGTACCGCTCATGGGCACTTGCCTGCCTATTATACAGCAATTTTATTTTCAAAGATGCAAGGTACAGGGTGAAGTGTAACAAACAAAATGGAAACCAGAAAGAGGATTGGATATAGTAAAACAAACTGGCTTCAATAGAAGAAAAGGAGTGATTGAGAAGTGACCCAATTAGGCTTGAAAAACTGCTCAGAAATATGAAACTCTGAAGGGAAGGCTGTTAAACCTCCCTTGGAGAAGAGTTCACCTTCCAATCACTGCAAACTTAACAAGTTTATGGGCACACTCAAACACTCCAAAGATGTTTGAAAAGACGAGGTTTCAAAGTTTTTCTGTTTTATGCAAGAAATGTCTTCATTTGGTAAAAGTTAAAACTGCCACCACTGAGATACTTAGCTCTGTTTATTGTCTTTGGGGGTCCCAACGTGGCCCCGTTTCGAATCCTGCTTCAGGAGACCCGATGTAGATGAAAATCAGAGAGTAACAAATGTGGACATGTGTGAATCTACAGTTCTTCATTAGCTAAATACTTTTACTGGTCGTGATGTTCAGTTGTATCACGGCTCTGGAGACTGACATATAACAAACTCAAATTTCCCTGGCAATGTTACATGTCAGTCTCCAGATACAACTGAACATCACGACCAGTAAAAGTATTTAGCTAATGAAGAACTGTAGATTCACACATGTCCACATTTGTTACTCTCTGATTTTCATCTACATCGGGTCTCCTGAAGCAGAATTCGAAACGGGGCCACGTTGGGACCCCCAAAGACAATAAACAGAGCTAAGTAACTCAGTGGTGGCAGTTTTAACTTTTACCAAATGAAGACATTTCTTGCATAAAACAGAAAAACTTTAAAACCTCGTCTTTTCAAACATCTTTGGAGTGTTTGAGTGTGCCCATAAACTTGTTAAGTTTGCAGTGATTGGAAGGTGAACTCTTCTCCAAGGGAGGTTTAACAGCCTTCCCTTCAGAGTTTCATATTTCTGAGCAGTTTTTCAAGCCTAATTGGGTCACTTCTCAATCACTCCTTTTCTTCTATTGAAGCCAGTTTGTTTTACTATATTATACAGCAATGACAGAGTTTTCCTGCTGCAACACACACTCTCTCTCTATGTGGCACAAAAAGACCCTCAAGGTCCATCCAGTCTGCCCAACAATGTGGCCAGAGCTGCCCCTTTTGGTGCTAAACTGCTGTCTGTTGCTCCCTCCCCCAACTAACCAGATCTGTCCACCATCATATAAAGTTCTAGAATTTTCTACCAGTCCTTTTCTCTCAGCCTCCAACACCACTATCCCATTTAATTTTTTTTTCCATTCCTCTCATATTCCTATACCTTCTCAATAACTATCCTTCCTCCTTGAACACTCACTGGTTCTACTGGTTCTCTGCAAAGCCTGTGCAGAGCTCAGTCTTCCCTAGCACCCCTTCAATTTACCCCCTCCCTTTCTGTGACTACAGCTAGATTCTACTACAGTCTCTGCACTGGAAAGGAGGAGAATCGGAGAGCTATAGAGGGCTAAACTCTGAAAAATGTCCAGACACTCTAGCCAGCATTCTAACTTTGAGTCAGCTCATTTGGAAATCTGTGCATCCTGAAAAAAACCCAGAAATTAGCAATCTTCCTGAGTCTTCCTTCTGTGTTAAATAAACACCATTGCTTATACTTACAGATAGTTAGCCAAGTTGTGCTCTTGCAAAGTATGTGTTTCAAAACCATGAGGGGTTCTATCAAAATAGTCATTGCCAATTCCACAAATGAAACACTTGGTCTGGAAGAGAGAAAATGACAATCAGTATGCAGAAAATAATTTCCATTGATTCAGTTTGAAAATGAACATCCTGTTGAAAGGATGAAAAAACATTATGAATGTTTGCTATTTCTAGTATAAAGTTACAACATTACCGTATTTTCGCGGATATAACGCGCACCCGTGTAAAACGCGCACACGGGTATAGCGCGCAGAAACCACAATATTATGTATAAAAACTTTTGTATACCGCGCTCACTGGTATAACGCGCATGCTGCACGACTGTCCTTTCGCCCGCCCCGACTCTCCTCTGGCCACCCCGACTCTGCTTTCGCCCGCCCCGACTCTCCTCTGGCCACCCCGATTCTCCTTTCGCCCGCCCCGACTCTCCTCTGGCCACCCCGACTCTCCTTTCGCCCTCCCCGACTCTCCGTGCGCTGTCCCGACTCTCCGTTTACCCGCCCTGCCCTGCCCCCCCCCCCGGCAGGACCACTCGCACCCCCACCCCGAAGGACCGCCGACTCCCCGACAATATCGGGCCAAGAGGGAGCCCAAACCCTCCTGGCCACGGCGACCCCCTACCCCCACCCCGCACTACATTACGGGCAGGAGGGATCCCAGGCCCTCCTGCCCTCGACGCAAACCCCCCTCCCTCCCTTCAACGACCGCCCCCCCCAAGAACCTCCGACCGCCCCCCCAGCCGACCCGCGACCCCCCTGGCCGACCCCCACGACGCCCCCGCCCCCCTTCCCCGTACCTTTGCTAGTTGGCCGGACAGACGGGAGCCAAACCCGCCTGTCCAGCAGGCAGCCAACGACGGAATGAGGCCGGATTGGCCCATCCGTCCCAAAGCTCCGCCTACTGGTGGGGCCTAAGGCGCGTGGGCCAATCAGAATAGGCCCTGGAGCCTTAGGTCCCACCTGGGGGCGCGGCCTGAGGCACATGGTCGGGTTGGGCCCATGTGCCTCAGGCCACGCCCCCAGGTGGGACCTAAGGCTCCAGGGCCTATTCTGATTGGCCCACGCGCCTTAGGCCCCACCAGTAGGCGGAGCTTTGGGACGGATGGGCCAATCCGGCCTCATTCCGTCGTTGGCTGCCTGCCGGACAGGCGGGTTTGGCTCCCGTCTGTCCGGCCAACTAGCAAAGGTACGGGGAAGGGGGGTGGGGGTGTCGTGGGGGTCGGCCAGGGGGGTCGCGGGTCGGCTGGGGGGGCGGTCCGAGGTTCTTGGGGGGGGCGGTCGTTGGAGGGAGGGAGGGGGGTTTGCGTCGAGGGCAGGAGGGCCTGGGATCCCTCCTGCCCGTAATGTAGTGCGGGGTGGGGGTAGGGGGTCGCCGTGGCCAGGAGGGTTTGGGCTCCCTCCTGGCCCGATATTGTCGGGGAGTCGGCCGGGCAAGAGGGCTTGGGCTCCCTCTTGCTCCGATCGCGGGTGCGGGTGGGAGCGCGTGCGAGCGGGTCGTTCGGGGTGGGGGTGCGAGCGGTCCTGCTGGGGGGGGTGAATCGGACGTCGGGCGGGGTGGGAACTATGTGGAAAAACTTTTGTATACCGCGCTCACGCGTATAACGCGCGAGGGGTATGCGTGGTAGGTAAAAACACGTATAACGCGCGCGTTATATCCGCGAAAATACGGTAGTTCTCTCCCAATCAACTTCATCCTTATTTAAGTTTACAAACTATGGATAACTATTTGCAGTAAGCCCTAGTATACTAAAAAGCCAATATTGGTTCAGCATCAACGTTCATATATTATGAAAGTTTCACTAAGTTGTTTGCTAAACAATTTATGATAGCATCCCTAAATTGACTGTTAATCACTGTTCCCTCTAAGCTGAGCAGAAATTCTCCACCTATGGTTCTGCCAGCGGGAGGGTACTGCTTCACTATCACATATTCAATAATGAGGGATTTGCAAGCTCTGCGGACTCCAGAAAACCTCTCTGTCCACCCAGCTTAGATTGAATAGTACTTGCAACGGATAAATTTTTTCTTAAAGTGCTATCTTCACTTTCTCCTTGAATAATTTTTGGATTTCTTCTATTGTGACATTCTTCTAAGTGGGTTTTTACACTTGAAATCAATTGAGCTTGGGCTTTGGCACTGAATTTCTGGATTTGCAGAGCCAGTTATATCATAGCTGGTTAAGTGCAATATTTAGCATTTAACTGGAAATGGGTCAATGCATAAAGATAGGGATGACCTTTATGCAGTCCTATTTATGTGATCACCTTGACAATTTAATTGGCCATTTCTGACTGGTTACATTGCTTTGAATATCAGCGCACAGGTGTCTAAATTTAGGTGGCACTATTATGCTTGCTCTATGGCAGATGTAAATGGGTGACTATGTAAATAATTGGGAGATGTAAATATAGCACAAGACTCTTATTTAAAGTCCTACCATTAGTGCTTGTAAATTCCAGCAATAATACAATACTGTGCTTCGGGGTGGGAGGGAGGGAAACTGAGATCTGGCAGACGCTCCTTATACAGTACTGTATTGTATAGTAACTCTCAGGCAACCAGAAAAAGTTATCCGGCATCCACCAATCCCCATGGGTGCCAGATAACTGAGATTCTACTGAAAACTATTAAATTAAGCGCTGATAGGCACAATCTAGGCACCTGCAGTGACCTTTTCAGAATCAGGCCCAATGTACCTCCCCAAAAGTCTTACGTTCATCTTATTTCAGGCAACCCAAACAGCTGTCAATCACCTTGATAAATTAGCAGATGTTATTCCATTTTCAGAACTTTGAATGTCTCTTTGGAATAATCCAAAACTTAAATATAAAAACAGATTTCCTTTTTGGAAACAATGACAAAAAAGTAGAATTTGGACATTAAATTAAATATATTCTAAAGATATAAAAAATGCAATTGCAAAATTTACCTCCATATCTTCTCTGACTTGTTCCTGTTGGTCTCTAAGTTCTCCAAAAGCGTCAATAATTAGACCTAGTGTTTTAAAGGACAAATGCAATTAGCCATGTGTCTAGGAAGTTTCCTTGAGTCTATAGGTGATATTTTCAGCAGGGTATCTAACTGACATTCAACATACCTGCCCAGTAGCCTGCATGATTCATGATTATATTTAAACTGGTGTTTAAGCCCGTTACATTAACAGGTGCTAGAATAGATGTGTAAACTTTTAGCACAATGGGGCGCTGAGGCCTTTCTTTCTTTCTTTGCTTCCTGCTCCCCCTGTCCAGCAGTAGCGCTTCTCCCATCCTTTTACCTCCCCCGTGTCCAGCAGTACCCGTTCCCTGCTCCCCCTGTCCAGCAGCACCCTGTCCAGCAGCACCCTGTCCCTTCCTTTAACCTCCCCCTGTTCAGCAGCATCCCTTCCCTGCTCCCCCTGTCCAGCAGTAGCCCTTCTCCCTTCCTTTTACCTCCCCCATGTCCAGCATTAGCCCTTTTCCTTTCCTTTTACCTCCCCCACTGTCCAGCAGTACCCCTTCTCCCTTCCCTACTCCCCCTGTCCAGCATCTGCTAGCCCGGCCCACCTCGCATTATTGAAGTGGGTCGGCCTAGCAAATACTCCGCGGCTGCTTGATGAAACCATGGATGCTGCCACTGCTGGTCTGGGGGTGAGAAGAAGAGGCATCCCAGCAACAGCAGCGTATTCAGAAGTGAGCCAGCATCAGAGATCGGGGCAGGAAATCAGCTGAGGCAGGCGCTGCGCATGCGCGGCACACCACCAAGGAGGCATGGAACACGGAGATTGAAGTGCGCATGCATGCTAAGGGGCTCATAATCGAAAGAGAAAAACGTCCAAAAACCGGCCTAAGTCGGCACTTGGATGAACATTTCCCAAATACATCCAAGTGCGGATAATAAAAACGGGTTTTGGACATATTTCTAAACGACCTAGGCCTACAAAGTGCCGCTAAACAACCAAAGCTAAACGGGGCATTTTGGGAGGAGTGTCAAGGGCGGGAGTTGGACGGGACGTGGGCTGGCTTAGACTTAGTCGTACAGCATGTATAACCGAAAGTTATACAGCCCACGATCGACGGAACTTGGACGTTGTGACTTAAAACATGGTCTAAGTCACAAAAACCTATCTAAAGTCACCAGAAAAGCACTGCAAACATATAAAACAGACCCCCAAACACTACCCCAGTGATCACCGATCCCCCCACCCCCATAAAAATATTAATCACACCTTTAAAATTCAGCCTCCAGACCGTCATCACCTGGCCACCTGGCATAGGAAAGCCTAGTCGTCCAGCACAGAAGCAGCTTAAGTCATCGGGGGTGGGTGGGAGGGGGGGTTTGTTAGGTACCTATAGAGAGGACCCATGCCCATAAGCCCCTGTAATCAGTGCCTTGATACTTAAACATGCGCACTTCCCTATACACCCCAAAACCCTTTTTTACTGGTATATAAGTGGCTCCTGCAGACATAAGAGCTATTGGGGTGGTAGATAAGTGGGTCTAGGGGATTCTGGAGGTGGTTTGGGGGTCTCACCATGACCTATAAGGGAGCTGTAGTGAAGATAAGACATGGCATCCTTTTGATGAAGTTCACAGCAGTGCCCTGTAAGGTAACCCACTATTTAGGTGGCATGTCTGGGTGTTCAGTATATCACTTTGCAGACCCCTCCCACGTCCAACAGGGCTTGTTCTAGGCATTTTTGACTTGGACAAAAAGTTGAATGAAAATGTAGTATAAAGATGGACGATTTAGTGACTTGGACAATCAGATTGGCAGGATGTATAGTTAGACGATTTTCTAAACAAAAAAAAATTTTGGATGTATTTTTCAAAAATGTGTCCTAGGCTGTTTTTTACTTTGGACGACTTGTGACTTAGACGAAAACGGACTTAGACGTCCCTTTCAATTATGTCCCTCCACAGGTTTTATTATAGCGGATATTGGCTTGCTGTTTGACTAATACCATATTTGTATACTTATACCATCTAAAATGATGATGCAAAGTAGGCAGATCTGCTATAAGGGTCATTTTCAGATTGCGTGTATATCTCCACCCATGGGATCCTCATTAATTTCCAAAGTAAAAGTGTATATGGGGCTGGCATGGTGGCAAATTACCTACTGCTCTGTTTGTGATACCAGTGTTTAATCATGAAGGAGTGTAGCCTGCACAGAGTGGCGGGTGCAGCTCTTCCTGCCTAGTTGGGAAGGCTGGATGGACTGTGCAGTCTTAACTGGTATGCAGGCACCTGACTACGAATATTGATGGTACCTACATAACCCCCGGCTCTTCCCCTGCTCCGCCCCTGGACCATCTCTCCACGGCCCGGTGTTAACATGGCTGCTTAGAGGTGATATTCAGCAGTGCTGCCCAGTTAAATGCCACTGAATATTGGTGACCAACATGCTCAGCATGGTTTAAGAGAGCAGAAGCCTCTCCTGCCTGGTTATATCCTTTTGAATATTGGGTCCTATGTTACTCATTATGCACTAAGAAATGGGTTTAGTGCCTTTACATTGACCTTTTCCGCCATTTTCAGCATGGCTGTCAAAAAGGTGGGTTTTTTTTTCCAATTTATGCTGTACATTAATGTTCACATTAGTGTGTGGCCATTTAAAAAATTACTGCTAGAACCCTTACCACCTCCTATTTAGGTGGCTTTAAGGGCTCCCGTTTTAGCGCAGTAGTAATGTGTACGCATTAGTTGGTTAGTGCAACCATGCCGTCCTATACTCCTATATAAGTAATGTGTACAGCAGTCCTTTGTACTGTTATGCTCTTTGTCACAAAATTTCCAATGATCGGGATGGTGTGGAGCTAAAGCAGAAGGGGGGACTTTTTCTTGATATAGCCTTCGGGCGAAACATGTCGGAATGACAGGTCCCTTCCCGATAACTATTGACAAAGGGAAAACTCAGAAAATGCAGAAAAAAAAGATAAGTTGAAAGATTATTTATTTATTTACTCAAGCACTGAAGTATAGAAGCACTAAAGCACTTTATATAAAACATAATGGTCTGATGTGGAGACTAGTGCCACATAGTATATGGCCACTCAAACTAATTGGCTAATACTGGCACTTCTGAAGACCAATGAATAAGTAAAAACTATAAATGAATATGTTATGAAATACTGTTTGTGGAGAACACGACGTCCTATACTCCTGGCACACCTCATACAGAACAAGTAATTACCATGAAGTTAGTGCGCGCAGATGGCAAAACTAATGTAGAACGTTTTATCGCGCCCTGCGTTAGGTTATTTTTGTTATGTCAGGTGCGTGTTAGCACCTAATGCAGCTTAGTAAAAGAACTCCTATGCTAGGATGTCTTTTTTACTTTTACAACAGCTAAATGTATACAGATTGTGAAACTATACATCCATTTTTAGCAACTAATGATCCAATTGCCTGCCTATACCCATTTTTACTCTTACTTTTCCTAAGTAAGCCTTTGAAAATTTACCCCATTGTGTAATGAAGGCAAAAAAAAAAAAAATTACCCTTTCACTTTCAACATAAGATAAACATTTGTCCATTCCAATTCTTTGACTCCTTGGTAATTCTTATTACCCAACATTTATCATCTTAAGATATCGACAACTCTTTGGTAATTCTTATGTAACTCTTATGACATCTTTTATGCTATTCCTGTAAACTTTTATGTAATCTCTGAAAACTTTTATGTAATCCGTTTTGAACCACAAGGTATTGGCGGAATAGAAATCACTAATGTAATGTATTGTATTCTCATAAATCGCTCCTTCCATCAGTTAATAAACTTATACGAGGACCAGCACATATGATGTACA
This sequence comes from Geotrypetes seraphini, assembly GCF_902459505.1. Taxonomy (NCBI): domain Eukaryota; kingdom Metazoa; phylum Chordata; class Amphibia; order Gymnophiona; family Dermophiidae; genus Geotrypetes; species Geotrypetes seraphini. The sequence continues at coordinate 68,616,449 of NC_047090.1, read as the reverse complement.
GTACCTTGAATAATGGCTAACAGGATGACAATAACAAAGAAGAAGAAGGTGATGTCAAAGACAATGCGATACATTTCATAAGGATCTCCAGCAGGGTCTTCAATTTCATCGCCTATGCCACCTCCGGCTCGGACTCCAACATACATATGGAAGAGGTAACACTAGGTAGAGAAATGAAAGCAGAAATTCTGTAATCCACTAGGGCCATGCATTGAAAAATTCTTTTTTTGTAAAAAATAATAAATAAAATGAAAGAAAGGAAACACAATAGGAAAAATAAAAATATCAGATCCAGGTGCTATTTATTGTTACAGCTGCAGAACTATGAAAAAGTTCCTTTCCCTAGTTTTAATGCTGACCTTCCTTTCTCCCTCCCTTCCCACCATAAAAGCTCTCGCTAAAATGCTATACAGTCTCTCAGCTTGTCACTATTACCGTACTCCCTACAATTCTGCAGTCCTCTTCTCACTCTGCCTCTGACTACATCAGTTATCTTCTATGGGCAGGAACAAAACAGTTCTGTTTTTCAAAATGGTGCCAGTCTCAAGTTAGCTGTGGACATTTGAAACATGGCACCAGTAGTGAGACAGAAGCAACTGGGGATCGCTGCTGCTGCTGCTTAAAAAAAAAAAGCTGATAAAATAAAAGGAGGGGTGGGAGGCTTGAAGGGTTGGGGGTATAGCCCTGAGCTGGGGGCATTTTGAAATTTTAGTGGCAGCATTTATTCCCATAGGGCAGGGGTGGGCAATCACGGACCATAAGGGCCACAACTCAGTTGGGTTTTCAAGAATTCCACAATGAATATGAGATTGATTTGCATAATTGTATGCAGTCCATGCAAATGAATCACAGTCACTGAATGCTAGGGTCCACCTTGGGGATTAGCGCCTAAAAAAAGGATGTCATCATAGACAATATGATGAAATCTTCCGCCCAATGTGCGGCGGCAGCCAAAAAAGCAAATAGGATGCTAGGAATTATTAAAAAAGGGATGGTTCACAAGACTAAGAATGCTATAATTCCCCTGTTTCGCTCCATGGTGCAACCTCATCTGGAGTATTGCGTTCAGTTCTGGTCTCCTTACCTCAAGAGGCACTAGAGGAAAGACTAAAACGGTTAGGGCTCTTCAGTTTGGAAAAGAGAGATGACTGAGGGGAGATATGATTGAAGTCTACAAAATCCTGAGTGGAGGAGAACGGGTACAAGTGGATTGATTTTTCACTCTATCAAAAATTACAAAGACTAGGGGACACTCGATGAAGTTACAGGGAAATATTTTTAAAACCAATTGGAGGAAATTTTTTTTCACTCAGAAATAGTTAAGCTCTGGAACATGTTGCCAGAGGATGTAGTAAGAGCAAATAGCATAGCTGGTTTTAAGAAAGGTTTGGACAAGTTCCTGGAGGAAAAATCCATAGTCTGTTATTGAAGAAGACATGGGGGAAGCATGGAATATTGCTACACCTTTGGTTTTGGCCAGGTACTAGTGACCTGGATTGGCCACTGTGAGAACAGGCTACTGAGCTTGATGGGGATACCAGGAAGTACTTCTTCACAGAAAGGGTGGTGGACCATTGGAACAAACTCCCGGAGCAGGTGATCGTGGCCAGCAGCATACAAGATTTTAAGAAAAAAATTGGATGCCCATGTCGGATCTCTACGAGGGTAGTGTAGAGGTGATGCTACCTGTGAGTGACCTCCTGGAGGGTAGTTTGGGTTGGGTTAATAGAGTGGGCAGACTTGATGGGCCATGGTCCTTTTCTGCCGTCATCTTTCTATGTTTCTATGAACATTGGTCTGACCCAGTGAGGTTAGTTTTATGTTCTTATGTTCATGCATATTCATTGTGGAAATCTTGAAAACCCAACTGGATTGTAGCCCTTGAAGACTATGATTGCTCACTCCTGCCATAGGAGGAGGATCTGGGTTTCACTGCCACTGCTATTGGTTTTTCTTCTTCTTCTTCTTTTTTTTAAATTACAATGCAAAAATTAACCTTCATTCATTTTTCAAACAAAATAGGAAATTTCTTTGAAGTTTCCCTTTTCTGTTTAAGCAAAATCATTTCTGTATTTTAAGTCAGATGGAGAAAAGATGGAGGGAAATTGTTCAGATCTTGGCATCGGAATTGATGTCTGGTTCCATATATATGTTATTCATCCTTTTACAATATGAACAGAGCTATATTCCAAGTGGAGCACATGAGCAATTGCTTATACATTTTAAATAGTCACTGACAAAAATGCTGACTTTTAAACAAAATTAAACTAAACTAAATCAATTTCCTTATGTGTGATGGTTTCTTGTGCTATATACAGAAATGCACTGCTAATTCAGGGATCAAAAATTGTTGGATTTTAGAATGTGCTGCTCACACGCAAAAATATTTGCGCACACTGGCCATTTCTTAGAGGAAGCATGGAAGGTGGTATTACATTCTGAAAAGGGTAACGATCATGCAGAATAAAGTTGCATAATTTTGCACTTAATTGTTAAAAAGACTCAAACATTTTCTTTTTTGCTTCTCTGGTCAGATGTATAATATATTAACGGATGTCAGATAAGAATAAGAAGAGATTTATTCATGTACTTTTGGTATCAAAGTTTACTTCTGATTGGTCCATCTAACTAATCATTCATAGGAATAAGAGATAATAGGCTCAATATTAAGATTGCAAGAGGCAGCCCTGCTACCTCCCTCATATGAGTGGTGATCCTGGATATTCAATGCTGGGACCATATCCGGCTATGGGCATCAAGATTCCCTGATGCAAACTTAGTTAGCCAAGCTGATATTCAGCAGTTGACTGGTTAAGGCCTAGCGTCCGAAGATAGATTTGCCTTTTACGCAGGTCTATCTTGCAGCTAGCCTTAGCTGGCCAGTTGCTGAATATTGGTGGTGACCAGCTATGTTGTGCGACATAGTCAGTCACCAACCAATCCAGGTATCAGGCGAAGTGACACAACAGGGCAGATTAAACAGTTCAAGAAACGTACTACATATAAATTGGGCTTACCTTTCACAAGATCTCTAAAACAGGATAAGTCCACTAACTGTACTTTCAAGGAGGCAAGGGCTAAACCCTTTTCCAACCCATTCAGTAAGAATTCCTCAATTTCCAAAATAGTGGAATGAAGGGGAAAAACATGCTTGTTTGACACCAGGCCTCAAATAGTCTCCAAACCTCAACGTATACCAAGGAAGTAGATTTCTTAGAATGTAAAATGGTATCTACAACCCTAGAGGAATAACTCTCTTGTTTGAGTCTTTTCATGAGCCAAGCTGTAAGACTACACAGAAATGTGTCCTGCATGCTGACTGGACCCTGAACAAATAATTATTTGTGGTCCATTAATAAGCCTCTTCCTTGAGTTTGATCAAATCTCCATACCAAGGTTCTCAGCCAATCTGAAGCTAACACTATGAGACCTACTTATCTCTATTTTTTTAACTATCCTGGTTATCAGAACCAAAGGCAGGAATACATTAGAGTCATGAAAGTGGGTAAGGCTGAATCTAGGCATCTATCCACATTGATTTCTAGTCCATCCTTCAACTAAAAAAGAGAGGAACATTCACATTCTGACCTGTTGCCATGAGATCAGTGATTGGAGAGTCCCAATGCCATATCACCACAATGAAGGCTTTTTCTGAGAGGCTCAGATAATTCACCTGAATGCTTTGAACTTCAGCTATGTGAGCAGCCAAGATTTCTTGTAGATTCTCTTTGCCAAATTCATTGCTTCCTCTGTGACCTGAAGACTACATTCTTGGTTACTTGTTGATAAATGCTTCTGTCATCATGTTATCAAAGAAAACTCTATACCACCTAGTTTTGAACCAGTGGGAGAAACTCCAAAAGGGATAGGTCCATTTGCAAGTATTTCCAGATAATTGATTGACCACTGAGTTTCTGTTGTTGACCATCAGCCCTGTGCCTAGCTTTCTATCCCCTATCATTATCAAGATCCAGTCTTTGGTCTCTAGACTGTTTCCTTTTGTTCCTAATTGCAACCACTATGTGAGACTTTTCCTCACTTCCTGAAGGAAGGAAAAACCATGCTCAATGCCTGACACCAAGGTGACAGCCAAGAGAGGAGATCTCTGTAACAGCCTCATATGCATGTTGGATATCACCACCATTGATTGCAAGACCTGAAGATAATGCCAAGTGGTCTTATGGGGAAGGGAGATTAGATTTGGAATTTTCCACCACTTATTCCTAGAATAAGCAGCATAAAATTTGTTTTACTACTTGGGATCCAGCTAGGTGCTTGGGACTTGGGTTGGCTACTGTTGGAAACAGGGTACTGGGCTTGATGGACCTTCGGTCTGTCCCAGTATGGAAATTCCTATGTTCTTATGTTCTTAACTTTGTTGCTCTGTCTCTCAGAAGAAACACCTTTCCTTGATAAGTGTCAAATCTGGCCTCCAAATATTCCAGAACTTGAATTGGTAACAGATTGCTCTCAGAAAAACTGACAACCCATCCTAATTCCTGAAGTAACTAAATCACCCATGAGGAGACCTCTTTGTTTTCATGATAAGACTTTGCTCATAACAACCAGTCATTTAAACAGGAATGGACTAAGATGCCCTCTTTGTATAACACTGTTACAAAGACTACTATGATCTTTGAAAAGGTTCTGGATGCCATGGTGAAACTGAATGAACGAGCACAAAACTGGAAATGCTGGCATACAACAGTGAATAGTAGGAAGCATTGATGAGCCTTTCTGACAGGAATACGAAAGTAGGCCTTTTAGATATATTGAAGTCAGGAACTCCCTGCAATGCATTGCTATAAAAACTGATCTTAGTATTTCCATCTAAAAACTTAGAGCTCTGAGAAATCTTTTTACCTCTTTCAGATCCAGAATTGACCAAAAGGATCCTCTGTTTTTGGTACTATAAAACAGATTGAATAATACCCTCTTCTCTCTTCCCCTGATGATAGCCTTGACAAGGTCTATCTTACTATTTCTACATTTTGGCGAGAATAGCACGGCAGTTCCAGAAATGCTTTGGGAAATGGATGGGTAAATTCCAGCATATATCTGTCTCAGACTACTTTGAGAACCCACAAATTGAAGGTTACTTGGGCCATCTCTAGTAAAAACAATTTACATGGCCTCCTACAGCAAGAATTAGAGTACAGGTCTGCAAACCTTTATTGTGAACTTCTAGACAAATCCACGTCCCCTGTGGAGAATCTTGGCTGCTTCTACAGCCATTTTGAAAGGACTGACTTCTAATGTACTCCAAAATATTGGGACAATCATTCAGAAATCTAGATACTTTAGAGTCTGAAAGGATCTTATTCAATTTTTATAACTCATCTTTGAACAGACCTCCTTTGAAAGACACATATTTGAAGAACTATCTTCAGACAAGTTTGTGAACCTCAGAGTACAATAAACAGCCACTAAGATAGCCATACCCTCAAAGAAGAGAAGGCTCTGGAAAGGTATGATAGAGGTCTATAAAATACTGAGGGAAGTAGAATGGGTAGATGTGAATCACTTGTTTACTATTTCCAATAATAATAGGATTAGGGGGAATATAATGAAGCTACTAAGTAGATTTAAAACAAATCAGAGAACATATTTCTTCACTCAACATATAATTAAACTCTGGAATTTGTTGCCAGAGAATTTGGTGAAGGCAGTCAGCAGATTTAAAAAAATGTTTGGATAATTTCCAAAAACAAAGGTTCATAAGCTATTATTAAGATGGACTTGGGGAAATCCACAGCTTAATCCTAGGATAAACAGCACATAAAGTTATACTCTTTGGGATCTTGCCAGGTAATTGTGACCTAGGTTGGCCACTGTTGGAAACATGATACTGGGCTTCGGTCTATCCCAGTATGGCAACTCTTATGTTATTATGTATTAGAAGTACCCAATGTGTCAGGAGCAGGTAATCCGATATTGGTGGGAAATCCACCATCTTGCCTATTGCACTCTTGGAAAGGGCAGCATTAGAAAGGTCCAACTGCTACTGAGTTCTGAAGCATAATCAGAAGGTTCAGAGGATGAACAGCTACATATAGAAATGCTGAGGTATTTATTACCAAATTTGTTTGGTTACACCATGCTTTTGTTGAAAAAGATTGCTTTGCAGTCAGTTGACTGTGGTTTATCCTGGTCAAATCTGAGTTCCAAGAATTTCTAACACAGCGGCTCCTGATATGAGGCTCAAAGGAGCACAGGAAGGTGCTTTTTCACACTTTTAACTAAATACACAGACCCTACATTATATTTCATACCATAAGCCAGCTCGAAACATGAGGAAGATAGATCTGTCAAGACTTATAGTATGAAGTATAATGCAGGATATACCTATTTAGCTAAAAGTGTTTAAAAGCACCATCCTATACTGCAAGTTCATCAATGCTTTCAGGATACCATTGGATTTTTTTCTTATTCATGTAATTGTAATCTGAATGATTTACTATATAAACCTGATTTCTGGATTAATTCTGTAAAAATGGTGGGAACTAAGAGAAAGGGGACATCGGAAATGAAATCATTGTTCTATATGTGATATTATGATAGAAACTGAGAGTTCTCTTACAGCTTGTCGTGCTGTTTCTAAGGGTATTATTGATTGCCAATCTACTTGTGTTGTATATTACATTACATTACATTACAGATTTCTATTCCGCCATTACCTTTCGGTTCAAAGTGGAATCTGGTAGAATGTCCCTGTCATCTTTTATATGTGGCAATATCAACAATTAAAAAGATCAAAACAATTCAAAGTCTCATTCAGGTGTAAATCTGATGGTTGCCATGTGAATACCCTGCTCCCAATGTCTTATTGGGTCAGACCAATGGTCCATCAAGCCCAGTAGCCTGTTCTCACAGTGGCCAATCCAGGTCACTAGTACCTGGATTGGCCAAAACACAAGGCGTAGCAATATTCCATGCTACCAAAATAAGGCAAGCAGTGGCTTCCCCTATGCCTTTCTCAATAACAGACTATGGACTTTTCCTCCAGGAACTTGTCCAAACCTTTCTTAAAACCAGCTATGCTATCCGCTCTTACCACCTCCTCTGGCAATATGTTCCAGAGCTTAACTATTCTCTGAATGAAAAAAATTTCCCCTATTGGTTTTAAAAGTATTTCCCTGTAACTTTATCGGGTGTCCCCTAGTCTTTGTAATTTTTGATAGAGTGAAAAATCAATCCACTTGTACCCGTTCTACTCCACTCAGGATTTTGTAGACTTCAACCATATCTCCCCCTCCCCAGCCGTCTCTTTTCCAAGCTGAAGAGCCCTAACCGTTTTTGTCTTTCCTCATACGAGAGGAGTTCCATCCCCTTTACCATCTTGGTTACTCTTCTTTGAACCTTTTCTAGCACCACTATATCTTTCTTGAGATAAGGAGACCAGAATTGAACGCAATACTCCAGGTGAGGTCGCACCATGGAGCAATACAGGGGCATTATGACATTCTTAATCTTGTTAATCATCCCTTTTTTAATAATTCCCAGCATCCTGTTTGCTTTTTTGGCCGCCACCACACATTGGATGGAAGGTTTCATCGTACTGTCTACAATGATACCCAGATCCTTTTCTTGGGCGCTAACCCCCAAGATGGACCCTAGCATCTGGTAACTGTGATTCAGGTTATTCTTCCCAATGTGCATTACTCTTCATTTGTCCACATTAAATTTCATCTGCCATTTGGACGCCCAGTCTTCTAGTTTCCTAAGGTCCGCCAGCAATTTTTCACAATCTGCATGCGTTTCAACAACTTTGAAGTTTAGTGTCATCTGCAAATCTAATCACCTCACTGGTCAGTATGCTCTGAGGAAGGCTTTTTAGGCTGACATGCTCGTGATGAAGCGGAGTGTCAGGTGTCTTACCAAATACGGACCAATGTTGGATGTGGCAAGATGGCCACTTAGATAAGTGTTGCTGTTTTATTCTTCCCTTAAACAGTTCTTTAACAAACTGTAATTTAGGAAATTAAATTGAGTAAATTAAATTTAAGGTTAGGAAGGAGGTTCGACGTACATGATTATATGGCATTAACCATACAGGATAGGAACCTGAAATAACATATTATATTACATTAGTGATTTCTATTCTGCCATTACCTTGCGGTTCAAGGCGGATTACATAAGAAGTTATCTGGACATTTCCAGAGGTATTACAGACTGGAGCGGGTTGCTATAGGGGATTGAGATGATTTTTGTAGTGTTAGTTTGTCTTTAAGGATTTCCTGAATAGCATGGTTTTTATTTCTTTTCTGAAAGTTTTGTAATCTGGGGTCATGATCAGTAAATTGGAAAGTTAGTAGTTTAGTTTTGCTGCTTGTATGGCTAGAAGGCCATCGTACAGTTTTTTTTTAATTTGACATCTCTGATAGGAGGGTGCATGAATGGTGTGTGGGTTCTCCTATGTCTGGTATATTTTAGTTGCTGCTAGTCAGGAATTATTATTATAAGGAATTATTTAGAGTGTCTGAATTAGTTTTACTCATTTATCTAGCAAGTGTGGTGTGAGAATTATGTACTGAGTTTCTTATATGTATTCGAATATTTTGTGAACAATAATCAGTTATTGCTGCTGGCTTATGAATTATATATTTTTATATTTCTAATAAAATTCTTCCCATAGCCTTGTCTCTATTCTTAGTATAAACTGGCAATATAACAAACCTTGGGTAAGGAGATTATGGTTTTCCCCTAGTAACTTGTTTATGTAACTGATTAGTCATCCATAAATCTTACTACAGTTCTCATTATATTTTGATTGCTTCTAGGCTACACTGAAAACTATATAGAATAATGTCACTATTCAGTAATTCTCAGTCTCCACCTGCTGGCAGGAGAGCATAAACCCAAGTGTCTGGACTGGACAATAAGGGCTGCCTTCTGAAATTCCAGATATACTACATTGGCTGAATTGCTTATATTCTCATGTTAGTTTACATCTTCAAAAAACTCTAATAGATTCTTCCGTATTAATTATCTACCGTCTGATACTCAACTGTCAGCTATGTTGTGCCTCTCATTAATATTTGTTTTATTTTCCTCTGTGCCCACAACTGCCCTGTATTCACCCCTGAAAATACCAGTAGCGTTAATATTTAAAATATGCATTACCTAGAGATGCTTTAGGCCTTTCTTGTTGAAGGGCCTGTTCTAATTGTTTAGTTTTAGGAATTTCAAATTATATTTTTTAAGGGAAAGCATTCAATATGCCTTAATTGAGCCTTGTACTGGTTCACAAATCAATATGTCTGAGGAGTAGCATTACTTACAGTCATCATGTCATCGCATTTCATGTCTGGATCTTGATCATCTTCACTCTTGTTGTAAAATTTGCGGAAGAAATTGAAGGCTACCACGGTATATAGGTATACAACTACAGCCAAAAGCCCAACAGTCAGCGCCAACTGTAAAGGAACAAGGAAAAGCCACTCAAATAACAGAAGTAGACACACTGCTCTAGCTGTGTAATGTGCAGACCCTGGAGAGTACTGGAGATTTGCAGAGCATAGGGTTTGAATCTAATCCGTATACACTGCTGGAATGGAGGTCACAAGGCATGCACAAGTTTATGTTGTGTTGAATTAGCTCTCTATAGAAATGTTTACAAATACATGTACACAGCATATGTATAAAGACTGTTGTAGTTTATTTAAGTATGCTCTTGTTCCATTTTCTGTACTTCTCCCTATAATAATCTTTTCAAAAACCCTGCTCTTACCTGTTTGCCATTGTGAGTCACAGAAGACAATATAGTCCGTAGGGTCTTGAATCCCATAGCAATATCGAGCAAGTGAGCAGCAAAGAAGAAGTTGTTATAATGACCAAGGATGGACATGGTGGTATACCAAGTCAGATACAAGAAGGACTGCAGAAAAGAGCAAGATCAGTGCATCTAGTCATTTTACATAGAACATATCAGCCTACATGTGGTATACTTAGGCAATTATTTATTGATGGAGCAAACAGGTATGAAGCCCCAATATTTTATTTGATTTCGGTTCCCTTTTATGAAGCCACATTATGCATTTTTAGCACTTTGGTATTAGCTCCGATTTGCATAGGAATTCTATGAGTGTTGAAGTTTTCCCGCCTTGGCCGGCGATAAAAAAAGGTTTAACGCAGCTTCATAAAAGGGGGGATTATTTTCCTATGTTGTTTTGGGAATTTTCATTTTGTATGAAGTTTAATTTTTTTAAGCAATTTCATTAGTACTATACACTCTTCTGAAAAAGTGCAGACTTCTCCAAAATCTAATCTAATCTAAGATTTATTAATTGAACAATTGCCAATAAAGGTTCAAGGCAATTTACAAATAGGAAAAACCCAGTACACAATTAAGGGGAATTATAAAAGTCAGACTTATAACATAAAATTAATGAAATTTATCAAATAAAAAAATGTTTAGCTTCTTGCAAAAACACAAAACAAAAACAACCCCAAATAGCTAGATTCCATCCTAATTGTGAAAGGTAAATCATTCCATATAGAAATGGCTAAATAACAAAAGAAGAGTTAAACTGACGCTTATAACTTATACCCTTTATAGGCGGAAGTCATAATATCAGTGCATCAGGTTTTCTAATTGACCCAAAAAATAGATGTGAAAGAAAATGAATCAATTGATCACTGGAATTAGCTTGCAGAATATAATGAACTATACATACCACCTTTAAAGTAATTGGAGATCTTAAAGGTAATATTTGTAAATAGTACACTATTTGTGCGTGCACTACTGGGAAATATTGTGCACTCTTTCTGAAAAGTGCACATTCTTTCTCAATAGTGCATGTACACTCTTCTAAAAGAGCATCTTATTTCCTAATAGTGTATACTCTTAACAAATAGTGCGCCCTATCATGCTGGGATCTTTTCCTGTGATCCATTTGGTGACTTGTTGGTGGCTAGCTCTGATCTTTATGAGACTGCGTTCCCTTTTTTCTATGGACTACTGCTTTTCCATGATCATTAGGCCTTCGCCATGGTGGTCTTACGAAGATGGATATCTGGAGAGTGGCCCAATGGCTTGATTCACGTGGTCATCTGCCTTTCCTCGGTGTTAGCCTGCCGTAGGGATTGATAGGTGCAACTTATTGAGGGAGACATGGGGGGAGTTGGGATAGGTGTTCAGATGGGTATCATTGTGGGACTGGTATTGTTGAGAGTGTTGGGAATGTAAAGAGAGTGTGAATGTGTATGACTGTGTGCTGCTGGAGTGGAAGTGTTTTGTAACATATCCGCTGGTGCTAATTGAACCTATGATGGAGGCTGGGACCTGGGTTCTCAATGGGATGCCAGATGTACATCTCACAATGTACCCCTTATAGTGTATGGTGAGTTCTCCAAAACTCTCCCAGTACCTACTATATCACCTGTCTACCACCCCAATAGCCTTTATGGCTGCAGGTGGCACCTACAGTATATAGCAGTATATTAGGGTTTTGGTGGCCTCAGACTTTCCACCATAAATATAGTGTTTAGAGTCACCTATAGGCCTGGGTCCTCCTCTCTATGGTCCACTAGCCCATCCACCAAGTTACTTAGGACACCTGTTTGCAGCTCTAATAGGTTTCCCATTCCACTGCTGTTCTAGAGACAGGTATGAACTGTTTAGTGCCCACTGGGAGGAGTGTGAGAGGGTCATAACTTAATCCCTCCAGTGGTCATCTGGCAAGTTTGGGTAACTTTTTGGCACTTAGACACTTTGAAAAGGTCTAGCTCAGAACATCTAAGCTTCGTCCAGGACGTTGTGGGAAAGGTTTGATTATTACAGCAAGATGTTCAAGTCTAAGCCCATCCAAAGCCCGCTCGGAATATGCCTCCAATAAGCCCCGCCCCCTTTTAGTTTTGGATGCAAAGTGGCTAGGACGCCTTGCAAGACATCTAGAAAAATGGTGTTGAAAATCAGCACTTGGAAGTCCTGGCGATAAGGACATCCAAATGCTTATTTATGCCATTTTTGGATGTCGTAGTGTTTTGAAAATGCCCCTAATAATTTTAAAATGGTTTTGGAATACTGTCATGCGCAAGAAAGAATATAAAGGTAATTGCAACATCTGCAGTAACAGAGTATGCTGATAATAGAAAAAGAAAGATAAATAAATATAATTACACTGCCACCCTACTAAATGGAAAGGCAAACATATTAAAAGTACTCAGGAAAAAGATTCAGACAGAGCTGTAGATCTGAACAGTAAACTCCCAGGTATTAAAAAACCCATGGTGACCAGTGTTTAACAAAATGCTAACTGCTGCAGGCTGAATGTTATTGTTAGATTCCAATGAGCAAAACGTTCTTTCTGCCCTTGTTAAATATACTTACATTGTCTGTGAATACAACTCCAAGCTTCCAGATATGATACTTCATATCGATAGAACTCAACCTATGAAACAGAAACAGTTCTCAGTCTGAGCCAAGTGAGACTATTGTTCCAAGCTGAATCATAAACTTAAGATTCTCTTTAAATTTAGTATTAAAAAATTTTAACCTTAGCAAGTGAAACAAATTATCTACCTGCAACTGCTGTGCCCCAAAATACCATACAATAGGTTCTCATCGACTGGCTGCAAGATCTGATACATGCTTTGACATCTATCGGGATCACTTCTCCATTCAAGTGGTCCTGATAGATGTCAGTGGAATAGAGGAGAGTGGCCTTGAAAAAGCAGGAAGCGAAACATGTTGGCGTTTCCCCCAGCTAATCAGACCAATAAGTTAAGTGCTATTTCTTAAGTCTAAAGTTTATAAAAATATATAAAAGAAGTGTGAGAAAATATAATGGACAGAACCAGTGAAGAGATGACACATAAAGCTTAGGGCCATGAATGTATTGAGTGTGGAGTGGTGTCTCTGAGGTTCTTAAGTGGTTATTACTTAAAACAATATGGTGAATTATTGTTCTTAAGGTTTTAATTCCATGATGATATAGCCTCTTGTTATGAGCATTCCCCTGGGGCTATCATTAAGCAAGCACCAAACATGACCCAGAGTCATACCATGACACCAGTGATCCCTCTTCAGGTTTGGTCTCTTCCACTGGACTAAAGTCCAAAGTACTTTTATCCAATCCCAGAAGCTCAGCAATGCGTTCTGCTCCATACATATCTCCATATTTATTGATAACCTGAAGAGAAGATCAAAAGAAAAAGATTATGATTAGACCTCCCAAACAGTAAAATGGTCCACAATCAACCCTATTAACCTTCTATTACCACTTCTAAACAAAAAGCTATGTTAACTTCTAAACATAAGGTATGTTAGCTCAAAGATAAATGGACATATAGAAGTATGAGATTTTCAAGAATGTTCTCCATTTTGTATATAAGCATATTCTCTACTGTTCAGAATAAAGGAAGTCTTATAAGTTATCTGACCTTGCAAGAGAGGGAAGGAGACATTTTAAAGAATGAGTAGCGTAATGATTAGTACGGTAGGTTGAGAACCTCAGGAACTGGGATTGATTCCCACTGCAGCGTTACTTAACCTTTCATTGCCCCAGGAACAAAAACAGATTGCGAGCCCATTAGGAAAAGAAAAGTACCTGGATATACTATATAAACCACTTTGGTTGTTGTACCACAGGAAGGCAGTATATCAGACACATACTAGCACAGAAAATATAGCTCTGGCAAGAAGGCAGGAGAACATCACTACATTAATGAACTAACGATAAGGATATTTAAAACAGTCCAAGAACGTACAACTTTTGAAGTTAAAATAATCTAATACCTTGAAACTGACACAAAATTAATTCGCAAAGATCTGACCATAAAGCCATATGAGCAAGAGAATTCTGCTGCCTTTCATCTTCTGATCAACCGTTAACCTCCCCCATCCTCACAACTTTCCCCTTCAGACTATCAATTCAATACTTTGTATGATTCACTCACATTTTCTGATACTGTCATTATTTGCTAGTCAATAAGGACCAAATTATATAAATGGTATCCCAATTGTAGGTGGCGGTAGGCATCCTACCGCTGTCTAACCAGCCAATTGGGAAGCATGTTTTTTTTTTTTAAACAACCCGAGGCAGGCTGCCTACACTGTAGGCATTTGTGCGAGCCTAGGGAGATGTGTAGAGCCACTTAAGTTCTTCCAAGGCTAGGTGTGGGCATGGTTTTACCCAGAAGTGGCCTTAGGCGAGCTTAGGCGGCCCTAGGCGTTTCCGTAGGGCTGTGATAGGCATCTGAAATGTAGGCCAGCAAAAGGCTGGTCAACATTTCAAATAGACCTAGCCACTGAGTAATAGGAGGGGCCTTAGACATCTGGGCCAACCGGAGTCTTAGGCCTCCATCCCAGTGGGAGTGGCCTACGATTCTGATTGGTCAAATACCTAAAACCTCTCCCATGTACAGTTCATATTCAATTATATAAAATATGTTCAGAAAGAGTGAAAATGTGCAATATATAAAGACATATAAAGTTCATCATTGATGCACATGAACAAAAAGGTAGCTAGACAGCCATGCTCTACAAATGTCATTGCATTTTAATGTTACTTGGTTAAACAGATACAACCATTGCTGTGGAACTCACTTTTCGTTTTACGAACTTGTCCCAGTAATTATTAGGAAAGGACCTATGGAAATGGAAACAGACAAATATAAGTACAGTACTTCAACAGATTCTAAAGTTTCTTTTCTTATGTAGTTTCATCCAAAATAGGTTCTACATGCACATATTGAAATTACTTTCTCTCTCAGTGGGATTGAAAAAGTACGTCTTGTAAATTAACGTCTCTAATAACATGCATTAATATATTAATGCATACTAATATGCAGTATATTAAGGTATGTTAACTCAAATTAAGTGCATAGTAAGTAAACAGACCTGCAGCTAGTAAGTTTTCAGTACCAATGCTTTGCATAACTCCTAGGAACAAAAAGGAAGCCTCAATGGAGACCATTATAACTGATATAATTACTAACTGCGAAGACAAACTATACAAGGAAATATCTGGTTCTTGAACAACAGAGATGTATCTAATGAGATCCCCCATCCATGGTCTTATGGGGAAGGATTTTGGATTGGTCTAGTAGGACTCAAAGAAAGGAAATAAAGAGGTAAGCCAAATTTCAACTTCATTTTCATCCAGTTAGACCAGTCTAAGCACACATTGGGATGTACCAAAGATCTACCCTTTGGGAAAGAAGGAAGACAAAGTTCCCTGAACAATCACCCTGCCAAAAGCAACATCATCTCTAGCCCAGACTTCAAAAAAGAATGGGGGGAAGACCACATGGCTGTATTGCAAATGTCCTCTGGATCAACTGCCCTTGCCTTAGCCCAGGAAGTCATCTGTGCCCTGGTGCAGTGAGTCATAGGACACACTGGAACCAATTTCTGAGCCAAAATGTAGTTCACCTCAATAGCCTAAGTCATTGGTAGCTGCCAAGTAACTTAGAAAAACTTTGAACATGTCCAGTTTATGTAGGTTTTGGTCCTGGCCAGAGCTCATGGCAAAGGCTAGCAGGAGGACTTCTTGGTTGACATGGAAGAGGGAAGCTACTTTTGGCAGAAAGGAAGGCACCATATGCAAAGAAGCAAATTAATATGCAAATGACAAGTAAGGATCCCTGCAGGAGAGAGTTTGAAATTCAAAAATCCACCGTTCTGAAAAAACTGCTACCAAAAATACAGCTTTCAGGGAATGATCTTTCAAGGCTGCATGCTTGGATAGCTCAAAGGGAAGACCCACCATGGTCCACAAAACAAGATTCAAATCCCAGAGGCAAGTGCTTCACACTCGTCCTTATAAAACAAACAAACTGCATCCAGCAGAGCCGCTAGGAACCACCCCTACTTGGCCCTTGAAATAAGTGATAGTGGCTTCTTGCACTTTCAGAGTTGAGGACCAAACCCTGATCAAATTCCTCTTGACGAAATAAAAGAATTATGGGGAATTCTGCCAGTCAGTGGGAGATGGACCCACTTGCACACTAGTTCTCAAAGGGTCCAGAGAAGAGCGATTAAAATGGTTAAGGGGCTGGAGGAGTTGCCTTACAGCGAGAGATTAGAGAAACTGGGCCTCTTCTCCCTTGAAAAGAGGAGACTGAGAGGGTACATGATTGAAACACTCAAGATACTGAAGGGAATAGGCTTAGTAGATAAAGACAGGTTGTTCACCCTCTCCAAGGTAGGGAGAATGAGAGACACTCTCTAAAGTTAAAAGGGGATAGATTCCGTACAAATGAACAAAGGAAGTTTTTCTTTACCAGAGAGTGGTGGAAAACTGGAACACTCTTCCTGAGGCTGTTATAGGGGAAAACACCCTCCAGGGATTCAAGACAAAGTTAGACAAGTTCCTGCTGAACCGGAACATACGCAGGTAGGGCTGGTCTCAGTTAGGGCACTGGTCAGTGTTTTATAGACCTCTACCATATCTCCTCTAAGTCATATCTTTTCCAGGCTGAAGAGCCTACTTGCTTTAGCCTTTCTCCATAGGGAAGTTGTCTAGTCTTGTCGCCCTTGTTTTTACCTTTTCTAATTCCGCTATTTATTTTTTGATAGGTAGCAACCAGAATTGCACATATGCCACACCATGAAGTGACACAAAGACATTATCATTATTGCTTTCCACTGAAAAGGAATTTATAACACAGCATCTCCTGATATGAGGCTCCAAGAAATAGAAGAGAGTTAACATAAGATATTGAGTCTTCTTGGGATTCTGTTAGGTACTTCTTTGATCGAGGGGTGTGTGAATTGGGTGTGTGTTTTTCTCAATCAGACATAGAAAAACATACACCCCATTCACACACCCCTCGATCAAAGAAGTAAAACGGAAAAAACTATACGATGGTCTCCTGGCCACTCAAGCAGCTAAACTAGATAACCAAATCTCCAATCTACTGATAACGACACCAGACTACAAGACGTTCAGAAAAGAAATAAAAACTATACTCTTCAAGAAATTCCTGAAACAGCCTTACCGTCCTTCCTCCCTCCCTCTTCCCGCCACACAGAAACTACATAACCTACTCTTTACCTCTCTAGAAAGGACAAATGTTCTTCCATTGTAACCCTCCATTTTTTATCTCTTTTGTAATCCGCCTTGAACCGCAAGGTAATGGCGGAATAGAAATCTCTAATGTAATGTAATGTACTGATAATCTGGTTTGGCCACTGTTGGAAGCAGGATACTAGACGAAGATTAATTTTTAGTTTGACACAGATGGAATTTCTTATGTTCTTATATATTAATTCACATAAAGAGTGGTGAATATACAGTATGAAATATTCTCCCTATTGAAGGGGCACTGGGAAAAACAGTATCAGAGTTCATGAAAGCATGGCTTAAAGCACAAAATCTATGAGAGGCATTAAGTATCTCCTACTCACGGGGTATTTATAACCATTCGATCCCACTGGCCTTTAATATCATCCTCTGACGGCTGTTCAGTGATATACAAGCCATCAAATTCCACATTACGGGCAATTTCTTTTTCTCGTTTGAAGACCACTAAAGGAACCTGGAAAATGCAACAAAAATTAGCAAAACTTTCCAAATAGACTTCAAAACTGATACCTTCTGAATAAAAGAACACAGCATTTCATTAAGCATAATTTGACCGAGTTTCCTACTTTAGGAGTTGTTGTAAAGCTATCCCAGCCATCAGCACAGAACCTTGCTGACTTTCTACTAAACAAAATAATTATGGTATGTCAAGTTCTAAAGAATACTTCCTGACCTATTGTACAAAAATGATAATATTCTAGATTAGTGTGCTTCTATTTCTGGAATTAGAACAGATCAGGCTTGGGATAAATTTGTTGATATAACCGTTGATGATATAAATCCCTTGTTAAAGAGCTTTTCTACACATTCTTGTGTTTTAGACAAATGTCCTTTCTATCTTTTTTCTTAGATTCCAGATGTTATTATATCTTTGCTGTTATTTTTTTTTTAAAAGTTTGTTATCTGAGGGAGTCTTACCAACTGAATTGGGGAATATTACCATTACCTAAAGAACACAATGGAGATATGTCACAACCTTCCAACTTTAGGCCAGTAGCCAATATACTTTGACTAAAATTTTGGAAACATTTAAAAATAAGCAGCTTTTAAGGCTTATTGAACATTATTCTTGCTTACATGATACTCAGTTTGGATTGCTGAGTTGTTATTGCTAACATTAACAACTAAGGGTAAGCAAAGGCTGAGCCAAGGTAGGAAGAACGAGAGGGCACTCTCTAAAGTTAGAAGGGGATAGATTCCATACAAACGTAAGGAAGTTCTTCTTCACCAAGAGAGTGGTGGAAAACTGGAACGCTCTTCCAGAGTCTGTTGTAGGGGAAAACACCCTTCAGGGATTCAAGACAAAGTTAGACAAGTTCCTGCTGAACCGTAATGTATGCAGGTGAGGCTGGACTCATTTAGAGCGCTGGTCTTTGAGCTAGGGGCCGCCGTGTGAGTGGACTGCTGGGCAGGATGGACCACTGGTCTGACCCAGCAGTGGCAATTCTTATGTTCTTATGTAAGATTGTCAATCTACTGCAATTTGATATCAGTGCAGCTTTAGACTCAGTCGATCACACTTTATTGATCAATAAACTGAGTGAGTTGGGTTTAGGTGGCTCTGTCCTAAACTGGTTTACTGAATTTTTAGTCAATTGGAACTAAGGGCTCCTTTTACAAAGGTGCCTTAGGGCCTTAACGCGTGGAATAACGCACGCTAAATTGCTGTGCGCACTAGCCGCTACCGCCTCCTTTTAAACAGGCAGTAATTTTTCAGCTATCGCGTGCTAATCTTGTGCGTGCGCTAAAAACGCTAGCGCATCTTAGTAAAAGGAGCCCTATATGATGTTAAAGGACAGGATTTTTTCTAAGAAGTGGACTTCTTTTTGCGGGGAACTCCAGGGTTCTTCCATTTTCTGTATGATTTTTAATATATTCATGAGCACTGTACAGAAAGTATGTTTACCAGCTTAAACTTTTTATTATCTTATGATGACTATATTTTTCTATTAATCCCGCTGAATCTAAATATGGTAGATATAACAGCTAAGGTTACAGAATGCATGAACAGCATTGGAGATTGGGATTTTACTAATAAGTTGAAATTGAATGCAAGTAAGACAAAGGTTCTCTGGTTTCATAGCTCTTTACTTTTTGTTCCTTCTCCTATCAGTTTGCAATCAGGTTCTTCTTTACAGGTAGATAAAACGTCTACAGCAGGGCTGCCCAATTCCGGTCCTTGAGATCTACTGGCAGGCCAGGTTTTCAGGATATCCACAATGAATATGCATGAGAGAGATTTGCCTGCACTGCCTTCTTGGTATGCATATCTTTCTCATGCATGTTCATTGTGGATATCCTGAAAACCTGGCCTGCCAGTAGATCTCGAGGACCGGAATTGGGCAGCCCTGGTCTAAAGTCTTGGGTATTTTTTTAGACTCCTTTCTTACATTTGAAGATCAAATTTCCCATTTATGGAGGAAGACTTTATATATTATGGGGAAACTTAGATTGGTGAAATCTTATTTCTTTGAACATCATTTTACATTTTTGGTCCAGATGTTAGTGTTACCTCAGCTCAATTACTGTAAGTCATCATATTTGAACTTAACATCAAAATTGGTAACTGCAGCTGCTCCAAAATACTGCAGTGAGGTTAATATTTGGTCTAAAAAGTTACAAAAGTATTACCTCAGTGTATAATCTTCAATGGTTATTGGTTGAGAGGCAAATTAAATTTAAATTTACTAGTATAGGTCATCATATATTACAAACTGATTGGGAGTCCTTTCCTGCAGTGCGCCGGGAGAGTCGGAGAGGCAGAGAGTAGGTAAACTACTGTAGAGTCGGGGCAGAAGAGTCGGCAGGGATGTGAGAAACTGGTCCTCAGCAGTCGCTTCCCTTTGGATCAGCCAGCACAATCAGTGTTCCTTCTTGAGTTTAGTGAATCGCATTCTTCCTACTTTGCGTGCCGTTTCCCCTCATTTGCATGCGCAGATCAGATTGGAGGTTGGCCACTGCTGTACATTGGGCGGAAGCTTTCAGTGTATTGTCCACGATGACACCCAGATCTTTTTCTTGAGTGCTGACCCCCAAGGTGGACCTTTAGCATCTGGTAACTATGATTTGGATTATTCTTCTCAATGTGCATCACTTTGCATTTGTCCACATTAAATTTCTTGTGCCATGTGGATTCCCAGTCTTCCAATTTCCTAAGCTTTTGAGCGACCCACCACAAACCGCAACAGAGTACGCGTATTTATGGTATTACAAAACAATGCTCTTAAAGCACCATGTGACCAATTTCCATCTTATCCTCTAATACTTTACTGCACAGAAAATAATGCCATAAGATCTCTATAGCCAGTAATATCAGCTGATATTTCTTGAAATCTCCTCAACCAATTTTCAGACTCCTGAAGCAGGCCCTTTTGGCCAAAACACGATTGTGTTGAGTCCCTATACACAATAAAGGAATTGAGCACCCCAGGTTAACCTTGCTGTTTTCGCTTTCCTGTTTTGGGAAGGTAGTATCTCCTGTTTGTGGCATTTTTAACAACTTTGAACAGTTTAGTGTCATCTGCAAATTTAATCACCTCACTCGTAGTTCCAATTTCCAGATCATTTATAAATAAATTATTATTATTATTATTTTTTAAATATTTTATTTATAAATTTTTCATTCTTACAATATTTTAATTGTACATAAACTTCAATTAATACATGAAAAATTATGATTACAAATAATTCATCTTATCACATAAAATATAACCCTCCCCTTTTTTATTTCTTAAATCCATATAATATACATTCCCCTCCCCTCCCCATTCTAATATAACCATTATTAATGTGCTATGAAATCTGATCATTGGAATAACGAGTCAATGGTTCCCAAATTTTCTTAAAATTATGAATATTTCCCTGTTGTAATGCTATTGTTTTTTCCATTTTGTATATATGACATACTGAATTTCACCAAAATGAATAGTTTAATTTGGTATAATCCTTCCAATTTTGAGTTATTTGTTGCATGGCGACCCCTGTCAATATTAATAATAGTTATTGTTTGCTGAAATCGAACTCTGAGTTCTCATTGCTGTACCAAATAGTATAGTATCATATGAGAGTCCTACATGATTTTCTAGTAATTCATTAATTTGGGGCCAAATTAGTTTCCAAAATGCATTTACACAGGGACAAAAAAAAATTAAATGGTCTAATGTCCCAACTTCTATTCTGCAATGCCAGCATCTATTAGATCTAGTACTACCTATCTTTTGTAAGCGCGTAGGGGTCCATAAAGTTCTATGTAACAAAAACATCCAAGTTTGACTCATAGATGCTGACTTTGTAGATCTTAATCTCCAGGACCAAAATAAATAAATTAAATAGCACCAGTCCCAGTACAGATCCCTGCAGCACACCAGTATTTACCCTCCTCCATTGAGAAAAATGGTCATTTAAGCCTACTCTTTGTTTTCTGTCCGATAACCAATTCCTAATCTACAATTGAACATTGCCTCCTATCCTATGACTCTAATTTTCTCAGGAGCCTCTCAAGAGGAACTTTTTCAAAAGCTTTCTGGAAATCTAGATAAACTACATCAACTGTCTCGCCTTTATTTACATACTTTTGTAAAAATATATTTGGTAGTTTACAGTTTAATATATGTTATCAAATTATGATATGGTGAACTCTACAGTTACTTTGAATACTTAATTGCATAATATATACTTAGACAGCACCTAGATTCAGATGATACAGCATCAGATAATATTCCACATTCAGCTGTATAAGACCAGGCAGGACCCCATTCATCAGATAGCACAATCTCAGATATTCTGACAGTACAGCATCAGACACATGGTAGAGTATCATATAGGACTTTACCTTCTAAGCATATGATATTAGACAGTATAGCATCAGACTGTACCTTGAGACAGTAGTAGCCAATAATACAAAGACAGGAGATAATGCTGTGGATAATAGCCAAAATTCGAAGTGTTGGTGCCATGTAACCTGTATTCTCTTGCAAGACATAATATACAGTACTTTCATCTTCTTCTTCCTCTTCTTCAACAAAAGTATTCCACAGGTCTGATTCTTCATCCATGTCATTAACAAAAGGGTCTTCACTCACCTAAAACAAAATAAAATCCTTACTGATTAAATGAAGCATTCACCCCTTAAGACACACAGTTCTGTGTTCTGCAGTCAGCTTGCTCTTGGTGGAGTTACAGACTCCAACTGATTTAATTGGTTCCTGATTAATATTATTCAGAATCTACCAGTTGCTGATGATTATTCACTGAGACATTATACATTTCTTATTATTCTCATCAGCGTTACTGATTGATTAGCTGAGCAGTGGCGCTGGCTGGCTATAATGCTGTAATGGAATGGATAGTATGCAAAACATGTTTATGGAGTATGATGTAGATTTTTTCTACATATGAGATACCTCTTTTTCATGTGATTCTGGGTAAATCTAGTTAGATGCATATGTGATAGTTAAGGCCATGCCCAATAGAAACTTATGAAAAGTTGGTGCATAAATACAAAAATAAAAATACGAATATGAATTGCGGCAAAGGCCAGAAAAATAGTATTAGATAATAACAGAAAAACACTAGGGGTTACCAGGAGGGCTGGATTAAGCTAGATCAAAGGGGAAATCAGGAAATACATAACACACTTATAGAGGTATTAATCTGACTCCATTTTTTCATCTTTCTTTGTCTAAAATGCTGAAGATTTCCCGCTTAAAAAAGGCCTGGGTTTCTAGTATCCTTTGTTTGGATAAGAGAAACCTCATGGCCTAAGTATTAACAGATGGTCCTGGCATTCCAATGCTAGGTAGAGAAGAATCTTTCTTTTATATGTTTTAAAGAATTATGAAATATGACTAAGATATGAATGAAAGATGAGTGTTGCTTGTATATGGATGATGGGATCCCATGAGTGATTATGAATGTGAATGTATGTTTAAACATGATAATTGGGTTTTGAAAATTGTATTTTTATATATTTTAAATCTGAAGAAATCATGAAAGACAATATCTGCAGTTTGACCTATTTGACCTTTAAGCTAGGCAATTCTCTCTACTCTGTGACATTCCAGGAGGCCTGTTGGCTGTTTAAGACTCCTTTAAGCCCATATTAGGAAATTCTCAGTAAGGAGGGACTGGGTCTTTCTTTTCTTGTGTGTTTCAGTGAAATTTGAAGCTGTCAGTGTTATTGAGTCTTGGTCAGAAAGCTGGTTTGAGCTAAACTGTTAAATAATTACTGAGAGAAAAAGTGTTCACAAAAATATGATTTGTAAACCCTGGTAACTATGTTAAAAGGAATTTTCTTTGTTCATACCAAAGGACGGCCTCTCTGTTGGCTGATTGGTTGACAGGTGTGATGTCATGACACTGCAAAAATATATAAGTGAACCTGGTGGCAGGGGTTTCCCGGAGACCATGCATTGTCTCAGGAGAGGTGCAATTTTCACACCTGACGGGTCTCCCTTGCCCAAATTAGCTAATGAAAGTTGAATTATGATAAAGATAATACAAAATAACCGATTGGAAAAGATTTGTGCAATTGTCATTATTCCCAGGCAACTAAGGGCAGGGTTTGGTAAGTCACCCTGTTCATTAGCATATAGGATTCATGATTGTTGGTGGATTCAGACCAAACATCTTTACACAATCTTTATAACAGGTACCAATGTAAATAAAGGGAGATATTTATTTGACAAAGATGAAATGAGGAACCATTAAATAGATGTGTAAAAAGATTCTTGTCATTTGAAACTGGGAACATGCATAATAATGAGCACCTATAAAAGTCCAAATGCACTGCATCCATACATCTATAAGAAAGTACTAGGCTAACAATATGCCATGAATAAACTGGAAACTATCTGCTGTATATTGTCTGTAAGCAACAGTGGATAAACAGATCTATTCCCCAACAGACCTGGCACCACAGCATTAATATGGCCACAGTTGTTGGGCCCAGGTAAATGCCATGTGAGCGAGTCCCTCACAGACTTTGTAGACAATCTAACAAACAAATACATATAACAAGACATTTCAGTGGGTAGGCATCACTGTAAAGACCTCCAAGTAGAGATAGGGCCATAGGGCACAGGCATTACACTCAAATTGTACCTGCTTGGAATGTGACATGTACAATAACCAAATCCCCGTTACACGCCAGCTTGAGGGAAATTCTATTAATGGCATCTAAAAAGATAGGCGCCTATAATTTGAGTGCCTATCTCTTGTCAATTACACTTTGGTGTCTATTATAGAATCGCGCCTAACTTAAAACATAGGTGCCTGTAATGTAGGCCAGGGTTTAAAAGGCCTGCATTATAGGTATCTAAGTCCTTTAGAGAATAGCACCTAGCAGTGCCTAAGTCCTTCTTCACCCCTACACATGCCTACTTTGGAGTTAAGCGCCACTAGTTACCATGTGATAGACATCTATCTTTTGTAGAATTGCACCTAAGAAGACAGGTGCCTATCACCCAATTAAATTTTATTTTTTCAATTATGAGCTTGTTAATTGAAGACAATTTACTAATTAAGTTAGGCACCTAACTTTAGATGCCTATTTATTTAGATGCCTATCTTTAGGTGCCTTGTAAAGATTTTTCCCCTATGTGTGCTAGGGATCAAAGCCAGAAATATCCAGACTTCTAAAAGCAAATTCTTATGATAGGCTGTGTGATAGAAATACCACAAGCATTGTTCAAAGTTTGTGTGAGTCACATTAGATGTGTGTGGAACCACATGCAAGTTTGATGGCAATTACATGGCCCTGAACTATCCTAGATAAAAATGCCCCTTCTTGAACAGTGGAACAGCCCACACATCTTTGTACGTGCAAGCCTTTGGTAGGCATGTGTGTGACACATGGAGAAATTAGATCTTACCTGCTAACTGGTTAAATTAAGCGAATACAAGGTAAAATGAACAATGTGATATCATTGTTTTGTAAACCAATTACCTCTCTGCTATCATCCATACTATTTAAAATGTTTATAAACTCAGTTGGAATGGAACTAATTAAGTTAGGTGTATTCTTAAAATGAAGACAATGTCCTATTTGTTCCTGTACTAACTGATCTGAATCAAACAGTGAATACGACTAACAGATTATATAACAAAGGTAGAAAATTGGTGTTTTACCCATTTTCTGAAATTACACAGAGAAAAAACTAAATTGCTATGGATAAGAAAACCTAGAGAGTCGATACTTGATCTATTGCATTTGAATTCTGATATTTCTTTACCTGCGGAAAGAGTAATCAGAATATTACTTGGAGATTATGAAGGATGCCACATTATCTTTAAATATCCAGGTAACTAGAGTAGTTAAAATAATATGTTTGAAACGTTGTCAAATTTGTGAAATCAGATCTTTTTGTTTAAACACAGTTTTATTGGTTCAAGATTTCATTATCTCATATTTACACTACTGTAATGCTCTTAACTCTGGCATTTCTATAGCACTTACAGTATGGCTAGGTAAAAAACAGAAGCAAAAATTGTTTTTGTTTGCTTAGATATGATAGGGCAACACCTCTTTTGCTTAAACTGCATTGGTTGCCAGTTAAGGCAAATGTAAGTTTTAAGACTGCCTGTCTGATTTTTGATGGCTCTGCTCTGAATATCTTATACATCATCATTTAGACTTCCTCAAGATCTTAGACTTATTGGGCCTGATATTTAGCTGGCAGCAGTAAGCACTGAATTTTCAGGTATATGGAGCTGGCTAAAACATAGCAGGTTAAGTGCGATATGCACCACTTAACCAGCTAAGAAAAATCGCATAAAGATAGGATCACATTTTATGCTGTCCTATTTAAGTGGTAATCTTAACTGCTTAAGTGCTGATATTCAGCACTTAGCTGGCAAAAATACTGACTTTGCTCCCAGAATGCCCCAGAATAGCTGGTTTTGGCTTGAGAACTATACAAGACATTTTCAGAAGCACTATCCAATTAAGTGCCATTGAAAATGTCCACTTAGCCCTAGACAGGTAATTTAAATGCCCCCCCCTCTAAGACCACCACCATAGTATAGGACTACACACAGATACATACACACACACAGAGGCCCTGATTCTCCAAAAGTGCGTCCCGATTTTAGGCAGCTGTAGGCGTCCTACAGCTGTCTAATCAGCCAATCTGGATGCACGTTTTTTTAAAAAAATGCTCCCCAGGCAGGCCGCCTATATTGAAGGCGAGGCCCGCAAGACACCTAGGCCCTGATTCTGTATAGGACGCCCGGGAGAGGCGTCCTATTCAGAATCGACCTAAACTAAACCCCGATTCTGTAACCGGCGTCCATGTTACAGACGCTGGTTAGAGAATCGGGTTAGATTAGACACAGCCCGCTACACTTATCGCGGCAAGGGATCTTTCTGCCGCTATAAGTATAACGGGCCGCGGCCCCCTGACCGATCGCTGGCAGGACGGTGCCCAAACCCTCCTGCAAGAAGATGCCCCCCCCGACACTACCGACCGCTCCCCCCGACATTACCGATCTCCCCCCCCGACAATATCGATCGCTGGCAGGAGGGTGCCCAATCCCTCCTGCCCGAAGACGCACCCCCCCGGCGCTAACAACCCCCAAACCTCCACTTCACCAAACCTGTTCTTACGGCCAGATGGGTTTTGCACGTCCAGCCGAAAGGCACGCCAATCAGACCTTAGACTTAGTGGAGATGGGCGGACCCGCTATGCCTAAAGCCTGATTGGTCCAGGCTTCTAGAGCCTGGGCCAATCAGGCCTTAGGTTTCGGCGGGATGGGCCGGGAAGGGGCGGGCCCGCCTCATTTCGCCGAGGTGTGCCTTCTGGCTGGACGTGCAAGACCCATCTGGCCGTAAGAACAGGTTTGGTGGAGTGGAGGTTTGGGGGTTGTTAGCGCCGGGGAGGGGTGCGTCTTCGGGCAGGAGGGATTTGGCACCCTCCTGCCAGCGATCGATATTGTCGGGGGGGGGGAGATCGGTAATGTCGGAGGGGGGGCGGTCGGTAGTGTTGGGGGGTGCGTCTTCGGGCAGGAGGGATTGGGCACCCTCCTGCCAGCGATCGATATTGTCGGGGGGGGGAGATCGGTAATGTCGGGGGGGGGGGCGGTCGGTAGTGTTGGGGGGGCGGTCAGTAGTGTCGGGGGGTCGTCTTCGGGCAGGAGGGATTGGGCACCCTCCTGCCAGCGATCGGACAGGCTGCGGCCCGCTATACTTATAGCGGCAGAGATCCCTTGCCGCGATAAGTATAGCGGCCACGTCTACTTACAATGTAGACCAGCATTTTGCTGGCCTACATTTTAAGCTTCTCCTCTACTAGGGAGACGCGTAGGGCCGCCTAGGTTTGCCTAAGGCCTGCCTAAGGCCCTTAGATGAGCTTAGGCATCTTGCGGATCTCCCTAGGCTCCCGGAGGTGTCTTCAGGCCTGCCTGGGGAGCATTTTTTTTTAAAAAACGTGCATCCCGATTGGCTGATTAGACAGCTGTAGGACGCCTACAGCTGCCTAAAATCGGGACGGCACTTTGGAGAATCAGGGCCAGAGTGTTGAATAGATACAGCCAGCCAAAGACAAACAGACAAACAATGGTAGATGGACACACCCAGATGCATAAACACACCCACCCAGATATAGGGTGGAGGGGTTGAGAAGGGAGGACAAATGGTTAGAGGGTTAGCGAGAGTGTTTGGTTGAAAGGGACAATCAGAGTGGGAGTTAAAAAAGGCTTTTGACTGGTTGATAAGAGCAGAGAAGTAGCAAGTTGGATCCAGAGATGCCATCTAAGCACCACTTGGCACATCAAACACACGTGTAGTCATTTACGTTTTGTTTTTCAGACCATCATTTTCTAATTAGAGATCCTCTGTGCTCATCTCACACCTTTTTGAATTCCATCACTGTTTTTGTCTCCACCACTGACATTTTAGACAGATTCAATTAGAAATGAGATATTTTTGGAAAAACAAATTGTCTTGCTTTACGGAATTTAACATAATTATATATTTGTGTCATTGAAATAGAAAGAAGAGCTCATAGTTTAGCTGCATAATAAGAAAATGACAAAGAACTTCTTAAATCTAATACCCTTAGAATATGGGAGTATTAGTTTTAATTGGTCACATGTCCCAAATTTAGAATGAAAAAAATTGGCAAATCAATACAAGTAAGATGGAGCCAATCCATGGAAGATTTAAATATAAAACAATGGAGTTTAAAATCAATCTTGGCCTGCACAGTATTTATTTATTTATTGGAATTTATTAACCACCTTTATGAAAAGATTCACCTAAGACAGTGACAGTGGTGTTGTGATGATATGGGAATGCTTTGCTGCTTCAGAAATGGGAAAACTTGCCATTATTGAAAGAACCACGAATTGTGCACTGTACCAGACAGTCATCTGATTTGCTGAGAAGAAGCAAAATTAAAGTTTTGGTTTTGCCTAGTCAAAGTTCTGACTTGAACCTTGCTATGGCAGGACCTGAAACTAGCAGTTCATGAATAAAAACCTACAAATGTATCTGAATTAAAACAGTTCTGCAAAAATTCCTCAATAGTGATGTGAAAGACTTATCAAATTATTGGAGGCATTTCATTGCAATTATCGCTGCCAACAGTGGTGTAGGTAGAACTGTTGATTGTATAGTGTTTCACAAAAACCTGTGTTATATGTTTACTCTGGTTTCCTTTGCCTAATATTCAATTCAATTCAATTCAAAGAACAGAAACCATGCTGTCTAAGATATATACAGTAAAAGGGGCAATCAGGAGGGAGCTGAAACTTTTTCACATTACTGTATGCTAATTTTGTATGAGTCTTACCCATGATTACTCATATTTTTCTTTAGCCCTCCACAGAAAAGATTTCTCTGTGCTTGTATGTGGCACTAATCGGCTAGTTCAACAGTGGTCAGGCAATCAGGACGCACAATTTTTTTAAAAAAGCTCCATGAGACAGGATGCCTATACTGTAGGCGTTTGTCGTGGGTCTAGAGCAGTGTATCGCAAACTGTGTGCCGCGGCACACCAGTGTGCCTCCTGAGATTTCAGGTATTCTGCGACACACTGGCGAGGAGGAGAGTCGTCCATGCCAGCTGACTGCCTACAGGATGTGCCTCTCGTGGCAAGAGGCATGCATGTTCTGTAGGAAGTCAGCCGGCGCAAATGACTCTCCTTCTGGCCAGCGTCTCTCCTCCTCTCCCCGCACCTCCCGCATCCCTCCACCGAAGTGGGTCGCGGCCAGATGGGTCTCGGCGCAATTCTGGGTGCCTTCCAGCCGGGGCACTGACTTCAGTGTGCCATCAGCTGGAAAGTTTGCGAGACACTGGTCTAAGGAAATGTGTAGGGACACCTAAACTCGCCTAAGGCTGGGTGTGTGCATGGTTTTGCCCGGAAGTGGCCTTGGGAGAGTTTAAGCGACTGTACACATCTCTCTAGAGTCGCGACACATGCCTGAAATGTAGGCTAATCATGGCAACGGAATCCCCAATCAGCAGAGCAGGCAGGCCTCTCGGGGAGGCCTGCCAGCTTAGCTGAGCAGGGGGAAAAATACCCCTGCTGCATTCAGCAGAGCTGGCTGGGTAGGGGAAACCCATCATCCACCCCCAAAATTGCCCACTACCTCCTGCCACTGTCCCGTGATCCCCTGACAACCCCCAAACCACCCCCCACTCCCTGTACACTTGTTGAAGAAAGGAAGGCCATAGAGATGCTTACTAAGATCAAATCAAGGCCTTAGGCCCCATCCCAGTGCATCCCAGGATGCACCAGGAAGGGGATGGCACTCCATTTTGATGAGGCAGGCCTGCCAGCTTGAGGAAATAAGCATCTCTCTGGCTGGTTTTTCTTCAACAAAGGTACGTGGGTGGGGTGGATTTAGAGGTATCAGGGGGTTATTGAGGTTTGGGGGGTTGTCAGCAGGAGGGACTGGGCATCCTTTACTCCTGGGCTACATTTGGAGGATGGTGTTGGGGGATCACAGACCAGCAGCAGGAGGGAGTGGGCATCCCCCCTGCCAATTTGGGGGGGGGTGCTGGGGCAGCCAGCTCAGCTGATTGCGGCAGGGGTATTTTTTCCCCCCAATCAGCTGAGCTGGCAGGATTCCCTGAAGCCATGGCTTCAGGGAAGCCTGACAGCTCAGCTGGAGATTCCTTTGCGACATAGGATCCCTCGATCAGGCAGGCATGATTCTGTTACTGGCGCTGGTGACATGGGTGCTAGTTAGAGAATCAGGATGGGGTGGGAGGTGGGGGTAAGGCATCTTTTAAAGACAGACGCGGTTCTCAGCCGCTTCATAGGTGGCCGCTGAGACTGGTGGCATTTAGTGATGCCGCACACCTAAGTAAGCATGTTAAGGGGCAGAGTAGGCATCATTAAGCGCAATTAGCCACAATTCTTTGATGAATCTAGGCACCAGAAATATAGGCCTATAAAACCCTGGCCTTCATTACCAGCACTTAAGTTCATCTCTAGGTGCACCCACGATTCTCTAAGTGGCACCTGAATGTGATAATACAGAATACAGCAATAAAAATTGTAACAAATTCAAAAAAATATGACCATGTTACACCACTCCTACAAGATGCACACTGGCTACCCATTATACACAGAATAACATTTAAAATTATATTATTAACATTCAAAATTCAACAATCACATGAGCCGTTATTTCTGGACAGACTACTAATACCTTACTCTTCACTTAGGACGCTACGATCATCGCAACAAAATCTATTAACTATTCCCTCTTTGAAAATAATTGGGACTAGAAGAGCAACTATGTTTTCAGTAGAAGCACCCCAACAGTGGAATAACTTACCCATCTTTTTACGTAACGAATCATCCTTAGACAAATTCAAATGTGGCTTGAAAAGCATTCTTTATAAAGATGCATTCAATACATAGATAGAACATTCCAATATAAGCTGTACCTAGTCCTCAAAGAATTAAATGAACAGGATATCAATATGGAAATTATAAGTGCTTTTATAATCTAATCTTCTTACTTTTCTCTTCTTTTAAAAGGTCATTATTATTAATCTTAGTCTTCCTACTTTCCTCATGCTAAAGGCCTTCTACACTTAAACTGATCACTCTTTCTCAACATAACCTAATTTTTTTTTTTTTTCAAAATAATTAACGCCTTTTCAATCAATTATTTTTATATTCTCTCTCAAATGACCCTATCCTTGTGTGCAAACCTTAAATGTTATTTTTTTATTTTATAAATTGTATAAATTGTATTTCTACCTACCCTTTACCTATTTGTTCCAGTTTGTATTTATAGAACAAAATGATTAGTCTGTATAACTATGTCTTATTTGTATTTGTTATCCCTGGCTTTTATTGTATATTAGAATTATGTAATAAGCATTGAAATACTGGATATTGCGTACAATCAAAATTTATTAAACTTGAAACTTGATTGACACATGGCAGACGCCATTTTTCTAAGCACCTGCCGTTTCAGGCACCACTTATAGAATCAGCTCGTTAGTAACTCTCTAATTTGTGGTATAGAAAAAAATGAGAATAAAGAAGCAAGATTTTACCTTATAGAAGAGCAGAATAAAGTTGATGGCAAATGCAACAAACAGAGCAAGGAAACGCAGGTTGTAAAAGTTTCTAGCCAAGAAATGCTGAAATGAAAAAGAATGGTGTGAGATAAATGATTGGGTGGCAGACAAACAGCAACCATTTGTATAATTCTCTTTTGGGAATTTTTGAGGTTTGGGAGGAAGCAGGGAAGAAATGCTTGATCACACAGTTATTAATGGCACAGAGGAGGATGAAATACCTGGCCCTACAGTTCTTCCTGAGGGAAGAATTTTGAGCTCTACAATTCTCCTTGAAACATGGGAATATAGTTCTCTCGGAAACAAAGAAATCCCTAGCTCTATGTAGTAGGAGGGAGTCCTTAGCTTCACACAAAGATAAGAACAAAATAATTGCCATACTGAGACAGACCGAAGGTCCATTAAGCCCAGTATCCTGTTTCCAACAGTGGCCAAGCTATATCCCAAGTAGTCAATAAGATTTTAGGCTGCTTATCCTAGGAATAAGCAGTGGATTTACCCAAGTTATCTCAATAATGGCCAATGGACTTCTCTTTTAGGAAATTATCCAAACCTTTTATAAACCCTGAGGTTCTTGGGTGTGGTAATTATCATTTTCTTGATGAAAGCAAAACCAGAAGTTCTGGGAGAGTGTAAAGAGGAGGAAGGGCATAAGAAGAAAAAAGGGAGGAGAGTAAAGAAAGGAGAAAAAAGGAGAGGTGGGGTAAAGAACCAAGCATGGAGATAAAAGAAAAGCAGATGAGAGATTGTATAGGTTCTGTCACTTTTCCCTTCTAAAATCTCTCATCTGTCTCTCTTATCTCTCCAGCTCAACTTTTGGGTTTTCTTCTCCTTTTCTTTTTTCCTTTGCCCTCCATTTTTTTTCTTTTTATGCCCTCCTTCCTTTTCTTTTTCACTATTCTATACAGTTTTGACCTTTACTTCTTTATACTCTAACAATAGGAGGAAATATAGTCAAACCTCGGTTTGCGAGTAACGCGGTTTGCGAGTGTTTTGCAAGATGAGCAAAACATTCTCGCAAATCGTGACTTGCAATCCGAGCATTGACTCAATTTGTGAGCACCCCCCCTTGCTCAAACCAGCATCGCTACCCCCCGCAAACGCCACCCCCAAGAACTGCTCCTTCCCCCCCCGCTCGAACCAGCATCACTCCCCCCGCCCGTGAACCCCCCCCCCCCCTCGGAGAACCAGGATCGCACCCCTGTGCTGGAAATGGCAACCCCCGCCTGTCCAAACAAGCCCCTTACCCTATTTGGCACCGGCACGCAGCACCAACCCACAGGAAGTTCCAGTGTCAGATGGGGTATGGGGCTTGTTTGAACGGGTGGGGGATGCCGCTTTCAGCACGGCGGTGTGATGCCGATTCTCGGGGAGGGGGGGCGTTTGGGGGGGGAACGATGCCTGTTCAAACGGGGAGAGTTGGGGGGGAGTTGGAGCAGCGCCAGTGGCATCGTTGGGGGGGGGGGGGAGGTGGAGCCAATCAAGCAAGTTTCCCTTACTTCCTAGGGGGAAACTCGCTTTGATATACGAGCAATTTGGTTTACGAGCATGCTTCTGGAAATAATTATGCTTGTAAGCCAAGGTTCCACTGTAGTTGATTTATTTTAGTCTAATAAATGGGCTAGAATGGATGCACTTTTATAATTAAAGTGGCCTATACGAGTGCTCTGGAGAATGCCTATGCAATATGAAAAGAGTGAAGGAAAACAAGGAGAGACACTCACTAGCATTTTGGTTTGGTAAATTTCCATGCTTTCCAAGAAGTTATCCATAAAAGCCTCCTTTTCTTCCTTTTTCTGACCACGTCTTCGTGCCTTTTTCTTGAATTCTTCCTCTTCCTCTAGTGAGATATCCCCTACCATCTCTTCCTTTAATTGATCTTTTTTTTCATCTTTCTCAAAGCTGAAAACATAAAAAAATGAAAAGAAAACAAAATGTGGTCAATATTCAACAGCACTTATGCATTCGATAGTGGCACATACTGCATAAGTGTCATTTTTAAAATAAAAATTCATGGAGGATAAACATACATTTGGAAGTTTTAATTGCAAAATTGCCAACGTGATATATTTTAAAAAGTAGCATGATTTGAAGGGAGAATATAGTACCATATATATATAAAATAGGTAAATATGACCAAGTCACTCCTCTTTTAAAAAAAGAACATTGGCTTCCTGTCACTCATCGCATCACCTATAAAATCATTTTACTTTCCTTTAAAATAAAACTCTATCATCTGCCCTCGTTCCTAGATAAACTTCTCTTTCCTCAAAGTTCTCCACGCACACTAAGATCAACCGACCAAAAACTTATTTTCATCCCCTCCTTAAAAGATTTCTATTATACACGAAAAGTAAACTTCGCAGTAACTGCACCTACTCTCTAGAACTCCCTACCACAGC
Organism: Geotrypetes seraphini; assembly: GCF_902459505.1. Taxonomy (NCBI): domain Eukaryota; kingdom Metazoa; phylum Chordata; class Amphibia; order Gymnophiona; family Dermophiidae; genus Geotrypetes; species Geotrypetes seraphini. Next base: position 68,582,475 of record NC_047090.1, on the reverse strand, counting down.
ATCTCCGTGATGAACTACGACTTGACAAATTTAAGACTGGTCTAAAAACTTTCCTATTCTGTGATGCATTTAATAATCTTTAGAACCATTATTCTTCTTCTTCCTATTCACAACAATCTCTTTGACAAAGCAACCCCTCCCTTTATGTATTAACCAAACCCTACTATCTCCTTTTTTCTTCTCAAATATGTAACTTTACCCATCCCTTTATTCCACCCTCACTTTCCAGTACGTCTGGTAAATGTTTTTTTTATGTTCACACACTATTATTAATCTACCAATTTTTATTTTTCTCAGTTTTCCCTATCTTTTTAATTCGATTGTTAACCGGCCAGATATTAATTTGATGGTTGGTATATCAAAATCAATAAAACTTGAAACTTACCAAAGTACCATAGTAGCTCCCCCTTTTACTAAGCCATGGTAGAGGTTTCTACCGCATCCTGGAGTGCTAAATTCTCTGATGCTCATAGAATTCCTATGAGTGTCAGAGTAGCGTCAGAGAATTTAACACTCTGGGCTGCGGTAGAAACCTCTACAATGGCTTATTAAAAGATGGCCTAAATAATGGAAGATAAAGACTTTTATGATTCATCCAGTCTGACAAACTAGGTAGCCAGAGTTGCACATAGTATAGAGAATAACACGGGGATAAATTTGTCCCCGTAACCACGAGCTCTATCCCCATCCCCATGAGCTCCATCCCCGTAATGCCCCGCAAACTATCTGATCCCATCCACACAAGCCTCAAATAGTTATGATTTTATACTGAACTTATTTTATTAAAGCATAAAAAGAAACAATGTTCCATACAATTGCCATTTTATAAATCACAAATAATACACAGCAAGGATCAACAAAACTCCTCTCTGCTTCCCCTCACAAATATCCCCTCCACTATCGAGAAAAATGAAAAAGCCAAATTACTACAGAATGCTACATAGAAAAATGAAGTTAACAGAATTCTTCAGTCACACATGGAGGAAACAGTGTTAGGGGAGTGCAACTAGGGCAACTGTCCACTGGTCAGAGAGAGCCCTAAGCCAGCTGGAAGCTACGGAAGCATGGCCTGGGCTTTGTGGTCCCGTATTATGTCTAATACCAACTCTAGCAGGATACATATTTAAAATCTGATATATTCTAATCACAAAATAGAAAATAAAATTATTTTTCTACCTTTTGTTGTCTGATCATTTTATTTTTCAAATCACATTGGTCTCAGGCTCTGTTTTCTTTTGTCTACTCTTAGCTCACTTGCCAGGATCTCCTGACCATTTGACATGTCTTCTTTCCCCATGCTCACTATTCATCTTCCATCTTTGTGTATGTTGTGACAGGGAGGCACCTGTCATAGTAACATAGTAGATGACGGCAGATAAAGACCCGAATGGTCCATCCAGTCTGCCCAACCTGATTCAAATTATCTATCTATCTATCTATCTATCTATCTATTTCTTCTTAGCTATTTCTAGGCAAGAATCCAAAGCTCTACCCGGTACTGTGCTTGTGTTCCATCTATTGAAGTCTCTGTCACGAGAAAAAAACCCTGCTCTAAGACCTACAATCCCTAGATCTAAGCCAATTCAGCAGTCAGAGAATAGGGTTTTAGCCAAAGTAAAACCAGCAGGGTTAAAACAAGAGAGCCATCCACCAGGAAACTCAGTAGGGAGGGCTCCCAAAATAATAGCCATTATTCCTTTCCCAAGAGCAGGGAAGTTTCACTGCAAAACCAAGCTGTGAAACAAAGAATCAACCCAAAAGGGGGTGGAGCTACACCTGGGAAGCTGCAAGCACCTAAGCCTTCAGACCTGAAGCAGAAATTCCCCAAGCAGCTATGTACTGGGACCTGGCAGAGGGATTTGTAAGGGAAAAGCAAAGTTATGTTACAGAGGGGGAAGGGGAAGCTCATGAATGGAGAGGAGAAATGGAAAATGTAAACAAAGAAGGTATGAAAATAACTGATTATGAATGTGACTTCAGTAATATGGGGTGGGAGAACCATACAAACACCCAAAGAAAAGTATGGAGCTTTAATGTAACTGCTTATCAGCACTGCTCTTTCAAACGTTTCTCCAACCCCATATTAAGTGAGCTGGGAATTGGGAGCTGGGAGCGTCTGTGTGCTGGGGGAGGGCTGAACAGTGCTGACAAGGAAAAGGGACTGAATGGAAGAACTAGGGAGATTGGCAGGTCCCTAAATAAGCCTCCAAGTTGCCTTGAAGTAAAAAAGGGGTCCATGGAAACTTGGGTGGGGCATAAAACAAATCTATGCACAGGAAGGGTTGTTTGTTTTCACCCCCACTGCTTGGCAAAACGGGAGAGGTCCCAAGAAATAAAGGCAGTGAAACTGAGAAGTTTCAAGTTTTAATAAAATTTGATGGATCGCTTAATCATAATACAAAGCCATGAACAAGTTTAAAACATGTAATACAATTCTCATTACAGGGAGACGACCTCATTAACATAGGCCAACAAACAAACAAAACAGACCCTAAAGGAAAATGAGGGAAGATATACAATATTTTGACAGTAAAGGAAACGAGTAAGGAAAAAAATGAAAGGAGGGGAAAGACAACGCTAAAAATCTTGTCTATAATACGCTCTTCCCTTATATATATTGGGAGGGAATTCCACAATTGTGGAGCAACGACAGAGAAAATATATTGCCTCCGGATATTAATAGCTTTCAGAGAAGGCTGTTGGTTATTAGATCTAAGTAATTGAGTGAAAGTATACGGCATTAAGACATGCTCAATAAAAGCCAGGGTTTTATGTAAAATTGACTTAAAAGTTAAAAGACAAATCTTATAGGTTATTCAATGTGCTACCGGGAGCCAATGAGATTTCTCAAAAAGTGGGGTAATGTGATTGAATTTCTTTGCTTTCCATATAAGTTTGATTGAAGTGTTTTGAATGAGCTGTAACCGTCTGATTTCTTTCAAGGCATTGCAGTAATCAATTCTTGATATGACCAAAGAGTGAATTAAAATATTAAGAGATTTGGGCTCCAACCATTTAGATACTAAACGAATTTGTCTCAGCCTAAAGAATGTGGATTTGACTACACTGCTAATTGTTCGTGAAAGGATAGTTTCTGGTTGAAGATGACCCCCAATATCTTGATAGAAGTAACTGTTTGTAGAATGGTACCGACTAAAATGATAGGATCGATGAGGTTAATTCCTTCTTTACAAGGAAAAAGAATTACTTTAATTTTATTGATATTGAGCGCCAACCTATTTGTATCGAGCCAGTAATGAATTTGATGGAGTTGTTGGAAAACCAATGAAAAGTGTTTTGTTTTTTTCTGGATTGACTAGAATGTACTTTGATGCAGCATCTTTCCGCTTACTAGTTCAGTCTTCCATCTTAAGCATGCTCGATTATTGCAACATCATGTACTTGGGATCCTTAAAAAAAAACATTTTAAGACTCAGAGTCATTCAAAATTCGGCAGCTCAACTGATTTTTGGGCTGAAGAAATGGGAACACATAAGCCCCTATTATCAAAAACTCCATTGGCTGCCCCCGGAGGCACAAATTCTGTTTAAATTTTCTTGTCGGTCGATGGAATGGTCAAGATGGTGGCGATGTGAGGAGCTGTGAGAGACGCGTTAAGATCTCTCCGCGTTTAGCTTTTGCCCAAGTTTATTTACCTCATTTTCTTTATGCCTCCGAAGAGAAAAGGGGTGGTCAGGGGACCTTCCTCGCCGACCCTGGCGTCTACCCCCCGGCAGCAAACGATGGAAAGCTTCTTTTCGGCTCTTCCAGCACCAGCAATATCCGGAGTAGAGAGCCCGGCGTTGGGCGGTGAAGAGAGGGAGTCGCTTGCCCTTTCGGGCATAGAAACATCGCTGTCTCCTCCGGTTTCCCATACTCCTCCGTGTCCAGCAACTGCCGGAACGAAGTGGCGAGAGACACCCGATCCCGGAAGTGGAGGTACGGGGTCTCCCGACGAGGGCACAGCGTCTGGAGACAGTTTGCTGATGGAAGCCAACAAGAGAGAGGGGGATTTGTCCTCTCCGACGGAGGTCTCCCTTCAAAGCATCTGGTCTTTACTTCAGCGGATGGAGTCAAAAATGGAAAAATCATTTGAAGAGGTAACAAAAATAGTGGAAAACTTGGACTCGTTGACTAAAACTGTGGAAATAATGAAAAGGGACTCTAGTGCTCAAACTAAGCAGATGCAGGAGGATATATTGCATTTACAACAATTTAAGGTGGCTTCAATTAAAGATAGTCTCCTTATGAATAAGAAATTGGAGCAATTTGAAAATTTTAATAGGCGTTTGAACCTCCGTATTTTAAATTTTCCTCATATTCCGGGTATAATGCCTTTGGACTTATTAAAAAGATACCTGATTGAAAATTTAAAGATTTCGTCAAACTGTATTCCCCCTATAAATAAAATCTACTATTTACCAAATAAGAAGATACACGGAAGACAAGAAGGAGAAAACGAGATTGAGAAAGAGATAAGGAGGAAAAATAATGAAGTAGAATTTGCTAATGTGACTGCTTTTCTTGAACAAACAATTACTACTGATACTGTTAGAGCTACGCTCTTAGTATCATTTGTTTTTGAACAAGACGTGAATATGATTATGAAACTATTCTTTAAAAACTCACAGAAATTATTTGGGGAGCAAAAAGTTTGGATATATCCTGATGTCGCAAAGACTACACAAGAACGGAGGAAAGAATTTCTTTCTATGCGTCAAGATATTATAAAACTGGGAGCAACTTTCCTGTTAGCATATCCCTGTAAATGCTTAGTTAGGTATTTGGGAGTTAAATACACATTTTTTTTCTCCTAATCATCTGAAGGAATTCTTGGATGTAAAGAAAATCATCAAGGACTAAGGGGAAAATAGAAATTAATAGCTGGTGTTTAGAACATAAAGCCTAATCGTTTAATTAAATTCCTTGTTAAATTTCTCTCAAAAAGTTTCGATTGACCATCCCCCTATTATGGTGGTCTAAGAAAGGAAAAATTTATTTTTATAAGTATGAATTTGTAATACTTCTGTATTGTTTTTCTTTCCTGTATTTAATGTAACAAGATGTATTCTTGTAAAAATTTTGTTGAATAATAGAAATAAAAAATTAAAAAAATAAAAAATAAATAAATTTTCTTGTCTGTGTTATAAATCAATATTTGGTCTAAATGCCTAGATTATATAAAGAAAACAGAATACTAGTAGATACATGGAAAAACATTACGATATGTCAATAATTTAACACCTATTCCAATTCACAAATCAACAAATCAAACTATATGGCTAAACTCCAAGATTCAAATTGGTGGATTTAAGGTCATCAGGAAGCATTGGATGATAGCAGGAATACGTACTTTAGAAGATGTTATATCTAATGGTAAGCTGCTTGACAGTTGCAACATAAATTTGGACTTAATAAATCACAAAATTTTATGTTAAATATATTTATTGATTTTTAAATCATATAATCAAGAATTAACTTGTACAGAAAGCAAATTAGCAATTCCATAAAGCAATAAACATTCCAATAACATTTAGATCATGTATAAACTAAAATGCTCAAGTCCTCAAATTGGATCCAAGGTTTCTTAGCGAAAGCAAAAGAAAAAGAATTGAACAAATGTACACTCTCATGTAAAGTTAGCTAGAAGGCTGATTACTGGGATTAAACAATAATCTTAGAGCTTATGGTTTTTCTGCCTCCAAACGGGAGAGCGCTAAAAAAGAAGTCAACTGATTAGGCTCAAAGAAAACATATTTAACTGATCGGTGATGTACTATACACTTACAAGGATGTCGTAAATAAAAAGTAGCACCTAAAGATGTAACACCTGGCTTTAACATAAGAAATTCACGGCGACGCTTTTGAGTCTCTCGTGAAAGATCAGGAAATATCTGCACTTTACAACCCATGAATTCTTTCTGTCTATTTTTAAAGTATAGTTTTAACAACCAAACTTTATCAATAGAGAGAGCTACTGTTATAATCAAAGTACTTGGTTCTATAGCCTCTTTATCAGATTTTTCCAATAACTCCGATACATCCAATAATCCTTGGTCCGACGACTTTTTTAGCAATTTAGTCTTATTAGGTAAATAATAGACTCGTGATAAAGGAGGTAATGAATCTTCTGAGGCCCCCAAAACTTCAAGAAAATATCTTTTAAACATTTCTCTAGGTGGTATCAATGGTAGCCTAGGAAAGTTAATTAATCTTAAGTTATTGTATCTGGAGTTGTTTTCCAAATTCTCCATCTTTCTCCTAAGATTTATATTATCTTTCATTAAAGTTTCCTGTAGTTGTTTAGATGATTTAATTTCCTGTTCAAGCTTTTGAACAGAGGAATTAGAGGCAGTCATTTCATTTTTCAGTTCTTTAAGTTCAGTAGAATGTTGAGACTGTTTCCCCTCAATTGACTGAAGTTTGGGACTTATGGTTTTCACCAGTCCGGCCATAAGATCCCATAGTGAGTCCAGAGTTACTTCTGAGGGTTTTTCCAAAGAAATTAAAGGTAAAGAAGTGTCATAGTGCTCACCGTCCAGTTGATTAACTTGTCGCTGTCCCTGAAGGCTAACTCGCCTCTCCTTAGATGATTTTTCCTCAGTTTCTTCAAAGGAGCTCATATCCATGAGAGCTCCTGTCAGCAGGCTCTGTGATGGACTACTTGCCTCAGGGGAAGGCAAGACCCCAATATCCGGGGTTCCCTTGGCCCTTGGAGAGCTGCTCAACTGTGGCTGCGGGGGCGGCGCCCTAACATCGGGGCTCAAAGATGTCTCCAATCCCGGAGGAATCACCACGGCCTCGCTAACGCCGCTACTCCTCTGCGGGCCTCCCTCCGACGCCGAAAATGCTCCCTGTATCCGTCTGAGGAGTTCCCCGATATCGCCGACTGCGGGGGTGGCAGTGGGCCGCGAGGCACCAGCGGCACTACGGCCCCTCCGTTTAGGCATCGGGTAGGTAATTTAAATCACAAAATTTTAGATGGTTGCAACTGAAGCAGGCTATTCAGGTAGGGTTCCCTGAATGGAAAAATTTAAATAATCAATATAGTTTGGTATTCTTGTGCTTTCAGGTAGACTTCCTGGGACACCAGGCCGCACAGTAGTATAAATTGTTAGCTGGATTGATAAATAAGAAACCAAAAACTGGTCTTAGGGACACTTGGAGTATTGAGATTAAGCACCAAATTTCTGTATCTCAATGGCCATGAATCTGGACTTGGAGGTTGAGATGTACAATGTCAGCATCTATGAGACAAACTTGGTTTTTACTGTTACATAGAGCATTATGGACCCCTGTTCGGTTACAAAAGTTAGATAGCTCTAAGTCAAATAAATGTTGGCATTGTCATCTCGAAGTAGGGACTTTAGATCATTTATTGTTCTATTGTCCACTTATTTTGGCATTTTGGAATTCAATATGGGGCCAAATAAATTGTTTATTGGAAAATCCAGTGGCATTGTCTTATAATACTGTGTTATTTGGCATGTCAATGAGAGCTAAAAGTCAAATATTATCTAAGAACAACAGACTTTTATTAATAATGACAGGAGTCGCCATACAACAAATTACAAGCAATTGGAAGAATTGGCAGAGGCTTAACTATAGTTTTTGGTGGAATTCATTGTGTCATATGTATAAAATGGAAAGAACAGGAGCCATTCAGAAAGGGAATTTTAAGAAATTTCAGGAGATTTGGGAGCCATTAGCAAAATATTGTAATGTCTAATCATTGTTTTCCCCTATAAACATGCACATCCGGGAGGGGGTAGGTTTGATAGGATAATAAATTTAGATATATTGAATTGAGGGTCATTATAGGAATTATATATGTCAGTCATTGTGTTTGTTTAGGAGGGAGGGGGGGAAATAATTTTGAAATAGATATTAATAGAATATTAAGTGTGATATTGAAGTAAAAATGTATTTATTGTTACACTTATTGTAAGATTTGAAAATAATTAAGAATTGAAAAAAAAAATATTTGGTCTGGCCCCCACTAGTTCCCCAATTTAACCTGGCAAGTTCTATTAGGCCCACACGAAGAATATATCTGTTCACCTATCCAATAATAAAGGCCTGCCACTACAAAAGATTCCTAGCCACATCCCTTGCCTTCCAGGCAGGCAAACGGAACGATTGGCTGAGTAACGTTATCACGCACTCCTCAACCTACTTCAATTTTAGAAAATTGGTAAAAACGAGTTTGTTCAATCAATTTGTAAACTAAGAATTTTTATAGCTCTGCTAATTCAACCTTAAGAACTATATAGCTTTCCACTTCTTCCATTATGTACGATTGTATTGATGACTTTGAATTGCGACCTCTTCGCTGATTGTCCAGCACTTCTTGTTGTAAACCGTCTCGAACTATCATGGCTTTGGCGGTATATAAGAATAAAATTATTATTATTAGTTATTGCATTGAGGAAGGAGCTTAAGCAGGCACAGCGCTCCCAAAGTGCAGACCCAGCTACCTGGGGGGTAGGGGTCCAAATACAAGCTGCACTCTTGTTTTGCTTCATTATTGTGGGCAACTAAAGCCCTGAGAGAAATGAACTTTAAACTGAAATGCAGCACAATGGAAATGATTGCTTAACCCATGTGACATTGAGAACTGAACTGTACCAGAATTATCACTGGGGTTTAAATCTGATATTCTTTGGGGGGATGGGGAGGTTGTGTGATTGGAGGAGAGTGACAAATAAAGTCTAACCCACTATTTTGAACTGAATCCAGAAAAATTCTGTGTTTTTCTTTTCACCAACCAAATCAAAGGCGCCTAAAATCTTGCCTGCGATCTGAGCCGGGTCTTCTGCTTGCCGAGGGCCTAGCCTGGCCACAATGTTGTTTCTCCATGTTCAGCATCTCCCTTCTCTGTCTCCTATACTTCCCTTTCTAGTATTTCCCCTGGATCCATCTCCCTGCATTCATCATCAACACTATTCTATGTCCCTACCTCTCTGTGCCCAGTATTGATCATCTGTGTCCCTATGCCCCCCCCCCAGTCCAACATCTCTCTTCTGCGTTTTTCTTCTCCCTCATGTCTAGCCATCTTCCCTCTGTGTCCATATATCCTCCAGCATCTGGCACTGCCCTACTGACCGTGCCCATATACCACCCCATGCAGTATTCCCTTTCCTCAGCACTTATCCCATGGCTTGAATACCTAGCTTACACTTCCCTCCACCACCCCCACCCTCCCCCCATGGTACAGTACCTCTCTCCCTTCCCTCAACACTCCCCAAGGATCCTGCACCTCTCTCCCTTCCCTCTAGCTCCAGCTCTGAGCTGCATGTCCGGTACCTTACCCTTCCCTCCAGCTCTGAGCCATGAATCTGGTACCTATCTCTTCCCTCCAGCTCCTAGCTGCAGGTCTGGCACATCTCATCCTTTCAGCTCTAGACCCTCTCTATATAGGTTTAGTATCTCTCCCCCTTCCCTCAAGCACCAACACCAGCCCCAGCTCCCCCCAGCCCAGATCCAGAACCCTCCTTCAGCTCTAGCTCTAGAGCTAGCCAGTACCCCCTCCCCTGTGGGTACAACGATAGCGGCAAAACCCTACTCTCCCTATGGGTCAGCATCTCTACCCCAGCTCCCCTCACGCCTACCTTACCCAAACAAGCCAGCTGTGCCATGCTGAAAAACCTTCAGAGGCCTGTTCCAAGGCCCTCCTTCTACCGACAAGCCTCTCCTTGATGTAACTTCCTGTTTTGTGTGTCATTCTCTAGTTACTACATACCTTCACCCTTCTATGCCATGTTTAAAATTTAAAAATTATTTACGTTTTGCTTTGATACTTCTTCCTATATAGGGATCTCTTGAGTTTAACCCATACATTTTTGAATTACACAAGCAAGGCAGATACACCACTGGTACCAACTGACAACAAAACTCTAGCTAATAGAGTTTGTGTGGGCAATTTTCTGTATATACTTCCCATGGTCTTGCAGGTTGCCTAAAATTCAATAGAACAGGTTTCCCACCCAAGGTAAATAATATTTTTCTGCTGTACATATTATCCAGAGTTTTACTTTCAAACTCAATTCCAAATCTATATGCATGTATCTGGGATCTCTTTGTATCCACTTTTTCAGGACCCTGATCTCTCCTAAGTTCACTCACAAGAAAGCCCTATGGAAGTCAGTTCCCCCTCAGTGTGGGCATAGGTGTAGGCAGAGTCCATGCTTTTACTATTTGTGTTTCTTCCAAACAGGTGCAAAAATATCTAGCAAATAAGCAACCCCATTCTGTTGCCAGCCAGTTTTCAAAGGGAATCCTATGTGGGATTTTCCATTAGAAAATGAGATTATGGGCCCCAAGGACAATCTCAGAATTTCTCCCATAACAAACACTGAAAGCGTATAGAGAATTTATATGGAGCTCAATGATGGGGGCCACTGCGTAACTTTAAAGTGGTAATTCAATGACACTGCACCCACTTTACTTGGATACAGGGTTACAATCAGGCATGAGTACTTATGCCAGCCAATGAGCTGGTATACTTGCTCTGGCCTAAATACTGGAGACATGTATTCTATAAGTTATATAAGTAATTGTATGTCCTGCGTGTGCTCTGCCCAGGTATGGCGTATGTATGACATGCATGAATTTACATACTAGTTTTTTAGCCTGTTACATTAACGGGTGCTAGAATTTCTTTCTTTCTTTCTCTCTCTCTCTCTCTCTTTTTCTTTCTTTCTCCCTTACTTTTACCTCCCCCCTGTCCAGTAGCACCCTTTTCCTGCTCCCCCTGTCCAGCAGTAGCCCTTCTCCATTCCTTTTACCTCCCTCCTGTCTAGTAGTACCCCTTCTCCCTTACCTGCTCACTGTCCAGCATCCGCTAGGCAGGGCAGCCTTGGGTCTTTTGCTAAGCCGGCCCGCCTCGCATTATTGAAGTAGGCCGGCCTATCAAATGAGCTGCAGCTGCTGCCGCTGCTGATCCGGGGGGGAGAAGGAGAGGCTTCGTCAGAAGTCAGCCGGCGTTGGAGATCGGGGCTGGAACATTTCTGGGAAAACTGCCGTACATGTTGCAAACCGCCGAAAGCTCCTACTGCTGCACATGCAGTGACACGGAGCCATGGATCAGGGATCACAGTCGCACAGAGTTTCAACTGTGCATGCGCGCTAAGGGTTTTATTATAGAGGATTAATGCATAGGCAAAATGTTACCTTTTATGCAAGCAACATACACTTGTATATGCCAGTATTTTAATCATTTATGCACATAACCGGTGAGAAAATGTTAGTGTGTTCTTTATAAAATTACCCCTAAAAAGGACAGATCTGTAATCCAGATGCCTGCATTTATATGCCCCTAGTGCACACATGTGTTAAGAACAGTGTCTCTCAAACTGTGTGCTAAGGCCCCAAAGAGATTTCAGGTGTGCCACAAGAGACTAGCATTTTACTTTATTTTTAAAAATTCCCTTCATAAGTATACACTAGAATAGATGACATGTACATCACATATGCATGAGTCTGTCAATGTTATGAGTATCTGTGTGTGTAAGGAATCAACTGCCGAGACAAGCATCGTTCTTTGATGTGATTGGTCCTTGAAAACTAACAGCAAGTAATTTTAGTTTTACTGTATATACTCAAATATAAGTCGAGACACCCCTTTTCCCCAAAAGGAGGAAAAATGGTTGACTCGAATATAAGTCGGGGGGGGGGGGGGGGGCTTAATATTCAAGTGTCCTGCAGGAGCCAGTAAGGAAGCTGCTTAGCACCGAGAAGCAGTGCCAAATCAGATGAAGAAATTGGATTGTGCAGCTGCTTAGCAATGGGGCAGGAGTTTGGAAAGCTTGCTCCTGCCTGCTGCACCTCCACCAGCGATCAGTAGAGGACCTGCTGCACCTCCACCAGGGATGGGCAGAGGTATGATAGGGCAGGAAGGAGGATGGGGGCAGAGCCTGGCGGCTTTACAAAATTCTGGGAGGGGGCATTGACCCGAATATAAACCGGGATCCCCATTTTTGGGCCAATTTTTTGGCCCAAAAATCCCGGTTTATATTCGAGTATATATGGTATTTCTTATGCAGTATTTATCCTAACTTGAGCAACAAAGCAATCAAGGCTTTGTTACCGCTTGGATCTTCTTAACTTTCCAAATTAGAATTTTTAGCTCTGACAGAAATTAAATGGGAAAAAAAAGAGAATGACTGCAGATGCAGATGATGAAATGTATGTTTTTGCTCGTTGACTATTGAGCCATATTTTGAATTAATTTGCACTCAAAAACAAGCACATCCATCGCACTGATTAGCAATTCTATTTTATCTACTTTAGTTTCACCATTGTTACAATTACCCATACATAGGGCTCCTTTTACAAAGACACGCTAAACTGCTGGACACGCTAGCCGCTACTGCCTCCTCTTGAGCAGGCGGTAGTTTTTAGGCCAGCGCGGCTTAATAAAAGGAGCCCATAGTTTAAAGAACTTTAAATAAATAACTCTCAAATTTAATTTTTTGTTGGTTTTTAAATTTTATAATTTCAATTATGTTTATGTTTTATTAAAACTTATTATACCGCTTAAACATACGACAGATCCAAGCAGTTTACAATACAAATACAATGTAAAAGGAACTATTAATAATAGGAAAGACACAGAAAAAATACCTATCACATCACTGGTGTCTTTAAAAGGAAATAAAGTGCCAGAGCTAAAAAAAAAAGTTTGAGAGACATTGGTTTAGAATATTAAAACTTCCACACATAAATGCATACCTAACAGTGAAAATGCCAGAAGGGCACCTAAGCACTATTCTGTAATAATATGTATACCTTACACAGCATGTAAACACAAGAGGATATATACGTGGGTGGAGCTTGGACAGAGCTCCCATTTAGGCATGTAACTTAGAGCATACTGTTACCTCTGCCACACTTAGGGGCATGCACTTATGCCAGCTCTATGGATGCAAGGCAGGAGTCATTTTAGGTGTGCCAATTTCTGTTTACACTACTATTCTAAAATAGAATCTAGGTGCCCAAATTCCATTATAGAATAGGCTCCTACCATGTATTCTCAGTGTGCCTACATGGAGACACCAAGCTGTAGACTAGACTCCTAAATGCACAAGAAGTTCATGTAATTTTATGTGGATTTTTATCATTGCTGAAAATCTATATGTAATGTTCAATGGATTCCTTAGCCATTTAAATTTATATCTTATTAAACAATTGTCAAACATATAGGATACATGTTCTTGCAGCTCAACGGCATAACTTACCATACCTCCAAATCATGTTCCCTTTTAAGATCTATATTGTTGACTATTTTGCAATTAAAATGGTAAACATTATACATACATCTTGCCTGGATTTAACCTCCCTCCCCCCTCGCAATACATGTATGGTTGGGGTATATGCTTTTCAAAATCATCCAGATCAGGTACTGGAGAAAATTCTTTAGATTATATAAAAATGAGCCTACACAGATAGGGCATAATGAACTACTAACCCTGGATTTTTGAATGCTTACCCTATGTTGGACAATTTTCTGTTCCATGCAGGAAACAAGGCAAGAGAGCAACCTATGCCAAAAGTAGTCAGTAGTGTAGTAAGGGGGAGGGGGCAGACTGCCCTAGGCACCGTCTTGGTGGGGGCGATGGCACCTCGCCGCCCTGCCACACTACATCATCTCTTTCCCCCAGTACCTCTTCAAATCTTCACCACTGCAACTTTTCCAGTCTGCTGCTTGCACCGGCCTGGCTCCCCTTTGAAATCACTTCCAGGTCGTGGGGCCAGGAAGTGACATCATTGCCATTGCCAGAGTGAACAGCAGGTCATAGAAGCTACTCACGCTGGCAATGAGAGGCTAGAGAAACTGGGCCTCTTCTCCTTTGAAAAGAGGAGACTGAGAGGGGACAAGATCGAAACATTCAAGATAATGAAGGAATAGACTTAGTAGATAAAGACAGGTTGTTCATCCTCTTCAAGGTGGAGAGAACGAGAGGGCACTCTCTGAAGTTAAAAGGGGATAGGTTCCGTACAAACACAAGCAAATTCTTCTTCAACCAGAGAGTGGTAGAAATCTGGAATGCTCTTCCAGAGGCTGTTATAGGGGAAATCCAGAACGTACACAGGTAAGGCTAGATTCAAATAGGGCACTGGTCTTTGACTTAAGGACTGCCGCGTGAGTGGACTGCTGGGCATGATGGACCACTGGTCTGACCCAGCAGTGGCAATTATTATATTCTTATGTATGGGGGGAAGGGAGGCACAAATGTGGCATGGGGAGAGAGGGGTACGGAAAGAGCATACACCGCTGAGTACAGTCACTTACTCTGCTTTCTCATGTTCCACCTTTGATTCATCTTCCTTTTCCTTGTCAATGTCCACTGCCTAAAACACACAAAAATTAATGCTTTTTATATATATCTGATAAGAACTCATAGAATATTAAAATATGTTTATTACTGGTATAGTCTTGGCAATGGTTGTGGCCACATGTGAGCAAACTAGATAAGGAGTGTAGTTTTTATTTGCTATCATATTGCTATTGTGTGAAATTGATTTGTTCAGGAAACTGGGAGTATCCCAGATACATTTTTCCAGCTGATAGTTCTACTGTTCTGCTCTTTTGAGATCTTGCCAGGTACTTATGACTTGAATTGGTCACTGTTGAAAACAGGATACTGGGCTTGATGGACCGTCAGTCTGTCCCAGTATGGCAATGCTTATGTTCACTGACTGAATGTATTTTGTTCAACCAACTTATCTGGTCACATAAAATGTATTTGATTAAGAGAAGGTGGAGTATTAGATATTCCAGGAATGTGTTTAAATTCAGTTAAAAATAACTGGATTATTCAAGTTGCACAAACAGCAGACCTAAAACAATCCAAAGAAAGTTATCCAGACTAAGGCCAAGACTGAGCGTCTTATCTTTCCACCTATACCCGTCTCTTCTTCCTCCATTCTATATTTCTGTTAACAACGCCCTCATCTCACTGTCTTGTTGGCTAGCGACCTCGGGATAATCTTTGACTCATCTCTCTCCTTTTCTTCATATATCCAATAGGCTGCCAAAACCTGTTTCTTTCTCTAAATTAGACCCTTCTTTCTGAGTGCACTGCTAAGACACTCATCCGTATCCTCATCACCTCTCACCTAGACTACTGCAACCTGCTTCTCACTGGCCTTCTACTAATCCAACATTCTCCCCTTCAATCTGTCCAGAACTCTGCTGCACGCCTCATATTCCACCAATGTCGCTATGCCTACATTACCCCTCTCCTCAAGTCACTTCATTGGCTCCCTAACCGTTTCTACATACAGTTCAAAATCCTCTTAAGGACCTATATATGTATTCGCTTTGCAGCTCCTCAGTATCTCTCCTCTCTCCCCACATTTCCCCACCCCCTTTCCTCCCCCGGGCACTCCTGTCATCGGGTAAGTTTCTCTTACCCATAACCTTCTTTTCTACGACTTACTCCAGAGTCCTTCCCTTCTACTTTGCTGCACCGTATGCCTGAAATGAACTGCCTGACTCGGTATGTCAAGCTCCATCTCTAGCAGTATTCAAATCCAGACACAAAGCCCACTTCTTTGAAGCTGCTTTCAATTGCAAACTCCAACCCACCTTCTAGCACTAATATCTGTCTTATCATTCCCTCTCTAATTCCCCTACCTGAGCACTCTGTATAGATGCACCTTCTTGTCCAGTCTGCCTGTCTTGACTAGATTGTAAGCTCTTTTGGACTGTCTCTTCTATGTAGAAATAAGTAGTAGTAGTAACTTTAACCAGTTACAATAATTGTCCTTGAAAAGCTGGTGTGAAGATTTGACCATGAAATCTATTTGCAAAGATTTCTTCCCACCCCCTTATATACATACCCCAGATAAATTCTTCTTTCAGTGCCACTTGTTTTTCAGAGGAATATGGCACCAGATAACTTTATGCTTTCTTTTTGTTCCTTTTTAATATATTTTAGCAAGTAGGTCACATAGTAATTGCTTAATCGTAAAAAAGGCACCTACTTTTCTTTATGGAATACCTCATTTTAGGCACCGTCACTTACACCTGTCATAATGCTCACATTTAGATTGTTAAAGAACCTGTGTATATTATAGTACTGTAGATTGTATGTATGTAAATGTGCATCCTACCCATAGTCCACCCAAACTTCATCCAAATCAACATCTACTTCCATACTATGCACCATTGAATATTAGCCAAAAAACTAATAACCTCCAGTGTAAATGCTGTAGCAAATGCTCATACTTTAAGCACTTTATATATCTTATGCACTCAGTTCATTTCAGTGAGTGTACACTTGCTGGGGAAGTTGCCTCAGAAGCTGCAGGGCAATCACTGCTCTGGAGCTATGAAGGGAAGCTTAAACAACTCATTAGCTTCCCTCCAACAATCTATCATAGGCAACCCCCTTGAAGTGGCTTAAACGGTAGTATAATTAATATATAATTCAAAAAAGTGCAAGCACTACTTATCTTTGCTTACATAAGAACATAAGAATTGCCGCTGCTGGGTCAAACCAATGGTCCATCCTGCCCAGCAGTCCGCTCATGCGGTAGCCCCAAGGTCAAGACCGGTGCTCCAAATGTCCAGTCTCACCAGTTTAGCATGAACTTGTCCAACTTTATCTTGAAACCCTGGAGGGTGTTTTCCCCTATAACAGACTCCGGAAGAGCATTCCAGTTTTCTACCACTCTCTGGATGAAGAAGAATTTCCTTATGTTTGTAAGGAATCTATCCCCTTTCAACTTTAGAGAGTGTCCTCTTGTTCTCCCTACCTTAGAGAAGGTAAACAGTCTGTCTTTCTCTACTAAGTCTATTCCCTTCTGTATTTAGTAGCATAAAGGTTTGATTGTGTGATGCAGGCACCATAAAAACTTCCTCTCAGAACTGCCGATGATGGCCAACATTTCATGATTTAAAAATAATTTCCTCAGGGCTCTGCAGTGTACTAACGCTGAGAGTCTTACAGCCGTTTAAGCCACTTCAACGGAGTTGCCTATGATAGATTGTTGGAGGGAAGCTAATGAGTTATTTAAGCTTCCCTTCATAGCTCCAGAGCAGTGATTGCCCTGCAGCTTCTGAGGCAACTTCCCCAGCAAGTGTACACTCACTGAAATGAACTGAGTGCATAAGATATAAAGTGGTTACAGTTTGAGCATTTGCTACAGCGTTTACACTAGAGATTATTAGTTTTTTGGTTATTGTATTTTTTTCTCCAGTTTCTCCTTATTCCTTGTTTTGCCATTGAATATTAGTGCATAGTTACAGAATAGCGCATAGGTAGAAAATGATATTTATATGCATACATGACTTGAATACTGGCATATGTGAGCATTTTTACATCCTAAATGTTGGCTCCGTTCTTAAAGAATTACTCTCTATATGTCTACTTCCAGATGAGTCTCTCTCCTCTTGTATCTAAGAACATAAGTAAATAAGAATAGCCATACTGGGTCAGACCAGTTGTCCATCTAGGCCAGTATTCTGTTTCCATAGTGGCCAATCCAGGTCATAAGTACACAGGAAACACCCAAATAGTAGCAACATTCTATACTATTGATTCCAGGGCAAGCAGTGGCTTCCCCCCCTGTCTATCTCAGTAGCATACTATGGACTTTTCCTCAAGGAACTTGTTCAAACCTTTGTGACTCTCTATTTCTTTCCATTTTGTGTGTATGTATATATGTGTTTCTATTTCTTTTTCTGATTAGGACACTGGACAGTTTTGCATAAGTAGTTTTTCCCTTTGGAAATCTGGGCTACGGAAGTCTACAAGTACAAAAATATTTGTGGATCTTGCATCGGCTTTGCTGCAGCACAGGATTAATATGCATTATCAAACCTGTATGTGGGAAGTCTTACACTACGTCTTGCTTGAAATTGTATTATCCATCTTCATGAGCCATTGCAATGAACAGACTGGTTGAATTTTGAAAATAAAAACCACATCTATTCTCACTGTAGTCTTCAACTTGACCTCTATACTGTCTGATCCTTGATGTTACTGTTGTTAATCATTATTAATCTTATGGAAGTTTAAATGATTCCTAGCAGACAACTGTGGGGTATAAGAAACAATATGATATGGTAAAAATCAATCTATTTACAGAGGAGACATCTGGCAATCACATAATGTATCAAGGTGATGTTTATCTCTATGATAACAAAGAACAATGAACCCCTGGGCAAGTCACTTAGGGCTTCTTTTTTTAAGGTGCGCTGATTTAGCGCACGATAAAGATTAGCATGCACTAAATCCTAAGATGCCTAAATTGGTTAGGGCTTAATAAAAGGCCCCCTTAATTCTCCACTGCCCCAGCTACATTATATAGATTGTGAACTCACCAGGACAGATAGGAAAAATGCTATATAAACTGCTTTGAGTGTGGTTGTAAAACTATAAAAAGGTGGTATATAAGCCCCAATCCCTTCCCTTCATGAGGGCAATGTTCAAAAGCCTCACTGAAAGTAAGACACTATTTGAGCATTGCCTATCTATTCCTTGGGTAAAACTATCCACATATGCTAACACCTTGGCTGGGGAGAGGTTGGTGGGAGACAATAATGCATATGTTTTAGCTTCACAAAAGGTGCCACACAAAAAGCTGGTTTAAATTTAGGCACTTCTGTGGGCAATAATCAAAGAAAAAGCATGCATGTAATTTTTATATGATTATCGCAGCAAATCCTCAAAGCCGGGTTTGCTGAAATGCAAATAGTTTGATTATCCATCCCTTCATCTAGATATGGTAGCAAACACCCAACTCACCTGTGCTTTTCTCCTTCTAATTGCACTCTCTAAAGCTGTTGTACTGTCGATACCAATGATTTCTGATATATCACCAAGCCCCGGCTCGTATCCATGCTTAGGTCCTTCTTTCTTGATGGGCACAGCAAAAACATCAGACATTTCCACCTCTCTTTGTTCACCTTTGGAAAACTGAACCAGCTCAGAAGAAACTGCATGTTCTGGAACATTGGTCTTCTCTATCTCCTGGACATCTTCATGAATCCCAAATTGTGTTGGATCAGGCATGTCCCCCAAAAGTTTTGTGACTTTGATGTTTTTGGCACCTTCCACTAGGCCACCTCCAAATACTGTACTCCACAAAATACGAAATATGCCCCACACTATAGTGAAGACAAACTGGAAGAAGCCTATAAACAACATCCAGAAGAAGGAGAAAAAGACCTTTACAAACTCCTTCATTGTCATCTTTCTTACCTTGCGAAATTGTTTCCTGAGATTTTTAAGAGTAAACATTTTAAAGAAATTAGAAACATTCTTCTTCAGTGCCACACAAGCAATAGTAAAAGCTGATGCAGATTCAAGAGACTGCTCTTCTTCTTCTTCTCGCACTTCTATCAAATGGTAAGGCTCCTCTTCATCCTCCTCTTCTTCAGGTCTTTCAATTGAATCAGATTCAGAGATCTGGGAGGCAAGCTGCATTTCAAAAATAGTATCCTCACAGAAGTTCACAAAAAGCTCCATCTTTTCTTGCTCTCCACCTTCATTAACCACATCAAAGATGAATTGTCTCTTGGACTCCTTCACCTGTGGTTTCTCCCACTGTGTCCTGCTGGACTCACTAATTTCAAAGTAGACTCGCTCTATTCTCTTTGCACCTCCCATGATCTCAATGCGACCCAAGTATGGACTAAAATAACTCAAAACACTGTCAGCTGGATCTAAAAGTACCTGAAGACGGGAATCGTGTGGCATGTGCTCAGACAAGTTAGTCAGCAAAACAGCTACATTAAATCCAATGTCCTTGGCTGGTTCATGGAATCGATCTACAAATTCAACATAATTAAACATGTCATTTTCATCTGCTTCCGCACAGGAGAGCAGGAATTCAATCTCTGACTGGATATAATGTTTTTGGCCTTCCATGGCTTTCTGGAATTCTTTTTTTGATATTATTCCTTTTCCATCTGGATCATACTCTTTGAAGGTGTCCGAGGTTGTTAGGTCTTTCAACTTGAGGAACATGTCAAAGAATTTTAGGATCATTTCCATGTTGCTGGAAGATTCTACCAGTGTGTCTACCATCTGCTTCCCTATAGTTCCATTCACAACATTGCCTAGATTTATTGAAAAGGAAAATATTTAAAATGTATTTTGTCTATTGCACAAATATATTCATATATAATCTCCTACCATGCAAACAGACCACAATGAACTTATTCTGCTTTCTTTCAGAAATGTTTAAAACATAGTGAATTTTCAAAAAGCCCTTTTACCCAGATATTGATTTGTCTGGGTAAAAGGTCGTTTTGAAAATGACTCGTCCTTAAAGTGGTTAAAATTGTGTATGCTGTAGAGCAATGAGAGTATTTTAAGGCACATTTTCTGTAGGTGTTCCTGGAGGAACTACTTCTAAACTACACAAGTATGCTGACTTTGCAGGTATTTACCACATTTTTGTTCTAAACCTAGCCTGGAATAAAAAAAAATTGTGCCGATCACTTTTTTCTGGTTGTGTAAAGCAAACAATCATTTACAGTTACTATGGGCTCCTTTTACAAAGGTGCACTAGTGGTTTTAGCGCGCGCGCTAACTGCTACCGCCTCCTTTTAAGCAGGCGGTAATTTTTCAGCTAGCGTGCGCTATAGCGCATGCTAATCTTGTGCATGCGTTAAAAACGCTAGCGCACCTTTGTAAAAGGAGCCCTATATCATATCATCAGGTGTTTATGCAATAAATCACTTTTTAAAATTAATTTAGTTTATCTCTGAAATAGACATAAACCCCTAAATTCTGTAAAGTTGGATGCACAATTTTACACTTATGGCTATATTCTATATATGGTGCCCCCCCCCCAAAAAAAAATCAGTGCTAACAGTTACAGCGCTAGGTGCTATTCTATAAAAAGTACATGCACCTTATAGAATTGTGCTCAGTGCCAGTGTGCAACATAACTTTTAGGTGCACCTATTTAGGCCAAGGAAAACCAGGCCTAAATACATGTGCCTAATTTGGGCACACATCAGGTGTATTCTATAACACTGCACATAAATTTTAGGAACGCCTATGATCAACTCATGCTCCTCCCTTGGTCATGCCTCCTTCTCAGATTTGCACACTAGAACTGACGAACAGCACTTTATAGAATATGCCTACCAAACTGTGTGTGTAACTTCTAATTAGTGCCAGTGTCAATTATGAGGTAATTGCATGCACAAATTGGCTGTCCGCATCAATTTGCACCCACAGCTTAATGCGCCATATACAGAATTTGGGAGTTAGTGCATAAAGGTACACGTGCAATTTATAGAGTAAGGTTTGTTGCATACCTAACTTGATTGTTTAATTAGATGCTAATAGGTTGTAACAATCAATACGTCCCACTTATTGGTATTAATTGGTGCTAATTGCCCTTATTTGATAGTCAATAAACTGGAACCCTGAAACTCCCTCTATAAAGTTTTCCCATTATTAAAATTGTGCAGCAATTTTAATAATGGGAAAAAAGAAAACTAAGAACCAGCCTCCACAAAAAACAGAGAATCAAACAGTAGAGTCAAAGGGCCTGATTATCAAAATGGCATCCCAATTGTAGGTGGTGGTAGGCGTCCTACTGCTGTCTAATGGACCAACTGGGACACACTTTATAAAAAAAAAAATTGATGTTGCAAAGGATGCCTAAAATGTAGGCATCTGACTCACAACCTAAAGAGGCATCTCGACACACTTATGGATACACTTATGGCCAGTGTAGACGTGGCTTATGCCGGAAGTGGACTTAGACATCCGTAGACGTGCCTAGGCGCTTCCGTAGGTATGAGTCAGATGTCTTAAATGTAGGCCTGTAAAATGCTGCCCTACATTTAAGGTATCTATACAAAAAAAATAGATGTGATCTAGATGTGGCGCCTATCTGTGATTGACACGTGGTAGGTGTCCGTTTTGCAAGCGCCATGTCCGGAATCAGGCCCAAAATGTCAAATGACCAAACAGTGTGTAATCCAAAGTCCTTAAAAAAGTTCTTTATTAAAAAACAATGCTAACACAGTTACTTAATGGTGCTCAACACGAGCTGTGTTTGGCACTCTTAACTAAAAAGTAACTATATAAAGTAACTATACATTATATTACTCACTACTGTATAATATAATATATTACAATTACTCATTCATTTTGCATGAAAATAATCATTACATTTATTCATTACTTTTTAAAGTAATATATAACCAATCATTAGGGTTACCATTTGGCTCCAGAAAAAGGAGGATGGATTGAGGCATCTGGATTTTACTTCCATTGAAAGCCTTTATCTCCTTTTTCTGGAGCCATATGGTAACCCTACTAATCATATATTACTTAGTAATATATTACTGCCGAAGTTAGCATCCAGGGTACAAACAGATGGTATGACTGAGCAGCTAACCACTAGAAGGATTAAGGCATGATGTCTCCTTAATCCTCCAGTGATTACAGTTCCCCTCCCTCTTCCCTGAAAGTGAAACTGAATGGAGTTACCAGGCTCAATGACATCTTCATGTATTATGGGAATTCATAACAAAGCAGGAAACAGATCTGAGGATTATCCAAGTAGTTAGTGCAATGGACTGTGAACCACTAGGCTACCCCTCTGCTCTACATAGATGTCTGTTTGGTCATTTGCTAAGAATACTGCCATAGTGCCATCCATATCTTTTCTTTGTCGTTGTTCGGAATTCAGACATTCTAGTTTGTAAAATAGCTGTTTGTGCTGGACGTCTCTTCCACAAGGACATCCATTTCACAAATTATCGAACAGGAAATATGTGAGATGGCCATTCATTTTGGATGTTATGACCTGCATGCCCTTATTCTGACTTGGACGTCCTTTTGAAAGGGATATTCAGCGGGATATAGCCAGCCATCTCCTGCTGTGTAACGTCAGACATCTGGCTATGAGCTATTTGGCAGGAGCAATTGTTGGCCAGACAAATAACACAGAATATTGGGTGGTTTATTTTTAGGTAGTTTTAGATATTTTTCCCCATTTTGGGACATTTTTTCCCCAGTTCATTTCACTAATTTGTTTTATGTTTAAATATCTTTATTATTGAAGGCACACCACTCCATAAAAGTGAGAAATTGACCAAGCACAACATACAATTGCCCAGTTCACTTCATTAGCCATTCATAATTCTGCTATGATAGAACTCTCCAAAGTGGTTCCCATATGACAGTCTATAAGCAGCTTTTTTTGACTCCCATTCACTCAGTCCCATTCTCTCCATTGTCAAGTGGTGAATCATTCCGGAGTGCCATTGTGGGAGTATGGGTTAGTCAACATCCAACCATTTAATTAAAATAGCTTTCATAGCTAACAACATAACTCTCTTAAGAAACAACTTTAGCCCTCTCAGTACAGGATGTTGTACATCAAAGATCCAAAACAAGCTATAACTGTTTAAGTGTCATTTAATGTGATATATACACTGCACTTGGGTAGAAACTGACACCTAAAAGCTTTCAATAAAAGGGAAAACCCAAAACATGAGATAGGGTGGCCTAAGCCTTAGGGCAGTTATCAGTTCTTGCAATCTGAGCCATTTCATAATAGGTCACTTCAGGCAGAAAATTACGCAGACAGTGCAAATAGCACTGTGATTGTTCACCTAAAAGTGACACCTCTAACTCAGTACTCCAGATAACGGCCAACTTGACATAGTCCAATTCTGTTGTCAAATCTAATAAATATTTATGGTGATATTTCAACGGGACTCTTAATTGTGAATCCGAACAATACAGTTTCGACAATTGGTCTTATGAATCATTGGTAAGCAAAGACATAGAAGCATAAAAACATGATGGCAGATAAAGGCCAAATGGCCCATCCACAGAATCCACCATCTCCTTCTCTCCCTAAGAGATCCCACATGCCTGTCCCATGCTTTCTTGAATTTAGACATACCGGTAGGGCTCCTTTTATCAAGCTGAGGTAGGCGGTTAACGTGCGGAATACCGCGCGTTCAACCGTCTGCCGCGCTAGTTGCTAATGCTTCCATTGACGAGGCATTCATTTTTTGGTGTGGAGTTGGACTATTTGCATTGACTTGTTTTGTTGAATTTCACAAAATAGGTTGCAATTTGTGGAGGGTGGTTCTCAGAGGCTGTGTCGGTATCTGAGAATGACAGGCCTTCACAAATCTGTTTTAATACAAAATTCTTAAAGTGCATTAGAACATTTTAACATATGATAATCAACTTAATGTACATAATTTTATAATGCTAAATTTTTAAGATGCACCAACAAGCTGAATGCATAATGCACATGCCTAGGTTTTATTTAGGTGACGAGGAAGGAATTTTTTGAGATTCTGTAAGTGGAGCAGGAACCTCCCCCCCCCCAATGATACACCCTCTTTTCCTGCTATCTCTATCTGTGTATCTAGCGGTTTTTAGTTTGAATGACAGGAGAGGGTGATCAGTTGCAGGATTTTGTATGTTAATTATAGGTGTTCAGGAGGAAGGGAGGTTGGCGTGATGAAATGTCTGACGTGCTAACCCCCGTAGCGCACCTTTGATAAAAGGAGCCCATAGTCTTTGTCTCTACAACCTCTACCGGGAGACTATATCACGCATCTACACCCTTTCTGTAAAAAAGTATTTTCTTAGATTAATCCTGATGAAGACCACTGATCATTTTAGTAGCCTTCCTCTAAATTGACTCCATCTTATTTTTATTGTTTTTGAAGGTGCCATCTCCAGAATTGCATACAATATTCTAAATGAGGTCTCACCAGGGTCTTATACAGTGGCATCAATACCTTATTTTTCCTACTGGCCATACCTCTCCTTAAGCACCCTAGCATCCTTCTAGCTTTCACTGTTGCCTTTTCAACCTGTTTGGCCACCTTTAGACCTTCACATATTATCACAACCAAGTCTCGCTCCTCTTTCGTGCACAAAAGTTCTTCACCCTATATACTGTACTATTCCCTCAGGTTTTGCAGCCCAAATGCTTGACCTTGCCAAATTTCAGACCATTCTTCAAGCTTTGCTAGGTCCTTACTCATAGTAATAGAAAAATGGAAAGGTCAAGGTCAAAAACTGGCACTCAAAATGGCTCACATATAAATTAGCTACACTGGGGGACTACTGTTGTTCCCATCGCCATCCCTTTTATTTGTAAATAATATCTATCTTGAAACATGAAAATTTTTTTGAGAAGAATAAAAACATAACAAGGTAACTAAGAAATATGCTGGAGGATGTTTAAGTGTTGGAGTCTTTATGGACAAAGATAAGTAACCGCCTAGCACATTAGTATATTTTTGGGCTGATTTTGTGCATTATGCCCTTCTGAACTCATGGACTATTTTGACAGTATTTTAATATTATGCTGCTTTAATTAAGGGCTTGCTAGTTTAGGGTTCCAGCGATTCAGACGATTAAAGGATTCACAGATTGGGACCTGGAATAACTTTGTGTTATAAGAAGCCCGATGATCCGTTCACAATAAACAAGTCTGGTGTTTTTCTACCTATTTTTTTCAAGTATTCAGCAATAAGAAGAGTTTTGTCTTTACTAATAAGTGTAAGAATTATGTTGAAATCTCATTCTTATGTTTATGAATATATATATATATCTTGAAGTACAACCTACCTTAGGTTATTCATATATATTTTTGGATTAATTAAGCGTTTTGTGTAGTGTTTTGATATATTTTGCGATGCCACAGAGAAAGGGATCAACAAGTACAGTACATAACAAATAAAATAAAACAAAAAAAGTGTACAGGCCCACTGAACTGGGCCTAAAATATTCTTTATTTACAGAGACCTGACACTGCTAGCGCTTCGACTGAAAGGCCTGCATCAGGGGTCTAAAATGATACACAAATAAATATAAAATATTTAATAAAATAAATACAACTTGCAATGAAATATAAAAACATCAAAAGGTGGCATTTTTATAATCATATACCCCCTTTTATAAAACCATGATAACGATTTTTAGCATAGGCCAGCATGCTGAATGCTTTGCTCTGCTCTCAATGCTCATAGAGTTCCTATGAGCACCAGGAGCAGCGCAGAGCATTTAGAGGGCTGATGGAAGGCCGATGGAAGATCTTTAATATGGCTTTGGACTCGTAGTGGGAGACCAACTCTGGGAACTTGTGAAAGCATGAGTAGCCACCTTCTTTCTCTGAACTGTCTCAAGACTTTTTTTGGATCTTTTAAGGATTGTTTTGCGGTCGATTAGCATTGAGCTTCCGCACTGTGGAGTTGGACTATTTGCATTGGCTTGTTTTGTTGGATTTCACAAAATAGGTTGCAATTTGTGGAGGGTGGCTCTGCAGCATCAATATTGTGATTGCCTGTAGTTCTCAGAGGCTGTGTCGATATCTGAGAATGACAGGCCTTCACAAATTTGTTTTAATACAAAATTCTTAAAGTGCATTAGAACATTTTAACATATGATAATCAACTTAATGTACATTATTTTATAATGCTAAATTTTTAAGATGCACCAACAAGCTGAATGCATAATGCACATGCCTAGGTTTTATTTAGGTGACGAGGAAGGAATTTTTTGAGATTCTGTAAGTGGAGCAGGGACCTCACCCCTCCCCCCCAATGATACACCCTTTCTTCCTGCTATCTCTATCTGTGCATCTAGCGGTTTTTAGTTTGAATGACAGGAGAGGGTGATCAGTCGCAGGATTTTGTATGTTAATTACAGGTGTCCAGGAGGAAGGGAGGTTGGCCAATCAGGTTTAGCCCTGCTCTGAAGTTCCTAAAATTGCTTGACCAAGTTTTGTGGCTAGCACTGAAAATCACTGCTAGCTTCTCAACTTTTCTCTTTCATCCCCAATCCTTGCCCAGATGTTGACTTTAGCCAACTTGTGAAACCAAATGTTATGTTGTACAAATCAATGACATTATTAGAGCATAATAGTCCCAACCTTCCAATAATGACAGCAGCATCACCACCATGTCCTGCAGCAGGTCCAAAAGTTCTTTCAGAAGCTCAATCTGACTGGAATCCTGAATCATGGAACATAACATAATTAGCAGTGCTCTGATTATGAGAACAAGTAATATGAGCATTTGAGGCAATCAGTACACAGAGCACAAGACAACATATGTGGGCAGAAAGACAATTGCAAACACAAATTTAAATATATCTAGTTGTTCGGGCTGAAAGCAGACCTGAGGTCCATGAAGTACAACTCTTTTTCAACTAGATATTGGCTGCAAGGAAGTTCTCACTTTGGGTTCAGTTTATTCTGCAATTAGCATTATTTGACTGTTCGTAAGATATATTTTTCCTAACAATACAGGACTTTAAAATATTTGAAGTAGAAGCTCCTGGAGGAAAAGTCCATAAACCATCATTAGCCATCAAGGTCTGAGGCAGCCATCAATTATGTCTGAGTGTAGGAAATGCTCTTTGGGATCTTATTGGTACTTGTGACCTGGATTGGCTGCTGTCAGACAGCATACTGAGTTCAGTGAACTTCTCATTTGACCCAGTATGGTATATTTTGCTTAGTTTTGCAACCACAACTCTGGGTCTAGATTGGCTTACATTCTTGTAATAAAACTCTTTGGGCTGGTTTCTGTATATGGTGCCCAGATCTGCACACCCAAATTTGTGCACATGCCCTAGAAGTGCATGCAAATTAATTGCTTAACAAGCTCAATGACATCAATTGAGTGCTAACAACACAGTACCAACAGTACAGAAGCTTATGTGTTGTAACTTCTCACAAAACCACATGTATTGCAATATCATTACAGAAGTTTATGTAAACCACTCTGAATTGACTCCTCAGTCATTAGTAGCGGTATAGAAGCTTTCAATAAACAATGTTAATTGACACTCATTAATATGTGCACACATCTGGCTGTGTGCTATTCTATAAGGTAATGTGCCTAACTCCCCTAGTGCTTATCATGAAGGGAGGGTAGCCATGGGAGGAGCATGGACGTGTTATAGAATACCAGGTCAATGTGCCTAATTTGGGCACCAGCATTTACAGCAGGCTTCAGCCGACATAAATCTGGTACCTACAGTTAGGGATAAGATCTGGACTTAAGTGTTATTTTATAAAGGATGTAAGCTGAGTGCCAATGGGTGTGGCCTTATCCATCCTGCCGCCACCCCCACAACATACCTGGCAGTAGGGATGCCCGATCCCTCCTGCCGGCAGCCACCCTAACATCCCTGGCAGGAGGAATGTCCAGACCCTCCTGCCGGCACCTCCTCCTAATATCCCCGGCAAGAAGGATGCCCAATCTCTCATGTCGGCACCTCCTTTGAACATCCCCACCTCCCAAAACCAACCTTCACCCTCCCCCGTACCTTTTTGTAGAAGGCCGGCTGGAGGGATGCTCACTCCCTCTGGTCGGCAGGCCTGCCTCTTCCAAATGGCAGGCCTTCCCCTTCCCAGGGAGGGGCTTTAGGCGCCTAAGCCAACCAGAGTCTTAGACCTCCTTCCCATTGCATTCTGGAATGCACTGGGAGTGGCCTAAAACTCCGATTGGTAAGATCCCTAAGGCCACTCCCATGGTAGTTATATCAAAGTCTTTGAAAATTTACCCCTCCTTTTACAAAGCTGCGTTAGGCTTTTTTTTTATCGCTGGCTGCAACAGTATTAGCTCTGATGCTCATAGAATTCCTATGAGTGTCGGAACTAATATTGCCATGGCTAGCAATAAAAAAACCTAATGCAGCTTCACAAAAGGGGAGAGGGGGGTGTTAGTTACACTGAGCAGGTAAATTTAGTTATTGAAATTCTGGGCAGTCCTACCTAAGGGCAGAAACTCAGGAAAGTTAAGAGGTTAGCACTGATTGCTGGGATAGAAGTCTGCACGGGAACGGGGATCACGGGAATCCCCCCTAACCCACGGGGACCCCCCTCTGGCCCACGGGACTCCCACGGGGACCCCCCTCTGGCCCACGGGACTCCCACGGGGATGGAAGGCTTTGGAAGCAGGGTTCGTCCATATAATATAATGGACACGTCAGCCTTAGTAAAAGAGGGGGTTTATAAGTTAATTACCTGAACAGAAAACAAAAAAGGGTTCCACCAAAGAGATTCCACAAGTAAAACAGCAGCGCAAACACAAAAGGAACAGTGGAAATGATGATCCTGTCAGAAGTAATTGCTGCTTTTTATGGGAACGGGCGGGGATGGAGGTAATTCCTTGCGGGGCTGGGTGGGGACGGAGAGGATCCTGACAGGGACGGGTGGGGACGGAGAGGATCCTGGCGGGGATGGGTGGGGACGGAGAGGATCCTGGCGGGGATGGGTGGGATTTCTGTCCCCGCGCAACTCTCTATGCTGGGATTGCTTGCCTAACTTGTCTGAGATCAACACATTTCAATTCTTGTCTGCTGTCAATTCTTGTCAGCTGTGTGGTTTTTTCTTGTTAAAAACAGATTTAAACATAACCGTGTCTTATGAATTTTAGTAGTTTTTGTGGGAGAAAAGGCATGTCTTATACATGCTTGTTAAAAGTCGACATTGCATATCCCCTCCCGCTGCCAAGCAACACCCCCAACACCCCCTCGACAGCAGGAGAGATGCCCGTTCTCTCCCACCGCAAACAACACCCCCTCCCGGCAGCAGGAGTCAATCAACATCCCCCCCAACATCCCCTCTACAGTGGGAGAGATGCCCACTTTCTCCTGCCACAAACAACAACACCCCTCCCCGGCAGCTTGGCTTTAAACAACCTGGGCCAATCAGAGCCTCAAGCCCCTCCCTGGATGCACCAGTGAGAAGCCTCAGGTTCTTATTGGTCCAGACGCCTAAGGCCCCACCCATAGGAGGGGGTCTTAAACCACCTGGACCAATGAGAGTCTCTGGCTCCTCCCCAGTGCATCCCTACGGCCAGCCATCTAAGGTAAGGGGGAGAGGACAGGGGTCATCGGAGGCACGGGGAGGGGGGTTGTGTGATTGCGGGAGACAGTGGGCATCTCTTCTGCTGCTGAGGGGGTGTTGGAGGTGTGTTGCTTGGCATCTCTCCTGCTGCTGGGGGGGGAGGGGGAGTGCTATTTGTGGTGGGAGAGAGTGAGCATTTTTCCCACTGCTGAAGGGAGGTGGGTGTTGCTTAGTGGCAGGAGAAAGTGGGTATCTCTCCTGCTATTGAGTAGAGGGTTGCTTGACTTTTGTGGCTCGATTTGTTTGTTGGGTGGAGTTTATTTTGCATTTATTCTGCGCATATGCCCATCACTATCACCAGTGATGGGCACATGCAAATTTAGCGAATCTTTGCTACCCTTTGCCAACCTCATTTGCATGAGAGTTTTTTTGGAGAATGACTCGCTTTTTTAAAATCGCTACTATAACAGCTGCAACAGCAGCCCATCGGTTTTTAATGTGACTTTTTGAGAATATAGCCCTCAGAGTTTGGCTTTTCCTCCTCTAACCTATTCTAAAATCAATACAGTCCCAGTTTCTGATCTGCAAGAAAACTGAATCATGGCTGACAGTACCTGAGAAAGTTTCATCTGCATATTAGCAAAGACATGAAGGAAGCCCACCACTGCATCCCAAAGTCTGCTGTGAGCCAGACTCTGCTGATTCCCAATGCAGGGACCCTAAACCAAGAAAGAAACATAGCTATTAAGAAAACTGCCCACAAAGAGAGTCATCAGGCTGCAGGAATCCAGTGAGAACAGAAATACATCACAGAACATTAAGGGGCTCATTTTCAAAGAACTTATATACACAAAGCACATACTTTGTGTGTCTTAAGTGTTTTGAAATGAGCAGAACTCTTTTTTAGTTGCGAGTGAGGGCAAACAAATCAATAGCTGCCCTTGCCTCCAAGCTCTTGAATTTCAAATGCTGTATGAGACAAAATGTTGGTCAGGCCCTAGCCCGGGTGGGTCATGCCATTCCAAACAGCTTCTTTTAGCACACTCAGCCTGCCAGCCCGTGCAAGAGCTTTTGGACCTATTATAATGTACCTGAGTAAAAAGTACTGTATAAGCATTCTGAGCTATATAGAGTGTTCCATTTTTACTATTCTTACTTTGGAAGAGCAATAATCATTTACTGCCAGTAGATGGAAGTGCAGAAACCACTATACAAAATTTCAATTATAAAGTAATGGTGTCAATGTTCAGCGGCCAGTATTCAGAGGTACTTAATCAAGCAGGGCCACAGAATACTGGCTCTAATTGCTGTGGTACTGTCTGGGTAGCTTTAGGGCAGCCTGGGAATGGAGATTAGTGAACCAAATAGGATCGCACAAAAAGATATGGCCTAGCATTGAATATCTGGGTTTTAATCTGCCCATGATTGTCGGTGGTCCTGCTCTTCCATACACAACAAGTGCACTATTATGTGCCACTTTTTCTGTTTCCTTGGCTTATCTAATTTTCTCTGCCTTAGTCCTGCTGCCCACAATTATGTGTCTTCAAGTTGACATTTCTGTGATTTAGGACTGCTGGAGAGACAAAGTAAGGTTATCATCAACCTTAATCTCTTCTTACCCTACTCCTAATTGCACTGAAGCACCCTCTTGGCCTTCCAATGAGATTACACAAATAAACGATCTACTAAATGTTTGGACCCTAAGAAGAACATGTCATTGAATTTCAGCCATTATCCGTATCCATAATTTGGATCTTCTTTGCTTAACTGAATCCCGGTTAGCCAAAGGTGATTCTCTTTATCTGAGCCAGACCCGCCCCCAGATCATTTATACCTTTTCATTAATTGGAACTGGAAGAAGAGTAGTTGAACAGTCTATGCAGGGAGTCTGAATATTAGCTCATTACAAGTGAAATCATTAGCTATCATACAGGGTCTGGCTTTTCGACTGGCAGGCTTTCCACCAATAGATTGGCCCAGGCGTCTCAAACCCCGCAGGTGGGGCCTGAGGCACCTGGGCCAACCGGGCTTATGTGCCTAAGGCCCCGCCCACAGGAGGGGCCTAAGCCTACTGGGCCTATTCCGGTTGGCCTAGGCGCCTCAGGCCCCACCTGTGGGCGTGGTTTGAGCTGCCTGGGCCAATCATGCCCTAAGGCCAGCCATTCAATGGATGGCTGGCCTGCCGGACGGACGGGCTTGGCACCCATCTGTCCGTCCAACGATTTAAAGGTACGGAGGTTTGGGGGGATTTCAAGGAGTCGGCAGGGGGTGCGTCGAGGGCAGGAGGGCCTGGGATCCCTCCAGCCCGTATTTTAGTGGGGGTGGGGGGTAGTGGTTTCACCCTGTCTGATCTTGTAGGGTGGTCGTGGCCAGGAGGGCTTGGGCTCCCTTCAAGCCTCATCGTAATCGGCTGGGGGGGGGGGAAGAGGGGTTGGGGATCGCCGGGGCAAGAGGGCTTGGGCTCCTTCTTGCCCCGATATTGTCGGGGACGGTCGGGGTTGGCGGGGCAAGAGGGCTTGGGCTCCCTCTTGCCCCGATCGTTGTAGGGGGAGGCGGATTCTGTAACTGGTGTTGTTTTTGACAGACACCAGTTACAGAATCCAGCTTTTAGGCGAGGGATTGGCTCCTCCTTCACCTAAAAGCTCTTGTTTTTGGCGTTTGGGAGTTAGGCTTTTTTTAGGTTGATTATATGTTGATAGTGTAGACATAGGGGTGGTCTGGGCTGAACATAGAGGCAGGCCATTATTAAAAAAAAAACCCTCCTTTTGGATGTTTTTTTTAAAATAATGGATATTTTCCCTGCTTCTACTTTCAACGTTTAAAGCCTTAGGCCTTAGACTTTTTTTAAATTATGCCCCTCTGTGTTCCTTAACCGCAGGTTTTCCTACAGCCAATGCAGAGTTGTGGCAATGCCACATTGTTGTATATGAGGTTTGATAGCAGGGTGATGTGAAACGTTTCTTTTGGTTGGCATCATTGTTTCATGGTCAATAGTTTCTCAATCAGCAAGGATACTACATTTTTAAGGAAATGTTTGAAACTCCTAAAGCAGGCCGAATGGCCAAAACATGATCGTATTGAGTCCTGTTTCCAAGTTTGTATTAAAGATTTATAGCACCACAAGGTTATCTCCATTGTGTTTGTTATTTGATTTCACACTAAGAAATGTCACCATCGTTCTCCTTTTTTACATTACTTTTAGAGCCCCTTTTACAAAGCCATGGTAGCAATTCTCCTGTGGCAAATGCATTGAAGTCTACAGGAATTGAATGGGCTTTGGTACATTTGCTGCAGTAGAATTGCTACTGCAGCTTTGTAATTCATTTGCTGCACTAATGGTTATTTTTCATTGCATTTTTGACATTTACATTTTCCATAATCACAAAAGCAATATAAGAAATATCAGCATATTTTTGTATGAAATGCAAAAACAGAGAAAACAAAATATTTAAGAAATAAATCTTATCAAGCAGCCCACATCAAGGGCAAAGAGGGAGATCTCACAAAACAAAGTAATATCAGCCAGTTAGCAATTAAGCAAGACCAAGGTCTAAATACTCTATTTCAACAGCTCAACTTATTTTAGAAGCCTATTTCATTGAAACATATAAAAATGATCATAAATAAAAATAATTACATATATCTAAAAATGAAAGAGCATTAAAAATAAAGTATTGTTAATATGCTTATAAAGGAGGGAGGGGTCTTAGGTATGTGGCCAATCGGAGTCTTAGGCCCCTACCGGTGCATCCCAGAATGCACTGGGAAGGATGCCTATGACTCCAGTTCGTCTAGGTGCCTAAGGCCCCTCCTATGAGCATCTGAGCCAATTGGGGCCTTTGACTCCTCCCTGATGCATCCCACAATGGAATGGTCTGCCATTCTCCAGTGGCGTGCCTGCTTGCTGGAGGTTGTATGCCTCCCTTCGGCTGGACCTTCTGTTTACAACGTACCGGGGGGGAAGTTGGGGGTGGTCGATGGGTGGAAGGGGGGTCACAGGATGGGTGGGTGGTCACCGGGTGGGGAGGGTTGGTCAGTCACCGGGTAAGGAGTTTTGGGGGTGTCCTTCTTGCCTATCATGGTTGGGTGGGGGGGTTCCAACAGGAGGAATTGGGCACTCCTGCTGGGGGATGCTTTGGGGAGATGGTGGCAGGAGGGAGTGAGACTTCGCAGAGAGACAAGTTCCCTGCCGCGGCCACTCAGCTGATGGCGGCAGTGAGATTTATTTGCCACGTTCAGCATAGTAGCCGCATCTATTTGAAATGTAGACCAGCTTTTTATTGGCCTACATTTCAGACATCTATTGTGGCCCTAGGGAGACATGTAGGGCTGCCTAAGCTCTCCCAAGGCCACTTCAGGGCGAAACCTCACCCACACCTAGTCTTGGGCAAGCTTAAGCATCCCTATGCATCTTCCTCAACCACAACAGATGCCTACAGTGTAGGCGGCCTGCCTCAGGTGTTTTTTTTTAAACATGCATCCTGATTGGCTGGTTAGACAGCGGTAGGATGCCCACCGTCGCCTACAATCAGGATGCCATTTATAGAATATACTCCTTTGTTCTTTTACATTAATTTAAAAGGTTTAAAAAAAATATTTTATATACTATTCATATATTTTTCTAGATATATGTTTCTAGACTCCTGATACAGGAAGTTACCGAAACTTGGCCAAGCCAGATCTTTCTTCAATAAACTTGTTTGCAAACCTCTGCTTTTCTTTGCTTTATTTTCAGGACTCCTGAGCCAGAGGGACTTTGACCCAGCACCACTCACTGTTTCATTACTCCCCTTCTTCTCCCCTACTCATTCTTACTAGGGGTCAAGAGATATCATTTTACATGATGATTTCCTTAAGGCAGAAACAAGGGGGGAATGAGTGGTGGGGTTCTCAGAGTCCACAGTCCTAATTTTTAGAAGCCAAGTTACACTTAAGTGCTCATTTGGATATACACCTGGAGGTACTTTTTAAAAACTTTCCATCTTTGGAGAAAGACTGACAGGGGGAGCACATTGGAGGATCCCTAGGCCACCAGGGATTTCAGGCCCATCTGGGGATCGAATCAGAAATTTGCTGGTTCTAGCATCCTAGATCAGATAGTCTTGCTTGGAGTTCCCAGCCCGGACTAGAGAGCCTTTATTTTTGTTCAATTTAAAACAGTAACCTTTTTTTTTTTTTTTTTAATTAATTCCAATGTGAAAAGGTACATTCAAATTTGTTTTATCTATATTTTTATTCACATTTTGACATGAATTATTTCTTAAGGCAGATTTCTTAAAACCCAGTGCACTAGCATAGCAATTACTACACTGTTATGAATGCTTTTTTAAATGTGTGAGTCAAGCAAAATGGGTGCTAAAATTAACAGATCTCTTGTTTATGCTTTTTTGCAACTGAGTCTGTGAAAGATAAGAAGGCCCAACACAGATGCAGAGCACAACATTATGAGCTAGGAAAGAAAGAGATTAAATACGCGGACTCAAAATTTCTCCTTTAGTTGGGTGCTCACAGCTCCGGGATGAACTATCGCTTGATATTTAATCCTGGGGCATATGTGGTTTGAATATCCGGACAGCAACCTGGAAGTTAACCATACAATGGCTGATATTCAACTGGGTGCCCAGCTAACTCAGTAGATAAAATTAGAACAGCCTTTCAGCTATTTGCCAGTTAGCAGGCTGATTATCACTAATCACCGGGAAAATTGCAGGCCCTCCCAAACTCTGCTCCTGGACTGCCCTAAGCACCCTTTTAAGTACTGCTTAATATCGGCTACCAGCAAGGTTTAACCAGGCAGGATACTTAAACCCTTCTGAAAATTAACCCCAGGGGGAGGGGGGGGGGGAGGAATCAACATAGTTAAATCTATGGTTTTATAATATTTGTAATTTTTGAAGAAACTTTTGAGAACTTCCATCAATAAGCCATCTGAAGGTTTCATTACCTGGATATATTCAGTAAGTGAATTAAATATCTGTTTTGTCACAGATAAAGATCTGGAGAAGTTCCGTTGTCCAGAATCATCGATCACATCCTTCCCTGAGTAATACCAGTAGAAATCGCTGATAGATTCCTTTGGATAAAGCAAAACACAAGCAAGTCAGTATTTTCAATTTACAGTACATGATAATCACCCAATAGCAAAGATCCAGAACATTATTACGGTACTTGTAAGTCAATACCTACGGAATATGAATTACACTATGTAACACGATTTTTATTCCTGGGCAGTAAGTGTAATTTCCTAATTGCTCATGCCTAAAATGTATAGAAAATATCTGTTATTTCCATAAAAGTTTGCTTTTGTGACCAGGATAGTCAAATTTTACAATTCACCTATTTAAAATGTGAAATGCCAAATTTTCATCTTTTCATTCTTATAAAGTCTTGAAAAGCAACATATGAATCACAATATGTATTTATACAAAGCTGACCACAGAAGATTTAGAAATGTGTAGTTTTTTGAGATTTGTGATCATATGGTAAGTCACTTTCACAAATCAGCCCCCAGATGTACGGAGTCTCCCATCATGTTTTCATTATATTGTCCTTGGTAGCCAGTACAGAGGATAGCATATATGTTAATGCATGTTATTGCCTTTGTTTGTCTAGCGCTGCATGTTTTTACAGCCATATATCTAGTGCTGCCTGTTTATTGCAACTGCTGTATTTCAGGTAGTACTTGGCCAGCTTCAATGGTCAGGAGGCCTTGCAGGTGACACTTACTATACATTAATGGGTCAGCCATGCAAGTTTGCCTATATAGACCCACTTTCAGCTTGTTTCATACCTTTTGAGGATTGGTTGTATACCATGGCTGTATTTTGTAAGTCCACCTGAGTGCTGGGGAAAGGCAGCCTAGAAAAAGACCTGGGGGTATTGGTGGATACAACAATGAAGCCAGCGGCGCAATGTGCAGCTGCCTCAAAGAAAGCGAATAGAATGTTGGGCATTATCAAAAAAGATATCACTACCAGAACGAAGGAAGTTATCCTGCCATTGTATCGAGCAATGGTGCGTCCATATCTGGAATACTGCATCCAATACTGGTCACCGTACCTTATGAAAGACATGGCGATACTTGAGAGGGTCCAGAGGAGAGCAACTAGGATGATAAAGGGAATGGAGAACCTTTCATATGCCGAAAGGTTAGACAAACTGGGGCTCTTTACCCTGGAAAAGCGGAGACTGAGAGGAGACATGATACAGACTTATAAAATCATGAAAGGCATAGAGAAGGTGGAGAGGGGCAGATTCTTCAGACTAGCGGGGACAACAAAAACATGAGGTCATTCAGAAAAACTGAGAGGGGACAGATTCAAAATGAATGCAAAGAAATTCTTCTTCACTCAGAGGGTGGTGGACACCTGGAACGCGCTTCCAAATGAAGTAATAGGACAGAGTACAATACTGGGGTTCAAAAAGGGACTGGATGACTTCCTGGAAGCGAAAGGGATTGCAGGGTACAGATAGAAGGTTACTCTACAGGACATTAAGCAAAAAGCGTATGAGAGTTTTAAGGTATGAGCACTATCAGGTCATGAACCTGAGGGGCCGCCGTGTGAGGACTGCCGGGCACAATGGACCTCTGGTCTGACCCGACAGGGGCAATACTTATGTACACCTTTATCACCTATTAGTCTTTTACAATTTTAAGATGACTGTGGCAAAGGAAGGAGCTGCACAGATTTTATAAAAGACATATACATACAGCCTTGGTCTTGTGAAATATGGCATAGGCTTTGTACATTTTTGCTAAAATGTCAAGATTCCCACATCCATGATCAATCTAAAATGGGCATAAACAATCAGATCATTAATCTAGATCAGATGTAAAATACATACATCCTCTATTCCAGTGGTCTCAAACTCACGGCCCGGGGGCCACATGCGGCCTGCCAGGTACTATTTTGAGGCCCTCAATATGTTTATCATATTCACAAAAGTAAAATAAAACAGTTTCTTGATCATATGTCTCTTTAGCTATAAATTACAATATTATTATTAAGACTTAGCCAAAAGGAAAGATTTATAAACTATAAAGAGTTTTACCTCATGCAAAATTGTCATTTCTTTGATAAGACATTAACTATCTTTTCTGAGGCCCTCCAAATGTGGCCCTGCAAAGGGTTTGAGTTTGAGACCACTACTCTATTCTAACTTATCAGCTTGCAGAAAAATGATAATCAATTTCCAACATTATCTTCTTGATGTCTGTAATTGGACCAGATCAAAGTAAACATAATGAGAATTCTCAAAAGTAATTAGCTATTTACATGGATATTTTAGATAAAAGTTAAAAAAAAAAAAAAGATAACTCTCTTAGCTAATACTTTACATTTCAACTGAAGAAAATACTTTACGTTGTAAGGCAAGGCACAAAGATCCAGAACATTATTACAACGCCTAATCCCACTGTAGGCGTGGTTAACACCGGAGTGGACTTCAGCATTGTACAGCTCCTCTGTAGGTTTGATTCTTATGAAAGGTAGGCGCTATAAATGAAGGTCTTTAAAAGTCTGGCCTACATTTCCGGTGCCTACCTTTCACTTTGCGCAATTCTATAAATGGCATCATTGCATGACTGATATGTGATCGGCAATAATTTTTAAGACAGCCACCAATGACAGCACAAGTTACAGAATCCGGGCCTAAAAGCACTTTTACTAAACTGCATTAAGCACTAACACATGCTTTATATGGGAAAAATGACTTACTGCAAATTATGTCTGTCAGCGTGTGCTAATTGTGTGGTACAATAAACAGTGTCTTAGGTGGGATAACTGTAAGCTTTATGGAGGTGCTCTTAGGCCCCTCCATTTTTTAAAAAGATTGAGTTTAAATTGGTTTTTAATTGGTGCAGCCAAATATTGCGCCAATTAAACCAATTAAGCTCAATTAAATTGGGCGATGGTAGGGCACTGTTTTTAGAATCATACCCTTATTATCTTCATACTAGCTTTTATCTCAAATATGATTTTGCTAAGTGGCCTCTACACCATTATTTCTCACAGCAAGTCCTGCTTCCACTAACATTAGATCTAAAATAACTCTCCCTCTTATTAATTCTTGAACCAATTGTTCTATGAAGCATCATTTATTTTATGTAGAAACATCATGTCCATGGCATTTCTTGAGGTGATAGGTAATTTTGTTTACCCCATATAAACTGGCTATTATAATTTTGTCAAATATGTTTGTTTCCCTAA
The DNA here is from genome assembly GCF_902459505.1 of Geotrypetes seraphini. Lineage (NCBI taxonomy): Eukaryota > Metazoa > Chordata > Amphibia > Gymnophiona > Dermophiidae > Geotrypetes > Geotrypetes seraphini. Next base: position 68,543,443 of record NC_047090.1, on the reverse strand, counting down.
TTTTTCCTCACATTTTGTCATTTGTTCATTCTCACCAGTTGGACAGTGTAATATGATCAAATTTGATTTAGTAACTGGAGTAAGTACACACAAGAAACCCAATAATGCTCCCATTTAACTTTCAAAAAGGAAGATTATAAAATGAAGAAAATGTAAAAAAAAAAAAAAAAATAGTAGAGGAGCAGCTGCAAAGGTCAACAATTTCTATCAGACATGGATTTTGTTCAAAAATACCATATGGAAGCCCAGACCAGATATATTCTACATATTAAAAAAGACAGAAAGAAATCCAAACGATAGCCACATTTTTAAAAAGTGAGGTGAAGGAGGCTATTAAAACTAAAAGAACATTCTTCAGAAAATGGAAGAAGGATCCAACTAAAAAGGAATAGTAAATCAAATGCAAAGGAAGGCAAAAAGACACTCTGAAAAGAAGCTTGTCTCCGAAGCAAAAACACATGCCAAAGTTTTTTTAGTAACATTTGAAGCAAGAAGCTGATAAAAGAATCAGCTGGATCACTAGATTTTCAAAGATTAAAAAGAAAACTCAGAGGGTACAAGGCCATAGAGAAGCTACAAGAGGGGAAAAGTCATCAAGATGCATTGGCCAATAACCCACATTTTTTGCACTTAAAGTAACTTAAAGAGTTCTAATTCAGGTTGTTTCGCTCTAACCTGGCAATATTTAGGTCATACAGTTTATATAGTAATGAGATGCAAAACATGACAATGCATGTAGTAAAGATAGCAATGTAACAACAATCTTAGCAATTCACTTCTTAGCAATGCAGTAGGAAGTGAGACTAATCAAAAAAACTATGCAAAAAATTAGAATGCCACTGAAAGGTAGCTGGTAGGCAATGACCACAAACACTTGCAGTCTAAGCAACAAAGTTCATGATCTCCAGGCCCTGATGTTTGAGGCAGACTTAGATATTGTTGCTATCACAGAGACATGGTTCAGTGATTCCCATGGATGGGATGATAATATACTAGGCTACAATCTTTTTAGAAAGGACAGGGATGGCTGAAAAGGTAGAGTAGTAGCTCTCTATGGGGTCCTTTTATTAAGGTGCACCAACCGATTTAGCGTGCGCTAAAGATTACTGTGTGCTAAATGCTAAGATGCCCATAGGAATATAACGGATGTCTTAGCATTTAGAGCGTGCTAAATCAGTTAGCGCACCTTAATAAAAAGGACCCCTATGTGAACAATAATATCCAAGTGACTGAAATGCAAGGGGCCTGGAGAAAGGAAGAAGTGATATGGACAGCCTTGAAAAGAAGATGAAACTTCTATCTACACGGGTGTTGTTTATTTGGTTCCACTGTTCTTCCAAATAAAGGTTACCTCATTCCATCAGTCACCCCTCAAACTTCTCTGTAATCTCAACTAAACTGGTACTTTTGAAGCCTAAGATCCTGCTCTTTGTGTGACCCTTCTCATCCTTTGTACTTATTGTCAAAGTGTCACCCCTGTGCCTATAAAGGAAATGCTGCAGTGCCCAAGAAGTGGGGATAGAGATATGGGCCAGACTTTGAGGGATGAAATACCTGTCCCTAAAGTTAGGTCCAGAGCACTGCAGTACTAACAACTTCCTTTACATACCAGTTCTAAAAACTGAAAAGTTGCCTAGAACCTGTTCCAATTTTACAAAGAAACTAACATCATGGAAAGGTCAGGAACTACCAGTCCCAGCATGCCCTAGGGTGGGAGGGATACAACCCAGGGATGGACTAACTAAAACAACCAGCCCAGGTGTAAAGAACTATAATCAGTCAAAAACAACCCAGAAGATAGCTTGCATGAGACAAGGGAGCTCAGCTGGGTTAAGTGCTAATCAGCACAGTGTAACAGAAAAGGAAGTGGCTGTTATGAAGCAAGGGAAGCCTACACCATCTCCCAGAGGCAAATTGACTGACTTGGAATGGAGTTTACTCCAGCACAGGACTGGAAAGCAACAAGCAGCTCACTCGCCAATTACTCAGGTAAAAACCTCTAATGCTGAACTAGCTTCTAAATCAGTGGTTCCCAACCCTGTCCTGGAGGAACACCAGGCCAATTGGGTTTTCAGGCTAGCCCTAATGAATATGCATGAAGCAAATTTGCATGCCTATCACTTCCATCATATGCAAATCTCTCTCATGCATATTCATTAGGGCTAGCCTGAAAACCCGATTGGCCTGGTGTTCCTCCAGGACAGGGTTGGGAATCACTGTTCTAAATTATGAGGACATTGAAATGGAGCCAGATGCTCTGGAGCAGGGGTGTCCAATGTCGGTCCTCGAGGGCCGCAATCCAGTCGGGTTTTCAGGATTTCCCCAATGAATATGCATGAGATCTATGTGCATGCACTGCTTTCAATGCATATTCATTAGGGAAATCCTGAAAACCCGACTGGATTGCGGCCCTTGAGGACCGACATTGGACACCCCTGCGGAGGAAGCAAATGCCTGGGGCATGGAATCTGTAGAGTGTTGGGGTGGGGCTGATACAGAAGTTATAGAACTGAGCAAGAAGCTGACATACAGAAGAAAATGCTTGCTGATAAAGAAGAATAGACTGTGATTTGAAGTCAGTATGCCCTGCACCTTGATTTGTTTAGGGGTGTGTTGCAGGAAGAGGATTTGAGGGCAAGGCAACAAAACTGTCCAAGGCCTTGCCAGAACCTAGAGGCCAATAAGGTATTGTTTGGTCTAGTTTTGATTATCTCACCTTCTGTTGAAATAGACTGCTAAGACCCAGACTTTTTTAAAAAAAATTGTGTTTTTTTTCTTTTGCCTGTATGAGAACTTATAAGGCAGCCAGTTTATTTTTGGAGATTTCTGTGGGTGGGGAACCTTAAGATTTGGTACCTTTATGGGAGGTGAAATCCCAAGCTTGGAGAAGTGTTGTTCTTGTTTTCCTTCAAGCACTGGCAGTTAAAACCTGGGCAAAGAACTTGAGCTAGAAATAATTTGTGTTTTGTTTATGGAATGTTTGTGTGACGTACCTACTTTTTGCTTTGTGTGACTAAACCAGAAGCAGCAGAAGAAAAGATGAAGGTGAACTGAGTTTGATATGTTCTTTGCTTTTGCACTATCATTGAAACTATTGTGAAGCCATAACGAGTGCTGAACTGACTTGTGCAAATAAAGCACATTTTCTTTTTCCACTTTAAAACCTGTCTGTGTTCACTGCCTTTCTCTACTCCACACTCCAAGCCTCGCCTTACTGCTCGGCTGAGGTCTGTGTGCGCCGGGCAAGGCCCTAGCTACGGCCACGCCTGGTCACATTATATTAAACTACACTGCCTGATAATCATTTGAGTTCAAATGAGAACTTACTGTATGTGGATATTAGAGAAGTACTCGCACTATATATTCTTTACCCATTTGTGAATATCAGGTCCACTATCACTCCCATCCTCATGGATCCTTTTATCAAAGATTCAAGGACAGCCTCTTGAAAAGAGTCTGGAATTTCTCTACTTCAACCTTTTCAATATCTGGTGGATTGAGATCTTCGTGCAGGCACTCTATATTTAGGACTCGTTCCCAAAAATCAAATCTTAAAACTAAGAACTTTGAGAACTTGCCTGAAAAACAGAGAAATAATATCTATACAAAGAACCCAGCTGAAAGCCAGAACATCAAATCCAAAGAACAGAGGTGGGAAATTCTTAGTACCCAGAATTTAATTATAAGCAAAGGAAATTGTCTAATGTACATGCTTTCTAAATATATTTTAAACTGAGAAAAGAAACCAGTCTAAAGCTCAACAATTTCCACCCAAGATTACAGAAATAATTATGGAAATTAAAGAAATGATCTAGCAAAAGGATCACCAAACCAAGCTTATTCTCAAACTCTAAGGGGCTCATTTTCATAAAAGATAGACGTCCAAAAGACAGCATAAACCAGAACTTACTAGTCAAAACATCCAAGTGGGCATTCTCAAAACAGACTTTCTAGATGGATTTCAGGTCATCTTCTCTCCCTTGTGTCCAAATATTAAGGGAGCGTATTAGAGGCATGTTTTGGGCGGCTTTAGGGTGGGCTTGGATGCTTGGCAGATATAATCAAACCTTTAACAAAACGTTCTGGGCTCTTTTTTAGATGTTTGGAGCTAGATCTGTTTTAAAAGCATCTGAATGCTAAAAAGGTGACCAAACTGGCCAGATGACCACTGAAGGGATTAAGGCATGACCCCCCCTTTTACTCCCCCAGTGGTCACCAACCTCCTCCCACCACCCAAAGATGTGAACATCCCCCCCCAGTACATTCTAGCCTATATTATGAAGGGGTGCTGAAATGTTCTCAGCTCAAGCAACCAACTTCCTAAATTCTGAGCATTATTTTGCCACTGAAGCTGCAGAGTGTTATCTTAAAAGTACCAGATACAGATGTCTCTATAACTCGCTAATATTGTATGGTGAGCCCTCGAAAACCTACTGTACCTGCAGGCATAAGGGCTATGGTTGTAGTGTACAGGTGGGTACAGTATATTTTGGGTGGGTTTTGGAGGTCTCACCATAAGCAAGTTATAGGGACATCTGTACTTGGGACTTTTTATGTGGCATTCACTAAAGTACTTTTATGCTAAGAATGCAGGCTGCCTGGAAAGCTTGCTTTTCTGTGTTTTTCATGTGGATGTCTTTATATTTTGGAATGGCAAAAAAAAAAAAAAAAGATAAGATATATTAAGGGCCAAAATGTCTAGATAAGTTATTAAAAAAAATATATATATATACATCTTGTAGTTTTGAAAATGAACATTTTCTCTGCCTATTTCTGGACGTCTTTCCTAAAATATCCAAACACAGAGTTAAATGTCCAATCAAAAATGCCCCTCTAAGTTTCCAACTCAGCAAGATAATATTCAATACTGATCTGTGCTGATTATGTTTAGTGACGTTTTACCTGTAAGCGAAGGAGATAATCAACTGTGCTGATGATAATGTTAACTGTGGTAGTATTTCCCATCTGAGTACGCAGAAAATTTTGGAAATCTGAAACAGAACAATTTTGAAGGGATATGTTATTAATTAATTATTGATTGGGATTTCTTAACCACCTTTATGAAGAGATTCACCCAAGACAGTTTACAGCAGGTACAGTTTAACATAAAACTTAATATTGTTAACAGTATAAGAATAGTAAAATGACCAGCTATACACATAAATACAATAACTAAGGTAAACTTGAAAATGGCAGATTGAAACCTAATAATAGGGCTACCATGGAAAAAAAAAAATCCACATTTAAAGGCAGTGAAATGTTTGTTTTTTTTCAATTATCTTTATTAAAGAGGAAAAAAATCTTGACCTGGTTCTGACGGAGGGGGACTGATATAGCCTTTGTGCAAGAAACCCATCTCTCCACTGCGGAACACCTCAAGCTGCGGCGGGATTGGGTGGGTGAGGTCTGCTCGTGAAATGTTTTTAGAGTGTTTCATTTACCTTTTATTACCCAGTCACAGAACAATAACTTTCCACAACACTGTCATGGATAAAGTGGCGGTAATTGTAGAATCATTTTTGCACATAAGTGGCACATAAATGACATAAGTGCATAAATGACATCTTATAAAAATTAACTGAGAAGATGACACATGAAGTTTAGGTGGAGTCTGCAAGTACACATATAGGGATAAATATTCAGCTGTCAGTGTTTTTATGGCCACCATCATATTATACCCGAATGTTCTATGCTGGGCCATGTCTGGGCACCAGCAGAGCTGGTCTTAAGCAGGGGAAATAGGGACATTTGCACAGGCCCCATGCTCCTAAGGCCCTGCAGCCCCAGCACATCTGTTCCCCCCATTTGGATGCATAGGTATATGGTCTGGTATTTCTCTTCCCCCTTTGCCTTGCCTGGCATCTGTCTCCCTTCCCTCCACCTGCTCGCAGTCTGGCATCTTCTCCTTTTCTCCCTGCCAACCCGTCACTGCAGTTCTTCCAGCATTGTTGCAGAATCAAGGCAGTATCATCACCTGCTGGCCTATAAGTCTTCCCTCTGCACTTCCTGTTACTGTATGTGTGGGCCAATACAGAAGGAAAGCTTCTGGGGTTAGCAGGCAATGAAGCTGTCTTTCTGAGTGGGGCTGGAAGATCAGAAGACTGCAGTGCCAGGAATCAGAGAAAAAAGGGGAATATGCTGAACTGGGGGTGTGGGGCTGCATGGGGGTTGGGATGGGGGAAAGAGAGGTTTGGGCTGCAGGGATGGATGGATGATGAACCAGGGGTGGGGGGGGGGGGAGAGAGAAATATCAGACTGCATGGTGGGGAGGAGGAAGAAAAATGCCAGACCATGTGCCTTTGCATATGAGTAGGGGGAAAGAGGGGTTTGGGCTGCAGGGTTGGATGGACAATGAAACCCGGGGGGGGGGGAGAAAGGAAAGGATGGGTGGATGATGCACTGGGGGGGAGATGGATGGATGATGCATTATTGGGTGGGGGAGAGATGGCTGATACATGGGGGAGGAAGAAAAAAGGAATGTTAGAGAGCAGGGGGGGGGGGGGAGTGGCGGTTAGAAGAGAGAAATGGATTGAGGGTATAAGGAAGAAAGGTTGGGAAAGATGCTGAGCCCAAAGAGAGTGAGAGAAGATGGACCTGCATAGGGAGGGGGGAGTGCTGGATATTGGATAGAGATAAGGACATAGAAGGGGGAGAGGGACACCGAGGGATGCTGGATACAAGGGTGACTAGGGTGATAGGGAGAGATGCTGGATACAGGTAAGGGAAAGAGGAGATGCTAGATGGATAAAGAAAGAGAAGATATTAGTCAGAGGATTAAAAATAGAGAAAAGGTGCTGTACAGAAGGGAGAAAAGAGAAGGTGCTAGAAAAAAGGTGAGAGGGAATAATATGATGAAGAATTGGAAGGCTGAGGTGAGGGAGCTGAAAAGCTATAGGTAGATGTGGTAATAAAAAGAAAAAAAAACCCAAAAGACTTAAAAGTAAGAATGAATGAAGTCTGAGCAGATAAAGAGGCAGAAAAATAAATGAAGGCAAGCTGAAACGAAAAGATCAAAGTCAAAGAAGAATATAGGAGAGGAAGTGAAGAAGACAGGACGAGAGAGAAGAAATGGCCGATCTTGTAAAGAAAGTTAAGATAAGACAGATGAAAGCAGAAAGTGGAAACAGACAAAGATGATTGTGTTTTATGTTTGATTTTTTTTTTAATCAGACAATGAAGGTAGAAATAATTTTATTCGTTAGTGAATGGAAAATGTCAATTTTACAGTCAATTTAAGCTGCTTTTTAAATATTTTGTACAGTACAGGGTGCTTTTTCTATTTCTTAGTGTTGAACTACCTGCAGAGTGTAGCTTCTTGGGTTTAAAATTTAATTTTTGTCTGTGCAATCATATTTTAATTGTGCTCAATTATTCTATACCTAGCAAGGGTCTATTTGTGTTCAGTGTTTATGACCAAGGTTCATAGCTGTTTCTAAGATATATACCCCAGATCCCAGAGAACTATAGTCCACTTGCCATTTAATACATAAACACTAGAACAGTCTCATGGGCCAGAAATAACATTGAGCTTTAAACTGAAGCCACTTGCATCCATGGGCCTTGAGTTCTAACCACAGAGTAAATGGCAATAGGAAAAGATTTATGACAATCTATCTGCAATTTTTCAGGGATATAAATCTCTATCAGATCTTTAGATATTCTTTGGTTTGCTCTACTGTAGCTGATTTAGGGAAGATTTTGCTCTCTGTAAATGTGTTGTGATTTTGTCTATTATGAAATACTCGTATGTCTTTTTGGGAACCTATGCATACAACATCTTCTTCTGGCTACTAGGAGATCTCCGGTGTTGCCTCTCCAAACTAGTGGGTTACAGTAATGGAGAAATTTTAAAGTACTCTGTCCGCATACTGGATCTTTTCATCATTAATTAATATTTTTCCATTATCTTCTTCTGTTACATAAGAACATAAGAATTGCTGCTGCTGGGTCAGACCAGTGGTCTGTTCATGCGGCGGCCCTCTGGTCAAAGACCAGCACTCTAACTAAGACTAGCTCCACCAGCGCACGTTCTTGTTTAGCAGGAACTTGTCTAACTTTGTCTTGAATCCCTGGAGGGTATCGTCCCCTATAACAACCTCCGGAAGAGTCTTCTAGCTTTCTAACACTCTCTGGGTGAAGAAGAACTTCCTTACGTCTGTACGGAATCTATCCCCTTTCAACTTTAGAGAGTGCCCTCTCGTTCTCCCTACCTTGGAGAGGGTGAACAACCTGTTCTTATCTACTAAGTCTATCCCCTCTCAATCTCCTCTGTTTGAGATAGAAGAGGCCCAGTTTCTCTAATCTTTCGCTGTACGGCAGCTCCTCCAACCCCTTAATCATCTTAGTCGCTCTTCTCTGGACCTTTTCGAGTAGTACTGTGTCCTTCTTCATGTAAGGTGACCAGTACTGGATGCAGTACTACAGGTGAGGGGGCACCATGGCCTGGTACAGTGGCATGATAACCTTCTCTGATCTGTTTGTGATCCCCTTCTTTATCATTTCTAGCATTCTGTTTGCCCTTTTTGCTGCCGCCGCACATTGCGTGGAAGGCTTCATCGACTTGTCGATCAGAACTCCCAAGTCCCTTTCCTGGGAGGTCTCTCCAAGTACCACCCAAGACATCCTGTATTCGTGCATGAGATTTTTGTTACCGACATGCATCACTTTACACTTATCCACGTTGAACCTCATCTGCCATGTCAATGCCCATTCCTCAAGCCTAATTATGTCACGTTCCAGATCTTTGCAATCCCCCTGCATCTTCACTACTCTGAATTTTAAAGTACTTTGTCCGCATGCTGGATCTTTTCATCATTAATTAATATTTTTCCATTATCTTCTTCTGTTACATAAGAATATAAGAATCGTATCGTCCACAAATTTAATCACCTCGCTCGTCGTACCTATGTCCAGGTCGTTTATAAAGATGTTAAAGAGCACCGGTCCAAGCACCGAGCCCTGAGGCACCCCACTAGTGACGCTCTTCCAGTCCGAGTATTGTCCATTTACCCCCACTCTCTGTTTCCTATGCTCTAGCCAGTTTTTAATCCACGTGAGAATTTCACCCTCGATTCCATGGCTCGCAATTTTCCGAAGTAGTCGTTCATGCGGAACCTTATCGAACGCCTTCTGAAAGTCCAGATATATAATGTCGACCGGATCGCCCTTGTCTATCTGTCTGTTTACTCCCTCAAAGAAGTGCAAGTTCATCAAACAGGATCTGCTTTTGCTAAAACCGTGCTGACTGGTCCTCATCAGCCCATGTCCGTCAAGGTGATCAATGATGCTGTCCTTTATCAGTGACTCTACCATTTTTCCTGGTACCGAGGTCAGACTCACAGGTCTGTAGTTTCCCGGATCTCCCCTCGAACCTTTCTTGAAGATCGGCGTAACATTCGCCACCTTCCAGTCTTCCGGAATCTTTCCCGATTTGATCGACAGATTGGCTATTAGTTGAAGCAGTTCAGCTATGGTCCCTTTCAGTTCCTTGATGACCCTCAGATGGATGCCATCTGGTCCCGGGGATTTATCGCCTACACACCTCCTCTAGACTGACCATCAATCCTGTCAGCTTTGTGTCTTCGTTTCCAGCATATAGCCTGATGCATTCTGGTATGCTATGTATATCTTCTTTGGTAAATACAGATGCAAAAATGTGTTCAGTTTATCGGCAATTGCTTTGTCCTCTTTTAGCGCTTCCTTTATTCCAAGGTCATCCAATGGTGCCACCGCTTCCTTCGCGGGTCGTTTCCCCTTAATATATTGAAAGAACGGCTTGAAGTTCTTCGCCTCCTTGGCTATTTTTTCCTCGTAGTCTCTTTTGGCCCCTTTTACCACCTTATGGCACCTGTGTTCATGTTTGTGCTTGTTCCAGTTTTTGTCCGTTTTGACCTTTTCCATTCCTCAAATGAAGTTTTCTTGTCTCGGATCGCTTCCTTCACCTCTACAGTGAGCCACGCCAATTCTTTGTTCTTTTTCCTCTTGGATCCCTTAATGATATGCGGTATATATAGATTTTGCACCTCAGTGACTGTGTCCTTTAAAAAGGGACCAAGCTTGCTCTAGCGTTTTTACAGTGCTTATCGTCTTCTTAATCTTCTTCCCTACCATAAGTCTCATCCCTTCGTAATTCCCTTTTTGGAAGTTCAGTGCCGTGGCTGTCGTTTTGGACCGATGTTTCTCCCCTGCGTCCAGATCAAAGTGGATCATATTGTGATCGCTGCTTCCCAGCGTCCCTTCTACTTCTACATCTTTTGCTAGTTCTCACAGGCCATTTAAAATTATGTCCAGAATTGCATTGCCTTTAGTGTCTTCCTTGACAAGTTGTTCCAGGAATCAATCGCCTACAGCATCCAAGAACTTGATCTCTCTAATGCAACCGGAGGTGCCTAGGTTCCAGTCTATTACCGGATAGTTGAAGTCACCCATGATAACTGTGTTGCTCCCTTGCAGTTGCGTTTAATCTCATCTGTCATTTCTCCGGACTTCCCTGGGGGTCGATAGTAGATGCCAATCTTCGTTTCCAGGCCATTTGTTCCTGGAATTTTGACCTATAGAGACTCTAACTTATCTGACAGTTGTAGCGTGTTATCTCCAGTACATTCAAGTTCTGTTTTGACGTATATGGCAATGCCCCCACCTTTTTGAGACACTCTGTCTCTGCGGTATAGTTTGTATCCCGGTAGCACAGTGTCCCAGACGTTTTCCTCAGTCCACTATGTTTCCGTGATGCCTATGATGTCAACGTTATCTTTTTGTGCCATGGCTTCTAATTCACCCATCTTATTTCTAAGGCTCCTTGCGTTCGTGTACATACAATTGAGTTTGAGGCCTGTTCCTTTCTTGCATTTCCTTCCCTCTTGTATCCTTTTCGATCTGCCTTGCCTGTAATCTGGTGAGTCTTTCCCTCTATCTTCTTGCATGGTATCCTCCTGGTATACCTGTTCCCGAACCATCGACTCTCTCTCTCTCGGTTGACTGTCGACTTTCCCCTTCTTCCTAGTTTAAAAATTTGTCCACTTCTCTTTTGATGTTGATTGCAAGTAGCCTTATTCCGTCTCTGCTGAGGTGGAGTCCATCCTTCCTGTAAGAGCTTGCTATTCCCCCAGAATGTCATTCAGTTGTGTATGAAGTGGAATCCTTCTTCCTCACACCAGCACCACATCCACGCGTTGACTGCTTGCAGCTCCATCTGCCTCTTCTCATCTGCCCTGGGTACCGGCAGGATCTCCGAGAATGCTATCCTCTGCATTCTGGTCTTCAGCTTCTTTCCTAGCATCCAGAACCGGTCCTTCAGTACTTACCTGTTGTAGTTCCTGTTGCTCACGTTGTTCATCCCCACATGGATCACCACCGCCGTATCTTCTTCCATCCTGTTGATGCGGCTCACTATGTCTTCTACCTTGGCTCCCGGTAGGCAGGTCACCAGTCGATCAAGCCTTCCTCCCGCTATGTGGCTGTCAACTTGTCTGATGATGGAGTCCCCCACAACGATTGCTGTCCTCTCTATCTTCTCCTGATTCTCCAGTCGCAGGTCCATGTCCCTGGTGTATGTCCATCTCTCCTGCCGCAGGTTCGTATCCTTCATTCTCGCTGCTGTGTCACCCATTTCTTCCTGGTGGTTGTCCGTCAGGTGGTCCTCACTCTCTGTAGGTGTCTTTCAGCAGTTTCACTTTTGCTGATGATTTTCCACGGCCTCCCTGTATGCCTCCTCTATGAACTTCTTCCTCGATGATGTCTCGGACTTCTTCCTCGATGATGTCCTCTGTCTTCCTCGATGCTGTCTGTTCTCTGCTTCCTCTGTCTGGACGTTCTCTGCATCTCTGTCTCCCTCCTCCACTGCTTTAAGTGCCTCCAGTTCCAGTATTCTACCCTCCAGGAGTCTGACATCTCTTCAGGCTCTCCAGTTCTTCGCATCAAGTGTATACGTAAGACCGCCTCCCAGAAGGGAGGTAGTCATACATATGGCTGGTGATGCAGAAAACTGGGTAGCTCAACATTTTGCTTCCGTCTGCAGCTTCCATTGCTGCCTGCTTGCCGGTCTGCTGCGGATGCCTTCTGTGTCTGCTGTGGTTGCACCTGCTCTTTTATCTGCTTTTTTTTCCCCTTTGGCTTCTCTCTCCCTCTGCTTTTCTCCTGCTCAGATCAATTCTGCTCCATTGGCCCCTCCCCTTTTAAGGCAGAGCTTTGGTGGTCGATGTCGGGGGGGAAGAGCTAACTCTCGCCGATTCCCCTCTTGGTCTCCTGCCTCTGCTTCTCTCTCCTGCTCTTATCTGCTTTTTTCAACCTTTGGCTTCTCTCTCCTTCTGCCTCTCTCTGTAGCTGCTTTTCTCCTGCTCAGATCAACTCTGCTCTGTTGGCCCCTCCCCTTTTAAGGCAGAGCTTCGGTGGTCGACGTCAGGGGGTCTTGCAGATTCCCCTCTTGGTCTCCTGCCTCTACTTCTCTCTCCTGCTCTTATCTGCTTTTTTCCCCCTTTGGCTTCTCTCTCCCTCTGCCTCTCTCTGTAGCTGCTTTACTCCTGTTCTCTCCTGTTATGAGAATTGGAACTCCTAATTGTAGAAAACTTCAACTGAATAATTTCTGGCTATTTTCATACTATTACTTTTATTTATTTTAGATTTAATTGCCTTTTCATGAAGAGATTCTCCCAAAATGGTTTACAATACATTGAATAGTAATCAAGTATTTCCCCTATCTGTGCTGGCATAGGTTTCCTTTGATAGCATTGAAAGCTGAAATACTCAACAACTACTTCTGTTCAGTCTTCACCTGCGAAGCACCAGGATCCGGTCCTCAGCTACAGACAAAGGGGAATTTGGAGGACCCATTCCGGGACATGGAATTTACTGCGAGCGAAGTCTACCATGAATTATCAAAACTAAAAGTAAACAAAGCTATGGGCCCGGACGATCTACACCCTAGAGTACTTTGAGAACTGAGGGATGTCCTGGCAGAGCCATTAGCTGTGCTCTTCAATCTTTCCCTAAGCGAGGGAAAAGTTCCCCTGAACTGGAAAACTGCCAATATTATCCCACTCCACAAAAAGGGATGCAAGTCAGAGGCTGAAAATTATAGACCGGTGAGTCTCACATCAATAGTGAGTAAACTCATGGAGAAGTTGATCAAGAACAGATTGGACACATTTCTGGATGATGAAAGATTAAGGGATCCCCACCAGCATATCTTTACAAAGGGAAGGTCTTGTCAATCCAACCTGATAAGCTTCTTTGACTGGGTAACAAAAAAACTGGATGAGGGTGAGTCCCTGGATATCGTGTATTTAGACTTTAGCAAGGCTTTTGATAGTGTTCCACATCGTAGGTTATTGAACAAGATGAACTTGTTAGGACTAGGAAAAACACTGACAGCATGGGAACAAGACTGGCTTAGCGGCAGACTTTAAAGAGTAATGGTGAATGGTATCCCCTCAAAAATGTCAAGTGACCAGCAGAGTGCCACAGGGTTCGGTCTTGGGCCCGATGCTATTTAATATCTTTATTAGGGATCTAACTCAGGGACTTTGAGGCAAAATTACATTATTTGCTGATGATGCTAAACTATGCAACACTGTGGGCAAAGCAACAGAACCTGATGCTGTAACCAGGCCCAGCACAATGGAGAAGGACCTGCTTTTGTTGGAGCAATGGTCCAGTACTTGGCAACTAAACTTTAATGCCAAAAAATGTAAAGTAATGCACCTTGGGAGCGGCAACCCATGCAGAACATACACCTTTAAACGGTGAAAACTTAGCAAGAACCACTGTAGAAAGGGACTTGGGAGTTCTCATCCGGGAAGATATGAAAGCTGCCAATCAGGTGGAGAAAGCTTCAGCAAAGGCAAGACAGATGCCGTTATACAGATCCATGGTGAGACCTCACCTGGAGTACTGTGTCCAGTTTTGGAGGCCACATTATCAAAAGGATGTGAAGAGAATGGAGTCAATCCAGAGAATGGCAACTAGGATGGTCTCAGTACTTAAAGACATCCCTTATGAAGAACGTCTGACCAGACTGCGCTTATATTCTCTCGAGGAGCGCAGAGAAAGGGGGGACATGATAGAAACATTCAAATACAGCATGGATCACATTGAAGTGGAGGAAGAAATATTTTTTTCTTACGAGTCACATGGCAACAAGAGGTGTCACACCCACGCTCTCCGAGAACACCTTGAGCCGTCGGGTAGTGACATGAAGCTTGTTACTGGCGTGGCCCCTTTAGAATTAGGGTCACCTTTCAAGTTTGTAGTCGCTGGCAAATGCACCACTAAGCTTATTCTCCAAGGGTTTTGAAAAAAATCACACTTTGTCAGAATGGCCTTGGTGAAAACATAAGCTTTTATTCGGCCACCGGCCGTAGAATTACTGTGCCGCTCCAGGTTTTCCTGGTAGCATGAACATCATACAAAAACAACAGAAAAAGTTCATTTCACTCCTGGTCACCAAGCAAGCAGCTCTGGACTTGATTGGTAAAACACATACAGTCCTTAATGTGCCATGAGGCTAGGAGGTGAAACAGTTAGCACCAATAACTCTCCATTGTAGCTTTACAGGAGAGACATTCTTGTTCATGATTGAGAAATATTCTGTGCTTTCCTACAGTGCTCTTAATCTCTCCAGCTGGGCTGGACTTTCTCCCTAGTCCCAAGCAGGCTTTTCCCTGAGAGGGTTAATTTCCCTCTTCCTATGAGGCAGGCAGACTAATTGAATTAGTTAGTTGCTATGGCAATTTCTTTACAGCTGGGCACTTTCACGGAGTGTGGAAGTCAGGAAATTCTGGGCTTTAAAACTAGCCAGCATTACAACCTGGCGTTTGGTTCAGCTGTGCACATACCCTGCAGAGGAGATTACTGTATCCTTTCCACACTTCAGCAAAACAGCATGTGAAATTGCAGTACAGGATTATTTCCCTAGTAACTCCCACAGTCATTAGCTCAAAGAGCAAACAGCAAAATACAGCCTAAACAAGACCTCTGTTCACAGACCTTTTCAGGATATTCAGCTCTCCATCTCCTCTGGCCAGCTTTCCTGTATAGCCCCACTTTCCTCCAACACCATGGGTTCTGGGGGAAGGAATTCAGTGGCCAAATCACCAGCCTGTTCCTCAGTCATTTCCCAGTCAGTGCTGAGGAACTGCTCAGCCCCGTCCTGCCTCTGCTCTATTGCCAAGCCTCGTTCTGCTCCTCCTCCTTCCTCCCTCTGCTCTCTAACGAGCCTGGCTTTAAGCTGAGGGGAAGAACCACTCCCCCTTGGCTTTGGATGGGGGAAGGGAATTCCTTCCTCAGCCAATGCCGTTTCTCTGAGGGGAAACTGCTTGTGAGCTTTCTGCCTTACAGGCAATGGCCAACTTCTTCCTGCCTGGCTTTGGGACTGCTTCAGGTAAGTCTAAGCCTTCCTGTTCTATTTCCATTTCATTGTCACTCACCAGGTAGTCAGCTAATTTATTGTCCTGGGCACTGACCTGGTCAGCCCTTCTGCACTGGGGTTTATATACTTTCCTTAATTTCCCTGTGGCAAACCTTGGGAAAGACGTCCGTTTGTCACATTGGGCATCTGCTAAAACTTAAGGGGGGAAGATTTCATGGTGACACCAGGAAATACTTCTTCACCGAACGGGTGATTGATCAATGGAATAAACTTCCACGCCAGGTGGTCGAGGCTAGTAGCGTGCTCGACTTCAAAAGTCGATGGGACAAACAGGTGGGGGCGCTACAGAGTTATGCATAAAAGACGGGTACCCATGTGCCTTAGGCCCCGCCCACAGGAGGGGCCTAAGGCTCCCGGGCCTATTCTGATTGGCCCAAGTGCCTTAGGCCCCACCAGTAGGCGAAACTTTGGTTAGGCTGGGCCAATCCGGCCCCATTCTTCGGAGGGCTGCCTGCCTGCTGGACAGGTTTGGCACCCGTCTGTCCAGCCAACCTAACAAAGGTACGGGGAAGGGGGGCAGGGGGGTCGTGGGGGTCGGTCAGCCGGGGGGTCGCGGGTCGGCTGGGTGGGGGCCAATCGGGGGTTCTGGGGGGGGCGGATGTTGGGGGGAGGGGGGTTGTCGAGGGCAGGAGGGCCTGGGATCATTCTTGCCCGTAATGTAGTGGGGGGTGGGGGTAGGGGAGTCACCTGGGCCAGGAGGGCTTGGGCTCCCTCCTGGCCTGATTGAATTGGGGGGGGGGGGTAGGGAGTTTGCCTGGGCCAGGAGGGCTTGGGATCCCTCCTGGCCCGATCGTATTGGGGGGGGGTGGGGGGTCGCGGCTGCCGCGGGGCAAGAGTGCTTGGGCTCCCTCTTGCCCCGATCGTGTCGGGGGGAGGGGAAGGTTGGTGGTTTGACATGGCAGGAGGGCTTTGGCACCCTCCTGCCTGGATCGTTGTGGGGGGGGGGGGGGGGGATTCTGTAACCGGTGTTGTTTTTGACAGACACCGGTTACAGAATCCAGCTTTTAGGCGAAGGACTGGCTCCTCCTTCGCCTAAAAGCCCTTCTGTTGGTTGTTTGTGGCTTAGGCGTTTTTTTGTTTCATTATGGCTAAAAAGTGTAGACATGCTGTGGGGGTACTTTTAGACGTAGTAGAGATTGGGCGTTTAGGCAGAGGAAGGCCATAATCAAAACGTTTGTTTTGGTTATGGACACTTTCCCTGCTTCTGGGTTGAAAGTTTAGGGACTTAGGCACAAGGGGACTTAGACGCTTTTTTTGATTTTGCCCCTCCACGTTTCTATGTTATTTGAATCAGTTTTTCTTTACAAGTTTTACATGATTTGTTTCTAATTGAAATTTCATTAATATATTTTTTTAATACTTTAAAAAAACATCTTGTCAACAGGGAGCAGGACTAGGTGGGGGTGGGGCCATGCAGAAGGCAGAGCAAGGTGTGGGAAGGGGCATCATCTAATCTAATCTAATTTAATCCTTAGGTTTGTATACCGCATCATCTCCACGTTCGTAGAGCTCGACGCAGTTTACAGTAGGAGAAATAGGAAGGAACTACAACAGAGGGTTAGAGGTAGAAGTGTGAAGAAAATTTAGAGGACTTGGGATGCATAATTGCTAAGACTGGCCCTAGGTACCAGCATTGAATATACGGTTATGTGCAGCTGGCTATCATGTATGTGTGAGGAGGGGGGATTCCTGTGTTCACTGAATTGTTCAAAGTGCAGTAATTCAGTAAGCAAGCCTCCAGTGTCATAAAAACAGGGAAACTGTCTGTACATTATATAGACTCCTCCCACTGCCAAGAGCAAAGAGTTACTATTGACTGTTTTGAAATTTTCAGAGGTTTTATTCTTAGACTGAGAATAGTGAAAAGGGTGAGGGAAAAAAGTGTGATTAGAAATAGAGAATGACACGGTGGCGGTTTACCCGCGGCCACCGCATTTTAGCCGCGGGACACCCGCCGAAAACGGGGAAGAAAACTAGCAGTCGCTGCGGCGACGGGGACAAGGCCATTCACCGCCCGCGGGGCGGTGAATGGTCTTGTCCCCGCAGTGAGGCATGAAGGATCGCGCGGTCCCCGCAGCTCACACCCGCCTGCCCAATCGATTCTAGTGTTTAGCCAGCTCTCTCCCTTCTCCTCACCTTAGTTTGTAGATTTTCTTTTTCGGCGACCCGCACGCTATCAGAGAGCCGCGCACCCGCTGCTGCTCAGTTTCGATCTTGTGCTCTGACGCAACCGGAAACAGGAAGTTGCAGCAGAGCAGAAGATTGAACACTGAGCAGCCGCGCGTGCGCGGCTCTTTGGGAAAGTGTGCAGGTCGCCGAAAAAGAAAACCTATAAACTAAGGTGAGGAGAAGGGAGAGAGCTGGCTAAACACTAGGATCGATTGGGCAGGCAGGTAGTGGCTGCGGGGACCGTGCGATCGCTAGTGTTCCCGGCTCAAATTGGAAGGAGGGAGTGAAAGGGAAAAGGATTCTGGGCCAAGGGGATGAAGTCGGAAAAAAAAACCCACAGCAGGAAAGAAAGGGAAGGACTGGCAGGTGAGCCAGATGCTAGAAGCAGGGGGGGGGGGAAGAAAGAGGGAAAAAAGCTAGATGGGGTTGAAAAGAAGAGACACACTGGTATGGAAGAGGAAGATAGGGGAAATCTGGACACAGGAAGGTAACAGAAAGAGGGGAAATTATGTGCATGGGGCATAGGGACAGAGACATAAAGGGGACATGCCATGGGGATGGTATATGGACACAGGGGGGGCAATGACAGATACATAGGGGAGATATTAGAAATGGAGAAAATAGGAGCACAGAAGCGAGATGGTTTGTGGGGATGGGACAGGGACCGAGCTTGCAGGCTCCAGTGGCTTGCACAAATTACATTGTAACGTGCCATGAAAATAAGAGGAAGGAAGGTAGATAGGCCACGCGAGAGGAGCTGAAGGGTAGTAGAAAGGAACAGATGGTAAAGGAGGGAGGGAAGGGTGGTGGTGGAAAGGAATAGAACAGACATTGAAGGAGGGTGGAGAGGAACAGACCCCCAAGGGAAATGTGGAAGACAGAGTGGGAAGAAGACAGATGCCAGACTATGCGGGAGCGGAGGGAAGAAGATGGGTGCTAGACCAATTGGGGGGGGGGGTTAAGGGAGAGGCACAGTAACAGCAAATGGAAGACGCAGAGAGAAGACACACAGTGGATGGAAGGAATTCAATGAGAAGATGTGGAAAGCAGAAACCAGACAACAAAGGTAGAAAAAAAAATTATATTTATTTATTTATTTTTTGCTTTAGGATAAAATAGTATATTAGTTGTGTTGATAAAAATTTATAAACAAAGCCCTGCCAGCTGAACATCTCTTTCTCTAGTTCAGCAGCAGGAACTTTGATTTATAAGAAAGGAATAAGCTAAATATTACAGTACTAAGGCTTATATGGATGCAGCGGGGACGGTGACGGGGCGGTGAATGGGATGGCAGTGGCGGTGACGGGGCGGTGAAAGGGATGGCGGTGACGGTGACGGGGCGGTGAAGGGAACGGCGGTGACGGGGCGGTGCAGAGGATGGTGGGCCGGTGACGGGGCGGTGACGGGGACAGATTTTTTCCCCGTGTCATTCTCTAATTAGAAAGAGAATTTAACAGTTTGGAGGAGGGACAGGCAGCCTGTCTCTGTTTAATAGTTTTGTAGGAGTTGGCAGAGAATTTCTCTGAGCAGCTGGTTATCTCTGTTTAGAATTACATATTTTCCAAATCAAAAAAAGAGGATGTTTGACACTGACCCCGCCCATGCCCCGCTCACCCCTGCCCCATCCTTCTTCTTCTTTGGTGCCGCTGAGAATTATCAGGTTACTTTCCATAGTGGTGCCAATACAGGGTCCTGGGGGGGAGGGAGCGAATGAAGCGGCTGGCAGTTTATAATCCAGATATTTCTCAGTGTTATGGGGTGAGAGAGCAGTGGTCCCTAAACTGGAGACCTGGCTCTACCCGAGCTCCCTGCCTCCAGCACCAAAAGTAGGTGTGGGATGGTGGTAGAAGCTGAACCATGTTGAAGAGAATCGCTACTGCTTGTGCTGGTCTCTGGAAAGTAAGGCTTCTGTGGCATCCTAAAGAGCTGTAGATTCTGTGTATGACGACTCCTTTTGTTATTTTGGTGCCAATGTGAAGGTGTTTCTCACTTTGTAGCTACAGTAGTTGGTTTGTTTTTTTAATGTGTCTATGAAGAAGTCCATGGTTAATAAATTTTTCAAATTTAGCTGTCACTTGCAGTGATAATACAGGGTGGGCCACAGAAAAGTAGCCCGCCTCTAATACTGGTTCCAGAAAGATGGTGTTCTCCCTGGAACAGCAAATAGTGATTTTGGAAGGTGCATAGACATGAACGGGGACCACTTTCACCAACTTGTGGGTAAGTGAATAAAAACAATTCACTTGCTCGTTCATCTTGTCATACTATCACCAGAGGTGGGCTACTTTTCCGTGGCCCACTCTATAGTTTGTTTGGCTGTTTATCTCCCCTTTTTTTTTTTTAAATAAAAATCTAGTGAGTGAGGAGAGAGAGGGGAGAGCTGTGACCATTAGGAGCGGCTGAAGAAAAAATTGAGTATCAAGGGGAAGAGTCACTGAAGGCCGGAGTCCCTGCATATTCTCAGTAAGCCAAAAGCTTTCTATTGTTATATGTCAGCACCAACAAAAAACAATGTGGAGAAATGATGTTCCTGAGAGTCCACTTTATTAATCTTAAAATAATATTAAAATTTGGCAAACTACATAAAAACCTAATGTGCTATTGTGCAGAAATGAAAGATGTTATGACTGATGGTATGATATATCAATATGTGATTGGAGCCAGTGAAAATACGGTGAGGAACTGGTGATAAGATTATATTATT
This sequence comes from Geotrypetes seraphini, assembly GCF_902459505.1. Taxonomy (NCBI): domain Eukaryota; kingdom Metazoa; phylum Chordata; class Amphibia; order Gymnophiona; family Dermophiidae; genus Geotrypetes; species Geotrypetes seraphini. Next base: position 68,523,146 of record NC_047090.1, on the reverse strand, counting down.
CATAGGACCCCTGAAGAAGACATTCTGTCGAAACACGGACCGTGTTGGGTCCAGGGTCCAAAGCTTTTCAGCGGACTGCGTCCTAGAGGTTTTTATGTGGTTTGCCAAATTTTAATATTATTTTAAGATTAATAAAGTTCATCTCAGGAACATCATTTCTCCACATTGTTTTTTGTTTCTTCTTGGATTTGTCTGTGAAGATCATTGGGTCAATTCTCTTGATTTATGTGAGAGAACTGACATGCAGGATCAATCTTAGAACTTCACCAACAAGTGTGCCTACATCTCCCCTACTTGTCTTTAGAGAAGTGAGGGTTCAATTCCACTGCTGAAATCCAACCCAAGATGAACAAAATATGGCTTGTAAATAAGAAATAAACATATAAAAAAAGCCAGTTTTTACAATTTGTCTGACCCACAAAAGGAAAGAAAGAAAAGTAGGGCATTTTGAATTCATTATTTAATTCTTGACAAGAGCACAGAAAGTTCAGCACTTTCTACATTGATTCAGTTCCCATATTTGTCTTTATTAAAGAAAATTGGAAATGAAAACCATGCTATTCAAGAAATCTTTGAAGACAAACTAACACCACAAGACATCCCAATTCTCTGAAACAACCCACTCTTCTCTTCAATTCCTCTGGAAATGGCCAGATAACTTCTTTTGTAATCTGCCTTGAACCGCAAGGTATTGGTGGAATAGAAATCACTAATGTAATATAATGAACATTATCTGTTTGATGTTAGGTTTGGCTTCACACTGAGAAAAGCACTAATGTGCTACTGGTTTGCTTTCAAAGCAAAGAAATTGACCCTGGGAGATCCACAGAGAAGAAAATCCAAGAGAAACAAAAAACACTGTGGAGTGATGAACAGTCCATGTTTCAACAAGATAATCTTCTTCAGGGGTCATATAACTGATAGGGTAACATCGGAATAATATATAAACAAATAAAAACAATCTCTGTGTTGGTGAATCTAAGGATGCAAGTGGCATCATGTATAGAGGTGATATATTGCAAGAGTCAAAAAATATATAGGTGACTGATGAGATCTGAGAATAATTGAAACTAGTGAAAAAATGTGACCAAGCTTGTAAAAGTGAAGATGATAGATAAGAATGAAGGTGATGAATGAAAAGTGGAGAGTTACTCTGATGAAATAAATACGGTTACTAGTACGTGAAATTAATTATAAAAACACAAAGGTGTGGAAAAGGAAAAAAAGGAAGGGGAAAAACCCTGTTCAAAAAGAAAAGGGAATAATCACTGTACAGGGCAAGATACATACCCTGATAGTCCTATGTTAGTAGATAGGTGGAAAAACTAATCAATCCAAAAGAACTACAATTTAAAATTTAAATGATTAAAAACACATATAAAACATCCAAAGCTCTAGAAAACTAAAATGTATATTCAATAGGTATATTAGAATTAAAAGAATAAAAAGCTCATATGTTATAGCTCATCCAATAGAAATTCATATCTAAAAATAAAAATGGAAATAGCATATAAATGTGTTCTTGCATTCTAAAAAAATGGAATGAATGAGGCATGTCAAAAGGAAATGTATTACTGAATCAAGCTGACCAAACTAAACAGTAGGAGATAAAATCATATGTCAGCCAAATATATTGCTAAAACAAGCTAACAATGCCCTACTTAAAGAACAAGGAGAAATTAGGTTCTTACCTGCTAATTTACTTTCTTTTAGCTTCTCCAGAACAGTAGAGGTTAATCTTTATGAATCTTCTTTCAGTCTCCACCTGCTGGTCATGATTGGATATATATCCCATTCGTAAAGATTAACCTCTACTGGTCTGGAGAGTGCTAAAGAAACAAAAGTATCATTATATTGCATTGCAAAAAAAAAAAAAGGGGAGTGGGACATAAAAAGAAATATGATACTTGAGGAGAAAGGAATGAAATCAATACTTAAGGAGAAAGGAAGGAATAAAGTAAAAACAATGTGAGATCAAGTCATATATAAGCCAAACACGATATGTCAAAACAAAGAGGCCGAAGGGATAGATAATAAAACAAGACAAGATATATAAGAGAACTCAAAACTATCACGTGACAAAAAATAGAGTTTATAAAAGATGGAATAAAAGTGAAAAGATTGTAGTGTACATTAAAAACAAAAAAATTATAAAAAATTATAAATAAATAAGTAGCAGATAACCAACTTTGAATAGGTAGTGATTAATTAGGGACAAAGTTGCTAGTACATGAGTCTTACCTTGTGGGGATAAACTCAAATTACTAAAGCTTAAAAAAACCTGTGAGAAAGAAGCTTTCCGGTGAGAAGGTCTAATATACTCTAAAAAATCTGAGACTATGCACATAAGTAAAATGATTTATAAATTGATCCACCATCCCTTAGAAAACACATGAAGCAGAAATCCAAATGATTAGGAGAGCCATACAAACCTGCAGATCCAGAACTACACTGGGCTGGAAAAATACAACAACTCAAAAAGAACCTTACCAGTTCCGGAGGACATGAGGAACTACAGTATAAAATCAAAATAAAAGCCGAAAACGTGCAACTGCAAGGATAAGAAAACCACGGAGAAACGAAAAGAGGCTGGCTCAGAAAAAATAAAGGCACAATCAAAGGAACTTACCAATTGTGTGGAAATTTGCAGAGAATGCGCTACCGAAACCAAAAGCAATAAGAACGAACATGGGAATTGGTGCCATTTTATATCCGTAGGAAAAGGAGCTCAGCTTACCGTGATTGGTTGAATTGTACATGTGATGAAAGAGGAGGGGCTAAGAGATCAAGGAATGTATTGAGAACTTAATGATGTAAAAAACCACACACGGATGAATTAAGAAACTAAAACTATATTTAAAGGGATAAAAATACTTAAAGAAATAAAACTTAAAGGATAAAGAGGGACAGTTAACAAGGACTTCTATTAGAAAGTTATCCAATCGAAATTAGCACAGTCTGAAAAAGAATAGTGAAGGTAGGAGAAAACATTAATTAATGAGTTGTGAAGCTTAAAGGAAAAATGAGGAAAGTATGAAAGGGAAATTGTCAATGAAGAATAAATAGTGCCTGTGTGATGAGAGAATTAGTGGAAAAAATATATACGATGAGGGAAAAAATGTAGATGGACAAAAACATCTGATGTGAATAAATGCGTGAATCATGAAAGAATGTGATAAGCTTAGAAGTGATTATTATTATTATTTATTATTATTATTTTATTAGGATTTTTTAATATACCGCCTATCAAGGTTATCTAAGCGGTTTTTACAATCAGGTACTCAAGCATTTTTCCCTCTCTGTCCCGGTGGGCTCACAATCTATCTAACGTACCTGTTATCTGTGGTGAATGTGGCTAATTGTGTGTTGAACCTAATGATTAAACTGGTGCACCTAAGGTGGAAAAAGGAATTGTAAAAATAAGCTGAGGTAATGAGAAAATGTGATAAACATGAATTCCTTATGAAAAAAAAGGAAACTGATAAACCTGAATTCCTAATGAAAAAAAACCATAATGCAAAAGGCATATTAAAATAAAATAACACGTGCATTAAAACATTCAAGAGGTACTAGTGTGCTCACTTATAGTGATATGGCTAAATGTGTAACAAACCTAATGATTGAACTAGTGCATCTAAGGTAAATGAGGGAAATGCTGACTAAGCGTGAATTCCTTCTAAAAAATAGCCCATAATGCAATAAGCTTATTACACTGAAAAAAGGCACTAAGGGCTTCTTTTACAAAAGCTGCACTAACAACTACTGTGTGGTAAAGACTCTGACATCCATTAATTCCCTATGGACATCGGAGCAATTACTGCAGCAGTCGGATCCTCCATGGAGACTGAACCCTGCATGAGTAAGTCCAGATGTGAGCTCTGCCGAACGCTGCAACCTCTGTGCAGACACATGAGATCTGCATACCACAGTCTGTGAGGCCAATCCAGAGCCACCAGAATGATGCAGCCCAGATGGACAGTGATCCACCGAATGACCCCCCACCTATTATCGGTCAAGGAAAGACATACAGGATAATCTCCTGAGGCCATGGCTGCACCAGAGCATCGAGCCCCTCGTTTTCAGGCTTGGATCTTTGACTGGAGAAACAATCCGCTTTCTTGCTTCTTGCCATGGCCAAGAAGTTGAACATGGCTGACCCCATCGGTGCAATATGGCTCTGAACGCTGCGCAGACAGAGTCCCCTAGCCCTGATCCAGAATCTGTCAGCTGAGGAAATCTGCCTGAATATTGTCTACTCCCACTACATGCGCTGCCGTCAATAATAATAATAATAACTTTATTTTTCTATATCACAGAAGAATTGATGTCAGAGGGAGAGCTGACGGGGTCTCAAGGAGCATATTGTTGACTGCCACGAGCAACAACTTCAATTAGAGATATGGGGAAAGGGAGAGGAAGGGGGCACACACAACAGGCAGGATCAGGGAATGGGGAAGGAGCAGGGGGGCGCGTGCAGCAGGTGAGAGCGGGATGGAGATGAGGGTGGGGGAGGGGCAGATTTGGACTGCTTAGGGGGAGAACGTCTGTTCTGAAACTCAGACCACAAAAATTTCCTGAAGTCTGAAAAAGTGTCTGGCTCCTGGGGCGTAGCACCACCCTTAGATGACTTAAATTTACGTTTCTTAGGCTGTGGAGTATCCGCAGCCAGGCAGACAAACTACCAGCTGTGCAAAGCCCCGAAAGCAAGGAAAGCCACACTGCCAGGCTAGCTGAGTGTTTAGTCACCTGGTTCAGCAGGAGAGAGGCTAAGCTGGATGCTTCCACCTCCCCTGGCTGTGCCACACAGCATGTGGTGCAAGGACGCTTTACAAGCACTAAATTTGCGCTTTCCTGGCAAGAATCTATATAATGAGAACTCAAGAACTCCATCCCAACAAGTTTCTATGCAAAATTTGCAGTTTTGGAGAAACAGGGAGCTGTAGGAAAAAAAAAAAAAAAAATATCGCTAAAAATCCAAGATGGCCGCCATCAAGAAATTTGCGCCAAAATCATGATATTTTTCCACATTTCCCAAACTCAAAAAATAGCAACTTTTAGGATTTTTTTTAGGCAGGGGAACATTCAGAAACACTAAAAACCCCACTTTTCCATCCTCCCCCGATTCACCTCACATAGGGTTACCAGACATCTGGATTTCCCCAGACATGTCCTCCTTTTGAGGACATGTCCGGGGGTCCAGCCTGCCTCAGCTCTCACAGTAGCTGGATGAGAAATTCACTGCCTCAATGCTGGGAATACTTCTGCAAAGCTGATATTCGTGCTGCCAGTCAGACCCTATGCTTGATTATACCTCCACCACTGCAGACCAATAAGTGCGCACCGGGATGGGTGGAGGCAAGAAGACGCAGCTGGCCCCTGGCGAGACACCACTGAGTCTCCTAAGGGCAGCCAACAGCCTTCACTTGACCCCTGCTTAACAGTAGATGAGACCACTTCGGGGAGGCCCTGAGCTCCTGAGAAAACTATGCAGGCTAGCTAACAGGTACTCAGTGGGATCAGCCTGTCAGCTACAGACCGAAGTCTGTGTGTTCTCATAGCAGGCAGAGCTGAAAAAACACTCCAAGCACAAGAATCCACAAAAAAGGGATGAAAAAACACACTGAATAAAATAATAAAATGGGGAGAGCAGAACAAACACTCCTGCAGGCACACGTGCAGAAGGAAAGAACTGTAGGTGGAGCTAAAGAGCCCAGTGAAGTACATCAGAGACAAGAGGAAAAATATGGAGTGGATTCCTTCTGCAGTTGCAAGTGGGCTATAGGGATATTACCCATCTGTCTAGAATGTCTCACCTATTGCACTGGGATTTAGCCAGTTGAGAATGGCCCCTGGCTGGCTAAGTACCTTTTGACCAGCTAAACTCTGATATTAAGCGGGAGGTAGCTGGCTATCACCTGCTGAATATACTGCTCGCTGGAATAGCTAGTGACCGGCTTTGTCAGGCAACATAGCCAGTCACTGCCAATATGTAGCGGCTGGCCAGCTAAGTCTAATAGTTAGACCTGCTTTTCAGGTGGGTCTTTCTATCTTTCACCACTTTGTCTTAGCCGGTCTGCTGATGAATAGTGGCTTGACCAGTTTAGTCTGAGGCAGAAAACTTGGATTCTCATATTCAATGCCGGTGGCTGGATACAGCCCCGACATTGAATATCTTTAATCACCATGGACCACAGGCGGTAGCCGAGCTGCCTCCCACAGTCTCAATATCAGGCTTGAAATCACTTTTTACACTGGATATGAGGTAACTTCTAAAATATTAATAACTTATGAAATGCAGGATGCAGGAGTAAGGAAAAAAACTACAATAAAGCAGAATAGTTAAAAATATTGGAATTCTGCTCTGAGGAATGTGGACAGTTTACATACCATTGTTATGACCTTCACAGAGAAGCTGTAAAAATCTAAACAGATCCCGAGTAAACTCATCATTCTGAAGCACTTTCTCACCTTGAAAAAAGAATAGGCATGAAATCAATAACATTGTTAATCATGCTATGAAGCAGAGATTGTCTCCTTCATATTTGAGGGGGGTACTGAAAAATTCTAAGCCCAACCAACCAACTTCCAAAATTCTGAGGGTTATTTTGCCACTGTAGCTGAAAAGTGTTATCTTATTTTGTTAAGTGCCAATTTGCAGCAACAAAATTTTATGTTTTGACATTGTTTCAGATCATTGATAGAACCATATCCACATCATTCTCTTTTCGTTTGGGCTGAGAACTTGTCAGCACCCCCTTGTAATCAACTCCTTGGAAGGGAGTAGAGCACTACCAAAATGAGACCGGTACGACTGTATTGAATGGAGGCAATTCTGTAACTGGGCACATCCTGTTTGGCACCTTGATACCACGCAGTAAGGAACAGATTCAGTAAATGGCACCCAAAGTTAAGTGACATTAAGATCAGTGCTTAACAACCTTTATAGAATAGTGCTTAGAACAGATTCCTGCGCCTAGTCTTGGACACAGAGAACTTAACGCCTGCTGAAACCTGGTGTTCATGCATGCACACAACTTAAAAAGATCACTGAAGTGCGTTGGGGCTTCTGAATGAGGAATCTCCTTGCAACAGTCTTGAGCAAAACATGAATTCATGTTGGAGACCTCCCAAAGATTTTTTTTTAAAAGATGAGTAACTTTTGATATTAAATAGTATTTAATATTATTATTCTATTAGTTATTTATATACTGCCTATCAAGGTTATCTAAGTGGTTTGCAATCAGATACTTAAGCATTTTCCCTGTCTGTCCCAGTGGGCTCAATGGAGGATTGAGTGATTTGCCCAGGGTCACAAGGAGCAGTGTGAGATTTGAGCCCACAACCTCAGGTTGCTGAGGCTCTAGCTCTAACCACTAGACCACTCCTTCCTAAACTTTATTCAGAAATTGGATGACAATAATATCACTGTTAATAATATTAATAGGCCGATGAGGAGGCTGGCTTTGAAAATAGTCATATTTATAAAATTTGTGATATGAGTAAAGCTGCTGAGGTCTGATGAGTTAGGATCTCCGTGGCTCGGAATTTGAATGAATTTACTTGCACACAAGTAATGGCAGTTGTGGTTAAATTAGCCTATGACACCGTATTGTTTGGCATGTCAATGAGGGCTAAAAGCCAAATATCCTCTAATAACAATAAGCTTCTACTCATTATGACAGGGGTTGCCATACATATATATTGATACGTATTGTAGAATATAGTTACTAACAGGGATTCATTCAGGCCACGTACATAAACAAAGTTGACATAACATAACAATTGAGGTTTATTTTTCTCCGTTTTAATACTTTTTTGTTATGTTATGTCAACTTTGTTTATGTACGTGGCCTGAATGAATCCCTGTTAGTAACTATATTCTACAATACGTATCAATATATATTTATTAGTCATTACGATTGTATCCCAGAAATTTGTTAGGGGTTGCCATACAACAGATTACGAATAATTGGAAAAATTGGGATAGGCTGAATTATAGCTTTTGGTGGAACTCTTTGTGTCACATATTCAAAATGGAAAGGATAATTGCCATGCAGCAGGAAAATTTTATGAAATTTCAGGTTATTTGGGAGCCATTAACAAGATACTGTAAAGATTGAAATTACTGCATAGAATAAATATTACACTTTTCCCGTTTGTTCATACACGTCCAGGGTGGGGTGGGAATATTTTATGATTTCTTTTCCTTATGAATAACTGTTGGGTATAAGGGAGGGGGAGATATTTAATGCGAGTTAGAATTTGATGATATATTAAGTGATGTTAAAGTATAAACGACTGTATTATATGTTACACTTATTGTGAGCTTTAAAAATGAATAAAGATTAATAATAAAAAAAACAAAAAAGAATTTACTTGCACACAAGTAATGGCAGTTGGTGGTTAAATGACCCTATTCTATAACAATATGTCTAAATTTTGGGAATGCCCCTGACCTGCTCCTCTCCTGGCATGGAGTGTTATAGAAAAGCGCTTAGGCAGGTCCACATGTAAGTCCTAATTAGTGTCAATTAATGTCAGTAATTGATTGCTAATGGCTCATTAACTAATTAGGACACTTGGAAAACCATGAAATTATTCAGTACTGTATAGTCCTAAAATGAGAGCTGAGTGACATGCTATCCATCAGTGCTGGAGTATGGAGCCATGCGGTGGATGACTGGGGGATATGCTGCTCTAACTGAATGGATGGCGGTGAATAGAGCAGAGATGAAAGCACATGCATTAGTTAATCAGCAAACTGTTATCAAAGCTTAGTGTGATAACCCCTCCTGGCTACACCTACAAGAAGTTTGAACAGACATTCAGTTCTAGAAGTGTTCTACTAGGATTAGTAATGCTTGGTGCATTAACAGCTGTCCACTCAAACGTACCCCGCTCACGGACGATCACTAGGGACCCAGAGAAAGGAGAAGAGAGAGAGAGAGAAGAGATTGTCAGTGAAGAGGAGAACAATGTTCTTTAATTCACATCTTAGTATACTTATGCTGGAAGCTACAAAAATAACCCTTCATTGTGACTTATGTCAACCTTAAGTTTACAAATGAACTGAATGAAAAGGTGAACTTTCTTCTTAAAAATGTTTTCTCATTGTCTGAAAGAAATGGTTTTGATCTTTCTTGATGAGATACTTACATGTTCCTTCTTCAGTCACCATTCCAAGGCCTTCTGCCTTATTCTGTCTCTCAAAGGCATTCAAGTCCAGAACACTGAAACCAAACAAAAGGAGAAGAGCTTCAGTGGTTTGTGCATGGTGCAGAAAGATTGCTGATCTCACTCATAGTCCTCTCTTGCATGAAAGGAAAAAGGAGGTATGTCATATGCTTCTGAAAGGACACACTGAACCAAAGAGTGAACCCATTAAATACTGAACCATAGGGTGAATCATTCTGTCTGAAAGTTACAAGGGTGTTTCTTATTCAAAACATTTTCCAAGGGATGGATATTTACAGGATTGGCAGGATCATAGTGTGCTGAAAAATGATCATCCATTATCACAATACATGAGCAATAAAAGCTAGAGTGTGATTCCTGCTCCCACTCCCAACACACAGAGATCAGCAGGCTCTATACACCCATGGGACAAGATGACAGGATCCTCAGTATTTTACAAAAAACTATCACTGGATTAGTGTCTCAAACTTCACCATCACATATTTCACTAGGTAGGAAAAGGGAGGCAGTGGCGGAGCTGGGGAGATTGGCGCCTGGAGTGCTGGTGTCCCCTTGCTCTTCCCCTGCCCCTGCCACTTGCACCTCTTGAAATGTTTATATCTTCCACCTAATGCTTGCGCCGGCCTCGGATCCCTTTTGACATCATGTCCCGGTCCTGCAACCAAGAAATGATATCGGAAGATGCTGCTCACGCCGGCGAACATTTCAAGAGGTACGTTGGGAGGGGGGAGGGAGAGAAGAGGAGAGTTTCTGGTGCCCCTGCGAAGACAGTGTCCAGGGCAGTCCGCCTCCCCTCCCCCCTTCCTACATCACTGCTGGGAGGTTCTGACCCTGATATGAAAAGTACCCCCAAGTATTTTATAAAAGACTCGATAAGCCCTAAGCTTTTTGCAAAATGTATATAAGGGCAATGGGAAATGCAATTGCTGCCATGTCCTCCAGGAACAGCTGTTTTACACATTCAATTAAAGAGTGGCATTACTTGAGATTTTGAATGTGTAAGTGGCAATTTTTAAAAAAATTGAACCACATAAAGAGTCAGTTAATGAACCAAGAAAAAACTTTTAAAATTGTTGAGGTTGTTTTAAACACCACAGATGTAAGCACAATTACATCCTCAATCTCTTCTGCAAACTCCAAAATGAAGGGCTCCTTTTACTAAGGCACGCTAACTGATTTAGCGCGTGCTAACCAATTTAGCACATGCTAAAGATTAGCGCATGCTAAATGCTAAGGCGCCCATAATGGAGTGTTTAGTGCTTGCGGAAAGTGGGAATCCAGCTGATAAGTTGGTCCAAGCTTTGGTCCTAACAAAACAATGGCCAATCAGGAACTCCCTTAGACTCCTCCCTAAGGAAGTCCCTGATTGGCTGAGGTGCCCCAGGCCCTTCCAAACGGAGGAGCCTGAGGCGCCTCAGCCAATCAGGGCCTAAGGCCTAAGGCCGCTATTGGGCGCTGGCTGGCCGAAGAGTAGGAGCAGGAGGACTTTCCTCCTGCTCCTGAAGATTTTGGCGGTACTTAGGAGCAGGAGGAGGGTTTGGGCACCCCTCCTGCTGCTGAATATGTTGGGGAGCCTTGTCCAAGGAGCAGGAGGGACCGGGCACCCCTCCTGCTCCCAACTATTTTACAGGTACCAGGTTGGTGGGCCGGGCCCGACTGCCTGGGCCGACCAGGGGTGGGCCGGAGGTGGTTGGCCTAGGAGCAGGAGGCACTGAGCACCACTCCTGCTCACAACTTTTTGGTGCTGGGGGTGTGGGCCATTTTGGGAGGGGAACGAGGGCGAGGGAGGGCCGTGCCAGTTGGGGAGGGGGGCGAGGGCCGTGCTGCATGCATTTTTATTTTTACCGCTGATGGCATGAGGGAGTTGGTATCCCTCCTGCTTTTATCTCGGGGGAGGGGGGAGCAGGCGTGGCAGAGCAGGGCAGGCAGGAGAGATCGGGGTCTTGGGGGGTGTCGGGCAGATCTCTCTTGCCCGCTCCTGGACTTTCCTGCTCTCTGCCGCCGTTCCTCGCAGTGCAGGCCCGCTTTAAAACCATGGACTTGCACTGCAGGGAATGGCGGCAGAGAGCAGGCGAGTCCAGGAGCAGGCAAGAAAGATCTGGGCTGGGCTGAGCCCTGACAGCAGTGACAGGAGGCTGCTTCTCCTGTCACTACTGTCAGGGTGTGCGCATGAGAGGAGATCGCTCTGGCCGTGGGTAGGGGGACGTACTAATGATCGTCCCTATTTGCATGCAGGCCTTTACTGAATCAGTTGGCCGGCATGCAAATGGAAACGGATCGTGGACGGTTTGGAGGTTTAGTGAATCCTGGCCTTGGTTAGATCTTCATGAGACAGTTTCAAAATGATTTAAGGTTTCAGATGAAGATTTGGGTATTCTGATTGGTTGTGGGGAGCTGGTGTTTGTTATGATTACCTTGTAATCTGAGAACAAAAGGTTTACAATGAACATCACTAGGCAAGTGAATACTTGTATCTGTGGGCCCACTATTGAAAAAAATTGGATGCCCCTGTGCTGTATAATAGCAGTACCCCTCAGCACATCTTGAAAACTGACATGTGGGATCTCTCAAGAGAGAGAAAGAGATAATAGTTACTGCGGATAGGCAGACTAGATGGGCCATTTGGCCTTTATCTGCCGTCATGTTTCTAAGTTAAGCCAATTGCATAAATCTATAATTCTTTTAATGTGTTATTGTGAATAAATTACCACATTTGCCATTGCTAGTAAAAATTGAATGCTTTCGCAAGCTATTCAGTTGTGCAGCCTCATTACCGATGCTGACTGATGCCTGTAAAAAAAAATTATAGTCTTAACCTTATATAATCCAACCTGTTGCCATTGTGCTTGATTACTGTTTTGCAAAACATTATAGATCACAAAAGGCACATCACTATCTCTAGACTTAAAAATCTGCAAGCACAAATCTGCTGTTACCTGCAAGACTGCATTAGGCCCGATAAACTCTGGAAGAATCCAGCATCTCTCTTCTCCTTCAGGTAGTCCAGCATTTTCTATGTAAAAATTAAAAACAAGCAATCCTCCTGTGATGCTGATAGGAAATAACACAGTAGATAACACATAAAGAACATTTGGCCCTTTCAGTCAACAGATAGAGGATAATATTCAAAGCAATTTAAATGGCTTGGAGAGGCTCCTGACTGCCTAAATCACCTGTGAGAGGCTAATTGCTGAGATTCAGTTGTACTTTACCGGCAAGTGCCATTGAATATCAGCACTGACCGCTAAATTGAAAGCAAGCTATTTTGCGGATGGTTTGGGGTGGAGTTGGCAGTTATGTGGTTAAGAACTGTTATTCAGCATTTATCCACCTAAGTTAAGTGGCCAAATCAGACCGCATAAAATAATACACTGTAAAAGTTAAATATGTATCACCTTTTCCAAAGTTTTTGTGACAAATGAGAGGTTTCATATTGATATATAAATTGCTGGAGGGGGTCAAGTTTGGAATCTTCCAAAATTGGTCTAATAATGGCTGACTTTGAATGAGGAAGAACAATCTAGTCTTAATAATACACAGCAATAGAGGAAGGAGTCCATGAGTAGAAATATCTATGCAAGATGATGGAAGATGATCCAACGGACACATTTTCTTTTTGGTGGGAGTGAAAATTTTTGTAAAGGCTGTAAAAGAAGGTCAGTTAAAGGTAGTTCAGGTGTTGCACAAAGTAAGCGGATTGCTGGGAGAGATAATAGTTTATGGAAAAAGGGGCAAGGGAGGAGGAAACAGTAGGTGTATCATTTGGATTTGTAGAAGGATCCATAAGTTATAGTCTAAGTTGAGAAATCTTATCTGAAAATTGAGTAGCCAAGTCCAAGATTCCTAATCCTGAAGTATTATCAGAGGAAACAGTTGCAAGCCTACAGAGCATAGAGAAAAGTACAGTGGTGCCTCGCATAACGAACGCCTCGCACAGCGAACGCTGCACACAACGAACTTCATGTCTTGATTCATACAACGAACTTCGTTTCACACAACGAAGTCGCCCGAGCTTCCACGATCGCTGCCGATGTATTGAATCCTTCCGCGCAGGCACTGCAGGCAGTCATTAGTCACTGCGCTTAACGCGTTTCACATAACGAACTTTTCGCATAACAAACTTGCTCCTGGAACGAATTAAGTTCGTTGTGTGAGGCACCACTGTACTCTTGGGTAAGTCAGGGTTTTGTCAATGAGATTAGAATACAGTAACAAAGACCTCTGAGCTCTGAGAAATGAACAATACAGTCAATGTAAGGCCAGAAAATCATGTAGATTATCCGTAGGAGGGGAAAGTGTTGTGGAATTCTTTGTCAAATAGTTTGTGACATGATCAAGATGCACAGGTATTCAGAAAGCAGTTAAGTACATTTTTGTTCAGGTTTTTAATCTTCATATGTAATAGTACCCTGCCTAGAAGATTCAATTAGCTGGTTCTAATCTAATCTAATCTAATCTAATCCTTAAATATTAGGATAGGTGGACATTTCAGAAAGCTAATAGGATGCCCAATTAGATTTTTTTTAATTTAGTTTTGTTTTTATTTCTTCAGGTATTTACATTTTGTATTCATAAGGTTACAACAAAAAAATAGCTTGTACTTGACAAGAATGGTTCCTCTATGTTTAGCCTTTTAGAGATATTATAAAAGGTCAATCAGTTTAAAAAGACAAGTAGATGTCTAGTTAGGCACTATTTTATAAAGACACATATGTGCTTGTTTTCAAAGCACATAGATGTCTCAAAATGCCCCGAAAAAGTCCATCTACCCAAAACATCTAAATAGCAACATCACAGTTCATCCAAACAGCAAGGGGACATGTTAGGGGTGTGTAGGAGGCATGTTTTGGCCAGGATTAGGGAAGGCACAAAAATAGGATGTCCGATAGCGATAACTGAATGGAAAGAAACATCCAAGTTTTAGATTTTGGACGTCCTAACTTAGACCTGTTTCAATCAAATCTAGGGTAAAGAAAATGTGCTTTGATTGAGCAGCAGTGATTTAGGCATGACCCCTCTGTAATTTCCCAGTGGTTACTGCCCCTTCCCTCTCCCCTGAAAGTGAAACTGGAAAGGAAAGTCTCAGGTATTCTGACAAAAGCAAGAAGTCCGAGGAGTATCCTAGTAGTTAGTACAGTGGGCTTTAAACCAAGGGACCCTGGTTCAAACTCCACTTTAACTTTTTTTTTTTTTTTTTTTTAAGATTGTGAGCCCTCTAAAACAGTGGTTCTCAACCCTGTCCTGGAGGACCACTAGGCCAATCGGGTTTTCAGGATAGCCCTAATGAATATGCATGAGAGAGATTTGCATATAATGGAAGCGAGAGGCATGCAAATCTGCTCCATGCACATTCATTAGGGCTATCCCAAAAACCCGACTGACTGGTGGACCTCCAAGACAGGGTTGGGAACCACTGGTTTAAAGTCCACTTGACTAACTACTAGGCTATCCCTATGCTCTGCCTAGGCATCTGTTGGCCAATTTTCTCAAAATGATGCCACAGAGAAGCATATCTATCCCAGGATATTAGCCATTTATAAGTTAGGTGATTCATTTTGGAAAATCTGGATGTTTTTCCTGTTTGAAATTGGCTGTGAAATAGATTAGATTTTTTGGATGTTATGAGCAAGACATCCCAATACTGACTTAGATGAGTTTTTGAAAAATGCCCTTCATAGACACTTATATATTTTTGCTAGTGTAATGCGCTGAGCCAACCTTTGCATTGGTGCTCCTAATCCCCCAATCTGTTAACTCTCTCCTTCTCCCCTGCCCCCCTCCATACACCTGTAATCCAGTATCTGACCCTTTCACTAAGTTTTCCCCTCCTGCAGGACCAGGAAATGCATTGGCACAGAGAACTGATGATAAAGGGTGCCAAAATCCCAGTCCAATATCTATCCCTCTAGAACAGTGGTCTCAAACTCAAACCCTTTGCAGGGCCACATTTTGGATTTGTAGGTACTTGGAGGACCTCAGAAAAAAAAAAATAGTTAATGTCTTATTAAAGAAATGACAATTTTTGCACGAGGTAAAACTTTTTATAGTTTATAAATCTTTCCTTTTGGCTAAGTCTTAATAATAATATTGTAATTTATAGCTAAAGAGACATATGATCAAGAAACTGTTTTATTTTACTTTTTTGATTATGATAAACATACCAAGGGCCTCAAAATAGTACCTGGCGGGCCGCAAGTTTGAGACCACTGCTCTAGAAGTTTGAAGGAAGACCTCTCTGGGATTTTGGCATAGAACCATGAAGGCAGATTGAGGCCAAATGGCCCATCTAGTCTGCCTATCTGTGGCATCAACTATCTCCTCCTCTCCCTAAGGGATCCCATGTGCCTGTCCCACGCTTTTTTGAACTCAGACACAGTCTTTGTCTTCACCACCTCTACTGGGAGACTATTCCATGCACCTACCACCCATTCTGTAAAAAAAGTATTTTCTTAGATTACTTTTGAGCTTATCATCTTTATTACTAGCGCCCTGGGCCAGGGCCTCCTTGTTCCTAGGTTGAGCAAGCCCTGAGTGCAAGCAACAGAAATCTTCTCTATGTTGCAGATGTGGAGACTTAACACATGCTGCTAATCAAGTGTAAATATCTGTGCCTACATTATTCAAATATCCACATAGATTAAAGCATTTTATAATCTGCATGTGTATTTGCCAATTCTGCCTGTGCTCTACCCAAATTCCAATCTGTGAATATGCCTACCACCAAAGTGTATGCCTTGTCAATATCGATCAGAAGTCAGGCTAATTAGGTCAGAAAAAAAATTGAAGGCATGATTGTTTGATAAGTATTTGGGATAATTTTATTTCCTCGCTTCATGCAACTAATTTTAAACTTACTTCTGGGTTCTTTCTAATTTTTATTTATATACTGTATTTTAATGGGCATCGGAGCGCTTGCTGCGCAGCAGCTGCTACCAAGGCTTTGTAAAAAGGGGGAGGGGATAATCTTTTGTAAACTGATCATAAACTAAAGGCACAGATGTATATCAATCGATTGTTGCTGTGGTTCATGGCCTTGTGAGTATTTTTAGGTCAATTAGTGTTTTAGTGGGCTATCCTGAAAACCCCATCTAACTGGGTGTGTCAAGAGGACTAGAAACCTTTGCCATAGGTTTAGGCAGCTATTCCTGAGCCTAATTATAGGAATTTAACCCCGCCCCCTTTTTAATCAAACTGCGGAAAAGGTTTTTTTTTACTGCGGGCTGGTGAGGTAAGTTCTCCGATGCTCATAGGAATTCCACGAGCATTAGAGTATTTACCGTGCCAGCTTGTGCTATAAACCTCTAGTGCAGTTTAATAAAAAGGGCCCTAAATTAGGTTAAAGAAGAATAATTAAATGCCTATCTCTGCATTTCTGTCTATCTGTTTTGAGGCATATGAATTTAGATGTCAAAATTCGGTTCATAGTCAGTGGCGTGCAAGATGCCAGCACGCTGACAATCCAGCGCCGACAATTCGGTGCAAGACAGACGCGCGCGGGGGAAAAAGTAATTTTTAAAGAGCTCCGACGGGGGGGTTTGGGGTGGCAACCCCCCACTTTATTGGTTAGTGTTCGCGCGGGGGCGGGGGGGGGGGGTTGGAAACCTCCATTATAGCAAAAATGGAACTTTTCTGATTTTTTGGGGGAAAAGTTCCGTTTTCTCTATAATGTGGGGGGTTTCACCCCCTACACCCCCCTGCAACGGCAGCGCGAACACTAACCAATAAAGTGGGGGGTTGCCACCCCAAACCCCCAGTCGGAGCTCTTTAAAAATTATTTTTTCCCCCGTGCGCTTCTGTCTTGCACCGAATTGTTGGTGCTGGATTGTCGGCATGCTGGCGCCTGGCGCGCGATTATCCCGTCACCCAAAATTCAGGCATTAAGCATTAAGATCTAGGCACTTAACTTCTTATATTAGGCACCCAGATCTTTGAATATGTACCCCTAACTGTAGAGAAAACCTTAAAATAGTTACCTGCTGCACCACTGTGTTTCCACCATTAAGAACAGCAATGCCAAGCTTCAACGTTTCCACAACCATAGAGCTCATTTCACCTGTCATAGCAAAATAAAAATGCAGAGACATACAGATAACTCAGGTTGATTGCCTGTCTCCCCATATCTGCTTCTTTGCTCACTTTAATTACGAGTATTTTCTTCTCAGTATGAGGGGCCCCTGAAAAGTTCTCAGCCCAACCAAGAAGAGACTGATGTGGAGCCATGAAACTTACAAGTTACTACATACTTTCTTGACACTTTTTGTTTCAATTATAGGGGAAAACACTCTCTAGGGATTCAAGACAAAGTTAGACAAGTTCCTGCTGAACCGGAGCATACGCAGATAGAGCTGGTCTCAGTTAGGGCACTGGTCTTTGTCTTGGGGGTCTGCCGTGGGAATGGACTGCTGGGCGCGATGGACCACAGGTCTAACCCAGCAGCAGCAATTCTTATGTTCTTATGTTCATGGCTCCATATCTTTCTCTTCTTGGTTGGGCTGAGAACTTTTCAGGGGCCCCTCATATTTATTTCTTCCTTTCATCACATTAGTCACCTGTGTTCTAACACAGACTACTTTTGTTCACATGGAGAGTAATTTTATAAAGGGTGTATTATGTGTGAAAAGCCTTCTATAAAATTACCTCTCACATAAAAGTGCATGCAATGACAAGAAGATGTTTATTTTTACTCTGCTTGGGCATGAGTGTGTTGAAGAATGGAGTTTGGGCAGAGTGGAAGTGGTTGCTAATTATACACATACTTTATATAAATACATGCGTTTCTTGCCTTTGTTATGTGTGAACATTCACACAAGCTCCCAAGCATGTGTAAATGTCTGTGGCTTCATTTTACTCGTATCTGCGATACTTATACGAGGGCATGCTGAAAAGTTCTCAGCCCAAGCAAGAGAATGACATGGATATGGTTCAATTAATTATCGGAAATAATGTCAAAACACAGAATTTTGTTTCTGAAAATTGGCACTTAATGAAGCAAGACAACACTCTTTTCAGCTACAGTGGCAAAATAATGCTCAGAATTTAGGAAGTTGGCTGGTTGGGTTGAGAACTTTTCAGCACCCCCTCGTTTGCACTACTTGCCCTCCCGATCTAGGGGACCTGTTATGAGGGTTGATTAATAAGTCATAGCAACTATTAAATCTAATATATATGTTTGAAAGTGTGCGACATGTACTTCTTAATGTTGCCACCAGATGAGAGGTGAGTGCAGCGGTGTCAGGTAGGTGAGAAGCAAAAACACATGACATTTGAAATCATTGTTTTATTATGGCATTCAGTATATAATATGAACAATAAAGTACAAATACAAACTGTTTAACTGTTAACATCCTTCAAAGTAGTCTCCCAGGTTGTCTTGTGTGTCATCTAGTTTAGTGTTCTTCAACCGCCGGTCCGCGGACCGGTGTCGGTCCGCAAACATTTCTTGCCGGTCCGTGAAGGATTTGGGTCTTTACAAACTGCACACGAGGCAGGAAGAGAGGCGTCAACTGACTTGCAACTTCCTGTTGCCGTCGCTTATGCCGGGCCTGCTGCCTCCTGCCTTCGCCAGTATGTCTCCGCACCTCTAGACCAGCAGTGGCAGCTCTGTGTGCTTTTAACTTTGGCACACAGCTGCCCTTAAGCAGTAGCTTAGCTGCGATTTCATAAAGCAGAAACCAGAGATGACAAAATGTAGAAAAAATCATTTTATTTCTATCTTGTGATTAGAATATATCAGATTTGAAATATGTATCCTGCTAGAGCTGGTGGTGTTTGACATAACTGGGGGGCTCTCTCTGACCAGGGGGGCAATTGCCCTAGTTGCACTCCCCTAACACTATTCCTGTCATGTGTGACTGCGGTATTCTGTTAGCATGATATCTATGTGTACCATTCTGTCATAAATTGGCTTATTCAGTTTTCTTGATAGTAGAGGGGATATATGTGAAGGGGAGGGGAGACAGGGGTTTTGTTGGACCTTGCTCTGTATATTTGTATTTATAAAATGACAATTGTACAGAATATTGTTTCTTTTTATACTTTAATAAAACACGTTCAATATAAAATCATAACTATTTGAGGCTTGTACGGATAGGATCAGATGGTTTGCGGGACTGAGTTTGTGGGGACGGGGAGGAGATGGGTTTAAAAAAAAAAAAATTTCAGTCTTAGTAGTTTGCCGGTCCACAAAATAATTATTTTATTTCCGTCGGTCCATAGGTGTAAAAAGGTTGAAAAACACTGATCTAGTTCGTGAGGGACACACTGTGAATGCAGTGTCATTGCTGCATTACTACCTGCGTCGTGCAGTATGGGAGAAACATCCGGAACTGTTGCACACCATAATCCTACATGACAACACTACAGCTCACACAGCAGACAGTTATTTATAGCATTGGGGATGGGAGACTACTTTGAAGGATGTTAACAGTTAAACATACTCATTCTCAAGCTGATTGTGATTGGGTGCTTGGTTTACTGAAACAGCTAACATTTATTACTTATTTGTTAATAAAACAGTGATTTCAAATGTCATGTTTTTTGCTTCTCCCCTTCTAGAGACCGCTGCACTCATCTCTTATCTGGTGGCAATATTAAGAAGTACTTGCTACACACTTTCAAACATATATATGAGATTGAAATTACTCCCTTACATGAATGAAAAGAAGTTTACCTGAGGAAAAGATTTTCTCTAAAATTGTTCTAGAAGTATATTCCAGGTATATTGTGGGAAAAAAATAAGCATGCAATGTCATTTCACATATGTTTTTACTGACAATAAATGAAAGTCTTCCCTAGGATGAGGCCATGACAAGATTTGGAACTACACATGTACTTATGGATTTTCAAAAGTAGGTGGATTAATTTTCTGAAAGATGTTGTGCTTACTAAAGAGTAGGTATAAATCTATACGTGGAGGGGCATAATCGAAAGGGACGTCTAAGTCTGTTTACGTCCATCTCGCAGGTCGCCCAAAGTTAAAAAGAGCCTAAGACACATTTTCGAAAGATATGTCCTTTTGACTTTCGAAAATCGTCTAATTATATGTCCTGCCGATCTGATCGTCCAAGCCACTAAATCATCCATCTTTATACCACATTTCCATCCAACTTTCCGTCCAAGTCCAAAACGCCTAGAACAAGCCCTGTTGGACGTGGGAGGTGTCTGCAAAGTGATGGACTCAACACCCAGACATGCCACCTAAATAGTGGGGTACCTTACAGGGCACTGCTGTGAACTTCACAAAAAGAGTGCCATGTCTTCTCCTCACTACAGTTCCCTTACAGATTATGGTGAGCCCCCCCAAACAACCTCCAGAATCCCCTAGACCCACTTATCTATCACCCCAATAGCCCTTATGGATGCAGGAGTCACTTATATGCCAGTACAAAAGGGTTTTGGGGGTGTATAGGGCAGTGCACATGTTTCAGTATCAATGCAGTGATTACTGGGGCTTATGGGCATGGGTCCTTCTCTCTATGGGTCCCTAACCCACCACCAAGACGACTTAAGCTGCCTCTGTGCTAGACTACTAGGCTTTCCTATGCCAGGCAGCCAGCTGATGAAGGTCTGGAGGCTGAAATTTAAAGTTGTGAATACAATTTTTATGGGGGTGGGAGGCGGTTGGTGATCACTGGGGTAGTGTTTGGGGGTCTGTGTTATGTGTTTTCAGTGCTTATCTGGTGAGTTTAGTGGTTTTTTGTGACTTAGATACTTCTTAAAATCACAGCTTTATTAATCTTTCTTTAAAAAAATTATTACAAAATTTTATTTGTTTATAAATTAGTAAAGTGCTCAGTTCATTAAACCAATAGTGCATAGATGACATACACAGTGGTTATTCTGGGGCCATCATGAACTTTACCGCCCCTTTACCAACCTCCTACCAGATAGTAAAAAAAGTGCATAAAAACTACTTATCTGGAGTCTCCTCTCAGGTTGGATTTCAATCATGACCACTGGATAATCTATGAAAGTGAACTTGTGCAAAAAGTGCTAAGGTGTTGTAAACATGACTCCTTTGGGTATCTACTACCCCCCGACTCGAGTTTCGTAATTATCTTCGTCAGGAGGGGTACTAGGAGCATAAAAACAGTGCATAAACTTAAATTACTACCATATATTGAACATTCCTGTCATCTTATAAAGTAATTTAGCACATTACTGTTGCTCAAACTTTTAAGATCAAACTACATACATAGAATCGATGTACATTCATACCTGTTAGACGGCTCACACTACTGGGGGAGAACGAGCAAAACCGGGAACACTCTCTGCTCTAAGCTAGCTTTAAATACTCTATCTTTATACCCAACCCGAAACTTTACAGTATAAGGAACAACGTTTCATATTTAACTGGAAAACTTTCACCAATACAGGGTTGAATATGGAAGTTGAATGGATTACTCTGTAAAAGGTTTAGGTTCCGGTTCACGGGGAGTCCTTCTGGGTTGGGTATAAAGATAGAGTATTTAGCAGAGAGTGTTCCTGGTTTTGCTCGTTCTCCCCCAGTAGTGTGAGCCATTTAACAGGTATGTAGTTTGATCTTAAAAGTTTGAGCAACAGTAATGTGCTAAATTACTTTATAAGATGACAGGAATGTTCAATATATGGTAGTAATTTAAGTTTATAAGATGACAGGAATGTTCAATATATGGTAGTAATTTAAGTTTATGCACTGTTTTTATGCTCCTAGTACCCCACCTGATGAAGATAATTACGAAACTCGAGTCGGGGGGTAGTAGATACCCAATGGAGTCATGTTTACAGCACCTTAGCACTTTTTGCACAAGTTCACTTTCATAGATTATCCAGTGGTCATGATTGAAATCCAACCTGAGAGGAGACTCCAGATAAGTAGTTTTTATGCACTTCTTTTACTATCTGGTAGGAGGTTGGTAAAGAGGCGGTAAAGTTCATGATGGCCCCAGAATAACCACTGTGTATGTCATCTATGCACTATTGGTTTAATGAACTGAGCACTTTTCTAATTTATAAACAAATAAAATTTTGTAATAATTTTTTTAAAGAAAGATTAATAAAGCTGTGATTTTAAGAAGTATTTGAATTTATATCCAGCAATATAAGCAATAACTCCCTACTTTTGAGACATTTTTGTGACTTAGACCATGTTTTAGATGGTCTAAGTCACAACGTCCAAGTTCCGTTGATCGTTTGGTGTATAACTTTCGGTTATACATGCTGTACGACTAAGTCTAAGCCGGCCATGTCCCGCCCAACTCCCACCCTCGACACACCTCCCGAAACGCCCCGTTTAGCTTTGTACGTTGAGCGGCACTATGAAGGCCTAGGTCATTTAGAAATACATCCAAAACCTGGTTTTATTATCGGTGCTTGGACGTTTTTGAGAAATGTTCATCCAAGTGCCGACTTAGGACGGTTTTTGGACGTTTTTCTCTTTTGAGCCCCATATTGTTTTGCTAAGTTACACCCCACCTTGTTAGGGTTTTTTATTACCAACTGCTTTGGTAAAAGCTCCAACACTCAAAGGAATTCTATGAGCATCAGAGCTTTTACCTTGCTTCCCCAGGACAGTGACTCTGTTGTTTGTGGTCATCTGTGCGGGCTTGGGGCTGGCTGTTTCCATCCCCTCTAAAACACATAGATCAGAGAGGGTGGGAACCAGCTGGCTTTGAGTGTGCACAGAAACTTAGTGTTTGCTCTGGATGGCTGTGTGGTGCTTCTTGTGCAAATGGTAGAGTCGCTGACCCGGGTGAGCAAGGTGAAAAATAAACACTTTACAGTAGCAGCAGTGGCAGGGAACAAAATGCTGAAAAAGGGGGGATGAAGGAAAACATGCTGAAAATCATGTGGGGAAGAAGAGAAATGCTAAAGAAGGGAAATAGGAAGGGAAGGAGAGAGATGCTGGAGGTGGTGAGGTAGTTGGAGGGGGAGGAAGGAATGGAGAGGTGTGTTGAATGAAGACCATAGGGTGGGGACAGAAAAGAGAGTAAGGAATAAGAGAAGTGCTAGACACCATGGGCGAGGGATTGAGAGGGAGAGAGGGCAGGAGATAGATACTGTAGGGGAACTATGAGGGAGGTGGGGTTGGGAACAGAATTTGAGCACCCCCAAATAAAAAAGCCTTCTACCCCTGAACTGGGATAATACTAAGAAGCTTTGCCATAAAGTGTGAAGAAGAGAAATAAGAAGCAGCTTTTCTCAGTGATCTATGGCAGAGTTTCTCAATCTTTTCAAGCCAAGTACCCCCTAAGCCTAACAAATATCAACCATGTACCCCGCCCCAGTTCTGCCCCTGCCCCGCTCAAACTCAACCCCTGACTCCAGCCCCCATAATAATAGTACTAATTGTAATACAATTTCTTCCATCCATTTTTCATATATACACAACATAATCTTATTAATACATAATGGTAACTACAAAATAACCCCCCCACACACACAAATACGCTATGCAGAGAAAATGTTAATTATCATTTATATTCAGGGATTTTTCAAAGAGGTCAAGGCAGATGACTTTAAAATATGCAATGTCACCTAAGTAACAACTATAGAAAGTCACCTCAGTAACAGCTATAGAAAAATAGACAAATATAGTGCAAAATATGGTCAGCAGATATAAATTTTCAAAACTGACACATTTTGATCACTAAATTGTCTGGTGATTTCATGAGTCTCTGGTTGCACTTCTTTCTGATTGTGCATCTAATATTTATTTATTTATTTCTACTCCTGCATGCTTCCTCTCCTCCAGACCTCATTCCATTCTCCAACCAACCTCTGGCTCTGCCCCTCCATGAATCCAACTTTTTCTTCCTCTCTCCCTGCCTGCCCCCCCCCCACTGAAGCCACTGCCGCTGATTTCTCCCTGCCTCTCCACCCCACCCCTGAAGCCGACCCTGACACCTATCACGCTTCATTCCAACCCCTATGCCTCCACAGCAACAGGAGGAGATGGGTGGGAATGGAGCTTGTTGGGTGGCAGGGTCAGCTTTGGGGTGGGGCAGGGAGGAATTTAATAATAATAATAACTTTATTCTTTTATACCACCATAACCAAAAGTTCTAGGCAGTTTACACTAAAAAGAGCTGGACAATCAGCAAAATACAATAATAAAGTAAAAAATACAAATATTTGTAAAATAGAATTTCAATAATATAATTCACTAAGTAATAAACTTATCGAACAAAGTGGTCTTAATTAATTTATGAAAACTGCAATAGGATAACATAGCTTGCTGAATACATTTACCTAAGCAAGATTTTTGCCTACCAGCTTGAAATGCTAGGGTACTATCTAAGAAGGTCTTATATCTACACCCATTAATTTATGGATAAGTAGAAGTTTCTAATTTCTCTTGATGGTCTATGCAACACAAAATGAGGAAAAAGATAAGCTGGAGACAATCCTGATATCAGCTTAAAGCAGATACAGGAAAATTTGAATAATACTCTTGCCTCCAAAGGCAGCCAATGAAGTAAACGATAATATGGACTAATATGGTCATTCTTTTTTAAACCAAAAATCAATCGAACAGCTGTATTCTGAATTATCCTTAATTTCCTTAGAATTTTTTCAGGTGCTCCTAAATAGATGATGTTACAATAGTCTAAAATAGATAAAACTAATGCCTGCACCAATAGGCTGAACGATAAAGGATCAAATTTGCGATGGCGGGGGGCAGGAAGGGAGAGATCCCAGGCAGTAGCCAGCTCGCGTACCCCCAACAGGCGGACCTTGTGTACGTGTACTGGTCTTTGGTGCCAAAAATGCATCTAATACTGTAGATTTGGAAAGCAACAAGGGGAATTCTGCGTGGAAAGCAACTAGGTCAGTAGGTCAGCAACTAGGTCATTTCTACGTGGAAACTACTGTGTATTGAAAATGAAAGATTTATGTCGTTTCCTTAAAGCTCTGGTAGATTCCACCTGCTGGCAAAAATGCAGCCTTGTATGTATGACTCTGTGAATCTTCTTGTCTTAATAAGAAGTTAACTTAACATTGGCCTCCTTTTACAAAGCAGATTTACTGTGGCAGCCTCTGGTAATCACACTGAAGCCTATTGGGAATTAATAGGCTTCAGTGCTGTGCCACGTGGCAGCTGTTAGCATGGCTTTGTAAAAGGGGGGAGGGGATTGGGAGGTATAGTTACTTTCCTGCCCTGTGGCCCATATTAAACCCTTGTAGCATATCAAGTTTTAATATCTAATAAGGCCAATACTACATATATTTTTCCTGAATTGCATTTCAACTGTTTCCTAACTTGCAATTATTGTGATTTACAGTATTTCTTCTCTCAAAGACTGGCAGAAACAAATACTCAGACCCAAATAACAAAAGGACCTGCTCCGCATTGATGCCAGAGAGCACTGCAAACATAATAAGCCCTGTTGGGAGGAAGGATTAACTACCATAAAATGATAGTATTATCACTGATCGTATGGTGCTCTCTCCTTACAGCTCCATACTTTACAAGTATTACATTTTTGCTTTACTATATCATCTACCTTTGCTTGCACTGATCATCTGCAGAACCATCTCTGCTGCTCCCCTCTCATGGAGACGAGCTTGCTGATAGAGTGTTTTCTGTTTTTCCATTTCTTTTTCCTGGAACAAAGAATATGCATCAGTTCTATTACAATAAAGGGACCTTTTACTAAACCGCGGTATAAAAGTGGCCTCAGCACATCTTTATGTGAGGCATTCTCACAAGCTGAGGCCATTTTTACTGCCAGGGAAACATGGCCGACTTTTCTATTTTCTGTATCAATGGCCATGCACTAATTTTCCCATTAGTGTGTGGCCATTATCACTTGAACTCATACCACCTTCCATTTTGTAGACAATAGGGATTCGTGCACTAAACCTATACTAATCAGTTAGGGCATGGCAATGTTCGCATGCTAACTGATTAGCACAGAACATGCCTATTCTTCACTTCCATCCAGATCTGCTGTCAATGCTAAAACCCAAATTGTATTTTTTGCTGAAGGGTAGCATGTGCACATCCAAACATTACCACAGAACACCTTAGCGCACTTTGCAGTAGGCTATTTTTTTTGCTGCCGAAAGCACATGTTAGTGCTTACCACAACTTAGTAAAAGGGCCCCAAAGTGTGTTATTATTTGGATTCATCATATACCTATTAAATAGTGATATGTATTTGATTTAAATGACATGGGAAATATCAATGTCATTTTGTGTTCCTTTTTGCCCTAAACAGGAAGACCTCAAAATAATTTTCCTGTTTCATTATTAGTGCATATTCTTCTGAAGAAAAGTGCATTATTGGGAAAGAGCACACACTGGTCATGAAGAGAGTATATTCCTCTTTCCCAATAATGGAAGAAGTAGGAAAGCAGTGGGCAAAACTGAAAGGAGCTATTGTAAAGGCAACAAATTATTTTGTAAGGAAAGTAAGTAAAAGTAAGAGGAAAAGAAGGCCACTTTGGTTCTCAAAAGTAGTAGCTGAGAAGGTAAGGAAAAAGAGGCTAGCTTTCATAAACTACAAAAGATTGCAGAACGAGGAAGACATGCAAAACTATCTGGAAAAGTTAAGAGAGGTTAGTCAAGTAGTCAGGAAAGCAAAGATGCAAATGGAAGAAAAAATAGTTGATACAGTAAAATGGAGGGACAAGATCTTTTTTAGATATGTTAGTGATAAGAGGAAGTGCAAAAATGACATTGTGAGACTCAAAGTTGAAGGAGAGGAATATGTAGAAGCTGATAAAGAAAAGGCTGAATTGATTAACAAATATGTCTATTCTGTTTTCACAGCTGAAGCGCTGGGAGTGGGTCCACAGAAGACAAATGCAAATAATGATGGAGGTATTGTAGACCCTGAGTGATATTTCAGAGGACTGTGCATATGAGGAGCTAGCTAAATTAAAGGTGGACAAAGCGATGGAGCTGGATGGTGTACATCTGAGAGTACTGAAGAAACTTAGGGAAGATCTGGCGGCTCCACTGCTGATCTTTTCAATGCTTCTCTAGAGTCGGGAGTGACACCAGAGAACTGAAGAAGGGCAAATGTAGTTCTTCTCCATCTTATTTAATATCTTCATCAATGACCTAGAGGATGGAACATCCAGTGAGATCATCAAGTTTGCAGATGACACAAAGCTATGCCGGGCCATCAAATCGCAGAAGGACAGTGAAGAACTCCAGAGTGACTTGAGCCGATTGGAGAATTGGGCAGATAAATGGCAGATGAAGTTTAATGTGGAAAAATGCAAAGTGATGCACTTAGGCAGAAAAAATAAGGAACACAAGTATAGTATGTCAGGTGCAACTCTGGGAAAATCTGAACAGGAAAAGGACCTGGGAGTATTAATCGAAAGGACACTGAAGCCGTCGGTGCAATGTGCGGCGGTAGCGAAGAACGCGAATAGAATGCTAGGCATGATAAAGAAGGGAATCACGAGTATATCGGAGAAAGTCATAATGCCGCTTTATAGAGCGATGGTCAGACCACACTTGGAATACTGCGTCCAGCATTGGTCTCCATACCTAAAGAAGGATATCATACTGCTAGAGAGTGTGCAGAGACGAGCAACAAAGCTGGTGAAAGGTATGGAGAACCTGGATTAAGAGGAAAGACTTAAGAGACTGGGGTTGTTCTCCCTTGAGAAAAGGAGACTACGAGGGGATATGATTGAGACATTCAAAATACTGAAAGGAATCGACAAAATAGAGCAGGAAAAAACGTTATTTACAATGTCCAATGTGGCACGGACAAGAGGACATGGGCTGAAGCTAAGGGGGGACAAGTTCAAGACAAATATCAGGAAGTTCTG
Source organism: Geotrypetes seraphini (assembly GCF_902459505.1). Lineage (NCBI taxonomy): Eukaryota > Metazoa > Chordata > Amphibia > Gymnophiona > Dermophiidae > Geotrypetes > Geotrypetes seraphini. The sequence goes on along the minus strand of NC_047090.1, from coordinate 68,495,177 downwards.
CTTCACACAACGAGTGGTGGACAACTGGAATGCTCTCCCAGAAGAGGTAATTGCGGAATCCACCATTCTAGGATTTAAGGGTAAGTTAGATGTACATCTCCTTATGAGTGGCATGAAGTGACATGGGTAGGGGTAGGCTAGATGCACTTCTCTTTACGAGAAGCTTGGAGCGATATGGGGACCAAAACTATGCCAGGGTACACCTGGCGGGGCCTCCGTGTGTGTGGATCGCCGGACTTGATGGACCTAGGGTCTGTTCCGGAGATGGCGCTTCTTATGTTCTTATGTTCCACAAAAGTGGAAGTAAGGAAGAAATAGGGAACTGTAAGTAAGGAAGAGGTAGGGAACTGTAAGTCTGACTTCTGTGGTAAGTAAATTAATAGAAACACTTTTAAAAAGAGAATAGTGAAGTTTCTGGAATCCAGTGGATTACAGGACTCAAAGCAACATGGATTCACTAGAGGCAGTCTTATCAGACAATTGGATAGAGGGAGAACACTAGATGTATTTAGATTCTAGCAAAGCCTTTGAAAGTGTTCCACACAGGCGTCTAATAAATAAACTGCTTCATTTTTATAGAATTGTGCTTAGTGCCACTGGCATTTAGAATTGCGCTTAGGCACTGGCATTTAGTTCAGCTAAAACCAGGCCTAATTCCTGCATCTAAGTTATGCATGCATCAGGCATATTCTATAACAATGTGTATAACTTTTAGAAGCACCTTCAATCTGCCCCTGGCCATGCCATGTACTGCAACTGGCGTACACTTTTAATTAGTCTTAATTAGCATCAATTATGAGGTGTTAATTGCCAATTAGAGATAATTAGATCAATTAATCAATTGTGTGTGCACATTAACTATGTGCAATGATGTATGCACACAACTTTAAGTGCCATTTATAGGATCGAGATAAGGTGCCCTGTGTCCCTACAATGTTCCATCCATGTCTACCTCCCCTTGGAATTACAATTAATACAATATTTTATAGAATAATGCGGTGTGCATACACACACACACACACACATACAATTATATTGTGTTTTTTAAAATATATTTTTATTTATCATGTCAGTATCAATACAATAAACAATTAAATCTGCAGTACATGGAGAGGCATTTTCGATAGAATGTCTAAGTCTGAGTTTGGATGTTTTCCACAAAATGTCCAAAGTCAGAGGTGGAGAAATGGCCATTTTTGAAACCGGTTAAACCACTAGATATTAATTTTTTTTTTTTTTTTTTTTAATCGCCTACTTAGCCATCAGGATGTCCAATCTTAGTATATTCAGCTTTATTCACCATTTTTGTCCACAGAAATGTCCAAGTGCAAAATGTCCAAATCCAGACCATTCAGATGTGGGAGGGGTCAACATTATGGACTGGCCACATAGAGATTCTAATAGAGCAGTGGGGCACCTTAAAGGGCAATGCTGTGAACTTCACATAAAGGGTGCTAAGCCCTCCCAAATCTACTATACCCACTTGTCTACTACCCCAATAGCCCTTATGGCAGCAGTTGGCACCTATATGGCACTATAGTAGGATCTGGGTGAGTTTTGGTGGGTTCACACTTTCCACCATAAATGTAGTATTTAGAGTGGCTTATGGGCCTAGGTCCTCCTCTTTGTAGTTCACTAGCCCACACACTAGGCTACTTAAGATACTTGTGTGATGTTCTACTAGGATTTCCCATACTAAGGACAAAGAAAATCACTGTAGACAGATGTACAAGATGCAGGCAAGGTTTATTTTGAACTGATTGTTGCATACAAATAGACCACTTTATACAATATAGGACCCAACACGGTCCATGTTTCGATCAACATGTCTTCTTCAGGGGTCCTATAAAATGGTGGATTCAAAGGACATGCAAGAATAATGCCTGATCTGTAAGCTGTTTAATTAAGCAATGAAAATGTACTGCTGAAGATGATGTGTTGATTGAAACATAGACCGTGTTCGGTCCCATATTTTGTATAAAGTTTTGAAAATGCCCCTAAAAGTATACAATCTTATTTAACACCAGTCCAATTTTATCTTAAGCCACTCCAGTGTCTCATATCATTCCACATTCATACCCATCCATACCTGATTCATCTTTCTAGATGTCACAGCAGTGTATTAGCTTTTCACCTGTTACAATATAAATCTCAGCTATGTTAATGACATTAAAAAGTGTATTTCTTAGTTCTTTATTTGTGGACATATCTGGGAAAAGGTGACTAAAATCACTAGAAAAAAAAATCAGGTTGTAATAAATTCTGTGAGAGCAAATAATCTCTAATACAATAAACAAAACCCCATCCTTTTATGTGAAAATTTTTTTTTAAGTTGCAGAAGTTCAGACATGTATCTTTTTCAAACTACTTATGACATGAAAAATATGCCCTTCTTAACATTTTTGATCCACTACTTTAGTCACCTTTTCCCAGAGGCATCACATATTGTTTATTGTTGCCTTTTCTACTAACCAATATAGACTATTTTCACAGGTCTGACATTCTCACAAACCATACTCACTTCAAAGGTCTTTTCTTTCTCTTCATTTTCCTCTTCACTTTCACAGCTCTGAAAGAGAAACGGGGAAGTCAGTATTTGGCTTGAACAAAATCCCTAATCATTTATTAGGGCAGCTCTACTATGCCTTACAGCAGGGAATTATTAGCTATTGGGAGAGGGTGGAAAAGTAATTTTATATAAAATTGTTTTCGTGCACACATGCCAACATATATGTATGCATGTGGCAGCCATTTCTATAATTCTATACCTATATTTACATGCTAAAGGGTGTCTACTTTCCTTTATAATATTAGTGTAACAGGTAAAATACATCCCTATAATTTAGGCATGAACTTTCACCAGCCAAAGAAGCTGTTGTAAATGCTGAAATGCATAAAAATTATAGTTTTCTATAATTTATGCATGTAACTCTGTGTCCCGCCCATGCTCTGCCCAGGCTCCATTTACATGTACAGTACACTCATCTTTACCTTCCAACCTATCCCAGCCCCCTTCCCCATCGCCATTTCCAGTATTCCAAACTTGCTGTCTTCACCAATAGTGACCAAACAAGGCAGTAGGCACATGGGATCTCTTAGAGAAGGGGTGTCCAATGTCGGTCCTCGAGGGCCACAATCCAGTCGGGTTTTCAGGATTTCCCCAATGAATATGCATTGAAAGCAGTGCATGCAAATAGATCTCATGCATATTCATTGGGGAAATCCTGAAAACCCGACTGGACTGCGGCCCTCGAGGACCGACATTGGACACCCCTGTCTTAGAGAGAAGAAGAGATAATGGTTACTGTGGATGGGCAGACTAGATGAGCCATTTAGTCTTTATCTGCCATCATGTTTCTATGTAAATGCAACCACCTTTGGTAGAACATAAGAACATAAGAAGTTGCCTCCGCTGAGGCAGACCATAGGTCCATTCTGCTCAGCAGTCCGCTCCCGCGGCGGCCCATCAGGCCCATTGCCTGAGCAATGGTCTATACCTATCTATACCCCTCAATCCCTTTTTCTTCTAGGAATCTATCCAAACCTTCTTTGAAACCATTTAATGTTTTCTTGTCTACAACAGCCTCTGGAAGCACGTTCCATGTAGAATAGTGTGAATAGTCACCCTCACCTCAGAGAAATGGAGAATAGGATCTCTACAAGCTAATGTGTGCAATTCAGAAATCCTGTGTGCTGATGAGATGGTGACTAGGAGAACAGACCTGAGGTTCAGGTCTTTCAGAGTAGCTTTTCTCAGAGGCCTAATTAGTGTACAAGTTTAATATTCCATTCAGAGCAAGGATGATGGAGAGAAAACTTAAAATGACCAGCCCCCCTTAGGAAGTGCAATACATCTGGATGAATGGCTAAAGAGGAATTATGAATACACCCTCTATAACAAGCTAGAATTGCTATCTGTACCCTTAAAGAATTGTAAACCAGATCCTTCTGAATGCTATCTTGCAAGAAGGTCAAAATATGAGGTAAGGAAGCCTGTAAGGGGAACTTTACTTCAAAGGTTCATCAGACCCAAACATAAGCAGTTGAGATAGAATGCTTTCTTACCTGGAGTAAAGATGAAATAACCTTCAAAGAGTAACCTTTCTTTTTAAAATTTGATCTCTCAAAAGCCAGGCCATAAGACCAAAGTGGGACAGATCCTCCATCTTAACGAGACCCTAAAGGAGCCACCTCTGCTGCTGGGGCAGCTGGTACAGATTGTCTAATAGGAGACAAACTAAATCTGAATACCCTGGTCTCTTGGGCCAGTATGATGCAATCAGAATTACAACTCATGATGAAAAAGGACCCTGGAAACGACTCTGCCTATCATCAGCCATGGAGGAAATAGTACATAATGAAAATGTGGCTCTGGCTAAGGTTGGAAAAGAGCAGCTAGACCCTCTGAACCAAACTCTGAAGAACTTGGAGTTCTTGGTGGTATGATGAGAAACCATAAGATCTATAATCAGGGTACACCTCTTCTGAGTGACCAGATGGAAGACTTCCAGTGACAGTTTCCATTCTCCTGGGTCCAAGGAGTTCCTATTGAGGAAGTCTGCTTGAACATTCCATGTTCCCACACTGTGGGCTGCTGAGATCTGCTGCAAGTGCACCTCTGCCCAATGAATGAGCTTGTGAGCCTCCATTGTTAGAGGGCATTGTAACTCCTTGTCTGTTTATGCAAGCCACCGTTGTCATGTTGTCTAAGACAAAGCGAACCGACTTGCCCTGTAGAATGTGTTGAAAGGCCACAAGAGCTTTGCGAACTGCTCTCAACTCTAGATAGTTGATGGGCCACAATGACTCCATTTTGCTCCATCAACCTTAAGTGTTCTGTTGGAGACAATGCTCCCCATCCTGACAGGCTAGCATCTGTGATTACCATGATGTAGGTGGAGTGGCCAGAGATGTGCCGCAGAAGAGACTGCTGAGCTAAAGCCATTGTGCCATACTGCTCTTTGCCTGAGGAGTTCACAATAAGCAAAGGTCATAGTCCTAAGTTACCGTTGACTATCGGTTCAATAAGACCTGCTGAAGCAGATGCATGTAAACTCGTCCATGGCACAACATTCAATATCACTGACATGAAGCCTAAAACCTGGACATAATCCCATGTGCAAAAAGTCATTATTTGCAATAAGAGGTGAATCTGGTCCTGCAGTTTGAGCCACCTTTGATCCAGTAAAAATACCTTGCCCTGAGCTGTGTCAAAATGAACTTCTAGATCACATGTGTCAAACACAAGGCCCGCGGGCCAAATCCGGCCCGCCAGGCCTTGCAAAGTGGCCCGCACCACGCTTCATCACTGCACGCCGCTGCGTTCCATCACAATGACGCGCGGTGACATAGGAGGCTTGTGATCTCGCCGGCCGTACTTGCTATCTATCTCCCCCCATCGACCGCCCCCCCCAAGAACCTCCGACCGCCCCCCCAGCCGACCCGCGACCCCCCTGGCTGACCCCCACGACACCCCCACCCCCCTTCCCCGTACCTTTCTGTAGTTGGCCGGACAGACGGGAGCCAAACCCGCCTGTCCGGCAGGCAGCCAACGACGGAATGAGGCCGGATTGGCCCATCCGTCTCAAAGCTCCGCCTACTGGTGGGGCCTAAGGCGCCTGGGCCAATCAGAATAGACCCGGGAGCCTTAGGTCCCACCAGTAGGCGGAGCTTTGAGACGGATGGGCCAATCCGGCCTCATTCCGTCGTTGGCTGCCTGCCGGACAGGCGGGTTTGGCTCCGGTCTGTCCGGCCAACTACAGAAAGGTACGGGGAAGGGGGGTGGGGGTGTCGTGGGGGTCGGCCAGGGGGGTTGGAGGTTCTTGGGGGGGGCAGTCGATGGGGGGAGGGGGGTTTGCGTCGAGGGCAGGAGGGCCTGGGATCCCTCCTGCCCGTAATGTAGTGCGGGGTGGGGGTAGGGGGTCGCCGTGGTCAGGAGGGTTTGGGCTCCCTCCTGGCCCGAACAACTAGCAGGGGGGAGGGGGTCGCCAGGGCCAGGAGGACTTGGGCTCCCTCCTGGCCCGATATTGTCGGGGAGTTGGGGAATCGGCGGGGCAAGAGGGCTTGGGCTCCTTTTTGCCCCGATCGTGTCGGGGAGTCGGGGGAGCAAGAGAGCTTGAGCTCCCTCTTGCCCCGATCGTGTTGGGAGTCGGGGAGTCGGCGGTCCTTCGGGGTGGGGGTGCAGGTGCGTGCGAGCGGTCCTGCTTGGGGTGAATCGGACGTCGGGGGGGAGAACTATGTAAAAAAAATACACAGCAGAAGCAGCCAGTTCCTGGCATAAAGTGTAGGCATAAAAATCGCAACAGAATCTGCTATCTGTACCCAGCCAGGCATTTATTGACTGACTTTTTCATTCTAACGCAGATTTCCAATAAACTACATCTTTTACTGCCAATATTGATCCCAAAATGTCCAGGAAAAGAAAAGTTGACGGTGAAGGCAGACAATTTAATGACAAATGGGAAAATGAATACATGTTTGTGCTTAGTGAGGGCAAACCAGTGTGTATATTGTGTTATGAGACAGTGTCGGTGATGAAAGAGTACAATATACGTCGTCATTTTGACACCAAACATAATGTTAAGTATGGCAAATATACTTTGGAAGAAAAGCATAAAATTGTTAAAGAACTAAAAGGCAAACTACAATCACAGCAGCAAATGTTTACAAAGGCTACAGCGAAAAATGATGCTGCAGTGAAAGCAAGCTTTATAGTGGCTGAAGAAATTGCCCGTACTTCAAGGTGTTTTTCAGATGGTGCCTTTTTGAAGCAATGCATGCTAAAAGTGTGTGAGAAAGTATGCCCAGACCAGATACAGAGTTTTCAAACTGTCAGTTTGTCAAGAAACACCATTGCAGACAGAGTTCAAGAACTCTCAGGAAATCTATCATCACAGCTGGCCGAACAGGCATGCAGTTATCTCGCTTTTTCACTTGCTATCGATGAAAGCACAGACAACACTGATACAGCACAGCTGTCCATCTTTATACGTGCTACGAAGACCGACCTCTCTGTCACTGAGGAACTTTTGGATGTAGCTGCCATGCATGGGACGACGACTGGTAGAGATATATTTGAGGCTGTGGAGAAATCTATAAATAATTTTAAATTACCCTGGGAAAAGTTGGTGGGGCTAACTACCGATGGCGCACCTTCAATGTGCGGAGAAAAGAAAGGCTTGGTTGAACTAATGAAGGAAAGAATGCAAAAAAGTCACTGCCACACACCCTTGATTACTTATCATTGCATTATCCACCAAGAGGCTATGTGTGGAAAAGTTCTGGACATGAATGACATAATGACCACAGTCATTAAAACTATTAACTTTATAAGGGCACTTGGCCTGAATCATCGCCAGTTCCAGCATTTTTACAGGAGGTGGGTGCAGAGCATGGAGACGTGCCATACCACACAGAAGTAAGATGGCTGAGCAAGAGCGCAGTCCTCAAAAGATTTTTTGAGCTCAGAGAACAAATTGCTCTTTTCATGGAAAGTAAAGGAAAGCCCTTGCCTGAACTGTCGGATCCCGCCTGGCTATGTGATTTTGCTATGATGTGTGACATATGCGAGCATCTCGCCCAACTGAATCTGAAGCTGCAGAGACGCAAACAAGTCATCACGAAGATGTCTGACATGATCACAGCATTCCAGCGTAAACTTCAACTATGGAAGTCCCAACTGGAACAGGACAATCTTGCCCACTTTCCCATTTGTTTGAGTATCTCAACCACTATTTCTGGTACTTTTCCTTGCAGTCGGCTGACTACCAAAGTTAGCCGTTTACTAAGTGAATTTGAGCGGCGCTTCTCTGACTTTAGAACGCAGCACTCAGGCTTTGACATCTTTGCCAATCCTTTTACAGTTGATGTCAACAATGTGCCCCATCACCTTCAGATGGAGATAATCGAGCTTCAGTCTGACAGTGGCCTGAAATCAAGGTTTCAGGATGTTGAAATTGAAGACTTCTACCCTCTACTGCCCCCTGACTCAATGCCAGAGCTCCGACTTCATGCTGCCCGTATTCTATCCATGTTCGGGAGCACCTATCTTTGTGAACAGATGTTTTCAATAATGAATCTGAACAAAAACAAGCACAGATCACGCATTACCGATGACAACCTCCATGCTGTTTTGCGGGTTGCTACAGCCCAAGAAATAAAACCGAACATTGACTCATTGATACGGGGAAAACGGTGTCAGACATCTAGCCAGAAAACAAAACAATGAGCATTTTAGGTACATTCCAATATTACTGTTTTGCTTGATACCAATATTACTGTTTTGCTTGATAGCATGCGAGTTGGTTAACAGCACTGTTAAGGAAAAGATTGTTCCACTCATTTTAAATTCACATTTCTGGTTAACATTGTCAGTTTATGACTGTTCAGTAAACCATTCGGCCTGCGATTTAGACTGGATTTTAGATTTTGGCCCCTTCTCTGATTGAGTTCGACACCCCTGTTCTAGATAGTCTAGAACTTATGTGGGAACTAGGTGACTCTCCTGAACCGAAGAAGCCCAAATCAGCCAGTTGCCTAAATAAAGATTCATCCTTATTCCTTCCTTCCTCAGAAACGCCACTACTGCTACTACTACTACTATAACCTTGGAATAGGTTCTGAGACCTGTTGCAAGGCTGCAGCACATTGCCTAACTGAAAATGCTGACCCAAAATTGCAAACTTGAAGAAACACTGATGAGTTGGCCAACTGGGAATGTGCAAATATGCATCCTTTAAATACAACATAGTGAGATACTCCCCAGGCTGAACAGCCACCATAACTGAACGGAAGGTCTACATGTGAAAATATCTGGCATTTAGAAACTTGTTGTCCTTCTTGAGGTCAAGTACAGATTGTAAGTCCCTCCTTTCTTTAGTTCCACAAAGTAAATTAAGTAGCAGCCTTGACTGTGTTCTTGAGAGGGCACTGGAATTACCGCTCCAATGTCCTTTAGGGAGAGAAGAGTGGAGAGAACTGCTGCCTGCTTGGAAGAATTCTTGCACAAGGATTCCAAGAAAAATATACAATCGGAGAGGTGAGTTCTTATTTGTAGCTTTCTTTGATAATGTCTAGAACCCATTGGTCTGTTGTAATATAGGTCCACTTCTCAAAGAAATGGGACAACTGCCCTCTGATTATCTATGAAGAAGAGTGGAACAAGACCTCATCATTTTGAAGGTTGATCAGCTGAGGAATATCAGAAACCCTGATTGGGACATTGGCCATAATTTTTCGTATAAGAAAGGTCCATCGACCTTCAAACAAGCAGATAATCAGGAAACCATGCACACCACTCCACACAACAGACACACAAAACACTCTACAACCAACTCAGCCACCAACCCATGCAGTCCTCCCCAACGAAGCCCAATCCCCCTCCCCCTGCCACCCTTGGAGTGCAGCTGTCATTGCACTTGATGTGGGCTTCAGGGGTCGGGGAGGGCCTGCAGTTTCTCTTTTGTTGACTGCTGACCTGCACCTCCGTGAGCTCCTTCGCCCTGGGGCGGCATGTATTTGCTTATTATTACTGATGCTTTTCTTGCTCCTCCTGCACTGTCTTTGTTATTTTTCTGATGTATTTGCTTGTTTGGGCTGTTTGCCATTCTTATTAAAGATATGTTTAAAACAACAACAAAAAAAAAGAAACCCTGATTGGAAGATCATTTGTCTGAACAAAAGGACTACTTCAGTTGATGACTGGGCTTCTGAAAATAAGATGACCTATCAGGCCAATACTCCTTCTTATCCTTAAGTCTGGAATGAGCTTGCGGAGTTCTAAAGAAGATCCTAGGATCATCTGCAGGCAGATGATGAGTTTTAGAGTCACCCAGATCCTTGACCAATTTTTCCAGATCCTCTCCAAAGAGAACTTTTCCCCTAAAGAAAAGCTTTGTAAGGCACTGTATGAAAGCAGCATCTGCAGACCAGTTCCTCAGCTACAATAAATACCACACCATCACCTCTAATGCCATCTGCTTGACAGATGTATGGATAAGATCATACTAGGAGTCTTCAAGGTAAGCAAGAACTGCTTCCATGTTAGGAAATGCAAGGTCATGAATTTGGGCTGCAAAAACCTGAGGGAACGGTACAGTTTAGGGGGTGAAGAACTTATGTGCAAGACAGAAGAGCAGGACTTGGGTGTGATTGTATGTGATGATCTTAAGGTGGCCAAACAGGTTGAAAAGGTGACGGCGAAAGCTTGAAGGATGCTAGGTTGCAAAGGGAGATGTATGGCCTGTAGAAAAAAGAAGGTAATGATGCCCCTGTATACGACTTTGGTGAGACCTCATTTAGAATATTGTGTACAATTCTGGAGGCTGCACCTTCAAAAAGATATAAAAAGGATGGAGTCGGTCCAAAGGAAGGTTACTAAAATGGTATGTGATCTTCATCATAAGGTGTATGGGGACAGACTTAAAGATCTTAATATGTATACTTTGGAGGAAAGGCGGGAGAGGGGAGATCTGATAGAGACATTTAAATACCTACGTAATGTAAATGCGCATAAGTCGAATCTCTTTCATTTGAAAGGAAACTCTGCAATGCAAGGGCATAGGATGAAGTTAAGAGGTGATAGGCTCCGAAGTAATCTAAGGAAATACTTTTTTACAGAAAAGGTGGTAGATGCATGGAACAGTCTCCCAGAAGAGGTGGTGGAGACAGAGACAGTGTCTGAATTCAAAAAGGCTTGGGATGGGCACGTGGGATCTCTCGGAGAGAGAAAGAGATAATAGCTACTGCATATCATTTAAGGCTATTCTGCTCTCTATAGGAAGCATGGCCATTTTAGTCACCGCTGCTACCAAAGAATTCACCTTTAGCAACTTCAGTTTTTCAAGTTCTTCCTGAGAAATGGGATAAAACATGCTATAGGCCTGGCTACACTTAGGCTGGCATTCTGACCAGACCATTTAGCAGAAATCAATTCCTGCACCGCTTCATAAATACGGAAGGTTTTAGGTGGCTTTTTAGTGCTAGCCATCTTAGAATTAGAATCAGATAAATCCTGAGAATTAGGAGTAGAAATGTTAAGAACCTCCAGAGCACTTTTGTAATGAAGGAAGATAATTCCTTCCTATGGAAGACCAGTGTCATTAAACTAAACCAAATAAACTATAAACTATTACTCAAAATTTCTCTCGCTTCCAGCTGAGATGCTGCTGCTAGGCCCCCTCAGACAGAGGAGGAGATGGAAGAGAAACAGATTCCGCATCAGAAATAGCCTCTAAACATCTCATATTGGAGGAAGGATCATGTTGCAGAGGCTGTGAAGCTTGCAGAGACCCTGTATAGCTAATGGGCTGAGGCTATGCAGCAAAAAGAGGGTCAGAGTACTAAGAGGAGGACTTTGGTTAAAAAAATAAAAATTCTGGAGAGAAAGGTTACTGGGAAGCCATGAGAGCAAAGACTTCAGATACAGCAAAAAATCAGCAACAGAGTGGAAGAGCAAAGAAATATTAGAAGCCTGTACCGGCAGAGAAGTACCTTCCTCATGGGAAATGAATCACGCTAAGGCAAGATGGCTGCAGGCATCGAAGGAATCATCGCAGAAGAGAGAGAGAGAGCTGAGGAGAATGCTGCTCTGAGACTCCTGTGCAGAAAACTTATTGCTCTAACAGAGGCAAATCAATTTTGGCCTAATTAACATCTAAACAGCCTGCCAGACATTTCCCCAATACTGCTCTGCACTTACCATGGCAAGAGCAGCATTTTGTATTCTCAGTTACTATTGGGAAGGAACTGAAAAGAAAATCATGAACAGCAATATAAATTTAATGGTGTACTCATCCAAACAGTGAAAGAGTATTATGAGTAATTTCTCTGCTTAAGCGAGTATTGACAGCAGCACAACCAAAGTCCGCTTTTAATATAAGCTGCAGTTGCAGAACTTCCTCAAACACCCCTTAGCTCCTTCTTGGATGTTGGTTTGTTTGGTTTTTTTTGAGGTGTGGAAGGAGAATGAGGGAGGGATGGGGGCGAGGGAAGGAACTTGGCAGGGAAAAATGCTTGAATATTTGATTGTAAACTGCTTAGATAACTTTGATAAATATCTGAAAGAAAGAAATATCAGGTGTTCCCTTAAAGTAGGCACCACTTAGCCTAGTCACCCCAAAACTCAACTGAACTGGGAGATCTAGAACAGGAGTTAAATCCAAGCAAGATGAGACCAGGAGCTTGAGAGAGATCATCCACTGCCTGATGGATACAGAGTTATACTAAGAGCTCCTTTTATCAAGCTGCGCTAGCGGGGTTAGCGCGCGTGACTTTTAATCACTCGCTAACCCCTGCGCTGGCCAAAAAACTACCGCCTGCTCAAGGCAGGCATTAGCGGCTAGCGCGGCCGGTGGTTTAACGCATGCTATTACGCGCGTTAAACCGCTAGCACGGCTTGAAAAAAGGAGCCCTAAATGGCCAAGGAGCATATCCCCCAATATTCAAAGCTATTTAACCATCCAGAAACAGCCACTGACTGGTTAAATAATGTTTAACCAGCTAACTATGAATATTAATCATGAAATAACTGGTTATTTTCGCTGAATATTCATGGCTAGAAGCTAAAAGTTAATTGGCTTTATTATGTGATATGTGGAAATATTCAGTGTTGACCGGCTAAGTTTATTGGGCAAATTGGACTGCCTAAATAGCAGTCCTATCTTTGACTGTTATAACTTAACTGATTAGCACTGAATATCAAGTTAAACAGTTAAGGGAAAGACCCCCCCTCCCCAGATATTCAAATGCTGGTCACCAGAAACAGCCACTTGCAGGGTTTGGGTGGGCTACCTCTCATGGCCTGAATATCAGGCCTATACGTTCCCAAAAGACAGAGTTCAGTTTAGTGCTCTCCATCGCCATCTGCTGGTATATGATCATAGCCCACAAGTCTCTGGATTCATTTGGTATTAAGGAAGACGGGGATGTGATAGAGTGGGCAAATACCAAATTTGCTTGATGCAAACTAGACATGCCTTGCCTAATGTGATTTTGATATATTTGGGATGCAGTAATCCTTGAAGTGAGAATAATACGGTTCATTTTTAATACCATATTGCAAAAGGACACCTTGTGATATTTCAATAAAAGTTCAAAGTGATTTATAATAACTAAGAACAGATAGAACAGATATATGAAATCATTTTTGAACACATTAGAATAAATCTTACATTGAGGGAAAAACAGATGAAATAGGGTTTGTTTTCTTGCCTTGAATAAAGTTTGGATATGGTGGACTTTTAGAGAATCTTCATTATACTATGTCTGCCCCCAAACTAGAGAATGATACGGGGACAAATTTGTCCCCATCCCCGCAGGAACTCAATTTCCCCGTCCCCGCAAGTTTTGGCACTGTCCCTGTCTTTTTCCCATTCCTGTAAGCTCTGCCTTAACCGCACATGCTTCGAACACTTATGATTTTAAAGTGTTTGAGGCTGGTGTAGATGAGGACGGAGCTTGCAGGAATGTGGCAGGGACAGGAAAAGAACTCGTGGGGATGGGAAAATGAGTTCCCGTGGGGATGGGGAATAATTTGTCCCTGTGTCATTCTCTACCTCAAACCTCTATCTGCTACATTCATCATGCTTCAATTTACATACCTTTGCCATCATTGCAGAATATGCTGTGTATAAGGGATCACCTTCCAATTTGCTGGGGAAGGAAAAACATTTGAGAAAGAGATTACACAAGAGTTCTTACAAACCTCAGATTTCTTATATTAGTAAAGAAGCTTCCCTAACTGAAAAAGCATTATTAGAAGTTGGGTTCATCTAGTTGTGTGTTCCATTTTCCATGTTATGTGTCTGCCTGATATTTTTCTTTCCTTTCCTTTTACTTTATTAATTAATCAAAACATCTGAGTGATTCACAATAAAAAATAAGTCTATGAAACAAACAGCAATATTTAAACCCTTCAACACCCTACTCATTCTCCCTACTCAAACTCATACTCCCTACTCATACTCACCCTACTCATTAAGTTTTTCAACTTAATATTGCTGGAAAACAAACAAACCAGAGGCCCTCAACTGTTTTTTAAATTGCAAGTAATTCATTTCTTCTCTTTGGGCCTCTTTTACAAAGCTGTGGTTGCAATTCTCCCACAACAAATGCGCTGAAGCCCATAGGAATTGAATGGACTTTGGTGCATTTGCCATGGGGGAATCACTACTGTATAAAGAAGCCTTTATTATTTACATTTTTTATTTTTGGTAGGCCCAATACTCAACCAGCAGCAATCAGCCTTTTGCTGACTGTAACCAGCATTATACCTGGAAAAACAATACCGGGCCATCTCTGGGCTCTAGCGTTATATTTCTGGGTATATGGAGCAGGTGAAAACATAGCCGGCTAAGCACTTAACCAACTATGAAGAACCGCTTACAAGTAGGACTGTGTTTTATGTAGTCCTGTTTATTTAGTATCTTAGCTAATTAAGGGCTACTTTTATCAAGCTGTGCTAGAAGTTTTTAGTGCAAGCCGGTGAGGTAAATGTTCTGACGCTCATTGAATTGCTATGAGCGTCAGAGCACTTAACTTGCAGGCCCGCACTAAAAACCTCTAGTGCAGCTTGATAAAGTGGGGGGGGGGGAGTAAGTGCTAAAAATCAGCACATAACCAGTTAAGTTTTGACTTCGCCCAGGGATACCTCAAAAATACATGGTTTCAGCTTCAGTGCTAACAGGGCATTTTCAACAGCACAACCCAGTTAGCTCTGGACAAGTGATTTAAATGGTACTGAATACTGGGCCTGTTACTTTCAAGTGTATAAACAAGCAATAAACTTGTACAGCAAAGCCAAGCAGAGAATACAGGCAAAAAAAAAAAAAATCAAGGAAAAGAAGAAGAAAAAAGAAATAACAGATATCATTAATTCTCAACTTTAGTCCACAAAAAAGAAGGGAGTCCAGAATCACAAGGAGGAATTAATAGGTAATAACTAAAACAAAAAGGAAACAAGAGCATATGCTGATTTATAAAAGCAGTTCACTCAGTAGATCCCACTTAACTCACAGTCCCATCATCATCCATCTAGAGGTTAAGAAGGTAGTCAAATGAGATGGTTCCCAAAATGCACTTCAGAGTGATAATTTATAAAGCAGTTACAAGAAAATTTCAAATAGTTAGATGCTCCAAATTGGAGACCTCCAGGGTGGAGAAGTAAAAACTGCCACTGACATTTTTTTAGTCTCACAAGATAGATCAGGAAACAAATATTATCAGAGTCACTTAAGATCTCAATAGTACTGTATTTTTTGCTCCATAAGACGCACCTGACCATAAGATGCACCCTAGATTTAGAGTAGGAAAACAAGAAAAAAAACATTCTTAACCAAATTGTATACTGACATATACCAAGCTCTGCACCCAGCCTCCCTCACTCCTTGCCAGGCTCTGCATCCTGTCCCCCCTCCCCTACTAATTGTAATGCAATTTTTTTTCTTTTCATTATTCTATTCACAGCAGATATAAATTCTCAAAACTGACACATTTTGATCACTAAATTGAAAATAAAATAATTTTTCCTACCTTTGTTGTCTGGTGATTTAATTAGTTTCTGGTTGGCTTCCTTCTGACTCTGATCCAACATTTCTTTCACAATCCAACCCCATATCCTTTGGGTCCAGGTCTCTATCTTGTACTTGTACTCCACTAATCTTTTGTAAACCGCATAGAACTTAACGATATTGCGGTATATAAACTGTTATTATTATTATTATTATCTCTTTTCCCTCTGCTTACCCTCCCCAAATCCAGTGTCAGTTCTCCTTTGTACCTACCTTTGTTCCAGGTCTCCCTCTCTCTCCCTCCTCTGTTATGTTCTTGCATCTCTCTGTTCTTCCTCAGGGTACTCCTCCTTTGCCTCTTCTGTCTGCACCTCGCATAGTCCAGTATCTGCCTCCTGTCTTTCCCCTTTGGTCCAGGCCTCTCTCTTTCTTCTGCTTATCAAACCCCCCCCCCCCTTGTCCAACATTTGTTCTCCTTTCTTCCAGGTCTTTCTCTGCTTCTCTCTCTCTCTCTCTCTCTCAACTTCCTTCCTCCCTCCCTGGTCCAGAATCTTTCCACCTCTGTGCAGTCTCTCTCTCTCTCTCTCCCCTCTATACACCCCCAAGTCCAACATCTGACTCCCTCTCTTCTACCTCCCCTTTGTTTCAGGTTTCTCTCTCTCTCTCTCTTCCTTCTGCTAACATTTTGAGTCCTCCCCTCTACTCCAGCAAATGCCTTGTCTTCAAGTCTGTTTCCCGCCCCTCCTCAAGGTCCTTTTCTGTCTATCTCTCCCCCCCGGTGTCTAGATCCAGTGTCCTGCCGGTGCCCTTGCGATGGGCAGGGCCTTACCTTCTCTGCTTCCTGTGAAGTTGTTGTCTCCAGCTCCCAGACGGTGCTGGGTTAAGCTGGGATGGGTGGCAGAAGCCCTTACAGTGCAGGGCTGCAGCTTCTGCCCAGGTCCGAATGCATGCTCCGGAGTTAGCAGGCTCTCATCGCCTCCCTAGCAGTTGTTCTTTCTTGCTCACTCCCTGGGGCAGGAGATTGGGGGAGACACAGCTCTCCTTTTCTGTCGAGAGGTCATTTTCCGCACTGTGACTGCTGCTGAGGTAATTACGGTAGCTTGCAGAGTGAACCTAGCAGGCTGCTGTTGGCCTCTGAAGTACATTTCCTCTACCACGGTCCCGCCCCTTCTCTGACATAAGGGGTGGGACCCGCGGCAGAGGCAACATGCTTCGAAGGCCAATGGGAGCCTGCTAGGTTCACTCTGCAGGCTGCCGTAATTAGCTCAGTGGCGGTCACAGCACGGAAGACTACCTCTCTCACTGGGTACAGGAAGCAGCATGGAGGTAAGGCCCTGCTCGTCATGAGCTTAATTAGCTTTAAAGGGGAAAATCCGGAGGATGCTGTGGGGGAAGCCAAGAAGACAATCGGGCGCTCACAGACACTAAGGAGAGCCGTATTGGGCGCGGGGCTTTAAAAAGGTATGACGGGGTGGGGGTGTTTATTTTTTTTTTATACATCTGTATTGATTTATAACTAAAAGTGCCAACCAAATAAAGAACAGTAGGTATTACATACAACGCACTATTATCTGTACAGGCAATTTATATATCATTCAAGATTTTCAAATTTCATATATTAAATAATAATACATTTTCACATAATATATGATTTAAATAATTTATAAAGTTACCTAAATGTCACCATCAGTATTTATTTATTTCCCTCCCTTCCTCTCCCCTCCCCCCTGGATATGTATAGGAAATGAATAAAAGAAATATTATCATACCTCCATAAATTTAGTCAATGGGCTCCAAACTATTAAATACACCACTAAATCCCCTACATTCTGCGTTAATTCTTTCATATTTGTATGTAGTGCATACATTCACCCACCAAAAAGTGTTTAAAAAAACATATCTTCACTGCATTAGACGCACCAACATTTCCACCCACTTTTGGGTGGCGAGTGCCTCTTATAGAATTTCACTGTTCTAGTCAGCACCAATTTTTTTGGCACCTTATATAGAATATGACCCTAAGTGATTTTGGCATGTATGCTATAGAACTGGCACCAGTCACACATGTAAGTGCTATTATTTTGTAATTTGTGCACCCAATTAATACCTATTTTTAGGGGTTAAGGCAATGAGAGTTAAGTGACTTGCCCAAGGTTAGAAGCAGCTACAGTGAGATTTGAACTGGGCTTTCCTGGTTCCCAGCTTGCTATTGTTAATCATTAAGCTTCTCCACTCCTTAAAGATAGATCAATCAATCATTTGATCAATCCATATCACACAGTATTTTTTTTACCTCTTCTCTGTGAGAGCATTGCGACTGAAATGTAGAATAATTTGATGTAGTGGGTCTGGCTTTTTATCAGCCTCCTTTTCTTCTTCTTCCTCTTCTAGCGTCATAGGTTTCTGTGCAAATATTCACAATTTAAATATTTTTAGACTGAATTGACATATGGTAGCATTTAGTAAAAGCATTTTCCAGTAAGATATCAATTATACCTTAGAATTGGTTGATGATGTTAAGGTCAAGTATATGGAGTACATTAAAAAAAAAAACAACAAAACATTAGGTATTCCCTAACAATGGATTTTCAGATGCCTAAAACTGAGCAAATAAGTTCATAATAGGGGTTATTTTATTGCGAGTCAAACATGTTTTTTATGTGGCTCTTACAAAACTATGGAAATACATATGTACATAGAAAAGCACACATACATTTATACAAACTATGAATAGTTATTCTCTGAGGCATAGCTTAAGCAGAGCAAGGGGAAGCTGACATATAAGATAGTGGTTAATGCATTTGATATACTGCCTTTCTGTGGTATAACCAAAGTGGTTTATTTACAAGTACTTTCAGTGTGCCTAATGGATTCAGAGACTATGTTTTTTTTTGTACTGGGGGGTCAATGGAGGTTAAATGACTTGCCCAGGGTTGCAAAGAGCCAAAGGGGGATATGAACCCAGTTCCTCTAACTCTAAGGGCATTGCATTACCCATTAGGCTACTCTCTCTATATCTATATTTAGGTATATGCACTTTAACATGAAGTACACACTTGGTGGGAGTAATTTCATAACAGGTGCCTGTGTGAAATGTTTAAAAAAACACCAATTAAAGTTATACTGATCTATTTGTACTAGCATCCCTATTGAATGTCCATGTCAGTCTTTCCATTGTAACTTCTTGGGTAACTGACCCAACCAATTGTATACTGCCCTACCTGTTTAAGTTCTGATACTGGTCTGTACACTGTTTTGGGTGGGTGGGGGGACTGGGGAGGATTAGGAGGGGTTCTGGGGTGGGGTACTTGTGTCTGGGTGTCCCTGTGGAGTATATAAGAGTACAGTCCTCCATGGCAGGTAGCCATTGTTGTTAAAAAACCAAAACCATTTTGACTTGTGAATTAGCTTTTGTATCACTGGTATCTGTTCTCTAATAAAAAAGATTTAAGCATAATCTGACCTTGAACTGAATAGGTAAAGACGGAATAGAAAACCTTATGTAATTGGGGGCCTCACTCTGTGGGGCAGGAGAGGAGGGGCTTTGCTGCCTAAGGGCTGGGGGAGAGGATAGGAGGGAAGGGGGCAGTTTTGGAGGAGAAGAGGGGGTTTAGGGGGGGACAGGGCTTTTAAGGTAGAAAAGAAATAGTTATGCAGGACCCGGCCAATATTCAGCCAGGGCCCACATAACTATCATGTGGACCCTGGCTGCTTATTGGCCGGGACCTCCATAAGCTCCAGTGCCTAAGCCACATAAAATTAGCGCCAGATATTCAGTGCACACTTGGCCAGCACTGAATAGCTGCAGATCATCTAGCCGGATATAGTGAGCATTTTAAAAATGCTTACTGCCACTGACTAAATATCGAGGGGGGGAGGGGGGAAGCTGGACATGTTTTTAACCCTATCTTAACATTTTTGTAAGAGGACTCTAATTTGAGTTCCACAATGAGGAAACAATACAGCTCATATGCACTGGAATGGGGGTGGGGGGGGGCAAAGGGGCCATGGCCTCCCCCAAAATTGGCGATGGCTCTACTTCCCCACCAACCTCCTCTTCTGGCTGATGTAACCTTAAATCGTCAGCATGGAGACACATGTTCTTCTTTCTTTCCTTCCTTCTTCTCTTTCCCGGGACCCTTGCTGCACGACCTCTCTCTTCAGCTCCCAATTCCCCCACACCTCCTCCCCAGTGTTTGTTATTTTAAATCTTTCGGCAACATCAATGAGATCAGCATGCTGCCATCGTCCTGCCCTGGAAGTCTTCATTCAGCAGCGATTTCCTGTTTCCGCATAGGCCCAGCAGATGTCAAAAAATTTAAAATAACAACGACTGCGGAGGAGGTAGTTAGGTGTGGGGGAGGTGGCAGCCAAAGAGAGAGGTCGTGCTGCAGGGTCCCACTGGGAGTGGGGAAAAAGAACAAATGCTACATGCCACGGGCTGGTGTAAGCGGTTGGGAAGGTAGGGGGGCAGATGCTGCACATACTGGGAGAGGGTTGGGGTGAGAAGGCAGGAAAGGACAGATGTTACATGGGCTAAGAGGGATTTGGGAAGGACAGATGCTGTGCGTAGTGGGAGAGGGTTGGGAAGGACAGATGCACGGGCTGGGGAATTAGGAAAGGAGGAAAAGAGAGATGCTGCACAGGTGGGGTACTGGGAAGGGAGAGAAAGAAATGCTGCTGGTGGAGGAGGAAAAAGGAATGAAGAATTGTTGGTCATATGTGTGGAGTGAGAGGGAAAGAGATGATGTACATGGGGAAAGGGAGAATTGTTGGACATGCTAGTGGTGGAGAGGAAGGAGGGAGAAGTATTGGATGTTGAGAAGAAAGGGTGGGATAGATGGAAAGGGATGTAAGAGGGAGCAATGGTGAACATACTGGTGGAGGGAAGGGAGGAAGAGATGCAGCATTGTGTTGGAGAGGGTTGATAGAAGGAGAAATTTGGGGCATGGGGATGGTGGGGAGAGATAAAAGATGCTGTTTCTGTTCTTTTGCTCTTTGCAGGGCTTTGTATTACTTCTTGATGTACTTGTTTGGCACTGAAAGGGAGTTTTCTGTAGCAGTTAGTGGGGTGACATTGAATATTTTAAAGTCATTTGCTTTGACCTCAGAATATAAATGTTAATTAAAATTTTCTCTGCATACAGTGTGCTTTATGTAGTTTAATTTTGTGGTTACTGTTATGTATTGATAAGATTATATTGTGTGTGTATGACAAATGAATGGAAAAGTGACATTACAATTAGTACTATTATGAGGTGGGGTCTTGGGTGGAGCTTTTGGTCCCCCCCCCTCCAACAAAAAAGCGTTCCATTGCCTATGATACAGCTAAACACTGATGTAACAATCTAGCCAAAGTTTGGTGTGATGGGGACCACTAATAGATTCTGCTGGGATGAATGTAAACCTCTAACGGGTTCATAAGGGAGAAGACGAGCAGGTAGGTAAGCTGGAACACCTGTGTAAAATGCTTGATGAGCCAAAATCAAAATTTTAAATCTTAGTCTAAGGGATCCTTTTATCAAGCTGCGGTAGGGGGTTTAACGAGCATAATACCGCGCGTTAAACTGCCTGCCGCGCTAGCCGCTAACGCCTGCATTGAGCAGGCATTAGTTTTTTAGCCGGCCGTGGGGGTTAGCGCGTGATGAAATGTCCGACACGCTAACCCAGCTAGCGTGGCTTGACAAAAGGACCCCTAAATGTAAATTATGCATACTGTTAGGGAATGATGGGAACCAAGCAGCCACATCTCTATACAATTTTCTTCTGGTGCTAAAATGATATTATTTCAATAGGGAATGTCCAGGACCTAAAAGGAAGTTTTCTGAAGCCAAAGAGTCTAAGTTAGACCTAGAATGTTCTCAACTATGTTTGTAATACAAAACAGCTCATTGAGGTCACTGAGGAACCACAGACTGAATGTCAATAATTTGCTACATATGGTATAATGCAGATTCTTCTGGTGAATTATTGAGGACTTACCCACCTTGATTTTGCTGCCTTCTATTCCAGTCAAAATTCAGTAACTAAGTTTAAGAATTTTAACGTTGCCAACCAGTAGTATGGCACCTAAGTTGAAATGCTGCCTGTGAAT
Organism: Geotrypetes seraphini; assembly: GCF_902459505.1. Classification (NCBI taxonomy): domain Eukaryota; kingdom Metazoa; phylum Chordata; class Amphibia; order Gymnophiona; family Dermophiidae; genus Geotrypetes; species Geotrypetes seraphini. Next base: position 68,473,577 of record NC_047090.1, on the reverse strand, counting down.
ATGTAGTACTGTCCCATGATACCACTGATTAAAATCTGGAAATAATTAGCAATATAATTGTTGGCTACTATCCTGATTCCATGCAATTGATCTTAGATCTCAGGCAGCAGAAAGGGCTTGGTACAGAATGAGAGAACTCTTAGGGAGGAGTTTCTAGAGATTGCCACCACATAAATAACGACCAGTTATTTTTAACTGAAAATATCCTGGCTATATATTGATATAATACTTCATTGCACACATAGGTCAGCATTTCAGCAAAGGTGTCAAGTATTTTCACCGACGTTATTTTGCATTGCACATGTTACAACAGAAAGAATAAAATATAAAAACATGAAATGGGAAAATTTCAGATGTTAGAAATCAGAACTCAAAATGTTAAAGCAGAAGAGAGCATTATGAAATTACAATATATTAATGCCATTTAAGTTACATATATAGATTCATTCAATATGTTATATAACATATGCCATAAATTAGTGATACTCAGCCTTTAATAAGGCACTAAGCAGATGCCAAATTTCAAAATATCTAATTTAAATTTCTATTTCATTTTAGTGCCAAATTACTGACTTTGGGCTAATTCTATAAAGTGCACCTAAAATTTAGGTGCTGACTAATGAAGCACTAAATGTGATTTTATAACAATTAGGAATACTCTATAGCAGGGCTGCCCATGTCCGGTCCTCGAGATCTAATGGGAGGCCAGGTTTTCTGGATGTCCGCAATGAACATGCATACGAGAGATTTGCATACCAAGAAGGCAGTGCAGGCAAATCTCTCTCTCATACATATTCATTGTGGATATCCAGAAAACCTGGCCTGCCAGTAGATCTCGAGGACCGGACTTGGGCAGCCCTGCTCTATAGAATCACACTTAGCGCCCTCTAAGCGTGCTTAGGTGTCACTAGGCATCCTAACTTTAGGTGCACACTATTTATGCCAGGGTTTTCTTCGCCTAAATATTTGCGCCCAATTCAAAAAGAGGCTCCTAATTCCAAAGCACGCACATGATCTGCCCGCTAACCATGCCCACTTTTAGATAGGTGCTTTGGACTAGGCGCCTACTTTTTATAGAATTGTGTGTTTTTTTGAGTTAGGTGCCTAATTTTCAATTCAGTCCAATTAAATCCAATTGTGAGGTATTAAATGCCTGTTATTGGCACCGATTAAGCCTATTAATCAAGCTGGGCACCTACATGAGCTAGGTGTGCCAATGTAGGTGCTTAACATTAGGTGGACTATATAGAATTTGCCAGTGTGTGACTGCCATTCAGGAACCACAAAGGCTTTCAAGAAGGTCCGACTGAGGATCACTGTTATGGACTTCCACATATGTGCACGAAGAGCAATGCTCCAACTAGGACAGTACTTACAGCCAAATCTTGAATTAGTTTCTCCTCAAAAGTATATTCCTCTGTCTCTATCCAAAATCTCTGATAACCATGGAGGAAGAGGTTAATACAACGGTGCCTGGGAGGAAGGGTGGAAGGGAAACCAAGAGAGGTAAGCCAGGAGTACCACACAGCTTAGGGATTAATAATTAGTAAGGAGATCTGGTTGATGCAATTCTGAGCCTCTGATTGGTCAGTGAAAAATTAATATTGAACCAGGAGAACTCTTATTTTCTTAAAAGCAATTTATTAGGGAATATAGATCCCTTTAGTGACCAGAGGCTGAAATAGGATATCCATGTGTGATTAGAATCTTCTAGTGCAGGGGTAGGCAATTCCAGTCCTCGAGAGCCGGAGCCAGGTCAGGTTTTCAGGATCTCCACAATAAATATGCATGAGATAGATTTGCATCTCAAGGAGGCAGTGCATTCAAATCCATCTCGTACATATTCATGGCGGATATCCTGAAAACCTGACCTGGCTCCAGCTCTCGAGGACCAGAATTGCCTACCCCTGTTCTAGTGAGTGGAAGCTAGAAAAGAATATCACTGAAAGGTACTCCCTCTACTAGTTAGGAGTCTCAAATGAAGTCTGTTTATACTGCTAGATAATGGCAAATTGTCATTGATTAATTTGTTATAACTGGTTTTACAGCACTATCACATGGTATGTTTACAGTATTAAAAACATATTTCATATAACCACTGTTGGTTTGAATGTTTCAACTATGACGTTATTCACACATTAACTGAGAAAGGCACCAGAGTTATCCTTCCTACATCAGCAGTGTACTATCTTAATTTTCATTTTTATTTCATTTATTATAGTTAATAATTTGCTTATTCATCAACTGAAGCTCTCAACAAGGAAAAATGTTGAAATAATACAATAGAATGTGTCTTCCTGCCTCTTAACTATGAGACAAATAATCAAGAGAGGCTAGGAGGTGCAAAGGCCAAAGCATTAGAAACAGGCATAGATTACCAACAAAAAGCAGTGTAAAAGTTTAAAACATTTATTCCCCTCCGACCCGATTCACTAACCTCTGTCCCGATCATCTTCTGATCTGTGCATGCAAATGAGGGGGAACGGCATTCAAATAATGACAGACAGCGATTCACTAACAAAAACCCTGCAACACCGACTGGGCTTGGCGATCACAAACAAGCGACTGCTGGAGACCAGTCGTTCACTGCTTTCCGACTGCCATCTCCTGCTCTCTGCCTGCTGTCTACCCCGACTTTCCAGCTCTCTGCCCGACTCTCCTGCTCTCTCTGCCTCGATTTTCTCCTGCTGCCCTGCTCTGCCCCGAATCTCCTCTCCTGCTTTTTGCCCTGACTCTCTGCCTTTTTCTTCTGCCGCCCTGCTCTGCCCCGAATCTCCTCTCCTGATTTTTGCCCCAAATCTCTGCCTTTTTCTCCTGCCACCCTGCTCTGCCCCGAATCTCCTGCGTGGCTCTCAGCCAATGACTCTCCTGCTCCCTGCCCCATGTGCTGCCCTGGCCTTCCCCCGCAGTGCGAACCCATGGTTTTACCCCGCGGGTTTAAAGCAGGTTAAAACCACGGGCTCGCTGGGCTAGGTAAAAGTTAAAAAAAAAAAAAAAAAAGTCTGGTCTGCACATGCATCAGGATCGCTAAAGAGCGATCTGGGCAGTCGATTGGGGGCATGATTCCGACTGCCCTAATTTGCATGAGGGCGATTCGTGAATCAGCTCCCCGGACACGATTCGGATCAGATCTAGCCCTTAGTTACCATGTTGGTGTTTCACTTTACCTTGTTGTTTCTCTGACTTTCCCTTTTACCACCTACAAAGTCATTGAGATCCCTAGATTCCCATCATCTTGTCCTGCCCATTCCTAGGTTAGTTCACTACAAATCAGCTCAGCAATACACTCTTTTTTGGCCCCCATAGTTCTGGAATGACCTTCCCTGAGAATAACAATCATTCACAAAGTTCAAGAAGGTCTTAAAAACACTTTTTCTTTCTATATGGCATTTAGGGTTGTGCCAATGTGCCCAACTGGATAGTTTGCTTGCCTGCATTTGTACTCAGTTAATTATTATTCTTTGTAGACATGTTTGTAAAACCTTTCCTATCATTTTATGGATTTCCTTGCAAACCACAACAACTTGCTTGCTGAACTTGTGTTATCAAACCATAAATTAACTGTAAACTAACTGGTCAGCATGTCCATAACACAGAAGCCCTTAGTGTATGCTCTCTGGTAACTTATTTAAAATGACCATGCACATTAGCGCATGACCCAAAAAAAGCATTAGAGCAGTAGCAAAGCATTTTGCGCTCTGGGCCATGGTTGAATCCTTTACCGCAACTTAGTAAAAAGGGGGGGGGGGATGGTTAATTCATGAGCCAATTAGCACCAATAATTGGGATCTTAACAAACAAATATTGGTGCTAATTCAATTTAATTAATATGTGCATAAATTTAGGTACCCAAAAAGGAGGTGCGGAAATGGGAGAGTCATAGGCAGATTGGGGGTATTCCTCCAAGTTAGACAGTAACATAGTAGATGACGGCAGATAAAGACCCAAATGGTCCATCCAGTCTGTCCAACCTGATTCAATTTAAATTTTTTTAATTTTTTCTTCTTAGATGTGTAGTAATAGAATAAGGGGGGGGGGGGGAAATCTGCGCTTAATTTAGGCACAAAGATTGAAACCACATTTTCATTGGTGTAAACAGCTGTGTCTAAAGTTAAGCACGGTTCCTGGCACTAAGCGCTATTCTATAAATGGCACTTTGAGCACTATTTATAGAATAGCACTCAAGCTTTTTTTTTTTAGTGCCAATATTTTAGGCATCATATACAGAATATAGTCCTATTTAGGTAGCATCACACCCTTTTAAAAAAACATAAAGGACTCTTTTACAAAGCTGTGTTAGGCGCTTTTTTTTTTTTTATCGCCGGCATGGCAGTATTAGCTTGAACGCTCATAGAATTCTTAGTGTTTTAGCTAATACTGCTGCGGCCGGCGATAAAAAAAAGCCTACAGTGACTTTGTAAAAGGAGGGAGAATGTTGTGTACACCTGATAACTCTATATAAAATATTTGCCTCCCAAATGAATTATGGCATTAATGCGTCTCTCTCTTTTGCCTCAGCAGTCTGAAGATTGTTGCTTTACTTCCTTTCCAGCTGCCAGCTCTAAAATCTATTCCTTTTATTGGAGAATCCATTATGAGAAAGTGTTTATTCTTTCTTAAAATCCTCTGCCACCTTATAGGTATTTTTCATGGTAATCACCTTGAACACTGTCTGCTGCGGGATTAACTAACTGTTGGCATCATAAAAAGAGTTCTGCAGCCTGGGGTATGACACATTAGCTCATGTGACTCAAGCTTCTCTCAGTTATGATGCGATATGTGTTGCATGATATTTGTAAAAATATCAAGCAACATTATGTGGAGGTTGCGACTGTTTTGGTCACTCATTTTAGGAAGTGGATTATAAATTTTTATAATAAATTATTAATATGCAACTTATTGATCTTGTCCAACTTGAACCCACTGTTTACTCACATTTCATATTCTGCCCTCTGAGTATATCTTAACCGTTGTTCTTGAGATTTTCAGAGGCAGTAGAGGTTGAATTGGTGGACTCTGCCTTAAAGGAAAGCTCTTTGAATTTTTGTCAGCTTTGCCTTAAGTTGAGCAACCGCCATCTTCAGTTCAGAAAGGCGGGCAAAAGTACCTGTGTGCAACAGACTGACCAATCAGAGTCCTATTATGCAAACTGCACAAAAGGGTGTTTTTACTAATATATTAATCGTGGCTGGGATAAGGATACTTGTGCATAAAGGAGTGACTTGCTTTAAGTTACATTACCATTAGCACCAGTATAAGTCTGTCTGGATTTTCATGTACTTTTTCAAGCCAAACATGTTGGTAGGTGTTCAGGAAGAGATTGCTAATTTTGTGTCTAAAGAAAAGCATATAGGTTTTTATTTAAGAACTATCCAATGAAAATAAACACTAGCATCAGTCTTAAGAATATCTTGTGGAAAAGAGAGAACAATTGCACTATTTCATTCTTTTATTAAGCAAAATGGAATATTCTTAGCAACTTTCAAAGCCATTTCTGCACATAGAGCAGACTTTTGTATGTGGAAACAGGACTTTTGCAAATTGTCATAAACCACAAGAGGCAAAGATCTACACCAAGTAGATTCAAAGGAAAAGTGGATTCAAAGACACATGAGTCAAATTCAGGTACAGTATATTAAAAAATCAAATACCTGATATGGCTATGTTTTGAAAATATCTTTGTTAGGGATGAAAACTACAAAAATAACACACATATACACTTTCTCCTCCTTTTACAAAACTGTGAAAGCGGATTTTAGCACATGCCGGCATGCTGAATGATCTGTGCTGCTCCCGACACTCATAGAGTTCCTATGAGCATCGGGAGCAGCGCAAAGCATTCAGCATGCCTGCACTGGTTCGGGCGGGGGGTTGTGAAGAACGCAAACATGCAGGGAGGGGTTGTCCGACAGGAGGGATTGTGCATCACTCTTTCCGGTGAAAAGCGCGAACGTGCAGGGAGTTTGGGGGCATTGTCTGGCAGGAGGGATTGGGCATACCTCCTGCAGGTGAAGAGTGCGAATAGGGGTTGTCCAGCAGGCAGATGGCGACAGGATTGCATGATCGTTGCGGGAGGGGGGAAGACGGTTCCACAATTCTCTAACCAGCATTGTTTGTGACAGATGCCGGTTAGAGAATCGTGCTTTTAGGCAAAGGACTGGCCCCTCCTTCGCCTAAAAGGTCTTGTTCTGGGCGTTTGGGACTTGGGCAATTTTTTGGTCAGGAATGTGTTGTAAGCATACATGTAGTGGAGGTCTGGGTGATTAAACTGCTGAACGTACAGGTAGGCCATTCTAAAAAAAACCCCAAACCCCACTTTTTGGACGTTTATTTCGAGAATGGACATTTCCCTGCTACCTACTTTGTATGCCTAGGGCCTTAGGCCAAAAGGAGACTTAGACATTGTTTTTGATTATGCCTCTCCACATCTCATTTTGTGGAGTTCACAATTAGACACGATGCAGATGAAAAAGATTATATTGTGTGCCATTACTTTTAGTGGTTTTAAATATTTAAGATATCCTGTGGATGTCTCCTAATTATCTTTCAGTAGTATTTAGGTAAATTTAGATGATATAAAGTTCATGATGTTCATTTAAAGTGAATAACAGAGTTACATTTTTTTATAGGGAGATGTGTCATCAACATCTCCATTTTGATTCTAAGTTAAGGGATGAATGCAGCAGCATATAGTTTGGTTATGAATTGGTTTTGGCAAACTAGGCCAGAATATGAATCTTATTTTTGGTGTTCACATCATACACGATATATGGGTTTTATTGAATGTCTTATCTTTTGTTCTTTGGGGAGTATGTTGTGATACTGTGGTTTTTCAAATATAGATATCTGGTGCCATGGTATTCAGAAGAAAATTTGTTCCACACTTCCAGTGTTATTGGTATAACACTTATACATTTTATGCTGGGGTTTTATTTTTGTTTTTTGTTTTTTAAAGCTGTGGTAAAGGTTTCTACTGCAGGCTGGTGAGGAAAATGCTCCGACACTCATAGGAATTCTATGAGTATCAGAGGCTAGAGAAACTGGGCCTCTTCTCTCTTGAAAAGAGGAGACTGAGAGGGTACATGATCGAAACATTCAAGATATTGAAGGGAATTGACTTAGTAGGAAAAAGACTTTGTTCACCCTCTCCAAGGTGGAGAGAACGAGAGGGCACTCTCTAAAGTTAAAAGGGGATAGACTCTATAGAAACGTAAAAAAGTTCTTCTTCACCCAGAGAGTGGTAGAAATCTAGGACGCTCTTCCAGAGGCTATTATAGGGGAAAGCACCCTTCAGGGATTCAAGAAAAGGTTAGATAAGTTTCTGCTGGACCAAAACATATGCAAGTAAGGCTAGACTCAAGGAGGGCACTGGTCTTTGACCAAGGGCCGCTGGGTGAGCGGACTGCTGGGCACGACGAACCCAGCGGCGGCAAGTCTTATGTTCTTATGTTTATTTACCTCGCAGGTCTGTGGCAAAAACCTCTACCGAAGCTTTGAAAAACCCAGTGTAAAATGTATAAGTCTAAGTACTCTTTCGCTGAGATATCTCTTTATAACTTAATAGGCAAGGCCGATCCAAGATGGCCGCGGATGCAAGCTGCTGAAGCAGTCGCCGAACTGACGCTAAAGTTTGGAAGCTTTTGAGCTCCTTTGAGCTGAATTTTGCCTCAAACATGCCGAAAAGAAGGGGAAAGAGCACTGGTGGGGCCTCCCTGCGCTCCGGAACACCTACCTCCGGCAACATTGAAGCGCTCTTTCGGCGTTTTCAGGGCACCATGGCGACGTCGGGATTTCAGTTAGAGACACCTCTTGGGAACGGAGCAGAGGTGTCTCACCGAAGTTTTGAGACCACTTTGAGCCCCGACGTAAGACCTCCTCCTTTGCACCCCCGCGCAACCAGCTCCCCAGGGGTAGAGAGCCAACCGGAAGTCGGGATGAGCTCTCCCCTAGAGGCTGCGCGGAGCTGTGTTGAAGAAGCCGTTTCAGGTTCACAGGCTATGCAGGAGAGCCTGAATATGGACGGGAGTGCTGCAACAACTAAAACTGGACCTACTCAAGCGGAGGGAATTGGAGGAGAGCTGTCGAATGGTAAGCATAAACTTTTGAATACACACTTACAAATTCCTACTATAGTTAAGCCCCAAGAAGTTACATTAGATGCCTTGTGGGACCTGGTGGCAAATATGGCAAAAACAATTAGTGTTCAACAAGTGCAAGTGGAGGGGAAATTGAAAGACCAAGAAAAAGAAATTACTTTAATAAAGCAAGATATTGCTGACTCAAATAAATCATTGGACAGTATCAAAAATGAATTAAAATCTTCCAAACAACTTCAAGAGACCTTAATTAAGGACAATGTTAATTTAAGAAGGAAGATTGAAACATTTGAAAATTTTTCAAGAGGCAACAATATCAGAGTGATTAATTTTCCACGAATTACAACAATTACCCCGCGAGAAATGTTAAAACGATACCTGACGGAAATACTAGAAGTTCCTGAGGGTTCATTACCTCCATTTACACAGGTGTACTACCTTCCCAAGAAAAATCAAACTCAGCAACAGGAAGACAGCCAAGGTCCAATAGATGTATCGGCATTATTGGAATTATCAGATAAAGAGTTGGCTACTCCTGCAACATTAGTAGCAACTTTAGCTCTAACAATGGATAAGAACTGGATTTTGAGACTTTTCTTTAAAAATAGAGCAAAAGAATTTATGGGATTCAAAATACAAATGTTCCCAGATTTAGCCAGGGACACACAAAGGCGAAGAAAAGAGTTTCTTATGATAAAACCGGGAATTATAGCTCTTGGAGCAACTTTTTTCCTACGATATCCTTGTAAATGTGTTATACAATATAATTCCCAAAAATATGTTTTCTTTGAGCCTTACCAGCTGACAACTTTCCTATCTCTTTCTCGGCTTGAGAAGGAAAAGAATGGAGGAGTATAGGAAATTTAAGATGCCCTCATCAGCTGGCTTGCATTATTTTCCTTAATATTATTTCTTTGTATTTTCCGTTTATAATTACATTTTGGATCATTTGTGGACTTGAGCCGACTTAAGTTAATTGGTATCCTTGAAATTTATAATATTGTTGTGATTTTCTTTTCTTGACTTAAAAAGCTTTCTGTACAAGTAAATCTTGAATTGTATTTTGAAAATTGAATAAATAAATAACTTAATAGTTTCAAGTTTCAAGTTTATTATGTAATTTGATTAATCGCCTATTCTATATTCTAGGCGATATACAAACAATAACGAGTGAATAAAAACTTGGGGTAGTTATTACATAGACAAATAAAATTACATAATTACAAAAACTTACAATCATGAAACATTAGGAAAACTATATTTAAAGGGTTACATTCTGTATCAAATTTTATATTTCAGGATTACAACAATAGGGAGGGAATAAAAGCACAAATAAGAAAATAAAAGGTTAAGAAGGAATATAAGGTTATTTATTAACTAAAAGCATCATTGAAAAAGAAACTTTTAAGCTTAGTCTTGAAATTAACTAAGTTCTTTTAGGCAAAATATAGGTGTACATTTGTCCCCCATTCAGGGGCCCTTTTTATTATGCTGAACTAGGAAATAGGCTTAGAATGTCATGTGCTGTCAAAAAGGGCTTTTTCTTTTTTCATTAACGGGCAAGCGCTAATGCTAACATTAGCGCATGGCCATTTAAAAAATGATTGTGGGAGCACATACTGACTCCTATTTAGGAGACATTAAGGGCTCCTATGTTAGGAGACTGTCTCTGCCCTGACACACATCCTCCCCAAAAATGCAAAAAAAAAAAATTAATTACTGCATACTTAGGGCTCCTATTACGAAGGTGTGCTAGTGTTTTTAGCACGCGCTAACCCTGTGCTACACGGAAAATACTAACACCAGGTCTATGGAGGCATTAGCGTCTAGCGCACAGGGCATTATAGCACGCGCTAAAACCGCTAGCGCACCTTTGTAAAAGGAGCCCTTAGTGCACGCAGATGCCAAAACTAACGTGGAATGCTTTAGTGTGTCCCAACTTAAGTAATTTTATGCTGCATTAAGCACTTAACTCAGTTTAGTATAAGGATCTCTTAATGACTCGTAGGAAATTCTATGAGCGTCAGAGCATGTACTGTGCCAGCCTATGCTAACACCTCTAGCCTAGTGCAGCTTGATAACAGCCGGCCTATATTTAGTTAAATATTTGTTCACATTTTAAAATATACATTTGCTATTTTTGTAGTATTTATTTATAGTTTTTATCCCTGACAGAGCTGTTTGTCAAAACATGGCCATATCACGTATTTATAGTTTGCAAATGGTCTACCTATCTGCGGGTAACTTGTGCATAAATTTCACAATGAACAGATATTTCCTATCATAATGGGTAAAGGATTCATAGAAGCAGGACTGAGGCAGGGAACAGACTTGCATGTATACTTCTAGATTCCCAAAAGTATTTCTATGTTTTGCTGGGAACAGCTCCCACATAACGCAGTTTTGTGTATATATATTTTTCCCAACTCAATCTTCATTTTGATGATTGATGTCAAGTCTGCAGTTGAAAAGTAACCAAAGGAGGCAATTCTAAAAAGGGCACTAAAAGTTAGGCACCACCTAGGCACTAAGGGCCGGATTCTGTATAGGACACCCGGTCTCAGTAGCCGCCTAAATGGCTTTTGAGAATCACACAAGGGCGTCCTATATAGAATCGTGTCTGTCCTGATGGACAGATGCCTAACCCCCACCTAAGCACCATGATTCTCTAACCGGTGTCCTTGTCACAGGTGCCAGTTGGAGAATCACGTTGCCACTGAGTTGATTGTCACAAGGGAATCTCCTTGCAGCGATCAGTTTAGCGGCTCTGGCAGGGAACCTGTTCCCCCCATAAAGTCAACCAGCAGAAGGGATGCCCACTCTCTCCTGCCAGAACCTCCAGAGCCCCACCCCCCCTGAATATCCACAGCAGAAGGAGTGCTCAATTCCTCTTGCCACCACTCCCTGAGACATTCCTGGAAGGAGGTATGCCCATTCCCTCCTGCTGCTGACTCCATAATCCCCTGAAGTCCCTCAAACACTCCCCTACTCCACCCTACACTCCCCGACTCCATCCTGACACTCTCTGACTCCACCCCTGACATTCCCCAATACCCCAAAGATCACCCTGACACTCCCCGAACACTCCCGACACCCAGAGATCCCCCTGCCACCCCCATACTTTAATCTAATGGCAAGAGGGATGCCTACTCCCTGCTGCCGACAAGCCCGCCACTGCAAAATGGTGGGTCTTCCCCTTCCCGGTGCATTATGGGTTGCACCAGAGAGGAGCCTAAGGCCCTGATTGGCTCAGATACCTAAGGCCCCTGGGCCAACCAGAGTCCTAGGCCTCCTTCCATTTAGGATGCACTGGGAATGGCCTAAGACTCTGATTGGCCAGAAGGCCCCCCTTTTGAAAATTAGCCTTTAAGAATTTGCCTCAAAAATGTATGCTGAGAGGTAAGTGAAAGGTTCATTGTATACTAATCAGTGTGACTTTTCGGATATCTGATTAAGAAAGCGACCAGTCTCCATTTAGTAAAACAAAAACTTTACAGTGGATCTGAGAGAAATAAAAGCAGGTGAGAACAATGAATCTAGGAGCTAGAAGAAGAAAAGTGGGAGAAGTGAAAGAGAGCAAGGTCTGAAAAAGAGGGAATGAGACACGAGGAGGAAAATGGGGAGAGATGACAGGGAGAAAGAAAGAGAGATGACAGGGAGTAACAAAATGATTGAGGAAGAGCGATTGAGAAGGGGATACTTCATCATCCGTGCCCGAAATCTAGCGGACTCTGGAGCGACAGGCACCTGCCACGAAAGAGGCTGCCGATGCCACTTTAATTCCCATGGCTAAGGCCCCACATCAATCCCGCAGTCCTGCGCATCCTTCAAAACTACACCCCCCTCACTAGGTAGGGAAGTACGCTTGGTAACATGGAGCTGCCAGTGAGTTCACCTTAGGCTGGACGAACAACTGCTGAAATTCAGGAGCCTTGGGATACAGTCTTGTCATTGTCTTAGCCCCCCTTAAGGAACCCTCTGGGACCTCCCAATGCTCAGTAAGTAAAGCTGTATGATATGGATGTGAGGGATAAAATGAAGTTTGAGCCTGTGAAGAACTCAATCGAGCTCTGAGCAGCCGTAGTCTGTGAAGACTCCAGGTTAAACTCCTGTAGCAATTCTGGAATAAGTTTCAGCAATGCAGTCACAGTGGATGTCAGGACCTCTCCTTGCTAAAGGGGGAATATAGTCTTCTGAACTCCAACCTTTAACTGAGACCTCTAATCCCCCAGAAGGGATGATTCACTCTGGAACAATAAAGGCATAGAATCCAACTTCCAGTCTCCCAAGTCATTATCTGACTAGTCCTCCGCTGTTCAGGATTCTCTGCTGGAGAACGTGCACTTGGAGAAGCCAAGGGAAAAATGCTTGAGTACTTGAATAAATTCATGTAAACCGTTCTGGGCTCCCTTGGGAAAATGGTATAGGAAAATGAATAAATAAATAAATAAAATCTTGCACATTCCCCAACACTCCCTCGACCAAGGTAGGAGACCCTTGATAATTTAAATAGGCTTTCCACAGAAAGTTGATAAAATCCAGGGCAAAGCCCAACCCAGAGGATCCCAAATCATCCTTTAGAGTCCCCCTTTCCTCGGCTTTGCAGGGTCCATGCACCTGCACTTCACTCAGTCTGTCTAAAGACTCTGGGTTCCAGATGGGGTCAAGCCCAAGGCTCCTGCCCCTCCCTCTTATGCTCCGTGACACAGCCATCCATCACAAATCTGGCATGATATAGGGGTATCTCCATTTGAGGTGTCCATCCCGAGAGGTTTTAATCCAAATCAAGGGGTTATTGAGGCAGATGGAGGCTTTTAATCAAAATCGGGGAAATCCAAGATGGCTACCGCAACAGCATGGTCACTCCAAAAACGGCCTGGGAAAACCCACTCAATGGTCAAAAAATTCTGGGAAGGGGATTTTGGAGGTTGAAGCCCTAAAAACAGCCCCTGGAAATTCAGCCCCCCCACCCACCAGTTTTTCCATAGACTTTAATAGGCAGTTCTCACTGTCTGTGCTGGGTTAGCCTGCTGCAGCTGTCACAGAAGCTAGAAATGGAGATGACTGCCTCACTCAGAAAACCAGTTCTATGTACTGGAATCTTTGGGCTGCCAGTCAGACTACAGTCTGACTGAGATTTCAACCCCCTCGGATCTACGTGTGAGCAAGAGGAGTAATTTATGCAGCCAGCACCTGTTAAGCCCTGATGAACCTAAACTTGGGCCAAACAGCCTTCGCTCAAGGACCTGATAAATCAGGAGGTGAGCTAGCTTCAAGGGGAACTGACCCCAAGCTCCATAAGTTCCAATGTAGGCTGGCTGGACAGGAATCCTGAAGGTTGCCTTGCCAGATGCAGACATCTGACTCAGGGCCTGCATCCTCTCTCCAGCACTGAAAAGCCTCTAACTTGGATTAAAACCAAAACAAGAAACAAAATAATAAAGAATTATCAGAGCAGATCAGAATCACACCTTCTGAACTCGTTTGCAGAAGGAAAAACTGAAGGGGGCAGTACAGTCACAGGAGAGGGAGGCGGAGTTGAAGAATGGAAATCTCATCCTTCTGCAACCAACTTGTGAGTATGGGAAATCATCTATAGCCAGGACTCCTAGACACATTGCACCAGAAGTAGCATTAAATAAATACTGCATTATTCCACATTCTTCCTTTATGTGTTTCTGGCAGCACTGGCCTAAGAAATAAGCAAAAAGTTCAAGAAGGTGGAGGAGAGGAAAGGGAAGAGATTGATAGGGAAGGGAATAACAGAAGGTGATGAGATGGAATAGAGTAAAAGAAAGGCTGTTAAGCATTACTATGTTATCCATGATCAAAGAAACAGGAGGTCTTATAAAATGCTTACTCTTATCTTCGATCTCTGCCTTATGCACAGGATGCACTAGGTGTTATTTTCTACTATTGTGAGTAAATATATATATATATAAAATAATTTCACACCTAGGTAGATTGTATAGGGGAGCCATCCGGAAACATGCCACAACTGCTCGTTTACGTTGCTTAGACAAGAGCTTGTGCCACACTGCCTTCTTTGACCGCAAAGGCTGTTCAACCTGTCAATAAAATTAGATTATTTTAGTTTATTCTGTACAATTGTCTATAGTACAGCATATGTTCACCACAGAACTCATTCCTCAGTGAAATCTCAGCCTTCCACAAGATCTTTGCCACCCTAAAAACACATCCTGGGTTGCTTATCAAAGATTTTCTATGTGAACTCTCAGCCTACTATAGGATATTTATCCATTGTAGGACTCTGCCCATCACAGAGCTACTATTTACCATAGAGCTTCTGCCCATAAACAACCCAGTACCCATTCTCTCACTACAATTCAGTGACACTAAAATACAAAATTTAAGAGGTCATTATCTTTAAAGTAAAAACAGTTAATTTGCCAGCTTTTCTAGATAGTCTTCTGATCCCTTATACAACTTCTAGATTGCTCCGATCGACACAGCAACAGCTATTAGCAATTCACTCTATTCGCCAGATATTTTATGACTAAACTCGCAAGACAATTTTTTTCAGTCATGGCTTCCACAGTGTACAACTCTCTTCCCTCGAATATAAGGCAAGAACTGTGTTCCTCCAAATTTAAATCTGACCTAAAATTTTTCCTTTTTAAAGATGCCTTTGGCTTATAGATTCAGATTTTGATATCAGCTTACTATAAGCCTATCTGTACTCCCTTATGTTTTTTCCTTTCCCCGCCCATTTTTTTTATTTTATGAAATGATGTAATCCTCATTTTCCTTTTGTCTCCTATGAAGTTTCCCTTATTATTTTAAAGAGTCTGTGTTAACTTCCCTTTATAAGTATATTTTTTAGCTATAATTTTATGTAAACTGCTTAGGCTGTACAATAAGCGGTATATCAAGCCGTAATAAACTTGAAACTTGAACTTAAACTTGAATCCTTAGACATTGGCTTCTGCTATTGTTACAGGCCTGGATGCAGCAGTAACTTTTCCTACCTGCTCAAGGTGAAAGACAGCAGCTGAGATCTTCTGTACACGTTCCACCACTCGCTCAGGGTCCAGACAATCATCATTCTCATTCTTTTGGACATCTTTGTAAAGGTTCAATTGCCATTTCACAGCTGGGTCATCAGACTGCACACAAGAATATGTTGTGAATTATGAAACTGTGTTGTGAATTCTTTTTTGAGGGAACCGGAATAGCCATTTGCAAAAGCTATGACAAGCTGCTAATATCTATCATTAAATAGCATTACAAAAATCCATTAGTCAAATTGATGACAACTTCAATAACATATCAGAAGGTAGTATTTTCAGTAGAATGAGATGCTCAAGAACAAAAGGTCATCATGAAAGTAGAGGAATGGAATGTCACAAACAGTACAACAAATTTACTTTTTCACTGAAAGAACAGTGGGCTCTAAAAAAGACTTTCAGCAGAGGTGGTAGGACACATAACAGTGATAGACACATAGAAGTCATTATTCAAACAGCAATTATACATTATGGGTTCATAATAATTTAAAAAAACATATAAAAAGTGTACTAAATGGCTATTTGGACGATCAAAAAGCCTGATCGTCCAAGTACCCATAATCAAAGCTGGTTTTAGATGTATCTAAAACCAGCTTAGGCCTTTCCCCTGCCACTAAACGCACAGAGAGAAAAGAGATGTGTTTAGAGGAGGGGAAAGGGTGGGCGGTGGGCGGGCAGGAGGGAGCCCAACCCCTCCAGCCCAGGCGTACCCCCTATGCCCCACTCCCCACTACAATATGGGCAGAAGGGATCCCAGGCCCTCCTGCCCTCGACACAACCCCCATGACCGCCCCCCCCGAACCCCTAATCAGCCCCCCCGCCAACCCGCGACCCCCCGCCGACCCCACGACCCACCCGCCCCCAATCCCATACCTGGTAAATGTTGGCCGGACGGACTGGTGCCAAGCCCGCCCGTCCGGCATGCCACCCGGCTCCGGAATGGGGCCGGATTGGCCCAGGCGGTTGAAATCCCACCCACAGGAGGGGTCTAAGGCTCCTGGGCCTATTCTGGTTGGTTACCAGGTATGGGATTGGGGGTGGGGGAGTCGTGGAGTCATCGGGGGGTCGCGGGTCGGTGGGGGAGGCCGATCGGGGGGTTAGGGGGCGGTCGTGGGGGGGTTGTGTCAAGGGCAGGAGGGTCTGGGCTCCCTCCTGCCCGTATTGTAGTGGGGGGTGGGGGATAGGGGGTACGCCTGGGGAGGAGGGGTTGGGCTCCCTCCTGACCGATATTGTAAGGAGTGAGTGGCGAGAGGCCAGGAGGGCTTGTGCTCCCTCCTGGCCCAAACGTAATGGGGGGGTGCCGACGATCGCCGGGGCAAGAGGGCTTGGGCTCCCTCTTGCCCCGAACATAGTCGGGCAGTCAGGGTGCCACAGGGCAAGAGGGTTTGGACTCCCTCTTGCCCCGATGTCGTCGGGGAGGTCGGGGGTGCCGCGGAGCAAGAGGGCTTGGACTCCCTCTTGCCCCGATGTCGTGGGGGGGGGGGTGTGGATTCTGTAACCGGTGTTGTTTTTGACAGATACCAGTTACAGAATCCAGCTTTTAGGCGAAGGACTGGCTCCTCCTTCGCCTAAAAGCCCTTGTGTTGGACGTTTGGGGCTTAGGCGTTTTTTTGGTTCATTATGGGGTATAAGTGTAGACATCGTGGTGGTATAAGTGTAGATGTAATGGTGTTCTGGCTGTTTAAACAGCTGAATGTAGAGGGCAGGCCATTATCATAAAAAGGACGTTTTTTTTTGATTATAGACATTTTCCCTACTTCTACTTTCAACGCTTAAGGCCTTAGGCCAAAAAGGGACTTAGACGTTTTTTTTGATTATTCCCCTCCATGCCCCTAATTCTATAAAAAGCACTGAAAATTTTGTGTGCACTTTTGGTAACGTGTCTGATATGTGCATGTAATTTAATTGAATAGCAGGTTAATTAACGCTAATAATTGGAGTTTTAACAAGCAATTGGTGCTAATTAGAATGAATTATAAGTTATGGGGCTCATAATAATAATAAAAAAAAAGTCTACAAAGTGGCCTAAATGGGTACTTGGACGATCAAAAAGCCTGATCATCCAAGTACCGATAACCAAAGCTGGTTTTAGACGTATCTAAAACCAACTTAGGCCTTTCCCCTGCCTCTAAACGCATAGAGCGAAAAGAGGCGTTTGTAGAGGAGGGGAAAGGGTGGGAGGTGGGCGGGAGGTGGGCCAACCTATACATACGCGTACAGCAGGTATAACCAAAAGTTTAAGAAGGTTGCCTAGTCGGCACTTATACGATTTGACTTAGATCAGTCAAAATAGGTATAAGTACCGAAAAAGGGGCCGGTGAGCTGATGGCGGCTGCTGCGATCAGCTCAGCGGCCCCGGCAACCTGCCTACCCCCACCACAACAATCGCAGCAGGAGAGATGGATCATCTCCCTTGCTGCGATGGCGATCACCTCTCTACCCAAACTGCTGTGACCCGCAGCAGGAGAGATGCCCAACCCAGCCCATGTGCCTAAGGCCCCGCCCACAGGAGGGCCATTTCCGGTTGGCCCAGGCACCTAAGGCCCCTCCTGTGGGTGGAGTTTGAGGTGCCTGGGCCATTCTGCGGAAGGCGGGCCTGCTGGATGGACGGGCTTGGGACTCGTCTGTCCGGTCAACTTTTTTATGGTACAGGGGAGGGGTGTCGGGGGTGGTGTCGCGGGGTCGGCGGGGGCAGGGCAGGATTAATTCGTCATGGGCCCCTAGGCTCATAAGTACACTGGGCCCCCCTGCCCTGCCCCGCCCCACCATGCGCCCAGGCGGAAACAGGAAGCTGTGTCAAAAGGAAGCTTTGGGCAAGCAGCACCGCTTGCACAATTACAGTTCCCGTTGCCTATCTTACCCACGTTGCTTGTTTGTCTTACTTTCCGTTGATGGGGGGGGGCCTGCGTTGCCGATTGGAATGGGGCCCGTGTTGCCGATTGGGGGTCCCGCATTGCCGATCGATGCTGGAGGGGTCCATCGCCATTTGGAAAAACCAATGTTGATGCCCTCCTTCATTGGGCCCTCCTGAACATTTCGGGCCCTAGGCACATGCCTATTTGGCCTATTGATTAATTCTGCCTTGGGCGGGGGGTGTCCCAGGGTCAGCGGGTGGGAGGGCTCAGGAGGGGCCGATCAGGGGCTCGGGGGGTGGTCATGGGGGTGTGTGTCATGTGAAGGAGGGCCTGGGATCCCTCCTGCCAGTATCTTAGTGGGGGTGGGGGGTGGAGGTTTCACCAGGGCAGGAGGGATTGGACTGCCTCCTGCCCAGATGGTATCGTGGAGGTTGGGGTTTCGCCAGGGCAGGAGGGGTTGGGCTCCTTCCTGCCCAAACCAATCGCGGGGCTGCGTCGGGGCAGGAGGGCTTGGGCTCCCTCCTGCCCGATCTTGTAGGAGGGGCCGGGGGGGGTGGATCACGGCAGGAGAGATTGGCTATCTCTCCTGCCGCGATCGTTGCTGGGGGGGGGAGGGGGTGTGAATTCTGTAACCGGTGTTGTTTTTGATAGATACCGGTTACAAAATCCAGTTTTTAGGCGAAGGACTGGCTTCTCCTTCGCCTAAAAAGCCTGGTGTTGGGCGTTTGGGACTTAGGCTGTTTTTTGGTTGGTAATGTGTCTTAAGTGTAGATGTAGTGGTGGTCTGGGCATTTAAACAGCTGAACATAGAGTTGGGCCATTTTTAAAAAAAAACTAATTTTGGACTTTTTTGAGAATAAGACATTTTCTCTGCTTCTACTTTCAGCATTTAGGGCCCAGGCCAAAAGGGGACTTAGATGGGTTTTTTTGATTATGCCCCTCCACGAGCATAAATTTATGCATAAGATCTGTGCCTAAATTTTAGTCAAGTTAAAAAAGGGGGCATGGAAATGGGTAGGTCATAGGCTGATCAGGGTCGTTCCTTTAAATTATGTGTGCAGTTATAGAATAATGACATCTGCGCAAAGTTTAGATGTGGGCATTTGCACCACATTTTCATTGGTGCATATAGCCGCACCTAAAGTTAGGCATGGTTGTAGTTTATTAGCAATTGTTAGACCAGCTGGCTGCTCAGATCTTGGTGGTTTACAATAAAATGGATGGATCATGCCACCAAGTCATCCACCATCTCATGGCAACACACACAGTGAGGCATCCACCCTGTGATGTTTCACAGCAGAGTACAGGAATGGTTTGCCATTGCCTTCTCCCGTGCAGTATGCGGCTCCGCTATGTCACTGCTGCCCAAAATAGGACCCTCAGACTTCTGTACAGCACCTGGTATTCTTATAATAAAATAAATAAATACAAATATAAAAGGTAGAAAAGATCTCCAGTATAATGAAAGGAAAGGACATCCATACCAAAATAACCACAACAGAAGGTAAACATCTAGTACAGGGGTGCCCAATACGTCGATCGCAATCGACCGGTAGATCGGGAAGGCAACGCGAGTTGATCGCGGAGCCCTTCCCGGGCTCCGTGATAGACTCGTGTTGCCGTCCTGATCTACCGGGCCGATCAGCCTCCCTCTCCCCGATGTCCCCCCCCCCCTCCTTGCAGAAGCATCGGACCGATCAGCATTCCGCTGCCCAACATCAATTCTGACATTGGAGATGAAGTTCTGGGCCAGCCAATCACTCAAGCCACTGAGGAGAAAGAGAGTTTAACACACTATGAACTAGATTTTGTAAACTGTCTGGATTCTTTAAATTGTGGCCAAATTTGGGTGCTAAATATGTACAGTGTTATTCTATAAACAATGCTCCAAATTTGGTGCAGTTTATAGAATGGCACATAGTGCTGAGCTGGGCGTGAGGATTTGCACTAACTGAAACCTGGCATAAATCCTCACAAGCAAATTAGGTATGGATTCTCCGCATTCTATAATACTCTGTGTATCTTTAGTAAATGCCCATGACCCACCCATGGCCACAATCCCTTTCAGTTGTGCACTAAAATAGCACTTTGCACACATAAATCCTAAATAGAGACAATTAACTGCAATAATTAGTGGTTAACACCCAATTATTAATAGTTAAAAGCTCATTACTCATTTAAATTGCAAATGCAAATTGGGTGTGCTCCCAAATTTGCACATGCAATTTTGGGTGCCATATATGGAATCCGGGGATATACATACGTAGATAACACAGAAGTAATCAGTTTTGACAAGGACGTTAATGAGAGACTCTGAAATGACTCCATTGCTTCAACCTCCTCCATCCACTCTACTCTCTACTTGTTTATTAGGATTTATTTTACCACCTTTTTTAAGGAATTCACTCAAGGCAATATACAGCAAGAATAAGTCAAACATAAGCAATAAGACTATTACAGGAGTAAAAATATTCAAATTACAATCAAAATATGGCATAGTATGCTACATTACAATGTTGACTCCCAAATCGGTGATATATTATTCAAATTAGTTTGTATATATTTTTTCTAGGGGCAGCCTTGACAAAACAATAGGCGAAACATGTTGGCATGGCAGCAGTAGTACCTTATGTACAAAAAACACAAGCTAAGTAAAATGTATTGAAAAATTATCATAAAAAGGATAAAAATGATTTATTAAAACAAAGAAAAATAGAGAGCCAATGAAGAGTGAACTCATAAAGCTTAGAGTAATGAAATTCTTGAACTTTAAGTGGTGTTGCTGAGGCTCTATTGTGAATGCTGGATAGCTGATGCATATTTAAGAAGTTTACTGTATGCATTGATAATATGGATAAGTGATAAATTATCCTGCAAGTAATAGTATGCTTGATTTAAGTAAATTTGTTCATTTTCAGTGGCACTTAACTGGTTAGTGCTGCTGAAAATGGCCATTTAACGCCAAACGTCAAGCTGACTATGTTAGGGTATTCCATGGGTCTAGTCCAGCTATGTCCCGATATCCAGACCTGACCAGCCAGATTTAGCAGATAAATAAGACCACATAAACAGCTGTCCTACCATTATCCAGTAACCCAGGCCAGTTAAGTCCAAATATTAACTTAACTAATCATGCACTAGTTGGCTTAAAAAACAAAAACAAAACAACAAATATTCAATTCCAAAGCCTGGACAGGACCTGGAATTGAATTTCAGGGTAAGAAAATGCTGTCTGCTGCTGGCTGAATATCAGGGGGATTGTTTTTACCAGACACTGCCTTTTGGTTCGTAAATGAGTATTTGGGAGGTGTGGGAGATGGAAGTAAACCATGGTCACTGCTAATGCAATATTATGACTTTTTTCACCTTCATTATGTCTTACCTTCTCCTGGAGATGTAGGTTATTTCGCAAGTATTCCTTAACTTCTTCATCTGTATCTTTCTATGGAAACCAGAAATGATTTATCAGCAAACCTGCAGCAGTAAAGATGATTCTAGTGTCTAGAAATGTGAAATGCAATAGCGTGCTTATAGTTATACATCACTTGTGCCCGTTAATGTACAGAAAAAACAGCATTTATCTGTGTAGCTGGAAGCAAATTGACAGCACTATTTTGTAAGGATGCATTTAAATGGCATACATGAGGTTTCTGGATCTCTGAGCATACTTTGTATATTGAAAACACTTTATACCAGGGGTGTCTAACCTGCGGCCTAAGGGCCGCATGCAGCACCCTTGAAGTATTTTGTGCGGCCCCGGTCAAGGGCGATACAGTGTTTTCCTCTGCTGGCCCTGGGTGTTTACCGTCTTGCTGGTGTCCTCTTCTGTCTTGCTGCAGCGTTTGCGCGGCCACAGAAATTTTTTTTTCGGCCAATGCGGCCCAGGGAAGCCAAAAGATTGGACACCCCTGCTTTATACAGCTTCAAAATAGTAGGAGAGGTAATTTTGATTTTTGGATTCATTGCATCTTTTGAGAGGTGACACAACTATGATATTATTTTCATTCTTAAAGCCTAACCGCTCAGATCTTGGAATTTGATATCTGACCTTGTTCTGCTACACATCCTGCAGTTCTTGAGGCTGCTGGGGATTTTTTGCTTTTTGGGCATTAGAAGGAAAATAACCAATCTAACCACAAACACTTTTTTTTTGTCTGATGTGCCAATAGAAACACAAGTTGCAGCAGTGCAAAATAATTAAGAATATTTTTAAAATACTTAAACCCTACCCCATCGTTATGAGGATGAATCATGAAACTGAGGCAACCCAATGTGAAAAATTCTAAAGACACACGTGGTTTGAAAAGGATCATGAAGCTGAGAAATCATGTCTGGGGGTACACTGAGTTAAAAATGGGAACTGAGATGGCCCTGTGTGAAAGTGCTGGTATGGGACGTCTCACATGTGCTTTTAGACAGCTCTAAAGCTCTGCTTACATTTCTCGAGCTTGGGTTCCACTGAATGACAGCACAATTTGTGGGAAAAATGATAATTTGCTTATCCTTGGAGAACAGAGATTATAAATCCAGAACTCAAGTTATTTCACAGTATGCATAAATAAATGGTTTGTGATTACTACTGAAAAGTACAGTAAACAAATTTTAGACTACTTTCATTTGGAAGAAAGGAGGGTTTTACATACAATGCAGAGAGATAGGTTCTGGCATTTTTTCCCCATCTAGGAAAGAGATATAGCAAGCTAACTTGTTGTGACCCTGTGTTAAAGAAGCTTTACTTACCAGGCTGTATCTGATCTTAGCAAGGGAAATCAATTCCTGATCCCCAGGTGTGCACATATTCAGGCCAATGGGAAGCATCTTCTTGAGTGCTGCCACAATCAGAGAAGTCTGGATGGAGTACAGGTCCCCTCGCCTCTTGATTCTTTTCCTCTCTTGGTCCTGTCCACCAGACTAGATACAGAAAAGCATCATGGAATAAATGAAGATATCATCCTTTTAGGCATAGGTCTATGAGCTAAAAAGCCCTAAATCCTAGCATAGGGAACAAAATTAAAAAAAAGAAAAGAAAAGGGCCTGGGTCACATTTTAAAAACCTTATAATAGAACTAAACATCCCACCTTAAAGGAAAACAGAAAGCTAGGTCCTCACAGGGAGAGATTTTTCTTTGTTGGTGTAAAACCTAACAGGCATATAGGAGGGAGAAAGAATGCATAAAAATCTTATGGATCCTGGAAAGCCAATTCCTGAAGAGGCTATAACTGCAAGTACAATATTTCAGAGACTAGGCTGAACCACAGCTGAGGGAATAAGCCATAACTGGCTTGATATGGTTTTAATTTGCACCTTTTCAGGAGCAGATCAAGGCTTGTTACAATCGGGTTGGGCCCATGTGCCTCAGGCCCCGCCCCCAGGAGGGACCTAAGGCTCCCGGGCCTATTCTGATTGGCCCAGGCGCCTTAGGCCCCACCAGTAGGCGGAGCTTTGGGACGGATGGGCCAATCCGGCCTCATTCCGTCGTTGGCTGCCTGCCGGACAGGCGGGTTTGGCTCCCGTCTGTCCGGCCAACTACAGAAAGGTACGGGGAAGGGGGTTGGGGGTGTCGTGGGGGTCGGCCAGGGGGGTCGCGGGTTGGCTGGGGGGGCGGTCGGAGGTTCTTGGGGGGGGGGGCGGTCGTTGGGGGGGGGGGGGGGTTGCGTCGAGGGCAGGAGGGCCGGGGATCCCTCCTGCCCGTAATGTAGTGCAGGGTGGGGTTAGGGGGTCGCCGTGGCCAGGAGGACTTGGGCTCCCTCCTGGCCCGATATTGTCGGGGAGTTGGGGAATCGGCGGGGCAAGAGGGCTTGGGCTCCCTTTTGCCCCGATCGTGTCGGGGAGTCGGGGGGGCAAGAGGGCTTGAGCTCCCTTTTGCCCCGATCGTGTCGGGGAGTTGGGGGGGCAAGAGGGAGCCAGGCGGAGAGAGGGCAGTTAAGCGCAGTGCCTGCGCGGAAGGATGCAGCTCGGGCGACTTCGTTGTGTGAAACGAAGTTCGTTGTACGAATCAAGACATAAAGTTCGTTGTGCGCAGCGTGCGCTGTGCGAGGCGTCCGTTGTGTGAGGCACCACTGTACTATCAAAGACAGAGAGTGAGTGACACAGTAGAAGGGGAGCAAGTGTCTTGGCATAAAATGTGATTTAAGAAGTTATGTAATGAAAGCATCTTTAAACAAAAATGTCTTAAGATTGGATTTAAAGTTTGTCAGGTTGTCTTCTTTCCTAAGGTAATGGGGAAGGGCGTTCCATAAGCTGGAAGACGGTTTTCCGGGCAGTATCATAGAATATGTGGTAAATCGAGGGGACTGAAAGAAGATTTTCTCGGGACGAAAGAAGTGATCTTGAGGGGGAATATTTGATTCATGTTATTTTTATTTTTAAAATTTCTATACCGTTTCAAACTAAACGATTTACATAATTTACATACATAATTTTTTTTAAGTTCAATCAAGATTTTATTGTAGTTTACAAAAGCAAAAATCATAAACATGTGACACTCGGTAATGAAGCACAATTATGTTAATCATCGTAACATCAACATGGTAATACAAACAATACTATTGAAAGTCCATTATACTCTAATGAGCATCAAATGTGAAGTAATAACAAACAACTCAAGTAAATAAGGTAGGAGCAAAAATCTAAGAAAGGGACCAGGGAAGTGAAAACCTACAAAGCAAAGTAAACTAGGAAGAGAAAAATTGATGGTCCAACGGTATGCATTATACATAAATGAGAATTAATTACTACACCACTGTTTGCTGAATCTGACCTCGGTAATAGCTAACCTAATACACTTCTCCCTCAATATTCACAGGGGTTAGGGGCGCAGCTAGCCTGCGAATGTTGAAAATTCACGAATAACTTTTTTGGCCGGCTCTGACCCACCCCCACCTCCCTCCTGCTTCTCCTCCCCCTCCCCCCCCCCTCCGGCATCCCGGACCTTACCTGCTGGGCTAGCAGGCTTTCGGGGCAGGAGCAATCTTCCTACGCTCCTGCCCCGTGCAGGTCACCGAGACAAAATGGCCACTAGATTACCAAGTAAGGTCCAGGAAAGGTCCGGAATGTAGCGTTTCTTGTATAAAAAAAGAAATCACGAATAACCGAATCCGCGGATACTGAAACCGTGGATTCAGAAGGAGAGGTGTAGATGGCTATATTCAGTAGCATGGACTTAACCAAAGAGGTCACTGAATATCTGGCTAACTTTAACTACATTGAATGCTGCTGAACATTACCCCATTCTGACCTACCTTTGACATCTTGCTTTTGCTCTCTCCAGTGAGAAATGCCAGATTATTGATCTCATTTTGAATCACAAAGTTTTGCTCTTCTCGTTTAAAATTCTACAACCAATGAGAAAAGAGAAGAGAAAGCAATTGTTTGGTTTGTTTCAAAGACATGAATAAATAACTGCAACGGGATCTACAGGAAATGAGTTAGTCCTTACATGAGATTTGCACCACAGGATAAAGATCTCAGCCACCATGCGGAAGAGTTCATCTGAATCACTATTAGGTTTCTTTAGCCAGTCTGACCTGCAGACAATAAGCAAGATGTAGTGAATAAACCTTTCTTTGGGGGAAAGGCTGTAAGGTCTTCATTCATTACTTTGTTCTCCAGACTCAGCCTTAACTGGTGTCTCATGGAAAACATCACCAGTACCTGATGCTGAACTTTGCTCTTAGCATCCTACTACAACAGGAAACATCATTGGTAGCTCTTAAGCAGGGCTACTCAAATGGTGGCTCATGGTCCATAGTCTAGATCAGGGGTCAGCAACCTTTTTAAAGCAAAGAACCATTTTATCCTAAATGTCTGACCCACAATTTACAAAGAGCTGCAATGGGTAGAGAAGAGGGTATGAGATATTCCAAGTCTCTCACTCTCTTCCCTCCCCAAGGTGGTAATGTCTGAGGATCTTAAGGTGACAAAGCAGTGTGACAAGGCAGTAGCCAGGAGAATGCTAGGCTGTATAGAGAAAGGCATAACCAGCAGAAGAAAGGAGGTGTTGATGCCCCTATACAGGTTGTTGGTGAGGCTTCACTTGAAATATTGTGTTCAGTTTTGGAGGCCGTACCTGGCCAAGGATATAAAAAGAAGGGGTCCAAAGGAAAGCGACAAAAATGATAGGAGGTTTGCACCAAAAGAAGTACAAGAGGAGACTAGAAGACCCCAACATGTATACTCTCAAAAAGTTTGCAGCACAGTAGACACATAAATCATGCAAAACACATGGGACTGTTTGAAAGATACTTATATTTTCACTGGGAATATGGCAAACGGAACCTCTAAGTGAACAACTTAAAAGGCTTTTACTGTGAAAATTACCAAGAGATAGGAAAAAGCCTCAGATCCCCTCCTCCACCAAACCAACTGCTAAGGTTGTAAACAAGGGGAGGCTAAGCGGAGTAAACTTAAATCACTGGCATAAAAAACCTCCTCGTTTACTGTTTCACTTGGATAAGAAATTGGGTGAGCTTAAGAGCACATTGGACCCTGGGGTTTTTGATACACAATTAGGTGACATAAAGAAAAAAATTAGTAGCTTTAGTGCAGGGTTACAAAAATATAAAATTCAAAAATTCAAACGCGATGAAGCCGACTTTGCCAAAGGGCTGATTTATCCATGGATGAATTTTCAAACTCAATCCACAGATCCAGATTTTGCACAGACAGACAGATCCGATGGAAGTTCTCTGTCTACTTCAGATGAGGATTTTTTACAAGGAAGAAGACGACAGAATAAACAGAGCAAGCAGTATCGACAAGGACGCGGCCGCCAGCTGAATCGGAATCAACAACAATACTGACCGAACACTCGATTCCAGAGGGGCCAAATGACCAACCAGAGAGTTTAGTCATTAATTTGTCCAACTATACGTTAACATCAGCAGATATAAGTGTTCTGTCTAAAGGGTTAACTTTTGTTCCTGTTCAACCTCTACAGCCTCTTCGTTTATGAAAGGATTTAGAAAAGTTTTTCCACAAACTACATCTATAAAATTTCTCTTCTCTCATTCTTGTCCATCTTCTGAATCTTCTACATTTCGGAAACCATCACGTTGGCTTCCACCTATTGCCCCTAGTCCCCACCTGGCAACTTTTAAAGATATGGTTCTGCAAGATGTACAACGGTTTAGTAATCATACACCATTTCAGCCCTTTAATTGCTTTAAGAATGAATATACAGCCTTGGAAGGCCTACGTTCCAGTTCTTTGATCAGAATTTGCCGTGCCGATAAAGGCGGTGCAGTAGTAGTATTGAATATGTCATACTATGACAATGAAATCCATAGACAATTAGATATTCATACAGACTACATAGAATTAAGTTCTGATCCTACTCTAGATCTTAGAGATATAATTAGAGAGTTGACATCCTCAGCTTTGTTGAGCGGATATATCACCAAGCAAGAATATAAATTTTTAATGAAGATAACCCCAGAGTACCTGTGTTTTACATCCTGTCTACAATACATAAATCGTTACATCATCCCTCTGGTCATCTCATCATGTCCAGCAACGGCTCTATTCTCGAGCCTTTGCCGTGTTTTGTTGATCACTTTCTCCAACCTTTGGTTCTTACAGGTTTTTCATATTTAAGAGATTCTACACATTTTCAATCAAGACTTAGTGAAATAACTGACTTACACACTGTCACATTTTTAGTAACTTTTGATGTCAAATCTCTATACACAACAATACCACAGGCTGAGGCCATTTCTATCATCAATGGATTTTTGGATGCTACTGCCAAAGATAGGAAAGTACCTACAACATTTAACATACAATTGTTAGCCTTGGCAATGCAAAAAAACTATTTACGATATGGGAAAAAGTTTTTTCATCAATTTTCAGGTGTTGCAATGGGGGCCACTATGGCCCCATCGGTAGCTAATTTATTTATGCAGGATTTTGAAAATCTATGGATCACTCTGGATCATATATAAAATTGTGGCTCTGTTTTATTGATGATATTTTTATGGCCTGGTCGGGTACTTATGAAACTCTTATTGAATTCTATAACTGGCTCAGTGCACGACACCATAAAATACAGTTTGATATAAATGTTCATCCTAATAAGATATCTTTTTTAGATGTCTCCCTTAATAGACAGGGCCAAGAATTAGTGACCACTGTTTTCCGCAAAAGTACTGATAGAAATATATTTTTTGGATTTTTCAAGTAACCATCCTTTGTCACTTAAACAAAGTTTACCTACTTCTCAGTTCCTGCATTTTAGACACATTTGTTCTACTTCTGGGGAATTTCGAAGACAAAGTAAAGGTCTCTCTCAGCGCCTACGTGATCGAGGTTATCCTCAACAAATCCTTAGGAAGGCTTATAAACGGGCTAAACATGTTGATCGGGACCTATTATTAATGCCTAGAGAACATTCCTCAGACTTGCAAGCTGTCACATGTATACTTGAATTTTCACCAGCAATAAAGCGAGTAGATCGGTCATTACGTCATCATTGGGACATTTTAAGCAGTGATCCCGCTTTTACTGACTGTCATCTCCAAATGGCCTATTCGAGACAAAAAAAATTAAGGAGCTGTTGAGTCCCTCTGATTGTTTTGCCCGTAGACAACATCATCAGTCTTCAGGTAGTCACTTTAATTGCCACACTTGTCAAGTATGCGCCATTACTCTTAAACTATCTGAAAGAGTTATACACCCGTTTACGGGCAGGATATTCCCCATTTGGTTTGACAGCACCTGTTTAATGGACTTTTTGGTATATTTAATAATATGTCCTTGTCCAAAGATATATGTGGGCCAGACTTCACGGTCCCTTAAAGTAAGGATTACTGAACACAAAAGCTGCCTGAATACCACCAAAGTGCAAGCACTCAATGTTGCCTGGAAAACAATCATACCTTCCAAGACCTGAGGTGCTGTGTAGTGGATCATATTCCTGTGAGTCATTTGAATAGACAACGATTACTCCTGCGGAGATAATTATTTTGGATTTTTACTTTGCAGACTGAAGAACCTGGGGGGTTAAACTCCAGAACAGAATGGCATTATCTGTTGTAATTTGAAGTTACTGCTGAATTTTGTGATTACATCTTGAGATTACATCATGTTCAGCTGTATCCAATCACAGTTGAAACTAGAGTGTAGAGGTTAAATAGGCGGGGCGTCTTCCATTTTCTGCGTTTGAGGAGCTGCCATGTTTTAACCCGGAGCTCCAGTGAAAGTACATCGGGGCTTGCTTTTGTCAAAGGAGGAGGAAAAGATTTTCCATTGAATCTAAGTAATTTAAGTATTCTTCTTATGTATTTTAGGATTAACCAAAAGACCTCAATGACTTGATCAGCTGAACTTTTGACATTTAGGCTCAAACAATGAAACTTGTTGGATGAAAGCATGCAAGTCACAGATCAGAGGAAGTGTCACCAAGCTTTTTCCACCTTCTTCACCTATAAGATGGGCTCTGCTTCTGTCACAATGTGACCAGTAATTCGAAAGAGTGGTGTCTCTTCATTGACAGCTCATCCAAGAGCATCAAAGCCATGCTGCTCCATAATGGGAACAAGTACCCATCTCTTCCACTGGTTTACTCAGTGCACCTCAAAGAGGATTACAACAGCAGCAAGACCATACTAGGTGCCTTGAAGTATGATGAGAACAGCTGGGAGGTCATCGGAGACTTCAAAATGGTGGCATTCCTAATGAGTCTCCAAGGTGATTTTACCAAATTTCCCTGCTATCTCTACCTTTGAGACAGCAGGGACACAAAGGCACATTACAAAAGGTGGGACTGACCACAGTGAACTGAGTTCTTTGTGGGAAGGAAAAATGTAAAATGGGAACCACTGGAAGATGCTGATGCTACCACTGCACATCAAATTAGGCCTAATGGAACAATTTGTCAGAGCTCTGGATATGAAATCAGCAGCCTTCAAGCACCTTCAAGACAGCTCCCCTAATCTGTCTGAGGCAAAGGTGAAAGCTGGTGTCTTCATTGGGCCACAGATATAGAAGATCCTGGAGTACAAGAAATTTCCCAAGAAGCTAACTGGGCAGGAGAAAGCAGCTTGGAATAGCTCTGTCACAGTGGTTCAGGCCAAAAACTATGTAGAGTTGGGTGAGAATCTAGTGAAGAATTACAGTAAAATGGGCTGTAGGATGTCTCTCAAAGTCTATGTCCTTGATGCTCATCTTGAGACATTAAAGGAGAACATGGGAGGAGGAGCAAGGTGAGCCCTTCTACCAGGATACACACGACTTCAAATACCGCTACCAAGGGCAATATAATGATAACATAATGGGAGACTATGACTAGGGACTGATTCATGAAATTGACTAGGATCGGAGCATCAATGATATCTGTGGCTGGCGTACAATTATGGAATGCCTTGCCTGGTATCCTGCGGTTTTGTATGAGGAGGATGAATTTTAAGAAAATGCTGAAAACTCAATTGTTTGCTAATGCCTTCTTATGCTATGATGTATTTCAGTTGAAAATCGCCTTCTAGAATTTTTTTTTCTGACATTGAAGTATGATTTAAAGCTTGTTTGTATTTCTGAATTGATCGAATTTGTGCTCTATCTCTATTATAACAGGGATGATTAACGATGTTGTCTTGATATGTCTATATCAGTGGTTCCCAACCCTGTCCTGGAGGAACACCAGGCCAATTGGGTTTTCAGGCTAGCCCTAATGAATATGCATGAAGCAAATTTGCATGCCTATCACTTCCATCATATGCAAATCTCTCTCATGCATATTCATTAGGGTAGCCTGAAAACCCGATTGGCCTGGGGTTCCTCCAGGACAGGGTTGGGAATCACTGGTCTATATTATACGTGATAATCAGAGGGAAACAAGATTCTATGTATGTCATATGGAAACTGCATAGTTGTATGCGGTATATACATTTTTAAAATACATATACCGTATTTTCGCGGATATAACGCGCGCGTTATACGTGATTTTACGTACCGCGCATACCCCTCGCGCGTTATATGCCTGAGCGCGGTATACAAAAGTTTTTAAACATAGTTCCCACCCCGCCCGACGCCCGATTCACCCCCCCAGCAGGACCGCTCGCACCCCCACCCCGAACGACCGCTCGCACGCGCTCCCACCCGCACCCGCATCCACGATCGGAGCAAGAGGGAGCCCAAGCCCTCTTGCCCGGCCGACTCCCCGACGTCCGATACATCCCCCCCCCCGGCAGGACCACTCGCACCCTCACCCCGAAGGACCGCCGACTCCCCAACAATATCGGGCCAGGAGGGAGCCCAAACCCTCCTGGCCACGGCGACCCCCTAACCCCACCCCGCACTACATTACGGGCAGGAGGGATCCCAGGCCCTCCTGCCCTCGACGCAAACCCCCTCCCCCCAACGACCGCCCCCCCCCAAGAACCTCCGCCCGTCCCCCAGCCGACCCGCGACCCCCCTGGCCGACCCCCACGACACCCCCACCCGCCTTCCCCGTACTTTGTGTAGTTGGGCCAGAAGGGAGCCCAAACCCTCCTGGCCACGGCGACCCCCTAACCCCACCCCGCACTACATTACGGGCAGGAGGGATCCCAGGCCCTCCTGCCCTCGACGCAAACCCCCCTCCCTCCAACGACCGCCCCCCCCCCCCAAGAACCTCCGACCGACCCGCGACCCCCCTGGCCGACCCCCCCACCCCCCTTCCCCGTACCTTTGGAAGTTGGCCGGACAGACGGGAGCCAAACCCGCCTGTCCGGCAGGCAGCCAACGAAGGAATGAGGCCGGATTGGCCCATCCGTCCTAAAGCTCCGCCTACTGGTGGGGCCTAAGGCGCGTGGGCCAATCAGAATAGGCCCTGGAGCCTTAGGTCCCACCTGGGGGCGCGGCCTGAGGCACATGGGCCAAACCCGACCATGTGTCTCAGGCCGCGCCCCCAGGTGGGACCTAAGGCTCCAGGGCCTATTCTGATTGGCCCACGCGCCTTAGGCCCCACCAGTAGGCGGAGCTTTAGGACGGATGGGCCAATCCGGCCTCATTCCTTCGTTGGCTGCCTGCCGGACAGGCGGGTTTGGCTCCCGTCTGTCCGGCCAACTTCCAAAGGTACGGGGAAGGGGGGTGGGGGGGTCGGCCAGGGGGGTCGCGGGTCGGTCGGAGGTTCTTGGGGGGGGGCGGTCGTTGGAGGGAGGGGGGTTTGCGTCGAGGGCAGGAGGGCCTGGGATCCCTCCTGCCCGTAATGTAGTGCGGGGTGGGGTTAGGGGGTCGCCGTGGCCAGGAGGGTTTGGGCTCCCTTCTGGCCCAACTACACAAAGTACGGGGAAGGCGGGTGGGGGTGTCGTGGGGGTCGGCCAGGGGGGTCGCGGGTCGGCTGGGGGACGGGCGGAGGTTCTTGGGGGGGGGCGGGCGGTGGGGGGAGGGGGTTTGCGTCGAGGGCAGGAGGGCCTGGGATCCCTCCTGCCCGTAATGTAGTGCGGGGTGGGGTTAGGGGGTCGCCGTGGCCAGGAGGATTTGGGCTCCCTCCTGGCCCGATATTGTCGGGGAGTCGGCGGTCCTTCGGGGTGGGGGTGCGAGTGGTCCTGCCGAGGGGGGAGAAGAATCGGACGTCGAGGGGGGGCATCAGGCTTTCAGGATGGGGACAGGACTTCAAGGGGGGACAGGCAGACCTTCAAGGGGGGACAGGCAGACCTTCAAGGGGGGACAGGACTTCAAGGGGGACAGGCACGGAGAGGCGGGGCAGTGCACCGAAAGTCAGGGCGGGTGAACGGTGAGTCGGGGCAACCAGAGGAGAGTCGGGGCAGTGCACCGAAAGTCAGGGTGAGTCGGGACAACCAGATGAGAGTCGGGGAGGGCGAAAGGAGAGTCGGGGTGGCCAGAGGAGAGTCGGGCAGCATGCGCGTTATATGCCTGAGCGCGGTATAGAAAAGTTTTTGTACATATCATCGTGATTTCTGCGCGCTATACCCCTGTGCGCGTTTTACAATGGTGCGCGTTATATCCGCGAAAATACGGTAATCGCAAATCTCAAAATCTACTCACTTCTAAATCTTTTGTGGTCATCTTTGTATAACTTCAATATAAATACATGTTAATTGTGATTCATATGTTGCTTTTTATGATTTTATAAGAATGAAAAGATGAAAATTTGGCATTTTCACATTTTAAATAGGTAAATTGCAAAATTTGACTATCCTGGTCATAAAAGCAAAGTTTTATGGAAATAACAGCCATTTTCTATACTTTTTAAGCATGAGCAACTAGGAAATTATACTTACTGCCCAGGAACAAAAATTGTGTTACATAGTGTTATCGCTACAAAACATCCAAGTGCTAAACCCGCCCATAACACGTCCCCTTGAGATTTAGAAGCACTACAGACAAAAAGCCTAGCAAAACATCTAGAAAGACAGTTTAAAAAATGGCAACTCGGACGTTTTGTCGAGAAAAATGTCCAAGTGCCACTTTATGCCCTTTTTATTTTTTTGATGTTTTTGTGTTTTGAAAATGAGCCCCAAAGGGTTTTAAGCCATGAGACTTGGGACAATCTGTTGCTTAAATATGAATGAAACCATAGTACAGCTGAAGCAGTAATTCCCAGTTCTTGTAATATTCTCAGGAGGATGTGATAACAAACTAAATCAAACTTTGAGAGGAAGTGCTTAACAAGCAGGGGAAAAAAACACCTATAACAACGAATAAAAAAAACAACAAACAAATAGTAGGGGAATAGAGATGTTTCCACATGGATAAAGCTATAGATATCAGAATATTGACTTCACAATATTGGTCCAAATTAGTATGGACAAATTCTTTGAGAGAACTCAAGCCTGTTTGTCTGGGACACAGAACATTTTTCTTGTCTATAAATAGATTAAGTTGGTGAGCAACAAGTTTCTCAGTAAGTTTAGAAAGCAAGTAAATTCAAGAGATAGTACAATAGGTGAGAGGTCAGTTGGGTCAACCTTCGCATTCTTCAGATGTGAAAACATAATAGCAGTCTTCTATTCTAATGAAAATACTCCAGTGTTGCGGCTCATACAAACAATAAAATAATGGGAATAGTGGAGTGGAAAAACATTCAGTATAGTTGGAGGAGGATCTGTGGGTGCAGCAAAATAGCCAATTGTGGTCAATAAGTGAAAGATGATCAGAAGAGGATGAGGAAGGGAGAGGGGACATTTTATCTTTAACAGGACAAGATTAATACTTAGGGCCTCTTCTATCAAACTGTGCAAGCAGTTTTTAGCACAGAGAGCCGTGCTTCTCCCGACGCTCATAGGAACTCTACGAGCATCGGGAGCAGTGTGGGCCATTCAGCGCAGTTCACCACGCTACAAACTGCTAGTGCAGTTTGATAGAAGAGGCCCTTAGAGATTAGGGGTAGAGTAGATGATTGAATATCTCATATTTTCTAAGTAAATGCAATTGTAAACTAATTAGCAGTATGTAGATGAGACTGAGGCAGTAAGTAGCCTGCTTGAATAGAAAGAGGTAGTAGGCCAAGCTAGGAATTGCCTGATCTATGCATATCTACAATGAGATGTAGCCATCTTAACATTTTTTAAGTCTGAAGGAGGATGAGTTTTATGCCAAGAACACTCCAGATAGTGCAATTGACATTTCATAAGGCAGATAACCAAATGGAACCAAGGTTGAGAGTGGCCATAATGAAGTGTAGTCTTCTGAATAGGCGCAGCTATAACAAAACGTGAATACAGAACACCATTTCAAAATGTAATTTAATTCTTGAATTCTTGAAGAGAAAAGGTTTATAGCAGGAGAGAAAAGAGTTTTCTTCAAGATTCTTCGTTTTTCTAAATGATTTTTGTGGAAAAAATTGTATGCTGGGACTAAGAAAAAGTATATTGGAAAGAAACAAGATTATGATCAATCCAGGGGAAAGTGAGGGAGCAGATATGAAATATAATGAAGGAGAAACCTGTGGGTGTAATTAACAAATCCAGGGGCATACCCTACAGAATGCATAGGAAAGATAATATCGGACGCAGGTCTAGTATAGCAGGAGAAGCCACCAAAATCAAGGCAACCAAACTTCATTTATCCCAAGAAGAAAAGTGAAGTCTTTAAACAAATAAGATCAGAGGGATTGAAAAGAAAAAGGAGAAAGAACATCATATACAGCTTGAAGAAAATGTGGAACTGATGGAGGCTGAGAGGATAATACTCAAAAGGTTAATCCTTCTAAATTTGGAGATGAGTAGGAATGAAGTAATGAGCTTTCAGCGAGGAAGAAATAACTACAGTACATCCACCATGTTAGGATAAGCAGTTACAATGAAAAAAAACCCCCATGGAGGACAGGTCTGGCAAAGATCTAAATCTAAGAGCCATGTTTCTGTCAGGCCAACTATATGAAATGCAAGGTCAACAAGATCATGTACCAAGTAGATTTTCTGGTATAGTAAGTGCACATTTAGTAACCAGAGAGACAAATTGGCCAGTAACAGAGGAAAGAATCTGGGAAGGAACACTAAGACGGCAGATGCTGAACAGGGACAGAGGTGAGATGCTGGACAGGACAGATAGAGATGCAGACAGAAGATGGATAGCACATGTGGAAGAGTGGCCTATTGGTTAGAGCTGCTGCCTCAGCACCCTGAGGTTGTGAGTTTGATCCCAGCTTGCTCCTTGTGATTCTGGGCAAGCCACTTAACACTCTGATGCCCCAGGTACCATAGTTAGATTGTGAGCCTGCCAGGACAGATATGGAAAATACAGTGGTACTTTGGAATCCGAACTTAATCCGTTCCAGAACCCCGTTCGAATTCCAAGACAATTTTTCCCATTGAAAATAATAGAAACTGGATTAATCCATTCCTTGGTCCCACAAACTCAGGACCTGTTTTATAAAGCCGCGCTAGCGGCTGCCGCATGGCAACAGCCCCGAAGCCCTTTAAATCTCTATGGGCTTCGGGGCCATTACCGCAGCGGCCCCTGCTAAATGGCTTCATAAAAGAGGCCCTCAAAGACAGCATGATTGGGTCCCCATGGCAGAGACAGCAAGATTGGGTCCCCCTGGCAGAGACAGCAAGATCGGGCCCACGTGGCAGAGGCAGCAAGTTCGGGCCCCCTACCGGCATACACAGCAAGATCGGGCCCCCGCCGGCATAGGCAGCAAGATTGGCAACTGTAAGCGGTGCTCAGCCCAAAGCTTCCCTCCCAGGCAGAAAAAAGGAAGCTGCGTCAGAGGGGAAGCTTTGGGCTGAGCAACACTTGCAGTTCCCATACGTTCAGATTCCAAAGCAGTGTTCGGATTCCGGGGCAAAATTTAATTAGAGAAAAAGTTCAGATTCCAAGTTGTTCGAGTTCTGGGGTGTTCGGATTCCGAGGCACCACTGTAATTAACAGTACCTTATTACTATTCAATGCAAACTTTGGCAAATCTCTTTATGAAAAGGTGGTTAATAATAAGAGAAGAAATGTCAAGGGATATTGTGTTACAGGGACTATTTTGTTAGGTACCTTTTTGTCAAGGGCTATTTTGTTACAAGACTGTTATTAGGTTTATTTTGACCAGACTATTTTGTCAGAGTGCCGGCTCTCTCACCTGTTATTATCCACATAACGAATGAG
The DNA here is from genome assembly GCF_902459505.1 of Geotrypetes seraphini. Classification (NCBI taxonomy): domain Eukaryota; kingdom Metazoa; phylum Chordata; class Amphibia; order Gymnophiona; family Dermophiidae; genus Geotrypetes; species Geotrypetes seraphini. The sequence goes on along the minus strand of NC_047090.1, from coordinate 68,437,060 downwards.
CATTGGGTAGAAAGCATAGAGATCCCTGCAGAGAACTGCAAACTCATCGAGAATAAGCAGCTCTGCTTCCTGTGTGTCAGCCCTGCTGTCAGCCTTTAACTGTTCTTCTTCTAATGCAGTCTTGATGGCTTTTTTCTTCAACTTTTCCAGTGTTGGAATGAAATAACTTTTAAGTAGATCAGGTCGTGCTTTGCTGATAATAGGCTGAGCATAGACTGAAAATTCAAAAAGAAAAGAGATTTCCATAATTTCATTTCATTAATTTGCCATTATATTAAAAAATTATCTAAATTAAAAACTTCCAAAACAAGCCATTTGCATGTAGGAGAGAGTCATTAATTTTAATGGACTACCCACACAGACATGCCAGTAGAGCAGTGTGGCACCCTAGGAGGTACTGCTGTGAACTTTACATTAAGGGTGCCAGGTACACATCTCACCATAACCCATTATACAATCAGCTTTCCAAAACTCCCCCAAAGCCTACTGTACCCACCTGTCTACCACTCCAATAACCTTTACAGGTGTACACCTATATCCAATTTCCAAGTTTATTTACAATTTGATAGACTGGCCATCGACATGTATCTGGTCGGTTTACAATGCTAAAATATGAGTTTAAAATAATTAAAATAAAAAATAGGGTAGTATATAGGCAGGACAAAGACAACGGGGAGGACGAGGATTGATACAGAAGGTGCTCAGGAGAGGGAAGATTCAAAAATATATCGAAGTTAAAATAAAAATTAAAGGGTTGGTGAGAAGGGGAGGGGAAGAACAAATGGGGAAGGAAGGTCGCTTCTTAAAAGCAATTCTTATTATTCACTGTGACTGGCTGGAGAAGAGATCTAATCTGTATTTTGGTAGGCGTCTTGGAATAAAAAGGTTATGAGTGGCAGTATAGTGGGGTTTTAGTGGGTTCACATTTTCCACCACAAGTATACTTGTTAGGGTGGCATGTAGGCCTGGGTCCCTTTCTGTGCAGTCCACTGCACTGCCCACCAGGCAACTCCAGAGACCTGCTTGCAGCTCTATTAGGACTGGCCATTGTATCGGCATCTGTCAGAGAGACAGATATGTACTGTTTCATGCAGATATCTGGGGCTTGGGAGGGGATCAGTGACCACTGGAGGAGTATGTGGGGTCTTCAAAAAAGATAGATGTCCACAAGACAGCATAAACTGGCACTTGGATGTTTTACGAGTCAAAACATCCAAGTGGCCATTTTTGAAACTGACTTTCTAAATGTCTTTCTGGTTATTTTGTATCCAGTGCATCTAAATCTTAAGGGGTCATGTTAGAGATGTGTTTTGGGCAGGCTTTGGCCTTGGACGTTCTTCGGGGATAATCAAACTTTTAAGAAAACGTCCAGGGCACCATTTAGACATATGGAGCTAGACCTGTTTTAAAAACGAATGAGGGTCAAAAATTTGCCCAAACTGACCATATGGTGTGACCCTCCCTTACCCTCCAGTGGTCACTAATCCACTCCCACCACTCAAGAATGTGACCCCCCACCCCCCAGTACATTCCAGCCGTATTACAGCTTCAGATGGCCACACAGAGAGCTGAGTAAGGGGTACTGCAGTGAATGTTACAAAAAAGTCCCAGGTACACATCACTATAATCTGCTTATATTGTATGGTGAGCCCTCCAAAACCCACCCATAACCTACCATACCTACATAAAGATGACACCTGTAGGCATAAGGGACACTGTACATGTGGGCACAGTAAATTTTGATTATAGTAACGTGTACCTGGAACTTTTTAATGCAACGTTCACTGCAGCACTTCCTAGAGTGCCCCTCTGCTCTGCTGTGTTCAGCTGTCTGTGGCCAGTTTGCTAAGAATGCTGACTGCTTGTACATCCGAATAGCTTGTTTCTGTGTGTTTTTCATTTAGACGTCTTTGTATTTGAAATGGTCAAAAAAAGATAGATGTACTAAGGGCCAAAACATCTAGAGAGGTCATTAAAATAATAATAATAATAAAGAGGCGTCTTGCTATTTTGAAAATGGACATTTTCTCTACTGGATTTCTGGATGTCTTTCGCAAAATGTCCAAACTCAGACTTAGATGTCTTATTGAAACTGCCCCTCTAAGAATTCTAGGAGTTCAACACCATTGAAGTTCAGGAATTCTGCTAAAAGTACATATAGCCATGTAACTCAGGGATCCAGAAATTCAGCTGAAGCTATATAAAGGTTCATGGAGAACAGAAAACCTATTGATAATATACAATGGCAAGGGAACATGTAATTCTGCTGTTAGTACAGAAAGGTTTAGAGTCTAACAGTGTTGTCTGATAGCACATAGTATCATGGCACATAAGCATGGCAAGGTATTCACAATGCACAGCACAATAGATAACATATACTGTACCATGAAGTCTGAACACTAGACTGTGAGGTCTGTTCAGTGCACTGATATGCAATGCATTATGAGATCTGTGCATTGTACAACTGATATCACATTCTGCAGTATGATGTCAGTGCTCTAAATAGTAAGCAGTAGATAATGAACTGTACCTGCAATCCTTTTCATCCAGGAGGCTTCATCTATTCCCAAGTTGTTGTTGATGATTTTCAGAATATTGCCCAGGATGATGCTAAGATGGTTGGATGTTACCTGGGTGCAACAGGGCCGCAAATTATCAGGCATATTCTCAACTCCTCTCTCCCACCAATATGACAAATAATTGCACAGCATAGGCAAGATGACCTCTATCACATGGGGCATCTCAGTATAGCGAGCTCCAGATTCTGCTAAACCATTAATTTCTTTCATCAGCCCCTCCAAGTGAGGCATCTCTGGGCACATCTCTTCTACTGTATCTGGCATACCTAAAACTGAACAGGAAACAGAGCAAAGCTAAGGATATATTTGGTACATCAGAACCCAGATTTGGAAATGTTACAGTGTCTCTAGAAGAAGAGATTTAAATAGAGGAATAAAGTGAAAGTACTGACAACATGTGAGTATGATGCATATATAACATAGGACAGATTTATTATATGCTTTTTACTAAAGTGCATTAAGTAGTTAATGAAGGAAACAGCATGCACCCTTAGGGCCAGATTCTGTATAGGACACCCAGTCTCAGCAGCCACCTAAGTGACTTTTGAGAATTGTACACAGGAGTCCTATATAGAATCGTGTCTGTCTTGATGGACAGACGCCTAACCTTTCCTAATTACCCTGCTTCTCTAAATGGTGTCCATGTCACAGACACTGGTTAGAGAATTGCATTGCCGCTGAGCCGATTGTGGCAAGGGAACCTTCCTGCCCCAATCAGCTTAGCGTGCATGGCAGGAAACCCCCTAGCTGTGAAGTCAGCCAGCAGGAGGGATGCCTAGTCCCTCCTGACAGAACTCACGAAGCCCCCCTCCCCTGAAGGTCCACCACAGGAGGAGTGCCCAATTCCTCTTGCCACAACGGTGAGCCTTCCCGACACAGATGCAGCAGGAGGAGTGCCCAATTCCTCTTGCCGCTACCCCCCCCCCCCCCGCTACCCCCCAAGTATTAAATCCACCCAGCAGAAGAGATGCCCAGTCCTTCCTGCCAGAACATCAGAATCTACCCCCCCAAATGTCACGAGCCCAAAACCGGGACCTCCTGACACCCCCCACCAAGTCCTCTGAAACCCCAGACACCAAGCCTCCCTCCTTCTTACCCCCTGACCCTTCCCACCATTCCAAAACAAAATTATGGTGGTCTAGTGGGCTGGGGGGGTCAGGTCTGAGCCCCCCAGCTCCACCCCCAGACACCACTTCCTGTACCTTTTGCCGAAAATCAGGTGAGTGATGCCCATTCCCTCCTGCCTTGAAGAGTCACCTCTTCAAAATGGCAGACCATCCCTTTCCCAGTGCATCCTGGATGCACTGGAAGGGGCCAAAGGCTCTGACTGGCTCAAGTGCCAAAAGTTCTTCCCCCCAGGAAGGGGCCTTATTCGCCTGAGCCAATCAGGGCCTTAGGCCCCTCCCTGTGCATCCCAGGAGGAGGGTGATGGGAGGATGGGAATATAGAGGAAGGATGAGAAGGGGAGCAGAGGGTTCTGGTGGGGGAGGGGTCTTCTCTGCTGGTTGGTTGCCTCTATTTCTTAGTTTTATTGTTCAGGATGGCAGGAGTTAGGGTGGTCTTAAAATATTTGTGGCCTTAATTCACCCCATAAACATCGGGCCTTCTATAAAGAGCTGGTACGCTTACACACATCTGTCTAGTGCAGGAAACTCATTTGAACAGGTCCCATGAGCGTTATTTGCAGGACCCAAGGTTTCCTCTAGCATTTTGGGCTTCTCAAGTGGAATCACCTAGAAAGGGAGGGGTGGGTATCCTTTTTGCTAAGGACCTCAAAGTAGAGGTGCACCAGGTGGTGCAGGACCCTCAGGATAGATATCTGGGCTTAGTGCTCACTTTGAATGGAATGGTATATACCCTAGTGTGTGTGTATGCTCGTAATGAAGGCCAGGGAGAATATTTTAAAACCCTACTATCTAAAATACTTCAGCTGAAAGAAGGGTCTCTCATCATTGGGGGAGATTTTAATTTGACATTGTCTCCATATTTAGACAACACTGGAGGGGAAGCAGTTTATGGCAAGTAATATTGAAAACTGTTACATGAATTTTGCAGGGCGCTCAGTATTGAGGATGGGTGGTGGTGGTTACATCCTAGCGATCGTGATTTTACATATTTTTCCCATACTCAGAGAACCTATTCAAGGATTGATTAACTCTGGATCGAGAAAAATCTTTTGTATTGATTAACTCTGGATCGAGAAAAATCTTTTGTATAGGATATATCAGCAATGATTGAATCAATTACTTGACTGGTGATTGGGGAGCCTTTAAAAGACTCTGGCGAGAAATTTTGGAGATTGAATGATAGTTTGTTGGATGATCTGACATTAGTCCCTAAAATTTGGTCTTTCGTAGGAGGAAAAAAGTGTTCCCCCGGTTATTCGCGGTCAGCGGTTCACAGTCCAAAAATACCGCAAATGACCGGGACTGCAACAAGGAGAGGGCAGTGGGAGAGAGCAGCCGGAGCGCTGCGAGTGCAGGAAATCACTTGCAGTTCGCTCCGACCGCCTCTTCCTGACACGTAGCTCCTGATTGGATAAGGCCCGACTTCGTGCAAGAAGAGGCGGTTGGAGCGAACCGCAAGTGATTTCCTGCATTCACGGTGCTCCGGTTGCTCTCCTGCTGCCCTCTCCCACTGCTCTCTTCAGGCTCCCCCGTGAAAAAATGTATTTGCGGTTTTTCGAGATTCGCGGGGGTTCCTGGAACGGAACCCCCGTAAATCTCGGGGGAGCACTGTATATTCAGTTGGGCGGGGAGGCATCTCCTAGTGCAGTTTGGAGGGGCTTAAATCTACGATTAGGGGGCATCTCATTTCCATAGCAACTTATTGGAAGTGGAAGAAACAAGAAGAGACTTCATGATTGGTTCGGCTGATAACATGACTGGAGGGAGCACACAAACATCAGCCATGGGATGGGGAGATATTGCAGAAGTTGTGAGAGACCCACTGGGAGCTGCATTATTCAATCTCAATTGTATTCACTTTCATTTGCAAAAGTTATGGCAAAAAAATTTTGAGTAATAAAAATAGAAAAAATCTTGATGGTTACCTATCAATTAAATATAGAACCACCAAAATAAACCAAAATGACACTGGATATAGTCTCTTTTCTCTTTTTTTTCTCTATTTATAGATGGGGACAAGTCTCAGAATTTTGAGTATTAAATTTTCACCCATTCAGGGTTCTTTCAAAGAGAAAGACATTTCTTTTCTCACATTACTGGCTTGAACCCATCCTCCCTACCTTTTTTTTCTAACATTAAGTATAAATTTTATTTTTTCAATAATTTTCATTAAAATTACTATTTAATACTTTTAAATACTGTTTGATACTAAAGGGGCTGTTTAATTACTTCATAATACAGACTATTTAAACCTCACAGTTCATTTCAGAGACTCTGGACCGACAGAAAGTGCAACTAGTGCAAAAATGTACTAGTGCTTAAAGGTGCCATTTCATAAAGTGCATATGTGCTGTAAAGTTTTAAACCTCATAGAGCTTAAAGAACCAGGACCGTTGCTTCCTACTCTCAGTCCAGTGCAAAATTTGAAAAGTAAATAATAATGCAACGGTATGCAAAAATGCAGCTATTAAATCATGGCAGGGAGCTTAAAGGCACTTAACTTTTATTCCATCGAGTCCTGCTTCATCATTTTTACATATGACATCCTAAGGGGTTATAATTGCATGCCAAATTGCATTTTATATTAGCACCAATTGCATTTTATATTAGCACAAGTCCCTTTTAAAAATTTTGGGGAGGTTTTTTAGACCAGTGATTGAACTTTGAGCCAAACAGAGAACAGACAGAAGTTTATGTGACTCAGTGGTTCCTGAGGTCTTTTCTTCCTTTTTAAATACACAAATAACCCACTAAAGCTCCTTGTGACTCTGGGCAAGATACAACCTTCTATTGCCGCAGATACAAAATAAGCATGTACTCATTATGATCACAGAAAGGGGGTATATTAAATTTTATTCCCTTTCCCTTAAAAGTGGGCATGATCATCTATTAAAAATATACATATTAGGTTCCACAAAAGCTATATAACTATATTTTGATGGCTAAGCGAGCGGGTTGTTATGAATTGTAGCCACAGAGGCTCATTTTCAAAGCACTTAGACACACAAAGTACCATAGAAACCTATGTCTAAGTGCTTTGAAAATGAGCCCCCTGGTATACAGATTATACGTAGATGTCAATTAATCCTAGCACTATTAGGTGAGGTGGTAGAAGGTTATAAAGGCCTGTGTTCTGGATCCTTTCTGAATTCTTACTGGCTCGTTCCCTGGGAGTCTTGGTGTTGAAAACAGACACAGTGTTGTTAAGATTAAGTGAAGGTTCCAGGAAAGCAACAGGAATGGCTCCTGCCAATGCTGCCAGGCATTCTCCAAGTGCTGGGCGCTGTCTGTAAGATAAGAAGCACATTGCTGGGGCTTAGAAGCAAAAATATCTGAAAAAATAGTCTTCTCTGCTAGTGGTAATAACACTACTAATATTAACATTCATTTTCAATATTCCAAATTAGTGATGGTTTTTACTAAACCATGGCAGAGCTTCTTACCAGAGGCTAGCGACGTAAATGCACTGGCACTCATAGGAACTGAATGAGCGTCAGAGCACTTACCTTGCCAGCCCGCAGGAAAAAGCTCTACCACGGTTTAGTAAAAGGAGCCCTATGTCTTGACTGACATCACAGATTTTATAAAATAATGATATTCAAAAAGCAGGGTAGGAACCGGTATGGGAGGACGGGACAGAAAACAAATTAAATAAATAAATGTTTTGGACCCTATTATTTCCCTTTTTATTCGCTCCTCCTGGAGAGGGTGAGAAAGAATGGCTGAATTTACTGTTTTTCTGTTTGGGGCATCTAGCAACCCTCCAGGATCTTTTTACCCCCTTCCCCTAATTCCCTGAGTGAGCTCTTATTATACAGGCTTACTATAATTGATAAGTATTATCAACAATATTAACAAAACACGTGTTTTTCAACCTTACTCATTCCTAGAGGAGATAAATCTTTCACCTTTAATTACCTACCTTTCCACATAGATATTTTTCCCAGTTCCCAAGGAGTAGAGACTGCACAGGATTCGATAACATGAGACTTGCACATCATCCACTGAAAGAGACACAGAGAATATATATAGCTTATGTAACATTCAAGCAGAGTAATTGCTCAATGTGTCTGCTGTACCATTGTAGGCTGTCTGTGCAGATTTATCATTCAAGGCAGGTGACCACTGAAGTTTGTGCTATGCCAGTTCCATAGAATCTATAGGATGAAGGAGCGAGCTGTGGTTTCAGTAGAAAATAAGCAAAAGAGACAATTGCTCCCTCCATCTTCTTGCAGCTACTTGAGTGGCATGGTTAACCCTTAGATTTCCTCCCTTGTACTCTCCATATGTAAAGAGGAGATGAAAGGCTTCATCCTCACACATTTCTTGTCTTCTTTCTAACTAAGAACAAAATGAAAGGTCTAAAACTATCAGCTAAGGTTATTCTGTTCTTCACTTTTTGGATGACACCAAGAACCTATACAACATGAGGGGTAGGAGTTATTAATGCTCTGGTATCTGACTCCACCAGAATATAAAATCATTATGACCATGGCCAAACTAATAGAATTAAGCCTCCTGTAAAAAAAAAACCCAACAACATAAAGCTGCTGATGTAAACATTATGGGGGGTCTTTTACTTAGGGCTCCTTTTACTAAGCTGCGATAATGGTGTTAGCGTGCACTGAATTGCCGCACAAGCTAAACCTTAACGCCAGCATTGAGCTAAAATCCTGCCTACGCTAAAAACACTTGCAGCTTAGTAAAAGGAGCCCTAAGGCATGCTAAATGATTTAGTGCGCGCTAAATGCTAACGCGTCCACAGAATATAATGGGCGCATTAGCATTTAGCGTGTGCTAAATCGGCTAGCGCACCTTAGTAAAATACCCCCTATATTTGTGGCTATAATGTTGTCAAAACGAGTTGGCCCTTTAATTTAGGAAACATATTGACAGGGCTGCTAATCCCTAACAAAGGATTCTGTATCCACGATGGCTTTTGCCTGTTGCCGATCTGGGATTCTTCTGATGCCGGGAGAGGGGGGCCGGGCTTGGGTGCTGTCGCAGGGCAGGGAGGGCGCCGATGCCGCTCAGTGCTGTCGCAGCCCAGGAATTTTCCGGACCTGTCCGGCTGTGCACCCCCCCTAAGGCTACACCCGGTGCGGACCGCCCCCCCCCCCTCCTTGGTACACCACTGGAAATGATAGAGACTTACAAAATCATGAAGGGCATAGAGAAAGTAGAGAAGGACAGATTCTTCAAGCTTTCGAAAACTACATGAACGAGAGGGCATTCGGAAAAGTTAAAAGGGGACAGATTCAGAACCAATGCGAGGAGGTTCTTCTTCACCCAACGGGTGGTGGATGCCTGGAATGCACTTCCAGATGGCATGATAGGACAGGGTACGGTATTGGAGTTCAAGAAGGGATTGGACAATTTCCTGAAGGAAAAGGGGATAGAAGGATATAGATAGAGGGTTACTGATGGGCTGCCTCGTGGGCGGACTGCTAGGCATGATGGACCCCTGGTCTGACCCAGCAGAGGCACTGCTTATGTTCTTATGCCCTTTGGACTCTACCTCATTAAATAGAAAGTTCACTATAACGAGCAGGCTGACTGCTGCAGGGATAATACAACTGCATATGATTAAATCAAATCAGCAGGCAGTACAGTGCCCTCTGTATCACTGGCAAAGTGCAATATTATTCGGGAGCGAACGCAGCAAATACGAAGGGGTGCTGAAAAGTTCTCAGCCCCAACCAAGAAGAGAATGACATGGATACGGTTAAATCAATGATCTGAAACAATATCAAAACGGAGAATTTCATTTATGCAAATTGGACTTAATGAAATTAGACTACTTTGGCACAATAATGCTCAGAATTTAGGAGGTTGATTGATTGGGCTGAGAACTATTCAGTACCACTAAAACAGCAAAGATGTAGAAGACGGAGAGTGAGGTAATGGAACAATCCACAAAAGAAGTGAGGATATCTTCTTTTGTGAACTATTCAGTACCCCCTCCTAGGTACATTCTTCTCAGCTGCCTGATAGTTAGTGGTGCTTTCACAGGCTTGGCTTTGGGTCTAATATTCTGTGTATTTTTGCTCCAACAGTGAATGGGACATGGGGAATTTACAGACCACAAGACACACTTACACAATAAGTCAGTGCCAAATTGGTGCTGGGCAACGTGCTCAAAGATGGAGGACAGGATTGGGAGCAGTGCCACTGTAGTATAGTTGATGTTCTGAGTAACACCTTTCATCTGCGTTCGGGAATGAGTGAATTTGCCAAGTTTCAAGTTTTCCAAAGTTTTCTCCAAGTCCTCTGCAGCGTTTTCAAAGAAAGATCTCACGCCTGCTTTCACTAGTTCTGATCCAGACTTCATCACAGTCCTGCAAAATAAGTTACACATCATAAACTTTAACCAGATTTTCTGAGCCCAAGCAATAGTCCTAGCCATAATTTTCTTTGTATTAAGTCCTATAAAATTCAAGACCAATGTGTACTCTGTCTCAGGAATATAATAAGCAGAAGCAAACAGGAAGTTATCTGCACTCCTTCTCCAGCAATTCCTTTTTTAAATTTTAAATCTTTATTAAACGATAACAGAAAACAAACAATCTTCTGCTACAGTAATTGAAAACAACAACATAATACAGTGTCAGATATACAAGAAAGAACAAATCTAGTGTTATCGCCAATACAATAAATAAATACAAAAAAAAAAAATCCCACTTAAAAAGAATGGACTTTTATGTGGGTAAAAATACAGAATGCTAAAGAAAATAGATCAAATTTCCACTGCAACATACACAACAGTATATCAAGAGGGCTTCTGCCCACTTAAATCCCCTGTCGCTGCCTAACCCCTGATATTTAGCGGATCTAAAGTAGGCAGTGCTGCTGATTATCACCTCTGACCACCATCCAAGAAAATGGACAGGTGAGGGGATGTAAGGGAGGGCAGTATTAGGAAGAAGCTCGGAATTATGCAGAAGCTGGTAATATTCAATGCTGGCACCCACATGGCTTAGCAGCCTAATTAGAATGGTGGCCCCTCCCATGTCTAAATGGTGCTGATTTGGGTGATTTTAACTTTGATGTTGTGGTCATAAATGGCAAATAAAGTTAGATGTTCTGGCGGTCTAGACATTTTGGCAGCCAAGACGTCCACATAGTCGATTTTCAAAAAAAAAAATTTATTTGGGCATACCGTTCAAAAGTAGACATTTCTCTGCTTCCGACTTTGGACATCTTGTGGGAAACATCCAAATTTGGATTTAGACGTCCTATTAAAAATGGTCCTCCACAGTTATTAAATAGAATAGGCCTAACTCATACAATTCAATTCTGATACTACCCTTAACAATAATTGGAGAATGAGTAGATCAGGAAATAAGGCCACAGAGGCCTGATCTATCTCAGAAGTCAAAGTTTTATCTATCAAGAATATATCTATTCTGGAAAAAGAAATATGTGGTTTGCGAAAAAGTCTATCTTAGAGACATTAGACACTCCAAATATCACAAAGGCCAAAGTTTGCAATATATTTAGTAAGCTTTGTCTATTTTTGATTTATTATGTATGTTCTCTTGTGAGCCACCAAGAACTTTGGATTGTGTAATACAGAAATATATAAATAAATACATAAATACATCTTGTGAAGGTAGAACTGTGCTAAAGGCGCCATCAATAATCAGGCGCCCTACGGTAAACAGTTCCATAAGGACTCTAGAAATAAACTGGATCTGATTGATGATAGGAGCATAGAGCATAGCTAAAGGTAAGTGATCCCCACCCCACTTGTTTATTTATTTGGATTTAGCTCATAACTTTTTCAGCAGTAGCTCAAGGTGAGGGACGCTAGGTATTCCACTGTCGCTGGAGGGTTTACAATCTAAAGCTTAGCATGCACTAAGTAAAATATGATCCATAGGTATAAAATAGGACATGCAACATTTAACTTGTCCATTAAAGAATGACACAGGGACAAATTTTTCCCCGTCTCTGCAGGAACTCAATTTCCCCGTCCCGTCCCCGTGAGGCTTGTTGCTACCCTTGTTCCTGCTCCATTTCTGTAAGCTCTTCCTTAACCACACAAGCCTTGAATACTTATGATTTAAAAGTGTTTGAGGCTTGTTCATATGAGGACAGAGCTTGCAGGAATGGGGCAGGGACAGGAACTCACCAGGACAGGATGGGAAAATGAATTTCCACGGGGACAGGGAAAAATTTGTCTCTGTGTCATTCTACAACAGGGGTAGGCAATTCCGGTCCTCGAGAGCCGGAGCCAGATCAGGTTTTCAGGATATCCACAATGAATATGCATGAGATGGATTTGCATGCACTGCCTCCTTGAGATGCAAATCTATCTCATGCATATTTATTATGGATATCATGAAAACCTGATCTGGCTCCGGCTCTCGAGGACTGGAATTGCCTACCCCTGTTCTATTGTGTCTATTAGCACATACTAAGCTTTGGTAAAAGAGCCCCTAAATTTGTACTTGAGGCAATGGAGGGTGACCTGACTTGTCCAAGATCATAAGGAGAGATTTGAATTGGATTTCCTTGGCTCTATCCAGTAAGCTACTCCTCCACTGTATTTACTACTACTACTATTAATTATTTCTATAGCGCTACCAGACATGCGCAGCGCTACACAGAGTCACAAAGAATAAGAAAACAGTCCCTGCTCAAAAGAGCTTACAATCTAAACAGGCAAGATAGACAAACAGGATGTCATGATACTGGCCTCTGGTTGCCTTTTAACTGTATGCACTGTCATTGGAGAATGCTTAGCTAGGAGAAAAGCAATACTTTTACTTTTTCTCCATTGCAGAAGGAAAGAATGATTGGGAGATATAGAAACATGACGGCAGATAAAGGTCAAATGGCCCATCTAGTCTGCCCATCTGCATTAACCATTGGTCTTTAATGAGAATGTCATGCTTCTGTGGAAATTGGGTCTCCTGCATAAACAAAATGCTAACCTATAGTCCTTGCATATGAGTGCCAACATTCTTTGCCGACGTGACATGAAGAAGTCATCGTTTTGCACTTGAGAGATAGGGAAGATATAGGATGAAGAAGGGTACAGTTAGAAGGATATAGATAAGGTAGGATTTAAAAAAAAAAAAGGGATAGAGGGGTACAGATAGAGGTCTTAGACCTGATGGGCCAACGCGCGAGCAGACTGCTGGGCGCGATGGACCTCTGGTCTGACCCAGCAGAGGCACTTCTTATGTTATGTTCTTATTTAATATTAATAAATGATTCATAGTGGATCAAGTATATGCTCATTTTGATTTATTGACTAATGTATCTTGATTTTTAATTAGCATATGGGTGCTGGCCTTTTTTTTTTAACATGACATGATGATGTCATCTTTTTTGCACTCCAGAGATTTATTAACACAGTGCTCCTGTGTTCATCTAACATGATGGAGCGGATTGAACAGAAGTTTGCTCATGTTGTGGTAAGTTCTATCGATATTATAAAGTTTAAACTGATTTTTTATGTGTAATCTTGTGAGATTTTGCATTTTTAGAGATGTAATGAGCTATAAATTTACATTTCTTTCAGTACCAGGAACAATACTATGTTCAAACAGAAGGCACAGCGATGAGCTCCCCCCTCTTCCCGGTGGTAGCCAACATATTCATGGAGTTTATTTATATTCTGCTTTTATACAAAGTGGATCACAACATCACATACATTATTTAAAACAATCTTCGCAAACAATTTTTACAACTGAGGCAACAACTAAAGGAGACTGGGGCAAAATATGGGCTTTACTATCCTGATCTAATGAGGGTTACTTATAAAGAAAAATTCTACCAGTTTGAAGACCCTGAAAAGCTGAAGGAGTTTTTGTCCCAATAAGAAATACCGATGAACTGAATGGATAATCCTGTCAGCTGTAATTCAGTTTTTATTTATTGATCTTCTCTGTATTTTGGAGATTTAAAGATGAATTTTAATGTTTAATGTTTTTGAACTATCTATTTTAATATATGGAATTGGACATTTCAACTGTCTCTGGATTTTTAACTGTCACAGAACTATGAGGACAGTTTTTTTTCCCCACATTCAAATAAGCCTTCTGATAGGAGAATTCGATATCTAGGAAGGAAGTTCCAGCCCACTGGATTGATTGGCAAGCAGAGTAGTGCTTGACGTCAGAGGAAGGTTGGTGACGGTGGGGGAGGTGGGCGGAGCTGGCAACACGGCCTACCGTGAGCAGTGAATACTCTTTGAATGTTTAAGGAACGAATCTGTGCTTGGAGAGTAGTAAGGATTGGGGCTAATTGTCGCTCAGTCTGCGCATGTGGCTGGGTTGTAGCTGCCGCCCCTTTATCCTTTACCACAGGGGTAAGGAACTCCAGTCAAGATCCGTATTCCAGTCAGGTTTCAGGATTTCCCCAATGAATATGCATGAGATCTATTTGCATGCACTGCTTTCAATGCATATTCATTGGGGGAATCCTGAAAACCCGACTGGAATACGGCTCTCCAGGACCGGAGTTCCCTACCCCTGCTTTACCAGATGGATATGTTGTGATGCCGCGAGTCTTGGATTCTATTTGCTCGGCCCTCCGCCACCGCAGATTTTTCTTCCTGTGCCTTTGACACAGCCTCGGCGAGATGCTCGGCCCAGGGATTCGGAGGCGGTGGCGGTAGCTTAGAGTTTGAAGCAGTGCGGGGCTGTGTATGTTACAGAGTACATCAGGTTCTTCTGTTGTGGATGTGAACAGCATGTGGTGGAAAAGTGCTTGCAGTAGTGTCAGAGAGCTTCATATTGTGATAGCTTGTGAGTCCTCCATCTCTTTCTGGAAACCTGAGGAGCCAGCCCATTGGAAACTTATTCATACACTAGTCTTTAAGTCCGTTACATTAATGGGTGCTAGAATAGATGTGTTTGTCTCTTCTTTCTTTCTCTCTCTCTCTCTCTCTCCTTGGCCGCTTTCTGTCTGTCATTCTTTCTTTCTTTCGGTTTCTCTCTTTCCTCAGCTGCCCACCATCACCCCTTGCCTGCTTCCCCTGTCCAGTAGTAGCCATTCTCCCTTCCTTTTACCTCCCCTGTGTCCAGCAGCACCCCTTCCCTGCTTCCCCTGTCCAGCAGCAGCCCTTTTCCCTTCATTTTACATCTCCCATGTCCAGAAGCACCCCTTCACTGCTCCCCCTGTCCAGCAGCACTCCTTACCTGCTCCCCTGTCTCTCTTCCCTGCTCCCCCTGTCCAGCAGCACTCCTTACCTGCTCCCCTGTCCCTCTTCCCTGCTCCCCTTGTCCAGCAGTACTCCTTACCTGCTCCCCCTGTCCAGCAGCACTCCTTACCTGCTCCCTCTGTCCCTCTTCCCTGCTCCCCCTATCCAGCAGCATCCCTTACCTGCTCCCACTGTCCAGCATGCGGCTTCCTTGTCGTTTGCATCTGCCCTCCTCTTCTTTAACGAACTTCACAGACCGCTCTGCACCTCGGTAGCACGTTCCCTCTGACGTGATCGCATATGTCAGAGGGAACATGCTACTGAGGTGCAGAGCGGCCTGCGAGGTTCGCTACAGCCGGCCGCAATCCTCAGTAGGCTGCTTTGAAGAGGAGCAGTGCCGTCGGCAGCGGTTAGTGAGTGAGGGTGGGAGGGGAGAGTCACAGGCGTGTTCCCTGCCTCCGTGTTCCAAAATGGAATTCAGCACGGAGGGACACAGCACGGCGGCAGTGGTCAGAAAACCCTAAGTGTGCATGCGCGTTTAGGGTTTTATTATAGAGGATGAAGCTCTTCTAAGATGCCAGTAATCCAGGTTGTTCCTTTTCCTGACGTATATTGTTGTGTCTGCATAGCTTTATGAAGCCTGGCAATTGAAGAGCTTTGGCTCTTGTTTTCATGCCCTGGTGAAGACACACTGCAGGATCAACTCGTGAAATGTGGCTCTATATACAGTGTGCTTGGACTGGCTGAACACAGGATTGTCAGCAGCAGCCGGGCAACAGAGCAGTAGATTCTAGAAATAATTTATTTGTCTGAGGGAGGAGGAATCACAGAAAGACAGACTCTGATGCTTCCGGAAGAAAGCATCTTGGCCTTCAGGGAGGTGAAAGGATAAAAAAGTGCTTTGATTGGCACAACTGTAGCGAGTAGCATAGTAATTTGGTATTTGGTTACTGAACAGCTTCTGAAGATGATATCCATTGGTAAGTCATACCAAGCTCCCATTTGTCACAAGGCCTACTCTGAGTCTGGCCTCTTATTTATTGTCTTAAGTCACCCATATGCCAGTGAGAGTCAATCTTCTACTGGTGCAGTATTCACACTGATTGCAAGCAATCCCAAGCAAGCTGACAGTGTTCCTGTGATGTCATACCAACTCCCTGAGAGAAGCACTGGACGATATCTGGAAGGAGATGTGGATCTGTGGTCTGCTGCAGCTGTGCTAACCTCGGCAGTATTGCCATCTGGGATTTATCTGTGGGACTCTGCGCTGCTCTGCTGCCACCTACTTGTGATGGAGTCTGGGCTCTGGTCAGGTGGTTACAGCCAAACTCTTGCTTGATGGCGGGAAAGAAATATGAGAGTGTATATCTGTACAAACATCTTCCAAGACTAAAACACTGTCTGAGAGGACAAGTGGGGGGAAATATTAGCTCCTAGTATCTACCATTTCATTAAACTTCCAGTACTAGTGTTTAAAGTAATATTTTTGATACATGCATTTCAATATGTAAACAAAATGTTCTAGTTCATTTCACTTTATTTATTTTTTTAATGAATTGAAAATCACAATTTGCTGTGTAGAAGATTCTTTATAACATTTAATACACAAATATATAGGGCATTTAATGGTTGACCTAATCAAATATATTTCTTTGAGCAACTTATTAATTTAAATTTAAAGAATTCCTCAAGCATAAGAAAAGTTTTTAAAATTTCTTATCAAATTAAATAG
The DNA here is from genome assembly GCF_902459505.1 of Geotrypetes seraphini. Classification (NCBI taxonomy): domain Eukaryota; kingdom Metazoa; phylum Chordata; class Amphibia; order Gymnophiona; family Dermophiidae; genus Geotrypetes; species Geotrypetes seraphini. The sequence continues at coordinate 68,420,467 of NC_047090.1, read as the reverse complement.
CTTAAGGGTACTAGTATAATTTTAATTATTTATTTTAAGGATTCATTTAATCTTGACATTTAATCTTATTTTTTTATATTTGCTTTAAAATCTTAGGTTTAAGATCTCATTGATGTAATATGAGGAGGTTTGTATTTTATATTCTATTTGTATACCAACTTGATTAGCAGTGCCAATAAGAAGCCATAAAAAGGTTTATAATAATAATAATAATTTTATTTCTTATATACCGCCAAAGCCGTAGTAGTTCGAGGCGGTTTACAATAAAGAAGGGCTGGACAATCAGCGAATGGGTACAATCAGCAGATATAGATACAATTAATATATGTAAGCATGGAACAGGTACAATATAAGGGGTCAAATGTAACGTGAGCGGGAAGGTTTGGATCAATGATTTGACTGTTTACTCAAAAGTGTTGTCTGTGCTGTGTTGACTAATTTTTGATGATCTATTATTTGTTTTATTTTAACACATACATACATAGCTTTTTTTTTTTTTTTCTAAGGAAAAAAGGTGTCAGTATTCATACAAGGCCAGCTGTAGGGAATGGGGTGACTATCCATTGCTCTACCCCCATAGAAGCCCCCCCAGTAGCTACACCTGCTGTTACCTGCCACAGAGTATTAAAAAAGCTGTTTTGCAAATATTATACTAGTTCCTAAAACACCAACACACCTCCTACCGGGAAAACAGAGGAAACAGGATTCTCTACTCTACATAGAAACTACACATCAGCAGAATACCTCACCTTGGTCACATATACGGAAAACATGATTACAGCCTCACCATATACCAGTGGACTCCAACCTTTTTTTTAAATTTGATTGATGGAATATTAATGAAGGAATGTTTTGTGTGTAGTCCAGTTTGGGTTATTTGTTAGATCTCTTCTTACCTGGAGACTAAGCATTAAAGAAACCTATGTTTTAGATTACTGTGGAGTCTTTTATCTGTTTCAAATTGCTGGAAGATGCTTTCCTGGGAGTCTCTGTTTTGAATTGATGGAAAATATCCTACTAGGGCAGGGGTGGGCACCTCCGGGCCTCGAGGGCCAGTCGGGTTTTCAGGATTTCCCCACTGAATATGCATGAGATCTATTTGTATGCACTGCTTTCAATGCATATTCATTGGGGAAATCCTGAAAACCCGACTGGATTCTGGCCCTAGAGGACCGGGGTTACCCACTCCAACACTAGGGGATTGTAGTTTGAATTGCCAAACACAGAAAACAGAACTGTAAAACACAGAAAACTCACCTTGTGTCTATAGTCTGTGCTAAGATATGGAGACAGCTAACCATGGTAGCAGAATCACTTCCTGTGATCAGAATAAAGAATACAGAAGTATTTTGTAAGTGCAAAGTAATTTCCCTTTCGAATATAAAAACAATTACAAAATAGAATTCTAGAAAAATACATCATAAATCTATTTATTAGAATTAATTTACTGCCTTTTTGAAGGAATTCACTCATGGCAGTGTACAGTAACAATGAGTCAAGCACAAACCATAGACAATTACAGCAGTAAAAATATTCAAATTATAATCAAAGTATGGCCTAGTATGCTATATTACAATGTTGAAACAATCCAAGGAAAAAAAATTTAATAGACAGCATAGAGTGTAAGCAAAGATGGAGCATATAGATAGATAAGACAGAATAGCAGAAGTAAGAAAATAAGGGGACTAATTTAAAGAAGTTGCATATAAGGTCAGAATGGTGCTTGAAAATTCTCAGCTAGGGATATGAGTGGATAAACAATCTTGCTATAGTATGAGCAGCCAGCGTCACTCCTGTGTGCGAGTGTGAGACTAGCAAGTTAGTTAATTCTTCCATTAAAGGCTTGTCTGAAGAGCCAAGCTTTCACCTGATACCTGAAGTAAAAATTGTGTTAAGCAAAGCCTTTCAGAACTAACTCCAGCGCTGATGATATGAAACTCCCGACACTCACTCTACAAGCTACATAGACTCACTATTTGTCTCACGGCATTTAGGCTTATAAATCAAATGCCTAAGCCTAAAAGTCATGAGGCAAACCTGTGTCTGAATTTAAGAGGGCCTGGGATAGGCACGTGGAATTTCTCAGAGAGAGAAAGAGATAATGGTTACTGTGGATGGGCAGACTAGATGAGCCATTTGGCCTTTATCTGCCATCATGGTTCTATGTTTCTAAAGAGTAGTAGTGACAAAAGTTCCCTGAAGCAGGTTAAACTAACCAAAACACTTTGATGGTGAGCATTGGGAATTTCATATCAGATAAGTGATCATCTCAAGTGAACTGTTTGCTGATTAAACTATAACTAAATTGGGCACATTATCTTTGGACTATTTTTATATCACTTGTGATAGATGTTGAAAGTGATTGTTTGAATAGTACATATGTTGGTCTAAGAGAAAGAGACCAAAATCCCTTAAAAACTGATGAATATAGAGAAATTCTTAAACGTAAATCCACTGTTCTCATGTATATTATTTTCAGTCTGGATACATAGTATGGAAATTTCTTATAGGCTAAGAGGCCTCAAGTATTCACAGCTGACTGGGTTTGAACATCATCGTGCCCAGACAACCAAAAGTGATCACTGGTCTCTAATTTCCTATCTGACATATCTTTTTTTATTTTTCTGTGTTATATTTTTTTTATTTTTTATATGATTTTTTTTCTAATATTTATAATAATAGAAATCTATCAGTTCTCCTACAAGCTGGTACTCTATTTTCAGCTCATTATTTAACCAAAAGCAACTTGATTAGATAAGACTTATGATACTTAGCTTGTATAGTGTTGCTATAACTGTAGAACTGACTGTTCCTTGCAATAGGAGACTGTAAAGAATAACTCAATCGGTATTCTTTAATCACCGCTGAGTCATTGATACTTTGAATTCACTCTTAGAAGATCTAAAACCAGCTTTGGTTATGGTTACTTGGACGATCAGGCTTTTTGATCGTCCAAGTACTCATTTAGACCACTTTTTAGATGTTTTTTATTTTTGATTATGAGCCCCTTAGCGTACGCAGGAAGTATACACTAGTGTTTCTCAAGATCTTCAAGCCAATTACCCCCCAAGTCTAACAAATATAAACTGAGTACCCCTGCCCAAGCTCTGCACCAGACCCTCCCAGACCCCTGCAATTTCTTCTGTTCATTTTTCATATACACACAATATAATCTTATTAACAATACATAATGGTAACCACAAAATTAAACTACACAAAGCACTCTGTACTCAGAGAAAATGTTAATTATCATTTATATTCTGTTTTTTTCAAAGAGGTCAAGATAGATGACTTTAAAGTATGCAAGATCACCTCAGTAACAGCTTCAATAAAATAGACAAATATAGTGCAAAATATATATAGCAGATATAAATTCTCAGAACTGGCACATTTCAATCACTAAATTGAAAATAAAATAATTTTCCCTACCTTCCCCCCCACCCTTTTTACAAACCTTTAGTGTTGTTTTTAGCACCAGTTGTGGCAGTAACAGCTCTGACACTCATAGAATTTCAATAAGCATTGGAGCTGTTACCGCTGCGACTGGCACTAAAAACCATACTACGGTTTTGTAAAATGGATGATTTGTTGTCTGGTGACTTTTTTTTCCTAATCATCCTTTCCCAGTCTTTTGTTGCATTTCCTTCTGTCTGTACCCTTAACTGTGTTCCAGGGCTTTCTTATCCATTGACTGTTTTTTTTTTCTCTTCACTTTCTGCCCTGCATCCATTTTTGGCATTAACTTTTAACATTCAACTTTTTTCAATTTTTCTGCTTCTCAGAATCTACTTTTCCTACCTTCCCTTCCTATTTCTCTCCTCTCCCATGGTCTGGCATCTCTCCTTCCCTCCCTATTTCCATGGTCTGACATATCTCTCCTTCCCTCCCACCTACCAGTTGTCCGACATCTTTCTCCTTCCTTTCCCCCCTTCCCAGAGTCTGGCATCTCTCTCCCCCTCCTTCCCTTCCATTCCCTGGTCTGGCATCTCTCTTCCCTCCAACACCTCTCATCGCTCCTTACCCCCGATTCAAAGCCAAGGTTCTCACTCTTCTCCAGGCCCCAACCCTTTAATCTCCCTCCCAACCCCTCGGTCCACCCCATCCCCCAGGCCTACCGAGGTACCTGGTGTTCCAGCAGGAGTCTTTGTGGCGGGAGCATGGCCCTCTCGCTCCTGCCTCCTCACGGCTGCCGCAACTTCTCACAGCAGCTCACGGTACTACAGGAAATGCCACAAGCAGCTGCGAGAGGTTGCAGCAGCTAGTTTAAAAGGCAACCACAAGGAGGCAGGAGCAAAAAGACCACACTCCTGCCACAAAAACCCCCCACTGGACCACCAGGTACCTCAGTAGGCTCGGTGGGTGGATGGATCATGGGGCTGGGAGTAAGATTAAAGGATCAGAGGTTGGAGAGTGATTCCATGAGGCAACCTCAGAGCCTTTGCTAGCCACCTCTGAGGAAAGAGGAAGTTGCATCATCAGAAGCAGGTCAGCCTAGCAAAGGCTCCCAGCCTAAATTACAGTGAGCTTCCGCTGCTAGTCTGGGAGGGCTGGCAAAAGGGAGATATGTGATGGCAGAGGAGGGTGGGAGACTTACTGTGCACCTCCTAACAATGGTGCGCATACCTCCTGGGGTATGCGTATCATGTGTTGAGAACCTCTGGTGTACACCATTTTGCTAATGCATTTGTTATTAATTTAATGGTTCTTTCCAAGTTTCCTATAAGCCAGAGACCCCTTGGGTATGGTGTGGAGGGGGGCAGTGCTTCAATATTGTGTTTACAATTGCTAGGGACAGGCAGGTTCCCTGGAGTCTGACACAGCTTGTTTGTCTTTCACTATTAAGAACATAAGAACATAAGAAGTTGCCTCCGCTGAGGCAGACCAGAGGTCCATCTCGCCCAGCGGTCCGCTCCCGCGGCGGCCCATCAGGCCCTTTTGCCTGAGCAGTGGTCCCTGACTAGCTTTATAACCTATCTCTACTCCTATCCCTATAACCCATCTCTACACTTATCTATACCCCTCAATCCCTTTGTCCTCTAGGAACCTATCCAAGCCTTCCTTGAAGCCCTGTACAGTGCTCCTATCTACCACAGCCTCTGGAAGCACATTCCATGTATCCACCACCCTCTGGGTGAAAAAGAATTTCCTAGCGTTTGTTTTAAACCTGTCTCCTTTCAATTTCTCCGAGTGCCCCCTTGTACTTGTGGTCCCCTTTAGTTTGAAAAATCTGTCCCTGTCTACTTTCTCTATGCCTTTCAGGATCTTGAAGGTTTCTATCATGTCTCCCCTAAGTCTCCGCTTTTCCAGGGAGAACAGTCCTAACTGTTTCAATCTGTCAGTATATGAGAGATTCTCCATACCCTTTATCAGCTTAGTTGCCCTTCTCTGGACTCCCTCAAGTACCGCCATGTCCTTTTTGAGGTACGGCGACCAGTACTGGACACAGTATTCCAGATGTGGCCGCACCATTGTACGATATAGTGGCAGGATGACTTCCTTCGACCTGGTGGTGATACCCTTTTTAATGATACCCAACATTTTGTTTGCTTTCTTCGAGGCTGCACTGCGCTGACGCCTTCAGTGTTGTGTCAACCATCACTCCCAGGTCTCTTTCAAGGTTACTTATCCCAAGTAGTGATCCCCCCATTTTGTAGCTGAACATCGGGTTTTTCTTCCCCACATGCAAGACCTTGCATTTCCCTATGTTGAAGCTCATTTGCCACTTTTTGGCCCACTCTTCCAGTGTCGTTAGATCCTTTTGGAGATCTTCGCAGTCTTCCATGGTTTTAACCCTGCTGTATAGTTTGGTGTCATCCGCAAATTTAATGACCTCACATTTTGTTCCCACCTCTAGGATGTTTATGTAGACATTGAACAGGAGCGGTCCCAGCACTGACCCCTGCGGAACCCCACTCGTGACCCATTTCCAGTCTGAGTAGTGCCCCTTTATTCCAACCCTATTGAAAATGTGATAGTGAAACAGCACTCCTCTCTGGCAGGAGTTAGGTGGAGGACTCCCACTTAGCTTAGAGGGAATAGTAATTGCAGCTTTGGCTTCAAATGTGGTGGTTCTGATCTCAAGTTCTGCTAAACAGTGATGCAATTGCTCCATCTGTTCTGTTTATGCCTCTTCTGTGGAGTGTAGATCTTTGATCATCGCATGATTAATTTGGAGCACATTTTTAATTTTGCCAAGTTCTTCAAGCATTGTTGACAGAAAAGGTAGAAATAGGCCTTCCATAACTGTCACCATCTTTTTTTTTTTTTTTTAAATCAATTATCAATAACAATACACAAGCATCCACTTGTTACAAAAATTTGGATAAGTAATATTGCTAAAAAAAGAAACATCTTTCTCAAAAACTAGAGAATTCAAATCTGCCTTAGGCCACCATATAAGTGGGGAGAAACCACTGTAAAAAGGAGCCCAATTAAGAAAAAGAATATATAAATAAGGCTATAACACTAATACCTGTATAGCACACTTAACCTAAATTATCTGTCTCAAAATTACTCTAATCTGTAAAGAACTTTTTTAAATCAATAAAGGCTTTCAACTGTTCAGGATTAAAGAAAACCTCCCAGTTGAACCAAACATTTACAAGGATAAACCAGAGGTTTTGGCAAGAGCGGTTAGTGTAGTTGATTTTAGGAAAGATTTGAACAATTTTCTGGAGGAAAAGTCCATAGTCTGTTATTGAGAAAGGCATGGGGGAAGCCACTGCTTGCCCTGGATTGGTAGCATGGAATGTTGCTACTCTTTGGGGTTCCGGAATCTGTTGTTACTCTCTGGGATTCCAGAATCTTGCTATTCTTTGAGATTCTGTATGGAATGTTGCTACTCCTTGGGTTTTGGCCAGGTGCTAGGGACCTGGATTGACCACTGTGAGAACGGGCTTCTAAGCTTGATGGACCATTGGTCTGACCCAGTAAGGCTGTTGTTATGTTCTTAAACAACGCTCCAAGATTCAAAGACTCTTGTCTGTAAGAAATAAATTCTTTCCTTCGTTCTTCTTGTATCACTTTAGTCACATCAAGATATATCCACACTCTGGGGCTCATAATCAAAAGAGAAAAATGTCCAAAAACCGGCCTAAGTTGGCACTTGGACGAATATTTCCGAAATACGTCCAAGTGCCGATAATAAAACCAGGTTTCGGACATATTTCTAAATGACCTAGGCCTTCATAGTGCCGCTGAACGACCAAAGCTAAACGGGGCATTTCAGGAGGAGTGTCGAGGGCGGGAGTTGGGCGGGACGTAGGCTGGCTTAGACTTAGTCGTACAGCTTGTATAACTTAAAGTTATACAGGCTGGGATCGACGGAACTTGAATGTTGTGACTTAGACCATGTAAGTCACCAGATGAGCACTGCAAACACATAAAACAGACCCCTCACACACTACCCCAGTGATCACTGACCCTCCCACCCCCATAAAAATATTAATCACACCATTAAAATTTAGCCTCCAGACCATCATCACCTGGCCACCTGGCATAGGAAAGCCTAGTCGTCCAGCACAGAGGCGGCTTAAGTCGTCTTGAGTGTGGGTTTGGGACCTATAGAGAGGAGGACCTATGCCCATAAGCACCTGTAATCACTGCATTGATACTGAAACATGTGCACTCTCCTATATACCCCAAAAAACCTTTTGTACTGGCATATAAGTGGCTCCTGCAGCCATAAGAGCTATTGGGGTGGTAGATAAGTGGGTCTAGGGATTTCTGGAGGTGGTTTAGGGGGCTCACCATGATCTATAAGGGAGCTATAGTGAGGAGAAGACATGGCACCCTTTTTTGTGAAGTTCACAGCAGTGCCCTGTGAGGTACCCCACTATTTAGGTGGCATGTCTGGGTGTTCAGTCCATCACTTTGCAGATCCCTCCCACGTCCAACAGGGCTTGTTCTAGGTGTTTTTGACTTGGACGAAAAGTTAGACGAAAATGTGGTATAAAGATAGACACTTTAGCGACTTGGATGATCAGACCGGCAGGACGTATAGTTAGACGGTTTTCGAAACAAAAAAAATTTTGGACATATTTTTCGAAAATGTGTCCTAGGCTGTTTTTTCACTTTGGACGACTTGCGACTTAGACGAAAACGGACTTAGACGTCCCTTTCGATTATGCCCCTCCACATGTCCATAAAAAGGAATCTTTAAATTTTGAAAATAAAATTTCATCACATTATTCAAGTCTTGCTCAATGACATAAGAAACAATCAGAGTGGATCTTTATGTAGCTTCTGATAAAGATTCTTCCAGAATAGCCGACAAATTGCTCAAGTCCAACATTTGTTGTTCTAAAGAATGAGCCAACATTGTTTCACCTTGAAGATTCTTCTTGGGTATATTCAAATAAAATACCTTGTTTAAAGGGGGAATCATATCTGAAGAAAAATGTAAAACTTCAACAAGGTATGTTTTAAACATATCCATAGGTACTATCCCTGGATCCAAGGGAAAATTCAAAGCTCTAAGATTTAACCTCTAATTATAATTCTCCATTTGTTCTATCTTCCTTTGAAATTGCATTTGGTCTTTAGCAATAGCATTTCTAAATTCTTGGAGAGACTGAACTTCTATATGCATTTGTTGGAACTTACTGGAAGATTCAAGTTTAACATCTTCTACAGTCTTAGCCAATATGTCCACTTTGGATTTCTTAACTGCTAAAGTCAACTCCACGATAACTTTCCAAATGGTATCTAGAGTCACCGCCGTGGAGGAGCCAGAAACTCCTACAATGTTGGCATCCATCTGGCAGTAACACACTTCCACTAAGGACTGCAGTTGACTGTTCCTTAACTGTCAATTGCTGCTTCTGTGTTGAAATTGCCATAGTTGCTGGACAGGTTAGAGAAGACAGATCCTGGGGAGATAAGCTGACATCAAACCCCATAGACTCAGTAACTCCTTCCAACTGAGCCGGCGCAGGGAAAACTCCCACAGTTTGTCCTTTAGTGCCTCTAATTCCGGTAGCATACTTTCTATTCTCTGCTGCACCAGCGGTAAAGTTTGGGTCGGTTAAGAAATCTCCCAAACTACCCCTTTTTGCCTAGTATGAGGCATCACAAGATGAACAACTCAGCAAGAAAAATGGTGCAACAGAAGAAAGACGCCAAGCTCACCAGATACATTCCACCATCTTGGGCACTCCCCCTGAAATAGGAACATCACCATCTTTTCAGGAGATGGTGGATCCAGTCTTGGCCTCTTGATGCTTTGGGTAATAGAAAATATGATGTGAATCCTCTGGAGTTTGCTGGAAGCCACAGGGAAACACACTGATAAAATTTGTAATAAATCATCTTAGGTATGCAATAATTTGGTAGGCCCTGCAAGAACTCAGGGCTCTGTATGATAGTGTCCCTGGGATGATCATATCTGATCATCTTAAGGTGGCCAAACTGATAGATAGAATGATGTTATAAGCCAGAAGAATGCTTAGGTACACAGGAAGAGAAATGGCCAGCAGAAAAAAGAAGGTGACACTATGGTCTCATTTTTTAAGCATATGGATGTCTCAAAAGACCAAAATGGATGACCATGAAATGTCCAAATCCCAATTTTGCAAAGACAGAACAGGGGCGTCCAACAGTGCAGTACATCCAAATAGCTAGGAGAGAGTCCTGGCTGTATTTTGGGCGGGTCTAGGCAGGGCCTGAAATTTGGACATCTAACAGCAATTACTGAAAGGGAAGAAATGTTCAAGTACTGTATATAAAGAAGGATATCCTTATTTAGACCTATATCAGGAACATCCAGGTTATAGAGATATACTCAGATTGAGCAGCTGTCCACTGGAAGTATTAAGGCATACACCTTCTTAATCTCCCAGTGGTTGCTCTCTCCCTCTCTCTCTTCTGAAAGTGAAACCTGAAAGGGATACCAAGCTCTATGACAGCTTCATGTATTGTGGGCATTCTTAACAAAGCAGGATGCAGGTCTGAAGAGTAGTCTAATGTATTGTTTACTGTAAACCATGAGATCCAGATTTGAATCCCACTTTGGCTTTTTTTTTTTTTTTTTTTCCTTTTTAATTCACCACTTCAATAGCCTTTAGTATTGCAGGTGTCTGATATGTTTAGGTATAATATGTATTTTTCTGTTCCTGGATGGCTCACAATTACAAAAAACATACTCTGCATGTACATCTGAGAAGCAATTTTCTAAGAATGCTGGTAAACAGACATTCATGTCCTTCATTTTCCCCAATTCAAAATCTGGACGTTTCAGTTTGTAAAATTGATGTTCATGTTGTACGTTTCCAGCGTATGAATATCTCTCTCTCAAGTATTTTCAAATAGGCTGTATCCTGTTCGAAAATACACGAGTTGGATGTCTGTTTGCAATATTCTAAATATATAGCCAAAGATAATTCAGATATCATGAAAAAACAATATATATAATAAACACTTTCAATTTCAATTAATGCTAGAATGTCCAATGATATGATGTGAGAGCAGCATAAGCTATTAACTGATTCAAACTGAAGGAAAAAGCCTCAGACAAAGGCCCTCCCACCTCCACCGAAGTGGGAGGGCCTTTGTCCGAGGCGTTTTCCTTCAGTTTGAATCAGTTAATAGCCTATGCTGCTCTCACATCATATCATTGGACATGTTTGCAATATTCTAACATTCCTATTATAAGTTGGACATCTTTTGAAATTGCCCCTCCACAGGTAATTACTAGGTAGGTTGTATGCATCACATATTTTCTCTCCTTCTCCCTCACTCTCTTCTTTGATTCTAATTTCACTTCATCCTCCACTGATCTCTTCCCCACCCCTTTTCCTACAGTCTTGTCTCATCCTTTTCTTTAGCAAGTGGGTGGTGGGAACCTCACCAGTAATCTAATCTTCCCACAATGCCATGTGGATCTTATTCTGTGCAAGAGATGAACTGAAACGCTACAAAAATTCCAGTTTCTCCTTCATCATCTCATTTGCCTCCCTCAGTTCTGCCAAATCTGCCAAATCTATGCATAATCGCATCTTATATGTATAAGTAGTGCTACCTAGGGCTCCTTTTACTAAGGTGTGTTAGGCCGCGTGCTACAATGCCATGCGCGCTAGACGCTAACGCCTCCATAGAGCTTGCGTTAGTATTTTCGTTTATCACGCAGTTTTGCGCATGCTAAAAACGCTAGCGCACTTAGTAAAAGGAGTCCCTAGTGTTGGTGCTTGCTGTTTTAAATGTGTTTATTAAAACATGGCCTTTTCAATTTTGTGTGATGCCTTTTATACTATTTCTTCAGTGGTACTGCACATATTTTATAAAAGGTATCCATTTCTCCACCTACATGGCTTATGTTTATGCTTATTAGATTCTTGATATACAAATTTAATCTCTAAATATGTTTACCATTTCATTCCTTGGATTTTTGCTATTGTGGCCGCACCTCTCCTTGTCATAATGAGATAGAATTTCCTATTGGCTGAGAAGACAGGTTTGGGCATTACTACGATATACAGAGAGAATGAGAGCCTGGTAACCTCAGACCTTAGTGGAACTGATTAGAAAAAGAAGAACCTTATGAAATGAAAGACAATTACATTTCCACTGAACACCTTTCGACATTTTGTATTGTACGAGCAATTTCCACTCTCCCACAAGCTCCAAGTATAATTGCTTCCTTCTCCAGAAATATATGTTCTCAAAGGTTCATGTTCTACAACATTTTCTTGTGTAGCCTTTTGGACGGTAACATAACCTGCAAAGACTTCAGTTAATTACAAGGCCACTATAGCTACAAGAAATATAAATTTAAAATAAATATTCAGGAACAGAAATACAGAAAGCGGCAACACTGAGTTTCAAAGGTACATCTCTGGAAGCTGCTGTGAAGTGTAAATCTAAACTATTTTTTCCTCATCGATATAGTAGATTTCTTATAAAATATTAGTTGTTTAAATCTAGAGAGGTCCAAACAAAGCAGTATGTTGCAGCCCACACTAAACAATGTTAGCAAAGCAAACTGTTGAGAACTTACCAAAGAGAGAAATTCTATGTCTAACCAAAGCTGCCAGTTTGCAGAACAAGCTAATGGAGGAAAGAAAAGATAGTAAGAGCTAGGAAAGTTTGAAGAGTCCAGAAAAAAAAATACAACTTAGAAGAGATCTAGTAAAGGAAAATTTAAAACTGGTAGTGAAGTGAACCCTAGGGAAATGACAGAGAAATGGAGATAAGAGGGAGCTGATGGATGAGTAAAGAAATGTGTCAACACTGAGTGATTCTAATCCTTTGTCCTCACAAGCAGCCAAAAGTGGAGACCCCCAGTATCTAACTTAGAATAGCAGTGAGACCACTGCCTAAAGTCCCTAGAGATGACAAATGTAAAGCATTGAAAATTAATGGCTATATCAATATGGCAGTCTTCTAATATTATAATAACATATGAAAGCTATCTACCTATCCTGAGCCAACACAAATATCAAGAATCCCCCTCTCCCTTCACTCCTATCTTTATTATTATAGCAAGTCTGCCACCATACACTATGGGCTCCTTTTATCAAGCTGCATTAGTGGGGTTAGCGCCTTGGACATTTCATCGCGCGCTAACCCCCGCGGCCGGCTAAAAAACTAACACCTGCTCAATGCAGGCGTTAGCGTCTAGCGCAGCAGGCGGTTTAACACGTGGCATTACACGCGTTAAACCCCCTACCGCAGCTTGATAAAAGGAGCCCTATATTAGACTTTCTAGAACGTTGCTTTATGAAGCTAATTGGGACCGATGCTTAAATTGTGTTAGTTTTAGGTAGCACTGTCAGTAATTACCTCTGCCACTTCATTCCAGGTGTGTAGCACCGTCAGGTTCAGGCTACTTATCAAAAGCCAGTAAAGAACTGACATGGAATTGTGATGTTGGGCTTTACTATGAGGGGGTGCTGAAAAGTTCTCAGCCCAATCAAGAGGAGAATGACATGGATATGGTTCAACCAATGATTTGAAACAATGTCAAAACACAGAATTTCGTCTCTGCAAAATGACAGGTAACGAAATAAGAGAACACTCTTTTCAGCTACAGTGGCAAAATAATGCCCAGAATTTAGGAATCTGGTTGGTTGGCCTGAGAACTTCTCAGCACCCCCTTGTACACACTGGAGGCATATAAGGCAAAATTGTATGTTCTGCTTTATGATATGGTGTGTTAATTATTGCTTGTTAAGTTTTATGTGTATTTTATTGTATTTTATCATTCTATATTGCTTTTTCTGCATAGTTTTGGCCCTTTCTAAGGTAATTCAAATAAAATAATTAAGATTTATGTAGTTAAAATAGGTTTACACAGTTAAAATCCATAAAACTTTCTCCATGCTAAATTTGTATGTATGGAACTACCATGTAAGCAATTCAAATAGAGGCCTGGGTGGGGCATGAACAGGTGAGCTATTGAAAATTAGGGGGTTCTTTTACTAAAATATACTTAGATCCAGTTGGTTTTATTTTCCTTCAGCGAAAACGTGCCGCTTTAAGACATTCTTAGATAGGACTCTGGCGTTTCAAGCAGGAGTAATGAATTCATGTTTGAATGCTCTTATTACTCCAGCCCTCACTTATTATCAATTTCAGAAAGATTTTAAAACTTATCTAGTTAAACAATACAATATTTAATTGATTTCAAAATTATTATAAGCAGATATTTTATTATTTTTATGGAATAATGTTTACATTTGCTTATCTATTTTAGTATAAATAATCTGTATTGTGCATATTTTACTTTGAATAAGTTAGGGTTGTATTTTGTTAGTTGGTATCTTTTATTGAATTGTGTTATTTTCTTTTATAAGACATTGTTATTTGGATCTGTATTTTAATTACTTGTTGTAATTACTATTGTGTAAACCGCCAAGAACTGATGGTTGGGCGGTATATAAAAATAAACAGTGACCTCAGTGCATTCTTATGTGGGTCATTCCTGCACATTAACACCATTTTCACCATGGTGTAAAATAGCCAATCTGGGGATATTTTCAATAATGGCCACACACTAATTTTCCCATTAGTGTGTGGCCATTATTGCATGAGCCTCCTTCCACCACCGATTTATAGGCAGTATAGACTCACATGCTAAACCTGCGCTAATCGGTTGGTGGGTGGCAATGCCTATGCACTGATTAATGCAGAATACGCCCACTCTCTGGCCTCAGTACTAAAAAATTAAATTCTGTTTTTTAGCATGTGGGTAGTGGTACACATCCCCAAATTACTGCAGGATGCCTCAGCATACTCAGCTTTGTAAAAGAGCCCTTTAGCCAGATAGTTCTAATTAGTGCTAATTAGGTAATTTTGTGAGGGCAAAGGGATAATGAGATTTGATATACAGCCGTTGATACAATCAAAGAAATTTACATTTATTATATGCAGGTACTTTCTTTGTCCCTAGTGGGCTCTCTAGGTGTGAGCAAAATCCAAATTAGTAATACATAAATAATAATTTTTTGCAGTTCTGCATAATAATCTTGAGCAATGACAAAAACTTTGGAGCCCAATGTTACGTTTTCTTGACAAGTATCAGGATACTTCTAAGCCAGTGTTTCTCAAGTTAGTCCTGGAGTACCCCCTTGCCTGTCAGGTTTTCAGGATATCCACAAGGAATATGCAAGAGACTCCCTCCATTGTATGCAAATCTCTTTCATGCATATTCCTTGTGGATATCCTGAAAACCTGACAGGCAAGGGGGTGCTCATAAGAACATAAGCCGTGCCTCTGCTGGGTCAGACCTGAGATCCTTCATGCCCAGCAGTCCGCTCATGCGGCGCCCATCAGATCCAGGACCTGTATACTAGCCCTCTATCTATACCCTTCTATCCCCTTTTCCTTCAGAAAATTGTCCAGGACTAACTTGAGAAACACTGTACTAAGCTTTAGATGTATTGTGCATGAAGAATATTATAGTTATAATATTACAGCTGTAATATGGATGTGCTTAGCTCCTTCTATTTTTTAAGATATATTCTGACTCCTTCTACCTTTACTCCTTGATCCCAGAGCCACCCCATCCTCCTTATTTTGTTTTATGTAAGTGAATGCACACACATATGCTTGGTGTTATTGTTTTGCTTGCTATATGTGTTATTCTTAATCTTTATTATTTAGTGTAGTTTCATATTTTATATCATAATGATGCTGTTGTGTCTTCCTGTGGCAAAAAAAAAATAAAAACTTTTCATGTTAAAAAAAATCAGTAGCATGCACATAGTTACAACCTCACCCTCACAAACATCTCTTCTTGTAGAAGGTATGTATATGCAAATGGGACAGCATGTGTACCTTTACCTGAATTGTAATGCAGACATAAGAACATAAGCATTGCCATATTGGGACAGTCTGAAGGTCACCCGGCAAGAACCCAAATGAGTAAAGCAGATTTTATGCTGCTTATTCAAGAAATAAGCAGTGGATTTTCCCATGTTTGTCTTAATAATGGATTATGGATTTTTCTTTTAGGAAATTATTCATACCTTTGTTAAACCCTGCTAAGATAACTGCTTTTAATACATTCTCTAGCAATGAATTCCAGAAATTAATTTTATAAAAGCTCATTTGTATGGGTAAAACACTTTGGGCTCCTTCCACTATGCTGTGATAGTGTTTTTAGCGCGCGCTTAGTGTGCACTAAATTGCCGTGCACGTTAGATGCTAACGCCAGTATTGAGCTGGCGTTAGTTCTAGCTGCGTAGCACGGGTTTAGCACATGCGGCAAATCTGCGCGCGCTACAAACGCTATCGCAGCTTAGTAAAAGGAGCCCTTTGAAAACTACTTTCTCTATATCCCAAAGTAATTTTGGCCTTTGAAGGTGGTCTTGTATAACCAGCGATGGAAACAAAGTTCTGCGTACTTTGAGACAAAGAATTGATATGCTGTCAGTGACATAACAATTAATGGAAGAAACATATGGTGTAAATAAAGAGTTCTTGCAGTTTAAGAGGCCGATATTCAGTGCTAATTAGCCAGCTACCTGGCGATATTTGATGGGAGATAAGCGGCTATCTCCTGCTGAATATCTGGCTTAGCAGATTGGCCGGTGATTAGCTATGTCGCATGACATAGCTGGTCACCAACAATATTCAGTGGCTTGCTGGCTAAGTTCCACAGCCAGACAGTGCCACCTACAAGCATGGTCTATCTTTGGCTGAACATTAGTCTAGTTGGCTATGTCTCGGCCGGCCAAAAATAGACCAGAAATTCAATGAATTTCCATTATAGTTGGTCATATCGTGGGGAAGGGGGGTATATATATATATATATATATATATATATATAAAAGAGTAGAGACTAACTTTATCCACGGAGTCAACCCGATACTAGTCTAAATATTGGCCAGTACCCAGATAACTTCCTGGTGAATGCACTTACCCAAATATTCAGTATTAGAGCCCAGACATGGCTTATGGCTGTCAGTTGTTTAATAACTGCTGACTGCCATAGGCTAAACATCATGACATGTACCAGCATGAGTGTGGGCAAGCCTGGAACCTTGATAAAAGCAGCCACATAGAGTTTAAATGTGAAATAAAAATGTATTTATGAGTGGAAAAATGGGTGACATCTTCCTTTCACAGATCATGTCAGGAGAAAATTAACCAAAATCAGATTTTCATAAAGTTCTCTCTCATGTCTGTTCATACAGGGCCAAGGTGTCCACTAGTCTGTCTTTTAAAAGGCAAGTAAACAGCTTATCTCTGGTTTGGAGTCCCAAAGTTCTTTCTTTTAGAATTCAATGAAATTGGGCCAGGCTTGGCCCTGAGTTTTAAAGGTAGTTTCAGCAGGGTTCCCAGATAAACTTGGCCTTCCTGTGTAGAGCTTCTGCACTTTACATGCATACAGTGGAGACATGTACTAGAGAGCTTATCTTTTCTCCTCTGGGCTATGCTGAGGGTTTTTATCATGCCTTTACCACTCCTTCTCTGTTCTTGATGATTCATCTCTTCCCTGCTTTGCAGCCTGATTTTTAAGGTGGCTCTGTGATTGTGAGGGAGTGCTGTTAAGGAGGAGTGGTAACTTCCTATAGATTCCCTCACAGGCCCAAAATTCATTTTAAAGTTTCCTTCAGGTAAGGCTTCAGGTGATGTCACCCCAAGATGGACACTTAATCCAGAGGCTCCATATAATCCTAATAATATCAGGAGAAATTAGCCCTAACTCCTGATGCATGAGTATACTTTTGGTGGGATATCATTCAGCAATCCTATGTGAAGATATCTCAGAAGAAAACAACTGAAACGAAACAATATTATCAAACAGTGGACACAGATGGTCACGGTAGGCCATATGGAACTATGAATATGAGCGCAGTGGTGAATTGCAAAATGGCATTCCAAACTCAGATGCAGATCCTGAAGGTGATGATCTTTTTGAACAGGATAAAGTACTCACCAAGAATGATTTTAAATTATTGCTTTTACAGTTGAAGCAAGCCTTGCAGAAAGATGTGGTGAACTGGACCACTGAACTTAAGGCCTGGTTAGTGCTACGAATAATCGTGGTTAGCATCTTAGCCACATCCAACATTCCAGGGGTGAAGTTGACACTTATGCAGTTAAGTGCTGATATTCAGCCTTTAACCATTAAAAATAACTGCTGAAATTGGGCTGCAAAAATAATATTATATATGCTTGAATATAAACGTAGAATTTTAGGCAAAAAAAATGGCCCATAAATGGGGCTCTCAGTTTATATTTGAGTCCCATCCAGCACACACACAATCCTCCATGGGCCTACCGTACTACCCTGGTGATTCAGTGATGCAGGAAGCCAAAGCAAGAACGACTGTGCCCTCCCTCCTTCCCTTCCCTTCCCTATGATGACCTTCATAACAGCCCTGCAAACAAGCAAGCAACCAACCCACTTACTCCCTCCCCTCCTGGTCCCCCCACAGGTCTACCTTATGTTCCTATAGTCTAGCAGAGAGGCAGGGCATGAGTGATCCTTTTACGCTCCTGCCCAGGCAGTCTTTTGCCGAGTCTCGTAAGGTTGCCATGGGAACTCATGACAGTCATTTTCTACTATGGAGACTGCACAGGAAGAGCACAAAAGGATCACTTTTGCCTCGGCTCTCCACTGGACTATCAGGGAGTTAAAGTAGGCCTGTGGGGGTCCAGTAAGAAAGATCACCACTGGGAAGGGACGGAGGGATCAGCCACTTCGACTTTGGCTTCCCACATCATTGGACCAAGTGAGACCGAGACTGGGTGGAGGGAGGGGGCGGAATGACTGGCTGGCTGCAAGCAGGATACCTTGGGGAAGGGAGGGAGCACTTCTGCCCTGGTACTTGAATATAAATCATGTTTTTTAAAAAAGGGGGAGGGGCAGAATGGTATCTTGGTTTATATTTGGATGGCTTTATATTTCAATATATACAGTAGTCCTATCTATAATGCTGGCACTAATATAATATCATGTTGCCACAAAAAATTACTTATCTGTACCCAACAAAGCCACCCCATTTACACAATGGCTTCATCAGGGGTTTGTATTCTTATATGCAATTTTATCAGCATTAAGCACAATAATGTGATGCTGGGGCTTTGCTGACCTTTTTCTCAGCGTATTGCAAAGATGAGGAAACATGGAAGCCTTTAAAGCCTGTGAAGACTATGACTGCAGTAGCCTCAAAAGCTCTTATCTGAGCATAGCCCGGATTTCCTCCTGGAGAGATAGTGCCAGTACCAGACGAGACATCAGCATGGAAGCAGTCCACTGTACCAGTTGTCGGGGCATGAGAGACCTTGATGTTGAGGGACGCCAAGAGGAGACATCATCTGGATGGAAGGATTGCAATCTTTGATGGGCTGATGCTTACTATGTATCAAGGAAGTCGATGCTTGGGAGGATGATGCAGTGGTATTCCTAGAAAAGGAAGAATGTGCTTCTTAGCTTTCTTATGTGCCATGTACCCCGATGCTCGAGGCATAGATGAAGATGATGTAGAGTCTTGCCTTTGTAAGGAGCCCAACACTCGATGCTCTGGACCTAGTATCAATGCACTCAATGCCGATGACTGAATCCTAGAAGGGTAAATGTCGGTTTCCAAGCCCCTCGCCATGCTTGATGTTGATTTTTGAACTGAAGTTTTTGGGCTTTGAGTAATCTCTTTTGCATATGAAGGCAGAGGACACAGCTAATGTCCCAATGTTCAGGATCCAGACACTGGACATACCACTTATGTAAGTTAGAGCCTGAAATGGTCTGATTACATAGAGAACATTCCTTAAAACCTCTCAGCACCCTCTTTGACATGGAAGGGAAAACTGCTGATGCAAAATTAAAGGGCTCAAGGGCCTGGGGAGCTTGAGTAACTAGAACACCCCTCCCCAAAAAAAAAAATCGATCTCCTGGGGGGAAAAAAGAGCCCAAAGGCCACAAAATGAAAAATTGTTGAAAGTGAAACAAAGTCGAGCAAAATACTGGATCTATGAAGAAAATAATGAAAAGGAAGTAAAGGAAGGCACAAAATAAGGATAAAAGTTTTGACGTGCTAAAGAAAGAACTGAAGACACAGTTTCTCAACTCTGCAGAAAATGAAGAACCGATGGTCCCGTGAGCCAAAGTCAAGCAGGAAGGCACTGGCATGCATGCGGTGTGGGCACTATCAAAAAATTTAAAGTGACAGTGTACTTGGTAGTTGATATCACCCATATGTGAGAATATTATGCCTGCTTATTCTCAAAGAAAAGATATTTCCCAATAAAGTTTCCTTGATACTGACATAAGATAATGCATGTCACATTCAGGTGAGCACAAGTTAAATGCAGATTGTGCTGTTATCACTGTGTATGATGAAGAGCAGCATATGCAGTAGTGTTGCCCGATTCAGGAAAAAAAAATTTGATTCGATTCAGCCTATTAAATCAATTTTTTGATTCGATTTTCCTGCCCAATTAGGTGTTTTTTCAAACATCCTGGTGGGTTTATTTTATAGCTTCTTCACCCACTCCACCCCCTTTGCCCTCTCCTATCCACACCGGTGCTGTGGTGTAAACAAAATAAACAAACAAAAAAAAACTTTTCCTCTCTCTGTTAAATCCTAGCGCATGTTCACGGTCTAATACCAACTCTGGCAGGATACACATTTCAAATCTTACACATTGTAATCACAAAACAGAAAATACCATTATTTTTTTTACCTTTTGTTGTCTGGTCATTATTCAAATCATGTTGGTTCCAGGCTCTGCGATAAATGTCTTCTGCTAACTAGCTTGCCAGGGTCTCCTGTCCATTTGTCGTTTTCTAATTTCTCTGTCCTCCCCTTCCATTTCCCTTCCCTCCCCCAGAGGTCTGGCATTTTTCCTTTTTATTGTCTCCATCCCTGCAGCTACAGTGATGGACCCCACCATCCCCAGGTCCACCATCTCTCCTTTTCTCAACTACCCTTTCATCCAGCATCTCTCCCTCCTTCCCCACCACCCCAGGGTCCACCAGCTTACCCTTTCTCTTCACAACTACCCTCCTATCCAGTATCTCTGTTCCCCCCTCTACACCATCCCTTGTGTCTAACTTCTCACCTTTCTGTTCCTTCCCTCCCTAAATCCCATTGTTCACCATCTCTCTCCCTCTCCTCTGTTTTTAGATCCATTATTTCTTCTCTCCCTCCCCTCCCCATCTCCCCTCTCCATGATTTCCCCCAATTTTATCTCTCCCTCTCCCCCAAGATCATTTTCTCCAAGTCCATCTCCCCCTCTCCACCATCCATCTTCCCTACTCCACCAAGTTCATCTCTCCCATCTTCACTCCCAAGTCTATCTCTCCCTTTCCAGTCCACCAACTCCCCTAAACCCATCTTCCCTCTCCCCATCTACCTTTATTTTGATGTTAAAACTTGTTGCCGGTGGTGGTAGTGATTCAGCGATCCACAGAGTTCTCCTGCTGCCACTCCTTGCGTCTTCTCTCCACTGCGGCCTGCTCTCAGTGAAACCTTCTTGTTTCCACTGAACGGAGAGAAGGCACCCGGACTAGCAGCAGAGTAATGAAGCTCATTCGCTACTGCCGCTTTTGCCTGGAATTAAAAGGCAGATGCAGGGAGAGGAGATATGCTTCTGGGAAGGAGAGAGCCAGCCAACTAATATAAAAATTACCTTACTGCCGCCGAACCAGGCACAGATATCCACTTGGCACTCCCTTTGCCGAAGTCCTTTCTTCTGATGTAACTTCTGGTTTTGCAAAATAGGAAGTTACATTAGATGGAAAGACTCCGACAGAGGGAAAGCCTAAATGGGTTTGCAAAAATAGATCAGCGGCAAGGGAGCCAATGTGAATCGGTGAGTACAGTTTTTCAAAAAACGAATCGATTCAAATTGATTCACCCAAAGTGAATCGGTGAATCGATTTGAATCAGAAATCGGGCAACACTAATATGCAGGGTTAACCCATCTGGATTTTTTTACATGTGGCTCTATGATTTTTGTGATTGTTATTTTCTAGCAGGGACTCTAATACTGCAGCAATGGTGGGATCCTGCTTAGTCTCCAAACTGGCGATGAATAGATAGAACATTTCTACAGAAGTAAAAATTGACTTTCCACACACTCCAGGATTTATTAAATCTCTAATTTCCTTTAATAATTCATCCTATTCCTTCATTCACTTCTAATACAACCCCCTGCATCTGCAGATACCTCTCCTTATTGCTCTTATACTCTCTTGATTCCTCAGAACATCAGAAGTACTTACCTTGTCACCATTTCTTTCTCCTTATTGGATGCATATCCACTGCTGCTGAGAGTTTTGATGGGAGAGGATAGGAAGTAAAGACAGTGATTCTTGAAGTACTGATCAACCAATGGCACAAGAATCTGCAATATGAAATTACTGTGCTGTTATAAAGTAGAACAAAGATACATTGATAAAAGTGCATGGAAATTGATATGAGACTCAAAAGGAAATTCCTGAAACATTAAGGGGGAAATTCTATAAAAATTAAGTGTCGTGTATGCATGTACAAGCAACTTCAAGTTGTCCAAAAGTCAGGAACACATTCTGTTGTATTCTATAATGTTAAAACATTACATGAATGTGTAGCATTTTGGACCAGATTCTATAAACAACACCTAATTCAGGCATCTAACTCAGAAGGTGCCTAGTAAAGCAGCGTCTACTGCATGTCAATCATAGTTAAGTACCTTTTGTAGAATCACACTAAATCAACTTAGGCACTGGCATATTAAGCCAGGGTTTTCTTGGCCTAATATACCGGCACCTAAGGTAGACGCCTACTAGCATCTAACTGAATCCACATCCAAACTTCACTCCTAACCATGCCAATTTTATGTGTAGGCACTAGTAGGTGTCTTGGTGTAGATGCCAACCACAAGGTGGCAGGCACTTCCAGTTAATTAATTTTTAAATTGGTTTTTAACAGTTTTCAAATAACAGCACTAATAATTCAATTAAAAGTATTAAGTTAGGTGCTTAAATTGGCAGTCAATTTTAGGCATCTAATTTCAGGTGCTGTTTGTAGAATCAGGGCCTTTGTTTTATATGTATGTGCCCTGAAAGGGGGTGTGCTTGGGGCAAAGAGTGTGCATGCAATAGGAGGGAAGAGAAAACATGCATGCAATGTAATCTGCATAGTATTGTCTGAGAGCGCATTGCATAGGCTGCGTTGCAGTAATCCAGTCTGCTAATAAGCAGAATCAAAATCAGAGTGGTTTGCGATGATCAGTTTAAAAAAGAATGGATGGAGTGGAACTGTCTGAGGGCATAAAAGCAATATTTTACCAAGGAATTAACCTGAGGCTCACCAACTTAATTAAACAAAGGGACTTTGCACATCTGAAGTCTGAATATATGGGGAACCAGCAGAGGAGGAATAATCCACACTTTCTGAACTTCCCCTTGAATTCCCTGATTGATATGGTGCAGAAATATTTTAAAGACATATTATGTATGCCTGAGGAATCTCTTCTACCAATTGTGAGAGCACAATGGGGCAAATTATATAAACAGTGTCCTGATTGTAGGCAGCAGTAGGCATCCCACCATTGTCTAACCAGCCAATCGGGACACATGTTTTCTTAAAAAAAAAACCAAGGCAGGCCGAATTACAAGTATCTGTCATGGGTGCAAGGAGGTGCCTAGGGGTGCTTAAGCTCGCCCAAGGCTGGGTGTGGGCGTGGTTTCATCCGAAAGTGGCCTTGTGTCAGCTCCCAAGGATTGCGATAGGTGCCTGAAATATAGGCCATTAAAATGCTGGCCTACATTTCATATAGATGCAGCCACTAAGCTGATGGCTGCAAGAAAATTGCCCTGCTGCGATCAGCTGTGTGGCCACAGCAGGGAACTCCTGAACCCCACCCAAGTCAGCCGGCAGGAGGGATGTTCACTCCTTCCTGCCACCACCGTCAAACTCCCACCCGACACTATCTGTGGCAGGAAAGATGCCCAATCCCTCCTGTCACCAACCCCGAACCCCCCTTTGAAGTCCCCTATCAACAGGGATGCCCACTCTCTCCTGCCAGAACCCCCAAAAGAAACCACCCCATCTGCAATAGGCAGGAGGGATACCCACTCCCTCCTGCCAGCCGGAGCTCCCAAACCCATGACACCATCTCCCACAGACACAAACCCTCTACCCCAGAATGCACTGGGAAGAAGGCCTAAGACTCCGGTTGGCACAGGTCCACCTTAAAAAGTGTAAATTGCTCTAATAAGTAACATGATTTGATTTCTTTATAATAAAAGTTTAGATGCACAGCAGCATTCTAGATTTTGTGTAATTCAACTGAAGGCCTGCCAGATGAACTGAATTACAATATTCCAGTATACTAAATACCAGAGATTGGATCAGCATTCTGAATGCAATACGATTAAAAAAGAACTTAATCGTATGTAGCTTCCAAAGAGTGAAAAATGATTTTTTGACCAGTGTTTGTAAGTGGTTTCATGGTTAAATTCCTATCCAGATAAACACCTAGAATTTTATCCCTTCTACAACCAATTCCTTTTCTATCATTTTATTGGAAGGAGCGACATAAATAAATTTCATTTTATCAGTATTACTGTATTTTTCGCTCCATAAGACACACCTGACCATAAGATGCACCCACCTGTAGAGGAGGAAAAACCAAGAAAAAAAATTCTGAACCAAATGGTGTGTCCTGTACCCTGTTCCCCTTCTGGTGGTCTAGTGGTAGGCCAGGACAGGGTACAGGGCACATCTAGTGGTGGGCACGTCTAATGGTAGGTACGTGTAGTGGCAGCCAGCCAGCCCCAAGCCAGCTAGCCAGCCAGCCAGCCCCAAGCCAGCCAGCCTCCCGTACATCCCAGTACTTTTAAATCATCCTCCCCATACTTTTAGATCAGCCTCCCCATACTTTTAGATCATCCCCCCCGTACCAGGTGGTCCAGCAGCGCACAGGTCAGGAGTGCGAATGTCAGGAGCAAGCTTGCCGCGCTCCCGCTTGGGCCCGTGCCGCTTTCTGAATGGCTGGGGTCAGTTCTTGTGGGACTCGTGAGAACTGACGGCAGCCATTTAGAAAACAATGCAGGCCCAAGTGGGAGCGCAGAAAACTTCCTCCTGACATCCACGCTCCTGACATGTGCGCTGTTAGTGAGGAAGGGATACACACTGGACCACCAGGTTCTGCGATGACGATGGAGGAGGCAGCGGGCAGCCTGGTAAGTGTTTTAAAAGATGTGGCGGCAGCAGCGGGGTGTTTTAAAATGGTACAGTGCGGTGCGGAAGAGGGGTTAAAATTTGTACCTACACTCCATAAGATACACTGAGATATCCACCTACTTTTGGGTGGAAAGAAAGTGCATCTTATGGAGCAAAAAATACAGTAAGTTTTAATTTGTACTCCCTCAGCCAATTATTTAATTTGTACTCCCTCAGCCAATTATTCACTGTAAAAATAATCTCCTGAATTACAAGTTATTCCACATTTTTCTTGACACTTCGTTTCAATAATAAATTAAAAGTATGAAATAACTTGTAAGTTTCATGGCTCCGCATCATTTTCTTCTTGGCTGGGTTGTGAACTTTTCAGCAACCTCTCATAAGACCTTTTTATTTGGACTTAAATGTTTTCTTGAAAATGCCCCTCTATATTTCAAAAGAAACAATATATGGGAAGGAATCTTCAGGTATGCTAAAGGTCCTATCCTTAGGATACTGTCAATGTGAAGAAAATTACAGATACACATGGGATCCTTCTTGTGGGATACTGCTTGTGAAGGAAACTCCTACTGCACTAAGGGTCATTCCTAGGGGATAAGGAAAGTTCCAGATTATTAGTCATCTTTCTATGCAGGAATTCCTCTTTTTTACATTCACTTACTTTGGCAAAAAACTTGATTTCTTGCTCATGTGGGGATTTCTCAGATTTACCACTATTTACCAGTGCCTCTGTAAAGAAAGGAAAAAATAGTGTGAATCATCATTATCGAGCTGAAACAAAATATTGCCATCTAATTCATTCTCCTTCTGAGTGTCCTAAAAGTTATTCAAGCATCTTCTGTTTGCAATTCCTGGCCTGTATCAGTTGCTGGTAAAAAATTATCCATGTGGAGGTAATTTTATAACTGCACATGGGTAAAAAAATATATGCATCCTATTCTCTGTTTGGACTCTGCTTTGAAACTTTCCCTCCTAGAGTGCCCCTTCTCAGTTCAGGTAAGCTTACACATGAACAGATTTATCTATATGATGGGAATGTAGTTTTATATAAGACTTCATACCTGGTGAAATAATGTTTTACCTGCAGAAATATGACCCTCTCTGGGGAAAGGTGACTAAAGTAGTGGATCCGAAATGTTGAGAATGGCCAATTTTTATGTCATGGGTCCATAGGCAGTGCGCAAAAGTTACATGTTTGAACTTCTTTACATATTTTTTCACATCAAAGGATGAGGTTTGAATTGTCGTATTACAATTTTTTGCTCTAACAGAATTAATTTGCCAGGCAGACTTCTACAGTGTATGCAATAATCACAAGATGTCCTAGATGGAACTTAGACATTCCGAGCTAGACTTATTTTAGAAACATCAAATTGCCAAAAAAGTACCCAAACTGTTCTGCTTGGACTCCACCCTTGCTTACTATTGAAATACCTGCTTTGTAAGATATATGTGTATTTGCAGAATAGTGCTTTGACATTTAAATCTGTATGTGCATACATATGTTCATATATGCTAGTATTATAAATATTGTGCAAAAATATCATGAGGATAAGATTTCAAGTAATCAGCCGAGGGTATATGCTTTGCGAATGTAGAGATGATGCGGTATACAAACCTAAGATTTAGTTTAGTTTAGTTTATATGATTGCAAAGTCACTTTATTGATAAATATGCCATGAGGGCTCACAGACTCGACACTGGCAGTGTTTCGGCGACTGTGCCTTTATCAAGAGACCACTTTATAGAATTACTCCTTATTTGGAAAAGTGAGCTAAAAGTCCAAATTCTTTTTAAGTGTAGGACGAGAACTTACCCAAATGAGCAATAAATTCTTGAGCAGAATCCATATATTCCAACATTTTCTTCAGGAACTTGAAGGCAAACCTTTTTTCCATGGAGGAGGCATCATTCTCCATGGCCTTCAGACCCCTGCATTGGTTAAGAAAGAAGTAAACGTGAAATGGATGGGAATGAACTAATAATCTGTGATAACATGTGTAAACATGTGTAATGCATGGAGTTGCTACTGCCACTCTACTTAGACAAAAATGTAATTGGCAGTACACATTAAACTAACAAGAGCTACCACCACATAGGTCTCAGCGAAACAATTGGAACTGATTCATTTCAAATGAGGAAACATATTTCATATGAATGGTTAAATGAATTTGGATAATGTAAACATTATTCACTGGCATTTTCATTTACCTTTTACTTTATCCTCATTAGATTCATGCGAATTTTCAGTAATCATAGAACCATTCAGTTCAGTCTGAAAGGCAACTTCTAAAAGTCCAGCTCTAGATGCCATACCAGAAGTGTTCACATCTCAGATTTCTACTAATCTGTGAATTCTGCTGATTGCTTTTTTTTCACAAGGGCAAGATGAGATAAACCCATAGAGGGGCATAATCAAAGGGATGTCTAAGTCCATTTACGTCCATCTCGCAAGTCGTCCAAAGTTAAAAAGAGCCTAAGACACATTTTCAAAAGATACGTCCAACTTTTTTTACTTTCGAAAATCATCTAATTATAAGTCCTGCCGATCTGATCGTCCAAGCCACTAAATCGTCTTATCTTTATACCACATTTCCGTCCAACTTTCCGTCCAAGTCCAAAATGCCTTGAACAAGCTCTGTTGGATGTGGGAGGGGTCTGCAAAGTGATGGACTGCACACCCAGACATGCCACCTAAATAGTGGGGTACCTTACAGGACACTGCTGTGAACTTCACAAAAAGGGTGCCATGGCTTCTCCTCACTACAGCTCCCTTATAGGTGATGGTGAGCCCCCCCAAACCACCTCCAGAATCCCCCTAGACCCACTTATCTACCACCCCAATAGCTCTTATGGCTGCAGGAGCCACTTATATGCCAGGGTTTTGAGGGTGTATAGGGCAGTGTACATGTTTAAGTATCAATGCAGTGATTACAGGGGCTTATGGGCATGGGTCCTTCTCTCTATGGGTACCTAACTCACCCCCAAGACGACTTAAGCTGCCTCTGTGCTGGACGACTAGGGTTTCCTATGCCCGGCTGCCAGGTGATGATGGTCTGGAGGCTGAAATTTAAAGTTGTAAATAAAATTTTTATAGGGTGGGGGGGTTGGTGATCACTGGGGTAGTGTGTGGGGTCTGTGTTATGTGTCTGCAGTGCTTATCTGGTGAGTTTAGGTGGGTTTTTGTGACTTAGACCATGTTTTACATGGTCTAAGTCACAACGTCCAAGTTCCATCGATCCTGGGCTGTATAACTTTCGGTTATACATGCTGTACGACTAAGTCTAAGCCAGCCCACGTCCCGCCCAACTCCCGCCCTCGACACGCCTCCCGAAACACCCTGTTTAGCTTTGGACGTTGAGCAGCACTATGAAGGCCTAGGTCATTTAGAAATACTTCCAAAACTGTAAGTCTCCCTCCAACTTAGGAATCAAGGAAACTCTTATATCTTGGCATCCCAAGTCCTCTAAATTTTCTTCACACTTCTACCTCTAACCCTCTGTTGTAGTTCCTTCCTATTTCTCCTACTGTAAACCGCGTCGAGCTCTACAAACATGGAGATGATGCGGTATACAAACCTAAGGATTAGATTAGATTAGATTTTTATTTTCGGCGCTTGGACATTTTTGAAAAATGTTCGTCCAAGTGCCGACAGGCCGGTTTTTGGACATTTTTCTCTTTCGATTATGAGCCCCATAACATTTCTGAGGACAATAAAAAATGAACTTTTGTCCTTAAAATTTCCTGCTGCATGCGCTATAGTGATAGTGCCATGCCATGTACTTTTTTATGCTATAGTGGGAGGCATTCCCAGGGATGCACTTTGGTTTTGGTTTGGAATTATGCAAATAATTTTGAAATTTGAAAAGCATATATATGTTTTTTTTTAAAACATAGCTTTATAAACTGGGGTTTAAGCATAATAAGAACAAACTTACAAAATAGCAATGTGAGATCCATTATTACATCCCTAGTGTCAAAATGATGCTGGGATTCATTTTTCAAAGCAAAAAAAATGTCTAAGTCATAAACCTTGCAAAAATGTCTAAGTTGCAATTTTCGAAACTTGGATTTGAGATGTTTCTCCACAGTTTGTCCACATTTCAAGGGGGTGTGTTTTGGGTAGGACTTGTTACCAAAAGTTAAATGTTCTTCTGCCATAAAGGAACAAAACCAAAATGTCAAGGGAAAAACTGAGACATTTTGGTTTAGACCAGTTACTATCATGACTAAGTTACAAAAAGGAGCTCTAAATGACCAGATGACCACTGGAGGAATTAAAGCATGACCCCCTTTCATTTTCCCAATGGTCACTGACCCCCTCCCACCCACCCCCTAAGATGTGAAAGTGACAGTATATACTAAGCTCTATGACCGTTCCAGATATAATGCCCATTTCTATTAGTGTAGCAAGCAGGTCCCAGGGGTAGGTTAGTGGTCAGTGACCTAAAAAAAAACCTCTTACATATCCCAAATTTCAGATATTCTGAAAATAGTATTTGTTTCTTCAGAGCCAGGGACTGGATGAAAATCTTTTCTAACTCAATCAGTATTCCATCTGGATCTGGCACTTTGCCTATAGGTAGCAATTCAATCTCTTGGAAGATTTCAACAACAGAGATCTTCTCATTCAGCTTGTCTCTCTTGATTTGCTCAAGGCAGGGATATAAGAGCTCTCAAATGAAGCTCCAAAGATTTTGTAGGTTAAAACTGCCCCTTAATCTAATAGTTCTCTAGAATCTGAGAACCTTTCCCATAGTAACTAAAATTTTGTGGGCTTTGTTTGAACTAAAGTCTGCACCCTTCCCACCGATGCAACTTCCTGTTTCTGCAAGGCAGAACTAGGTCAAAGGAAGGCAAAGAACTGAAAGGTTTAAAAGGTACAGAGGGTAGAGTTGAGAGATGTCCAAATGCCGCAGGGTAGGGAGAGATGTCAGGTGGTGGTGGGGTTCTTATGTCCACCTACTTAGGACTCAGGCCCACTCAAAGCTTGGCAGCTACCTATGTCTCTGGTGCAGGCATTAGCGGCTGGTAGTATACTGCCGACATCACCAAATGGCCTGAGGATGCCTTCAGCTAGGGCAGGGGTAGGGAACTCCAGTCCTCGAGAGATGTATTCCAGTCGGGTTTTCAGGATTTCCCCAGTGAATATGCATGAGATCTATTTCCATGCACTGCTTTCAATGCATATTCATTGGGGAAATCCTGAAAACCCGACTGGAATATGGCTCTCGAGGACCGGAGTTCCCTACCCCTGAGCTAGGGGAACCTAAGGATCTCCACCAGCTACATCAAGAATGTGTGCTACTGTTGGAAGGGTTTAAATCCACAGCAGATGGATCCCTGTTTATCTGGTCTCGACCATGGCTAGGCTATTTTGCATTGTTAACAAAAAAAGACACATTTTGTGTGTGTGTATATATATATATATTTTTTTTTTTCCACACACACAGGAGAGCTGCATTATTCTATTCTGTGTTTTATAAGCCTGCAAAATGTACCATTGCATAAAGAATTGCAGTCATCTACTTGGGGGGTAGTAAAATCAATTGAGCTATTGTTCTAAAGCTCTTAGAGCTTAGAGAAGAACATATTGCTTGAAGTTGCCACAGTCTAAAAACTTTTTTTTTTACTTAATTATTTATCTGAACCCCCAAGTGTTAATTTGGAATCTAAAGTTATTCCTAGCACCATGGCCTTATTTTCTTTTTGTAAAACTTTTCCAGTAGGCAAACTTAGTGCGCCTTTTACAAAGGTGCGCTAGCATTTTTAACGCACACACCGGATTAGCACGCGCTTGGAAAAAATCTACCGCCTGCTCAAAAGGAGGATGTGGTGGTTAGCGTATGCAGCAATTTAGCGCGTGCTATTCCATGCATTAAGGCCCTAGCGCGGCTTTGTAAAAGGAATCCTTAGTAGTCCTTTTACTAAGGTGCGATAGCCAATTTAGCGCATGCTACAAATTAGCACACGCTAAATGCTAACGCGGACCAATGCGTCCATAGGATATAATGGACGCGTTAGCGTTTAGCGCGCACTAAATCGGCTAGCGCACCTTAGTAAAAGGACCCCTTAATTCTTTCTTTGGTATGGACTTGAAGCCCCTAAATCACACTATTCTTGTTTCTGTTTATTTAGGTTCGGAAAATTATTGTTAGTCCATGTGTTTATCAGGAAGATATTGGCGTTCATTTTCAAACCAGAAAAACATCCAAAAAGTGGCATAAAGGTACAGATAGATAGTTCTCTTACCAAACCTTTCCAATTCGCTATTTTCAAAACCCATTTTCTAGAAGGCTTTCTGTGGTGGTTGCCTGCAGTATGTCTAAATCTGTGATGGAGGTTTGGTTTGGATGGGACTAGGACAGGCATATGATTTGGATGCTTTTCTGCAATAATCAAACATTTTAGAAAATGTTTGGGGCAAGACTTGTTTTAACAATGAATAAGTGCAAAAAAAGGTGCCCAAACTGACCAGATGACCACTGGAGGGATGAAGGCTTGACCCTCCCACATTCCCCCAGTAGTCACTCACCCCCTCCCAAAGATGTGAATGAAACAATATATATCTGCCTGTATGATAGCTTCAGATGTTATGGCTAATCCTAATAGAGCAATAAGCAGGTTCCTGGAGTAGCCTAGTGGGCACTACAATGGACTACACCTAATCTAACTACTACACTCATGGTGGATTATGTGAGTCTTCCAAAACCCACCCAAATCCCACCGAACCTACATATAGGTGACACCTACAGGCATAAGAGCTACTGGTGTGGTATACAGTTGGGTCTATTAGGTTTTGAGTGAGTTTTGGAGGGCTCACCATGGTGAGATGTGCACCTGGGTCTTTTTATGTACAGGTCACTGCAGTGTCCCCTAGGGTGCCCCACTGTTCTGCTGGGATGTCTGTGTGGTCAGTTTACTAAAAATGCTGGCCCTTCCTACATCCCAATGGTTTGTTTTGTGCATTTTCTTCTGGATGTGGTTTTTTTCAAAAATGGTTCAAAGAGATAGATGCACCGAGGACAAGTACATCTGAGAAATGGCTATTTTTAAAACAAAAGATAGACATTTTTCTGTTTCATAAATGGTAATGTTCACTACTGGATTTTTGTGCGTTTTCCACAATCCTACAAACTTGGATTTAGATGTCATATCGAAAATATCCCTCATTTTCTTTTAATATTTGTATTGTATCATCAAAATTGTCTACTACAAAACTTAAAAGAAAATATCATCTGCATAGAATAGAACAAAAGCTCCCATTTTAAATAGTGTAGCACCCAAAACTTCGATAACTCCACATGAAGATAAGCATGAGGATGAGATAAACTTTTTCCTGCATACACTAAGGGCTGGATTCTGCAAATGGTGCCTACATCGGCAACAGTCTACAAAAACGTGTTAATCATGCTATGGCTAACAACTCATAGAAATTGACCACATTGTCCTTGAGTATCTTACACTTAATCATACAAAAAACCCACTGGTAATAAACAATAGAACTTTTTAGTGTAAACCACCTAGAACTTTTGGTTATGGTGGTATAAAAGAATAAAGATATTATTATTATTATTATTTAATTATTTCATTGAAAGGGTAAAAAGCCTCAGAATATGGAGCTGTGTACCCAATTCGAGTTATATCGTGAATGAATTCACTGATTCCTGCTCTTGAGTTCATTTTATTTAATTTATCTTCTTTATTTTTTTTCTATTTTAAAACATAAGAACATAAGAAGTTGCCTCCGCTGAGGCAGACCATAGGTCCATCCTGCCCAGCGGTCCGCTCCCGCGGCGGCCCATCAGGCCCATCGCCTGAGTAGTGGTCTATACCTATCTATGCCCTTCAATCCCTTTTTCTTCTAGGAATCTATCCAAACTTTCTTTGAAACCATTTAATGTTTTCTTGTCTACAACAGCCTCTGGAAGCGCGTTCCATGTATCCACCACCCTCTGAGTGAAAAAGAACTTCCTAGCGTTTGTTCTAAACCTGTCCCCTTTCAATTTCTCCGAGTGCCCCCTTGTACTTGTGGTGGTCCTTAATTTGAAAAATCTGTCCCTGTCTACTTTTTCTATGCCCTTCAGGATCTTGAAGGTTTCTATCATGTCTCCTCTAAGTCTCCGCTTTTCCAGTGAGAAAAGTCCCAACTGCTTCAACCTGTCGGTATATGGGAGATTTTCCATTCCCTTTATCAGTTTAGTTGCTCTTCTCTGTACTCCCTCAAGTACTGCCATGTCCTTCTTGAGGTACGGCGACCAGTACTGGACACAGTACTCCAGATGCGGCCGCACCATTGCACGATACAGCGGCATGATGACTTCCTTCGTCCTGGTCGTAATACCCTTCTTAATGATACCCAACATTCTGTTAGCTTTCTTTGAGGCTGTAGCGCACTGCGTCGATGCCTTCAGTGTTGCGTCTACCATCACTCCCAGGTCTCTCTCCAGGTTACTGACCCCTAGCGGTGTTCCCCCCATTCTGTATGTGAACATCGGGTTCTTTTTCCCCACGTGCATGACCTTGCATTTCCCTATGTTGAAGCTCATTTGCCATTTTTCGGCCCACTTTTCCAGCTGCGTTAGATCCTTTTGGAGATTTTCGCAGTCTCCCCTGGTTTGAGCCCTGCTGTATAGTTTGGTGTCATCTGCAAATTTAATAACCTCACACTTGGTTCCCGCCTCTAGGTCGTTTATGTAGATATTGAACAGGAGCGGTCCCAGCACCGACCCCTGCGGAACTCCGCTCGTGACCCCTTTCCAGTCTGAGTAATGGCCCTTTACGCCAACCCTCTGTTCCCTGTTCGCCAGCCAGTTTTTGATCCATCGGTGGATCACCCCTTGTACCCCGTGGTTCCATATCTTCTTAAGCAGCCTTTCGTGTGGTACCTTGTCGAAGGCGTTTTTGGAAGTCAAGGTAAATGATGTCTATAGATTCCCCTTTATCCACCTGGCTGTTTACCCCCTCGAAGAAGTGCAATAAGTTTGTGAGGCATGACCTACCCTTGCAGAAGCCATGCTGACTCGGTTTTAGCTGCTCATTGTTTTCGATGTGTTCACAGATGCTGTCCTTAATCAGTGCCTCCATCATCTTTCCTGGGACTGAGGTCAGGCTCACTGGCCTGTAGTTTCCTGGGTCTCCCCTTGAGCCCTTCTTGAAGATGGGCGTGACATTTGCTATTTTCCAGTCCTTCGGGATCTCTCCGGTTTTTAAGGATAGGCTGTATATTTGTCGAAGTGGCTCCGCTATTTCGTTTTTTAGTTCCTTGAGTACCCTTGGGTGAATGCCGTCCGGACCTGGAGATTTGTCGCTCTTTAGTCTGTCTATCTGCTTGAGTACATCTTCTTGGCTTACCTCTAAATTGACCAGTTTTACATCTTGGTCTCCTTTTACGCTCTCTTCAGGTTCTGGGATGTTGGTTATATCTTCCCTCGTGAAAACTGACGTGAAGAACTCATTTAACCTGTCAGCTATTTCTTTCTCTTCCTTTACCACTCCCTTCCTGTCTCCATCATCCAATGGTCCCACTTCTTCTCTTGCCGGTTGCTTCCCCTTGACGTATCTGAAGAACGACTTGAAGTTTGTTGCTTCCTCTGCCAGTCTCTCTTCATATTCTCTTTTTGCTTTTCTAACCGCTCGGTGGCACTCCTTCTGGTGTTCTTTGTGCACTTTTTGGTTCTCCTCTGTTTTGTCTTTTTTCCATTTTCTGAACGATGCTTTCTTGTCGCTTATCGCCTTCTTCACTGCATTTGTTATCCACACTGGGTTTTTTGTTCTATTTTTTTTGCACCCTTTCCTGAACTTGGGGATGCACAGGTTTTGCGCTTCGTGCACAGTTCCCTTGAGTAAGGTCCAGGCTTTTTCTACGGAATCCATCTTCCCTATGTTACCTTTGAGTTTTTTTCCCACCATTTCCCTCATGGCATCATAATTTCCTTTTTTGAAATTGAGTGCCGTCGTTGTGGTTCTTTTCCCCTTTGATGATCCAATTTCTAGCCTGCACTGGATCGTGTTGTGATCACTGTTATATAGCGATGTATTCTTTTTTATTGTAATGGATACCCACCAATCAACTCTTCATGTGGTGTAGTATGCTCTATATTTTATACCATACAGACTATTTATATACAGAATCGGCAAATCAGCATGAAAAATTAGCACAGCCAATATAAGAACATAAGAATTGCTGCTTCTGGGTCCATCATGCCCAGCAGTCCGCTCACGCGGCGGCCCTCTGGTCAAAGACCAGCACCCTAACCAAGACTAACCCTACCAGTGCACGTTCTTGTTCAGCAGGAACTTGTCTAACTTTGTCTTGAATCCCTGGAGGGTGTTTTCCCCTATAACAGCCTCCGGAAGAGCGTTCCAGCTTTCTACCACTCTCTGGGTGAAGAAGAACTTCCTTACGTTTGTACAGAATCTATCCCCTTTCAACTTTAGAGACTGCCCTCTCATTCTCTCTACCTTGGAGAGGGTGAACAACCTGTCCTTATCCACTAAGTCTATGCCCTTCAGTACCTTGAATGTTTCGATCATGTCCCCTCTCAATCTCCTCTGTTTGAGGGAGAAGAGGCCCAGTTTCTCTAATCTTTTGCTGTATGGCAGCTCCTCCAACCCCTTAATCATCTTAGTCGCTCTTCTCTGGACCCTTTCGAGTAGTACCATGTCCTTCTTCATGTACGGCGACCAGTGCTGGACGCAGTACTCCAGGTGAGGGCGCACCATGGCCCGGTATAGCGGCATGATAACCTTCTCTGATCTATTTGTGATCCCCTTCCTTATCATTCCTAGCATTCTGTTTGCCCTTTTTGCCGCCGCCGCACATTGCATGGACGGCTTCATCGACTTGTCGATCAGAACTCCCAAGTCCCTTTCCTGGGAGGTCTCTTCAAGTACCGCCCCGGACATCCTGTATTCGTGCATGAGATTTTTGTTACCGACATGCATCACTTTACACTTATCCATGTTGAACCTCATCTGCCATATCGATGCCCATTCCTTGAGCCTGGTTATGTCACGTTGTAGATCTTCGCAATCCCTCTGCGTCTTCACTACTCTGAATAACTTTGTGTCGTCTGCAAATTTAATCATCTCGCTCATCGTACATATGTCCAGATCATTTATAAAGATGTTAAAGAGCATGGGTCCAAGCACTGAGCCCTGCGGCACCCCACTGGTGACTCTCTTCCAGTCTGAATATTGTCTGTTTCCTATGCTCCAGCCAGTTTTTAATCCACGTGAGTATTTCACCCTCGATTCCATGGCTCGCAATTTTCTGAAATAGTCGTTTATGCGGAACCTTGTCAAACACCTTCTGAAAATCCATATATACAATGTCGACCGGATCGCCCTTGTCTATCTGTCTGTTTACTCCCTCAAAGAAGTGCAGCAAGTTCGTCAAACACAATCTGCTTTGCTAAAATCGTGCTGACTGGTCCTCATCAGCCCATGTACGTCAAGGTGATCAATGATGCTGTCCTTTATCAGTGACTCTACCATCTTTCCCAGTACCGAGGTCAGACTCTTTTATCTGCTTCCCCCCCCCCCCCCCCCTTTGGCTTCTCTCTCCCTCTGCCTCTCTCTGTAGCTGCTTTTCTCCTTCTCTCTCCTGCTCAGATCAACTCTGCTCCATTGGCCCCTCCCCTTTTAAGGTGGAGCTTCGGTGGTCGATGTCAGGGGGTGGGCGGAGCTAACTCTCGCAGATTTCCCTCTTGGTCTCCTGCCTCTGCTTCTCTCTCCTGCTCTTTTATCTGCTTTTGTCCCCCTTTGGCTTCTCTCTCCCTCTGCCTCTCTCTGTAGCTACTTTTCTCCTGTTCTCTCCTTTGTATAATTCTGGAGGCCGCACCTTCAAAAAGATATAAAAAGGATGGAGTTGGTATAGAGGAAGGCTACTAAAATGGTGTGTGGTCTTCGTGATAAGGCATATGGGGGACAGACTTAAAGATCTCAATCTGTATACGTTGGAGGAAAGGCGGGAGAGGGGAGATATGATAGTCGGACCATAGGAAATTGGAAGACTGAATATCCAAATGGCAGATAAAATTTAATGTGGCCAAATGCAAAGTGATGCACATTGGGAAGAATAATCTGAATCATAGTTACCGGATGCTAGGGTCCACCTTGGGGATTAGCTCCCAAGAAAAGGATCTGAGAAACATCGTAGACAATAAGATTAAACCTTCCGCCCAATGTGTGGTGGCAGCCAAAAAAGCAAACAGGATGGTAGGAATTATTAAAAAAGGGATGATTAACAAGACTAAGAATGTTATAATGCCCCTGTATCATCCCATGGTGCGACCTCATCTGGAGTACTGTGTTCATTTCTGGTCTCCTTATCTCAAGAAAGATATAGTGGCTCTAGAAAAGATTCAAAGAAGAGTCACCAAAATGGTAAAGGGGATGGAACTCCTCTCGTATGAGGAAAGACTAAAATGGTTAGGGCTCTTCAGCTTAGAAAAGAGATGGCTGAGGGGAGATATAATTGAAGTCTACAAAATCCTGAGTGGAGTAGAACGGGTACAAGTGGATTGATTTTTCACTCTATCAAAAATTACAAAGACTAGGGGACACTCAATGAAGTTACAGGGAAATACTTTTAAAACTAATAGAGGGAAATTTTTTTTCACTCAAGAGAATATTAAGCTGTAGAATGCGTTGCCAGAGGATGTGATAAGAGCAGATAGTGTAGTTGGTTTTATGAAAGGTTTGGATAAGTTCCTGGAGGAAAAGCCCACAGTCTGTTATTGAGAAAGAAATGGGGGAAGCCACTGCTTGCGTTTTATCGGTAGTATGGAATATTGCTACTCCTTGGGTTTTGGCCAGGTACTAGTGACCTGGATTGGCCACCATGAGAATGGGCTATTAGGCTTGATGGACCATTGGTCTGACCCAGTAAAACTATTCTTATGTTCTCATGTTCTACATAATATAAATGTGCATGAGTCGAGTCTTTTTCATTTGAAAGGAAACTGCAATGAGAGGGCATAGGATGATGTTAAGAGGTGATAGGCTCCGGAATAATCTGAGGAAATACTTTTTTACGGAAAGGGTGGTAGATAGTGGAACAGTCTCCCAGAAGAGGTGGTGGAAACAGAGACTGTGTCTGAATTCAATAGGCACGTGGGATCTCTCAGAGGGAGAAAGAGATAATGGTTACTGTAGATGGGCGGACAAGATGGGCCATTTGGACTTTATCTGCCGTCATGTTTCTATGTTCCTAATATAAGATATTGTTGCTAAGAAATTCCCCGATGCAGCGGGAGTAGATACGGTCCAGCTAAAAGCAGGCCGTGTTGGCTAGTGAAATGAGCAGCAGTTAGTGTTAAACAGTTATGAGATCCACTTCATGAAATTAAGAAGTTCAAGAAATAGAAGAGAAAGAGAGATTCCTCAGATAAGTAACTGTTTAAATTGCTTATACAGAACGGATTTAATATTATAACTTTCAAAATAATTATTATAAGTTTTGTCGATTCTGTGTATAAATAATCTGTAAGATATAAAGTATAGAGTACGGTACACCACATGAAGAGTTGATTGGTGGGAATCTGTTACAATCAAAAAGAATACACCGCTATATAACAAGTTTTTAAAGACATAAAAAAAGAAGATAAATTAAA
The DNA here is from genome assembly GCF_902459505.1 of Geotrypetes seraphini. Taxonomy (NCBI): domain Eukaryota; kingdom Metazoa; phylum Chordata; class Amphibia; order Gymnophiona; family Dermophiidae; genus Geotrypetes; species Geotrypetes seraphini. The sequence goes on along the minus strand of NC_047090.1, from coordinate 68,382,228 downwards.
TAAAATGAACTCAAGGAGTTTTAGCCTGTGACGTGAGCATGAGTCAGTGAATTCATTCACGGTATAACCCAAATTGGGTACACAACTCCATATTCTGAGGCTTTTTACCATTTAAATGAAATAATTGAATAGGCCTTACAGTTCTATTTTTTATTACCAGTGGGTTTTTGAATCATGCTATGACGCTAACAAATTATACGAGGACGCACAAGATATAATATGTTCATATAATGATTCAAAATGTTGTGTGATCGTGGCACCGAGGTACTCCCCTCTTCAAACCTAGCATGCACCCAAAAATAGGAAGAAAAAGCCTCAGACTAATGTAGCAGTATAGAACCAAAAGGTACAAATCAAAACTGCTTTTGATACTTTCACTGGTAAAAAAAAACTCCCTCACAGAACAGCTCAGGTTTAGAAAAGGGCAAAGTCACCCGGAGGCACGTTCAAGGACTTAGCTGACAAAAGACGACTTGAGCTCCAACGCTGTCACGTCTTCTCTAATCTTCCCAACAAGTGACCTTGTTTCACCAATGTTTGGCTCATCAGGGGAACAAACAATATAGCCTTGAAAAGTGCAGCCAAACTAAGGGTTTTGAAGAGGGGGGTACCTTGGTGCCACGATCACACAACATTTTGAATCATGCCTATCGTTAATCATAGGCGCCAGTAATGTAGGCCTGGGTTTTGAAGACCTACATTCCTGGTGCCTATGTTTGATGAGAATCATGTCTACAGATGCGCCTAGTGGCGCCTAAGATCATTTCCAGTGTAAACCATGCCTACTTTGACCTTAGGCACTGTTCGGCCCTTCTGTGGATGTGATTATGGCCTCCTTTTTTGTAGGCGTCTAGTAGCGCCTACATTTTTTAAAAAGACATTTTAATTGATTTTAAATCATGCGGCTATTTAACACCAATTAAAATGATTAAGTTAGGCAGCAGTAGGGTGCCTACTGCTGCCTAATTTATGGCACCGTTTAGAGAATTTGTGCCTATACGCTTATGTTCTCTTTTTTAAAAAAATTCTCCAAATCAGTTTAAAACGTAACCAGATGTATCTAATTCACTGAGCCTATAAAGCAATAGAGTGGTCTGTTGCATCAAAAGCTGCTGTAATATCACATTGGGGAATAATTTGTTTACCTTTGCTCAAATATTTTCTGATTTTCAGTGTTAAAACTAATAGCAATGATTCGGTGCTGTGCATAGGTCTAAATCAATGTTGAGTGAAATGTAAAAAAAAAATCCAAAAAACAAGAGAGAGGACAGGAGCACTCCCCACATGTCAATCACAAATGAAAACCCAAACAAGAATGGGAGTGACCAATACAATGAACTAGGTGTGTAAGCACAATTTAATTAAAAGTTCAACTCAAATGTTACTAGATTCCTAGGAAGGACCAAAAATCCAACTTAAATGCAAAAATTGGAGTGAAATGTAAGCAATTTAAAGAAAAAATGGTCTGAAAGTTGGTTGGAAACAAATTCATTATGTCATGAGATACTGGCTGCCGCTCTGTAGTTTTCTACAGTTGAGAGATCAGCTCTAGTAGATGTCTACTGTAGAGTGATATACAGAGTAAGAAAACAGTTTTTCACACTGTGCATTTTCAATACCTAAAGGAATTTCTGGTGGCAACCATATTCATGACAATACTTCTTGTTTATAAGGTGTCCTGGTCACCATTGTCTTGGATTTGATGATATAACCTCCTAAATGCAGGCTTTTTTTTCTGGCTACCATCTTGGAAAGAGGTTTGGAAAGGGTGTATCACTTCCAGCAAGGGAGGCAAAGGAGAAAAGCAAATAAGTACTTTACCTAGATATGGCATAGCCATTCACTAGAAGAAATTTGAATAACTCTTGCGCTTTCTCTCGGTCTCTTGATTTCTCTTTGGCTGTTAAGGTGTCGTATGGTACTAATAAAGGATGACCACCAGCACCTAAATAAAAGGAAGACAGAGAAAAGTGTGAAACACAGAGAAGAGAGATGAGAAGAAAAGAGAGAAATAGAGAGAATAAACAGATTAGAATAACAGAGATAGTGTAAAAACCAAAGTGAAAAGATGGCAAACAAAAGAGGCAGAGAGGATAGAAGAAAGAAGAACCTGGACAGAAAACAGATTGGAGAGAGATGTACATACAGAGGGAGGAAATAGAGAACAGACAGACAAAGAGTGAATGATTCAGAAAAAAGGCAGGATTTCATAGAGAGACGGAGACAGGTATGAAATAGGATAATTATGGCAGCACAGACACTAGGTTGAAACAGGAGATGCAGAGATGAGATGGAGACATAGATAGAGATGGAAGAGACAGAGTAAGAGTAGAAGGGAGCCGATAGAAGACAACAAAAAAGAACTTAAAACAATTTCAGTGTATTTTCCATTTTAATTATTTATCAAAAGTGTCATTGGTTTATCAGCCTATCTTCAACAGTTGTAAGTCCAGGCAGTGGCGTACCAAGGGGGGGCGGGGGGTGAGGTCCGCCCCGGGTGCCAGCCCTAAGGGGGTGCTCCCTACCTTGCCGTTCAGTCCCCCCCACCCCACTCCACCCCCGAAGGACCGCTCGCCCCACTGACCTTCCTGCACCATCTATGAAGCAGCCGCAGCAGGATCGCGACATCAGCGATCTCTGAGCTGCTTGGGCGCTGCTTCCTGCGCCGCGGTCCCGCCCCTCCTCTGACATCAGAGGAGGGGCGGGACCGCGGCGCAGGAAGCAACGCCTAGGCAGCACAGGGATTGCTGACGTCGTGATCCTGCTGCGGCTGCTTCATAGGTGGTGCGGGGAGGCCGGGGGGGACAAGCAGTCCTTCGGGGTGGGTCGGGGCATCAGGCCTTCAAGGTGGGGCAGGTGGGCAGGCAGGCAGGCTTTCAAGGGGGAGGGGGGTGACAGGCAGGCAGGCCTTCAAGGGGGGACAGGCAGGCCTTCAAGGGGGGAGGCAGGCCTTCAAGGGGGGGGCAGGCAGGCCTTCAAGGGGGGGACAGGCCTACAAGGGGGTGGGACAGGCCTTCAAGGGGGTGGGACAGGCCTACAAGGGGGGGGGACAGGCCTTCAAGGGGGTGGGACAGGCCTTCCGGGGGGGTGCAGGCCTTCAAGGGGGGGACAGGCAGGCAGGCAGGCCTACAAGGGGGGGATAGGCCTACAAGGGGGGGGGGACAGGCCTACAAGGGGGTGGGACAGGCCTTCAAGGGGGGGACAGGCCTTCGGGGGGGGGTGCAGGCCTTCGGGGGGGTGCAGACCTTCAAGGGGGTGCAGGCCTTCAAGGGGGTGCAGGCCTTCAAGGGGGGGGACAGGCAGGCAGGCCTACAAGGGGGGGGGGGACAGGCCTACAAGGGGGTGGGACAGGCCTTTAAGGGGGGACAGGCAGACCTTTAAGGGGGGACAGGCAGACCTTTAAGGGGGGACAGGCAGACCTTTAAGGGGGGACAGGCCTTTGGGGGGACCCTGGTTTAGAAGTACACGGAGGGAAGGGGGTGTTCAAAGAGACGTGCATATGCCAAACTTTGGGGGGGAAGAAATAATGGGTCTGAAAATAGAGGAGAGGAAGAGAGATGATGGACCATGGGATTTAGGGAGGGAGGGAAGGAACAGAAAGGGAGAGAAATTGGACACAAGGGATGGTGTGGAGGAGGGATAAAGATACTGGATAGGAGGGTAATTGGGAAAAGAAAGGGAGAGATGGTGGACTCTGGGGTGGTGGGGAAGGAGGGAGAGATGCCGGATGAAAGGGTAGTTAAGAAAAGGTGGATCTGTGGAGGGAGATGAAAAAAAGGAAAGATACCAGACTTCCTGGGGAGGGAAGGGAAATGGAAAGGGAGGACAGAGTTGGCAGATGGATGGTTAGCATGCAGAAAGAAGAAAGAAGGAGACCCTGGCAAGCAAGTTATCAGAAGAAAACCAGAGCCTTGGACCAACAAGATTTGAAATATAACCAGATAACAAAAGGTAGAAAAATTAATTTTATTTTCTGTTTTGTGATTACAATATGTCAGATTTGAAATGTGTATCCTGCCAGAGCTGGTGTTGGACTGCAAACGTGAGCTAGGATTTAACAGAGAGAGGAAAAGTCCTTTTTGTTTCTTTATTTTATTTACACCACAGCGCCAGTGTGGTTAGGAGAAGCTAAAGAGGGTGAAAAAGCTAAAAAACCCACCAGGAGTTTTAAAAAATTCACCCAACTGGGCAGGAAAATCGAATTGAAAAACCAATTCAATAGGCTGAATCGAATCGAAATTTTTTTCCCTGAATCTGGCAGCATTAGTTTGCGCTACTGTCTTAGACTTTAGGACCTGGGATTGGGGAGAGATGGCATCCTCAGTACTTTATAATGCAAGTGAAACAAGGATTTGGTCAGACTTTTGAAGGGTCTGCAGAAAAAAAATATTGTATAGGCTGGGGACATGAGACAACAGGAAATGGGAACTTTTCTTCCTTCTATTTTTGTGAATGGAAAGGCTGAGGATGTCAGAGATTCAGTTAAAATATGTGCTTTATAAGAAAATATAATAATGTGTTTTATAAAGTTTATAGCATAGCTGGCCTACCCAGTGAGGTGTTCCTAGTGGTGGTGGTGGCAGCGTGTCAATGTGTTGAGAGGAAGAGGTGGTCTGGGAAATTCTGCTGAGCAAACTCCGGGCCCATTTCAACCCCCCAGTTAGTCCACTCCACTCAACTAGTTCACACACTGAGTGGGTCTTTGGGTGTTGTTTTGGTATCTCTTCCAGTAGTTTATCAGTATCTCCTTCTGGTCCAAGGAAGGAAACTTTGTTATCCTTAGCATTGACCTACAGAATATGTTTGTAACAGCGCTGCTTGTGTGGCATTAGGCTATGTAGTGATCGAAAGAAAAAAACAGACCTTTGCACATTTTTGCACTATATGGTGGGTGTATGAGGAGATTCACATTTCCTGCACAGCTAAGTCCATGTGAAGTTACCTTGTGCTGTATTTGACATCTAGCAAGGTCTCTGTTTGAAAGGAAAGATCTAAACTTAAAAATGAAGTGGCCAGAAGTTATGGTAAAAGCAGATAGTGTAGCTGGTTTTAAGAAAGATTTGGACAAATTCCTGGAGGAAAAGTCCATAATCTGTTATTAAGACATGGGGGAAGTGTCTGCTTGCCCTGGATCGGTAGCATGGAATGTTGCTACTCTTTGGGTTTTGACCAGGTATTAGTGTCCTGGATTGGCTACCATGAGAATGGGCTACTGGGCATGATGGACCATTGGTCTGACCCAGTTAGGCTATTCTTATGATATGTTCTCATCTGTAGGGGCCTTTGTTTTCACTTCTTAATTTAATGTATTTTTTTTTCTGAGAACTTATCAGTGTTTTTTATAATGGGAACAAAAATGGAAGAGAATTAATGTGTGTGGAATGGGGGGTAACTAATTTCTTCAGCTAAATAATTCAATCCACCTCAACCAGACATAGGAGAACTCACGCACCATTCACACACCCTCCAACCAAAAACATCAAAAGAAAAAAACTGTTCGACAACCTCCTAGCCATTTGAGCTGCAACACTCGACCCCCAACTCTACAACCTATTGACCTTGACCACAAACTACAAAACCTTCAAAGAAGAAATAAAAACCCTTCTATTCAAAAAACACATAAAACCGAACTAACACAATCAGAACTGTTCCAAGCATCACCTGCAACTACTCCATATGTACTTCTGATGTCATGACAATTCAGACATAATTTATGTTATGTTATGTTTGGAATATAAGAAAATTTTCACTGCCTGTTTCTATTCTGACCATTTATTCCGTTTCATGGTCATTACAAAAAATATTTTTTTACATGGGGGGGGGGGGGTGTCAATAAATGATGGGCCCCGGGTGCCACATACCCTAGGTACACCACTGAGTCCAGGCCATGTGCAAGTACCCAGCAGTTCCTAGTGGAGAAACCCCTTCCCTGATGATCACTTTCAGCATACCTGTTTTAGAACATAAGAACATAAACGTTGCTGTACTAGGACAGATCAAAGTTCCATCAAACCTAGTATTCTTTTCCCAACAGTGGCCAATCCAGATAGCAAGTACCTGGCAAGATCTCAAAGCAGTAAAACAGATTTTATGCTGCTTATCCTAGAAATAAGCAAGTCTATCTTAATAATGGTTATTGGGTTTATTTAGCTAATTGTTTAGTGATGCATGGAACACACTTTGGGAAAACAGTACAACAGGGGTACTATGATCTAAAAAAATAAATAAAACTGTAGAGCCGGGGACATAATATATAGTTATAAGGATGTAGACCCAGAAACTTGGCTCACACTTTTTAGTAGCTCAAGGTGAATTACATTTAGGTATAATACCATATATACTCAAATATAAACCGAGATTTTTGGGCCAAAAAAAATAGCACAAAAAAGGGGGTCTTGGTTTATATTTGGCCAAGCACTGACCCACTCCCCTCTTGAACCTGTTGCAGGCCTGGGACAGGAGGGATCCCTTCCGTCTCCTGTCCGGGCAAACTCTAATAACTTTTACCTCCCCCTCTCCCCTGTATATCTTTTAAATCCCTGATGGTCTAGTAGTGGGCCGGGTCAGCAGGGATCCCTCCTGTCCCAGTTGATCTGAAGAATTTTTACCTCCCTCCCACTTCTCCAATTTACCTTTAGAAATCCTGATGGTCCAGCAGTGAACTGCGGCAGGAGAGACCTTCCTTTACTCCTGCCTGTGCAGAGCCGCTAGTTGATTGGCTGCCATGAGTTCTCATGGGACCACGAGAATTTGCGGCAGTCAAGCAGCTAACGGCTCTGCATGAACTTGGTGCAGCCAATCAGCTAGTGGCTCTGCACAGGTAGGAGCGAAGAAAAGTCTCTCCTGCTGCAGTTCACCACTGGACCACCAGGGATTCTAAAGGTACATGGGAGAGATGGGAAGAAGGTAAAAATTCTTAGAACTGGCTGGGACTGGAGGCAGTAGGGATCCTTGCTATCTCACCCCACCAGTGGACCACCAGGACTTAAAGCAGGCACGGTGGAGGCCTGCAAGGCATCAGTGGGGTGGGGGTGAAACAGGGTACAAAATCTGTCAGGGAGGGAGTGGGGTGGGGTATAGAGATTGACAGGATAGGGAGGGAGTGTTAGGGCTGGATGCAGAGCCTGGCAGAGCAGTGAGAGCAGGAGAACAGGGTGCAGAGCCGGGCAGAGCACTTGAATATTAAGCCCCCCCCCCCTCCCCAGTTTATATTTGAGTCAACCTTTTTTCCACCTTCCCTATCTTTGGAGGGCTTACAGTCTAACATTTAGAGCAGGGGTGTCCAACCTTTTGGCTTCCCTGGGCCGCATTGGCCGAAAAAAATTTTTCTGGGGCCACACAAATGCGCAAACACTGCAGCAAGATAGAGGAGGGAGCCGGCAAGACGGTAAACACCCGGGGGCAGCAGAGGAAAACATTGCATCGCACCTCAACTGGGGCTGCACAAAATACTTCACGGGGCAAAATGCGGCCCTCGGGCCGCAGGTTGGACACCCCTGATCTAGAGTTACTAGATAATGTGATAATGTGCATTATTGCACTATAGGTCCCATTTTATTCAATAGAGCATAGATATTAATAATGTGTGTTAATGGAGTCAGCAATTCTAGTGTAAGTTTGACCCAAGTTAATAAAAAGTTAAATGACTTTCCCAAGGCTACAAGAAGTGCTCTAACTTCTAGGCTACTCCTCTACTCAAAATCTGTGAAAATGTATTTAATGGAAAGGTGGTAGAAGTCTGGAATGTCCTACCAAAGGAGATAGGAATCAAAAACAGGGATGCAACTCAAAAAGGCATTGGATAAACATAGAAGATCCCTTAATGGCAAGAGAATAGAAATAAAGCACTGTAGTAACCTGAATAGAGTTGTATTGCAGACCAGAACAGCAGTGAGAAAGTATGAGGCTAACCTGCATGAAGAAACAGTTGCAACTCTAACCAAATACATGGGGTAAGGTCTGTGGAACAGCAGTTACAACCCTAACCACTTTACTGAGAAGACTAGATAGACCACTTTGGTCTTTATCTGCTGTCATATACTATGCTACTCTGACAGATAGAGGACAATGGGGAGAAATTAGGTAAAAGAGTTTTGGATTTTTTTTTGTTTATTTCACACATTTTAATGAATGTTAGAACTTTATACTACTTGTTAATTGACTTAACACATACCAAGTCATAGATTAATATTCATTAAATTGATTTAGGGAGCACATTTTTTAAGGTACGGCTAATGAACCAAATGTGTGTTAACAAAAGCATGTCCCTGACATGTAGATGCTTATTTACTTATAGTAGAGGATCAAACAGGGACTGCTGACAGCAAGGCAATGTTCTTAGTTACAGCAGTGGAAGCAGGAACAGCCAGAAAGAATGAACAAGCTGAACAGTCCTCATCTGCTTACATCTACTATGCTCTGTACTATGTTCTGTAAATAGGTTTTCACATGGGTAGGATGTGGTGGTGAGACCCGAACTGTTTTCATATCTACTATGCTACCATGTTCTAAAACCTAGAGAGGCCTGGGTACTTCCAATGACAGAAAATAAAAGTGTATGCTCTTCAGTAATATAAATCACTTGTACTAGCCTGTACTTGCAAATCTTACCTAGATCTACCTAGACCTTGTGGCCCAGACTATAGACCATTACAGGACAGAAGATGCTGGATTCGATAGACCTTGGTTTGACTCAGCATGGATTATTTTATGTTCTTATGTACATGGATTATGCCATATGTACATGGAAACTGCACATGGAAGAAGAGTCCTCTAGTACTGGGAATAGGATAGTTGCTTGTACACTGTACAAAATTGAAACTTACCTCTGCTACTCAATTCAGTTTTCTTTTTTCTGGCCCAGATATTGTGATAGTTTTCCGCCATGATTTCAACCATCCCCTGTAACCAGAATAAATAAAATATATACAGTATCTGCTATATAGTATGCAGTTATCCATACAGTATTACACATTCAAACATATACAGAGCATGGTAATGTAATGCTGCATATTAGAGTATGACATGGTAATCATTACCTCAGTGCTAAAGTGGTTACTGCAGTAATTACCATGGTAATGGAGAAACCCATTTCTACCTGCTACTGCAGTAATACTGGGCAGATGTCTTTGGGTTTCTCCATTACCATGGTAATTACTGCAGTAACCTCTTTAGTATTGGGACTCACTACTGTGTCTTTGAAAAAGGGGCCCATAGTTAAGACAGCTGTTTTGCTTTCCTATCTTTCTGCAGTTATTCAACCAGCTAAGTTGCTGCTCTCTCTTAACTCTGCCCCCAGCCGGCTGTATCTAGCCAGTTAGGGGATAGCTGGCTAGCATTAATATTCAGTAGCACCAGCTGATTAAATGGTACTGAATACTGGGTGCTGGTTTGCTCAGTGGGCAGAATCCTCTCCTCCCAGTTAAACCCTTTTAAACATCAACTCCTACTGATATAAAAGAACAATAGCACTAAATATGTGTGTATTTCAGTCATGAAATATTTTCACTTTGTACACGATCTACGTGTGGCAAGACATAGGGCTCCTTTTATCAAGCCGCGTTTGCAGTTTAATGCGTGTAATAGCGCGCGTTACACCGCCAGCCGTGCTAGCCACTACCGCCTCCCTTGAACAGGCGATAGTTTTTGGGTAAGCGCGTGATAAAACGTCACGCGCGTTAACCCCGCTAGCGCAGCTTGATAAAAGGAGCCCATAATCTTCCCAGTATTTATATAATATAGGCATCAAAATTTACTGTATACATATAAAGATATTTATACTGTGTCTGTAATATTGTAACCTGTTCTGGGCTCTTTTGGGAGGATGGGCTAAAAAATCGAATAAATAAATAAAATATTTATATAGAAAAATAGCCCCAAACAATCTTCAGCTGTTGGTGATTGTCAATATCTGTATACACTAGCTACCACAGGCAAAAAAATAATCTAAATATTCATCAGCAAAAAACTGATATTGGCTAGTGCAGAATATTGGATATTGCAGTGAGTGTCTGGAACTATCAGGTAGAGAATGACATGGTGACAAAATTCATCACCGTTCCCGTCCCCACGGATAACCGCGGGAAATAATCCCATGCCATTTTTTAGTGTCTATTTCAACCTCAGTCCTTCTACACCAGCATTCTTCAAAGCAAAGCTTGAGGGTCAGTGGTTGTGGCCATTCATACTCTGATTCTTCCCTCTCTCCTTAAAGAATGATGGTTTCCCGCGGTTATTCATGGGGACGGGAACGGTGATGAATTTTGTCACCGTGTCATTCTCTACATCAGGGTAGCCACAATGTTCAGCCTCTATCCAGATAGCTTATCCAAATATTCACAGACTGCAGATAATACTGTATAAACACTCTGTATGTCTGTGTACATTGAATACAGTTGATACATGCTTCATGTATTCGTGTATCTAAAGCAGGGGTGGCCAACCTGTGGCCAGCGTTATGTGGCCATAAGACCATTGGAAGTATACACAGAAAATGTCATTAACCAGAGTTTTTGCCATTTAAATACTGAATTTCACAAATAGTTTTAGAATAGCTAATCTAGCAGATTGTTTCCATTGTTTTTAGTTACATTATTATTATTTTTTAATTTATCACAGAAGATCTATGGAGCTCTGTGCATTCCCGTTTTCCAACATTACGTAATGCTGCGACCCGCAAGGAATAGCACAGACAGTTAAGCAGCCCTCTGTGTATAAATATTGTCCACCCCTGATCTAGAGAGTGTGATTGTAAGGAAAATGGAGGAGTGTGTGGTGTAGTGGTTGAAGCTACAGCCTCAGCACCCTGGGGTTGTGGGTTCAAACCCCGCGCTGCTCCTTGTGACCCTGGGCAAGTCACTCAGTCCTCCATAGCCTCAGGTACGCTAGATAGATTGTGAGCCCACTGGGACAGGTAGGGAAAAATACTTGAGTACCTGATTATAAAACCGCTTAGATAATCTTGATAGGTGGTATATTAAAAAAACCTAATAAACCTAATAATAATAATAATTCCAAATCTTGCTGACCTGCAGTTCCCTGGAGAGGACAACATTACTTAGATCATCTGGAGCCGGGTTGTAGCCATTTCCCTGCAAAGAATCAGAGTTATATCTATAGTACGAACACGGTGTAGTCATTGTTAGCAATCTTTTGGAGTAGAAGTCCTTAATATAAAAGTTGCTATATCATGTAAGATAATTTCAGTTATCCATTGCATAATCAAAATTTATTTGTAGATGCTACTTTATATAATATTAGGCAGCAAGTCTTTCACAGCTACATTTCATAGGGAAGGATCCTCAAAAGCTACCGTGCCCTTAACATGGTCACTAAATTGGTTCCAGGAGGTTTAGCTTGCCAGTAATGTTACTGGCTGATAATCAGAACGGCCTTTTCGAGCTTCCTAGCAGTTTCTGACTCTGCCATGCAAATGTAGTACAATGAGGTTATTAATATTAAAATGGTAGTAAAAGGAGCACTCTGGATGATTCTTTATCATTGCCGGGTGATTCCCTAATCTCATTGTGCCAACAGGGTCTGAGCTGTCGTAGCCTTACTTTCCAGTCAGCACTGATTGGCTCTGGCACTGACAGGAAAGTAAGGCTTGACAGCTCAGACTCCCCCCTAAAATTAAAAAAAGACCCCCAAATTGAAAGACATGAGGATGGATGCCCACTCCCTCCTGCCATTGGGGTTCCTACCTCCCTGACAACCCCCAACACCCCCGGCAGGAGGGATGCCCACTCCCTCCTGCTGCTGCTGCTACCGCCAAAACCGGGACCTGAAACACTCCCAGCAGCTCCCTCCTGCCACAGCTGCCACCATCGGGCCCTGATAACTGCCCCTCCCCAATACTTTGGGAGGAGCCTTAGGCACATGGGCTAATCAGTACCTTAGGCCCCTCCCCAGTGCATCCCAGGATGCACTGGGAAGGGGAAGGCCTGCCATTTTAAAGAGGCGGGTCTGCTGGATGAAAGAAGTAGGCATCCTTCTGGCCAGCCATCATCTGAAAGGTACAAGGGGTGTCGGGGGAGTAGGGGACCTTGTGACGGGAGGGGCAGCTGTTGGTGCCCTGTGGCAGCAGCATTGGCAGTGGTATGAGTGAGTGGGCATCCCTCTTGCCAGGAGTGTCAGGGGGCATCCCGCCTGTTGATGTTGGGGTCTGGACAGTGGCAGGCAAGGGAGGTCTCTTCTTTCTGCTGCTTTCCCTGCAGGTTAATCAGCTGAGCCTGCAGGACTTGGAGAGACCTGCGGCTCAGTTGATTGGGGCAGGGAGAGCAGCTTTGACAGGTGGGAGGAGCTGTGCTTAGCAATTGCTCTTCTGAGCAATTGCTATGCACAGTTCCTCCCGCTCTTTACCGGAAATTTTCTGCACAAATTGCATGTATATAATTTGCATGCTATTATGCTGAGAATCACCCATAAAATAAAAGTTGCTCCAAATATGGGCATTATGTCGACTCACCAGATTTTACTGACACGTTTTGAGAATCCTCCTCATAGTTTCTAATTTACTGAGAACTCTGATACGATAAGTCTGTAAGTTTTGATATCCAAAATGTCAGAAAATAATATTTCCAAGGAGAAGCAGAACAGAATGTTGTCATAAATGGGTGACATAATTTGATGAAGGCCACATGGGAAGGCTTCCTCTAGTTTTTCAATTTCAACTAATAGATGCTGGCATTGTTATCTTGATATAGGGACACTGGATCATCTGTTGTTCTATTGTCCTTTAATACTGAAGTTCGATATAGGGACAGATTAATGCTATACTTGAGGCATTGATTCCTTTGATATATGAGGCAGTCATATGTGGGACAATGTTACATTTGAAGCCCTCATTGGACATATATAGAGGGCAGCTTTTCCTTATCATGACCGGGGTAGCCATACAAATGATTACGCGCAACTGGAAGAACTGGGATCGCCTTAACTTTAATTTTTGGTGGGCAAGTTTATGCTTAACTTATAGATTTGAAAAAATGAATGCAGATAAAATGGGTCATACTAAGAGATTGAAGTTAATCTGGGGCCCTTTGATATTTTTTATGGATGCGTTTTAATTGTTTTGGTTTTTTTTCCCCTTTAATCCTGTTGGTATATTGCACACACACCCAGGGGGAGGGAGGGTGGGAGAAGGATATTTATGTCATGGTTTTATTCTCTTGTAAGGTATTGGTTGGGTGTGTGGGGGAGGTTCTTGCTGTGGGGATTTTGATTGATTATAAATGCATATATGAATAATGTTGTTTGTGTAGATACTGTACTGCATTTTTGTTAACTTTGGAAAATTAATAAAAGATTTAAACAATTCCGATTAATATTTGACTATGCTTATGAAGTCCTATGTAAGCTGTGCTGTCATGGAGGGATGAATCGGTATTTGTTTTTTTACAGATTGAGGAAGATATCTTTTCCTCAGCAGTTCTTTCTTCTTGCAGAAAGAGATTGTTTTTATACATGGGTTGACACTTTTCTTTCTTTTTTTTTTTTTTTTTTACTCTAGTAAATTTTCAAAGGGAGTTATCAGGGTAGCTATGACTCCTATCTAGATAACTCCTCTGATTGAGCCAAACCCAGATATTCAAAAGCTCAACATCCAGGAAGACTGCTGTGGCACAATCCAAGCAGTCTAGAGGCAGAGCCGAGAGTTACCCAGACACCACTTACATAGATAACTATTTGGTTGACCTGTCTGAAGTTAACAGGGTAACTATCCGGGTATAGCTGTTTATTATCGGCAGTAGCCATGTGCCTAAGTATTCAGTGCCAGTGCCTGGATATAGGGCCATGAAAAGTACACCCAACTTGACTCTGCCAACATACTACCTACATTTACTAAGTATCCTACTTGATCAATCTGGACCGCACAAAAGCTCATCTAATGTACCATCTGCTGGAGACCAAGAAATACTGGCTAGATGTTTGCTGCACAGAACTTTAAAAAGAGTAAAAACATTGAACTAGTAGTTCTCAATATCCATCTGCAGGCAGGTGAGTGTATATCCATGCATCTGGACTGGTCTGTTGGGATAAGGAATTCACTTTATTTATTAGCAGGGTTTAAAAAAAGGTTTGGATAATTTCCTAAAAGAAAAGAACATAAACTATTATTAAGATTGGGATTATTAAAATTAATGGGAAAATTCACAGCTTATTTCTAGGATAAAGAGCATAAAATCTGTGTTACTCTTTTGGGATTTTGCCAGGTACTTGGACCTGGATTGGCCACTTTTGGAAACAGGATATTGGGTTTGATTGACCTTTACTGGAATGAGAGCTACAACTCCATACATATTATTGGGCAAAATAAGTACTAGGTTAGCAACTCTACTGATTACCTGAGTACTCTTAGATGTAATGTGCCAGTTTCTGCCTAACCTTGGTGCTCTGGGATCTGCTGTACATATTTTTCCTTACCTGGGTACTCTGAGATATGCGCTGATTTTCAGTCTCATACTGCATTACATCACCCTCCTTGGTTTGTTCTAAAATCCAGCTCATCGCAAGAATAGTTTTTAGAGATTCTCGAACTGGCCAGTGATAGATTTCCTTTTCCTGTGGAGAGATCCATGTTTTTAGTAAAGGTAAAGAGCAGCGACTTGGGCAACTAACATGTGCTGCACTATAAACACAAAATTCTATAAAATGCTATCCTCGCATACAGGCCAAGAAATCAGCATCAGTTAAATAAAGGAGCCTGCATTAGTGCACTTTGGGGCTCTTTTACTAAAGTGTGTCAGCACAGTGGCATGATCGAACATGCTAATTTATGCGTTAACAGCATTCTGGGGTGGGGAAGGGAGGGACTGGATAATAAGTGGTTGATGGGTGTGGACTGCATTCTAAGGTAATTTCTATGCAAATATTAGAATTTTCTTTTTTTTTCCCCCCCAATTCTTTATTCATTTTAAAAAACTTACAATAAGTGTAACATCATTTACATCAGGGGTGTCCAACCTGCGGCCCTGTGAAGTATTTTGTGTGGCCCCGATCGAGGGCGATGCAGTGTTTTCCTCTGCTGCCCCCAGGTGTTTACCGTCTTGCCGGCTCCCTCCTCTGTCTTGCTGCAGCGTTTGCGCGTTTGTGCAGCCCCAGAAACATTTTTTTCAGCCAATGCGGCCCAGGGATGCCAAAAGGTTGGACACCCCTGATTTACATCATTTCAAACTTCAATACAACACTTAATATTCTATTAAATTCCATATCAGAATTTATCCCCTTCCCCCCTAATTAATTACATTCTTTAAATTCAAGAAAACCTATCATAAACCCCATTCTAATATACCTTATTTAATATTAAAACCAAATATCTCCCTCCCCCTCCCCCATCTTGGATGTGCATTTTTAAGGGGAAATATAATATTCAATCATTACAATATTTTGTTAATGGCTCCCAAATTTCCTGAAATTAAAAAAAAAATTTCAAAAGTTTGTCTCCACAACCCTGCTACTAAAAGTGCCTCTGCTCAGAATCTTCCTTGTCCTTCCCAACCCCAAATAAATAAAATACGGGGGTACTTTTTCACCTTCCCCTCCATTTCCCCACCCCCAACCCCTCTGCCCCTATCTTTGTCTCTCTCCCCTCTGCCAATCTACCCAGTAACTTCCCCTCTATGAACACCTCCCCCCCCCCCCACAATTCCTCCCTGGTGTACCTCTTTTGAGGGTGAGGGTGGTGGCAGCAGTGGCGACAGTAGCAATGATTCATATTCACTGCCTCCTGCGGCACCACAGGTTTCCATTTGCCGCATCTCGTCCTTGCTGAGATCACTTCCTAGTTCTTCACTAATGGAATGTGGCAAAGGGAAGCCCGTAGGCAGTGAAAATGAATTGCTGCTGATACTTTGGAAGCAAGCTAGAGAGAGACGGGTGGGAGTTCAGAGATCGAGGCGGGAGGAGTGAGGTGCTGCTGTTGGGTAGGCCTGAGCAAAGAACGGGTGGTCCTGTGCCCACCCAAATCCACCTGTAGCTATGTTACTGTATGAAAGTATCAGCAGGGCCTAGCACATATATGCAAAAGGGGGATGTTATGCATGTTCCTGCTGAATTTAGGTGCTTGTAGTTAACTGCTGCCTTGTAAATGTAAAATGTGCTGATGCCAAGTAAGACTAGTAGTCTATAATTGAATCTAGGTGCCCAGATGCAGTTATAGAACAGGCTTTCACTACACAGCACTGGAGCACTCACTTATAGAACTGCCCCCAAGAGAATAATTCCATAAGGAGCTGCCTAGAGAGTGTTCATTAATGCCTGTATTCAAAAGTCACGTATGCACATGCTAACACATACACGTGTAAATGAACATTTTCTGCCTACATGCTATTCTGTAAGTATGCAACAATATTTGACGGTGTATATTTGGTAGGTAAGCATTCACATGGGTAAAGTTTGGATGGAGCATGGGTAGGACATACATATATATGGTACAGTATAAAATACTATAATGTAGACATGATTTTTTTAACAATGTAGGTATGAGCATTTACCAAAAAACAAAACAAAAAAGCAGTAATTCCACAACCAAATATCAGATACACAAAAAAAGTGGAATGAAACAAAAATTAACTTTGTCAATTCAATTGCACTGATAGATCATAAATGGAAGAAGGCAAAACCTCAGACCATATTGCTGAGTCTCATAACAGCCAAAGGCTATTGACAAATGAAATGTTATGGTTTCAATCATTGGTCCGCCTCCATCCTTTTTATATGAACACAATAATTCATTAAGTGCTTTAACTGATATTAAAAAAAAATTTCACTAAATTTTATAATTTTGTATAAATAAAGTTATTGTGATTGTCTAAGTTTAATGGAGTTGTATGAGGTCATGTAAAAAGTTCTGTGCAAAATGGAAATTCTGTGCAAAAATAGCAGTTCTATCATAAATAGATAAAGATTTCAAAGTTTATCAGTGAAACTGGCTCTGTTTGTACTATCAAAAAATTCATGAAACATAGAAACCAGTTTTTTGTGCCACCAAGTAGTTCCACATTAGGAGTCACGGCCCAGGAAAATAATTTAGGTGCCATCAATGATGATACTGAAACCCTCTGCTAAATGTGTAGTGGTAGCTAAGATAGCAAACTGAATGTTAGAAATTATTAGGAAAGGAATGGAGAACAAAACTGAGAATATTATAATGCCCTTGCATCACTTTACAGTGTGTCCACACCTTGAATACTGCATGCAATTTTAGTCATGGCACCTTAAAAAAGAAATAGAGGCTTATTTTCAAAGCACTTAGAAACCTATGGTACTTTGTGTGTCTAAGTGCTTTGAAAATGAGCCCCATAATGGAATTTGAAAAGATACAGAAGAGTGATGACAATGATAAAGAGAATGGGATGACTTCCCTATGAGGAAGCTTGGAGAAGAAATGGCTAAGGGAAGATATGATCAAGGTCAATAAAATATTGAGCTGAGTGGAACAGAGAGACATGAATCACTTGTTTACTCTTTCCAGAAATAAAAGTCTAGGAGGGGGAATGCAATTAAGCTACTATATACTATACTGTATTTAAAACAAATCTAAGAAAAATATTTCTTCACTCAAGGAATAATTGAACTTTGGCATTCATTGCCAGAGAATGTAGTAAAAGCAGTTAGCTTTGCAGGGTTTAAAACAGGTTTGGACAAGTTCCTAATAAAAACTACATTCTTCAAGAAATTCCTGAAACAGCCCTAACTTCAAACTTACCGTCCTTCCCCCCTCCCTCTTCCCGCCACAAAGAAACTACATAACCTACTTTTTACCTCTCCAGAAAGGACAAATGTTCTTCCATTGTAACCCTCTGTTTTTTATTTCTTTTGTAATCTGCCTTGAACCGCAAGGTAATGGCGGAATAGAAATCTCTAATAATGTAATTTGAAAATCCACTGTGTATTTCTGAGATAAGTAGCAAAATCTGTTTTACTCTTTCGGGATCTTGCCAGGTATTTATGACCTCAGTCAAATATAAACAAGGGGTAATACTTGAAACAATTTCCAAGAATGAGTGATAAAGAAACGTATGTTGAAATGGAGAAATCACTCAATGATGAATTTTTTAAATGAGCTGTGCTGATGATATAGATGAGTCTACAAATTTTTATGCTCAGAATCATGGAGGGGGGTGCTGGGGATAAACCCCGGAACCAACCACCTCACTGCTGAGTCTCTTAACAATTTAGTAGACATTCACAATTAAAAATATTTTTACATGATATAATATCTGTCTACACTTTACATGCGATGATTGGGCAGTGAGGTGGTTGGTTCCGGGGTTTTTCCCCAGCACCCCCCTCCATGATTCTGAGCATAAAAATTTGTAGACTCATCTATATCATCAGCACAGCTCATTTAAAAAATTCATCATTGAGTGATTTCTCCATTTCAACAAGGTATTTATGACCTGGCTTGGCCACTGTTACAGGATCTCGATGGATGTACCTTTGCTTTATCCCAGTATGACGATACATATATACTAATGTACTTAAGCATAGTAAATAGACCTTTTACACTGTAAGATCTGGGGCTGGGAAAATACTTTCTGCAGCGAGTGCAACTTGCCTTGAGCTTGGATTTGGAAAGACAAACAAATCTAAAATTCTAAGGGGTTCTTTTACTAAGCTGCAGTAAGCACTAACGCATGCTTGTTGCAGCTTAAAATACCTTACCGTGGGGCATGTTCATGCATTGTGGGTTAATTCTGGCACCTGCACATGCTTCCCATGTGCTACAAAATAGTCTTTTTAGCGCTGAGGGCAGGTAAGGGTGGATAGTAGGTGTGTTCTGCGCTAATCGGTTAGCACATTGCCCGTGCTAACTAATTAGCGTTTGGTTAGTGTGTGAGCCTTAACCCTAAAATAGGTGTCAGAAAGTGTTCACATGCTAAAGGACACACGCTAATGGTAAAATTAGATGTGGTCTTTATTGCAAAAATGAGTCGTTACCAACAGTGCTAAAAGTGGTAAGAACAGTTAATGTAGCTGGTTTTAAAAAAGGTTTGGAAAAGTTCCTGGAGGAAAAATCCATAAGTTGCTGTTGAGACGGACATGGAAGAAGCCACTGCTTGCCCTGGATTGGTCAAAAAGAAATGCAGGGGTAACTTGTTCAAATGAAAATTACTATCGAGTGTCTAAAGAGGTCAATAGAACAAAAAATAAAGTCACCACTGATTCATCAATACACTTAGAAAACTTATTTTATGTTTAGAACTCTGCTCAGAGACATGAAGGCTGATTACTCGGCCTCACCTACCAATCATTGCAGTGTTCAAAAAAAGATTATTAATTTAAAGTACTTATTAATGTGCTAGCCAAAAAGCTATGCTGAACATATAAATGCTTTCATGAGGTTTATAATGATGAAAGAAAACTTAACTTTGAATAGTGACTGGTTCCGACGTGCACGTTTCGTGGCTGCGTCAGGGAACCGACAATACAGCTGGATTTAGAGCTGGTAGTGAAGTCACATGCAATTGAAAAGCTAGGTCTCTCAGAGAGAGAGAGACCTAGCTTTTCAATTGCATGTGACTTCACTACCAGCTCTAAATCCAGCTGTATTGTCGGTTCCCTGACGCAGCCACGAAACGTGCACGTCGGAACCAGTCACTATTCAAAGTTAAGTTTTCTTTCATCATTATAAACCTCATGAAAGCATTTATATGTTCAGCATAGCTTTTTGGCTAGCGCATTAATAAGTACTTTAAATTAATAATCTTTTTTTTGAACACTGCAATGATTGGTAGGTGAGGCCGAGTAATCAGCCTTCATGTCTCTGAGCAGAGTTCTAAACATAAAATAAGTTTTCTAAGTGTATTGATGAATCAGTGGTGACTTTATTTTTTGTTCTATTGCCCTGGATTGGTGGCATGGAATGGTACCACTATTTGGTTTTTTGCCAGGTACTTGTGACTTGGATTGGCCTCGGCGAAGACCAGGGCCAGATTAATCACTAGGCCAAGTAGGCACGTGCCTAGGGCCCAAAACTGTGAGGGGGGCCCGCTGAAGGAGGGCGACTCGTCTTGCTATTTTTCAATGGCAACGAGCCCCCCCTCCACAGTAACGGCAACGGACCCCCCGCCTGCCCACAGCAACAGTTGATGTAGAGTGAGGCAGTTGAGAGGCGTTGTAAACTTGGTTATTAATATAGACTTATATTTCGTATAGTATTACTGCTTTACAAATATTTGAACACTTTTACATATGCATGGAAAGGGTTCAGAGTTAAAGTCCTAGGTAAGTAGGTAGGAAGGAAAGGAAGGGGAATTTGTTCAGAGATGTTTGGGGATTGCATAGAAGAAAAACTGTGCACTGGTATGCTAATCTTTGTTTTGAAAAAAAAAATAAAAAAAAAAGAAATACAAGTGGAAATAAAGAAGTAAATAAGAAAAGAGATAAATGGGGCAGGGTGGGGGCAGGACAAGGGCGGGGCATGGACAGGGCAGGGCCAGGGGGCCCAGCGTTCTTGGATGCCTAGGGGCCCTCGAAGAATGAATCCTGCCCTGGTGAAGACGACATACTGGGCTAGATGGACCATTGGTCTGATCCAGTAAGACTATTCTTATGGCCTTAGTGTATGGGGCTAGCGCAGGCCACTTTTTAGCGCTTCTTAGTAAAAGGGCCTCTAAATCTAAATCCTGGCATTATCTTTTTTTTTTTTTTAATAATTTTTATTGATAATGCAGCCGAAACCACTACAAGAAACAAAAGTTATAAGAAGGGAATATACAACGGTAATGCAAAACGTGTCTCTCTTGGATTATCCGTTGATTGATGGGTATGGCATTATCAGTCCTATTCTGGGAAAACACACTTGTGTTTGAAGTCTCTTACCTTCCCCCTATCAAAATCTGGAGCCTCATTTATATCTGTAGCCCCTTACCTTTACTGTCAGTGTATGGAAGGGCCGGATCAGTGGATGGGTCTTCATGTTTTCATCAAGCATGGCACCATACTTCCAACCACTGTGGATCTATAAATATAATAATAAAGCATGTGAACCACATTTGTTTTGATGGTAAATAGTGTTTAATCTTTGGCATATGCCACATAAGAAAGTGATTCTCTGGTTAGAACAGATCCTGTCCCCAGCAGCCCCACATGACCCATATGTATTTCTCTCCTTGTGTGATAACTAACTTTGCCACTGGCATCACCAAAGACCCAATGCTGTGTGAGGCCTTGTTGCAAGGAGCTGAACAGCATCACAGCCTTTATCTTATCTCAAGAAGACAATGAATGCTTGAGTGTTTGGAATGCTATTGGCAGATGACTATACCAACGTATATGTGTTTACCTATTAGCAAAGTATGTTAAATTTCTGTTATTTTCTACAATAAAGTGCAGATATTGAAGGTTCATTTAATAAAATACTACTAGATTTTTTGCATAAAATTTATTTTTAGCAATGTGTCATTGCAGTGTGTGAAAACATAAAACTTAGAGCTATAATGCCAAGAAATTTGCTCCATCATTTCCCTTAAACTTTGCTTTTGTGACCAGGACATTTATATTTTGAAATTTACCTTTTTGCAGAACATTCCAGATTGATTCCAAACTGAATAAACTTAGGGACCCTTAGGGTCTAGGCTCAACCAGTGGAACTTGTTAGATGAAAGTATGCAAGTCACAGATCAGAGGAAGTATCACCAAGTTTTTTTCCCACCCTTTTCACCCATCAAGATAGATTTTGCTTCTGCCACAATGTGAGCAGGCCGAGGCAATTGGAATTGCCTGAAACCTGAAAGAGTGGTGTCTCTTCATTAACATCTCATCTAGGAACATTAAAGCCATGTTGTTCCATAACAGGAACAAGTACCCATCTCTTCCACTGGCTCACTCATTGCACCTCAAAGAGGATTACAACAGCATCAAGACCTTACTAGGCGCTTTGAAGTATGAAGGGTATAGCTGGAAAGTTATCGGAGACTTCAAAATGGTGGCATTCCTAATGAGCCTCCAAGGCAGTTTTACCAAGTGTCCCTGCTATCTCTGCCTTTGGCACAGCAGGGACACAAAGGTGCACTACCAAAGACGGGACTGGCCACAGAGGACTGAATTCTCTGTGAGGAGAAACTGTCAAATGGGAACCACTGGTGGACCCCTGGAAGGTGCTGATGCCACCACTGTACATCAAACTGGACATAATGAAACAATTTGTTAGAGCTCTAGTAAAGAGGTTGGCAGCCTTCAAGTACCTTCAAGACGTATACCCTAATCTGTCTGAGGCCAAAGCCAAAGCTGGTGTCTTCATCGGACCACAGATAAAAAAGATCCTAGAGTGCAAGGAATTTCCCAAGAAACATAGAAACATGAAGGCAGATTAAGACCAAATGGCCCATCCAGTCTACCCATCTACAATAACCTTTATCTCTTCCTCTCTCTAAGAAATCCCACATGCCTATCCCAGGCTTTCTTGAATTCAGACACAGTCTCTGTCTCCACTATCTCTTCTGGGAGACTGTTCCACCCATCTACCACCCTATGCCTTCTCATTCCAGAGCTTTACTTTCAAATGAAAGAGACTTGACTTTTGTGTATTAAATCACGTAGGTATTTAAACGTCTCCATCATATTTCCCCTCTCCCGCCTTTCGTCCAAAGTATACAGATTGAGATCTTTAATAGAGAATGACACGGTGGTCGTTACCCACGGCTAGCTGCGGGTAGCCGCGGGTAACCCACTGAAATGGGGGAGAGAAAGTATGTGGTCACCGCGGGTACGGGGAGAAGGCCATTCACCACCCCGTGGAGCAGTGAATGGCCTTGTCTCCGCAGTGAAGGGAGGGAACATGCGCGGTCACCGAGCGCGCTCCCTCCCTCCATACTGATAGCCGCCGCTCAAGCATCTCCCTCCCTCCATCCTGATCGCTGCCACCGCCTGAGCCCGATCACCGCTGCTCAAGCATCTCCCTCCCTACATCCTGATCGCTGCTGCTGCTGCCTGAACCCGCTCGCCACCGCCTGAGCATCTCCCTCCCTGCCTTACCTTTGCAGCAGGGAATTTTCTAAATGTGCTTCTTTCCAGCAGCTGAAGCATTGAAATCACGTGTGGCTGCCGTTAAGGTCATTTCTGACTCAACCAGAAGTTCTATCAGAAATTAATTTTCCTGCAGCCACATGTGATTTCGACGCTCCAGCTGCTGGTAGGAAACATATTTAGAAATTGCCTGCCGCGAAGGTAAGGGGCAGGTAGGGAGAAAGGTGGGGTGGAGAAAAACAGACGCTGAAGGGACCTGGGGAAGGTGGGATGGAGGAAGTGTGGAGAAAATGCTGGGAAATGGTGAAGAGCGAGAAGAGAGAAGACGCTGGGAAATGGTGAAGAGAGAGTAGGGAGAAGATGCTGGGAAATGGGGAAGAGAGAGTGGGGAGAAGACCCTAGTAAATGGGGAAGAGAGAGTAGGGAGAAGACCCTGGGAAATGGGGAAGAGAGAGTGGGGAGAAGATGCTGGGAAATGGGGAAGAGAGATTGGGGAGAAGACACTGAAGGGAATGGGGAAGAGAGTGTGGGGAGAAGATGCTGGAAGGGAAGAAGACAGAGATGCCAGACTATGGGGGAGCAGAGGGAAGAAGATGGGTGCCAGACCAATTGGGGGGGGGGGGGTGAAGGGAGAGGCACAGTAACAGAGCAAATGGAAGGTGCAGAGAGAAGACAGACAGTGGATGGAAGGAATTGAATGAGAAGATGAGGAAAGCAGAAACCAGACAACAAAGGTAGAAAAAAAATTCTACTTATTTTCTTTTTTTTTTTTTTTTTGCTTTAGGATAAAGTAGTATATTAGTTGTGTTGATAAAAAATTATAAATAAAGCCCTGCCAGCTGAACATCTCTTTCTCCAATTCAGTAGCCAGAACTATGATTTATAAGGAAGGAATAAGCTAAATATTGCAGTACTGAGGCTTGAATGGATGCTGTGGGGATAGGGACGAGGTGGTGAAGGGGAAGGCAGGGACGGGGCGGTGAAGGGGACGGTGGTCCAGTGATGGGGCAGTAACAGGGACATATTTTTTCCCCGTGTCATTCTCTAATCTTTAAGTCTGTCCCCATTCACCTTATGACGAAGACCATTGCACCATTTTAGTAGCCTTCCTCTGGACCGACTCCATCCTTTTTATATCTTTTTGAAGGTGCGGCCTCCAGAATTGTACACAATATTCTGAATGAGGTCTCACTAGAGTCTTATACAGGGGTATTAATATCTCCTTTTCCTACTGGCCATATTTCTCCCTATGCACCCAAGCATTCTTCTAGTTTTCGCCGTCACCTTTTCAACCTGTTTGGTCTCCTTAAGATCATCACATACAATCATACTCAAGTCCCACTCTTCTGTCATACACATAAGTTCTTCACCCTCTAAACTATACCATTCCTTCGGGTTTTTGCAGCCCAAATGCATTATCTTGCATTTCTTTTTAGCTGCCAAATTTCAGACCATTCTTCAAGCTTCGCCAGGTCTTTCTTCATGCTATTCATACCATCCTGGGTGTCTATTCAATTGCAGATTTTGGTATCATCCGCAAAGAGGCTAATTTTACCCGATAGCCCTTCAGTAATATTGTTTATAAAAATGTTATAAAGAACAGGTTCAAGAACAGAACCTTGAGGCACACCACTGGTAACATCCCTTTCCTCAGAGCGATCTCCATTGATCACTACCCTCTTTGTCACCTTCCATTCAACCAGTTCCTGACTCAGCACGTTACTTTGGGACCCATCCCAAGGGCACTCAGTTTATTTATCTGGCATCTGTGTTGAACACTGTCAAAGGCTTTGCTAAAATCTAAATATACCACATCTAGCACACTCCCTGTATCCAATTCTCTGGTCACCCAGTCAAAGAAATTGATTAGATTTGTCTGACAAGACCTATCTCTAGTGAATCCATGTTGCTAATTAGGAAGGAGACAGCAGCTTGGAATAGCTTTGTTGTAGTGGGTCGGGGTTCCCTGGGCAATCACAAGGCCAAAAACTACATGGAGTTGGATGAGAGTCTGGTGAAGAATTATAGTAAAATGGGCTTTAGAATGTCTGTCAAAGTCCATGACCTTGATGATCATCTTGAGACATTCAAGGAGAACATGGGAGTATATTCAGAGAAGCAAAGTGAGCCCTTCCACCAGGATATACTGGACTTTGAATGCCGCTGCCAAGGACAATATAATGAGAACATGACGGGAGACCTTGTATATCTGAGGGCTGCTTCGGGAAAGTGACTTACAATATAGTCACAAATCTCAAAAAAAAACTACTTACTTCTAAATCTTCTGTGGTCATCTTTATATAAATTCAATAAAAAAATACATGTTAATTGTGATTTATTTCTATGACTTTATAAAAATGAAAAGATGAAAATTCAGCATTTTCATCTTTTAAATAGGTAAATTGCAAAATTTGACTATCCTGATCATAGAAGAGGAGACTGAGAGGGGATTAATTTAAACATTCAAGATAATGAAGGGAATAGACTTACGGCCTCTTTTACAAAGCCGCACTAGCAGCTGCTGC
Source organism: Geotrypetes seraphini (assembly GCF_902459505.1). Lineage (NCBI taxonomy): Eukaryota > Metazoa > Chordata > Amphibia > Gymnophiona > Dermophiidae > Geotrypetes > Geotrypetes seraphini. Next base: position 68,356,732 of record NC_047090.1, on the reverse strand, counting down.
GTGGAAACAGCCCTGAAGCCCTTTAATTCTCTATGGGCTTCAGGGCCGTTAGCGCAGAGCAGCCACTACTGCGGCTTTGTAAAACAGGCCTTTAGTAGATAAAGACAGGTTGTTCACCCTCTCCAAGGTAAAGAGAATGAGAGGGCACTCTCTAAAGTTAAAAGGGGATAGATTCTGTACAAACGTAAGGAAGTTCTTCTTCACCCACAGGGTGGTAGAAATCTGGAACGCTCTTCCGGAGGCTGTCATGGGGGAAAGCACCCTCCAGGGATTCAAGACAAGGTTAGACAAGTTCCTGCTGAACCAGAACGTACGCAGGTATGGCTAGACTCAATTAGGGCACTGGTCTTCGACCTAAGGGCTGTTGCATGAGCGAACTGATGAGCACGATGGACCACTGGTCTGACCCAGCAGCGGCAATTCTTATGTTCTTATGGAAATATAACAGACATTTTCTATACTTTTTAGGCATGAGCAATTAGGAAACAACACTTATGCCAATATTCTGCAAAAGATGCTATAAGTTAGGCACCAGTATACACCTTGATCACACCTACCGGTGCCTAACTTAATTGCTTTAATTGGCATGGTAATTGACCTTGTCGTTTAAAACCATTTAAAATCTCATTTTAAAAAAGTAGGTGCTGTAGGCCCCTGTTGGGGTAGGCGCCAGAATTGTGCCTACAGCATTGCAGCTAGCAGTGCCTAAGGTCAAAGTAGGCATGGTTACAGGCAGAAATGGGCAGAAATGGGCTTAGATGGCACTAGGCCCAATTAAAAAAAAACAAACATTATCATTATCAGCACCTAAGTTTTTTTCTAGGCACCATTAGCCACGATTCTGTTTACAGCACCTAAGCATGACTGATATGTGGCCAGCACGTTTTTCAAGGCACCAGCCGATTTAGGTGCCATTAATAGAATCCAGGCCTTACTGCCCAGGAACATAAATCATGTTACAAAGGGCCTGATTCACTAACCTGCCCGATCGTGACCGATCCGTGTCCGATCCGGGCAGGGCCGATTGATTCTGGAAGCCAGAATATTCTAATGGGGATGATCGGCGGCACACCCCGATCAGTTGACACGGATCGCTAGATAGTGATCCCGACACATGTGCAGACCATATACTTTGCATGTAGATGGTCTGCACATGTGTTTGCTGTCTGTTTGTTTTTTTTAACTGGCCTCAACTCTCCTGCTCTCTGCTGCCCTTCCCTGCAGTGTAAGCCCATGGTTTTAACCTGTGGGTTTAAAAAGGGTTAAAACCATAGGCTCGCACTACAGGAAAGGGCAGCAGAGAGCAGAAAAGTCGGGGGAAGCAGAGAGCAGGTCGCGGAGGAAAGCAGGAGAGCAAGGGAGCCAGAGAGACAGAGCCAGGGAGCCAGAGAGATGGTTTATTTCAGGGCTGCAGGGCTAGCAGGACAGTCGGAAAGGACGTGAGCGAATGGTCCCCAGCAGTCGCTTCTTGTTGATCGGCCAGCCCAGTTTGTGTTCAAGAAAAAAGTTTAGTGAATCGCGTCCCTGCTTACTTTGCATGCCGTTTCTCCTCATTTGCATGCACGGATCGGAATCTAATCACTACACAGGCTAGTGGGTTAGTGGGTTGGAGGGAAATCGAGCCGCAAAGGGGTCGCAAACTGATTGGTACACGATCGGTTTGCTTAGTGGTAAAAGGAAAATGTAATGTGTAAATGTAACTTGTGCACTAGTTCTGAATGTTTCCTTTATAAAATAGATTTGAAATATGTACCTTTTTCATTTCTCATATAGGCAAAAGGAATAATCTCTGACTCAGCAACAATAAGATTAGATTTTCTAAAGTGCATTACTGTTCTATTGAAAATGCACCCTCCATGGCAGGAGTGAGCAGAGATCACTACTGCCTATTCTAGATCTATATTATTTAAATGCATATTATAATATACGTGATATTGTAACTGCTTTGATATTTGCTCAAAACTAATATCTATTCAATAAAAAACCATACTTAAACAATAAAATGAAAACCTAAATACATTTTTTTTTAGGAATTTAGAAAAAGGTTTTTACTTTTTAATCAAGGCCTGGGATTTGACCCTGAACCACTGCATCAAGAGCTAGGTGGCTTTTTTTGTCAGTTACAATCCCTGGAGAATGAGAAGTCAGGATCAGATTAGTAGAAACCTACGTGCTATCATTAAATTCCTCTTGAAGAAGCAGTCTTAGCAAAACTTGACCGGAGTTGGGGAATTTGTACAAGAAGAAGAAATTTGGATAGTTTATAGAAGATTTATCAATATATGATTTAGTTTTTTCACAGTTTTGGTATATTTTTGCATTATAGCGACCCAATTTTAAGGAACCAACACTCCTTTTAAAACACTTTTTTCAACATCTAAATCTGTGAATATTTTAAAAGCTACAAAGACACAGACGATGATGAGGCGACCCCCTCGGACACTGGAACAAGTTTCAGATAAGTAGTAGTTTCTTACACTTATCAGGACCATAATGTAAATTCATTTCTGTTGCTGAGGTATCGGTAATGCCTTTTTTATTCAGCTTTTGCGTTGAAGTATGAATAATGAACAGTGGGAATGCCGTGATGGTTCCTAAATCCACTGATCTTCAATATATGACCTTTAAGTTGGAGCAATGAGCACACTCATAATATATAAAAAAGTTTCTTAGATATATTGAAATTGGCCTAGGCGTTAGAGTCCCAGCCCCTGCTGCAGAGTATGTTTTTTTATTGAATAGATACCAGTTTTAAGCAAATGATTTTAAGGGTGTCTGATATATAAATTAATTCCCAATTTTTTTTAAACTATTTTGATATTATACATTTTAAGGTGGATTAGTAAGTATCAACAAATAGATAGTCCAACCTCAGGGTTAGAAAGATCTTTACCTTTTCAAAAGCCCATTTGTCATGTGAATGTTCAGCCTTCTTGCTAATAATATGTTCCAACTTCTCAGGAAGGCTGATGCTATAAGAAAATAGAGGACAATTTAATTTTATATAGTAGATACAGATATTTTTTACTTCAGGGTCCAAGATTCAGCTGAAACTTATCTGGATACAGCAGCATAGTAAGGGGGAGGGGTGGTGGTCTGCCCCAGGCGCCATCGTGCTGGGGACGCTGGCACCCCTTTTCCTCTCCAACTCATGCCTCTTTCCACTTCTTCCCCCACCGCAAGCCATCATACTAGGGGCGCAGGCACCCCTCCTCTCTACTCCCTGCCTCTTCCCACTCCTTCCCCCTTACCTTCTCCCACACCTCCAGTTGTTCACTTCCATGAGTAACAACTTTAATGTGGCCCTCGCGACCGTGTCGGCTCCCGCTGATGTCACTTCTGAGTGGTGCGCATAGGAAGTGATGTCATAGGGAGAGCCAACACAATCGCAAGGAGCACGTTGAAGTTGTTGGTCATGGCGGTGACAACTAGAGGTATGGGGAGAGGAAGGGAAGGGAGGGAAAGGGGGGGCACTCGGCTGGGAGGTCAGGAAGGAGCAGGGGGTTGAGACAAGGGCGGGGGAGGGGCACCACCACCTTGGCTATACCACTGTCTGGATATTGAAATCTAGCTATGTTTTTCTTTAATTGGATATTTAAAGAGATATCTGGGAAACTCTGCTACATAATATAGCTAGTTAAAATATCTAAAATTTCATTATCTAGTCCCTCCTGGAGGGCTGCAATCCAGTCGGGTTTTCAGGATTTTTCCAATGAATATGCATGAGATCTATTTACATGCACTGCTTTCATTGTATGCTAATAAATCTCATGCATGTCCAGTCAAATGTTAACAACCAGGAAATATTAAAATTATCTGGTTAACTTTCTAAAGTTAACTGGTTAAATGCTCTCAAATAATGGCCCCTCAATTTATAAAACTGTGCATCTGTTAAAAGCTCCAAGGTGAATACAAGATATATACAGTATGGAGCTCATAATCAAAACAAAAATATGCCCAAAAACCGGAATAAGTCGGTACATCGACGACCTAAAATACAGATCGTTCATGTGCTGATAATCGAAACTGGTTTTATATGTATTCAGAGTCTTTTTAAGCCTCTGAATCTCACTGTGCGTCCAGAGCTCAAAGGGGTGGTTTTGGATGAGTGATTAGGGCAGGAGGTGGGCAGGATGTGGGCCGACCTAGACTTAGTCGTCCTATAGCGCTAATCGAAAGTTTTACGAGGTTGTCTGGATGGAACTTAAACTTTGTGACTTAGACGAAGGCAAAACAGGTATAAGTGCCGCATTGGGTTGCTGCTGAGCTGATTGTGGCAAGGGATCCGTTTGGCTAAGCTGATTGCGGCTCAGTTTAGCTGAGCTGATCAGATGATTGCTGAGCTGATCGCAACAAGGGATAAGTTCAGCGGCCCAGCCAACCTGTCCCTCCCTGCGAAGAGATGACCAATCCCTCCTGCCAACCCCCCCCCCCCTCCCATGAACCCTGCAAAGATTGCCGGCAGGAGGGATGCCCATTCCCCCCTGCCAGATATACCCCACTCCCCAAAAGGTAGGCGGCTGCTGGACACGAAACCCCCAGTTCAGCCAGACCCCCTAGCCTAGTCAGACCCCTCCCACTACCTTTTTTAATTGGCCAGCTGGATGGATGCTTCCTCCATCTGGCCGGCAGGCCCGTCTTCACCCGAATGGCAGGCCTTCCCCTTCCTGGTGCATTGTGGGATGCACTGGGGAGGAGCTTAAGGCCCTGATTGGCCCAGGAAGGACCTTAGGCATTTGGACCAACCGGAACCTTAGGCCTATCTCCCAGTTGCCTTCTGGGATGTGTTAGCGTGGCCCAAGATTCTGATGGGCCAGATCCTATAGGCCCCTAAGGAAAGGAAAGAGAAGGCCCACCGTCCGGGTGAAGGCAGACTTGCCATCCAGACGAAGGAAGCATCCGGCTGGCCAACTAAAAAAGATAGGGGGTTCCGGCTGAGTTGGGGAGTAGTCTGGTTGGACTGGGTGGGTCTGACTGTGCTAGTGGATGGGGGTCTGGCTGAGCTGGGAGGTGAGGGTCCAGTGGCCACCTACATTTAGGGGGGTGTCCGGCAGGAGAGACTGGGCATCTCTCCTGCTAGCGATGTTTTTGGGGTTCGTGGGGGTGTCCGGCAGGAGGGACTGAGCATCCCTCTTGCCAGCGATCTTTGCAGGGTTCATGGGCTGTGTCCGGCAGGAGGGATGCCTAGCCCTCTGGCTGGCGATCTTTGCGGGGTTCATGAGGGGTGTCCGGCAGAAGGGATTAGGCATCCCTCCTACTGGTGATCTGTGCGGGTGGGTGGGGGACGGGTTCCCCAATTCTCTAACCGGCGCTTATGGCAGATGTCAGATAAAGAATCATGGTGTTAGGCAAAGAACTGGCTCCTCCTACACCTAAAAGGTCTTGTTTTGGGATTCGGGACTTGGGTAAGATGGGAATATGTATGTATATTTCCATGAGGTCTAGAGAGCAGAGAAAGTCATTCTTCTCTAGTAATAGTAAGAGGGTTCTCAGAGAGACCATACAAAATTTGTCCTTCACTAAATATTTGTTGAGAGCATGGAGGTCCAGAATTGTTCAGAGACTTTCGATATTTTTCAGTATCAGGAAATACTTGGAGTAGAACCCTTTGCTTCTCTCCTGCAGGAGGAGAGCTGAGAGCTCTTGGTAAAGGAGGGTCTTCTGATGGGATTTGAAAAGAGACTGTTTAGGAGGATGGTTTGGAGGCTTTCACAGTAAGCATAGGGCATAACCCTGGTCCACCACTTGGAGAACCCATAGGTCTGATGTTACAAGAGTTCTGTTATGGTAAAAGTGGTGGAGTCTGTCTCCTATGAGAAGTCTGAGGTGGATAAAGAGAAACTCTGGCAATGCTTTCTAGAATGGATCAATAAACACTGCTGTTACCTGGATTGTGGTTGAGACCGAGCCTTCTATTATCTCTGCTTTCTAGGACGCCTTTGATTTGTTGTTCAGGAGGATATGGAAGGTTGATTATATTTGTGCTTGGAGGAATAGTGAGTAGAGCATCTTGAGATATTGGAATACCGTTTTGATGATTGTGCCTGTGAAGTCTGTACCTTAGATAAGGTTGTCATACAATCTGTGTGCTTCTTGATTTACTCTGTAGCCTCTTTAATGTAATCTCCAAACAAATCATCCCATACCCATGAGATACTGGAGAGATGGTCTTTGACATTCATGTCTAAATCCAAGATTCCCAGCAAAGCCTGCCTGTGCATTACAACAGACGCTGCTGAAGTGTAGGAGGTGACATCAAAAGCATCAAATGTTGACTGAACCATGTATTTTCTGGTCTCCATTGGTGAGATATTGAAAATACTTGAGGTGATCTGATGGAAGGTATTGCTCAAAAGATGAGAACTGCTTAATTAGAGATTTTAGATAAAATATTATATGAAAGTTATGCCTGAGTATTCTATTGGCAAACATGGTTGCTTGAAATACTCGTCTGCCAAACTTGTCTAAGGTTCTGCCCTCTCTGTCTGGTGGAGTACTGGCATATGCACAAGAGCTGTTTGCTTGTTTTAGAGTAGTGTCTACTACCAAAAACTGGTGCTGTAGTTGTGGTATGTCAAACCCAGAACAAGACTGGATCTTATAAAGTGTATCCAATTTACATGGAGCTACTGGGATAGAAAGTGGAGTTTCCCAGTTCTTACAGAGGTCTTCCTTCAAAAGCTTATGGAGTGGCACTTTGATGCAGTCTTTAGGCCATTTCTTATAGTCTAAGGCCTCCATGAGTTTTGACCAAGGCTCCTCTTCTGACTCCATGTAAATATGGAGTGTTTCCCCATCTGGCTGATGAAGTTGGTAAAGGAGATATTTTCAGAGGGGAACCTGCATTGAGGAGAAGGTGGGGAAGAGACTGACCCATCTGCAGAAAAGTCTGGGTAGTCAGAAGAGCATGGTGACAAATCTGAGTCAGAGTCCTCAATGTCAGCTCAGCTGGTAATGGAAAATCGAGGACAGTGTCGAGGGGAGCATCGAGATTGAGACAAAGAACGTCGAGATCAGGTTTGTGTGCTCAGCTCCCTAGAAGACAATGCATGTTTTGTGTGTCTCTTCGATACAGAGATTCAACATCAAGGAGTCTAAGATCGATGTCTTGAGGTACTGCATGGGTGATGCTCAGACTGGGCTGAAGCTGGGAGAGATGATGCAGGAGTTTGAATTGGATGTGACTACAGTATCCCAGCAACTTCCTGCTGCAACAGCATTCGAAGCTTTTCTTGCAGCAATGGCACCAGTTGAGAAGGGCACAGTAGGCACTTGTTGAGTTGAATGTTGAGGCGTTGACGACCTCAATGCCAAGGCATGCCTCTGAGGAGACATCAATTGCAGAGATGGTAATCGTGCATTGATGAGTCGATGCTTGGAGTACGTTGATAGAGATGACGCTTGATATGATGCCAATGTACACTTCAAGGGGAAGACAAGTTTGTGCTTATCTCACTTATGAGGCTTCTCCAATACCAGTAGTACTGAAGATGAAGAGGTAAAATGTGTCATCAAGACAGTTGGTGCCAGTGTCGATGCTGGTTGAGCATTGGGGTCAGAGTCTCCAGTCATGCTCAATGTCCCTGAAGTTGTATTGAAAAACTTCTCAAATTGCAACTTTCTGGCTTTAAACAACCTCTTCTGCATATGAGAACAGAATGTGCATGAAGTATCTCAATGATCTGGACCTAGACACTGAACATACCAATTGTGCAACTTAGTACCTGAAATTGTCCTATGACATCGAGTGCACCACTTGAAGCAGCTAGGTGCCTTGGACATCGATGGAAAAACCACTGATGTGAAGTCAAAGGGCCCAACGGCCTGGAGGGGTGAATAGATGTCAATCCAAAAAAGGATTGATGCTCTCAGCGTGTGAATGGGCTGAAAAGAGTCTGTAGGCCCAAAAAAACAAAGTTGGGAAAAATATTGAATTTTTTTTTTTACCCAAAATGAAGGGAAATGAAAGAAAACAAAACAAAAAACTATGGGTACTGCGAGCCTTTGGTTGGGAAAGCACCAGGTCCTGAAAGATTTAAAGTGACAATATACTTTCTGACTGTCCATGCCAGGTTCCGAGGATGACATCACCCGGGTGTGAGAATATGATGCGCTCTTGTCCTTGGAAAATAAGTGATTTAACTGGCGAAGAGCTGTTACTGGTTGGTTAAAATTGCTTTGAATACTGACCCCATAATTGTTATAAAACAAACAAAAAATGTATGCTACAAAACTAATCATAGATACTGCTTATGATCAACAAAATTGTGAAAATAGCATTCCTCCAATAAAACTGATGTTAACTCCTTCATTTATTGCATGAAAATATATACTATTCATCTGAGAAAACTGATAGAGACAGATGGCACCTTATAGATTTAATAATTTTTTATTGAGGCATGATCTTTCAAGGACCAGAATCCACTTCATCAGATGCATGATCTAAAGTTGACATAGGTACAAGGAAGATGCATCTGGTGAAGATTTGGTGGGATATAAGACCACATGTCAGTTAATTGACAGCTGTGCTGATCTCAGAATAGGTAACACAGTAACATAGTAAACGATGGCAGATAAAGACCTGAATGGGTACATCCAGTCTGCCCATAAGTTATACCCATTAAAAAATACATGATTAAATTAACTTGTCTCTTCTTTGATATTTCTGGGCCATAGACTGTAAGTCTGGTATTGTCCTAGGTTCCAAATGCTGAAGTTGCCGTTCAAGCTCACTCCAGCCTATATAACCATCCCGTTGTTTGCATTCACCCCTGTAGTGCATCATGAATCTATTATTTCTATTTAGGCTTACGGAGATGGTGTCAAGTGTTTTGATGAGTTACGATTCAGCAGTTTCACACTGGAGTTTCCCTTGAAGTTCCTTTGCAAAGGAGTATGGCAACCTTATAATCAATTAGAGTGTCTTGGAAAATTGAAATTTTCACCTACTGATTGCTATATTCCTATCACAGTTGTCAGTTAACTGAAGCAAGCAACCATTATCTCTCCTTATCCACACTATCCCACATCTTCCATATTTGTACCCCAATCTAAACATCACTTCATGCATCTGGCAAAGTAGACCCTGACCACTGAAAGTTTGTGCATCAATAAATTGGTTAGTCTCTAAGGTATGGGGAAGGGGAAAGAAGGTTTGAAGCCTTGAATTGCTTCTTTTGGATGAAGAGACGCTGACATGTTCACAATTGTCCCTTGAGGAAGACGATGATATCACCTAAACTCTGATCCTAGTCAGGACTTTGACTTTTGGTATTTTTGCTTAGTTTTTTAACTTTGATCCAAACTGCTAATAAAGGAACTCTGACCACTCGGTTGGATTTGACATCTTCAGTGCCTCTCCTTGTTGGATTTAGTCTATAAGGTGCCACCTGCCTCTGTCAATTTTGTGTTACACCTGACTAACACAGTTATCCCTTTTAAAGTAACCATCTGAGAGTAGCACAGAATTCCAAGGACAATAACTTTGAACTGACAGTGATTCATTACAATAGTATTATGACTCTTTATGGAAGCAATAGTAATGATACAGAAACCCCTTAGCCTTTGCAGAAGGAGTTACCAGTGGCGTACCAAGGGGGGGGGGCACTATGGCCCTCTTTTACTAAACCGCAATAGCGGTTTTTAGCACAGGGAGCCTATGAGCGTCGAGAGCAGCGTGGAGCATTCAGTGCAGCTCCCTGCACTAAAAACCGCTATCGCGGATTAGTAAAAAGGGAGGTGGTATATTTGTTTATTTTTGTATAGTTGTTACTGAGGTGACATTGCATAAAGTCATCTGCCTTGACCTCTTTGAAAACCCGCGGAATATAAATGATAATTAACATTTTCTCTCCGTACAGTGTGCTTTGTGTTTTTAAAATTTTATTGTTGGTAGATCATTTTGACTTGGCCACGAAGATAAGGGGGAGGGAGGGAGGGGAGCTGTTGAAAGACATCTAGTAATCCTTGCAGGCTTGACTGTGCAGGAAATTATTTTTGTAAATCATGTTTTGTTATGTGACTGGCATTATTTAGACTTTAATTTCTATGAATGAATAGAATGAAAATTATATAAAGCTAGCTGATGCCCCGGCGTTGCACGGGTATTTAATTATAGCAATAACACTGTAAATGGATTCAAATAAAGATACTTTATAGTGGTGAATGAAATTATTTTTTTACAGCTTTATAAAAAGTACAATATTCAAATTATAATGTGAAATATTTGACAAAATGAATACAATACAACTAACACAAAACTTGATTATAAACAACATTTTTAGTTTCACCTCCAGGAGCAAGAACATATAAATTCTTGGGTGAACCCACCCTTGAGCAAGCAACATAGAGTTGTCCATGGGAAAAACAGGGGGATCTTAAATCCACTCCACAGTATGTAATAGTCTGTCCCTGTGATTTGTTGATTGTGATAGGGAATGCAAGTCTCACTGGAATTTGCAATCTCTTAAACTGAAAAGGAAGATGTGTTGCAAGTTTCGTTCAAATCGGGCAAGCCGTTTTTGCGTTGGCAGCTTTTTACATTTTTTCCATTAACATGAATGGGTGAAATCTGATTTTCTGTTTGTAGCTCCGCCCATGTGTGCAGGTGGGCCGCGAGACCCCAGAACATATCACCCCAGGTAGTGAGGGATCTGCATACCAAGTTTCGTTCAAATAGGGCAAGCCGTTTTTGTGTTGGCAGCTTTTTACATTTTTTCCATTGACATGAATGGGTGAGATCTGATTTTCTGTTTGTAGCTCCGCCCACGTGTGCAGGTGGGCCGCGAGACCCCCAGAACATATCACCCCAGGTAGTGAGGGATCTGCATACCAAGTTTCGTTCAAATCGGGCAAGCCGTTTTTGCGTTGGCAGCTTTTTACATTTTTTCCATTGACATGAATGGGTGAAATCTGATTTTCTGTTTGTAGCTCCGGCCACGTGTGCAGGTGGGCCGCGAGACCCCCAGAACATATCACCCCAGGTAGTAAGGGATCTGCATACCAAGTTTTGTTCAAATCGGTCAAGCCGGTTTTGAATTACAGTGAGAATGGCAGGTTTTAACATTTTTTCCATTGACATGAATGGGTGAAATAAGATTTTCTGGTAGCTCCGCCCACATGTGCAGGTGGGCCGCGAGACCCCCCAGAACATATAACCCCAGGTAGTGAGGGATCTGCATACCAAGCTACGTTCAAATCGGTCAAGTCGTTTTTGAATTACTGTGAGAATGGCAGCTTTTTACATTTTTTCCATTGACATGAATGGGTGAAATCCGATTTTATGTTTGTAGCTCCGCCCACGTGTGCAGGTGGGCCGCGAGACCCCCAGAACATATCACCCCAGGTAGTGAGGGATCTGCATACCAAGTTTCGTTCAAATCGGTCAAGCCGTTTTTGAATTACTGTGAGAATGGCAGCTTTTTACATTTTTTCCATTGACATGAATGGGTGAAATGTGAATTTCTGTATGTAGCTCCGCCCACGTGTGCAGGTGGGCCGTGAGACCCCCAGAACATATCACCCCCAGGTAGTGAGGGATCAGCATACCAAGTTTCGTTCAAATCGGTCAAGCCGTTTTTGCGTGATCGCGGCACATATACACACACATACATACAAACACACATACATACCTCCGATTTTATATATATAGATAGAAGAAGAAGAAGATTACTTGCTTGTTTTTATGTGCATGCGCTGAAGGAAAGTAGAGAGAGAGTGGGCTGAGGACGCTGAAGGGAAATGGGGAAGAGAGAGTGAGGAGAAGACGCTGATTTATAAATTGACAATTGTACAGAATATTGTTTCTTTTTATACTTTAATATAATAAGTTCAATATAAAACAATTCAAGGCTTGTGTGGATGGAATCAGGTGGTTTGCGGGAATGGGGACCGAGCTTACGGGGATTAGGCCAATAAAATGGTATTTTCTTATTTCTCATTATTTGTTTTATTTTTATTTATTAATTTGTAAAGTGGTGATTGTTATGTATCAGTTTTTTCCAAATTTACATCTACTGTCTTTATATTTTGCACAGTATTAGAGGACCTGTATTACTGTTTTTGTGGTGTTGTGGTGTTGCATTGTATGCAGAGTCTGGTTTCTTGGCGGTTCAGTTTAACTTTTGTCTACATATTTCTATTTTTAGTTTGTGATTATTCCATATTGGGCAAGGGTGTATCTGTCTGTGTGTATGAAAGGGACATGGTTTTCTGATAGCATCGACTGTACAGGATCAATTGACTGTGCAGGATCTGGCTTGTTTAGTTTTACAATGTATGTGTTGGTGTTCTCACTGTTCCCTCTAAGCTGAGCAGGAGTCCTCCACCCACAGTCTCACCAATAGAGGGTGCTGTTTTACTGTCACATTTTTCAATTGTGAGGGACAGGCAAGTTCTGCAGGACTCCAGGGAACATACCTGTCCTTAGCGACTGAAAATATTCCACCCCCTAGTGGTAGCAATGCAGCTGGAGGACACCTGCTCAGCTTAGAGGGAACACTCACTGCAGTTTTTAAGATGCTGCCTTTTCCTAGGTACACTCTTGTGCAATACGTGGATTGTTACTAAAAATCATATTTTTCATATAGATGGGGGGTGTCAAAAAATGATGGGCCCCGGGTGTCACATATGCTAGGTACGCCACTGGGAGTTACATCTGAAGGAGTTTGGCATTTGTGACTCACTTGGCAGTGTTGACAGGTTTTGGTTCAAAGTTTCCTTCAGAATCCATTGAAGATTGTTTCTCCAAAGTAGGTTTGATTCTGATGTCCATATGATCTGGGGGCAAGGCACCTGATACGGCACTCAGGCAGGGCAGGGCCATTTTAAAGAGATCTGCATCATACTTCTGAAGAAGAGATAGAAACTGGTTGGAAAGTCCAATAGAGAAATGGTTCAAGATGTTAGTTAGAACAATGGATCTCAAACCTGTCCTGGGAAATTTTCATGATATCCTTAAGAAATATTCAGGAGACAGTTTTACATGACGGTCACCCCCTTTATGTGAAAATCTCTCTCAAGCATATTCATTAGGGATATCCTTTAAATCTGAATAATTGGTAATCTCCCAGGACAAGTTTTAGAACTACTCAGAGCACAAGTCTTTCATTAAAGTTAGTCAGTCAAATATAATGGAGACTAGAGATATATGCAAGTACCTCAAGATCTTCCTTTATTATTCCATGACTGAATTTGTGTCATTCTTTGTCCTGTACTTAATTCTCACTTCCTTTCAGGTTTAATAACTTCCTTTCACTGCAAACAATGTTGAAACTGAACTCATAAGAGTACACAAAATTATAAGAAAAATGGTGATACTGGAAGGAAGTATAAAATATACCTGCAGATTAATCAGACTTGTTTCCTTGCTCAGGTTTGGTAAGCTTTAACTTGAAGATTATTTGGATAAAAATTTGCACATCCCAACCCAAACATACTAAGAGCATCATATTACCAGTCCATGGTTGAAGCTTTGGTAAAGGCTAACAATAGAATAAATTATTAGATAATGTAAAAGAAGGGAAGATGACAATGACAGAATATATTGCTATATTGCATATTTTAAAAAATAGGTCACACAAACCAAAAGGTATGCCCAAATTACAAGTAGGAATATATAACAATAACAACAACAACAACAAAACCCAACTGGGAGAGCAATCAGACAGACAGAAGACTATCAGAAAATAAAAGCAAATAGTTAAATATTCTTTAATAAATAAACATACATCACTTTAATAAATAAACATCAATTGAGATAACATAAAGAGGGTTTCTATAAATCCAATATCATTGCCAAATCATACAATAAGGCCCTGATTCTATAAATGATGCCTAACTTCTAGATGCTGTTGAGTGTAATTGTCATGCATTTACTAGGTGCTGTATATAATAGCGTGCCTAGCGGCACCTAACAAAAAATTAGGTTCTTACCTTTGCAAATCTTCTTTCTTGTAAATACACACTGTATTCTGGGACCAGTGGGTTATTTTGTCTACTCGCCACGATCTATAGGAAGCCTCAAAACTTCAGAGACTTTTACCCCCTCCCCTTATACTTTATCACTGAGCATGCTCCTTTGTTCATCAGTCAGTCTTAAAGCAGCCAGGAACATCTGTAGAGGATAATGACAAGAGAGAGGGGGAACGTGGAAACTTCCTGGCAAGTAAATAAATTCTGCTCATATTAACAAATGCAACAACAGCAACAATGAAAAATGAAATAGGTTATAAAACACTGGAAACCTGAATGACAAAACAGTGCTATAGGGAGACACAGCCTGTACTGTCAGGAGGAGATGCCTGAACTATAGACCCCCCCAAAAAAAAAACAAAGTGCTAAACTCAATCTGATGGCACTCTTAGAAAGGCTGGTCAGGAAACAAAAATCCAGCTTAGCTGTACTTGTAAGGCAGACAATTGGCGAATCAGCAAGTATAGGGCAGGTTCCCGGAATAAAGTGTGGATTTACAAGAAAGAATATTTGCAAAGGTAAGAACCTAATCTTTTGTTCTTGTACAATCTCACTTTATTCCAGGGCCAGTGGGACTTAATAATAATAATAACTTTATTTTATATACCGCAATACCACAAACAGTTTAGAAAGCAGTCCCAAAAATTCAGGGTGGGACTGAGTGCTGCCAAAACAGAGACACCAAAAGCAGCATCCTGCTTGGCCGTCACATCGATCCTGTAAAACTTGGTGAAGATATGCAAGGGGGACCAGGTAGTGGCCCCACAAATTTCATCTAGAAAAATAGCCGACGACTCTGCCCAAGTCCCTGCTCAGAAGAGCTTACAATATAATTTAGACAGGACATTTCAGGGTTGGGGAGATAATGGTAGAGGAAATAATACAGTGGGTATAAGGTATCTGACAGCAGTGAGTGAGAGTTAAGAGTTGAAAGCAGTTTCAAAAAAGTGGGCTTTTAGCTTGGATTTGAATACTGCTAGGGATGGAGTGTAACGTATTGATTCAGGCAGACATAAACTCCAAACCCTCTTCTCATGGATCCTGCTCACTTCATGTATCCTGCAGACCTCAGCAGAATCCATGAGTTCTACAGGAGTTAAAACAAGGATCCATGGGGTGAGCGAGATCCTTGAGGTCTGTGGGAGTTGAAAAATGAGGATCCTTGCGGACGCTTTCTTTTTGAGCAGCAAAGAACAACAACAAAGGTGACCAATGGTGTCCAGTCTCTTTTTATTGTAATTGACTCGACACGATCATGCTTCGGCCCAAGAAGGGCCTGCCTCTCACCCATGCTTTCTTTTTGAGGCCATGAGCTTTTAGTTCCATGGGATCCTTGTTTTAACTTCTACCCTTGATGGCCTCTTTTCTGTTAGTGGTTGGGATTGCTGGTGCTGAATACCACATAAATTGCCTGCTGTCTCACTCTAGATCTGTGATGCCAATATCCCACAGCTAACATATTCCAGGGAATACATTTAAAATACAACTCTTTTTTCCACCTTTGTTGTCTGCACATTTTATTTTTCCATCATGTTGGTCAATGCTAACAGAAAACCCATGTCTTTCATATTCACAGAATACAGAAAAATACTTGCCCAGTTTGGAATAAGTAATCACAACCCCCTCCCCCCCCACCTACATTGGTGTTGCAATAGGTGCCTTTCTTTCATAGAATCACGCCTAAGATAGGTGCCTATCTCCCAATTAACACCCCCCCTCTTTTACAAAAGCGCTGAAGAGGGACACCGACTGGGCTGACTGATCAAAAATAAGCGACTGCCGAGGTCCTTTCCGACTACCCTGCTTTCTGCCGCCCTGCTCTCTGCAAGCCCCGAATCTCTTCTGCTTCTCTGCAAGGCCCGAGTCTCTCCTGCCCTTCCCCGCAGTGCAAGCCTGTGGTTTTAACCCGCATGTTTAAAGCGGGTTAAAACCACGGGCTTGCAAAGAAAAAAAAGTAGTGCTCTGCCGGGCACGGAGAGTAAAAACAACAAAATAAAGGTCGCTCTTTAAACATGCACAGACCATATACAGACGGTCTGCGCATGTATCAGGATCGCTACAGACTGGAGAAGTACGTACACATGTAAATCATACTATTCTATAATTTATATTGGTAACTGTATCCCAACCAGAATAAAGAAGATGATGAAGTGAGGTTAAATGGAACCTGCCACTAATATAGGTAAACCCACTTCCGAGTGAACTCTATAAAGAAGGGGGCAGCATATATATATCTGATGTTGAAATTAAAAGGGTTGATGTCTTCATCATTCACCCTTATTGCCACCTCCTTCTTGATGCTATGTAAAAATTTTACTGTTGCTAATATAATTTACAAATAAACTTCAATGAAAGATTGTCACAGTAAGTTTTGTCACTTATCTTTATTATGCAGCATTACTAGCCAGCCCGACAGGACCAGTTTTGCCATATAATGGTTTTATCAAGGGTTCTATAGGAGCTATTTTCCAGCATCCATTCTTTCTTTACGGCTAGATTGCTGGGAATTGCTTTTAAATTTGGGGAAAGGTAGACTCACAGTTAAATAGGTAATAGTGGTCAAAGATGTCTGTATGTTTTATGTGTAAGCGCTAATGTTTGCACCTAGACTGGAGAAGTACGTATACATGTAAATCAGGGGTGCCCAACGCGTCGATCGCGATCGACCAGTAGCTCAGGAAGGCAACTCAAGTCGATCGCACTCGTGTTGCCGTCCTGATCTACGGGCCGATCAGCCTTCCTCTCCAGTGTTCTCCCTAGTGCCTTTTAGCTGGGCGGTCCACCCAGCTGTCATCTGCCGCTGCTGAACATTAAAAAAAACCCCAAAAAAACCGGCTTGGAGATTTCAGCCCCTAGCGAACTTATGCTCCGGGCTCTAACGTGTGCGTGCAGGCTTCTCTTCTCTTCCCTCCGAAACCGGAAGTTATGCCCGGGGAGGGGGAGAAGGGAAGCCTGCACGCACATGTTGAGAGCCCTGAAGCAAGGTTCGCTACGGGCTAAGGCGGGAGACATGTTAGTGAAGCATTTCCTCTTCTTGCTGCCGGGTCCTGCCTACTTTCTGTTTCCGCGAAGGCAGGACCCGGCAGCATTTCCCCCAACAGTTCCTCGCGATGCTGGTCGGCCGAAGCAGGGAGAGGTTGGGGCGGCGTCGGCTTTTGGGCGTGTTATTGGCGTCGGCTTTCGGGCCTGTTATTGGTGGCGGTTTGGGTCCTGGTCCCCGATGGCAGTTTGGGTCCCCGATGGCAGTGGCAGTGTCTTGGGGGAGGGCAGGGAGAAAGAAAGAAAGAAAGAAAAAGGGCAGGCAGGGAGACAGAAGGAAAGAAGAGAAACAGAAAAAAAGGAAAGGGAGGCAGAGAGAAAGAAAGGGCAGGGGAGAGGAAGGAAAAGTTGGGGGAGGGAATGAGGTGTGGAGGAGAGGAAGCATACAGGCTGAAAGAAGGGAAGAAAGACTGGATGCACAGTCAGAAGAAGAAAGTGCAACCAGAGACTCATGAAATCACCAGACAAGGTAGGAAAAATGATTTTATTTTAAATTTAGTGATCAAAATGTGTCTGAATTTATATCTGCTGTCTATATTTTACACTAAGGTCCCCTTTTACTAAACCGCAATAGAGTTTTTTAGCGCAGGGAGCCTATGAGCGTCGAGAGCAGCGCTGGGCATTCAGCGCAGCTCCCTGCGCTCTAAAAACTGCTATCGTGGTTTAGTAAAAAGGGAGGGGGGTATATTTGTCTATTTTTGTATGGTTGTTACTGAGGTGATAGTGCATAGAGTCATCTGCTTTGACCTCTTTGAAAAACCCTGGAATAGGAATGATAATTAACATTTTCTATGCGTACAGTGTGCGTTGTGTTTTTTTTAAATTTTATTGTTGGTAGATCATTTTGACTTGGTCATTTTAAAAGTAGCTCGCAAGCCCAAAAAGTGTGGGCACCCCTGATGTAAATCATACTATTCTATAATTTATATGGGTAACTTTGTATCCCACCCATACTCTGCTCATGTCAATGCTCACCTGCACCGTATGTGCCATCGAAGAATGGTGCATACTTACAGAATGGCTTGAAGTCAGATTATTATCATTTACACACATATGTGCTTACATACATGGATAAATGAGAAGAATACTGGTATTTATGCATGTACTTGCTGCCTATATCGAGACAGCTTATTATAGAATAACTTCCTTACCCCCAAATTCTATATATGGCGCCTTAAGTTGTTCACACAAACTGATGCACAGGGCTAATTGTGCGCACAACTTAATTGATTGATTGGCCTATTCAGAGCTGATAAATGGCAATTAACACCTCATAATTGATGCTAATTAGAGCTAATTAAAAGTTACACACAACTTAGAAAGCGCGATTCTATAAAAAGTATGTGCCAGTTGCAGTATGCAAATTTGAAAAAGAAGTGTGGCTAGGGAAGGATCGTGGTCATTCCTTAAAGTTAAGCGCACTGTAATAGAATACTCACAATTTGGGCAAAGGCATTTAGGCCTGATTTCAGCTGGTCTAAATGGGTGTGTCTAAAAGTTATGCAATGCACAGGCACTTAGCACGATTCTATAAAAGGTAGATGCACCTTGTAGAACTGCACTAAGCGCTGTTCTAGTCTGCACAGATATTTTTGGCACTATATATATATAGAATCGGTGTAACTTACTGTTTAACTAAGGGCAGCTGTAGTAGTTAGTGGTAAGCAAAGCACTCTCACACATCAAAGCAAAGAACGCATGGATATCGCTGAGAAATTTCCTTCACCTTATGAGAGAGGGAATCGAAAATACCCCAGAACAGTTTCTCGGTGAGGTGCAGTTCCTCCTCCAAGGCCATGCCATAGCTTCCCCAGCCAGAGGGTAGGCAGTAATATTTCCAGCATTGCTCATAATGATTTGTCAAAAGCTGAGGAATTAAAATGCAAAAATATTAGGATTGTTTATTTATTTATTTTTTATATAAATCTTTATTAAATTTCCATTCAAAAAAACAGTGCTTTTAAAATATACATACAACTGGCTTCAAGTAAGCACTACAATCGATCAAATAAGTATTACAATACATTCCCCCCCAACCTAATTTAGGTGTAAATTCTTATATTCATTTTAACCCTTTCAATAAGTGAAAACTTTAAAGAAGACATTTTGCACATTAATCAACAAGCAGCAAAACTTAACCACTCCATCTCCAACCTGCTGACGGCAAAGGGCAACCTCAAAACATTTCAAAAAGAAATCAAAACCCTGCTTTTCAAAAAATTTATCCAGATATCTTAATCCCCCCCTTCCCCCTCCTCCCAGGTAAATTCCCCTCCCAAAGCCTCCACTTAGGTAATCTCTTCCTCCTCAAAACACCAACCAAGAATACAGATCCCTGAAATATAATGTAATCTTATTTGTAACCTAACTGTAACCTATTTGTTATATTACCTAGAAATGTACAGTCATCTTACTATCCAATTGCAAGTTCTTCCGGAATTTATCCAGCTTTCTTACCTCTTTTGTAACCAAAAAAAAAATATATATATTGTAACGTCATTGGAAATGTCCAGTCAGCTCTTGTACTGCAAGGTATAGGCGGAATAGAAGTCACTAATGTAATGTAATCATGACTTAAACAGAGTAATATCCCTCCCCCCTACCCCTAGGATTGTTTATTAAAACTGCTTGATATCCCACTAGCGCAGGGATTTCAAAGTCTCTCCTTGAGGGCCGCAATCCAGTTGGGTTTTCAGGATTTCCCCAATGAATATGCATTGAAAGCAGTGCATGCACATTGAACTCATGCATATTCATTGGGGAAATTCTGAAAACCTGACTGGATTGCGGCCCTCAAGGAGGGACTTTGAGACCCCTGCACTAGCACAAGAGATCATAGCAGCTTACAACAGAACCATAAAATTCAAAAATAAAGAGAATGTCTATTTGTAATAGGGCAGGGTAAAAATAAACATTCAATGCAAGTACATTCAAACCTATTCACTCAAAGCATTTCATCCTGTGTGCTGGTCCCAAACACAGCCAATCCAATTTGCCATTCAAAGGTAACTGAGGAAGTGGACTATTAAATGCAATTTAGAAAAAAATAAGTCTTCGGTAGAGCTTTAACTTTTGGCTAAGCTAATTCTGGACGCAGGTAAATCATTCCAAAGCAATGGGAATAAGAAAAAGTAAGTGGCTGTCTGAGTTGATTCATAACGGGCATGTCTAGGGTTACCAGATTGTACATATATAAAATGCAGAACCATGGCCCCGTCCCCAGGCCCGCCCAGTTCCACCCAGCCCCACCCCATTCTGCCAATATCACGCCCTGCTCCACCCCAGCCTCACCCCTCAAGTGCTTGGAGTCACATCGGTAAGGCATCTATATCTAAAAAGAGGACATGTCCAGGTACATCCGCATGTCTGGCAACCCTAGGCATGTCTAGAAGAGAGAACCAATCTGTGTGAGTCTAGAGCGCATAAGGCACCTGAAGGAGTATAAAAAACAGTGACACCTGCTAAATAAAATGGTGTTCCCAGGTGCAATGCCTTAAAAGTTAAACATAAGATTTTAAACCTGCATTTGAATTGATTAGGTAACCAATGAAACTTGATCAATAACAATGTAACATGATCACATGCTTTGGCCTTATATAGTAACCTGGCTGCTGAGTTTGTAGACAACAAAGTGAAGAACCACAAAAAACGGAATTACAAGAGTCCACCCTAGGAATTACAAAATTAATTAACAGTACTAAATATCTGAGTATGGTGCTGATCACCGCAAATATCAGGTGCATTGTTTAATTATCTCCCTTCCCAAATATAGTGCCTTTTTGTTTCTGGAATTACTGGCTGAACCGTCTTCTAAGAAAGTTAAATTGGCCCTGAACGTGTATTTTTGTTAATTGACTTTTGGGGACTAGATTTCAGAATATGGTAGCATGAGATGTCAGTTGCACTTTTTATTTCCTCTTATTTTGTTTTAATTTATGTCTATTGATCAATCTTTTCCTGGTGTGATTGGATTACTCTGTTCTACTAGACATCTTTTCTGATGTTCTATCAGGGTTTCCGCAGCTGGCATCGTGCGTGTTGCAGGTTTCCGAGTCTCACTACCTGACAGCACAGCAAGACCTGGGAACCTGCAACAAGCATCTATTCTGATTTTCATACTAGTCACATGCTTGAGCTATGAAAGGAGTTGAAAAGAAAGATGAGGGTCTGAGGCAAAGTAGTCGCCTTCTTTTCACCAATCTAAACATAATAATGATGGAAAAGACAACCCAAGTAATTAAAGTCCTTTGTTTTTCATTATAGTCGTTGTTACCTGAAGTGGCATCTTGCAGTACTCATTTAGTTGTGGTACATCAAAGATAAGGCGTCTCACCAGCTGTTGCAACATGGAGGGGCGGAGGTGTCTGTGAGCAGTAAATACTAGATGTCAGGCGATAGTGAATAATGCAAGATAAACAGATGTTGTACACCACTTAATACTTTTGTAAACATGGTATATCAAATTTAATAAATCCAATCCAAATCCAACCAATCTATGTCAATAGAATAAGACAGGGCGGGGCAGGTTGCTATATAATTTCATTGGATGTCCCCCGGCAGGCACGCTGGGATCGCAATGACGTTTCTCCCAGCTGAGCCAGCCGTGGGTATTTAATTTAATCCCAAGTCACGCCGTTGCCATTTTCTTTCGTAGACGAGTATTTATTACTTAGTAGTTAGGCTGAGAAATACAATGGGGAAGTAATTTTTGTATGTTTATTGCAGGGATAGACTGTCTTGAAAAAACGTTACAGTGAAACATGTTGACTTAGAGCTATCCCCAAACTGACCACAAATAAAGCTAAGTACAACTGTTATTTGAAAACGTTGGTTATAAAACTAACTTATGAAATTATTTTCATTAAAGGGTATTAATCCCATGAATTTAAAATATTTATAAGTATTTATAACATAAGATTGGATCCTGTGACAAAGCGACATGTTAATCATGTGACATGTTAATCATATGACACACGACCTACTGCTACTGGAACAATGATCAAACACTTGGCAGCTAGGCTTCAATGCTAAAAAATGCAAGATAATGCACCTGGGCAAGAGAAACCCGCGTAGAACTTATGTACTAAATGGTGAGACCTTGGTTAGGAACGCGATCTAGGGGTGATCATTAGCGAGGACATGAAGGTTGCCAATCAGGTGGAGAAGGCTTCCTCCAGGGCAAGACAAATGATGGGGTGTATCCGCAGAGGTTTCGTCAGCAGGAGACCTGAAGTTGTGATGCCGTTGTACAGAGCCATGGTGAGGCCTCACTTAGAGTACTGTGTTCAGTTTTGGAGACCACACTACCGAAAGGACGTGCTGAGGATCGAGTCGGTTCAGCGAACGGCCACCAGGATGGTCATGGGGCTCAAGGATCTCACGTATGAAGAAAGACTAAAGAAATTGCGGCTGTACTCACTTGAGGAAAGAAGAGAACGGGGAGATATGATTGAAACGTACAAGTACATCACGGGACGCATCGAGTCAGAAGATGATATCTTCTGGCTCATGGGACCCTCGACCACCAGAGGGCATCCGCTGAAAATCAGGGGAGGGAAGTTTCATGGCGACTCCAGGAAGTATTTCTTCACCAAAAGAGTGGTGGATCATTGGAACAGACTCCCACTCAAGGTGATAAAGGCTAGCAGCGTGACGGATTTTAAGAAAAAATGGGATACTCACGTGGGATCTTTAAGGGAGTAAATCCAGGGGGGGGGGGAATACTTGGAATGGGCAGACTTGGTGGGCTATAGACCTTTTCTGCCGCTTTTTTCTATGTTTGAGGATCAGGAACTTAACGTTGGAGATTGGGTCCCTAGGGATGGTGATCTATTTGACACTATCTATATACCAAGTATTGGACCAAGTAGCTGCTTTGGAGTCTAGAATGTTTCATCTATCTACTGGAAAATTGCCTACCATGGTAAGTACATACCATATATAATCGATAGATAGGACCCTGAAGCCATCGGCACAATGCGCGGCAGCGGCAAAGAAAGCAAACAGAATGTTAGGCATGATAAAGAAAGGAATCATGAGTAGATCGAAGAAAGTCATAATGCTGCTTTATAGAGCAATGGTCAGACCACACTTGGAATACTGTGTCCAACATTGGTCTCCCAACCTAAAGAAGGATATAAAACTGCTGGAGAGGGTGCAGAGATGAGCAACGAAGCTAATAAGAGGTATGGAGAACTTGGAATATGAGGAACGACTCAAGAAACTGGGACTGTTCTCCCTTGAGAAGAGGAGGCTGCGAGGGGACATGATAGAGACGTTCAAAATACTGAAAGACATCAATAAAATAGAGCAGAAAAACAAATTATTTACATTGTCCAACGTGACACGGACAAGAGGACATGGTTTGAAGCTAAGGGGGGACAAGTCCAGGACAAATGTCAGGAAGTTCTGCTTCACGCAGCGAGTGGTGGACGCCTGGAATGCTCTTCCACAGGAGGTTATTAAGGAATCCACTGTGCTAGGATTCAAAGGCAAATTAGATGCACATCTCCTTACGAGAGGCATAGAGGGATATGGGTGATTAAAACTACATCAGGTGTATACCTGACTGGGCCTCCGCGTGTGCGGATCGCCGGACTCGATGGACCATGGGTCTGATCCGGAGATGGCAGTTCTTATGTTCTTATGAATATAAACCTGGATTTTTGGCCCAAAAAATGGCCCAAAAATAGGGGTCCCGGTTTATATTTGGGTCAATGACCCCTCTCAGAATTTTTTAGGCTGCTGCCAGGCTTTGCCCCCTTTCTCCTCCCTGCCCTATCATACCTCTGCCAATCCCTGGTCCTCTGCTGATCCCCAGTGGAGGTGCAGTGGGCAGGAGCAAGCTTTCTTCTCAGCTGAAGAAACTGGATCCACGCAGACGGTTAGAAGTGGGCCAGGAGTTCGGAAAGCTTGCTACTGCCCACTGCACCTCCACCAGAAGCAGAACATGGTCTAGACCAGACATGGGCAACTCCGGTCCTCGAGGGCCGGAATCCATTCGGGTTTTCAGGATTTCCCCAATGAATATGCATTGAAAGCACTGTATGCAAATAGATCTCATGCATATTCATTGGGGAAATCCTGAAAACCCGATTGGAATATGGCTCTTGAGGACCGGAGTTCCCTACCCCTGTGGTAAAGATTAAAGGGGCGGCAGCTACAACCCAGCCACATGCGCAGACGTATGATCACATTAAGCATAGAGTTCCTGGCCCCCCATCCTTGGAAGTGCTGAACATGTAAATAAGGGGCCAGCAAGCTGGTTATCAGCATAAGGATCAGGCATACCAGGAACAGCGGCTGACTGAGACAAGGACATGACCATAGAAGCAACATCACTGAGAGACGCAGCGGGGGTGGAGCAGGACTGCACAGTAAAAGAACACCTGCCTTAAAATGCATTCCAAAACTGTTTCAGAAACCCTGATAAAGTCTCTGGCTCCTGGGGTGCATAGTCACCCTCCGATGACTTAACCATGCGTTTTGTAAGCTGCGGATGGACTGCAGCCTTGTGCATGGAACTTTCAGCTGTGGTGAGCACCAGAAATAAAGAAAGCCACCCCACTGGGCTAAGAAAGAGTTTTGTCACCTGCTTGATCAGGAGAGAGGCTGCGCAGCCACCAAATGAATGCTCCTGAAATGCCAAATTTTTGCAATCCTGGCAAGAATTCACATTAGCATAGCTTAATGACTCCATCCCAACAAGATCTGAGGCAAAAATTGCAGTTTTGGAGAAGCAGGGAGCTTTTGAGAAAAAAATTGTTATAAATCCAAGATGGCCACCGCTATGAAATTTGCACCAAAATCACAATATTTTTCACACTTATTAAAAGTTTAAAAAATTGTGATTTTAGGATTTTTCAGGTGGGGAAACACAGGGGGACATGCAGAAACCTCGAAAACCCAACTTTTCAGACTTCCCTTGATTCACCTCACAGGCTGTGACAGCCTTTACTTACTGTGAACTGTTTCTGGAACTGTGCTGCAGCCTGCCTCAGAGAATCACTGCCTCATGCTGGGAATACCTCCGCAATGCTGCTTTTCAGGCTGCAGTCAGACCCTATGACTTTCACTTCCACCCCTGTGGACTGACGGACATACACCAGGACAGGCGGAGGTGAGAAGATGCAGCTGGCACCCTGCGAGACACTGCCAAGTCTCCTAAGGATACCTAACAGCCTGTACTCGACCCCTGCTTAACATCAGGTGAGACAACTTCAGGGATAGCCCTGGGCTCCAAAGAAAACTAAACAGGCTGGTTAACAGGTACCCATTGTGATTAGCCTGTCAGCTACAGACTAAAGTCTGTGTGTTCTCAATGCAGGCAAAGCTGAAGAAATGCTTCGAGCACAAGAATCTCAAAAAAAGGGACAAAAAATACCGAATAAAATAATAAAGAGGAAAGAGCAGAATAAACACACCCCTGCAAAAGGAAATAAAGTGTAGGTGGAGCTAAGAGGCTCAGTGAAGTACAGAAGAGAAATATCCGAACCAGACTCCTTCTGCAGATGGCACGCGGCCATGGGGACACTACCTACTTGTCCAGAATGTCTCACCCATTGCACTGGAAATATCCATTTACACGCTATTCTGTACATACACATATATCTTATATAGTACATATTTTATAGGTGGGCATACACATAGGCAAAGTTTGGGCAGACCACAGGTGGGGCTCACACTTATGTAGTAACTTGTATCTCCATAACAATCATATAGAAATGAAGAACTGGAATAATAAACCACAAATCACTATATAAATACACCTCCAGTGCAAATTACTAAGATGCATTCCATTAAACCGTGGTGGCCTGGTTTCAACAGCCATATGAGAAGTGGTGCCTGTAGCCATTTTTCTAGAGCCCTGAAGCAGTCACTGTTTTTGGCATGAAACGGTGGCCATTGTCAGCGAATGTGAGATTTCAGCGACAGTGAACATTAGCAGCAGGTACAAGAGTTTCTGACTGAACTGCTCCTAGCATATGTGAAAAACGTTGAATGATCCCTGGCTGTTCTACTGAACAACGTGGAATCGACACAGTGCAGATAAGACCTGTTTTTTGTATCATAATGTTATGGCTAGAGTGCATATAAACAGGAGGGTTCTTTTTGCCTATGATAGAAGTGTAGAGGTTTGTACAGCTCTATCCTTCACAGCTACAGAAGTGATATTTTCTTCGTAGCTTCTGAAGTCTTTTTTTTACCTCCTGATAGTCACTCTTGTTTATAACCACAGTTTAATCTTAGTAATTTGCACTGGAGGTGTATTTATATAGTGATTTGTAACTTGTATCTCGAAATGTATGTCTAGACCAGACATGGCAACTCCGGTCCTCGAGGGCCGGAATCCAATTGGGTTTTCAGGATTTCCCCAATGAATATGCATGAGATCTATTTGCATGCAGTGCTTTCAATGCATATTCATTGGGGAAATCCTGAAAACCCGAATGGATTCCGGCCCTCGAGGACCGGAGTTGCCCATGTCTGGTCTAAACCCAATTGGATTCCGGCCCTCGAGGACCGGAGTTGCCATGTCTGGTCTAGACATACATTACGAGATACAAGTTACAAATCACTATATAAATACACCTCCAGTGCAAATTACTAAGATTAAACTGTGGGTTATAAACAAGAGTGACTATCATGTCTGCTTCTTTGTATACCCTCTTGCAAATATATTATGTAGATAAGTTGGTGATTACAGATAGAACTTAGGCTCCATGCTAGCACTTACATGGATATGTGTATGTATATAATACATGTGTGGCCACTTTCGATTAGTGCAACCAAGTCTGATTTTGCACATTTCCTCCAAGACGTCCAAAGTCAGGGGTGGAGAAACGTCCATTTTCGAAACCACTGGCCGGCCAAAATTTTTTTTTTTGACAATTGTAATGTAATGTAATGTAATTTATTTCTTTTATACCGCTACATCCGTTAGGTTCTAAGCGGTTTACAGAAAATATACATTAAGATTAGAAATAAGAAAGGTACTTGGAAAATTCCCTTACTGTCCCGAAGGCTCACAATCTAACTAAAGTACTTGGAGGGTAATAGTGAAGTGAAAAGTAGAGTTAGAGGAAAAATAAAAATAAAATAAACATTTTAAAAAGACAGCATTGATCTAAATACTTTGGAAGGTAGAAGAGAGGAGAGAAAGGAATAGAAGCAGAATGGGTCAGCGTCAGTGATGAAGTGGAGCAAGTAAGTTTAGGAGGAGCGATTGACGTATCCAGAAAGGGCTTCTTCTGGCCGACAGTCTCAGGATGCCTATGTCTCCTCCCTATTTAGACATCTTAGCCGCCAGGACATGCAACCTTATGATGCCTAACTTTGTTTGCTATTTTTAAACGCAAAAACATCCAAATTGAAAATGTCCAAATCCAGACTATTTGGATGTGGGAAGGGCTAGCATTGCAATGGACTGGCGCATAGACATGCCAATAGAGCAGTGGGGCACTTGTGGGGCACTTCTGTGGACTTTACATAAAGGTTGCCAGAAGTACATCTCTTCATAACCTCCTTCTAATGTATAGTAAGCCCTCTAAATCTCCCCCAAAACATACACACTTGACTACTACCCCAATAGCCCTTATGGCTGCATGTAGTAACTATTTGGCAGTACTAAACTAAACTAAACCTTAGGTTTGTATACTGCGCCATCTCCGCAAGAGCAGAGCTCGGCACGGTTTACAGAGTTGAGAGGAAAGGAACTACAATAAGGGATAAAGGAGAGGGACTAAGAGAAAAGAGAGGGACAGAATACTGGAGAATGGGAGGTGATTAGATTTTTGCAAAGAGCCACATTTTCAAGTGTTTGCGGAAGGATTGGAAGGAGCTTGAGTTTCTGAGTGGGGATGAGAGGTTGTTCCAGAGTTCTGTGGTTCTAAAGGGGAGAGATGTTCCAAGTTTTCCTTTGGTCTCCCTACCTAAAGAAGGATATAAAACTGCTGGAGAGGGTGCAGAGACGAGCAACAAAACTGGTGAAGGGTATGGAGAGACTGGAATATGAGGATAGACTTATAACACTGGGATTGTTCTCCCTTGAGAAAAGGAGAATGCGTGGGGATATGATCGAGACCTTCAAAATACTGAAAGGAATCGACAAAATAGAGCAGAGAAGATTATTTACACTGTCCAATTTGACACGGACTAGAGGACATGGAATGAAGCTGAGGGGGGACAGGTTCAGGACTAATATCAGGAAGTTCTGCTTCACTCAGAGAGTGGTTGACACCTGGAATGCCCTCCCAGAGGAGATTATTGCGGAATCGACCGTCCTAGGCTTCAAGAGCAAACTAGATGCATATCTCCTTAAGAGAGGCATATAAAGATATGGTGGACTATAAATTACGCCAGGTGTACACCTGGCGGGGCCTCCGCGTGTGCGGATCGCCGGACTTGATGGACCGAAGGTCTGATCCGGTGATGGCAGTTCTTATGTTCTTATGTTCTTATGTTTCCTGCGCGGGATATACCTTTTATAGAGGGGAATGATAGTATCAGTTTTTGGGAGGGTCTGGTGGAGTGTGGTTTTGAGGAATTCCAAAAGAGTGGGATAACGGGAGGAAGGATGCCATGTAGGATCTTGAAGGCTAAGCAGGCACATTTAAAGAGGACTCTGGAGTATACTGGGAGCCAGTGAAGCTTGGAGAAGAGTGGGGAGACATGATCGAACTTGCCTTTTGCGAAAATAAGCTTAGCCACGGCGTTCTGAATTAGCTGAAGTCTATGGAGGTTTTTCTTAGTAAGGCTTATATAGATGGAATTGCAGTAATCCAGTCTAGAGAGGATAGTAGATTGAACGAGGACGGTAAAGTAAGAATGATGAAAGCAGGATCTCACCTTCCTCAACATATGAAGGCAAAAGAAGCATTTTTTTTATCAAAGAGTTGAGGTGATCGTTGAAGGAGAGAGAGGAGTCTATGACGATGCCTAGGACTTTGCTTGAAAACTCAAGCTGAAGAGTGGGTCCAGAAGGTAATGGGATGGAGGTGGGTAAATGATCTAATGTTGGGCCAAGCCAAAGTAGTTTTGTTTTGGACTCATTCAGTTTCATTTGTACAGATTGGGCCCAGGATTGGAGATTCATAATACAAGTGGACATGTTCTCAGCGAGGTTAGAGAGGTTCGAGTCTCGAGGAGGAGGAGGATGTCATCGGCGTAGGTGTAGAGAGTTTCTAGGGGGGATAGATGAAGGAGTTTCAGAGAGGACATGTAGATGTTGAAAAGGATAGGAGAGAGGGGGGAGCCTTGTGGGACTCCACATTTCGGTTTCCAGGGGGGGGGATGAAGTACCATTTAAGTTAACAGTGTAGGAGCGGAAGCGTAGGAATTTCGAGAACCAATCTAGGACTGTGGAGCTTATGCCTATTTCGGAGAGTTGGAAGATAAGGATATCGTGATGGACGACGTCGAAAGCTGCGGAGAGGTCAAATTGTAGGAGAACAGCGAATTTGTTGCGAGAATGGAGTTGTTGCACCTTAGAGATTAGTGAGGCCAGAAGGGATTCGGTGCTAAAGTTGGGTCTGAAGCCGAATTGGTGGGGTAGGAGGATAGAGAATCTTTCTAGGTAGGATGAAAGTTGAGTGGATATGATGGATTCTAATAACTTGGTTAGGAGGGGGATATTTGCTATTCGGCGGTAGTTTTATGGTATGGAGGGGTCAAGGTCGGCCTTTTTCAATAGAGGGGCCAATGAAATATGTCCCATGTCGGGAGAGAAGAGGCCCGATGTTAGGGCTGAGTTTATAAGTTCGGTGAGGGAGGCGATGGCCTGTGTAGAGGTGTTCTCGAATAGGTAGGAGGGGAAAGGGTCCAAGGTGCACTTGCAAGTTTTTAGTTTGAGGCAAAGTTTGGAGACTTGCAATTCGGAAACGAATTCAAAGACGGTCCAGGATCTGTCGGCTGGAATAGGGGTGGAGACAAGTAAGGTAGGGTTGGGGTCAGTAGAGACCAGGGAGTTGTAGGAGACTGTGGGTGGGAAGGAGCGTCTTAGGGTGGTAACCTTTTCATTAAAGAAGATTGCAAGGGCATCGGCTGATATGGACGGTGGGAGCAAGGGTGGGTCTTTTTTTTGTAGTTAGGGAGCGCCAGATGTTAAACAGTGCACTGATCTGGTTGTTGGATTTAGAGATCTTGTCTCCGAAGAAGTTCTTCCTGGCTTTTTTTAGTGTTGAATTGTAAAGCTTAATACTGTCCCTCCAGGTCTGTCTATCAGAGGGGGATTTAGATTTTTTCCATTTGCGCTCCAGAGTGTGACATTTCTGTTTCAAATCTCTGTGAAGAGGTAAGTACCAGGGGGCCTTTCGGGGGTAGGAGATGGTTTTAGTGGATATTGGAGCAAGGGAGTGGTAGGTGGACTCTGAGAGGGCGGTCCAGTTGCGCCAATGGGATTCGGAGTCTGTAGATCTAGGGTTGGAGGAGAGCTGGTTGAGGATTTTGGTGGGCTTACACTTTCCACCATAAATATAGTGGTTAAAGTGGCTTATGGGCCTGGGTCCTCCTTTATATGGCTCATTAGCCCATCCACCAGGCAAATTAAGACTTCTGTGTGATACTCTACTAGGATTTTCCAGACCTGATGCTGCTGTTCTAAAGACACGTTTATACTGTTTCATTCTGATTTTTGCAGGTTAGGAAGGGGTCAGTGACCACTGTGGGAATTTGGGGGATGGTCTTTATTTAATCCCTCTAGGGGTCATTTGATCAGTTTGGGTACCTTTAAGGCACTTAGACACTTCTAAAACAGGTGTGGCTCTAAACATCTAAATTCCATCTAGGGACATCCTTGGAACAGTTTGATTATCACCACAAGACATCCAAATCTAAGCCCACCCAGAGCATGCCTCACACATACCCCTTTATACTTGGATGTACAGTGGGTAGAATTCCGTCTTGGCAATTAGTACGTCCAAGTGCCAGTTTATGCTGTTTTTTTGGACGTCTGCATTTTTTTGAAAAAGAGTCCCCTAGACAGTGGCGTAGCGAGGGTGGGAGGCCCCCTCCCCCCCTCGCAGGAATGCCCATTTCCTTCTCTCATACCTCTTTAATTTCCTCAGTGCGAGCAGCATCTTCAACTTGCTGCTGATTGGGAACCAGGCAGCATTTCCCTTTGACCAGGAATCAGGTAGTGACATCAAAGGGAGAGCCGAGGCCAGCGTGAGCAGCATGTTGGAGATGCTGCTTGCGCCAGCAAAGAGCTAGAGGTACAGGGGTTGGGGGGAGGGGAGTGAAGACACGTTTGCCAGGGGGAAGGAGTGGGAAAAAGCAGGGGGCGGATCAGAGGAGATGGTGCCCAAGGCAGTCTGCTCCCCTTACTACGCCACTGTCCCTAGGCTACAGAATTGCCATTTTAGATTAGATTGGATTGGACTTATTGAATTTGATATACTGCCTTTACACAAATATTAGGTGGTTTACAATAAACAGCATATTTATCAATTACAATTAGTTAAAACAAATGTTATCAAACATCAGCAAAACACCACAGAACAACCTTCCCAATAAATCTTTAGAATTATGCATAATGATGCTGGAAAAGAACTGTTTGAACAAGTTTCTGACATGCTTTGGCCTTTTTCCGTTTTTTTTCTTTCACCTCCTCTATTAGTTTTTTGCTTCTCTTTCTCTTACTTTCACTCAACATGCCAGTACCAGTGTTCCCACTACACAGTACTCTTCTCTCAATTCATTCTCCTCATCACTTATGCTTAAGGTGACCATACGTCCCGTTTTTAACAGGACCTTCCCATTTTTAGATCCCCTGTCCATTGTCCCAACACACAGCTTCGGGACACCGAAATATCCCGTTTTCAGAGACAGCGTCCCAAGGTGATCGCTTCCCCTCCCTCCCTGTTGTGCCAAAGCCAGCCTCCCTCCTTCCCTCCCTCCAGCACCCGATTCAACTTCCCACCCCCTCCCCCTAGTTTGCTTTAGCTTACCGCCCACAAAAGGAAGGTCCAGGCGCTGGCCCACAAGCTTTCTTCTCAACGTCAATTCTTACATCGGAGAGGAAGTTCCAGGCCAGTCAGGCAACAATTGACTTGCCAGGAACTTCCTCTCCGACATCAGAATTGACGTGGAGAGGGGGGAGAGAGAAGACTTGTAGGCCTGGTGCTTGTGCAATGCAGTCGCTACACATGCCTTGGTGTTGCTGTGTCAGGGAAGCAGGGTGCTTGGGGGCAGGGGAAGCAGGGTGGCTTGGCTTGGCTTGGAGGGGGCAGGGAGAGAGAAAGTTAGAGAAAGAAATGAAAGAGGATGCACAATCAGAAGGAAGTGCAACTAGAGACTCATGAAATCACTAGATAACAAAGGTAGGAAAAATGAT
This sequence comes from Geotrypetes seraphini, assembly GCF_902459505.1. NCBI lineage: Eukaryota > Metazoa > Chordata > Amphibia > Gymnophiona > Dermophiidae > Geotrypetes > Geotrypetes seraphini. The sequence continues at coordinate 68,324,391 of NC_047090.1, read as the reverse complement.
TTTATTTTAAATTTAGTGATCAGTTTTGAGAATTTATATCTGCTGTCTATATTTTGCATTATATTTAATGGGATCTGGAGAGGATCCGGGGTTCCTGTCCCGTTTTGAGGGGGAAAAAATGCTCACGTTACTTATGCTCCATACATCAGCAGGTTTGAGGTGTTATTATTTGTCCCTTGACACTTGTTTAATTTCATATCTGTTTTCTCCCTCATTTTAATATACCTTTAAGCTTTTATAATATAACCTAGACATACCGATTTTATTTTTGCAACGTTTCATACTTGTATTATTTTTTAGTCATGTGACCTTTTCTATACTCCCAGATCGTGCCTTTCTTTACTCTGCACCCCATTTTTTAATGTTTCTATGTTAAAGGTTCATTTTTTTCACCTCTTCACTTTTTCTAATTTTGTCATGTAATCTTTCATTTTTCCATGGCAATCGCAACTTTTTCTTTTGGTTTTACAGCACTCTTCACTTTGTACTCATATGATCTTTTTAAAATTTTTGCGGTTTTCACGACTTTTTCTTTTATTCCCAAAGTGTTACGTACATTGTGGTCATGTGACAAACTTTTCCTCCCTGCTTTTAAGCACCTGCGCAATTCGCACCATTTTTACTTTCGGTTTCATAGCGCTCTGCACGCTGCTGCCTGATTACTGCCGGTAAGGTTTTGGTTTCTTTTTATCATTATTTTAACTTCTTACATTTTTAGTAACTTTCCTTGGTTTACATTTTCCCTGTTGTTGTATTGCTTATTTATTATACTTTCTCTGGTTTTAGCGTTTTTTTTTAACTTTTAAGTGACTTTGAGCTCAAGGTACTGCAGTTACTTGCCTGGTCAGTTTAGTCTAGCATTGTCTCTTTCCGTCTGGCTTTCACATACATTCAGACTTGGTGCTCTCTCTGTCCTTGGCCCTGCCATCTCACTTTCTCTTAAGTTTTCTACACCGTGTTTTGTGTTTCATCTAAGTTTAATTAATTAATCATTTCCCCTTTGTCCATTCATATTTAATGCATGGCATTATCATTTTAGTACACATGGCTTTCTTTGGTTTCCATCTGTTTTTGTATCTCTGCTTGTTTCATTTGAGTTTTATCTGTAACTCTCTTTTGGCACTTGCTTTTGGATAAGTTATTTGAATGTTTCATGTACACTTTTTAATTATGGTTTTAGTATGTATTTCCTCAAATATGATTCTGTTTTTTGGTTTTATTTATGTTCCAAGTTTCCTTCATACCTTATTCAGTCAAGGTACAAGCGCATTAGTTCTGCAATTAGACTTAAGCAGTGCCTTTGATTTGGTCAACTATGCTAATCTGATTGACTGTTTGGAGACAATTGGTCTTTCAGGCAATGTGTTAATATGGTTTCAGGGTTTTTTGAGGAAACGATCATACCAAGTCAATAGTGATAATAAACAATCCCGCAGCTGGGTAAACTCTTGCGGAGTTCCGCAGGGCTCTCCCCTTTTTCCCACATTATCCAACATCTACCTTGCCTCATTGGGGAACCTACTGCAAAGCTTAAAAGTTAAATTTTACATCTACGCAGATGATATCACTGTAGTTATTCCCCTCACCACCCTGTTTTCTGAGACAAAGAATCAACTATCATCCATATTAAAGCAAATTGAATTATGGATGACCGACTCTTGAGCAGGCGGTAGTTTTTCGGGTAGCGTGCGCTAATCCGGTGCGTGCGCTATAAACGCTAGTGCATATTTGTAAAAGGAGCCCTTTATCATTGGTTGAAAAGTCACCTCCCTTGCCTTTTCTGTTTGACAGTCTATACTCTTCTGCCTGTCTGTCTGAAGTTTATCCAAGCCAATGACTCCAGAGAGCATAAGAGAAAGCTGAACTACCTTGAGACCAGGAAGATGAAGCAATGTTTCTTTGTGATGAACGCAAAGATCTTAAAGAAACTTGCCTAAACAATTTCCTGAACACATATTCATGTTTCAAATAAAGTGCCTTAAAAATAATCACAATAACTTGAAATCCATATATTTAGAAATAGGCAACCAGTGCAGCTGACATAGTACAAGTGTAATATGCGTTAAGGTATGGAAATGAACCAAATTAGCACTAACAAATGTACACTTCTACCATGTGAAAGAACTTAGTGTGATTCCCAGATCCCACCTTCAGCATCTTGGGTCAAACAAAATGGAGATACTATGGAGAAAGCATTCATAGCCCTTGAGGAAGTAAGTCCCAGTCACCACACAAAGGCAATACCTAGTGACCAGACTTAAGAGCTCATGAATGCAGGGCTCCAAATGGGTTACTGGTGCATGGATTCCATAGTCATTGCAATGACTATGCTAAGTAACGTGGAGAGGGATATAAAAATAGATGAAAAATCCTGGATAATTAGCAATGAAAGCTCATGGCACCAACCGAGGATGCTATAATTGATCTGGAAGGAAAAGGTACAGGGGAAAAGCCGTAAGCAAACAAGCTAGCTTAAGTGAAATGAAGAAAAAAAGAGAATACACCACAGGGAATAATACATTGATAATTCAGTACTGAATCTTGAGCGTTTCATGCAGTAGCTTATGTAAAGAGGAGATACTTACTGGCTGATAGCAAGCAAACATTCTTCAATGGTTTCTCTTTGTGCCTTTGTAAGGGAACGTCCCTTGGACATCCTGTAAATTGTGTGTAGGGTAGAATCGACCAGAGACGCATGATGCTCTGTGCCAGAGAAGAGGGGAGCACATCGAGTCAGCAATGGGAGAACAGCAGAGCACAGGTAGCGATTGAGGGCAAGAGCCATCTCAGTGACACTCAGAGAGGCCTAAATATCAAAAGGAATACCATCATATGAAATACTAGAGTAACATACCATCATAAAAGTTGGTATCCAATTGGATTTTTGTTAAAATGTAGCATCATCAAGCCTTCACCATCCAATTTTCTTTCAATAGAAATATTATTAATATTGTTATTAAAGCATATTCCTCATGGGGGTAATTTTATTACAGGACATCTACATGAGAAGTCCAAAGATGTGTTTCCTGATGTAGCTAGAGGAGCACAAGTAAGGGTGCAGGTCATAGCCTCTAATTTTGTGTTATGATTTCCTTGTGTATGTGTTATTATTGTTGAAGGTAAATAATTTCAAATTTTTCGCCCTAAATAGCTAGAAGATTTTCTGAGAGCTAAGGAAGAAGTTAAGATCATTGTATAATCTCATATGTTCACTCTTTGACTGGCTGGTGAGGGTGTTTGGGGGCGATCTTTTCAAATTTATTATTAATCTTACTTTGATTTGATTTATGATTTCCTTAATTCTTAAATCATATTGCCTAAAGTTGTGGACAAAGAAAGTACATCTGTTTCTAATATTAAATTACTAGCTTTATAGCCCGTTACATTAACGGGTGCTAGAATATATGTGTGTGTCTGTCTTCATTTCTTTCTCTGTCTCCTTGGCCGCTTTTTCCTGTCCATTCTCCTTTCTTTTTACCTCCCCTGTGTCCACCACCACCCCTTCACTGCTCCCCTTATCCAGCAGCAGCCCTTCTCCCTTTGTTTTACCTCCCCCCTATCCACCAGTACCTCTTCCTGCTTCCCCTGTCCAGCAGTAGGCCTCCCTTCATTTCCCCCCTGTCCATCAGCACCTCTTCCTGTTCCCCCTGTCCAGCAATAAGCCTCCCTTCCATTTTTCCCCCATGTCCATCATCACCTCTTCCTGCTCGCATTTCCCTCCCCCTCCAGGTCCCTGTGCGGCAGTAGCAGCATTTTCCCCCACCCCCTTCCCTACTCTTACCACGATGTGGCCTGCTCCTTTAGGCCCCTCCGCCTTCCATTCCCACGGTCTAACCTGCTCCAAGGGCTCCCCCCCTTCCCTTATTGTGTTCCCCGCAGGCAGGCCCAGGTTCTCTCTTCACATTACCTTTTTTTCATTCTGTTGCCCTCCCTCGCGTGGCTGCCTGCCTGGTCCCATTGAGCGGCTCGCGGCTGAAGTCTTTTTTTGTTGGCGCTTCCCTGACCTGTGTTTGTTTTGGTGTTTGTCTCTTTGGCTAATGTATGTGGAATTTTTTTTTTGTCTGTGTCTCTCTCTCCTTTTATTTTTTTCTTTCTTTAAATCTTTCTCTATTGCTCCTTGTCTTTAAGGGTTTTTTTTTTTCCTGTGTGTGTCTCTCTCTGTTTGTATATGGAGGTGTCATATGTCACCTATTTTTTTTTTTAATAACTGAAGTTTCACAGAGTAAGTTGTTTTTTTTAATGTATATTACCAGCATTTCTTCCCTCTCCATTTCCCTCCCCCCACACTACTTTCCTGTGCTGCAGCAGCATTTCCCCTCCCCCTCCCCCCCCCTTTCCCTTCCCGCGGTCTGGTTGGCTCCCTTAGTCCCTTTCCGCCCCCCCCCCTTCCCTTCCTGCGGTCCTGACAAACCTGCTACACCAGCAGCGTCTGCAGCACTGTACACACGCTGCTTCGGGGCCTTCTACTGCCCTGATTTGCTCTGCTGCTGTGCCAGAGTAAATCAGGGCAGTAGAAGGCCCCGAAACAGCGTGTGTACAGTGCTGCTGGAGTTGGGACCGCAGGAAGGTTTCTAGAGAGTAGCTGAACAGGTCACGGGCAGTCAATGAAGGGCTGCTGTCCTCGGGGGCAGAGCCGCAGCAGGAGCTTGAATTTACAGTTTGCGGGTGGGTAGGCGGCCGTCCTCGCACTCCGTCCACCGTGCGCACAGGCTGCCTCTGTCCTCGGGTGCGCTCGGCGGCGATGCTTGTGGCAGCCGTTGTGAAGGGGCGACGTGGTGCGGTCTGTATTGTGAGGTGGAGAGCAGGGAAGGGTGTGCATGCGCACTTGTCTTGCCACATCCCGACAGAAAAGGGATCAGGGAACACGCGAGGCAAGTGCGCATGCGCGGCTAGCATTTTATTATTTAAGATTTTTAGCATTTCTTCTCTCTTTTTCTATTTTTTGCTCTCTACCCTATAATTATGGTGTACATTTGAAAAAAATATATACGTATAGGGCTCCTTTTACAAAGGTGCGCTAGCTGTTTTAGCGCACGCTAAAATGCCCCGCGCGCTAGCCGCTACCGCCTTCTTTTAAGCAGGTGGTAATTTTTTGGCTAACATGCGCTAAAAACGCTAGCGCACCTTTGTATTAACCCTCTTTCTTCCTCCCCTCTTAAAGTCAATCAATTTGTACCTTTGCTTAATCTTTTTAAACCGCATAGAACTTCACGGTATTGCCTTATATAAGCTTTTATTATTATTATTATAATGGAAAAAAAAAAAGCAGAAAATTGATACACACAACAAGGTTACTTACTGTGTCTAGAGAGCCAGATGCTCTTAAATCTGGTAAAAATGCTACTTCCAAAAGGTGAAGGAGAAAGCTTTGGGTCTTAATACCATAGACCCGGTCCAGGAAGAGCACCATTGGTGCTTTGTGGTCAGGACAGAAGCTGGCAGACATGTCTGGCTCACTGACATTGCCATCTAACAGAAATAAAACAGCATACTTCAGATTGGAAAATATGGATAAGCGGCAGAATACCAAAACAAAGCACAGAATATTTCATATTGAAATTTCAGAATTTGGTTTTATGTGGTGATGGAGAAAAACTACAACATGATTAGTTGATGAGGTTGTTTTGTGTTGTTCCTGTCAACTAGAGAACAATTGTGGCATGGCAAACCTTAAAAGTCAAGAGGATCAATCAAAGGATCCTTTATACACTTTTCACTTCAACTAGTCATTCCTATCACTTTTCAGCTTTTTGTTTTCTGTTCCTGTTCTCTCTTTCTTTCTCCTTCTTCTCCTTAAACCTATCCATGGAGAATTTATAAGTAATTGCAACAGACTCTTGAAAAAAAAGCTTTATTCTCTGTAAACACAATGACATTCAGTTACAAACAGTAGATAGTAATACTCTTCTACACTTCTCCTCTTTCTCTGTTATTTTACATTTCTTCACAAGCAAGGAAAACAGTGGGACAGAGCTTTCTACCAGAAACAGCTGGATAAAATCAGTGATGCTTTATTTCATTCCAAAAAAACAAAGTGAATGTAGACCCGACACAGCACAGTGTTTCAGTGTATCAATCCACCTACATCAGGGGTCATTAATATAAAACAGAACATTAAAAAACCCCACTTAAACCATAAATATAACTATATCAAACAAAACAAATGGAAGATTCCATATAGCTAACCTGTAAACCTAACATCGCTGAAAATGACATCTTTCCTTAAAACAAGGTAAAAGCATCAATTTAAAACCAAAAAAGGTGTGTGTGGGGGGGGGGGGGGGAGAGCAATGTATAAAATGTGTATAAAATGCAACAACCCATGTTAATAAAAAATGGAAAAGAATCTCTACATAATGTACTCCCCATAGAGTGTAGGATAAATATGAAAAAAACAAAGAGTATGAAAGAAAAATAACCAATATATTGTGCTTCACATCAAGAACTATGAAAATAGTAGCATAAAGTGGCATGTAGATATCTATAGGGCTCGTTTTACTAAGGTGCGTTAGCGTTTTTAGTGCACGCACAAAATTACTGCGTGCTAAACTGCGCAGTATGCTTCTAGAATAACGCCAGCTCAATGCTGGCATTAAAGTTTAGCACGTGTGGCAATTTAGCGCGCACTATTCCGCGCGTTAAGGCCCTAACGCACCTTAGTAAAAGGAGCCCATAGTGTAGTGTTATGTTTAGTGACATCAAAAGAACACATCAGCAAAACGAGCCAATCATTTGTGCGTCTTATAAAAATTGGAGGAAGTGGAGGACCTCTATATATTAATTACAGTGGAAATAGAAAAACCAAAATGGTCCACAAAACTAATTATATGCGAGTATTAGATAAAAGAAAAAAGCAATCAAGCATAACTGTTTGGGCAACACATCTGGATATGACTGTAAAAAAGACTTCAATGAACGACTAAATACCAAGGGCTCCTTTTATCAAGGTGCGGTAGGCAGTTAATGCGCGGAATACCGCGCCTTCAATCGCCTGCCGCGCTAGTCGCTAGCGCCTCCATTGACGAGGCATTAGTTTTTAGGCTTGCCGCAGAGGTTGAAGTGTGATGAAATGTCCGACGCGCTAATCCCCGTAGCGCGCCTTGATAAAAGGAGCCCCAAGGATTTTAGAGTTTACGCAGGGCAACGGGTGTGCCTTACAAAATGGCTTCAAACAAAAGGCTGAATATCTGATTTGTTAAAGAGAGTTTACACTAGAGATCTGCATGGGAATGGGGATCACGGGAATCCCCCCTAACCCACGGGACTCCCACGGGGATCCCCCCTGGTCCACGGGACTCCCAAGGGGATCCCCCTCTAGCCAACGGGACTCCCACGGGGATGGAAGGCTTTGGAAGCAGGGTTCATCCATATAATATAATGGACACGTTAGCCTTAGTAAAAGAGGGGGTTTATAAGTTAATTACCTGAACAGAAAACAAAAAAAGGGTTCCACAAAAGAGATTCCACAAGTAAAACAGCAGCGCAAATACAAAAGAAACTGTGGAATTGATGATCCTTTCAGAAGTAATTGCTGCTTTTTATGGGGACGAGCGGGGATGGAGGTAATTCCTTGCGGGGATGGGTGGGGACGGAGAGGATCCTGGCGGGGATGGGTGGGGACGGAGAGGATCCTGGCGGGGATGGGCGGGGATGGGTGGGATTTATGTCCCCGTGCAACTCTCTAGTTTCCCCACAAATCGTCACTTATGAATGCCCGCAGAGTGAAACACATACAGTGATATATGCAAACGGTAACATAAAGAGAACGTAATAAAATTGGACACCTCCACGTGACAAAGTATCCGAAAGCCATTTTTTGAAAAAACTTAAAAACAACAAAAAAAGACACTCTAAAAAGGCATATGTAATGTACTCAAATAATGGGGTCCTTTTATTAAGGTGCACTAATCAATTTAGTGATTTATTCTATGGGCGCCTTAGCATTTAGCAAATGCTAAATCAGTTACACGCCTTACTAAAATGACCCTAGCATGAAGAACCAAAAAGAGCTACGATCTGAATAAATGGTAGTACAAAATAAGTTATTACAAAAACATTTTTTTAAAAACGGAGAAAAAAAAGGAAAAGCGCTATGGCAAAATGCACATAATACAATCGTGTCAATAAACCGTAGACTGCGAACTAAAAACCAAACTAAAGTATTGTATTTATATCTGAAAGCTGAAGGACATTCACAAAAGCTAAAACCTTTTAGAAAAGGAAAAGTAATAAAACAAACTTGCCCCAAGGATGGGATGAACGGGAAAAAGTGAGTCTGTGTCCAAAAATACAGCTACAGAACCAAAAAATGAAAAGAGACACTATGGAGGGAGATTTAAATAAGGACCTGCCTTGGTCAAGTGATGGAAAAACATAATGCATAGAAAGATAAAAAAATAAGCATTGTGAAGGGACAGACACCCAAACCACCTAATCAGCCCGATTCTCTAACCGTTGCCCATGTCACAGGTGCCGGTTAGAGACTTGAGCCTTGCTATCAGCTGATCACAGCAAGTGAATCCCCCTGCCGCGATCAGCTGAGCAACTGTAGCAGGGAACCTCTGAACATCCCTGAAATAAGACGAGTAAGAGGGATGCCCACTCCCTACTGCTCTGGAACCCTCCCCCGAGGCAAGTGAGGCAGGAGGGATGCCCACTCCCTCCTGCTGTCACCCCCTGAACTCGAACCTCCCCTGAATCCTCCCACGACACTCCCCATACCTTTCAGCTGAATGCCCATCCAGAGAGATGCTCACACCTCTGGCCCGCCGGCCACTCCAAAATGGTGGGCCTTCCTCTTCCCGGTGAATTATGAGATGCACAGAGGAGGGGCCTAAGGCTCCAATTGGCTCAGATGCCTAAGGCCCTTCCAATTGGTTCAGATGCCTAAGGCCCCTCTAATTGACTCAGATGCCTAAGGCCGGAGTCATAGTCCACTCCCACTGCATCCCAGAATGCACTGGGAAGGAGTTAAAATGGCAGGAGGGATGCCTACTCCCTCCTGCTTGGCCAAATACCCCCATGCCATGCCCCCACTGGATCATGGGACTCCCACACCCCCAACCATTCCCTACTCTCCCCCCTTCGTCCCGAAAAAAAAGGTAGGAGGGATGCCCACCTCCCCCTGCCTTCGGATGCTCCCCCTTGCCCCCCTCCCCCCTTACCTTTGGTACAGGTTGGGAGCTGGTGGGAAGCACGGTGCCTCCAGTTCCAAGGCCCGTACATGGGGAAATGACAGGCTTTCCCCTCCCCGGTGCACCATGTGATGCACAGGGAGGAGCCTAGGGCCCTGATTGGCTCAGACGCCCAAAGCCCCAGGGATGGGGCAGGGACAGAACTTATGAGGACAGGACAGGGATAGAGATAGATCTCATGGGGACGGGGACAAATTTGTCCCCGTATTATTCTCCAAATTTGGAAGCTCTGTTCTTGTTACTGTGTATTGCTGTTGCCTTTGCTACAAATGCCTGCCAGCAAGTTAAAAAAATATTTGGATTGAGCTCACATATTTCAGTGAATTTTGAATTATTTTCATCGGAATATTAAAATCTAGATTATTAATAGGGTTGTGTTTAATATTTGTCTAGGAGGTTTGTTTATTTTTTCTTCTTTTTTTTTTTTTTTTTTTGCATTATACCAAGATGGCAAACCAAATATTTTATTTTGCAGACTACTGTTTTGATCTAGTCTTCTATAATTGTTCTGAACTCCTGCAAGAAGCCTAGTGAGGGAAAGCCACAAGTTACATCACAATCATAGAATACAACTGTATCATACTGGATATTTCATAAATAAAATCTTTTACATCACGGAGATCAAGCCTCTATTCCTCCGTAGACTTTTGATATGAAGAGCAATGCTGAAGAATTCAATACTGAAGGAAGGGGTGGAAATGTACAGCCTGTTGTGCCCTTTATACTGAATTAAAAATTATATTGAAAGGTGTAAGACATGATGACTATATCTACTTATACAAGAGAAATACTGAAGAGCTCAATACTGAAGGAAAAGATGGGGTATAAATCTAAAGTTAAGACCAAATATATAAGAACTAGGGATATGTATTCATTAGTGCACCTTCAGTTTGTCAGTGCACCTTAAAACATTTTGACAGTGCTATGAGTGCTAATCTGTCAGTTAATGTACATTAACAATTGTATTACTTTTATTATATAACTAGTGTTTAAGCCCGTTACATTAACGGGTGCTAGAAAAGCCTCCTTCCCTCACATGTCCCCTATTTTCAGCCCCAGCTCCAAACCCATTTTTACCCCCCCCCCCAGCCACCTTTTCCCATCTGTTCCCTTTCAGCCCGAGCCCCCTTTTCTCACCAGCAGCATTTCCCTCCCTATTCCACTTCCCTCTCCAGCAGCACCTCTTCCCTGCTCCCCCGGTCTAGTAGCACCTCTTCCCTGCTCCCCCCTGTCCCTCTTCATTGCTACCCCGGCCCAGTAGCACCTCTTCCCTGCTCCCCTGGTCCAGTAACACCTCTTCCCTGTTCCCCCTGTCCCTCTTCCCTGCTCCCCTGGTCCAGCAGCACCTCTTCCCTGCTCTCCCTGTCCCTCTTCCTTGCTCCCCCGGTCCAATAGCACCTCTTCCCTGCTCCCCCGGCCCAGTAGCACCTCTTCCCTGCTCCCCTTGTCCCTCTTCCCTGCTTGGGGTTGATGAGTCTTGTTTTTTTTGACGGGGGGTTCACTAGGCTAGAGTTGCAGCTGTTGCCGCCCTTTGCCTGGGTGTGTATGCAGGCCTTGGCTAGGCCTCGTGTGCTGGAAATGCGTGGAACGCGTGGCTGGGTGGCGCTGGGGACGGGTGACAGTCGGACCCGGCTGGCGGGCTGTGTGTTGGGAGCACTGGCTGCTTGGAGCTGCGGGCGTCGTCCTGAGGGCCCACCTTGCGGGCGGGCGTCTGTAGCGTTTTCTTCAGTTGGCGCGTGGTGGTTGCACGGGTGGAGCTATAAGCCGGGCCTCAGGTACAGAAGATGTGCCCCCTCTTGTCGGCAGAGTCGGCACGTTTTCTCGGGCTGTCTTTGGGGCTCCATGTCCGTGCTGCCTGTCTTGGAGGGTTGTGTCAGGGCGAGGCTCCTGTGCACAATTCCCTTGTGGTAGGTGCTGTGTCAGGGCTTCTGCTGGGCACTGGCCTGTTGGCTCGGCGTCATGCGCATGTGAGGAGTGACAGGGCGGCGGGCAGGGAGAGAGCTTGACTGTGCTTCCTCCAGCGATTGGTGAGTGAGGGCAGGAGGAGGGGAGTGTCCAGAGTGTTCCCTGCCACCGGGTTCTAAAATAGAATCGGGTCACGGATCAGAAAGCACGGCCGCAGGGATCACAAAACCCTAAGTGCGCATGCGCACTTAGGGTTTTATTATATAGGATTTTAGATTGTACGTAGATAGTGTGTTGTATGAAACTGTATCATGTGCTGAAATGTCTCAGTATTCTCCTGTTGTGAACCACCCAGAACTACTGGTTGGGCGGTATACAAGAAAATAAATTATTATTATTATTAAATCAATTTAAGGACAGATTCTGCAATTGGGTGCCTAAAAATATAGGTGCCTAACACTAGGCACCTATTTCATGACAATCACACTTAGGCACCCATTACAGAATCATGACGCCTAAAATGTAGGCCAGGGCTTTACGTTAACAGCCTACATTATAGGTAATTAAATACTTTAGAGAATTGTGCCTAATGGTGCCTAAGTCCTTCTCTACCCCTAAACATGCCTACTTTGAACAGAACATAAGAACATAAGAATTGCAACTGCTGGGTCAGACCAGTGGTCCATTGTGCTCAGCAGACCGCTCATGCGTCGGCCCTTAGGTCAAAGACCAGTGCCCTAACTGAGACTAGCCTTATCTGCGTACATTCTGGTTCAGCAAGAACTTGTCTAACCTTGTCTTGAATCTCTGGAGGGTGTTTTCCCCTATAACAGCCTCCGGAAGAGCGTTCCAGATTTCTACCACTCTCTGGGTGAAGAAGAATTTCCTTACGTTTGTGTGGAATCTATCCCCTTTTAACGTTAGAGGGTGCCCTCTTGTTCTCTCCACCTTGGAGAGGGTAAACAATCTTTCTTTCTCTACTAAGTCTATTCCCTTCATTATCTTGAAAGTTTTGATCATGTCACCTCTCAGTTAGGCACCATAAGATAGGCGCCTATCTTATGTAGAATCGTGCCTAAGAAGATAGATGCCTACCACCCAATTATTTTATTCCAATTATGAATTTATTAAAGCTCATAATTGAAGCCAATATACTAATTAAGTTAGGTGCCTAACTTAGGCTCCAATTTATTTAGGTGCTTATTTGGCACCTTAGTGCAAACTAAAAATTTCTTATCAAAACAAATGTATGAAATTAACTGAAAAATAAAATCTAAAAATGAAGAATAACTCATAAAAAAATGAAAACTAGCTCCATTTTTCTTATCTGTGCACATCCCTAATAAAGGTGACTTACAAGCTTGGTACTAAAGAAGGAGGTGAAGATGTACCATCTGAATTATGTCCCCTGATCCCCTGGTCACCATGTTGGGCAGCCTGGATGGACTATGAGGGTCTTTTACTGCCATCATTTACTGTGTTATACAAGAGTAGTACAGAAGAGTGTAGGACTAGAAAAAGCCTCGGTGTTGGGGGTACAGAATAGCCTGCACAATAATCTTGGGGGGCAGAGATGGGGCATTAAATAAAACAGAATGGTATGCATAGAAAGCTTCTAAAGAATTTTTGGGGCAGGGTTATGTTACTCACCTTTGTTAAAGGTTGGCAGTTTTAGTGGTATGCTTATAGTCCCAACTAAATCTTTTATAGGTACCAGAGAACGAAGGATAGAGCGAATCCTAATAGCTTCACCTTTCCCAGTCTGGATCAGCTGTTAAGGTGAAAATGATAAGTTATAGCATAAGTACCGTTACTGCTTAACATTGTGAATTATTTTACATATCTCTCGTCAGTCTTTGGTAACTGGCAGGAACTCCAAACAAAGGCACTTATTGAAAATTGGGCAGAAAAACGTAATGACAAAAAGAATGACTCAAAATGCAGATTAATCTTCTCATACAGCATCATTCAGAACTCAATAATCCAGATTATTCCCTTCATGCCATCTCTCATAGTACAATATTTCCCTCATAGTCCAATACAGAGAATTTGATAACAAGGATTATTATGTGGAAAATTTGAGGTCAATATTCAGTCACAATTGCATGTCTAACCAAACACCTGGCCCAATTTTGGCCATTGAGGTTTCAGCAAAGTTTCAACAGAACTTAGGTAACCAGGGGGTGTACTTATAAACGTGACCTACTGTTAAAATGTGTTATTTTACCACTAATGTACTATCCTGATTATATGCTATGAGACCTTTCTATTAATAACCAGGGTTATCAGTAAAATAAAGTCTTAATGGTAGCCCATGTTGAAAACTTCTTCCATAGGTTTGTAGCATTCACCTACTTAAAACACACAAAGTGAGATAACCATCAATATTCAGCAACACTTATTTGGATGGAATGACTCCCCTATGAGAAAAGGCTAGAGAGGTTAGGGCTGTTCAGCTTAGAGAAGAAAAGCTTGAAGGGAGATATGATAGAGGTTTATAAAATAATGAGTGAAGTAGAACAAATGGTGATGAATCATTTGTTTACTCTTTCCACAAGTATAAGGACTAGGGAGCACAAAATGAAGTTACTGAGTATTAAATTTAAAAGAAATCAGAGAAAATATTTCTTCATTCAATATATAGTTAAGAATTGCCAAAGAAAAAGCCATTAGTATAGCAGGGTTTAAAAACAATTTTGACAAGTTCCTGGGGAAAAAGTCCATGAAGAGTGGGGGAAAATCTCTACAGGAAATGGATCCAAGAAGGAACAGCAATGACAAACCAAAGGGAGGGAAAGAACAGCCAAGGAGTCTGCACTCATGCAGTCCAAAGTCATCCCAACCATATATCTATCAGTCTTTTGAGACAGCAGACCACTGACACAGGAAACATCTGCTGAAACACAGAAATTCTTCATGTTTTGACAATAAACTTTGGACTGCGTGAGTGTGGATTCCTTGGCTGTTCTTCCCCACGCATTGGTCTGCTGTTCCTGTAAGTCCATATAACATTATTAAGGTTGATTTGGGGAATATCCACTGCTTATTCTGGGATATTCTGCCTTTTAGACAACTGTCCACCGACTATCATGAAATCAGCTCCTTTCCTCTTTAAAGCTGAACTTTTAAACTGGGTTTCTTTATGTATGTATACTGGCTATTTTCCGGTGGAACTTGGCCATATCCTTGTGACTCCTATTATTAAAAACTCCAAGGAGTCAGTTTCTTCGGCTGCCAACTACAGACCTATTGCCAACATACCACTTTTTATTAAACTAATGGAAGGACTGGTTAACATTGATCTTGTGAAATATTTAGAAAAATTCAGCATTCTACACAACTCCCAGTCTGGTTTTCGCACAAATTACAGTACAGAAATAGTCTTAGCTTCGTTGACTGATTACCTTTTCCATTTGTTTTCCCTAGGAAAAAGCGCACTGGTACTTCAGTTCAGTTTGAGCAGTGCCTTTGACCTTGTTGACCATGACATTCTGCTTTGATGCCTCGATTCTATTAGCATTTCTTGTTTACGGGCTTCTTAAAAAAAACGCATTTACCAGGTTCACAGTGAAGGAACCTTTTCTCAGTTTTGGTGTAATCCCCGTGGAGTTCCATAGGGCTCCCCTCTCTCCCCTTCACTTTTCAATGTCTACATGGCATCACTGGGACATATGCTATCTGACTTAAAATTGAAATTGTATATATACGCAGATGACATTACAATTATCATTCCCATAACCTCACTGACGCAAGAGACAGAACAACTCACCTCATCTGTCCTCACTAAGGTAGAACAATGGACTACGCAATTTAAATTAAAACTGAACTCAGAAAAAAACAAGATTTTCTTTGCAAGTCCTAATTATAAGATCATGAATACCTCTTTGAGATTAAACGGATTAGATTACCCAATTAATTCTACTATCAAAATCCTTGGAGTCATCCTGGACTGATGCTTGACTTTTGAAGATCATACTAATGCTCAGGTTAAAAAATATTTTTTTCACCTTATGGAAACTTCGTACCATTAAACACTATTTTGACTTCCTCTCTTTTTGACTGCTGGTTCAATCTCTGATCTTAAGCATCTTAGATTACTGCAATATTATATACTTGGGATCCTTTAAGAAAACCATCAAACGACTGAGAGTCATTTAGAATGCTGCCATCCATCTCATTTATGGTCTCACAAAATCGGATCATGATAGCCTGTATCACAAAAAATTACATTGGCTGCCAGTGGAAGCAAGGGTCTTTTTCAAATTTCACTGCCTCTGCTTCAAAACCATAACAGGTTCATCCCCAATCTACCTGTCGCACCATTTTGAATTTCTAGGCACCACTTGCACACGTAGTGCCTACCTGTTTGCTTTTCCATCCTTGAAGGGCTTTATATACAAGAGATTCCTTGATGGATCATTATCATTCCAAGCAGGCAAATGAAATAAATGTTTAACCAACTTCATTTCAAATGCACCCTCCTACCAAACCTTCAGGAAATCAATTAAATCCTATCTCTTTGATAAATTTCTCCGACTCCTTTCCTGTCTTGTTGTATCTTTGAAATGCTTCTGGATAAATCTTGACTACTCTTGACATGCTAATGCAATTTGAAAGTATTTTTTGTAACATCGTTGTCTGTATACAGTCTCTTCCTCTGTAAACCGCTCTGAACTGCTTGTGATATTGCAGTATACAAAAATAAAGTTGTTATTATTATTATTAAATCTATGCTTTTGTGATCCTGTCAAGTACTTGTAACTTGGATCAGTGGAGTAGTAAGGGTTGGGCGATGGTCCGCTCCTGGCACCATCTTGGTGGGAGCATCAACACCCATCCTTCTCTCCACTCCCCTGCTCCTTCCCCACCCCCTGACCCCCCACTGCTGCACGCATATCCCTTCCCTTCCCATGTACCTCTTTAAAGTTCCCTGTGCGAGCAGCAACCCCAACCTGCTGCTCATACCAGTGTTGGCTCTTCCTCTGATTTCACTTCCTGGACTCACACCCAGGAAGTGACATCAGAGGAAGAGCCAACGTTGGCACAAGTAGCAGGTTGGGGGTGTTGCTCATGCCGGGAATGTTAAAGAGATATGGGGGGGAAGGGAAGGGGGGCGCATGTGTGTGGCAGGAGAGAGCGGGGAAGGAGTGGATGGGGGAAGTACAGAAGATGGTGGAGGAGGGGTGCCACTGTCCCAGGCGCCTCTCACCCTCATTAAGCTACTGACTTGGATTGGGCGAGATTTCACCAAGCCCTTTGGGACCTGACCCTCCCCCTCCTCCGGGAGAAGCAACTGAAGTCGGCCTTCATTTGGAGGGACCTCGGGAGCAGCTGAGAGGGGAGGAGACATCGTTGTCTGTGATCCCAGAGAGGATTGCAGAGGGAGGAGAAGCACTGCAGTCGAGCAGTGGTGAGTTTGGGGGAAGTGAGACCCGGGAAGGAGAACGGGATCCCGGGCTACCTCAGCTCAAGCCGCTCGTGAAACTGGCAGTGGTTACTCTGAATTTACTATGGGGAGCTATAGAAAATCTTCATACAGCATGTATGGGATTCATATCTCTCATGGCTGATGTTTCAACTAAAGTTAAAAAATTAGAAATAGACTTTCAAGATCAAACGAAGCAAGTTGGGGATATTCAAAAATCTATAATAGAGATTAAAACTGTAAATAAACAGCAAGTAGTGGATAAAGCTTTTTTGCTTCGCAAAATTGAAATTTTGGAAAATCAAAATCAGAGTTTAAATTTAAGGATTTTAAACTTTCCAATGTCTAAATTTAAAACTCCTAGAGAGATTTTCAAGGACTTTTTAATTTCTATATTAAAAATTACAGAAGTAAATATACCACCTTTGCAAAAGATTTATTATTTAAAAAGAACAATAAAAGAAATTGACATAACAACTGAACAAGAATTATCAGCACTTTTGGAATCATCAAATCTGGACGAGCTACATTAATAGTTTCCTTAGTATTTCATCAGGATAAAGAAATGATCTTGAAACTTTACTATAATTTGAAACAAGTTTCTTTTTTGGGAGAAGCTCCTGTCACCAGTTTAAACCCGGTTTTAAACCCTGCCATGCAAAGGGCTGCCCCTATTCCTAAGCCCAGGAAGCTACCCATTAACCCTGTTCCTATTACAAAGAGCCAACAGGCAGGGCAAGGCAGAGAGAGAAGGGCAGAAACCACAATATCTGATTTAGGGCACTATAATCCCTTTTATAATTCCTTGGGCAGTTCTCCAGTAAAGCCTCTGGTAAAGAAAACTAGCCCAGGAAGGGTTAAGGAAAGGGGCGGAGCTGACAGGCAAGATGAACCCAGAGGGAGAGTGGGAACGAGCCTGCAGCATAAGACCAACACACCTGGGAACACTCGGGGGAACTCAGGAACTGCAAAAGAGAGACGTGCCGTGCAAAGCAGGAAGGAAACAGCTAGACGTTTTCTTTCACAGTCCAGGGCTAAAGAACAGGCTGTCCTACAGCCCTCACAAATTAACAAACTTCTGGCTCCCAGGCAGAAGCTCAAGGGAGGAGAAAGGCTTCCAGAGCAGGGCTGGCCGGTAGCTGCCCCTGAAGGGAATACCTATCCAGCCTCAGAGAGCGGAGAGTCCCTAATGGAGATAGAGATAGAGGTATCTGAAGGAAGTGAAATGGAGTGCAGTCTGGCAGCCTGGGATCTCCTATCTAACTACAGTCAATAAGGTAATGAATGGGGGAGGGGAATGAAAGTTAACGTCTTTCTGTGCAGCGTTCTTTCTCCCTTAGGCAGGACTGTAAGGAAGTGTGAATGTGTCAATTAGAGCCCCAGAGATTGGCCTTGCAGAGAGAGTGAAGGAGGTGGGAACCCTAATTAACCTCCGAGAAAAGCCTGAACGGGAATTCAGTGACCTGACGTTACATAGCCCTGAATAGGGGAACTTTTGGGTGGGGACTTAAACCAGTCAGAAAAGGGTGGATGGTTCCCAAGCCCCTACCCCAGGAGCATAAGGGTAATGGTGGCATTGTACTTCAGGTGGGTCAGGTGGGAAAAGCTTCCTGAAGTATCCACAGGCACAATTGGTGAAACTGAAGGAAAAAACGTTTTTGTTTATTTTTGGTTTATCTGCCTGAACAGCAGTCTGGACTCTCTTATAAAGGAGAAGCATTGCTGATGTATTATTTGTTTCAAGTCCACTCAGTCAAGAGGGACTATTTGAGACCCAGTGCCTTGAACTGGGGATAATAAAAAGAAAAATCTGAACTTTACCAAGTGAGCAGCGTATGCTATTTTCTCCTGGGATTATCCAGCGGGAGTCCTCCAGGGAGCGATCCATCCTGCGCCTGGGGCGGGAGCCGGGTTGCCAGTGCTAGGCTTATACCTGGCCTAGCCACAATATATATATATCCGGATGTTTCTAAATGGACTCGGTCAAGCACGAAAGAATTTCTTACATATCAGGACAAAGTTGTTTCATTAGGTGCCTCCTTTCAGCTAAGATTTCCCTGCAAATGTTTTGTTGTATTTCAGAACAATAAGTATATTTTTTATGATTCAGATCAATTACGTTTCCTTTTAGAAGGGAAAGGAGTTTCGTTTGCACCCCAATGATTTCTGGAATAATTCAAGTCCATTATTGATGCCATCAGTCTCACTTTAATTTCCTTTTATTATGATAATATGTTCTCTTTCCTGGAAGTTTCTTTTTTGTTTCTCTCCTCCTCCTTAATTTGAGGACTATGTTTAAGTTAAATATTGCCTTTTGGTTTATTTCTGTTTAACCCAATAGATGATTGGATATACTGTACTAATATTGTTTATTACCTGTGCACAATTCTGTACTTAATTGAAAAATTAAAGAAATAATAATATTAATAATAAAAGAAATGTTCACATATCGATGCCAAATCTTTTTTTTTTAATTATGTCTGGAAAAGAAAGTGATATAATTGCAGGTAAACAACAAAAATTTCCTTGATTTACTCATGAAACAAAGATATCCACAAAAATGTGTATTCTGAGGAATTAATTAGGACACCCCTCCATATATTCCCACTTAAATTAGCGCACATCACACACAGGTGTATTACATCAGGTGTATTACATGATTAGAACATTGTTACTCAGCATTTTGAAGGCGGTTTGCCCTACTTACACCTCAGATATTTAGTTTGGTGTGCTCATGACTGCTGCAGTGAGAGTGAACACCATGGTGAGATCAAAAGAGCTGTCTGAGGCCTTCAGAAAGAAGATTGTAGCAACTTATAAGTTTGGTAAGGGATTTAAAAGGATCTCGAAATAATTTGACATTAGCCATTCCATGGTCCTGAAAATAGTGTACAAGTGGAGGGATTTCCAAACAACTGCCAACATGCCCAGGTCTGGCCATTCAAGCAAGTTGACCCCCAGAGAAGATTGCAAGATGCTAAAAGAAGTCTACATAAACCCTACAATGTCATCATGGGACATACAGCAGGCTCTTGCTACTGTTGATGTGAAAGTGCATACCTCTACAATCAGAGAGACTGCACAAATTTAACTTGCATGGGAGGTGTGCATTGAGAAAACCTTTGCTCTCTAAGAGAAACATCAAAGTTTGCCAGAGAGAATGTAGACAAACACCAGGACTTCTGGAATAGTGTTTTATGGACAGAAGAGTCTAATATTGAATTATTTGGACACCAGAAAAGAGGACATGTTTGTACAGCATTCCAGGAAAAGAACCTCATAGCAACTGTGAAGCATGGAGGTGAAAGTGTTTGGGGATGCTTTGTTGCAACAGGACCTAGCTAGCTCACCATCACCATGAATTCTACCATGTATCAGAGGGTGCTCGAGGAACATGTGAGACCATCTGTAAGAAAATTAAAGCTGAAGCGGAAATGGACCCTGCAACATGATAATGATCTGAAACATAACAGTAAATCCACCAAGGATTGGCTAAAAACTAAAAAATGGAAAGTCCTGGAGTGGCTGAGTCAAAGCCCTGATCTTAATCCCGTTGATATGCTATGGGTGATTTGAAACAGGCTGCACATGCAAGAAACCCCTCAAACATTTCACAGCTGAAAGAATTCTGCATTGAGAAGTGGGCCAAACTTTCCTCAGACCAATGTCAGAGACTGGTAGATGGCTACAAGAAGTGTCTCACTGCAGTTATTTTAGCCAAAGGGGGTACCACTAGCCATTAGGGTATAGGGGGTACTAATTTATTCCTCAGTTCGAATATACATTTTTGTGGATAACTTTTGTTTCATAAGTAAATCAAGGAAAACTACCCGCAATTACATCACTTTCTTTTCCAGAGATAAAAAAAAAGATTTGACATTGATATGTGAACATTTCTTAAGAAAGAACTGAATATTTCATGGGGTGTCCTAGTTTTTTTCACATGACTGCATGTATGCTCAGAGACTTCTATACCAGTATACACTTATCCTTCTGTATTCACTGTGATAGGGGATTAACAGAACTGCAAATACAGAAAAACCATGAATAACTTTTTTTATATGTTATTTGCTGTCTTCTATTAAAAACCATCGTGAATATGGTGAAATCACGAATAACATGGTAGGAGACCTGGCCTGTTCCTGAAGGAGAGGCAAAACACGGTGAAGAAAGTGCTAGGAATCAGCGATTTTCTCTGTAAACACTTGGAATCAGCGATTTCTCTATGCAAGCTGATATAATTTGGTGGGAGGAGCCAGCAGGCTAAAAACTGTGAATAATCGAAACCCCGAATGCTGAAACCGTGAATACGGAGGGAGAAGTGTAATAGGAAGTCCATATAGGAGGAGCCTGGAGATCCTGTGAGTGTTCACTGATTCACAGGCCCAATATTGACTGCCAATGTTGAACACAGATCACAGTAAAGGTCCAGAGATAGGAAGAATAGCCCTCTTTCTGTGACCACTTAAGAAAATAAGAATAGCGTTACTGGGTCAGACCAGTGGTCCATCAAGCCCAGTGTCCTGTCTTCATAGTGGCCACCTGGCCGTAACAAGTACCTGGCAAAAAAAAAAAAAAAAAAAGAAAAACACCAAATAGTTGCAACATTCCTTGCTACCAATCCAGGGCAAGCAGTTGCTTCCCTCATTTCTGTCTCAATAGCAATAGCCCTGACCCACAATTTGGAAACCAGTGCTATAATCATAAAAGGCCATTCTATAATTTAGGCACCCACATTTATACATCCTGTGTATATAAATGTGTAGAATACTAGTACTTATGTGCGTAACACTGCAGTTACCCAAAAAAGTGCCAGTAGGTGCCCAAGTGCTGTTCTATACTGGTATACCTAACTTAGATATAAGGGGGGCATATACATGGGTGGGACATAGATGGAGCTCCCGCTTATGTGTGGAACTCACAAAATACAGCAAGTTATGCATGTTCTGCTGCATTAGACACCCACAGTTAAGCCAGATATATAGATAGTGTAACTTCAGGCACATACATGTTATGCATGCCAATACTGGATAATGCTAGTATTCTATAATGGAACTCAAGTGTTTGGCTGCCATCATAGAATATGCTGCTACCACACCTTAGGACACCATTTGTAGAATTCCCACATGGAGTACCTGCACAGATTTTCTCCACTAGAATATCTGCAAATTTGTATGACAGCATTTTCATAATGAGTGTTAATTCTGAGAACATGTTGTATAAAGTCATAAATAGGCACTTTGGGAGGAGGGGGATTTTGTATTGGCACCCTATTATGAAACTACCTCCACATATCTGTGCACTTACCCCCAAATTCTATAAAGTACACCTAAAGTTGGGCGCTTACATCGGCATATCTAACTGATTTACGCACCTAACTTAATTGACTCAGACTAAATTGCTGATAATCGACATTCAACACCTCTTAAATGGAGTTAATTGAAAGTTAGACACCCACTTTGGTTGGTGTGATTCTACAACAGGTGCTTAGTGCAAAGTGCATAGTTAAAAGTGGGTGTGGTTAGGGTAGATCATGGGCGTGTTTTTGAGTTAGGCACCTTTCTTTGAGTTAGGAGCCATCAGGCACCTAACTTAGGTGTAGGCATTTAGGCCACAAGAAACCTGGCATAAATGTTAAGCTGTGCTAAATGTGATTCTATAATAGGTTCTATAACTTTTATACCTGTGACTAGTCTTTAAGCCCGTTACATTAACGGGTGCTAGAACATATGTGTGTGTGTGTCTGTCTTTCTTTCTCTCTCTCTCCTTAGCCGCTTTCTTTCTTTCTGCCTTTCATTTTCCTTGGCTGTCCATCACCACCCCTTGCCTGCTCCCCCTGTCCATTTTTCCTTCCTTTTACCTCCACTGTGTCCACCACCACCCCTTCACTGCTCTCCTTATGCAGCAGCAGCCCTTCTCCCTTTGTTTTACCTCCCCCCTGTCCAGCAGCACCTCTTTCCTTCTCCCTCTGTCCAACATTAGTCCTCCGTTCCTTTTTCTTCCCTGTCCATCAGCATCTCTTTCCTTCTCCCCCTGTCCAGCAGTAGGCATCCCTTCCTTTTTTATCCTCCCTCCTCCTCCTTCTTATCCCTATGATACTCTTACCTTGCTCTGCCCCTGATCAGAGGTTCCCGACAGCTGCCCAGTTGCACCCATTGGAAAAGTTCCCACTGCCGCATCCCGCACCCCTCCTGACGCGGCTCCCGCTGTCCTTTCTGTCTGTCTCTGTCCCGGCCCCCTTTGCCTGTCTGTCTTTCTGTGTATCTCCCTGACCCTGTGTCTTTCTTCTTTCCTTTCTGTCTCCCTTCCTCCTTCTGTCTGTCTGTCCAAAGCATCATTCCATCCCCCTCCATTTCCCTCCCCCCACACCAGTTCCCTGTGCACCTGCCCCTGTATCTTTCTTATTTTCTTTGTGTTTCCCTTCCTCTCTCTGTCTGTCTGTCCAAAGCAGCATTCCCTTCCCCTGATGACATCATCAGAGACGCGGCAGAGCAAATCAGGGCAGTAGAAGGGCCCGAAGCAGCGTGTGAAGACTGATGCACACGTTTCTGGAATCACCATTCGGGCCCGCGGGAAGAGAAGGGGGTGGGCGGCAAAGGAGAAACGGAGATTGGCGGCGGCGGCAGGAGGAACGGACATCGTCGTCTGGCTGTGGTCCGGCTTGTGGAGGTGACGTATTAGCGCGCATGCGCACTCCTTCGGCCACAGACCTACAGCGTACAGAACACGCAAATAGGAGTGCGCATGCGCGGCTAGCTCTTTATTATATTAGATTATAACCTGTGATTCTATAACTTTTATATAATTGCACTTAGTGCCGATTTTTTAGATGACATATATAGAATCGGGACCTTACTGTATGCACATGTAGGGGCAAATTCTATAAAGAATGCCTAAAAGTTAGGCATCCTTTAGAAGTCCGAGAGCACAACACTCGACATGATTCTATTACGCATAGACGCACAATAAAGAATTGTGCTCAGGAGCATCCAGCAAATTTAAGTGCGTCTATATAGTTACTGTATTTTTCGCTCCATAAAACACACTTTTTCCCCCCCAAAAGTGGGTGGAAATAAGGGTACGTCTTATGGAGCAAATATACCCAGCCACAGAGAGAATTACACCCTCCCAGGTTCCTGGACACTGCCCTCGTGTGCCGCGGCTCTGCTGGTGTCTGGGTGAATGAGTGAGGGTGGGGTGAGGAGGCCAGGATGGTGGCGCTGAGCCCTGGCAGCTGACCTTGCCCTCTGTCCATGATGACCTTGGAGGAGAGCGCAGGCACCGCCACAACCTCCGGCCTCTAACAACAACTTCCGTGGCAGCGGATTTGGACCGCAGCTGTCCCCCTGCTTGGGGAGGAGGTGGAGCCCGGGGACATAGAGCTGCCAGCGCCTGCAGCCGATAGATCCGGTGACGGGGACAGCGGCATCCCCCAGCCAAACCAGCACACCAACTCCAGAGCCCCCAAAGCCGACTCGGGCTCCGTCTGCAGCAGCAACAACAGCATCCCGACCCCCATCTGCTTTTTGCTTATATTCTTCCTACTAAGAGAGAAAGAATGGGTGCGTAGGGGATGTAAAAAGCTGTGCATTAAAGATAAGGTTATCCTTTAAGAGAGAGAGAATGGGTGCGTAGGGGGTATAACAAGCTGTGCATTAAAGATAAGGTTATCCTTTACTTTACCAATTGCTGACTCTGCAGTATATACATGTGACTGTGGGCACAATGCAGGGACATGTGATGTACAATGTTAAGCTCACAGTTAAGCTCACCAAGATTTCAGTGTGGCTATGTACTATTACATCTGTTTAATTGGATGAGACCTCAAGAAGATTCCTTAGAAGAAAGTAGTTCTGGTGAGGTTGTGAAGAGGGTAACTTCAGTATGAAGAATATTTTTTTTCTTATTTTCCTCCTCTAAATCTAGGGTGCGTCTTATGGCCAGGTGCGTCTTATGGAGTGAAAAATACAGTAGATGTCCTTTATAGAATCACCTTTTAGGCATTGCATAGATGTCCTGATAACGTCACTAAAAAAATAGGAATATGTGCTGGGTTATGTAACCATACTAGGGATTTGAACCCATGATCTGTGGAAGATGGAAGAAGTGCCTTTAACCACTGAGCCACAGGAGCTTCTGTTTAAGCAGGAGTTCCTATTTTAGTGACAATCTGCCATCTAGGTGACACAATGATGTCAAGATTGTGCATCAGACATGTCCACTTGCTCTGAACCACAGCTATTGTGAGTTTAGTATGCAATACATTTGATTATGTGCTTTGCTTGAATAATACATTATTAAATATCTTTTAACCTTTATATGAAACTGGAGTACTCTTTACACTAAAAAAACAAAACCTTATGGGAATGAGGTTTAGTATGCAATCATGTGCTTTGCTTGAGTAATGCATTACTGTATTAAATATCTTTTTACCTTAATATGAAACAGGCGTATTATTTACCCCCAAAAAGTAAAATCCATACTCTATATCTGGACACCTCCGGCACACCTAACCCATGCCTAACTTATACCTAGCGCCCAACTCATGCTCAAAAGTAGACGTGGTTTTGCAATGCCTACATTTTAGGTGAGATTGTAGACGTGATAGGACACTGAGCAGCTTGCGATTCTGTAAATGGACGTCCATATTAAAGCCACGTCCACACCTATCACATTAGGCACAGCTTTTTCCAATGGGTGTGTCTGAAATTCTGGACATCACGCACAGCCTTTGGACATCTAACTTTCAATTATTGCTTGTTAAAGTTGTTAATTGGGTTTATTATTCAATTTATTTGGATGCCTAAGTGGTTGGACTTCCACATTGTGGACACCTAACTTTAGGCATCCTTTACAGAATTTGTCCTATAATCTTTAGCAATTTTATAACAGCCAACTTGAGCAAGTAAATTTCTATTTTACACACTCATGTCCTTTACAAAATTACCCCCAATGTGTCTAGCTGCTTGTTCAGAAGTGAGTGAAACTTACATGTGATTCTGGTGCACAGCGTCCCAGTAGATCTATAAGTGCAGAATAAAATGACATAATGGCATTCCCCATGTGCACAATCTCCTCTTCTTCATCCAAGTCAGCACTGACAAATAAACATACAGGCATTTAAATTATTTTTTTTAGATACCAGTTCGTAGACTGATTCTTCTCCTTACCTGCTAGAAACTGAAGTCTGTCATTACAAATCCATCTTTTGTCTTAGCCTTCCATCCCTCAGAGGAGGAAAGAAGGATCATTAGCTTTTTGGTTTCTGTACCTTTTGTCCCTTCCCCTTCAGTAATCCAGACTCTCTTTATTGGCTAAGGATTGAACAGGAAGCCTCCTATAGAACTATACTAATCTCCACTACACTGCTTTTCTGTCAACTGCTGAGCACGTGTCCTCCAACTGCATTGCTACCAGTATGGAGTAGTGCTTCACTATTGTGTTTTCAATTGCTAGGGACAGGCAGGATCCCTGTAGTCCTGCAAAACTTCCTTGTCCTTCACTATTGAAAATGTGATAGTGAAATAGCACTCTCTACTGGTAGGTCTGTAGGTAGAGGACTCCCACTCAGCTTAGAGCAATAGTTCTCAACCAGTGTGTTGTGCCACATTAGTGTGTTGCAAGAACATGGGAGTTGTCGCAGGTCAAGCACTCTCTCCTCTTTTTTCTTCAACCCCTCTTTCCTGAGTCCAGCACATCTTTCTCTTCCCTCTCTTCGCCCTCCCCTGTGCAAATCTGCTTTGTTTCAAGGGCCCTTCAGTGATAACATGCTATCTGAGCCAGTGCCAGATCCCCCCTCTCCACAACATCCTGTTTATAGGTGAGGGTAGGATGCAGCAGAGGGAAGGATCCGGTGCTGACTCGGACAGCAAGTTATCGCTGCGGAGGCCACTAAACAAAGCAGATTTGACATTAGTGCTGGACTCGGGGAAGAGGAGTTCAAGGAAGAAGGAGGTACTGGACTCAGGTGGTATGAAAGACAAAGTGATATTTAATTCAGAGGGGAGCTGAGAAGAAAAGAGAAAGTGTGCTGAGTATGCAGTTCTATAGTCACATAATTCCTCCTTTACAAAGCCACGCTAGCATTTTTAGCACCAGCCATGGCGGTAACAGCTCAGATGCTATTAGGAATTCTATGAGAGTCGGAGATGTTACTGCGGCTAAAAATACTAGTGCAGCTTTGTAAAGAAGGAGGATAAGTAAAATGTATATAATAAATTTGTAAAGTACTTAAAGGTTGTTGGAGTATTACAACATCCATATGTAGTGGATAGTTAAATCTACCCTCCACTAATATTTAGTTTGCTACAACCTAAGACATTAAATCTGTATCTGATGGTAACTGAATATTTCAGAGGAGCCAGTGAAACGTTAAAGGGAATATAAATGAGCAGGATGGATGGTCCTGAGGGACAAGTTGGCTGATGGACAAAGAGGATTAGGAGCCTATATTCTGAGAAAATAGATTTCTATGCTGTTGGAGTCTATTTCCTATGGATCCCAAAGTAGTTCCATGAACCAGAAGAGATTTGAGTATTGTTTGCATGGATGCTTCATGGGAAAGGTGAATGAGTTAAGATTGTGTTTTTGAATTGTATCTTATAGGTTCCATAAGCTGAATCACCCAGAGGAGAAGAAGATTTATCAAATCAAGAAGAACAGATAAAGACAAAGAAGCTGTAGACTACCTATGTTGTCTTGATTCATGTAAATTGAACAGTATTTATGTTCATTTTAGAATAATCAAGAATTAAAGAAATTTGGGGTCAATATTCAGCCATCAGTGCTCAGTGTTTTGCCGACTGCCACTAGCATTGTGCCTGGAAATTCAATGATGGTGCATATCTAGGCTCTGGCATTGAATTTCTGGGTTTCTTGAGCTGGCTAAACCATAGTTAAGTGTGATAGTCAGAACTCAATCAGTAATGGAGTGCTGCATAATGATAGGACTGACTTTTATGCAGACCTATTTATGCAGTGACCTCGGCCAGTTAATAGCTGAATATTGGCCCTTAACTGGTCAAGTGTCAACTCTGCCTTGGAACACCCCAAAATAGCTAGTTTTGCTTTAGGCCTTCCTGGCCATTTTTAGTGGAGGAAAGGCACGAGAGGGGAGATATGATAGAAACTTTTAAATACCTACGTGACATAAATGCACATGAGGAAAGTCTCTTTCAATTGAAAGGAAACTCCAGAGTGAGAGGACATGGGATGAAGTTAAGAGGTGAGAGGCTCAGGAGTAATCTAAGGAAATACTTTTTTATAGAAAGGATAATAGATGTATGGAATAGTTTCCTAGTAGAGGTGGTGGAGATAATGAGGGTGTCTGAATTCAAAAAAGCGTGGGACAGGAACGAGGGATCTCTTAGGGAGAGGAGGAGCTAGTGAATGTTGCAGATGGGCAGACTGGATGGGCCATTTGGCCTTTATCTGCCATCATGTTTCTATGTTTCTAAGTGTCACTGAAAATGACTGGTTAGCCATTTAAATGGCCAGGTTAGCAATTTAAATGGCCAGGAGCTACTTCTGGTTAGTGAAATCACTTTAAATATTGACCCCTTTATTTTTATGTAGTTAGGGGTTCAATGTTCTCTCTAAGGACTGAGTTCACATGAGCAAAAACATTTTTTCACGAGCAAAGGACTGAGTTGATGTGAGCAACAATTTTCTGTACATTACAAATTAATCCCCCCTTTTGTAAAGCCGCGGTAGAAGATTCTACCACAGCCCAGAGCGCTAAATGCTCTGACACTGCTCCAACACTCAAAGAATTCTATGAGCATCGGAGCATTTAGCGCCCTGGGTAGTGGTAGAAACCTCTACCACAGCTTAGTAAAAGAAGGCCTAAGAATTACAAATATAAACAAAAAAATTGAAAATAAGGTGACTTTTTAAAATTGTATACCGCCAAAGCCATAATAGTTCGAGGCGGTTTACAATAAGAAGAGCTGGATAATCAGCGAAGATAGGCACAATGAAAAGTCATTGATACATGTGAGCAGGATACAGAGATACGAGGAGCTGGACCAATCAGCGCACGATCAGCGAAAATAGGCACACTGTAAAGCCGTCAAGTAAAGTAGGCAGGGTACTAAGAAGGCTTGAGAGATCTTGGTTACAAATTGGTTAGAGTAAAAAGGGAAAGGGCTTTGTTGCTAGGGGACGTAGTTAAAAGGGATTTAGATACAGTACAACTTGGAAGCCTACCACTTACTCCTGGGAGGGAGCTTCTAGAAGTAGTTCTTTTCTTTGGGATCTGCCAGGTACATGCTAGTGACCTACCCTCAACATGACATTTCTTATAATTTCATACATTGGCATGCCAGTCTCAATGTCCTAAAATTATACACTTATAAGTACTTAGTAATTCCTGATTTTAATGGGTTTTTCCTATTGAAGTAACTATCCCAGTCTCCTGATCCAGAATCCTATTCAAATCTGAGGCATCAGGTACACAGGTAGATTTGTATCCACAGCGAGTATGTGGAAAATTGCTGTTCATTTGTATGTATTGTACACTAGACTGCCACTGACAATGTCCTAAAATCACATAAAACTATAATATAAAATTTTGGGGTATGAACATAGGCCCTGATTCTCTAATTGGTCGGCAGCCGCTGATCGTGTGTCAATCACACAACGACACCGTTTAGAGAATCGAAAATGTAGGCCAGACGTTTCTGGCACCTATCTTTGACGTGAATTTTGCCTACATAAGCGCTTTATAGCACCTAACACCACTTCTGGAATTAGCCATGCCTATAATGGAATCAATCACCTCTAGAGGTGTGATTCCAGTGCTATGAATGTATCCCTTAAATTACGTTTCAAATAGCGTTTCCCTCTTAACTTAGGCGCTGGCATGGTTCTTTTTATAGAATTTGCCCTGAAGTCTGTATCCAGGGGTGCTGTTGGATTAAAGTTATGCTAACAAGGGTTCTCAGCTGGCAAGATTTCAGGAGTCTTCTTATTCTGCAAGATGCAATGTTGTATGGACACAGACTTACACATCTCTCTTCAACTCCTGTGAAGGAAGATCCAGGTAGGGATTCTCAGAGATATTAATTGCTTCTTGCATAGCTGCCAACAAACCACTGCCCCCCTCCCCACGTAGTGCGGGGCCAAAGCATTCTGGCCTCCGGATCAGCAGCTTCACCACTACACTTGCATTTTCTTCCACACTTTCACCTAAAGGCAGGAAAAATTAAAAAGTCAATGGTCACTCAAGTATCATTCATGCACTGTATGTAAAAAATCATTGGGATGAAATTCCATGAAGTTATATGGTTCATCAGCAGCAAAAGAATGTTTAACTTCCTTAACATTGGATTTTTAGCAACTATACAAATAGTATTGTGTTGAAGATTCCTCCAATCAGTCTGATACTCTCCGTATAGTGAAGAGTCAAGGGAAGGGGTAGAATGAGGCTGGCACTCCAAATTTTTTTTTTTAATTATCTTTATTCATTTTAAAATAATTTCAATAAGTGAATAACAATAATTAAAACATTTACACTATAGACATCACTTAAAATATTACAATATTCTTACAGACCAATAACCCTCCCACCCAAACTATTCTTTATCATTCAAGAGTCTATAGATCTATCATAATTCCGTAATTCACTACATATTTTAAACATAAAATTACACATTTATCCACTTAGACATATTTTAAACTTATAAACCACCCTGCCCCCATCCATAATAATATTTGATTATAACCTATATATTCCTCCCACCCTCCCTCCCTGGATGTGCAGTTCTTCTAACAACAAATGTATAATTATATTAAATCTACAAAAGATGTCAATGGACCCAATATTAGATTAAAGTTTTTAAAATTCCCTAACTGATCAGCTCTCATTGTTTCATATTTATATATTTGACATAAACTTGCCCACCAGAATGCAAAATTGAGACGATCCCAGTTTTTCCAGTTACATGTAATCAATTGTATAGCTGTACTTGTCATAATTAATAAGAGACTTCTTTTATATTTATCTAGGGAGTCTTTGATATACAAAATGGTACCACAGATTATTACTTCATAAGTTAAAGGAATCTCAGATTCTAAAATATTAGTAATATGTCCCCAAATCGATTTCCAAAAAAAACAGTATCTTAGGTCAATAAAACAGTAAATGATCCAATGTTCCTATGTCAAGATGACAGTGCCAGCATCTATTAGACTTTGAATTATTCAACTTATTCAATCTAACCAGGGTCCAAAAAGAACGATGCAACAGAAAAAACTAAGTTTGTTTCATAGATGCTGAAGCTGTACACCTCATATATAGTGAAGAGTCAAGGGAAGGGGTAGAGTGAGGCTGGTATTCCAAAATTTTCCAGATAACAACAATTTTTAGCCACTATCTAGATAAGCTATCCAGCAGATATTGAGCCAGTGTAGATGGCATTTTTGTTTGTCCAGCACCAGTGCTAAACCCTAAAATTCAATACTTTTTTTTTCTTTTTTGATCAGTTATAGCAGTCAGGGCATTGGAGATGTTAGGTTCAAACAAATTCTATATCACATCATCCATTCAATATTTTCCAATGGCATTCATCACAAACATGAAAATTGTTTTACTTATCAGACACACTGCTAATTTTAACAGTAAATTAGGTATTTAATTCAATTTGGTAAAAATACCCTCTGTGTTATATTTATTAATCTCACAACAGATTGTACTCAGTTTTACCACACTACGGCCCTGTTTTACTAAGGTGCGCTAACCGATTTAGCGCACGCTAAATGCTAACGTATGTTAGTCTATGGATGCATTAGTGTTTAGTATGCGCTAATTTGATTAGTGCGTGCTAATCGGTTAGCGCACCTTAGTAAAACAGGGAGGTAAGAGGTTTTCGCACAGTATTTAATCATATTAATTGAAATAATACTGCAATGCAGTTTACAAAAGCTACCTAAACTATTCCATTTTCAACGTTCAATGACACATTCACATGACACTGAATTCTATTCTTTTAGGTCAAAGTACTTGCTTCTGGATTCTATAAATGGCGTGCAAATTTCCAGGTGCAAAATTTGGCGCTATTCTGAGATGCATGTGTTACTAAATTAGCTAATGAGATAATCAGCACCAGTAATTGGGTGATAATAATTACTGCTAGATGCTCCCATGCAACTCTGAGTTATCCAGTTGGTGTTCGCTAATCATAATGCGCTAGCTGGATAATGTGAGAGCTGCCAAACTCCACCCATGCCATGTTCCCACTGAATCATATATGTGGGAGAGTCTATAACAAATTACCACTCCCCCTGCTGGATATTCCCTCTCATTGTCAGAGCTACCTTAATAGCTACCTTAGGTAGCTCTTCCTTAAGGGGAAGTGACATGGGAAGGAGGAGTCAGGGAGACAGGAATCAGGAAGTATAAAAGGGCAGTGCCGGACCTCGGTCAGAGAAGCCCAGAGGAAAGGTGATTCCCATATGCTCCTTGACTACAACCATTAGAAACCCGGCTTGGCTGAGGTAAGCCAATCTAAATTTTATTGCTGAACACCTGTGAGTTTTCTCTGAGGTCTGACTCGAGCCATATCCTACTGCCTGAAAAACTGATGAAAGACTATGTTTGGGGCATGGCAGTCATAAGCCTTGTCCATGCTTTGGGTCCTATCAGCTACAGGCCCCTCTAAGAACTTTTTGAACAAAAGACTGTTCTGTGTATGCCTGGCCATGTGAAGAAACAGGGTTCAGGATTTTCCTTTCCTTTGAGTGACTAAAGAAGTTTCCTTTACCTTTTGTGCTCATATCTGGCTGTTTGTGCACTGGCCCAGATATGTGGTGTCAGGAATGAGATTCTGCTCAAACCCACCAGAAGAAGCAAACCCCACAAGATCTGGTCCTGAGTTTAATATCTCACCATATTTTGAGGTTAAGGAGATTAGCTACGCATTGAGAGAGGGACCTGAAACTGTATAGTTGGTGCAGGACAGGCAGGATTTTTTTGTTTGTGCTCAGAGTACTCTAGTGCTGCCAATAAAACATGTAGGAAGTAATTCATTTCATGATTGAGGGGCAGCAGCAGCAGCAATTTATTCAGATCCAGCAACAGCAGCAGTTCATACAGGCACACTTGGAACAGAAGCAGGTTCTACAAAAACTTATAGAACTGTCATAGGGCTCTCGAGCCCAGCCATCCCCATATTACAGGGATCCGGGTACCTCACAATGGTGCCTATGCCCAGGATGATGCCAGACCATACCTTGGTGAATTTTGAGAGAGTGGCATACTTAGCTGGCTGGTTGAAGGCAACATGGACTACATATTTGGAAAACCTCTTAACTGGTGACAGCCAAATGGCCTTCCAAAGCGCTAAGCACAACAACCGAACTACCTATAACATCAAGACAGTAATCTTGGAGTGGGCTTGGCATACCCCAGAAATACAGGCAAAGTTTTTTTTAAAAAAAATCCTCCAGATGAAAGAGAACCCTCACTAAATTAAACTAAACTAAACCTTAAGTTTATATACCGCATCATCTCCACAGATGTGGAGCTCGGCATGGTTTACAAGTTTTTTCTATAAACTTAAGGAGGTCACATGGTGATGGTGGCA
Organism: Geotrypetes seraphini; assembly: GCF_902459505.1. NCBI lineage: Eukaryota > Metazoa > Chordata > Amphibia > Gymnophiona > Dermophiidae > Geotrypetes > Geotrypetes seraphini. The sequence goes on along the minus strand of NC_047090.1, from coordinate 68,291,284 downwards.
ACCAGAGGAGAGGTCCAGGGTAGAGTAGCCAATATGGCTCTACTGGAGCACTTCCTGGACAGATTACCCCAGTCTATAAGACAATGGGTGGCAGCCTTGCAGATATCCTCCACCGGAGTAGACCGGAGGAACGCCACAGAAGCTGCCATCGCTCGGACCTTATGTCCAGTGACCCGACCATGAAGCGCGAGACCAGCCTGAGCGTAGCAAAAAGAAATACAAGCAGCCAACCAGTTGGACAAGGTGCGCTTGGAAACAAGACGTCCCAATCGATTAGGATCAAAGGACAAAAATAATTGAGGGACCTTCCGATGAGACTCGGTGCGTTGAAGATAAAAAGCCAACGCCCTCTTACAGTCAAGCGTATGAAGTGCCGCCTCTCCCGGGTGAGAGTGGGGCTTCGGAAAAAACACCGGAAGAACAATGGACTGATTGAGGTGGAAATCAGACACAACCTTAGGTAAAAATTTAGGATGGGTGCGAAGAACCACCTTGTCATGATGGAACACAGTAAAGGGCGGGTCCCTAACCAAAGCCTGCAGCTCGCTAATCCGACGAGCGGACGTGAGCGCAAGCAAAAAGATCACCTTCCAAGTGAGAAACTTAAGATGAGATTTGTCAATAGGCTCGAAGGGAGGCTTCATCAGTTGAGCCAAAACCACATTAAGATCCCAAACTACAGGAGGAGGTTTCAAAGGAGGATTAACATTCACTAGACCCCTCATGAAACGAATCACCAGAGGATGAAGAGAGAGAGATCGACCCTCGAGATGCCGATGGAAAGCAGCAATCGCACTGAGATGCACCCTAATGGAAGTCGTCTTCAGCCCAGACTTGGACAAATGCAACAAATATTCCAGAACCGAAGACACCGGAACCGAACTCGGATCCAGATGATTCGAGGAACACCAGGAAGAAAATCTGGTCCACTTCTGAGAATAACAAAGCCTAGTCGATACCTTGCGCAAGGCTTCCAGAACCTCCCTCACAGACTGAGAAACCTGTGAAGTCATGGGGAAAGGAACCAAGCCGTCAGATGTAAAGACTGAAGATTGGGATGCAACAGCGAACCCCGACTCTGAGACAGCAGAGAGGGAAAGACAGGCAGAAGCAGAGGCTCCCTGACACTGAGTTGAAGGAGCAGGGAGAACCAGTGCTGACGAGGCCAACGAGGCGCAATGAGAATCATAGTGGCTCTGGACGCCTTGAGATGAACCAACGTCCTCAAGATCAGAGGGAAAGGAGGAAATGCATAAAGGAGCCTCCCTCCCCAGTCGAGAAGAAAGGCGTCGGCCTCGAGACGGTCCGGGGAGTACATCTGAGAACAATAGAGGGGCAGTTTGCGAGTCTCCGGGGAGGCAAACAGATCCACCTGAGGAGTCCCCCAGCGGTCGAAGACCTCGCGCAGAACTCAGGAGTTTAGCGACCACTCGTGCGGCTGGAGAAGACGACTGAGTTTGTCGGCCAGACAATTCTTCTCTCCCTGAATGTAAACCGCCCGCAGGAAGATGTTCTGGGAGACCGCCCATTCCCAAAGGCGCAGGGCTTCCCGGCACAGGGACCAAGAGCCCGTTTCCCCTTGTTTGTTCACATAATACATGGCCACCTGGTTGTCCGTCTGCACAAGGACTACCTGATCGTGCAGCAGGTGGCAGAACGCTCGAGCAGCCAGAAAAATGGCACGAAGTTCTAAAACATTGATGTGACAACTCCGGTCCTCTGCCGACCATAGACCTTGAGTCCACAGACCATCCAAATGAGCTCCCCATGCGTACTCCGAAGAGTCCGTGGTCAGGACCTTGCGATGCGGAGGAACGAGAAAGAGCAAACCCCCGGAAAGATTGGAAGAGTTGGTCCACCAACGGAGCGAGCGTCTCAAGGAAGGAGTCACAGTTATAGGGGAGGAGACTGGGTCCCGATCCTGATGCCACTGGGAGGCCAAAGTCCACTGAGGAAGCCTCAGGTGCAAACGGGCGAACGGAGTGGCATGGACCGTCGACGCCATGTGGCCGAGCAGAACCATCATGCGCTGCGCCGAAACTGAGGGCAGCAACGAAACCTGGCGACTCAATCGAAGCAGGACCTCCAACCGTGGCGGGGGGAGGAATGAACGGAGGTGAACCGTGTCCAGCACGGCCCCGATAAACTGAAGGGATTGAGTCGGGCACAACTGAGACTTGGGGAAGTTCACTTTGAACCCCAGACGTTGAAGGAAGATGATAGTCTGTCGGGTCGCTGAAATAACCCCTTCCCTGGAGGACGCCTTGATCAGCCAATCGTCCAGGTAGGGAAACACCTGCAGCCCTCGAGATCTCAGGGCTGCCGCGACCACCACCATACACTTCGTGAAGACTCGAGGGGACGAAGCCAGTCCAAAGGGGAGGACCCGATACTGGAGGTGCAACTCCCCCACCTGGAACCTGAGGAACTTGCGGAAGGCGGGATGCACCGGAACATGAGTATATGCTTCCTTCAGGTCCAGGGAGCACATCCAGTCCCCCGATTCTAACAGAGGGTACAGGACTGGAAGGGACAACATACGGAACTTCTCCAGGACAAGGAACTTGTTGAGCCTCCGGAGGTCCAGAATGGGGCGTAAGTCCCCTGTCTTCTTCGGGACCAAAAAGAAACGGGAGTAAAACCCCTGTCCCCTTTGGTTCAGGGGCACGGGCTCCACCGCCCGAAGGCTCAACAAGGACCTGGCTTCCGACAGGAGAAGAGGAAGCTGGTCTCGACAGCCCAGAGAAGCCCCCGGCGGATATTCTGGCGGCATGACTAAGAAGTTTAGCGAGTAGCCCTCGGAGATGATCCGGAGCACCCAAGCGCCCGACGTGATCTCGGCCCAGGCTGGAAGAAAGGCCTGCAATCGGCCCCCGATAGGAAGGGGGTCCTTTGACAGTGCGGAGGGGGCCCGCCCCCAACCGCACATCACGTCAAAAAGACAGAGCCGGTTTAGACGCCCCTTGCGCCTGAGGCTTTGGTTGGGACGCTCTGCCCTGCTGAGGGGGACGCCGGGGCGGAGGCCTCGAGAAAGCCGGCATCGACTTCTGCGGGTATCGCCGCGGAGGTCTAAACGGCTTCTGCGGCGGGGCCCGGGGTTTAGGACGGACCAATGAGGCGATAGAGCGCTCATGTTCAGACAAGCGTTTGGTCGCCGCCTCCAAGGACTCATCGAACAACTCGGAGCCCACACATGGAAGATTGGCCAGATGTTCTTGCAAGTTCGGGTCCATATCCAGGGTACGAAGCCATGCGAGACGGCACATCGCCACCGCAAAGGCGGATACACGAGAGGCCAACTCAAACGCATCGTAAACTGCGTGAAAAAGGTAGAGACGCAGCTGAGACAAATTGGCCATAAAAGTACCAAAATCCCCCTTATGGGAATCCGGCATGACCCCATAATATCTGGGCAACGCCTTCACCATCTGCCTTAAATAGGATGAGAAGGTGAATGCGTAATTAAGGACCCTAGCAGCCATCATGGAGTTGGAATAGAGGCGACGACCAAACTTGTCCAGGGTCCGTCCCTCCCGCCCGGGGGGGACCGCAGCAGAGACCCTAGAAGGCTGAGACTTCTTCAACGCCGACTCCACCAGCAACGACTGGTGGGACAGCTGTGCTTTGTCGAAGCCCTTGCAAGGGACCATACGGTACTTCGACTCCATCTTAGATGGAACCGCTGTGACTGTAAGAGGGGAGTCCAAGTTTCTCAGGAAGGTCTGATGTAGAACCTTGTTGAGAGGCAGACGAGGAGTCTCCCTTGGGGGAGAGGGCAAATCCTGCTCCTCCAAAAATTCCTTCGTGTATTGAGAGCCTGACATAAGGTCAAGATCCAAAGCCCTCCCCATCTCAAGCACAAATCTGGAAAAGGAGGAGGGCTTCGAAGGCGGAGAGGGAGATCGAGAAGCCCGCGTCGCCAAAAAAGAAGAGGAAGCCTCACGGGAGTAACGAGGCTCCTTACCGGTGCCAGACCCCGAACCCCAAGAAGCCGCACCCAGCGACCTCGACGGGGTCGGGGACCGTCCATGCCCTGAGGAACCCCTGCGGGAAGTCCCCGGGGTATGAGGCACCGAGGCACGCCCCTTCCGTCTCGGCGAAGAGTTCCTCGAAAACTCCACCTCGGAGGAACGGAAAAGCCTCGGATTATCGAGGCGGAGCTCGGAGACCCGCAGGGTCTCAGCCTCGGTCGGCGAGGAGCAACCGCGGCGTCGAGGAGAGCCCCGTTGACGTTTGGGCTTCCTCGGCCGATGCTTCGCCCGAGGCCGACCCGAGGGAGAGGAGCCCCGGGAGGACCTCAACGAGGAAGAAGAGGAAGAGATCCTCCGAACCCTCCGCACCTTGTCCCGAGGCCGCACGCTCCGCTCAGGCTGGTCATAAGAACATAAGAACATAAGAAGCGCCATCTCCGGATCAGACCTTCGGTCCATCAAGTCCGGCGATTAGCACACGCGGAGGCCCTGCCAGGTATACACCTGGCTTATTTTATAGCCAACCATATCTTTATATGCCTCTCTCAAGGAGATATGCATCTAGTTTGGTTTTGAAGCCTAGGACTGTCGATTCCGCAATAATCTCCCCTGGGAGAGTATTCCAGATGTCAACCACTCTCTGTGTGAAGCAGAACTTCCTGACATTAGTCCTGAACTTCTCCCCCCTTAGCTTCATTTCATGTCCTCTTGTCCGTGTCAAATTGGACAATGTAAATAATCTTCTCTGCTCTATTTTGTCGATTCCTTTCAGTATTTTGAAGGTCTCGATCATATCCCCACGCAGTCTCCTTTTCTCAAGGGAGAACAATCCCAGTGTTTTAAGTCGATCCTCATATTCCAGTTTCTCCATACCCTTCACTAGTTTAGTTGCTCGTCTCTGCACCCTCTCCAGCAGTTTTATATCCTTCTTTAGGTAGGGAGACCAATGTTGGACGCAGTATTCCAAGTGGGGTCTGACCATTGCCCTATAAAGCGGCATTATAACTTTCTCCGATCTACTCGAGATTCCTTTCTTTATCATGCCCAACATTCTATTTGCCTTCTTTGCCGCTGCCGCGCATTGTGCCGACGGCTTCAGGGTCCTATCAATCAGTACACCCAGGTCCCTTTCTTGTTCACTTTTTCCCAGAGTTGCACCTGACATTCTGTACTCTTATTCCTTATTCTTACTGCCTAAATGCATTACCTTACATTTCTCCACGTTGAACTTCATCTGCCATTTCTCCGCCCATTTTTCTAACCGACACAAATCGCTCTGGAATTCCTCACTATCCTCCTGCGATCTGATTGCCCGGCAGAGTTTTGTGTCGTCTGCAAACTTGATGATCTCACTGGATGTTCCGTTTTCCAAGTCATTGATATAAATATTAAAAAGGATCGGCCCAAGTACCGAGCCCTGGGGTACACCACTAGTCACTTTCTCCCAGTCGGAGAACTTCCCATTAATGCCCACTCTCTGCTTCCTGTTATCCAGCCATTTGCCTATCCATCTTTGTATATCTCCCTCTATGCCGTGGCTTTGTAGTTTACTGAGAAGTCTTTCATGTGGAACTTTGTCGAACGCTTTCTGGAAGTCCAAGTATATTATGTCCACCGGCTTTCCACTATCAATTTGCTCGTTCACGATCTCAAAGAATTGGAGTAAATTCGTCAAACACGATTTCCCTTTCCTGAATCCATGTTGACTGGGTTTCATCAAGTCGTGTGTGTCCAAGTGCTGAACTATGCTATCCTTGATCAGTGATTCAATCATCTTGCCGGGGACAGACGTAAGACTCACAGGTCTATAGTTGCCCGGTTCTCCTCTCGATCCTTTTTTGAAAATTGGCGTGACGTTCGCTTTCTTCCAGTCGTCTGGTATCTGACCAGTTCTGATTGACAGGTTTGCAAGTTTTGGTCAACCGAGGTCGAGGGCAAGGTCGGGGTCGAGGCCGAAGCCACCCCGAGGGCCGAAGTCGAGGGTACCGAGACCGAGGCCGCTGAAGCCGGGGCCGATGAGGCCGAAGACGGCTGGAGGTGCGCGAGGACACCGGACAGTTCCGAGGCAATGAGCGCACGGAGCAAGTCTTGAAAGACGGGAACCCCCAACATAGTCGGCAGATCCTGAGCCGGCGGGTGCTCCCTCGAGGGCGAACTCGGTCTCTAGTATTCCCGCGGGGCACCCGACTTCGACGCTCAGGGCGGGGCCGAGGACGACCCACCCACCACCGTCGATGAGCCCGAGGATGGCTTCTTCGAGGCTGGAAGAGAAGAAGGAAGTGACGACTTACCCACCGTCGACTTCGGGGTCGAGGACGCCGGCTTCGACGAAGCAGGCTGTCGGGGCGAGGTCGAGGGAGTCGAGGCCGAGGTCAAGGCCGGGGCCGAAGCCGAGGCCGACGTCGAGGCCTTCCCCACCGCGGGGTCGACCGCGAAGAGCTCCGCCATCTGAGCGCGACGGCGGCGGAGAGCTCTCGGCTGAAAAGTAGAGCACCGAGTGCAGGAGTCGGTCGGGTGCTCAGGACCCAGACAAAGTAAGCACCACCGGTGGGGATCGGTGATGGAAAGCAGCCGATCGCACCGGGTGCACTTTTTAAAGCCCGTCAAGGGACGGGACATGGGCCCAAAAACCGGCCGGGAACGAACGAAGTCCCGCAGCCGCGGCTACCGGGAGCCCCCGGAGCCGAACGAAAAAGGTTATTTTTTTTTTTTTTTGACGAAAAAAGAAACACGAACAAAATAAAAACACAAATTAAGCACAGCGACCGAGAAAAAACCACTCAGCCGCGGTGTCAGAAGGCAAATTAGAAGAGCACAAATTCCACAGGGCTTCTGGCTCCGCGGAAAAAACTGAACTGAGGACCACGAGGTGGGGATGCGCCCTCTAGTGGGCAAGAAGGCATGCACATGCGTGGTGCAGCATAGCAAACTTGAAACTTCAATCAAGTTTGCTTGAAAAGCTGTCCGCGCTGGGGCTCCGTAGATGACGTCACCCCACATGTGCCTGCTTGTCCTGGGATAAAATACGTTATGGATGTAAATATTGTAGAACCATATGGCTGCAATATTGTAGAGGCCTCTCAATCTAGAGGCAGGAACTGCCTGATGGAAGTAGAATAAATGAGAACTCTTACAAAGTGCTGATAGATTCCAGCAGTGTCAAGACACTTGTGCAAAGAGAAGCTGTTACCCGACTGCAAATAAATTATGAGCAGACTGTGGTATTATCATGTGTGCATGGAGATCATAGACATAATCCTATAGCCAAGGTGGCCCTCATAACTCCAGTGGAACAAGCCCAGTTGGAAGTAGTGATTATGCCATGACTACCCTACTCAGTCATTGTGGGATGGGACTTCGCAAAGTTTGGAGCTATCTGAGCTCAATTTACTTGCTGGATCCCAGAAAAGGGAGAAAGATAATTTAAGCAATGTCTTCCCTTTGGAGTACCCCAACCTCTATGTAAACCTAAAGGTGCCTAAGCCCTGCTAACAGAGGCAGCGGGAAAAGTTGTGCTTGCCCCTGAACTTGGGGGCTGTGGTTAATGAGGATCCATTATCAGAAGAGAAACAGAGTACCTTAGACCCATTGGATAGCCTGCCTGAATAGAGTGTGTGGGTGGGGCCAGGCCACAGCCATGGATGAGTTCCTCAGAACAGACTGAGCTCACTTGGTGACTATGGATGGGAAACCCATGGGTGATCAAGATCCCTTTAAGATAGCAACCCCATACTTCATAATTAAAAAAGACCCGATATATAGGGTGGCCAAGGGAGCCCTAGAGGGGGAGATAGAGCAGCTGTTAGTTCTGCAACCAGGCAAATCATGCAGTTAGCCCATAGTCACCTATTAAGAGGTTATTTAGGAGAAGAGAAGACCTGCGGACAAATTTTGGCCCACTTTTTCTGGCCAGGTGTAAATAAATACAGTTATTCTATCAATCCTGCCCAACCTGCCAGTTGAGTGACAAGCAAGGGTTCCACCAGCCCCTCTTGTACCTATGCCCCTGGTCAACACCCCTTTTAATCAAGTGGCTATGGACTTTGTGGATTCTGTGGAACGTATCATGCATGGCACCAAGCATATATTAATCATTCTGGACTATGCCACTCGATATCCAGAAACTATTGTACTTGTGCAACATGAAGGTCACTACAATGGCCACTGGATAGGAATCTCCTGGATAGGAATCCCTATGGAAATATTGAGAGACCAAGGGACCACCATTATGTCAAAAGTCATGAAGCAGGTGTGTGACCTGCTAAAGGTGAAAACTTTACGGATGTCTGTTTACCATCCATAGATAGATGGCCTGGTAGAGTGGTTTAGTAAAACTCTGAAGCAAATGCTAAGAAAATTTGTAACTGAAAACGGGAAGAACTGGTATTCTCCTTCCATATCTGCTGTTTGCCATTCTCAAAGTACCCCAGAGTCTGACAGAATTTTCTTCATTTGAATTATATGGGTGAAAACTGAGAGGAATCCTGGATGTGGTTCGAGAAGCCTGGGAGAAATTTGACTGAGTATGTACTCACCATGCAGGAGAGACTGAAGAAGGCCAGGGAAGTAGCCAAACTCTGCCTGGAGAGGGCCCAGGTGTGGCAAGCATGGGCTACAATCAGAAAGCCGGGCAGAGAATCTTCCAACCGGGAGACCAAGTCTTAGTTCTGCCATCTTCTATGAGCAAGTTATTGGATATGTAGCAGAGGCCATATTAAATAGAGGAGAACACCAGACCTCTAACTACAAGGTAGCCCAATCCAATAATAGAGATAAGGTGAAGGTCCTCCATGTCAACCTATTAAAGAAATGTTTCTCCTTGACTACTGCATTAGTCCAGAGGGATGACTTTGGCCCAGAGGTTATATCTGAGCCGGGGCCCCGTACAAGTTCCCTATGGAAGCTATGTACTATCAAAAAATACTTTGACTCAAACTCTTTTAGGATTCTGGTTCAATCATCAATTTTGTCTACATTGGACTACTGTAATATTGTTTATCTAGGCTCTTACAAAAAGACCCTTAGTAGATTAAGAATAATATAGAACACTGCAGTTCGCCTGATTTTGGCCTTCAAAAATATGACCACGTAAGTCCTTACTATTTAAAGCTTCATTGGTTACCATTTCAGGCTAGAATTCTGTTCAATTTTGGTTGTATCTGTTTTAAAGTTTTATTTGGATTGTCTCTTACCTACCTCTCTTCCCACTTTGAATTCTATAATCCTAACAAGAATACACAAAAATTATGATGGTTTTCGTTTCCTTCAGCAAAAGCATCCTGTAATAAGAGATTTTGGGGGAAAACATTGGCATTTCAGGTTGGCACAATGAATTCTTACTGGAATGATCTTATTCCTCAAACTCAAACCTATTACTCATTTCGAAAACTTTTTAAAACCTATTTGTTTGAAAATTTTTTGACTTAATTGTATTCTTAGCTTTTATGATATATTTGAGCATGGTTTTTATTCATTATACTTCTATTTCTATTTAATTGGAACTGCCTTTGAGATTAATTAATTAATTTTGATTCTGACTTTTGAATTAATTGTAATTTGTATTTTTCCTGGGAAACCATCTGATGATTATTGTAATTCGCTCTATGTCTAGCTTTTTCTTATTGTAAACTGCCTCGAACTGAAGGATTGGTGGTATATAAAAAATAAATTATTATTATTATTATTAAATTATTATTATTATTAATGACAGCTTCTTCCTCCTCAGAGAGCTGACCTGGAATAGCTGGTGGAATAGCTGGTAAAATAAAAACAAAATGAATTTGCAGAGAAGCTGGGACAGACTCACCTTGCAACCCATGATGTTATCACTGAGCCAGAAGTCATGGTCAGACAAAGGGTAGTTCAACAGGGGGTGTGGCGAAAGAAGTATCAGACCTGCTAAAGCTAGATGTTATTGAAGAGTCAATGAGTAACTGTTCTCCCATTGTATTATTGTATTAGTGCTGAAACCAGATGGGATCGTCTGGTTCTGCATCGATTTCCAGAAAGTGAATGCTGTCTCCAAGCTGGAAGCATATTTCATGCCATGGGTTGATGAGCTTATCAAAAGGCTGTGGGGAGACCAGTTCATTTCAACTCTAAGCCTGACCAAGGGTTAATGGCAGGTACCCCTTACGCTGGTGGACAAAGAGAAAACAGCCTTTTCTACACACCTAGGCCTGTTCCAGTTCACTGTGCTCCCTTTTGGCCTTCATGAAGCCCCCGCTATGTTTCAACACTTGATCGCCTCCTTAGGCTGCACGGGGATTATGCAACTGCCTACTTAGATGACATCATTGTCTATAGTCAAAACTGGAGGACCTATCTTGTTCAAGTAGAAACAGTTCTGGACAGTTTACAAACCGCTGTATTGATGATCAATCTAAAAAATGCTTCAGTGAAGACATGAGATTCAATATCTGGGGTACTCAGTTGGGAAGGCCTAGTGAAACCCCAGATTTGGAAGGTGGAAGCCAATGTGCACCTAAATTTAAGGGCCCTTTATAGAACTCCCCTTAAACATAAATACCCTGGGTCACTCTATAGATATCTTTAGATCTAAGATACATAGCCCAAAGTTATCTAGTTATCTTTATACAGATATTGTTCTTTTGAATACAGTACTCCCCTGAAATTCACGGGGGTTCTGTTCGAGGAACACCCGCAAATTTCAAAAAAACACAAATGCAGTTTAGGAGCTGATCGAAGGCAGGAGAGGGCAGCTGGAGAGCCGGCGGATGCTGAAAATCATTCTCAGTATTTTCCAACCGCCTCTTCCTGGTACTAAAGTCAGGCTACACCAATCAGGAGCTGCTTTAACACGCCAGATAACGTGACTATACTGAGAAATTACTGTTTCCAGTTTGTGCCTCTAGAGATAAGTACATGTGCTTATGTATATACATGCATGTGCATATATACAGTATACACACACAGGCATATACACTGTCAGTGAGTTTGCTAATATAAAAATAAAACAACATAAAACTGCCAGAAACATTAGACACAAAGAAGTGTTAGCTGTTTGCCTGTTAGGGAGTGTATTTTATCCTAGAATTATAGAACAGATGAAATGGTTACTTACAGTTCACAAAGACAGCAAAGCGAAGAAAAGAGATGTAGCGCTCTCCCTCTATAGGATTCCAGCCGATGTCAGGGTATCCTTTTGTTAGAAGCATGGGGCAGCTTTGCAGCCCACAGCCAGCCAGGTACATCACCACCTGTCAGAAGCATAACATCGAGAGCTGAGTATACACACATTTATATTACCTATATTAATGTTTACTGTATGGAAAGAAATTTGCTGTGTTATTAGTGTGAAGTGCTCCCTGTAGAACTGAGAACATTGCAGTGCTTCCATACAATAAAACTTGTTTTCATCATCTGTGTTGTGACCAATGCATTCTAGACAACTAGTCCCTGGCAGGTGATGCACAAAGCTCTCCTGGGACTAGTTTCTTTACCCCTAGCAACCTCTTAGCCTCTGTATTTATTCATTCCTTCAATTTTCTATACCATTCTCCCAAGGGAGCTCAGAATGGTTTATATGAATTTATTCATGTACTCAAGCATTTTCCCTGTCTGTCCCAGTGGGCTCACAATCTATCTAATGTACCTGGGGCAATGGGGGGATTAACTGACTTGCCCAAGGTCACAAGGAGCAGCGTGGGTTTGAATCCACAACCCCAGGGTGCTGAGGCTGTAGCTTTAACTACTGCACCACACACTGTAAACTGAAGTTTATACATACAGTTTAAAGAACTGCATTCTCCAAAAAGTAGACTTGGTACTGTAGAATATGAACCTTGAAAATAAATCATGTGTAACCAACAATAACCAATCTGGCAATAGAATCTTATGGTATGGTGGTATATGGCAGTTTGGAAAGTAATAAGACTGCAACAAAAGCAATGATGGATAAACAAATTCAATTAACAAACCCTGATGGGTTCTGCATTGATTATCCCCTTAGCATAAACATGGAGAGTATATAAACACAAACAATCTCAAAACCTTCCTTTTCAAGGACGCATACAACTCCTAATCCCTCTTCTGCCCTTTCTCACCACTATGTTTTAGGACAGGGGTGCCCAAAAGATTGATCGCGATCGAACAGTAGATCGCAAAGGCAATGCGAGTCGATTGTGGAGCCCATCCTGGGCTCTGTGATAGACTCGCATTGCCTTTGCGTTCTCCCTGTTCTTTCTCTCTGTCTTTCTTTCTGTCTCCCTGCCCCCTTTCTTTCTGTCTCTCTGCCCCTTCTATCTTTCTGTCTTTCTATCTCTCTGCCCCCCCTTTCTTTCTTTCTCTGTCTGTCTGTGCCCCCCCCTTTCTTTCTGTCTTCATGTCTCTTTCTGTCTCCCTATCTTTCTCTCTGTCTGTCCTTTCTTTTTCCCCAAGCCACCGCTGGTGCCGTCGTCTGGGAATAGGTCCCCATGCCGCCGTTGCCGCAGAGCTCTCCCTATTCCCCGCCACCGCCACAGGTCAGCAGCGACTGCAGAAGCGCTGGGCACACCATCCTACCCCCCCATGTCAATTTTGACATCGGAGAGGAAGTTCTGGGCCAGCCAATCGCTGCCTGGCTGGCCCGGAACTTCCTCTCTGACATCAGAATTGACGTCGGGGGGAAGGCTGGTGGGCCCAGTGCTTCTGCAGTCGCTGCTGGCCTCTGGCAGCGTCGGGGATCAGTGAGAACACAGCGGCAACAGCGACTTGGGGGCCTGTTCCCAGATGTCAGCGGTGGCTTGGGGGTCTTTTCCCAGACGATAGCCCCAGTGGTGGCTTGGGGGAGAAAGAAAGGACAGACAGATAGAAAGATAGGGAGACAGAACAGGGAGACAGAAAGACAGACAGAAAGAAAGAAGAGGCAGAGATACAGAAAGAAAGAAGAGGCAGAGATACAGTAAGAAAGACAGAGAAAGAAAGAAAGGGGGGCAGGGAGACAGAAAGAAAGGGGAGGGGGCAGGGAGTGAGGAAGAAAAGTTGGGGGAGGGAATGGAGTGTGTCGGGTGGCAGGCAGGGAGAGAGGAAGAAAAAGTTGGATTCATGGAAGGACAGAGATGTTGGTTGTGGAATGGAATGAGGTCTGGAGGAGACGAAGCATGCAGGAGGCAGAAAGAAGGAAGAAATATTGGATGCACAGTCAGAAGAAGAAAGTGTGGGAACCCCTGTTTTAGGATCATTGGAAGCAACATACAGACATGTACTGTATTTTAATTTTTTTTCTCTCTCTCCTCCCTCCCTTTACTTTTCTTCCCATTGTTTTTCTATCACATATTGTAGTTCTCTCTTCACTCTCTTTCATTTTTTTCTCTTATCCCTGATATTTTACATTATAGTTATTGTAAACTGAATTCATACTATTTCTTTGAAATGTGGTATATTCAATAATAATAAAACTTGGAAACTTATAATGATAATGTTTACAGAGCTTGCAGACCCACAAGTGTTTTGTGAGCTAATTTTCATAGTGAAATTCCTTGCAGAATTCCTCTTTGAAAATTTCCAATGGTGTATGGTCTATAGATGCAAAATACTCAGATACATCACACCTACATAGGAGCAAGTTCACAATATATGACAGAAATCATGCATGGAAATGTCAAATAAGTAATCTCTACATGCATATTCCCATCCCTGACTTGACTTTGCCCACTTTTTTCTGTGAGGAAAAGTGCACATACTGGAGTAAATTCTATATATATCATTGAAAAAATCAGCGGTTAGTGCTATTCTATAAAATGCCTCAGAGTTAGGCACTGTTTATAGAATTTCACGTAGCACCCGTCCGCACGACTAACACTTAGGCACAGGCATTTAGGCCAAGGAAAACCAAGCCTAAATGCCTGGGCTTAAGTTGTGCGAAGATTGTCTGGGTCTGGGATAGGCACATGGGATCTCTTGGAGAGAGAAAGAGATAATGGTTACTGCGAATGGGCAGACTATTTGGGCCATTTGGCCTTTATCTGCCATCATGTTTCTATGATTGTGTGTACTCTATAATAGTGCACCTGACCTTTAGGAATGTCCATGACCCGCCCATGCTCCTCCCCTTTTGAGATCCGTGCACTAGAATTTACACACACCACTTTATAGAATATTCTTAGAAAGTTGTGCATATAAATTCTAATTAATGCCAACTAGTACCAATAATTGCTTGTTAATTGGCAATTATTGGTACTGATTGGTTTCTTAAACAATTAACTTGCACGCACAAAGGAAAAAAAGAGAAAGGCAGGCAAGTAATAATTACTTTGAACTTTTTGTTTCACATTTCATTTGTCATGTCTCATTCTTGGTGCAATATGTTCCCCATCTCCTCCAAGTCTGCTACTCTAGCCTCAAAAGAATGAGCTTGTTCTCTGAGAGCTAAGAGCACATACACATAACCTTGTGCCAAGTGGGAGATAATCATACATGTGACATTCAGTGCAAAAGACTGGATAACACCATTCCTGCTGCTGGCCTGCTGTCTTCATCTTAGTATTACTGAGGTGTTTGATGAGGCAGTGGCGTACCTAGGGTATGTGGCACCCGGGGCCCATCATTTTTTGACACCCCCCCCCCCCCATGTAAAAAAATATTTTTTTGTAATGACCATGAAACGGAATAAATGGTCAGAATAGAAACAGGCAGTGAAAATTTTCTTATATTCCAAACATAACATAACATAAATTATGTCTGAATTGTCATGACATCAGAAGTACATATGGAGTAGTTGCAGGTGATGCTTGGGACAGTTCTGATTGTGTTAGTTCGGTTTTATGTGTTTTTTGAATAGAAGGGTTTTTATTTCTTTTTGAAGGTTTTGCAGTCTGTGGTCGATGTCAATTGGTTGTAGAGTTGGGGGTCGAGTGTTGCAGCTCGAATGGCTAGGAGGTTGTCGAACAGTTTTTTTCTTTTGACGTTTTTGGTTGGAGGGTGTGTGAATGGTGCGTGAGTTCTCCTATGTCTGGTTGAGGTGGATTGAATTATTTAGCTGAAGAAATTAGTTACCCCCTCATCCCACACACATTAATTCTCTTCCATTTTTGTTCCCATTATAAAAAACACTGATAAGTTCCCAGAAAAAAAATACATTAAAATAAGAAGTGAAAACAAAGGCCCCTACAGATGAGAACATAAGAATAGCCTAACTGGGTCAGACCAATGGTCCATCATGCCCAGTAGCCCATTCTCATGGTAGCCAATCCAGGACACTAATACCTGGTCAAAACCCAAAGAGTAGCAACATTCCATGCTACCGATCCAGGGCAAGCAGACACTTCCCCCATGTCTTAATAACAGATTATGGACTTTTCCTCCAAGAATTTGTCCAAATCTTTCTTAAAACCAGCTACACTATCTGCTTTTACCATAACTTCTGGCCACTTCATTTTTAAGTTTAGATCTTTCCTTTCAAACAGAGACCTTGCTAGATGTCAAATACAGCACAAGGTAACTTCACATGGACTTAGCTGTGCAGGAAATGTGAATCTCCTCATACACCCACCATATAGTGCAAAAATGTGCAAAGGTCTGTTTTTTTCTTTCGATCACTACATAGCCTAATGCCACACAAGCAGCGCTGTTACAAACATATTCTGTAGGTCAATGCTAAGGATAACAAAGTTTCCTTCCTTGGACCAGAAGGAGATACTGATAAACCACTGGAAGAGATCCCAACACAACACCCAAAGACCCACTCAGTGTGTGAACCAGTTGAGTGGAGTGGACTAACTGGGGGGTGGAAATGGGCCCGGAGTTTGCTCAGCAGAATTTCCCAGACCACTTCTTCCTCTCAACACATTGACACGCTGCCACCACCACCACTAGAAACACCTCACTGGGTAGGCCAGCAATGCTATAAACTTTATAAAACACATTATTATATTTTCTTATAAAGCACATATTTTAACTGAACTCTCTGACATCCTCAGCCTTTCCATTCACAAAAATAGAAGGAAGAAAAGTTCCCATTTCCTGCTGTCTCATGTCCCCGGCCTATACAATATTTTTTTTCTGCAGACCCTTCAAAAGTCTGACCAAATCCTCGTTTCACTTGCATTATAAAGTACTGAGGATGCCATCTCTCCCCAATCCCAGGTCCTAAAGTATAAGACAGTAGCGCAAACTAATGCTGCCAGATTCAGGAAAAAAAATTTTGATTCGATTCAGCCTATTGAATTGGTTTTTCAATTCGATTTTCCTGCCCAGTTGGGTGATTTTTTTCAAAACTCCTGGTGGGTTTTATAGCTTTTTCACCCCCTTTGGCTTCTCCTAATCACACTGGCGCTGTGGTGTAAATAAAATAAAGAAACAAAAAGGACTTTTCCTCTCTCTGTTAAATCCTAGCTCACGTTTGCAGTCCAACACCAGCTCTGGCAGGATACACATTTCAAATCTGACATATTATAATCACAAAACAGAAAATAAAATTATTTTTTCTACCTTTTGTTGTCTGGTTATATTTCAAATCTTGTTGGTCCAAGGCTCTGGTTTTCTTCTGATAACTTGGGGTCTCCTTCTTTCTTCTTTCTGCATGCTAACCATCCATCTGCCAACTCTGTCCTCCCTTTTCATTTCCCTTCCCTCCCCAGGAAGTCTGGTATCTTTCCTTTTTTTCATCTCCCTCCACAGATCCACCTTTTCTTAACTACCCTTTCATCCGGCATCTCTCCCTCCTTCCCCACCACCCCAGAGTCCACCATCTCTCCCTTTCTTTTCCCAATTACCCTCCTATCCAATATCTCTAGCCCTCCTCCACATCATCCCTTGTGTCCAATTTCTCTCCCTTTCTGTTCCTTCCCTCCCTAAATCCCATGGTCCATCATCTCTCTCCCTCTCCTCTATTTTCAGACCCATTATTTCTTCCTCCCCCCCAAAGTTTGGCATATGCACGTCTCTTTGAACACCCCCTTCCCTCCGTGTACTTCTAAACAAGGGTCCCCCCCAAAGGCCTGTCCCCCCTTAAAGGTCTGCCTGTCCCCCCTTGAAGGCCTGCACCCCCCTTGAAGGCCTGTCCCACCTCCTTGAAGGCCTGTCCCCCCCCCCTTGTAGGCCTGTCCCCCCCTTGAAGGCCTGCCTGCCTGTCCCCCCTTTGAAGGCCTGTCCCCCCCCTTGAAGGTCTGCACCCCCCCCCGAAGGCCTGTCCCCCCTTGAAAGCCTGCCTGCCTGTCCCCCCCTTGAAGGCCTGTCCCCCCCTTGAAGGTCTGCACCCCCCTTGAAGGTCTGCACCTCCCCCCGAAAGCCTGTCCCCCCCTTGAAAGCCTGCCTGCCTGTCCCCCCCTTGAAGGTCTGCACCCCCCTGAAGGCCTGTCCTCCCCCCCTTGTAGGCCTGTCCCCCCTTGTAGGCCTGCCTTCCTGTCCCCCCCTTGAAGGCCTGTCCCCTCCCTTGAAGGCCTGCACCCCCCCCGAAGGCCTGCACCCCCTCAAGGCCTGTTCCCCCCTTGAAGGCCTGTCCCACCCCCTTGTAGGCTTGTCCCACCCCCTTGTAGACCTGTCCCCCCATTGAAGGCCTGCCTGCCCCCTTGAAGGTCTGCACACACCCCCAAAGGCCTGTCCTCCCCTTGAAGGCCTGCCTGTCCCCCCCCCCTTGAAGGCCTTCCTGCCTGTCTGTCACCCCTTCCTCCTTGAAAGCCTGCCTGCCTGCCCGCCCGCCCCCGAAGGACCGCTCGCCCCTGGCCTTCCCGCACCACTATGAAGCAGCACTACCTATGCTCCCGGCCTTGCCGTTCAGTTCCCCCCCCCCCAAAGGACCGCTCGCCCCACTGACCTTCCTGCACCACCTATGAAGCAGCCGCAGCAGGATCCCGACGTCAGCGATCTCTGCGCAGCTTAGGCGCTGCTTCCTGCGCCGCGTTCCCGCCCCTCCTCTGACGTCAGAGGAGGGGTGGGACTGCGGCGCAGGAAGCAGCGCCCAAGCAGTTCAGGTATCGCTGAAGTCGCGATCCTGCTGCGGGCTGCTTCACAGGTGGTGCAGGAAGGTCAGTGGGGCGAGCGGTCCTTCGGGGGTGGTGGGGGGGGGAATGAACGGCAAGGCTGGGAACACCCCCTCATGGCTGGCACCCGGGGCGGACCGCCCCTCCCGCCCCCCCCCTTAGTACGCCACTGTGATGAGGTACTAGGGATTTTAGACTAATAGAAAAGCCTTAAGATTTTATGGTATATTGCTTATTTAGTGTTTGCTTCTCAAGCAATGAAATATAATAAAACATTTGTAATGAAAACTCTCCTCTTATCCTAATTAGAATAACTAACTATAAATGAAAAGATATGCTGGGGGGGGGGTGAGAGTTGAGGAAGATAGGAATGAAGACTGAACTAGGCCCTGCTATGCCTTCTAGAAGGTATCTGTTAATGCTGTAAGCTATTACCTTTACGTTTCTATCTCTAGCAGAAAGTTCAAGTTTAAAACTGTAGCAAAAACTATGGAAACTAGCTAATAAAAGTTTACTTAAAAAAAAGTCAAACGGGAAATCCGGGTCTCCAATAAGGAGCACCTAACTGGGCCTCCGCATGTGCGGATCACCGGACTAGATGGACCTAGGTCTGATCCGGCGAAGGCGTTTCTTATGTTCTTATGTTCTGTCTTTTGTAATAAACCTACACTTTCTCTTTTATCTTAAATCTAGAGAAAAGAGCAACATTTTCACTTATGCAGAAAAATGTCCTCTCCTCTTCTATCAGAGATTCTCTTTACATCTTTAGCTACTTTTTCATCTGCATATGGTTTTGCTAGCCATATTTCCTTCTTTGCTTCTTTGAGTCTAATCTGGTAAACTATTTTGTGATCTTCTTAATGCTTTCTTCTGTCTTTCTGAAAACACAGCCTCTTTTGCCCTCATTTTTCAGCCAGTTATTTGAAGAGCCATATAGGCATCCTGTCTCTCTCTCTCTCTCCTTTTCTTTTTTTTTTTACTTTCCTTTTATTTATGGCAGCTTTCAGTTTGGACCACCGCCTTTCCATTTTTCCTATGCCTACTAATTCTTTCAGCGCCTTCTTTTATTATTCTCCCACATTACCTAAATTAGCATGTCTGAAATCCAATAGTTTGAGTTTTGTGCCTCTGAACTCTGCCTTTGCCCTTAAATCAAACCATATTCCAAGAGGCTGCAATCAGATTTTGAATAATCTTTGATTTGATGATTTGTGTTTTCTGGAATGTCTCCTTGGGTTGCTTATTATATCTTTGTGGGATGGGAGGGGGAGAGGGGTGTGGATTCTTGTTATTGAATTTATTGTCTTGGTTGGTAGTTGTCATTTTCCTTGAAAACAATAAAAAGATTTTCAGATCAATCAAACCATATTGTGTGATGACCACTGTTGACTAGGATGTTGGAAACGTTTCCTCCATTTGTGAGCACAAGATTCAGAGTTGTCCCTTCCTTTGTGGGTTCTGTCAGCTTCTCCATTTGAGACAGGTCTGTAAATAATAGAGGTCCATATAGATACAGGTTCCACCTTCTCTTTCCAGGATGATTCTTCCTTTCTTCAGGTTCCCTGCATTTCAGCTGCTCTGATATTTTTCACATACAGTGCCACTCCTCCACCTTTTCGGCCTTCCCTATCCTTCCTTAAAAGATTATAGTCCAGTATGGTCACATCCCATTCAATCATTGAACCATATTTTTGTAATAGCAGCAATATTCACGTTTTCCTCAAAATCATGCCTTGAAAATCTTGAACCTTTTTACTTAGGCTATGGGCATTTATGTTCATTGCTTTCCATGTGTTATTGAGTTTAGATGGTTTTCTGTATTAACATTATCTTCCCCGCTGCTATCATGTTTTTCTGGGGATGACTTTCTGAATTCTCTTGTTTCTTTTTGTCACCCCTATCTTCTAGTTAAAATGTCTACAAACACACTGTCTGAGTTTCTCCCCAAGTAGCCTTTTTCCTGTCACAGAAAGATGTAGCTAATCATTACAATATAGCCTATTATTTTCCATATCCTGTTCCATCACCTTCCTTTTTATACCAAGGGCTCCTTTTACTAAGCTGCGCTCGAGACGCTAACACCAGCATTAAGCTGGTGCTAGTTCTAGCCACGTAAGGCGGGTTTAGTGCGCGCTAAAATTCTGCACACGCTACAAACGCTATCGCAGCTTAGTAAAGGAGCCCCAAGATTCAAGCTACTACTTAGTCTTTCTTTTCCCTTTCCAAATGTAGGAATAACTTCAGAAAAAGCTGCAGTCCAAACTAAAGACTTGAGTCCTTTCCCAAGCCTCTGGAACACTTTTTGTGCTTCAAACTTGCTGTTGTAAGCCAGGTCATTTGTCCCCAGATAGATTACAATATCAGCATTAGAATCGTTACTCTCTTCTCGGACCACATTCAGTATTTGGTTGGAACTTCTGATAGCAGAGGATCCCGGAAGACATTTCACCAGGTTGAGATCCTTGAACTATGTTCCTAAGTTAATGCCTCTTATAATGAAGCCTCTTAGCAGTAAGAATTTTCTTCTTTGAGCCAATTAGTCATTGTTTTGGGATATCCTTTAGATTGAGTTACATTCCTTGCCTCTGGCAGTACTTCTTTCCTGATCATCATGTTGCTCCAGTGCATGAATTAAATTACATAGAGGCAAAGGTTGGGAGGGTGAATGCCTCTGTAACACAGGTCATAATCGCCTTGAGCCTACTGTGACCCATCTTGTTGACTTATTTTCTGTGGCAGCGCTGATGGTAAATTGGCTCGGAACTGGGTCATCCTGTATGCTTCCTTAATTGCTGCCAAATCCTTCTAGATTTCATTGACTTCATCTTTCATAGCTGATATTTGGAGACAGACGAGGCAAGCTCTAAGGTTCCGCATGGTTTTCCTTAGGACTAATGCTCAACAAATATTGCATTAAATGAAAGTCATTTTAAATGATTAATAAGTATGAGAAGGTGCACTATGTTAAGGGATATCGATGAGCAAGGTTGTCCAATAGAGAGTTTATTGAAGATAACTGTCTTTTTGTTTTCCTATATAGGGAGAGCAAGCCTAGGGATAGGTGGGAGAGGGATGGGAAGGGAAGGACTTTAAAGTCAGCAGGACAGAAATATAACAAATGATAGGAGCAAGCAGTTCTGCATGTGAGAGGAAAGGAAGCATTTATTCTCCTTTATTTCTCCTGTATAGGATAGATGGTGTTTAAGTCAACAAATGTTCTAGGAAGAAATTATGAGAGGGACACACAGATAAAGGTCAAATACAAAAACCTGAAAATATATAAATTCAGAAAAGCTTAGCTTTCAGGCTCACAGTGCTTCTCACAAATTCCCAACTCTCCAGGAAGCAGTCTCTCCCTTAAAGAAACAGACAGATGGATTCTAGTTACCAGCACCTACATTGGCCAACACTTCCAAAAACGGCACAAGTCATGTCATCATCATGCGTTAATCATCATCACCAGCCACGATGTCAATCACGCATAGGCACAAGTAAGAGAATTGCAGCTTATGTATAACATAGGTGCCAGTAATGTAGGCCAGGGTTTTGCAGGCTTATATTACCAGAGCCTATGTTTGATGAGAATCACATCAACAGAGGTGCCTAGTGGCACCTAAGGACATTTATGGCATAAACCACTCCGTTTGACCTTAGGTGCCGTTAGTCGCCTCTGTAGATGCGATATGGCATCCTTTTTTGTAGATGCCTGCAGGCGCCTACATTTTTTTAATGACTTTTTTGACACTTTCAATTACCATGCTGATTAGCACCAATTAAAACGCATCCACTGCCACCTAACTTACGATGCCATTTAGAGAATTTGGGCCAGACTGTACAACGGGTGCCAAATTAATTAAACCTCAGTCAACAGTGCAGTAGGGGAAAAGCTTCAAAGACAATTCTTGAAATAAGCGCCCTTATTAAACAGATGGAGATAAGTCAGAAAATACAGGAAGAAATTACTGCAACTACTGTAAACAAAAAGAGTTACCAGTAGCTAGCGGTTAACTACTTCAATGGCCTTAAATTTAATTTGCCTTAAAATCAATTGCACAACCACTGCATCTAGCAAGAAATGTGTTTAATGTTTAAATACAGAGTTGATAAAGTCTCAGCAAATCACTAATTAACTAATGCTAAATATTTTATGGTTACTCTGCTTTATGTTTAAAGTCTCAGAATTTGCAATAAGCCACTTTAAACTGAAGAAAAAAGTTTCTCAAAATTACAAACTCACTCTTACCCTATACATAGAAACCAACCTACCCATTGTGACAAATCTAATACCAGTCCTGGCACATCAATACCATGAGAACTAATATCTTCTCCGTTACTGCTCCTTTGCTATGGAAGTTTCTTTATTTTTGATATACCGTCTATCAAAACAAGTGTCTAAACGGTGTATAATATAAAAAAGATTGTAGAAAACAATTAAAATAGGTAAATAAAAGCAATATTTTATCAAATATTAAAAATCCTAGACAAATTCACATTAACGTACATGGAACAAAAGGGAAGTAGGGGAGGGAAAGGTTGTTTAAAATACATCGAAGTAAAATTAATAAAAAAGGACGGTAAATGGGGAGTGGCAAAACATTAGGATGGGAATTGCTTCAGAAGAAGCATTTGATGTTTCAAGGCTTCACAAGAATTAAAGGTTTGAGAGGCGGAAGCTGATACTAAAGAGTAAAGGCAGCTTTAAAGAGGAAAGTTTTAAGTTTGGCTTTAAATTTTTCAAGTGAGTTCTCTAATCAAACATCTAATGGGAGGACATTCCACAGAGACTGAAAAATTGGATTTGGGAGTAGTATCGTAAAACAATTCCCGTGTTGACGGTATGAAAAGTAGGGCCCTGGATGATGAGTATGGGATCAAAAGTTTATTTATGAATGCTGGTTGGTTAGAGTTTTTTGTTTTAAAGGTAAAGAGTATTTTATAGGTGAGGCAATGAGTGATAGGTAGCCAATGTGCTTTGCGGAGGAAAGGAGTGACATGGTCAAATTTTTTTGCATGATAGATTAATTTAACAGCAGTATTTGCAATAGATTACATCCCTAGATAACTTCAAATCCAGTTTAAAAACATTTCTTTTTAAAGACGCTTTTGAATCATGATCGTCCTTTAAAGGAGGTTTTAAATTTATGCTAGACCGGCTGGTCTCCTGGTTTTCCCCACCGTTTTTTGTTTTTTTTTTTCCATTTTTGTTCTTTACTATACAAATTTTGTAGTCCTTCCCTTTTTCCTCTCGTTCCAGTTAGTCACTGTCTATTCGTTTGTCTTTGTCTCACATTTTTCTGTCCTTAGTTTAGTCATTTTCCCATTTTGACGCTTTTTTTGTTATTTTTAAATTTTGTAAAACCGCTTTGAATACTGATAAGGCGGGATATCAAATTATAATTAGCTTGAAATTTGAGATGTTGCTGCAATGGGGGGGGGGGCAGGGGGGCGAAGGGAGAAGAGGGGGAGATAGAAGGTTGAAAGGGAAATGCTGACTCCTGCTGTGGGTAAGTTTCTCTTATCTATACCCTTATCCTCTATGGCTAACTCCAGACTCCATCCCTTCTACTATGCAGCACTGTACGCCTGGAACTAACTTCCTGACTTGGTACTTCAAACTCCGTCCCTGGCAGTATTAAAATCCAGACTCAAAGCCTACTTCTTTGAAGCTGCTTTCAAATCCAACCCATCTGTTAAGCACCCATGACTGTATTTTCATTCCCTCTGAAACTCCCCCACCCGTGCACTGTGTATAGATGCAACATTTTGTCCAGTTTGTCTGTCTCAATTAGAATGTAAGCTCATTCGAGCAGGGACTGTGTTTTTAATGTTTCAGTGTCCAAGCTGCATAAGCCTTGAAGCGTTATAGAAATTATAAATAGTAGTAACCAGGGCTGTGGAGTTAGAGTTGAGGAGTCGGAGACAATTGTGGGTACTGGAGTCGGAGTCAGAGTAGTGGATACCAGAAACTGAGGAGTTAGAGTCGAAGGATTTATCTACCAACTAGAGTCAGAGACAATTTTGGGTACCTGGAGTCAGAGTCAGAGTCATGGCTACCAGAAACAGAGGAGTCTGAGTCGAAGGATTTATCTACTGACTCCACATACACTTCCCTCACCATAAGGTATTAAAGCCAAACAAATTCTGCATGTCTGGCCCTCCTCAAAAATGGGTGCAGAGTAGAGAGTTGCGCAGGAACAGAAATCCCACCCATCCCCGCCCGTATCCACCAGGATCCTCTCCATCCCCACCCGTCCCTGCCAGGATCCTCTCTGTCCCCACCCGTCCTCATCAGGATCCTCTCCGTCCCCACCCATCCCCGCAAGGAATTACCTCCATCCCCGCCCATCCCCATAAAAAGCAGCAATTACTTCTGACAGGATCATCAATTCCACAGTTTCTTTTGTGTTTGCGCTACTGTTTTCCTTGTGGAATCTCTTTGGCGGAACCCTTTTTTTGTTTTCTGTTCAGGTAATTAACTTATAAACCCCCTGTTTTACTAAGGCTGAAATGTCCATTATATTATATGGATGAATCCTGCTTCCAAAGGCTTCCATCCCCGTGAGAGTCCCGTTGGCTAGAGGGCGGTCCCCATGGGAGTCCTGTGGGCCAGAGGGGGTCCCCGTGGGAGTTCCGTGGGTTAGGGGGGATTCCCGCGGGATCCCCATGATCCCCGTTCCCATGCAGACCTCTAATGCAGAGCTGAAATAGAACATTTCCACATAAAACTCACATTACAAATAAATTTCTTAATTCTAGTGTAATCTCATTAATAGCAACATATGGCAACATATTCCGAAATAATATAACTCTACAATAAAGCCACTAAGAACCTGGAGCAAATCTAACAAGGATCCTACCTATGAAAAAGCAGTACCCTAAATGTTACAGTGTACCTTAGAATACCAACTTATCTATTGGGAAAACTGAAGAAGCCAAATTACTCTGGATCACTATAGAGAAAATTCATGCTTAAAGAATAGCTGACCTCAGTCATACCCACAGAACACGCAGATACCACATACAGATTCAGTGACCACAAACTAGAAATAACAACAGGCAGGCAGAAATTAAACGGGAACCCCAAGAGGTGAGGCAATGCCATAAAACCCCTGTACTGTGCAATAGTAAATATAGCAAATGTCACCCAGAGAGTGGTAGAAAACTGGAACGCTCTTCCAGAGTCTGTTATAGGGGAAAACACCCTCCAGGGATTCAAGACAAAGTTGGACAAGTTCCTGCTAAACTGGAACGTACGCAGGTGAGGCTGGACTCATTTAGAGCACTGGTCTTTGACCTGGGGGCAGCCGCGTGAGCGGACTGCTGGGCACGATGGACCACTGGTCTGACCCAGCAGCAGCAATTCTTATGTTCTTATAATGGAAAAGGATTCAACGAGGGCAATTGCACTTGACCCTCTAGCCAAAGGTTTCTAAGCCTGTCTGAAGCTAAAAAAAAGTCATAGCCTGGTACTGAGGTTTGGGCCCCTCTAAATTTCTGCCCTGGGCCTCCACCATGTCTAACAGCTCTGGCAATCCTACTTTCTTTTTATTTGCTACTATGATGCCAAATCCTGTATTGTATAGTCTCAGCTGGTGTTATCCACTCTAAACTAATGCCTCTCAATTTAGTTCTCATTTGAGTAGATTTTGCTAGGCACTATTGACTGGTTTATAACACTCCAGCTAAGGAGGCTGCATCAGCATTTGTCATCTGGTAGTGAAAGATGCCCTGGAGACCTCAAATACTTCAGTTCCAGCCCAAGTAGTTTATGATATTTGGCCTCACCAGAACCTGAAAAAAAATCTCTCTCTACTGTCTCATAGTGAGCACCCATTTATGCTGTTTTCTAAGCTGGCAGACAAAGAAAAGAAGCAAGAAGCCAAGAGTCTTAAAATGGAGACGTAAAAAGGAGACAGGCTTTTATAAGCTAGTGTTTTAAGCCTCTCTATTTCTAATTCTTTAATAATGATCTGCTTACTTAGGTTCTGTGGTTGACATTTAAAAAGACACTTGGAATTGAACTGAATTTCTCTGAGCAATATTGATCCTATATACTACAAATGTACTCTTATTCTAACATAATACATTCTCATCCTAACACCCTCACAAACCTTTTCTAGATCCGGTTCTTCCAGTGCAAGTGCCAGTTCATTATTATCCATCACAGATGCTGCAGCAACATCAAGTGGTGTGGAGCCTCTCATGGATGGGGATGCTGGACAGATAAGAATCAAATCATAGTAATGATATATATGCAGAACAGCAGTTGCAATTAATCCCTTAACACTCCTCCAGAAATTTTAAATATCTCCTAGTAAAAGCTCAAAGGGTAACATTTTATAATACTGGACCCATTGGAGGGGAACACAGCCACAGGAAACCAACCAAGAGGTGCAGCTACACAAATTAATGCCCTGCTCTTTCCCAGATTATATAGATGGCAAACCATGCACTGGAAGTGAAAGCTCACTAAGTATAGTTTGCCATCTACATACTTAGGACAGTTCGCAGCATCAAGGTTTCTACAGCTGTATCTCTTCCCTCCATCCTCCACAGTCCACCATTTTTCTTATACTCATTTTCTCCCCTCCATGGTCCAGCACCACTCCCTCTCCACCTTCTCCCAGTGGGTGGGTCCAAGACCTCTCCCTCCCTTCCCTCCATGGATCCAGTACCTTTTCTTCATTCTCCCTCAGTCCCTACTTTCCCTTCCTCAGTCAGGGAAACCTGAGATTTTCAGTTGTAACACACTGCCTGACTAGAGGGCATATCATGATTTTTTGTTTTCTTAGGTGGTGTCTCTAATGTGAACTCTACTATCAAGAAGCTATAATTTGGGTTATTCTTCCTAATATGCATCATTTTGACTTGCCCACATTTTATTTCACCCACTATTTGAATGCCCTGTCTTCCAGTCTTTTATGCTCCTCCTGCAATTTCTCACAGACTGGAGTTTAAATTGTTTTATGATATGTTGACCAGTTCTCTCTTTTACATGAAACTCAATCCGGATTCAGACCTATGTGTAGCACTGAGACAGTAATTGCGGTCACCTTAGATAATTTACGTTTCTTGTTTAGTAGGGGCCTTAATGCCCTGATTATGCAATTTGATATGAGCTCTGCTTTGACTTAGTGTACCATGAGAAATTGTTACAATTCTTAGATGCAATTGGTATCATAGGAGAGGTGCTAGACTGGTTCCAAGGTTTCCTAATGTCCCGCACCTGTCAAGTACGTTTTAATTACAATCTCTCTAATACCTGAAGTAATCCATCTGGTGTTCCACAGGGGTCACCACTATCCCCTTTGCTTTTCAACATTTACATGTCATCATTAGGTGCGCAACTGACCCAGCTGGAGATAAAAGTATTCAGCTATGCAGATGACTTTACAATCATTATCCCATTCGCTACCTCTCTCTCTGAAGTCACTCCTACGGCAACAGAAGTATTAGACTTGATGGAACAATTGATGACTGAATTTAGACTGAAGCTTAACTCAGAAAAAACAAAATTCTTTGTAGCTTCATCTCACACATCACTGTGCATCAATAAACTTAGTTACCATATTCAACCTACTATGAAGGTTTTGGGTGTAATACTGGACCAGAGCCTAACCATGAAAGACCAGGTGGACTCTTTGGTTAGAAAGGGTTTCTTTACTCTCTGGAAGCTTCGGTCCATCAGAGCATATTTTGATGCTTCATCATTCAGAATTCTAGTTCAATCCCTTATACTGAGCCAACTTGACACTGCGGTCCGTCTTATTTTTGGTCTAAAAAAATGGGAACACATTACCCCTTACTATCAAAAAACTTCACTGGTTGCCAATGGAGTCCAGAGTTCTGTTCAAGTTTTCCTGCATTAGTTACAAAGCAATTTTTGGGATGCTACCTGATTACCTTGCCTCCCAGTTTTCCATGAATAGTTCTAATAGGAGCACTCGTAGAATAAACCTATTTAATTACCCTTCTTTTAAATCATGCCAATACAAAAAGTTTTTTGACAGAATTTTATCATTCCAGGCCGCCAAACTGGCTTGGAAGATTAATACTTGAGGCCACTTCCTATTTTGACTTTAGAAAATCACTAAAAATATGCCTGTTTGACATGTTTTCCTCTTAGTCATGTTATTGTCAAATCTATCATGAATTTTTTTTTTCCTTTTATCATCAAAACTGTTTTATTGAGCTCAAGAAGAAACAGTACAAAACACAGAAAAATACAAAAAGCAAGCTCATAGTTTGTCAGTTCAACTATCATGAATTTTTAACAGTTCTTTACACACTAATTGAGCCATTGTCTTAACTTTTAATGATTTTACCTGTATTCTTATTGATTGTTTTTACTGTATTTAGATATCGATTGTTTATTCTGTATTTTAATTATTGGCTGTATGTATTCTTTGTTGTGAACCGCTTCAAACTTTTGGTATAGCAGTATACAAGAAATAAATTATTATTATTATTGATGAAAGGACTTTTCAGAGAGTAGGATGATCCAAGATGGCAGACATGTAGAAGGGGCGCTCCGCTTGCTCTTTTTACGTCAACTGCTTTTTGCTTCGTAAGATACTTACTATGCTCCATACTAAAAGGAAAGGGGCCTTGAGGACCTCCCAACTGACGACCCTTACCTCCTCACTGACACAGCTAACTAAACTAAACTAACTAAACTAAACCTTAGGTTTGTATACTGCACCATCTCCGCAATTGTAAAGCTCGGCACGGTTTACAGGAGTTGGGATGGAAAGGAACTCCAATGGAGGGTTAAAGGATTAAGTGTAAAGAAGATTTAGATGGGTGTAAGATACTGGAGAGGGAGGAAGTGTTACATTTTTGAGAATAGCCAAGTTTTCAGATGTTTACAGAAAAGTTGGAGGGAGCTTCAGAGATTTTTAGAACCGCGGAACGCCGCTGACCCTCGGTCTTCCCACTGGCGGCAGACCTCTGCGGCGGTTTCAAGTGAGGGAGCACTCGACCCCTTGGAGTTGGTGCCGCCAGAGATCTCTGCATCGCTCTGTCCAGCAGGCGGGCAGAGTAGCGACTCTTTCTCCGGAGGGGAGGAGGGAGTTGTCCCAGAGCAAGTAGCGGGAGGAGCTTCACTCTCGGCTGGAGAGCAGGGGAGTAAGAGCCTTGAGGGAGTTGAAGCCTAAGGAAGAACCCCTGTTAACATCCTGGATATTCTCCTGGAGGCTATAAGGAGAATGGAAGAGAAGGTGGAGAAAACAGCTTCAGATGTACAAGTATTGGTAACTAAAGTAGACTCTTTTACCTCAAATATTGAAGAAGTGAAACAAGAATGTTTAGAAAAGGTAGACTCTGAGACTATTCCTTTGAAAAATGCTATTACCACTATAATCAAAGACCAGACTGTTCTTTCACGTAAGATAGAAATGATTGAAAATTACAATCGATGCCTTAACTTATGAGTATTGAATTTTCTAAAAATTTCTTCAATGTTACCGATTGATCTCTTTAAAAAAATTTCTGGTGGAGAATTTGTCTTTTCCACCAGATCTATTACCGCCTATTAATAAGGTTTATTACCTATCAGCTTCAAAAAGAAAAGCTGGTCTGGAAGGACGACTTCTTTCTGACCAACAAAATTTAACAGCAGTCTTGGAAAATTCTTTTATGGATGTAAAGGACAGAGCTACATTAATTGTGAACTTTATACTTGAGCAAGATCTTAATTTAATCATGAGATTATCCTTTCTGTGGTCAACGTATATGGCTACACCATGATGTCACAAAATCAACACAAGAAAGGCACAAGCTTTTTTTTAGAAGATACCAAGAAATTGGGTGCTACTTTTACTTTAGCTTATCTTGCAAATGTATAATTAAATATATTGGTTTAAAATATGTTTTTTATGTACCTGATCATCTAAGATCCTTTTTAGACCTTAAGGGATTAATCAGAGGTGGAGAGTCTAGCTCTAAATAAATTCCTGGGGGTAGACATATAAGCCTTTATCTTACTTTTTAATTTGAAATTTTCTTTGATTATCTCCCTGTAACTGGATCGTTCTACTAATTTGAGGTCTATGAAAGAGTCATAACCATTTAGAATTGATTTTCTTATTAATAGTAATGTGAAATTTTTTTTCTCTTTTGGTTTTTTATATAAGGGACTATGACTCTGTATTGCTTTAACAAGTTGTATTACTTGTGAATAATATAATAATGAATAAAAATAAAGGGGAAAAAAATATTATTATTATTAATATCGCCTATCTGGCAATTTCCCAAAAGAATATGCAGCGATTACAACTGGTGTAAAATGCAGTGGTCAGTCTGATTTTTGGGTTGAAGAAGTTTGACCATGTAACTCCTTCCTACCGACTCCTGAATTGGTTGCCAATGGTGGCACATGTGAAGTTTAAGTTTGGGTGTTTCTGCTTTAAGGTACTGTTAAGTTTAGCCCCTAAATATATAACTGACCTTTTCTCCTTCCCAACCAACAGACATAAGAGAAGCTCACACTTGAATTTTGTATCTCCACTGGTAAGAGGATGTAAATTCAAAAGTCATCATCAACATTTTCTCTCATATCAAGCAGTATTATGGGGTAAAGACCTGGAACAATTACTTATGCTTGCTAATACGTATGGGGAATTTAGGAGACACCTAAAAACATATCTGTTCCTGAAGTACTTAGGCAACTGATTTGTACAACCTTTCCCACATTAACTGATCTCTAGATCCGCTATTCACTAGTTTTAACTTGTCAGTTCTACTCAATTTGTAACATTTTTAATCATTGTAAACTGCATAGAACTTCACGGTCTGCGGTATATAAACTGTTGTTATTATTATTATTATTACAATTAAGCATCCACCATTTAGAGAACTGGCCTTTAATTCTACTTCCTGTTTTCTGAAGAATGTTCTTTTAGCTCTAATAGCCGCTTTCACCTCATCTTTTAACAAAACCTGGTTGTAATTTGGTCTTCCTTCCATCTTTCTAAATATGAGGATGATATCTGGTCTGGGCTTCAAAGATATTTTTAAACATGTCTGACTTAAACTCATAGGCTTTACAGCTAATTATTTTAGCTTTGTTTATCTATACCTACCTAGTCCAACACTGCTGTTCTCCAACAAGTAACTGAGATGTTCAAACATGGACCTTTGGTTTTGGCGGCTAATGCGGCAGAAGTAACAAAGGAAACGACAGCAGCTGGCAACCATCTTTGGAAATGCAATCTGCACAAGAGAAACAAAAGATTTATTGTAGGAGACAGTGCACCTGTTTTTTATGGAAGTAGCTTCTTTCTGTCTGTCTATCATATGTGCGGTGGCGTAGTGAGAGAGGGTAGCACCAGGGCAATGGTGCCCCCCCCCCTTTGTACCTCTTGAAATTTTTGCTGGTGTAAAAAGCATCTTCCACCTGCTCACGTCAGTCTTGGTTCCCTTCTGATATCACATACTGATCCCTTGAGAACTCGCAGAAGCCAATTAGCTAGCGACTCTGAATGGGCAGGAGCGCAGGAAGGTCGCTCCTGCTGCGGTTCACCACTGGATCACAGGATACAAATAAACTATTGGTCATTCCTCTCCCTATACACCTGTGCATCCTTCTTGCTTTTGTCATCACCTTTCTTACTTGTGTACTTTACGATCATCATATATGATCACGCTCAAATCCAAATCCTTTCATGCACAAAAACTCTTTGCTGCCTAAACTGTACTGTTCTCTCAGATTTTTTGCAGCCTAAATGAATGACCCTTCATGTTTTAGCATTAAATCTTAGCTACCAAATTTTGGACCATTCTTCATGCTTCACTAGGTCCTTATGTATCCGTGTCGAGGTGGAAGATGATATTTTCTTTCTCAAAGGACCCTCAGCCACAAGAGGGCATCCGCTCAAACTCAGGGGAGGGAAATTTCATGGTGACGCCAGGAAGTACTTCTTCACGGAAAGAGTGATAGATCATTGGAACAAGCTTCCAGTGCAGGTGATCGAGGCCAGCAGCGTCCCAGACTTTAAGAATAAATGGGATCCCTACGTGAGATCCCTACGAGGATGAAGATAAGGAATAGGGTCACTAGGGTATAGACTTAAGGGGGTGGATCAGTAGAGTGGGCAGACTTGATGGGCTGTAGCTCTTTTCTGCCGTCATCTTTCTATGTTTCTATGTTTCTATTACCATAAGGAGTGTCTACCCTATTGCAGATTTTGGTTATTATCTGCAAAGAGGCAAACCTTACCAGAGAGCCCTGTAGCAAAACTGCATACAAAAATGTTAAAAAGTACCAGGCCAGAACTGAACCTCATGGCAAACCACTGGTAACATCCCTTTCCTCAGAGTGAGCTCCATTTACTTTTTTTTTTTTTTTTTTTAATTCTTTATTCATTTTTAAAAACTTACAATAAGTGTAACAACATATATAACATTTTAAACTCAGATACAACACTTAATATTCTGTTAAAATCCATATCAGAATTTATTCCACCCCCTCCCCCCTAATCAATAACAGTCTTTAAATTCAAGAAAAACATATAATAATCCCCATTCCCATATACCTTACTTTAATAATCAGATCAAAATACTCTTCCCCCCCTTCCTTGGACATGCATATTTAAGGGGAAAAATAATATTCAATCATTACAATATTTTGTTAATGGCTCCCAAATATCCTGAAAGCTCCATTTACTTCTACCCTTTGTTGCGTTCCACTCAGTCAGTTCCTAACTCAGTCAGTCACTTTAGGGCCCATGTCAAAGGCTTTGCTAAAATCTAAATACATCACATCTAGCACTCTCCTTCGATCTCTCTAGTCACCTCTGGCTATAAGCTTCATCATTGTCCTAGAGTTGGTCAAAAAGGTGTGGACAGGTTATTGTTATATGAGAGATGGTCGAATGTTAAATTATTTGATTCTATGCCTTTGAAAGGTTTAGAAATTATTTTGCTAGGGATGGTGCTTTCGTTTGACAATTCCCTTACTGGTTTTAGGCACCTGCTGCTGCCTTAAATTGGGACGCTGTTTATAGAATTTATCCCTTAATAGTATAAAGCAAGCAATAAATCAGAAGGTATGTAGGCTCAAAAAGAGTCCTTTATTCACAACAAAGTGGTCCCAGGTAGGTATATTTCAGACTTCAAATCATGGGGTTTTTTTTAAACCCAATATGTTTCAGTATCACAGCGCCTATGTCAGGGGCAACAATCATCAACTATATCTTGAGTCTGGAATATATGCATTCACCTCTCCAGCAGCACCACTTCATTTAGCAATGATGAGTCTTTGCGAGAACTGAAAAACAGTAATCTTGGCATGAAACTGGATCCCACGGTATGCATCGAAACATATTAGGCATTTTTAATTTTTTTTTAACCTGATTTGAAGTCTGAAATATACCTAGTATATAAATAAAAGACTCTTTTTGAGCCTACATACCTTCTGATTTTTTGTTTGCTTTATACTATTAAGGGACAAATTCTATAAACAGCGTCCCAATTTTAGGCAGCAGCAGTGTCCTCCCACTGACTAACCAGCCAATTGGATGAACGTTTTTAGAAAAAAAAACAACCCAAGGCAGGCGGCCTACACTGTAGGCGTTTTCATGGGTCTAGGGAGACTTGTAGGACCACCTAAGCTCGTCTAAGTCTGGGTGTGTGCATGGTTTCACCTGACACTAGCCTTGGGCAGCCCTGAGCATCTCCCTAGAACCATGACAGACGTCTGAAATGTAGGCCATTAAAATACTTACCTACATTTCAAATAGATGCAGCCACTGAGCTGATCCCTGCCAAGGCAGGGAACCCCAAACCCTACCATAAGTCGGCCGGAAGGAGGAATGCCCTCTCCCTCCTTCTGTCACCCCCGAACCTCCCTGACCACGATGCACAATTACTCCTGCCGCCACACCTAAATCCTCAACTGACACTGTCCCCAGCAGGAGGGATGCCAAATTTCTCCTGCGAGAACCCTCGAAACAACTACCCCAACTGCAATAGGCAGGAGGGATGCCCACTCCCTCCTGCCAGAAGCCTCCCACAAATTCTGACCCCCTCCAACCTATGAGTCCCCCAGACCCAAACCCTCTACCTCAGCACCCAACCACCCCACTCCCCCCCGTATCTTTTGTAGTATGGCGGGCCGAAGGGATGCCTACTGCCTCCGGCTGCCAGGACCGCCTCTTCACATTGACAGGCCTTCTCCTTCCTATTGCATCCTGGAATGTACCAGGGAGGGGCCAAGACTCTGATTGGCCAGATACCAAAGCCCATAGGTGGGAAGGAAGCCTAAGACTCCATATGGCCCAGGTGCTCAAGGCCCCTGCTTTGGGAGGGTCCTTGGGTGCCTGGGCCAATAAAGGCTTTAGGCCCTTTCCTGGTACATCCCAGGATGCACCGGGAAGGAGAGGGCCCATCTTTGTGAAAAAGCGGGTCTGGTGGATGGAGAGAATAGGCATCTCTCCAGTCCACTGTACCACAAAAGTTATGTGGGGGGGGGGCAGGGTGTTGGGGTACCAAGGTGGGGAGTTCGAGTCTGGGTGGGGCCAAAATTTTTGGAGGGTCATGGGTTTGGGGGGGGGCCTGCTGGCAGCAGGGAGTGGGATCCCTCCTGTCTATCGCAGTTGCTTGGGGTTGTTTGGGAGTTCCAGCATGAGGGAGCGGGCATCCCTCCTGAAGGAGGACTTCGAGGGGGAGTATTTGGGGTAGCAGGAGGAATTGGGCATCCCTCCTGTCACAGACAGTGTTGGGTAGGGGTTTGTGGTGGTGGCAAGAGGAATTGGGCATCCCTCCGGCTTTAGACAGTGTCAGGGGGACTTCGCTGCCTCTCAGTTGATCGCAGCAGAGAGATTCCCTTACCACAATTAGCTCAGCGGCAACGCGTTTCTTTAACCAGCACGTGTGACATAGGTACCGGTTAGAAAATCGGGGGGGTGGGAGGTTAGGCGTCTTTCTCTTAGGGCAGATGAGATTCTGTATAGGATGCCTGTGTGCGATTCTTAGCCACTTCTTAGGCAGCTGCAGAAACCAGCATCCTATACAGAATTTCCCCCTTAGTGAAGTTTTGCTGATTTTTTATTGAAGGGGGGGAGGGGGTCTATGCAACTCCTAACCACAATTAGGAATCCTTGGATAAATTTGTTGAGGTAATAGCTTAATACTGCCCACAATTTCATAATATTGTATTAGGTGATTTTAACTTGTACTTAGATAATTTAGATGAGATCAATTCTAACTATTTTAAAGATCCGATGGCTTGCTGGGAGTCCATGGTGTCTAGAGTAGCTGATACGATGTCCATCTGCTCCCGCCTTGTGTCTGTTAGGACCCAAAACAGCTAGAAGACCTCCAGCAGTTAAATCACAGTTTTATCATTAGAAGTCAGGTTTCCATATGGGGGTCTCAGAGGTGGGTGAGTGTCTGTTTTCGGGGGGGGGGAGGGGGATTCAGATGATGTGAGGAGCCTTGTGCTGATGTTGTACAGGTCAGATGCTGTAGAGTGGGCCTTGTGCTGATGTCAGAGTAGATTGGGGAAGGTGCCAACAGTGTTTAGATTGTAAGCTCTTTCGAGCAGGGACTGTTTTCTTATTCTTTGTGACTCTGTGCAGCGCTGCGTGCGTCTGGTAGCACTATAGAAATAATTAATAGTAGCAGTAATAGGTGGGTGGGGGGGATATGATTTGGGGGTGAGGAGGCACCGATGCTGGGAAAGTTATTCCCACATCTGTATTTGTAAAGGAGGAAGTACTTTTTTTATTCCTATGTCCAGGTTTATAAAATTCACTGCTCCATGTGGATGTGGACAATCTTGAATATGCAGCCCCACTCCTATTTTACAAGAGGTTTTAGATTTGGGAATTCCATATGTCCTAACTTAGACGTTTGAATTCCCCTCTATATGTCCTTTCTAAAATCTGCCTCTAAATCAAGCCAATTTTTTTCCCCATATGCTGTATGAACAGAAAATAGTATACTGGAGAAAGAATGAGGAGAGGGCGTCTGCAGAGGCCTGTGAGAAGCTCAGATACCAAGCAATCTAAGACAAAGTAGAAAATTAAGTACCTGAGATTTGTCTCCTCCTAGCACATTCACCATCACCTCCATCACAGTTTCATGCATCCCCAGCACTCTCATTAAGTTAGGATGCTGATAAAACACTTTGTTGTTCATTATATCCCTAAAGTGAAATTGATAAGAATGAAGAAATAAATGCACATTATCAATGAAAAAGAAAATCTTATTACTCAAACATCAAGTTTCAAGTTTCAAGTTTCAAGTTTATTAGTTTTTCATATCCCGATCATAAAGCAAATATCTGACCGGTTAACAATAAAAATTTAAAATAAAGAGTAAGAACGAGTTAATAGTGTATTAAAGAGTATAGGGGAAACATATTAAACATATACAGACAAACACGACCGTGAGGATGGATGGGGAGGAGGGGAAAAGTTACATGATATTAGAAGAAATGATATAGTGGGAAGGGAAAGAACATGAAGGGTAGTTGTGCGTGATGTTATGAGATGCCCTAATGAAGAAGAAAAGAATCGTGAGAGTGTTGAAAATTTAATAGATGAAGTAAGGATTAGGATTTGGTAAAGGCATCTTGGAATAGGAAAGTTTTAAGATTGGTTTTGAATTTTTGTAGATGATTTTCGTCACGAAGAAATTGAGGGAGAGAATTCCATAAGGTTGGAGCAATAATAGAAAAGTTAGTTTTCCTGGTATAGTAGGACTCTTTTATAGACGGAACAAAAAGAAGTTTTTGATCGGTGGATCGTAAGGATCGGGGAGAGCTTTTGGGAATTAATAATTTATCGAGAAATAGCGGTAAGTGAGATTGTTTGATTTTGAAGATAAGCAGTAAGGTTTTGTAGGTTATGCGATGTGTGACTGGGAGCCAATGTGCTTCTTTGAGAAGAGGGGTGACATGTTCAAATTTACCTATTTTGTAGACTAGTTTTATTGCAGTATTTTGAATAAGTTGCAACCGTCGAAGTTCTTTTTGAGGTAATCCATTTAACAAAGAGTTACAGTAATCCAAATGCGAAATGACTAGGGAATGAATGAGGATGTTAATTGAATCATTATTTAGAATAGAACTGAGTGAACGGATAATGCGTAATTTAAAGAAACAGGTTTTGACTACTGAGCTTATGTGGTCATGAAAGGAAAGATCTCGGTCGATAATTACTCCTAATAGTTTTACTTTAGTATCCATTGCTAAAGGTGTGGATTTGATATAAACAGTTCCAGGTAAGGTTTCAGATTTTTTGATGGGGAGCAGAATACCACAAGATTTATCAATGTTTAGTGAAAGTTTGTTAGAAAAAAGCCAATCACTTACAATATCTAGTTTAGTATTTAGATCTTTTATTTCTAATGGGTTTGAAGTATTTATCGGGAAGAGTAACTGTATATCGTCAGCATAGGCGAAAATTGAAAATCCCAGTGATTGGGCGAGAGAAAGAAGAGGGGAAAGAAAGATATTGAACAGTAGTGGTGACAAAATAGAGCCTTGAGGAACTCCAAAAGTTTGAGTTATTGGAGAAGAAGTTTGATTTTTTGCATGAACTGTAAAGCTACGTTGATGAAAATAGGATGTGAACCATTTAAGAGCGTGACCTGTAATGTTGCATTCAGCTAATCTGGATAAGAGGAGAGAATGATCGATAGTGTCAAAGGCTGCAGATAAATCTAGGGAAATTAATATTACTGATTTTAAGTGATCGTGAGAGTATTGTATAGTTGTAATTAGACCAAGTAATGATAATTCTGTGGAATGTGAAGTTCGAAAACCAGTCTGATAAGGATGTAAAGCATGTGAATGATCAAAAAATTCTGATAATTGAGAATGGATAATTTTTTCAGCAATTTTGGAGATAAATGGCAAATTGGCTATGGGACGGTAGTTATTTGGTATTGAAGTTGTTAAATCATGTAAAATGCCTTTACTTCAGAAAGCATAAAATATAGTCATTCAGGGTCAATATTACTTACTGACTTTGGGAATTAGCCCTGCAAACTTTCATGTCTGAAATACATGTCTCCCTTGCTGACTGCAAAATTTTGTCCAGTAAAATAATAGTTCGAGTGCTTTATTTCATTTTTTAAAAATCTTTATTAAGTTTTCAAAGCTAACAAACAAGCACTTATAATCAATAGGTATCAATACAAAAAAAAAAAAATAAAAACCCCTCTCCCAACCAACATTTTCCATCAGGGAATAAAACCAAACAAAAGATATAACCCCCCTCCCCTCCCCTGGATGTGTGTGTACTAAAACAACGAAAAATAAAGTTAAAAGACAACTATAACGAATCCACAAAAGACGTCAAGTTCTTTATTTTTTGATATACCACCCATCTAAAGTATCATTTACCATAAGTAGTTTAGAATCCATTCTAA
Organism: Geotrypetes seraphini; assembly: GCF_902459505.1. Lineage (NCBI taxonomy): Eukaryota > Metazoa > Chordata > Amphibia > Gymnophiona > Dermophiidae > Geotrypetes > Geotrypetes seraphini. The sequence goes on along the minus strand of NC_047090.1, from coordinate 68,253,015 downwards.
TTAAAGGATAGAAAAGTTGAGAAATGAAAATTACAATTCAAAAAAGGAAGAGAGATGTAGCAAATAGCAACTATAATTCAAAAGGATTTTAAAAAACAAACAAACAAGTACAAGGGGGTGCTGAAAAGTTCACAACGGCAAAACACCCCACTTCCGAGTGTCCAGCATAGGGAAGAGGGCTAAAGGGTCACCAAAACCCACTTGATGGAACACTCAATTGGTAATTATAAAACTTAAAGGGTGATGATCCAAATGAGGGAGGACGCTCGAATGGAGCTCCTTTAGAACCCTTGAAAAAGCCTTTATGTGGCAAAACAGGTCCCGTCGGGGCAGGCTAGTGATTCTGCAAATTAAAAGATAAGTGAGAATACTTTCAGGTGTAATGTTTTATTTAATTTGGTTTACATAATTATAAAACAACAGTAAGTGATCAGTAATACATTAAGGAGGAGGTGAAAATAAGGGCAAAGGATTGATATCATCACCCTTTAAATTTTATAATTACAAATTGAGTGTTCCATCAAGTGGATTTTGGTGACCCTTTAGCCTTCTTCCCTATACTGGACACTCAGAAGTGGGGTGTTTTGCCATTGTGGATGTTCCCAGTTTACCTCACTACATCATTTTCTGCATCCTGCTAGTGATTCAGAGTGCTGAAAAGTTCTCAGCCCAACCAAGAAGAGAATGAAGTGGATATGGCTCAATCAATGATCTGAACAATATCAAAACATAGAATTTCTTTTCTGAAAATTGGCACATAATGAAATACGATAACATAAAAACATAAGAATTGCCTCTGCTGGGTCAGACCAGTGGTCCATCGTGCCCAGCAGTCTGCTCCCGCGGCAGCCCTTAGGTCAAAGACCAGTGCCCTGAGACTAGCCTTACCTGTGTATGTTCTGGTTCAGCAGGAACTTGTCTAACTTGGTCTTAAATCCCTGGAGGGTGTTTTCCCCTATAACAGCCTTCAGAAGAGCATTCCAGTTCTCTACCACTCTCTGGGTGTAGAAGAACTTCCTTACGTTTGTACGGAATCTATCCCCTTTTAACTTTAGAGAGTGCCCTCTCGTTCTCTCTATCTTGGAGAGGGTGAACAACTTGTCTTTATCTAAGTCTATTCCCTTCATTATCTTGAATGTTTCGATCATGTCCCCTCTCAGTCTCCTCTTTTCAAGGGAGAAGAGGCCCAGTTTCTCTCATCTCTCACTGTACAGCAACTCCTCCAGCCACTCTTTTCAGATACAGTGGCAAAATAATGCTCAGAATTTAGGAAGTTGGTTAGTTGGACTGAGAACTTTTCAGCACTCCCAAGTATGGAATGTGCATATCTATAGTAGAGCATACAGAGCAGCAATGGAATGGCGCATAAAAGTATACTTTATTTTTTGCTCCATAAGACGCACTCTTTCCTCCCCCAAAAAGGGGGTGGAAATAAGGGTGTGTCTTAAGGAGCGAATGTAAAAACCCTCCAAATAAGACCCGTACCTCCTTTTGGCATCCCGCAGGATGAGAATGGCGCATAAAAGTATACCGTATTTTTTGCTCCATAAGACGCACTCTTTCCTCCCCCAAAAAGGGGGTGGAAATAAGGGTATGTCTTAAGGAGCGAATGTAAAAACCCTCCAAATAAGACCCGTACCTCCTTTTGGCATCCCGCAGGACGAGAACTGACAGACAGCCATTCGGAGCACAGGGAGAGACCATGCAGGCACGCAAAAAGCGCGCACCTGTCTCCTGCACCGCTGTGCCATTGGAGCTGCTGGAAGAGAGCAGCAGAACTCAGGCAGGAGTGCGGAAAGCACGCTGGACCTCTGGGATGTCAAAAAAAGGTACCGGGGGCGGGGAGGTGCCTGCCTGCCTGTCTTTCGGCTGGCTGGCTTGGGACTAGCTGGCCGGGTTGACTGGGAGCTGGCTGGCTGGCTTGGGGTTGGTTGGCTGGTTGCCTTTGGGCTGGTTGGCTGGGTTGATTGGGGGCTGGCTTGGGGGTGGGTTGGCTGGCTGGCTTGGCACTGACTGAGGTTTTGGAAGCTGACTGGCTGCCACTAGACATGCCTACCATTAGACGTGCCCACCACCAGAAGTGCCCTGTACCCTGTCCCAGCCTACTACTAGACCACCAGAGAGGGGACAGGGTACAGGGCACACTATTTGGTTCAGAATTTTTTTTCTCCCCTAGAGGTGAGTGCGTCTTATGGTCAGGTGCATCTTATGGAGCGACAAATATAGTATATAGTTAAGACTATGCATTATATTTAACAGTGTATAATGATTGTGGTTTTTTGGTATATTCCATGTGACAGTAGCATCCCAGGCACAGTTCTGTTTAAGTGAATGCTTAGAATGCTATAATAAACTTATATAAAGAATGAAGTTCATACCCTAATCCATAAATCATCTGCATTTCCTCTTCCTTGCCCATGCGAACACTCAAAAGGGAACGTATTTGGCTAAGTGAAGCAAGTAAGTTGATGGCATCCTGTACAGAGATGGCGCTGATGGTGTATGTCTTCCGCAAAGCTCGCAATTGTTCCCCAATGCTGTCATACTGTCTGCGTATAAGGCTGAACATAATCCGTACTAACTCCGGATCTTGGATATGATCCTCCTGTGCCCAGCGAACCATGGTCTGTGATATCAGTTCATTCAGGGTGGCTGAAATGGACACATAACACAAAGAAAGGGACTGAAAACTTTCAAACAAACTAAATCCTCAACCAAAGAAGTTAGCAGCCTTGTCTTCGCCTGCAGAATCACAAACTTTAAATCCAGTGGCCACTGAGTTCTGTGAAGCTCCAACTACCCATATCAAAGCAAAAGAAACAAGCTGCTTTGGATGTACCACTGCTCTCTGCACAAAGGAACATAGCTTAATACTTCATATAATTTAACTGGATAACTTAAGCAGTTAAATGCTTATATCTAACCATTTGAAAAGTTCTCGCTTTGACTAGCTAAATGTGTGGATGTAAAATCACAAAATAAATAAGAGGTTTTAGTGGTAGGTAGTAAAAGCATGCAGGACTTTTTTCTCAAATGCTGCTGCTGCTCTGCTTGTCAGATCCCCTAAACTTCCTGCTTCAAAGGGAGCATGACTTGCAGATGAGGGGAGATGAATAACAGAGATTGAAAGATGGGGTGATGAATGGGGGAAGAGAGAAGAGAGACAGAGAGCATGATGTTGGATGGAGTAGCAGAGAGAGAGCGAGAGAGAAGGAAAAATGCTGAATAAGGAAAGATACAGAGTGAAACTGGATGGAGGGGACTCAGGGGAGAGAAGTAGAGTAATGACAGGTAGGAGGGGGAAGATAAAGGAATGCTGGGTGGGGAGAAGAAGAGTGAGAGATGCTGGATGACTTGAGTGGGACCAGGGTTACAATATTTATGGTGCTGTCTTTTTCTAGGTAGACCTTTTATAATTTCTGGAGGTTATATTAATGTATGGTAGAGTTGCTCTATAAGTCTTGAGTGACGTTTGTAGGGTTTTGTTTTACTTCGCAATATGCCTGGTACTAGAATTTCTATTTAGCTCATACCTCTCATATTAGTAGCTAAAGGTGAGTTACATTTAGGTACATCAACTATTTTCCTATGCCTGGAGGCTTACAGTATTACGTTTGTACCAGAGATAACGGAGAGTTAAGTGAATTGTCCAAGCTCTCAAGAAGAGCAATGGGATTGGAACCCTGGCTTCCCTGGTTCTCAGACCAGTTCTCTAACCAGCTAATACAGATAATATCTATTCTAAACATACTGGAAACCAAGTATTAACATACCTGCATATATTTCCAGAATATTGCAAATACTATTCTGTGGAATAATAAGCATTGTTTTGGTACATTATTTAAATGCTTTCAGCACATAATTCCATGGAGTATATTCAGTGTTTATAATACCATCAGTAACAGAGATGGCACGTTAGATAGATTGTGAGCCCACCGGGACAGACAGGGAAAATGTTTGAGTACCTGATTGTAAAACCGCTTAGATGACCTTGATAGGCGGTATATAAAATCCTAATAAACTTGAAAACTTGAATAGGGGTAATAGCTGGAGCTTCAGTGCTATATTCAAAAGTGTCCCCAATATCTCTTTCCTGCTAACATGGGCATTGCCCCCACCCTAAGAATTTTCACTAGCCCTGCCCCAATCCCACCCTGCCATAGCCTTCCTAAACATCTGAGTCACCAAACACATATGCTTACATGGATTTTAACCTTCCCTTCTCCCCTAGCCCTTCAGCCTCGCACCAGAGTCTATTTTACAGAAGTCTGCTTCTCCTGAGGTGTACCCAGGTTTTGTCATCTAGGGGAGAAGACTTCTGTAAAATAGGCTCTGGTGCTGACTTCATACATTCCAAATTCCTCCCGACTTCCTTTCAGTTTGCTCTTTCACTTGTCATACAAGACTACTGCACCCATTTGACTAACTCTCTCAGCTCCAACTCTCTCCATCTCTTTGCCACGTTCAATGGGCACCTCTCTCTTATCTATCCCCTTCTCATCTACTGCCAACTCCAGACTATGCTCCTTCTCTCTTGCTGCAGCATACACCTAGAACAGACTGCCTGAGTTAGTATGTCAAGTTTTGTCCCTGGCAGGATTCAAATTCAGGCAGTATTCATATTTGAGGTTGCTCTTAACTCAAGTTTTCAAGTTTCTTTAAAAAAAAAAAAAAAAAATCTTTATTCATTTTCATATCTTACAATAAGTGTATAATATTCAATCAAAAATTTTTACAAATCACTTGACATTCTTACTTATAATCATTAAAGTATAAAAGAATCCTTCCCCACCCACCCCATCCATTAATAATAAACCAATTAGCAAATATCATATTTCCAAATCCCACCCTACCTATATCTTACATAATAACAAGGTGTTTAAGGTGTCTGATCATTAGAATATATAATCAATGGCCCCCAAATCTTTTTAAAATTATGATAATTTCCTTGCTGAATAGCAAGCACTCTCTCCATTTTATAAATATGACAAACTGAACTTTTCAAGTTTCAAATTTTTATTAAAATTTGATTCTATCACTTATCCAACTTCTAAGCGAGATACAGATAACCTGCACTTTCTTGTAAAGTACCGGTTCATAGACAACGGCGTGAAAGACAAAGGCGCGCCCAGACAATTGAGCGCAGCGCGGAGGCGCACACCGCTCAAAATTACTGTTTTTAGGGGCTCCGATGGGGGGTTTTGTTGGGGAAGCCCCCCACTTTACTTAATAGACATCGCGCCGGCGTTATGGGGGGTTTGGGGGGTTGTAACCCTCCACATTTTACAGTAAACTTAACTTTTTCCCTAACAACAGGGAAAAAGTGAAGTTTTCAGTAAAATGTGGGGGGTTACAACCCCCCACGCCCCCCACAACGCGACGCGATGCCTATTAAGTAATGTGGGGGGATTCCCCCCCACACCCCCGTCGGAGCCCTAAAAAACATTAATTTTGAGCGGCGCGCACCTCCACGCTGCACTCAATTGTCTGGGCGAGCCTTTGTCCCAGCGCGCTTTTGACCTGACACCTAAAGTACCTATGCCTGAGAAATTCCCTAACCCTCTACTTGTTCTATTTGTTTGTTTGATTAGATTGTAAGCTCTAGTGAGCAGGCCTGCCTTTTGAATATTTTAATGCATAGTGCAAAGGTGACCAATTGGTGTTCAGTCTCTTTTATTAAGATGGACAGCTGCAGTTTTCTATAGAGTTTGCTGAATTTTGGTGGATTTTGTATGATTTGATTATAAAAAGACTCCCGAGGCAGGCCCTTTGTGGGCCGAAACACGATCGTGTCGAGTCCATCTTAATAAAAAGAGACTGAACACCAATTGGCCACCATTCTTCCTGTGTTTGCTGGTGTGAAGGCAGTTTCTCCTGTTTGTTTCCAATTGCTCTTTAATGCATAGTGCTGCATACATCTAACCGCGCTATAGAAATGATAAATAGCAGTAGTATATAAACATAAATTTACTTGGACTTAAGTGTTCTTTTCCCTAAAAAAGCATTGAGGATAAAGAGCAGGGCCTGTGCAAGGGTATTAGGCACCTTAGGTAAATAAAATCAGTTGTGTGCCCCTCCAATTAATTTTCAGGCCTCTGGACCCTCCTACTGAGATTTTGATAACTCAACTAGAGAATGACACGGTGACAAAATTCATCACCGCTCCCGTCCCCACGGATAACCGTGGGAAATAATCCCATGTCATTTTCTAGTGTCTATTTCAATCTCAGTCCTACACCAGCATTCTTCAAAGCAAAGCTTGCGGGTCAGTGGTTGTGGCCATTCATACTCTGATTCTTTCCTCTCGCTTTAAAGAATGACATGAAGATGGTTTCCCGCGGTTATCTGCGGGGACGGGAACGGTGATGAATTTTGTCACTGTGTCATTCTCTAATTACTCAACAACATGAACATAGACATTCTGTTTTAATAGATCGGTGGAGTAACTCAGTATCTTTGGTTGCAGATAAGTTAGCTCCCTTGAAAAGATCTTGTTTTTCAAGGTCTAAATTTGTTCATTGGCTCCCTTATAATAAGATAAGAATTATCTTTGAAGGGCTGAGTGGACATTCTGAGTAATCTAAATTAGACAATATGACTGTTGACAACCATCATTCTTTCTGTAAGAATAATATTCCTTAGATTACTCCTGACTCTATACACTTTAATCCCATGACTCTTTATTCTAGAGCAGTGTTTCAGGACAAACTGGAGTGTGCCCAAGAAGTGGGAGGTGTGTCACAAACACTTTACTGTAGACAGTAAGCCTATGTTTGTTTCCTTTACAACTATCAGTGCCTGAAAGCTGGGAAAACCAGTTTCTTGAAACCCCCGTAAAGTTTCCTTATTTCTGCTTCCCCACTACCCCCAATAACTACTGCCTCCAGCCCCAACTAAATATGTTGGAAGTCTTCTGTCCATAGATTCTGAGTAGCATATTTGCAGATTTTTGTGTTGCTTCATAGTATCTGGGAGTGGAGAGATTTGTTACTGAGGTAACACTGGAATTTGAATATATATTTGTTTTGTATGACAAGTGATAAATCTGGAATTGATATTACATGCAGCTTTTTGATACAAGATAGGCAAATTCAAACTACCTTTTTAGTTAAACAATGAAATATGTAGGCGTATTTTGTTTAGCTATGAATTCTAGTGTTCAGTGTGTCATATACATGAACGTTCTATCTAGAGCAGTGGTCTCAAACTCAAACCTCTGCAGCGCCACATTTTGGATTTGTAGGTACTTGGAGGGCCTCAGAAAAATAGTTAATGTCTTATTAAAGAAATGACAATTTTGCATGAGGTAAAAACTCTTTATAGTTTATAAATCTTTCTTTTCGGCTAAGTCTTAATAATAATATTGTCATTTATAGCAAAAGACATATGATCAAGAAACTTTTATTTTACTTTTGTGATTATGATAAACATACCGAGGGCCTCAAACTAGTACCTGGCAGGCTGCATGTGGCCCCCGGGCCGCGAGATTGAGACCACTGATCTAGAGTGTCCTTTGTGTTGAAAGAGCCATCAGCTCTGTGCATTTAGACACTGAACTTATTTAAATATCTCTGTTCCTGCCTTTCCTCCAACACATAGATTTGACTTCCAAGGACAAATAAAAACAGCAGTAACATATCAGGCCAGGTCTGATATCTTTGCTGCCGTATGTTCTGCTTTCACAGCAATATTTTCAGTCAGGAAATAACTGCATATAGCAGTGACCTATCTCTATGAAATGCTTCACTGGCATTAAATAGAAAGATTTTCCAGATGCAAAGTCATACTATATTCAAAGCTAAATATTTGGATAGCATCTGCTATTACCTGGAAAAGTAGCACTAGGCATGAATACACAGCTACTGGAGTGATCTGAGGCACAGCCTGGGTGGAACTGGGAGTTACCCAGAGACCAGTGATATTCATATAACTTAGGAAAGCATAAAAGCTGTCCTAACTCCTGGCACTGCTCATTATACCCAAATATTCAGCAAAGACCAATACCCAGATAGTGGTGCTGAATATTTAGGTATAATTTGACTATGATGGCTGTTGTTCAAAAAAAAAAAAATAAAAAAAAAGTCGATTATCTTTGCTGAATATTGAATAAAATATTTTTAACTGTACAAATATTTGAAACTCACTCGGGGCCTTTTCTTCTTCCTCTGTGGGGTCCTTCTCCTCTGCTTTTGGTCGGCCTTTAATTTTGTATACTAATGAAAGTAGCCTGCCAGTCCATGATACATCTTCTTCTTCCTCTTCCTCCTCTTCAAGTGGAATGCCTAATAAGTACATGGAAATGATACGAATCATATTTTATAGTACAGATGTGGCACACATTCTGATATTGTTGATCACCCTTCCTGAGCTGTGAATACAACTAGTGGGTGTTGCTTGGAAAAATCACTCATATTGGGTAAAAAAATATCCACCATTTGTTCTATTTTCATGAAAACCACACAATACTTATCTGCAATTAGCAATGCCATGAATCTGAATCGTTGGTTCTCAACTTTCCTATACATTACAGTACACCAAGGTACTGGGTTTACATTTGTCATGGCAAACTATTGCTTTTCTTTTCCAGCACCTGCACTGCTCAGCATCACAATCTTATTTTCCCATCCCTTGTATTAGAACTGTCTTTCCTTTCCTTCTATCCCCGGATGGTCTCTAGACATCAAGAGGAATCAGACAATCTGCACTCCTCTGCCTGCATCCTTATGAAAACCAGCTGTTCAGAGCCTTATAGTCTTTACCAGTGGCGTACCTAGGGTATGTGGCACCCAGGGCCCATCATTTTTTGACACCCCCCCCCTATGTAAAAAAATATTTTTTGTAATGACCATGAAACAGAATAAATGGTCAGAATAGAAACAGGCAGTGAAAATTTTCTTATATTCCAAACATAACATAACATAAATTATGTCTGAATTGTCATGACATCAGAAGTACATATGGAGTAGTTGCAGGTGATGCTTGGGACAGTTCTGATTGTGTTAGTTCGGTTTTATGTGTTTTTTGAATAGAAGGGTTTTTATTTCTTTTTGAAGGTTTTGCAGTCTGTGGTCGATGTCAATTGGTTGTAGAGTTGGGGGTCGAGTGTTGCAGCTCGAATGGCTAGGAGGTTGTCGAACAGTTTTTTTCTTTTGACGTTTTTGGTTGGAGGGTGTGTGAATGGTGCGTGAGTTCTCCTATGTCTGTTTGAAGTGGATTGAATTATTTAGCTGAAGAAATTAGTTACCCCCTCATCCCACACACATTAATTCTCTTCCATTTTTGTTCCCATTATAAAAAACACTGATAAGTTCCCAGAAAAAAAATACATTAAAATAAGAAGTGAAAACAAAGGCCCCTACAGATGAGAACATAACATAAGAATAGCCTAACTGGGTCAGACCAATGGTCCATCATGCCCAGTAGCCCATTCTCATGGTAGCCAATCCAGGACACTAATACCTGGTCAAAACCCAAAGAGTAGCAACATTCCATGCTACCGATCCAGGGCAAGCAGACACTTCTCCCATGTCTTAATAACAGATTATGGACTTTTCCTCCAGGAATTTGTCCAAATCTTTCTTAAAACCAGCTACACTATCTGCTTTTACCATAACTTCTGGCCACTTCATTTTTAAGTTTAGATCTTTCCTTTCAAACAGAGACCTTACTAGATGTCAAATACAGCACAAGGTAACTTCACATGGACTTAGCTGTGCAGGAAATGTGAATCTCCTCATACACCCACCATATAGTGCAAAAATGTGCAAAGGTCTGTTTTTTTCTTTCGATCACTACATAGCCTAATGCCACACAAGCAGCGCTGTTACAAACATATTCTGTAGGTCAATGCTAAGGATAACAAAGTTTCCTTCCTTGGACCAGAAGGAGATAAACCACTGGAAGAGATCCCAAAACAACACCCAAAGACCCACTCAGTGTGTGAACCAGTTGAGTGGAGTGGACTAACTGGGGGGTGGAAATGGGCCTGGAGTTTGCTCAGCAGAATTTCCCAGACCACCTCTTCCTCTCAACACATTGACACGCTGCCACCATCACCACTAGGAACACCTCACTGGGTAGGCCAGCTATGCTATAAACTTTATAAAACACATTATTATATTTTCTTATAAAGCACATATTTTAACTGAACTCTCTGACATCCTCAGCCTTTCCATTCACAAAAATAGAAGGAAGAAAAGTTCTCATTTCCTGCTGTCTCATGTCCCCGGCCTATACAATATTTTTTTTCTGCAGACCCTTCAAAAGTCTGACCAAATCCTCGTTTCACTTGCATTATAAAGTACTGAGGATGCCATCTCTCCCCAATCCCAGGTCCTAAATTCTAAGACAGTAGCGCAAACTAATGCTGCCAGATACAGGAAAAAAAATTTTGATTCGATTCAGCCCTATTGAATTGGTTTTTCAATTCGATTTTCCTGCCCAGTTGGGTGATTTTTTTCAAAACTCCTGGTGGGTTTTATAGCTTTTTCACCCCCTTTGGCTTCTCCTAACCACACTGGCGCTGTGGTGTAAATAAAATAAAGAAACAAAAAGGACTTTTCCTCTCTCTGTTAAATCCTAGCTCATGTTTGCAGTCCAACACCAGCTCTGGCAGGATACACATTTCAAATCTGACATATTATAATCACAAAACAGAAAATAAAATTAATTTTTCTATCTTTTGTTGTCTGGTTATATTTCAAATCTTGTTGGTCCAAGGCTCTGGTTTTCTTCTGATAACTTGCTTGCCAGGGTCTCCTTCTTTCTGCATGCTAACCATCCATCTGCCAACTCTGTCCTCCCTTTCCATTTCCCTTCCCTTCCCAGGAAGTCTGGTATCTTTCCTTTTTTTCATCTCCCTCCACAGATCCACCTTTTCTTAAATACCCTTTCATCCGGCATCTCTCCCTCCTTCCCCATCACCCCAGAGTCCACCATCTCTCCCTTTCTTTTCTTAATTACCCTCCTATCCAGTATCTCTATCCCTCCTCCACACCATCCCTTGTGTCCAATTTCTCTCCCTTTCTGTTCCTTCCCTCCCTAAATCCCATGGTCCATCATCTCTCTCCCTCTCCTCTATTTTCAGACCCATTATTTCTTCCCCTCTCCCCAAAGTTTGGCATATGCACGTCTCTTTGAACACCCCCTTCCCTCTGTGTACTTCTAAATCATGGTCCCCCCCCAAAGGCCTGTCCCCCCTTAAAGGTCTGCCTGTCCCCCCTTGAAGGCCTGCACCCCTTTTGAAGGCCTGTCCCATCCCCTTGTAGGCCTGTCCCCCCCTTGAAGGCCTGCCTGCCTGTCCCCCCCTTGAAGGTCTGCACCCCCCGAAGGCCTGCACCCCCCCGAAGGCCTGTCCCCCACTTGAAGGCCTGTCCCACCCCCTTGTAGCTTCTCCCCCCCCTTGTAGGCCTGTCCCCCCTTGAAGGCCTGCCTGCCTGCCTTTCCCCCCCTTGAAGGCCTGTCCCCCCTTGAAGGCCTGTCCCCCCTTGAAGGCCTGCACCCCCCCCCCGAAGGCCTGCACTCCCTTGAAGGTCTGCACCCCCCCGAAGGCCTGTCCCCCCCTTGAAGGCCTGTCCCACCCCCCTTGTAGGCCTGTCCCCCCCCTTGTAGGCCTGTCTCCCCTTGAAGGCCTGCCTGCCTGCCTTTCCCCCCCTCGAAGGCCTGTCTCCCCCTTGAAGGCCTGCACCCCCCCTTGAAGGCCTGCACCCCCCCTTGAAGGCCTGCACCCCCCCTTGAAGGCCTGCACTCCCTTGAAGGTCTGTCCCCCCCTTGAAGGCCTGTCCCACCCCCTTGTAGGCCTGTACCCCCCCTTGTAGGCCTGTCCCCCCTTGAAGGCCTGTCCCCCCCCTTGAAGGCCTGTCCCCCCCCTTGAAGGCCTACACCCCCCCGAAGGCCTGCACCCCCCCTGAAGGCCTGCCTGCCCCCCTTGAAGGCCTGAACCCCCCCCCCGAAGGCCTGTCCCCCCTTGAAGGCCTGCCTGCCTGCCTGTCACCCCCCTCCCCCTTGAAAGCCTGCCCGCCCGCCCCACCCTGAAGGCCTGATGCCCCGACCCACCCCGAAGGACCGCTCGCCCCCCTGGCCTCCCCGCACCACCTATGAAGCAGCCGCAGCAGGATCTCGAAGTCAGCGTCAGCGATCCCTGTGCTGCTTCCTGCGCCACGGTCCCGCCCCTCCTCTGACGTCAGAGGAGGGGTGGGATCGCGGCGCAGGAAGCAGCGCCTAAGCAGCGCAGGGATCGCTGACGCTGACTTCGCGATCCTGCTGCGGGCTGCTTCACAGGTGGTGCAGGAAGGTCAGTGGGGCGAGCGGTCCTTCGGGGGTGGGGGGGGACTGAACGGCAAGGCCGGGGCACCCCCTTAGGGCTGGCACCCGGGGTGCACCGCCCCCCCCCTTGGTACGCCACTGGTCTTTACAATTCACTTGCCCTTTTCAGTTCATTTTTTTAATTTATAAAGAATTTACAATACTTCATCAAGTACAAAGCCTTGACCAGAACACCATTATACAAATCAGAAAGAAACAGACCAGTAGATGTTCAAAATAATTTAAGTGGATAGGAGAAGCTCCAGTTGGGATTCAGGAAACTTATAGCAGGGGTGTCAAAGTCCCTCCTCAAGGGCCGCAATCCAGTCAGGTTTTCAGGATTTCTCTTTATTTAAATTAAGCCAAATAGCAATCCATGTAGCCACAGAATAAAGCTAAACCCTGAAAAATCTTGAGGTTACTGATAAGCCACAAAGGCTTTCCATCTTTTTTCTGCCCAAATCATTATTGCAGGTGTCCTAATCCAATCAGAACCCTCTATAAGGGTCCTAGATCAATCCCTAAACTTTCAGTCTTATATTACTCATATTGTCAGGTGCTGCTTCTTCAAACCTAGGATATCATCTGTCCAAGGACTTTTTTTTTTTTTACAAAAACAGGCTCTTCACATTCTTGTTCACTCATTTGTTACCTCTAAGCTAGACTATTGCAATGCCCTTTTGTAGGTGTAAAACTCCTGCATAGGTAAGCACTAATAGAGCTGATAACATCATCGGTACCAGATACTTCAGGCCATGTATCAGTTCAGCATGAACAGTGCCCTGATTTTACCAAGATAGTGCCACAGCAAGAAGGAATTGCTTAAGTACTACTTGCCATTCTTGACTGAGGCTGAGAAAGCTGTATCTGTTGCATGACATTATTCCCTAGAGCCCAAGGGGCTAGCCTCATCTGTTTGCTCTCAAGCCGGTATGATTGGGGTGTGTATGAGGGGTGCTTGGGGTGTGTTTGGTGTGGCTAGGGTGGTATGTTCTGGAGGGTGTTGCTTGTTGGAGTGACTGGGGGGGGAGGGTGGAAATTCGGGTTAGTTTAAAATGCTAATGCAGCCTTGATCACCATTTGGGTAGGTGCCTTTGTGTGCTCCCTTTTTGCCCTTCCTTGTTCAGGGGATTTTCTTTCCCTCATTGATGCCTTATTGGCCTATCCTTTATCACGGGTGCTCTGTACTTGTTGATATCTTGCGATTGTACCTTTCCCTTTTTGCCTGGACTGTTGGAATTGTAGCTATGTCCGTGGCTTGGCTGTTTTTGTAATAAAAATTATTTTTAAAAAAGTACTACATGCCTAATGGAATCACCTGACAAACATACTTGTACAGTGACATGTACGCCAGATCAGGTTAACCCATCCACTTTGGAACCTAGCCCAGAGCCCGTATCACTAGACTGTTTGGTGCCTGAGTTCTAGGAATTGCAACTTTGCTGGTCCATAACAAGGAGTAATGTTTATGTTAATATCAGAACCATGTGCTATAGCTAGAAACTGTTTATAAGAGGCATCCGTGTGGTCCAAAAGTTGTCTGGTGACCTCACTAGATCTGAACTAATATCCTCTCATGTTTCCTAGCTTGTAAAACTCCATCGACTTCTTCTACTCTTTCCTTTCAGAGCTCATGCTTGCCTCCTGCCACATCTCTCCAGGAGAACATCATCAGGTTGTATAAAACCAGCTTTGTATTGCTATTGAGTAACAAACAGGTAGCCCTGGATTCTGGGCCTAGGGCAGACATGGGCAACTCTGGTCCTCGAGGGCCGTAATCCAATCAGGTTTTCAGGATTTCCCCAATTGAATATTCATGAGATCTATTTGCATGCAGTGCTTTCAATGCATATTCATTGGGGAAACCCTGAAACCTGATTGGATTATGGCCCTCAAGGACCGGAGTTGCCCATGTCTGGCCTAGGGCCTAAGTGTGTATTTACTTTAAACCTCTTTTAACAAGGGCATGTCATTTTTCTATCAAGGTCCTAGCATTTGTGCTTAACTCTCTTATACTTATTTCCTCTGTTATTGCCTCTGCATTAATTTACTTGCTGCTAAAATAAATCTATTTCTGTTTTCATAAACTTTGGGCCTTGTGTCTGTTGCTTGTCAGCAGTCTATGGAGGTTAGAATTTAGTTAGATCAGCATAGCTTTGTATTTTCCTGACCATAGAGTGCTGAAAATACTATAGCTGTAAGTATGCTCCATTTACACTTTTCTATGTCTTTCAAATTTAAGATGTGGCAATACAATTAGTAACTGGATCACTTTACTCCAACCTCCTCTCCTTCGCAGAGAACACTGTCTCTCAATCTCTAATAAGCTCTCATACATGATTCTCACTTTAATCCATAAAATTTAATTACTCTGAAAATCAATCATACTTTTCTCAATTCATAGTAACAGATAGAGAACTGCCCAATAAGATCTGCCCAACAGTCATTTTTACTATCAAGGCAACGGTAAAGCAAGGAGTGTCAGGGAGGGGGTGGGGAGGCAGAGCAACTCTCCCACAATGGCCCAATTCAATCCTCTCCTCCAGCACCACTGTATTCCTATGAGGCAGTTCCTGTTGGTAATGTTGCTGACTCCCATGAATCAAGCCTCCCTCATTCTGTAATATAAAGTTGATATGTTTTGGGGAAGAAGAGCAGGATTATGTGGTTCCATTCCCTTGTGGTCTACAGAGAGCTCCCGGTACAGGTAAGCAATTCTGCTTTCTCCATGTTGGCAATACTGGGTGATGAGAGTTTTTTTTTTTGAATCCTTGCTGGATTGGTAAGCACAGCCTTGCTGAGTAATGAGGCATATGGCTATGAACTGTAAATTTGGGATGGGATTAAGGGGGATTTTTCTCTTCATAGGAGATAAAAGGCATTATATAGGGATCAATGCACATAATAGGAAAACTTGGCTGAAATGAGAATGTCATTTAGATATGGGAAGGTGCACCATTGCTGGAGACGTTGTAAACCGCTTGGAACCTTTCAGGCCGTTATGCGGTATATAAAGTTTTTAATAAACATAAACATACTTCATGAAGACTCTAGGTGGCTAATAAAGACTCAAGGGCATTGCTCAGTACTAATAATGTTCTTTCTTGAACGTGAAACAATGCTACTTCCAGTGGAAGGCATGCACAGGTATGAATGTGGATGTATTTTCAGATCTGGAAAAAAACAATCAATCATATTGGCAGAGGAGTAGCACAATGATGGCTAGGGAGTTCATTTTGATGTGTTCCTTTTTCAGGAAAATATTGAGTCCCTTATGTTTAAGATCAGAAATCAGCTTCTAGATTTTGTGGAGATGAGGAAGCATTTTGAATAGAAGCCTTGGCCCTTCTCCTAATGAGGTACCTTTTTAATCATCCAATCCTGTATGAGAACATATTTCTACTTCCAATTGGGGAAGATGACAGTAGGGGGCATTCTGACATTTTGGGAGATATGCTGTTTGGAAGTAAACTGTTGACGTTGAGCCTATTTCGCTGAGCCAGGATCCTGAGCACCCATGAATCAGCAATGATGGCTGGCCACATGGTTTGGAGGAAATGGAAGTTTTTAACTGCTGGCTGGTTATGAAAAACTGAGGATGGGCTTTTGGGCAGAGGTAATGGTGGCAACAAGTTGTTTCAATTCACACCATTGTGCTCTGCATATATGCTTGAACTGGCTGGTACTAAAGTTTAAGAGGAATATAAGGCTGGTAGCACTTACAGGTATAGATAGCTTGGGCGCTATTGTGAAACATATTGTCTTCAAAAGAATATAGCCTTCGAGCAAAGTGGTTCTGATCCACCTCATGAAAAACTGAGCAATGGTTTAAGGAGAGAAATAATACCTTATACTTTTCACCATGGGCATGGGCAGTGGTATTGTAGGCCCTCATGGAGTCCTTACTCTATAGAGCCAAACAATCATGAGTGCATTAATTGCAATGGCTGCTACCCAGAGGAGGTGGTGTATGAAGTGTATTAGCTCTCTAAAAGTAGGAGAAATGGTTTTCCAACACTAAGGGACTGCTGAAGCAGGTTATGTTGGTAGCACAACATCTGGTGCTGATATGATGTGAAATGCAGGTACAGCATTACACTGTGTTATACTTTCCTTCCTACTGTGTTCACATTTCAGGGATCCTTTCCAGGTAGAACATTAGAAAATGACCAGGAAGTTTTAGTCTTTTTGAGGGTTGCTTCAAAGAAAATTGAATGGTGAAGAAACTGAGGAAGTAAATGTCCCATGCTGCTTGTATTTATATTTGACATTCAGCATTTTGGATACAATCATTGTGGAAAGAGGTGTTGCCATATGTTAAGTCAAAGATGTTGGAAAATCCGATGAACTGATATGGCCAGGGATTCTTGAAGTGTGTCAGTGGATTGCAGGATTGAATCAAAGTTCTGCTTGTCACACAGTATCTCTAGAGTAGTGAGAATCAAATACTTTAAGAGATTCTGAAGGAACTTAGGATAGGAGGCTTCTGCATTTCTACTTTGGTATGCCCTCTGAGAGTAAATCTTCCTCTTCAAAGTGAGTTGGTTCTTCTCACTCATATTATTCTAATTCCTCCGGTTTGAGGGGGCTTGCAAGTGATTTCTGGACATTGAAATTTAGCAATAACTCCCTGGAGTAGCCTCCTGGGGATTTCCATCCACACTGAGAACACGCACGGAAAGCATTTATTGGAGGGATGCAGGCTGCTACTGAGCTAGTAGGCTGGGAGAAGATGAAGTGGATTGTAAGAGTGCCAAAGTGTTTTGCAAGAATTTTTTCATGAACTCCAGGACTAATGGGATGTCATTTTCCTTCGTCATAGGAGTAGTCATGGTCTGCTTTCTCTAAAGGTCTGGGCATGGTCCAGAGAGGCATTCCTAGAACCTTGGAGTGCTTCGGAGGGATTGATGGAATAGCAACCTGTTCTTCTGGTTTTGGTTTTGGTTTATTTTATTCAATGTGGTAGATAATGGCTCTCCCTTTTCTGTGATTCTCTTAACGCTTCAGTTTTGAGGTCATTTCTTTTTCTGGCCTAAGTGCTGAAGAGGGAGCCATCAGTGGAGTGATGAGGGTAGGTGAGTAGCATTTCCAAGCTGCTGTCCGCGCTGGCCTCGGTTCTCCTCTGACATCATTTCTTGGTCCCACAACCAAGAAGTGACATCAGAGGGAGAACTGAGGCCAGCACTAGCAGCAGGTTGAAGATGCTGCTCAAGCCAGCAAGGAGCCAAAAAGGGATGGAGGGGCAGATAGGAGGAGAGGTGCCGGCACCTCCACCAAGACGCTGCCTGAGTGGTCCACTCCCTACCCCTTACTACGCCACTGGGAGCCATTGTCCTTGTACTACCACCTTAAGGGACTGGAAGGGTTGGAGAAGGGACTGTGGCACTTACTCTAGACCTTCACTCTGTTAGAGGAAGACTGAATATCTGGAGTAGGGGATTGCACTGCTTTGGAAGGATCTGTTGGGTGTGTGGTTCTCATTGCTACTTCTAGTGCTCCCACTGGTCCCAAGTTCAGGTCCCTGAATATAATGGAGATTGGATCTGGGTTGTTTATTTTCAAAATTTTAATATATAAAATGTTATTTTATGTGACAATATTATCTATAAAATTACCTCCTAATAGATCATTGTGACTTATTGTCAGTGACAATATTTTGCAATTCATAGTACAAAATCACATGACAAACCATCCTGCAAAAGTAGATCATGAGACTAACCACAGTGCAGGAGCAGATCTTCATGAAACTCATAAAGCTCATCACGAATCTCTTCAGGGCAAGGACATTCCTCTTGTTCAAATTGGAAATTTAGTAACATATTAATCTTTAAAGAGAAAAGTATATTAATAAGAACATGTAAGATATAATTAAATGCAGAAATTAACCCAAAAATAGTAAAAGAAGCTATCTAAAAACTTTGGAATTTGGATCACATTAATGAAAAAGAAAATTGACAGATGCTAGAAAAGATCACATTGAATCCTGATTTTTCCACTATTGGTTCTTAAAGAAGTCACTTACCTTCCATTGTCATAGGTACAAATTTAGGGTTAAATTTACTAAGTTGTGTTAATGCATTATCATGTGGAGGGCAATTCTGCAAAGGAATGCCTACATTTAGACACCTAAAGAATGCCAATTTGTTAGTTAGGTGTCATCAACTCGTGTCCGAGTCCTAGAAACTTGATGAATTACAAATCTAAAAAGAAAAATGGTAAGGTCCTCCAGCGTCATCCCGATGGTTGTTTTCAACATGTACAGCCATCTGACTGCAGGGCACCCTCTTTGCCTAGTTCCTTCGATCTTCCCAATCATGATATCCTCCAATGATCTTATTCTTTTTACAGTATGACCAAAATAAGACAGTCATAACTTTATCATTTGGGCTTCAAGGACTTAGCCGGCTTGATCTATTCCAAAACTGATTTGTTAGATCTTATGGCGGTCCATGGCATGCATAAAATCCTTTTCCAGCACCAAAGCTCAAATGAGTCAATCTTCTTTCTGTCTTGTTGTCCATAGTGTCCAACTTGTAGCCTAGTCTATAAATAAAAGTATGTGCATACATTTCTCTATAGAATACCTGTGCGAAAGTACCACTGACTACCAATACAATACATAGCTAAATTTAAATCTATGTGTCTTATCTTAAAGGAAATGGGTCAGAGTACTTGAAGAACAGGATCTCCCTCTACACACCTCCAAACTTGTCAATGTCCTCTCCAGGAATATCCCTAACCATATACCCTACAAAGGATATCGCACACTGACATCAGCAAATGAACCTTCTCCAGAGTAGCCCCCACACTCTGGAATGCACACCCTGAAAGATTTTGCTCAATGCAAAATGACCTCTATTTCAGAAAGCAAGTGTAAAGCTTGGCTCTATTCCCAAGGCTTTAATGGTAGCGCAACTAACAAGCTAGTCACACACACAAAGGCTAATACTGGCTGCTCATATTCTCACTTTAGCACTTTTGGTCACTTTAAAAGGACTTAATGATGTATGAGGCGATTCTCATTTGGACTGAAGTTCTGGTGCTAGTCACCTATGAGAAATAGCCTGAGTCTATACACCGTACATTACCTACTTAAGGCTCATACTGATGTCCTTTATTGACTTGTGTTATTATTTATTATTTATTACTTATTTTGACAATTTATTTAGGTGACCAGTTGTTAGTTTTTCTTATACTTCCTTCAGGGGTAAAGGACCGCTTAGCTAATTTTTATTCATTTTTGTATTGGACAGTATTGGCTATTCTAGTCCCTTCGGGTTGTAGATCCTTTTTGCTCATATTTTAGGCAGGCTTGCTTATCCACTACTTTTCTGACTTCTTGTGAAATTTTCTTTAAACTAATTCCCTAGAGGAGGAGTGGCCTAGTGGTTAGAGCAGCTGCCTCAACACCCTGAGGTTATGAGTTTGATTCCCAGTGCAGCTCCTTTTGACTCTGGGCAAATCACTTAACACCTTGAATGTGTAACCACACAGGAAAAGCAGTATATGACATCCCATCCCCTTTATTTTCTAACTCTTGTTATTCTGTCTTAACTGTCTATATGTTCTACCTCTGCATATGCCCTATGCTGTCTATTAAGGTGTTTTATTCAATATTTGTTGACATTGAAATTAGTATACTATGACATAATGGAATCAATTCTATAAATGGTGCCTAAATGTGGGCACCAATAAAAATTAGCGCTAAGCACTATTCTAAACAGTGCTCAGACTTGAGCATCATTTATAGAACAGTGTTTGGCGATGGAATCCACACCCAAATTTTGGATCAAGGATTTACTCCAAGTAAAACTTGCTATAAACTCTCATGCCTAAATTAGGTGTGGATTTGCCTTATTCTATAAAATTGCTCGTAAATTCAGGGATGCCCCTGATCCACCCATATCTGTGCCCCCTTTTTGGATCTTTACGTAAAATTTATGCACAGATCCTGGCACCTAAAGCAGTGCGTATAAATTTTAACTACAATAGACAATGTCCAGATTGTTCTTGCTGTACACTGCCTTGGGTAATTTCTTCAAAAAGACAGCAAATATATCTTAATAAATAAATTATATAAAAGGTCATATATGTACATATACTCATGCCTTTAGGCAAAAGACTGTTGTGTATAGCATTCTAAAATGTACATGTAAATAAGAACATCAGAACATGCCCAAACTCCACCCAGATATATACCAACCTGTAAACTACGGTGATGAGATTAAAGCGCACCAGACAATCGCGCACGGACAAATGAGCTGAGACAAATGTGCGCAGGATGTCAGCGCACTGGATTACAAGTTAAATTTAAAACACTCCAAGGGGGGTTTGGGGGGAACCCCTCAGTTTACTTAGAAGTGTTTGCGCTGCCGGTGGGGGAACACCCCCCCCCCCCCCACACACACACACACACTTACAGAGGAAACTAATTTTTCCCTAAAACAGGGAAAAATTACAGTTTCCTCTGAAAGGGGGGGGGGGGTTACCCCCCAAACCCCCCAACGTCAGTGCAAACACTTCCAAGTAAACTGGGGAGGGGGGTTTCCCCCCAAATCCCCTCCTCAGAGCGCTTTAAATTTAACTTTTAATCTGGTACGCTGACATCCTGCGCGCATTTCTCTCAGCTCATTTTTCAGCGCGCGATTGTCCCGCGTGCTTTCATCTATGAACCGTAAACTACACATCATTGAATTTAGATTTTAAAGAATAAAGCATGGCCAAAATATTGACATTTCATACTAAGTGTGCACATATGCATGCATGTGGTATTCAGGTCAGTCGGGCACATTTCTGGCAATAAATCTTAATGCCTTCTTTATAGATTTAAAACCTTAATGCACACCTGGTATTCTCAATAAGGACTTTTTATTAATATCATATGGAGGTAGATTCAGTAAATGGCAATCCAAAGTTTGGCGCTAAGATGATGCACGCTAAGTGCAAATTCCATAAAGGGAGTTCTGCATGGAGCTGTCTTTATGGAATACTAGTTTAAGCCATTTTCATTCTATCTTTAGATGCAAGCAATTACACCTCCCATGCTCACACCTAACTACTGTCATTTAGATGCCGAAATAGAAGTATTCTATAACTCCATGCCTAAATCCTGGGAATGCCCACGTCCATGTTCACTGAGTAATTATTTCATGGCTCAACATCATTCTCTTCTTGGTCGGGCTGAAAACTTTATAGTGGCCCCTTGTATAGTACTCTTCATATTATCACATCTTTGAGTAGGGCTCTATGTCATACCTGCTCTTGTGGGGGGGAGCGGAACTCCCTAGTCTTCTTGGCAGTCATTGCTGCAGACATATTCAAAGCCTGCATTAGCTCATTGTAGCGAAATTTCTGGTTGTACTGCAGTTTGGACACAAAGTTGTCAGAGAAGGCAACTATGGATTCGACCCTGTGCTTCATTTCACAGTCACAGAAATAATGTAGGAGTTCACATATCTGCAAGAGTACAAAGATCTGTGTTACAATTGCAATGTTCCAAGCTAACAGTGCCTCCTAGCACTGTGACCACCAAGACACAAATGTAGACATACACTTCTATCCAGCAGTATCTTCACACAGAACACAATATGCAATACTGTACGACGACACTTAGGAGATAGCACACTTCTTGTAATCTTCTACTGCAGTTTAGCAAAAGGATCCCACAGTTGGCAAAAAAGCACAGAGGGAATAAAAAATGGGTAGAGATACAAAGGGAAGTGACAAGACTTTTTTCAGGTATATTGGGAAAAGGAAGCAGGCTTGAAATGGAATTGTACACAGAAAGATGCTGCGAATTGCCATGCAGTGAGTGAAGAAAATCCTGGAGAAGGACCTTGGTTGGCATACATATATGGAAATAGAACAGAAAGTGCTTATGAACAACTCGAAAAACTGAAATTGAACAAAACCATGGGGCCAATGAGATCTATCTCAGGATATTGAGGGAGCTCAGAAATATTCTAGCAGGACGAAGGTTTGTTTAATCTGTTTTGCTCAGTGTTCCAACACTGTTAAAGAAATCTAGGGTGAAATTAAAACTTGAGCAAAAACAGATTAATGGATTATTGGAGACAGGAGAGGTTCTGAGGAACTGGAAAAGAGCAGATGTGGTTGGTCCCTCTTCACAAAAATAGTGACAGAGAAGAAGTAGGAAACTCAAGGCCAGTAAGCCTCACTTCAGTGGTTGAAAAAATAATGAAGGTGCTGCTGAAGGAAAGAATAGTAAACTTCCTGGAAGCAAAGAGGTTGCAAGATCCAAGGCAAGGTTTATCAAAAGAAAAGCTTGTCATAAGAATCTGATTAATTTCTTTGACTGGGTAACCAGAGAACTGGATCAAAGACACATGTTAGATGTACTCTACTTAGATTTTGATATGGTTGCTCATAGGAGGCTAATGAATAATCTGAGCGGGCTCAGGTTAGGACCAAAAGTGGTAAACTGGATAAGAAAATGGTTGACTGATAAATGATAAAGGGTGGTAGTACTTGGAAGAAAGACCGGTGAGTAGCAGAGTGCCTCAAGGATCAGTGTAGAAGCTGATTGTATTTAATATACTTGTGAGCAGCATTGTCAAGATTGGAAAGAAAAGTTTGATTTTTTTGCAGATGTTACAAAGATTTGCAACAGTATGGACACCTCAAGAGGAAGTAGACAACATGTGTGGCACAGTGGTTAAAGCTACAGCCTCAGCACCCTGAGGTTGTGGGTTCAAACCCACACTGCTCCTTGTGACCTGGGCAAATCACTTAATCCCCCCATTGCCCCAGGTATGATAGATAGATTGTGAGCCCGCCAGGACAGAGAAGGGAAAAATGCTTGAGTACCTGAATAAATTCATGTAAACCATTCTGAGCTCCCCTGGGAGAACGGTAAAGAAAATTGAATGAATAAATAAATAAAAGTGATCTACAATAACACTAGACAACAAAGGTTTTGCTACTTCAACACTTTTGGGTGTATCTTATAGATTTTTGGTTGCTGATCATGAAAATTACATTTAAAATTAAGTATCATGCTGCTGGACCATCGGGAGAGAGACCAGAAGGTCTTGAGCATGCGCAAATGTTCAAGTCCCAGTCTAGCCCACAATAGGCAAGAGGGAGGATCTCCAATGCACCGCCCAGCCCAGAAGAGGGAGGATCTTCGGGCACCAGCACCAGCATGTCCTATGCATTTGTGCTGGTGCCGGTGCCCAATCGGGGTAAGGGATTTTGTTTCGGTGCTCGGGGGGGATGTAGGATCGCGGGGGGGGGGGACGACACGAGCGGGGGATGCTGGATCACTGGGGGGGGATGCCAGATCGCGGGGGGTGGCACTCGTAAATCGAGTCAAACTCGGCTTCCGAGGTGCCGATTTTGCAAATGTTTTGCTCGTCTTGCAAACACTCGCAAACCGGTGCACTCATAAACCGAGGTTTGACTGTACTGTGTTGAAAAGTCTGCAGAGCATTCCAAATCACTCTGAGTTCCAAGAGGTTTATGTGGAGCTTTTGTTCTTGAGCAAACAAGTGACTCCTGAGACCGTTTAGATGAGCTCCCCAAGCATACATGGACGAGTCTGCGTTCAGAACTTTTTGATGAGAAGGCACTTGGAACATCAACCCTTTGGAAAGATTTGAGGAATTTATCCACCACTGCAGAGATTGACAAAGCAATGATGTGATTATAATCTTCTGAGAGAAAGGGTCGAGAGCTTAAGACCATTAGGATGCCAGAGTCCACTGAGATGATCTGAGATGAAATCTGGCAAAGGGAGTAGCGGGCAATGGTGTGCCCGCATCTAGAGTACTGTGTCCAGTACTGGTTACCGTACCTCAGGAAGGACATGGCAATACTTAAGAGAGTTCAGAGAAGGGCAACTAAATTGATAAAAGGTATGGAAAACCTGTCATATGCTGACAGGTTAGAAAAGCTGGGGCTCTTCTCCCTGGAGAAGCGGAGACTTAGAGGAGACATGATAGAAACCTTCAAAATCCTGGAAGGCATAGAGAAGGTAGACAGGGACAGATTCTTCAGACTGTGGGGAACCGTAAGTACAAGGGGGCACTCAGAGAAATTGAAAGGAGACAGGTTTAGAACAAATGCTAGGAAGTTCTTCTTTACCCAGAGGGTGGTGGACACATGGAATGCACTCCCGGAGATTGTGATAGGGCAGGGCATGCTACAGGGGTCCAAGGAAGGTTTAGATAAATTCCTGAAGGATAAGGGGATTGAGGGGTACAGATAGAATTAAAGGGTACAGATAGATTTAGAGATAGGTTATAGGAAAAGGCAGGAACCACTTAACAGGTCGTGGACCTGATGGGCCGCCGCGGGTGCGGACTGCTGGGCGCGATGGACCTCTGGTCTGACCCAGTGGAGGCAACTCTTATGTTCTTATGGACTGTGGATGCAATGTGACCTAAAAGTTTCATCATTTGTCTGGCTGAGATGGACGGCAGATGGTATACTTGATGGCAAAGCTGAAGTAGATTTTTCTGTCGTTATTGAGGCAGGAATGCTCTGAGCTGTATGGTGTCTAAAAGAGCTCCTTAGAACTGAAAAGTCTGAGAGGGCTGAAGTTGAGATTTTGGAAAGTTGACTTCGAACCCCAAATGTTGAAGGAACAGGATAGTTGACTGCATTGCTGAGTGAACCCCTTGAGGGGAAGTGTGTTTTATGAGCCAATCGCCGAGATAGGGGAAAACTTGAAATCCCTGACTCCTTAAAGCTGCTGCCACTACTAACAGACATTTGATGAATACTCTTGGAGAGGAGGCCAAGCCAAAGGACAGAACTTTGTATTAAACGTGTTGATGGGCAATTCAAAATCGCAGAAATTTTCTGTGAGCCGGGTGAATTGATATATGTGTATACGCTTCTTTTAGATCTAGAGAGCATAGCCAATCATTTTGATCTAACAGAGGATACAGAGTTCCTAGGGATAACATTCAAAACTTTTCTTTTTAAATTACTATGTACAATGCTTTGTACACCTGGAGAAGCGTTTAATCAAAATTCAAATAAACTATGAAACATCGATGTGGAGATCAATGCCTGAAGGTTGAGAGGGCGAACGACGATCCCTCACAGGAGAGTCTGGAGGAGTGTGATGCTCTGATTGATGAAAAGCTGACAGTGGTACCCTTGTAATACTATGCTCAAGCTATGCTGGTACTGAGTGAGTCGATGAAAGCACCGGCATGCAGTGCAGTTTAAATACATCACCGAGCTCCCTCTGGAAGAACTCACTGAGTCTCTCCCTAAATGAAGGCACCGATACTGATGGCTCAACAGCCAATACCATTGGAGCAGCAGGTTGTCTTGGAGTGGGTGACGTCGATGAGGATGCACACTGTGGAGGAGAGACAACCTGCAAAGCTGGGGAGTGGTAGCGTCGTTGTTTGGTCTGCATCAAGGGACTTGATGCTGTAGAGACCTGTGATGCTGGTTTGGAAGCAGGTGGCTTCTTAGCTGGCTTTCCCGATGCTGGAATCTCCTGTGATGTCAATATTGGACTTTTCAATGTCGATGGCTGAGAAAATCTAGTGGCATCCATGGTAATGCCGAACAACTACACTTGCTGAATGCGACAGACTTTAAGACTGTGCCTTTAAAGAAGAACACCAAGAACAAGTCTCGATGAGACACTGAAGACACAAGGGTTGGCAATAGAAATAGACCACTGACACCTACCACACTTCTTAAAACCTGTCAAAGATTTTGACATGGACGGGAAAATTAACTTGGCAAAATTAAACTCAATTTTTGATCAAAAAAAGAACACTGAAAAACTTGAAATGAAAAAAGAAAATTTTCTCTTCTCACTTCGCTCAAACAAGAACAAATGAAAAGAGAAGAAAAATACATGAAGCAGTAAGGCAATGCCAACTGAAAGGAGTTCAGTCAAAAAGATACTTCTTCACTCTGCGGAAAATAAAGAACTGAGGTATCGTGAGTCTCTTTGGACGGGAAGGCTGTCATGCATGCGCGGTGCGGATAGTCGTGTTCACTTCAGAAGATTTTTAAAGTGACAGTTCATTTTTCAGACTGTCCATAGCCATTTGTGAGAATATGCTGCCTGCTTATCCTAGCATAAGCACTGATAAATGTTTAAGATCTGCCAATATGAACAGCAGGTAATCTAAACTGTGTTTTTGAAAGACCCTCTCCAACCTGGTGAGTAGGTTTAATCATCTAAGAGAATTAATGTAACCATTAATTGTATTTTCATCTATGTCTGAAGAGAAAAGAACTTAAATAGTTACTACTTTATAAGTAAAGATAAAGTGTACAATGCCTAAATCACTTAAAAGAAAGTAAAGTTTGGTTCAGACAGAAAAGAATGTGTGGACTCAAAGTCTGGTACTACTTAGAGCAGCCTCCCAGGATAAATCCCTCCCAAAGACATGGTGGGGGAGGGCGGCAGAATGCCCCAGGCACTGCCTTCATAAGGGAGCACCGGCACTTCTCTCTGCCCCCCCCCACCCCCACATACCTCTTTAAATGTTCGCCGGCAGGAGCAGCATCTTTCATTCGCTGCTCGCACCGGCATCAGCTCCCTTCTGACATCACTTCCTGGCCGCGGGACCAGGACATGACATCAGAAGGGAGCTGAGGCGGACGTGAGCAGAAGATAGAAGGTGCTGTTCATGCTAATGAATGTTTCAAGAGGTATGCAAGGTGCAGGGGTGCTCAAGTGGCAGGGAAGGGGGCGCCCAAGCAGCAGGGAAGAGTGAAGGGAGGACGCATGGCACAGTGAGGCCTGGCACTACCACCCTGGGTGCCAACCTCCCTCACTACACCTCTGGTCCCAAATTAACACATTTGAAGTGTACCTCTTTTACCCAGCTTTAGGGCTTATACCAGGCTGCTGTCTAGGCATGCAGACAAGGGGGTTACACAAAGAAATTTCTTTTTTTTTTTTTTTAAATGGGGAAGTAGTAGAACCAGAGGGCATGAATTGAGGTTGCAGGGTGGTAAACTTGGGAATAACACCATGAAACACTTTTTCACAGAGAAAGTGCCTCCAGTAGAAATAAAAACAATGACAGAAGTATAAAAAGTGTGTGGGTTAACTACAGTATCCCTCCTCTCCTTTTTCTGCCCTTCTGCTCTTTCCATCCCTTCCCTTTCCCCTTGCATTCTTGTCCTTAGATCCCTCTCTTCTCTTCCCTCCCTTCCCCTATTCCTACTCTTATCCATGCACTCTTCACTGACCCATCCCTACTCGGCCTTTACATACCTTCTTTCCCTGTCCCTGCATTATTCCCTCTCTTTGTCTCTTAAGCTTCCCTTTTTCCACAGCACAACTACTGGCTCTTCTTCTATCACAGGAAGCATCTTTTTCTTATGCTGGAGGGGATTAAATACTATACAGATGTACTAAACTGTAGTTGAGAAATTACTTG
Organism: Geotrypetes seraphini; assembly: GCF_902459505.1. Lineage (NCBI taxonomy): Eukaryota > Metazoa > Chordata > Amphibia > Gymnophiona > Dermophiidae > Geotrypetes > Geotrypetes seraphini. The sequence continues at coordinate 68,225,320 of NC_047090.1, read as the reverse complement.
AAAATTTGATCAATTCTTTCCCAGCGGCATGGCATTAGACTGACAGCACTGAGTAGGGCTGCTGTCTCTAGATCAGAAGCTCATCAGTTCCTATATAATCTGGATCACTTTCTTTCTCATGCTATATTTAGTAATAAGCTGAAGATGCATTAGAGTGTTACCTGGAGTTTTACAGATTCTGGCAGACGTGTCTGTAATAGGCCTTTTGCTGGAGTCTGTGCCTTTCTGCCTGACTTTTCTCCTGCTTCTACAACTTTTTCTTCTTCCTGTGTCAACATCTCTTTTTCGTATCTTTCCCCCACCTCATTCTTTTGTTCTCCAAACACGTTGGGGTCAATCAGGAGCAAGATCTGCCTCACATCAGTGTCATTGAAGACTCCAGTGATGAGTAGCGTTGCAATCAGCTTCAAGATGGGCACAAACTGAAATTCTACCGTACCCCCCACAGGGTCTCGTATATGGTTTCCACTGTTCTGTACAGCATCAGTCAGCATGCTCAGGGTCTTGGATTTCAGAATTTCTAGTGGGATCTCGGGGCTGTGCTGCTGGCATAACTCACTGGTCGAGATAAAACAGGGAGAGGAGAAATTGAGTCGAAGCTTCAGGCAAGTGGTCAGCCCAACTCCAGGCAAGCCATGCTTCTTCAAGTTGTCTGGGAAGAGTTTAATTCTTCGTGTTTCATCTGTGATTGGAATAATGAATTCATTGCTCATCATCATTTTGGCTTCTTTGGCAGAGTCAAGGTGCATACTGATGAGCAAGTTATAAAATCCAGCACGCAGCAGACCTGGCAAATACTGATTATCAATTGTATACAATAGCTGAGATTGATCAACATGGCTGCATAGGGCATGAGCCACACGGTTATTCCCCAATGCACACACAGCACAGTAGAGCTTCAGTGTGTGATGATGGAACTTCATCAGGTCTTCCTTCTCTGACAGTTCCAGAATATCCACGCACCTGTTTAATAAATGCAAGAGCACATTTTGTACATTTTGCAATAATTTTACATCAATAAGTACTTTCAAATACAACTTATGAGGTAAAAAAGAAAGCAGTAGAGATACACATTAGGAGAGAGGCTGGTGTGAGATGTCCAAAAGATTAAGGGGCTGAGAGGCTTACCATAGCTGAAGCCAAAAATAGAGAGCAAAGCCTAGTGAAAGCAACAACTTTGTAAATCCCCCTCATTTACTTTGAAAAATCCAGTGCTACTGTGATCCTAATAAGACAGGCTGGTGTGTGCTATCTAGAAGAGCAAGAGGCTGAGAAGCTTACTGTATCTGGCAGAACAAGGCCTGGTGAGAACATCTTGGTGAACCTGTCATCGCAATGTTAGAATATTGCTCACCTTGAAAAACTTAGTGCTACAGTGGTTCTGAGGAGAGAGACTATTGTAAGCTATCCAAAGAGCAAAGGGCTGAGAGGCTTACCATAGCTGACAGCCAAATTGGAGACAGAGGCCTGGTGAGCACAACTATGAACTCACTCTCATGACATTATTAGAGGGCATCACTTACCTTGAAATTTTGTGCCCAGGGTGTAAGCTCTTGGCATCGTTGCGCCATGCACCCTTCCAATATACCTTTACCTGCATGAGTCCCCCTCCCTATGCACTCTTCCCTGTGGCCCTCCCTCCGTGCCTCTTCAAATATTTGCCAGCCATGAGAAGCATCTCTTAACCTCTGCTTGTGCCAGCCTCATCCTTCCCTTTGATTTCACTTCCTGGTCCCCGCTATCAGGAAGTGATGTCAGAGAGAGGATTTGAGGCAGGCATGAATAGCAGGTAAGAGATGCTACTTCTGGCCGGTGAAGATTTGAAGAGGTACGGGGAGCAGACGTAAGGGGAGAAGGGGAAAAGAAGAGAGATGCACAAATTGATCCTGTTTTCTCTTTGCATATCTTCTGAAAATCCCACTAAAATGCACAACTGTTGCCTTTAAAAATTTAGCCCAGGATGCTTTGGCCAAGGCTATATAAAGCAGTCAATGGCATAGCAGGGTAAGAAAATGAAATGAGAAACTAGCTTGAGTTCCATCTATTTTTATCAACCAAATACAATGTAAGAAAAAAATGCTTTGCACTAAAAGCTTTCTGATATATAAGACTGCCTTGTTCTTTCCAGGATATACCGTTTCCCTTTTCTTCTATACCCTTCTTCTCAGTAAAGAGTTAAAAAGGAAAAATAGGCCTGTTAACTAGGATATAATCATATTTATCATTGGACATTCTCTTGCATCATGTAGTCAGACTGGCCTGCATTTAGACAAAAAAAATGCTATATTTTGTTTAAAAAATAACCCTTTTATAATGCCCCATTATTCAGGCCAGTGCCTACGAGTATATATTTGTAACAGGTCCATTGCTCCTTTCATATGTGCCCTAGTGTTCCATAAAAGAGATTTAAAGAGCTAGCCAGCCAAGCATTTTAGACTTGAAAACATTTTCACACCTGTTCTCCTCTGGAATATGAAGAGCCATCATTTGTAAAGGCTCCACACACTGGACCACCCAGCCATGGCGCTCACTGACCCGCTCCATCTCCACCATCAGGAAGTTGTTGGGCATTCGGCTCCAGAGAACAGGTGTAAGGGTCTGGACATCAAGGCGTGGAGGGCACTGAGGGATGGGGTTCTTGTGCTCACTTCTGAATATTGCTGCTGACAAGGGCATTGAATTCTGTAATCAAGGAATGCATGAAAAACAGAAAGCTCAGAATTGATCATGCATGGCTTCACTCCGTAGTCTTTCACATCTATTCTAGTTCACATCATTGCGCCATCATACATTGTCTCATTCTAAATGGTTCACAGTGGGAAACCATTATGTTTTCCCTTAATTATTCTCAGTCAAATATAGCTACATATTCATTCTGAAAGATCAGATGTTTATTATGTTTTAGCTTTCTTTTAATTTCCTAACAGCTCTCTCAATGAGGTAATTCAGAATGTGGTAATAAATAAAAACCCTTCACTGCAAATATAGCCAATTGTTTATACAGTAAAAAAAACAACCTTTTCCCATGCCTTAATTTAGCAATCAGTGTAATTTCCTGAATCAGAGTCTAACAGCATTTATTTATTTATTTATAGAGTTTAATATACCATTTTCATTTGAAATCAATCATAGAGCTGCCATGAAATAAATATACTTGCTAAAAAAAAACTGTAAATTTTTCCCCTTAGGAACTCAATTTCCCCATCCCGTCCCAGCGAGCTTTGTCGCTATCGCTGTCCCCGCCCCATTCCTGTACGCTCTGCCTTAAGCCCGCAAGCCTCGAACATTTATGATTGTAAAGTGTTTGAGGCTTGTGTAGATGAGGACAGAGCTTGCAGGAATGGGGCAGGGACAGTAAAAGAATTTGCCGGGATGGGAAAACGAGTTGCCGTGGGGACGAGGAAAAATTTGTCTCCGTGCCATTCTCTAATTTGCACTCAAAAACAAGCACATTCATCACATTGATTAGCAATTCTATTCTATCTACTTTAGTTTCACCTTTGCTACAATTACCCATACATAGCTTAAAGAACTTTAAATAACTCTCAATTTTAATTTTTTGTTGGTTTTGCAATTTTATAATTGCGATAATAATGTGTCGTGAAAAACATTTGCTCCGTTTTGTGTGCCAGAGCTAAAAAAAAAGAGGGGTCCTTTTTACTAAGGCGTGCTAGCTGATTTAGCACGTGCTGAATGCTAACGTGTCCATTAGACGCTAGCGTGCCTTAGTAAAAGAGCGGGAAAGTTTGAGAGACACTGACCCAGAACAATCTTTATTTAACAGTGCTGATTTTGTCCAGCACCAATATTTGAGTGCCATTTACTGAAACCTGGTTCAATTTGTATAAGCAAAAGCTTAGTAGTTATGAGAATACAGATCTTTGTACCAGAATTGCACCGAGACACATTATTTCTGTTATCAACTAACTTTGCTGTGTTTTCCCTTTTCACATTACAAGTTTCAAGTTTATTAGGAATTTATATACCGCCTATCAAGGATATCTAAGCGGTTTTACAATCAGGTACTCAAGAATTTTCCCTATCTGTCCCGGTGGGCTCACAATCTATCTAACGTACCTGGGGCTATGGAGGATTAAGTGACTTACCCAGGGTCACAAGGAGCAGCGAGGGGTTTGAACCCACAACCCCAGGGTGCTGAGGCTGTAGCTTCAACCATTGCACCTCACACTCCTCCTCCTCACACCATTCCGTGCATCGAATTGTTATCTGTATCTGCTGTTTGCTAGCAGAGAGAGAAAATGAACCCAAAACAGGGAAGAGTTCTGCTTATTTCCCTGAGCGCAGCCATCATCTCATTTGACCTTCAGTGTGTTATTGAGGACAAAAACCTTCTAGTAATTCCATCGCTTAGTATAATAAATACAAGACAAGATACAATCTTTGCTGTTACCGCGCCCAGAATATGGAACTCTTTACCAGCACTTATTAAAGAAGAAAAACCGTTAGTGTTTTTAGCGCTGACAGAGGTGGTAACAACTCCAACGCTCATAGAATTCCTATGAGTTACCGCTGTGGCTGGCGCTAAAAACTGCACTACGGTTTTGTAAAAGGGGGTGGGGGTGGGGTACATGAACTTACTGATATTATTACCAGATATGATATCAATGATTAACCCTCCCCACACACACCCTTTTATCAAGCTGCACTGCTGAGCAGCGCAAGCTACATGCTGAGCTGCCCATTCTAATCCTATGAGCAGCTCGGCATTTAGTTCGGGCTGCTCTGCAGCACAGCTTGATAAAAGAAAGTTACATTTTTTTAACTAGTAATGTTTATATTATTGTTTCCAAATATTCCATTGTTAATACCGTGGAGTATTATTGATTTACTTTGAACAAATTCTGTCTGCAATGAACATGGCATTCTGGATATTTGTGTGAAATCAACTTTACACATAAAACAAATTATTGGTTGAATTTTAAGGACTCTCGTATTGTTAAACTGTTTGTAGACAGGATCAATAAGCACATTGATGACTATACTTTTGATTTCATGATCATAATATTCTATGGAGTGATTTTCTTATAACATTTGTCATTCATTTCTGGACTGCACTCGGGACTACTCTTACCCAAGCTGAACTCATTTCAATATACCTTTACGACACCCACCACTATATTTTTACTGTATATTATTGCTTTGGATGATTGAACTGAACCCTTTATGTGAAGAATTTTGAATAAAATCTGCATCGAGATCATAGATTCCACAGTTTTCATCTATTATGCTGGTCTCTTCCTGTTTTTCCTGTGGAATTCTCTTGGTGAATTTTCCTATAATTAGAACACTATGGGGCTCATAATCAAAACAAAAAACGTCTAAAAAGTAGCCTAAATGGGTACTTGGCGGATCAAAAAGCCTGTTCGTCCAAGTACCCATATCCAAAGCTGGTTTTAGACGTATCTAAACGCCTGCCTCTAAACGCATATAGCGAAAAGAGGCGTTTTTAGAAGCGGGGAAAGGATGGGAGGGGGCAGGACGTAGGCCGTACAGCAGGTATAACCAAAGGATTAGGAAGGTTGCCTCATTGGCACTTATACATTTTGACTTAGACCAAGTCAAGATAGGTATAAATGCCGAAAAAGGGGCCACGATCCTCACCCCGTGATCCTCACCCTGAAATGCTGCAGTTCTAGGGGGGGGGGTGATCACCATCATGGCAGGAGAGATGAGCCATTTCTCCTGCTGCGATCCAACACCCCCCAGCAACAATCATGGTAGGAGGGAGCCCAAGCCATCCTGCCCCGGTGAAACCACAAACCCCCCAGCAACGATCGGGACAGGAGGGAGACCAAGCCCTCCTGCTGTCGACACTCCCCCCTTGATCACCCCCCCTCCGAACCCCTGCTCGGCCCTCCTGAAGCCCGAGACCCTCCCACCTGCTGACCCCCAACCCCAACCCTGACACCCCCCGTACCTTAACAATGTTGGCCGGATGGTTGACCCAGGTGCCTAAGGCCCCACCTGTGGGCGGGGCTTGAGGCGACTGGGCAAATCAGGCCCTAAGGCCCAACATTCTGTCTGGCCAACAGGTACGGAGGGGTGTCAGGGGTGGAGGTTGGGGGTCAGCAGGTGGGGGGTCTCGGGCTTTGGGGGGGCCGAGTGGGGGTTCGGAGGGGGGTGATCAAGGGGGGGGGGGGGTGTCGATGGCAGGAGGTCCTGTGATCCCTCCTGCCTTTATCTTAGTGGGTGTCGAGGTGGGGTATGGGGTTTCGCTGGGGTAGGAGGGCTTGGGCTCCCTCATAGAACATAGAACATAAAAGATGATGGCAGAAAAGGGTCACGGCCCAACAAGTCTGCCCACTCTAATGACCCACCCCCTAATTTCTTCCTTGAAGTGATGCCACATGCTTATCCCATTTTCTCTTAAAATCCAGAACGCTGCTGGCCTCAATTATCTGCAATGGAAGACTATTCCAATGATCAACCACCCTTTTGGTGAAGAAATACTTCCTGGTGTCACTATGAGTTTCAACGGATGTCCTCTTGTCGACGTAGGTCCTTTAAGAAAAAAAGATATCCTCTTCTACCTCAATACGGCCCGTGACATTTTTGAACGTCTCAATCATGTCTCCTCTCTCTCTACGTTCCTCGAGTGAGTATAGCTGCAACTTACCCAGCCATTCCTCATATGGGAGATCCTTGAGTCCTGAGACCATCCTGGTGGCCATTCGCTGAACTGAATCAATTCTCTGCACATCTTTTTGATAATGTGGCCTCCAGAATTGTACACAATATTCTAGATGAGGTCTCACCATGGATCTGTACAATGGCATTATAACTTCGAGCTTCTGGCTGACGAAACTTCTTCGGATACAACCCAATGTTTGTCTAGCCTTGGATGAAGCTTTCTCCACTTTATTAGCAGTCTTCGTGTCTTCACTAATGATCACTCCCAAGTCCCGTTCTGCTGCAGTTCTTGCTAAGGTCTCACCATTTAGGGTGTAAGTTATGCATGGATTTCTGCTGCCAAGGTGCATGATTTTACACTTTTTGGCATTAAAACTTAGTTGCCAAGTTGAGGACCAATGATCCAGTAAGAGTAGATCCTGCGTCATACAGTCGGGCACTGTGCTTTTGCCTACTATGTTGCATAGTTTGGCGTCATTGGCGAATAATGTAATTTTCCCTCAAAGCCCCTGAGCCAGGTCCCTTACGAAGATATTAAATAGGATTGGACCCAAGACCGAGCCCTGCGGCACTCCACTGACCACTTCCGACTTTTTGGAGAGAGTACCGTTCACCACCACCCTCTGAAGTCTACCACTGAGCCAGTCTTTTACCCATGCAGTTAACGTTTCTCCTAATCCCATCGAACTCATCTTGCTCAATAACCTGCAGTGTGGGACACTATCAAAAGCCTTACTGAAGTCCAAGTACACGACGTCTAGGGACTCCCCTATATCCAGCTTTTTCGTTACCCAGTCAAAGAAGCTGATCAGATTGACAGGCAGGACCTTCCCTTTGTAAATCCATGTTGATGGGGATCTCGTAGATTCTCATCGTTCAGGATCGTATCTAATTTGTGTTTGATTAGTGTTTCCATAATTTTACTCACTATCGATGTGAGAATCACCGGTCTGTAATTTGCAGCCTCCGTCCTGCATCCCTTTTTGTGGAGTGGAATGACGTTAGCTGTTTTCCAGTCCAATGGGACTCTTCCTGTACTTAGGGAAAGATTGAAGAGCGCAGATAACTGTTCCGCCAGGACATCACTCAACTCCCTAAGCACCCTGGGATGCAGTTTGTCTGGTCCCATGGCTTTGTTCACTTTGAGCTTTGAAAGTTCATAGTAGACGCTGCTGGATGTAAATTCAAAATCTCGAAATGGGTCTTCCGAGCTTTCCCTTGTCTGTAGCTGTGGACCGGATCCCGGTGCCTCGCAGGTAAAGACTGAGCAGAAGTATTCATATAGTAGTTCGGCTTTATCGGAGTCCGATTCTACATAATTCGCGTCTGGTTTCTTAAAGCACACTATCCCATCTGTGTTCCTTTTTCTGTCACGAATATACCTGAAGAAGGATTTATCCACTTTTTTAATGCTTTTTGCTAGATTCTCTTCCATCCGGAGTTTGGCCTCCTGCCCTATCTGGTCAGGGATGGGGGTGGATCATGGCAGGGGAGATGAGCCATCTCTCCTGCCGCGATCGTTGCTGGGGGTGGGGGGGGATTCTGTAACTGGTGTTCTTTTTTTCAATATTTTTATTGAAATTTTTCAATGAACAAGACATACATAACATAATGTAAGATTGAAACAATTATTCAGCATGGTAGAACGGTCATATACAGAGCACAATGGATCCATCGTAAAAGAAGAAGCAAAATAAACATGACATTTCGTATGGTTAACAATTGCAGATAAGGTCTAAAGATGTAGATCAAAGATAGTATCTGTGTGGTAAATTTATACAAATTTACTAAGTGTCACAGTATTTAGCTAAAGGCGCCCAAATAGTCCTATAGCTAGCTGGGGAACCAGATCTTTCAGCTATTAATTTCTCATATTTACTTATTATACATAATGAGTTCCACCAAGCATGAAACTCTACTTGTGACAAATCTTTCCAACAATGGAGCACCGTTTGGATTGCTATTGATAGCATAATAGTTAGTAATCTGCCACCTGAAACGTCTAAGGAGCTATTTAAACCTTTGTCCATGAGTATAAGAATCTGGAATGAAAAGGGATCAGGGATATATAATATTTCACCTATTACTTCCCATACTCTATTCCAATATGTAGTGAGGTGGGAACAAGAGTATAGCATATGTTCAAGCGTACCTGAGTGAAGCCCACATGACCAACAGGAGGAAGAGGCAGATGGATCAATTTTATGTGATAGTATGGGAGTCCAAACAGCCCTATGCATGAGAAAAAACATGGATTGTAACAAGGAAGCAGAGCGAATGGATTTGAATAGCAGAGCCCAGACTGCAGGCCAGTCAATGGCATCCGATGGGAGGTTCAGTTCCACGTTCCATTTGTTTTCAGTTGTAACAGCAGGTCTACAATCAGAATATAAAACTGATTTATACCAAGTAGAAGCTCTGTTGTTCCGTGTGATCACTTTTTGAATTAACATATACAGACTAGGTAAAGGCGAGGAAACGAGAACATTAGGCAGAGCTGACTTCACACAATGTAGTAGTTGCAACCATTGGTATCTTTGCGTGTTTGGAAGATTCCATTTTAGCATCAGGTTATCAAAAGACAGCCAGTCCTCGCCCTCCATCAGATCTTGGACAGAGCGTATACCACATCTCTGCCAGCTGCTCCATGATATGGTGGAGTCTTGAATTTTGAGCATAGGGTTATTCCACAATGGGATCAGACTAGAATCAATCCATCTAATCGACAAGGATGATTCAGCCAGAGAAAGCGCTTTCATGTATGACGAGATAATTGGGTCAGACTTTTCTTTCTTGGACAAGATGGACCCTGGTAAGAGCAACAAGTGGGATTCACCATATAGAGTACGCTCCAGATGAAGCCAGGCTGATATGTCTGCATTCCTGTTTATGTTGTATGTTTGAAACCATAGACGCAATAGGAAAGCATTATGATATCGCAGGAAATCTGGAAATCCAGCTCCACCGTCTTCCCTGGAGGCTTTCAATTTCAATAAAGCAATACGGGATTGCTTCTAGGAATTTAGACAGGATAACATCAATAGCCTTGTAGAATGTGGGTGGTAAATGAAATGGAAGCATGCTTAAAACATAGGTGATCTTTGGTTGGATCATCATTCTGATCGTTTCCAGTCGACCCCACCAAGACAGATTTAGCGGGGACCAGGTACTCGTGACGTTTTTAGTTAGTTCCAGCAGGTAAGTTACATTAAGCTGTGCTGTTTCCTCAATCGTGGGCCCAAACATCACTCCCAAATATTTCATACTAGATCTCGACCATTTCACCCCATATGCAGTAATCTCATGCTCTACGCTGGGGCAGTTGAGAGGCATGACTTCTGTTTTAGAGGTATTCAATTTGTAGCCTGAAATGGCAGCGTACTCCTTTATGACTGACAACATAGCAGGAAAGGAGGAAGGCGTAATGTAGAGCAAGATGTCATCAGCGTAAGCCGAGACCTTTATTTCCTTATTGAAGAAATTAAATCCATGAATGTCCGGGTTGTTCCGTAAAGCTATTATAAGAGGTTCCAGAGCTAAGTTGAACAGTAGGGGAGACAGGGGACACCCCTGTCTGGTACCTCTGGTCGGATGAAACGTTTGTGAGAGTGAACCGTTGATCGATGTTCTGGTGGAAGGTGAGGAATAAAGTACCCTCACTTTTCGTATAAAGTCTTCCGAAAAGCCAAACCAAGACAGCATTCTAAACAGAAAAGGCCATTCAATTCTGTCGAATGCCTTCTCAGCATCGATTCCTACTGCAAGTAAATCTTGAGGCTGAGATTGTGCATGAGCAATAATATGAGTAAAGATACGAGTGTTATCCTCAGAGTAGCGACCAGTGATAAACCCGCATTGATCATTCTGTATGAGTTTGGAAATGACTGTCTGTAGTCTAGTGGATAATAGTTTCGCAAATATTTTCGCATCCACGTTTATAAGTGACACTATAATTAGTGATGAGTCTCGGATCCTTGCCGGGTTTCGGTAGCACAATGATGGTTGCTTCTGTAAAAGTGCCTTCCACCTCCCCCGATGACACAATATGCTCCAGAAAGGACAAAAAGTATGGAAGCAGTTCATCCTGGAAAGCTTTGTAGATTTCTACCGAAAGACCATCTGGTCCTGGAGCTTTATTGCAAGCCATTTCGTGGATTGTAAGAGACAGTTCCTCCAATGTGAAAGAGCGAGAAAGACTGCTATTATCCTCATCAGTCAATATGGAGTGGGGAAGCTCATCCAAAAAAGTTGAGTCCATGGATCCGGTGGATTGTTGCGTAGAATATAGCTCTCGGTAATATTCCATGAAAGCATTTGAGATTTCATACGGGTCTGTAATTTCTTTACCGTCAGATAATTGAATGTTAGCAATATTTGTTTTATCCAATTTCTTCTTCAGATATGTGGCCAACAGTCTGCCTGCTTCATTATTTTCCGAAAAATAAGTGGCCGAACGCTGCAAGATAGAATGTGATGCTTGGTGGCTTAGGGAAGCATTATATTGAAAACGACATTTGGCAAGTTGACGTAGAATATTGGTGTCCAATGGTGTCTGTTGATGTAGAGACTCCAACCTTTTAATTTCTTTTTCCAGTCTATCCGTTACTTGCCTCTTCAGTTTGTGTTTATTGGCAGCATAGGCAATGATGGATCCTCTAATGGTAGCCTTAAAAGCGTCCCACCAACAACACCAGGAAGTTTGATCAGGTGTATTAAAGCTGAAATATTCCTTGATTGCGTTGCGAATGTGTTCTTTGAAGGAGAGATCTTGAAGTAAAGCTGCATTAAATCTCCATCTTTTCCCAGTTGGCTGAGGAGTGGTAAGAGTCAATTTCAACGATATAGCTCAATGATCTGAAACCAGGATAGGTAGGATAGTTGTATCAAGGATGGAGGAACGCAGAGTGTTGCTCACTAGAAAAAAATCAATACGTGAATACGAAAGATGTGGATAGGAAAAGAAAGTAAAGGCTTCATCTGTTGGATGAGTAGACCTCCATATGTCTTGAAGATGAAGTGTGGAGATGAGATTCTGTAGCACAAACCATGATTTGGGTTTCCTATAGACAACCGATGATTTTCTGTCCTTTGATCCATCAAGCACTATATTGAAGTCAACACCAATAACTAGTTGAGAGTCATCATCTTCCAAGATAGAAGTTGTAATGGCCTGAAAGAAGTCCGGGACATCTAAGTTAGGACCATATAGATTAAGTAGTGTGTATCTTTGTTCATTGCACCTCAGTGTTACCTTGACCCATCTTCCATTAAGGTCTGAAGAAGATGATATGACAGTTAAATCCTGCCTCTTTCTCAAAATATGTAATGTAATTTGTAATGTAATTTATTTCTTATATACCGCTACATCCGTTAGGTTCTAAGCGGTTTGAAGAAAATATACATTAAGATTATAAATAAGAAGTAAGAAGGTACTTAAATAGTAATTACCCCTGCTTTCTTATCTATAGCAGGCGAAAAATATGGTTTTAAAGCCCAGGCAAGGTGAAGCTTTTCAGAGGCTAGTTTGTCTAAGTGGGATTCTTGTAACATGATTACATCTGGATGCAATTGTTCTAAATAATCCATCGTTTTTTGTAGTTTCACTTTGTTGTTGAGCCCTTTAGCATTTAAAAAAATGATGTTAAGGGACATGAAATATGAAAGAATAGAGACCTAGGACAATAGAGTCAGACCATAGACATGTCATGCATAAGCACATTATATATAAGTGTCTGTTAATGCACAGAAGACACAGCATATGTACCCCTGAAAAGAATAAAACTTTAAGTATACCATGTGTATATAGAAGTGATCTTAAATCACACTGTATGCTAACCAATGTGAGTGCAGCAGGAGAGCAAAGAACAGCAGCCAACACACACAGAACAGCCGCACCTCAGGATCATATATATGAGACAAATGCAGAAAAAAGTGAAAGAATCGCTTTGATATAACAGTGAAACATTAGACATATTGCAGTAATATTTTGACACTGGCAATGACAAAAAGTAGAGCATAGCAAACATGGCATGGAAAACGAGGGACATAGTTCATCCAGCCCTTCAAACCTGATGGATCGGAGTGGGTGCTTGCTGTTCAATGAACACAGCAAGATCTTCAGGCTTAAGGAAATCTTTAGTCTGGTTATTGAAGGTCACTCTCAGCCGTGCTGGGTAAAGCATGCCAAATTTTGCATTAAGTTGCTTCAGCTGAGGCCTGTAGGAAAGCAACTGTCTGCGTCGTGCCGCTGTAGTTTTGCTGAGGTCAGGAAAGAATAAAATGGTGGCACCCTCGTGTGTTACTGGTGATTTTATTTTTGCGCGGTGCATTATATCCAGGACGTGTTGGTATCTAAGAACTTTCAGCACAATCGGTCGTGGATATCTTCAGTTGGTGTTACGAGCTGCCGGGACACGATGCGCACGCTCTATTTCAAAATCTCTATCAAAGGTGAGATCAAGTATTTTGGGTATCAGAGATTCTAGATATTTGATCAAATCACGATCATGTGCACCTTCTGCTATTCCTAAGAGCCGTATGTTGGAACGACGAGAACGGTCGTTGCTCTCCTCCAGGTCTCTTTCTAGCAGAGAAATGCGAGATACTTGCTTCCGCATGTCAGCCACATGGTTCGCGGTGGCCTCTGATTTCCCTTCCAGGTCCGTCACCCTCGTCTGGAGCAGCGCAAAATCGGCAGACATGCCGGATAATTTTTCATTAATTTCCTCCGACGTCTGTTTCAAGTCGGAAACTATTTCCTTCACTGCCCTGAGTTCAGCCAGTACCTCCTTGTTGAGATCTGTATCAGAGGAGGGTAGCGGGGCCTTAGAAGGCGAGACTGGCTCAGGTTTGTGCCTCTTGTTAACTTTCTTGTCGGCCATCACACACCCGAAAGAAGCGAAATAGATCCGGGGAACGTTTATTAATAAAACTGGGTACTTAGCTGCAATACAGCACGCGGTTTTGTTAGCGATTCTGCGATTTTTGTTATCGAGGTGCAGGAGCGTGTCTGTTACGCCGCCATTCCTCACGGGCTCAGCAGCGCCCCCCCTGTAACTGGTGTTCTTTTTGACAGGCACCGGTTACAGCTTTTAGGCGAAGGACTGGCTCCTCCTTCGCCTAAAAGGTCTGGTTTTGGGCATTTGGGACTTAGGCTTTTTTTGGGTTCTTTATTCTGTTGTAAGTGTAGATGTAGTGGTGATCTGGGCGTTTAAACAGCTGAACATTTTTTTTGAGAATGGACATTTTCCCTGCTTCTACTTTCAGCGTTTAGGGCCTTAGGCCAAAAGGGGACTTAGACGGGGTTTTTTTTTTTATTATGTTCCTCCATGCCTTAATATGTACCGTTATTCAAATATTTCTTCTGTTGATATTTGCTAATGTTCAGAATGATCTTGTTGTTCCCCACCTCGAATGAATTTCTTCAAAAATGTGACAAACACATCCTAATAAATCAATAAATATTGTTTATTGGTTTCAGAGATTTGGTATACCACTAAAAGAGGGGACATTCAAAGCAGTTTACAATCTAAAAACAAAGAGGGAAAGGCGCACCATCACTTGTAAAGGAGAGAAAAATAGATGGGAAAGTTAGGACTGCTACTTATGTGGTCCTCCTTGCTCAGTTTTCCTTTTACTGATTATGAATACCAGTGGTGCTCAGATAACTTCAGGGACCACCCTGATTCGGCCCCCAGACTGCCCTGGCACTAACCAGATGGTACCAGATGGGGCAGTGGTAAAGATCAATTGCATAGAAGAATCAACCACTGTGAAAAACAATAACATCACCACCACTCCTTTTTAGAGTCTATTTTTCATACTTGATACTTTAAAAAAATTTTGGCAACCAGGGTAGGAAATGCCTCTACCTTTTGTTTTTGAGTTTCCTCACTTTTTGATATTGAAAGTTAAAAAAGTAAAGGTGTTTTGACGATGACTGAAACATAGGGGGCGTTTGGGTGTAGTTTTAACATAAGAATTGCCATGCTGAGACAGACTGAAGATTCATCAAGCCCAGCACCCTGTTTCCAACAGTGGTCAACCCAGGTCCCATGTACCTAGCTAGATCCTAAGTAGTAAAACAGATTTAATTCTGCTTATCCTAGGAGTAAGCAGTGGATTTCCCCAAGCCATCTCAATAATGACCTAAAGACTTCTCTTTTAAGAAGTTATCAAAACCTTTTTAAACCCTGATAAGCTGATTTCACCCCATTCTCTGGCAACAAATTCCAGAGTTTAATTACATGTTGTGTGAAGAAATATTTTCTATGGTCTGTTCAAAATCTACTGCTTAGTTAGCTTCATTGCATTCCCTCTAGTCCTGGTATTTTTGGTGACAGTAAACAAGTGATTCACATCTACCTTTTCCACTCTGCTCAGTGTTTTATAGACCTCTATCACTAAGTAAGAGCTTCCTGATATAGTTCAAAGCCTACCCTGGTTGCAAAAAATTTTAAAAAGTATAAAATTTGGAAAATAGAATCTAAAAAGGAGTGGTGGTGATATTATTTTTTTTCACAGTGGTTGATCCCTTTATATAACTAACTCGATGGTACCACAACTTGCCCATGCTGATATTCAGTGGCACTTTCTGATTAAGTTCTAATGAATATCAATGCATGAGCCAGCCAGTGCAATTTAAGCAGGCAGGAGGCTTCCCCAAATATCTACCCCCCTCCCATATTTACAGAAATATTGTTTCAATCAAGATATTAATATGACTGCTAATTTTTGTACTTTTCAGTCAGTTTATAAATAATTAAGTAATAAATACCTTTAATTTACCCAGTTCAAACTGGAAAAGGTTTGTGCTTGTTGGATGCAGGAATACTGCTGGGAACAGCTTTGTGTTGGGTTCCACCTAAAATGAAAAATAAAATGTGGTGTATTTTAATCACAGGTTGGAAGAAGAGTCTGTTGTCATAATGAAACACTTAAAAATTCAGGATTTTTCTTTTTATATTTTGCAGTTTTCCCATTTACTATCCCCATGATTTCATCTTAATATAACACAGCCTACCCCTGTGAGTACTTCTTACCACATTCAAAACTTTGTAGATGTATTGGCAAAGGATTTTCAATGAAAAGCCTCTCCATGAAGTGAAAACTAACTTAACAAAAGTGAACTCCTCCCATATATTATTGAACTGGGTGGAATAAAGCTTAGTTCTAGATTTATCAAATAAGGTAAAATAGCCTACCTAAATCCTCAAAATACCAGAACTGTTCAAGTGCAATAAATTTAATATACTCTTACCACCCCCACCTCCCTCTTTTACATAACCATAGTACTGTTTTTAGTGCCGGCTGCAGTAGTAACAGCTCCGACGCACATAAGAATTCTATGAGCATTGGAGCTGTTACTGCTTTGGCTGGCACTAAAAAATGAGAATACTATGGGGCTCATAATAAAAAAAAAAAAATGTCCAAAAAGTGGTCTAAATCGGTACTTGGACGATCAAAAAGACAGATCGTCCAAGTACCGATAATCAAAGCTGGTTTGTATCTAAAACCAGCTTAGGCCTTTCCCCTGCCTCTGAACATCTAGAGCGAAAAGAAGCATTTTTGGAGGAGGGGAAAGGGCAGGAGGTGGGCCAAACTAGACTTAGTCGAACAGCAAGTATAACCAAAAGTTTAACGAGGTTGCCCAGTCAGAACTTATACGTTTTGACTTAGACCAAGTCAAAACAGATATAAGTTCCGAATAGGAGCCGCTGAGCTGATCACAACATCATAAATTAGATGGTGGGCTGTGTATTAAAAAATCTCTCTATATTCATCAATCTTCAAGGGATATTGATTATAATAAACTTACCATTTTCCCATTCTGAATTACATCATCTAGAGTACGTATGCCTGCAACCAATTTTTCCAGAGGATTTTAGACTCACCGATTTGTATCTTGGAGTTTAACCATAGGGATTGACATTTGGATTGTTGTATTGGAGTAGGAGTTTAAAGTATTAATAAATCTTAAGGTATTCCAGGTGGAAAGAAGAATACTATTGTCCTTGTATATTCTAGGAAGCTTGATACTCAAAATATGGCTAAGATGTAATGGGCTCTTCAATTTTATGCTGAATAATGTATAGTTTACTATACTGGCCTCAGACCCACCACTCCATCACCTAGTAAGGATTTCAAGCGGGAAGAATTACATGTCTCGTCATCATCAGCTTTAGCTTTTCTTTTTCCATTTAAATTATTTTAAATTACTTTAAGATTCAATAAATAAATTAATATCATTCACTAGAATTTTAAATAGCTTTAGCCTCAACTTATCCTTGTTTACTTTTTATAGTTTTGTTTGTTTTTTTATTTATCTTATGCATGACCCAAGAAGGAATGACCCCACATGTTTCGCAAAATGCGCTTTATCAAGGGTCCCCCGCGGCCGCTATTGTCATCCGCGGGGGACCCTTGATCATGAAGGGCATAGAGAGAGTAGAGAGGGACAGATTCTTCAAACTCTCGAAAAATAAAAGAACAAGAGGGCATTCGGAAAAGCTGAAAGGGGACAGATTCAAAACGAATGCTAGGAAGTTCTTCTTTACCCAACGTGTGTGGACACCTGGAATGCGCTTCCAGAGGATGTAATAGGGCAGAGTACGGTACTGGGGTTTAAGAAAGGATTGGACAATTTCCTGCTGGAAAAGGGGATAGAGGGGTATAGATAGAGGATTACTGCACAGGTCCTGGACCTGTTGGGCCACCTTGTGAGTGGACTGCTGGGCACGATGGACCTCAGGTCTGACCCAATGGAGGCATTGCTTATGTTCTTATGTTCTTATAAGAATCCCATTTAATTTTTCATAAAAAGAACTTTGAAAATAAACTGGCGACATATTTGGTAACAAACCACAGGCAAAATCATCATTTTGATGGTTTGGACTCTCCCCCACTAAGAAAGATGTAATGTACCTAAGAGAAAAAAGAATTCTAGACAAATTTAAGAGCAAACTTAAGGGCTTCCTTTTTAAAGACGCTTTCAGTGATTAACTGAATTCTTTATGTTTCTAATTTTTCCTTAAATTACAATAAATTTCTTCCCCTTTTCCCAATGTATTATTAACCTTAATTGTTTCTTTTATATTCAATTGTATTTCTTCCTGCAACTTTCCCATTATTTGATTTTGTATGTAAAAATAGTTTTGTTAGTTATGTTTAGTCATGTTATTCTATGTTATGTATCTTATACTATTTTAATATGCTTAGAAATGATTTTGTTAGTCATGTATGTTTCCCTTAACTTTGTAATTTTTAGCTGTACATCGCTTAGAACTTGGAATAGGCGATTAATCAAATTTTATAATAAACTTGGAAACTTGGATTCCAATGCTCACACATTTCTTTGACTTTCAATAATAAGGATTTTTCGTTTACTGTCACTGTATCTTCAAATGTTTGTTGAATCATTATACCCAAATATTTTATTCCCTCTTCCTTCCAAAGGAATGGGAATGGATCAAATAAACCTTTCATACAATGTACATTTAGGACTCCTTTTACTAAGGTTCGCTAGCATTTTTAGCGTGCACACATTGCCGTGCACGCTAACTCCGCACTACGTACCAAGAACTAATGCCAGCTCAATGCTGGCGTTAGCATCTAGCGTGCGTGGAAATGCAGTGCACGTTTAGCGCGTGCTAAAACCGCTAGCGCAGCTTAGTAAAAGGAGCCCTTAATGGAAGAACCACTGATTTACTCCAATTTATCTTATATCCAGAATGCTTTTTTCAATGCTTCTTAAAAAGTTTAGGCCTAAATTCTATATAGAGCATCCAAAAAATTGGCTGCAAAAAAGTACTATGCTTTAGGATGCACTTTAAGTTAGGCACAGTTTCTAGACTAGCACTTACACCCAGGAGCTGTGACTAAATTTAGGCATGGCCATTTGCACCAACAAAAACATGTGCAAATGCCTATGCATACATTTAGGTGTTGATGCTCTTATTCTATTATTATCTGCATAACTTAAAGAAATGCCCCAACCCACCCATTTCCATGCACTCTTTTTCGACTCCTGCCTAAAATGCAGATGCGGATCCTGTGCCTAAATTTGCATGCATAATTTGTCATTTATTTTAAACTGCACCAATAAATGCTTGCTAAAATGCCAATATCAGCACTAATTAGTTTTTTCTTCAATTAAATTGTGTGTGCAATTTGGCAAAACTGCATGCACAATTTTTAGCACTTTTTATAGAGTTTGGGGGTTAGTGTGCAGTAAATTAATTAATATGTGTTATAAATTAATGTGCATTAAATTGTATTTAAAAAGGCTAATATGTTAAAATAGTTAAAATAAATATGTTAAATTACCTGATAGTAGGTTCCCAGCTCCTTCCCATTTGCTGTGAAGGACAATATTCCAGTAGCAACATTCACAAGACAGCCAATCTCTAAATCCGAACTACCACAGCTGGATCTTTGGGAGCCAGTGGTCAGGTCTCCTCCCCATACCATATAACAATTACTGCGCTTTACACTGAAACAAAAATTAGGATAGGAGGGTAAGGGAGAATATATCATGAAGAATCCAGAAAATGCAAGCATAGCACTGAATTAGCATGTCATTTTCCCCTTCTCCCCTAAACTATCCTATGATCAGAACCAACAAAAACCCCATCCTTTAAAGAATGGAAAAAGGATCCGAATGAAGTAAATAAGAAGAGACATAAGCATGGCAAGTTAGATGCAAAGCATTGATAAAGACAGCTAAGAAAGAATATGAAGTGAAACTTGCAAAAAAGGCAAAAACTCATAACAATTTTTTTAGGTACATCAGAAGCAGAAAACCTGTGAGGAAATCTGTGGGACCACTGGATGATCAAGGAGCAAAAGGGGATCTCAGGGAGGATAAGGCCATAGCGGAGAGACTGAATGAATTCTTTGTTTTGGTCTTTATTAGAGAGCTAGTCTTTAAGCCCGTTACATTAACGGGTGCTAGAGTAGATGTCTGTCTGTCTGGGTTTTTTTTTCTTTGTCTCTCTCTCCTTGCACGCTGCCTGTCTGTCTGTCATTTTCTCTATCTGTGTCTCTCCCTATGTCCTTAGTGCCCTCAGTGCCTCCTTCCTATTCCTTAGTGCCCCTTCCTATGTCCTTAGTGCCCCTAGTGCCTCCTTCCCATGTCCTTACCTTAGTTCTCCAGTGCCAGTGTACTGTCCTTAATGCCCCCAGTGCCTCCTTCCTATGTCCTTAGTGCCCCCAATGCCTCCTTCCTATGTCCCCATCATTATCTTCCAGACTTTGTTCCAACCCCACCCCCGATGCTAGCCTGCCTGCCTGCCTCCCACCCCCCTGAGCAGCATGTTTCAATTTAACCCCCTCCCCCCCGATGCCTGCCTGCCTGCCTCCCATCCCCCTGAGCAGCATGTTTCCATTTAAACCCCCGATGCAAGCCTGCCTGCCTCCCATCCCCTTGAGCAGCATGTATCCATTTAACCCTCCCCCCTGCGCCGACCCTACCCTGCACACCCGAAACCCCCGTTGACCCTCCCAGCCGACCCTCCCACCACTAGATGGCCGACAAACCTCCCAGCTCCAGCAGTGTACGAGGCACAGTAAACACTCTGCTTTGCGGTCTTCTACTGGCCTAATTTCCTCTGCCGCGTCTCTGATGATGTCATCAGGGATGCGGCAGACGAAATTAGGCCAGTAGAAGGACGCGAAGCAGCGTGTTTACTGTGCCTCGGATGCTGCTGGAGCCGGGAGGTTTGTGTTCATCTCGCGGTGGGTTAACTGGGAGGATCAACAGGGATTTCTGGTGTGCCAGGTAGGGTCGGCCGGGGGGGGGGGGGAGTTGCGGCATGTTACCTGTTGCCGGTCCTTAGACATGCGCATGCGTACTCTTACCTGCCACAGCCCAACAGATTAGGGATCAGGGAACACGGGGTAAGAGTGCGCATGCGTGCTTAGCATTTTATTATATAGGATGACACAGGGAAAATTCTGTCCCTGTCACTGTCCCGTCCCCGTCCCACCATCCTCTTCACTGCCCCATCCCCGCCATCCCCTTCACTGCCCATTCTCCGTCTCCACCGTCCCCTTCACCACCCCGTTCCCATCTCTGCCGTCCCTTTCACCACCTCGTCCCCGTAGGATCCATAGAAGCCTCAGTACTGCAATATTTAGCTTATTCCTTCCTTATAAATCAAATTTCTGACTGCTGAACTAGAGAAAGAGATGTTCAGCTGGCAGGGCTTTGTTTATAAATTTTTATAAACACAATTAATATACTACTTTATCCTAAAGCAAAATAAATAAATAGAAATTTTTTTTCTAACTTTGTTGTCTGGTTTCTGCTTCCCTCATTTTCTCATTCAATTCCTTCCATCCACTGTCTGCCGTCTCTCTGCATCTTCCATTTGCTCTGTTACTGTGCCTCTCCCTTCACCCCCCCCCCCCCCCAATTGGTCTGGCACCCATCTTCTTCCCTCCGCTCCTCCATAGTCTGGAATTTCTGTCTTCTTCCCTTCCAGTGTCTTCTCCCCACTCTCTGTTCCCCATTTCCCTTCAGTGTCTTCTTCCCACTCTCTGTTCCCCATTTCCCAGCGTCTTCTCTCCACTCTCTCTTCCCCATTTCCCAACGTCTTCTCCCCACTCTCTCTTCCCCATTTCCCAGCATCTTCTTCCTACTCTCTCTTCCCCATTTCCCAGGGTCTTCCCTCTCTTTCTTCCTCAGTTCCCTTCAGGCTGCTTCAGCGTCTTCTCCTCTCCATCCCCCCACCCCCAGCACCCTTCCAGCAGCTCCCTCACACCGGCCAGCCGTGCATCTCCCTCCCTCCCTCCCTTTCCTTTACCTTCTCTTGTGGCGAAACTAGCGATTTCTATAAGTCTATGTGCTGTATTACAGCCAGAGCCTTGAAGTCATGTCGCCTTGCCTGCTGGAAAAGTCTCCTCCGATGCAACTGGAAACAGGAAGTTGCGCCAGAGGAGACTTTTCCAGCAGGCAACGCGACATGACTTCAAGGCTCTGGCTGTAATACAGCACATAGACTTATAGAAATCGCTAGTTTCGCCACAAGAGAAGGTAAAGGAAAGGGAGGGAGGGAGGGAGATGCACGGCTGGATGGCCGGCGAGAGAGAGGGGGCTGCCGGACCGCACGCTCATTCACCGTACGTACTCACCATTCACTGCTCCACGGGGCAGTGAATGACCTTGTCCCTGATCTTGCGGTGACTTTTTTTTTTTTGTCACTGTTTCGGTGGGTTACCCACAGCTAGCCGTGTCTAGCCATGGGTAACAACCACCATGTCATTCTCTAGTCTTTATGGAAGAAGATGTAAGAGATCTACCTGAACCAGAAATGGTTTTCAAGGGTGATGAAGTGGAGGAACTGAAAGAAATCTCGATGAATCTGGAAGATGTACTAAGCCAAATCGACAAGTTAACAAGTGATAAATCTCCTGGACCGGATGGTATACATCCCAGGGTACTAAAAAAACTCAAACATGAAATTGCTGACCTGCTATTAGCGATCTGTAACCTGTTGCTAAAATCGTCTGTAGTACCTGAAGATTGGAGGGTGGCCAATGTTATGCTGATTTTTAAAAGGGTTCTAGGGGAGATTTGGGAAATTACAGGCTGGTAAGCCTGACTTCAGTGCTGGGCAAAATGGTAGAAACAATTATAAAAAAATAAAATTTTGGAACATGTAGGCAAACATGATTTAATGAGACAGAGTCAGCATGGATTCAGCCGAGGGAGATTTGCCTCACCAATTTGCTTGACTTCTATGAAGGTGTGAATAAACATGTAGATAAAGAAGAGCCGGTTGATGTAGTATATCTAGATTTTCAGAAAGCTTTTGCTAAAGTTCCTCATGAGAGGCTGCTGAGAAAATTAAAGAGTCATGGGATAGGTGGCAAAGTTCAGTTGAGGATTAGGAATTGGTTATCGAATAGAAAACTGAGGGTAAAGTTAAATGAACATTTTTCTCAATTGAGGAGACTAAAGAGCAGATTGCCGCAGGGATCTGTATTGGGACCAGTGCTATTTAACTTATTTATAAATGATCTGGAAATTGGAACGACAATTGAGCTGATTGAACAGTTTTGTGTCATCTACAAACTTAAAGTTGTTAAAACATGCAGATTGTGAAAAACTGCAGGTAGACCTTAGAAAACTGGGTATCCAAGTGGCAGATGAAATTTAATGTGGACAAATGCAAAGTGATGCACATTGGGAAGAATAACCTAAATCACAATTACCGGATGCTAGGGTCCACCTTGGGGGTTAGCACCCAAGATAAGGATCTGGGTGTTATTGTAGACAATATGATGAAACCTTTTGCCAAATGTGCAGTGGCAGCCAAAAACAAAAAACAGGATGCTAGGAATTATTAAAAAAGGGATGGTTAGATGGTTAGAAATGTTCTTTTTTTTTTCTTCTTTTTTCTGTTCTTTTCTATTTAAATGGAGTGCTTTTCATAATTTGAATTGAGTTATATTGTAAACCGCTTTGATCCTTTTATTGCTTTCAATTCTGGTCTCTTTATCTCAAGAAAAATAAAGCAGCACTAGAAAAGATTTAAAGAAGAGCAACCAAGATGATAAAGGGGATGGAACTCCTCTCATATGAGGAAAGACTAAAAATGTTAGAATTCTTCAGCTTGGAAAAGAGATGGCTGAGGGGAGATATGATTGAAGTCTACAAAATCCTGAGTGGTGTAGAATGGGTACAAGTGGATCGAATTTTCACTGTCAAAAATTAAAAAGACTAGGGGACCTTTGAAGTTACAGGGAAGTACTTTTAAAACCAATAGGAGGAAATATTTTTTTCACTCAGAGAATAGTTAAGCTCTGGAATGCTTTGTCAGAGGTTATTGTAAGACCGGATAGCGTAGCTGATTTTAAGAAAAGTTTGGACAATTTCCTGGAGGAAAACTCCATAGTCTGTTACTGAGAAAGACATGGGGGAAGCCACTGCTTGCCCTGGATTGGTAGAATGGAATGTTGCTACTCTTTGAGTTTTGGTCAGGTACTAGGGACCTGGATTGGTCACCCTGAGAACGGGCTACTGGGCTTGATAGACCATTGGTCTGACCCCGTAAGGCTATTCTTATGTTCGTATCAAACACTCAGCTCTCCATGAATCTACAGACACAGATTATTTCCTGTTACTGAATTGCTCTCCTTTAACCATGTTTCAATATTATTTTTACATTAATTATAAGTGAAAGGAAAGAAAGTAGATTTCTGTAGACAAGTTTAATATACAACAAAAGAAAAACAAGTTGAGAAAGTGCATTTTGATGGAGGACAGTTCTATAAAGAGGCACATATATTTAGGTGCCTAGAGAATACCTATTTGGAATAGATTCCATAAATGAAAATAGACACCTCCTGGGGGGTCACGTGATGCACTCATCCTGATCAGACGTGTCTGAGTACCTCTCCCGAACTCTGGGCTGATTTTTAGCCATATCCCGCTATATATCTGCATTTCCAGCCTGTTTTCTTTGGCGGCCGGTTGGGGCAAGGTCTTGGCTGCTCGTCTGTACCAATTCTGGCAGGGGCGCTTCGTTATGCCGGCCAGAGTCCAGAGGTCTACCAAAGTTGTAAGAGGCCCTGCTACACCAGCTAAGATGGCGGACAATACTCCATCTGACCGCATGCAGCTCACCCCCACCATCATGCTGCAGGCGGATGCAATCGAGGAGCTGAAAAAACACCTTACAACCTTTTTGGATGACAAGCTAACGCGATTGCAATCCACGGTCGACGGTCTTAAAGACTCGGTGGAGCGGCAGACCACTCGCCTGCAACACGTGGAGGACAGGGTCTCGGCGCAGGATGATCGCACGGTGGCTCTGGAGGCAGGAGTCCGAGCCCTGGAGGAGAAGTGCCGTAAACTGGAGGACCGGGCTGAGGATATTGAGAACAGGAGCCGTAGAAATAACATACGGCTTATCGGACTTCCAGAATCAATTTCGGGTGCGAGTTTGCATGACCTGGTCTCCACGTGGCTGCCTAAGGAGCTGGAGATGGATAATGGAGATTCGCCCCTCCTGGTTGAGAGAGTGCATCGGATCGGAGCCTACAGGGAGGGAGAACGGAAGCCGAGGCCGGTCATTGCACGTATTCTTAATTTCGCTGACAAGACTAAGCTTATGCTTCATTATAAAGCGAAAGGCACAGTCTCGTATGAAGGCCAGCGGCTTCTCCTGTTTCAGGATTACTCTCCTCGGGTCTCTGAGCAGCGCCGTGCTATGGCTCCGTATTGCACGCAGCTCCACACGAAGCAGCTGCGTTTTGCCTTGCAATACCCGGCAAAACTGAGGGTCCACCATGCCAACAAATCGCATTATTTTAACACCCCGGCGGAGATTCGAGCCTTTCTAGAGAGCTTGCCAGACTGAGTATCCTGCACTTGCCTGTACATTACCTTTCCAGTCTGCACGGCATCGGAGACTCGATCCAGCTCTGTGCCTTGTGAGGATGATACCCTGCTGTAACATTGCTGATCTGGACATTTTGTGATGCTCACCTTTCTGATTTGGCTTTTTTCCTCCCTTTCCCTCTCTTCTTTGCTGTTTGGGGACCTCTGGGATCCGGGGGTGACCTGTTGTCTCCAGTTGGGAGTGTGAGCTGGTGATCCCTGGGCCCTAGATCGAGTGGAAATGGTCTCGGGGTCCTATCTTTTATTTTTCCTATTTCTTTTACTATCCTGCTCATGTGATCTGGCTATGGTTATTCTTCTTGCTCGGCGGGGGCTCGAGGCTATGTGCCCCTTTTGTGAGCCTGCTTCTGCTCGTTGCTGCCTTCATGGCTTCTGTTCTCAGCTGGGCAGTGAGTGGGGCACGTGCTGTTGAGTCCCCCACGCTTTTCTGATTTCCTCCTTATCTGGGTTTTTGCTTGCTGTATCTAGCGTCTTCTCACTTTTCTCTCCTGGACCTTGGGGTGGGTTGGAGGGGGGATCAGGGTCTGGGGTGGATTGTTTGGGTATGCAGGGGTAGCCGTTCTCTGGCTCTAGTGGGTCTCTGGGAGATTGTAATGTGAAATACCTGTGCTTTGCTCCTATCTTACTGAGTATTTGTTTATTGATTTCACTGGTTTGCCCCCTGATGGGATGCTGTTTTTGGGACTGCTGGGCATTTCATCGGGGCATGAGGGGATTTCTTTTCACTTATTTTTGGGAGGTAGGGGCTTTCGGGTTTGTTGGGAGTATTGCTTTGTTGGGTAGGAGTTTGTGGGCAGGGGTTTGGTAGCTACATAGAGTGGGTATAGACTGGGGTGTTTTGGGGTGGGATAGGGAGTCAAGGTTCGGTTAGCGGGATGTCCTTTTCTGCCAGATATCGGCTGAGGGTAAGGGAGGGGGGAGGGGTGGTTGTGTGCAGACAGTTTTCCTTGGGATTGGGGTATTGGAAAGTCAGGGGAGGACTTTCCGGGAGTAGGGCGTGAGGTGGTAGGGGGGGTAGGATGTGTGTTGTATGGCTGTGGATGCTTGTCGGGGGGTGTGTGAATGGGGGGGGTGGGGTGGTGATTAAGGGTCGTGAGGACTGGGGGACCGGAGGGGCTGCGGGACGCCTGTTTTTCTCTGGAGCCGGGCTTGGCTGGGAGGTCCGGTTTCTGGCATGCTTTTCTTTCTGTGCAAATAGATTGCTATGGTGGCTTTTTCTGCTCAGTAGTTATGGTTAACTTAACTGTAGTCACTCTGAATGTAGATGGTATACACTCTCCAGTTAAACGCAAGAAAATTCTCACTTGGCTTCGGCAACACCACGTTGACGTAGCTTTCCTGCAGGAAACACACCTGACGGGTACTGAACATGAGAAACTACGGAGAGAATGGGTGGGAGATGTGAGTTACTCCGCTTACAATGGAAGGCAGAGAGGGGTGGCCGTTTTACTGCACAAACACTTACCATTCCACACTCATAAGATTATTTCAGATAGAGATGGCCGATATGTCATTGTGTTGGGAGAGGTCTGGGGTTCTCAACTCCTCTTCTGCAACCTATATGCCCCAAATGTTTATAGTCATAGTTTTTTTTCTGGGCTGCTGGGAATTCTAGCTCAATATCCCACTTATCACTTGATTGTGGGGGGGGATTTTAATATTACTGCTGATTCGACCTTGGATTGCTCTCCTGCCAAGCCGCGGCCTAGACACTATGCTCGCATGGGGGTGAATTTTTTATGTGCTCAGCTGGAGGTAGTGGACGCTTGGAGAACTCTTCATCCATTTGATAGGGAATATACCTTTTACTCTAACCCTCATTCTGCGTATTCCCGTTTGGATTACATTCTGGTGTCCACCAATTTTTTCGCCTGCGTGGATAGGGTTACTGTTGAAGATGTCCCCTTCTCTGATCACTCGGCGGTGGTGCTTACTTTAGGGATCACGGGCCTGAAGGGGGATAGAACTTGGCGGTTCCCGGCGGCTTTGTACTCAGACCGAGATTTTGGACTCTATTTGCGGACCCATTGGCTGGAGTATATTGCGCATAATGATACCCCTGACGTAGACTCCGAGGTGTTCTGGGACGCTTCTAAAGCGGTGATGCGGGGCCATATTATTCAATATGTGGCCACTAAAAGGAAACAGCAGGGAGAGAAACTTCTTGCTCTTACGGACCGCTTGGCTGTGTTACGTGCCCGTCACCGGACGTCCTTGACGGCGTCGGATGGACAACAGATCAAATTATTACGCCGTCAGATCAATGAGATATTGGACTATCGGGCTCGTCAGAATCTCTATTATCAGAGGTTTCGGCTTTATCGGTGGGGAGGTAAGGCGGGTAAACTGCTTGCGAACCTAGTTCGGCCTTATCGGAAGAAACAAATCATCCGGCAGGTGAAGAATGCTAGGGGGGATAGCGTTACGCAGGAAGCCCAAATCCAGGAACAGTTTGTGGCTTTTTATAGCGCTCTTTATGCGCGAAGGGATTTTACGGAGGCGGACCGCGATTCCTTTTTCCGGGATATTTGTCTCCCACGGATCTCCGTTACTCAGGCTGAACACCTGAGTGCCCCTATATCTCTAGAGGAAGTTCGTTTAGGGATCCGAAAGTTGAAGCTTACTAAGTCTCCGGGGCCGGATGGTTTCGGTCCGGAATATTACAAACTCTTACCTGATCTTCTTGCGCAGCCCTTGGGGAATTTCTTTAACTTTTTAGCTGCGTCTACATCTGGTCTCCGGAGCAACATAGCCCACATCACCCTGCTCCCTAAACCCGGAAAGGATCTTACCCAGGTAGGATCCTACCGACCGATTTCGTTGCTGAATCAAGATGTTAAATTGTTGGCTTCCATCCTGGCAGCACGACTGAATATGGTCTTGCCCCAGCTTGTCGCGGATGATCAGGTTGGATTTGTTCCCCAACGGTATGCTTCTATGAATCTTCTTAAGGCTTTGACGGCGATCCATGAACATCGCGATGGAGGGGGCACCTCTGCTATCGTTGGGTTGGACATGGAGAAAGCCTTTGACAGTATTTCGTGGCAGTATCTCTTTTGGGTGCTTCGGGAGTATGGCATGGACGGGAACTTCCTTATGTGGATTCAGGGCTTATATACCTTGCCGCAGGCCAGACTTATCATTAATGGAGGCCTTTCGTCCCCCTTCTCGCTATGTAGGGGCACGCGTCAGGGGTGCCCCCTTTCCCCTCTTCTGTTCGTCTTGGCACTGGAGCCGCTCGCCATTAAGATCCGTAATACTCCTTTGTTGCGGGGAATCCAGATAGGGAGCGTGGAGTGCCGTATCACGTTATTTGCGGATGATATTTTATTATTTTTGGATCAGGCGCCCCTTCATTTGCCGGTGGCGTTGCGTTTGGTAGCGGAGTTTGGTGTATTGTCGGGTCTCCAAGTAAATTGTGCTAAGTCCGAGCTTCTTCCTCTATCTGGCCTGGGTCCTGAACCTTGGCATGCTAATTTGCAGATACCGCCGGTGCGGAAGCCGATGAGATATCTAGGTATTTATCTTCATACTGATCCTCGGGTTATGTACAGAAGTAACGTGCTAGCTGCTATTGATAAAGTTCAAAACTTGTGCTCTGCCTGGCGAGATCTCCCACTGACCCTGTTGGGGAGGGCGGCTCTGGTTAAAATGATCCTCCTACCCAAATTGCTGTACCCTTTACAAACTGTGCCCTTTTGGGTGCTGCAGCGAGATGTGGGGCGGCTACGGTCCATTTTTACCTCGTTTTTATGGCGCCAGAAGGCGGCGAGGATAGCTTATACGAAATTGACTCTCGCTAAAGGGGAGGGGGGCTTGAGCCTCCCGGACATCCGTGCGTATAATGTGGCGGCTCTCTTGCGTTTTGTACATGAAGGGGTGACTGGAGTTGCTCGTTTTTCTCCGTCTGGATGGCTGACTGGGTGGTGCGCACCCTACACTTTTATCAATCTTCTCCATGTGTCTTCGAGTAAGGCGGGGGGCGGAGCGTTGCCTTCTAGGTTGCGGTTCTTGCGCCCCTTCCGTTTGGCCTGGCAGTGGTGGCGTAGATTACAGGACAGGTCTCCGATTGCCTCCCCATTTTTGCAACTTCAGGGTAATCCTGGCTTCACACCGGGTCTCGGCCATTCTCCATTCGACTCCTGGGCATCTAGAGGGGCCTCTAACCTATCTTTTCTGATTGCAGCTGATACGGGTACTTTTGTCTCGTTTGCTTCTATTCGGGAACGATGGGGCATCCCTAACCAGCAATTTTTTGCTTATTTACAGGCCCGGCACTATTGCCAGACTTTGCATCAACAGTTTGGAGCGGATTGGCTGTGCGGCTCTTTGGATGATTACCTACTTAATATCTCGGCTTCTCAGAGCTCCTTGTCGGTATGGTACAGGGTGATTCGATCTGTAGCCTCCCCGGACCATTTAGCTGCTCTCAGAGACCGGTGGAACCGCGATCTTGCCGCTCAATATACCCATGATACGTTTCTCGATCTTTTTTACACTTTGCATGCTTTTGTGAAGTCTGCGGCTTGGCAGGAAACTCAATTTAAAATCCTCCACAGGGCTTACATTACTCGAGAGCGAGGGGCGGGCATGGGATTATGGGAAGACCCGATGTGCACTAGGTGCTCAGGAGCTCCGGGGACGCTCATCCATTCCTTTTTGGAGTGCCCTGGCTTATCTATCTGGAATTTTTCTTTTGCACAGTTGCAGTTGGTCTTGCAACGATCAGTTGAGTGGGATTACAAGACATTGCTCCTCGGGGACCAGTCTCTGCTGGAGGAGCAGGGTTTCACGATGCCACAAAGGCGCTTCATCTACATGACTGTACTAACGGTTAAACGAACGATCTTACAATATTGGGTGCAGGTGGGACCTGTCCCCTTGGATAGCTGGCTGACTCAGATGATTGAGCTGGCGCGGTTCGAACTTTGTTATTTTAAAGGTTCTTTTAACCCTGAGATTCTGGCTTACATGGCTCTTTGGAGGGTGTTCCTGCAGCTACCTCTGGTTCTCCGGCGTGGGGGGGGTGGGGAGGGGGGGATGGTGTGACTGGATGGGGGGTATGGAGAGTATGGAAGGGGTTTGCATGTTTGGATGCCTGATCTGCGTTGGTTGGTATGAGTGTTTATTTCTTTGTGGGACCTTATAGGGGGTGGGTTGGGTCTGTTTTCCACTAACATAACAAAAAGTCTTGAGGCTTCCATAAGAGGTGGGCTGTTATTATTGGGAATGACCTGTGCTTGGTGGTTTCTCTTGTTCTTCTGTTGAGGATTGTTCTGCCTCTGTATTGCCAGCATGTATCTGCAATTTTGTATTGCACTGGTGTTCTGTATTATTGGATTTATGCCTGTTTCTATTGTGGTCTCTTGAATAAAAATGATGTTCAAAAAAAAAAGAAAATAGACACCTCCTTTCCTTTATAAAACAGTAGCTTAACAAGTAAAATATGCACATATAATTTAGACTTCCCCATGATGCCAGTCATAGAGCTGGTATAAAAGCTCATACCTAGGTTTATGACGACACATAAATTATCTACCTAGACTCTACTCATGTGTATACCTACTTTCAAATTCTACACATTCACTTTTGGGTGCCATGTTATAGAATAGAGGGGATGCAGAATATTGGCATTTATGTTGATATGTGCAAAAATGAAGGAGTATATGTCACTGTTCTGGTTATTTATGGTTACTTCTTTACAAAATTATGCTGAGTGTGACTTTTTCTCTTCCTCCATTTTAAAACTCATGCATGTCTATTCAGGATCTGGGGTGTGAAAATACATAGCAAAGCATGTCTTGTTAGGGTGACAGGGGGTATATGAGATGTAGGTGTGTGTATATATCTTTTCTATTGAACTAGCTTTCAAAGGTCAAAGCCATCTTCCTCATGGCTGGATAGTATGAGCAAAGGATGACATCATAATATGTAATGAGTCATAAAAGCATTCCAATGACAATCTCAAGGGCAAAGGTAGAGGTGGGGTGGGGTGAGAAACAGGGAGCAGAAGGGTGATCCAACTCTCCACCTCATCCCTCATCTATTCCTTTATTCTTGGGACTGTCATTGGAATGCATTGGTGTGGGTGTGGGTTGAACATAACTCTGGAAGCACTGTTTAGGGCTTAGGAATTAGGACTGGAGTACAGCAATGCAAGGGTTGGTGGTTCAATACCCACTGCTAGTGTTTAGGAGAGGAATGGCCAGTAGGGAAAATGAGGTAATGGGGCCCATGTATAAGACACTGGTGAGACACCATTTAGAATATTGTGTACATTTCTGGAGACCTCACCTTCAAAAAGATGGAGTTGGTCTAGAGGACAGCTATACAATAGTTGGTCTTCATCATAAAGCATATGGGAACAGACTTAAATATCTCAATACTTTGGAGGAAAGGCAGGAGAGGGGAGATATGATAGAGGCATTTAAAAACCTAAATGGCATAAATGTTCTGGAATGAGGGGGCATGGGATGAAGGTGAAAGTGGATAGACTATGAAGTAACCTTAGAAAGCACATTTTCATGGAAAGGGTGGTGAATGCATAGAATGGTCTCCTGGTGGAGGTGGTAGAGATGAAAAGCATGTCTGAATGCAAGAAAGCTTGAGACAAGTATGTTGGATCTGTAAGGGAGAGGATGGTATAGTAGATGGCATGTTTGGGCACACTAGATAGGTCATATAGTCTTTATCTGCCTTAATTTTTCTATGCTAGATCTGGCCCGTTTTGGAACTTGATATGTCTTTTCACTGGTTTTCCCCCATACCAGGTTGGAAAGTATAAAGAGGTTATTTTTCATGACAAGTTTATATTGCTTTGCCCTATTTTCTCTTTACTCCCTTTTCCATGCCTATTTCTCGTTGTATTTTATTAAGGCTCAGGAGTCTATTTAGTAAAAAAACTGGCGATTGTTTCTGACTTTGGCCGTGAGAGTTCAGGTGAGGCACTGGGGAAGATAACCCTTCTGGTAGGAAATGGCTGGTGTAAATTCCTGTGCCCAAAATTAGGTGTGGATCCCAGTGCTAAGTGGTGTCCAGCTTGGAGCGCTATTTATAGAATAGTGCATTTTGGGTGCCATTTATATAATTTGGTCCATACTGCCCCCTACCTTTAGATCGCTCCACGTACAATTACCTCCTTTATGCCTGGGTATAATACTTCAAATGCCTATTTTTCTGTATTACATATTTTTAGAAGAGAACTATAGCTATGGGTACTGTATATTTAGCTATTCAGGAAACATGCAGATCTACAAATTTTAAAAATATTCCCATATTTGGACTCTGGAAGAAATATTTTCAATGCTTCAGGATCCACAAACAATTTCTAGGCAATTATTGGCTAAAAATACATAGTGTTACCATACCTTTCCATAAATAATCATAAAGGGAACTCTTACACAAACAAAAGAAATTTGGGACTGCTGTGGATCTTGATGTCTTTCAATATAAACAAATAACTATGTGAAGTGGATAAAAGATTGCTGCTGGCACTGTGAGTTATCAAGGATGACTCACTATCTCTTGAACCACTGGGAGAGGGGATGGATCTACCTTTCATGTACATGGCCTCTTTCATCTCCTAGGGTGACAGTCACAGTACAGTTCTTGCTTAAGTCAAAGTTATCACTGTACAAATGATAGTCAGGAGTCACCCAACCAATCCACGCAGAGGAGAGGTCCTGACCCGCAAAGACCCGCACAGAATAGTAATAGCACTGTAGGGACAAAAGACAAAAATAAGTAGTTAGAAAAATGAATTTCAAATCCAGGGCTACAAGCGTTTTATAACTATGCCATGAAAACTCTACTAGAACATGAGGGTATTTTTTTTTAAAGAAGCCTATACAGAAACAGGAATTTGCATCAGAAGAAAGGCTGTGTGACTGGTGTGGGCAGTGTGAATAAATCAGACTTATTCACACTGCCCATACCAGTCACACAGCCTTTCTTCTGATACAAATTCTTGTTTCCACATAGGCAGAGGGCATCAGAAGGAAAGCTGTAGGGCTGGCGAGACCAGCATGTATCAGTCAGACTGATTGCTGCTGGAAAAGATTGGCCCTTTAAAGGTCTGCAGGAGGAGAGGTATGGGGAGACTTTAGCTGGTAGGACCTGGGGATCACCACTAACTACCTTACAGATGTATTGCCACTGGGTGGGTCTGGGCCGACCCTTGGATAAACCACTGCTTTTTCACCCAGAGGGTGGTGGATACATGGAACGCACTACCGGAGGATGTGATAAGCAGGAGCACGCTACAGGGCTTCAAAGAAGGTTTAGATAGGTACCTGGAAGACCAAGGGATTGAGGGGTATAGATAGGAGTACAGGTAGGTTATAGGGATAGGATTAGAGACAGGACAGAATTAGTCAGGGACACTGTTCAGGCAACTAGGCCTGATGGGCCGCTGCGGGAGTGGACCGCTGAGCGAGATGGACCTCTGGTCTGACTCGGCGGAGGCAACCTCTTATGTTCTTATGTTCTTTAGCACAGAAACCTGTCTGCTTTCTCTTCTTTCAGAGCTTAGATTCAAAATAGATATAGGGGTTCCATTTATAACATACATAGTAACATAGTAGATGACGGTAGATAAAGACCCAAATGGTCCATTTAGTCTGCCCAACCTGATTCAATCTAAAAATTTGTTGTTTTTTTTCTTCTTCTTCGCTAATTCTGGGCAAGAATCCAAAGCTCTACCCGGTACTGTTCTTAGGTTCCAACTACTGAAGTCTCTGTCAAAGCTCACTCCACCCCAGCCCATCCACTCAACCCTCCCCAGTCCATCCTCCACCAAACGGCCATATACAGACACAGACCATGCAAGTCTGCCCAGTACTGGCCTTAGTTCTTCAATATTTACTATTATTTTCTGATTCTAGATCCTCTGTGATCATCCCATGCTTTTTTGAACTCCGCCACTGTTTTCATCTCTACCACCTCTCTCAGGAGCGCATTACAGGCATCTGTAAAGAAGAATTTCCTTACATTGTTCTTGAGTCTCCCACCCCTCAACCTCAAATTATGTCCTCTGGTTTTACCATTTTCCTTTCTCTAGAAAAGATTTTATTATACGTTAATACCTTTCAATACTAATGCAACTGAACTTCTTGTAAGCCTTATTTGACCATGAATCATTACTAAGGAAATTAGAATCAATTGGTATTTCTATTTTATTTTAATTTCTATTGAAGTTTTCAATATTAATGAATACATCATTTATTGACATGAATAATAATAATGGTAATAACATCAGGAAACCATCAATGGTTATATAGTTAATAACACCACTTCACGTTTTGTCTAATCGTAATGAAGTGTACAATATTAACACAATGGGGTCCAAATTTTTTCATAAAATACTAGTGCCGTCTTCTATCAAACTGCAATAGCAGTTTTTAGAGAGGGAAGCTGCATTGAATGGTCCATGCTGCTCACGATGCTCATTGAGTTCCTATGAGCGTCGGGAGCAGTGCGGGCCATTCAGCGCGGCTCCCCGCACTAAAAACTGCTATTGCAGTTTGATAGAAGAAGCTGTAAGGCTTTCATTTTTTCCATCACTACTCTCTCGTATTTGGCATAGGTACACATATAGTTCCACCATATGTTGTATTCTAGCTGTGATAAGTCTTTCCAATTAGACAGTATTAGTTTCACAGCAATAAGCAATAAACATTTTAATAATTTCGCTTTTTGAGGTTCTGAGGCTCTGTTAAGCCTTTGTCACCTAACACAGGAATAGCATAAGATAGGTTCTGAGATTGACAGTAACAAACTAATTATTTCCCATATTTCAAACCAAAATAAATGTGGTTATGTGCAATAAAATAACACATGATCAAGCATATCTAAGGACATGGCGTTACTCGAGAGGGTTCAGAGGAGAGCGACGCGTCTGATAAAGGGGATGGAAAACCTTTCATACGCTGAGAGATTGGAAAAACTGGGTCTCTTTTCCCTGGAGAAGAGGAAACTTAGAGAGGATATGATAGAGACTTACAAGATCATGAAGGGCATAGAGAGAGTAGAGAGGGACAGATTCTTCAAACTTTCAGAAAATAAAAAAACAAGAGGGCATTCGGAAAAGTTGAAAGGGGGCAAATTCAAAACAAATGCTAGGAAGTTCTTCTTTACCCAATGTGTGGTGGACACCTGGAATGTGCTTCCAGAGGGCGTACTAGGGCAGAGTACAGTACTGGGGTTCAAGAAAGGATTGGACAATTTCCTGCTGGAAAAGGGGATAGAGGGGTATAGATAGAGGATTACTGCACAGGTCCTGGACCTGTTGGGCTGCCGTGTGAGTGGACTGCTGGGCATGATGGATCTCAGATCTGACCCAGCAGAGGCATTGCTTATGTTCTTATAAATTATAGGACCAGTATTTGTTGGAATTATTGTTGTCCAATTTGGAAAATTTGTAGGGAGTTCAGAAAATATGCTGGTGAAATAATTGAGGTAGATCTCAGGGGGTTTAAAAGGTTGAGGACCAGATGAGGGACCAAGTGTCATCATCCAGGATAATATTAAGTCATGTGATCATATTCCATGTATGATCATGCAGGAAGAATATTTCTCATTTCTCAAAAATTTGTACAAGTTATATGCTTCATCCCTGCCCGTGCAAAATATATTACAAAGTGTAAGACATGATGGATTGTCCTTCATGAATTTCTGAACTTAAATACTACTTTTAATGCAGTGAATTAGTTGTAACCATTTGAAGAACTGATTTGATGGAAGATCATATGTAGTTGAAAAGATAAAAAAGGAATCCAGGAAGAGTTAGCAAGTGGTTGATCAATAGTCCATATACCAGCTTTTTGCCATATGCTCCAATTTACAGTGTGACCTTGTATTTTAAAATGAACATTGTTCCATATTGGAACTAGTAAGGAGTCTGACCATTTCAATTTAACAACTGATTCTAACCCTACAAAGGCCATCAGTAGTAGCAGGAGCATATTTCAAAGAGATACCATTGCATTTATGCATTTCAAAATTAAGCCAAGAGGATAAAGAGGTTTGATCCAAATCTAGTATCCACCTCGAGCCATGTCTCATTACATATGCCAGATGATAATCATAAAACCTTGCAAAGCTAACACCACTTTTATTTTTATTATACAGTACTTCAGGTTTTTTAAGACAATATACATTGTCTTAATATTCCACAAATATCTAGTTAGTATGGAGTCCCATTTAAACATAGGAAGGGGCACTGAGGACATTAAGGACATAGGAGGCTCTGAGGACACTAAGGACATAGGATGGGACACTAAGGACATGGGAAGGCGACACTGGGGGCACTAAGGACATAGGAAGGAGGCACTGAGGGTACTAAGGATATAGGATGGGACACTATGGACATAGGAAGGGGGCCACGGAGAGACAGGCCTGCATGGCGCAACAGAGAAATACAGGCAGGGGGCAAGGGAGACAGAGACAGAAAGAAAAATAGATAGATAGGGGGCCAGGGAGAGACACAGACAGACAGCGTCCAAGGAGAGAGAGACAAAGAAAAAAAACAAACAGACAGACATCTACTCTAGCATCCGTTAATGTAACGGGCTTCAAAACTAGTTTTTAATGAATATTTTCTTGTTAAAAAGAAATGGCAACATGCTCAAAACAGTTTATTTGGGGTGCTGTTACCATTTTTATTGAGTCCAATCATCCCCACCATGATAGGTTTAGAGGTGACCATCTGTTTGTTAAGGAGCAAATGATCTACATGATGTAATCTATACTAAGACAAATTGTTTCTTCAACAGAGGAGCCAAAATATATACCAAGATATTTAAGTTTGGTAGAAGACAGATGTAAAATGTATCTTTTCAGTTATTTTTTTAAATATCTTTTTATTGAAATAGCAATACAGAACACTAAAAACCAGTATCATCATTTACAAAAGTTATAACATTCAGAACAAACATATTCTGGTCCACAATTCTCTCATGTATCAACTACATCAGTGCTGCAATGTTATAGGTCTGGTAGTCTCAGCCCCCCCCCCCCACCATCATCCTATACAGGGTGAGTTTATAATAGCTAATCCTAGCTGATTTATTGCGCCAAATAAATAAGCCTATAATTGAGCAAAAGACCTCTTCATCTTTTTTGATGTTCCAGATAGGGACAGTTTACAAAGGATACAATAATTTGGGCAATATTTTCATTTTAACTAAGGGCCCTTTTATCAAGGCGCGGTAGGGATTTAACGTGCAGAATACTGCGCGTTAAACCACCTGCCATGCTAGTCGCTAACGCCTCCATTGACCAGGCGTTAGTTTTTTTGCTTGCGGCGGGGGTTAGCGCGTGATGAAATGTCCTATGCGCTAACCCCGCTAGCGTGGCTTGATAAAAGGACCCTAAGGCTATCCTACCCCACTCCACTTTACACAGAGATTTCAGATTTTTTAAAGATGATCTAAAACATTATATTTATACATGAGTACAGGTTTAGCGCTTAAATAAACCCCCAAGTATCACATAGGCTCTTTTACTGGGGGGGATAGTTAAGGTGTCATGCTAGGGTTCAGCCCGACTTGAAACCAAGGGCAACAGTTCTGATTTGTCACAAATACTCCTCAGTGCTGAGATTTTCCCCAAATCCTGTACAATCCCCAGAACTCTCTCCAGGTGTTGTGGGGCTTGGTCCAGGTTTAGTAGTATCTCATCTGTAAATAGGTTGATTCTTCTTCCATGATCTCCTATCTGAATTCTTTTGATGTGAGAAGTCTTCCAAATTTTAATAGCTTGCAGTTCAATAGCCAACAAGAAGAGAGCTAGAGACAAGAGTCTGCCCTAATGTGTCCCCTTTTTTAGTACAAAACAATCGGTGAGTTTTCAGTTTACCAGTACTTGAGCTTCTGGATGCAAGTACAGGCTCCACATCCAAGCTGTAAAGTTTTCCCCCTGCCCATACTCACCTAAGACCCAAAATAAATACTGCCACGAGATGATGTCGAAAGCCTTTTCCATATCTAGGTCCATTGTAGCTGCCGTTGCACCCTTGCCACAATGTTCATGTAGTGCCAGCAAGACTCTGGTAAGGTTGATAGAAGGATATATCCCTGGGACAAATCCTGCTTGGTCTTTAAGTGGCAAAAACTTATTGAAAACATTTAGCCAAAATGGCTGCTAACAACTTAGCATCTTGGTTGAACAAAGATATACTACTACTATCAATTATTTTTATAGCGCTAGAGGCATACAGCACTGTACAGAGTTACAAAGAGTAAGAAAACAGTCCCTGCTCGAAACAGCTTACAATCTAAACATAGATAGAGGGCAATAAGACCCTACTTGGTACGGTCTTTGCCTGGTTTAAGTAGTAAAACAATGTGAGCAAAGTTTTGGCTCCCTAGACCTTTATCTGCATTCAGATGGCTATATGCCTCAAACATGGGGGTTGGTATTATATCTAATAAAATTTTATAATATTCTGGCCCATACCCATTTGGTCCGGGTGCTTTAGATAGATTTAGGTTTTTAATGCCTCCCACTACTTCACATTGAGAAATGAGCACATTCAATATATTTAGCTGATCTTCTTTTAACTTAGGAATTATTATATTTGAAAGAAGGTACTTCACACCTCTTCATCCAAAAGTCTTTGAGCATATAACTCCCTATAAACACCCTGAAACACCTCACCCTACAGGACAAAGGGCTAGATTTACTTACCTGACTCTCCATGTCCAATCCGTGGCTGATCCATGCAGGCCCGGCCGATTCCCAAAACAATAAAATTAAAATGAAGGCGATCGGAGGAACGCCCCCTCCGACCGCACAAATCGCTAGTGTGCGATCCTGACGCATGCGTAGACCATCTGCTTTCCCTGTAGAGGGTATGCGCATGCATTCGGTGTTCATTTTTGATGGTTTTTTTGTTTTGTTTTGTTTTTTGGTGGCCCCGACTCTCCTGCTCCTCTTCAAGTAACATTTACCATCAGTTCTCTTGAAGGGTGATCCCCAGCGGCAGCAGCAGCCTCTTTAAAAGAACTCTCCTGCTCTCTGCCGCCTTCCCTGCAGTGAGAGCCCACAGATTTAAAGTGGGGCTGCACTGCATAGTGGGGGTATCATGTCATAAACATCAAAAGAGGAAATAGTATTTGGACAGCATCTACACATATATTATATATCTCTATATATAATTAATTAATTAAACATTTTTTACTTGCAACAATTCTGAGCGAATTACAATCCAACATACATAATTAAAACAATGTCACAAACTCCTCTTCCACACTTGCGCCCTCTCTTCCCCATACCTTGTTACATCTTCACCAGCACGAGCAGCTTCTCTACTCTTCTGCTGGTGTTTGGTTCTGACATCACTTCCTGGCTTCACAACCTGGAAATGATTTTGGAGGGGAGCCAGGTCGGCACGGACAGCAGGTCTGAGAAGTTGCTCGCACTAGCGAAGATTTAAAGAGGTGCAGAGGGCGCTAGAATGGCAGGAGAGGTGCCAGCGCCCCCACCAAGACAGTGCCTGGGGGAGTCCAACTAACGCAACCCCCCTTACTACGTCACTGCATAGGGGACAAGGAAGCTGTGGAGTACAGATTTATTTTACTGTTGTTTTTGGAGGTTTTTTTTTAAGCTTGGAGAGTGTTATTTTGTGGGGATATCCATTGAAAAATGGAGTTCCTATAGTTTCGTAGTTTATTAAAAATTTGATTAATCGCTAATCATAACATTCGAATCATTGTACAATAAAATATAAAATGGGGTACATATAACAAATAACAAACCAAACATAAGCAGACTAAACAAACTTAACATGAGTGGGATAAATAATTACATAAGGAAAAAGGGCAGAACTACAATTTGTGGAAAAAAAGAGAACAATAAAGAGGAAAGAACAAAGGGAGGAGGGAGGGGTTGATGGAGCTGTGACAGAAAAGATGGGGGCATGACGGGCATGACGGGTACTGATAATTTTTAGTGAAGGAACATAAAGAGTGTGTTGAGAAGCAGATTTTAAAGCTCTGGGAGGATCGTATGGGATTAATAATCTATATATGAATGCTGGCTCATTAGTTTTTTTAGTTTTAAATGTTATGAGAGCAATTTTGTATGTTATCCAATGTTGGATGGGTAACCAATGTGCTTTCTTTAGGAACGGGGGGCATGATCATATCTATTTGAATTCATGATGATTTTAATGGCCAAGTTTTGAATCAGTTGAAGACGTCTATTGTCTTTTTGGCATAATCCTTTATATAATGTATTGCAATAATCATTTTTTGAAATGACAAGGGAGTGAATCAAGATATTGAGAGAATGAGAGTATAAGAGAGGATGGTAGGAAAGTTTGTTGTCAATGATGATACCTAAGAGTTTGATTGAGGAAGTAGATTCAATTGGGATATTTTCAATGGACAGTGGTGCTGTAAGTTGTAGGCCATCATTCCACGGGAAAAGAACACACCTTGTTTTTGTAATGCTTAAAGATAGCATATTGGAGTATAACCAATCTTGGATTTTGTCTAGTTTAAAGTTAATGGAAATGATGTCATTTAGGTTGGATGGATTGATGCTATGGAGAATTTGAATATCATTGGTGTAAGCGAATACTGAAAATCAAATTGACTGGCAGAGGGTGAATAATGGAGTGAGATAGATATTAAAGAGCAGAGGGGATAAAATGGACATAAGAATTGCCGCTGCTGGATCAGACCAGTGGTCCATCGTGCCCAGCAGTCCACTCCCGCGGCGGCCATTAGGTCAAAGACCAGTGCCCTAACTGAGTCTAGCCTTACCTGCGTTTGTTCTGGTTCAGCAGTAACTTGTCTTTGTCTTGAATCCCTGGAGGGTATTTTCCTCTATAACAGCCTCCGGAAGAGCGTTCCAGATTTCTACCACTCTCTGGATGAAGAAGAACTTCCTTACGTTTTTATGGAATCTATCCCCTTTTAACTTTAGAGAGTGCCCTCTCGTTCTCTCTACCTTGGAGAGGGTGATCAACCTGACTTTATCTACTAAGTCTATTCCCATCATTATCTTGAATGTTTCGATCATGTCCCCTCTCAGTCTCCTCTTTTCAAGGGAGAAGAGGCCCAGTTTCTCTAATTTCTCACTGTACGTCAACTCCTCCAGCCCTTTAATCATTTTAGCCACCCTTCTCTGGACCGCATCTGGAGTACTGCGTCCAATATTGGTTGCCATATCTTAAGAAGAGTAATTGCGATACTTGAGAGGGTTCAGAGGAGAGTGACACGTTTGATAAAGGGTATGGAAAACCTTTCATACATTGAGAGACTGGAGAAACTGGGGCTCTTTTCCCTGGAGAAGAGGAAAATTAGAGGGAATATGATAGAGACTTAAAAGATCATGAAGGGCATAGAGAAAGTAGAGAGACACAGATTCTTCAAACTTTCGAAAACTACAAGAATGAGAGGGCATTCTGAAAAGTTGAAAGGGGACAGATTCAAAACCAAAGCTAGGAAGTTTTTCTTCACTCAACGGGTGGTGGACACCTGGAATGCGCTTCCAGAGGGCATGATAGGACAGAGTACGGTATTTGGGTTCAAGAAAGGATTGGACAATTTCCTGCTGGAAAAGGGGATAGAGGGTATAGATAGAGGACTACTACACAGGTCCTGGACCTTTTGGGCAGCCACGCAAGTGGACTGCTGGGCACGATAGACCTCTGGTCTGACCCAGCAGAGGCACTTCTTATGTTCTTAGTACTATTTCCTTCTTCATGTACAGCGACCAGTACCAAGGCCCAATACAGTGGCATGATAACCTTCTCCGATCTGTTTGTGATCCCCTTCTTAATCATTCCTAGTATTCTGTTTGCCCTTTTTGCCGCCGCTGCACATTGCGTGGAAGGCTTCATTGACTTGTCTACCAGTACTCCCAAGTCTCTTTCCTGGGAGGTCTCTCCGAGTACTTCACCGGACATCCTGTATTCGTGTATATGGTTTTTCTTACCGACATGCATCACCTTACACTTATCCACGTTAAACCTCATTTGCCATGTCGTGGCTCATTTCTCGAGCGTGTTTATGTCACATTGCAGGTCTTCGCAATCCTGTGTCTTCGCTATTCTGAATAACTTTGTATCGTCTGCAAATTTAATAACGTCACTCATTGTACCAATTTCCAGGTCGTTTATAAACATGTTGAAGAGCACAGGTTCAAGCACCGAACCTTGCAGCATTCCACTCGTGACACTTTTCCAATCCAAGTATTGTCCATTTACCCCCCCACTCTGTTTCCTATCCGCCAACCAGTTTTTAATCCACATGAGTATTTCACCCTCAATTCCATGGCTCGTAATTTTTCAAAGTGGTTGTTCATGTGGGATCTCCTTCAAAGTGGTTGTTTATGTCGAACTCCTTCTGAAAATCCAGATAAACAATGTCGACTGGGACACCCTTCTCTATCTGCCTGTTTACTCCCTCGAAGAAGTGCAGTAAGTTCGTCAAGCAAGATCTTCCTTTGCTGAAGCCGTGCTGGCTGGTCCTCATCAGATTGTGTCCGTCAAGGTGATCAATGATGTGGTCCTTTATCAGCACCTCTACCATCTTTCCCGGTACCGAGGTCAGACTCACTAGCCTGTAGTTTCCCAGATCTTCCCTCAAACATTTCTTGAAGATCGGTGTAACATTCACCACTTTCCAGTCTTCCAGAATCCTTCCTGATTTGATTGACAGATTGGCTATTAGTTGGAGCAGTTCAGCTATAACCCCTTTCAGTTCCTTGATTACCCTCGGATTGATGCCGTTCAGTCCTGGTGATTTATCGTTTTTAAGCCTATCAATCTGCCTGCATACCTCTTCTAGACTGAACATCAACCCTGTCAGTTTCCCGTCTTCATTTCCTGCGTATAGCCTGTTGATTTCTGGTATGTTGTGTAAATACATACGCAAAAAATGTGTTTAGTTTGTCGGCGATGGCTTTGTCCTCCTTTAGTACTCCCTTCATTCCATGGTCATCCAACGGCCCCACTACTTCCTTTATGGGTCGTTTTTTGCCTCCTTGGCTATTTTTTCCTTGTAGTCTCTTTTGGCCCTTCTTACCGCCTTATGGCACCTGCTTTGATATTGTTTGTGCTTTTTCCAGTTTTCATCCGTTTTTTACCTCTTCCATTCCTTAAAACGAAGTCTTCTTGTCTCTGATCGCTTCCTTCACCGCTACAGTGAGCAACGCCGGTTCCTTTTCTTTTTCCTCTTGGATCCCTTGTTGATACGTGGTATATATAGATTTTGCGCCTCGGTGACTGTGTCCTTAAAAAGGGGCCATGCTTGTTCTAGCATTTTTACAGTGCATATCCTCTTCTTATCTTCTTCCCCACCATGAGTCTCATCCCTTCGTAATTCCCTTTTTGGAAGTTCAGTGCTGTGGCTGTCGTTCTGGATTGATGTTTTGCCCCTATGTCCAGGTTGAAGTGGATCATATTGTGATCACTACTTCCCAGCATCCCTTCTATTTCTACACCTTGCGCCGGTCCTCATAGTCCATTTAGAACCTTGAGAAATGCCAAAATTCTTATGAAAGAACGTAGAGACAGAGTTGTTGAAATGCACTGTAGAAGTTCTGCAAGAAAAATAAGATCTGAACCATTCTAGGGATTGGTTAGTGATACTGACTGAGGCAAGTCTTTGAAGAAGGAGTTGGTGGTCTATAGTATCAAAGGCTGCCGTGAGGTCCAAGGAAATAAGAATAACTGATTTATGTTGAATCTAGGTAGTATTGAATAGTTGTAGAAAGGTCTAAAAAGGAGTGTTCTG
The DNA here is from genome assembly GCF_902459505.1 of Geotrypetes seraphini. Classification (NCBI taxonomy): domain Eukaryota; kingdom Metazoa; phylum Chordata; class Amphibia; order Gymnophiona; family Dermophiidae; genus Geotrypetes; species Geotrypetes seraphini. The sequence continues at coordinate 68,181,517 of NC_047090.1, read as the reverse complement.
TACAGTGGTTCTTGCATTGGGATGCAGTATTTTGGTTTTGTCCTTTTCTAATTTTAGTTATTTTCTGTTTTAACTATACACCACTGAGTTTGCTTTGGTAGTTAGGTGTTTTATTAAGTATAATAAACCTGTAAACTGAATCTTTTTCATTCAGTTGCTTTCAGCTTATGGAATGGGCTCCCTATTGAAATTTGATTAGAACAAAACTTAAGTTCCACAAGCTATTAGAAACCTGGCATTTTACTAAGTCACACCTGTAGAAAACCACGATAGCGATTTTTTTGCGCAGGCCTGCATGCTGTACACTTTGTGCTGCTCCCGACACTCATAGAGTTCCTATGAGCATTGGGAGCAGCGCAGAGCATTCAGCGTGCCAACCTGCACTAAAAACCACTATCGCGGTTTTGTAAAAGGGGGATTAAGTATTGACTTATAGTAATATTTTTTATTTAAATATTGCAATTTTCATAAGGAGACATTTTGATTTTCCTTTTGATTTGTAAAGTGTCTGGAGCTAATGGTTATTGACAGTATATAAAACAAGATTTATTATTATTATTTATTATGATTGTCATACCTTGTATATAATACAAAGATTTGTTTGGGATCATTGGAGAGTTTGAGCTTCATCCAGAAGCTTAGGAATTATTCAGATATTGGAATTCGCATAGAAGGGTAGCCGTAAAAGGTATTATTAGTGTATCTAACTGGTTACTCCTCCCCCTATGATCCCATCATCGCCTCTGGGAAGGTATGCGTAAATATGGCAACTATGGGCTCCTTTTACAAAGGTGCGCTAGCGTTTTTAATGCATGCACCGGATTAGCGCGCGCTATAGCGTGTGCTAGCCGAAAATCTACCACCTGCTCAAAAGGAGGCGGTAGCGGCTAGCGCACACAGCAATTTAGCGCACGCTATTCCGACATGATCGGGGCAAGAGGGAGCTCAAGCCCTCTTGCCCCCCTGACTCCCCGACACGATCGGGGCAAAAGGGAGCCCAAGCCCTCTTTCCCCGCCAACTCCCCAACTCCCCGACAATATCGGGCCAGGAGGGAGCCCAAGTTCTCCTGGCCCTGGCGACCCCCCCCCCCCCGCTAGTTGTTAGGGCCAGGAGGGAGCCCAAACCCTCCTGGCCACGGTGACCCCCCTACCCCCACCCCGCACTACATTATGGGCAGGAGGGATCCCAGGCCCTCCTGCCCTCGACGCAAACCCCCCTCCCCCCAACGACCGTCCCCCCCCAAGAACCTCCGACCGCCCCCCCAGCCGACCCGCGCCCCCCCTGACCAACCCCCACGACACCCCCACCCCCTTCCCCGTACCTTTGTATAGTTGGCCGGACAGACGGGAGCCAAACCCGCCTGTCCAGCAGGCAGCCAACGACGGAATGAGGGCGGATTGGCCCATCCGTCCCAAAGCTCCACCTACTGGTGGGGCCTAAGGCGCCTGGGCCAATCAGAATAGGCCCGGGAGCCTTAGGTCCCACCTGGGGCGGGGCCTGAGGCACATGGGCTCAACCCGACCATGTGCCCAAGGCACCGCCCCCAGGAGGGACCTAAGGCTCCCGGGCCTATTCTGATTGGCCCAGGCGCCTTAGGCCCCACCAGTAGGCGGAGTTTTGGGACGGATGGGCCAATCCGGCCTCATTCCGTCGTTGGCTGCCTGCCGGACAGGTGGGTTTGGCTCCCGTCTGTCCGGCCAACTATACAAAGGTACGGGGAAGGGGGTGGGGGTGTCGTGGGGGTCAGCCAGGGGGGGTCGCAGGTCGGCTGGGGGGGCGGTCGGAGGTTCTTGGGGGGGCGGTCGTTGGGGGGAGGGGGGTTTGCGTCGAGGGCAGGAGGGCCTGGGATCCCTCCTGCCCGTAATGTAGTGCGGGGTGGGGGTAGGGGGTCGCCGTGGCCAGGAGGGTTTGGGCTCCCTCCTGGCCCGAACAACTAGCGGGGGGGGGGGTCGCCAGAGCCAGGAGGACTTGGGCTCCCTCCTGGCCCGATATTGTCAGGGAGTTGGGGAGTCGGCGGGGCAAGAGGGCTTGGGCTCCCTTTTGCCCCGATCGTGTCGGGGAGTCGGGGGGGCAAGAGGGCTTGAGCTCCCTCTTGCCCCGATCGTGTCGGGGGTGCCGCGGTTGGCTGGGGCAAGAGGGCTTGAGCTCCCTCTTGCCCCGATCGTGTCGGTGAGTCGGGACCGCTAAGAGGAAGCAGCAGGACACCGGTAGGAGCTTCTACATGATGGGGGGGTCGGGAGGCTGTGGGGGTGCGAGCGGTTCTTCAGGGTGGGGGTGGGGGTGCGGGTGCGGGTGGGAGTGCGTGCGAGCGGTCCTTCGGGGTGGGGGTGCGGGTGCGTGCAAGCGGTCCTTCGGGGTGGGGGTGCGAGTGGTCCTGGGGGGGTGAATCGGACGTCGGGGGGGGGCATCAGGCTTTCAGGGTGGGGACAGGACTTCAAGGGGGAGAGGTTGTGCGCGGTATATAAAAATTTCTGTACATAAATTTGTGTTTTTCGCGCGCTATACCCGTGTGCGCGTTTTACACGGGTGCGCGTTATCTATGTGAAAATACGATACTACCAAAGTAGTAGGACAATGTTAATGTCATTCAATGTCCCTGGCAGATGCATATGGGAGTGAGCAAAAGACCAAATGCAAAAGTGGCAATGCACTTTGTAATGCAAAGCAAAATACTTAAATTATGGCAGGAGAAACCTTTGTAAACAATCTTTGTGATCGGTTACTATGAAGATTGATGAGTCTGGCAAAACCACTCTTGCAATTAATCTCCAGGTGGGATCTAAGATACGGTAAGTAGCTCTGACATAGTATGAAAGGGTCCCTTCTGGAATGCAGTGCTTTGTCTTGACTACTAGCTTTATACAAACAATGGCTAGCTTTGGGAAGCAGTTTCAGGCCAATTTGATTCAACACCCATCAGGAAGACAAACATGCAGTCCATGATCTTTCAAACACAAACCAGATGAATGGAAAGCTGCTGCGTTCATTGAAAGCTGCTCTGTTCAGTCTACAATGCTGTATAATCAATAATATCCATCTTGAATTGATTTTGTTTTTTCTGTGCTGCACATAAAATGGTGGTCTAGGTCATATGCCCCACGCCTCAAGTGCCAAAATCTGCCCCCTAGTGAACCCATGATTGCCTCAATGCTCTTCCAATCATAGCATCCTTTCCAATGCCAAAGTTCCCCTCCCCAATCACAGAATCCACTCCAATGCCAAAGTCCCCCCAATCAAAGACCCCTTCCAATCTCTCACTCTTCCCAATCAGAGCTCCAAAAATCCCATCCAAGCAACCCCTCTACTTTTCTCAGAACCCACCTCTTCTCCACCCCTTGGATCCCGCAGCCACTGACCCACCTATAGGATCTACCCAGAGGTAATTGCTTGTGGTCTAGTGTCTCCTGACAGAAGCTGTCCCCTACACTCCCCTGTAGTCCTATGCTAGCAGTAAAATGATATTGACAACCCCCTAGCTATAGTTTTGTAGCCTGTGCTCTGCAATGAGTGCTGTAATTTTTTTTCACATGTATTTTTCTGTGAAATAGGGAATTGTTAGTTTTCTCTTCTATATGTTTTCTTTAGCTCTCGGATCCCATTGTTTCCTCTATATGGGCAGCCATTGCATATTTCTGGCGGTGGAAATATGAATCAACAACTAGGGAAGGGTAGCAGAAAATGTTTTTGTTTTGTTTTGCTTCCCATGCATCTATATCTGTGTTGGTCTTCTGTGTGCCTATTATTGGCGGAAGAGATACGAGTGTTAGTTAGGTAGGCATTCAAGCGCTAGTGACTTGATAGATTACAGATCTAAAAAGAGATTGGTTTTGTTTTAGTCTGGTAAGGTCCTCCAGCGTCATCCCCATTTTGTCCAGTCATCTGATTGCAGGTCACCCTCTTCACCTGGTTCAAGTTTCGATCTTCCCAAACATAATGTCCTTCTCCAATGATCTTTCTCTTCTGATAGTGTGACCAAAATAATATGGTTGTAACTTCATCATTTGGGCTTCAAGTGACATAACCAGTTTGATCTCTTCCAGAATCGATTTGTTAGTTCTTCTGGTGGTTCATGGCACCCATAAAATCTTTCTCCAGCATCAAAGTTCAAATGAGTAAATCTTCTGTCTTGTTTCCGCACTGTCCAGCTTTCACATGCTCTTTTTCCCCTCCCCATCCCTGCACAGCATTTCTTCCTCTCTCCTCCACCCCCATGTGCAATGTCTCCCTCTCTCTCACTGTCCACCATCTCTCTTTCTCTTATTCCCTCCCTTGCTGCAAAAGGAATGAGGAAAGAGAGATAGGGATCCAGGGTGCACCTCTCCAACTCCTTCTACTGACACATCCAACATTTCTCCCTCTCCTATCCCCCGGATTGTGTGCAGTATCTTTCACCCCTGCCCACCATCCCCATGCCCAACATTTCTCCTTCTATCACTGCTCTCCAGCACCATGCCACATCTCTTCCTCCATTCCCTCCACCACCGTCTAACAATCCTTCCTCTTGCATCCCTTTCCATCTGTCCCTCTGTTCTCTCTCCCCCACTACATCCAACATTTCTCCCTCTCATCTCTATCCACCTCACTCCACTCAACACTCAAAATGAGGACATGTCCAGAGAAATCGCGTCAGAGGGAAAGTGCTACCGAGGTGCATAACACCTGGGAGGTTCGCTACAACCGGCCGCGATCCTCAGCAGGATTTTTGAAGAGGAGGGCAGACACGAATGACCAGGAAGCCAGATGCTGGACAGGGGGAGCAGGTAAGGGGTACTGCTGGACAGGGGAAGCAGGGAAGAGGTGCTGCTGGACAGGGGGGGAGGCAACAGGAAGGGAGGCCTACTGCTGGACAGGGAGCAGGGAAGAGGTGCTGTTAGACAGGGGGGAGGTAAAAGAAAAGGAGAAGGCCTACTGCTGGACAGGGGGAACAGGGAAGAGGTGCTGTTAGACGGGGGAGGTAAAAGGAAGGGAGAAGGCCTATTGCTGGACAGGGGGAACAGGGAAGAGGTGCTGTTAGACAGGAGAGGAGGTAAAATTAAGGGAGAAGGGCTGCTGTTGGACAGGGGAGATGTAAAACAAAGGGAGAAGAGCTGCTGCTGGACAGGGGGAGCAGGGAAGAGGTGCTGCTGGACACAGGGGAGGTAAAATGAAGGGAGAAGGGCTACTGCTGGACAGGGGGAACAGGCAAGGGGTGGTGGTGGACAGCCAAGGAAAGAGAGAGAGAGAGAAAGAAAGAAAGACAGACAGACAGAAACCGGCCAAGGAGAGAGAAAGAGAAAGAAAGAAAGACAGACACACATCTATTCTAGCACCCGTTAATGTAACGGGCTTAAAGACTAGTATAAGAATAACATTATTATTATTATTATTATTTGGAGAGTCAGGGCAGTTTAGAGACAGTGGGTAGTTGCAGGGAGTTATTTCAGGGATGGAGCAGTTTAGAAGTGGTGGAGCAGTAGCAGGGGGATAGTTTATGGTGTGGAGCATAGTATAGGGGTAGGTAAAGTTAGGAGGTAGTGGTGCAGATGTGGATATAATTTGGGGGGAGGTGAACATTTCAGTAATACAGGAGGCCTACTGTATGCAACTCTACCTCATTCATATTCAATGTGGCAGTTCCTAAAACCTGACTGGCTAGGTGTATCTCCAGGAGAAGATTGAGAAATACTGAGCTAGGATATAGTGTGAGAGTAAAGAGAGTTGGAAAGGATAAGCAGTGGGATATACAAAAAGAGTTTAAAGACATAAAAGTTGGTTGAGAGTGAGAAACTGAGCAGAGTGGAACAGAGTGTAACATACCTTTGTAGATATTTCATGAAGCTGATTCCTGGAAGAAGAAAACATTTATTTTAACATGACGGCAATATTTTGTCTGGGAGCAAAGTGAATCTTATTAGTAGACATTTAGGAGTTGTTATCAACATGGACTACCATTAAGACATATTGTTTCACTATTATTTTAGCATAGCACCCATTTCATTCAATTAGTCCAAGTTATCTATGACAGGGGTTAACATTAAAATAACATGTCTTAATGGTAGCCCATGTTGATAATTCCCCTAAACACACACATATTAAATCAGCAAACTGATATATGTTCGACAGTTCATTTACAAACCAGAAAGCACAGTTACTTACCGTAACAGGTGTTATCCAGGGACAGCAGGCAGATATTCTTAACGTATGGGTGACGTCACCGACGGAGCCCCAGTACGGACACTTTTAACTAGAAAGTTCTAGTTGGCCGCACCGCGCATGCACGGGTGCCTTCCTGCTCGACGGAGGAGAGCGTGGTCCCCAGTTAAGATAAGCCAGCTAAGAAGCCAACCCGGGGAGGTGGGTGGGTCGTAAGAATATCTGCCTGCTGTCCCTGGATAACACCTGTTACGGTAAGTAACTGTGCTTTATTCCTAGGTGAGCTCCCCACGCATAAGGGGAGGCATCTGTGGTTATGATCATGGAGTGAGGGGGTAGATGAAAGAGTAGACCCCTGGAAAGATTGGAGGAGTTCAACCACCATTAAAGAGATTGCTGAAGAGACGATGTCACAGAGATGGGATGAGAAAGAGGATCGGTGGCCTGTGACCATTGGTTGGCTAGAGTCCACTGAGGTGTCCTGAGGTGGAGTCGCGCCAGAGGAAGTACATGGACCATCGAGGCCATGTGGCCCAGGAGGATCATCAACTGCCGAGCTGGAATGGAGTGATGAAGGAGCACCTGATGGCAGAGGTGGAGCAGAGTTCGATGGCGGTCGGAGGGGAGAAATGCCCTCATTAGAGTGGTGTCGAGGACTGCTCCAATGAGCTGAAGTCGCTGTGTGGGAAGCAGATGCGACTTGGGGTAGTTGATCTCGAAACCCAGGAGATGGAGGAACGAGATGGTGTGTTGAGTGGCTTGTAGCACAAGCGGAGACGTAGGTGCTTTCACCAGCCAATCGTCCAAATAGGGGAACACCTGAAGGTTGTGAGACCTGAGGAAGGCCGCCACCACAATAAGGCATTTGGTGAACACTCTGGGTGATGAGGCGAGGCCAAAGGGTAGCACTCTGTACTGATAGTGATGGTGCTGTATCTGAAACCGTAGATAGCGACATGAAGTCGGATGGATTGAGATGTGAGTGTAGGCCTCCTTGAGGTCTAGGGAGCATAGCCAGTCGTGGTGAGAGAGTGGTAAAACGTGGCCAGGGAGAGCATTCTGAACTTCTCTTTGAGCAGACACTTGTTGAGGTCCCTGAGATCGAGGATGGGACGAAGGTCTCCTGTTTTTTTGGGAACCAGGAAGTAGTGGGAGTAGAATCCCTGACCCCTTTGGTCCAGAGGTACCTATTCGATGGCATTGAGGAGAAGGAGGGATTGGACCTCCCTCAGGAGGAGGGGGGTTTGGGAGGAGTGAGAAGCAGACTCTACGGGAGGATGGTCTGGTGGAAGAGTCTGGAAGTTGAGAGAGTTGGTCTGATGTGATGACCTCCCAATGGCTGAGGAAGAGTTGAAGGCGTCCTCCGATCGGCTGAGGAAGAGGCAATGAAGGTGGGAGACTGGCTATGCTCTGGAGAAAGGAGTCAAAAGGGTTGAGACGGTTTTGATGAAGGGAGAGGCTTGGCAGGTTGAGTCTGTGGGCGAGCCTGAGGCTGATGCTGATGGCGAGGACGGCGAGACTGTTGTGGAGGCGGGTTGAGAGGTCTGGCCGAGAACCTGCGTTGGTAAGAAGACTGTTGCCTGTAGGGGTGAGCAGGTGGAGTCTTCTTTTTAGGTTTGATCAGAGTGTCCCACCTGGTCTCGTGTGCTGAGAGCTTCTGGGTGGTCGAGTCCAGGGATTCTCCGAAGAGTTCATCACCCAGACAAGGTGCGTTAGCCAGGCGGTCCTGGTGGTTAATGTCTAGGTCAGAGACTCTCAGCCATGCCAAACGGCGCATAGCCACCGCCATGGCAGATGCGCGGGAGGTCAGCTCAAACGAGTCGTAGATGGAGCAAACCATGAATTTCCTGAGGTGGAGGAGGCTGGAAATTTGTTGCTAGAAGAGAGGGACCTTACGTTCAGGAAGATATTTCTGTAAGGAGGAGAGCTGTTGCACCAGATGCTTCATATAGAAGGAGAAGTGGAAGGTGTAGTTGTTGGCTCTATTGGCTAGCATGGCATTTTGGAAAAGGTGCTTACCAAATTTATCCATAGTTTTTCCCTCTCTGCCAGGAGGGGTGGAGGCATATACACTGGAACCCTGAGATTTTTTCAAAGTAGATTCCACCAGGAGGGATTCATGGGGCAATTGAGGTTTGTCAAACCCTGGGATTGGAATAACTCGGTACAAGCTATCCAATTTGCGAGGGGCCCCGGGAACAGTGAGGGGAGTCTCCCAGTTTTTATAGAAAGTTTCCCGTAAGATGTCGTGGACGGGCAACTTCAGAAATTCCTTGGGAGGTTGCTCAAAGTCTAGGGCATCGAGGAAAGCCTGAGACTTTTTAGAGTCGGACTCTAAGGGGATGGAAAGAGCTGCTGCCATCTCCCTAAGGAATTTAGAAAAAGAGGATTATTCTGGTTTTGAAGCGGTATCGGTCATGGAGGGTTCGTCGTCGGTTGACGAAGCGTCCTCTTCGGTACCGTGCGGGGAGTCTTCCCACAAGTCTGGGTCTCTAACGTCAGGGTGTGCACGTTTGGACATCGGTGTGGAAGGCTCGGCATGGCGGGTCTTTGAGAGAGATTTGCCTGAGCGCACTGAGGCGGTACAGGGAGAGGAAGACCGATGTCGTTCCTGGGACCGGGAAGGGTCGGCAGCAGTACGGGTATGCACTGTAGGTGTTTCAGCCAAGAGCACCGGCATGGAGGTATTAATCGGTACCGAGGGGGTCGACACTGATGGGACAGTGCGAGGCTCAGACCGGTCCCGTACCGGAAGGTGCGGTGCCAGCAACGCCGGCAACAGTTGTTGGAGTTGTTGCTGGAGCTGCTCCTGTAACTGGTTTTGGAGTATGGCCGCGATGCGGTCATCCAGGGGGGGGGCACCGGTACCGCTTTTTTCTTCTTCGGTACCATAAGTGCCGCTCTACGCTCCGGCGATGAGGAGGCCGATGATGAGGCACTCACCGATATCGGAGCGGAGCGTTTGCGGGGTCGGTGCGGTGCCGGGAGGGCCGGTGTCGCAACCGTGGCAGGAGGGCGCTCAAGGGAAGTGGAAGGCTTCTTAGCCGGCTTACCTGGGCCCAACGACCCCGAAGAAGGGTCTGGTGGTGTCGACGTCGTGGGTGCCAACTTTTGTGGTGCCGTCGACGTCGTAGCAGATTCCATGGCAGATCCGGTACCGAATAAAAGATTTTGCTGGATCTGCCTGTTTTTTAATGTGCGCTTTTTAAGCGTAGCACAGCGGGTGCAAGTGTCAGCCCGATGCTCTGGACCCAGGCACTGCAGGCACCAATTGTGCAGGTCGGTGAGAGAGATCGGGCGTGCACACCGCTGGCACTTCTTAAAGCCCGGTTGAGGAGGCATGAAGGGAAACACGGCCTCCGCAAAATCGAATCCGGAGGCCTGTATGGTGGCAACAGGCCCCGCTGGGGCCGGCCTGAAAAAATAAAGAAAACTGGACGAGTTTTTTTTTTTTTTAAAGTAAAAATAGGAAATCCGAAAGGAAAAATTAGAAAAAAAATGAAAAATTACGCGAGCGGGAAGGCAGAAACTAGCTTTTCAACAGCTGTTGAAAGCACATGCGTCTTCTTCGCTCCACGGAAACGAAGAAACTGGGGATCACGCTCTCCTCCGTCGAGCGGGAAGGCACCCGCGCATGCGCGGTGCGGCCAACTAGAACTTTCTAGTTAAAAGTGTCCGTACCGGGGCTCCGTCGGTGATGTCACCCATACGTTAAGAATATGCTGCCTGCTTGTCCTGGGATAAATTATATTACTTAGGTCTCCCCTTTTTAAGAATAAAGAGTACTTCCTGATATTGCTCTTAAATCTTTATAATGCCAGTGCATATTAGGAATGTGCATTTGTCTGAAACAACATAGGAAATGTTGACGTTTCCTATGTTTCATGTTAGTATTGAAACAAAATGACCCCCCCCCCAAAAAAAAAAAAAAGAAAACAAAAAAAAAAAAACCCCAAAACACTTTTCTGGTTTTTTGTGTGTCATTAATAGTGCACACTTTTTTAAAAAAGTGCAATGTACACTCTTGAAAATATATGCATTATTCATGAAGAACCATATTCTATATATGGCACCTAAAAACAAAGCCCAAAACAAAGGAAAACCTGCAGATGTGATGTACAAGGTATTAAAACGTCTCTTTATTATGAAAGATTTAATGTAGCATTCAAAAATAAGTGAAAGTAAATAAAAATATAAAATTTATGGCTCTCAGGTGTGAATACACAGGACCCGACACCGTCCATGTTTCAGAAACCACTCTTTCCTCAGGGGTTCAAAATATGCATAAGCAAAGAGCCAAAGAATCTGCCAAAACAAATGAAGCCTAAAAGGCACATGAATTCTCTAATCCAGCAGCAGCAGAAAGTGCTTGAGGGCAGCAAAATCAATGAAATTACTGACCCATGTCAGGTCCTGTGTATTTACACCTTAGAACCATAATCAGAAGCCCAGTTCATAAATTGTTTTGTGAGCTTTTTGGTTAAATGAAATTCAGGAATAGGTGTGTTGAATATGTTGCTCTGTGTGACTCATATCAGTTCACATTATCACTATTCTGAGCTTTTAAATAATTTTCTGATTAATCATAATTAATTTCAATCATTTTTTTTACCAATTTTTCCATTAATTTGTTATTAGTTATTTATTCAATTTGTCAATAAGATTTCTAATTAATTTCTTATGAATTAGTCAATAGTATGTTAGAACTTAGGCTTTTTTATAATAAATGTGATATTGAAACATAGTATCCAATTTGCATAATTAGATGCTAAGGAGGACATTCATTCAGTTGTGCTAGGATTGACACTTTTTAAATAATGATCAAGTTTTGTTTCTTTCAGTTTTTGGCGCACGCATAGAAGGAGGCATAGCCCCTGATGAAACCGAGTGTGAAACGGTAGGGCAGCCGTCGGGCCTAAAAGATAAGTGCCTTCCTTTCTTTGGCACCTTAAGCACTTTATTACATTACATTAGTGATTTCTATTCCGCCATTACCTTGCGGTTCAAGGCGGATTACATTCAAACTAAAAACAAGAATTACATTCAGAATTTGAAAGAATAGAATAAGCGATGATATAAAATTTTTAAAGTAATAAAAAAAATAATTAAAAAAAGTTGGGTAAAGAGTTACCAACTGGAAGTAGAAGTCTTTAGGAGATAAGAATGGGGTGAAATTATGTGGTTTTAGATATTTATTGCTATTAAATCAAATTTACAAAATGAATTTAGAGCACATGTCACTTTATCAAGACCAATGATGAACTCTATCACCCCAGTAAAGACACGAAAGATTTCTTAAGCAGTGTCTTGGGATTTGAGGTCTGGTGATTTAATCAAACTTGATGTCAATTTGTTCTCTTGCTTTTGCTAGGTTTGAACAGGAACAAAAAACTACCCCTAATCTGCCCACTTTTTTGTCAGCAGTCACAGATAATGTACAGCAGCATTGCCCGGTTTAGTGCCACTGAATATCAGCAGTTGGGCAGCGCAGAGTGATTTTCTGCCTTTTTAAATCACTTTGAAAATTGGCCAGATAGATTGTAAAATACTAAAAACTATGGACTCCTTTTACTAAAGTGCGCTAGCGTTTTTAGCGCACGCAGGAAATTACCGCACGCTATACCGTGCGCTACACTTCTAGAACTAACACCAGCTCAATGCTGGCGTTAAGGTCTAGCACGTGCAGCATAGCACGCTATTGTACCCATTAAAGCCCTAACGCGACTTAGTAAAAGGAGCCCTATGTATGCACTTGATATACTGTCAAGGATATTTACATGGACATTTACATTTATAGTGCTGGTGTAAATGTGTGCAGCTTCTAGTCACACTAGTATTTTGTAAAGACAAATAGGCGTCTACCTTTTTGGGATATCCCAGGTAAATGCAGAGTGGAACTCTACGGGCATGCTGAGGCGAGAATAGATCATATCCACGTTACTCTTCTGCGTACCAAACGTTTTGTGAATTACTTTCAGGCAGGGCGGCCTATCTATGGTTCCGTCAATTCTGATTACCTAAAAAAAAAATTATGTTTTAGCAATACTGGTTATAGTAGTCTCTGACGATTTATTATTCAGAACCAGAAGTTGTAGGTTCTTTTTTTTAAAAAAATCATAATATTCAATCAAAAATTTTTACAAATCACTTGACATTCTTACTTAGAATTATTAAAGTATAAAAGAATCCTTCCCCACCCACCCCATCCATTAATAATAAACCAATTAGCAAATATCATATTTCCAAATCCCACCCTACCTATATCTTATATAATAACAAGGTGTTTAATGTGTTTGATCATTAGAATATATAATCAATGGCCCCCAAATCTTTTTAAAATTATGATCATTTCCTTGCTGAATAGTAAGCACTCTCTCCATTTTATAAATATGACAAACTGAATTCCACCACAAGGTATCATTAAGTTTAGTATAATCCTTCCAATTTCCAGTAATATGTTGAATGGCAACCCCCGTCAGTATTAATAAAAGATGCTGGTATTGTAGTTTAGAAGTTGTAGGTTCAATAGTATTTTGCAGCAGTGCCCAAGTCAGAGATGCAGCAGCAGTGACCAGCCCAGAGAAGAACAGACTAAGGAGTTATCTATAGTTCTCAGAACCTTCAGGTTTCATCTTTATTTGATATATGTCACCCCCCAAAATGCAGTTTACAATGAGATTAAAACAGAGGTAGTAAATGCTACGAGAACAAATTGCAACAGTTCATTTCTAAGGCACACAAGGGGAAGAAGCAAGTAGGGTGAGGCAGGGAAACAGAAAGAAGAACAGAAGGAGAAAAACAGGCTGGGTAGTCAGTATCACCAAACTAGTCAAAATTAGATGGGAAAAGCCAGGTTGAAGAAGTGAATTTTTAATGCTTTCTTACATTTCCTGTGGGATGATTATAACGGTAAGTGAAAGGGGAGATGATCCACAGCTGATCAGATTTAATCAAATCTGATTGTGAGAAGGAATAACAAGGAGATGGTGTTGAACAGACTACAGCTTGAGTGAGTGGTGTATAGGATAAGCAGACTGGCCAAATAAGAGGTAAACCTCTGAAGAAGATCCAGTATACTAATCTCAAGATCTTAAAGGAATTCTAGGAAACTATAGCGAATGTGCATTTTTCATTAGGGAGATGTGATCAATTTGACTGTAGTATTTTGAATTGTTTGCCTTCGGGTGTGAGTCTTCAACAATAGAGATAAAAATACAGGCTAATCAATATTCAAAATAAAATTGCACTCGAGGGCTAATCACAGATATTCAGTGTCACATAACTAGCTCTAATCAGCCAGAGAGGGACATTCCAAGGACAAAGTCAGGAAGAAGCTGGCAGCTATGAGATAGTAGTATTTAGTGCCAATTCCCACAAAGCTAAGCAACCAAATAGAATCGCATAAATAGCAGTCTTAACTTAGGTCGCAGGGTGCCAACACTGAATATCAACTGGTATCCACATAGCTTCTGTGTTGCAGTCTGAAGCAACCTTAGTCTTCTCTTTCTCTTGATCCTTTTCCCCAGAAGATCAATAGCCCCTACCTCCCCTTCTGATAACCCCCTGAAGAGTCCACAAGACTGCTACTAGAGATCTCAGTAACCATTTTGAAGCTAGAGCCACAAGAGGCAGGAATGAGTGGGCATCACTACTGCCCATTGGACCCACCAGAGATGTAAAAGGTAGGCCTGGTGGGGGGATTACAAAGGGTGAGGGATTTTTGTTGGGGTTTTTATTTCCATTTGAGGGTGGAAGGGACAAGGGGGAATGGAAATCAAGGGGTCAGAAAGCAGGAGACTATTGATCTTTGCAGAGGTGTTAGAAGGGGTAATGTATTGGAATAAGAAGTTGGGGGGACCTGCTTCCCCTTAAGTGAATCCTGGTCAGTTTTCAGCTAGGGCCTAAATAAGTGTCTTAAGATAGCACATTCTTACTGCCACCAGCTAAAATCTGATTAGGGATATCTATTTCAAAGTTTCAAGGACACAGTTACAGATTGCCTAGAATTATTAATTCAAACCTAGTTCTGGTACTTACAGCCCCTGAGAGATCTCGGAGCTATTCAACCCAGCAACGTTTCTGGCTGTCACTGCATATCTCATTACTATCTCAGAGACATGTAATCCCCGGCACCTTAATACTCTGGTAAGGAGGTTATGAACAATTTATGGTACCTCAACATGAGGATGATTGTTGGGCACATTGACAAAGGTTGGCAGACGTTTGCTGAACCATGTGGCAACATCACGGTTCATGTTGACAGCATAGGGCTCAAAACCCTCCTGAAGGCCACACATTGTATAGTACTTGAACGTACTGGCATCCCTTCCAAGGTTCATGCGACCAATCTGAGACAGTCCCAGAGAGCAGGTAGGAACAAAACCTGAAAGAGATAAGTGAGAATATGATTAGGTGAATTTATCAACAAAATTAGCAGAGGTAAACCAAATACATTCATTACTACTTCTGACTACAGAAGAAATGATGAACAGAAATTCAGTTCTGAACATCCCATGACTATTTCTTATCTTGTCTCATAAATATTAATCTGCATATATCACAGGAAATAGAGGGTGTTCCAGTCCTACTAGTACACATGAAATTTCTTACAATGTCTGCTGAGCTGTCATTGTTCTGTAGATCTCTGCTCTATTCTCAAGAAGCTGGAACACAAACTGATGAGAGCTAGTATAGAAAATAAAAATGGTGCACTTTATGGGATTTCCTTTGAATACTGCTTGCTAATTTCTTGAGTTTTAAAATCTTGTATTTCTATAGTGCTATCCTGCCTTGTCCCTATATTTTCAATGTCGTTTGTTTGTTAGTAAGTTAGTTGAGGGAAGCTTTTTTGTGCGTGAATATCACCTGCTACATTTGAGCATCAAAGTGAATTTTGCCACTTAAATTCTCTCCTAACCATTCCCCACTTACCTCAGTTCTGGCTTTTCCAAATAGGTTTCCAAGCAGGCCTAGATTAGTACCATGTTGAGCTATAGGTAAATAAACACTTCTTCAATACTATTGTGCTGCGCACCCAATTTTCAAAAAAAATCTTCTTAATTGTAAGAGTCATTATATAATACATTTTTTACCAACATCTTTTACCAATATTTGGATGTGTTTATAATGATATCTTTTTATGTTTTATTGTTTAGTGGTGATAAAAATTGTGATACTGTTCCTGAGGAAGCTCTACTGAATTAAAGAGAGCGAAACGGAGATCTTCCGTCGGGCTGGCCGGGTTTACCTATACCTGAGCTAAGTACCATCACAAAATTAATATAAGAAGAGTATTTAAGCAAAATAAGTTGAATGCATAGTATGATACAACCAAAAAATAAAAAAATAAAAAAGATAATAATAGCGAAGTTAGAGAAAATAAAGTCATAAATAACTTTATGGAACGATGATAGTTCACAAGTTAGTTATACGCAGAGACATGTTCTAGTGGCAATATAACTGTGAACACTTGAGATCCATTATCAGTCTCTTAAGGAAGTTGATTGAATGAACAGTTGGACTGGTGACTCTGCAGGAGCTATAGGTAAAAACATCCATTCCTGGGCACCCATTTACCTTTTATGCTCCCTTTACCCTATGGATCTCCATTTATGATCTTTCCCCCCTTATTGTCTCTTTAGATGACCTTTATTGTAGGAAGGTGTGGGATACAAACACTCTGAGGTTGATATACAAAGTGAATTAACTGAGTAGGAGACTCCTACCTGGTTAAATCATTTGTGCCTGGCTATCCACTGATGTTCAGCAGCACTTAACCGGGTAGCTCTGTGAATATCAGCGATTACCACCTTTACATTATCTGTGTAGTTCTGGCTTATCTGGGTACTGGCAATATTCAGTGTTGGCACCTGGATAGATAACTGCACAGATAGGTCACCATAACCATTTAAAAGCTGGAGCCAGATGATCAGGAGCAAGTGGGAATTGCTCCTGCCCTTTTTACCTCAAACCACCAGGGATTATAAAAGTAGGCCCAAGGAGGCATTCAGGAGGTGCAATGGAAAGTCCCTGTTGACATAAATAAATGAGGGGGATTGGAAGGGAGGGGGAATGCTTTTCAGGGGGATAGAACTGAGGGAGACCAAGGCTTTTGGGAGAGGATCAAAATCTGGGGAGGGGGTAATTTTCTACTGGGGGATCAGAATTGGAGGGACAATGCTCATCTCCCAAAAGTTGGCTCACTTGTTTGTAAGACTATTCATTTTTTTAAATGAATAAATTAAACAATTCTGCCTCCAGTACAGATCTTGGGGAGTACCACTAATTACTTCTTTCCATTTAATCTTACTCTTTGTTTCCAAGAATTCTAATAGACTGGTAAAAGGGGAGAGGATCATGAATTTGACATACCACCTTCTTCTGTGGGTACAAAGTGATTTACATATACTAAATTCAGGTTCTTTTTCTGTCCCTAGTGGGCTCACAAAATAAGTTATGTACTTGAGGCTAGAGAATGACACAGTGACAAAATTCATCACCGTTCCCATCCCGATGGATAACCACAGAAAACCATCTCCATGTGATTCTTTAAGGAGAGGGAAGAATCAGAGTATGAATGGGCACAACCATGGCAGGATTAATTCGTCGAGGGCCCCTAGGCACACAAGTACACTGGGCCCCCTGCCCCGCCCCGCCCCACCATGTGCCCAGGCAGAAACAGGAAGCTGTGTCAGTGGGAAGCTTTGGGCAAGCAGCACCGCTTGCTCAATTACAGTTCCCGTTGCCTTTCTTATCCACGTTGCTTGCTTGTCTTACTTTCCATCGATGGGGGGGGGGGGGGGGCTGCATTGCCGATCGGGGTGAGGCCTGCATTGCCAATCGATGCTGGAGGGGCCTATCGCCGTTTGGAAAAAACAATGTTGATGCCCTCCTTCATCAGGCCCCCCTGACCATTTTGGGCCCTAGGCATGTGCCTACTTGGCCTATTGGTTAATCCTGCCCTGGGCACAACCACTGAACCTCAAATCTTGCATTGAGGAATGCTGGTGTAGAAGGACCGAGGTTGAGATAGACACTAAAAAATAACACAGGATTGTTTCCCACAGTTGTCCACAGGGATGGGAACAGTGATGAATTTTGTCACTGTATCATTATCTTCTTGGGGCAATAGAGGGTTGAGTGATTTCCTCAAGATCACAAGGAGCCGCAGCACAATCAAACTCAGTTCACTGCATGATCTATTATGTTACTCTTCCACTTCTGACTTCCTTTAATAAAGCCATGCAGACTCTTCCTAAGTATTAGCATTCACAGTCATCACAAGCACCAGTAGTCAAGTCTCTTATAGAGTTGCATACAATTCAGTTTTAATTTTCACATACCATCCTCTGTCTCGAAGTCAGTAAAAGCCAATTCAGAGCCCTTGTTGGTAATAAGCAATTCTCCATTTAGAGTGAAAATCATCGATTTGTCTTCCAGGTTGATCATACAACCTACCACATCACCTGGCTGCCAGTTCTGCCCAAAGAATGTGCTGCCCGAGTGCCAGCACTGACCCTGGAAGAAGAATACCTCTGTTATGAAAAGACTAGACACTCTCTCTCTCCACATCTGCAAACCTTGTGAGATCTGCTTGAAATTTCTCAGGATTCTACTGAAGAATAAGACATGTTAAAAAGGTTATTTAAGAACTGTCATGCAGAATTTATTTACTATCTCCCCCCTTTTACTATCGCCCGGAGCGCTAAATGCTCCAACGTTCATAAAATTCTAGAGGAGGTAGCTCCATTAAAATTACAAAAAAAAAAAAACAATAGAAAAGATGGGTTCACCCCTTCTGATGAAATCATGAAGCTAAAAAGAGAGCAAATAAAACTTGAAAGGAAGTGGAGGATATTCAGATGAAAATGAAGAAGCAAGAACAACCTGACTTCAAGTCAACAGAATTTATATCAAAAAGGTAAGAAAAGAGAGAATTCCACTCAAAAAAGATCCTTGAAGCTGGAAAATCCACAAAAACTCTGTACCAGGTACTGTATAGTTTGTTGAGGAAAAAAACATTAAGAAATCACCAACAAATGTTCCCTAATCAGTAAAGAATTCAGCAACTTTTTCACAGAGAAAATAATGAAGCTACAGAAAGGCCATGGCCTAAATAGCAATATATTAATAAACAATGAGACAGGGGAAATGGGAGTCACAACGGAAGAGATCAAACCTGTCACAGAGATCCAGGTGAAGAAACTTCTGAGAAGAGTGAAACCGGGCCCACCATCCCTCAATACATGCCCTATATACCCTATAAGAGAGCTTGAAGGCCCAAGACTCTCCTACCTCACAGACCTTATCAATGAATCATTATATTCTGGACATATTCCACTTAAACGGAAACTCTGTTATCAGGCCCATCCTGAAGAGTAAAGAAAAAGACCTAGAAGATCCCTCCAACTACAGACCGGTAGCCAACCAACCGTTGATATCTAAACTAATAGACAAACTAGCCTGTCAAAAAATATCTGACTTCCTAGAAAACTCATTCAAGGTAGACCAGGCCCATTCAGGGTTCAGAAGACACCTGAGCACAGAAACCATGCTAGTAGCAGTACAGGATTTGGTCCTCAAACAACATGCAAAAGGAGAAGTCGCACTGGTGGGTTTCCTGGACCTCTCAGCAGCCTTTGGCCTAGTCCGACACATGTTGCTAAAATCAAAATGCATAGAATTGGGCCTCAAAGGAGGTGCTCTTTCAACAGTCACCTATTTAGATATTTTAGCTGTATTTGGCAGGATGTTGTGAATGATTTCTGAGTAGTGTTTTGCTTTTTGGGGAAGATTACTTCATTTCCTCTTCTCTCTTGCCCCTTTATTCTCTCTCTCTCTCTCTCTTTTCAGGGGGGAGTGGTTCGGGGGGGGGGGGGGTTGGGGGAGACAATATGGTTCTATAATTGATATTGAAGAATTCTTTGTATTGCATGTGTATGGTTGTATATATTACTGTATTGTCTAAATGGCAAGAGAATGGAACCCATGTGTAGAGAATTTTCACCCAAAATGAAACTTAAATGACTTTTGCTCTTCATAAATAACAAAGGGAGGGGAGAGTCAGTGCAGGGGACTATATCCTAAATGGAGTGGCAGTTACAACCCTAAACAAAGGCATGGAAGATTATCCTGAATGAAGCGACAGTTATAACCCTGACTATTGGGCAGACTGAATTGACCACACTGGTCTTATTTTGCCATCATTTTCTATTTTACTCACATTACTTAAGACAGGGGTGTCCAATGTCAGTCCTCGAGGGCCGCAATCCAGTCGGGTTTTCAGGATTTCCCCAATGAATATGCATGAGATCTATTTGCATGCACTGCTTTCATTGTATGCTAATAGATCTCATGCATATTCATTGGGGAAATCCTGAAAACCCGACTGGATTGCGGCCCTCGAGGACCGACATTGGACACCCCTGACTTAAGACAAAGTGTCATGGGAGATATAGCTCAGAAGGCTGCATTTCTAATGATTTCATAGCCTTGTGTCTGTATTAAGCATCATGAATAGTGAAGGGCTCACAATTACAAAATAAGAGTTAAAGTGGAATTTGAATTTGTGTTCCTTGGTTTAAAGTCCACTGCACAAACCACTAGGCTACTCCTCAGCCTTGCTTCCTGTTTTGCTAAGAATGCCCATAACAATTGAAGCTGTCATACAGCCTAGTACCCCTTTTTAGCTTCACTTTCAGTAAAGAGCGAGAAGGTACAGCAATCACTGGGGAATGAAGGAGGTATCATGCTTTATTCCCTGGAATGGTCTCAATCAGAGTACTTTTTGTACCCTGGATGTGACTGAAACAAGTCTAACTTATGACATCCTTCTTTTTAGGCTTGGACAATTCTTCCCATTCAGTAATTACTGTTGGACATCCTGATTTTGAGTCCTCTGAATTCCAGCCCAAAACACACTGTCTTGCTATTTGGACATACTGCAGTGTTGTACATCCCTTTCTGCCTTTGCAAAATTGAGATCTGGGCATTTCAAGCACATGGAATCCATGTAGGCATTTGAGACATTCCTATGTTTTGAAAATAAGCTTTATAACTTCTCACCAGACTTCAAGATATCTGGCCAAAAACTATTATTTACTGGCAATGAAGTTTTAAACCAAAGGACTTATGTAGTTAGCACCCAATGCTTTTCTTTTTGTAGTTGCACCCAATGCTTATGTAGTTAGCACCCAATGCAAATTCTTTTGAATATTGACCACTTTGTAAATTAAAAAAAAAGTTAATTTACTCACTCTGGCTCCTTCAAATACAAATGCCTGGTTGTCTGATCCCAAATCGATGTCAGGCCTGCAGCTGGGTCTAGCCCAGCCAACTCGCATATCTCCTCCAGTCACAGCTTCAAATTCGAAGTACCACTTCCCAAACTTCACTGAATATGTCTTTTCCACACGGAAGAAACGAATTTTGTCAACACCAACTTTTTCCATTGCCTGATCAGCTGTGAAAAGAACACAAAAAAAAGTCTGAATGAGACATTGCAGCCAGCCTCAGCATGGTAGAGGTACAAAGACTGTTGCCCATTGATGTATAACCTGTCAAATAGCTCCATTACCTATATAGACTTAGAGAGCCAGATTCTATAAACGGCTCCTAACTCAGTAGGTGCCTAGGAAAACAGCAACTGCAGCATGTCAATGTCAATCAAAGTTAGGTACCATTTGTAGAATTGAGCCTAGCGGCACCTAAATCAACTTAAGCACCATAGGCATGAACATCTTAGGTTCTGGTATATTAAGCCAGGGTTATCTTGACCTAATATACCGGTATCTGCTAGAATCCATACCTAAAATCTGTCCCAAACTTGCCCCAAACAATGCCTACTTGTTGGTAGGTGCCAGTAGGAGCCTTAGTGTAGACGCCTACATCTAAGTGGCAGGTGCCTACCGAATTAGGCGCCTACCAGCTTTTTAAAAAATCATTTTTAATTGTGCTTTCAATTATTAGCGCTGATTAAGCCAATTATAAAAATTAACCCTCCCCCCCATCTTATATCAAGCTGCATCAGAGGTTTTTAGCGTGGGCTGGTGAAGTAAGTTCTCTGACACTCATAGGAATTCTATGAGCATCGGAGCATTTACCACATCGGCCTACGCTAAAAACCTCTAGCACAGTTTGATAAAAGGGGTTGTAAGTTAGGCACCTAGATTGGCTAGGGGCACCAATCTAGCTGGAATCAGGGTTCTGGGACTTATGCCTGGCATCAAAAGAGACAGCTACTCCCTGAACTCTATGACAAACCTCTAGAATTGCCAGAAACAGAAAGTGTTCAATAACACTAGCAAATACTTATTAACTGTATTGTATACTGTAACTTCTAAACTGGTATCTGCAAAAAATAAACAATCAGATTGATCATTAAACAGTCATTAACAAAGAACATTCAAATTATGTTCCAAAATAAATGAACACTTGGCCTTATAGCATTGTTATAGGACTGTAGAACAGCCTAGGCCAAGATTCTCAATAAAAAAATAGAACTGGCAGTTAAAAGGTTTAAAAGTAATCTCTCTGCATGGTATACACACAGCATGGGCGGGCCTAGATAGGCCTGATCTGCCCAGTTTAGGCTCAGGCCCATCCACCCAGCAGCCATAGGCCGCCTTTGCCACCTCCACCTCCCTACCCCCGGTCTGTACAGCCTCTCTCTTTTCCTCCCTTCCCATTCCCCTAGCCCATGGAGCCTCTCTTTTCCTCTTCAGACCATGGGTTAAATTAAAAGGTGAAAGTATCAAAAGCAGTTTTGATTTGTACGTTTTGGTTCTATACTGTTACATTAGGCTGAGGCTTTTTCTCTCTCTTTTTGGGTGCATGCTGGGTTTGAAGGGGAGGGAGGGGGGGTACCTCAGTACCACAATCACACAATATTTTGAATCATTATATGAACATATTATATGTTGTGGGTTCTCGTATAATTTGTTAAATTAAAAGGTACAAAACCAGCTTTCTGTTCAAGCTTCTCAATATCCTGAAGAACCATTTGACAGACACATGTATTACTGGGTTCATCAGTCCTGGCGGGACTCAGGCACTCTTACACCGGATATCAGAAAAAGATTTTCTTTCAAGCTCTTTCCCAGCAAAACAATGTTTCAGTTGTAAAGAACAACAACAAAAAAATTAGCAAAATCTATTCTAAACTGGAAAGGATCATGTTTACAGGAAAGGACGAAAGAGATACTCTTTTCCCAAACTGATCATTGGTTAATTGATAGTTAGAAAGGTTAATTATGATGAATTGTCTCTCTGACGTGTTCTTGTATTTGATCTCACCATATTCCCACCCCCCACCCCCTCTATTATAGTCCCCTCAGCCACAAGACCTCCAGTTGGACCAGTTCATACAACTTTTTCCTCTTCCTCGAGCATTTAGGGCTCCTTTTACTAAGCTACGCTAGCGGTTTTAGGCGCTGCACTGCCCTGCGCGCTAGACGCTAATGCCACCATTGAGCTGGCGTTAGTTCTTGGTGCGTAGCGTGGGGGGCAGTGCACGCTAATCCGCAGCGTGAGCTAAAAATGCTAGCGCACCTTAGTAAAAGGAGCCCTTAGTTGCCCCTCCTGTTCATTTTCTTCCTCATTGCCACTTGATTGTTCTAAGGATAATTCCATCCTAACATTTATTTATTTATTTTTTATTTATATACCATTTAAAACTAAACGGTTTACATCAGTGGTTCCCAACCCTGTCCTGGTGGACCAACTGGCCAGTCGGGTTTTTTGGATAACCCTAATGAATATGCATGAGAGAGATTTGCATATAATGGAGGTGACAGGCATGCAAATCTGCTCCATGCATATTCATTAAGGCTATCCCAAAAACCCGACTGGCCTGAAGGTCCTCCAGGACAGGGTTGGGAACCACTGGTTTACATAATTTATATACCCAATATTAAAATAGGGACAAAATAAAAACAGGTACATAATAAAATACTCATGTAATAAAATGAATATACATCCAATCCTCAGGAAATTACCATGGTGAGGATTTGCACGGTATTGTCTTTGCGCTGAGTTGTCTTCGCGTTTTTGTCTGTGCGTTATTGTCTTGCGCGCATTTGACCTGTCACCTAGATAATTCATCAGTTTTAGCGAAAATACCTAAAAAAAGGCATCTACGAATAGCTGCATCTTTAATCGTTTTCTGAACCTCCCCTTTTCACTGCAGTTTCGTATCTGACCCACCAGGGAGTTCCTTAGCTTAACTTCTGCGCAAAAGAAAGTCTTTTTACCAATCTCAATGGGCGTCTTCAGTAAGGCTAAACTCTCAGAACGCAAAGATATTTAAGAGCCTCCTTATCCCCTTCATTGCCTTTAAGGCTCCTTTTACTAAGCCGCGTTAGGGCTTTAACGCGCTAGACCTTAACGCCAGCATTGAGCTGGTGTTAGTTCTAGAAGAGTAGCGCGCGGTAATTTCCTGCGTGCACTAAAAATGCTAGCGCACCTTATTAAAAGAGCCCTAAATCTTCATCCAGCTATAGACATAGCCCTCTTTTATCACTTCTTAATTCTTTTTGAGATTTATCTATTTTCACATTAAAGTCAGACAATGATTATTCATAATCCTGTAAAGTAGATAACTGTTTCTTCCTTTCTTCTAATTCAGGCAATTCATCCTCCATTCTCTTTTGCAATGTTTGAATAAGCAAGAGCATTAAATCAAGCAAACACCGATTCAGAATGCTGTTCCATTTTTTAACAAATTCAACATCATTAAATAACTTGGGACTCCTGTGCATTCTAAGTCCTCGAGGTATAATTTCATTTTTAGGCATTGATGGAATGAGGCATTATGACATCACAGCTCTTGAATGTTGCTGCTCTTTGGGTTTCTGCCAGGTACTTGGGACCTGGGTTGGCCATGGTTGGAAACAGGATACTAGGTTTGATGGACCTTCAGTCTGTCCCAATACGGCAGCTCTTATGTGAGCCAAGTCTAGGACAATGAAGCCATTGTGACATCACTGATGAGGCTGGCTCTTAGACATTGGTGAAATGAGGTATTATTACATTACATTACATTAGGGATTTCTATTCCGCCATTACCTTGCGGTTCAAGGCAGCTTACAAAAGATTATTATAACGGGGGTTACAATGGGAGAACTATTGATTAACTAGAGAGGTAAGTAGTAGATCTTTTAACATTTCACGGGTTGTTAAGGGTAAGGCGGCTTGCAAAAGAATTAAAAGGGGGTAACAATGGAAGCACTATTGTTGTTACTAGTGAAGTAAAGAGTAGATCAATTATTATTATGACATCACAGCTCTGGAATGTTGCTGCTCTTTGGGTTTTAAAGTCTTTCAAAAGTTCAAGCCACTCAGATGTATCCATAGCTTCAGCTCCTGTTTGAGACAGCGCAGGAACTTGCAGGATTTCAAAACGTTGATCAACAGAAAATCTAAAGCCGCTATTTCATTCTTGAGCCTTTTACAAAGGTGCGCTAGCGTTTTAAGCACACGCACCGGATTAGCGCACGCTATAGCACGCACTACCTGAAAAACTACTGCCTGCTCAAGAGGAGGCGGTAGCGGCTAGCGCGCGCAATTCCGCGCATTAAGGCCCTAACGTACCTTTATAAAAGGAGCCCTTAGTAACTTATGTAATATATAAAGGAGAAAACTTAATACTTACAGCAAGATTGCACTAAATAATAACGAGTTTGCTAATGATGAATTGCAGAAAGGGGTAATCCGCGAAAATAATCCTTAACAAATAGTAAGCTCAGAACCAAGAAACAGGCTTCAAAATAAATCGTTGTTAAAATCAGAAGCCCAGCTCATATCACTGGCTTGCTTATGACAGTCAGGAAAAACAGAACAGTTAAAAAACTTCACAATATTGTAGGAGAAAAAGACTGTTCTACATTAGCAAAACTTGTTATTTAGTGCAATCTTGCTGTAAGTATTAAACTTGCTCCCTTATATATTATCCCCTATAATAATTCCCTTAGCGCGCATGCGCACTTCAAAGTTGGTAGGTCCGTGATCCATTGTGCCGTGCCCGCGCATGCGCAGGGCCTGCCTCAGCTGATTTCCTGATCTCTGACACCGGCTGACTTCTGATTACGCTGTGCTTGCCTGCTTCCTGACCCTGTTCCTCCGAAACCAGAGACGGGGGTGGGGGGGTGGGGGGAAGGAAGGGAGGAGAAGCAAAGCCAGCAAGCACAGTATTAGAGCCCCCGGAGCATGGCCGAAGTTGCTTCCTGGCTAGGACGGCATTGAATGAAAATAGGGCATGGAGGGAGGCTTCAACTCGCTTATCCTGCTTGCTTTGGGCCTTCCTCGCTGCCGGGTCCTGCCTTCGCGGAAAAAGAAAGTAGGTGTGACCCGGCAGCGAGAAGGACCGAAGCAAGCAGGAGCAATGAGTTGTGAATGCTGTGCTGCCGACGGCTGTGTGAGACTGCGGGGGGGGGAGGGGGATGCTGCAGCAGCACCCTTTTGGGGAGACAGAGGGAATGAGGGAGAAGGAAGACCAAGGAAGGGGGGAGGGGGGAAGAAATGCTGATGTTGCACAGGGGGAAGGTAAAAGGAAGGGAGAAAGGCTACTGCTGGACAGGGGGGAGAGACAGAAAGAAATAAATAAATACAGACAGACAGCAGGCAGGAAAAACAGATAGGGGGCCAGGGAGAGAGACAGAAATAAAGACAGACATAAAGAAAGGGGGCAGGGAGAGAGAAAGAAAGACAGACGTACAGAAAGAAAGAGAAAGAAAGAAATGCCCAAGTCTACACATCTATTCTACCACCCGTTAAAGTAACGAGCTAAAAAACTAGTTATGTTATATTAGTGGGCTCCAATATTTTTCATGTAAAGGGTCGCAGTGTGAATATGAGAAAGTTCTGAAGACCACCAAAAGATTTCAAGCTTACACATTCTACTAATTTTGTAAAGTGCCTTGGTCTACTTGTTCATATTGGTTATTAAAATTCATAAATTAATACTAATATAAATTCTACAACACTTCAAGGATATATATTAAAAGCTCACTTTTTTTTGGATTGCCAACAGTAGCATATTCCATAAATGAGATGCCTGAGTAGCACACTTAAGAGATTGTTTGCAGTTACTATATCAAGTGGGCAAGATCGAAATTAACATATTTACAGGATTTGAAGAGCATTTCAACCAACTATTTGGAGCCACTGGCTTATATCATTGATGGAACATTAATTCTACTTGAATATCAGAAAATTATTGAGGAGAATGTAAAGCTGTGTATTATCTGAAGATCAAAAGTGGGTCAAACAGTAAGTTGATGACCCCAAACATTCAAGTAACTACTACAAAATATTTGAAAGAGAAATGTGTTTTGAATTAGCTAAGCCAAAGTATCTACCTAAACACTATTGAAATGTTATGGCAAGCTCTAACATAACTCTTCATCTAAGAAAACCCTCAGTTGTCACAGAGTTTAAACATTTCAGTAAGAAAGAACAGACCAAAGACCTTCAAGAGTGATATGAGATGCTGATCAAGAGTTACAGAAAATATTTAGTTGAAGTTATTGCTTCTGAAGGAGGTGCTATCAATTAACGAATGAAGGGTTCACATATCTTTTCACACACGTACTTGTTGAATCTTTTTGCTGAATAAACAATCAATTTTGTCTGAGATTTATTCAGTAGGATTATCCTTTTTCCCTATCAGGGTTTAGATTAAGATCCTAATCATAATTTTTTAGTATAAACTTTGCTAAAATACTAACCTTCCTAGGTGGCTCACAACACCATATATAGAAAGAGATAAGTGTACTAATGGATAATGATTTACCTGATTTCAGATTGTGAAGGTAAAAATTTGTCATTGATTTTATTATCAATGTTACCAATAGTTGGAACTTACCCAGTTCTTGGTCTGGTGGATCAATACTATAGCCATAACCAGTAAACGTACGAATAGCTTCCCGCAGGCTCTCTCTGCTTGATTTCTTTGTTCTTTCATCAAGTAAAGCATGTGGCACTAAACGAGGGTTTTTCTTGTTCTTGAGGTCCTTCGAGAGATCAGAAAATACACAAAGCATAATTGCTCCCTATAATGGGTATTTGTTATAGAAAGTAAGATAAATCAAACAGGTCATAGATGCATGTGCAAATAAATTGTGTAACAATTAATTGATGTTAACAATCAATAATATTAATTGGCAATGATTTGGATTTGCACATCTGCCTGCATGCTATTTCATAACCCTGGCCATCTATATCCCATAGCCTGCTCAACTAGTCAAACTGCATCAAGCAAAAAGTAAATAAAAAATAAAGCAGGGCTGTAGGACTGGGGATTCACTGAATCCCCTGAAGGCCCCGAGCACTGCTCTGAATTTGATTGGTTGAGCAGGCAGCAAGAAGAAGCTGCTCAACCAGTCAAATTCAGATCAGTACTGTCAGGGCCTTCAGGGGGTTGGGTGAATCTCCATCCCTAGAGTAAGACAACACATTCTGCTCAATGATCTTCATATGTGTTGAGCCACTAACTCTGCAATAAGCTTTCTGAGTTTTTTCTTGAAGATTGGCAAGGGAAAGAGTTGATGGGGCTTAGCAGGTGGAAAGACCTTCCTCAAAGTTCTTTGAGAGGGCTGATGGTCTGTGACAACTGCTCAGAATGAAAAGAAGAAACAGATGATTGGACAGGTGCAGCATTTCAGTGCCCTACTTTTCTTAGCTCTATGGTTAAAGATCTTTATCTCTATTCCCTGATATACTGGCTCTCCTTGGCTCTGTGCTCGATTTACTATTTGGGACTAACCAAGTGAAATGTAAGAGCTTCCACTGGGAGTTAAGTGTTTCTCTTTTTGAAGCCATTTGTGTTGCTAATTCAAAAGAAAATGCATTTTTTCACTTAAGCAGTGGAATGAGTTATGATATTTTTCATTTTGGTTTATTAAATAAATTCAAAACTGAGGTTTTACAGGACCAATGATATTACTCAATACACCATCAAAGACGTAAGGTTTTACCTATGGTATGGGTATTTGAGGTCCTTTCCTCATTGTCTTTTTGTTATCAGATTAATTTCATACATCAGTTGATTCTGCTCATTTTTCAAGTTGAGATTTAGGAAATATGCATCCCTGAAATTTGGCAGCTAAGATTTAATGCTAAGAAAGGCAACGTCATGCATTTAGGTGAATAAATTTTGTACACGAAAGAGGAGCAGGACTTGGGTATGATGGTATGTGATGATCTTAAGGAGGCCAAACAAGTTGAGAAGGCGACAGCAAAAGCTAGAAGGATGCTAGGGTGCATAGGGAGAGGTATGGCCAGTAGGAAAAGGAGGTATTGATGATCCTGTATAAGACTGGTGAGACCTCATTTAGAATATTATGTACCATTCTGGAGACCACGCCTTCAAAATGATATAAATAGATGGGGCTTTTTTGAGGGAGGTGTATAGAAGGGTGGGGTGGGGATTTTGGTGGGGTGTTTCTGTTGAATGTTATTCTGTTCTCTTGTATGGCACTTATTTTCAATAAAAATGTTTCAATACTAAAAAGATATACACAGGATGGAGTCAGTCCAGAGGAAGGCTACTAAAATGGTCAGTGGTCTTCGTCATAAGGCGTGTGAGGACAGACTTAAATATCTCAATACAGTATGTATACTTTGGAGGAAAGGCGAGAGAGGGGAGATTTGATAGATATGTTTAAATACCTGCGTTGCATAAATGCGCATGAGGCAAGTCTCTTTCATTTAAGAACATAAGAACTTAAGAACATAAGAAGTTGCCTCCGCTGAGGCAGACCAGAGGTCCATCTCGCCCAGCGGTCTGCTCCCGCGGCGGCCCATCAGGCCCATTTCCTGAGCAGTGGTCTCTGACTATCCCTATGACCTACCTCTACTCCTATCTGTACCCCTCAATTCCTTTATCCTCTAGGAACCTATCCAAACCTTCTTTGAAGCCTTGTAACATGCTCCGGCCTATCACAGCCTCCGGAAGCGCGTTCCATGTATCCACCACCCTCTGGGTGAAAAAGAACTTCCCGGCGTTTGTTCTAAACCTGTCCCCTTTTAATTTCTCCGAGTGCCCCCTTGTACTTGTGGTTCCCCATAATCTGAAAAATCTGTCCCTGTCTACCTTTTCTATACCCTTCAGGATCTTGAAGGTTTCTATCATATCTCCTCTAAGTCTCCGCTTTTCCAGGGAGAAAAGCCCCAGCTTTTTCAGTCTGTCAGTATATGAGAGGTTTTCCATACCCTTTATCAGTTTAGTTGCTCTTCTCTGGACTCCCTCAAGTACTGCCATGTCCTTCTTGAGGTACGGCGACCAGTACTGGACACAGTATTCCAGATGCGGGCACACCATTGCACGATACAGTGGCAGGATGACTTCCTTCGTCCTGGTCGTGATACCCTTCTTAATGATACCCACATTTTGTTTGCTTTTCTTGAGGCAGTGGCGCACTGTGCCGACGCCTTCAAAGTTGTGTCTACCATCACTCCCAGGTCTCTTTCAAGGTTACTTACCCCTAGCAGTGATCCCCCCATTTTGTAGCTGAACATCGGGTTCTTTTTCCCTACATGCGTGACCTTGCATTTCCCTACGTTAAAGCTCATTTGCCACTTTTTGGCCCATTCTTCTAGTGTCGTTAAGTCCCTTTGCAGATCTTCGCAGTCTTCCGTGGTTTCAACCCTGCTGTAGAGGAAGGAAGCTCTAGAATGGCATAGGATGAAGTTAAGAGAAGTAATCTAAGGAAATACTTTTTTTTTACCAAAAGGTTGGTAGATGCATGGAATAGTCTCCCAGTAGAGGTGGTGGTGACAAAGACTGTGTCTGAATTCAAGAAAGCAAGGGACAGGCATTTGGATCTATTAGGGAGAGAAGAAGGTAGTGGATGCTGCAAATGGGCAGACTTTATGGGCCATTTGGCTTTTATCTGCCATCATGTTTCTGATACCTTGCATTTCAGTTTCTATTTCTATTACTATGACAGGTTTTTATGTAGGTCTGGAATGTGCTTGCTTTTTTGCAGCATTTATTACTGGAGCTTGAAGGGGTGCCTCCTCCTTACCCCCCTCCCCAATCCTAGATCCCCATAATCTTGAGAGAGATGATATTATGAGGGAGGGGGAAATCTTAACCTTTCTACCAGGGACCAATTTAAACCTAGGTACGCCACTGCTCAATATTGATTTAGTATAACGTGAAGCCTGAAACTTAGAGCAGCCATTTTCAGTGCAGAGACCGCATAGGCAGGAGCAAAGGAGGATCGTTCCTTCCCCAGATCACCAATGGTCTACCAGGGCTGTAAGGGAAGGTGTGGGGAGGGGCTGGGTGCAAGCCAATAAGCAGGGGCAAGTAATAAAAATAGTGCCGGATATTAAGTGGGGAGGGGAGGATAAAAATGTTTATAATTAGGTAGGTATTCAAATATAAACCAAGATTCCCATTTTTGATCAATTTTTGGCTCAAAAATCTTTGTTTATATTCGAGCATATACAGTATCCACTCAGTGGCAAAATTCTGCCATTTTCTGGACAACTTATTATTTAAGTTAGATCAGCAAACTTATAAGTCTTAACTTAAACAGATAAGAGCAGTGCCAACCAGTACAAAAAAGTACTTAAATGCATACCTCTGCTTACAGTAATAAAGTTAAGCACTGTCTGCTGGTACTTCACTTTGATGGCTAGCTGAAATTCAAGCCCCCTGATTCTGTAACCCAAGTACCCCTTCCTTTCCCTTGTTTAAAAGCAGATTGAAAACCCACCTTTTTGATATAGCCTTCAATCCTTAACCCTACTCCTCTGCCCTCCAACTCTGCCAGCTGATTAACCATTCCCCTTAACTGTATCCATGACATCCTGTTTGTCTGTCTTGCCTGTTTAGATTGTAAGCTCTTTCAAGCAGGGACTGTCTTCTTTGTGATTCTGTACAGCGCTGCGTGTGTCTGGTAGCGCTATAGAAATAATTCATAGTAGTTGTACTAGTGTGAAGAGTTTCAGTCTTTGGGAAGCAGAGCTGAGATTGTGATGTCATAATGTCTCATTCCACCAATAAGAGCCAACCTCATCAGTGATGTCACAATGGCTTCTTTGTCCTGTACTCCCCTCTGCCTTCCAACCCAGGCAACTGATTAACCGTTCCCCTTAACTGTATCCATGATATCCTGTTTGTCTGCCTTGCCTGTTTAGATTGTAAGCTCTTTCGAGAAGGGACTGTTTTCTTACTGTTTGTGACTCTGTACAGCGCTGCATGCGTCTGGCAGCGCTATAGAAGTAATTAATAGTAGTAGTAGTACTTGTACTGTATATGACGATGATGTTTACCTGCTGGATGCCATAGGTCCATCCTTGTTTGATTCTGTCCTTTGCCCAAACATTGTGTGCATTCTCAGCAAGTTTATCCACTAGAAATTCTTGTGCAGGTAAAAGTTTGACATCAGTAAGATCCAGAGGGGCAGGTTTATACCCACTGGACATTATGTAACTGTAAGTCAAGAACACAACAGAGTACATTAGTACTTGTCACCATGAAAAGTTGTCTGCTTTCTGGCTGTCACAGTGCAAATTTTCTATTTCGTTGTTCCTTACATCTTGTCAAGAACTGGAAAGTGTGTAATAGATACCAATATTCTGCATCACTCTGTAATTCAGGATGAGTACAAGAACAGGGGGCACTTGGTAATTAGTGTTTAGGAAAACGCAATTTTTTGCCGATTCATTTACCTATGCACAGGAAACTCAGATGAAAGGCTTGTAAGAGTTGAAGGAGGGAAAGCTACAGTAAGAGAATCTGTGCAATCAGGAGTAATGTGAAATAAAACTGGTTGCTGAAACTTGTAACACCTGCTAGGATGAGCTTCTTCCTAGGAGGTACATAATCCAGCATACTAGTTAATGTTCACTGGCACCGATCAGCAATTTTTAAAAAACACAACGGGTAAATTAGACTCTGAAATTCAATGCTGGGCTATGTCCAAGTAACAGCATTATATGTTTGGAAATAACCAGACATATACCCTCGGATTCTATATATGGCGCCCAAAACTGAGTGCCAATTCTAGATGTGCATCCAATTAAATTGGCTCACAAGCCATGACCACCCTAAGAAGCAGCTCACCCTCCTTCATTCTCCTGATCCCCCAAACCACCTTATTTAATTACATCTGCATTGACTTTGAGAGCCTAAACATGCCAGGCTTGTTGAGAAGTCCTTGTTAAAGTGGCTCGCCCAGTTGTCAACTTGTGCTTGCAGTTCCTGGGACTGGAAAGAAATAATCTGCTGTGGGTTTAGCAGAGGGCTGCTGACTGACTGCTGACGATCCCCAGTGGGCTCATTGGTTCATATTCACACAACTAAATTACTTTTTGGTTTCAGTTTCATCCGAGACCGTTTCGGCCCAAACTGAAAAAAGCAGTTGGCCATTTGTTTACTCTTAACAGGGAATGATTAATTTATAGAGCCTGATTGCCAGCATTTAGGCAGTTATATAACAAACTGGAAAACTATAGTCAACTGGGGTAGTATGGACATTAATACTGTGCCCATAGGTAGTGGCGTAGCAAGTGGAGCAGACTGCCTCGGGCGCCATCTTTGCCGGCACCTCTCCACCCTGTCCTCCCCCCCCCCCACCACCACTGTGCATGCGCCTTCTCTCCCCCTGCGCCTCTAACTCTTTGCCGGTACGAGCAACAGCTCCAACCTTGGCTCTCCCTCTGATGTCACTTTCTGGTCATGGAACCAGGAAGTGATGTGAGAGAGCCAAGGCCGGTGCAGGCAGCGGGTTGGAGATGCTGCTCACACCAGTGAAATTAAAGAAGTATGGGAGAAGGAAAGGGGCACATGCATGTGTGGTGGGAGGGGGGTCATGGAAAGAGTGGGAGGCAGAAAAGAGGGGGGAGGGGCTGCCACCATCTCATACCCTCACTATGCACTGCCCTTGGGTATTCATTTCTCTTATATCTGTAGCTTTCAGCAGCTTTATAACAGACAACAGTGTAATCATCTGCTATTCCATCTTTGTACCTACACATCCTCTTTCTCTTCTGTACTTCCAACTAGGCCAGTGGTCTCAATGGAGGGCCTCAGAAAAAATAGTTAATGTCTTATTAAAGAAATGAAAATTTTGCATGAGGTAAAACTCTTTATAGTTTATAAATCTTTCCTTTTGGCTTAAGTCTTAATAATAATATTGTCATTTATAGATAAAGAGACATATGGTCAAGAAACTGTTTTATTTTACTTTTGTGATTATGAGAAACATACCGAGGGCCTCAAAATAGTACCTGGCGGGCCGCATGTGGCCCCTGGGCCACAAGTTTGAGACCACTGATCTAGACAGAAGTGCATACCACAGAGGAGACAAGGAAGAGGACAGCAGCAGGAAGAATCACTGCAGCACTGTTATTGGCATTACACTGTAGAGGGGGAATCTTCAGCTTTCAGCATCACCAAATTCACTTGAGCTTCTGTGCTCAGCAATATTCATTCTCTCCTGCTAAGCAACTCCTGCCTCCCATATTGAATTCACACATTCATTTTTGAAGTAGATTAATTAGGTAAGCTATTTTGATATGACTTATTTAAAATATTACATAATATGTAAAAATAAAAAAGAAATAAAAGAAAACAAAACGAATCCAAGTGATACCTGTTTTATTGGACTAACCAGAGCATAGTAAGATTAGCTTTTGAAGGTAATCCTTCTTCAGATCAGTTTTGCTAAATGTCGATTAAAAATTTTTATGAGTATTATATAATTAATTTCTTTTTAGAAATGTCTGCAATGAGCAATTTATATATATTTTATATGTAATATTTATTTTTTATTTATCAATTTTACATTTTAACAAAATCAAACATTTTATACAGAAAGATTGAGTGTTAATACTACACTTAATAAAAACAAAAATTTTTAATAGCAAATTTACTATATTCAAACAATCCTCATTTATTGATCCATGAGTCTTTATGAGTGAATTATAAAAGAAAATTCAAAAAGTATGTTCAAAGCAAAAAAAAAAAAAGGATTCTGTTGACTGGTTGAAGAAGCTTAATTCCTTAGCTACTGTGATGTTCCTTCCTTTTCCAGGCGTTTCAGCGTCAGGAAAGTAGTAAGTCGGGCCAGTTCAAAAAACACATATTTATTATCTCGATACCTTACAATACATTTACATGGAAAACATAAGAAGAAAATACCACCTAACTTTGTAACACTTGGTTTCAATAAAAGAAACTGTCGTCTACGATTTTGAGTTTCCTTACTAACATCTGGGAAAACTTGAATTTTCAAACCTTATATTTATGTTTAAAGAACATTTTTAATAACCATTCTTTATCTGGCAATAATGCCACAAATAGAAGAGTTGCTGGTTTAGCCAATTCTTTATCAGAAGCTTCTAGAATTGCTTTCTAATCTAATTGCAAGTCCTGCTGAACCTGATTCTGATCATCCGCTTGCTGCTCCATTACTTTACCAGGCAAATAATATACCCGGGTTAAGGGAGGTATTGAGTCCTTGGGAATATTTAAAATCTCTGTAGAGTACTTTTTTATCATTTCCCTTGGGCTTATAGAAGGAACTTTTGGAAAATTCAGCAAGCATAGATTATTGGCTCGATAACTATTTTCCATTGTCTCCAATTTTCTTCTAATAATCTGATTATCTTTTATTATTGTTGATTGAACTTGTTTAATCACAGTCAGTTCTTCTTCTATATCCCCTACTTTAACTTTTACATTGGAGATTTCTTGTTTGTTTTCTTCTATTTCTTGTTTCTGAGTTTTTGAATTCTTTTCAACATCTTTAATCTGTTTAGTTAAAGAGTTTTCTAGTTTGGAAACCAAGTCCCAAATTGAATCCAGGGTAACTTCAGCCGGCTTCTCAGAGTGAAAAGAAGTTTCATGTAAAATTTTGTCTCGGCTCACCTTGTCCACTTTCTGTCTGTCGATCCTAGTTTTCTCCTCCCATAGATATTCTAACCGCTGGTGTAGTCTCTGGGCTTGAAAAGTCCATTGAGACATCTGTAAGCTGGCTCCCAGATGATTCAGCCTCTCGGTCAGGGAGTGCTGCCGCTTCTGACTCACTCCCTTCATGTGGTGAGCAAGCACGCAGCAGCGGGGGAGGTGGATTCCTTAGGTCAGGGCTCAGAGTAGTTTCTAGCCCAGGTACTTCCTGGTCGGCGTCACTCCGCGCCGATGGATTCAGCAGGCGACTCCTTGACATAGCTGGCTCCCTTTGAAGACGATGGAGAAATTGCTTAATAGTAGCGAGAGGGGGATTTTTTGGGGTGCCACAAGGCTGCAGCAGTACTCCTACCCCGTCTCTTCGGCATCGTAGAAGCAGTAAACAAGAAAACACGCTCAAATGAGCAGTGATTCTCACAGCAAGTATCAAGTGCCATCTTGGATTGGCTCTGTCTTTTATGTAATATTTAATCTTATTTTGTAAATGTATTTACTATTTATTTTATATGTATCTTCATATATTTTTTTAGTTATCAATATTTTTTCCCTGAAATAAATCTGCTGTGTGAAATCAATCATTCCTGTGAGGCATACTCCATTTCTTGTCTTGTAAGTATGCCTAAAATAATTCTGCAATAGAGATTTCCTGTTCCAGGGCATATTAAAAAACCCTGTATGTGGCATACAGGAAATGTAGTGAATGTACTGCTTGTATACGCACTTTTTAGAGAGTCTGACTTTCTTCAAATCTTCTTCGGCTGCTGGATTGGAATGAACAATATGACATCCAAGTGCCAGTAGAGTCCTAGAACAGAAAATGTCAGTCTGTTATCATAATGAGTACACCAAGAAATTATTAAAAGAACCCTAGAGAAACACTTAATATGACACAACACTGATAAGAAAGAAGTTAATTACTAAAGGGATTTGAGCTAAAGACAAACCTACTAAACACTGTCTGAAGACTCTCTCTCTCCCCTCCCCCATCCCATCTATAGTTCCGTCTAAACCTGAGTGGAAGAAGAGTGGGACTTGGGGGTGATTGTGTCTGATGATCTCAGGGTGACAAAACAGGTAGAAAAGACACGGTCAAAGCCAGGAGGATGCTTGGGTGCATAAGGAGAGGAATGGCCAATAGGAAAAGGGAGGTTATAATGTCATTGTATAAGTTTATGGTGAGGCCCCATTTGGAATATTGTGTGCAATTTTGGAGACCCCACCTTCAAAAAGATATAAAGAGGATGTTGTGGGTCCAGAGAACTGCTACAAAACTGGTTAGTGGTCTTTGTCATAAATCGAATAGGGACAAACTTAGAGACCTTAATATGTATACTCTGGAGGAAAGACGGGAGGGGATATGATAGAGAAGTTTAAATATCTTTGTGGCATTAATATACAGGAGATGAGTCCTTTTCAAATGAAGGAAAACTCTGGAAAGAGAGGGCATAGGATGAAATTAAGAGGTGATAGGCTCGAGTATTATAAGAAAAACCCTTTACAGAAAGGGTTGCAGATGTATGGAATAGTCTCCCGATGGAGGTGGTGGAAATGAAGACTGTATCTGAATTCAAGATAACATGGGGCAGGCAAGTAGTATCTCTTAGGGCAGTGGTTCCCAACCCTGTCCTGGAGGACCACCAGCCAGTCAGATTTTAAGGATAGCCCTAATAAATATGCATGGGACAGATTTGCATGCCTGTCACCTCCATTATATGCAAATCTCTTTCTTGCATATTCATTAGGGCTATCCCGAAAACCTGACTGACTGGTTGGGAACCACTGTCTTAGGAAGTGGAGGACATAGCAGATATTGTGGATGGGCAGACTGGATGGGCCATTTGGCCTTTATCTGCTGTCATATTTCTAAATTTGTTTATCTCTAACCCTGAGTCATGAATGTATATCCTCACGCTGTGAGGCGCAATGATTCCCTGTTGAGAAAATTGTGGGATACAAGACGATGTATTGTATTGAGGAAATAATCAAATTATATTCCCCCTAATTCTATAAATGGCACCCAAAGTTAGGTGCATAACTGGGCATGCAGTTATATAATAGGGAGAATTATACAAGTAACATAATTAACCAGTTGGAAATAAACACCAATAATTGGCACTAATTTATTTATACCATTCTCCCAGGGGAGATCAGAACAGTTTACATGAATTTATTCAGGTACTCAAGCATTTTTCCCTGTCTGTCCTAGCAGGCTCACAATCTGTCTAATGTATCTGGGGCAGTGGGAGGATTAAGTGATTTGTCCAGGGTCACATGGGGCAGCATAGGTTTGAACTCACAACCTCAGGGTGCTGAGGCTATAGCTTTAACCATTGCGCTACAATTTGCCATTCTGCGCATAACAGACTTACATTCCTATTGTATCAACAGCTGGTCGGAGGGAGTAGGCATCCCTCTAGCCAGCCATCTGAAAATATGATAAGAGGGGGAGGGGATCATCGGAGGCACAAGGAGGGGGTTGTGTGGCAAAGGGGAGAGAGTGGGCAACTCTCCTGCTGCCGAGAGTAGAAGGGGGAGATATCGGTTGAGCAGGAGAGCGTGGGCAACTCTCCTGCTACCGAGGGGAGTTGGGGGTGTTGATTGGGTGGAAGAATGTGGTCAACTCTCCCGCTGCCAAAGGGAATTTGGGGGGGGTGCGGTTGGGCGGGAGAGATTGGGCATCTTTTCCACTGCCAAGGAGAGTTAGGGGGTATTGGTTGACGGTGGGAGACATTGGGCACTCTCTCGCTGCCAGTGGTGTGTGTCGGTTGGCAGCGGAAGAGACAGTATCTCTCCTGCTGCCACAGGGGGCTATAATGCACAGTCAAAACACATGTCACAAGATGCACTCTTAACAATGCTATCACTGCACCCCCAGACCAGTCGCTGATTTTTGTCACCAATAGCCGCCGCCGTTCTTGGAGAATGGCTCGGCGATTTTTAAGAATCCACCAGAGTGCTCATTTTAATGTTGAAGAACCCATTTGCATGGCAGTGTCGGAGACTGCTAGAAAACTCGCTACAGACCAAGATAAGCCGTTTTGATAATCCGCCGCTAAAATGCATGCAGGCTAACGCAGTTTAGCGAATTTGTTAAAGTTTTGAGAATCTGGGCTTTAATCTTTATTTCAGAAGAGGACTTCTGGCACCTACTTTTTTAAATGAGTTTTTAATTGGGTCTATATGACGCGGTCAATTACCATGCAGATTAAAGCCAATTAAAACAACTAAGTTAGGCAGCGATAGGGAACCTGCTACCACCTAATTTACAGCTCGGTTTACAGAATATGACTCTAATTCCCTCTTTTACAAAGGTGTGCTATGCTTTATAGCGCACGCTAAACATGCGCTAAATGCTAATGCGTACATGTTATCCTATGGATGTGTTAGCGGTTAGCGCACGTGTTGATTTAGCGCGCCTTTGTAAAAGAGGGCCTAAATGTTTTTAAACCAGTTATATTTCTCAACCTAGTCTCCATCGTGGCCTGTACACTTAGTCCAGTGAGTGTCCAGTTTTTACATCCCGTCGGAAAAATATATTGTCAAATTTTAGAAAATATTTGTTTAACTTGTTCTTTTTACAAAACGTTTCAAACCGCCCTCATAAAATGCTGAAGGGTTTCAGTCTGTCTCCACTGAATAACATGCTGTGATCCTGGAGGAGTTGAAAGGGAGATCAGAACTGGAGGAGGGATTTGGAGGGAAAATCAGAAATGGGAAGGGATATCTTGGAAGGGGGTCCAGGCAGAGAGGGGATAGAATTCAGAGGGTGGGTTGGGGGTTCAGAGAGTCAGGCAACAACCCAGAAGTAATGTAGGATCTGGTCAATATTCAGTGCCAAAACCTACATAGTTAAGCGGCCAAAGTTGACTGTTTTTGTGCAGTACTACCTAACCATTTTCCTAGGTGGGCGCCAGCCATGAATATGGCCCATGCCCATATTATAGTTGGCTCCTCCCTGACTCTGCCCCCAGACTTCCCTGGCACCAATTGGGCAGTGCCTTGGTGATGAGACTCAATATTCAGTGGCACTATTCAATTACGTATCCCTCTGTGCTAGGCTGCTCTGTGTGATTTAATTAGGCAGGAGCCTCTCTTGCCTTCTTAATCCATGTTAAATATCAACCCATAGATTATAAAATATACCAATCTACATATATACATGAATAATCTAGACACAGACATTTACATACGGTAAATGTCCATGCCTATACATTAAGAGCAATTTCTGCTGCTTAGACTAGTCTTATATAGTATATAGACACCGATATATCTTTATATAGTAGCACCTAAATAGGTTCCCACATAACCTCTTAAACTTGGCACCCTCTTATAAAACTACCCTTAATAAGTATAAAGGTCATTTCATAAATAATGCACACTATTTTTTTCAATGTACATGTTTTATTTATTTTTTTCAAATATTTCTTTACAATCCTTCAACATAGTCTCCCTGCTTTGCAATGCCCGAGTCCCAATGTCCGGGAAACTTCATTATTCCATCCAAAACACCGTTTTTGTTCAGTTGCCGAATGGCTCGGGTACCGGCGGAAATAAGCTCTTCCAGAGATGCAAAATGATGTCCACGCATAGGTTGTTTCAACTTTGGAAAAAGGTCGAAGTCTGGTGGACTCATGTCTGGACTGTAGGGAGCATGAGGTAACACCTCCCAGCCGTATTTGTGTACTTTTTTAATGATGAATGGAGAGCTCCATCTTCTCCACGGCCAAAACAATTTCGACGAGCTCATTCAAAAGTCAAACAAATGATGATTTTTGCTTAAGATTATGAAGGCATCATCATTACAGATAAAGTTTCATGTGGAAGAAGTGTCACAGCAGTGTATTATGATTTTTTGCAAAAAATGCACAAAACCCGACCTCAGTTGCTCTTGGCTGGGCCACTCATTCTTTTTTTTTTTTTTTTTGTAAATCTATATTGACATTTCAAACTTTTATAATGTATACAATTGAAAGAATCAGAAAAACTATATGAAAATACATTATTATCATCACAATTATTACCTTAAACAATTTTCCGCTCCTTCTTATCCTTGTTATAAACAATAATATGATATTATATATTATACTATCTATATAATTATACTCTTCCAATACATATTCAACCCCCCCCCCACCCTCCAATCCTCCCTGGATGTGTAAAGGAATCTAACAGAAACAAAAGAGAATCATAATTTAATTATAACGTAACGACAACGCTTGCCCACACACAGGGAATGTCGTCATTGAAAAACTATCCACATACGGCTGGGAGGTGTTACCTTATGCTCCCTATTGTACAGACTTCGACCTTTAGCAAAGTTGAAACAACCTATGCGTGGACATCATTTTGCATCTCTGGAAGAGCTTTTTTCCGCCAGTACCCGAGCCATTTGGCAACTGAACAAAAACGGTGTCTTAGATGGAATAATGAGGCTTCCCGGATGTTGGAACTTGGTTATTGCAAAGCAGACAGACTATATTGAAGGATTGTAAAGAAATACTTGGAAAAAAAGAAACATGTAAATTAAAAAAAAAATAGTGTGCATTATTTATGAAATGACCCTCGTATATGAAAAAAAAATGCAGAGTAGTGGGCATTTTTCTGCATCCATGACTCACTTTATTGTTTCTGTGGACATCTGGAGGTTATAATTTTTTTCTGTTTCTGGCAGTTTAGAGAATTCCACTAAACATGGATGCTGTCTTTTATTGTCATCCCGTACCTAGAAAGCAGGAGCAAAAAATATTTAATGGTTATAGCAATACAATGGTTAGCCAGAAGAACTTAATTACTCCTGTCACATAGGCCTGCAGAATGCCAGCACACTTCATATTATAGCTAGCATTAATTAAAGTGATTTTCTTCAAAGATGTGCTAGTCATGGGTGATCAATACAACAGCTGTGCTCTCTGTTAATGCAGCTCCATGGCACCTGTAAAATAAAAGCTCTGAAGGCTGATACTCAAAAGCACTTGTGTAATTAGAGACAGTACCAGCCACATAAGTGCCTTCTTTTAATCACCAGCACTAATATGCTCAACATTTGCCATTTTAATAGCAAAATGTCAAGCATAAAAAGGGAGAATGTGGCGCAGTGGTTAGAGCTACAGCCTCAGCACCCTGCAGTCATGGGTTCAAATCCCATGCTGCTCCTTGTGACCCTGGACAAGTCACTTAATCCCCCATTATTCCAGAAACATTAGATAGAGTGTGAGCCTACCAGGACAGATAGGGAAAAATGCTTGAATACCTGAATGTAAACCACTTAGGTTAATAAATATATTAAAAATACGTGTTGTGAAATCCAGTTATGAGCAGGGATTCATCCAGACCATGTATACCAAAGATACAGCTGACATACTAGAAATCAAAAAGATGTGTGTTCATTATATACTAGCATCCCGCAAGAGGAAGCCCTTGTAGTATTGGAAGCTTTATGGAACTCGCAATTTGTTCAAGACAATACACACACAAAGTTTTTGAAGGACCTTTGTGAAATAGCATTGAAAAATAATTATTTTATTTTCAATGGTGAATTTTTTAAGCAATTGTCTGGGATAGCAATGGGAGCTTCATTCGCTCCAACAATTGCGAATTTGTATATGTCATGGTTTGAAGAAACTCTGATTTACACCATGCCAGAATTTCACCATGTTTTTAAATGGTGGAGATTTATTGATGATATTTTTATCATTTGGTTGGGGACTATACAACAACTTATAGAATTTAATGATAAAATAAACCAGTGCCATCATTCCATCAAATTCACCATGACATATAGTGTGGAGAACATCAGTTTTTTAGATGTGGTAATCCATAAGAAAGATCGGTATATTGAAACTTCAGTCTATCGTAAAAAAACAGACAGAAACACGTTGCTTAAATTTAACAGCATGCATCCTATTCACCTCAAAACTAGCATTCCTTTTGCGCAATTCCTCAGATATCGTCGTATCTGTAACACCAAGGATAAGTTTGCACAAGAAGCAAAAATATTGGAACAAAAATTATTGTCAAGAGACTATCCTGAAAACATAGTAAAACGAGCCAAAAAACGTGCGTTATACAACCCTAGGGAAACATTGTTAGATTACAAAAGACCTCATTCAGATGACATCATAATTCAATGTGTGATTAAACAAACTCGTATGTCATCACAAGTGATCAAGAAATACAAGAAACATCTTCCCCTACTAAAAACTCTTCCTTGTTTTGAAAACAAAAGATTTATTTTTTCGCAATCAAGAAATAAAAACCTAAGTGACTTGCTATGTCACACGTCTAAGGAAGATTTTACAGTAGAAGATATAAATAGTATCCAGGGTCACAAACCTTGTGGCCATTGCTCAAATTGTGACATAATGTTGACTATTTCTAGTTTTATTAATCCCAGCGATGGCAAGAGCATTGTTCTACATCATACGTCTTCATGTCAATCTGTGAATATAGTATATGCTATTCAATGTCCATGTGACCTGTTGTATATAGGTCAAACATCACGTACTTTAACCACTAGAATTACTGAACATAAAAGCTGTTTGAACACTTTGAAATTAACAGCCCCGATAGTTGCTCATTGCACTCAATTTGGCCATAGGTTTGAGAACTTAAAATGTTGGGTCATCGATAAATTGCTCCCGACTCAGAGAAGAGGGGACAGCAGAAGAATGTTATGGCAGAAGGAACAACAATGGATTAGTCGTTTACAAACTTTAGAGCCGTTTGGCTTGAATACAGCTTATGAATGGCAGCCGTTTCTCTGAAGTTTTATGTAGGAATTTACCTTTAATGTTCCTTTCTTTGGTCAAATTGAGAGCCTGATAGTAGTGCTTGTGTTCAGCCTATCACGCATCACGTAGTTGATGACGTCATGACGCCCGGTTCGTGTTTTATTCGAGCCGGGCGCGTCTCACAGTCCCAGTACCGTCCTGAGAGGAGTCGGCTTTACTACCAGTAGACAGTAAGAAGCAGAGAGATATTCGAGTTGGCACTTTTCCCCTGAAGTAGCCCTCGCCGGGCGAAACAGAAAGCCTTTTCTGTCGGGATTTTGAGTTGGAAGCCTCTGGTGAAAACCCTCGATTTCAGATGAGTGTATTTTTTCACTGTTCCATTTGTATGCTTCATATCTCTAAGAACTGCTTACACTTATTGCATCCAGCTGTAGTCCTCGCTAATTAATGTGGTTAAGTTCGGGATTCGGGCCTTCTACTGCTTG
Organism: Geotrypetes seraphini; assembly: GCF_902459505.1. Taxonomy (NCBI): domain Eukaryota; kingdom Metazoa; phylum Chordata; class Amphibia; order Gymnophiona; family Dermophiidae; genus Geotrypetes; species Geotrypetes seraphini. The sequence goes on along the minus strand of NC_047090.1, from coordinate 68,138,248 downwards.
ACATTTACATTGAATTTATAAAAAAGACTTTGAGAAAATAACAAAAAGAAGATTTTGTATGAATGAAAAACGTGAGAATTGATTATTTATACATGTTTTGGAGTTTTTTATAAACCCGTGATGAGTGGAGGGTTGGGTACTTGTGTAGTCCCAACATCCCTCAATTGAGGTTTATTTTTCTCCGTTTCATCTTTTGGATTTCTAGTATGTCAGCTGTATCTTTGGTATACATGGTCTGGATGAATCCCTGCTCATAACTGGATTTCACAACACGTATTTTTAATATATTTATTATTAGTTTCACGTTTGTGCCTCAACAAATTGTTAGTGGTATAACCACTTAGGTTATACATGGTATATAAATACAAAAAATTAAATAAATAACTTTGCATAGGTCATCTAGGTGGGGAAAGAAAGGTGCATGGCCAGTTGCTTAAAACTATGCTAGTATTTTAGAAAAGGCTCAATAAACTCAGATGCTTTAATAAAACACATAGCGTGCCAACAAATTAACATATATAGGGGTCTTTTATTAGGGTGCGTTAACCGATTTAGCACGCGCCAAGGATTAGCGCATGCTAAATGCTAAGACGCCCATAATGGATGTCTTAGCATTTAGCGCGTGCTCATCTGTAGGATGCGCTAAATTGGTTAGCGCACCTTAACAAAAGGAACCAACCCATTGTAGTATCAAACATAACAGAAGAGTCCATTTTAAGAAAGGAAGATTATCAAAAAAGAGCATTATCACTGTAGATTTATACATATAAATAATGTTCCATTTATAGATGCCCTGTTTTGCAATTTATACATGCAAGTGGCAGATTTTAGAAACATGCGTACAAGCGAGGGTCTGATTAAGAAGCCGTTCTCCAACACACAAGAATTTTGCAGAAGTTTATAGTGTTGAATGTTAGACAGGTTAGCACTACTTCCCCTTCAAGTAGTCCTTCAGACCACAAGTCCAAATTAAAATCTAGCCAAAGGTTATATGTGACTTTAACCATTTGCGAATGTTAATGGGTAAAACTGCCACCTTTTTGAAAGAACGTAATTGAAAAAAATGGAACTTTGGCATTGACTCTGGAGGCCATTCGATTTAGTCTGTGTGTTCCTGAGCAATGATTTGTATGTTGAAAGGCTTCTATTTACACTTTCCACTCTCCCGGATATAGATTGTCCACTGAGAAAGACCACAATGTGTGCTGCTGAAAGAGCTACCCAGTGCAATTTTGCCCATTGTGGTCACAGATGTCCCTCATGGGTTACTGTGACACACTTTGTGCTCCCTTGTTTCTTCAAATAAGCTACTGCTTTTGTGCTTTTGAAAACCCTCACTGCTCTGCTGTGAAGCAAGGGAGTGAAAAAAATGCAACACCAGCTAAACTGCTCTCAGTTCCAGAGGGCTGATGGACCAAGCTGACTCTGTCATCATCTATTACCTTTGTACAACCTGACTCAGACATTGGTCTCCCAAACCTAAGAGGCATGCAACCGATGCATGTGGGAAGTCACTACTCATGAAAAGGATCTAGGTATCATCGTTGAGGATACATTGAAACCCTCAGCTCAATGAGCGGCAGTGGTTAAGAAAGCAAATAGAATGTTAGGAATTACCAGGAAAGGAATAGAAAACAAAGATGAAAATTCTATTGCTCTATGGTACATCCGCACCTTGAATACTGTATGCAGTTCTGATTGCTGCATCTCAAAAGTGATATAGCAGAATTAGACATGGTACAGAGAAGGGTGACAAAAATGGTAAAAGGGATGGGACAATTTCCCTATGAGAAAAGGCTAAAGCAGCTAGGGTTCTTCAGCCTGGAGAAGAGATGGCTCAGGGGAAATATGATAGAGTATAAAATACTGAGTGGAGTGGAGCAAGTAGATGTGAATCGCTTGTTTACTCTTTCCAAAAATACTAGGACTAGAGGTCATGTGATAAAGCTACTAAGTAGTAGATTTAAAACAAAACAGAGAAAATATTTCTTCACTCAACTCGTAATTAAACTCTAGAATTTGGTGTTGGAGAATGTGGTGAAAGCAGTTAGCTTAGCAGGGTTTAAAAATGGTTTGGCTCTTTTCTTTTTTTTTTTCTTTTCATGTTGCTGTTATATTTCAGTGACTCTTCTTTTGTCATTGTTTAATATTGCATCACTGATATGTTTTGCAATCTTTTATAACTCAATAAAACAGATTAAGAACTAAAAAAAATGGTTTGGCTAATTTCCTAAAACAGAAGTCCATAAGCCATTATTAAGATGACTTGGGAAAATCTACTGCTTATTCCTAGAATACGCAGCATAAAATCTGTTTTTCTCCTTAGGATCTTGCTAGGTACTTGTGACCTAGGTTGGCCACTGTTGGAAACAGGATACTGAGCTTGATGGACCTTTGGCCTGTCCCAATATGGCAACTCTTATGTTCTTATGTTATACAGTATACTAAGTCTGCAATGCTTTAGCCAGAGAAACCTGACCTCGTAACTCCAAGTAAGAGTTGATCAAATGCTCAGAAGAGAGGCTTGCAAAGGACACACATGAGCATGAGCCCAGGGCACTGATCCTATTGTAGCTGCTATTGGACCCAGGACTTCCATATAGTCTATGCTCAGAGGAACTATGTAGATCTCAAATCTGCAATTGAATCTTTTGAACCCTCTCCTTCAAAAGAAACATTTTCCTTAATTTGGTGTCAAAATTTGCTCCTAGGTATTACAAAGATTCACCACCTAACCAAGAGAATGAAGGAGTTTCAATACTTTGCCCTTAACTTGCCTGCTCTCTAGAAGAGAATTTGTTCAAATGAGCCAGTTGTCCAAGTAAAACTGAACTCTGGTACCTTCTCTTCAATATCTTCTGAAGGAAATTTAATCTTCTGAAGGAAATCATACTAGAGCCAAGTCAATATCGTCCGTAATACTGGATGCTCCCCCAAACTCCTAATACGGATGATATTGACATGGCTCTAGTACAGCGGTCTCAAACACATAGCCCACGGGCCACATGCGGCTCTCCAGGTCTATTTTGCGGCCCGCAGTCTGGACGCGATCAAGACAGCATTTCTCTTCCCCCTTCTCTTCCTTTTGGAGCAGCAGTGTGTCTGGCCGGCTCAGTCCATCGTTCCGTTCAAAGCTGCGGGTTGGCAGTTCCTCGCGCTATTCACTCCTGCATCGGAAGTCTCTCTGACGTCACAACATCAGAGAGGCTTCAGACGCAGGCACGGATCTCGCGAGGAGCTGCCACCCATGGCTTTGAACGGAAAGATCAACTGAGCCGGCCAGACACGCTGCTGCTCCACAAGGAAGGGAAGAGGGAAGAGAAATGCTTCTGCTGAAAAGGAAAGGGGGACCCTAGGGAAATGCTGCTGCTGCCTGTACAGGGAAAGGGATAGGGAGGGAAAGAGGAAGAGAAATGCCTCTCCTGCACAGGAAAGGAGGAAGTGAAATGCTGCTGCTGCACAGGAAAGGGGGAAGGGAAATGCTGCTTCTGTTGCTGCTGCACCCAATTGGGGGAAGAGAGGGAAGGAAGGAGAAGGGAGAGGAGAGGAACAAGAGAAGCCAAGTTCATGGGAGGGAGGGAAGGAAAGGAGATATCAGACCATGGAGGGGGAGGGAGAGATGCCAGAGCATGGGGGAAGGGAAGGAGACAAATGCCAGACCAGGGGAAAGGAAGGAAGGAGGGAGGGAGAGAAAGGAAGGAAAGAGATGCCAGACCATGGAAATAGGACGGAAGAAGAGAGAGATAGGAAGGGAAGGGAAGACATGGAAACGTAGATTTTGAAAAGAAAGCAGAAAAATTGAACATTAAGTTAATGCCAAAAGATGGATGCAAGGCAGAACATGAAGACGGAGAGAAAAACAGTCAAAGGACAAGAAGGCCCTGGAAACATAGTTGAAAGTACAGAAAAATAAAGTCACCAGACAACAAAGGTAGGGAAAATGATTTTATTTTCAATATAGTGATTGAAATGTGTCAGTTTTGAGAAAGAAAAGATATTAAATTTTAAATGTGAGGGCTGCAGAAAAAATAGAGTACTTGGAGGGCCGCAGAAAAAATAGTTAATGTCTTATTAAAGAAATGACAATTTTGCATAAGGTAAAACTCTTTATAGTTTATATATCTTTCCTTTTAACTGTTAAAGGAAAGTTTTATAAACTATAAAGAGTTTTACCTCATTCAAATTGTCATTTCTTTAATAAGACATTAACTATTTTTTCTGCGGCCCTCCACGTACCTACAAATCCAAAATGTGGCCCCACAAAGGGTTTGAGTTTGAGACCACTGCTCTAGTATGATTTCCTTCAGAAGATTAAATCATCCATAGCTCTGCATCCATTTGTGCTTTTGTGTACCAATCAATTCATAATAACCATGAGATTTTTAAGACTCCTGAGGCAGGCCATCTTGGCCGAAAAATGTACATGTTGAGTCATTGAGTTATCTTTGGATGAATAAAAGGACTTTTTTAAAATATATTTGAGTCCATCAGTCTGTATAGGACATTTCCACTCTTTGTTTTGCAGACAAATCCTTACCTTGCCATAGGTCCAGCCAAGTTCAATTTTATTCATTCCCCAGAGTTCATGGATATTTTCTGCTAGTTTATCCCTGATCTTTTCAAGATAGGGAGGTAAGACAACCTGGGAGAAGCAGAAGAGTTTTTCATGCCCATCTCTAGACAAAGAATTCAGATTATCATAGACAAATAGCAAGTATTTGCTGGTCATCCTCAGGCTGCATAAAAATTTGCTCTGAATTTTAGAGAATGCACACTGAAAGCAGCTAAAATTTCTTATATTGGTAAGCAGTGTATATTTAAAGTGGGGCTGTACTAATATTCAATTTGATTCGGTCCCGGATAGTGGCCGCAATACATTATTACTGAATAGTAATTCACTGTGCTAATTTGTACTAAAATAAATACTTGATGTCTGATTTCACATTGCTTCTTTTATTATTTGCTATGTTAAAGCTCAATGCCCATTCATATTCGGTATTCATATTTGGCCAAATAATATTTTTCATTACTCGTATTCAGCAGAATAGTACAATATGCTATCTGATACAGCTCAAATTGATTATCTAAATTTTAAAAATTATTTTATACATTTGTGATTTCTCTCTCATTTCAAGACTTGCTTGTGTACAAGAAAATTCTCTAAGATGCCTCTACACCAGTGGTTCCCAACCCTGTCCTGGAGGACCACCAGGCCAATCAGGTTTTCAGGCTAGCCCTAATGAATATGCATGAGAGAGATTTGCATATACTGGAAGTGACAGATATGCAAATCTGCTCCATGCATATTCATTAGGGCGATCCTGAAAACCCAATTGGCCTGGTGGTCCTCCAGGACAGGGTTGGGAACCACTGCTCTACACCACAAAGTGTACAATTTGCATTATAAAAACATAAAATTATAAATATTACTTTATGATGGATGAGTTAATCTTAGCACATAAGAGTACTTGCTGTAAGGGACCAATTTGAAATACCCACATAGGTACAAACTATACAGGTACTTTTGGTTTATGTTACTTTATTTATCTATTTATTTTAAACACATTTAGAAACTACAATTCTGTTTAAGCCTTTTGCAAATTTTCAAAGAAAACTACCTACATTGTTTTTTTTGGAAAATTAGCAAGTGCAAAGTACATCTATTTAATCCTGACCACGTATTTTACACCTGCTATTTATTCAGGCAGCAAATAGGATATATTGATTGAATGTACATATGCTATTTTTCCTCCCCTGTTGTAAACATGCCAGCAAGGATGCTCTTCTTTTCCTGTACTTTTAACTGGATTTGAAAGTGATTTTTAAGCCGGCCATTTTACTGGGAATGAACACTTATTTACCCATTGTAAATGCCTTTGAAAATTGCCTGAAAGGGCCAATTTTATAACATGCAAAAATTAGGTCAGTTTTCAAAGTAAGCCTATGCACATAAGTTAATTTAGAAAAGTACCCTGGCAAAACTATCTGCATATAATTACATCTTCTGTGTAGTATGGGTAGTTTTGCTATGAAAATTACTTTCATACGTTTGCAATCTAAAAGTATGTTTGCAACTTATAACAGCACCCAGACTCCTGAAGCAGGTAACACAGCTTACACATACAATCTTACTCCCATATTGAAAGGTTAGTTTTATCAAATGACATTTCTGGGGATAAAGCTGTGCTTCATGTATGGAAATGCTTTCTAAAATTACACTTTGAGGAGGCAATTCTGTAAGGAGCCACCTATAGTTAGGCAGAAAGTATATACATAAATACCAGATCTATGGCTGGAGTAAGTGTTTGCACCTAAGCACATATGCATATATAAACTTAGTTATGCTAGCATTCTCTAAGGAATGTAGGGAGTGTAGCTGTGTGAGTGGAAGAAAAAACAGGCTGTGAGAGCAAGAGGAACTCAGGGAGAGAGTATGGGCTGTGATAGAGGAAGGTGGCTGGGAGAAGGAGACCTGTTTTAGGAGAGAGGAAGGAAGGCAGGTGGGGACAAAAGATGCAAAGGAGGAGCTGAGAGACGGAGTGCTTCTTTGTGGGACTGGAAAAAGGGGGAGTGAGGATAGAGAGGCCAAGAAGGTGACAGAGGTAACAGAGGTGAGAATTGGCTTTACGGGGTGATACTAGAAGGAAGTCAAATAAATGAGAAGACTAGAAAAGAATTCAATAAAACAAAGAACATGAAGGCAGAGGAAGCATAAGAGAAGATCAAGAATAAGTAGAGACAGAGGATATAATATAAACAGCAGACAAAAAAATGTAATAATCTTTATGTTAGATGAGGTGGGGAATAGCTGGTATTTTGACATTCTCTTTCAGCCCTGTAGTCACCAGAATATACAGGTTATTTTACTGAAGGTACAAAAGGGGATAAAGGGAGTTTTAGCCAAGCCTAGCAATAAAAAGAAAAAAAAATAGAGAAGACCATCATGTTCCTTTTCACCAAAATAAAACAATCAAGCCTTCGACAAGGTACCTCACGAACGGCTACTTAAAAAGCTGTGGAACCACGGGGTGCAAGGGGATATCTACCGATGGATCAAACACTGGTTGGCAGGCAGGAAACAGAGGGTTGGAGTAAAAGGCCAATACTCAGACTGGCAATGGGTCACGAGCGGAGTTCCACAGGGGTCGGTGCTGGGACCTCTACTGTTCAATATATTTATTAACGATCTGGAGACGGGGACAAAATGTGAGGTTATCAAATTTGCTGATGACACCAAACTCTGCAGAAGGGTTAGAAACACGGAAGGCTGTGAAGACCTGCAAAGGGACCTAACGAGACTGGAAGACTGGGCAAAAAAGTGGCAAATGAGTTTTAACGTACAGAAATGCAAGGTCATGCATGTAGGGAAAAAGAACCCGATGTTCAGCTACAAAATGGGGGGAACACTGCTAGGAGTGAGTAACCTTGAAAGGGACCTGGGGGTGATGGTCGACATATCACTGAAACCATCGACGCAGTGTGCGACAGCCTCAAAGAAAGCAAACAGAATGCTGGGCATCATCAAAAAGGGTATCACAATCAGGACGAAGGAAGTCATCATGCTGCTAAATTGCGCAATGGTACGCCCGCACCTGGAGTACTGTGTTCAATACTGGGCGCCATACCTCAAGAAGGACATGGCGGTACTCAAGAGAGTGCAGAGGAGGGCGACTAAACTGATAAAAGGTATGGAAAATTTTTCATACGCTGACAGGTTAAAAATGTTGGGGCTGTTCTCCCTGGCGAAGAGGAGACTTAGAGGGGACATGATAGAAACCTTCAAAATCCTAAAGGGCATAGAGAAAGTGAATAAGGACAGATTCTTCAAACTGTGGGGAGCCACAAGCACTAGGGGTCACTCAGAGAAATTGAAAGGGGACATGTTTAGAACAAATGCTAGGAAGTTCTTTTTTACCCAGAGGGTGGTGGACACATGGAACGCGCTTCCGGAGGATGTGATAGGCCAGAACTCTGTACAGGGGTTCAAGGAGGGTTTGGATAGGTTCCTGGAGGATAAGGGGATAGAGGGGTACAGATAGAACTTGAGGTAGGTTATAGAAGTGGTCAGAAACCACTTCACAGGTCGCGGACCTGATGGGCTGCCGCGGGAGCGGACCGCTGGGCGAGATGGACCTCTGGTCTGACCCAGTGGAGGCAACTTCTTATGTTCTTAACCTGCTTGAATGTGGATAGCATGGATAGGCCAGGCTGGACTGAAACAGATATTTGGCTGAATATGGAAGGAATATGTGATATAGATAGGCTGTGGGTGAGCGAGGAAGGGAGGAGAAGAAAAGTGATGTATAATATTTTATATAGTATTTTATGTTGTTATTCTTAATTGTGTATGTTTTGTTGTAATCCGCTATGAACAGTGGAATGAGTGGAATATACAATTTTTTTTTAATAAGTAAATTGGTGGGGGTTAGGTGAGATTGGGAAGGAATAGAAACTGTTGGGACATTTAGGGGAAGATTATGTATAGGACATTGGTCATAGCTGCCGAGAATCGTACACTGGTATCCTATACAGAATCGCGTCTACCCTAACAGACAGATACCTAACCGGCCTAATTCTCTAATTGGCGCCCATGTTACAGGTGCCGGTTAGAGAATTGCATTGCCATCAGCTGATTGTGGCAAGGAATTTCCCTGCCGCGATCAGCTGAGCAGCTTCGATCATGGCAGATCAAAAAACTCCCGTGAAGTCAGCCAACAGGAGGGATGCCCACTCCATCCTGCTGGAACCCCTGAACCTCCCTGAGAAAACCCTTGGCAGGAGGGATGCCAATTCCCTCCTGCTAGAACCACTGATGCCCCCTCCCCCTGAGAAACCCCCCAGCAGGAGGAATGCCCACTCCCTCCTGCTGCCACCACCCAAGAACTTCCCCCGTCACCCAGCAACACCCCCCTCTTGTCCCCCAACCTATAGACCCCCCCCCCGGCATCATTACTCAAACCGGTAGGCCCCCCAGCACCTCCAGGCAGCACCCCCCCATAACCCCAAACTCTTTCAGATGAAAGTCCGGCCAGAGAGATGCATACACCCTCCGGCCAGCAGGCCCGTCTCTTCAAAATAGCTGGCCTTCCCCTTCCTGGTGCATTCTAGGATGCACCGGTGAGGGGCCTAAGGTTAAGAGTGGCCAAAATGCTTAAGGACCCTCCCATAGGAGAGACCTTAGGCACCTGGGCCAACCAAAGTCTTATGCCTCTTCCCCAGTGGGATTCAGTGGTAGTGGCCTAAGACTCCTATTGGGAAGGAGGCCTAAGACTCCGGTTGACCCAGGTGCCTAAGGCCCCTCCTATGGGTGGGGAGGTGGTAGGAGGGAGTGGGCATCCCTTTTGCCAGGGGTTTTCTCAAGGGGGTGAGGGGGCATTTGAGGTTCTGGTGGTAGGGAGAGGGCATCCCTCCTGCCAGGGGTTTTCTCAAGCGGTTTGGGGGTTCTGGCGAGAGTGAGCATCTCTCCCTCCGGCTGACTTTGCGGGGGTGATTCCTTGCCATGGCCGCGGCCACTGATGCTCAGCTGATTGTGGCAGGGAGATTTCCTTGCTGCAATTAGTTCAGTGGCTGCCTCTATGTGACATGTAGGCCAGCATTTTTCTGGCCTACATTTCAGGTGTCTGTCTCAGCCCTAGAGAGATGCCTAGGGCCACTTAAGCTGACCCAAGGCCACTCTCGGGTGAAACCACACTGACACCCAGCCTTGGGCAAGCTTAGTGTCCTGAGGCGTCTCCCTCAACCGCGACAGACACCTCAGGTGGCCTGCCTCTTGGGTTTTTGGGGGGAAACGCGTGTCCCGATTGGCTGATTAGACAGCGGTAGTATGCTTATCGCCGCCTAAAATTGGGATGCCATTTATAGAATCAGCCCCTTAGTGTTTCCCTAGCTCTTCTTTTAGCCATCGTTCCTTCCAGTGTATGCATTACCTGCTGTACTCCACATCTAAATATTGTCTACATGGTCATGTGTGCCGAGATGAGTATTCCATTCATTTTAAAAAGTAGGTTCCTATGCACATGTGCCAGTTTTAAATGAAGTGTCATATGCAATTGATCTAGGCTAGAACATCACACAACTCCCTGCGTTGTGTTGCATATAGTACTATATATAATCATAAAGTCTCCCTATCCCATCTTTCCCACCTCATGCATTCATGTTTTAGGTACCTGGTTGGTTTCAATTGGACAAGGGATAAAGGAAGCCTGGGAAAGGAAATGGGTTGTACCCAGCAAATCACGTTCTCCATTATGATCTCTTTTATATTCTTTCACTGGCTCCAATCTCATCTTCTCTCTAGGGAGCAAAGCTTCATAGCAAGGAGCATAACCAGCTGGAGGCAAAAATTTAAACTCTCCATGATGTCCACCCAGCAGGAAACGGGCTCTAGAAAATTATAAACGAAAATAAGCTGAATAAGAAATGCAGGATCTTGATCAAAGATTTTGGATTGAATATCAGATTCACACATTTTCAAGAAGAATTCTGCTAGAGGTCATGGCAGCTGCTAGGGGGAGGAGCCAATGGGGTTCACTCCTGTCCTATCACCCACTGAATCACCAGGGATGAACAGATAGCCCCAGGAGCCTTACTGGGGTGGAGTAAGTGGGGATAGGGTCAGGTGTATTGGTGAGGTAGTTTGGTTGGGGGCCTGTGAGGGGAGATCAGGTTCTGTCTGAGGGAGGGGTGTTGGGAGAAAGGGGACAACAATGGAAGATACAAACTGGTATCCAAAACCTACATGGGTGCTAGTCTACATTTAGTGCCAGTACCACTATAGCTAAGCAGACAGAGCTAGATGCACTAAAGTCAGCAGTCGTTGCTAAACTAGTTTTGACTGCTTTAGCGACAATCACATTTGCCGACCCGATGCACAAAATGGCTCACAGCATGTTTTTTCCCCTTTTGAGGACATGTCCAGATGGCTTTTCAAAACCCAGCACTTTGTCCAGGTTTTGTAAAGCTTCCCGACATAATTGCGTTGGGAAGGGGCATGCATGGATGCAATGCGTGATATCATTGCGTTGTGTCCGCGCATGTGCGGATGCCGTCTGGGGGTGGGGCTGGGTGAAGAACAGGGTGGGAAAGAGGCGGAACTGAGCGGTCCTGGGAGTGTGGTCATGGGTCCAGATTTTCCCAAAGGAAAATCTGGTAACTCTAGCGATTGATGCACTAGCATTGCTTGGTGATGCACAAAAAAAAGCAACCAAAAGAAATGGCTGGTCAAGACCAGTTGCTTACCTGTCTTACCGGCACTTTTTTAATTGGCACAGATGCTGTGTACATGTTACACATGCATAATATATGCCCCATTAAAAAAAAGCACCCTTCCCACCGATGACAGCCCCCACCGATGAACCAGAACCAAGGACTGACCCCCCTGTTGAAAATCAGCAGGAGGGATGCCCACTCCCTACTGCCTTGCCAACCCCACACACACACATACATGAGAAAAAAATTGGCAGGAGGGTATTGAGGTTATGTGAGCGCCATGGGTGTTATTAATAATTTAAATTGGAAAATAAAAGCATTCAAGGTGATACAAGTTGATTAACTTTGAAATTATTTGGGGTAAATGAGACACTTGAATTGTGGAACAATCTGTACATGGTTAATCAAACTGAATAAAAATATTAAAGTTTTGTAAGCTGAAGTTCTCAGAAAGAAATATAGCCCTGAGTTAGAAAGGAAAAAGCATGCTGATATGCACATAGTTAAACAAAGGAAAAGCTTATGTCAAGAACTTTCAGGGGTTAATTTGTGTTTGGTATATGGAAAGACTGAAATAATAAGAACCCATTGTAAAGTAGTAGCTGCACGGAAATGGAAAAGGTGAGTTATAGTTTTCCCACGAAAACAGGAAACTTAGGCCTTTACATAGGATGTATGTTGGACAAAAAAGGAAGTCTGTTCCTCATAGATTAACACACACATGATAATTAGCAAAGCTCATACAGATGTTATAAGGATAGAAAAAGTGAAATACTGCCACCTACTGGGCTTAACATTGGCAAATTTAGGATTTAAGTGTACACTTGAGTAATGTATTCCTGGAAGTCGTGTGATCAACTGTGCCATTTGTATTCTAACATATGGATAATGATGTCAGATTAGGTATAAAAGGTCTTTGTTTTGTAGCCCTCCTTGAGAAAGTAAGAACATTGGATAACGTGCATGTCTCTCCCTAGACATAAAAGACATTAATAAACATGAATTTGACTGTTGCACAACTTCCATGTCTGTTCATTTGAATTTACAGAATGGGATTCCTTACCCAATCATATTGGGAGAGGGAGCTCATTTTGACAATTCTTTTGGCACCTCTGTTCACGTCTCTCAGCCTGGCTTGAACAAGGGATGCCCACTCCATCCTGCCAATACCACATCAGGAGCTACCTCCCTGAACCATCCCCTACCCTCCCACCTTCCCCCTAAAAAAGGCAGGAGGAATGCACATTCCCTTCTGCCACCGGATGCTCTTCAAAACCTCCCCCTACCCAGTACCTTTGTGTGAAGACAGCAGGAGGGAGGCCCGCCAATCCAGAATGGTGGGCCTTCCTCTCCTTGGTGCATTATGTGATGCACAGGGAGGGACCTAAGGCCCTGACTGGCTCAGATGCCTAAGGCCTCTCCCAAACATCTAAGTCAATCAGGGCCTTAGGCTCCTCCTGTATCCCAGGATTTGGAGGGGCCTTAGGCGTCTGTATCCTGGGCCTTAGGCTCCTCCCTCTATATCCCAGGATTGGGAGGAACCTTAGGTGTCTGAGCCAATCAGGGCTTTGCATCATGCTCCGAGGAGGGGAAGGCCCGCTATTTTGGATTGGCAGGCATCAGAGCTAGCGGGACCAAGCCTCCCTCCTCTCTTCACACAAAGATACTGGGGAAAGGAGTTTGGGGATGGGGAGAGGTTCAGAAAACCTGGAAGAGGCATCACTCCTGCTAATGTTTTCTCATGGGGGAAGGGGGGGCAGTCGGCAAGGTGGGAAGGAGTGGGCATCCCTCCTGTCAATTTTTACTGGTGGGGGGGGGGTCAGTTTCCAGTGTCAGCTCATCATGGAGATGTCAGGGAGGACTGTCATTAGTGGGGGGTGCTTTTTTATTTTTTTTTAATGGGGCAGATATTGCGCGTGTGTAACACACACACAGCATCTATGCCCATTTTAAAAAAAGAAAGGTTTCCTGCCCCAAACAGCAGCATGAAAGGATGCTTCCCCTGCCTCTCAGCTGTTCGGGTTTCCCATGCTGGCTCTACACATGTGTGAGAGTCACTCTCACAGCGATCAATCAGATGGGAGAGACAGAGATTATGACAATCCTCAGTGTGAATCATTTGCATGCAAAATTTTTAGTGCATCAATAACTCTTTTAGAATTGGCCAAAAATCATATCAGAACGGACCCACCAGTCTTACTGATCCTGTTTAGTGCATCTAGCTCATATTTAGGAGTGCTTTTTGACCAGTCCTATCTGCCCACTTAAGCTATGCAGGCACCAAAAGTGAATATTGCTGGCCATCTGCTGATTCCTTCCCAACTCAACATCCATAATGCCCCTTTCCTGCCTAGTTTCAAGATGGCTGGTTAGTGAACATAAGAATAGCCTTACTGGGTCAGACCAATGGTACATTAAGCCCAGTAGCCCATTCTCACGGTGGCCAATCCAGGTCACTAGTACCTGGCCAAAACCCAAAGAGTAGCAACATTCCATGCTACCAATCCAGGGCAAGCAATGGCTTCCCCTATGTCTTTCTCAATAATAGACTATGGACTTTTCCTCCAATATTCAGTAGTACTGCCCAGTTGAGCATGCTGCATATTGGCAGACAGCCCACTGAACAAGATTTAAGCAGGCAGACTGTGTGTGTGGGGGGGGGAGGGGGTGGGGGGGACTTGGTAGGCCTTAGGTCTAGTAGCAGCCAACCAGTGTGCAGCCATGGACTTTTTGATAGCTTTGCTCAATGGCAGCTATGTACCTTCCCCCAGTGGTGCAGCATTTCTCGCTCTCCACGCCCCAACCCCTATCATGGTCCTGCATATCTCTCTCTCTCTTCCTTCTTGTTGTCCAACATTTCTCCTGTCTTCCCTTCTGCTCCTGGGTACAACAGCTCTCCCTCGCTCTTTTTTCCCTCCCTTCCACTGTCCATCATCTTTCCCTTCCTCCCCTCCACCCGTGGGGCTGGCATGTCTTCCTCCATTCCCCTCTCTCCCTGCTCAGAGTTCAGCATTTTCCCTCCAGTTTCTACTATCTCCTGCCCATGCTCTGACATCCCTCCCTCCTCACCCTTCCCCTTGCTCATGATTAGGCATCGCTCATCCCCCCACATCTGCCTTCAAATTTTTCTTTTTCTTTTAGATTGCCAGCAACTGCAATGCCTGTCACCCTCTCCCAGAAGCCCAGCCTGGAGCCTTTCCTTTGGCATGTCCCCTAATACAGAAACAGAAAGTTGCATCATAGAGGACAGGACATATCAGAGTGAAAGTTCTAGGGCTGGCTGCAGGAAGTGGGTGTGAAGCACTGCCTCTGTCAGCAATCTCTAGTGGTAAAAATCTGAAGATAGACAGGGATTGGGGGTTAGGGAAAGGAAGAGATTTGAATCACGGGCAGGGAGGAGGGGACTGGAAGACAAATGAAGGGCAATGGAGTAGAGGGGAGAGGTGACTTGGTTGGCTTTAGGTCTATTAGCAGTAAGCCTCTACCAGTGGCAGCACTGGACTTTTGCCAGGCTCAATCAGTGGTAGTTTTGCTCTTAGGAAGGAGTGAAAGACCAGAAGGGTGAATGGAAGAACTGAGTGTAAAAGCCAGAAAGCTGCTAAATAGGACAGAAGGAAAAAGAAAGAAATTGAAAACTGGAAGGTAAAGGGAAGAAGGAGAAAAATCTAGCTATGAGTAGAGAGACAAATAGAAAAATGGAACAAAAACTGAAAGATTTTCATCTGACAGTAATGGAGGGAAGGAAGATAACGAGAGGATGAAGAAACAGAAAAAGAAAAAGAGACCTTAAAAATTACTTAGGAAGTAATCAACAAGGAAAAAGAAGACAAAGAAACTATGAACAATCCAATTAGAAATTCTGAATGATCAGATAGCATAGGTATTACATGTGTATCAGTACTGCATGATGAGAATGGCAGCCTCTTGCACATTTCCTCTGATAAGATTCTCTCCATGGCGTGATATATCTGCCAACTTCTCCTTCACTTCTGGCTTGTGAGTCTGCAAACACCAATCCCCTTTGAAAGGCTCTGGATACCATATCTAAAGTACCACAAGTTTCATGAAAAAGTGGCCTAGTGGTTAGAGCTACAGCCTCAGTACCCTGAGGTTGTGGGTTCAAACCCTGCATTGCTCCTTTTGACCCTGCGTAAGTCACTCAATTCTCCATTCGCCCAGATATGTTAGATAGATTGTGAGCCCACCAGGACATATAAAGTAACATAGCAGATGACGGCAGATAAAGACCCGAATGGTCCATTTAGTCTGCCCAACCTGATTCAATTTAAATTTTTTTAATTTTTTCTTCTTAGCTATTTCTGGGCAAGAATCCAAAGCTCTACCCAGTACTATGCTTGGGTTCCTACTGCTGAAATCTCCGTTAAAACCTACTCCAGCCCATCTACATCCTCCCAGCCATTGAAGCCCTCCCCAGCCCATCCTCCACCAAATGGCCATATACAGACACAGACCGTGCAAGTACTGGCCTTAGTTCAATTTTTAATATTATTTTCTGATTCTAGATCCTCTGTGTTCATCCCACACTTCTTTGAACTCAGTCACAGTTTTACTCTCCACCACCTCTCTTGGGAGCGCATTCCAGGCATCCACCACCCCCTCCGTAAAGTAGAATTTCCTAACATTGTCTTTGAATCTACCACCCCTCAACCTCAAATTATGTCCATTTTCCTTTCTCTGGAAAAGATTATGTTCTAGGTTAATACCCTTCAAGTATTTGAATGTCTGAATCATATCTCCCCTGTCTCTCCTTTCCTCTAGGGTATACATATTCAGGGCTTCCAGTCTCTCCTCACATGTCTTCTGGCGCAATCCTCCTATCATTTTCGTTGCCCTCCTCTGAACTGCTTCAAGTCTTCTTACATCCTTCTCCAGATACAGTCTCCAAAACTGAACACAATACTCCAAGTGGGGCCTTACTAATGACCTGTACAGGGGCATCAACACTTTCTTCCTTATACTGGCTACGCCTCTCTTTATACAGCCCAGCATCCTTCTGGCAGCAGCCACAGCCTTGTCACACTGTTTTTTCGCCTTTAGATCTTCGGACACTATCAGCCCAAGGTCCCTCTCCCCGTCCGTGCATATCAGCTTCTCTCCTCCCAGCATATACGGTTCCTTCCGATTATTAATCCCCAAATGCATTACTCTGCATCTCTTTGCATTGAATTTTAGTTGCCAGGCATTAGGCCATTCCTCTAACTTTTGCAGATCCTTTTTCATATTTTTCACTCCCTCTTCGGTGTCTACTCTGTTACAAATCTTGGTATCATCTGCAAAAAGGCACTCTTTTTTTCTTCTAACCCTTCAGCAATGTCACTCACAAACATATTGAACAGGATTGGCCCCAGCACTGAACCTTGAGGGACTCCACTACTCACCCTTCCCTCCTCCGAGCGACTTCCATTAACCACCACCCTCTGGCGTCTGTCCAACAGCCAGTTTCTAACCCAGTTCACCACTTTGGGTCCTAACTTCAGCCCTTCAAGTTTGTTCAACAGCCTCCTATGAGGAACTGAATCAAAGGCTTTGCTGAAATCTAAATAAATTACATCTAGCATATGTCCTCAATCCAGCTCTCTGGTCACCCAATCAAAAAATTCAATCAGATTCGTTTGGCACGATTTACCTTTTGTAAAGCCATGTTGCCTCGGATCCTGTAACCCATTAGATTCAAGGAAGTACACTATCCTTTCTTTCAGCAACACTTCCATTATTTTTCCAACAACTAAAGTGAGGCTCACCGGCCTGTAGTTTTCTGCTTCATCCCTGTGACCACTTTTATGAATACGGACCACATCCGCTCTCCTCCAATCCCCAGGAATCACTCCCGTCTCCAGAGATTTGTTGAACAAGTCTTTAATAGGACTCGCCAGAACCTCTCTGAGCTCCCTTAGTATCCTGGGATGGATCCCGTCTGGTCCCATTGCTTTGTCCACCTTCAGTTTTTCAAGTTCCTCATAAACACTCTCCTCCTTGAACGGCGCAGAATCTACTCCATTTTCTCGTGTAACTTTGCCAGACAATCTCGGTCCTTCTCCAGGATTTTCTTCTGTGAACACAGAACAGAAGTATTTGTTTAGCACATTTGCATTCGTTCTGAAACTGTCTCCTTCCAACTTTTCCGAATGCCCTCTTGTTCTTTTATGATTCTTCAAACTTTCAAAACATAAAAGAACAAGAGGGCATTCGGAAAAGTTGGAAGGAGGCAGATTCAGAACGAATGCTAGGAAGTTTTTCTTTACCCAGCGTGTGGTGGACACCTGGAATGCGCTTCCAGAAGACGTAATAGGACAGAGTACGGTACTGGAGTTCAAGAAAGGATTGGACAATTTCCTGCTGGAAAAAGGGATAGAGGGGTATAGATAGAGGGCTACTGCACAGGTCCTGGACCTGTTGGGCCGCCGCGTGAGCGGACTGCTGGGCACGATGGACCTCGGGTCTGACCCAGTAGAGGCACTGCTTATGTTCTTATGTTCTTATCACTCTCCACATATCGGTTCCCAGCATCTTTTAGTTTAGCAATTCCATTTTTCATCTTCCTCCTTTCACTAATATATCTGAAAAAATTTTTGTCTCCCTTTTTTACATTTTTAGCCATTTGTTCTTTCGCCTCGCCTGTGCTTTCGCCAGACATATCTCTCTCTTGGCTTCTTTCAGTTTCACCCTGTAGTCCTTTCTGCACTCCTCTTCTTGATTTTTTTTATATTTCACGAACGCCAACTCTTTCGCCTTTATTTTCTCCGCCACTAGTTTGGAGAACCATATCGGCTTCCTTTTTCTCTTGTTTTTATTGATTTTCCTCACATAAAGCTCCGTAGCCATTTTTATCGCTCCTTTCAGCTTAGACCACTGTCTTTCCACTTTTCTTATGTCCTCCCATCCTAACAGCTCTTTCTTCAGGTACTCTCCCATTGCAATAAAGTCCGTATGTTTGAAATCTAGGACTTTAAGTAGGGAAAGTAGGGAAAATGTTTGCGTACCTGATTATAAACCATTTAGATAACCTTGATAAGTGGTATGTATATAAATAAACTGTTTGTTTAACACACTCCCACTATTTGGCTACTAGCTGATGGAGCTCATCAGCCTTCCCTTGGGTGAGAGTATCAGTAAGCTGCCACAATGTTTTGTTAGTTAATGCCTATGAATACACAGAAAGAATATACATAAGCACAGCATTCTGGTAAAACTTTTCCTCAAAGAGTCCAAGGTCCTTGCCTCCCTCCCCAGGAGCACCAAGAAGTGAGCCTTTGTACCTTTGGCTCTTTTGAGTGTATATTCCAGCACCATGAAATGGTGACAAAGCTGAAACTCCTCATATTCCAGTGCCTTTTGGACTCTATACATTGAGTCAACCTGGTCTCCCACATATTCATCCATACCTGCTTCAGAATTCTGTGAACAATCACTGTCACAACTTCTGTAGGGACTCATCAAACTATAGGATGTCTAAAATTTTCCCCTGGGGTCATCATCAGTCTCCAAAGGAATGGGATAGACTTTCTAACAAAATCAATTAATGAAAGGTCCTCTGGGAGAGATTTATGTCTGTATGGCAGGGAGGGGACTGAGGAAGAAAGTAGACCTCTCCTCCAAGAAGGCTACTAGTTTTCTACTCAAAAATGCACAAGCACTCAGATTCTGACTCATAAAAGTACTCTCTGGGAGATATTTGAGTCTCTGCCTTCCTTGCATGACTGAACTCCTGGTCAGGTGTCAGCTTGTACTGTCAAGGCACCAGGGATCCGTTGTGCACTGGGAATCTTCTGTGCACCAGGGAAGCTCCCTCCATCTTTCACCTATGGGTTGGAGATTGGTCTGTATTGAATCCAATGCCCTTTGAGGCCTCAGTGCCAATGCATCCCACGCAAGCAGTGAGTGGATTTTGAAAAGCAGTTGCATTGCCTCAGGCTTTCGGCATCGATGCTGTCAAAGCTGTAGTTTTGCTTTGGCACAGAACTGTGCCATACAATCTTCAAACTTTCTCATAAGCTGCTCCTTGAAGGCTGTCATTGACAAAGATGGAGGTACTGTAATACAGTCAGAGTAGCCTGTCTTTCTAAGACACATAGGGTGTATTAAAAACTTTGTTTCAGCTGTTACACTGCCTCCAGTGTCAAAGAGGATGAGTGTCAAAGAGGGGTGTTTTAAAGGCACCAGCAATCTCAGTGCCTCTATGCTCTTGGCACCATACTTCAAACAGGACCAATATTGGTGCACCTTGGTCAAGCCTTCTTTGTTCATTGGTGCTGGTGAGGATTAAGAAAAATCCTTCTTCCTCAGGAGGGGTTTAGTAGATGACAGGAGGAATCCTTCTTTCTCAGGAGCAATTTGGTAGATGACTGACCCTGATGGCTTCTATCAACACAGTATCAATGGTAACTGATGTACTCTCAGGCCAGGACACCAGGACACTAGTCCTGTAAAGGACACCAGAATTGGGCTTACGCTCACCCAAAATAAACCCGATTATGTAACCGACATCCATGTTACAGACGCCGGTTACAGAACCAGGTTACTGTAGATGCGGCTATACTTATCACAGCAAGGGATCTCTTTGCAGCGATAAGTATAGCGGCCGCGGCTGCCAGTCCCCCCCCCCAAACGATCATGGAAGGAGGGAGCCCAACCCCTCCTTCCCAAAGACCTTCCACCCCGAACAATTATGGCAGAAGGGAGCCCATCCCTTCCTGCCGGACTCCCCCATTGAACCCTCTTACCCCTCCCTGATGATCGCCAGCAGGAGGGTGCCCAAACCCTCCTGCTGGATCCCTCCAACGAACTCCCCCACCCCTCCCGGAAGATTGCCGGCAGGAGGGTGCCCAACTCCTCCTGCCGGACTCCCCCAATGAAACCTCCCTCCCTGGACTCCCCCAACGGAAACCCCAACCTCCCCTCTCTGGACACCCCCATGGGTTCATCTTGAAAGGTGGTTGGACGGACGGGTCTTCCCACCATCCAAATAAAGCAGGCCCATCCCTCTCTGGCCCATCCCACACGAGCCCAAGGCACCCTCCTGTTGGCAATCTTCCGGTAAGAGTGGGTGGATTCGTTGGGGAGTCCGGAAGGAGGGGTTAGGCACCCTCCTGCTGGCAATCATTGGAGAGGGATGGGAGGTGAGATAGATGACAGGAGCCTATGGGGGGTTTTTACAGGTTGCGAGATCTATTCCTACATTTTGCTGAAGTTGTTAGTCTCGGGCTTGTGCAAACTGGTTTCAGTTCAGATGCTGAGATGCTAATGTGTGGCATGTGAGTGTGTGGATTTCTTGCTCTTGGTCATTAACCAGTGCTGGAAAGACAATGAACAGTGCTGAAAGAAAAAAAAAATGCCCGTCAGCAGAACACTCCATCCAGGAACCTAACAACTGATAACATGATGCCAGGCTAATGCGCTGAGGCACTGCTGTACCCGTGTGAAGAATGGAAACTTCAAGAAGAAGAAAGTTCTAGGAGTTATGCCTGTCCAGGGCCCCCCAGGGAAGAATGGAGGCGTGGACTAGGAGAGGGTTAGACAGGCATTTGATTTATCCAATAGGGTGGTACATAATAGCCAGGGGAAGGTCTTGCTAGGAAAAAGATACTTTCTGTATAAAACCCCCATGCTCTGGCAGAGGTTCCTTAGAGAGACTGTGCCATGCTTACAGATGCCGTCACTGTTGGTATGAGGTTTTTTTCTCTCCATTGTATATGTCCAAACTGATTTATTTCTGATTTGACAAATGCTGCTATAATACTAATTACTAGAATAAAAAGTTATTTGCTTTGGAATATACAATGTCATCTTGTTGGTTTTTATTTATATTTTTGGTGGGTTTTTTTTAATCACATCGGATCTCCGGTAAGGTAAAGCAGCCTTTCACTTCAGGGGGGTTTGTTGGGGGGGTTCCGGCAGGAGGGGTTTGGCTCCCTCCTGCAGTGATCGTATGGGGGAGGGGGACTGGCAGCCGCTACACTTATCGCGGCAGGGAGATCCCTTGCCCTGATAAGTATAGCGGCTGCGTCTACTTACAATGTAGGCCAGCATTTTGCTGGCCTACATTGTACGCTTCTCCCGCTGGCCTAGGGAGACATTTACAACCACCTAGGTTTGCCTAAGGCTATACCTTGCCTTAGGCGAGGTTAGGGGGTTTTGTGGGCCTCCCTAGGCTCCTGGAAGCACCTTCAATATAGGCCTCCTGCACGGGGAGCATTTTTTTTTTTTAAACGTGCATCACAATTGGATGGTTAGACAGCTGTGGGATACAATTTATAAAATCCGGGCCTCAGTGCTAATGCATTCCAGTCTCTGATGCAACTTCTAGAGCCAAGGAGACTATTGCTTCCAATGCCAATTTTAATGGACCAGATTCATTTGCATTTAAAATAAGTTTGTGCTTCAGGCCACCATCTTGGGTAAGCTATTACTCCTGGCGCACCTTTAAAATCCACTGGGCACTTTTTTCTGGTAAAAGTCAGAAAAAAAATTGAAAAATTGCCCTCTTGTGTGCCCAAGGCCAAAAACAATCTGAAAAGGATGAGGAAAATAAAGTAAACTTAGAATGATAATAAAATCTTTCCAGAGAAAATAAAAGGAGTTTGCAGGCAATCCTTGCATGACAAACAACAGGACTTACACACTATATGATAATGAAAAAATGCAATAATATTGTATAAATCAAAATGCAGTACTTACTTGACCCCTGCAGACAAGCTGACCACAGGAAAGAAGAATCCATCCAAGCTAAAGTTCTCAAACATGCCCTGAACTGGCTGTCCATTAATGCGAAAGGAAATACTGGGAACGCCTAAATCCAAGCAACAACTGACAACATCATCAGAGGCCAGGAGGTGCTGATAGCTAGATGCCACTGCTCTTGGAATGCGACCTAACAATAAAAACAAAACCAGAAAATATTAATTTCCTGAAACAAAAACAGCTTTATTGTTTTGTTTTGGGTTTTTTTTTATTGCAAATGTACAAATCCAAGATAGAAGTCTAAAGAATGAAATGTCTCTTCAGTCCTGATCAGTAGGGGCCTAATATTTTAAATCAATTGAGCGCCCAAATTTAGGAACCTGATTTGGTGCTAAATTCAGCTGAAAATGTACCTAAATGTAGGAGTTGAAAAGCTCCTAAATTTAGGCCTACCGTTCTTTTGCCTAGATTTAGAGCAGTGGTCTCAAACTCAAACCCTTTGCAGGGCCACATCTTGGATTTGTAGGTACTTGGAGGGCCTCAGAAAAAAACTGTTAATGTCTTATTAAAGAAATGATAATTTTGCATGAGATAAAACTCTTTATAGTTTATAAATCTTTCCTTTTGGCTAAGTCGTAATAATAATATTGTAATTTATAGCTAAAGAGACATTTGATCAAGAAACTGTTTTATTTTACTTTTGTGATTATGATAAATATACCGAGGGCCTTAAAATAGTACCTGGCGGGCGAATTTGAGACCACTGATTTAGAGCCTATTTTAGATGCTAGGTGCTCAAAATCAATGCTAAACTCCTAACTTTTCCAGTTCCTTCTAAATGCACCCCTATTGCCTTTCACTTTTTTTTTTTTTCAGCCTTTATGTTGAAACATTTTATTGAAGAAATCACCTTTCACTTTTTAAGCCACAAAATATAGGAGTTGAGTGACATTTTGAACATAAATTTAGACCCTCAATAAATTTTCTTAAAGGCCAATTTGAGAGCCTGAATCTGAAATTTAGGAGGCCAAACCCTTTGAAAAGTGATCCCTTCATTGCTCCCATCTTTATACTGCAGACAAATACTGTAAGCCCTACGATATTATGTGCCATCCTCTGACAGATCATTAAATACACTGTAAATTTCAAACTGTGAGAGCCAAGCATATGTGGCACTGGATATTTCAGCTCTAGTGTGTTGCTGCTGGATTTATTGGTCTCGTGGGATCCTTGCTTAGTGGTCTGGAGAAATCTACTATCTTATCCCATTTTACTGCACAAGATAACTAAAGAACTGTAAGCAAAGTGCATTATTAGATATTACCTTTCAGGCTTAGATACTCACTAAAGGGAATCCCACACAACAGTGGAAAGATAGATACATGAGAAACACAAACAAATCAGAGAGAGCAAAGAGGCTTAAAGTGGGTAAAATAAGAAGTTAAAGCATCCAGCTATGAATAGTATGCCACTACAAAAGATTCCTAGATAGAACACTTTCCTTCCAAGCAGGCATATGGAACAACACCCTAAGCAACCTCCTCTTGAACTCCCCAATGTACCAAGCTCTCAGGGGATCCCTCAAAACCCACCTGATTCTCCAGACCCCTGCCTCTTTCTGACACCCCCCTCTCTTCCCGCTTCCCCTTTTCCCCTTTACTTTCATCTCTCTCGCTCTCTCTGTCCCCTTCCCCCTCCTTACTTTACTTATATTGTTAATTACCCCACATTCCCACTCTGTAATCATCCACTACTGTATCCACTATTAAATACTGTCTAGAACCGAAAAGGTTCATCTTCTACTTTGTACTTTTCCACTATTGTATACCGTCTTGAACTGAACAGGTATGACGGGATATAAATAAAGTTTTATTATTATTATTTACAACTCAATGTTGATGGGAAACATATGGGCAAGGTGATGGCTAAGAAGAAGTTTGTGCCCATGGCAACTAAATATTCAGAGCCTGATATTCAAAGAAACTTGTGTAGCTGGCAGTGTGGCCCTGATTCTATAAAAGGTGTCTGCAATTAGGCGCCTAGCCAATCTAGGCTCCTGACTTAATTTTTTAATTGGTTCAATCAGCACTGTTAATTGAACAGCACCATTAACCAATTACAAATGATTAAAAAACTAATTTTCATGTAGGTCCCTAACTCAGTAGATGCTGTGTATGCATTTACAACAAGGTTCATTGTTTTCCCCTTTTTAATATAAATTGTAAAACACTTAGAAATCTTGATTTGCGTTTCATCAAAATTTTAATAAACTAAAAAAAAAAAAAAATCCTACCTGAAAAGTACATAAGAACCTAAGAATAGCCTTACTGGCTCAGATGAATGGTCCATCAAGCCCAGTAGCCCGTTCTCACGGTGGCCAATCCAGGTCCCTAGAACCTGGCCAAAACTCAAAAAGCAGCAACATTCCAATGGCTTGCCCCATGTCTTTCTCAACAACAGACTATAAACTTTTCCTCCAGGAAATTGTCCAAACCTTTCTTAAAACCAGCTACACTATCCACTCTTACCACAACCTCTGGCAATGTGTTCCAAAGCTTAACTATTCTCTGAGTGAAAAAATATTTCCTTCTATTGGTTTTAAAAGTATTTCCCTGTAACTTCATTTAGTGTCCCCTAGTCTTTGTAATTTTTGACGAAGTGAAAAATCGATCCAGTTGTACCCATTCAACTCCACTCAGGATTTTGTAGACTTCAGTCATATCTCCCCTCAGCTGTCTCTTTTCCAAGCTGAAGAGCCCTAACCGTTTTAGTCTTTCCTTATACAAGAGGAGTTCCATCCCCTATATCATCTTGGTCGCTCTTCTTTAAAACTTTTCTAGTGCCGCTATATCTTTCATGAGATAAGGAGACCAGGAAAGATATAGCAGCTCTAGGAAAGGTTCAAAGAAGAGCAACCAAGATGATAAAGGGGATGTAAAGAGTTAGGCGCCAGTAGGTGCCTGCCTTAAATGTTAGTGTTTTAGGCCAAGAAAACCCTGGACTAATATACAGGTGTCTACGATAAAGATGCCTAGCGGGGCCTAAGATAGAGATGCCTGGTAACCCTTTGGAGCACAGGATCATTGTCTCCTAATCTTCCTAATCCTTTTTGAAACTCAAAATTGCTAGGGGGTCAGGTGCTAACACTTTGGAAGTTGGTAGCACTGGAGGCTGGATAGAGTTGGCATCTCTCTTGCCTCCTGAATTTAGAGCTGGGTCTGGTTGGTTGGGAACGGTCCAGGGGATCCTCTTGGGCCACCAGCTTTTTTGTGTGGTTGGATGTATGAGAGTGGGAGGTATAAAGAAGCCACTTGGGCCACCAGAGTTGTTTTAGAGGGGCTGGAAGGAGGGGAGTAGGAGTCTATTGGACAACTGGTTCATCAAGGACCTTGGGTCATTTTAGGTGAAATGTACTTCGTTACAGATGACCTTTTTGCTCCAGATCTGGAATAGAAGATCAGTACTATGCGATGAGTAAAAGCCCAAAAATTTTAGCACATCTTAATGCATATTATGCTATATTTTAGCTCAGTGGTTTTTACTGTTAATTTTCCCACACTAAAGTTCTTATTACATCAAGAGTAGGATTAGTGTAGGGAAATCTTGGGTTAACCACTGCACGAAAGGACAACACAATTTACTGCTTCAGGGTCCACATAGTCAGTCAAATCCAGAAGCAGGAAGACCCTCCTGGTTCAGCTAATGAAATAAATGCTAGCAAATGCAAGTTCCTACCATGGGATGTCAGTGAAGGAGGTTAGAAGTGAGAGTGATAGGGGCATAGCAGCTGTCCTGCTTACATCTATCAGGCGCTGAGGCAGGTGGGATGTGACATGTATATCCTGGACATCTGGATGATTCTACTGGACTCTACAGACCTAGATTTTCACTTGTGTATGCTGGACACCCTGTTGGAAACTACAGACATATTTTCCCATAGCCAGGCCCAGACTGTTTGCAATGCTAACAATGATGTTCTTGTTTCCCTGCTGGGAAAATTTCCCTCCAAGGTTATGCTGAACTCACTGCTATATGACTTCATAGACTTCATATGCCAGACACCCTGGAAAGACATAAACCTGTTATAATGAGCAAGGAGCTCTGCTCATGTGGGTGTAACGAGATGAAAGAACTTGGTACCAACACATTTGCTCTCTATCTCCCAACCAAGCTATGGAAACCAGACAGCTGGATTGTGGAAAGGCCATCTCGTTGCCAACTTTTCATCTTACAAGGACACCAACTCGAATACCTCTAATTAACAGTTGCAGGTCTCTGTGCTGAAAGAAGGAAGTTTAGAAGCAGTTCTCTGTTTCTGTAAGGCCCCCCTTTTACTGGGGGGGGGGGGGGTGGAGGTGAGAGAGAGGTGTGGACGATAGGGAAGAGTTAGCTGTACATTATTTTTATGTACCAATAGGGAAGTACATACCCAGAGCTAGGGGATGGCCTTTCTTGGAACAAAGGAAGAATTTCTCTGTATATAAAATACGTGCTTGCTAAGTAGAGTCAGAGAAAGATTCACTTACTTATGCCAGGGAACTGCTAGCCCCCTGCTAAGCATATGAGTGCAAATTCTTCTCTCCATTGCATATTCTGAACTGACAATACATTTTTCTTTGCTATGCCTTGGCTGCTGTAATATTGTAACTTTTTATACTAACAATAAACAAATATTGTCTGTTTTGGAAGATACAATGCTGTCTTGTAGTCATTCCAACGAGGTAAACAAAAGCAGCTTTTTATCTCAGATGCCAGGTAATAAGATTTTTAGTGAGCACAACTGAGGGAATCAGCAATCCTATGTTACAACACTGCAAAAGGTCACCATTGTAGGATTGCTATATGGCTCCAGAAAAAGGAGGATAGATTGAGACATCTGCGTTTTACTTCCATTGAAAGCAATGGAAGTAAAACCTGGATGTCTCAATCCGTCCTCCTTTTTCTGGAGCCATATGGTAACTCTACACAAATGGGGCAAATCAGATTTTAGGCCTTCTCTGGCAGTGCTTAGATTTGCCCACACCAGTTAGGAGCCCAGTAGTGAAAATCAGCACTAGCAGTCTAATTTTCTCATCCTCACCCTATTCCCACTCAAGATCATGCTCCTCTATTATATGAAGTACTGAATTTGAGTACTCAGAGCGTACAAGATTTTATATTCAATGTCTAATCCCTTAATTCTGACAGATAGTTGACTAGGCCTTCTGAAAACTGGCCTGCAAATCAGTATCTGGCATAAAACCATTTAATGAAAACAGCATAACTTACCAGACCACAAGTGTAGACCATCAAAGCCATAGGAAAACAGGTCATCACCAACACCATTGCCACCCCAACCTTCTCCTCCTCCAGGATATGGAGCATAGCCAGATGTTGAGGCCCAGCCCACTCGCAGATGTGTGGGTTCAGCAGTCAGGAATGGTTTTACCTGGTCAATGAACAGTTCAAAGTACCATTTTTTGTACTGAGCAGAGCCCTCGGCGACACCCAAAAAAATATTTGGCCTGATGCTGAAATGAAGCAAAAATATCAGTGAACAAGCACCTAAAATGAATATCACGAAAGGTGGTGAAGTCAAGCACAGTGAAGGACGACTTACTAATATGCCAATTTTTTTTTTTAGATGGCAACGGGCCCCCCTCCCCCTCCATGACAACAACCCCAGCTCCCCTCCCCCCCCGGCATGGCCGGCCGGCAACGCGGCCTTCCACCGGTATCAAAGGCAACGCGGCCAAAGCAGCTCCAAGAAGGTCCTATGATGAATGCATCTGTCAGTCCATCCCCTTCCTACATCACTTACTTCTTCCGGCAGACGCAGTCATCGTGGGATCTTCATGGATCTGAATGGCCATGTTGCCATTTATGCCGGCGGAAGGCCGCGTTGCTGTCTGTCGATGCTGGAGGGTGGCCGGGCCAGCCGGTGTTGTTGTTGTTGTTGTTGGGTGGGGGCCCATTGCCGTGGGAGGGGGTCCATTGCCGTTGCTGGGGGGGCGTTTCCGTTGGCATGTAGAAAGGGTGGTGGAGGGAGAGAAAGGGGGCAGATGCTGATGGAAGTGGGGGGAAGGGAGAGGAAAGAGTGAAATGTCAGACCATGGGGGTGTGGGTGTGGGAGAGGGAAGGGAAGAAGAGGAGAGGAGAGAGATGCCAGACCATTGGAGGAGGGAATGGAAAAAGATGGATATCAGACCAATGGGGGTGAAGGGAAAGATGGAAGGGGGAGGCATACAGTTTCTGGAAGTGGCACAGGACAGAAGATGAAAGGAAGAGAGTGACAAGAAGATGAGCAGAGCAGAAACCAGACAAGACAAAGGTAGAAAACATTTTCTATTTATTTTTTTGCTTTAGGGGACATGCATCGCTGTTTCTGTGGTGTTGTAGTGTATGCAGAGTCCAGCTTTTTGGTGGTTTTATTTAACCTTTGTCTACGTATTTCTATTTTATCCCCCCTTTTACAAAACTGTAGATCATTTTTGTAGCGCTGGCCGTGGCTAAAAACCATACTACAGTTTTGTAAAAGGGGGGAGAGGTTAGTTTGTGATTACATATACTAAGTGAAGGTGTTTTCTGTGTTCTGTCTGTATGAAAGACATGGGTTTTTTTTAGCATTGACTAGCCTTGTTTGGCAAAATGCATCAGGCATGGTTCTTGGGAGCACCTTGAATAAACCTGATTTGAATCTCCTTATTGTCTGCTGATCTTCTTTTGTTTCATGTTGGATTCTTTGGTGGACTGCTTGCCTTGTTGTTTCATTGCAAGTTAATATACATAGAGTGGAACGTTCTAGAGGAGTTACAGATTTGGTTGTTTATACATACATATGGGTTACAGTTGGTTGATGTAGAGTGAGGCAATTGAGAGGCGTTGTAAACTTAGTTATTAATATAGACTTATATTTTGGATAATATTACTGCTTTCCAAATATTTGAACACTTATATATGTATGTGAAGGGTTCAGAGTTAAAGTCCTGGGTAAGTAGGTGGGAAGGGAAGAAAGAGGGATTTGTTCAGATGTTTGGGGGTTGCATAGAAGAAAAACTGTGCACTGGTATGCTAATCTTTGTTTTGAATAAAAAAAAAAAAAGAAATACAAGTGGAAATAAAGAAGTAAATAAGAAAACAGATAAATGGGGCGGGACATGGGCGGGGTAGGGGAAGGGCATGGGCAGGGCCAGAGGGGCCCAGTGTATTTGTGTGCCTAGGGTCCCTCGAAGAATTAATCCTACCCTGGTTGTGGGTTTGAATAACCACACTGCTCCTTGTGACCCTGGGCAAGTCACTTAATTCCCATTGCCCCAAGTACATTAGATAGAGTGGGAGCCCACCGGGACAGTTAGGGGAAAAATGCGAGTACCTGAATAATTTGTAATCCGCATAGAATTGTAGGATATGCGAAATATAAATTATTAAATTAAAATAAATAAATAAATAAATCCTCGTGTGTGAGGTCATTCACATCCTACTTGAAAAATGCAATGCAAGACCTGGACATGAGCATCCAAGGGCCATGCAGGTATTAGAGCAGAGAATGGACTAGAAAAGAATACTGACAGCAGACACTAATGAAAAATCCAGTTCCACTAAAGACTTTATAAAAATAACAAGTGGATGACTGAGTGCATACCTGGTTACATCATTCACTAATCGTGTCTGCAGCAGCAGATCCCTTCGAGGAAGCAGATTATCACAGATCAGATTTTGGTTAGAACGAACAGCAACTCCATTACAAACACAAAGAGAGCAGAGCACATCCAACACCTGGAATTACAGATAATTCCCATCACACAGGGAACAGAATATAGTCAGCACATAGGAATATACATAACACTGGTTGACAAAAAAAAATTTTTCTTTGCTACTGAGAACTTAAGAAGTGTTCTTAGTTAATTTAATGATGCTGATTTCAGATCTGTAATTGAAATTCAGTTAACACGTGACAAAACGGGTGGCTAGCCCATTGGGGTGGCCATTTCTTTTGGGGGACTGGTAAGGCTGAGTGTTCCACATCAAAGAACACGGACACCCTGCAGCCCAAGAAAAGCAAGATCAAGTCATCTAAGGGTGATTCTAATCCCCAGGGATCGGAGGCCTTCTCAGAATTTATGAAATATTTGTGGAAAGCCTTTCAGGATAGCTGTATTTCCCCTGCACAGTCCCACTCCACCTCGGACTTGTGTCTCAGCGGTTTTGCCTCTTTAGGCACATCCTCTTCTGTCAGCCAGTGTTCCTGAGTTAGCTGACCCTTATTTGGGCAATACTTAGGATGATGCATACAAGAGAGTAAGGGGTTCATTTTCAAAAAAGATATATGTACAAAGACAGCATAAACCGGCACTTGGACGTCTTACTAGTCAAAACGTCCAAGTGAGCATTTTCGAAACTGACTTTTTAGTTGTCTTTCTGGTTGTTTTGTCTCCAGTGTGTTTAAATCTTAAGGGGGCATGTTAGAGGTGTTTTTTGGATGGGATTAGGGTGGGCTTAGCGATAATCAATCATTTTATAAAATGTCCAGGGCTGTTTCGGAGTACACCTGTTTTTAAAATGAATAAGGGTCAAAATTGTACCCATACTACACAGATGACTACTGGAGGAATGAAAATATGACACATACACACTCCCCCGGTTGTCACTGACCCCTTCTTATCCCCCAAATATCTGCATTAAACAATACATATGTATCTATGACAGCTGCAGATACTATGGCCAGCCCCAGTAGAATTGCAAGCAGGTCTCTGGAGTAGCCTGATGGGCAGTGCAGTGCACTGCAGAGAAGGGGTACCCAGGCCTATATGCCACCCTAAATAGTACACATGAGGTGGAAAGTGTGAGACCTCCAAAACCCACTGTACTGCCATATAAGTGTCACCTGCAGTCATAAGAGCTATTGAGGTAGTAAACAAGTGGGTACAGTATATTTTGGGGGAGTTTTGGAGGGCTCACTATATAATGTACTGGGGTTATAGTGAGATGTGTATCTGGCATGCTTAATGTGAAGTTCACAGCAGTGGCCCCTAGGGTGCCCCATTGATCTGCTGGCATGTCT
Source organism: Geotrypetes seraphini (assembly GCF_902459505.1). Classification (NCBI taxonomy): domain Eukaryota; kingdom Metazoa; phylum Chordata; class Amphibia; order Gymnophiona; family Dermophiidae; genus Geotrypetes; species Geotrypetes seraphini. Next base: position 68,107,302 of record NC_047090.1, on the reverse strand, counting down.
GTGTGGCCAGTCCATTAAAATGCTGGCCCCCTCCTATATGCAAATGGCTTGTTTTAACAGTTTCTAATTTGGACTGAGGGTTTTGTGGGTTTTTTTTCTGATAATGGCAAAAAAAAACCCAAAACTGGGCTATTTCCAAAAAAAGATAGACATCTAGCTGGACAAAACATCTAGCTGGGTCATTTTCGAAAAAAAAGATAGACTTGTAGTTGGACAAAACATCTATCTAGCTGGACCATAAAAAAAAATTAAAAAAGATGTCTTGCAGGTTCAGAAATGAACATTTTCTACACCCGATTTCTGGACATTTTTCTCAAAAGTCAAACTTACACATCCTATCAAAAATACCTCTCTACATGTATCCAAATATCTCTCTTAAATATTCATTAGGGATAGGTTGTAAAACCTGACTGATGCAATATCCTTCATGTTTGAAGATCTTTTGATGTTAGCTATATTTTTATACATTTTTGTAGCAGCACTACTGTTTGCCTTTATGCCCTGACTATGCTCTTTGCAGTTGCAAGAATATGTACCTTATGGTTGCGTCCATGCTTATCGAGAAGGGAGATGACAGACCTGATGTGGCCCTCATCTATCAGATTCAGAGCCTCTGGACTCTCGATAAGGATGCAATGTAACACTTCCAGAATACCTGGCAGGAGACAGAAACAGTCAGTGTCACATAGAAATGGCACTAGAAACTTACATGTGAAAATAAAATGGAAATAACCTGTGGCATGCAAGAAGTGAAGTGAAGTGTACAAGAAGTGAAGAAGCAAAAGTGTATTCCGAGTCATTCAATGTAGAAGAGGTAAAAGGGAAAGGTAAGTGTTCTGTACTTGGAATGAAAGAAGCCGCAGTGTGTGATTTGTCCAACTAACTTTGAGGGCTGTCAGGATAAACCTGGATTGTTAAACTGGCACCCAGTGGGGGTGGGGAGTGTTCCCTGAAACTTCTACCACACACCTCATAACATCCTCCCTGCAGACCCATCTCAAACATTCCATCCTCAATGCATCACCACCCAAGAAGCCCTTCTTAGATCAGTCCCCCTCTCCCCACCTATGCCCTCACTGTACACTTGACATCCTTCTACTTGGTCCCTGACACACACCACAAACACCTGCATGCTGCACCCTTGACATTTCCTACATATACACATCACATCCCACTCTACCCAATACATAGCTTGTCCCTATTCCACCACCTCAGACATCTCACCAATAGCAGACACCCCACATGTAACCCCTGTTCAACACATCCAAACCCCAGACTTGTGCACACTTTCCTTCCCTTAATATCCATCCACACACACACTTCCCCAGATATTTCTCAGTTTCCACACATACCCCACCTCTCCCTTCCCCATTTCCTGACTGGAGCTCTGAAGCAGTCTAAACTAAATTGATATCAGTGGCAGCACTGGTCATTGCACTATGGGAGTTAGTTTAGAAGCCTTTTTTCCCAGTTTCTACATCAAAAATCTTTCCCCTATCAGTTAAAATTTGTCTGAGTAAATGTAGGTAGGGCAAAAAGGCACAGCTGATGTTGCAGTGGATGGAAAAAGCAGGATAGCTGGTAGTACAATGGCAAGCAAAGGCAGAGAAATAGAGAACCACAGGTGGTATACCTGGTGTACAGTGGTAGATGAGGGTAGAAAGGTATGAGAGAATTTTGAAATTTGATAGTACCTAGTGCCATTCATTTGGGCCTACTTCTACTTTGTGGGAGCCAGGTTAGAGAGAGCAACAGAGAAGCTGAGGGATGAAGAGTTTCAATGACTGTGTCCTGAAAATAATTTATTTTCTTGCTTATTAATCCTTCACATCCAAGTTTGTTGTGGTTGATGTATGATGATGACATTGACAATATGCATAATATTACTGGCTGATACACACACAAATTCCCAGAGGTTCAATATCGCCCTCCCTCAATCCCAACTTCAGCTACTCAACCAAATGAAGCATTTCCACAACTGGGTGCCGATGTGGGCTGATACCCACGAACACCCACATACTCACGCTATATATATTTTTATTTTTTTTCAAATTTTCATCATTATCATCTTTACAGATAATAATTAAGAAAGGAACTCACGCTATATATTGGCGCTGGCTTGGAACCCAGTTGATTTGTGCTACGAGGACATATTATATGTGTGCTAAAGCATGCATATGCAAACATTCCACCCTCCCAACTACTAAAAAAAAGAGATATCCCACAAAAATTTCATTAGCATATTATGCATGCAATTTTTTTCCATATTTGATATAATTTTTGTAAGGATACATCAATGGTACTGTTTGGCAGTGGCACAGCAAGGGTAGGAAGTGCCCGGGGTTGCGTCCCCCCTCCCCCCGCTACACTCACGCCTAACCTCCCCTTCCCTCCGTACATCTTTAAATCTTCGCCAGCATAAGCAGCTTCTCTGGCCTGCTGCTCATGCTGGCATTGGCTTCCCCTCTGATGTAACTTCCTGGCCCCATGACCAGGAAGTGATTTCAGAGGGGAGCCAAGCTGGCTTGAGCAGCAGGCTAGAGAGGCTGCTCGCACTGGTGAAGATTTAAAGAGGTAGGGGGTGAAAAGGGAGGGTGCAAGCATGGAGTGGGGGGAGGAGAAGTGCCGGTGTCCCCACCAAGATGTCACCCCCTCCCCCTTTACTATGCTACTGCTGTTTGGGCAGATAAATAAAAGTGAAGAGAAGCTATCTCTGGACCTTTTAGAGTACTGTGTTCTTATTCATTGATGGCAATAAAGTATTACATTACATTAGTGACTCCGTCATTACCTTGCGGTTCAAGGCGGATTACATAAGAGGTTATCTGGACATTTACAGAAGAGTTACAGAGTTGAATGGGTTACTTCGGGGGACCGAAGTGCTTCCTGTGGTGTTAGTTTGTTTTGATGGATTTCTTGAATAGCAGGGTTTTTATTTCTTTTCTGAAAGTTTTGTAGTATCATTAACAATTTACAGTCTATTGTTAAGCAGCTATTGGTCTATATTTATTTATTCATTCATTCATTTAATTTTCTATACTGTTCTCCCAGGGGAGCTCAGAATGGTTTAAATGAATTTATTCAGGTAGTCAAGCATATTCTCAAGCAAGGAATTCAAACATATATGGGCTCTGTAGGACTCCAGCAACGCATACTTAAGACAGTTGTTCCCTTTCCCTCTCACCCTAACTCTAAGAATATGATCCAAGTTTCCAAGTTTATTATGCATTTGATTAATCGCTTATATCGACTTCTAAACGATGAACAAAAAATAAAAATATTGGGTTACAATAATCAAAGGGAAACAAATTATATAAATATGACTAACAAGACAAAATTAATTGATACAGAAGGAAGGGGTAGGTGCAGAAAAACAATTTAAAAAAATAGTAAAGAAGACATATAAAGGGAAAAACATTAGGGAAGGGAAGAGCAATAAGCATCAGAGAATTAGAAACCAGGGCTCACTCAAAGCACCTGATATAAACCTAATGTCTGGTTAGAGGACCAAATATAGTTTAATTAGTTGTCAAATCCCTGGAAATCCCTAGTCATTCCCATGCCAACTCACCTGAGGAAGACTCAAGTCTGTCCAATTTACTGATCAGCCAATCCAGGTTTTTGGAGAACTGAGCACAGTTCTTTCTATTACCACGGATAAGTGCAGCTGAAATGGAATTGGGGATAGAAATATAAGTCTATTATCATCTTCAAGTTAGCGTAGTTTTCAGCATTATTAGTCTCAAAATTATCACTATCATGACTATAAGCATTATCAATATTAACAATATCTCTATAGGTGCTTGCTCTGGTAGCACATAAATTAATAATCTCTGCAGCTGATCTTAGAACAGAATCCTAGGGCTGCCTGCTCTGAATGGCCATACTGTACCTGAAACCTGAACACAAAAATATGGGACAGCAGTACAGAGAGAAGGCGAACATGACTCACACTGTTGTACTTAGTCCTTTCAGTGTTGCCACACTATTTGCTCAGGCATTGGTAAAGTGCTTAAAGGCCTTATTACCTGTTGCTGTGAGCTGAAGTCTCATGGTAAGAGCTGTAACATTTTATAGCTCACATCATGAAACTTGGCCTATGGCAGCCTATGATAAAGAGATTAAGAGCTTTTCTTGCATCCTATTTACATGGAGGGACAGAAAAATGAGATAAGGTAATGCAGCACCCTTGCTGGAGATAAATGCAATGAGTATTACACTCCGTTTTTCTACTCTGGGAGTGAGTGCAGAACACATGGCACTTGCTTTCTCTGCTATACTTCTACCACACACCTCATAACATCCTCCCTGCAGACCCATCTCAAACATCCCATCCTCAATGCATCACCACCTAAGAAGCCCAACTTAATCTAGGCATTTTGGACTTGGACGGAATTGTGGTATAAAGATGGACGATTTAGCGGCTTGGATGATCAGATTGGCAGGACGTATAATTAGACGATTTTCGAAAGAAAAAACAAATTTTGGACATATTTTTCGAAAATGTGTCCTAGGCTATTTTGTACTTTGGACGACTTGCGAGTTGGACGCAAACGGACTTAGACATCCCTTTCGATTATGCCCCTCCACACTTGTAGCAGGTGCTGAATATCCACTGCTAAAAATTTACCGGTACTTCTCTAAATTTGAATATGCATATTATTATTATTATGAAACTGTTTTTATTGGCAAATGGAATAACAACTCACAAGCATAGAATACAGATAAGGATTATAAACATTTCCAAGAACGAGCAAAAGAGGGCCCCCCCCAAAGAGGACTGGACTCTGATGTCCTCTCAGGGAACAAAGAGGCCCAAACGCCCCCCAACTAGCCCAAACCCCCCCTATTCCCCCCCAACCTGAATATGCATATTTAACAAGCCGAGTGTCAGTCACCGACAGCCGCGGTTTCCAAGGATGCTAGGGTTTTACAGGCCTACATTTCTGGGACCCAGGGTCGTTCCAGAATTGCAGCCAGTAGCACATAGTGATGCTGAAGTCTGGTACCACCCCTAACTATGCTCTGCTAGCCACCAAGGACCTAATATAGGTGCTGACCTGGAGGCTACATAGCAGCAGCTATTTTTTAAAATGAGGATTTAATTGAGTTTTAATGGTGCAACCAATTATTGTGCCACTTAAACCCAATTAAACCAATTATGTTAGTCGGCGGTAGGGTGGCTTCCACCACCTAACTTTCGGTGGCTTTTATAGAATCTGGCCCTGTTAGCGGCACTGTAAGTTTTGGCGGTGATAGGCGCCCTACTGCTGCCTAACTTAATTGTTTTAATTGGCTTTAATTGGCAAGGTAATTGTTATAAAACAAAAACTAATTTTAAAAAAAAGTAGGTGCCATGAGACGCCTACTAGAATAGGTGTTATAATCGTATCTACAGTGAGGTGTTTTATGGCATCGAAGGTCAAAGTAGGTGTGGAAATGACCTTAGGTGCTGTTAGATGCGATTCTCAAAAGAACTTAGGTGTCTGCAATGTAGGCCAGTAAAACCCTAGTTTTGTGATAGGCACTAATAGTCATTATTCTTTAAATGGTGCTTAAGCATGATTGACATGCTGCCAGTTTAGGCACTATAGATTGTAAGTTCTATCGAGACTCTGTACAGTGTTGTATATGTCTGGTAGTGCTCTAGAAATAGTCTAGTCTAGACTTCGGTTTATATATCGGATCATCTCCTAACAGAGCTCGACTCGATTCACAAATAATTAAAGACGTTAGCCACACAGAGAGGATATTTTGGTAAATTTCAAGATATTTGGGGACCATTAACAGACTTTTGTAATGAGTAGTAAACATTTTCCCTTCATAAGATAATTGAAATGAGGGGATAGGGATGGGTGGGAGGGATGATTTTTTTGATATATTAATAGAATGTATATTGTATAATATAATATAAATGAATATTTTTGGTGTGAAAAGTGTGTTGAAAAAGACGATGATTATGGTTACTTATAATTTGTATCTTTAATTGAATTATACATATCAAAATATTCAAGTTGCTATTACTTTTTGAAACGCATAGTAGTAATACCATTAAAAGAACTAAGGCCAGTACTGGGCAGATTTCTGTGGTCTGTGTCCCGTATATGGTAATTTGGTTTAAAATAGGATAGAGAGGGCTTTGACAGAAACTCCAGTAATTTGCCGGGCAGACTTTTGTGTGTTTTGCAAATGACACGATGGTTTGGATAGGCTGAAGTGGGCTTCAACGGCAACTTCAGCAGTTGAACTTAGGGGCAGTGCCAGTCTCTATCCCAGAAATGCCAAAGATAAACCGTTTACTCATGAATTAATAATGAGTGTGACTGTTGGGCAGACTGGATGGGCTGCTGTCATTTACTATGTTAAATATCAAGGGAAGAAGCTTTTTAGTTGTAATAGGTGATTTTTCTTTTGGTTATTTCACCACAACAATGTGCAAAACTACTGATCAGAATTCTTTTCATGGCTTCTTTAGGACAATTAAATATTTTGGGGATCATTATTTAAAATGATTAAATACAGTCGGGTCAATATTTAAAACACACTGCTGGTGTTTGTTTAATGCTAACCACTGCATTTAAATACTTTGCATATATAAATTGACACTATCGATAGATGTGGTGGCACTGAATATATTTATACAGTGGTAATCACTCCCGTTACATGAATAGCGATGTTATTCAACTGCTATCCTTACAGCTGAGCATTTAAGCTAGGAAACATTTTTGCTGTCCTATCTTAAATTGCTTAAGTATTGTACACATAGCAGTTAGCAGCTAAATATCACCACGATCTGGCCGATATTAAGCTGGGGGCAATCAGTGTTTTTAGGTCTGCTGCCGGCTCTATTCCTGGATATTCGTTGCCGAGTCATGTCTGAGTATCAACATTGAATATTTGGTTGTAGACTGTCTGCTAAAGTTTATATGGTATGTACAATATCCAGCCCTTCACCGCATATGCTGAACCACTTTTAAAGATAGGATTCAATTTAAGCGGTTATCTTATGCAGCCAAGGGCTGAATATTGACACTTAATCGAATAAGTGTCAGCTCCACCCATGGAAAGCCCATGAGTTAGCTAGCTTTGACACAGGCCCTAACCATGAGATGTCTTGGGGAAATCCACTGTTTATTCCTAGGATAAGCAGCATAAAATTTTTTTTACTACTTGAGATCTAGCTAGATACTTAGGACCTGGGTTGGAAACAGGATACACTTCCCCCTCCCCATTCGCGGTTTCGGTAATCGCGATTTCACATATTCGCGATTTTTTGGGGAGGGGGAAAAAAGAAAAAAAAAAGTCTTCCCCCGGCATCCCGGCCTTACCTGGTGGTTTAGCGGGCTTTTGGGACAGGAGCGATCTTCCTACGCTCCTGCCCCGTGCAGATCGCCATTAGGAAATAGCTGTAGGGAGTTCCCGTCGTAGTCTCGAGAGACTATGGGAACTCACAGCAGCCATTTCCTAATGGTGATCTGCACGGGGCAGGAGTGTAGGAATATCGCTCCTGCCCCGAAAGCCTGCTAGACCACCAGGTAAGACCGGGAAGGCAGGAGGGAGGCGGGGGTGGGTCAGAGCTGGATATTCGCAGTTTTTTGCCATTCGCGGTCCGGCTCTGCCCCTATCCCCCGCAAATCCGGAGGGAGAAGTGTACTGAGCTTGATGAACCTTCAGTCTATCCCAGTATGGCAATTCTTATCTTCGTATGGTCTTATGAGTCTTGCATCAATATGTAAAAACTTGTCCTGAGCTCTTTGGGGAGGATAGGATAGAAAATGAATTTAATAAATAAACACATCTTAGAAAATTGGCAATTGAATCCAATAGTTAAAAAAAACTTAGAAGTTGCTTTTGGATTTAAATGAACTACTGTTAAATGACATCATTTTGTCTTGTCTGCCTTTGATGTGGCAACAAGAGTCCTGTCTGCTAATCAGACTTCTACCATCTGCAATGTACTTCCATCATGTGCCCAGCTGCTCAAGCATCTTACTGTTACTGCAACAGATTCATCCATCACTGCTGGCATCAAAGAACATTTCCAGCATTTAATAGATACTTATTTTCCTGTTCATCCACTACACAGTTTAGGTTCTCTTCTATACCCATATCTGAAAGACAATCCAATTACCTTTGCAGATGATATAAAAATACTGAATGAATCTTTGGGAAAGTTGTATCAAAACCAGATCAAAATGGAAGATTCTATTTGTGATTTATAAACACTTGTACAGAATATTGCCCCTTTTTATATTCTAATAAAAAGATTTAAATATAAATTATAAGTGTTTGAGGCTAATGCAAATGAGGATAAAGTCTGGGGGGACAGGGACAGAAACAGAGCCTGCGGGGTCAGGGACAAATTTTGTCCCTGTGTCATTCTCTATCAAATCCTGATCTATTTGCTGAAACTGTCTACAAAGGGGTTAGTTAATTCTCTAGCTGTGACTAGTCTGATACACAAGTTTATTTCAGGAGATAATTTTGATGGCTAGTACAATAGCAGTTAGTGAGCTGAACACAGCTGGGGTCTCATTAGAATGGCTGAGCAAAAGGCATATTCAGTGATAGAATCTAAGGTCAGCGCATGGTAATCACCGAGTAATTCATAAAGTAGATTGAGAATCTCTTTCCACGCAGGTCCTGCTTCCTTCCCAACGAGCTCTGCAAAGTGTGCAGCACTGCTGTAGACATTCAAATGGTCAATGCAATTCAGTGTCAAGGCCAGCATTCCCTACAACACAAGAGACAAAGGAAAGGAAAACTTGTTGAATCGTCATTGTTGAATGCTGGAGTCTGATCTTTCTGATCACAACACAGCTGCTATTTAACCTTAGATAAGAACATTTCTACAGTGGTGATTTCTCTGAGGGACATAAAAGAATCTCCATAGGCCAGGCAAAATAGTTTCTTGAGGCATCTCAGGGGTAGGATCTGCATCTAATTGCATAACCAAATACCGTATTGACTCTTTAGCTCATTGAAAAGGGAATGCAGACTTCAGGCACTCCTCCAGTTTGGCTGGGATGTGCACTCTTAAGTACTTCAGACACTGAGATTCATTTTATGTCCTGACTCCTACTGTAAGACGATATTTCCACCATCCATACTAGGGGGGACACCAAAGGGTGACATAGCATGAAAACCATATCATCTGCAAAGAGACCCATCTTGTGTCCCCTGCCACCCACTGAGAATCCTTTTATAGCCGGGTTACTTCTAATTCTTGCTACCAACAGTTCAATGACCGGTGGAAATAGGAGAGGGAACAGAGGGCATTCCTGCCATATTTATTTATTTCAGACTTGCTATACCACCTTTAACTGCATAAAAAAGGACAAAACAGTGTACCATTTAAGAAGTACATCAAAAGAAAAGAACTGCAATAACTTGATAGGACAGCGTCATTTACACTAGCACATGACACTGCAAAGAGTGGAGTTGTAAGGGGGAGGGGAATGTGGGGTTCAAGAGTTGGAAGCAGACAGCAACAAGAGAGCACCCAGATTAGACTGAGAATAGGGAAGTCTCTTTAACTTGTCTAGCCTGCCAATCATGTTTAAAAGTCTTCAAAATATTACCACTACTTGTCTCCCAGAAATGAAACCTGACTGATCAAACTGAATAAGCTTAGAAAAGTAGATCTGCATCCTAGCAACTAATATTTTTGCATCTAAATTAACGAGATTGATCTGTATGATCAGCAAACTCCTGTGTCTTGGCCCAGTTTTAAAATAACAATAATCCCAGCTGCATTCATAGATTCTGGTAGTTCACTTCCCTGTAATATATGAGTATCATTAAACAACAGTGCCAGGTTGGGTGCCAAGATAGTTCCAAATCCCTTTAACCCCCTTCCCATCTCAATAGCCATCCAGAACTATCACTTTGCCATCTTTCAGCGATTTTATTGCCATTAATTCTTCTGTTTCAATACATCTCTTTATACATTTTTTGCTTCCTAATCATCAAGCTTGGGAAGAGTACACCGCTATAAATATCCCTGTAGCTCAGGGGTAGGGAACTCTGGTCCTCGAGAGCCGTATTCCAGTCGGATTTTCAGGATTTCCCCAATGAATATGTATGAGATCAATTAGCATACAATGAAAGCAGTGCATGCAAATAGATCTCATGCATATTCATTGGGGAAATCCTGAAAACCCGACTGGAATGCAGCTCTCGAGGACCGGAGTTCCCTACCCCTGCTCTAGCTTCTTATCCAATTTGTCTGTCTTGACCAGATTGTAAACTCTTTTGAGCAGGGACTATCTCTTCTGAGTTTTGATGTACAGTGCTGCATATGTCTAGTAGCGCTATAGAAATTAGTTGTAGTAGCAGTAGTAGTAGCTCTGATGTGGTCCCTCTAGAGCAGTGATTCCCAACCCTGTCCTGGAGGAACACCAGGCCAATCGGGTTTTCAGGCTAGCCCTAATGAATATGCATGAGAGAGATTTGCATATGATGGAAGTGATAGGCATGCAAATTTGCTTCATGCATATTCATTAGGGCTAGCCTGAAAACCCAATTGGCCTGGTGTTCCTCCAGGATAGGGTTGGGAACCACTGCTCTAGAGCAGGGGTAGGGAACTCCGGTCCTCGAGAGCCGTATTCCATCGGGTTTTCAGGATTTTCCCAATGACTATGCATTGAAAGCAGTGCATGCAAATAGATCTCATGCATATTCATTGCAGAAATCCTGAAAACCCAACTGGAATATGGCTCTCGAGGACCAGAGTTCCCTACCCCTGCTCTAGAGACTCACTGGTGTATAAATTGTCATTCCTACACGTGTCTCTTATGTTTTCAGGTTCATAGACCAATTCCTCATCCTACTTCCTGCTGCTAAGCCATCACTCATCAATATTAAAATGAGCACTCCAATCAGTAGCCACATGAAGCACAAAATGAAGTGCTGTTTCTTAACGCTCCAAAATCACGGATAGGTCTGAAGGTGCCATAGCATTAAAAAAAAAAGTACTGAACAGCAGCTTTTTAAAAAAAATGGGCATAGATGCTGCGCGTGTCACACACAATATCCGTCACCTTTAAAAATTAATACCTTGTGCTGGGATCCACTCCCCCCCTCTCATGACAGCCCACACCCTCCGAACTTAAAAAATAAATTGACAGGAAGGAAGCCCACTCCCTCCTGCCACCAGGGCCCCCGTAAACCTCTGACACCTCCATCTTTAAATTACAGGGGTACAGGAGGGATGCCCACTCCCTTCTGCCACCGGGACCCCCCGTGAACCCCACCCCAAACGTCTGATGCATCACCCTGAACCCCTGACACACCCTCCCGAACACCTGACATCCTACCCCAAACCCCCAACACCCCCCTTCACAACCCTGTACCAGTTAGATGACAATCCGGCAGGAGGGATGCCCACTCCCTCTTGCCGGCAGGCCCACCTTTTCAAAATGGGCAAGCCTTCCTCTTCCCGGTGCATCCTAGGATGCACTGGGAGGGGCCTAAGACTCTGATTGGCCCAAGGACCTAAGGCCTTTTCCATAGGCTTAGCTTTAGGCACCTGGGTCAATCAAGGCCTTAGGCAGGGCTAAGTGTGGTTTTATAATGGGTGCCTAACTTTTATAGAATTGTGCTTAATGCCACATTAGTCGGCACCAATTTTTTAGGCAACATACATAGAATCAGGTCCTTGGGGTATTCGCTCAGTTAGATCTCTTCTACTGATGCAATGTATGTTTATGTTTATTCAGTGCTGTTTCAGTGCAGCAGGTCACTATGGTCAACACAACATAGACTATCAGGAACTCTTAAGCATTTTCCCTGTCTGTCCCAGTGAGCTCATAATCTGTCTGTGGCTGGTGTAGAACTGTGGAATGCCCTGCGATTCTGTATTGGGAGGATAAATTTTAAGAAAATGCAGAAAACACAATTATTTGCTAATGCTTATTCCACCTGAAAATATTTTCTTCAGAATGCGCTGACAGTAATGTATGATTTAAAGCTTGTTTGCATTCTTCAACTGTTGGAATTTGACTTGTTTTACCTGTATATGTGGATTGGTTTTGTCACCTACCTTGAAATAGATCATTTGATCTAATGCATCTTTGCTTTCTTAATTACTGAAATTTGATTTGACTTGGTATATATATATATATATATATTTTATTTTTTTTTATAAATTCTTTATTCATTTTACATCTTTCAACAAGTGTATCAATAAATGACATTTGAAATTAAATACACTTGAATTTCTATCATATTTAATATTTATACATAAAATTTAATCCCTTCCCGCCCACACCTGCCATAACATATGCAATCAAATATAACCTATAAAATAATCTTTTTTACTGATCCAAACATTGAATTAATTCAGAATTCCCCCCTCCCTTCCCTTTACTTGTATTGTATTATATTGGAAAAATGGTATCTATTCATTATAATAATTTGTCAATGGCCCCCATATCTCTTTAAATTTCTTATAATTCCCTTTTTGTATGGCTATTGTTCTCTCCATTTTATATATGTGACACAATGAGTTCCACCAAAAAGTATAATTAAGCCTGCTCCAATTTTTCCAATTATGTGTGATATGTTGTATGGCGACTCCTGTCATAATCAATAAAAGCTTATTATTGTTTGATAAAATCTAGCTCTTTGCTCTCATTGACATACCAAATAGAATTGTATCATACTTGACTTGATATATTGATATTTTATATTGGGGGGAATATTAATGACGTTTCTAGTTATGGTTATGTTATATGTGGAAATTGCAGGAAAATAAGATTTTATGAATGTGATATGTTAACCGCATAGTTGTATGCAGTATATAAAATTTTTAATAAATAAATAAACAAACTATGGCACCTGGGGAAATGGAGAATTAAATGACTTGCCTAGTGTCACAAGGAGCGGCATTGGAACTGAACCTACAACCTCAGGGTACAGAGGCAGCAGCTCTTAACCACTAGGCCCACTCCATCAGACATTAATCATGGCCTCTCTGACATCATCAAGCCTGAACCATTGTTTGCAAGAAATCATTCCAGCCTAAACCTAGCAAGAAGAGAAAGAAGAATACATCTTTGCTGTTTCTGCCTGATGCATTCTGGGTATGTACCAGAACTGTATTCTAGTCAAGGACATCCAGCTATGCCTACATGCTCAGCCTGTGTGAATCTTGGGGGAGTTATGGCTCATGTGCTGGTCTTATCTAACGAAGGCGCCTCTGCTTCACAGCTTGTGCGAGACTCAATACAGAAAGGCTATTCATCTAAGTTCTGTTTCTGGATTGGTCCGGAGAGGTCATCTGACGAGATCCAAGTGAAACGTGCTAATTATTAATTTAGTCTGTGCTGGGATGTGAGTGAACTTGCATCTTATCATAGGTTTCTCTGTGTATCTTCTATAATAATTAAGACCTGAAAAGTTACCTCTTGTGACTCTCTGTCTGAGAGAGAGAACTGGACTTTAAACAGATCTGGATTCCATCACATAAAGGAAATCTTTGCTGCCAACCTAATTTACAGCTGGACCAGTGGCTGACGAACTCTTGTTCCTGTACCAAGGGAATTTATATCTTTTGTGCTGAGAAGAATAATTCTGTCTCCCAGGCTAAGGCCTAATTGGATGGTGAGAATAAGGAATGTATCTATCTTATCAGCTGGGGTTAGATAAATGAATCCTATTGTGGTTCGGGATAAGGAGAAGTAAAGCTACTCTTGGTGATAAACTGTAATAGATTGCTGCTAATCAGAATTATTATTATAAGGAATTATTTAGAGTGTAAGAATTAATTTTAAATATTTATCTAACAAGTTTGGTTTGATAATTATGTACTGAGTTTCATATATGTATGTACAGAGACATTGTGAACAATAATTAGTTATTGCTGCTGGCTTATGAATTATATTTTTCTATTTTCATAATAAAGTATTTCTCATAGCCTGGGTCTCTATTAGTATAAACTGGCAAAATAACGAATCTTAGGTAAGGAGATTATGGTTTCCCCTAGAAAACTAACAGGCATGTATTTGTTTATGTAACTGATTAGTCATCCATAAATCTTTCTAAAGAAGTGAAGGGGTGCACTTGTGTGATAGGGGAGTCGAGAAGGAGTGGGATTGGAGATGAGGACAGGTGCCTGCACCCCTTACAGAGACCGCACCTGGGGCAGACATCCCCTCCCCCCACACTCCCGTTACTTTGCCACTGGTTCCAGCCTACACCCAGCGCCTTCAACTCTCCCAGCACCAGAGTCCTGCCCATCCAGAAACACTGCTGTCCCAGCCCCAGTGAGCACCCTTAAAAAAAAAAAAAATCAAATTTTCTACTCTGGTCACAATAGGTTTCTGTGGGATACACAGCAATGAGATCCAAAACCTGGTATAAAAGCTGCACCTAAATTCTGTGTGTATCCGGTGTAATTTTCAGGAATGCCTATGACCCGCCCATGCCCCTCGCAGGGCCACACCCTATTTGAGATCCACATCTCAGAATTTATGTGCAACACTTTATAAAATACGCTTAGAACGTTGTAGGCACCAATTGGCTTGTTAAACATATGCAGTCAAATATGCAAGCACAACTTTGGTCACCATATATAAAATCCAGGGGATACTATGGGGGTGACTAAGCTATGGTACTGAGCTACTGCTGGTATCACTCCCTCAAAAAATTAAGGTGCAACTCAAGTCTGAATTTTACAACACCTTAACAAATGCCCCCTAAATGCCATACGCTGCATAGATTTCAAAAAGGCACTACACATTTGATGTCTCTTTATAACTACATTGACTAGGTGATAAAAATTATTTGCAAAATACGTATGTTTAAAACACATTATTCCTGATATACAACACTATTTAACTGGCAAGATGGCTGCTGAATATTAGCGCTTAACGGCTAGCCCGCTATCCACAAAATTTAAAGCACTAGCCAGCTATGTTTAGTGGCCAAATTGTGCCAATTAAATAGCTGCTTAGCTGGCCAGAACTGAATATCAATTTAGTCAGCTAAGGGCTCCTTTTATCAAGCCGTGCTAGCGGGGTTAATGCGCGTGATGTTTCATCATGCGTTAACCCCCAAACTGGTCTAAAAACTATCGCCTGCTCAAGGGAGGCGGTAGCAGATAGTGTGGCCGGCGGTTTAGTGCATGGTATTACGTGTGTTAAACCGCTAGGGCGGCTTGTGGAGCCCTAAGTTTATAGTGGCCAAAAATAAACTGGATATTCAATGATGGTCAAGGAAACTGCCCAGCATTGAATATCCAGGCTCAATGCCAACTGTGGGAGTCAGCCCCCGCTAAGTCAATATTCAGATGCAATTATACAGCTGGTAATTGTGGCACTGATTATATAACTGTTTTAAAAACAAATATCACTGCACTTATACACATAGGGCCTCTTCTATCAAACTGCGCTAGCAGTTTTTAGTGAAGAGAGCTGCGCTGAATGGCCCGCGCTGCTCCCGATGCTCATAGGAACTCTATGAGCATTGGGAGCAGTGTGGGCCATTCAGCGCAGCTCACCGCGCTACAAACTGCTAGCGCAGTTTGATAGACGAGAACCATAATTTTGGGAAATATCTGAGGTGGGCCAGAAACAGGCCAAAACATAATCCATTTAGTGATGAAATTCAGTCACCAAATGGATAACTGCATTTAATTCCAAACACACAAATATCAGATATAGATTTATATGTATGAAGTTATATGTGGATTTTCAGTTTCAACACTTAGGGGTCCTTTTATTAAAGTGCACTAATCGATTTAGCGTGTGCTAAATGCTAAGACATCCATTATATTCCTATGTGCATCTTAGCATTTAGCGTGCGCTAAATCGATTAGTGCACCTTAATAAAAGGAGTCTTCAAATGTTTACTACCATTGAATATCTACATGATATGCTTATAAAGTTATATGGCCAGCTTACTCATGAAAATTGACCTCGCTATTTTTCCACTAGTATTTCTGAGGAAACGTTAAATCCTGAATGCGAGTTAAGTTTATGGATGGGTCTCAGAGTACTTCATAACAAGAATATCTCATATAGTGGAGATATTGAACAGTGAAGAAATGCATGCTGGACAGTGAAAATGGCTCCTTTATGAATGAAGAAGAGTTTAGAAATTGTAACAATAGAAAGATGTGCCGCTAAATGTTGCAGTTGTTATGATACCTCTTCTTTGAAGAGATTCTGCCGGTTTTTAAGGGATCGAAGTTTATTTTGTTTGTCTTCATGTTCTAGATCTTCTTCTGGAGGTTGAAAGTAGGCTATTAAATCTTGCAGAGTCAGAACAACCTCCTCAACAAGCAGGGCGATGGGGGTGGTTGCTTCCTTCCGTACATTTTGAGAATCCAGATCTCTGGTCAAAACAAACATGCCTTCTTATCAGAAACGCAACAGGAAGATTTAGTTATACTTCAGTTGATGAAACATTCCAATCAAAAGACCTAGAATGCTGAGCATAGAACGTTATCTGGTGAAGTACTCCCCCTCAAAAAAAGGAACTCCTAAGTGAAAGATGCCTAATTCTAAAAGCTAAAAAAAGCTTGAGACAGAAGGATCATAAGCAAAATCTCCTATTCCTGATTTGTTAACTGATTTCACTCACAGTAAAGCTAAAGGAGACAGTGATATGGATTCTCTGCTGAACATAGGCAGGGTAATTTTCAAATGCATTGCCTTAGATAAATTAAAGGAAATTATCCACCAATAAGTAGATGAACTTGCGTGTATACACCCCATATACACATAAATTTACTTAAGTTTCAGCATTATGCCTACATTTAAATGTAAATATATACACAAAATTACTTGTACAACCTCCATTGTTGCTTTCTGACCTTGAAAGTTCATATTTAACATGGGATTCACTATAATTTCCCAGGCTCAAAATTCAATGGCATTAATTCA
Source organism: Geotrypetes seraphini (assembly GCF_902459505.1). Lineage (NCBI taxonomy): Eukaryota > Metazoa > Chordata > Amphibia > Gymnophiona > Dermophiidae > Geotrypetes > Geotrypetes seraphini. Next base: position 68,090,413 of record NC_047090.1, on the reverse strand, counting down.
ACTGATCTCTGAAAAATGTTTTGCTTTTCAATTTCCCAGGATAACATTTGGCTGGACATTACGATGTGTGTTCAAAAGGCATTCATCACGGGCTTGATACTCAGACCATGGTGTTCAGCCACTTGTAAGCCACTCACAGTCATGGGCTGAATTTACTCCAAATTCAATGCAGGGACATGTCCAGCCTCCAGCATTAAATATCCAGTTTAGAGCAGCAACTCAAAAGTTGAAAAGGCACTAGCTCAGACATGGGCAAACTACGGCCCACGGGCCATATCCAGCCATTTAGTTTTTTAATCCGGCCTGCTGACCATCCGAACCCCACCGACCACGAGCCCTACATTCCTTCCTCCAGAGCAGTGTCGAGGCGGCAGCAGTCTAAACAGGCTGCTTTGCTGCCTTCTCTCATCAGGGAATTCCCTTTGCTGTATCACTGATGATGTCATCAGTAACGCGGCAAACGTAAGGCCACGAAGCAGTCTGTTTAGAGTGCTGCCGGCTCGACACTGCTCTGGAGGAAGGAATGTAGGGCTTGTGGTCAGCGGGGTTCAGATGGGAGGGAAGGATGGAGGGTCAGCGGTGGTTCGGCTGTGCGGCGGGAGTGGGTGCTCAAGGGTTCTGCTGCACAAGGGATGGGAGGGAGGGGGTAAGGATAAAATCTGGACAAGGGTTCTGCTGCACAGGGGGATGGGAGGGATGGAGGGATAGAAAGATTCTGTTGGTCCGGCCCCTCTGTCAAATTTAAGAACCCATTGTGGCCCATGAGTCAAAAAGTTTGCCCATCCCTGCATTAGCCAATATTCAGGCCAGTGCCTTTTTGCTCTCCTAACTTTGTCCACATACTTAGCCAGTTAAGGGACTGAATATCGCCACTAACTGCCCAAACTCTGTCTCTGAACCACCCCTAACCTAGCTGGCAATGGAATGTCCAGTTATAGCTGACAGTCAGCCACACTACCTGTTAAAGTGCCACTAAATATTTATTTTTTTATTTGCTCAATTATTTAGCCCGTCTTCCCAAAGGAGCCCAGAACGGGTTACAAAGTACATCCACAATATAATCGAGATAGGACAGAGATGACATAATTTACAATATAAACATGACAATAAAACCTATAAACTAAGTATGTGGCGTAGGTACGTTGACTCTGAATGGCATTTCTGGATGCATGCCCTTAAGGCGCTGGGTTTGTGAAGAGGAAGGTTTTCACGGCCTTCCTGAAGCTCCAAAGTCCATCTAGTGTTCTAACACAGTGGTTCCCAACCCTGTCCTGGAGGACCACCAGGCCAGTTGGGTTTTCAGGATTGCCCTAATGAATATTCATGAGAGATCTGCATATAATGGAGGTGTCAGGCATGCAAATCTGCACCATGCATATTCATTAGGGCAATCCTGAAAACCTGACTGGTCTAGTGATCCTCCAGGACGGTTGGGAATCACTGTTCTAACAGATGGGGGATGGGGTGCAATAGTCTGGGTATGAAATGTGAGTAGGAGCGTTTGCGGGCTGTTTCAGTTTTGAGTGAGCGGCCAGGAGGTATGGTCAGTCATTTTTCTCCTTGGGACATCAGTGGTTGCTTTGGGAAGTAGATTTGTAGTTTGGTTGTCATGTAGTGCATTGTTCTTCAACCACCGGTCCGTGGACCGGTGCCGGTCCACAGAAATTTCCTGCCGGTCCACAGGGCCAGCACATGCATCAGGCCCAAAACAGTGTTCTTCAACCGCTGGTCCACGGTGCGATCGATGAGGCGTTATCTTCGAGCCAGCTCCCTCTTCCTCACTGATTTAGTGCACAAAGCCACAGGCAGTGGCTCCTATGCGCGTCCTGCGCCTGAACCGGAAGCCTTCTCGCTGACGTTGAAACGTCAGAGGGAAGGCTTCCAGATGAGGCACAGGACGTGCAAGGAGCCACTGCCCGCAGCTTTGTGCAGTGCATCAGTGAGGAAGAGGGAGCCGGGCTGAAGATAACACCGGGGGGCAGCTTAAAATGGCCAGGCGGGAGCAGGCCAGAAGGTAAGGCAGAGCATAGAGGGAGGGAGACAACAAAGGTAGGGGGGAATGATTTTAATTTTTGAATTTAGTTATTGAATTATGTCAATTTTTAGAATTTACATCTGCTGTCAGTGTGCTTTGTGTAGTTTAATTTTGTGGTTAACCATTGTGTTGTTAAAAAGATTATATTGGTTATCTGTGAAAAATGAATGGAAAAAATAGTGCTACAATTAGTACTATTATGGGGGCGGGGTCGGGGGTGGAGATTGGGTAGAGATGGGCGGGGTCTGGCCCATGACTTAGCCCAGTGTTCTTCAACCGCCGGTCCACGGACTGATGCCGGTCCACAGAATAATTATTTTATTTCTGCCGGTCCATAGGTATAAAAAGGTTGAAAAACATTGATGTAGTGCAAATCGTTTCATGGAAAGTTTTGAAAGTAAGGACTAGGGCCTTGAAGGCGCATCTTTTTTGAATGGGCAGCCAGTGCATGGAAGCTAATGCAGGGGTAACATAGTTGCGGATGCCTAGGTTTTTCATGATGCGGATTGCAGCATTTTGCACCCTTTGGAGGTGGGAGAGAGTTTTGCTAGGCATTCCCACTAGTAGTGTGTTACAGTAGTCTAAGCAGGATAGTACAAAAGCGTACATTAGTTGGGCAAATTCAGGTTCTGAGAAATATGCACCTATGGATTTTAGTTGGCAGAGGTAGTAGAACAGCTGGCCAGCTCAGTGGGCTTTAGCAAGGCAGGATACTCTCCGACCTGCTTAAACCCTTTTGAATATTGACCCCTTAACATTTTAAAGGTGAGAGGTATGGTAGGCATGGCTTTAAATTTGAGCCAGATAGAAGTGATCATTTTAACTAGTTAATGGCTAACTATTTGAATAAGTTGCCCATGGATATAACAGGTTTAGATGTCTAGCTAAAGATGACTTATTCAGCAATGACTTATCTTAAAGAATGATATGGTGATAGAATTTGTCACCGTCCCCATCCCCGCAAATAACCACAGGAAACCAATCCATGTCATTCTACAGTGACTATCTCAACCTCAGTCCTTCTACACCAGCATTCTTCAATGCAAGGATTGTGCCCATTCATACTCTGATTCTTTCCTCTCTCTTTAAAGAATGACATGCGGGTAGTTTCCCGAAAATATCTAGATAAAGATACTCAGATAACCAAATAACTTCTCTGTAACAGTATATCATTCTTTTGAATACTGACCCCCAAATCTTTCTACCCAAGTAATGGTTGAAAACCCTACCTTATTTACATTGTAGCCTGTCTGGTCCCTAGCCATGTTCATATCAAAACACACACCCACAAACTACCTGATAAACTGGTTGAATAATCCTGTGGTGTTACGAATGATCCGTGCAGCCTGGGACTCCTCATGTTGGCACCGCTGTACTGTCAGTCCATCATCCATGTGACCTTCCTGGTGAAGTATCACCTAAATGAGACAAAAGATAAGAGTCACATTTCATGGGTCCTTGATACAGTGATACTTATTATTTTCACTTGCTAACTCATGCCCATATTCTCTTGTCCATGAACGGGATCTAATATAATAAAACACTAGGCCGCGCATGCGCACTTCCTCTGCGTGCGCTGGTTTTCCGTGAGCTGTATCGACCAGCAGATAGGAGTGTGCATGCACTGCTTAGGGTTCCGTCTGGCCTGCTCCCTGCTGCTCCTTGCCGTATTGTATTTTTTAGTTGAAAGACGCAGCGGTGGCTCCTCTCACGATCCCCGCCTGCGTCGGACTTCCGACGCAGGTGGGAATCATGAGATGAGCCACCGCCGCGTCTTTCAACTAAAAAAAAAAATACGCCAAGGCGAGCAGGAAGCAGACAAGACCAGACCGAAGCTCCCAATTGAACTGCCAGTTGGCCGGCTCCCTTGCCAGAGTTATTTTTTCAGTTTAAAGGTGCCGCCGCGGCTCCTGTCACCAGCCACACCTGCTTCAGAAAACACTTCTAATGCAGGCGGGGATCATTAGAGGAGCCGCCGTGGCACCTTTAAACTGAAAAATAACTCCGGCAAGCGAGTCAGCAAGATCACCACGGCAGCCGCTCCCCCTCTCCCGCCCTCTCGGGCTACTCTCCGGGAGCAGGCGAGTGAAGCCCAGTACTTCCGGGTAGCTAAGGGGCGGAGCGCGGCGCATGCCCAGGGTCCGGGTGGAGAAGCCGGTGCTGGAGCCGCTCACGCACATTACCGCAGGTTAAAGCGCCCCGGGAAAGGCCTGAAAGCAACAGGGAGCAGCCACCCCCAACACAAAGATGCCAGCAGGGCTGGATTTTGAAGGGCTGTTTGACTTGAAGCATTTATTTCTCGATAACAATGTTTTCAGCTTTTTTGAAGTTCACAAATGTAACTATTGCAAACTGCTTGGTGGGGGGGGGGGAAGGAAGAGAGGCCTACTGCTGGACAAGGGGAACAGGAAAATGTGCTGATGGACAGGGCAGAGGTAAAACAAAGGGAGAAGGGCTGCTGCTGGATAAGGGGAGCAGTGAAGGGGTGGTGGTGGACACAGGGGAGATAAAAGGAAGGGAGAATTGAAAGGGGGAGCATGCAAGGGGTGGTGGTGGACAGCCAAAAGAAAGACAAAAAGAAAGAAAGACAGAAATACAGAAAGCGGCTAAGGAGACAGAGAGAGAAATAAATAAAGACAGACACATATATATATTCTAGCACCCGTTAATGTAACGGCCTATTCAGTGAGGATCTGGGCAGGGAGAGCGACAGAAAGAAAAAAAGATAAAAAGAAAGAAATAAAGCGAGAGGGAGAAAGAAAGATAGAAGGAGAGAGACAGAAAGAAAAAAGATAAACGGGGCAGGGAGAGAGACAGAAAGAAAGGAAGAAAAAAAGAGACAGGGGGCAGGAGAAAGACAGACAGACAGACATCTATTCTAGCACCCATTAATGTAACGGGCTTAAACACTAGTATAGTTATAAAAGGCTCCAGTCTATTCAGGAAGGTGGTCATATATTGATCTCAGATTTAGCATCTGTATTCGATTTAATTGATCATGCACGTTTGGGAGATCGACTTTATGCCATTGGCCTTAGAGATCAGGTCCTCACTTGGTTTAAATCTTGTTTTGGAAGACAGATCACTTGCAGTACATTTTCTGTCTAACATCTCTAAATCCATCAAGTTAAATTGCAGCGTGCCACAAGGCTCTCCTCTTTCTGAGTTCTCTCATCACACTTATTCAGAGTTTTGGCATTCAAGTTTACTTCTACACAGATGATATTCTTTTCATTTATAAAGTATCCCCAACTAACTTTGATCTTACAAATTTACAGATGTGTTTAGAAGCTATTACTTTATGGCTCAAGAAGCACAAACTGGTCATAAACATTGTTAAACAACCACCTGCTGGATTACAGGCCAATCAGATTGTTCTAGTTTTTCTCCTATGCTTTACAGCAAATCCATCCCAGTTTCAGATATTTTTCTCTGTCTAAAAGATCTTTCTACAGAATTACATTCTATCAAATATTATTTCAGTGAAGGCACTTTACATATTTTAATGTATGCATTTTTGGTATCTAAATTGGACTATAGGAATGAAGTTCACATTTGAATCTTAAATGCCTAGAAACCATTCAAAACACTGCTCTAAGAATTATGGGTAACACAGGTCTGCGACTAAAAAGCTGTTTGATTATTTTCATCTAATTTCTATGTATTTTGGTGTGCTGAAAACAAATAAAATATTGAAAAAACTCCTAGACATCATGATTTGCCACAAAATGCAAAATTGTCTTCAAATTTATCAATTTTTTTATATTATGGGTTTTAACCAAATTTAAAGTCCAAATTACTATTAATTAATTCACATAACTGCATTTAACATATAAAATGCCCAAAAAAAACCTTAAAGGGGTTGCCAAGTTAGGTAAAAAAAATATAGCACTGTAAATCTGATGGTCAGCAATATAACATAAGTTAAGCAAGTTTTAGGGGAAAAAATTATATTTCCTCATTTCCCTAGTTCTCTTCTGGCCCTTTGTTGTTATTTGCAGGTAAACAATCTCTGCCCCTCCCCCACCCCTTCAAAGCGGGTGAATACAAGTGCTGCTCTGAGTGACATGGCTGACTACTGGGATACTCAGCAGCATGCTGTATGTGTAAGCCTCAGCCCTGAGTCTGTGCTTTTAATGGTAGAATGGGTTAATCTTTCCAGAAGAATCCAGTGGGAGGGAGACTCAGGGCAGATAGCAGCAGCTCCAGTTAGTGCAGGGGGGCGAGGCCAGCACTGTGATGAGTCGTATAAAGACACAAAGCTGCTTTCTCCTGCAGTCCACACGCGTGCACGAATCATCATCAGGTTCTTGGTTCTAGGCTGTTCACACTTTTTTATCGCAGTTCGTGTTAGCTCGTCATTCTTCAACCGTTATGTTATGGCTCTGCGAAAGTGTATTAATTCATCAGACAGTTTATTTTGAGGTATTGCCTTATTTAACATAGTTACCTAAATTGTCAGGAAACATGATGTCCTATAACAAAATAGAGGTCATTTTCGGATTCAGCGCACCAAAAAATATAAAGATTACGTGGAATAACCAAAACAGCTTTTTTTAAAAAAGTTTTTTTACAGACCTGTGTAATATAAGAAAATTTGTTAATATTAACCCTTTCTTTTTACATTTTCATTGGCTGCCTATATACTATAAAATAGAGAATGACACGGGGACAAATTTTTCCCCGTCCCTGCGGGAACTCATTTTCCCATTCCGGTGAGTTTTTGTCCTGTCCTTGCCCCATTCCTGCAAGCTCTGTCCTCATCTGCACAAGCCTCAAACACTTTAAAATCATAAGTGTTTGAGTCTTGTGCGGTTAAAGCAGAGCTTATAGGAATGGGACAGGGACAGCGACAAAACTCATGGGGATGGGGTTGAGAAATTGAGTTCCTGCAGGGACGGGGACAAATTGGTCCCCTGTGTCATTTCTAGCTATTTGGCGCGCTTTTGCCTCCAAAGACACTGCTCCATGCTCAGAATGTTCACATATATTGCCTGCCTACTTGTGTTTTTATCATCTATGGCAGTGTCCATTCATCCCCTGATGAAGGCATCTATGGATACTGAAACTGGGATCCTAGTTGGGACAATCTAGGTATTCCTAGACTAAAATTTATCACTTATTATAGACTTGGGATTCTTTATGAGATTTTGCATTCAAGATAGATATTATGATATAGATTCTATTATCCTTATGCAACTTCTTATTATTTGCACAATAAAGTAACTGTTTGGTTGATTTTCTGACATCTCATTTGCCTCTCACTGCTGTGTTGCTGTGCTATTTTTGAGACAAAATTCTTCTTTACCCCTCTTTTTAGCTACCTTGATTAACCTCAGACCTACTTCTGAGAAAAACTGGTACAACAAGAAGATGTTCTCATTTGAGTCAACTTCCATATGAAGGTTCAAATCTCCCACCAATATAATAAGGCCTAATTTCAATTGAATTTGAGCTATATACTATACAATAAGTATAGAACTCTTCCATAACCTTTTTGCTTGAATCTGGTAGTCTATAGATTACTACTACTCCTAAGCTAATCAATGATGGTAGGAAATTTAACCAACATACATTCTAAACTTGGGGACTGATAGTTGTCTTCAAATTCCACATCCAAGACCGTCTTATACACAATTGAAATACTCCCATGCTTACCTTCTCTAATCAAAGAGTACATGGCAAATCCATGGGGACAAACCAATTTTGAATCACAATATCCTTCTTAAAACATGTCTCTGTAAAGATGGCAATACCCAAATCCTTATTGTCTATTATGTCCTGAAGTAGATCATACTTATTACATAGTGAGTGTGCATTTATATAAAAAAATTGGGATATGTGTTAACTCATCATTACATTGTGGCAAGGTTGACATCTTAATCTGGTTTAACATATGTTTTCTCAAGAATTGCTTAAATCTCCACTTCCTAGATCAGTGCCCTAGTTGGACCTCGATCTGTGCATTAACCAGTTGACAATCTATCAGATGCCCATGGCTTACCATATATTGTGACCGGTGCCATAAATTAATAGGCCGCTGCCCCAAATAGATTGAATAGGATGGAGTTGGGATTTGGCTATCATCATTGAAACTTCTTCTGTATCTCCCATCAGCATAACAACCCCATCCCCACCCCCCTCCCAAGTTCCTACACCACATTAAAAAGACAAAAACATGTGGTGGGAAAATCTGTATCCACAGCCACTCAGCTCAGGCGAAAGGATTTTTTAGTCTTGAAACCTCGAGTTTTAGCTCTGGGTGCAACATTTTATTTCTAAAATATCCATGTAAGTATCTTGTCACCTATCAGGGGAAGGAATTCATTTTTGGGGATTCTTTACAATTAGAAGGTTTTCTTTAGGGTTATGAGAAATTATCTTAAGCAGAATTAGAAATAAAAATTAAATGTTAAGCCACTTAAAATTAGACAATTTTGTATTATTTTTATATGTTTTTTCTTTGATTAAGTTTGCTATCTCTCCCTTGATGTGGGCTTGTAAATCTGTTATTTTGTGATATGAGAATGTTGATTATTACTTTAGTTTACTTTGTACCTAGCTTTATTTCTAATTGTATGGAAATATATAAAAGAAAATTATTCATTTAAAAAAGACAAAAACCCAAAATACAATCATCTTAACCCATTACTTAGGAACAAGCTATATCAATATAACTTTTTTTTATATTTTTAACTAATTTTCCCCTTAATCTTACTACCTCCTTGGCATGCCCCTTCTGCGCAATGCCTCAGGAACTGGTGTCTTTTTGTTGTTCTGGGTTCTGATGTCACTGACGTGCATCTCCACCATAGATGCAGAGCTTGTACACTCAAGATATGCTCACAAAGTTCATCAGATTGAACAGTCATGCCAGATGATGGTGAGTAAGTAAGAGCTTTGTTCTTTTGTTGTTCCGGGTACTAAGCTATATGAACATATGGACAAATAATGAAACACTTACCCTTCTTTTCACAGGTCCTAAGCGAGAAGTCTTTGCATCCTGAGCCTTGTAAGTTAACCACAGACCACTGTGAAGGTGCTGGATGAAGCAAATGGAATCACCGTACTTAATCTCAGCAGGTCCCATCCCATCAATATCACGTTTGGGAGCAGAGTCTAGTTTTTCCTTTAATTAAAAATAAATAAAATACACATGACTCTAGATAAGGATAGCAAAGCGGTTGCAATAGTGACATTCTTCCTGTGCTGGACCATTTTGTGCATTAAGGGCCAGATTCTATAAATAGCACCAAATTCAACGCTATTCTATAAATGGTGCTTTTTGATGAGCTCTCTTTATAGAATAGTGTTTAGCACCGACTTCAGTGCTCAGCTTTGGGTGCCAAATTTGGGTGTAGATTGGGTGCAGATCCCAAATATTCTGTAACACTAAATGCATCTTTTGTAAACACCCTTGACCTACCCATGCCCCTCATATGGTCACACTCCCTTTTGAGTTGTACACAATCCAATTTAGATGCTCATTATTACAGAATACCAAGGGCTCCTTTTACTAAGCTGCGAGAGCGGTTTAAGCGCACTTAGTGCGCACTGAATTGCCCCGCGCACTAGACCTTAATGCCAGCATTGAGGTGGGGTTAGTTCTAGCTGCGTAGCGTGGGTTTAACGTGCGCTAAAATCCTGCGTGCACTATCAACGCTATCACAGTTTAGTAAAAGGAGCCCCAAATCTTCCCAGCATATCAAGACATAAACGTTCATAATGCTATCTTGTAGACAATTGAATATTTTTCTAAAGTGTGTAGAATCCTCAGAGGGCTCACTTTCCTTTATTTAGAGTTCATAAAAGGATAATAACATAAAATAAAACGCACTTGTACACCGCAAATACCATTAAGTTCTATGCGGTTCACACAGACTAATAATACAAATGAATAAACATCCTATATCTAACTTACAAAAATTTCTTAAAAAGATACATCTTTAAGGCACGTCGAAATATGAGCCAATATCTTCAATGGATTCTTTTTTTTTTGTATATTGTTTTAACTTTTTCTTCTTATATATAAAGTGCAAATGCAGCAGTTTTTTGTGCAAACTTTGCAGTAACAAATAAAAGATGCATAAGAACTTATTTTATTCTTAAAGTGCATTACAGGAGTGCCTCCACTGACATGCCATGTTTCAAAATTTTCATCAGGGTCGAGACTCCCAGCCCAACATTAGCAGGCAGTTCTCATGTCGTGCTCCAGTGGACACTCTGAATGAAAATTCATTGGAGCCAATTAAGCCCTGTATCTCCAATAATTAAATCATTGGAGCTTATTAACTAATTATTTTGGACACCGAATTGGGATGCACACTCATTTTAGAAAAGTGGTCTGAAACTCAAACCCTTTGCAGGGCCACATTTTGGATTTGTAGGTACTTGGAGGGCCGCAGAAAAAATAGTTAATGTCTTATTAAAGAAATGACAATTTTGCATGAGGTAAAACTCTTTATAGTTTATAAAACTTTCCTTTAACAGTTAAAAGGAAAGATATATAAACTATAAAGAGTTTTACCTCATGCAAAATTGTCATTTCTTTAATAAGACATTAATTATTTTTTCTGCGGTCCTCACATTTAAAGTTTAATATCTTTTCTTTCTCAAAACTGGCACATTTCAATCACTATATTGAAAATAAAATCATTTTCACTATCTTTGTTTTCTGGTGACTTTATTTTTCTGTGCTTTCAACTATGTTTCCAGGGCCTTCTTGTCCTCTGACTGTTTTTCTCTCCGTCTTCACTTTCTGCCTTGCATACATCTTTAAGCTTGCTGGAAATATGGCAAGGATATGGTGAAGTGAATGCTATATCCAGTCAAATGCAATGTAGGTAGATGTATAATATTGTCTGGATTATAATAGCTTTATGTAATTTCAAAAAGATTGCATACATCTTTGGCATTAACTTAATGTTCAATTTTTCTGCTTTCTTTTCAAAATCTACGTTTCCATGTCTTACCTTCCCTTCCCATCTCTCTCTTCTTCCATCCTATTTCCATGGTCTGGCATCTCTTTCCTTCTTTCTCTCCCTCCCTCCTTGCTTCCTTTCCCCTGGTTTGGCATCTGTCTCTTTCCCTTCCCCCATGCCCTGGCATCTCTCCCTCCCCCTCCATGGTCTGATATCTCCTTTCCTTCCCTCCCTCCCATGAACTTGGCTTCTTCTCTTGTTCCTCTCCTCTCCCTTCTCCTTCCCTCTCTTTCCCCAATTGGGTGCAGCAGCAACAGAAGCAGCATTTCCCTTCCCCCATTCCTGTGCAGGAGAGGCATTTCTCTTCCCCTTTCCCTGTACAGCAGCATTTCCCTAGGGTCCCCCTTTCCTAAGTAGCAGAAGCATTTCTCTTCCGTTCTCTTCCTTGTGGAGCAGCAGCGTGTCTGGCCGGCTCGTTCCGTTCAAAGCCGCGGGTGGCGGCTCCTTGCGAGATCCGCGCCTGCGTCTGAAGCCTCTCTGATGTTGTGACGTCAGAGAGGCTTTCGATGCAGGAGTGGATAGCGCGAGGAGCCGCCAACCCGCAGCTTTGAACGGAACGAGCCGGCCAGACACGCTGCTGCTCCAAAAGGAAGGGAAAGGGGAAGAGAAATGCTGTTGATCACGTCCAGACCGCAAATAAAACCTGGAGAGCCACATGCGGCTGCGGGCCGTGTGTTTGAGACCACTGATTTAGAGGCTAAAATTAGACAACCTTTATAGAATCCGGGGGTAAACCTTTATTACTGGGAATATATATATATTTGCTTATTTCCATGGGCCTTTGCTTTCCTACAATACAGCACTAGATTTTGAGCAAACATCTGAAAATTCTGTAGCAATTCTGTATCATATTTGTATATTGACTTAAAGGTAAATATTCTGTCACAACAGTTAGCAATTTTTTTAAAATGTCAGTCACAATGCCTTTAAAAACTACCTATTTAACACAGGTATCTAGATAGTGGCCAGCAATGAATATCCAGGCAGAACAGTCAGTGCCAGCTATCTGGATAGTGGCGATACTAAGTCTGCTATTCAGATAAGTTAGAGAACTGAATATCCTTGCTAACTGGATAATTCAGTGGATTACCTCTGCTCTGTCCATGGACTACCTCTGTATTACCTAGATATTAGTAAAATAATATGAGCCTGGTTTGGGTCTTACCTATCACATAGGAAACAATTTACTGGCACTAGAAAATGACACAGGGACAAATTTTTCCCTGTTCCCGCGGGAACTCATTTTCCCATCCCATCCCAGCGAGTACTTTTCCTGTCCCTTCCCCATTCCTGCAAGCTCTGTCCTCATCTGCACAAACCTCAAGCTCTTTAAAATCATAAGCGTTCGAGGCTTGTGTGGTTAAGGCAGAGCTTACAGGAATGGGGCAGGGACAGTGACAGTGACAAAACCCACGGAGACAGGACGGGGAAATTGAGTTCCTGCAGGGACAGGGAAACATTTGTCCCCGTGTCATTCTCTAGCTGGCACTTCATGCTCATCTTGGACCCTGTCCTGCAGGATACTACAGATATTTATACTGTCATTCATTGTATTAAATAATCTACCTCAAACCACTAGCTCAGATGATTAATCTAAGGACCTTAAATTCTATACTCATAACAGATGATCTACAGTTCTTTTATTAATTTAAATATAAATTTCCCACACATCTCAAAATCTAAGCAGGTTGTAATAATAATATTTAAAATAATACACACATAATATTTAAAATATATATACAGTGTTACACACTCTTATATATAACCCTTTCACCCACTGCTCAAAACTCAAAAGCCCTTTTAAACAAATTTGCCTTCAATTGCTTACAAAACTGAACATGTGAGGATGCTTGATGAATCGAGTATGGCAAGGAATTCCACAACTGTTGCTCTACAACCTGAAATGCTCGCAACTTCATTGACACCATATGCATGACGTATTGGAAGGTGCCATTAGCAATTGTTGAGCCTGTGAATGGAGACTTCTCGCAGGAGTATAAGCAACTACAAAATCAGGCACAACAGCGACCAGATCACAGTGTACCGCTGTGCACACCAACAGCAAGCATTTAAACTGAATTCTCCATAATACTGGAATCCAATGTAACTCAGCTAACAGTTGGGAGATGGGAGCTGTTCATGGCAAATTCCCAATAACACATTCCTCATATCTGGTACTCGTAAGTGGGTAAGTGCCACTCAATATCAGGCTCAATGACAACATACGCTCAAAGTCTAAGCAACAAAGTTCATAATCTGCAGAACCTGATGTTAGAGGCAGACTTAGATGTTGTTGCTATCACAGAGACATGTTTCAGCGATTCCCATGGATGGGATGCTAACATACTTGGCTACAATCTTTTTAGGAAGAACAGGGATGGCCACAAAGGTGGAGGAGTAGCTCTCTATGTGAAGAACAATTTCTAAGCGACTGAAATACAAAGAGCCTGGGGAAAGGAAGAAGTGATATGGATTGTTTTGAAAAGAGAAGATGGAACTTCTATCTTCGTGGGAGTTGTCTACAGACCTCTGACACAATCTGAATAACTTGATAAAGATCTGGTTGCAGATATCCCGAAGTTGGAAAAGAAAAGGGAGGTGATACTGCTGGGTGTTTTCAACCTGCCAGATGTGGATTGTAAAGTTCCATCTGCAGAATTAAAAAGAAGCAGAGAGATCGTCGATGCTTTTCAAAATGCTCTTCTGAGGCAAATGGTGATGGAAACCATGAGGGAAGAAGTGATGCTAGATCTAGTGCACACAAATGGGGAAAGTGTGTTCAAGTTGGTGCCCACCTGGATGGTAGTGATCATCACACAGTTTGGTTTGATATAACAGATAAAGGGAGCGTCCATACAAAACTCAAAGTCTTGGATTTCAAACATGTGGACTTTAGTAAAATAAGGAAGTACCTGAAGAAAGAGCTGATAGGATGGGAAAATATAAGAGAAGTGGAAAAAACTGTGGTCCAAGCTGAAAGGAACAATAAAATTGGCCACTGACCTTTATGTGAGGGAAATAAAAGCAAGAGAAAAAGGAAACCGATATGGTTTTCCAAAGAATTGATGCAAAAATGCTGGTATTTGTTAAATACAAAAAACTCCAGAAGAGAAGCACAGAATAGAATACCAGATGAAATTGAAAGAAGCCAAGAGAGAGATACATCTGGCAAAAGTGCAAGCAGAAGAGCAAATGGCTAGAAATGTAAAAAAAAGGGTGACAAAAGTTTTTCAGGTATATTGGTGAAAGAAGGAAGGCAAAAAATGGAATTGTGAGATTGAAAGAAGCTTGAAACTGCTATGTGGAGTCTGATGAGGAAAAAAGCTAACTTGCTAAACAAATACTTAGGATCTGTGTTCACAGAAGAAAATCCTAGAAAAGGACTGCAATTGGCTGGCAAAATTACATGTGATGATGGAGTGGATACTGCACCGTTCACGTAAGACAGTGTTTATAAACAACTTAAAAATTGAAGGAGGACAAAGCCATGGGACCAGACAGCATCCATCCCAGGATATTGAGGGAGCTCAGAGAGGTTCTGGTAGGTCCTCTGAAAGATTTGTTCAAGAGACAGGAGAGATTCCACAGGATTGGAAAAGATTGGATGTGGTTCCTCTTCACAAAAGTGGTCGCCAAGATAAAGCAGAAAATTACAGGCCAGTAAGCCTCACTTCTGTTGTTGGAAAAATAATGGAAATGTTGCTGAAGGAAAGGATAGTGCCCTATATTCAGAGAACTAACCATTTAACCCTACTCTCTGGTTTCTACTCAAACAAAATAGGATCTCCGACATCCAATAGCAAAGATCTCTTCAAACTACTTAATTCGCTCTTTGACATTAGCCACCACAAAAGACCCCCCTCCACACAATTACCATCAGCAGAGACTTTTGCATCTCACTTCAATACTAAAATCATCATCCTCAGATCCTCCTCCCTACACTGACTCATTACCAGTAGACATGTCCCGGAGCCACTTTGAAACCCCCCAATTGGTCCCAGTTCCTAAAGCTCTACAACAAATATGCCAACTCCTACTGCCGCCTGGACAACTGCCCGCCCATCATCATGAAAGCAGCTCCTGCTCCCTACAAAGCCATGCTGTTTGACTGGATTTCTCAACAGATGACTAGCAGCGAATTCCCTAAAGATCTCGGCCACATCCTCATCAAACCCATCCTGAAGAACCTCAAAGATCCCATTTTCTCAGCCTCCAACTACAGATCAGTTGCCAAAATCCCCTTCTTCACCAAGCTGATGGAAGGTATAATAAACACCATCCTGACAACTACCTGGAAAAGTTTCTAGTACTACACGAGTATCAATCAGGATTCTGCACTAACCACAGTACAGAAACCACCTTAGCCTCCATCGCGGATCACATCTCTCACACCCTCAGCACTGGGAATCAGCACTAATACTCCAATTTGACCTGAGCAGAGCATTTGACGATATACTCCTCAGCTGCCTAGACACCATCGATATCTCAGGCCATGTATTCAATTGGTTCAAGGGATTCCTGAAAAGCAGATCCTACCAAGTCATCAGCGAACAAACCCTCTCACAATCATGGTCCAACCACTGTGGCATCCCTCAGGGTTCCTCTCTCCCCAACACTCTTCAATCTATACATGGCCTCACTAGGCCGTACACTATCCAAACTGAACCTCAAATTCTACATCTATGTGGATGACATCACAATAATTATTCCCCATCTCTACCCTTTCAACCAAATCCAAACTCCTCATCTCTTCAGTCATAGACCAGGTTACACACTGGACAAAAAACTTTAAACTTAAACTAAATCCAGAAAAAAAACCAAATTCTTCATGGCCTTCCCACCAAACAGAGCCATTGAACCCTCAATCGACCTAAACAGAACAAAATTCATCATCAACCCCACAATAAAAATTCTAGGATTCACTCTCGACCAACATTTGACACTTGAGGCCCATAACAACATCCTAATAAAAAAATGCATTAACATACTGTGGAAAATACACACACTAAAGCTTCTCTTCGACTTCATATCATTAAGATTGCTAGTTCAATCCCTCATCCTAGAATTTCTAGATTACTGCAACATCATTTACCTCGGATCCCACAAGAAATCCATCATGAAACTGAGGTTAATCCAAAACACGGCGGTACGTTTGATGTTTGGCCTGAAAAAGTTCAACTATATCACCCCTTACTTCAAGAAACTTCACTGGCTTCCGATCGAGGCAAGAATCATATTCAAATTCGGCTGCCTATACTACAAAACACTATCCGGCACTGCTCCAATCTACCTCCTGAGCCACTTTTCCCTATAAGACAAACCCCACCTCTCCAGTATGCCTTTACTTTTCACATTCCCTACGCCCAGTGGCGTACCTAGGGGGTGGCGGGGGGGGGAGGGCCGCCCCGGGTACCAGCCCTAAGGGGGTGTTCCCGGCCTTGCCGTTCAGTCCCCCGCCACCCCCGAAGGACCGCTCGCCCCACTGACCTTCCTGCACCACCTGTGAAGCAGCCCGCAGCAGGATCGCGAAGTCAGCGTCAGCATCCCTGCGCTGCTTCCTGCGCCGCGATCCCGCCCCTCCTCTGACGTCAGAGGAGGGGCGGGACCGTGGCGCAGGAAGCAGCGCAGGGATCGCTGACGCTGACTTCGCGATCCTGCTGCGGCTGTTCATAGGTGGTGCGGGGAGGCCAGGGGGCGAGCGGTCCTTCGGGGTGGGTCGGGGCATCAGGCCTTCAGGGTGGGGCGGGCGGGCAGGCAAGCAGGCTTTCAAGGGGGAGGGGGTGACAGGCAGGCAGGCAGGCCTTCAAGGGGGGACAGGCCTTCGGGGGGGGGTGCAGACCTTCAAGGGGGGCAGGCAGGCCTTCAGGGGGGTGCAGGCCTTCGGGGGGGGTGTAGGCCTTTGGGGGGTGCAGACCTTCAAGGGGGTGCAGGCCTTCAAGGGGGGGAACAGGCCTTCAAGGGGGGAAAGGCAGGCAGGCCTTCAAGGGGGGGACAGGCCTACAAGGGGGGGGGGGACAGGCCTACAAGGGGGGGGGGGACAGGCCTACAAGGGGGGGACAGGCCTACAAGGGGGGGGACAGGCCTTCAAGGGGGGGTGCAGGCCTTCAAGGGGGAGACAGGCCTTCAAGGGGGGGGAAAGGCAGGCAGGCAGGCCTTAAAGGGGGGACAGGCCTACAAGGGGGGGACAGGCCTACAAGGGGGGGACAGGCCTTCGGGGGGGTGCAGACCTTCAAGGGAGTGCAGGCCTTCGGGGGGGGGGGGGGCAGTCCTTCAAGGGGGTGCAGGCCTTCAAGGGGGGGAAAGGCAGGCAGGCAGGCCTTCAAGGGGGGGACAGGCCTACAAGGGGGTGGTACAAGCCTTCAAGTGGGGGACAGGCCTTCGGGGGGGGGGTGCAGACCTTCAAGGGAGTGCAGGCCTTCGGGGGGGGTGGTGCAGGCCTTCAAGGGGGTGCAGGCCTTCAAGGGGGGACAGGCCTTCAAGGGGGGAAAGGCAGGCAGGCAGGCCTTCAAGGGGGGACAGGCCTACAAGGGGGGGGAGAAGCTACAAGGGGGTGGGACAGGCCTTCAAGTTGGGGACAGGCCTTCGGGGGGGTGCAGGCCTTCAGGGGGTGCAGACCTTCAAGGGGGGGACAGGCAGGCAGGCCTTCAAGGGGGGGGACAGGCCTACAAGGGGAAGGGACAGGCCTTCAAGGGGGGTGCAGGCCTTCAAGGTGGGACAGGCAGACCTTTAAGGGGGGACAGGCCTTTGGGGAGGGACCATGATTTAGAAGTACACGGAGGGAAGGGGGTGTTCAAAGAGACATGCATATGCCAAACTTTGGAGGGGGGGGGAAGAAATAATGGGTCTGAAAATAGAGGAGAGGGAGAGAGATGATGGACCATGGGATTTAGGGAGGGAAGGAACAGAAAGGGAGAGAAATTGGACACAAGGGATGGTGTGGAGGAGGGATAGAGATACTGGATAGGAGGGTAATTAGGAAAAGAAACGGAGAGATGGTGGACTCTGGGATGGTGGGGAAGGAGGGAGAGATGCCGGATGAAAGGGTATTTAAGAAAAGGTGGATCTGTGGAGGGAGATGAAAAAAAGGAAAGATACCAGACTTCCTGGGAAGGGAAGGGAAATGGAAAGGGAGGACAGAGTTAGCAGATGGATGGTTAGCATGCAGAAAGAAGGAGACCCTGGCAAGCAAGTTATCAGAAGAAAACCAGAGCCTTGGACCAACAAGATTTGAAATATAACCAGACAACAAAAGATAGAAAAATTAATTTTATTTTCTGTTTTGTGATTATAATATGTCAGATTTGAAATGTGTATCCTGCCAGAGCTGGTGTTGGACTGCAAACGTGAGCTAGGATTTAACAGAGAGAGGAAAAGTCCTTTTTGTTTCTTTATTTTATTTACACCACAGCGCCAGTGTGGTTAGGAGAAGCCAAAGGGGGTGAAAAAGCTATAAAACCCACCAGGAGTTTTGAAAAAAATCACCCAACTGGGCAGGAAAATCGAATTGAAAAACCAATTCAATAGGGCTGAATCGAATCAAAAATTTTTTTCCTGTATCTGGCAGCATTAGTTTGCGCTACTGTCTTAGACTTTAGGACCTGGGATTGGGGAGAGATGGCATCCTCAGTACTTTATAATGCAAGTGAACCGAGGATTTGGTCAGACTTTTGAAGGGTCTGCAGGAAAAAAATATTGTATAGGCCGGGGACATGAGACAGCAGGAAATGGGAACTTTTCTTCCTTCTATTTTTGTGAATGGAAAGGCTGAGGATGTCAGAGAGGTCAGTTAAAATATGTGCTTTATAAGAAAATATAATAATGTGTTTTATAAAGTTTATAGCATAGCTGGCCTACCCAGTGAGGTGTTCCTAGTGGTGATGGTGGCAGCGTGTCAATGTGTTGAGAGGAAGAGGTGGTCTGGGAAATTCTGCTGAGCAAACTCCGGGCCCATTTCCACCCCCCAGTTAGTCCACTCCACTCAACTGATTCACACACTGAGTGGGTCTTTGGGTGTTGTTTTGGGATCTCTTCCAGTGGTTTATCTCCTTCTGGTCCAAGGAAGGAAACTTTGTTATCCTTAGCATTGACCTACAGAATATGTTTGTAACAGCGCTGCTTGTGTGGCATTAGGCTATGTAGTGATCGAAAGAAAAAAACAGACCTTTGCACATTTTTGCACTATATGGTGGGTGTATGAGGAGATTCACATTTCCTGCACAGCTAAGTCCATGTGAAGTTACCTTGTGCTGTATTTGACATCTAGCAAGGTCTCTGTTTGAAAGGAAAGATCTAAACTTAAAAATGAAGTGGCCAAAAGTTATGGTAAAAGCAGATAGTGTAGCTGGTTTTAAGAAAGATTTGGACAAATTCCTGGAGGAAAAGTCCATAATCTGTTATTAAGACATGGGGGAAGTGTCTGCTTGCCCTGGATCGGTAGCATGGAATGTTGCTACTCTTTGGGTTTTGACCAGGTATTAGTGTCCTGGATTGGCTACCATGAGAATGGGCTACTGGGCATGATGGACCATTGGTCTGACCCAGTTAGGCTATTCTTATGTTATGTTCTCATCTGTAGGGGCCTTTGTTTTCACTTCTTATTTTAATGTATTTTTTTTCTGGGAACTTATCAGTGTTTTTTATAATGGGAACAAAAATGGAAGAGAATTAATGTGTGTGGAATGGGGGGTAACTAATTTCTTCAGCTAAATAATTCAATCCACTTCAAACAGACATAGGAGAACTTGTGCACCATTCACACACCCTCCAACCAAAAACATCAAAAGAAAAAAACTGTTCGACAACCTCCTAGCCATTCGAGCTGCAACACTCGACCCCCAACTCTACAACCAATTGATATCAACCACAGACTGCAAAACCTTCAAAAAGAAATAAAAACCCTTCTATTCAAAAAACACATAAAACCGAACTAACACAATCAGAACTGTCCCAAGCATCACCTGCAACTACTCCATATGTACTTCTAATGTCATGACAATTTAGACATAATTTATGTTATGTTATGTTTGGAATAATGGTTACATATATGAGGTTCAATAAAAGAAAATTTTCACTGCCTGTTTCTATTCTGGCCATTTATTCCATTTCATGGTTATTGCAAAAAAAAAAAAAAAAAAAAATTTTTTTTACATGGGGGGGGGGTGTCAAAAAATGATGGGCCCCGGGTGCCACATACCCTAGGTACGCCACTGCCTACGCCAAGAAGCTGTCATTTCAAGAGATTCCTGGACCGAACTCTAGCCTTTCAAGCAGGAATCTGGAACAACACCCTAAGTGGCCTCCTCCTGAACTCTCTGTCATATCACTCTTTTAGAAAAGCACAAAAACCAACCTATTTGACAAATTCATCTAACAGCCCCAGCCCAGCCATTTTCCCCTCCCAACTATCTTCCCCCATGCCCCACCCCAATTCCTTAGCTACACACCCTCCCCACACCTGAAAAACCCCAGTTTGCATAATCCCCACAACTCGCTTAATCCCACCCCAATCCCAATGCGTATCCTCTGCTTGCTTGTTCCCACTCTAATCCAATGATGCATTCAAAGGCACCTCTCTTTATCCAGTGCCGTTTCTCTTTTATTGCTATAAGCTCTACTTGTTTGTTCCCTCTCTTATCTAATGCTGTAATATCTATGTCTAACTATTCGCATAGTAAGATCACTATACCCTGTTATTATTGTACACCGTCTTGAACTGAAAAGGTATGACGGGATATAAATAAAGCTATTATTATTATTATTATTGCTTCCAAATCCACCAAAAAACACTGTCTCCTAACCCATGGTTTTTAAATTTTCTCAGGTATCTCTCATGAGGGACTTTGTCAAAAGCATTCTGAAAATCTAGGTAGACTATATTTTTAATTTATTTAAAAAAATTATATTCTATACTATCTACTATCCTAGACAGATCACAACTGAAGAAATAAGTCTGAAATAATAAAACAATCACAATAAAATATGATTAATGTCATAATTCAAAAATATAATCCCTTCTAGTCTCAGGCATCATTTTCAAAGGAATTCAGTGCTCTATCCCAAAGATCTTCAATCTCTTTTTAAAATCATCAGTTTTCTTTATTGTCCTAATCTGGAGCAGCAACGCAATTCACAAGATTCACCAGCTATATAAAAAATTGAAGACCTATATGAGCAGGTGCTGAAAAGTTCTCAGCCCAACCAACCAACTTCCTAAATTCTGAGCATTATTTTGCCACTTTAGCTGAAAAGAGTGTTATCTTATTTCATTAAGTGCTAATTTGCAGAAATTAAATTCTATGTTTTGACACTGTTTCAGAACAAACAACAGAAGACAAATCCACCGCAAGTGCAGAAGCAGGACAACAACAACAGAAGAGACAAAAAAAGCAAGGCAAATTCTTTGGTGTTCAACAAATTTATTAGGTAGACTCAACACAATTCATGTTTTGGCCACTAGGCCTGCATCAGGAGCCTTAAGTGCAATCAAAGGGACATTGAATATATCTTTTGTAAACCGCATAGAACTTCACGGTTTTGCGGTATATAAATTGTTATTATTATTATATATGGAGAAAATGAATCCTTATTGAAAACGCCTGTAGAATAGTGTCAGTGCATGTAATTAAAAAGTGAAATCTTACAGTCAATTTTTGCTACAAATTTGTGTTGGGTTTTACTAAACCATGGAAGAGCTTCTTATCATGGGCCAGCAAGGTATATGCTCCGACTCTCATAGGAATTGAATGAGCGTCGGAGTGTTTACCTCGATGGCCTGCGGTATGAAACTCTTCCATGGAATAGTAAAAGAAGCCCTTGATTATTAAAACATCCAAGTCCCACTTTATGCATTTATTGGACATCTTTCTGTTTTGAAAATGAGATCCTAAGATGTCCTAGTTATATGGATAACAGCTAAACAACAGGGTTTAAAAACTGACCTAATTTCTCAAATGTCAAATTATAATTGCCAAATTACATCCTGATCTTTGACTTCAATCTATACCCTGACGTATTTAGCACTCTACTCATGGAGAAATACTAAATTACAGAAAGCCTCATATTTGTAACATGACTAGAAGATTTTCCGCATCATTACCTTGGATGGTCTAAAACAAAATGCAGAGCATCCTGTGTCTGACTTAGACTTGTCTTGCAGCATGAGACCCTGATCTTCAGCCAGCACCAAGTACTGTCCTGTTGTAATATGTCGAAGTCGAAAAGGTTGTCCCCATCTTATGTGACTTCCACTCCAACTGTACAATAAGAACAAAGGGAGTTGTGAAAATCACGCCGAATACTGGGAACTTAATCTTGATCACTCTATTACACTGATGTTGGAAACACAGTTCCAAATATCATTGTCCAATATCTAGAAGCAGTTCTGTGTTAGCAAGGGTGCCAACTGCATAATTGCTTTTTTTAAACAAATAGAAGTACGATATATGGACGCAGGACTTAGGGCGCCTTTAACAAAGGTGCGCTAGCGTTTATAGTGCACGCTGAATTGCCGTGTGCGCTATACCTGCACTATGTGGCTAGAACTAACGCCAGCTCAATGCTGGCATTGGCTTCTAGCGTGTGCAGCAATTCAGCGCACGCTAAAACCGCTATCGCAGCTTAGTAAAAGGAGCCCTTAGTGATTATATCATGGAAATAGTGATTATATCACGATTGTTGCTGTTGTCCGGGTCTTGCTGCGTCTGGATTCTACTTACCCAGATGTATAGAGACTCAGATAACAGCAATAATCATGACATCAGCCGTGGAAGCCAAATATAACATGATTATAACATGATCAAATTTAAGTGCGGAACACTGTGCGCATGTGCCAGAATGAGATATTTATTGTGGCAACCCCTGAAGAAGGCATTTTATTGTCAAAACATGGGTCCATGTTGAGTTCTGTGAACACATGAGATGATACAATAAATTAATTTAAAGATACCAGTCCAGGAGAAGAGTCATCTTTTAATCCTAATTTTACTTTTTTCCTATTCTTTTATATCATACTCTTATCTCCCTTAAACTCCTTTCTCTTGTCCAATCTTCTTACTCTCCCACTTCTCTGTTCCCTTCCTAAGTCTATACTCTCTGCCCTTTGCTATTCTTGTGCCCTGAGCTTTCCTCACTCTGCCTACTACCCCTTCCTCCCTTCTTTTTTCTTTCTTTACACTCTACTGTCCTCATTTTTCATCCTGGACTCTCACCCTATCCACTTTCCTATTTCCCTCCTGCTAAACTTTCCCCTCCGTTAATAAACTTACTCCAACCTAAACCTGCCCCCATCAATATTTCATTTTGCCCCTTGTTGCCCCCTACTCTGTCATCATTTGATCATGTCACTCCCCTGCTAAAAAGTGCACACTTGCTACCAATCCCACGCCGAGTGTGTAGGTTGGGTTTTGCTAGGTCAGGGGTGTTGGGAGTACACTAGACATAAAGGACATGCGTTTTTCTTTTGGGGGTTTGATGGGGGGGGGTCCACTCGGGTCAATGAATGGAGGGAGATTGGGGCTGATGCAGCTGCAGGGGGTTCTCAATGCAACCCCAATCACTGCAGTAGATAACTAGCAGTGTGTCCCTGGGGTAGACATTACACAGCTCTGCATTGCTGCAGGGTAATTAATAGGCTCTTTTTCATACATTTTAATATACTGTGTGCTGATGTCTACCGCAGCAATAAACTTCAGCGCAAAAACTCTTTTTATATACATTAATGAACAGGAAAGCCGCTCATTAATGCCATAGCTTTCTGCGTTAGCCTCTGAGAGACAGACATAATGAAGAAGAATAGAGAGATAGAGTTAGATAGAGAGATAATATAAGAGAAATAGACAATAAGAGCAAGTAAAATAAGTATAAATGATCAGTGAAATAAATACTTTGTTGCTCACCTTATTCGAAGGGGCTCCACTCTCCACAAAGACCGTGCTCGCACGCAAGCTCCACCTGCTTCATAAGAAACTCTCCTAAAGATAGAAAGCAAAGGCTTTTCTTAGGAATATAGATCAGCGCTGAAATGTAGCAGAAGATGCTGCAGTCAAGGCCTTAATTCAGAGATTAAACTACTGATTTCTAATCTTGCTTTTTAGGCATGACTTAGGATTCCAGTTTCTAGCATTGCTTTTTTATACATCTTTTAGCCTGACAGATTTCTCCAGGAGGCTTTGGGACCATGAGACTTGACTTGATACTACTAAGGGCAGGATTCTCAAACCTTACTGTGCCTTTAACGATGGTCGCTAAACTGGTTCCAGCTGGTGCCAGTATTTTACCAGCCGATTATCAGAATGGCTCACCGTGTTTTTTGCGAGCTTCTAGCAGACTCTGTCTCTACCATGCAAATGTAGTACAACAAGGTCATTAATATTAAAATGGTAGTAAAATGGGCTCATTAATATTTAAATGAGCATACTGGGTGATTCTCTATCATTACCGGATGATTCTCCAACCTCGTTGAACTATATTTGCAGGCAAAATTTCCAAGAAGGGTCTAAGCTGCCATTGCCTTACTTTCTGTCAGTGACTTAACAGCTTAGACCTCCCCTGCAAATTATTTTTAAAAAAGACCTCTGATTCTTCCCTCCCTCCCATCGACCCCCTCAGGGCCATTTGATGTGATGCCCTCCTCCCCGTTCGGCAGGAGGGATGTCGATTTCCTCCTGCCGCCAACGTTCCCCACTTCTCATTCAACCCCATGACAGCCCCCTTACCTTTTTTTTAAAATTCTTTATTTATAATTTTTTACATTTGACAACCTTATTAGTCAAAGTAAAGAAAAATTACACAGATATAAAGAAAAAGAAAATACATTCACCACCAGTGCAATAATATCTTGCACTATTTAACAAGACAATAAAACAATTCTATGCAATGTTAGTCCACAATAATTGAGGGTGAAGCTGATTCTAGACTGATATTATAACACTAGTGTTTAAGCCCGTTACATTAACGGGTGCTAGAATATATGTCTGTCTGTCTTTCTTTCTTACTTTCTGTGTCTCTCCCTGCCCCTGTCTCTCTCTTCTTTTCTTTCTGTCTTTCTCCCTCCTGCTGTCTGTCCTTCTTTCTTTTTGGTTCTCTCTCTGGCACCCTGTCTGTCTTTCTTTCTTTCTGTCTCTCTTCCTGCCTGCTGTCTTTCTGTGTTTCTGTCTTTCGTTCTAATGCGCTGCCTGCCTGCCTGTCTTTCTGTCTCTCCATGGCCCCCTTCTGTCTCCCCTCCCCCAAAGCAAACCAAGATTGCTCCCAGGCCCCCTTTCCCTCTCCGTCCCCTCCACTTCCCTGTGCAGCAGCAGCAGCATTTCCCTCCCACCCTTCCCTGTGCAGCAGCAGCATTTCCCCCCACACACACACTACCATGTGCAGCAGCAGCATTTCCCGGCCTTCCCTGTGTAAAAGCAGCATTTCCCCCCCACATACACACCCTTCCCTGTGCAGCAGCAGCATTTCCCATCCTTCCCTGTGCAGCAGCAGCATTTCCCGGCCTTCCCTGTGCAGAAGCAGCATTTCCCACCCTTCCCTGTGCAGCAGCAGCATTTCCCAGCCTTCCCTGTGCAGAAGCGGCATTTCCCCCCTCTCCACATGCACACACTTCTCTGTGCAGCAGCAGCATTTCCCAGCTTTCTCTGTGCAGAAGCAGCATTTTTCCCCCCCCCCCACACACACTTCCCTGTGCAGCAGCAGCATTAATTCCCGGCCTTCCCTGTGCAGAAGCAGCATTTCCCCCCCCACACACACACACTCACACCTCCCTGTACAGCAGCAACATTTCCTGACCTTCCCTGTGCAAAAGCAGCATTCCCACCCCCACCCCCTCACCACACACACTTCCCTGTGCAGCAGTAGCATTTTCCAGCCTTCCCCGTGCTGAATCGGCATTTCCCCCCCCCCCACACACACACTTCCCTGTGCAGCAGCAGCATTTCCCAGCCTTCCCTGTGCAGAAGCAACATTTCCCCCCACACACACACTTCCCTGTGCAGCAGCAGCAGCATTTCCTGGCCTTCCCTGTGCAGAAGCAGCATTTCCTGCCGCCCCCTTCCCAGCCGCCGCGTTTAAATTCTGAGAAAAGCGCTGTACCGCGCTACTGCTGGCTTCGGGGTCTTCTATCTACTGCGACCAACCCTAGCGGAAACAGGAAGTAGTCAGAGAGGGCGGGCCGCAGTGGACAGAAGACAGCGAGACCAGCGTTAGCGCGGTGAAGCGCTTTTCTCAATTTAAACGCGGGTGAGCCAGCGAGAAGGAGGAGGCTTTGGCGGTGGTGGTTTTGGCGCTGAGTGAGGGCGGGAGGGGGGAGCCGCAGGCTATGCTGTTTCTCCGCTTTCCCAACTGTCTGGCCGCCACATCCGCACTCCTGCTGGCCATGGACCTACTGATCACAGATCAGGGATCACGGAAGCACGCAGGCTAGCGTTTTATTATATAGGATGAAACTTATTAAAAGGAAAAAAAAGGATAGGGCTAGGCAGTCCCCTTACTGAGCACATTTCTGGAAGTAGCAGAAACACATCGACATTACACTTGCCCTTTGGCTGAAATAAATTTTGATAACTGCGGGGGCTCAAAGAAAACATAATGGTTTTCTTTGATACCAAAATGAACTTACAAGGGTATCTCAAAATGAATGTTGCCCCTAACTGCACTGCCTGGGGTCTCAAATTTAGAAATTGTTTTCTTCTCCTCTGGGTAGAGCGAGATACATCTGGATTCATCCTTATAATATATGTCATAAAGGGAACATCTTTATACTTAACAAAAAGCTTAAGCGTCCAGTCCCTTTCTGAATCTAAGGCAAATTGTACCAACAATGTAATCTGGGCCTCGGTATCCGACCTCTCTAGGAATTTTATTAAATCCAAACTATCAGCAGATAAATTCTGCTGGTTGGAATTTTGAGATTTAATTCTCCTCGGTAGGTAATCAGGTTTTGAGAGAGGTTGGTATGATGGCTCAGGTACCTTCAAAATTTCTTTTAGATATTTTTTTAAACATATCATGTGCCTTGATGGAAAACACTTTTGGAAAATTAATTATCCTCAAGTTACATCTTCTAGTAGAATTCTCCAACATTTATAACTTAAAGTGAAGGTTTCCACTGTCTCTAATCCAAGTTAACGCTTGCGTTTCAACAGTTTTTAGTCTGGTCTCATGGTCTTCCTTCTTGCTTTTCAAAGATGACATCTTATTCTTTAAATCCAAATTTTCTGAAAGTACCGTCATGTAACGCAAAGAAAGTTGCTGTATTTGTGTACCCAAAGAGAGTTGCATACTTGATATTGCCTCCCAAATTGTCTCCATATTGAAAACCTTGGCCTTTATAGAGGTGAAACCTCATTTCCAGTACCAGCTGAAGGAATTAAAGTACCTGTATTCATAGCAGTCACATCCGTCATAGAAATAACTTTGTGAGCCTGTTCCTTCCTTCTCACCGATTGCGCTGATAGAATAGGATTATCTAGCCCCTGTCCAGAGTCGGAGCCCGTACTCTGTTGAGTCAGCACAAGAATGTCACAGGCCGGCTCTCTCTCCAACACTCCCTCCGTTGCCTCGGGGCAAATTGGAGGACTGCGCTCCTCCGAAGACAAGGTGGCGCCCTTGAAAGAGAGATTACAAGCCTGTGGGTCTCTCCACGCCGAGGATTCTCCCTCCAATTCCTGTGTTCGGGTCCGTCGCTGCAGAAAGGCATCCATCGGTCTGGTTGGAATACTGGATTCCTTCGGGATAACCCGAAGTTTGGATTTTCTCTTTACCATAAGGCAAATATAGAAATAGTTTTAGTGGAAAAAAACCCAACGGCGTCTCCATGCAGACTTCAAGCTGCCATCTTCGGTGAGCTCCACCCCTTGCAGAACAGAGCCCACTTACCTTTAAATTGAAAGACAGCAGGAGAGATGCCCATTCCCTCCTCCCCAACAACCCAATTCCCCCGTACCTTTAATTTGAAAAATGGCAGGAGAGATGTCCACTCCTTCCTGCTGCCGGCTTCTTCTGCCCCCCCCCCCCAGACAACTCCCCAACAGCCCCTGCCCCTTGAAATTGGAGGATGGCCGAGGGATGCCCGCTCCCTCCGGTCAGCAGGCCTGCCTCTTCAAAATGGCAGACCTTCTCCTTCCTGGTGCATCCTGGGGTGCCTAAGGCCCTGATTGACTCAGGCACCTAAAACCCCTCTCCCCTGGGCAGGGCTTTAGGCACCTGAGCCAATCAGGGCCATAGGCCCCTCCCAGTGCATCCCAGGATACACAGGGCACATGCCGTGCTGGCTCACCCTCAGCTGTCCATTGCTTTCCATGTGCTTGCAGATGCTGTCCTTGACCAGTGATTCCATCATCTTTCCCGGAACCGAGGTCAAGCTCACTGGCCTGTTGTTTCACGGGTCTCCCCTTGATCCCTTCTTGAAGATAGGTGTGACATTCGCTATTTTCCAGTCCTCCGGGATCTCCCCAGTTTTTAAGGATAGGTTATAGATTTGCTGGAGCATAACTGCTATTTCGTTCCTCAGTTCTTTTAGCACCCTTGGGTGGATTCCGTCTGGGCCTGGTGATTTGTCACTCTTTAATCTGTCTATCTGTCGGAGGATATCTTCTTGGCTTACCTCTATTCGCTCTAGCTTTTCGTCCTGATCGCCACTTATGATTTCCTAGGGTTCTGGAACATTGGATGTGTCCTCGCTTGTGAAGACCGACGAGAAGAACTTGTTTAACCTTTCGGCTACCTCTTTTCCCTCTCTCACCACTCCCTTCATATTTCCATCATCCAAAGGTCCCACTTCCTCCCTCGCCGGTTGCTTCCCCTTCACGTACTTGAAGAATGGTTTGAAGTTTCCCAGTTCCCTTGCCAGCCTCTCCTCATATTCTCTTTTTGCTTCCCTAACCACCCGGTGACATTCCTTTTGATGTTTTTTGTGTTCCTTCTGGTTGCCCTCAGTTGGGTCCTTTTTCCAATTTTTGAATTATATTTTCTTGTCCCTTATCACCTTTTTCACTGCGTTTGTTATCCACACCAGGTCTTTTGTTCGATTCTTTTTGCACCCCTTCCTAAACCTGGGGACGTACAGGTTTTGTGCTTTGTGCACCGTGTGCTTGAGTAGGGACCAGGCTTTCTCTATGGTCTCCATCTTCCCTGAGCTGCTTCTGAGTTTCTTTCCCACCATTTTTCTCATAGCATCGTAGTTCCCTTTTCTGAAATTTAGCGCTGTCGTTGTGGTTCTCTTTACCTTTGATGTTCCTACTTCTAGTTTGTACTGGATCATATTGTGATCGCTGTTTCCCAGTGGCACTAATACTACTACCACCCTAGCCCGTTGAGGATTAGGTTGAGAGTGGCATCTCCTCACGTTGGATCCTTGACCATCTGCTCCATGAAGCAGTCCCTCACAGCCTCCAGGAATTTTGTTTCCCTCGCGCAGTCGGAGTGTCCGATACTCCAGTCTATCCCAGGGTAGTTGAAATCCCCCATCACCACCACACTTCCTCCTTTGCATTCCTGCCTCAATTCAGCCTCCAGATCTTGGTCGTTGGCTTCCGGCTGTCCCGGTGGGCGATAGTACAGTCCCAGTTTTATGTACACATTTCTATTGGTTTATGTGGGCAGCTGAGATAAGGATGCTGCAGAGGCAATATTAATTGCTCCTGGGAGGAAGTAGTCTCAGTCAATGCACAATAGTAATCCCTAATATCCACAGTAAGTTTTGCAGTTACTGGGTTTCAGAAAGTACACTGCTATCTGTGACTTTCACTTTTGGACAAGAATTGTCACTTCAAGGATCTGACTGGGTGGAAGTGGGAGAGAGATAAATGTGAGAAAAAACTCTTAAGACCAGATTCTCAAAACTCACTGGTAAAATCCAGTGAGTCGAAGTAGTGGCCCTAATGAGAGCAATTTTTATTTTACGGATAATTATCAGCAAATTATATGCATGCTATTTGTGCAAAGAATTGCCGGTAAAGAGTGGGAGGAACTGTATCTGGCACTTGCTCAGAAGAGCAATCATTAATCACAGCTCCTCCCTTCTGTCAAAGCTGATCTCCCTGCCCCGATCAACTGAGACACAGGCCTCCCCAAGACCTGCTGGCTCAGTTGATTAACCATCAGGGAACGCTGCAGAAAGAAAAGTCCCCTCTCCCACTGACACCCTCCTCACCTACCGCTGCTTGGACCCCCACACCCTGTACAAGATTGGCAGGATGCCTACTCACTCCTGCCGCCACTGCAGGGGTCCTCTGCCCCCCCCAACAACCCGCTGCCCCCCCCCCTCCGACAACCCGCTGCTCCCCATATATTTAAATTTAAAGGCAGGAGAGATGCCCACTCCCTCCTACTGCCGGTGTTCTTCACCTCCCCAAACAACCCCCTGACAGCCCCCCTGCCCCCATACCTTGAAACTGAAGGATTGCCGGAGGGATGCCCACTCCCTCCAGGTGGCAGGCCCTCCTCTTCAAAATGGTGAGTCTTCTCTTTCTTGGTGCATCCTGGGATGCACTGGGAGGGACCAGGCCCTGACTGGCTTAGGTGCCTAAGGCCCCTCCCCTTGGCAGGGCTTTAGGCACCTGAGCCAAGGAAGGTCGTG
Organism: Geotrypetes seraphini; assembly: GCF_902459505.1. Classification (NCBI taxonomy): domain Eukaryota; kingdom Metazoa; phylum Chordata; class Amphibia; order Gymnophiona; family Dermophiidae; genus Geotrypetes; species Geotrypetes seraphini. The sequence goes on along the minus strand of NC_047090.1, from coordinate 68,059,833 downwards.
CCTTACGAACTTATTGCACTTCTTCGAAGGGATAAACAGCCAGATGGACAAAGGGGAATCCATTGACATCATTTACCTTGACTTCCAAAAAGCCTTCGACAAGGTACCCCATGAACGGCTGCTTAAAAAGTTGTGGAACCACGGGGTGGAAGGGGATATCTATCGATGGATTAAACACTGGTTGGAGGGCAGGAAACAGAGGATTGGAGTAAAGGGCCAATACTCAGACTGGCAAAGGGTCACGAGCGGAGTTCCGCAGGGGTCGGTACTGGGACCGTTCCTGTTCAATATATTTATAAACGACCTGGAGACGGGGACAAATTGTGAGGTTATAAAATTTGCAGATGACACCAAACTCTGCAGCAGGGTTAGAACCACGGAAGACTGTGAGGACCTCCAAAGGGACCTAACGAAACTGGAAAAATGGGCAAAAAAGTGGCAAATGAGCTTTAACGTAGAGAAATGCAAGGTCATGCATGTGAGGAAAAAGAACCCGATGTTCAGCTACAAAATGGGGGGATCATTGCTAGGGGTAAGTAACCTTGAAAGAGACCTAGGTGTGTTGGTGGATACAACATTGAAAGCATCGGCACAATGTGCGACAGCCTCAAAGAAAGCAAACAGAATGTTGGGTATCATCAAAAAGGGTATCATGACCAGGACGAAGGAAGTCATCATGCCGCTGTATCGTGCAATGGTGCACCCCCACCCGGAGTACTGTGTCCAGTACTGGTCACCGTACCTCAAGAAAGACATGGCAATACTTGAGGGAGTCCAAAGAAGAGCAACTAAATTGGTAAGGCAACTAAATTGACAGGTTAGAAAAGCTGGGGCTCTTCTCCCTGGAAAAGTGGAGACTTAGAGGAGACATGATAGAAACCTTCAAAATCCTGAAAGGCATAGAGAAGGGAGCCACAAATACAAGGGGGCACTCGGAGAAATTGAAAGGGGACAGGTTTAGAAGTTCTTCTTTACTCAGAGGGTGGTGGACACATGGAACGCGCTCCCGGAGGATGTGGTAGGGCAGGGCATGCTTCAGGGGTTCAAAGAAGGTTTGGATAAATACCTACAGGATAAGGGGATTGAGGGGTACAGAAAGACATAGAGATAGGTATAGGAAAGGCAGGGACAGATAGACATAGAGATAGGTATGGGAAAGGCAGGGACACTTAGCAGGTCATAGACCTGATGGGCCGCTGCGGGTACGGGCTGCTGGGCGCGATGGACCTCTGGTCTGACCCGGCGGAGGCAACTCTTATGCTCTTATTTGGTTCAATAGATTACCTTTAAAATTATATTTAGTGCTAAATTGTTTGAATGCCTGTTAACCTACAAATTAACACAAATTCTTGTAAGTCAATTAACATGCTAAAATGTTCTAATATACAGTATATCTTCAACAGTAACCAAAACTGCTGCTTTCTATAATAAATCTTAGGTTAGACTTAAAACATCATAGTACCGCACACATATTCTCCTACAAAAGGAGTCAGTGATTGTGGCAGGTTTCACTGTTGCCTTAATGCAAAAACTTTTGCATATATTTGCAATCTTTTTTAGATCTTTTTTCTTAATTTTATATTAAAAAAGTCACAAAAGATGCTCAGAAATCACCCTAAAATGTCAACAAAGGGAAATCAAAAACTATTGCATTTGCTTAGCAGAGATTTACATATAAGTTCCTAAATCAGATCTTCAAAATTATGCATTTATTTATTTATTTTTAAAATTTCTATTCCACTTAAAGCCTAAGCAGATTACAGTAAAAACATATATAAACCACTACATACAGTCACATAACAAGAAAAACAATACCCCATCTTCCTCTTCCTTACAAAAATCTTATTACACCAGTTACACTTAAAAACATTCCATTGCACAAATAAATGAGTTTTCAATTGTTTCTTAAAAGGCCTCAAGTCCTTATACAATCTCAAACAACCTGACAAATAATTCCACAGATTTGGACCTGCTACTGAGATTGCTGTTGTTTGCGTTCTCTTGTAGTATTGGCATATACCGCCTCAATGTCTGCGCCAAGTATAGAGCAATGGTCAGACCACACTTGGAATACTGCATCCAACATTGGTCTCCATACCTAAAGAAGGATATAAAAATGCTCGAGAGGGTGCAGAGACGAAGCTAATAAAGGACATGGAGAACTTGGAATACGAGGAACGACTTAAGAGACTGGGATTGTTCTCCCTTGAGAAGAGGAGACTGCAAGGGGATATGATCCAGACTTTCAAAATACTGAAAGGAATCGACAAAATAGAGCAGGAAAAAAAAATTATTTACAATGTCCAATGTGACACGGACAAGAGGACATGGGCTGAAGCTAAAGGGGGACAAGTTCAGGACAAATATCAGGAAGTTCTGCTTCACGCAACGAGTGGTGGACACCTGGAATGCTCTCCCAGAAGAGATAATTGCGGAACCACCGTTCTAGGATTTAAGGGTAAATTAGATGCACATCTCCTTATGAGAAGCTTAGAGTGATATGGGGACTAAAACTATGCCAGGGTACACCTGGCGGGGCCTCTGCGTGTGTGGATCGCCGGACTTGATGGACCTAGGGTCTGTTCCGGAGATGGCACTTCTTATGTTCGTATGTACCACCCTATAGATTACCTGATAAACAATTGTCAGGACTTTGAATTCAATCCGCAACTGAATTGGTAACCAATGTAGTTGTTTTAACACTGTCGAAATATGCTGATTCCGAGCTATTCCTGTGATCATTGCAGTTGCAGTGTTTTGCACAACCTGCAATGCCTTAATTTTAGATTTTACAATATCTAGGAACAGTGAATTACAGAAATCCAATTTTCTAAAATTCCCCTGCTATATAGCTATTATCCTTTCCATTTTATAAATGTGAAATTTTAGAAAATTTCAGGAGATTTGGGAGCCATTAGCAAAATATTGTAATGATTGAATATTATTTTTCCCCTTAAATTAAACATCCAGGAGGGGGGGAAGGGTTTTTTGATTTGACTATTAGATAAGGTATTTAGGAATGGGGTTTATGATAGGTTTCTTGAAATTAAAGAATGTATTTGATTAGGGGGAAGGGGGGATAATTTTTGATATGGAATTTAACAAAATATTAAGGGCTCCTTTTATCAAGGCACAGTAGAGGTTTAACGCGCAGAATACCACGCGTTAAACCATCTGCCGCGCTAGTCGTTAACACCTCCATTGACGAGGCATTAGTTTTTTGGCTTGCCGTGGGGGGTTATCGCGTAAAGAAATGTCTGACGTGCTAACCCCCGTAGCGCGCCTTGCTAAAAGGAGCCCTAAGTGTTGTAATTGAGTTTTAAATGCTATACATACTGTCACACTTATTGTAAGTTTTTTAAAAAATGAATAAAGAATGGGGAAAAAAAAGAAATCCAATTTTCCAATGTATGAACAATTCTTCAGTTTGGTAACTTTAGAACTTCATGACTTCGGTATTCACATAGGAAGGCAGTGAGGCCCTGATTCTATAAATGGCATCTAACTTCTAGGCGCCATTCAGCACAGTTGTCAATCATCTGCTAGGTGCCATTTATAGAATCACGTCTAGGTGCTGTTAGGCGTTGAATCCTTAGGCGCACTGCCTTTTAGGTCAGAATTTTCTAGACCTAAATGAAAGCACCTGTCAATGCACGCCCAAACTCCGCCCTGAATCAACCCCTAACTATGCCTACTTGCCTCAGGTAGGTGCCTCAGTGCAGATGCCTACCTCAAAGCGGTAGGCGCCTACTGAGTTAGACGCTTTCTTTATTTTTTTTTATTTTAAAAATTGTTTTTTAATGGTGTTTTTGAATATTAGCGCTGATTAAGCAAATTAAAAAAATTAAAGTTAGGCGCCTAAATCGACTAGGTGCGCATTTCCAACACCATTTATAGAATTTGGGCCTGAATGCGTAATTCACTTATTCATATTTCAGTTACCACTATATATGGATTGGTACGGTCACCAAATATACAGTACATATATTTAGTGGCATTTAGCTTGAAATGGTGGTCACTGAGCTGAAACCCACAAAAGACATGCATATGTGTTGAGTCAGTGGATGCCAGTTTGTTTGCTCTATTAAAGCTTTCCAGTTCAATAACAATGGTGGTTCTTTCTGTTGCATGTTTCAAATATAGTGGAACCTTGGTTTACGAGCATAATTTGTTCCTGAAGCATGCTCATAAACCAAATTGCTCGCATATCAAAGCGAGTTTCCCCATAGGAAGTAAAGGAAACTCGCTTTGATTTATTCTACCTCTTCCTCCCCTCCCCCCCCCCCCCCCGAGGCTACCGGCGCTGCTCAATCACATATGACTATATGACGGTGGTTTTAGACATTCTATTGTAACGCAATAGCACAGTAAATGACAGCAGAAAAAGACCTTCACGATCCATCCAGTCTGTCCAACAAGGTGGCCAGAGCTGCACCCATTACTCTCTGCAGGCCCCAGTCACTGCTGTTCAAATGCTGCTTGTGAAATCACCCCCATGACAACCATATAGGCAGCCAAACAAGATGGGGATGATACATAATTGTGTCAGTTACCTGTTCATTGCATCATTCTGATCAGAGATCGTCAAACACTCATCATGTCCATGGAAGAAACGAACAACATGTCCTCCAAGTAGAAATCCTATAATAGAATAATATTAATTTTTAGTTCATAAAAAGCAAGCATTGGAGGAGTAAGACCTAAACTGTTTTCTTTTTAGTTCTAATAGATTTTATTGAAAATGATTATGTAAATGTTACAGAAATATAAATATCCATTTAGTAATATATCAGGTTATCACAACAGGACAGCCAAGTATTCGTAAAATTCTGAATTTTCTTTCATCTTATTTATGCAATCATTCTTACCCATTTTAACAATGCAGATTATATTTTGAGCAATTTTCCTGATTCTATCTGATTTTTTCGACTCCTTCAGAATTACATAGCTACAGTCTTGTATCCATGCTTTCCTTTTCTCTCCCAGATTCTCTTCATGAGGAAGTACAACCTATGTAAACTCTACTTGGTATTGATTTCCTTGCTTATCACCTCTATCCATAAACCCACACTACTCTGTTGGCGCCCCATTTTTATCAGACATCCTCTTATTTTTCTCTGGGATGCTTTCACATTTGGGGGGAGGGGAAGAGGGAACAACTTATTCAAAATGTTCCTTCTCTTCTCCAGTTAAGCACAAAGCTTAAAAGGTATAGAGGGGCATAATCGAAAGGGACCTCTAAGTACGTTTTCGTCTAAGTCGCAAGTCGTTCAAAGTAAAAAACAGCCTAGGACACATTTTCGAAAAATACGTCCAAAAATTTTTTTTGTTTCAAAAATCATCTAAATATACATCCTGCCGATCTGATCGTCCAAGTCACTATATCATCCATCTTTATACCACATTTTCATCCAAGTCAAAAACGCCTAGAACAAGCCCTGCTGAACATGGGAGGAATCTGCAAAGTGATGGACTGAACACCCAGACATGGCACCTAAATAGTGGGGTACCTTACAGGACACTGCTGTGAACTTCACAAAAAGGGTGCCATGTCTTCTCCTCACTACAGCTCCCTTATAGGTCATGGTGAGTCCCCCAAACCACCTCCAGAATCCCCTAGACCCACTTATCTACCACCCTAATAGCCCTTAAAGCTGCAGGAGCTACTTATATGCCAGTAAAAAAAGATTTGGGGGGTGTATAGGGGAATGCACATGTTTAAGTATCAAGGCAGTGATTACAGGGGCTTATGGGCCTCTCCATGGGTCCCTAACCCACCCCCAAGATGGCTTAAGTCGCCTCTGTGCTGGACGACTAGGCTTGCCTATGCCAGGCTGCCAGGTGATGATGGTCTGGAGGCTGAATTTTAAAGGTGTGATTAATATTTTTATGGGGGGGGGTCGGTGATCACTGGGGTAGTGTGTGGGGGTCTGTTTTCTGTATTTTCAGTGCTTATCTGGTGACTTTAAGTGGGTTTTTGTGACTTAGACCATGCTTTACCATCTGTATCTACACTCTTATCTACACTCGTCACCTCTCACTTAGATTAATGAAACTTGCTTCTTTTGGATCTTTTACTCAACCATTTCTCTCCCCTTCAGAATTCTGCTGCACATCTTACATTCCACGAGTGTTGCCATTTTCACATAACTCCTCTTCTCAAGTCACTTCATTGGCTCCCCATCCATTTCTGAATACAGTCCTCCTACTGACCTACAAGTGTATTCACTATGCAGCCCCTAAATATCTCCTCACTTATCTCCCCCTATGCTCCCCCCACTATCCTGTGAACTCCATCCATCAGATAAGTCCTTCCTATCTGTACTCTTCTCCTCCACTGCCAGCTCCCATTAACTATTTTTTTGTGAGGCCCTCCAAGTACCTACAAATCCCAAATGTGGCCTTGCAAAGGGTTTGAGTTTGAGACCACTGACATACAGTGTGTTGCAATATGTCTTCATATAGGATTACTTACTGATGCTGGTGAAGGGTTGAGGGATTGACTAGGCAAAAAGGTAGGTTTGTATATCCTAAGTGGATTACGTTCAGGTACTTTATTTTATTTCCTTATCTGTCCTGGTGGGCTCAAACTCTATCTAGTGTACTTGGGGCAGTGAGGGGATTAAGTGACTTGCCCAGGGGCACAAGGAGCAGTGAGGGATTTGAACCCACAATCTCAGGGTTCTAAGGCTGTAGTTTTAACCACTGTACCACATACTCTCTTATAAGATTCTTATATTGTGTCAACCTATAGTTTGTGTCCAGTGACTAACAGAACTGCTAATATATCAATAGGCCTCAAAATACCAATGGATCAATACTCCTAGGGAAGAAATTTCCTCCCACTAGAGTCACAGTTATTGTCATCGGCCTAATGCCGGAAAAAAGCCTGAGAAAGTTTTCTGGCTTAAAAAATGCTAATGAAAAAGCTTCTATAAGTCATTGAACACAAATTTCTTATCTTATCTTAGAGAGTTACTTAGCTTCATAGCAGTGTTCCAATGTCGAGATCCGCTACTTCCACGAAAATCAATCGATGATTATAATCCACAATTCTCTCAATGTAGCATAAATTCAATGTACCATTTCCCATCAAAAGACCTTGGCAATACCTTGTTTCGCAAATTGCTGTGTCAGGAGAATACACTCTAAACTAGCACACATGGCTCTGCGTCTATAAAGGCGCCATCACTGACATCCATGGATGACACCATGGATGTAGGAGTCAACAAACAAGATTTAAAGAGACAATGTAATTTGATCAAGTTCATGCAAGATAATCAAGGTAATTCTTCATCTTATCTTCATTCAAAAAGAAAGAAATAATTTTCTCTTCTCTTGAAAAAAAGCCTTCCATTCTATTGCTGCATTTAAACCATACAGTTCAACCGTTCTTAATTAAGTGGGATTTTGAGGCATACTTGATAGATATATTAGCAGTTCGATTAGTCACTGGACACAAACTATAGATTAACACGCTTGTTTGATATTTTATTATTTTGTATAGTGCTTTCCCCTCCATTATTATTGATAGTATAACATAATTCAGTTAGAATTTCGCAGTCTTCACCTGTTGACAGTTAAGAGTTCTTTTATACCTCATATCAATAGGAAAGAGAACAGAAAGGGAGGAGATCATGCTGTAACTGAGAAATGTTGCCTTTGAAAAAATTACAATGCCTACATTTCCTAAAAAAACAAATCTTGCTTTGACACCCATAGATACAACTTCTGTTATCAGCATTCACTAGGTGCTGAGAGTTACTCATCTGATGCCTTCCAATATATATATATGATATACAGACAATTACATTTAATAAACTCTTGCAAAATGACCCTCTGGGCTGTTGTCTCTATCAATATTCACAGTCAATACATTTCAAATCAAACATCACTTGTAACTATCCTACAGGAGGTTGGAGGGTCCACTAGACTATCCCAGCCATTGGGGTATACCCAGCCAGTAATGATTTCAGGAAACCAATAATAAGCATACATAAGATAGATTTGCATACAGTAGAAGCTGTGAATGCAAATCTCTCATGTATATTCATTGTAGAAATCCAGAATACTTGGCTGGCTGGGTGTGCCCCAAGGACTGGGTAAAGAACCATTCCACTAGACTATCAGGGATTTTTTGAGTTGAGTCAGGGAGACAGAAACATCTCTGGTACATGGGGGATAAGGGCATGAATGTCCTTTCTGAGGTGGAGGATAGAAGGATTGGAGGATTTTTTTGAAGGGGGGCTTTCTTTTTTTTTTAATGTCTTCCTTCAATGCAAGAGTCAATCACCACTCATGCTCTGATAAATAATATTGATTTCATATAGGTTAGATCTTCAATAGATGTAAATTGCTGAAATCTTTGGTCTACCTAACAATAATAGCCACGTTTAAGGATTAATTTTCACTGACAGGAAGGGAAACATTTTTGTCTCTTCAGCAGCTAATAGCTGCATACTACCACCATGGCGTGTGCTGTTTGTTCTGACATCACATACCTTTTTAAGAAACCATTAGTTTGCTACATTGAGAAGTCATAATTGCGCATTCAGCCTATATCAGAAATCATGAGCTAAACCATCAACACACAGCTCTAACACAAGTTTTTTGCATTTACCCCTCAAGGAGGAGCTCTCCATTCAGTGGTAACTGGAAGACTTATCTGGTTATCCATAAATTGATTTTATTGAATTATACACTTACCTAGGCCCCTGTGCTAAATGTACTGATTTAAAGATTACATGGGGTTAGGCTTGGTGGCTCAGGGCACTGGACAGTCATCCTGAATCTCACCCACTAGGACTGGCCTGCATCTGAATTCTGACACCTACTTGTCTAGAAAATATAAAATGCCAAACCTTCAGCGATATTGCTGCCTGAGCATGTAGGGTGGACATTCCATAGAGTCTGCATGAAAGAGGCATCTACTTGGATAGATTTCTTTCCATCTGAGAAGGAGAGATGCTGCAAGAGACAAAACCGTAAGCTGAGAAAGTGTGACAATGTTTTGTTGTAATTTTTTTAAATATCTTATTAAGTTAACTGTAGTAGAGCTGCATTCTGTTTATTAGTGAGGTAGCCTCTACTTTTTATTGAAATATTGGCCAATATTTGGGGTTTGTTTCTACCACATTATTTCCTTTCAGTATTAAATCTCCTTACTCTTAAGTGAAAACAATTATTTACCACCAAATTAATCAGGAAGGTTTTAGTTACTTCTGCTTTCTCCATTTTTTTAATATCTCCTTGCCTTGTCAGTGTATGGCTTAGAGGGAAATTATTTTTTTAAAAAAATTTTCACCTTGTACATAAGTATATTTAAGAAACTGGAAGTCCTCAGACCCTCCTAGTAAGACACAATGAAGCATTTTATCATTTAATTTAATGGTGATGAAAAGAATAAGTGAAGAATTGAATTTTGGGCAACAGAAGTCCTTTCAAAGCACTTGGGAGTAGAGAATGACACGGTGACAAAATTCATCACCGTTCCCGTCCCGCGGATAACCACGGGAAATAATCCCATGTCATTTTCTAGTGTCTATTTCAACCTCAGTCCTTCTACACCAGTATTCTTCAAAGCAAAGCTTGTGGGTCAGTGGTTGTGGCCATTCATACTCTGATTCTTCCCTCTCTCCTTAAAGAATGACATGAAGATGGTTTCCCGCGTTTATCCACGGGGACAGGAACGGTGATGAATTTTGTCACCGTGTTATTTTCTACTTGGGAGTCTTACTGAGAGACCTTTACTATGCTGAGTGAGAAGCCTGGTGCTTAATAGGCACAGTAGCTCATTTTCTAATAGGTGCTTTTCTATGATACATTTTTCCTTTTTTAATAATAATAACTTTATTCTTTTATACCGCCATAACCAAAAGTTCTAGGCGGTTTATACTAAAAAAGAGCTGGACAATCAGCGAAATACAATAATACAGTAAAAAAAATACAAATATTTGTAAAATAGAATTTCAACAATAAAACTCATCAAGTAATAAACTTATCGAACAAAGTGGTCTTAATTAATTTCCGAAAATTGCAATAGGATAACATAGCTTGCTGAATACATTTACCTAACCATGATTGTTGCCTACCTGCTTGAAATGCTAGGGTCCTATCTAAGAAGGTCTTATATCTACAACCTGGATTGTTGGGTGGGGGGTTGTAGGAGTGATTAGGCTGAGGGATGGAAAGGATTTAGTGCCCCTTTTACAAAGATAAAGTAACGAGTACCAGCACGGCAAATGCGATGCGGCCCATAGAAAATGAATGGGAATTGTCACATTTGCTGCGCGGGCCTCCCTACTGTGGCTTTGTAAAAGGGGCCCTTCATAAGCTGTTTTCTCTTTAAATAACTGTATTCTCACTGAGACAAGCTGGTCTTGAAGAAAGCCTAATCTCATTGGGTTTTCTATAGGGATGTACATTTGTTTGAAAGGACGTGGCAAATGTCAACAATACTTCCCATGTCGTTTCATGTGGCCAAAAGTCTGAAAGGTGTGGAACGGAGCAGGTAGATATTACAAGGGACATGGAGGATTGGAAAAGAAGACATGGATAGGAGAACTAGGGGGATTAGAACAGAGGTGGAGAGTAGATTTAGGGGTGCTGAGTAAAGGAATCAGGGGGATCAGAAAAATCAGGTGTATGCAAGGAGGGCTTATCGGACTGATAGATCAACTTATGCGGCTATCAGCGGATATAAAGTCAGGACCAAAATGCATGTCTTGTGTGGATCCCAACTGAATATCAGCTAGGACCTGCATAAGTACTGGCAATAACTCCATGCCAATCATGCTTTCATATGCAATACCTGTGCCCTAGACTAGCATTTAATATCCAGTCTAATTTAGCCAGTAGTGGTCAGTGTTAAAAGAATGTTGACCACTGTTGGCTAAAAACAGTAAAAGTTTTTATCTCAGGAAAGTTGATTCTCTTGTGAAGTGTCTTTGCTGAATACCATCTTTCTATTTAAACTTTATCTTTTTGACAATTCTCTGTTTTCTCCAGGATCCATTGCCAGATCATGTGGTAAAAAGCAAACAACATAGCTGGATTTTAAAAAGATTTGGATAAGTTTCTGGAGGAGGAAAAAAAAATCCATAAACCATTACAACTTTTGGAATCTGTTGGATACATATGACCTTGAATAGACCACTGTTGTAAAAAAGATACTGGGCTTAATGGACTTTTAGTTTGGGCCTGCATGGCAATTCTTTAATTCTTATTTGTGAAGTTGCCTTTTATTTTCTGGAGGTCTAGCAATGCTAATGGAGCTTGAGGTTCCTTTGCTCACCAGGTATCTTTCTGTGGAAACGCTGACCAAAATCAGATCATCACCAATTCTGACCTTCTCCCCTTCAGACCTCTGTTTAGAAGCAGGGTGAATGGTCCACCAACAAGCCTCACCTGTAAAGAACAACACACTAGTTATTTCATACCTAATTCATGAGAGCAATACAACAAGCAAGACTCCCTCTCCCATGCGGGTCTGGTCTCCAGTCGACATCCCTTCCAGTGTGGAGCTACTATTTCTTACTTATGGGCCCTCCCAAAACAGCAGTGGTGGCTGGCCAGCAAAGGAACTGCTGTAAACAGGCTGCTTGCAGCGAGCCCCACCAGGATTTTCCTCTGCCGCATTGGAAGTGATGCTGCAGACAAAAGGCCCTGGCGGCGCTGGCTGCAAGCATTTCGTATTGCATTCGTTTTTGGTCGGTTGGGGGGAGCGGGGTGCAACTGCACCTCCAGGCTATTTCCATGTTTACCAATGATGTCTGTAGTCACAGTAGCGTCACAGTGATGAGCAATATAGTATCACCTGAAATATCAGCACTTAGTACTCAGAGCTGTTTGGAGCTCTCTGGCTTGTAGGTAGATGTTTGTATTCTGTACTGTACCTGTTGAACTTTCCTGTAGTCCCACATCAAATGCAAGTTTATCCGTCATGGATCTTGATGTTGTCAAACATGTTAAGTACTAAAAAAAAAAAAAAATCAACGTTCCAAGTGATTATTACAACTCACAGAGCAGCATTTACTGTAGGGAATGAACAGAAAGAAGTTAAGAGAATATTATTTACAGTATTTATACACTAACCCCCTCTTCTACGAAACTGCGCTAGCAGTTTCTAGTGTGGGGAGCCGTGCTGAATGACCCGTGCTGCTCCCAATGCTCATAGAGTTCCTATGAGCAGCGGGAGCAGCGGGGGGCCATTTAGCACAGCTCCCTGCACTAGAAATGCTAGCACAGTTTCATAGAAGAGGGGGTAAGATTTATGATCACCTGTTATCTAAAAGGGGACTCTAGGCAATGTACAAGTAAATAATAAAAATATAATAAAACATGTAACATGACAAAATACAAAATATTTTAGTTAAAAATATAAACATTTCAACAATGCCAGTTTGGTACATTAAGGAAGATAAACAAATTGCGGACAAACTAAATTCCTTCTTTGCGTCTGTCTTTACGGAGGAGGATACTGCAAAAATACCAGAATGGAGTAATAGAAGACAGCCTCACCACAGTTGAAGTGGAGTTGGACCAGATATACTACCAGATCGACAAACTTAAAAGTGACAAATCCCCTGGACCGGATGGAATTCATCCGAGAGTCTTAAAAGAATTGAAGATTGAAATCGGAGAGTTATTGCAAAAACTCACCAATCTGACAATCAGAACTGGACAGATACCAGATGACTGGAAGATAGCGAATGTCACGCCAATTTTCAAAAAAGGATCGAGAGGAGAACCGGGCAACTACAGACCAGTGAGCCTTACGTCTGTCCCTGGAAAGATGGTTGAAGCACTGATCAAGGATAGCATAGTCCGGCACTTAGATACACACGACTTGCTGAAACCCAGTCAACATGGGTTCAGGAAAGGGAAATCATGTTTAACGAATTTGCTTCAATTTTTTGAGACCGTGAACAAGCAAATTGATAGCGGAATGCCGGTGGACATAATTTATTTGGACTTCCAGAAAGCATTCGACAAAGTTCCGCATGAAAGACTTCTCAGGAAACTACAAAGCCATGGAATAGAGGGAGATATACAAAGGTGGATAGGCAAATGGCTGGAAAACAGGAAGCAGAGAGTGGGCATAAATGGGAAGTTCTCAGACTGGGAGAAAGTGACTAGTGGTGTGCCCCAGGGCTCGGTACTTGGGCCGATTCTATTTAATATATATATCAATGACCTGGAAGGCGGAATATCCAGTGAGATCATTAAGTTTGCAGACGACACAAAGCTATGCCGGGAAATCAGATCGCAGGAAGATAGCGAGGAACTCCAGAGCGACTTGTATCAGCTAGAGAAATGGGCAGAGCAATGGCAGATGAAGTTCAACGTGGAGAAATGCAAAGTAATGCATTTAGGTAGTAAGAATAAGGAACACGAGTACAGAATGTCAGGAGCAACTCTGGGTAAGAGCGAACAAGAAAAGGACCTGGGTGTACTGATAGATAGGACACTGAAGCCGTCGGCACAATGTGCGGCAGCGGCAAAGAAAGCAAACAGAATGTTGGGCATGATAAAGAAAGGAATCACGAGTAGATCGGAGAAAGTCATAATGCCGCTTTATAGAGCAATGGTCAGACCACACTTGGAATACTGTGTACAACATTGGTCTCCCAACCTAAAGAAGGATATAAAACTGCTGGAGAGGGTGCAGAGACGAGCAACGAAACTAATAAGAGGTATGGAGAAATTGGAATATGAGGAACGACTCAAGAAACTAGGATTGTTCTCCCTTGAGAAGAGGAGGCTGCGAGGGGACATGATAGAGACGTTCAAAATACTGAAAGACATCGATAAAATAGAGCAGAAAAACAAATTATTTACATTGTCCAATGTGACACGGACAAGAGGACATGGTTTGAAGCTAAGGGGTGACAAGTCCAGGACAAATGTCAGGAAGTTCTGCTTTACGCAGCGAGTGGTGGACGCATGGAATGCTCTTCCACAGGAGGTTATTAAGGAATCCACTGTGCTAGGATTCAAAGGCAAATTAGATGCACATCTCCTTATGAGAGGCATAGAGGGATATGGGTGATTAGAACAATCAGGTGTATACCTGACTGGGCCTCCGCGTGTGCGGATCGCCGGACTCGATGGACCATGGGTCTGATCCGGAGATGGCAATTCTTATGTTCTTATGTTCTTATGGTGTTTGAAATAATATACAGTATAGTGTGAGGCTTAGATTCTATAAATGGTGCCTAAATCACACCTAATGTTAGGCGCAACTTAGGTGCCCAAATAAAGTGGATAACGAGCAATTTAAGAGTCTTAACAAACGCTAATTGGCACTTTGGCATCGAAAGGATGTGGACATCACTTTGTAGGTGCCTCCACAATTTCATGGACGCCCATTGGGAAAAATCATGCCTTACGGAAAAGGCCATAAAAATTACTGCAAATTTGATCAAGTTACTCCACTGTTAAAATCCCACATCATATCATTTATAAGATAGCACTTCTCTCTTTTAAATCTTTAGACACTAAAGAACCGGCCTTGATTCATAAACTCCTTCCTCCTCCCATCTCCCAAGACAGGTTTCTACTATTACAATCTACATTATTTGACTTTTGCACTTCCACTAACAATCCCCATATTCTTGGAGACTTCAATGCGCACTTTGAAGATTCCAATAACACTTATGCCACAGAACTGATGTCACTATTTCATGATTTAAATCTTCTCCCTCTAATTTCCTCTCCAACTCATAAAGCAGGACATGTACTGGATATGGGTCACGGTTTCTAAAACCACAGCTTCTTCTTTTTCAGTGATTTCAAATATTACCGTACCCTGGTCGGCCCATTCATTACTTCTCTTATCTTACTACTGGTCACCAACAACCTGCCGTTCAGGCCCCCATTAAATTAGTTTCCATGACTGCTCAAAACTAGACTCCTCTTCCATCTCCTCTTCCTCTAACTATATGCATGATGTTACCTCTGAAGTAACATTAGACATACTTACTGCGTACGTACTCACCTCTGGAAGATAAGCACAGGGCTTTTACCTGGTGAGCCACAGCTGTTTCCTTTCGATCATGAGGATTCCTATCATGAGAGCTTAGTGATCGTAGCCATGTGAAGTTGAAAATACCTGTCAAGATTATAGTTTAGCAGATCCCTAAGCTATCATTTCAGATGTGAGAAAGAAAGACATTAGTGGAAGCTGCTTTGGCTCAACAGTCAAAAGCCCTGTTCCCATCTTCCAGAGGTCATAGGTTCAAATCCCAGCACATATTTTAATTGTGGCATTCTACCTTGCAGGTGCACCTTGATGATCTCACAATGAGGTCAGCATTGTGCAGCTGCACACCTCCATTTGAAATGAAGTAGAAGCCATGCTAAGGCTGGGGTGGTTTTTTTTTTTTTTTCAGTTTTTAAGCTTTTGCAAATGAAGTTATGTTTGCAATCTATATATTTTTTTTCATGTGCTTTCCTTGCTTTCAGTAATGAGCTGATTGGAGCACTGTTTAGTCAGAAAAGAAGGATAGCTTTTTAGCAAGAATCCTAAAGCTGTGTTTTTTCATATGCTCTGCTTCAGTTAATGGATATTTTCCTCTAATTAGCAAATAACATTGCTGTTTGTCCACAAAAATAGAAGGTTTTGCATGCAATTTATCTGTTTTGATGTGCCCTGTTTATGTGGTGCCTTATTAAATATATTTTGAGCTTAATAAAGCAAAAATAAAAACCCAGAGAGCTATTTAGCAGATCGCATTAAGGACGTCCAAACTGTGCCTAAGTTCTGTCCATAGAACTCAGGTCTATCTGAAGCCCAAACTATGTTGAAAAGTAGACCTACTTTACAATGCCTATAGGACTTAGTTTTACAATTGCTATGCAACTTGCTAGCACACTGATTAAACCTACAGCCTTTTACCCTAATTTTGGTGGTTTGAATCCCAGTCACTCTCTCTGATGGAAGAGAAATAAATAAAAGCATTAAACAGATCCAACTCCCAGTATCACAGTTATAATGAAAAACACCATAAAATTGCCTTCTAATAATTATTTATTTATTTTATTATTTATATATCACTTATATCCTAAGTGGTTTACATTCAGGTACTTTATCATATTTCCATATCTGTCCCAGTGGGCTCAAACTCTACCTAGTTTACCTGAGGCAATGAGGGGATTAAGTGACTTGCCCAGGGTCACAAGGAGCAGTCATAATAATAAAATATTATAACATTAAGGACATTGTTTGGACGTCTAACTCTCGCCCAAAACCCAGTTCTCTAAAGGACATCTCAAAACTTGGATGTCTAAACAGTACTGAGCTTTGCTGAGCGTGATTCTACAAAGGACACCTATCTTGGACGTCCAAACTGTGCCTAACTTTAGAAAGACTTTGCAGAATCAGGGCCTAAATGCAGGCCTGATACTGTACATACCCCCTGCATTTATCAACCAGGCTTTGCACTTATCCTGCACTAGGTTTTGCAACTAATACAAGTTAAGTACAAAAAACTTACCACACTTTAGTAAAAGGGCCTCTATGTAATATTCATCTAAATAAAAATTTTAATAAACCCTGAATCACACTCGCCTCTAAACTCTTAAGATATCATCTCACTTCTTTTACAGTTAGCTCTAGTGATGTCCTGTTGAGTCTGTCAGGCATCAAGAAAAAGCCTTAAACACCCTCCCCCTCCCCTTTTATAAAACGATAGCACAATTTTTAGTACCGGCCGTAGTGATAACAGCTCCGACGCTCATAGAATTCCTATGAGCGTTGGAGCTATTACTGCCGCAGCCGGTATTAAAAACCATGTTATGGTTTTGTAAAAGGGGGATTAGTGAGGTGATTCAAATACATATTTTACAGTATTTAGGTCTTCTTTTACTAAGCCGATTACTGCAGCAGCCCATGGTAATCGTACTGAAGCCCGTTGGGAATTAATGGGCTTCAATGCCATTGCCACACGGCTTTGTAAATGAAGAGTTACATCGAAAATAAAGCACATACAAAGCCCCCAGAGTTAGAAATTCAGGGAATATTTTCAGAAATATATATATATTTTTTCCTTTCTTATGAATACCTGACAAAGATCAGGAAACATCTATATTTGTTGCAGTGGCATACCTAGCACATGTGACACCCGGGGCCCATCATTTTTTGACAACCCCCCCATCTATATGAAAAATATGATTTTTAGTAACAATCCACATATCGCACAACAAGAGTGTACCTACGAAAAGGCAACATCTTAAACACTGCAGTGAGCACTAGAACATCAACACATACATTGTAAAACTAAACAAGCCAGATTCTGTACAGTCAATTGATCCTGTACAGTCGATGCTATCAGAAAGCTATGTCCCTTTCATACACACAGACAGATACACCCTCACCCAATAAGGAATAATCACAAACTAAAAATAGAAATATGTAGACAAAAGTTAAACTGACCCGCCAAGAAACCAGACTCTGCATACAATGCAACACTACAACACTACAAAAACAGTAATACATTTCCTCTAATACTGTGCAAAATATAAAGACAGTAGATGTAAATTTGAAAAAACTG
Source organism: Geotrypetes seraphini (assembly GCF_902459505.1). Classification (NCBI taxonomy): domain Eukaryota; kingdom Metazoa; phylum Chordata; class Amphibia; order Gymnophiona; family Dermophiidae; genus Geotrypetes; species Geotrypetes seraphini. The sequence continues at coordinate 68,042,281 of NC_047090.1, read as the reverse complement.
ATATATAACAATCACCACTTTACAAATTAACAAATAAAAATAAAACAAATAATTAGAAATAAGAAAATACCATTTTATTGGACTAATCCCCGTAAGCTCGGTCCCCATCCCCACAAACCACCTGATTCCATTCACACAAGCCTTGAATTGTTTTATATTGAACTTATTATATTAAAGTATAAAAAGAAACAACATTCTGTACAATTGTCAATTTATAAATCAGTGTCTTCTCCCCACTCTCTCTTCCCCATTTCCTTTCAGCGTCCTCAGCCCACTCTCTCCACTTTCCTTCAGTGCACGCACATAAAAACAAGCAAGTCATTTTATATCATTTTAATTCTATTCATTCATAGAAATTAAAGTCTAAATAATGCCAGTCACATAACAAAACATGATTTTACAAAAATAATTCCCTGCACTGTCAAGCCTGCAAGGATTACTAGATGTCTTTCAGCAGCTCCCCTCCCTCCCTCCCCCTCCCCGTGGCCAAGTAAAAATGATCTACCAACAATAAAATTTTAAAAACACAAAGCACACTAACTATACGCAGAGAAAATGTTAATTATCATTTATATTCCGCGGGTTTTCAAAGAGGTCAAGGCAGATGACTTTATGCAATGTCACCTCAGTAACAACAATACAAAAATAGACAAATATACCCCCTCCCTTTTTACTAAACCGCGATAGCGGTTTTTAGCGCAGGGAGCTGCGCTGAATGTCCCACGCTGCTCTCAACGCTCATAGGCTCCCTGCGCACTACTGAGGTTTAGTAAAAGGGGGCCATAGTGCAAAATATAGACAGCATATGTAAATTCTCAAAACGGACACATTTTGATCACTAAATTGAAAATAAAATCATTTTTCCTACCTTTGTTTGGTAATTTCAGCAGTCTCTGGTTGCACTTTGTTCTTCTGACTGTGCATCTAATATTTCTTCCCTTCTTTCAGCCTCCTGTATGCTTCCTCTCCTCCAGACCTCATTCCCTCCTCAAACTTTTTCTTTCTTTCATCCTGCCCCCTTCTTTCTTTCTCTCTCCATGCCCTCTTTCTTTCTCTCTGTCTTTCTCTCTCTCTCTCTCTCTTCGTGCCCCATTTTTTCTTTTTCTTTGTTTCACCCTGTCCCCTTTCTTTCTGGCTCCCTGTCCCCCCCACCACCATTTCTTTCTTTCTCCCTCCCCTCCCCTATTCCACCGCCATTGGGAAAAATGCTGCTATCACTGCTGGGGAATAGGCTGCCACTGCCGCCATCGGGAACAGGCCGGCTCTGAGTTCGCCCTGCTTCTCTTCCCCCCGGGGCCGACCAACTCTTTGCTGCCCGACATCAATTCTAAAGTCAGAGAGTACGTTCCGGGCCAGCCAGGCAGCGACTGACTGGCCCAGAACGTCCTCTCCGACGTCAGAATTGACGTTGGGCGGCGAGAGTTGGCCGGCCCTGCAGGGAAGAATAGAAGGGAGAACTCGGCCGGCTTGTTCACGATGACGGCAGTGGAAGCCTTTCCCCAGTGGCAGCCTATTCCCCGGTGGGTAGCTAGCTGTGCACCCCCTTGGGGCATGCACCTGGGGCGGATTGCCCCCCCACCCCCCCTTGCTAAGCCACTGATTTGTTGACGCCTAAATAAAGAATTAGCCTTTTGAAAATATAAAGCCTCGTATCTACAGTCAGGTCTTGCTCAAAAATAAATTTGGCAAGCAGGGTAGCACTCTGTGTGTCACGAACTGCTATAAATTTCAAAATAAATCACATCAAAGCGGTCCAAAGATAAGTGACTCTGACCTTGAATCCCACCAAGGAATGATCTTCTATGCTCCTCCGCCAAAAATAGATCTTATTCAAAGGAGCAGCTGCCTCTTTGGGCACATGTAAAAGTTCTATAGCAGAATTTATTTAAAGCTCACTGGGGCCAGGAAACATTTCAGATTATTACTATTTGTTTTCAAAATTTTGTGAAAGGGAAGTTGAGGGCTTTGCAAATGCTTATCAACTCTGCTGCAACATTAATCACAGGGGCTCCTACCCATATAACTCCTGTGTTGAAGAAACTACACTGGTTACCTATGCAACAAAGACTGCAGTTTAAGATTGTTGCAATTATACATCAGACATTGGGCTCCTTTTACTAAGGTGCGCTAGCGTTATTAGCGCACGCAGGAAATTACCGCACGCATAGCTTCTAGAATTAACGCCAGCTCAATGTACACTATTCCGCGCGTTAAAGCCCTAGCGCACCTTAGTAAAAGAAGCCCATTGTATCATGCTTCCTCAAAGATCTTACAAGAATTCTTCCATATCAATACACCCAGAAGAGAGCTTAGAGATGTAAATGGGATGAAATTAAGTTTGGAGGGGAGAATGTCGACTTTGCATGCTAGGATCAGAGCATCAATGATTTCTATGGCTGGCGTACAACTATGGAATGCCTTGCCTGGTATCCTGCGGTTTTGTATGGGGAGGATGAATTTTAAGAAAATGCTGAAAACTCAATTGTTTGCTAATGCCTTCTTATGCTATGATGTATTTCAGTTGACAATCGCCTTCTATAATTTTTCTGACATCGAAGTATGATTTAAAGCTTGTTTGTACTTCTGACCTGATCGAATATGTGCTCTATCCCTATTATAACAGGGATGATTAACGATGTTGTCTTGATAGGTCTGTTATACGTGACAATCGGAGGGAAACAAGATTCTATGTATGTCACTTGAATAGTTGTATGCAGTATATAAATTTTTTAAATAAATAATACAATTTCTCTTTATTTTGGTACAAGACGACTATGTTCTGCACAACAAAGTATACTTCTCCCTCCGTATTCGCAGGGGATGCGGGTAGAACATAGCCGTGAATACTGAAAAAACGCGAATAAATTTTTGCATGTTATTCACAGTTTTTCGGTAAAATAGACCTGAAAAAGATAATAAACCGTGAATAACCCGACCTGCGATTTGCTCCGCACAATGCTGGGAGCAACGATTTCCTCCATGAACCACCGGGAGCAGCGATTTCCAATGTGAAACGCCGGGTTCAGTGATGAAAATTAGGGGATGGAGTCAGCAGCCGAAATATCGTGAATAAGCAAATCCGCAGATACGGAAACTGCGGATATGGAGGGAGAAGTGTAGATTGACAATCCCATCGAATACGGTATGCTGAAAATTTACTACTAGGAAGAGATCTATTTAGGTAGTGACCCAGATCTGTGGAACAAATTGCTGTGCAAACTAAGAGATTAATAGATATCAGGCATTCAGGAGGTCTGTGAAAGCTTACCTATTTGTTCTTTATTACTACAGTTAACTAACTCCCCCTTTTACAAACCCTCAGTAGCGGCTGCTGTGCGACCATTGCTCAGACGCCCATTGAATCCCTATGGGCATTAGAGAGATTACCGCAGCCTGCCGTGATAATTGGCTTTGTAAAAGGGGGCCTATTAGTTGTTATACATCATTGCATTGTTACCACTTGGGAGTATGGACCAATATCTTATTTTTTTTTATCTTTTTGTAATCCACCATGAACCTGCTAAAGCCTACTACGAGGGGGTGCTGAAAAGTTCTCAGCCCAACCAAGACGAGAATGACGTGGATATGGTTCAATCAATGATCTGAAACAATGTCAAAATACAGAATTTCGTTAGTGCAAATTGGCACTTAACGAAATAAGATAACACTCTTTGCAGCTATAGTGGCAAAATAACGCTCTGAATTTAGGAAGTTGGTGGGTTGGGTTGAGAACTTTTCAGCACCCTCTCATACTACTACTACCACTTATCATTGCTATAGTGCTGCTAGATGTATGCTGTGCTGTGCATTAAAACATTCAAGAGACAGTCCCTGCTCAGTAGAGCTTACAATCTAATCAAACAGGACAAGTAAGGGGTGAGGGAGCTTCTCAGGCATGGGTGCTTTACAAATGAGTGGAGGTTAACTAAAGCAACCTCGAAAAAGTGGGCTTTTAGCCTGGAGTTGAGTACTGCCAAGGATGGAGCTTGACGTACTGACCCAGGCAGTTTGTTCCAGGCATATGGTGCAGCAAGAGAGAAGGAACATAGTCTAGAAACATAGAAACAGGATGGCAGGTAAAGGCCTAATGGCCCATCCAGGCTGACCATCCACAGTAATCATTATCTCTTCCTCTCTAAGAGATCCTTCGTGCCTATCCCAGGCTTTCTTGAACTGGCAGTAGAGGAGAAGGGTACAGATAAGGAAGACTTGCCCAATGAACAGCGTTCCCAGGGAAGTGTACAGGGAGAGATACTGAGGAGCTGCAAAGTGAATGCATTTTTAAGTCAATGTTAAGAGTTTGAATTTTATGGCAAAATGGATAGGGAGTCAATGAAGTGACTTGAGGAGAGGAGTGATTTGAGTACTGTGACTCTGGCGGAATATAAGTTGTGCAGCAGAATATTGAACAGATTGAAGAGGAGAGAGATGGTTACATGGAAGACCTGAAAGAAGCAAGTTGCAATAGTCTACTTGAGATGGCTCAGGGGAGATACGATAGAGATCTATAAAATACTGAGTGGCATAAGCGCCAGCTCTGTGGGTGCCTGAGCACCCCCAATATTTTTGGGACCTCATGTGGCCAGGGACGCTGTGTGGTCCAGGCTTCTCTTTCCCTTATTGGCTGGCTGAGGAATATCTGACCAACGGGCTAATAGCACCGCCAATCATTTTCAATAATTGGTTCATATGATGCTAAGAAAACACTCACCATTCCACTGAATGAATGTCGTAGCAGGATAGCATGGCCATAAAGTAGCGTTCTGTGTCCACCTCCTTGCGATGCCTGTTTAAATAAACAGCATGTTAGCATATTGCAGTACTATGAAAATTATATTACATCTTAATACCTGCATCATTGTCGCAATCACATCCATATAACAGCATATGAAAAATAATGAAGAATATGAAATTTCTTCTTTACTGCTGAGGGAATATGATTACATGAGAAATGAGGAACATAAAACAAAAATGCTTAGCAAACTTAATGAGCAACACGAGGCTGACCAGGTTCAACAATTAGATGTTACAGTATTGTTGGAGACCTCAATAATAGAACAGGCTACGTCCGCAACTCTCTTGGTAACGGTAGCCCTTACGTTAGATAAAAATTGGATGATGAAATTATTTTTTAAGAATAGGAATAAAGACTTCCTTAGTAGGAAAGTACAGATCTTTCCAGATGTGTGTAAAGAAACCCAGTGCCGAAGGCGCCAGTTTCTATTGTCAAAACCTGCGGTAATTTCAATTGAGGGGATTTTCTTTCTTCGTTTTCCTTGTAAGTGTATAATTAGATATGGAACTAATAAGTATATATTTTTTGATCCATCACACCTTACCAAATTCTTAACCTTGAAACGCCTGGAGAAAGAGGGAACAACAACCACTTAATTTGACTCCTTGTATAATGATTAGCTAGCCTCATTTCTTCTATTTTTTTTCATTTATTAATTACATTATCCACTCATTGAAAACCTTGGATCGTGAATTGTGGACTAGAGATTATTATGTTAGATGCAACAATTGACTTCTTTTGTAAATAATATTTTATTTATGTAATCTTTTCTGTTCAAGATGTTCAAAATGCTTGTTAAATTTTGAAAATTGTTAAATAAATAATTTAAAAAAAGAAAAACAAAATGCTTAAAGTTGCAGGAATAACACATGTATATTGGGATCAATGTTCAAAGCAATTTAGCCAAAAAGAAGCTACTCCCATCCCAGCTGATTCCAACAATTTTTTTAGCTCCACCCTCCTCCTCCCCCCCCCCCCCGCGCGTACCTTTTTTCGCATCCCTGGTAGTCCACTGGTGTATGGGAAGGAGCGAGCTTTCCACACTCCTGTCCCACGCTGAGCCCCTCCCTCAGATCTCACAGCCAGCGGCCAGCATGCAGGAGCGAGCTTTTCGAGCTCCTGCCCAGCCCTACATCGCTCCCTGAATGGCTACCACCAGTTCTCGTGTTTGTTGTTTTGGGGGGGGGGGGAAGTCAGGAGTGTGTCCAATGGCAGGAAGGAGTGGGAATCCCTCCTGCCATAATTTTCAAGCAACGATGGCGGAAGGCATTGGCGACAGCATCGACGGCGGCAGGAGGCATTGTTGGGGGGGGGCTTGTTCTCTTTTTTTTAAAAAAAATTGGGCAGTTATTTTGCATGTGTATTACATGCAAAATATCTGCCCAATTAAAAAAAAGAAACATAAAACACAGCAGAAGATCTGACAGCAGTGACAGGAGGCTGCTTCTCCTGTCACTATTGTCAGGGCTCTGCCCTGACTCAATCGCTCACTGAGCGATTGAGTCGGGAGTTTGCATGCAAATGATTTGCACCTCTGCAAATCATTTGCATGCAAAAAAGAGAGTGAATCAATCGCTGTTTTAAAATCGGCCAGGAATCGGCCAACAACGATTGTGGTGAATCTGGGCCTCGGTGCTTACAAACGGGGAAAGTATTTCTGATGTTATAGTGGGCGATCATCTGCCATCCAGTGATCACTGCATGGTACGGTTTAATTTTAAGATGAGTATAGAGAGGGATCATTGAAAAAGCATAGGTTCTAGACTTTAAAAAAACAAACTTTGTAAGTGTTTATTCTTTCCTTCATGTTATTAAAGAAAATTGTTCAAGAACTACAGAGCCTGGCTGATAACACTAAGATAATAGAAGTAAGGGTTAACTGAACAGGAGCCTCATACAATTGCCAATATAACTCGGAGTGAGTTCAATAGTGCTTGGCCAATCAGAGGAGACCTTGTTTTTCAGTACAAAACCTGAGGGAATCTATGGTAAAGATTATTCAGTGAATCTGTAAACTGTCCAGTAAGGACTATAGTCAGCACATACAGCAACAGCCATACCTCTAGCTAAGGCCCTGACCAAGTCACAGAAGGTATTTGCAATATAGAAACATAGAAACATAGAAATAGATGGCAGATAAGGGCCACAGCCCATCTAGTCTGCCCACCCCAATGACCCTCCCCTACCTTTCTCTGTGAATAGATCCCACGTGTCTATCCCATTTGGCCTTAAAATCAGGCACGCTGCTGGCCTCAATAACCTAATGTGGAAGACTATTCCAGCGATCAACCACCCTTTCAGTGAAAAAGAATTTCCTGGTGTCCCGTGCAGTTTCCCGCCCCTGATTTTCCACGGATGCCCCCTTGTTGCCGCGGGACTCTTGAAAAAGAAGATATCTTCTTCCACCTCGATGCGGCCCGTGAGATACTTGAATGTCTCGATCATGTCACCCCTCTCTCTGCGTTCCTCAAGTGAGTACAGCTGCAACTTATCCAACCGTTTCTTGTACGGGAGATCCTTGAGTCCCGAGACCATCCGGGTGGCCATTCTCTGGACCGACTCCAGTCTCAGCACATCCTTATGGTAATGTGGCCTCATTTTGGCAAATGAGACATATCTCCTGAGTTGTCAATATCGTTATCCAGCGAAACTCTTCTACCTTGAGGTATCTAGGGCAGAAAAGCTGTAGAAACATAGGTACTACATATTGACACGTGTAACGTTAAGGCAAAAATATTGAACATTTGGGGCTCTTTTTACAAAGGTGCGCACGCGCTAGCCGCTAGTGCCTCCTTTTAAGCAGGTGGTAATTTTTCGGCTAGCGCACGCTAATCTTGTGCGTGCGCTAAAAACTCTAGCGCACCTTTGTAAAAGGAGTCCTTGCTTTCCCACCTGTTAACTGTATATTATCTTTGTTAGCCTGTAACCCATTCTGAGCTCTTTGGGGATAGAAAACAAAATAAATTTCTAGCTTATGATCCAGAATATCCTTTAGTGCTAAACCTCCTTCAACCAAAATGGTCTTGGCGAGGCTTGACTATTGCAATGCCCTGGGTCTTGGAGTGACTAAGACAAGGTATAGGGCATTGCAAATAGTGCAAAATGCAGCAGCCAGACTGATTACAGGAACATCAAACTATGCTCATATTACATCTTGGCTTCAGAAGTTGCACTGGTTGCCAGTAGCATTTAGAGTACAGTACAAGACTGCAATGATTTGTCATCAGTTTTTGTATGGTACAATTCCGGAGTATTTTAAGGGCAAGATGATTATTTATCACTCTACAAGATTGTTGTGTTCTAAAAATTCTGCTTTGTTAAAGGCCAATGGTAATCCGAAATATGTCAAAACTTGTGGCAATGACCTTTTGTTGTGCTGGGGTGAAATTATGAAATTCGCTGGTAGGGCAGTTGAGAAAATAGAGGAGCTTTCAGAAAGCTACTCAAAATGCTTTTTCATAGGATCTGACTTGTCCTGTTCGAGGAATTGTTAAGAATTTAAATTTTGATGATTTGTCTCTCTTTTGTACTGTTTTTAGGTATTATGTATGTGAATATACTGTAAACCACCTAGGAATTAGACGGTATAGAACAGTGGTCTCAAACCCTTTGCAGGGCCACATTTTGGATTTGTAGGTACTTGGAGGGCCACAGAAAAAATAGTTAATGTGTTATTAAAGAAATGACAATTTTGCATGAGGTAAAACTCTTTATAGTTTATAAATCTTTCCTTTTGGCTAAGTCTTAATAATAATATTGTAATTTATAGCTAAAGAGACATATGATCAAGAAACTGTTTTATTTTGCTTTTGTGATTATGATAAACATACCGAGGGCCTCATAATAGTACCTGGCGGGCCACATGTGATCTCCGGGCCGCAAGTTTGAGACCACTGGTATAGAAATTTTAAAAATAAATAAATAGCAATCTTCTTTGTGACACCGTCACTAAGGCATCAACCTTGGGCTACCGAAATGTCTTTCTACATACATGATACTAGGATCAATCTTTCCTAAAACAGCACTGACTCCAGGGCCCTGCAGCTCAAAGGAAGTGCTACAACATGAGAAGCACTTTCCTGCCTGAGATCATCTGGCTCCACACTGCAAACAGCGCTCGATACGCTCTGCCGGTACTTTCTTAGCTACCGAGGCCAACCCTTATTCAGGTGTACTAGCCTTACTAAAAACCCAGAGCAGTAGTGCAGCCTTCCTGGAACAGAAGAGATAATGGTTTAATAAAGGAACAATTCTGCTGGGCTTCCACAACTGCAGACCGCTAACGCATTCGCATCCAACGGCTCACCAAGAATCAGAAAAGAAAAGAAAGAACTATTTATCTATAACTTCTTTTTATTGATCAATGTACCCAAATTAAAAAATGTTTCAGACAAGGAGAGGAGGACATAATGGTATTGCCCTGTGACAGAAAACACTGTCTCACAGGATGCAGGAGCTCCTTGCTCTTCCTAGAGGCCTTTGCCTCCTCTGATGCTCAGGTTGGGCAGACTGGATGGATCATTCGGGTCGTTATCTGCCATCATCTACTATGTTACTATGAACAAGGAACCAGAATATTATATATACTAGTCTTTAAGCCCGTTACATTAACGGGTGCTAGAATAGATGTGTCTTGTCTGTCTGTGTTTCTTTATCTCTCTCTCCTTGGCCGCTGTCTGTATCCTTCTGTCTCCCCCTCCCCCCCCGAGCAAAGCTGTCTGCCCCCAGCACCCATCTCCCCCCCAAATGTCTCTCCATGGCCCTCTTCTGTCTTCCCCCCAGAGCAAAGCTGTCTGTCCCCAGCACACCTCCCCCCAAAGCAGCCCCCTTTCCCTATCTCTCCATGGCCCCTTCTGTCTCCCCCCAGCACACCCCTCCCCCCAAAGCAGCCTCCTATCCCTCTCCCTTTCTCTCCATGGCCCCTTCTGTCTTCCCCCCAGAGCAAAGCTGTTTGCCCCAAGCACACCCCTCCCCCCAAAGCAGCCCCCTTTCCCTCTCCCGCTGACTCTCTCTCTGGCCCCCTTTCTCTGTCTGTCTTTCTGTCCCTCTCCCTGCCCCTGTGTCTTTCTTTCTTTCTGTTTCCCTCCCTCCCACTGTCTGTCTGTCATTTTTCCCCATTTCCCTGTGCAGCAGCATTTCCATCCCACTTCCCTATGCAGCAGCAACAGCATTTCCCTCCTATCCCCCCCTTTCCTGTGTAGAAGCAGTAGCAGCATTTTCCAACACTCCCCCTTTCCCTTCTCTTACCTTCTCTTCCCTGCTCCGTTCGGCCCCTCCCCCTTCTTTTACTTCCGTTGTCGATCCGGCCTGCTCCTGACCCTCCCACCGCCGACAAACCTCGGGGCTCCAGCTGCGTAGGCAGCACTTTAAACACGCTGCTTCGTGGCCTTCTACTGGCGATTTCCTCTGCCGCGTCTGTCTCTGATGATGTCATCAGAGATGCGGCAGAGGAAATCGGCAGAGAAGGGCACGAAGCAGCGTGTTTATAGTGCTGCCTACGCCGCTGGAGCCGGGAGGCGACGGAGAGGGCAGGGGGTGCTAGCGGCCGGCAGCCGCCGCTCCGCAGGTGGAGAGCAGGGAAGGGCGCACATGCGCACTTGTCTTGCCTCACGTGAGGCCAGACCGTAAGCCGCGCATGTGCACTTCCTATGGGTTGCTACAGCTCACGGAAAACGGATGCACGCAAAGGAAGTGCGCATGCGCGGCTTTCTGTTTTATTATATTAGATGAGGGGGTGTTGGAAAGTTCTTAGCCCAACCAAGAGAATGACGTGGATATGGTTCAATCAATGATCTGAAACAATGTCAAAACATAGAATTTGGTTTCCGCAAATTGGTACTTAACGATATAACACTCAGAATTTAGGAAGTTGGTTGCTTGGGCTGAGAAATCTTCAACACACCACAGGCTCACGAAGTATTAAAAAAGTAGAACAGAAAATAAAAGCAGCTCGCAGCTCTGCAAGCATGCACAGACTATCTACAAACAAAGAAGCTGGTCGGCACATGCTTCAGGATCGCTCACTAACGATCCATGTGGTCGGTGGGGGGCGTTCCTCCGATCGCCCCCATTTGCATGCTGGCCTTTAGTGAATTTGTCGGCTTGCCTCCAATCGCCCACAGATTGAAGGTTAGTGAATCTAGCCCTAAGTCAGGATTACCCATTTAAGATCCTCCTTCTCACAGTAGAGGTGAGAGTGGACCAAAAAGGATCCCAGGTACCCTGAAGGGCCTTAGTGCCTATACTAAAACTGCTGCAACTTTTATATTCATACCAATTTATATAGGCAAATGGATTTTTTTATACTCATGTAGATCTTCTAAAATTGTCTCTTTCATGTTCAGAATTTATGTATTTGTTTGAGAAAGCTGAATATTCTGCTTTTGACCACAAATGGGTCCTACCATGGTTCAAAAAAGCCCAAACAAAACAGCAGAGATCATGGCGATCAAGTCCAACAAATAATGGCTTCTAAATGACTCAACCTGTGTTTCAGCTCTGCAGCCTGCATCAGGAGTCTAAAAATATGTAATATAATCAAATGTGAACAAGGACAAACTCCAACAAGGAGCAAGGGGACCCCTTCTGGTGATTAAGGCAGGTCATGACCTGTTGGGCCGCCACGGGGGCGGACTGCTGGGCGGGATGGACCTCTGGTCTGTCCCGGCAGAGGCACTGCTTATGTTCTTATGTTCAAATCTAATATACTCGTATAATTTATAATGAGAATTAAATAATAGATATCTTACCTAAATAATTTACCTCCTCCTTTACAAAGCCATGCCAGCCGCCGTGGTAACAGCTCCAACTCTCATAGAATTCCTACGAGTGTCCAAGCTGTTACCGCCACGACCGCTAGCGCAGCTTTGTAGCGCAGCTTTACAATGCTAGTGCAGCTTTGTAAAGGAGGGGGCTATTTCCTAAGCTGGTTCACAATAAAACAAATCCTCTTTAATTCAAAAGGTAAAAACAATTAGCACTTCTTAAAACCAACCTTAAACATGGGCCACTCTCACCCAAAAATAAACTTTCAGCATTTTCCAAAATTTCAACTATTCCTTCTCAAAATAAATTGCCAAAGACCACAGATTCTATAAAGTTGGAGCATTACACTTGAAAGTGCAAGACTTATTTTATGTTCTTTAGTTCATGGACTCTGAGGCTGATGCTCAGAACCTAATGCTGGTGATAGAGCTGATTAGCGCTAAACTAGAGCCAGCGTTAATCTGCGTAGGATGCTCTGATGATAACATTAACACAGGAAACAACATGCAAACCAACGATGGCCGCAAATTGTATTTAAATATAGTCACACAGATGTTAATAATAATAATAATTTTATTCTTATATACCGCCAAAGCCGAAGTAGTTCGAGGCAGTTTACAGCAAAGAAGGGCTGAACAATCAGCGAAATAGATACAATTTAAAAAGGTAAGCAGGATATAGGTACAATATATAGGTACAATGTATATAGGTAAGCAAGATACCGAGGAAGGCATAAGAGATCTTGGAAAACGAGAGGTCGGGCATAAGAGGTCTTAGGATACAAATCGGTTAAACAGGTTTGTTTTTAATGAGGTCATGTGCTATTCCCTCTCAATGCTCAGAGAAAAGCGTGCAAACAAATCCTACCGCCAGCTCAGAGCCTGCATTGGGGGGTTGGACGAGAGGATTTTTTTTTTTTTTTCAGTTTAAAATCTGCCAGTTTTGATATGTCTTGGAAGTGGAAGAAAACTCATGCAAGCCTGTAAGAGGCTGTACTGAGAAAGAAATGTGGGTGAATCCAAGTACACTTCTTCCTCCGTATTTGCGGTTTCAGCAATCAGTTTCGATTATTCATGGTTTTTAGCTTGCTGGCTCCTCCCCCCAAATTACATCAGCTTGCATAGAGAAATCGCTGATTCCAAGTGTTTACAGAGATAATCGCTGATTCCCAGCACTTTCTTCACCGTGTTTTGCCTCTCCTTCAAGAACAGGTCAGGTCTCCCATCATGTTATTCGCGGTTTCACTATATTCACGATGGTTTTTAATAGGAAACAGCAAATAACATATGAAAAGGTTATTTGCGGTTTTTCTGTATTTGCGGTTCTGTTAATCCCCTATCACAGCGAATACAGAGGGAGAAGTGTAGTCCCGAAAGTGAAAGCACACATTGGTACTTGTTTTCTGACGAGTGAAAAACTCTTTGAAAAGCTTATTTAAAGGTACAGAAGCCCTCTTGGATTTGATTACTTTAGAAGTCTTTATCAATACTGTATAGGTTCATTGTGTGGCAAGCAATAATTTATGTTGGGAAGAGGGGATTATATTGTAATAATTAAATCACTTTGGATGGTTTAATTGACAGTTTGCATATCATATTGTATTCTATATGAATGTTTTTCAAGTTCAATAAAAAGGATTTCACCAAAAAAATGCAGAACAGTGCTGATGTGTGCTTCACTTCATCGCTTGCCAGTGCATGATCACAAGAGCTGCACTAACCATGGAACTCTTGTGCATATGTACCAGGCACATTTCTCCCTCTTAACGATCAGTCTCACAGTGAGCATATAATTTGAATGTCATTAACTCTGAACATTGGAGGGCTACATTTCTGTGCTGTTCCTGCAGTATGGAGTGGGCTCTATCACTATAGCTCAGAGCTTTTAGCATCAGGGCTTCTGTGTCTAGTCCATATCCATTTGTTCTTTAAGTTCTCTATAAGGGGCATTAATGTATCTCTGGTGAGTCTGTGCTAGTGCTGCATTGCCGAAGGTTTTATCGTGGTGCTATTTGTCTGGTATCCTTTCTCTCCTGACCTCTCACTCTCCCTCTCCCTGTCTTGTATGAGTATTTGGGCCAGATTCACAAAACTCCCCTACCGATCCAATCCAGGTTCGATCCGGGTCCAGGGGGCTGATTCATGACACATCCTCATGCAAATGAGGACGATCAGAATCATGTCCCCAACTGACTGCACAGAACGCTCTCCATGGTCTGCACATGTGCTGGCCCTCTGTGCCCAGCAGAGCTGGAGAAAACTTTTTACTTCTTCCTTTACCTTCGTGAGCTTTTTTATTTATCTTCGCGAACCTGTGGTTTTAATCCACAGGTTAAAACCACGGGCTTGCACTGCGGGGAAGGGCAGGAGAAACGGGGCAGAGAGCAGAGAAGCAGGAGATCGGGGCAGAGAGCAGAAGGAGATCGGGGCAGAGAACAGGAGATCGGGACAGAGAGCAGGGTGGCCACAGCAGGAGAATGGGGGCAGAGAGCAGGGTTTTTATACAAGCGACTGGTCCTCGGCAGTCGCTTGTTTTTAGATAGGCCAGCCCAGTCGGTGTACCTGCATTTGTTTAGTGATTCGCATCCTTCCTACTTTGCATGCCATTTCCCCTCATTTGCATGCGCGGATCGGTTCTGATTGGAAGATGATCGGCCACGAGGTTAGTGAATCAGGTCGGAAAGTGGTCGGGAAATTAATTGAATTAATTGAAGACATTGAGAATATCACTCTACGGGGGGACGCTGTTCTGCTAGGGGACTTCAACATGCCTGATGTAGACTGGAACACACTCTCAGCGACATCTTGTGGTAGCGGGAGGATATTAACAGCCATGAAGGGAGTACGGCTCAAACAAATGGTACTAGAGCCCACTAGGGCCAAGGCCATCCTAGACCTCGTACTCACAAACGGGGAGAGTGTCTCGGAGGTCTCGGTGGGAGAAACACTAGCCACAAGTGACCATAACATGGTATGGTTCAACCTTAGGAAAGGCTTCCCTAAATCACAAACAAAAACGAGGGTACTCAATTTCCGAGGCACTGACTTCGCACGCATGGGAGATTTCGTCCATCAGACGCTGCAGGATCAAGAAGCAACTGATAATGTGGAAGCAATGTGATCAACCATGAAATTGACCCTACACGAGGCAACTAACCGCTACATAAAATTGGTAAATAAACAACAAAGGAACAAAAAACCCCAATGGTTCACTGATGAGGTTTCGCACCTCGTCAAGGAAAAAAAAAAAGAGCATTTCTTTCATACAAACGTACGGGGAAAGGAGAAGCTAACATTGATTACAGGACTAGGTCTGCAGCAGTCAAAACAGCAGTCAGAGAGGCCAAACTTGCAGTGGAAGAAACTCTAGCAAAGAACATTAAGAAAGGGGACAAATCCTTCTTCAGGTATATTAGTGACAGGAAAAAAAACACAAACGGGATAGTACGCCTTAGAACACCGGATGGGAACTATGTGGAAACTGATTCCAATAAAGCCAAACTACTGAACAAATACTTCTGCTCGGTCTTTACCTATGAGGCACCAGGGCACGGACCACATCTGGAAGCAATGTCAAGCAAGGAAGACCCATTTCAGAATTTTGAGTTCACACCAACTGACGTCTACAGCGAACTGTCAAGACTCAAGGTGTGCAAAGCCATGGGTCCAGACGAATTGCACCCGAGAGTGCTCAGAGAGCTGTGCAATGTCCTGGCGGAACCATTAGCCATGCTCTTCAATCTTTCCCTAAATACGGGGAGAGTCCCCCTGGACTGGAAAAAAGTTAACGTCGTTCCTCTGCACAAAAAGGGTTGCAGAGCAGAGGCTGCGAACTACAGGCCAGTGAGTCTCACATCGATAGTGTGTAAAATCATGGAAACACTAATTAAACGTAAATTAGACACGATCTTGGATGAAGGGAATCTAAGGGGATCCTAATCAGCATGGATTCACTGAGGGTAGGTCATGCCAATCCAATCTCATCAGCTTCTTTGATTGGGTAACAGGAAAGCTAGACTCGGGAGAGTCTCTGGACATAGTGAACTTGGATTTCAGCAAGGCTTTTGACAGCATGCCACACCGCAGGCTTCTAAACAAGATGAAATCGATGGGGTTGGGCGAAACAATAACTGCATGGGTCAATGATTGGCTTAGTGATAGACATCAGAAGGTGGTGGTCAACGGCACCCTCTCTGAAACATCGGAAGTGACCAGCGGAGTGCCGCAGGGCTCAGTCCTGGGTCCACTCCTTTTTAACATATTCATAAGGGACTTGACACGAGGGCAGCAGGGTAAGGTAACATTATTTGCCGATGATGCCAAACTATGCAACATAGTAAGTGAAGGCTGTTTGCAGGATAATATGACACAGGACCTTCTTGCGTTGGAAAACTGGTCCTCAACATGGCAGCTGGGTTTCAATGCTAAGAAATGTAAGGTCATGCACCTCGGTAGCGGAAATCCATGCAGAACTTACACCTTAAATGGAGAAACATTGGCTAAGACCTCAGCAGAACGAGATTTGGGAGTAATCATCAGTGCAGACATGAAGGCTGCCAAACAAGTAGAAAAGGCCTCATCTAAGGCAAGACAAATGATGGGATGTATCAATAGAAGTTTCGTCAGCCGGAAACCAGAAGTCATAATGCCACTGTACAGGACCATGGTGAGACCTCATCTGGAGTACTGTGTGCAATTCTGGAGGCCACATTACCGTAAAGACGTGCTTAGAGTCGAGTCGGTTCAGCGGATGGCCACTAGGATGATCTCGGGGCTCAAGGGTCTCTCATACGAAGAGAGACTGAACAGACTGCAGCTCTACACTCTAGAAGAACGCAGGGAGAGGGGGGACATGATTGAGACATTTAAATACATCACAGGACATGTCGAGGTGGAAGATGACATCCTTTTTCTCAAAGGATCCTTGGCCACAAGAGGGCATCCACTTAAACTTAGAGGGGGGAAATTTAGTAGTGACACCAGGAAGTATTTCTTCACGGAAAGAGTGGTGTATCACTGGAACAAGCTTCCGGTGCAGGTGGTCGAGGCCACCAGCGTACTTGACTTCAAGAATAAATGGGACATCTACGTGGGATCCCTACGAAGGTCGAGTTAAGAAACTGGGTCATTAGCATTCAGACTTATTGGGGTGGGTCAGTAGAGTGGGCAGACTTGATGGGCTATAGCCCTTTTCTGCCATCATCTTTCTATGTTTCTATGAAAATGATCAGTATCCTTAGTGAATCTAACCCTTTGTCTGCTATTACCCATTTCTTTCATGATCACTTTCAAACTTGCTCCAAGACCTTTTGGCAGAGACTGCTTATTTGGCAATAAGGGGGGGGGAGAAGCCCCGTTGAGCCAGTATAAAAGTGAAGCATTTGTAGTACTCACCCCTTCACTGGCATTTTGTGTGGTATTATTCAGCATTTCTTGGAGGGCTCTGACAGACAATGATTGTTCCAACACAAAATTACAGATGCACAGGTCTGGAGGGACATACTGTGGAAAGAAAGGAGAGTGATAAAATCATGAAAACTGTGAGACTCGAAAACCTCTGTCTTCTCTCGTTACAGTTTTGAAGCTACATAAAATGTATTTTTATTCTTTATATGCAACCTTTCTGTGATACAAAGTGATTTGTATATTGAATTCAGGCATTGTTCTCTTTCCCTAGAGGGCTCACAATCTAAGGAATCCTTTTACAAAGCAGCGCTATGGATTAGCGGCATGCGGCATGCGGAATGCAAAGAAGCTCATTCAATTCCCATGGACTTCTTTGCATTCAGCGCAAAACTTAGGGCTCCTTTGGTGGAATGAAAGTTTAAATGACTTACAACAAAGAAAAATGGGGAGACCCAATGGTCCACAGTGAAAACAATCCTCCGATGAAAACAAAAACAAAAAACTGTGGATATAGATGTTCTGGAGATAATTTATTATATATCGACATATAAAAACATGAAAATTCAATGAAAAAAGTACAATGATAAAAAATACAGTGATAAAAATCCAACCGGACCCTACACGGTCCGTGTTTCGGCGAACACGCCTTCCTCAGGGGTCCAATGGTTTGCAAACTCACATATAAAGAATTGGACTGAAAACAGTCTATTGTCTTTAAGCATCTGAGCAAAGAACACCGCAGACAAGCTGAAATAGCAAAAAAACAAACAAACCGCTATATAGAACATCTGTATCTACAGTTTAAATGACTTAAACAGGATCACAAAGAACTGCAGTGGGAACTGAACCAAGTTCCTCAGGTTCTGAGCCCACTGCAGTGATTATTAGACAGACCCTCTTTATTTTGCTTGAGAGATTTAGACAATAGGCTTTATAAAAATATGAAGCATTCTCATTTTCCAGTCACCATTGGCACTAGTTCTTAGTGATTATGAAACAGATCCATGTTTAAAAAAAAAAAAACCCCAACAAAACGAAAGAAAAAACAAGTCCCTGATAAAATCACAAACTTCTAATTGTACATATGATTAATAATAATTTATTTCTTATATACCGCCAAAGCCGTAGTAGTTCGAGGCGGTTTACAACAAAGAAGGACTGGACAATCAGCGAATATAGGTACAGTCAGAGAAAATAGGTACAACAAAGAAGGGCAGTACAGTCTACGTAAAGGTTCAGTCCATGAATGGAGGTATAACAAAGGGGTACAATCAGTGAATATAGAAAAGAGGACAGTGAGAGTAAGTTTATGGAATGGATCACACTCTTTTGGTCCACAACATTCACATCTTACCTACCTGAGGGGCCTTTTACTAAGCCATGTTAAGCACTAATGTGCTTAGTGTGGGGAAAAAGGCTTACCGCAAAACACATTAAAATATTTTGCAGTAATTTGCCTGTTGGCATGCGCTAATTGAACTTTTTTTCTAAATGTTTGGGGAATGAACATGTCTTGGGCAAGGAATAAGCATGGAAGCGTTAACCAGTTGGCTTGTTCACATTAGTGCACTCTAGTTAATGCAGAGTTAAAGCGGGAGTACTTAAAGGCAAATTCTATATAGTCCACCTAAAATTAAGCACTTTTATTTTTATTTGGGGGGACGATTATGATGTTGTCCAGAGGGGAGAGGGGGTATCTCTTTTGTTTGGTTTTATTCCCCGATTGAAAACACTGGAAGGGAGAGGGTTTTTTATTCTTTCTGTATTGTTACTGATTGATTATAAGTGCTTATTATGATTATTAACATATGTATGTATATTGTTTTGCACTTTTTGTTAGCTTTGAAAACTTAATAAAGATTAAAAAAAAAAAAAAAAAAGATTTTATGTATGTGATATGGAAACCACATAGTTGTATGCGGTATATAAATTTTTTAATAAATATATTGGCATGCCTAGCCAATGTAGGCACCTAAATCAATCATTTTAATTGGCGCTGATAATTGGCACTTAACACCTCATAATTGGACTTATTTGAAAGTTAGGTGCCTAACTCAAAAAACACGATGCTATAAAAAGTAGGTGCCTAGCACAAAGTGCTTACTTAACATTAGGCACAGTTAGGGGCGGATCGTGGGCATGTTTTCGAGTTAGGTGCCTGTTTTTGAATTAGGTGCTGATATTTAGGCAAAGAAAAAACCCTGGGATAAATTAGATGCGCCTAAAGTTAGGATGCCAGAACCATGTTTAATGTCGCACTAGTCAGCGCCGATATTTTAGGTGGACTTTATAGAATCAGGCCCTTAGTGCCTCCTAAATAGGAGGCAGTAAGAGCTCCTCCATTAACTTTTTCAGGTGACGTGTGCTAAATGTGAGCTATTCTTCTATCTTAATTTGGGTCCTTTGAGAATATACATCCAGGGTGGGTGGGAGAAGGGTGGGATTAAATTACTATATATTTGAGACATTGAAATGATGGGTAGATGGAGGGGGGAAAATGGTTGTTCATGTATATTTGTAAGACGAATATGCTTTTCTTGATATATTATATGCTGTTATATTTGTATTTTGCACTGTTAATATGTGGAAAATCAATAAAGAATTAAAAAAAAAAAAATACATGACCTGAACAAACATTCATTGAAAAATGCCTTCAAGCAGCCCATATTTGAACTACCAGCAGGACAGGCTTACACTGCAAAATCTTCCCTCCAACCCAACAATACCACACGCTAGCAAACACCTTACTCTAGTGTGAAGTTCATTCTAAACCTACAGGGACTCTTTTAACACTGTCTTGAGCATGTGAACGAAATGGTTGTCAGATCTGAAAAAAGTAACTGATATAAGAAGTAACAGTACTTAGCATTCAGAATATGAATTAAGGTCAGTAAGAGGATTTTTTTGGTCTGTACTCTACAGCGCTCTCTTTCTGGGTGGCTTGCTTGCTTTCATTCTTTGTTTTTATGTTCCTCTTAATCCAGCTGGTATAAATGTATGCATACAGGTCCATCCATTTTGGAACGTCGTCACTCCACAGAGCTTTTTTGGTTTTCTTTGGATTTTCTTCTCTGTGGATATTTCAGGGTCAATTCCTTTTGTTTTTTGCCATTCAGTCTGCCCAACAGTCACATTCATTTTTGAGGCAATGTTAAACCAACAATCCAGTAATTATTCATTTTACTTGCTATGTTCCAGTATAAGATGTTTTCTCCCCTCTCCCCTGAGATAGGCAAGACCTGTATTCAAACTATATGAATGTGGTAATAAAAAAATAAAAAAAAAGAAGTGCTTTCTTGCTCCTGATCCACATTGCTACACTCAGGACAAAGGCCGCAGAAGTCCGCCTGGCATCAGCCACAGTGCTCCACCACTGGAGTCACCATCCAAGCTAATTCCAGCCTATCTCATCCATTTTGCTACATAAGGGACTCAGACCATAGAGGTTTGTCTGGCATCGGCTTCATTGCCGGGGCTGTCATTTACGCACCACTCCTGCACGCTCCTGCTCATCATAATAAAGTTATAGCTCTAGTTCTGTAGAGCTCTTTTGATACTCTCCTCTTTTGATTCAGGGATCCTTTGTATTTATTCCATGTATTTTTGAACTCCTTCACTGTTTTTGCCTCTATCACCTCTCCAGGGAAAGCATTCCAGACATCCATCAACCTCTCCATGAAAAAGTACACTTCCACCTCCATATTTGCGGGGGTTAGGGGCAGAGCCGGCCCGCGAATATTAAAAAAACGCAAATAATATTCAGACCTGTTCTGCTCCTAACCCCCGCTTCCCCCGGCTATTTTAAGCCCTGAAAGCCCCCCCCCCCCCCCCTTTAAGCCTTATCTGGTGGTCTAGTGGGTTTTCAGGGCAGGAGCAATCTTCCCGCACTTCTGCCCCATGCAGATTGCTCACAGGAAATGGCTGCCTTGAGCTCCCGTAGTCTCTCAAGCCATTTCCTGTGAGTGATATGCACAGGGCAGGAGCGTGGGAAGATCGCTTCTGCCCCGAAAACCAGCTAGACCACCAAGTAAGGCTTAAAATAGCCTGAAAAATGAAAATGCATTTTTTTATTTAAAACCACGAATAAGTGAATCCGTAGATACGGAATTTGCGAATACGGAGGGGAAAGTTCTTTCTGAGTCTACCACCCCACAATCTCATTTTATGTCTTCTAGTATTACTATTTCTCCTTGACTCCAAGAGGCAATCCTATCCTTTCAAACTAAGAGAATTTGGTTCATTTCAACTTTTTCGTAAAAAATTTAAAAACATGGTTATTTTCTAAATTGTAAACTCATGTTCTTTTCTATATTTTCTTAATTGATATAAACTGAGTCAAGCTTTATTACATGAAAATGACCCGGTCTATAAACCTAAGGTTTAGTTTAGTCTAGTTTGACACAGCTCCATTCTCAATGCATGCAGGGATGAGGGAATTAGATTTGTTAGGAAATGAGCAACTTTCTGGAAAATGGGGAGCCTATTCTAAAAGGATGGACTTCACCGTAACCAGGATGGAACTCGGTGGCTGGTGCTAACATTTAAAAAGAAAATAGAGCAAGGATCCAGCAGCCAGTGAGAAAAAAACCTATTGCAGCTTGAAAAAAAGGAGCCTAAATTATCCATTCATACAGAGTGAGCTTGTATATATGGTCATAAAAAATGTAATCATGGAACAAAAAATAGAAAATGTGGAGGAAAAGCCTCAGTTCAAAAAGAAAGTCCCAGACAAGCCATTGACCTGCTCCTATTTCTTCGGCAGAAAAAAAAAAACCCTCCACTTATAAATGTTGCATATAAATCAAACTTTTTGAAAAAAAAAAAAAAATGACCATGAAAAAAGTGCTGCTCTTTTCAACTGACAAATATATATAGTCTCATAATTTAAACTCCACAGAGGTTCCAACACCACACTGCATTCCAACCATGGTCTTCTTAATCAAACGATGGCCATGTACTTATCTTCTAACGTACTGTGTGGTCATTCTCATTTCGTGCCCAACAGAGTTCCTGTTTCATGATGGTGTGACCAAAATAAGAGTTGTAACTTCATCATTTGGGCTTCGAGTGACATAGCCGTTTTGATCTCTACCCAAATCGATTTGTTAGCTCTTCTGGCAGTCCACGGCATTCTTAAAATCCTTCTCCAGCACCAAAGCTCAATTGAGTCAATCTTCTTTCTGTCTTGTTTCCGTAGTGTCCAGCTTTTGCATCCACAACTGACCACTGAGAAAATTAGTATGTTAACAAGTCTGATCTTTGTTTGGAGTGTTACCTCCTTGCCTTTGAATACTTTGTTGAGAATCTTCCTTGAAGAACGATCATGTGCTATTCTGCAGAGTATTTCCTCTCTGCTAGTTTCTTCTTTGTTTACAAAAAAGCCCAGGAGATTGAAATCCTTTACAACTTCTACTCTATCACTTTCAAGTTCAAAATTTTGATCATTTTTGTGTTCATGATCTTCGTCTAGTTTATGTTCAATTCTAATTCCATGTTATGGCTTTCGGCTTTGACTTGAAACATAGAACCATAATGGCAGATAAAGGCCAAATGGCCCATCAAGTGTGCCCATCCGCAGTAACCATTATCTCTTTCTCTCTCTGAGAGATCCCACGTGCCTATCCCAGGCCCTCTTTAATTCAGACACAGTATCTGTCTCCACTAACTCTATTGGGAGACTGTTCCATACATCTACCACCCTTTCTGTAAAATGTCCCCATATACCTTATGATGAAGCCCATGCACCATTTTAGTAGCCTTCCTCTTTTTGAAGGTGTAGCCTCCAGGATTGTATGCAATATTCTAAATAAGGTCTCACCAAAGTCTTATACAGGGGCATCAATACCTCCTTTTTTCTACTGGCCATACCTCTCCCTATGCAACCTAGCATACTTCAACCTTTCAACCTGTTTGGCCACCTTAAGATCATCACATACAATCACACCCAAGTCCCGTTCTTCTGTCATGCACATAAGTTCTTCACCCCCTAAACTGTACCGTTCTCTTGGGTTTTTGCAGCCCAAATGCATGACCTTGCATTTCTTAGCATTAAATTTTAGCTGCCAAATTTCAGACCATTCTTCAAGCTTCACCAGGTCATTCTTCATGTTATTCACACCATCCAGCATATCTACTCTATTGCAGATTTTGGTATCATCCGCAAAGAGGCAAATCTTACTCGACAACCCTTCAGCAATATCATTTAGAAAAATGTTAAAAAGAACCAGCCCAAGAACAGAACCTTGAGGAACACCACTGGTAACATCCTTTTCCTCAGAGTGATCTCCATTGATCACTACCCTCTGTTGCCTTCCCTCAATCATTTCTTGACCCAGCCCATAACTTTGAAATCCATCCCAAGGGGACTCTTTGTTTATTAGACATCTGTGTGGAACACTGTCAAAGGTTTTGCTAAAATCTAAATACACCACATCTAATGTACATCCTCTATCCAATTCTCTGGTCACCCAGTCAAAGAAATTGATCAGATTTGTCTGACAAGACCTGCCTCTAGTGAATCCATGTTGCCTCTGGTCCTGTAATCCACAGGATTCCAGTAACTTCACCATTCTCTCTTTTAAAAGTGTTTCCATTAATTTGCTTACCACATAAGTCAGGCTTACCGGTCTATAATTCTCTACGTCTTCCTTACTTCTACTTTTGTGGAGAGGGACCACATTTGCCCTTCTTCACTCCTCTGGTACCACTCTTGACTCTAGAGACTCATTGAAAAGGTCAGTCAGCGGAGTTACCACAACTTCCCTAAGTTTCTTCAGCACCCTTGAATGTACACCATCCGGCCCATTGCTTTGTCTACCTTTATTTTAGCTAGCTCTTCACAAACACAACCCTCTGAAAATCGATCAGGGTCTATTACTCCTCCGTCCCTATTCACGTTTGTCTTCTGCGGTTCCACTCCAGGCACTTCTCAGTAGATTCAGCATGTCTTTTTTGCTGCTGGTGATGAGCGTTGTATCATCTGTATAGCGTAGGTTGTTTATATTTCAGCCACTAATTTTGAAACCAACACTCTCATATTCCAAATGTGCTTTTCTGAAGATGGTTTCACTGTACAGGTTCAAAAGGTAAACTGACAAGATGCATCCTTGATGACATCATGTTTTAATGGAAACCAATCAGTGTTGCCATATTCAGTTCTCACTATAGCTTCTTGATGTTCATATAGGCTCTTTATCAGCTGAGTTATGTGTTTGGGTTTTCCCATTTGCGCTAGAGTTCTCCATAGTTTATTGTGATCCACACAATCAAAAGTTTTGCTGTAGTCGATGAAGCAAAGGTATAGGGGTTTTTGGTATTCTTTGCTCTTCTTCAATATACATCTAACATTGGCAATAATGTCTCTTCTTACTCAACCTTTTCTGAAACCAGCCTGAACTTTGGGTAATTCTTACTCAACGTATGATTGGAGCCTTCATTGTATTATTTTCAGCAATCTTTTGCTGGGGTGTGGAATTAATACAATCGTTCTGTAGTTGTTACAGTCCTTCGCATCACCTTTCTTCAGTATAGGTATGAACAATGATCTTCTCCAATCGGTTGCCCATGTTTTCTCCTTCCAAATCTGTTGGCACAGTCAAGTGAGGGCCATAATATAACCTTAAGAGGCTTTTATTAATTCAACTGGAATACCATTGATACCAGATGACTTGTTTTTCAATAAAACTTTAATTGGTGCTATGACTTCTTCTTTTAAAATATCTGGTTCTTTTTTGGCTCAGTTTCCAGTTCAATTTCCCCAATGTTAACCTCGTTGCCTTGTTTGTATAAATTTTCTGTATATTCTTTCCATCTCTTTTAAATGCTTTCTGGGTCATTCAATATAATTCCAGTCATGGTATATGGGCTTGACGTGCCTCTGAGAAGATGAAAGCTTTGCCGTCGGTAGTTTCACTACCAGCAGGGCCTCCCAAGGCAGATAGGTTTCAGCGGAGATGTCACACTAACGATGTACCACCCATCTGGGCTGCAGCAGGTGAGCAGTGTTCAAGGCGAAGGATCACGTTTGATGCGACAACATTGAATTTATACTGTGCAGACGAAAAGCCCGGCAATCTACTTCTGTATTCTGCCAAGAAAATTTGATGATGATGAGATATAAAGAATCGACATACAGTGCTGGAAGATGGGCCCCCTAGGTCAGAAAGTACTCACCATACTACTAGGAAAGAGCTTACCATCTCCCGGGGTATGTATAGTGTTTATGATGCTGATGGATCAAAGCCGCCAGGATGTCCTAATGCTGAAATTGCTAGACAGAAAAGGGAGATTAAAAGCTGTAAAGATATTCTCAGCATAGGAACATGGAACATATGAAGCATGAATCAAGAAAAACTGGAAGTTGTTAAAGATCAAATGGAAAAAAACAAAATTGATTTGCTAGGTATCAGTGAGCTCAAATGGACAGGACAGGGTCATTTTCAATCAAATGAAGATTGCATCTGCTACTCTGGTCATGAAACACATAGGAAAAATGGTGTGGCATTCATCCTCAATAATAAGCTTTTAAAGATGGTACTAAAGTACAATGTTATCAGTGATAGAATCATGTCAATCCGTCTGCAGGAGAAGCAATCAATTTCATCTTGATCCAAGTATATGTTCCAATGGCAGACACAGAAGATAAGGATGTAGAATTGTTATACGAACAACTTCAAAATGTAATAGATCAAATGCCGAAACAAGATCTACTGATCATTATGGGGGACTTCAATGCAAAAGTAGGAAGTACATCTGAAGATGTAGTGGTAGGAAAGCACGGCATGGGAGAAAGAAATGAAGCTGGTGATAACTTAGTACAGTTTTGCAAAACAAATCAATTGTCAATCATGAATACGCATTTCTAACACCACAAATGTTGCCAGTATACATGGACCTCTCCAAATAGCATGTATCAAAATCAAATTGACTACATCTGCATAGGACAGAGATGGAAATCTGCAGTTTTGACTGCAAGGACTAAACCAGGAGCTGATTATGAAAGCAACCACAAGCTTTTGACATGCAAGATCAAGGTATAAGAACATAAAAACAAAATATGACATTGAAATCATTCCATCAGACTATTGGATAAAACTAAACAACAGGTTTGCCTTGCTTGATACAGGAGCACGAAGCATTATGGAATGACATCAAAACTGAAATTAGTGATGAAGCTAAAAAAAACAAACACTCCAGAAGAAAAAGAAAGCCAAGAAATCACGTTGGATCTCAGAAGAAACCAGAAAAATAGCAGAAGAAAGAAGACAAGCAAAACTATCTGGTGATAGAGAAAAAGTATCACACATGAGCCAAGTGTTTCAAAGTCAAGTTCAGCAAGACAAAGATATGTGTCAGAAAATTGAATCAGAATGTGTAAATGTAAAAACCAGATTAGCGTATCAGGAGATTAAGAGATAGTAGTAGAAATTCCAACCATGACTAGGGATGCTTAAAGACGCCAATGGAATGATAGTGTTAGTAGGGAAATTATATTACAGTGAAATTAAGTTTGTTAGAAAATAATTCGAGAAATGTATTGCTCTTGATTGTAATTTTTCAGAGTAAATAGTCCTCACATTCAGTAACATCAATGTGCTTTTTTTTTATTCTGGATTTTGCATGAGACTGGTAAATGTCTGCATTGTAGACCAATGTCTGGACTCCTTTACCCTAATTTGGTAAGAATCTATATCATGCTTGTCTTTAATCAGATTTATAACTCAATACAAAATGGAAAACATCTCAGTGCAGTGCATCTGATTGGGTAAGCATACAAAGCTCCTGACCATAGGATATTTAACATCTGCCTTGACTTGGGAACTTTAACAAAGACTTTTCAACAAGTCTGGCACATTTAAATGACTCTCACAGTTGGCAGCCTATGCTTTCAGTTCCGACCATAAACTCTGACAATCCCCAGTAGGCTTCTTTTGTTCACATTAACACAACCAAACTTTAGCTTTTGGTTTTGGCTTCGGCCATAACCAGGTGATAAGCTTCAGCTGCAATTTCGGTTTTGGACAAAAGTGTTCAGAACGTTTTGATAGTAATTTCAGTTTTGGCTGGCCTCTAGTTGATGAAAATCCATTTGAAAAGGGTGAAATGAATTAGTGTCATCCAGGAATTTAGTCAGTTGGTTTGCAATCACTTTCTTCATGATTTTCAACAAATAAGGTAAATTGGCTATCAGTCAGTAATTAGATGCTTCAGTGAGGTTTTTCTTGGGGTCTTTGAGTCTGGAACAAATGTATACCAATTTCCACACATTAAGAATGATACCTTGTTCGCTTTCTTTATCAGAAATATTTTTACTCTCTCCATCGTGCACATGCATGTGGGAGGTCCTAATGAGCACTGTATTATTTGCAGGGCCTGGTCCATGTGCACATGGCACTGGCCTCCATACCTTATAGCTGCCCTAAGCCATGTACATGAGGCCCAGAATGGCACTTAGATAGCAGATCTTGACTTTTTTAAAAAAAGTATTAGTATTTATAAGATTTTCAATTTTACATACAAGCATTGCTTATTGCTACTTGCTAAAGATCTAGAAATTACTTACAATATAACATAGAAAGGAAACAATTAACTAACTCTTATTTAGTCCACATAAATGAGGATCAAGAAAAGAAATAAGCTTCCAATCAGAAATAACAAAAATTAACTTAAGGTCACGGCATTAGATTCCCATACTACAGCCAAAAGTTGTTTAGGCTCAAAGAAAAGAAAATTCTTATCTTGATAAGATATATAACACTTTGCAGGAAATTTAACAAGAAATGTAGCCCCCAGAGCCAGAATTCTTGGCCTCAAGGACAAGAACTCTTTTCTACGTCTCTGGGTTTTCTGAGCGAAATCTGAAAAAACACGAACATTTGAGACTAAGAACTTATCATTTATATGACGAAAATACAAGCGGAGGATAAATTCCCTATCACTCTCCAAGGCTAGAGTTAACAGCATAATAGTTCTATGAGTGACAACCTCAAGGGAATTCTCCAGAAATGAAGACAAATTCATGTCTACTGCTCTATCTACTGGAATTTCTGTAGGAAAAGATTCCCCTTGTGGTGGTGTCTTTATATTCAAATAATAAGCTCTAACAATTGGAGGTAAATTTTCTGATGCAGATCTTGACTTTTATCGCTGCCACCAGCGGCTGGATAGAAGACATTGGACATCTAGCAGTGAACCTATATGGCTACTGGATGTCTAGCAGTGCACGTGTATAGCTGTTACTGAACCCATCTTTCATGGCCAGGGGCCTTCACAGCCACTGTTTACTGCACATGAATGGCCAGCCACAGATGTGCTTTCATATTTGATCCCACCTTCAATATGTTACTCTCTTTACGAGCCATCAGAATCTGCACGCCTACCATAGCAGTATTTTGTGATTATCCACATGTATCTCCTATGAATTTTTCAATGTTTTCAATGTTTTTCTCAGTGAACAATGATATGTCTATTTTATTTTGCACTTACACAAGCAGCCCTGATCTTGTAAAATAAGTCCTATTTGCTATACATTTTTGCTAACGTGACCCATCTAAAATGGTCCTGAATACATGTGTTACTTGAAATGCCATGGCAAGTATTTAATTAAAGATGAATTAATTGGCCCATGAATTATAAAACAAACACATGCACATAAATAAATCCAGGGAATGTATGCATGCCAGAGGGCAAGCATTAATATATGCACCTAAATTCACTGGGGTAGTTTACAAAATGCAAGTAAGCAGATATTTTTAATTTTGGACATTCACCAGTAGTTATACAGGAAAAAATATACCTGGACCTTTTATGCATCTATGCATTTATAAAATTCCCTCTTAAAATGATGGTGTAATTAGTAGTCAAAGAGAGAGCTGGCTGCCAGCCTTTAGTGCATGCTGCAAAAATGTGCATTATATAATTTTACTGTATGATATTGTGAAATATCAGGCAGTACACAAAAATGAAAATAAAATCCTATTCCAAAATGAAGAAAATCCCTGCGCTCTTCTAATGAAAGTTGTATTGAAGATGAATTAATAAGGTATTGGAACCCAAAAGCAGTTTTCCAAACTGCAGGTGCTGAAGGGTTTTCTCAGAATGGGAAAGTGAGATCCTGTACCTTAGCCTCTGAGGTTGATTCCAAGAAGCAGAGACGATTGCCAAGACCCTCTGCTGTCAGGCAGAACTTGCGCTGTTGCTTTTGAATTGTGGCCACAGTTTGTAGTACAACTTCATCATCCTGTGAGAAAGCAAAGGAATTAAATTAAACAATAAATACATCTTGGGAAACAATCTTTACCAAATATATGTTTGTAGGGTGTAATGAAAGTCAAACTGTTGCAAAGTCAATGGGTACTATATTGTTATGTACTCAAAAGTACGGGATGTATGTGAGTTTCCTTTGAAATCTGCCCTGGTTGCAAAATATTCTTCCCCAATTCCTTATCTCAGTTTCTCTGCCCTCACTTCCATCCTCTTATCCCCCCATAAATCCTTCTAGTCATCTCACTCTCTCTCAGATACTTTCTTATCATACCTCCTCCACTTAAATTCCCTAAGTCACCTTCTCCCTTCCCTTCATTCACCCTCCATGCAGGGGCAGGAAAAGAACAATGGCAGCAATAACACAATAGCTTAAGCTGCCTCTATCTTCTACTGCCTGAGTGTCCTTATGTAAACCCTCTAGTGGTGGAGCAAGATTTTATACTTTAAAAATGTTATTAAAATATGTCACAGTGGTTTCCCCAAATCATCTCAATGCCAACCCAGGGAATTTAATATTAAAAATATAGTTTTATTATTTTGTTAATTATTAGATGTTAAATAATCATCAGTTTAATTTCAAAACTTGCAAGTGACAAATTAACTTGTACTTTCCAATTAGAGAGTAGCAAGATAAACATCTTTGTCACCAAGAACATCAAAAACATTTTCAGATAAGTATAAGTGCTAGCCACATAAATAAAAAGGCCACTAACAGTGGGCGACATCAAAGCCCATAATATAAAGTTTGAAAAGCCATCGGCCGTGAAGTACGCCACCTGCATACTTCATGGCCGATGGCTTTTCAAACCGCCCCCCCACCACCACCACCACCGCCGCCATCGTTGGTAAGTTGTTTTGTTTTTGTTTTTTTAAAACATGGTAGTCCAGTGGTATCCCTACCTCGCACTCGCGGCTGCCAGAGGGAGCTGTGTTGTTAAGGCCTGGCTTCTTCAGGCAGCAGCAGCATTTAAAATTCGCTGCTGTTGCCGACTTCAGGCCTTACTCTCTGGCGGGTCCTGCCTACTTCCTGTTTTCATGAAGACAGGACCGGCCAGAGAGGAAGACCTGAAGCCTGACAACAGCAATGAATTATGAATGCTGCTGCTGCTGCCCGATGAAGTTCAAGGAGGAAAGGGAGCAGAGGGGGAGAGAATGGCTTAGAGGGAAGAAGCCATGCCAGGGCATGCAGGGAAGGAGGAAGGTATGCCACACCAAGTGAAAAGGAAGGGGGAAGGGGGAAAGGAAGGAGGAGATGCCATATGGAACAGAGAGAGACAGAAGGTGGACACTGGATGGAAAGAGAACAGAGGGCAGTGAATGGAAGGGGAAAAACAAGAGGGTGAACAGTAGATAAAAGGGGTGAGAGAGGGAGACAGACACTGAATGGAAGTGTGGGGGAGAGGAGTGACAGCCACTGAATGGAAGTCTGAGGGACAGGGGGAGCAGACATTGGAAAGAAGTGGGGAAAGAAAGAAAGACAGATAATGGGAGGGAGGGAGACAGAAAGGAAAGAAAAAAGAGACAGGGGCAAGGGGAAAGACAGAAAGAAAGAAAGACAGCGGCAGAGAGAGACAGAAATAAAGACAGACAAACATATATTCTAGCACCCATTAATGTAACGGGCTTAAAGACTAGTAGTAAATATTCCTCATGTGCGACACCGCTATGAGGTGAGGTGGCTTGACAACACCATAAGTCACTGGGAGATAAGGGAAGTTTGGGATAAGGGAGCTAGTGTTGAGACCGAATAGCTCTTTGAGGGAAATCAAAATGGTTAAGTGTGAAGTTTGCTGATGTTTACAAAAGTTTTGAAAATTAATGTTTGGAAATAATATGAAATAAAGCTGCGGACAATATTTGCCCAATTGAGAATGTCCTGGTTATTATTGGAAATGGGTGATGTACTTCAGAATGGCTGATGTATGAGTCCCAATGTTATGTGCTTAGAACTATTTGGATAAATTCATTTTGTGAAATACTAGAATTCTTAAAGGTTTTTTTTTCTCTTTCAGGTTCCACACCTCTGACACCTTGAGGATTCTGTATCAGGTACTCTCAAGAATCACAGTCACTTAGCTGTTTTTCCTCTTCCAAGTGCTCTCTTGGATGTTGGGTACCTTTGCTTTCGGTGATCCAGGTAAATATTCCACTCAGGTAACATCCGCAACTGCCTCCCTAATTTTAATTTTTTTTTTATTTATATGCTTTTATATTTTCATCAAGCATAACAATCTTGACAAAGGATCAGAATATTCACAAATAAGAAATAAAAAATTTAACATATACATACACATAAGTGTATGTTAGAAATACAATCAGTTATTTAGTCCACAAATAATGGATTCAAGAAAAGAAAAAAAAATACATTCCAATATAATAAGAAAATTATTCTAATTTAGAGTAATGGCAATGGTTATCCACCCTACAGCCGATAGTCAGGTCATTTATCAATGGACTAAACCAGCCCTTCGTTTGGTCCTAAAAAATCTATTAACTGTTTAGGCTCAAAAAAAAAAAATTATTTTGATAGGAAATAAAATATTTTGCTGGAAACTTTAACAAAAAAGTAGCTCCAAATGCTAGGGTTCTAGGCCGCAATGCCAAGAACTCCTTTCTATGGCTCTGGGCTTTTTGTGCTAAGTCTGGAAAAATTCTAACATTTGAGCCCAAAAATTTGTCATTTAAATGGCAGAAATATAAACGTAAAACATATTCCCTATCACTTTCCAAGGCTAAAGTTAGCAAAAGAGTGGTTCTATCTGTAATCACCTCAAGAGAACTCTCCAAAAATAAAGACAAATCAACATTGTCCTTAGATGTTTCCTTAGGGGTCGACTCCCCTTGAGGTCTCTTTATATCCAGGTAATAAGCCCTAACAATTGGAGGTAAATTTTCCAAAGGGATGGCTAGGACTTCTCAAAAATATTTTCTCGCTATCTCCACTGGGGATATGACTGGGCATTTGGGAAAATTCAAAAGTCTTAAATTATTTTTCCTAAGTGAGTTTTCAAAATTCTCCAACTTGTGGGAAATAAATGATCTTTCCTTTACCAATTCCAACTGGACAGTCTTTACTTCTTTTCAAATTTTCTTCCTGTTTCTCCAATTTTTCACTTAATTTAGATAGTTGCAGACCTTGCTGTTATACTTTGGAATAGATAGTTCCATAATCATTTTTAATAGTTGAAAGACTCAATTTTAGGCTGGCGTCCATTATAGATATGGCCTGCCACAGTGCTTCCATATCAATCTTTCCTGGTCTTTTCAACTCCCCAAAATCAATGTTGTTCCCATTAGAAGTTTCTCTCACCTCTACTTCACTGGTAGTAGGGGTTAGTTTAACTTCCAAGCCAACACCTTCCTGCTGAGTTTCCAGCATTGGCATCCCTCCTCTGCTGGAGTCCAGATTCCCCTCGTCAGGCTGTTGGGCTCCCACAGCTCCCTGCACCACCAAACTTCCTGGCTGGGGAGGAGTTGACCTTTGCTCCGGACTCAGAATCATCCGAGCTACTCCAGCGCCGGGGTCTCCCAACAACTCCGGGCTCACCTCCAAGATAGAGTGTGTCTCCATAGCTGAACGGGCAAAGGCAGCCAAAATCATCTGCTGACTTGTCATCTGCGGGGCACCAGACGCCGGAGGGTTAGGGCGAACTGTCCCCTTTCTTTTCCCCATTACGGGTCAAAATCTGCTGCGGTAAGTAAAAAAAAGTCAGCGACTCGCTGCCTCCCGTTCAAGCGTCCATCCTCGACGCCATCTTGAATCCCACTATCTAGAACCCCTAACTTTAAATAAATGAAAAGACTAAAGATGCCGTTTCCCTCTTTCCTATACACCACTTCTGTTTGATATTACTTTGATTTTATTCTGGCTAGCCCTTGTAAATAAACAGATAATTTTTTTCTTTTCTCCTAGCTAGCACTCCCACAAAAAAAACCTCAGATTGTGCTTATTCACACTTACACACATTCTCACATATCTGACAAATGCTCCATTTTACACCAGAGACAAAAATAAACTCCAAAGAACCTGCCAAAGAAACTTAACAAGATACCAGAAAAGGAGAGGCAGTAAAGATCAATCGGTCCTCGAAGTGACTGCTCACTGATCAAACACTTGTGAACACACAAGCGGTGAAACTCCAAAGCGTCATTAATATAATATAATTTAATTTAGTGAAGGAGTATCCTCAGTGTGATAAAGCAGCGAAGGGAGCAATACTCCTACGCTCACATCATGAGACAAGGACAACCATTCCCTGCCCCCACACCATCATGGGGTACTTCCAAGGTGTGTGATATAAATCAATAAGTGCAAAAAGTGCAAAAAATAAAGCACAAAGTAACAAACACAAGTGAGGTCAATCAACAGTCTCTTAGAGAACCTCCCCCAGAAAACTCCCACAAGAATCAAAAACGCCGACTTAGCTGGAGATAGGTGGTGAAACGGTCTCCCAAAAGCAAGAAGATCCGCAGGAAAACAAGGTCAACCAGGCATGGTTTTGGGAACAAAAACTCCCTTCGTCAGGAACCAGAATAACTAAACTCTGAAGACCATCGAGCCGGCTGGGGAACAAAGAGACTGTTGATTGTGTGGGGACAGGGGTTGGTCCATAGGAAGGCTACTAAAATGGTACTGGGAAAGATGGTAGAGGCGCTGATAAAAGACCGCATCCTTGATCACCCAGACAGACACAATCTGATGAGGACCAGCCAGCACGGCTTCAGCAAAGGAAGATCTTGCTTGACGAACTTGCTGCACTTCTTCAAGGGAGTAAACAGGCAGATAAACAAGGGTGACCCGGTCGACATTGTATATCTGAAATGGATTTTCAGAAGGCGTTCAACAAGGTCCCGCATGAACGATTACTTCGAAAAATTGCGAGCCATGGAATCAAGGGTGAAATACTCATGTGGATTAAAAACTGGTTGGCGGATAGGAAACAGAGAGTGGGGGTAAATGGACAATACTCGGACTGGAAAAGCATCACGAGTGGAGTCCTTCAGGGTTCAATGCTTGAACCTGTGCTCTTCAACATATTTATAAATGACCTGGAAATTCGTACGACGAGCGAGGTGATTAAATTTGCAGACGATAGACAGTTATTCAGAGTAGTGAGTAGACTGCTGGGCACGATGGACCAGCAGTGGCAATTCTTATGTTCATGTCTGAAAAGAATACACACTCTTTTAACAACATTGCTCACACGGCGGCCCTTAGGTTAAAGACTAGTGCCCTGAGTCTAGCTTTACCTGCGTATGTTCAGGTTCAGCAGGAACTTGCCTAACTTTGTTTTGAATCCCTGGAGGGTGTATTCCCCTATAACAGCCTCCGGAAGAGTGTTCTAGTTTTCTACCACTTTCTGGATGAAGAAGAACTTCCTTAAGTTTGTATGGAATCTATCCCCTTTTAACTTTAGAGAGTGCCCTCTCATTCTCTTTACCTTTTTCTTACTGACATGCATCACCTTACACTTATCCACGTTAAGCCATATTTGCCATGTCGCAGCCCATTTCTCATCGAGCATGTTTATGTCACATTGCAGGTCTTCGTAATCCTTCTGCGTCCTCACTACTCTGAATAACTTTGTATCAGCTGCAAATTTAATCACCTCTCTCATCGTACCAATTTCCAGGTTGTTTATTAATATGTTGAAGAGCACGGGTCAAAGCACCGAACCCTACGGCACTCCACTCATGACGCTTTTCCAGTCTGAGTATTGTCCATTTACCCCCACTCTCTGTTTCCTATCCGCCAACCAGTTTTTAATCCACGTGAGTATTTCACCCTCAATTCCATGGCTTGCAATTTTTCGAAGTAGTCGTTCATGCAGGATCTTGTTGAACTCCTGAAAATCCAGATATATATTGTCATCCGGGTCACCCTTGTCTATCTGCCTGTTTATGCCCTCGAAGAAGTGCAGTAAGTTCATCAAGCAAGCATACATATATGAACCATTGGCAAGGGCCATTAGTTTACATTTTTTCTGAGAATCTATGCCCTCTATCAAAAGAGTGTGTGCTATTAATGACAAAATAATCTGAAATGTTGTAGTTTTCCTGTCATTTGAAAATAACTTGAAATGACCTGGGGAATGTCATTGACATCTTGTTTCAAACAAATTACATCCCTATTTAGAATTAATTTATTTTTTCCAACTTAGCTAAAGGCAAGTTACAATCAGACACCCAAGTTATTTTCCTGCCAAAGTGACCTTACGAACTTAAACTATATGTGAGATGGTGGAAGGAGAAGTGACTTTCCCAAGATCACAAAGGAGCATCAGTACGAGAAGTAGGATTTGAACCTGGCTTTCCTGGCTCTTAACTTGCTGATCTAAGCACTCGTACTCCTGCTCATGTGGTGCTGTTACTGAAACTAGAATCAGAAATATAGAGGAAGGAATGCAAATAACACAAGTTAGTGGGATTTACATAAAGAAAAATTTCATTTCTTCCCAGTCCAGTGAATCGATCTCCGCTCCCTCTGAACGTCAGAGTCTGAAGTGATAAAATGATAGCATATTCCTTCTGCATTAGGGACAAGATATCTGCTAGAAATTCTAGACCGCTCACAGCAAATCAATCCTTTAGATGACAGAAGAGATATCTCTTGAAAATTCATCCTGCAGCACTTGACAAATTTCTTCAAGTTCTATTAATACTGCTGGGGTTTCCACTGTCAGCTGTGGTTCTTTGCTAGGCTATATCTAGATCTGAAATCTGAAACATCATTGGTATTTTATAGCACTTTACTGATGAGTCATGCTACAGGGATAACTGCAAAAAACAGGAAAGCAGAATTTGAGCCATGGCTGAGCTCCCTGATATTAAATAACATTTACGTCATTTAATATTACCTATCTCGGATAAGACAAGGACAAGGACAATTTGTGTCTTCAAAATGAAAAAATAATTTTAAAAAACAGCTTAAGGTAGAGCATACTAGCTCTATTGCAGGATCTGTTTATGATATTCAATCTACGGTCTTCCCCCCCTCTCCCCTCCCCCTCTTCATCTGTCCCATGATGCTTCAGTTCTTTCATTATTCCTATTTATCAGACCCCCACACCCTCTACCTCTTCAACAATTTTTTTTTAACAGGCATATAGGGCTCCTTTTACAAAGGAGCGCTAGCATTTTTAGCGCACGTACCGGATTAGCGTGCGCTATAGCGCGCGCTACCCAAAAAACTACCGCCTGCTCAAGAGGAGGTGTAGTGGCTAGCGCACGTGGCATTTTAGCGTGCGCTAAAACCGCTAGCGCACCTTTGTAAAAGGAGCCCATAATTCAGGTTTGAAAAAAAAAACAAAACATACAATCAGCATTAGGCAGTGAAAGAATTTCCTTGAGGTATTGGCAAAATACAATTTTTGGAGAATGTAAATAAAGAAACAGAAAATTAATTATATGAATATTCCTAGACCTCTATGAATTTTCCAAGCCTCACATTTCTTATGCAAGGCAAAACTATCATTAATAACCAAAAGCCCTGTAGCATGTGGCGTACCACCTTTGGGCTGCAGAGACTTTAAATGTTTGTCCATACAAATCAGTCTGGAATCAACATCTTGACATTTTAGAAATACCTGATAAGTGAGCAGCATCATTTTTGTAATGGAAGTACAAATATACGTAGACATTCTACAATAATGTGCAGAGGCTGTGACATATTTTACAATAGCAGAGCTGTACACAGAAGCATGCTCATATTACAAAATTGACCTTATTCAACCTCCCCCCCCCCCCCCAACAAAGATGTCCAAAAGTCATCATAACCTTAGAGCAGTGTTTTTCAACCGCTGTTCCGCGGCACACTAGTGTGCCGCGAGATGTTGCCTGGTGTGCCGCAGGGCCGCCGGGCCCGGAGCTTACAGGGGGCCCGAGGCAGGGGCGCCAGTAGCTCGCCAAGGCAAAGTGAGTCGATCACCCAGGACTCACTTTGTCTTGGCGATCTAATCCACAGTTCTTCAACCGCCGGTCCGCAGGAAATTTTTGCCGGTCCGCGCAGGACCGGCAAGATTGACTCATTTGAACTTCCTGCCGGTCCGCGCAGGACCGGCAAGATCAGCATCGGAAGCGTGCGCTGGGCCGGAGAGATCTTGGGGAGCCTCCGACAGTGGCTTTCTCCCCTCTCTGCAGCTCTCCTTTACTTCCCAGCGCAGCGATTCACGAAGGCAGCCTCGGGGCTTTTGCTGAGTCGCGGCTGCCTCTGATGATGCAACTTCCTCTTTCCTCAGAGGCGGCGCGACCCAACAAAGGACCCGAGGCTGCCTTCGTGAATCGCTGCGCTGGGAAGTAAGAAGAGCTGCTGGGAGGGGAGAAAACCACTATCAGTCTGGGAAGCTGCTGGGCAGGGGAAAAAAGGGACAGCTGCTACTGGAGAGGGAGAAGGAGAAGGAGAGATGCATCTGGGAGGGGAGGAGGGAAAGGAATCTGGGAAGCTGCTGGGCCAGGAAAAAAAAGGACAGCTGCTACTGGAGAGGGAGAAGAAGGAGAGATGCTTCTGGGAGGGGAGGAGGGAAAGGAATCTGGGAAGCTGCTGGGCCAGGAAAAAAAAGGGACAGCTGCTACTGGAGAGGGAGAAGGAGAAGGAGAGATGCATCTGGGAGGGGAGGAGGGAAAGGAATCTGGGAAGCTGCTGGGCCAGGAAAAAAAAGGACAGCTGCTACTGGAGAGGGAGACGGAGAGATGCTGCTGGGAGGGGAGGAAGGGAAGAGAGTTACTGCTGGACAGGAGGCTGGGAGAAAGAAAGAAAGGGGGCAGGCAGGGAAACAGAAGGAAAGAAGAGAAACAGAAAAAAAGAAAGAAAGGTCAGGGAGAGAGGAAGAAAAAGTTGGGGGAGGGAATGAGGTGTGGAGGAGAGAAAGCATACAGGCTGATAGAAGGGAAGAAAGATTGGATGCACAGTCAGAAGAAGAAAGTGCAACCAGAAATCACCAGCCTGGCTGGGCGGAACTTCCTCTCCGATTGCAGAATTGACGTCAGGGAGAGCATGCGTCGGCTTTGGGGCCTGTTATCCATTGGTGGGTCCTGTTCCCCGATGGCAGTGGCAGTGGCTTGGGGAACGGCAGGGAGAAAGAAAGAAAGGGGGCAGGCAGGGAAACAGAAGGAAAGAAGAGAAACAGAAAAAAAGAAAGAAAGGTCAGGGAGAGAGGAAGAAAAAGTTGGGGGAAGGAATGAGGTGTGGAGGAGAGAAAGCATACAGGCTGATAGAAGGGAAGAAAGATTGGATGCACAGTCAGAAGAAGAAAGTGCAACCAGAAATCACCAGACAAGGTAGGAAAAATGATTTTATTTTAAATTTAGCAAAGTGGAGGCAGTATTACCACAGTTTTCAAAGGAATTTGCCCAAATAACTTAATAGTTAACTGGGTAAATTCCCAGAGATGAAAACTTCCCTTCACTTACTATGCACAGTTCTGAATTTATATCTGCTGTCTATATTTTACAATATGGTCACCTATTACTAAACCGCAATAGTGGTTTTTAGCACAGGGAGCCTATGAGCGTCAAGAGCAGTGCTGGGCATTCAGCGCAGCTCCCTGCGCTAAAAACTGCTATTGTGGTTTAATAAAAAGGATGGAGGGTATATTTGTCTATTTTTGTATGCTATAAAAACCAAATACAGAGAGAGACTGAGAGCTGTTGACGAAGAGGTACGTGTGTGTCTTTCTTCCATTCCAGCCAGAATATCAGCTTTGTGTTCAGCCAAACAGGCCCAGGTTTCGCACTGAATAAAGTATTTTATAATTTTTATTTCATAATAAAGTAATTATAAAATACTTTCTTTGTGTTTATTTGATTCCTATTCAAGAGAATTACTTTATATATAGTCAATATAGGCAGAGAGTTAAATTTTTTAACATTTTCTAATGGTGGTGTGCCTCGTGATTTTTTTCATGAAACAAGTGTGCCTTTGCCCAAAAAAGGTTGAAAAACACTGCCTTAGAGGATTAAAAGCTCATCGCCCACAATGACTGAAATCCAGAAATAGCAGAAAGAGTACCTATTATGCAGAAAATGCCCTACACGGATAAACACCTGCATGTCCTATCCTAACACAAGATGTAAATGATATCCTACGCTCTTCAACCTCTTTATCTCCTCCCTAGGAGCCACTTTAGATACCCTAGATGTCACATCTTTCAGCTATGCTGATGACATCACCATAATCCTCCCCTTCGACCCATCAGAGACCACCACCACAACAAAGCTAGAAACAACCTTAGACATAGTAGAAAAATGGATGATGGATCACAAACTAAAACTAAATTCTGAAAAAACAAAATTCCTTTTGCTCGAAAAAGCCCAAACTCCTACCATCACTGAACTGAAAATCAAAAATACCAAATACCCAATACAACCCGAACTAAAACTCCTAGGAGTTACGATAGACAGATGTTGCACAATGCAGCCCCAGATCAACAAAACAACCCAGAAAGCTTTTCTAACCATGAGAAATCTCCATAAAATCAGAAAATTCTTTGACCAAGCATAATTTAGACTAATCGTCCAATCCCTAGTCTTAGGTCTGCTGGATTATTGCAACTCCCTATATCTTCCTTGTCCAGCCACTATGATAAAACAACTCCAGACCATACAAAACACCGCCCTCAGATTGATCTACTCACTCAAAAAATATGATCACATAACAACTGCCTTCTTAGACTCTCACTGGCTACCCATACAAGCACGAATCCAATTCAAATTCCACTGCCTGATATTCAAAGCATTACACGGCTCTTCCCCCTCCTATCTAAACAACCGCTTAAACCAAATCTCCACCTCAAGACACAGAAGAACCTCGAACCCTTTCGCCTTCCCCCCACTCAAAGGCACACAACGCAAGAAAATGTTTGACAACCTTCTGGCAACACAAGCAGCAAAAATCAACCATTCCATCTCCAATCTTATGACAATATCAGACAACTTCAAAACATTCAGAAAAGAAATCAAAACCCTGCTTTTCAAAAAATTCATCCAAATATCTTAACCCCTCCTCTTTTACCTCCAGAAGATTCACCTACCTTCAGATAACCTTCCCCCAAATTACCCACCTTAACACCTTCCAATTAAACAAATACCATAAATAGATTGTAACCTACCCTCTCTAACTGCATTCCATATGTATTTTTCATACAGTTCTTCACTGTCAGTTTAATTTCCATCCTATAAGTTCACATAGAATTTTTCTTTTTTCAACCATCTTTATTTTCTCTTCTTTATTAATTTCCAGGTACTTTAGTTAGATTGTGAGCCTTCGGGACAATAAGGGAATTTTTTAAGTACCTTCTTACTTCTCATTTATAATCTTAATGTATATTTTCTACAAACCGCTTAGAACCTAACGGATGTAGCGGTATATAAGAAATAAATTACATTACATTACATTACATCCTTGAGGTCCCCTTGGCATGAACCCTGGCTATGTAGCACCTGCACAGAAAAAGATCCTGCCGAGCCTCTGCTAGCAGCACCAGACGTGGAGTGCTATACGTATTGCACTGCACTAAACATATTGTCTCCCTTGCAGAGGAAAATGTCTAGTGTCACAGACAGCCTCTCTTGGCAAAGACCTGGCTAGCACTGGGCCCCTAGGCCCCCACACCCAATATATACAGTGCCCTTTACAGAACCTTCATATGCACATAAAAGATGGAGGCCAAGAGGGACTTTTCCAGTTAGGAAAATGACTGCCGTACCCTGTTGGCCATCCAAAATGAGCACTTTTCCTTCCATGAATGTAGGCACAGGGTACCCCAGGCCACAGCAAGAAGGATTTTGGAGAAGATTCAGATGACCTGACAAGGTGAGCAATAATACTCAGCAGAAACCCCCAGACCCATCTCATAATTGCACATGCTACATAGATATCACTAGAGAATACACATGTACCCTGCTACCCATAGCTTTGGTCACAGCACATTGACAGGGTCACAGTACAGAAAGCCAGTGCATACATACTGCCTGTACAAGAAGACATAGAAACATAGAAGATGACGGCAGAAAAGGGCTACAGCCCATCAAGTCTGCCCACTCTGCTTACCCACCCCTGTCTATGCCCTAATGACCCAATTTCCTTATCTTGACCCTTGCATCCCTCACCACATGCCTAACACACTTAACACTCCATCCGAATCACCCATGATTGCTTCACAGTGTTGACCAAACAATATCCATAAATAATCCAACTATGTAGAAAATACAAAAAAAAAGGAACTCCGCTGGCATAAATGTTCTGTTTTCTGAAACCATCTCTACCATTGGATTCAAGAAAGCTCCATTTCAGAGTTGAAAAATCCTTTGTCAGGAACCCAAAACATCAATTCATGGAAGCACAACTTCTAACTTGGCCCTACAACATAGCAAATTATTCCTATTCTAGGCATTTCCTTTATTTTTATAATTAATGTATTTAGTGATTTAGAGTTCCACCTTTAGTTTTTTATACAAGAGATTTTTTTCTAGATTCATTTCAGTTCCTTTGGATTTGTGCTGGGTATTTGGTAGTGAAAAACCCTCGTATTATGGGCCATAGGTTAGCACATGACCAATACTGTCACCCAAGCACATGATCGCAAGTCTGCATATCTGTGCTATTCACTGACATAGGCTGTGCTATGTTGGAAATAGCATGGTAATTACCCAGAAGGCTCTGTGCTGTGAGATAGCTAGAATCATAGGTGAAGAGATACACCTTTGCTCATTAGGGACCCTTCTGGCAAACACCTTCCCAACATTAGAAACCACATACTAATCCTCAGAGGTGCAAGCCAGCCTCCTCCCACCAAACAATGGCTCATAATCTGGGTGATATAGAGAATTTCTGATGTATCCGCTGATGCAACTGCACCTGTAAGAGACCAGATGCACCACACTCCATACATATTATAGACTATTACACTCCATACACTCCATAGACTATTACACTCCATACACTATTACACTCCATACACTCCATACACTATTACACTCCATACACTATTACACTCCATACACTCCATAGACTATTACACTCCATACACTCCATAGACTATTACACTCCATGCATATTATAGACTATTACACTCTATAGACTATTACACTCCATACACTATTACACTCCATACACTCCATACACTATTACACTCCATACACTATTACACTCCATACACTCCATAGACTATTACACTCCATACACTCCATAGACTATTACACTCCATACACTCCATAGACTATTACACTCCATGCATATTATAGACTATTACACTCCATAGACTATTACACTCCATGCATATTATAGACTATTACATTCCATACACTATTACACGCCATACACTCCATAGACTATTACACTCCATACACTCCATAGACTATTACACTACATGCATATTATAGACTATTACACTCCATACACTATTACACTCCATACACTCCATACACTATTACACTCCATACACTATTACACTCCATACACTATTACACTCCATACACTCCATAGACTATTACACTCCATGCATATTATAGACTATTACACTCCATACACTATTACACTCTATACACTCCATAGACTATTACACTCCAGGCATATTATAGACTATTACACACTCCATTTTATAGACTATTACAGATCCAGAAAACCAGTGCTGGCATATGCAGGCATAAGAACATAAGAATTGCCGCTGCTGGGTCAGCCCAGTGGTCCATCGTGCCCAGCAGTCCGCTCACGTGGCAGCCCCTAGGTCAAAGACCAGTGCTCTAAATGAGTCCAGCCTCACCTGCGTACGTTCCAGTTTAGCAAAAACTTGTCCAACTTTGTCTTGAATCCCTGCAGGGTGTTTTCACCTATAACAGGCTCCGGAGGCACCCATAACTGACCGAGCCAAGGCAGGACAACAGATACCCGGGACACACAGTGCAGAGTCTAATGGGTGGTAGAAATAACTGGGATGTTTACTGATGACTAGTCTTTTCTAGATCAGTGGTGACCCATTCTAAATAAGTGTTCCTTAGATCTCATGATTTTAGCGAGTGAGAACCTTTGAGAGTTGTTCCTGTGATATATACTTGTTTCTGAGAGCTCAGAATAAATATTACAAAAGAATCCTTGGTTTCTATACATCCTACTTTGTATCTTTGGCAGTTTTGTTCCCAATGGACATTGATCTCCTTTTGCCCTTTCTTTGCCAATATGTGACATGCACTCTAAGGCAAAGACTAACTAAGTTCCTTTCTTCCATAGAGAACATGCCTATAGATGAGATACAGGAGGAGGAAGGGGGAAAAAAAGGAAGAAAGAACAGGAGATGTAAGTCCCAGAAGAGGAGGAGGAGGAGAGAGAAAACGACAGAGGAGAACAGACTAGGATCTGAAGCACCTCGGCATCAACTACAAAGTCCACGACACCCGAATCAATGCTTCAGTAGGGTGCCTATTTGAGGACAGTAGCTATTGGTAGAACAGACTGTATTGGTTAAAAACATCATGACAGAATGGTCATTTTGCAATTAGCCCATGCATTACATCAAGACATTTATGAGCTGGCAGGCGTAGATGCTTTGGATCCTTAAATGTTTACATCTGCCGATAATTTCAAAAATCTTGATTATCAGTGTCTGCATCCCTCCCATATAGACAGCTTTCTAATGCATAGTTAAATGTACATATTGTCATTTTACAATCTATGAGTAGTGTACAGCATAGGAACCATTATAATGGTTCCAAAGCAGCAGCAGCTTATATCCCAAAAGAGAAACAAACCACCTCAGGATGTTCAGATGCTGATCCAGGAGGTAATGATACAATGATAACATCAATTCAGTGTGGCATACACCCAAAAAACAGCATGGATTGGAATATGCCACGGGCTGAATGCTGTTTCTGCATCAGAACTATGGAGGACCTTACGTACAAGTGATGGGAACTCTGCCGAAATACTGAGGCAAAGGTTGGTGGTAGTTCCCAGTCCAGAAGTGAAGTGCTGAGTTCCACAAACCAACAGTTCCTCCAGATCCCTTATAATCAGGCAATGATAGACCTTGCTGCACAGACTGCTTGTGATTTACAACTCCTACTACCAACACCTAAAGTACTCTTAACCACCAAATCCACAATTTTGACTATGTAACAAAGCACAGATACTAACAGACAACAGGATACAACTCTAAGACACCATTTAACTTGCACACACATATTCATACATAAACATAGACTCCACATGGGGCTAGAGAGTGAGAGGTAGGTGGGCAGAGAGGGGCTCAGATAGGGCTGAGTCAGGGAGAGATGTGAAGGGCTCACAGATGTGTATAAGACAAGGTGGCAAGGAGGTTGTAGAAGCAGGCAAGGAGGAGGGCAGGGAACTGATAGGTGTTAAGATAGACCTGGGTGAATAGAGAAGGTTCACAGATTCTATCTAAGCTCCTCTCCAGTCAACAACAATGATAGCAGACACAGGAACATGCAACAGCAGCACTTATTCAACCTTTGTAGTCAGTTTAAGTCCCAATGTTTAGCTTGCATTGCCTGTACATCAACCTGCTACCTGTAATCAGGGATAGGTGTTG
Source organism: Geotrypetes seraphini (assembly GCF_902459505.1). NCBI lineage: Eukaryota > Metazoa > Chordata > Amphibia > Gymnophiona > Dermophiidae > Geotrypetes > Geotrypetes seraphini. The sequence continues at coordinate 67,997,510 of NC_047090.1, read as the reverse complement.
TAGCACCTCCTGCATGCCTCCGGCTTTTGGAGATTGTCTGGGCGTTACTCAAGTGAGAGAATGAAATGTAGTTGTTAAAGTACTTCCCCGTCCTGATGAAGATACGAAACGCGTTGTTGGGGCTTAGTGTTACAGTGACATTGAACAAACAAGCTAAGTGTTTGATATTCAGGGGAATGAAAATTAATGAAAATCAATGAAATTATAGAAAATGAATTTGAAAATGACAAGAGGCATTAATGAAATTTATGATGAAATGATGAATTGAATCCTTTGTAGAATATTGAATATGAGTGATCATGAATTGGTATGACATCCTATATAATAAAACCCTAAGCGCGCATGTACACTTAGGGTTTCGTGTTCTCTGCCGCCGTGTTTTCTGATCCGTGGCCGGATTCTATTTTAGAATGTGGTGGCAGGGAACACTCTGGCCACTCCCCTCCTCCTGCCCTCACTCACCAACCGCTGGAGAAGCACAGGCAAACTCTCTCCCTGCATGCGTCCTGGCCGCCCCGATTGTCCTCCGTGGCTGTATTCAGCGGCGCCGAGCGGCGTTGGCAGCGGCTGTCGGGAGGAGGGCTTCGAGCCACTGAAGACTCTCCCCAAAGCGCGGCAGAGGGTCAGTGCTGCTTCCGTAAGGATCGCAGCCGGCTTTACCAAACTTCGCAGACTGCACAGCATCACAGTAGAAAGTTTCCTCTGACGTACTCGATCGCGTCAGAGGTAACGTGCTACTGAGGTGCAGAGCGGCCTGCAAGGTTCGCAATAGCCGGCCGTGATGCTCACAAAGCTACATGCTGGACCGGGGAAGCAGGTAAGGGGTGGTGCTGACCGGGGGAGCAAGGAAGAGGGACCGGGGAAGCAGGGAAGAGGTGCTGCTGACCAGGAGAGCAGGAAAGAGGGACCAGGGGAGCAGGGAAGAGGTGCTACTGGACCGGGGGAGCAGGGAAGAGGTGCTGCTGACTGGGGGAGCAGGGAAGAGGGACCGGGGGAGCAGGGAAGAGGTGCTGCTGACCGAGGGAGCAGGGCAGAGGGACTGGGGGAGCAGGAAAGAGGTGCTACTGACCGGGGGAGCAGGGAGGAGGGACCGGGGGAGCAGGGAAGAAGTGCTGCTGACTGGGGGAGCAGGGAAGAGGGACCGGGAGAGCAGGGAACATGTGCTACTGGACTGGGGGAGCAGGGAAGAGGGACAGGGGGAGCAGGGAAGATGTTCTGCTGACCGGGGGAGCAGGGAAGAGGGACCAGGGGAGCAGGGAAGAGGTGCTACTGGACCAGGGGAGCAGGGAAGAGGGACTGGGGGAGCAGGGAAGAGGTGCTGCTGCCTGGGGGAGCAGGGAAGAGGTGCTGCTGACTGGGGGAGCAGGGAAGAGGGACCGGGGGAGCAGGGAAGTGGTGCTGCTGACTGGGGGAGCAGGGAAGAGGTGCTGCTGACTGGGGGAGCAGTGAACAGGTGCTACTGGACTGGGGGAGCAGGGAAGAGGGACAGGGGGAGCAGGGATGAAGTGCTGCTGGACCGGTGGGGGATGTAAAAATGGGTTTGGAGCTGGGGCTGAAAATTTGGGGACATGTGAGGGAAGGAGGCTTTACTAGCACCCATTAATGTAACGGGCTTAAACACTGGTTCTTAAAATATTTATTAAATAGGTAAATAGAAGTAGGAAACAATATTTATAAATGATAAAAAGAAAAATCTTTATAAAAAAGAACTTAGATTAGGTTAGTCACACGATTGGGTGAGCCTGAGACAAATGGCATTCTGAGATTCCCCACATGTGTTAAAATTAATTATATAGAAGCATGATATAGTGAAATACAGTTATTAAAGTACATCGTGTTCCGGCCATCCTAGACATTATCATGGCCTATATGTTTTGCGCCACCCTTTTCTAAAATAGTGCTGTATAAATTTGGGGTGTTTAAATGTCAATGTGCTGGGACATTTAAGATGTGAATAGTCTTTATAAAATGACCACCATAGTGACACAGGTCAAACACAGAGGACTGATTTTATAAATGGCACCTAAATCGGCCAGCACCTAAAAAAAATGGTGCCAAATGCATGTCAATCACACTTAGAGGGGCATTTTGATAGTGTTTCTAAGTCTGACTTTGGACATTTCCCTATGGACGTCCACAATTGGACTTCCAGAAGAGTCCATTTTCAAAAATGCTGGATGTCCAATTTTTTTATTTTTTTTAATCACCAAGTTGGATGTCTTGTCCAACCAGATGTCCAACCGCAGGATGTCTAACTTTATACCCCATTTTTGGCCACAAAACCATCTAAGTTGAAAATGTTTAAATGAAGCCCATTTGTACATGGGAGGGACCAGCCTTCTAATGGCCTGGCCACACAGACATGCCAACAGAACATTGGGCCAAACTAGAAGGAACTGCTCTGAACTTCACATAAGCAGTGCCAAAATTACATAACATAAGAACATAAGAAATGCCTCCACTGGGTCAGACCTGAGGTCCATCGCGCCCAGCAGTCTGCTCATGCGGCGGCCCAACAGGTCCAGGACCTGTGCAGTAAATTTCTATCTATACCCCTCTATCCCCTTTTCCAGCAGGAATTTGTCCAATCCTTTCTTAAACCCCTGTACCGTACTCTGCCCTATAACGTCCTCTGGAATTGCATTCCAGGTGTCCACCACACGTTGTGTAAAGAAGAACTTCCTAGCATTTGTTTTGAATTTGCACCCTTTCAACTTTTCCGAATGCTCTCTTGTTTTTTTATTTTCTGAAAGTTTGAAGAATCTGTCCTTCTCTACTCTCTCTATGCCCTTCATGATCTTGTAAGTCTCTATCATATCCCCTCTTAATCTTCTCTTTTCCAGGGAAAAGAGTCCCAGTTTATTCAATCTCTCAGCATATGAAAGGCTTTCCATCCCCTTAATCAGTCTTGTCGCTCTCCTCTGAACTCTCTCGAGTAATGCCATATCCTTCTTAAGGTACGGTGACCAATACTGGACGCAGTACTCAAGATGTGGACGCACCATTGCCCGATACAGCGGCAGGATAACTTCTTTTGTTCTGGTTGTAATACCCTTCTTGATTATACCTAGCATTCTATTCGCTCTCTTAGCAGCCGCTGCGCACTGTGCTGTCGGCTTCATTGTCATGTCCACCATCACCCCCAAGTCCCTTTCTTGGGTACTCTCATTCAATAACATCCCTCCAATCGCATAATTATACCTCGGGTTTTTGCTTCCCACATGCAATTAATTCCACCATTCTTTTTGAAAAAATTCTACTCACATTTCGGTCCTTTTATACTATCTATCATCCAAAACAGTTTAATTACGTCCACAGTTCCATCTCAATGGAAGTATACATCAATTACTCCTATTGTTAAAAATTATAAAATTGACATCAATGAGTTATCTAACTACTGTCCGATAACTAACATACCATTTCTTGCCAAACTTACAGAAAAACTAGTATTCAACCAGCTTTCGGACTTCTTCGAAAAAACAAACGCGTTACATCCACATCAAACTGGATTTAGAAAGTTTCATAACACAGAATACTCCCTGATAGGGTTAACATCCAATATCCAATACTATCTAGACCACCACAGATCTGTCATCTTATTTTCCTTAGATATCTCGGCCGCCTTTGATACAATTGACCACGAACTACTTCTACATCGACTTGAAGAAAAAGGAATAACCGGGAATGTCTTAAACTGGTTTAAATCCTATTTCAACAACCGAACTTCATCCGTTAGATTTAATAATGAAGATTCTTCTATTTTCACCTCAACATTCGGAATCCCTCAAGGATCCATTCTGTCTCCTCTACTATTCAACATTTTTTTATCACCTCTACTAGAAATCTGTCAGGCAACAGGTTTCATCCCTTTTTCATACGCGGATGATATCCAATTGATTCACCCTGTAGATCCCAAAAGCAACACTGACATCTTTTCTATTAACCAAAAATTACAACTAATACATAACTGGTTGAACTCAAACAAACTAGCTCTGAATATTAACAAAACAAAATCCATCCTATTTAAATGGAAAAAAGATATTTCACTTATAAAACCTTTTCTCATTAATAATATACCTATCAGCACGGAACCTACAGTTAAAATTCTCGGAGTACTTTTCGATAATAATTTATCCTATCACGAACACATCTCTACCATCGTTAAACAATGTTTCTTCAAACTTCGACAGATTAGATCTATTTCCAAATTTCTCTATCCTTCCTCTTTAAAGATTTTAATCCATTCATTCATCATAACTAAAATCGACTACTGTAATGCCCTATTTTTAAATATCAGCCAAAAAGAAAAAAGAAGACTGCAAATCATTCAGAACACGGCCATAAAGTTAATCTATAATGCAAAAAAATTTGATCACGTCTCCCCATTATTAATTGACGCGCATTGGTTACCAGTTAACCATAGGATCCTCTACAAACTGATGTTCCTAATTTTTAAGTCCCTCACATTCAGCGAACCACAATTTATTTTAAAATCACTTATTCCATACAAACCCCAAAGATCTTTGCGCTCTTCTAATCAAAATTTACTAACTGTGCCATCGTTAAAAATCATTGGAACGAGACGAGCTGATATGTTTACTGTTGCAGGTCCACAATGGTGGAATTCCCTTCCCCATTACATCAGAATAGAAAGTGATATCCTAATATTTAAAAAGCTTTTAAAATCTCATTTATTTAAGGACGCCTTCGATCTATAACTTAACTAAGGGACGCCTCTAACGAATTTTTATTTGACTCAAACAAATATGCAAGAAAAGCTTTGAAAATTTTTACCCTACCTTTCGTTCTTCCCTGGTTTTTTGTTTTTTTTCTTCTTCCCCATTGTAACTTTACCCTCCTTCCCTATCTTTCATGTGAGTCATAATTGATTTTATTGTATTTAGGTTAAAGTTTCTATATGATATTATTATGTACATCGCCTAGAATTTCAAAATAGGCGATTCATCAAATGTGAAATAAAACTTGAAACTTGACATCAAGTGAAAAGTTTGATTATAGCTGCAGGACATCCAAGTCTAAACCCACCCAAATCTTACCCATTCCCCACCTATAACACGCCTCCCAACACACCCATTTCTACTCTGAATGCACAGTGGGTTAGAAGTCCTGCTAGACGTCCAGAAAGTCATCTTTGAGAATGCCCACTTGGATGTTTTGTCTAGTAAGACGTTAAAGTGCTATGGCCACAGCCTGGCCTGAGTCACCTCAGTGACATTAGAGGGGTCTTTCCCTCGGGTCTTCAGTCTCTTCCTGAGATGGCAATCAGGCTCCAAAATTCTCCAGGTACCCTGTTCATGTATTTTTTAATTTTCCAAAAAGAAGACAGAATGTCTTAATTTTCTCCCTACTTATAAAAGGGAATTTAAATGTCTTTTATTAGTGAGGTATGTCTTCACAGATTCAAATTAGTTATGAGGTCAGAGTACGTGTTGGTGATAATCACACACACCCTAATGACTGACCAGAAGTTTGGTGAAAAGAAATAAAGGGCCCCTTTTACAAAGACGTGGTAGCAATTCTCCTGTGGCAAATGCACCAAAACCCATAGGAACTGAATGGGCTTTGGTGCATTTGCTGCAGAGGAATTGCTAATGCGGCTTTGTAAAAGGAGCCCAAAATCAAGAGCACAGAAAGTTCTTGGCTCTCTCTTCTGTAGCAGTCCAGAATTCAAGGTCTGGATTCCGTAAGCTACATAAAAGAGAATAGTGTTTTGAGCAGCTGTTAAAGTTTCAAGCATGAATCTTGATACGATTCCTTTCTGGAAGCTATCCAGTTCTGTGTGTTCTAAAGTGCTGGAGATGATGACAAGTGTCATGATGTAGGACTTCAGCTAAAGAAGTGGCAGTAGGAATGTGGCATCACTAGACAAAAGTATTTGGGGGGATACAGTGGAAGCAACCCATGTAGTGCTGCCTGATTCGCGGATTCAAATCGATTCACCGAATCACTTCAGTGAATTGATTTGAATCTATTTATTGTCTGAAAAAATCAGACTCATCGATTCAGCTACCACCACCCCACACACACACACTCACACTCACACACACAGACATGATGAAATCTTACATACTTCCAAGGCTTCCTAAAGCAGCAGCAGTGATGGCGGGCAGCAGCAGCATTGCTCTGAATGGATTGCTCTGCGGCCTTCCCACGATGCAGCAGAGGGAAGCCCTGGTGGGGTAGGCCGTGAGTAGCCTGTTCAGAGCGATGCCACTGCTGACCATCCACTGCCGCCACTGCTGCTGCTTTAGGAGGACTTAGAAGTACGTCAGGTCTCACAGTGGGAGGGTCGGTGTGGTGCTGCTGCACAGGGGGATGGGAGGGAGGGATGTAAAACTACTGCACAGGGGGATGAGAGAGTGGGAGGGATAGAAAGCTGCAACACAGGGAAATGGATATGAGGGGAGGAAAGCTGATGCTCAGGGGGATGGGAGGGACAAAAGATAGTGCACATGGGAGGAGAGAGTAAGAATTGTTGGGTGGAGGAAAGGAAGGGAGAGAAGAGGTAGAAAAGGGTGAGAGGGGGGATATCCTGTGTATGGTGGAGGGGTGGGAGACACGCATGGAGACGAGAGAAGGAGAAATATTGGACATAGGGTGGAGGGCAGGGAGAGATAGTGCATGAGGAGAGAGAAAGAAATGTATTTTCTATTTTGTGATTACAATATATCAGATTAGAAATATGTATCTTGCTAGAGCTGGTGTTAGCGAGCGTGAGCTAGGACCTAACAGAGAGAGGAAAATACTTTTCTGCTTATTTTATTTACACCACAGCGTCGGCATGGGGTTGGGGAGGGAAAAATGCGGTGAGGAGGCATGGAGGTGAATAGTGACATGCTTATCGAATATTCTAAAAAAGAAAGGATTCCAAGAGGGCTTCGTGTGTCTAAGGCTCCACAGATATTTAAAGATGATTTAACCTTCGTGGAAACGTGGAATAAAATACTCAATAAATGTTCCCTTGATTTAATGCTTCTGATCATAGATAATAGTAACAAATGCATCAAGCATCAGAAGATTAAACTAGATACAGACATCACGGAATTGAAATTAAAAACAACAGAAGAAGAATTCACTAATAGTTTCAAAAATCTAAACGATAATATGGAGAAGTTCAGAGAAAACTTAAAAAGAAACAAATTAAAAAAATATAGACGTGACGAACAGGATTACATACAAAATAAAGTGTATTCCTGGATGTTCACACAGGATCAGCAAGAGCATAAGAATGATGACATCAGTAACTCCGACGCCTCTTCATCATCAATTTCTATGAGTAGCGGAAATTCGGCTACTTTTTTACGAAGAGGACAGTCGACCAGAAGGGGTCGTATGAGAGGAAAAAGAGGAGTTCAACAAACAAGACCCAACACGAGATCGCAGACCAAAAGAAACCTGTGGTAATTAATTTATCTCAAAGACCATTAACGGACATAGAATTAAGAGAATTGGTTTCTCTTTTGTGCCGTCATTACCTTTTGATTTTTTTCAATTTAATATAGATCTAGAAAAGCTAATAAGGAAATTACAGCTGAAGATTTATTTTTCAAATAAAGGCTTTATTCAAGACCACACAGTAATTGCTCCTAAATCAACTTGGTCCCCCCCTATTCCTTTGGACCCAATAGTCCACACTTTCAAGCAGTGTGTTTTGAAAGACGTGTTTGTTTGGCAGAGTTCCAACCAATCTTATTATAGAAATTTAAACAAAATGGAACGTTCAGCCATTTCTACTTTAAAATCTGATAACACCATCGTGATAAAAAGAGCAGACAAAGGAGGAGCCGTAGTTGTCCTTGACAAAGATAAATACCATACTGAAATTATGAGACAACTCAATGATGAGGAAATTTACGAAAAAATCTCTCTAAACCCAACACTCCGTCTACAAAGACAAATTTTAAAATTAACTAATCAAGGTTTAGAACAGGGGTGTCCAATGTCGGTCCTCAAGGGCCGCAGTCCAGTCAGGTTTTCAGGATTTCCCCAATGAATATGCATGAGATCTATTTGCATGCACTGCTTTCAATGCATATTCATTGGGGAAATCCTGAAAACCCGACTGGACTGCGGCCCTCGAGGACCGACATTGGACACCCCTGGTTTAGAAGAAGGTTTTTTAACCTAAACGCGATCATAAATATTTGAATAAGAAAACACCAATAACCTCCACCTTTTACATTTTACCCAAAATACATAAAAGTTTAATAGATCCGCCTGGCAGACCCATCATGTCTTCAAAGGGCTCTTTGTTAGAACCTCTCACTACATTCGTTGATGAATTTTTGAAACAAGAAGTGCCCAAAATTGATTCTTATCTTCAAGATTCCAGAGATGTCATTGTAAAGTTAACTGAAATCAACAGTGAATTATTCCCTTTTATATTAGCTTCTTTTGATGTCTCTGCTCTATACACTTCAATCCCACAGGAGGAAGCTTTGAACATCATCAACATCGTATTGGAAAAAAGAGAGAGGCCACATAATGTTCCCACGACATTTCTATCTAAACTCGCCAGAATCTCAATGAAAGAGAATTTTTTCATTTACAACAATAAGTATTACAAACAAAAAAAGGGAGTTGCTATGGGGGCAGTTTTTGCCCCCTCGGTCGCCAATTTATATATGGTGAATTTTGAGTCATGTTGGATCAAACATTCCCCATTTAGTGATGCGCTATATGGATGGTACAGATATATAGACGATGTCCTGGTACTGTGGAAAGGTAGTAAGAAATACCTTCAAAGTTTCCTGAATTGGCTTAATAACTGTGACGAGAATTTAGTATTTTCGATGAGCTGGTCCAAAACCAAAATCACATTTTTGGATTTGTTGATAGTCCAAAAAGAAGATCATTTCGAGTTTAATATCTTTACAAAACCCACGGATAGAAACACATTTTTGGACTTTCGAAGTTGCCACCCTTCTAGTTTAAGAAATAATCTTCCCTTCTCCCAGTTCTTGAGGTTGAAGAGAAATTGCTCTTCTTCTAACACCTTTAAAGAAAGATCCAAAGAACTGACAGAAAAATTAGAAGAACGTGGTTACCCGAAGAAAATATTAAAAAGAGCTTTAAAACGTACCAAATATTACCACAAGGAATGGTTATTTCAGAAAAAGCCAAGTAATGATAAACTTGATGACAATATTTTAACATGTGCACTACGATATTCCACTGATGGTAATACAATAGCTCATATTCTAAAAGATAATTGGAAAATCATGGAAACTAATCCATTATTTGAAGACACACAGTTACGAATAGCCTTTTCAAGAAACAAAAATCTTAAAGAAATCCTGTCTTCCACTGTAGGTGAAATAGAAAGACCAGTTAAGCCTATATTATTGGGTTTTTTTTAAATGTGGACATTGCAATATTTGTAAAATTACCATATCACAGAACGAGTTCAAAAATCCTACGGATGGCAAAATACACAAGATAAAACACTTTTTAACATGTACTACAGATCACATTATTTATGTGATCGCTTGTCCATGCAACAAACTGTACGTAGGGATGTCAACAAGACCGTTCAAAATAAGAATGGGAGAACATAAGTCCAACATTAAATGTTCTAAATGCAATGCTCCCCTGACTGAACATTGCATTGAAATGAATCATTCTTTTTGGGATATGAAATGTTTCGCCATTGACAAGGAAGTGCATACTGTAAGAGGAGGTGATAGAAAACGCAGACTACATCAAAAGGAATCCAGATGGATTTTCAGATTAAATACGCTGAAACCAAACGGTTTAAACTTTAACATAGATTGGTGTTCCTTTTTCTAATTTTGTCAGATTTTTTATAATTAATATTATTTCTAACTTTATATTCCTTTAAATGTTTAATATTTTATCACTAAAAGTCTGTAGGTGAGATTAGCTTAGCACATGTGCATTAGTCAGCATGACATCATAAATAATGAGAATGCGCAAGCGCGGCGTTCTTAACTTGCCAGCGCCATTTTTTATGTGTTAACTAAAGCTGAGTTACACAGTAAGTACGTCCTGTTAATAATAATTTTTGAATGATCACTTGCACAGTTTTATGTTTTCACGTTTTATAATATAATCTATTGTTGTTGTTTTTTATAGTTAATAACTTCAAGACCCCTGATGAAGCCCATGTTGTGGTGAAACGGGTCCCGTAGGGCATTTAGCCATCTAGCTATTACTTTGGTCACAAGCTACTTCTAAAAAAGATAAGTGAGAGATTTTTAACACTTATTTATTCATAATTTATTGCATGTAGCACTTTATGAGAACTTGTGGAACCATATTTTGCACAAATTTATGAACACTATTGCTCGATGAATGAAACCTCATTCCTGTACAAGTTTATTTCAAACACTCAAGTGCTTGGAAAACACAGGTCTCTGAGAGCATATTAGTGTATCTTGAATTAGCAAGAATTTTCATTCTCATAAGTCCTCTTCTCTTGCCTGTTGACTGTAATTTTTGAGAGGACTCAGTCCATTATAGTGATTAGAAAATAAACCCAGCAGGACATTTTGAACAAAAAAAATTGCCCAATTGGCAGGAAAAGCGAATCAAATCAAAATGAAAAATCAATTCAATAAATCAAATCAAATCGAAACATTTTTCCCTGAATCGAGCAGCACTAATCAGGGGAGACAAGTCAAGGTGATATTTCTGCACATCACATCCCTCCCCTCCCCCTTTTAATCAGCTATAAAAGCTACTGAAAATCCCAAAGGCCTTAGAAACCCCTGTATCCAGTTTTAGCCACAGAGTGTTATTTCACAGCACCTTTCAATAAATTTTTCCATTTTGGAATGAACCCCGGAGACTATGGAACACTGGTTCTCAATCCAGGATATTCACAATGCATATGCAGGAGACTAATTTACATAACAAGGAAGCATTGTATGCAAATGCATATTCATTGAAGATATGCTGAAAACCTGACTAGCTGAATGTGCCTCAAGGATTTGGGTTTAGAAACACTGCTATAGAGGATTGGTTTCCAACCCTGTCCTGGGGGACCATCAGCCATTCGGGTTTTCAAGATATCCCTAATGAATATGCATGAGAGAGATTTGCATATAATGGAAGTGACAGGTATGCAAATCTATCTCATGCATATTCATTAGGGATATCTTGAAAACTCAACTGGCTGGTGGTCTCCCAGGACAGGGTTGGGAACCAGTGCTATAGAGAATGAGACAGAGACTCCGTCTAAACCCGTCACTCCCAGTTCTGTAAACCAGTACATGTTCCCCGATAATGAAAACTAGGACATAATTCAGCATACAAAAATATACGGTATAAACAGTGACGTAGAAAGGATGAGAGGCGCCCAGGGTGGTGGCGCTCCTTCCCTGCCCTTGTTTCTGTACCCCCCACCCCTTCCCGATTCCCCATGCCATGCATGTGTCCCTTCCCTTCCCCTGTACACCTAGCAGTTCACCGCCGCGAGCAAGAAGAACTTCAATGTGCTCCTCACGACCCCGTCGACTCTCCCTCTAACGTCACTTCCTAGGCACGGCGCCTGGAAGTGATGTCAGCGGGAGAGATGACGCAGTCACGAGGAGCACGTGATGCTGTTGCTCATGGTGGTGAACAACTGGAGGTACAGGGAAGGGGGAGCGAGGGGAAGAGACGGGGATGCGGAGAGGAGGAAGGGTGCCAGCGCCCCCCATCAACATGGTACCCATGGACCCTTACTACACCACTGAATAGAAATATGAAAACCCTAACATTTCTTCTTGCATAACCAAACTTCAATCCTGGGCTCACACTGTACAAATGAAATTGAACGAGTCCAAAACTAAACTACTTTGGCTCGGCCCTAAACTTGATCAATTACCCACTTCCATCCCACTGCCCACAGGCTCCTCTCTACAGCTGGAATTCTCTAGCAAAGTTCTGGGCATCACCATAGATTCATCATTATCCTTCAACGACCACCTCAACTCCCTGATAAAAAAATGCTTTTGCAGCCTTCACATGCTGAGGAAAGTGAGATCCTGCTTCCACCAAAAACACTTTGCCGTCCTCGTACAATCCATTATCCTCTCCAGATTGGATTATTGCAATTCCATTTACCTAAGCTTAACAAAGAAAAGCCTCCACAGACTCCAACTAATCCAGAACACCGCGGCCAAACTTATCTTCTCAAAAAGTAAATTTGACCATGTCACACCGCTCCTATCCAAACTCCACTGGCTTCCCGTTATTTCCAGGGTCTACTTTAAATGTGCCTGCCTAACCTTCAAGATCCTCCACGGTATCCTTCCTCCTTTTATCCCTCTATCTTGGAATTCCTCAAATCCAACCTCCACTAGATCCACTCAAAAATTAAAACTATCCTACCCCTCCTTAAAAGGCATCTCCCTTGTTGGTAAACTTGGCTCTTCCCTCCCTTTCAGAATCACTCAGCTCTGGAACAGTCTCCCTTCCCCTCTCCGCAATTTGAGCCCCCTTCTACCATTCCGTAAGCATCTGAAGACCTGGCTCTTCTCCAGAACGTAACCCCGTCCCGCTCCTGGCACTCTCACACCAACCTCTCTTCTCTCATACTTATATAATTCCACTGGAGTTCCGTTCCTTCCCTAACCATGTAAACCGTGTCGAGCTCCATCTGCGGAGATGATGCGGTATATAAACCCAAGATTTAGATTAGATTAGATTAGATCTCGAGCAGTGTTTTTCGACCTTTTTACACCTATGGACCGGCAGAAATAAAAGAATTCTTTTGTGGACCGGCAAACTACTGGGACTGAAATTTAAAAACCCCGTTTCCGCCCCGTCTCCGCGAGCTCAGTCCTCACAAATCATCTGACTCCATCCGCAGAAGCCTCAGTTATGATTTTATATTGAATGTATTTTATTAAAGTATAAAAAGAAACAATATTCTGTACAATTGTCATTTTATAAATACAAATAATACAGAGCAAGGATCAACAAAACCCCTGTCGCCCCTCCGCTTCACATATATCCCCTCTACAGAATGCTACACAGAAATATCATGCTAACAGAATACTGCAGTCACACATAGCAGGAATAGTGTTAGAGGAGTTAAACTAGGGCAACTGATAGCTAAAGAAGCACTGTTTAACACCAGCTCTAGCAGGATATATATTTCAAATCTGATATATTCTAATCACAAAATAGAAATAAAATTATTTTTTCTACCTTTTGTTGTCTCTGGTTTCTGCTTTCATCTTCTTTTCACTCTCTTCCTTCCAGCGTCTGCCCTCTCTGTCTCTTCAATCCAGCATCTGCCCCTTCCATCCACTGTCTGCCCTCTCCCCCTTCCATATGGTATCTGTCTTCTTTCTATGCCCCTCTCCCCTTTCCATCCAGCCTGTGCCCCCTCTCTCCTTTTCACATGATTCATTCCAGCTTCACTACTCTCTTCATTTTTATCTCTCCTACACCAGATCTAGCATCTTTGTCCCTCTCTATTTTTCTGCTGACCCCCTTCCCATCATCAATGTCTCTACTCTCTCATTCTTGTCTCTCCCCTTCCCCTCCTCTAATCTCCCTGCCAGCTGTTTCCTTCCTTTTTCCTTCTCCTTTCCCTCCAACCCCTGTCCAGCAGTAACTCTCTTCCCTTCCCTTTCCCTCCTCCCCTCCCAGCAGCATTTCTTCTTCTACTTCCCTCCAGGTCCAGTAGTAACTATCCCTTTATTTTACCTTGTCCAGCAGCTACTCAGAATCCTTTCCCTCCTCCCCTCCCAGCAGCATCTCTCCTTCTCCTTCCCTTCATGTCCAGTAGCAGCTATCCCTTTTTTTCCCTTGTCCAGCAGCTTTCCAGACTCCTTTCCCTCCTCCCCTCACAGCAGCATTTCTCCTTCTCCTTCCCTCCAGGTCAATTAGCAGCTGTCCCTTTATTTTACCTTGTCTAGTAGCTACTCAAATCCTTTCCCTCCTCCCCTCCCAGCAGCATCTCTCCTTCCCCTTCCCTCCAGATCCAGTAGCAGCTGTCCCTTTTTTTCCCCCTTGTCCAGCAGTTTCCCAGCCTCCAATAGTGGCTTTCTCCCCTCCCAGCAGCTCTCCGTATTTGCCAGTGCAGCGATTCACTAAGGCAGCCTTGGGTCCTTTGATGGGTCACGCTGTCTCTGAGGAAAGAGGAAGTTGCATCATCATAGGCGGCCTCGTCTCAGCAAAAGCCCCAAAGCTGCCTTCATGAATTGCTGCGCTGGCAAATACTGACAGCTGCTGGGAAGGGAGAAAGCTACTGTCAGAGGCTCCCCATGATCTCACCAGCCCTGCGCAGATCGGCAGGAATTTTCTGCGGACCGGCACTAGACCATGGACCAACGGTTGAAGAACAGTGATCTAGAGAGTATACTCATCTTCCATTGGAAGCACTTTGTGTAACACAAAACCCTGCAAAAAAGGCACTCAGAACCAAGCAAAAACATAAGAACATAAGAATTGCTTCTGCTGGATCAGACCAGTGGTCCATCGTGCCCAGCAGTCTGCTCATGCAGCGGCCCATAGGTCAAAGACCAGTGCCCTAACTGATACTAGCCTTACCTGCATACGCTCTGGTTCAGCAGGAACTTGTCTAACTTTGTCTTGAATCCCTGGAGGGTGTTTTTCCCTATAACAGCCTCCGGAAGAGAATTTCAGTTTTCTACCACTCTCTGGGTGAAGAAGAACTTCCTTACATTTTTACAGAAACTACCCCCTTTTAACTTTAGAGAGTGCCCTCTTGTTCTCTCTACCTTGGAGAGAGTGAACAACCTGTCTTTATCTAGTAAGTCTATTCCCTTCATTATCTTGAATGTTTTGATCATGTCCCCTCTCAGTCTCCTCTTTTCAACTAGTACTAACTCTCACGATTTAAACTGCAATAACCCTACCTGTGAAAGGGCAACACTGCAAATATTGCACCAGGTTCTAAAAAAAATCAATATACCTCCTATTGGGGAAACTCAACAGATCAAACTGCTAGAGAGCCCTCAAAGGAACTACACCGGGGCAGACTCATCTAACACAGAAATATACAAAAGCAGATCAGCAATACTAGAAGAGTGCAATGTATTCAAACAAACATCCAAGCACCACTGGGTCAGCCCTTCTCCACAGATTTCCTGCTCCTGGGACTGTCAGCACCGTGAAAATAAACTAACTAACTAAAGAAAAGTGCAACCCACACAGAGTAGAGCCTTGTGAGGCAGCTCTCAGGGGCAGGTACACAAAACCTACCATGCTGACAACATTTCATTTAGACTGGATTTAGTCAGTCATAACATAGTAACATAGTAGATGACAGCAGATAAAGACCCGAATGGTCCATCCAGTCTGCCCAACCTGATTCAATTAAAATTTTTTAAATTTTTTTCTTCTTAGCTATTTCTGGGCAAGAATTCAAAGCTCTACCTGGTACTGTGCTTGGGTTCCAACTGCCGAAATCTCCGTTAAAACCTACTCCAGCCCATCTACACCCTCCCAGCCACTGAAGCCCTCCCCAGCCCATCCCCCACCAAACGGCCATACACAGACACAAATCTGTGCAAGTCTGCCCAGTACTTGCCTTAGTTCAATATTTAATATTATTTTCTGATTCTAGATCCTCTGTGTTCATCCCACGCTTCTTTGAACTCAGTCACAGTTTTACTCCCCATCACTTCTCGGGAGCGCATTCCAGGCATCCACCACCCTCTCCGTAAAATAGAATTTCTTACCATTGCCTATGAATCTACCACCCCTCAACCTCAAATTATGTCCTCTGGTTTTATCATTTTCCTTTCTCTAGAAAAGATTTAGTTCTACGTTAATACTCTTCAAGTATTTGAACGTCTGAATCATATCTTCCCTGTCTCTCCTTTCCTCTAGGGTATACATATTCATGGCTTCGTCTCTCCTCATACGTCTTCTGGCGCAAGCCTCCTATCATTTTCGTCGCCCTCCTCTGGACCGCCTCAAGTCTTCTTATGTCCTTCGCCAGATACGGTCTCCAAAACTGAACACAATACTCCAAGTGGGGCCTCACCAATGACCTGTACAGGGGCATCAACACCTTCTTCCTTCTGCTGGCTACACCTCTCTTTATACAGCCCAGCATCCTTCTGGCAGCAGCCACTGCCTTGTCACACTGTTTTTTCGCCTTTAGATCTTCGGACACTATCACCCCAAGGTCCCTCTCTCCATCTGTGCATATCAGCTTCTCACCTCCCAGCATATACATTACTCTGCATTACTCTGCATTTCTCTGCATTACTCTGCATTACTCATACATTTCTCTGCATTACTCATACATTTCTCTGCATTACTCTGCATTTCTTTGAATTGAATTTTAGTTTCCAGGCATTAGACCAGTGTTTTTCAACCGCTGTTCCGCGGCACACTAGTGTGCCGCGAGATGTTGCCTGGTGTGCCGTACGGTCAGGGCCGCCATCAGGGCAGTACCACCAGTCTAGGGAGAGGGGCGGTCCGCCCCACGTGGACAGGAGAGAGCTGGACGGGGGACCCGCGGAGTTCAATACATCTCGAGCCGCGAGGCTCGTCTTCTGTTCCTGCCTGCCCTGCAGCTAACATATAGCCGATCACAAGCGTTCCCCGATGTCAGCGCTGACGTCGGAGGGAGGGCTTAAGCAAAGCCTGCCCTCCGACGTCAGCGCTGACGTCGGAGAATACTTCCGTTCGGCTATTTGTGTGCGGCAGGGCAGACAGGAAGCAGAAGACAAGCCTCGCGGCTTGAGCTTCGTTTTGCTGAGAAAGTTGCAAAGATGGGCTGGTAGGCAAACACGGAACACAAAAGGGGGGAGGGAGTGCGTTTTGGACACAAGGCATGAACTTGGGAGAGAGGAAGGGAGGGAAAGAGATGCTGAGGTGGGGGAGGGAATGGGTTTTTGGACACAGAAGGCATGGACTTTGGACTTGGGAGAGAGGAAGGGAGGGAAAGAGATGCTGAGGTGGGGGAGGGAATGGGTTTTTGGACACAGAAGGTATGGACTTGGGAGAGAGGAAGGGAGGGAAAGAGATGCTGAGGTGGGGGAGGGAATGCGTTTTTGGACACAAGAAATGGACTTGGAAGGGAGGGAAAGAGATGCTGAGGTGGGGGAGGGAATGCGTTTTTGGACACAGAAGAAATGGACTTGGGAGAGAGGAAGGGAGGAAGGGAGGGAAAGAGATGCTGAGGTGGGGGAGGGAATGAGTGTTTGGACACAGAAGGCATGGACTTTGGAGAGAGGAAGGGAGGGAAAGAGATGGTTGTGTACACGGGGAATAGAAGAAAGGAGAATTTTTGGTCATAGGGAGGGAGTGAGGTACAGATAGTGGCATACCAGGGTGGGGGGGGGGGCGGTCTGCCCCACCCCGGGTTTACGTCCCAAGGGGGTGCACAGCTGGCCACCCTCCAGTGTTGTCCCTAGGCCGGCAAACTGCGGCTCTTTAGCCACTTGGGTGCCACCACCGCCAACGGTGTTGTTGGCGGTGGCAGCATTATAAAATACTTTCTTTGTGTTTATTTGATTCCTATTCAAGAGAATTACTTTATATATAGTCAATATAGGCACAGAGTTAAATTTTTTAACATTTTCTAATGGTGGTGTGCCTCGTGATTTTTTTCATGAAACAAGTGTGCCTTTGCCCAAAAAAGGTTGAAAAACACTGCATTAGACCATTCCTCTAATTTTTGCAGATCCTTTCTCATATTTTCCACTCCCTCTTCGGTGTCTACTCTGTTACAAATCTTGATATCATCTGCAAAAAGGCATACTTTTCCTTCTAATCCTTCATCAATGTCACTCACAAACATATTGAACAGGATTGGCTCCAGCACCGAACCCTGAGGGACTCCACTACTCACCTTTCCTTCCTCTGAGCGACTTCCATTAACCACCACCCTCTGGCGTCTGTCCGACAGCCAGTTTCTAACCCAGTTCACCACTTTGGGTCCTAACTTCAGCCCTTCAAGTTTGTTCAACAGTCTCCTATAAGGAACTGTATCAAATGCTTTGCTGAAATCTAAATAAATTACATCTAGCATATGTCCTTGATCCAGCTCTCTGGTCACCCAATCAAAAAATTCAATCAGGTTAATTTGGCACGGTTTATCTTTTGTAAAGCCATGTTGCCTCGGATCCTGTAACCCATTAGATTCAAGGAAGTACATTATCCTCTCTCATCTTTCTTCCTGTAAACCGTGCCGAGCTCCGCATTCGTGGAGATGGTGCGGTATATAAACCCAAGGTTTAGTTTAGTTTAGTTTCTTTCAGCAACACTTCCATTATTTTTCCAACAACTGAAGTGAGGCTCACCGGCCTGTAGTTTCCTGTTTCATCTCTGTGACCACTTTTATGAATAGAGACCACTTCCGCTCTCCTCCAATCCCCAGGAACCACTCCCGTCCCGTCTCCAGAGATTTGTTGAACAAGTCTTTAATAGGACTTGCCAGAACCTCTCTGAGCTCCCATAGTATCCTGGGATGGATCCCATCTGGTCCCATTGCTTTGTCCACCTTCTGTTTTTCAAGTTGCTCATAAACACTCTCCTCCATGAACGGCGCAGTATCCATTCCATTTTCTCATGTAACTTTGCCAGACAATCTCGGTCCTTCTCCAGGATTTTCTTCTGTGAACACAGAACAGAAGTATTTGTTTAGCACATTTGATTTTTCCTCATCACTCTCCACATATCGGTTTCCAGCATCTTTTAGTTTAGGGATTCCATTTTTCATCTTCCTCCTTTCACTAATATATCAGAAAAAATTTTTGTCTCCCTTTTTTACATTTTTAGCCATTTGTTCTTCCGCCTGTGCTTTCATCAGACGTATCTCTCTCTTGGCTTCTTTCAGTTTCACCATGTAGTCCTTTTTGCACTCCTCTTCTTGGGTTTTTTTATATTTCACAAACGCCAACTCTTTCGCCTTTATTTTCTCCGCCTCTAGTTTGGAGAACCATATCGGCTTCCTTTTTCTCACAAAGGATTGATTTTCTTCACATAAAGGTCCGTAGCCATTTTTATCGCTCCTTTCAGCTTAGACCACTGTCTTTCCACTTCTCTTATGTCCTCCCATCCTAACAGCTCTTTCTTCAGGTACTCTCCCATTGCATTAAAGTCTGTACGTTTGAAATCTAGGACTTTAAGTATCGTGCGGCCACGCTCCACTTTAGCCATTATATCAAACCAAACCGTTTGATGATCGCTACTTGCCAGGTGAGCACCCACTCGAACATTAGAGATACTCTCTCCATTTGTGAGGACTAGATCCAATATCGCTTTTTCCCTTGTGGGTTCCGTCACCATTTGTCTGAGCAGAACCTCTTGAAAGGCATCCACAATCTCCTTACTTCTTTCCAATTCCGCAGACGGAACATTCCAGTCCGCATCCGCCAGGTTGAAATCTCCCAACAGCAGAACCTCCTCTTTCTTTCCAAACTTTTGGATATCCACAATCAGATCCTTATCAATTTGCTGTGATTGAGTCGGAGGTCTATAGACTATACCCAAGTAGATAGAAGTTCCATCTTCTCTTTTCAGAGCAATCCATATCGCTTCTGCCTTTCCCCAGGTACCTTGCATTTCGGTCGCTTGGATATTGATCTTTACATAGAGAGCTACTCCTCCACCTTTTTGACCATCTCTGTCCTTCCTAAAAAGATTATATCCCGGCATGTTTGCATCCCATCCATGTGATTCACTGAACCATGTCTCTGTGATAGCGACAATATCTAGGTCTGCAACTAACATCAGGGCTTGCAGATCATGAACTTTGTTACTTAGACTGCAAGCATTTGTGGTCATCACTTTCCAGCTATTTTTCAGTGGTAATCTCCTTTTTCTTATAGATTTTTGTTTCGTTTCACTTTCCGTTGCAATACTAAGAAATGAGTTGCTGATATTGTTTATGTTGCAATCTTTACTACTATCACATCTTTTCTTTTGCCGGGGGTGGTCTCTATAATTGTCCTTCATACATACACAACCCGCACCTTCTAGTTCAAATACCTTGAAACATATTGTCTAAATTTCTCTGCAAGGTTTCTTTTTCCTGCTGTAGTAATAAGTAGCCCATCAGTGCAATATAGCTTCTTGTCCTTCCATGTATTTCCCCATTCTCCTATGTACCTGAAGCCTTCTTGATGACATCAGGCTTTGAACCATCTAAATGAAATGTTATTCTGTGACCAACACACAGAGGCTTTTGGCCACTGCTTTACTGTGTATGAAAGCAGTGACCAAAAGTCCCATGCCAGCGGGTTTGTTAAAATTAAAACAAGCCCAGTAGCAGATCTATGTAATGCCCAGAACAACGGGTGCACAAAACCACTGCTAAGCTACTGATAGCTCAGAGGGCACTCACTAAAGTTAGAAAGGAAAAGATTCTGTACAAATGTAAGGAAGTTCTTCTTCACCCAGAGAGTGGTAGAAATCTGGAACGCTCTTCCAGAGGCTGTTATAGGGGAAAACACCCTTCAGGGATTCAAGACAAGGTAGGATAAGTTCCTACTGGAACAGAACATATGCAAGTAAGGCTAGACTCAAATAGGGCACTGGTCTTTGACCTAAGGGCCACCGCATGAGTGGACTGCTGGGCAAGATGGACCACTGCTCTGACCCAGCAGTGGCAAATCTTATGTTCTTATGTTAACTGTCAGTAGGGTCCCCTGCCTTACTTTCCTGTCAGTGCCTCAGCGCTGATTAGCTCAGGCACTGACAGGAAAGCCAGGGAAGCACACCCCAAACCCCTGTCCCCAGCTAAAACAATCCCTGGAGGTCCAGCAGATCCCCTCTCAACCCCCAGTTTAAAAAGCCTTGGTGGCCAACAGAACACATCCTGACTCCCCCCCCCAGCTAAAAAAAATATCCCTGGTGGGCCAGTGCAGACCTGGCCCCCAGCTTAATACTGAACCATGTGCTATACACACCCAACCCCACCCCCCACAAACTTCCTCCCCCAATGGCAACGCAATGCCCCTTCCTGGTGCATCCTGGGATGCATTGGGAGGGGCCAAAGCACCATATAAGGAGAAAAACCTAACATTTTTTTGCAACAGCTCTCGAAAATATTCAGTTTGCCATCAGACTAAATATTATTAGAACAACAACAAAAATGATTCCAACTTTGTGAAAGCCTTTGAAATTG
Organism: Geotrypetes seraphini; assembly: GCF_902459505.1. Taxonomy (NCBI): domain Eukaryota; kingdom Metazoa; phylum Chordata; class Amphibia; order Gymnophiona; family Dermophiidae; genus Geotrypetes; species Geotrypetes seraphini. The sequence continues at coordinate 67,976,422 of NC_047090.1, read as the reverse complement.
GACAGTTTAACGATGATAATAAGATGAAAATGCAAATGATGAATTAGACAGCACTAGTTTTAACGCAGATGATAATAATACATAACAACGATGATAAAGCATTCTCTTCTATAAGGAAGTCAAGTCTTTCAGAGATTCCCTAGATTAAAATCAGTTAGAAAACATCAGCAACCTTGCAGCCTGGTCTAATCTGAAAGACATTTATCAGACTGAAAAATCTACTTTCTGCTTATGCAGTTATTGAAAACTTTTTCAGCTGTGCTGGATTAATGACTCACAAGCACACTCGTATGAGCAATAGTCATTTTTTAAAAAGTAGTTCAACTAAAAGCAAAGTAGATTGAATTATAGAGCAATAAAATTGTTGAGATAAAAATGTTAATGGAGTACTTGCATACATTGTAGGTGCAGTATTTTACTCTTTAGTCAAAAGTATTAAGCAAGACTTTTTAAATTTCACTTAAGTAACCCTCCCCCCTTTTTACAAAGCCATGATAGCGGCTGCCACTGTGGGAACCGCCCCGAAGCCCATAGAAATCTGTAAAAGGGTGCTACATTTTCACTGTACTTTAACTTTTACTTAAGTATTAAAATATACATTTATTTTTACATTTTAAACTTTACATAATGCTTTTTTTTAATTTTGTATGGTTTGAACCCACTATAGCTACTGAATTAAATAACTGTACAGTTAGGTAGGGCAGACCATTTCTCTTGTCATTTATTTTATATCGTTTCTTGTCCAAAGTTCATAAAACAGTTTGTCTGGTTTTTTTTTCTATCAGACCCTTCAGTTTGGAATGATTCCTTTTTTCTTTTTTTCTTTTTTTTTTAATAAGAGCTTTGGGCAATTACATGACATTCCAGAGACTTTTGAAAACATATTTATTCAAATAATTTCTGACTAATTGATGTGGCAAGTGATAGAATGAAGAATCTTTTCCTTATAGTTGTTCAACTGGGTCTGCTCTTAGAGAAGTGCTTTCTTTTGTTAGAAAATAGTGTTAAAAGTAACAGAAATTTGTATTGTATTGATTCCATAGAGCCCACTGCCTCTGAATCCCTGACGCAGCGGGAGCCTGTTATAGCCCTGCAAAACGCAGGCCGCGTCGGATTAAATAAATGAAGCAATTGTGGTGGTAAAGCTCTGGCAGCATCTAAAATGCATAAGACAATAAGATAAGTCAAATACTAATACAGCCTAAGCAATAAATGACAGCATTTGAAGAAAAATTTTGTTTGGAAAGTGATCCCAATTCTCTGCAAGGCAACCTGTGGGCATAGTTGTGTGTTAATTACACCTCCTGGGATAATTCCAGTTTTTTTTATAAAAATAAATTTCTTGTAGAAGTTTCCAAGTTTAATAAAGTTTTGATTTTGATCGCAAAATCTTAATTCAATGCGATTTACAAGTACTAGTAAAATTGGGGTAAAAAAATAAAAAACACATTACTCACACAAAAAGATTAAATTTAAATGAAATAAATAATAGAACATTAAATAAAATGAAGTATTTTTATAAGTAAGTAGGTTGTAGGGTGGAACTTGGGCCGATGAGGTAAACACGAGCGTTTGAACTTCAGTTAAAAAAAAAGACCCCTAGTGGGTAAAATTACCTCAATAAGTCTGAGGCCCCTGCTCCGATAAAGATTTTGATTATATAATTCCTCTTCCCATTCAGTTGTTTTGTATTGTACATGGCATTTTTGGATTTTGGTATATAATTCTTTTGTAATCTGCCATGAACTCTTCGGGTAGGGGCAGAAAATAATTTTTTATGTAAATGTAAGCAGGTTGACTTAGTGCTTTGAACACTGTCTAATGGCAGGGCTGGCCCTGCTTGCTTGCCGATGAGCTGTGCATGCGATGGTATAAATTTATATTTTATGAATAGAACTCACTCAAAACGTGTTTTCTATCACTTAATTACAATCCAACAAGTACCTCAATAAAATTGTTTATACTTGGAACAGTGCCATTACCAGAAATGATTTTTGAGAGGGGGCCGAAGGATAACATACTGTACATGAATACTAGGCACACTAGTCTGTAACAGCTGTTATGTATCATGGGTGACACTGTAAACTCAATTATTTCAGGCACTTATCAATGCTGAACAACATTTGTGCTTATGGAGCAGCCTGAATTCCCTAACTTAATTTAAACTTAAGCAGATATAGTACTTCTACTTGTGAGGAGTGTGTGGTGCAGTGGTTGGATCTACAGCCTCAGCACTCTGGGGTTGTGGGTTCAAACCCCACGCTGCTCCTTGTGACCCTGGGCAAGTCACTTAATCCTCCATAGCCCCAGGTATGTTAGATAGATTGTGAGCCCACCGGGACAGATAGGGAAAATGCTTGAGTACCTGATTGTAAAAACCGCTTAGATAACCTTGATAGGCGGTATATAAAATCCTAATAAACTTGAAACTACTATAAAAGTAAAAGATCTCAGCACAATATCCTGCAAAGTGTTTTGACAAATGCATAGTTATCCTAATTTCATATACGTATATCCTTTAACTTTGTTTTATAACAAGTGAATGCTTTAGTAATCTACTTAAAACAAATCAAAATATTTTATCTTCTCTTTTTATATCCATTTAAATGGAAAAATAAGAATATTATATAGAAAGCGAAGAACGCCAATCATGTAATATGAAATAATTCATTAATATTTATTTTAAGTCCCTTTTCCAGAACACTCAAGGCAGAGAATAAAATAACTACAACAATAATCATTATAATCATAAGAAGTTCATCGAATTAGGATGCTTCACTTTACACCCAATGAATGAAAAAAGTGCATTCAATTCAGGAATTTCAATAACAGCAACACAAGCTCTGTCCGCTGCCAGATACTCTGTGAAGTAACCCAGATCCCTGCAAAAATACTACTTAGAGCTCTATCGTACTCGTAACAGCATTAACTCTCTAGACTAAAACAAGAACAGCCCAACCTCGGAAAAAGCAGCATGGTCAAATTACGTTGGCCCCAGAACATCAACACCTCTTGCTGGAAAATACAACAAGCTGGTCTGTTACAGATCACCACCCAAAAATTATATGCTGGCCATTTATTTGCTCTCTAGCCCTTTTGTCATCGCCAGCACCTTCTGCAGAAATTCCTATTTTGGCTCAAGTTTCAAGTTTATTAATTTTTAATATACCGACCATCAACAGGTATCTAGCCGGTTTACAATGATATGATAAAATAAGAAGAAGAGTAATACTTATAAAAAGGAGAAGTGAACATTGAAGACATTATACAATAAACAAACATGAAAGTGGGGTTAGAGAAGAGGGGAGTGGGGGTAAAATTACATTGTTAGTGGTGAAAAGAAGAAAAAGAGAAAAAAAAATTTGTGTTGAAGAGAGAAGGGAGGGAAAGGGATAAAACATTAGGGATGGGATCGCTTCTTAAAAGCGGTTGGCAGACTTAATGATGAAAGGTTCAAGAGCTGTAGAATGCATCTTGAAATAAGAACGTTTTTAATTTGGTCTAGAATTTATTGATAAGTTTTTCGTGGCGAAGTTGGGATGGCAGCGCATTCCATAAAGTTGGAGCGACTATGGAGAAATTAGATTTCCTGGTATAATAGAATTCCTTAATAGAGGGGACAGATAGTAAATTCTGATCAGCTGATCTAAGAGTCCGAGAGGGGCAAAAGGGATAAGGAGTTTGTCGAGGAAGGGTGGTAGACAGGAAAGTTTGATTTTAAAGACCAATATGAGAGTTTTGTAGGTAATGAGGTGTGTGATAGGTAGTCAATGGGCTTCTTTCAGAAGGGGGGGCGACATGATCATATTTCCCTAACTTATGTATGAGTTTTATTGCCGTGTTTTGAATAAGCTGTAGACGTCGTAATTCTTTTTGGGGAATTCCATTGTAAAGAGAATTACAATAGTCAAGATGAGAGATAACTAGTGAATGAACTAGGATTGTGATTGCTTACAGTATATTAACACTCTATTGTATGGTGTGCTTTCAATGTGTTCACTCCACTGACACTTTCTAAACTGTTATTCTCCACCAGACTTCTTACTACTTGTCCGATTGTTGCAGTTCTCAGAATCTCGTCGTGTCTAGGCAGGCAGAACTGATGTTTCAGCCATCATGTTGTGGCTTTCTTCAGGATATGCTGTGAGGTCTGCAGTTTGTCTTTCTATATATTGGGTCCTCTAATCTGTTTGGCTGGGGTTTGAGGTGACTGAGGCAGGAAAGTCTATTTGTCATGAATTTGAATTTTGGCTGGAAAATTTGTTGGTTACAAATTTGAAATTAGCAGTTTGAATTGTGAAGGGAAAGTCCACTCATCCAAAAGAAATTTAGGGCTCCTTTTACAGGGAGGAGCCTAAGGCCCTAATTGGCTCTGACGCCTAAGGCCCCTCTCTCTGTATCCCTGGGAGAGGCCTTAGGCATCTGAGCCAATCAGGGCCTTAGGCCCCCTCCCCTTGCATTCTAGGATGCACTGGGAAGGGGAAGGCCTGCCATTTTGGAGTGGCAGGCCTGAGTAGCAAGAGGGACTGAGCATCCCTCCTGGTGTCACCTAATTTCCAGGCATGGGGGAGGTTTGGGGTATGTGGGGTTTTCAGGGCACCGGGGGCATCCAGTGACAGAAGGGAGTAGCAATCCCTCCTGCCAATTTTGTTTTTAGGAAGAGGAGCAGGGGAGGGGTCGGTTAGGAGGGGGCCTTGTGGGGGAGATGAGTGGGGGGTCTGCAATAGCAGGAAGGAGTGGGCATCCCTCCTGCCAATTTGGGCTCATGCAGGGAGGTTCACTGTTCACTGTTCACAGTGGCAGAAGGGAGTGGGCATTCCTCCTGCTTCCAGGGTGAATTGCCTGGGGGGGGGGGGTTGTCAGGGAGGGCTGTCATCAGGGGGGGAGGCATTTTTTTAATGTGGCACATATTGTGCATGTGTAACACAAGCACAATATCTGTGCCATTAAAAAAAAAACAACAAACTTCAATAGCTGAGTGGCAGGAGGTTGCTATGGGGCTTCCCCTGCTGCTCAGCTGTTCAGGCTTTCCCAAACTGGCTCTGCACATATGTCCAAATCACTCTCTGAGTGACTGTTGAGATGGGATTTCGGCGAACCTCCGTACAAATCATTTGCATGGAAACTTGTTGGAACATTGATCATTGTTCCACAATTGGCCAAAAAATCTTCCAACAGTGACTCACATGGTCTTAGCGACCATGTTTAATACATCTAGCCCTCTGACATTAATCTATCTGCCTCTGTTGTGAACTTGTGTTGATTCTATCTCCCCTGTTCAGCTTTTGACCTGGTACCTCTGTCGTATGGATTACCCTAAGGCTCATTTCTTTCTCTGCTGCTAGTCAAAATTTTCCTCAGTTCTCTAAAAACCTTGGTTCAATCTCATAACTTTGAGCTAGCACCATTGACTCAATTAGACCAGACCTAGCATCATTATTTAAAGTTTTCTTTGATTCGCTCAACAGTTAATTTCATACAAATTGGCCGATTCTTAACCCCACTAAATCAGTTACTTATCGGATATCCAATGGTCAGACATCCTCTTTGATCACACCATCACTGGCATGTACATCAATTTCTAGAGTGGATTCATTTCATTGTCTAGGTGTCATCCTGGATTTACATCTTATCTTCAAGGTCTAGGTGGTCAGTGTAGTTCATTGTTCTTTCTGAGCTCTCCATCAGTTCAAGTCCATTCATTTCTATCTTGATGAACCAGCTCAACTTAGCTTCTTATACAGTCAGTTTGCATCATGCTTGGATTATTGAAATGCTGCCTATGCATGTCTGCCTTGTAATATACTTAAGAGACTTTGGTCAATACACAATACAGCAGTTAGATGGCTCTGTAAGGTGTAAAGATTCGATTGTTTCCCCTCTTCTAATGTAGCATCATTGGCTCCAAGATGCTTTCAGGAGCAAGTTGAAGATTCTTGCTTTAGTTCATGAGGCATTTTATACAGATTGTCCACTAATTTATTTATTTAATTTATTTTTGTACTGCCTATCAATGGAGGTTGTCTAAGCAGTTTACATTCAGGTATTCAAGCATTTTTCCCTATCTCTCTTCCCACCTGCATTTTGTGCAAAACTGTGCTGCACAACTCATCTTCTGCCAACCTCGCTACACTCATGTCACCATTCTTCTTGAATCACTTCACTGGCTCCCTATCCGCCTTCGCATACAGTTCAAGCTCCTATTGCTGACCTACAAGTGTGTCCATTCTGCTGCCCCTCAATATCTCTCCTCTCTTCTCTCTCCTTATACACCTCCCAGAGGACTTCGTCCCTCAGATCAGCTGCCCTTAGCTGTACCCTTCTCCTCCACTGCCAACTCCAGACTTCGTTCCTTTCATCTAGCTGCTCCCCTATGCTTGGAATAAACTACCTGAATTTGTCCACCATGCCCCTTCCCTTGTTGAAAACTTATCTTTTTGATATAGCCTTCAATTCATAACCCCATTCCCCACTGCCCAACAACCTAGCCAGCAATTAACCATTCCCCTTAACTGTATTCATGGCATCCTATTTATTTGTCTTGTATGTTTAGATTGTAAGCTCATTTGAGCAGGGACTGTCTTCTTTGTGACTCTATATAGTGTTGCATACATCTGGTAGCGCTATACTGTAGAAATAATTAGTAGTACTAGTAGTATCTGTCCTGGTGGGCTTAAAATCTATCCAACATACCTGGGGCAATGGAGGATTAAGTGACTTGCTCATGGTCACAAGGAGCAACTTTTCAATGATTACATCATATATGACATCTCTATTTCAGGTTGTAGATTGTACTTGTCTCCCTAGCTTGATTGGAGTCCACACAGACTTCTGCTTTTTTTATTTATTCCTTTACGCCACTTCTCTATCTCCTATTAATTGCTACACCTTGGGTTTTGGCCAGGTGCTAGTGACTTGGATTGGCCACCGTGAGAACGGGCTACTGGCCTTGGTGGACCATTGGTCTGACCCAGTAAGGCTATTCTTATGTTCTTAAGTTCTTCCTCCTTTTTCACTTTTTAGTTTTATTCACCACCTTGGTGACATATGTAGGAGAGATGAATTATAAAGACTGAATAAATAAACATAAACATGCTAGCAGAATACCTCACATGCAGAACATGGTATAAGTATAGAATAAGCAAGTACAAATTCAAAAACAGAGGCACATAACAAAAAAAAACACACAATACATCAGAGACATTATAAGAAGTTTCTGAAGATTTGGGAGCCATTGACAAAATTTTGCAAAGAGTGATTGGTGATTATGCCCTTTGGTCATACATGTCCAGGGTGGGTTAGAATGTATTTTTCAATTTCTCAATTTGAGTGTAGTTTTTGAATATAATTATGGGGGAGTGATATATTTTTTGTCATAGATTATAATTGTAATTGTATTTAAGTGCTTTTATAGAGTTATATGATTGTATTATCTTGTGCACTTACTGCAATGGAAAGCCTAAGAAACCAGATTATTTCAGCACTAAAAGAGAAACAAATACAAATGTAGTCCTTCCCATATTTGTTTCTAACGTAATCCTATTTTAACAGTCACAAATTCATTTGCCTCCAGAGGATAACTCCAGATGATACTCAAACATTATAAGCACTGGTCATGTTTTTCCTAAGGTTGAAGGAGGACACTTTGAACGCAGGTATTTGTGACCTGGATTGGCCGCTGTGGAAACAGGATACTGGGCTAGATGGACCATTTGTCTGACCCATTATAGCTATTCTTACAGTATATTCTTAAAGAAACCCATTATCCTAACAATAATGGCAAAATATTTTGAAACTATGTACGAGGTCCCATTTTTTCCGGCCACCATGTAGATATATGTGTATTTACAGAATAATGCTCAAATGAAATTTTGAAATATATACCATAATTTAAGAAATTACACATAACTGTGACCATATGCTATATAGACTTGCCCTTAATAAGGATGATAGGTGTAATCTGAATTTCATTAATGAGGACATGATTAACTACTTCAATAAATTTTATAATCCTTCAATACCTTGGATGGTAAATTCTCTGAGCAAGGTTTGGAACATTCTAATCCCACCCCCTCCCCCAAGCAAAACCTAGTATCTGAGAAAACATTTTTAAATGAATTTAAGCTGGTTTTGCCTCCTGCAGTAATGCGTAGAAGTTGGCTAAAAACAGTTCAGTTCTCCTTATTTTATTTATTTATTCAATTTTCTATACCGTTCTCCCAGGAGAGCTCAGAACGGTTTACATGAGTTTATTCAGGTACTCCAGCATTTGAACAGATAGCATCACTTGGCTTAATAGAATTTCCAAATTTGCATTTGAAATGCCTTCTTTGGATTTCCTAAACATTTGTTAGTAGGCAGTTAATAGATTTTGCCGTGGGGAGTCAGAATTTCTTAACAGAATACTGCATCTGCTGATACTTAAATATAGCCTGGATAAACCCATTAAGGATAAGTCTAAAACTTGGGCACTAATATTTATGCACTTATAGATTGAGTAAATGGTGCTGACAGAACAGTAAGCACTATCCTATAAATGATACTCAAGTTGGGCACCGTTTATAGAATAACGCTTGGCACCAAGATCTATGCCTAGTTTGGGGCACAGGGATTTATAGCAAGTAAAACATGGTGCAAATTCTCATGCCTAAATTAGGCACAGATCTCCCTATAAAACTGTGTGTAAATTCCAGGAACACCCCAGTCCACCCAGGCCTCTTCCATAGATGTACCCCCTGGATGTACTCCCATGGATGTACCCCCTGTTCATATCTGCGCATATAGATGCAAGCACAAATTTCAATTAATACCAATTACCATTGATAATTAGCACTCAAAGACTGGCACTAATTGGTTCATTATTCTAATCTAATCTAATCTAATCTAAACCTTAAGTTTATATACCGCATCATCTCCATGAGAATGGAGCTCGACACGGTTTACAAGAACTTAAAATAGTGGGTAGAGAAGAAGAAAAAGGATTACATGAACTTATGTGTAGAAGGGGGGAGAGAAAGGGGGGAAGGATAGAGCTACAATTTGCTGAAAAGCCAGATTTTCAGTTGTTTGCGGAATAACTGAAGGGAGCTCAGGTTCTGCAGCGGGGCGGTGAGGTCGTTCCAAAGACCTGTGATTTTGGAGAGAAGGGATTTTCCCAGTTTGCCTGAATAGTGGATGCCGCGTGGAGAGGGGAAGGCTAGTTTAAGCCTTTGGGCAGTTCTGGAGGAGTCGGGACTGGAGGAGTTGAAAGACAGTGGGATAAGAGGAGGCAGGATTCCGTGAATGATCTTGAAAGCCAGGCAAGAACATTTGAAATGGATTCTGGAGATTATTGGGAGCCAATGAAGTTTGGCAAGGAGTGGGGAGGCATGGTCAGACTTGCGATTTGAGAAGATCAGTTTGGCTGCAGTATTCTGGATTAGCTGGAGTCTTAGAATACTTTTTTTTATAGATTTAAGTAGATGGCATTGCAGTAATCTAGTTTGGAGAGGATGATGGATTGGACAAGGATAGCAAAGTGTTGTTGGCTGAAGTAGGATCTAGCTTTCCTCAGCATATGAAGGCTGAAAAAGCATGATTTTGCCAAGGAGTTGAGGTGGTCATTGAGGGAGAGAGAGGAATCGATAGTGATACCAAGGACCTTGCATGAGAACTCGAGCTGTAGTGTATCGCCTGTGGGTAGTGTGAAAAGTGTGGGCAGGTGTTCGAATTTTGGGCCGAGCCAGAGTAGTTTTGTTTTAGATTCGTTTAGTTTCATCTGTACCGAGAGGGACCAGGCACGGAGTCTCATTATGCAAACTGTAATGTTTTCATGGAGGTTGGTGAGGTTCTGGTCAGTCTCAAGGAGGACAAGGATGTCATCTGCATAAGTGTAGATTGTTTCCAGGGGGGATAGTTGAAAGAGTTTCAGGGAGGACATGTAGATGTTAAAGAGAATAGGGGAAAGGGGTGATCCTTGAGGGACACCGCAAGATGGAGTCCAAGGAGTGGACATGGTGCCATTTGTGTTGACGGTGTAGGAACGGGAGCGTAAGAAATTTGAGAACCACATTAGGACGGTGGAGTCGATTCCAATCTCAGAAAGTTGGTAAAGTAGTATGTCATGATGGACGACATCAAATGCAGCGGAAAGATCGAATTGTAGTAGGACAGCGAATTTGTTACATGAATGTAGTTGTTGTACCTTTGAAATTAGGGAAACTAGGAGGGATTCAGTGCTAAAGCAGGGTCTGAAGCCATGTTGGTAGGGGTGAAGAATGGAGAATCTCTCGCGATAGGAGTAGAGCTGGGTAGCAACTATGGTTTCTAGAAGTTTGGTTAGTAGAGGGATATTTGCTATGGGACGGTAGTTTGATGGTAGGGAGGGGTCGAGATCGGCTTTTTTCAGAATAGGTGACAAGGCAATGTGGCCCATTTTTGTGGAGAACAAGCCTGATAGTAGAGCAGAGTTAATGAGTCTCGTAAGGGAGGAGATGGCCTGTGCAGGAATGTTTTCATAAAGGTGGGATGGGAAAGGATCTAAGATGCATTTGCAGGATTTCAGTCTGAGGCAGAGTTTAGAGATCTGGGGTTCAGATATGGGTTCAAATGTCGTCCAGGATCTATCCGCTGGGATAGGGTTTGAGTCATTGGGAGGAAGAGAATTGTAAGAGACTGCTGAGGGGAAAGAGCTCCTTATGGTGGAAATCTTTTCATTGAAAAATTTGGCTAAGTCGTTTGCAGAAGGAGGGGAGAGGGGAGAGGTGGAGTCGTTTTTTGAGGTTAAGTTTCGCCAGATGTAGAACAGAGTACTATTTTGATTTTTTGATCTGGTGATTTTATCTCCATAGAAATTCTTTCTTGCTTTTTTTAGTATTGTGTTATAGCACTTGATGTTGTCTCGCCAGGATTGTTTGTCTGAGGGGGATTTCGATTTTTTCCATTTCCGTTCCAGGGCTCGACAATTCTGTTTTAGTTCCCTGTGATATGGAAGGTACCAGGGGGCTTTGTGGGAGTGGGAGATAGATTTTGTAGATAAAGGGGCCAGAGCGTGGTAGGTAGTCCCGGAAAGGGTAACCCAATTATGCCAGTTGGACTCTGGGTCTGTGTAATTAGGAGAAGGGGGAAGTTGGTTAAGAAATTGGGTCCAGAACAATTCGCTCGTGATTTTTTTGCGGTAGGTGATAGATTTTGTGGGCCGGGGTGGAGTGCCTAGATGAGACATGAAGATGGGGAGGCAGAAAGAGCCTAGAAGGTGGTCAGACCACGGGACAAGGTTCCAGCGGGCCTCTTCGGCAGATGTTTTGTGCTCAGTCAGGTCGAGGAAGCTGATGATGTCTAGTTTATGTCCTTTATCATGGGTAGGTGTGGGTGGAGGAGTGGTGAAGCCAAGGGAGGTGAGGAAGTCTTTGAATTCAGTTGTGTCCATGCTGGTGTTATCGTCAAGGTGGAGGTTAATATCTCCTATGATCAGTAGTCTCTGGAATTTTAGGAAGACTCTTGTTATAGTCTCTAGGACAAGTTCAGATGATTTATTCCAGGGGATAGGAGGGCGGTAGAGAAGCAAGATGCCTAGTGGGTGGGGTTGGAGTTCGTCTTTAACTGAAGCTAGTAAGAATTCTAGATAGGTATGGCTGCCCTTTTCAAGGAGCTGAACATTGAAGAATGATTTGTAAAGCAGAGCCAAGCCTCCTCCTTTCCGGTTGATTCTGGGTGAGAAGAGGCCGTGGTAGCCAGGGGGGCAGAGTTCGTTTTGTGTGAAAGTATCGTCTTTTCCGATCCATGATTCTGTGATGCACACGAAACCCGGATCGGAGTCATCGAGTAGGTCTTTTATTATTTGGGTCTTGTTGCGGACTGATCTGGCATTACAGTAGAGTGTGGGGACCGGGGTGAGAGAGACAGAGGTGAGGTTGGGTAGGTTGGCTCGAGGGACAGGCTTTAAGGAGGAGTGGTTTCTTCCTCTGTGTTTTTTGTTGTGATGAGTTCTAGTGTGTACTAGTGTGGGGATTCTGAGGCCTGGGCAGGTGTTTGAGACTGTGGAGTCGGGGATGTTGGGGGGGAGAGATATTTGGCAGTGGGAAGTATTGGTGAAAGAGCAGAGAAGTAGAAGGAGGAGCCAGGAGGGTGGCTTCATGGTGGGAGCGAGGAGAGATAGTGAGAGAGAGTTTGGGCAGAGCTTGTCAGGCAGGAGGTGGGAGAGATTAGTGCTGCTAGTAAGATGCAGGCTGAGGAGGGGCTAGGCTGTATAAGAGGTAGTAGTGATGGGCAGAGCAGGCTAATAAGTAGTAAAATAAGTAGTAGCAGGTTGTAAATGCAGCTATACAGGTAACAAGTAGTAGCAGGTTGTACATGAAGTAATCAGTGATTGTTTTAACAGGCAATAGGTGGGAGAGCTGGATGTCAGGACTCTGAGCACTGCCGAACTGCAGTCTCACCCGGAGGAAAGAAAACACAATTCCCTCAGAGCCTGGCGTGCTCCTTCTCAAGTGTCTTGGCACTAGAGGACAGCATTAGAGTGGTCCCTCTTTGCTGCTGTGTTGAAACCAGCTGATAGAATCCTCAGGAAGAGCAGCAGTTAGGAGAGATGAAAGAAAACACAATTCCCTCAGAGCCTGGTGTGCTTTTTAACAAGTGACTTGGCACTAGAGGACAGCGTTAGAGTGGCCCCTCTTTGCTGCTGTGTTGAAACCAGCTGATAGAATCCTCAGGAAGAGCAGCAGTTATTTAATTAAATTGCACACAGAAATTAGGCGTGTGCTCAACTTTCCATGCCCATTGTTGAGTGTCATATATAGAATTAGGATGAATAGGCATACATATTAAGAACAGTGGCATACCAAGGGGGAGGTGAGGGGGGCGGTCCGCCCCGGGTGCCAAGCCCTGAGAGGGTGCTCCCGGTCCGGTCCGGTTCCTCCCCCCCTTTGCCGGGTGTCGCGTTTGGAAACAGCCTGCAGCAAGATCGCGTGATGCCAGCGATCTTTGCCTGCTTCGGCTGTTTCCTCCATCACGGTTCCGCCCCTCCTCTGATGTCAGAGAAGAGGCGGGACCGCGGCGGAGGAAACAGCCGAAGCAAGCAAAGATCGCTGGCATCACGCGATCTTGCTGCAGGCTGTTTCCCCAGAGAAATGAAGCGTAGAAGACGGGGGAATGAGCAATGCTTCGTGGTGGTGGTGGGGCCGAGCGGTCCTTCGAGGTAGTGGGGGGGGGGCAGCAGGCCTTCAGGGTGGGGCGGGCAGGCAGACCTTGTTGAGGGGGGGAGACAGGCCTTCAAGGGGGACAGGCAGGCCGTCGGGGGGGGTGCAGGCCTTCGGGGGGGGGGACTGGCCTTCAAGGGAGGGCACAGACCTTCAAGGGGGGGACAGGCAGGCAGGCCTTCAAGGGGAGGTGTAGGCCTTCGGGGGGTACAGGCCTTCGGGGGTGGTGCAGGCCTTCAAGGGCAGGCAGGCCTTCAAGGGGGGACAGGCCTTCGAGGGGGGTGTAGGCCTTCGGGGGGGGGCAGACCTTCAAGGGGAACAGGCAGGCCTTCAAGGGGGGCAGACCTTCAAGGGGAACAGGCAGGCCTTCAAGGGGGGGACAGGCCTTCAAGGGGAGCAGGCAGGCAGGCCTTCAAGGGGGGGGGGACAGGCCTTCAGGGGTGGGATGCAGACCTTTAAGGGGAGGACAGGCCTTCAGGGGAGGGGGGCCCTGGTGTAGAAGTACACGGAGGGAAGGGGGAGGGGTTCAAAAGATGTGCATATGCCGGACTTTGGGTGGGAAGAAATAATGGGTCTGAAAATAGAGGAGAGAGAGAGATGATGGACATGGGTTTTAGGGAGGGAAGGAACAGAAAGGGAGAGAAGTTGGACACAAGGGATGGTGTGGAGGGGGGATAGAGATACTGGTTAGGAGGGTAGTTGGTAAAAGAAAGGGAGAGATGGTGGACCCTGGGGTGGTGGGGAAGGAGGGAGAGCTGCTGGATGAAATGGTAGTTAAGAAAAGGTGGAGCTGTGGAGGGAGACAAAAAAAGGAAAGATGCCAGACATCCGGGGGAGAGAAGGGAAACGGAAGGGGAGGACAGAGATGGCGGATGGATGGTTAGCACGGAGAAAGAAGAAAGAAAGAGACCCTGGCAAGCAAGTTATCAGAAGACAACCAGAGCCTTGGACCAACAAGATTTGAAAAATAACCAGACAACAAAAAGGTAGAAAAACTAATTTTATTTTCTGTTTTGAGATTACAATATGTCAGATTTGAAATGTGTATCCTGCCAGAGCTGGTGTTAGACCGCAAACGTGAGCTAGGATTTAACAGAGAGAGGAAAAGTCCTTTTTGTTTCTTTATTTTATTTACACCACAGAGCCAGTGTGGTTAGGAGAAGCCAAAGGGGGGTGAAAAAGCTATAAAATAAACCCACTAGGATGTTTGAAAAAAACACCCAATTGGGCAGGAAAATCAAATCGATAAACCAATTCAATAGGCTGAATTGAATCAAAATTTTTTTTCCTGAATCTGGCAGCACTAGTTTGTGCTACTGTCTTAGACTTTAGGACCTGGGATTGGGGAGAGATGGCATCCTCAGTACTTTACAATGTAAGTGAAATGAGGATTTGGTCAGATTTTTGAAGGGTCTGCACTCTGCAGAAGAAAAATATTATATAGGCCGGGGACATGAGACAGCATTAAATGGGAACTTTTCTTCCTTCTATTTTTGTGAATGGAAAGGCTGAAAATGTCAGAGAGTTCAGTTAAAATATGTGCTTTATAAGAAAATATAATAATGTGTTTTATAAAGTTTATAGCATTGCTGGCCTACCCGGTGAGGTGTTCCTAGTGGTGTTGGTGGCAGCGTGTCAATGTGTTGAGAGGAAGAGGTGATCTGGGAAATTCTGCTGAGTAAAGTCCGGGCCCATTTCCACCCCCCAGTTAGTCCACTCCACTCAACTGGTTCATACACTGAGTGGGTCTTTGGGTGTTGTTCCTGGGTAGTTGTTTTGGGATCTCTTCCAGTGGTTTGTCAGCATCTCCTTCTGGTCCAAGGAAGGAAACTTTATTAACCTTAGCACTGACCTACAGAATATGTTTGTAACAGTGCTGCTTGTGTGGCATTAGTCTATGTAGTGATCGAAAGAAAAAACCAGACCTTTGCACATTTTTGCACTATATGGTAAGTGTATGAGGAGATTCACATTTCCTGCACAGCTAAGTCCGTGTGAAGTTACCTTGTGCTGTATTTGACATCTAGCAAAGTCTCTGTTTGGAAGGAAAGATCTCAGCTTAAAAATGAAGTGGCCAGAAGTTATGGTAAAAGCAGATAGCGTAGCTGGTTTTAAGAAAGGTTTGGACAAATTCCTGGAGGAAAAGTCCATAGTCTGTTATTAAGACATGGGGGAAACATCTGCTTGCCCTGGATCGGTAGCATGGAATGTTGCTACTCTTTGGGTTTTGACCAGGTACTAGTGACCTGGATTGGCTTCCATGAGAATGGGTTACTGGGCATGATGGACCATTGGTCTGACCCAGTTAGGCTATTCTTATGTTATGTTCTCATCTGTAGGGCCTTTGTTTCACTTCTTATTCTAATGTATTTTTTTTTTCTGAGAACTTATCAGTGTTTTTTATAATGGGAACAAACATGGAAGAGAATTAATGTGTGTGGAATGGGGGGGGGGGGGTAACTAATTTCTTCAGCTAAATAATTCAATCCACTTCAAACAGACATAGGAGAACTCACGCACCATTCACACACCCTCCAACCAAAAACGTCAAAAGAAAAAAACATTTCGACAACCTCCTAGCCATTCGAGCTGCAACACTCGACCCCCAACTCTACAACCTATTGACCTCGACTACAAACTACAAAACCTTCAAAAAAGAAATAAAAACCCTTCTATTCAAAAAACACATAAAACAGAACTAACACGATCAGAACTGTCCCAAGCATCACCTGCAACTACTCCATATGTACTTCTGATGTCATGACAATTCAGACATAATTTATGTTATGTTATGGTATGTTTGGAATAATGGTTACATATGAGGTTCAATAAAAGAAAATTTTCACTGCCTGTTTCTATTATGACCATTTATTCAGTTTCATGGTTATTACAAAACATATTTTTTTACATGGGGGGGGGGTGTCAAAAAATGATGGGCCCCGGGTGCCACATACCCTATGTACGCCACTGATTAAGAAAACTATCTTTTCTATCACAAATTGGAGTTCCCCTGTCCTTTTTTATATTGTATGTTGTTATTATTATTATAACTATTTTTGTTAAATAGTGTTAATTTTATTGTATGCTGATACTAATGTTATTGTAAGCCGCTTAGTTAGTTTTTGTCGTGTCTTCCACAGAACTCGCCGATTCTTATGAAATTTAGTGTGTCTTGTTCTGAATGAAGTTGATGGAAAATGTTGTAAATAATTCCCTCCACACTACCTTGTGAAAATGAATTGTGAACTGAATAAAACCACATCAAAAAGTTTTATGGCATATCTTGCAGAAAAATGTGAAGTCAAAAAGTAATGTTTCAATTAACCAGATGTTCTAAGTGCACTTCCTTTGCATGAAGGCACATCCTCAGCCTTGGCTGCCACTAATCTATGGACTTGCTCTGCTTCAGCTCAGCCCAGAGATGAGGTTCTGTTTAAGGTCTTCGACGTCAGATATTGCTGTCTGGTAGACGTGTTCCTGTATCGGTCCCCAGATCCGGTAGTCACCTGGATTTAGGTCTGGTGAATTCGCAGGCCAGAGTTCTGGATCAATGAAGCCTGGAGTCTCCTGATGTAGCAATTCTACAAAGTCTTTTGCCCAATGTGCTGGGGCATTGTTCTGTTAGAAGATAAAGTTCACTTCTCCCTCCATATTCGCGGTTTCAGCATTCGCGGTTTCGATTATTCACAGTTTTTAGCTTGCTGGCTCCTCCCCCCAAATTACATCAGCTTGCATAGAGAAATTGCTGATTCCAAGCGTTTACAGAGAAAATCACCGATTCTCAGCACTTTCTTCACCGTGTTTTGCCTCTCCTTCAGGAACAGACCAGATATCCCACCATATTATTCGCAGTTTCACTATATTCACAATGGTTTTTAATAGAAAACAGCGAATAACATATGAAAAAACAAGAATTCACGGGTACTATACTCTCCCACGAGGAGCTATCCTTCTTGTTCTTTCATCTTTGTTGTATTTGTTCTTTCTGTATTGCTCTTTTGATGAGTGTACATTTTTGTATGAGCCGTTTGCCATTCTCAATAAAAATATTATTTAAAAATGAAAAAGTTATTTGCGGGTTTTCTGTATTTACGGTTCTGTTAATCCCCTATCACAGCGAATATGGAGGGAGAAGTGTAGTCTCCTGACATGCGAAGGATTGCTGAAAACAGTTTCTGCATCAAGAGGACGTCCCGGTAGTATGCACCGTTGATCGTAACCCCAGGATTGATGACGAACAGATTGGTGAGTCTGAGTTTTGAGATTGCGACTGAGACTGAGACCATGACTGATTGGCTGAGGGTCAGGTGGGTCCATAGTAGGCGTTTGGCATTAACCTCACGCTTCAGTGTTGTTGAAGCACGTACAGGCAATCATTCTGTGTGTTAATCGGTGGAGCTACTGTAAACCAGATGAAGCTGAAACTGTACTCCAGGTACTTGGTCAAAAGCTGCTTGGACTGTTTCAGGCATGTGTCTTTGTTGTGTAAAGTAAACTCTTGGGCACAATGCTTTTTAAGACACTTTGATCTAGATTCACAAAGCAAACCTATCAAATTTTCCTCCGGCCTGATTCACTTACCTCTCCTGCGATCCGCTTTGAATTAGAGAGCTGCACGGGAACGGGGATGACGGGATTCCTGCGGGACCCGCGGGGATCTCGTAGAGACGCCCCCTAGGGTCGCGGGGATCCTGCGGGGTTCGAAGCAACTCGAGCCGCGAGGCTCATATTCTTTTCCCTACCTGCTCTGCCGCAGCACACAGCCAACCGGAAGTCTTCCCGATGTCAGCGCTGACGTTGGAGGGAGGGAGGGCTTTGCTTAAGCCCTCCCTCCGACGTCAGCGCTGACATCGGGAAGACTTCCGTTCGGTTGCGTGCTGCGGCAAGGCAGGTAGGAATTTGCTTGCAGATGAGGGCTGGGAGGCGGAACACAAAAGGGGGAGCATTGTCTCATTTCCAGCCTCATAAAGGGTGAATCAACCCCCATAGACACTGGCTCTTCACTTTATTATCCTATTTGGTGGTGACTGAAGTCTTGGCAGCTCTTTGCCAGTCGGAAGATGGCGGCCTCTCCATCCTCCCCTTCCTTTCCCCTGACCCTGAACATTTCCTGCCACTTCAAACGCAAAGCCACCGCCGAGAGGGAAGCTTTTATGCCGGTAAAGAGAGAGGGAGAGAGGATGGCCGAGGCCAAGGCCAAGGCTGAGCCAGCACGGGTAGGACAGCTTTCCCGGAGGGGGGGACGATGAGCCAAAGACCCTTCTGGGCCGGGCCACTGGCTTCCTGCATTTGGGCTACTCTTGTGGAGCTTCCCAGATGGATTTGGCCTGATCTCTTTTTAAATGTTTCTTACAGACTTAGATAATTCTGAAGGAGGTAGATGTGAGAATTATCTAATCCCTGTTTCACAAAAGGAACACCACCCCCCCCCCCCCCGGCTGGCAACATCCATGAGCCACTGAGGTGCCAGCATCTGTAACTCGGGGACGCTACTGCTGCCTGCCAAGCTTGGCAAAAGGGATCCCCGGCCAACTGCAAAGGAAGTCCTCAGCTGACAGCTTGGGGGTTCTCATCAGCTGAGTATTTATATTTTATATTTACATTAGAGGCTCTGGTAGAAACCCGTTTATAAAGTATGTATTCTTCCCAATTAATATTTCCAAATTAATAAAGTCTCTTTGCTTATTTGTAAATGGGTCTCTTCCAGAGCCTTTAATTCAGTAGCATAATTAAATGAAATAACTATTTCTGAAGTTTATAGAGATGGGCGGGGATGGAGGGGATTCCTTGCGGGGACGGATGGGGACGGAGGGATTCCTTGTGGGGACGGGTGGGAACGGAGGGATTCCTCACGGGGACGGGTGGGATTTTGGCGGGGACGGGTGGGATTTCTGTCCCCGCGCAACTCTCTACTTTGAATCTGTGCTTGCAAATGAGGTGAAACGCATGCAAAGAAGGCTGGGACACTATTCACAACACCAAATTTCTGATCCGACTGGGCTGGCCGATCACCTGAAGAAGCAACTGCTGGGGACCAGTCGAAAACGTCTTTCCGACTGGAAGCTCTGATCTCTGCCCTGCATCTCTCCTGCCTGCTCGCCCCGAATGCCACCCTGCTCTGCCCTGCTTCTTATCTCCTGTTGCTCGCCCTCATGCCGCCCTGCTCTGCCTCGATCTTCACCGAATCTCTCCTGCCGCATCGCCATTCTTCTGCCCTTCCCTGAAGCTCTCCTGCCGCATCGCCTTTCTCCTGCCCTGCCCTGAAGCTCTCCTGCCGCATTGCCGTTCTCCTGCCCTTCCCCGAAGCTCTCCTGCCATTCCACGCCCAGCGAGCCCATGGTTTTAACCCGTGGGTTTAAAACGGGTTAAAACCATGAGCTCACAGGGTTAAAAACTAACAAAAAATGTTTCTAGTTAAAAAAAAAAAGGTTGCGTCTCAGACAGGTATGTGCAGACTATCTACAGATGGTCTGCACATGCGTGGGGATCGCTATAGAGTGATCTGTGCAGGCAGATGGGGGCGTTCCTACTATCGCCCCCATCTACATATTTTTCGTTCCTGAATTCATCAAACCTGCCCAGATCGGACCCGGATCAGGCAGGTTAGTGAATCCCAGCCTTTAATTTCATATCATCATAAATTATCCTAACCACAGTTGTCTGGCATATTCCTGCTTCTCTTGCTATTTGGTGAGTTGTTCAGTGTGTTTGCACTGCATCATCCTGGCACTTCCAAGATAGCCAGTTTCAAATTGGGTACTAACCAAATTTACTGACAGAAAATGTTTTTCTCTGTATTTTAGTTTATTTACATTTCCTACTGTAAAAGGTTGCATATACAAAAGATTTTTCCATAGAATTTTATCTTTTCAAGCTGGATCATGGGATAAAGCCTTTTCTGTTCTGATAACAAACTCTAACTCCTATCTTTCTTTTAGAAAAATGATAAAGACCTACTTATTTGAGAAATTCATCTGAATGTGATTATAATACACTGTGCTTGCACAGTCTCTTGATTGTTGTTAACCGTGTTGAACTGAGAGGTTACTATGGTATATAAGTGAATTTGTTATGGTATGTTATATTTTCAGCAGCGCAAAGCATTTAAGTGCCACTGAATATGACCTGTTAGCTCTGAACAAGCAATTTAACCAAGAAAGATATAGCAGCACTAGAAAAGGTTCAAAGAAAAGCGACCATAAAGGGGGATGAACTCCTCTCGTATGAGGACAGACTAAAAATGTTAGGGCTCTTCAGCTTGGAAAAGAGATGGCTGAGGGGAGATATGATTGAAGTCTACAAAATCCTGAGTGGAGTAGAACGGGTACAAGTGGATCGATTTTTCTCTCCGTCAAAAATTACAAAGACTAGGGGGGACACTCGATGAAGTTACAGGGAAATACTTTTATAACCAGTAGGAGGAAATATTTTTTCACTCAGAGAATAGTTAAGCTCTGGAACGCATTGCCAGAGATTGTGGTAAGAGCAGATAACGTAGCTGGTTTTAAGAATGGTTTGGACAAGTTCCTGGAGGAAAAATCCATAGTCTGTTATTGAGAGAGACATGGGGGAAGCCACTGCTTGCCCTGGATCGGAGCATGGAATGTTGCTACTGTTGGGTTTTTCCTAGATTAGCCACCGTGAGAACAGGCTACTGGGCTTGATGGACCATTGGTCTGACCTAGTAAGGCTATTCTTATGTTCAGGAGCTATTTCCAGTCAGTTAAATTGCTTTGAATTATGACCCCATAACTTGCAGAATACTATAAGTTATGTGTATTCCTGCCATATGTAGGCATTCGAACATACGTACACCAACTCTATGGTAGTATTAAGTGTAGGTGCCTGAATGGTAGGCGCATAAATACTCAATTAACAGAGCTGCTTTAAGCAATGGATGGGCCCCCCCAGTGTAGTTTCCTTATCTTCCTGTCAACCGAGGCTCTACTCTCCCCCCAAAAAGACAGCATAAAGGTATGGAACTGAGGCTGTGGCACTCCCAAGGTTCAGGTGATAGTGTATAATACCAATACTGGATCCACTCTCATAGAAATGTGGGACATATTTTGCCAATTGAATCAACCAGTATTTTAATTTATTTGTAATTTTTTTCTTTTTTTCATTTTTTTTGTATGGAACTTTAGAACACAACCAGGCACAACATACTTCTTTCTGGTTGTTTCTATCTCCATCAGTCCAAATTTTATTGAATTCTTATATGTATATTTTTTTCATAATTCTTAAAATGGCATTCACGTGGCTTTTAAAGTGATTCTTCAGTGCATTAGTTGTCTTCCATTAAACCACTCTCCCGACATGCATGTTTCACTGGAAACTTTCTTCAGGGTCGAGGGGAACTAAAGCATTTGCGGGAGCTACCATCTGTTCTATGCCACTGACATCTCTACCAGTTCTGCTTCTCATAAACAGGAAGTCTACATCAGAAGAAACAGGGCAGAGCCATCAGTGACTCTGCAACTTTATGCTGCTTTTACATGATGGGGTAGCCGCAGGTGGGCATGTGTGCCACTCAAACAGTGGCACAACAGTAATGTGGCTGACTAGAATCTACATACTTTGCCAGCTGAAGACTCTCGGCATCTCTCCCTCCCTTCTCGCAACCTCAGTAGCTTCTAAATTCTTTAGTTCTTCACCTGCAGGGAGCAATGACTCATACCTGCTGCTCGCACCTGAGAAGGCTCAAGGTCGGTGCAAGAGGTGAAGAACTAAAGGGTGTAAAATGTAGCAGGAAGTTGGGGCAGTAGATGTACGAGGCCCCTGAATGCCTTGGAGAGGAGAGAGGCAGAAGAGATGCTGAGCAGTGGGCCTTGTTCTCTTTGCCACCCACTTTGGGCTCACACTCGTCCAAAATTGGGTGCCTGGCTACAGTGGCGTACCTAGGGGGGGGCGGGGGGGGCGGGCCGCCCCGGGTACCAGCCCTAAGGGGGTGTTCCCGGCCTTGCCGTTCAGTCCCCCGCCACCCCCGAAGGACCGCTCGCCCCCCTGGCCTCCCCGCACCACCTATGAACAGCCGCAGCAGGATCGCGAAGTCAGCGTCAGCATCCCTGCGCTGCTTCCTACGACGCGATCCCGCCCCTCCTCTGACGTCAGAGGAGGGGCGGGACCGTGGCGCAGGAAGCAGCAGGGATCGCTGACGCTGACTTCGCGATCCTGCTGCGGCTGTTCATAGGTGGTGCGGGGAGGCCAGGGGGGCGAGCGGTCCTTCAGGGGTGGGGTGTAGCCCTTCGGAGGGGGGACAGACCTTCGGGGGAGGGGGGTCCTGGTGTAAAAGTACACAGAGGGAGAGAGGGAAGGGGGGGTTCAAAGATACATGCATATGCCAGACTTTGGGGGTTAGAAATAATGGGTCTAAAAACAGAGGAGTGGGAGAGAGATGGTGCATAATGGGATTTAGGGAGGGAAGGAACAGAAAGGGAGAGAACTTGGAAACAGGGGATGGTGTGGAGGGGGGATAGAGATACTGGATAGGAGGATAGTTGGGAACAGAAAGGGAGAGATGGTGGATCCTGGGGTGGTGGGGAGTTGAGAAAAGGTGAATCTGTGGATGGAGACAAAAAAAAGGAAAGATGCCAGATCTCCGGGAGAGGGAAGGGAAACGGAAGGGGAGAACAGAGATGGCAGACGGATGGTTAGCACGGAGAAAGGAGACCCTGGCAAGCAAGACAACAAGAGCCTGGGACCAACAAGATTTGAATATTGATCAGAGAACAAAAGGTAGAAAAAATAATTTTATTTTCTGTTTTGTGATTACAATATGTTAGATTTGAAAAGTGTACATGAGACAGCTTGAAATGGGAACTTTTCTATTTTTGTGAATGGCAAGGCTGAGTTCAGTTAAAATATATGCTTTATAAGAAAATATAATAATGTGTTTTATAAAGTTTATAAGCATTGCTGGCATACTCGGTGAGGTGTTCCTAGTGTTGGTGGTGGTGGTAGCATGTCAGTGTGTTGAGAGGAAGAGGTAGTTTGGGAAATTCTGCTGAGCAAACTCTGGGCCCATTTCCACCCCCAGTTAGTCCACTCCACTCAACTGGTTCACACACTGAGTGGGTCTTTGGGTGTTATTTCTGGGTAGTTGTTTTAGAATCTCTTCCAGTGGTTTGTCAGTATCTCCTTCTGGTCCAAGGAAGGAAACTTTGTCAACCTTAGCATTGACCTTCAGAATATGTTTGTAACAGCGCTGCTTGTGTGGCATTAGGCTATGTAGTGATCGAAAGAAAAAAAACAGACCTTTGCACATTTTTGCACTATATGGTGGGTGTATGAGGAGATTCATTTCCTGCACAGTTAAGTCCATTTTTTCTACTGAATAATAGTATAGGTACAATGAAAGTAAATAGCAAAAATGTTTGAGTAGATAATTAAGGAAATCTTTTTCATATTGCTTGCTTATGGACTGGGAAAAAAGACTGTTCAAGCAAATGTCTCCAGAACTGCTTTAATGGAAAAATGTGATTTTTTTTTTTTTAAGTACTTTGTGAAATTTATTGTTGTTGTGAAATTTATTGTTATACTTTGTTTAAACTTAAAAAGCGGTGTCATTAACAGTGAATCTAATCGAAAAATCGATTCAACAGGGTGAATCGGATCGAATGAAATATTTTTCTCTGAATCGGGCAGCACTATTGGCTACCATGAGAATGGGCTACTGGGCATGATGGACCATTGGTGTGACCCAGTTAGGCTATTCTTATGTTATGTTCTCATCTGTAGGGGCCTTTGTTTTCACTTCTTATTTTAATGTATTTTTTTCCTGGGAACTTATCAGTGTTTTTTTATAATGGGAACAAAAATGGAAGAGAATTAATGTGTGTGGAATGGGGGGGGGTAACTAATTTCTTCAGCTAAATAATTCAATCCACTTCAAACAGACATAGGAGAACTCACGCACCATTCACACACCCTCCAACCAAAAACGTCAAAAGAAAAAAACTGTTCGACAACCTCCTAGCCATTCGAGCTGCAACACTTGACCCCCAACTCTACAACCTATTGACCTCGACCACAAACTACAAAACCTTAAAAAAAGAAATAAAAACCCTTCTATTAAAAAAACACATAAAACCAAACTAACATAATCAGAACTGTCCCAAGCATCACCTGCAACTACTCCATATGTACTTCTGATGTCATGACAATTCAGACATAATTTATGTTATGTTATGTTTGGAATAATGGTTACATAAATGAGGTTCAATAAAAGAAAATTTTCTGTGGGAGCATTTGTTGGAACTTCTGTTATCCTGATTTCTTCTATCTGTGGGCTTTCTTTAGCTAACCTACTTATCTGGGGCTTTCCACTTCTGCAGCTGCCCTTTTCACGGTCCACTTTGCGCTTGCACTCTCTGGGGAGGGGGGGTTGGGTCTGGGCTTGGTGGGGTAGGTGTGTCTGGTAGTTTTGTCTGGGTGGTGGCTGGGTGTTTCTTGGGTGCTTGTTGTGCGGATTGGTGTGTCTGGTGAGCGGTCTGGGTGTTGTTGCTTGTGGGGGTTTTTTTCATTATAAAATATGGCTGAGGGTCTAGTCCGGCTTATTATTCTTGTGGGTTCTGGGGTGGGATTTGTTTGCTTGCCCCAAGTTTTGGCCTTTTGTTGTGTATTGCTATGCCTCTCATTGGCAATTTTCTCTTGGGAGAGGCTTGTTCATGCTTGTTGTTGCTGTTACTCTCATTCTGTGTTCTTTTTGATAATGTATAAGTTTCTGTACAGACCATGGTTGCTTGTCTGGACCTTTTGCCATTCTCAATAAAAATACTTTGGAAAAAAAAAAAAAAAAGAAAAAAGAAAATTTTCACTGCCTGTTTCTATTCTGACCATTTATTCCATTTCATGGTTATTGCAAAAAAAAAAAAAAAAAAAAAATTTACATGAGGGGGGGGGGGGTGTCAAAAAATGATGGGCCCCGGGTGCCACATACCCTAGGTACGCCACTGCCTGGCTACGCCCCTGCTTTTACTTCAATAAAAAGTAGCAAAGCTGGGAGAGGGGGATATGAAAGCTGTTGGACTGGAGTAGGCCCTTTGCTCAAGATTGCTTTTACCCGGTCCTTTGTTATTTTTTTTTTTTTTTTAATTTTTTATTCATTTTCAAAATTACCATAAGTGTTATACATGTTCAATCACATTAACAATACAAACATCACTTACAATCTATCATTGGTACATTACATAAACTCTTACCCTCCCCCCTTACCACCTCTCCCTCCCATATATTCCAATATCTTATAGAATATGTAATAATAAAATATCCCCCCTATCACTATTAAAGTTATAAATTTAAGGGAAACAATGTCAACTAATCCGTACAATATTTTGTTAATGGTTTCCACACATCCTGAAATTTCCTGAAATATCCCCAATGTATTGCAATAAATCTTTCCATTTTATAGATATGGCATAAAGAGTTCCACCAAAAGTTATAATTTAATCTCCTCCAATCTTTCCAATTATATGTAATTTGCTGAATGGCAACACCAGTCATTATAAGTAATAATTTATTGTTGTTCGCAGAAATCTGGCTCTTTGCTCTCATTTCCATACCAAATATCACAGTATCATAGGATAATGCCACTGGGTTATCTAATAAATTATTAATTTGGTCCCAAATTGATTTCCAAAAATTCATAATAAATGGGCAATGAAACAATAAATGATCTAAAGTTCCTGCTTCTAGGTGGCAGTGCCAACATTTATTAGACAAAGAGCTATCTAATTTTTCCAACCTAACAGGGGTCCACAACGCTCTATGCAACAGAAAAAAACCAAGTTTGTCTCATAGATGCCGACACTGTACATCTCATCCTCCAAGACCAAATTTGTTATTTTTTT
The DNA here is from genome assembly GCF_902459505.1 of Geotrypetes seraphini. Lineage (NCBI taxonomy): Eukaryota > Metazoa > Chordata > Amphibia > Gymnophiona > Dermophiidae > Geotrypetes > Geotrypetes seraphini. The sequence goes on along the minus strand of NC_047090.1, from coordinate 67,950,399 downwards.
CAAGGAAAAAAGGTGCCGATGCGCATATAGGGCCAATTTTAGGGGATGAAGTGTCTATCCATGGATCTCCCTCACAGTAGCCACATCCCCTGTTACCAACAGCAAAACATATAGAAGGACCACAGGCTCAAAATAATGCAAACGTTACAAACACTGGATATACTCAAGAAAAACTGTTGCAGTTAAATTATGTAGCCTGTAAAATCACCCCGACTCTATACACTGGAAAATAAGAATAGCCGTACTTTGACTAGTGGTATTAAGTATAGCCGTGGATTAGACTAATGGTATTAAACTGTAAACCGCTTAGAACCTAACGGATGTAGCGGTATATAAGAAATAAATTACATTACATTACATTACATTACATTAAGTAAACACATATTATAATAATAATAATAATAATAACTTTATTTTTCTATACCGCCATAGTCAGGCGACTTCTAGGCGGTTTACATTGTAAGAAGGCTGGACATTCAGCGAATAACAAGTACAGTACAATACTAATACAATACAATAAATCCACATATAATACAGTAGAGTGAGTCCAAATTCAAAACATACAATAAGTTTAAATACAGTACCGAATAAAGAGTCTAGATGCAGTACAATAGTCTAAATGGTAACTTACATATTAATTGGAGATCTAAGGGTAATGAGTGTCTGAAAGATTTAGAACATCCGTGAGAGGGGTCTTAGTGGGGAGGGGACCGTTTTAGCCAATGAATTTAGCGAATAGGGTGGTTTTGATCGATTTGCGGAAAGTATTATAAGTCATGTTTGGTTCGTTTATGTGGTTTTTCAGCCAGGTTTGCTGTCTGTTCGCTTGGAACTGGAAGGTTCTGTCCAAGAAGGATTTGTATCTGCAGCCTGTAATCTTTGGGTATGCAAATATGTTTTTGTTTCTGGTCGTTCTTGTGGGGTTGTATAGGGTGAAGTGAGTTTGTAGGTATGAAGGTGCTAGTCCCCAGGCTTGTTTGAAACAGGTGCAAGCGAATTTGAATAGAATTCGCGCTTCTATTGGAAGCCAGTGTAATTTTTTGTAGTAGGGGCTGATGTGATCGTTTTTTCTTAGTCCAAAAATTAGGCGAACGGCGGTGTTTTGTATTAGTCGCAGTTTTATTATTGTTTTTTGTGGGATGCCTAGGTAGATGATGTTGCAGTAGTCAAGGAGGGATAGGATCAGTGCCTGTACCAGCAACCTGAATGAAGAAGGGTCAAAGTATTTTTTTATGGTTCTTAGTTTCCATAGCGTGTAAAAGCATTTTTTCACTAGTGAGTTTGTGTGGTCGGTCATAGTTAGGTGAGTGTCAAGAGTGATGCCCAGTATTTTTATGTTTTTGGAAATTGCGTATTCGTGATTATTTATTTTTATCGATGTTCTCGTAATTTTGTCATTGGGACTAGCCAGAAAGACTTTTGTTTTTTCTGCATCCACAGAAGCGTTCCTGACATTATTGGGGTACTAAGCATAAGCAGGATATTTCTCTATATAACTCACTATACAATAGTCAGGAATAGCAGTATAAACACTTTCCAGCATCAGATATCCTGTGAAGTAATGCAAAACCCTATAAAAATCACTCAGGCCTTATACAATTGTTCTGATCTGAGAGAAAGTGGGAGTGAGTTCCAAAGATAAGGTACAGTCCAGAAAACAGCTGAATGCTTAGTGGACTCTAACCTAGAGCAGTAAACAGTGGGAATACTTAGAGTTACCATATTTCTGAAAATAAAAAAGAGGGCATATGGCCCTGCCTCCATCCCTGCCCCTCCCACCTCAGCCCCTCCCACACACAGCCTCATCCCTTCTCCTCTCTTTCCCGCTTCCCCCCCCCCTCGCAGGATGGGTACCTGATGGCAGTGGGGGGGGGGTCACCTGCAAGTAAGACCCATGTCAATTGTAGCCCTACAATGGGTACCGGTGGTCCAGGGGCAGGAATCCATGTTGAGAGCCATTAGAGGCTCGTTTGGCACTGACTGAAGGTGGCAGGTAAAGCCCAGTTCTGCCTGAGCTAGAGGCTGCATCTGGAGAGGCTCCAAGCAGGGCATACACAATGACATGGCCTTCTAGACATGGCCCTGCACTCAGCCAGTTAGTGCCAAATGAACCTCCAGCAGCCCGCAGCAGGAGCTCTTGCCACAGATCACTGGTACTGGCGGCAGGACCGCAATTGATGCAGCTCCCATTCAAGGGTGACCCCTGCTGCCTCCTGTCCTCCTGGGACCCTGCAAAGGTAAAAAAAATTAGGCTGGACTCAGAGAGAGTCCAAAACCCAAGAGGACATATCCGGGTAAATCTAGATATATGGTAACCCGATGAATGCTAACAATCTACCATTTCATATCAACACCAACTTCTAAAACTCACACAACAGGAAAAAGATAGCACTGTGAATATTGCAGTGAGCCCTAGAACATACTGCACATTAATTGAGAAAACTGAACAAGCTGGATTTCTATAGATACCTTCTAAGGAACCTAGCCTTTGTCACACAGACACAACATGGACAGCTCCTCTTCAGGACTGATTTTAGACATGCTGGGGCACTGAGCATAAATTAAGGAGATGTCCTTCTTCTACCTGCCCTCTCCCAATTTCCCCACCCACCATTACTACCACATATAAAATAACAAATGATTTCTTCACATATATAACATAGACAAACCTTCACCAAATACAGAATAATGGGTCACAAATTAAAAATAGAAATATGAATACCAAAACTAAACTGGAAACCCCAAAAGTTAAACTTGGTAAGTACTTCCATTTTGTACTGAACACAATCAGTGGAATAACCATGAGAGGGGGCTGGGCATCCTACTTTGAGATTAGGCCCGATCAAAATGAACATCTCTTTGCTGTAGTTGGGGGGGGGGATCCCCAAGCCTCACCAGCTGATAATCATCTCCTCCCCCTCTAGGGTTACCATATTTTGCGTCAAAAAATCCCAGACGCATGACCACGCCCAATTCCACCCTAACCCCACCTTGTTCTGCCTCCAGCCCCACCCCATTCTGCCGACGGCCCTGCTCCCAGAAAGTTTGTCTTTCAATTTTTGACCTCTGGGCTGCATCCGAGGTTCTTCGAGCATGCGCAGACGCATGTGACGTTATGTACACATGCTCGGAGGCCCTCTAGACATGACCAGTGCTTTCCAAAACCCGGACAAATTGCTGGGTTTTGGAAAGTCTAAAAAGAGAACATGTCTGGAATTTCCCGTCTGTCTGGTAACCCTATCCCATTCTTCAGGTCCAGCTACCAGAACATTCCAAGTTCTTCACTTGAAAGCAATATTTTAGAGCTACTGCGGCTGTCTCCCCCACACCCACTTGGCTTTCATGCATGCATGAAAGTAGTGGCAGCTTAAGGATCCAACATCACCCCCCTCTCTCCTTCCCTCCACAAGATCTACCTATTCTCCTCAAACCTCCCTCCCCCCTTCTGCTAGTACCACCACTTGCCTGTCACCGTGCTGTGCCTCTGAGCCCTCCTGCTGCTGCTACCACCTGCCTGTCGCTGCTGTGCCTCAGACCAGGCCATCATGTGCTTCTACACCCTCTGATGTGTTCAGTACACATCAGCATGGATAGGACCAACAAGGCCTTCATGAGCACTTAGATTTGAAGGTTCCTCAGTGCTGAAATTACTGCTGGTGCTAGGCCCGGTCCTTTCATGTTACTGCTGCAGGCAGGTCTGAGGCACAGCAGCAGCAGGCAGGTAGTAGCAACGGCAGGAGGGCTCAGAGGCCTCAGCACGGTGACAGGCAGGTAGTGGTACTAGCAGAAGGAGGGAGATCAGCTGGCCTGGGCCTGGAGATCTGATGGCCCTCGTCCTATGGGCAGCAGGGCTCCTATGGGCAGGGCTCCTATGGGCAGGGGCTTGGGGCTATGTAATGGCCCTGTGAATTATACTAGTATTCTATAATGGAACCTAGGCACCTAAATTCTGTAATAGAAAGGCTCCTACCAAATGCCCTGAGAGCACTTAAATGGAGCAGCTCAGAAATTACTCCTATGAGCCCTATATAGTTATCAAAAAGAAAAGATGTTAGAGCATAATGGTTCACCATATAACTCTTCTCACAAATTTTTTCAACAAATAGTATTGGTGCTAACTAATAAAGCACCTCACTCCTTTTCACAAGCTAATCTGAAATGGGGAAATACACGTTTATTTATTTAATTCATTTTCTATCCCATTTTCCCCCAAAGAGCTCAGAACGGGTTACAGGTTAAATATTTATAATGTACAGTTAATGATTTGCCAAAGATTCAGTAGAAATTTTACAATAGCAGTTTTTATCCTAACATGACACATACTAGGGATCTAATACCAATATACATAATATACAGTTTACAGGTTAAATTTGACATAGTTACCATGCAAGATTTTTTTATACAAGTTTTTATCCTAACATGACATATACCGAGATCTATTTAGTCACCCCCAAGTTCCAGCCCCGTGAATTTTCACCATAAAAAATATAAATAAAGGTAGACTCCCCCCCCCCCCCATGTGCTTTCTAAATCAGTTTTGAGTGAAATGGTGTGATGGCCATGTTAGCCCACTTTCCAAGGTAATATAAAGATACCTTTTTATTGGACTAGCTCAGGGGTAGGCAATTCCGGTCCTTGATAGCCGGAGCCAGGTCAGGTTTTCATGATATCCACAATAAATATGCATGAGATAGATTTGCATCTCAAGGAGGCAGTGCATGCAAATCCATCTCATACATATTCATTGTAGATATCCTGAAAACCTGACCTGGCTCTGGCTCTCGAGGACTGGAATTGCCTATCCCTGGACTAGCTCAATGCATTTTATGATGAGCTTTCAAAAGTAACCCTTCTTCTTCAGATCAAAAAGATACATACCGTATATTTAAGATTTAGCTATGATCAATTTCTTATGTATACTGATTAATGAGAGATTTTAAAGTAATACCTATATAAGAATTGCTATACTAGGACAGACTGAAGGTCCATCAAGTCCAGTATCCTGTTTCCAACAGTGGTCAACCCAGGTCACAGGTACTTGGCAAGATCCTAAGGAGTAAAACAGATTTTATGCTGCTTATCCTATGACTGTATCTGAATTCAAAAGGGCCTGGGATAACGCGTGGGATCTCTCAGAGAGAGAAAAAGAGAAAGGTTACTGCGGATGGGCAGACTAGATGGGCATTTGGCCTTTATCTGCCATCATGTTTCTATGAATAAGTAGTGTTTTTCCCCAATTCACCTCAATAATGGCCTATGGACTTCTCTTTTAGGAAATTATCCATACCTTTTTTAAACCCTGATAAGTTAACCTTTTTCTGAAATTTTATGACACGTTGCCCTTGGATTAGTGTTAGAGAGAAGTAGCCTTGAAAGAGATTTGGGTGTACTGGTGGACACAACAACGAAGTCAACAGCACAATGCGCAGCAGCCGCGAAGGCGGCAAACAGAATGTTGGGTATTATTAAGAAGGGAATCACGACCAGAACGAGAGAAGTCATCCTGCCGTTGTATCGGGCAATGGTGCGCCCGCATCTGGAGTACTGTGTTCAGTATTGGTCACCGTACCTTAAGAAGGATATGGCAATACTTGAGAGGGTCCAGAGGAGAGCGACTCGAATGATTAAGGGCATGGAAAACCTTTCATACACTGAAAGATTGGAGAGACTGGGGCTCTTCTCCCTGGAAAAGCGGAGACTCAGAGGAGACATGATAGAGACCTACAAGATCATGAAGGGCATAGAGAGAGTAGAGAGGGACAGATTCTTCAAACTTTCAAAACATAAAAGAACAAGAGGGCATTTGGAAAAGTTGGAAGGAGACAGATTCAGAACGAATGCTAAGAAGTTTTTCTTTACCCAGCGTGTGGTGGACACCTGGAATGCGCTTCCAGAAGATGTAATAGGACAGAGTATGGTACTGGAGTTCAAGAAAGGATTGGACAATTTCCTGCTGGAAAAAGGGATAGAGGGGTATAGATAGAGGGACTACGCGATGGACCTCGGGTCTGACCCAGTAGAGGCACTGCTTATGTTCTTAACACCCCTGTTTGTTATGTTGTAAAAATATTTTTCCAAAAATAATATAAATGATAAATTTGCATTAATATGTATTACTCGGAATGTGCGTTAATTTGATTTAACACATATCAGTGCAAGCCCCACTAGTTTTGATGGGGCTTATTTACTAACCAAGGACTCCTTTTAGAAAGCTGCAGTAGTGATTCCCCCATGGCAAATGCACCAAAGCCCATTCAGTTCTTATGGGCTTTGGTGCATTTGCCACAGCTTTGTAAAAGAGGCACTAAGTCAGCGATCCCCAAACCTGGTCATGGAGGTACCCCAGCAAGTCAGGTTTTCAGGATATCCACAATGAATATTCATGAGAGAGGTTTGCATGCAGTGGAGGCAGTGCAAGCAAATCTCGCTCATGAATATTCATTGTAGATATCCTGAAAGCCTCACTGGCTGGGGTGCCTCTAGATAGAACCAGGTCTGGGAACCACTAAACTAGGCACTTCTTGAATTCACACATTTCAATAGGGGAGAGTGTGGCACAGTGGTTAAAGCTACAGCCTCAGCACCCTGGAGTTGTGGGTTCAAACCCGCCCTGCTCCTTGTGACCCTGGGCAAGTCACTTAGGGTTTTAGCGCACGCTGCATTGCCGTGCACGCTAGACGCTAATGCCACCATTGAGCTGGCGTTAGTTTCTACGCGTAGCGCGGGGGGGGGGGGCAGTGCGCGCTAATCTGCAGTGCGCACTAAACACGCTAGTGCACCTTAGTAAAAGAGGGGGTGTATCCCCTTGTTGCCCCAGGTACATTAGATAGATTGTGAGCCCACCAGGACAGACAGGGGAAAATGCTTGAGTACCTGAATAAACTCATGTAAACCGTTCTGAGCTCTCCTGGGAGAACGGTATAGAAAATTGAATAAATAAATATGCATTAATATTGGTTAATGTGCATACCAAAATGCAAAAGTTTCAAAGAAGAATACACATTGCAGTGATTATGTCCACTCTTATTGGTGGGAATGGAATTATGAAAGCATGTTATGTAAAAAACGATGTAGCATTTCATGTATGATTCAATAAAGCCGCTGTGTCTGATTTTCATCCATTGAATAATGAAGCCTCTAGGTCACAGGTGTCAAAGTCGGTCCTCGAGGGCCGGAATCCAGTCGGGTTTTCAGGATTTCCCCAATGAATATGCATGAGATCTATGTGCATGCACTGCTTTCAATGCATATTCATTGGGGAAATCCTGAAAACCCGACTGGATTACGGCCCTCGAGGAGGGACTTTGACACCCCTGCTCTAGGTATATAGAATTAAGCATGGTTGCTGTCCTAAAGATTTTAAGAAGAGGATGGAATGGGTCAGGTATACCAGGTAAAGGGTACAGCATACCTAGATTAAGAAAACCAGCTGCTATAGAGGACAAGGGTCATGCAATATGGACTGATGACTGGAAGGGTAAGTAAAAGGAGAAAGGGTGGGATTAATCTAGCCCAGTGGTTCTCAAGCCAGGTTTTCAGGATATTCCAAATGAATACACATGAGAGAAATTTGCACGGAGAGGTGGCATGCACGGAAAACTGTTTCATTAGGGATATCATGAAATATTGACTGGCTGGTAGTCCTCCAGGTCAGGGCAGCATAAAGGAACCAAGCTCAGGGGTAGCAGAATGGAGGTTCAAGAGGATTCTGGAACAGAGCAGAAGGGAGGCTTCAGTTTGGCTCAGAGAAATCTAACTTATGAGGCCAGAAAATCAAGATCTGCAGAGATAGCAGAGGGAGTAAAACAAGAGTTGAGGTATGGAAAGATTCATCCCAGTGATAGCAGTGCACCTTACACAACAAGGGGCAAAATTTGAACAGGTTCTCATGTGCTATTGGAAGGAGGGCATGAGCTGGTTCCAGCCACTGACACTTATCGACCCAAAACCTTACTAGAATGTGGGGGCTGGACAGGTATTAGAATTATAATCTAATATGAGTTGGGTGGTCTAGGGAAGGCCATATAAAAGTGAAGTGGAGGCTTACAGCTGCTACATGCCCATAGTTGCAAAATGCTGCCAGACAAGTGCCTTACTAGTTAAGGATTATTTTAAAAGATTCAAGTTGCATATGTTCACCCCTTTGACCCTGGAGGTGGAAGTATTAAAGCGCGTAGCTATGTAAAGATGTTGCATGTTATGCTTGATTAAAAAAAAAAAAGAAAGAAACCACTGTGGCCATTTTTTATCCATTGAAAAAAATAAGTCTTATGCAAATGAAACAGCATGATTACTGTCTTTTGGGTTAGGAAGGGAAGGCAGGGCATATCAGGCAAAGGGTACAGCATGCCCAGGGTGAGAGAAAGAAATCTGAGGCAAAGTTCTCAGGATAGAAAAAGATGCAGGAGAAACGATACCAAGGAGAAGAAACAGAAAGAAATGACCTGAGAAAATCCACACAGAGCTGGGAAGAAAGAGAGAGAGAGGTCCACACTGACATAGAGCAGTCTCAGCGGACCAAAGAGAGCTCAGAGCCAGACACCGAGATTTCCCAAAGCCAGATATAAGAATTCTCTGATCAAGCAGAGACAGCTGAAAACCAGGCAGAGAAAGCTCATTATCATGCACGCAGCCTAGCTGGAATTGCTCTATGCAGCTCATGACAGCCTCAGAAAGGAAAACCTATTACTTACTGTGCGGAGGAACTGTATCTCATCTTCTCCTTCTCCCCCTTCAGCCATGGCTGTTGAGGAGACTGCTGTTGTCAGATTCTGCTCGTCTCCACTGGCAGCTCAGAGCACAGAGCACCTCTTCTGCCAGCAACCAGATTAGCATAGTCTAATCCACAGCCATATAGGGAGCTGGACTCCTATAGTCTATTACAGCAAGCAGAGAACGCTGCACTGCAGACTGTCAGCACCAACTGCAAATACAGCTTTCAGAGATACACCCAGATCCATGCCTTATTGACAGAAGAACCTGGATCACCCCCCTCCTACCCTCCGCCCCATAGTCCAGAGACAGAATCCCACAAGGAAGCCCAGAATGACCAGACAAGCAGAGTCTCAAAGACAAGGAGGGAATCCCAAAGATAAACTCTCAGAGAGAAAGTAAATTCCTGGTTAAAGCTATAGCCTCAGCACCCTGAGGTTGGGGGTTCAGACCTACGCTGCTCCTTGTGACCCTGGGCAAGTCACTTAATCCCCCCCCCCCTTTGCCCCAGGTACATTAGATAGATTGTGAGCCCGCCGGGACAGACAGGAAAAAATGCTTGAGTACCTGAATAAATTCATGTAAATTGTTCTGAGCTCCCTGGGGAGAACGGTATAGAAAATTGAATGAATAAATAAATAAGTAAATAAATAGAAATTGACAGTTTCAATTATTTTGTTGGATTCTGAGATAAACTAGATTAAAGAGTTGTGCGGGGACAGAAATCAAACCCATCCCTGCCCGTCCCTGGTAGAATCAAACCTATCCCCGCCCGTCCCGCTAGGAGTCAACCCATCCCCACTGGATCAAACCTGTCCCCGCCCGTCCCCATAAACTTCAGAAGTAGTTATTTCATTTAATTATGCTACTAAATTAAAGGCTCTGGTAGAGACCCATTTACAAATAAGCAAAGACATTTTTTAAATTTAGAAATATTAATTGGGAAGAATACATATTTTGTAAATGGGTTTCTACCAAAGCCTCTAATATAAATATAAAATATAAATACTCAGCTGATGAGGACCCCCAAACTGTCAGATGAGGACTTCCTCTGCAGTTGGCCAGAGATCCCTTTGCCAAGCTTGGCAGGCTGCAGTAGGGTCCTTGAGTCACAGATGCTGGCACCTTGGTGGCTTATGTATGCTGCCAGCAACTACTGTGCTTGGTGGAGGGGAGTTCTGGCCGTCTCTAGAGGAGGTCCTCTGCTGGCGGTACTTGGGGATCCCCACCAGCCACAAGGTCAGCAAGTACTTCAGCACTTGAGAAATAAAACCAGAAATGCATTTTCTTTTCTTTTGAACACAATAAAGTCCAAGGAGAAGTCGAAAAGCAGGCTGTGAGCCCTTAACCATCTGGAAAAAATATGTGTCCATAAGTCTATGTGCAGCCAAATCCCAAGTTGTGCAAGCGCCAAGACAAAGTGTAAATGCAGCAGTCAAATATTCAGGATCATGTTCAGAATCATCTCATAAAAATCAAACCAGTATAAAGTGTTGAATATAATTTCACTCCATAACAATTTCAACTCCCTCAACACGAGTCGTGTTTCAATAACTCTTTTTATCAAGAGGAAGAACTGCGCGGGTAGGAAGAAGAAACTGACTTAACCAGGAGCAACGGTCAAAGCCACACTTAGACTTATGGACACATATTTTTTCCAGATGGTTAAGGATTCACAACCTGCTTTTCAACTTCTCCTTGGACTTTAAATCTGGAGTTTGAACTAGTCTCGGACCCTTTTCAAAGATAAGTGAATTATTCATGACTGTTCCAATGGAGATATACTAATGTTATGATAATTTCTTGTTCCTTCCTCTGAGTCTTGAATATTTTGAATGCCAAATATAATAACATTATTAAATTATTGCTTATACTATTTGATATTGTTACATTTGAATATTGGTTTCTCTTGGTTTATTATATTTGCCCTATTGTATACATGGTGAATAAGTCCTTGGTTTCTTAGCAACAGCAGAATTACAGCTCCATGCACTGAAAGGAGAAAGATCATTGCAGGACCACTTTGTTCAGTTTACCTGGTTGAAGTGACAGTCCTGTGGGGTTGCTGTGCAGGCTGGGAAGAGAGAGAGGTTATTCTTCCCAATGTGCATCACTCTGCATTTGTCCACATTAAATTTCATCTGCCACTTGGATGCCCTGTCTTCCAGTTTCCTAAGGTCTGCCTGCAATTTTTCACAATCCGCATGCATTTTAAAAACTTTGAACAGTTTAGTGTCATCTGCAAATTTAGGGCTCCTTTTACAAAGCCGCATTAGGGCTGTAACGCGCAGCATTGATCTGGCGTTAGTTCTAGAAGCATAGTGCGCGGTAATTTCCTGCATGCACTAAAAACACTAGCGCACCTTAGTACAAGGAGCCCTTAATCACCTCATTCGTCATTCCAATTTCCAGATCATTTATAAATAAGTTATATAGCACCAGTCCCAGTACAGATCCCTGCAGTACTCCACTGTTCCTCCATTGAGAAAAATAACGATTTAACCCTAACCTCTATTTTCTGATAACCAATTCCTAATCCACAACTGAACTTTGCCACTTATCCCATGACACTTCAATTTTCTCATGAGGAACTTTGTCAAAAGCTTTCTGAAAATCTAGATACACTACACCAGGGGTGTCCAATGTCGGTCCTCGAGGGCCGCAATCCAGTCGGGTTTTCAGGATTTCCCCAATGAATATGTATGAGATCTATTAGCATACAATGAAAGCAGTGCATGCAAATAGATCTCATGCATATTCATTGGGGAAATCTTGAAAACCCGACTGGATTGCGGCCCTCGAGGACCGACATTGGACACCCCTGCACTACACCAACCGGCTCATCTTTATCCTCACGTTTATTCACACCTTCAAAGAAGGTGACCAAAAAGATAGAAGAAGCACTTAACTTTTGCCTCGGTTACACAGCTAAAAATCTATATACATCAGACCAATGATGAATACACCACCCCAGTAATGGGCAATAAAGAGATTCGAGTAATGTCCAGGGTATATGAGGTCTGAGTAATTGCTACATATTGTATCAGTTTGCCCTCTTTGAGTTTGGATATTTATGAGATTCTTTGAGTAAACTTGAAGTTTTTCACTTTTAGTTTGTTGGATTATTCAGACAACCTGACAGGTTTTTAGAACCACTGATGTAAATATTAACTGTCTGAAAAACTGCTAAAAGTAGAATCTTAGTTTACAGCAACAAGTTCGCACATTTATTGAAAAGGCAGTACAGCAGAATCACGAACCTCATGAGAAGAAACATAAGCTGAGTGACGATTGCCATCTACCACAAGAGAAACCATTTTCAAGAAATTTCAATTCAGAGTTCATTAAGGGACTGTCCTTAAGACCTGGCCATGTGGCAAGCATAGGAGCCAGCTCTGTGGGTGTTTATGCACCTGTAAGAGTGAATAAACTCTTTGGGACAGATTCTGGAAATGGCACCTCAATCAGCAGCTGCCTATGGCCTACAAAAACGGTGCTGGCTGCATGTCAATCATGCTTAGGTGCCTTTGAAAGAATCGCGGCTAATAGCACTTGCCACAAAACTTAGGCATCTGCAGACGCCAAAGTACTTCTAAAAATCGCTTCTAATGATGCCTAAGGTCATCTTTGTCGTTAACTATGCCTAATTTGGCATTAGACGCCTCCTTATACACGATTACGAAGCCTACCTTCGTTGGCATCTAACGGCATATACTTTTTTTCATTAAGTTCAATTATCTTTATTAGCATTTTCACTTTACAACATATAGTGAGTTACTGACCATTACATAGTCAGATACGAGACATAATACGTTATGGGTGATCAAAAACTACAGCATATTAAACAAAAGTAGGAAACATCCTACAACAAACTAAACTAACAGGTCAGACGCATGTAAGTTAATGGTTTAATATCACATATCTCAGAACACTACACCAGCTTACCTAAGCATATGTAGATGAAAAATACAATACCTAGATGATACAGAACAAGATCATAAGACAGTTTGAGAACATAACATGGTGTAGTACAAGACGTCCGTCTAGCTCACCGGAGACTGCAGATAGACAGGTCACATTGGTAGGGCTCATCAGAGGAGCCCACATACTATCAAAGCGTTTAAGTCAACCCTTACGTTCAGCTGCTACTCTTTCATATTTTGCATATAAACAGATGGTATTCCACCATTCATTAAAAGAGATGGTAGAAAAATCACTAAATAAGTTTTTAACTGTTTTTTTAACAGCGCGGTCAATCTCTACACCAATTAAAGTAGTTAAGTTAGGCCGCCCAACTTATTGCACCATTTCTAGAATCAGGCCCTTTGTGCCCAGGGAGAGGTACTTTCAGTGACGTAGTAAGGGAGGGAGTCAGTCTGCCCCATATGCCATCTTGGTGGAGGTGCCGGCACCCGTCTTCCTCTGCCCTATGCTCCTTCCCGACCCCCCCCCCTCACCACGTGCATCCTTACCCTTCCCTTGTACCCCTTCAATTTTCTAGGCACAAGCAGCATCACAAACTCGCTGCCCGCGTCAGTGCCAGCTCTCTCTGACACCACTTCCAGATCCCGTGCCTAGGGCGAACAGAATGCTAGGAATGATTACGAAGGGGATCACATACAGATCGGAGAAGGTTATCATGCCGCTGCACCGGGCCATGGTACACCCCCACCTGGAATACTGCGTCCAACACTGGTCACCGTACATGAAGAAGAACATGGTACTACTCAAGAGGGTCCAGAGAAGAGCGACTAAAATGGTTAAGGGACTGGAGGAGTTGCCGTACAGTGAGAGATTAGAGAAACTGGGCCTCTTCTCCCTTGAAAAGAGAAGACTGAGAGGGGACATGATTGAAACATTTAAGATAATGAAGGGAATAGACTTAGTAGAGAAAGAGAGGTTGTTCACCTCTCCAAGGTGAAGAGAACGAGAGGGCACTCTCTAAAGTTAAAAGGGGATAGACTCCGTACAAACGTAAGAAAGTTCTTCTTCACTCAGAGAGTGGTAGAAACCTGGAACGCTCTTCCAGAGGATGTTACAGGAGAAAGCACCCTTTGGGGATTCAAGCCAAGGTTGGATAAGTTCCTGCTGGACCAGAACAATCACAGGTAAGGCTAGACTCTAGTAAGGCTGCCGCGTGAAGCGGACTGCTGGGCACAATGGACCGCTGGTCTGACCCAGCAGTGGCAATTCTTATGTTCTTATGTGATGTCAGAGGGAGAGCCGACACGATGCATGCAGCAAGCTCATGATGCTGCTCGCGCCAGAAAAATTTAAGAGGTACAGGGGAAGGGTGTATGTGCTCGGCAGGGGGGATCAGTAAGGAGCAAGGGGGGGCAGAGAAGAGGACAGGGGAGGGGCGCCACTCACCTTCATTATGCCATTGGGTACTTTCCATTGGGTTTAGCACCCCCAATAATTTTGAACAGTTGGCTCATATGGTGGCAAGGTAGTGGTCAATATGTATACAGACCATTCAGGATCAGCCTTTAAATAGTGCTGGGACCAGGACCAGACTTAGTAACTGCAGGGCCTTGTGTGGCCCAGTTTGGTTCCCCCTCTCCTCACCTGAGACTTAAGATTTTAAATGAACTGAGAGGAGACAGATTCATAACGAATGCAAGGAGGTTCTTCTTCACTCAGATGGTGGTGGACACCTGGAACGCGCTTCCCGGAGAGGTGATAGGACAGAGTACAATTCTGGGGTTCAAAAAGGGACTGGATGACTTCCTGGAAGCGAAGGGGATAACAGGGTACAGATAGAGGTTTACCTTACAGGACATTGAGCGAATAGGGTATGGATATTTTAGGTTAGGTAGGGAACACTTTCAGGTCATGGACCTGGGGGGCCGCCGCGGGACCGGATTGCCGGGCACGATGGACCCCTGGTCTGACCCGGCAGAGGCAACGCTTATGTTCTTATGTTCTAACTGTCAGAGTTTTATAACATTATAATCAAAGCAAGGCAAACAAAACAAAATCAGTTCGCTGACCTATCCTTCTCCATACTGTACATATACTGGTCCTAAAAAGCAGGTACCACTTATAAAATTAAGCCTTTCACTTTGAAAAAAATTTGCCCAAAGTTTAAGGTTTGCTCTACCAAACTGTTTATATGCAGCAGTTGCGAAGATGACAACAAAATCCCTGCCAATCTCTATTCTGAGGTCAATGCTGGTGGTCCAAATAGTGCAATAAGAGAGGAGTATAGAGTGTCAGTGTTTAGGAGCATGATTACCAAACGGGAAGGGAGAGAGCAGATGGAGGTGAGTAATATAATAGTAGAAAGGGAAAAGTAATTTTAAATTATGGTCAATCGTCATTTGCAAAGCTTAGGCCCCTAGGAGCATGATAGAGACTTGTGCGGCCACCTCCTGTCACCCCAGCTTATGGCCAGCCCTGACTGGGGCCTTCAATGATCTATGAGAATAAAGTAGTTCTGGCCTTTTCTTAACCCTGCAATTACCAGAATAGAGGTTGTGCCTTCCTGCACGACTGACAAGGAGGGTTGTTGGAACCCTTAGAAGGAAGCCTGGCAGGGCCTCAGCCCAGAATGAAAGCTCTTGTTTTTGGTCCAGATCCCCAGCTAGAACACTGCTATGCAAAGGGGTCATGGTTTGGCAGAGCCCATGTCCATTCCCTCAATACTCATGCAAGGGAACTAAATTTACTTTTAACCTTCAAGCCGCAACACTCTCTTTACTAAAGGAGGAACAGATTTGGAACTTACATAGTCGCTCATCTTGGAGAGTCAGAACTGGGCAGCCTCAGAGCCTACAAAGCTGCTGGACTCTTAGTTATGGGACTCTGTCTTCCAAACTGCCTGCAAGAAACTGACAGAGAAGGACAAATGGAACTACTAAACCCACTGGAACAGAAGTCTCTTTACATCAATCATTCCTCTGGGAAGAACTAGCTTTACTTTGTAAAGTGTAAAAAAATAGAGAAGGAGAATTCTGAGGAGTGTAACTTCTAAGGAGTGGTAATGTTTTTACTGGCATTTTCAAATGGTGAAAATCTTATCCCACTTATTTGACTATCCATGTTCAGTTTTGAGCACATTAGTGTGGACTGTTTTACTGACTGTGAGAAATGAGGATTGTGTATTATGTGCCAGCCAGGATCCTTAAACCAGTCCAAGAAAAATATTGCTGGGTTTTATTAAATGTACCACAGGTCGATGAGGTAAATGAGCTTTGGAGCATTTACCGTGCCAGCCTGAGGTAGAAACTTCTACTGCCGTTTAATAAAAGGAGCCCTTTATTTGTGTAGCCCACCAGGTCAGGAACAGGACCCTCAGAAGGCAAAAGGAGCAGTTTATACAATACCTTCAGTGCCACCTTTTCACTATAGACAACAGTGGAGGTTCGAAAACAATGATATGCCATTTATTCAACAAATCATAGATTTGTGCGGTGGCTCAACACGCATGTGTTTCGGCCGATACAGCCTGCTTCAGGAGCCTTTTTAACTCACAATCACAATTTCTCATATAATTAAGAACATAAGAACATATTATGTTCTTATTAAGGGGATTGGAAAACCTTTCATATGCTGAGAGATTGGAAAAACTGGGACTCTTTTCCCTAGAAAAGAGAAGATTAAGAGGGGATATGATAGAGACTTACAAGATCATGAAGGGCATAGAGAGAGTAGAGAGGGACAGATTCTTCAAACTTTCAGAAAATAAAAAAACAAGAGGGCATTCGGAAAAGTTGAAAGGAGGCAAATTCAAAACTAATGCTAGGAAGTTCTTCTTTACACAACGTGTGGTGGACACCTGGAATACAATTCCAGAGGAAGTTATAGGGCAGAGTACAGTACTGGGGTTTAAGAAAGGTTTGGACAAATTCCTGCTGGGAAAGGGGATAGAGGGGTATAGATAGAAATTTACTGCACAGGTCCTGGACCTGTTGGGCCGCCGCGTGAGCGGACTGCTGGGCGCGATGGACCTCGGGTCTGACCCAGCGGAGGCATTTCTTATGTTCTTATACAAGTTGATAAACAACTTGCTCTCACGAAAGTAAGTTGCTAGACTGCCTAAATGTCTGGCACAGATGTAGGCCAAGGATTGCATCAAGCAGACATGAAGATTACCACCTAGTAGCCAAAGTGGCCACATATGCCATGACCTGGCCAACCATGGCATAACATTTGCCTATGAATATCTGCTTCAGGGCGCAGTATTCTAACTAAAAACAAAACATATTACTTGTTGCAAATTGTCAAATATCAAACTGTTTAAATCACCCCTAAAGTGAAAATACCAACCTCACTTGCAAACTTATTCACATGGAGGGGCATAATCAAAACAAACATCTAAATCCTCTTTTGGTCTAAGGCCCTAAACGCTGAAAGTAGCAGCAGGGAAAATGTCCATTCTCAAAAAACCCCGCCCCAAATGAGGTTTTTTTTTAAGACCGGCTTGCCTCTACATTCAGCAGTTTAAATGGCCAGACCACCACTACGTCTAAACTTACAACACATAATCAAAAAAAGCCTAAGTCCCAAACACCCAAAACAAGAGCTTTTAGGCGAAGGAGGAGCCAGTCCTTCACCTAAAGCTGGATTCTGTAACCGATGTCTGTCAAAAACAACACCGGTTACAGAATCCCCCCCTCCCCCCGATCATGGCAGGCAAGATGGCTCATCTCCCCTGCCGTGATCAACACACCAGAACAGCCGCGATCGACTCCCACTAAACTGCTACAACAGGAGAGATGCTCCCTCTTGCCCCGATGTCGTTGGGGAGGTTGAGGGTGCCGCGGGGCAAGAGGGCTTGGGCTCACACTTGCCCAGATGTCGTGGGGGGGGGGTGGATTCTGTAACCAGTGTTGTTTTTGACAGACACAGGTTACAGAATCCAGCTTTTAGGTGAAGGACTGGATCCTCCTTCGCCTAAAAGCCCTTGTGTTGGACGTTTGGTGCTTAGGCGTTTTTTTGGTTCATTATGGGGTATAAATGTAGACGTCGTGGGGGTAGAAGTGTAGAAGTAGTGGTGGTCTGGGCGTTTAAACAGCTGAATGTAGAGGCAGGCCATAATTTTTTTTAAAAAACCCTCCATTTGAACGTTTTTTTAAATTATGAACATTTTCCCTGCTTCTACTTTCAACGTTTAAGGCCTTAGTCCAAAAGGGGACTTAGACATTTTTTTTTATTATGCCCCCCTCGGATTCATCCAACTTCATCACTGCTGAATTACTCATGCTATTACACTCTCCCCCCCCCCCCCCCCGAATAAATGGTTACCTATGGGACTCAATTAGTTTGTCCACAAGCCACTTAGGGCTCCTTTTACTAAGGTGCGCTAGCAGTTTTAGTGCACACTACAATGCCCCGCGCAGTAGATGCTAACGCCTCCATAGAGCTTGCATTAGCATTCTTCATTTAGCACGTGGTTTGCGCATGCTAAAAACGCTAGCGCACCTTAGTAAAAGGAGCCCTTAATCTCCTGTTACAATAGCAGATCACAGGTATTGATCCCATTATACCTCCTAGGTAAACAAAAGATAATGCAGATATTACAGATACATATAGTTCAAAACTATTAAAAATCTTTTTCTGATTGGAAAAAGTTACATTTATTTACTTGATTGATCTTCAAGGTATCAGCAGGACACTAGCCATTCTCCATGGTGCTGAATTCACCAAAGGGAAAAAGTTAATTTATTAAAGGTCACCTGAGCACTCACCCATGTGAACCAAGTATGAAAGCTTGTCTCAAGATAGCACCCCAGAATTATGGAGGCGTGCATGCTTCTCTGGGTGGAAATGAGAAAAGCAAGTCACTTTCTCCCCCCCCCCCAAAAAAAAAAAAAAACCCTAGCCTGTGCAAACGTACTGTATATGTGAGAATGGGCAGAGAGCTATCCTGAAAAAATAAGGAGCAAGCAGTTGCCAACTGGGTAGCATCAGAAAGGCACATCACTCTTTTCTGAAAATGCACTAATTATGGAAGTCTTGAACCAATTAGACCCTTTCAGAGATCTCCTATGTGAAGTAACATGTACATCCACAGCAACCTTTAATATATATTCTGTACATATTAAATCAGGTGAGCTCTTCTGGGTACAGAGACACCAATGTTGATGAAAAGATCCTGCCTCATTAGATAAACATTAGTAACATTTAAACATAAACCTCATTGAATATGGAGTTTATTGGAGCTTAATTGAGCATCAATATTAATAGCAACAAATATACATTTAAAGGGGCATTTTCAATAGGATGTCTATGGGCTCCTTTTACGAAGGTGCACTAGGGTTTTTAGCGCATGCACAAAATAGCACAGTTGCCGAAAATCTACCGCCCTATAAAAAGGATGCGGTAGTGGCTAGCACGCTCAGGAATTTAACGTGCGCTATTGCGTGCGTTAAGGCCCTAGCGCGCCTTTGTAAAAGGAGCCCTAAGTCTGGATGTTTTGGGAATGGGAAGGGGGACTTGTATAATGTCTTATTTATTTATTTTAATTCTTTATTCATTTTCAATAAGCGCAATACAAATTAAATATATTTTATATTTAAGACATCACTTAATACTCTTTCAAGAAACAAATCAATCTATATCCCTTCCCCCACCCTATCCCATAACTATTATAAATTTTTAATTTAATAATCAAATCTTCAAAAAGCTCATTTTGATATACATTTCATATCCATAAGAGATAATAAGCTCTAATAAATAATATTGAGGCTTTGGTATTTCAAAGCTGACATTCAAAGTGGTGGGCACTGGAGGATTAAGTGACTTGCCCAGGGTCACAAGGAGCAGCACTGGGATTTGATTTCACAACCTCTGGGTGCAGGCAGCAGCTCTACCAGTGAGCCACACCTTCCACTCTAAAAATCCAGAAGAGTAAATCTCCATTTTCAAAACAACAAGACGTCTATCTTTTATGTTTGAAAATGACCTGTTAAGACGTCTTGAGCTAGCAAGACATTTTTTTTTTTCTGAAAATGACTGCTAGATGTCAACCTCCTGTACTACAATTGGTGCATTAAAAATTTACTTCTCACAAGTTTTAGGGTTTCTCAGTTCAAATTTCACCAACCAGCGTGTTGCACAAGAAAAATATATTTATTTTTTTAATAATATTTACCAAACAATTTGTACTAGGTTATTAGAATTAAAAAAAAAAAACCACAAAAAATAATTTAACAAAACAATTTCAATTAAAATAAACTTGTATTTCTCTAAAAGGAACTCATTTTAAATCTTAGCTAGGAATATTAACAGATTTCAAAGAAGCAAAACTAAACTCTAAACTAAAGTTTCTTCAAACCCAGAATTTTATGTAAAATCTGTGACCTGTGTCAGTGTACACACTTTTTTAAAAAAATATTGATTAGACACTTAGCTTTCTCCTCTTCCCAGAGCTTTCTTGAGTGTTGGGCACCTTTTGTCTTTCCTTTCTGGTCAGTGATGATCTCAGCAGCACACCTACCATCCTATCTGTACCAAATCAATTAAAAAAAAAATCTACTTACCTACCTATGTAATTCAGAGTACCCTGGCACTTTCTGGAATGTCTGAGTGAGTGTTGCCGACTCAAGAAATAAAATTTAATGAAAACAGTTCCTGACTTTCCCACAAAGAACATGTTTTAAAATAAATATTCTCCCTCAAATCACTCTCACACAATCAGGGAATATAAACATCAATATCTTGCAGTCAGCCCAAAACAATTCACAGGTACTGAATGTGCTGCTTTATGCATCAGAGACTATCTCACATCCTCTCACTTTAAGTTTTTCTTTAAAAATCCCTTTTTTTTTTGAAAATTCAAGGATTCTAGTTAGAGATCTTTTCCCACATTGTCTGTGAGAATTGAGAGCAGGTGATTCTTGCATCCTTCCCTGATAAGCCCTAACTAGCAGCTTTGCATTGCTTAGAACAGCTTTACCAGGCTGACAGCCATCAAAACTTCTCTGCGTAAATGTACACTTCAGGAACTTTATTTTATTTTAGAAATCCCTATTTCTTCTATAAACAATCATCAAAGAGCAGTCCTAACATCGTGCGTTTGCTCTTTCAATCACTCCGCTCTCTTTCACCAGTCAGTTTTGATTCCTTTCCCTTACATATACTCACACAGTCTCCCTAAAACTTTAAGAGAAAAGGTTTCAAGGTGAACACTCAAGGAATCAACCAAATTTCAGCTATGAGAACAGGACAACTTAACACAGACTTCATACACTGTCATAGTTCCCTCCCAATTGACCCTCACCAGCCACTGGAGCATCTGGAATGTTTTCCCTGTTTACCAGCAGGTACAGTGTAAGTACATTCTTCTCAGCAAGTACAGGGTTGCACTGAACAGATTTTTTAACCTCTTTATACTAGACTTCTTGGCCTAGCAATATGTCTTTCTTTTTTTGATGATTTTTGAAAAATAGGACATCCAGATGAAACATGTCCAAAACAATCCATTTTCATATAGGAGGGGGCCAGCATTTTTAATGGACTGGCCATGCAGACATGCCAGCAAAGCAGTGGAGCACCTTAGAAGCCAATACTGTGACCTTCACATAAAGGATGCCAGGTATACATCTCAACTCCCCCAAAACCTACTATACCCATCTATCACCACAATAATAATAATAATTTTATTCTTATATACCGCCAAAGCCATGTAAGTTTGAGGCAGTTTACAGCAAGAAGCACTGGACAATCAGCGAAGAGGTTACAATCAAAGTCAACAATACAATCTTACATAATGAAAGAATTGGAAAGCTATATAGTTCTTAGGATTACTGGTTGAATAAGCTGAGCTGTATAGATTCTTAGTTTACAAATCGATTGAACAAACTTGTTTTTACCAGTTTTCTGAAATTGAAGTAGGATGAGGAGAGCATGATAACATTACTAAGCCAATCGTTCCATTTGACTGCCTGGAAGGCAAGAGTTCTGTCCAAGAATCTTTTGTAGTGGCAGACTTTTATTGTCGGATAGGCTTCAGGTGTCACCTATCTGGCAGTTCAGTAGGATTTTGGTGGGCTCATACTTTCCACTATAAATGTGGGATATGGGCCTAGGCCCCCTCTTTATGATTCACTACTTCACCTACCAGGCTATTCCAGACATCTGCTTGCTGCTGTACTAGGATTTCCCATACCAATGATGCTATTATAGAGAAAGGTGGCCACAGGGGGGAGTATGGGGAGGTCATGCCTTCATCCCTTTAGTAGTCATCTGGTCAGTTCGGGCCTTTTTGGCCCTTATTCTCTTTTAGAATAGGTCTAGCTCTGAATGAGTAGATGGCATCCTGGACATCTTGTTCGATTATGGCTGCAAGATATCCAAGAGCTAAACCCACCCTAAGTCTGCCTATAACATGCCTCTAACAAGCCCCCCCATGAACTTTGGATGCACTGCAGACAAAAACCCTAGCAAGGCATCTAGAAAATTGGTTTCAAAAACAACAACTTGGATGTCCAAGTGCCACATAAGCCATTTTTTGGATGTCTTTATTTTTTGAAAATGAGCCCCTTAATATATATTTTATTTCACTTTGTTATCTCCTAGTTGGAGATCCTACCCAAATGTATACCTTATTCTTGTCTCCTGGGTGGAGACCCTCCTACCACACAGTTACTGTATAAATGTATTGGTCTCCTGGGTACAGACTGCTGCGGCGGCAAAAAGGGCAAACAGAATGCTAGGAATGATAAAGAAGGGGATCACGAACAGATCGGAGAAGGTTATCATGCCGCTGCACCGGGCCATGGTGCGTCCTCACCTGGAGTACTGCGTCCAGCACTAGTCGCCGTACATGAAGAAAGACACGGTACTACTCGAAAGGGTTCAGAGCGACTAAAATGGTTAAGGGGCTGAAGGAGTTGCTGTACAGTGAGAGATTAGAGAAACTGGGCCTCTTCTCCCTTGAAAAGAGGAGACATAGAGGGGACATGCTCAAAACATTCAAAATACTGAAGGGAATAGACTTAATAGATAAAGACAGGTTATTCACCCTCTCCAAGGTAGGGAGAACAAGAAGGCACTCTCTAAAGATGAAAGGGGATTAATTCCGTACAAACGTAAGGAAGTTCTTCTTCACCCAGAGAGTGGTGGAGAGCTGGAACGCTCTTCCGGAGTCTGTTGTAGGGGAAAACACCCTCCAGGGTTTCATGACTAAGCTGGACAAGTTTCTACTAAACTGGGACGTACACAGGTGAGGCTGGACTCGTTTCTGCTAAACTGGGACGTACACAGGTGAGGCTGGACTCATTTAGAGCACTGGGGACTGCCCCGGGGACTGCCGTGTGAGCGGACTGCTGGGCACGATGGACCACTGGTCTGACCCAGCAGCGGCAATTCTTATGTTCTTAACACATACTACAACAAGGGGTTAAGAGACTCAAAATAAAGAAGGATATCTTGTAGGATATTGCAACCTGGCTTCATAACACACTAAACTTATCTAAATTATTTCCTATTAATTTTTGTAACTTGTGATATAGCTAAAAGGTGCAAGTTTATGTGTTAGTGAAGTAAAGAGGCACCAGATTATGTGTTTTAGTGTAAAGTGTTTCTGTCAGAAATAATTCTGTAAGGATTGAGGTAGTACAGCTCTTCTGGTAGTCACTGAAGGGAAAAAGCCATTAACACACCTCTCCCTGAGAGATGACATTATCAGCCTACATGTTTGCTCCCCTCCCATGGAATTAGCAAGATGTAGGAAATGGTCCCATTTGTATGACACCCTGCACCCTGAAGCTCCTAGTATAAAATAGAATTAACTGGACAGGGGGCTGGATTCCTGTGCAACAAGGGATGTCGGGTGACACTGCTTGCCCTGGCTGGTGAGAAGTATCTAGATCTCTATCCTCTGCCCTGCCTCTTCCTCATTGGTCTGGAAGACCTGCATCTCTATGGCAATCAGCACTTCAGTGCAGGGTTAGGAACAGTCACCAGCCTTTGACTCTGCATGCCTGCAGAGTTACCTCCACTTGAATTTCAGGTCTTTTAAACTAAACTAAACTAAACTAAACCTTAAGTTTGTATTCCGCATCATCTCCATAAAGAAAGAGCTCGGCACGGTTTACAAGTAATTCAATAAATGAGGGAAGGACATAAGAAATTAGAGGTTATGAAGAGGATAGCTAGCTTTACATTTTAAATAGATAGCTTTACGTTTTGGAGAAAAGCCAAGTTTTCAGATGCTTTCGGAATAATTGGAATGAGCCTAGGTTCCGCAGCGGGGCAGGCAGGTTATTCCAAAGCTTGGTGATTTGAAGAAAAGGGATTTCCCTAATTTACCTACATACATGATGCCTTTTAACGAGGGGAAAGATAATTTGAGTATGTGGACGGATCTGGTAGTGTCAGGTCTCGAAGAATTCCAGGATAGTGGGATTAGGGGAGGAAGAATGCCTTGTAGGATCTTGAAAAGGTCTTTTGTATCTCTGTTATGAAAAACAGCAATCAGCCAGTGGCAGATCAATCACAACCTTTGCTTTCTGTTTGGTATATGCACTGAGCTGTTATCCTGCCACACTGAAGAGAGTCCTTTGGTGTTTCATGACCTCACAGACCAACATTTCCATCTCCTCTACCATAAAGTTCCCCTTGGGGGTCAAGAGCTATTGCTTTGGAGCCATAAAAATGGCCCCTATGGCACAAGTCTTGGAGATTATCAAATGGCAAGGGCATGCTTTCATAGGCATTAGAAGGACATCAAGGTGGGAGGGCTGAAAAAAATCAATAATCAAGGAAGTGGATGATTCTGAAATTACCAGCAGCTGGAAATGTTTAAAAACACTAAACATGTATGCCGCCATTTTACAACTGGCTTCTAAACATTTTGATCATATGCATATGTTCATCACAAAATAGCCATTATGCATTGACATTTTTGGATCCATAGCATTAATTTCTTAGTCAATAGGTGTACACAATGAATTGGCTGCCCAATTTATCACTGTCACCCATATTGTGTACATCTATGGGCAGTGTGCTGTGCACCTTGTTGGCTAATCTATACCATTAATCTACTTAGGAAGGCACCCAAGGTAGAGCAGGGTTTCTCAGCTCCAGGCGTCTTCCAGAGAGTATGGTCACTTATTGGGGAATGTACAGTAGGTATAAGGCCCTCGTATTTGTCTTCCCTATGCTCCTCAGATCCCACTGAGAGGGAGTGCAACAGAGGATCCATAGAAATACGATAGCTATACCTGACAGTTATTCATTACTTCCGGATTGTCTGGGGGGGGGGGGGGAGGAGTTAGGGAGTCACCTCTAGGGTTAATAGGGATTGCCATTGGCTCCCAGACTTTGGACTGAAGAACATTGTTCTACACGATTCTCAGAATAATTGTTTAGGATTGACACTTCTATGACCCATGCCATTCTGGCGTTTCTCTTTTACCACTGTGTCCAGTTTCCTCACACCTCGTAGCTTTTTATTGGTTGTAACAAGGATGACTAATGTGATGATAACATCTTCATTGTCTCAGGATCATGATCCCAGAGCTTTCCCAGTACTGTGGTTTTGCAAAATGTACTGAGTTAGTCCAATAAAAAAGGTATTACCTTATTTCCTTTGTTTTTATTTCTAAATATTACCTTGAAAAGCCACCACCCCATTTTACATAAAATATTTACAAAGTTTCCAATGGATGAGATGTGCCACCTTTCTGCTTTTCTCTATAGAAATTTTTGTTCCAGTTTTTTTATGCTTGCTGTAAACCAGTGGTCTCAAACTCAAACCCTTTGCAGGGCCACATTTTGGATTTGTAGGTACTTGGAGGGCCACAGAAAAAAATAGTTAATCTCTTATTAAAGAAATGACAATTTTGCTTGAGGTACAACTCTTTATAGTTTATAAATCTTTCCTTTTAGCTAAGTCTTAATAATAATATTGCAATTTATAGCTAAAGAGACATGTGATCAAAAAACTGTTTTAATTTTACTTTTGTGATTATGACAAACATACCGAGGGCCTCAAAATAGTACCTGGTGGGCCGCATGTGGTCCCTTGGCCATGAGTTTGAGACCACTGCGGTACACCATCTCATCTGTTATCTGTTGTCCTGGGCTGCACATTTCAATGGCTCATCCTTAAGTTACCATGTATTTCTCCTTAACCATTTATGAAAATGTATGATGCAGATGCTGGCACTCCTTCCACAAAAAATGCATTCAGTCATTTAGGGGGGGAGGGGGGAGTTGTTATTTCTTGGGAACACTGACCCATTTATAAACTTGTGTGTGTTTTTAGCAGTTTTCCCACATGTCACATTTCAACCCATTCTGTTAAATCTTCCAGAGCTATTTTGCCTCTCAACAGATAATCATTCTTGACCCCTTTTGTATATTTTTCCCAAATTCCATTGGGTTGGAAAGAATAACATACATATAGATACAGCTAAGCCTATTTATTTGGATTTTCTAAAGGTATTTACCAAAGTCCCTCATGAAACTCTTCAAATAATTTAAAAGTTATAATGTAGGAGGCAATGCCCTATTATAGATTGGAAACTGATTAAAAGACAGGAAACAAAGTAGAATTAAATGGTCAGTTTTCTAATTGAAATAAGATCAATAGCTGAAGTCCCTAAAAGTCTGTACTAGGACCTGTGTTGTTCAAAATATTCATGAATGATCTGAAGAAATTTGTTTATTTTTATAGCTTAAGTGGTTTACCTTCAGGTAGTCAAGCATTTTTCTCTCTCTGTCCTGGTGGGCTCACAATCTATCTAATGGACCTGGGGCAATAGAGAGATTAAGTGACTTGCCCAGGGTCACAAGGAGCAGTGTGGGTTTGAACCCACAATCTCAGGGTGCTGAGGCTGTAGCTTTAACCACTACATCACACACTCCCCAATGTGCCACATTCTACCACACTCTATCTAATATACCTGGGGCATTAAGTGACTTGCCCAGGGTCACAATGAGCAGTGTGGGATTTGAACCCACAACCTCAGAGTGCCGAGGCCGTAGCTCTAACCACTACACCACACACTCCCCACTGTGCAGGTAAAATGAGTGATGTGATCAAATTACAGATGACACATTACTCAAAATTGTTACAATAGCAGAGGATTGTGAGGAATTGCAGATGAAATTTAATGCGGACAAGTATCGAGTATTGCACATGGAGAAATATAATCCCAACTACAGATACAAAATGATAGGTATTGAGTTAGGAGTCAGGACCCAAAAAAGATCATGGAATTGCTGTGGACAATATACTGAACCTTACAGCCCAGAGTGCAAAAAAGCAAATAGAAAGATAGGAATGAAGAACAAAACTGACAATATTATTATTCCTCTGCATAGGTTCACGGTGCAACTATACTTGGAATGCTCAGGGCCAGATTAACACCGTATGGGGAACTAGGCAAACATTTATGGGTTTTTAACATAGACTCCCATTTGTTACTTTTCTTATTCCCCTCGCCACAAATCACTTTTCCTTTATCACACCTGCTTCTCTTCTCTTCCTTGTCCAGGTTCTTTGGGCTAGATTCACTAAGCAAACCGATCGTGCACCGATCAGTTTGCGACCCCGACCCGATTCACTAACCTTCTGGCCAATCCTGTCCGCGCATGCAAATGACGGAAATGGCATGCAAATCTAGGAAGGTAGTGATTCACCAACATTTTCAGGCACACCGCCTGGACTGGCCAATCCAAAACCTAGCGACTGATGAGGACCAGTCGCTCACTCCTTTCCTGCTCTCTCCCACCCTGAAATACCAGCCCTGCAGCCCTGAAACAAACCCTACTTTCTGCCGCCCTGCCGGCCTCGTGTGTTCAAGCAGCAAGCCTGCTTCTCTGTCTGAAAACCATTGAGTCTGTGGGGAAAAGTGCCGCCCGACTCTCCTGCTCTCTGCCGTCCTTCCCCGCAGTGCAGCCCCGCTTTAAAACCACGGGCTCGCACTGCGGGGAAGGGCAACAGAGAGTAGGAGAGTCAGGGCGGGTTTCGTGTTCTGTTCCGTAGTCTGGCAGTTCCTCCCCTCGGCTTTTTTAAAAGAGACTTCAGCAAGTCCCGTCGGGAGACGAGATCATGACCGGCTCAGCCCTTGACCATGTCTGCTTTTGCCTGCCATTACTTCACCACCCCTCCCCCTTTGTTTTGACCTCACTGGTGCAGGAAAGCGGCACATGCGCGGACCGCATGTACAGCCATCAGTGATGGTCTGCGCATGCATCGCGATCGGTCTTCAGCGATCCATGGGATCCAGGGCCGGATTTAGATGAAAAGAGGCCCTAGGCTATTCCACTTCTGAGGCCCTTTCACCTCCCATTTTTAAGTTTGTAAATTACATGAGCGATAACAAAATACATCATTACTGTGATATATATCAATATGTTAAATGAAACATGTTGTTATCGGTACTAACCTTTATAAAATATGTGACACGGATAATAAAAAAAAAAAAAAATTGAGAACACTTATTTGGACATTTATTCTCAGCACCATATATAGTACTTGTAACAATAACTAATCAAACATAACACACAACATTGCCCCTTCCTATGTCCATAGTGCCCCCAGTGCGTCCTTCCTCATCTCACCCCCCTCCGATGCCTGCCCGCCTCCCATCCACCTTACATTGAACACCCCCCCATGCCATCCTGCCTGCCTTCCATTAAACCCTCTCACACCCCCTCCAATGCCAGCCTGCCTGCCTCCCATCCCCCTTCCACTGAACCCCCCCCAATGCCAGTCTGGGCCGCCCTGTCCTGACGGATCCAAGTTTTGCCTCTCTCTCCCCATGGGGCTGGGCTTTGCCCAGCTGTTTACGGACTGACGTCTTTCCCTCCCCGATCCTCCTCCCAGGGCAAGAAAAAGAAAGGGAGAAGCCGAGTTGGTGCCCCGTTGCGGCCGGAGCCGGTTCCGATCCCGAAACATAGAATTTCTCCTTATTTTCGGTTCAGTGTTTTATAGTGTTCACTGTTTTTAGAATAGTGTAATTTTAATTTTGCTAACAATTTGAATGTAGGCCCTTCTTGATCTTGAGGCCCTAGGCTGAAGCCTAGTTAGCCTATAGGAAAATCCGGCCCTGATGGGATCGCTTGTGGGCGTGTTTCCGATTAGGTCATTTGCATGGGGAGCCTTTAGTAAATGGGTCGCCCAGCAAGACTCGGAAACAGATCAGAACTGGATCGGTCAGGTAAGGTGGCTTTAGTGAATCTAGCCCTTTGTTCATAGCCTTCCCTACATTTAGGGGAAAATTCATCAAGGGCTACTAACCGCATTAGCACACACTAATGATTAGCATATGCTAATGCTAAGAACCCATAGGAATATAATAGACATCTTAGCTTTTAGCATGCGCTAATCATTAGCACCTCTTGATGAATTCACCTCTTAATCTCTCCAGAAGTAGCATGAGGAAAACTGCAAGGTCAGCAATAACATGGGGATTGTGCAAGCATCTATGAGTGGGTGCTGGAAAGTTCTCAGCCCAACCAACCAACTTCCTAAATTCTGAGCGTTATTGTGTCACTGTAGCTGAAAAGAGTGCCAAACTGCAGAAACAAAAATTCTATGTTTTGACATTGTTTCAGATCATTGATTGAACTATATCCGCATCATTCCCTTCTTGGTTGGGCTAAGAACTTTTTTTTTTTTTTTAATCATTTTTATTAGGAAGGATTCAACAAGAGAACAACCCAAACATCAAAATACAGATCAGAATCAATGCAGGTATGGAGGATAAAAGTACATTCTCCACTAACAGTTACAAAATGAGTCAAGAAATACAGAGCATTTGGAGAAGTCCAGCATCGCTTGTCAAACTGATGCAATGATATAACTGTTACACAAAAACAAGAAAAGGCTGGCATCCGGAACTAGGGAAAGGCAGAAATGCGTAATGCCCCAAATACCTGCAGGAAGGGAGAACGGACAAGAGGATCATCCCAATTCACCCGGTCGACCCCCTTTTATAATCCCACTCCAGATCTTTCTGCAAGACCAGTTGAAGCTGCGCAAAAGAAGTGTTCCAAAGGGTAAGTTTAGGACACTCCAAAAAGGAATGTAAGAGTGTCCCAGGGGCCCCTTTACATTTGCTACATAACGCGTCACCCCAGAGTCCCATCTGGGCCCCCCTCACCTTGGTAATATACGCCCTATGCAAGGCTTTGAACTGAGTTTCCTGCCAAGCTGCGGACTTCTGGGCTGAGAACTTTTCAGCACCCCCTTGTACTTTGACTGGAGTGACTTAGAGGTTATATCCGTAGGCAGAGAATCATTGAAATTGGTCAAGTTAGGTAGAGGAGGTGGGAGACGGACAGATGGCAGGGAGAGAGGGAGGGATGGCAGGCAAAGCAGAGGAAGGGGGGGCAGGGGTGCATGAATTGGTGGGCCTGGCAACTCAACCCATGTGCCCGCCCGCCTGCCCGGCCAGCAGGCTGGGTCCCGCGGGAAGCAGGCTGAGTCCTGCGGTCCCTACACCTCCTTCTCTTAATTCTTGCCAGCTGTCTTCAGTGGGTCAGAGTCAGAGGCAGCCATTGCTGCAGGCTGCCTGCCGGTAACCCAGAACCCTCTCCTCTGCCGCTGTTACTGTTTCTGCTCGGGTAAGACGTGGCAGAGGTGAGGCTTCCAGGTTACCAGCAGACAGCCTGTAGAAATGGCTACCACTGACTCTGACCTGTTGAAGCTGACTGGTGAGTGAAAAGAGGGAGGTACAGCAAGAGAGTTAGCTGTAAATGTAGTGGGGGAGGGATAGGAAGAAAAAATGTTTTAATGCACTACTGTCATGCGCTAATGTCATGTGTAACCATATACAGTTGGTGTGGAAGCATTTATTATCTCCTATTAGCACTAATGCAGGAATAACCACAACATGTTTCTCCTAAAAAATAAATTTTAAAATTAGTTAATGCATGAGTTAATGTGTGCAAACAGGCACATTACCATAAAACGTTTTCACATATTCTGTAATAGCCTAATAGCCAGTTCGAACTGCGTGCCCCTATGTTTGCAGGGTCACTCTGGATTTTCACACTAATGAGAAGAAACTGCTTACATATCTTGTTCATCTAACCAAATCCATGGTCAGCCTAGATAAGGGATTCTCAGGCCAATCTCAGGACATACCTAGCCAGTTAAGTTTACAGGTTATCCACAATGCATATGCATGAGATGCACTTCATCCAATGCAAGTAACTCTATCTTGATGTATCCCAAGGACTGGGATGAGAACTCCTGTCCCAGAGAGTTTTGATTTTTTTTTTTTTTTTTTTTAAAGACTGGCTGCTTGACCTGGAGATCTCAAAGAGCGCAGTGATTTTTTTTGTTTTGTTTTGTTCCCCAAAGGTATTTGTACTAAATGCTTATTCTCTCCCTTTCTGTATACGATTGCATTGGGAAGTTGTTACAGAAAGTTATTTCTAAAGACTCCAGTTGCATTCTCACATTCGCTCGTGTTACAGGGGAAGTATCTCGAAGGCTGATATTAAATGACAGTTTCTAAGTTTGTATAGTGTACATTACTCGCATATGAGATCAATGCTTGCTGTATACTGTACAAGAATTCATTTGCTACAGCAGCAGCCAAGAACTCTATATCCACCTCTAACATCCAGCCGGAAAACTGAAAATCAAACTATTAGTTCTAAAAACATTTAAACAATGTTTATGAAAGAAATATATATTCCCTGTGCCAAACTACACACTAGATAGGAGCGGTTCCAAAGAATTAGAAAATGGCTAATCTCATTCCTCTTAGACCCAAAGACACTGAAGGATATTTCCCTCTCTAGTTTTGTCTCCATTGTCGTCTCCTAATCTCCAGCTTTCCTTCTATTTTGAACTTCTTCATCCCACCCTCCCACTAACTGGCAGGAAGACAGTTGAGCTTCATGTTCCATCTTCCTTTTCTGCCAGTCGGAATTGCATTGTGGTTTGAATACAAAGGACCTGCTGACACCTTGTGTTCAAAATTACAGAATAAAGTGGCAGAAGAAAGAGGTAGATGCATATATAGTGCTATTCTCCTCCTGACTAGGATTGAGACATCTGGGTTTTACTTCCATTGAGAGCAATGAAAGTAAAACCTGGATGTCGTAATCCATCCTCCTGTTTCTGGAGCCCTATGATAGCCCTACTCCTGACAGAGGGAAGAAAGAAAGAATGAGTGAATGAAGAGACAGTGATGAGAATGACAGAGAGTCACAATTGTCTAGATATATGTTTTATGTTTCATTAAATTTTGATATATCACTCCAGCTTTCAAAGGTCTAAGCCAGGGCTGCCCAAGTCCGGTCCTCAGATCTACTGGCAGGCTAGATTTTCAGGAATATGCATGAGAGAGATTTGCCTGCACTGCCTTCTTGGTATGCAAATCTCTTTCATGCATGTTCATTGTGGATATCCATAAAACTTGGCTTGCCAGTAGGTCTCGAGGACCGGACTTGGGCAGCCCTGTTCTAAGCGGTTAGCAAAATGATAAACAAAACAAGAAAAGAACTCCATAAAATTAAAGGAAAGACCTAATTCATAGTAGCTATTAAAAACAGTAGCTTGCAATTGTTTCTGGTGAAACTCACTGTCTATCAAGATATCACAAATTAATAAATATGATTGTTGGCAGGTATCTCATTGCCAAAAGTTGGTGAAAAAAAGTAACCTTTAAGTAATTTTTTAAATGTTATGAAATTAGATTCCAATAGGGGAATTTTATTCAGGAATCAGATCTGCTCGATATTTCATGAATTGCTGCAGTGCTTAGCCAGATGACATTCTTCAATAGAGTAGACCAGTACTTTTTGTTGATATGACTCCATTTTATGAGGTGAAAATTTACTTGCTCCCAGTTGGCTACCATAACGAAATAGTGGAGTGGGAAGGGAAGCCACACCCTTTTCAACAATTCTGAAAGTATTCTTAAAGTGTATGACCCAATATTCAAAGAAATGTATCCAACTAATGGCCACATTTCCTTGTAAATGACTTAGTCGGGCCTAATATTTAGCAACACCATCCCGATAGTGTCAAGGCAGTCTACGATGATACTGTTTGAATGGCGTTGAGGCAATACAGGACCACTGCCTCAAAGAATAAAACAACCCAGGAATAAATGGATCACAGTAGGCTTAGGTAGACTGTAACATGTGACACAAAAATATCCACCCTCACAACTGTTGACCTTATAGAATTGCTTCTTTAGTGCATTGTGATGCTCAAGAAAAAATAACTGAGATGGAACTAGAACCAGTGGAGATAACTTGAAAAGAAAAGTACCCCAAAGGAAAAGTAAAAAACTTATATTGGAAAAATATTGCTGTTAGGGGATTCTATCAACATAGGCATTAACCTTAGAACACAGGTCAAGGAGCCTAAAATAGTGAAATGCCTTCCAGTATCCTTGGCTACCAGGAATACCAAACAAATACTGTCTCTAATTAAGAATTCTAAAGCTGATGTTGGTATCCACTTGGGAACAAATGACCTAGCCAGCAATACTCCACTTACGGCGCAGAAAGGTTTTCAGGAGCTGGGGGGAGGAGTTAAAATCTTTTGTAAAGACTGTAGCTTTTTTTGGGAAGTACTGCCTACTTATGGAAAAAGAGAGGAGAGAGTACTAAATACTGAAAACTTCAATAGGTGGCTCAAAGCCTGGTCTCATCAAGAAGGCTTTAGCCACATAGGAGGATAGGGAAATACAAGAAAAAACAAAAGACTAAGTCCCCCTTTTATCAAGCTGTGTTAGGATTGCTTTTATTGCGGGTCGCTGCGGTAAAAGATCTGATGCTCATAGGAATGCTATGAGCGATGGAGTTTTTACCGCAGCGGCCTGCAATTAAAAAAAACCCTAATGCAGCTTGATAAAAGGGGTCTTATATTGTAATGTGTCTTGCTATGGCAGGAGAAAGAATACTTGCTGAGAAGTTCAGGCAATGTGTTTCTAGGCGTTTAAACTAGGTGAGGGTGGCATATGTATGGCCACCCTCAGCAAAAGACAAGATGTGATGGTAGTCAGTGGCATAGTGAGAGAGGTTGGCGCTCAGGACAGTGGTGACTGGCATTGATGCATCATGCATCCCCCACTCTTTTCCATCCTCCCACTCCCTCCCCGCTGCTTGGGTACCCCCTACTCTTCCTTGCTGCTTGGACACCCCCCAACTCTTCCCTGCCACTTGAGTTCCCCCGACCCCTGCGTACCTCTTGAAA
The DNA here is from genome assembly GCF_902459505.1 of Geotrypetes seraphini. Lineage (NCBI taxonomy): Eukaryota > Metazoa > Chordata > Amphibia > Gymnophiona > Dermophiidae > Geotrypetes > Geotrypetes seraphini. Next base: position 67,916,561 of record NC_047090.1, on the reverse strand, counting down.
TGTTCACCGGCATAAGCAGCATCTTCCATCCACTGCTCATGCTGGCATTGGCTCCCTTCTGATATCACATCCTGGTCCTGCAACCAGGAAGTGACATCATAAGGAAGCTGACACCGAGTAGCAAGTAGAAGATGCTGTTCGAGCCAGTGAACATTTAAAGAGGTATGCAGAGGAGTGGAGAGGAGGAGAGGCACCAACCCCCCTGCATAGACGGTGCCTGGGGCAGTCCACCCAGCCCCCTTACCACTCCACTGATGGTAGTAAAGATAACAATGAAAATAACAATATTAGCAATACACTTCTTAGCAAGGCAACAGGAAGTGAGACTAAATTTATACAAAAAATGAAATTGCCACTGAAAGGTAGCTAGAAAGCAATAGCCACAAACTTTCACAGTCTAAGTCAGTGGTTCCCAACCCTGTCCTGGAGGACCACCAGCCAGTCAGGTTTTCAGGATAGCCCTAATGAATATGCATAAGAGAGATTTGCATATCATGGAGGTGGCAGGCAGGCATATCTGTGCCATGCATAGTCATTAGGACTATCCTGAAAACCTGACTGGCTGGTGGTCCTCCAGGACAGAGTTGGGAACCATTGGTTTAAGTAACAAAAATCATGATCTGCAAGCCTTGATGTTAGAGACAGACTTGGATATTGTTGCTATCACAGAAACATGGATCAGTGATTACCATGGAAGGGACACAAACATACTGAGCTATAATCTTTTTAGGAAGGACAGAGATGGTCAAAAAGGTAGAGGAGTAGCTCTCTATTGTGGGACAGGATCCCGCTTAGGCCTAGTTGCCAATGTGAATCCCTGTCCTGGAAAAGGTTGTGGTACACAGCCCCTCAGTGCCTCCCCAAAAGCACACAGAGATTTCTTCAGTTTAAACAAAACACTTTATTGGTGAATACAATCCATAGGTCAGAATGGCAAACGGTAGCACGAGCAGTAAAGGAAGTTGGCACAGAACAGTCACTTCTTATTGCAAACAAAGTACACTTCCCCCTCCGTATTCGCGAATTCCATATCTACGGATTCGCTCATTTTCATTTTTCAGGCTATTTTAAGCCATGTAAGCCTCCCCCCCCCTTAAGCCTTATCTGATGGTCTAGCGGGTTTTCGGGGCAGGAGCAATCTTCCTACTCTCCTGCTCCATGCAGATCGCTCACAGGAAATGGCTCGAGAGACTACGGGAGCTCAAGGCAGCCATTTCCTGTGAGCAATCTGCACGGGAGCATGGGAAGATCGTTCCTGCCTGAAAACCCACTAGACCACCAGGTAAGGATTAAGGGGGGCTTTTAGGGCTTCAAATAGCCTGGGGAAGTGGGGGTTAGGGGCAGAGCTGGCCCCGAATATTATTTGCAGTTTTTTTAATATTCGTGGGCCAGCTCTGTCCCTAACCCCCGCAAATACGGAGGGGAAGTGTACTCAGGTCTCAAGCACTATGATTCTGGGAGTCACTTCTACACCCTTCTCACAGTTCTTTAGCACAAGGGAAAAAAAACATCCAGGCTTCCCATAAAACTCTTAAACACCTTTTAATTCTCAACACATTTACAAGGCACAATCAGTCTGTCCCAAACAAGTTTCAAAACAAAAGTAAAATTTTTTTCTGGCACCGGTCAACTTGCCAAACAAGTACAGTTTATCCATAGGTTTTAAACCTCAAAAAGAAAAAAAAACTTCTTCTCTTAGGCCCCCTTTTATTAAATCACGATAGCGGTTTTTAGCACAGGGAGCCGCGCTTAATGCACGGCGTTGCTCCCGACGCTCATAGAGTTCCTGTGAGTGTCAGGAGCAGCGAAAACCGCTATCGTGGTTTAATAAAAGGAGGCCTCAGTCTTTATTGCACAGTCACTGGCTCTTGCCGGTGTATTGCTTGGGTAGACCCAGGGTTCCCAAGCAGGCTGGAGGGGCTTGGCCTGTTCACCACGGGTGTCTTGCTGCCCTCCCAAAAGAAAGGCTTCTGTTCTCCTGCCACACTCGGCAATGGCTTGAGAAAAATCCACACTGCTCTAAACAGAATTACAGCAGCAAAACAAAATGCTGTCTCTTCACACAGTTCAATTGGTGGCTTGCCAAGCCCCCACGAAAGCTGCCTGCACAAATTCCAACACAGGGCAAGCACAAAGGGGGCGAGGGGGTGGGGTGGGGAACTCAAGGCAAAAATAAACTGCATGGCTTTGTAGCCTTACTCACATATCATGTGTTCTTCAGTAAAGTCAGGCAGTTCAGACTCCTGGATATAGTCCATGGGACTATCTTCCCCCAACTCCTCTGCAGCCGGGCTGGCTTCAGAATCAGCTAATTCTTCTATGTCCCAATCCAATGGCTCCACAGGGGAACTGCTCCTTTCTGAGTCATGCTCTGCTGGAAGGACTGACTTCCTGCCCAGCTTTGGTCCTACCTTGTGACAAATATTACATTGGGTACACAATATGGGCAGTAAAGCAGAGGATTGCAGAACATTTAAGCAATATTCGTAGAGAACGTATGCAAGCCCCTATAGTAACCCATTGGTGTGAACGTCAACACACACTGGAAAAATTAATATATAGTGTTCAATGTGGCAATTCGGGGGGGGGGGGGGGGTGATATTAAAAGGTCACTTGGACACACAAAGTCAGAGGCGTGAAGAAAGTACAAGAAATTTACTACGGTATACCGGACTCTAGTGCAATTAATAGCCTGCCTACTAGAGTGTCAGAAACAGGAAATACACGGACTTTTATGCCCTTTTCGCAAACTAATATATGCAAAAACTACAATTTTCATTTGTTACTTCTATAACTTTCTACAATTATTATTGGTCCTAAGCCAGCACTTATGATAGGTTCAGGGGTACAACTTATAGTCCTATAGGAAACTAGCTCATTTCTCTGCTTATCTAAATCTTACAGGTCTAAATGCTACATGTACAGAAGGGCAGGGTACATCATGGCTCAAACTCTTACCTATTCAGCTTACAATGTGGTAAGGTAGGGACATACATTTTAGGCAGATGAAGTCAATAGATTGTACACTTTCTTCAGCTATGTAGACCAGAGCAATATTTTAAACAACAGTTAACCTTTTCATGACCCTACATTCCCCCCTTTCAGGCTGGCGTACCTAAGGAGCCAAGTCTGACAAAATAAAGTTAGGGGTCAGGAAAGTCGGGATTCCCAGTGGGTAAGGGACGATACTGGGAGAGGGCAATGGCCAATGCAGCAGTGGAACGTTTGACAACAGAGTCCATAGTTCAGCGGAGCAGCTTTATGGCTATGGGGACTACACAGGGCAGGCAGCAAAGGAGCAGAGAAGACAGGGCGGCAACCAGCAAGATGATCTTCAGTGCTGAACCAGAGGGCAACCAGGAGCCGAAGGTACCAGAGATCCAGTCTGCAGTAAGGTCACGCCAGGTCTGGTCAGGAACATGAACCAGTTTGGCGATACGATCCACATCGTCCTCAATCATTTTACTCAAGTTCAAGGCAGCAGTTGAAGAGGTTGAATTTACCACAGACACCACCTTCTGTCTAGAACTAGGCAGTTCTGATAGATAGTAGTGTGCATTTTAGCATTCGCTCTGACAATGGTACTCAAAGCTCAGGTGGTCTCATTAGTTATCAGTTCGAATATAGCTTGTAGACAAATAATGCAGTTCAGCATATAGATTGGGGTCCGATAGCCCCAGGTGCCATCTTCGGTCCATGTGGCAGGTCCATAAGCAGCAATGATCCATTTTGCAGGACAGTCATCACCCTATTCACCTATTTTAAGGGAATTGGAAGTAGACCGCTTTTGGCGACCTCTGGTGTTGAATACAGGGGTTCCCAGGTGTTCACCATCGGCCAGCGGTAACAGGAAGAAACTGGGACGGATCATGCAAAGCACACATGTACCAGTCCAGTTAGCAGGCAACCAAGAGTAGGCAAACAGATCACAGAGCCAGTATCAACTATCAGGAGCTGACCATCATTCATAGGAAGTTCCATTAAGCAGTGTCTGAAGGGCGCTGAAGACAGTGGGAAGCAACAATGGAGGTTTGCAAGGCCCATCGTGAAGGTCGTGGACCTGACATAAAAGTGAGGGTCTGTGAAGTCAGGTTTAACATGTCCAGCTGCATTGCCTCCCATAGCCAATGTTCTCCCATACCAGTCCCTCCTCATACAAAACAATTGCTAACATTAAGAGTCTGGCCTATAGTTTCAGCAAACTGTATAAACAGATTTCTAGTAATTACAGGATATCAGTATCTACTTTCATAAAACTGGGGAAACACCAAAGAGTGATAGACAGGAGCACATGAGCGGGATACAATTCGAACATATACAACAGTACCTGGGTCTCACCTTTTACCATCAATATACAATGCCATGCGGTCTCTGGCCTTCTGGACTTGGACATTGGCATTCCAGTTATATGGATCAGTGATAGTGAAAACCATGGGATTACAGTAGCCTGTAGTACACAAGGGGCCGGAGCTAGGACCTATAGTAAGGGAGGCAGACGGGGTAATAGGGGATATTTGTGTGGGTTATTGTAGGTGGCCCACAAGACACTTTCTCATAAAGGACAGGCTACACCATTAGTGAAGGTTTTCCTCATAGGGGCATTTCTTAAAGGCATCAGGTTATACAGACATATATACTTAGCACATTTGGTATAATAACGCTGTCAATCTAGGGAGCCACATAAAACTGTATTAGGGGTAGTACCATGACCTTGAGAAACATCAAATAATACACCTGTATCACAATACAAAGACACCAGGCGAGTGGGGTCTACAATAAGAGTCTAATTGATAAGTGGACCCTCAACATTATAAATGCAGATTTCCTTCCACTTTTAAACTTCATCACCAGTAGGTTGGAAACAGAAAATACCCTCAAATGTTTGACACTTTCTGTACTTAACTCCTTCATGCAAACAATCAGGCAAAAGGGGCTGCACTTGTTAAGTACAATAGGAAAGAAATACAGAAGAAAGAAGCATAAGTAAGGGCAACACAAATATCAGATATATATATACTAATATAGGAAGCTCATTTTTCTTTCAGGCACAACTTAGAAAACTTCAAACAGTTATACTCAAGACACTTGCTAAAGGCAGTGGTGAACCACAGGCAGTCAATTAAACTCAAACACTTATAAAGAATTATATTCAGAACACCTGCTAAGTATAATGGTAAATATTCAGAACTTTTGAGGTCTTAGAAAGCTTCAGCTGAAGATCCGTTTTGTAGTGGAACCAAGTTTCATGTCCGGACACCTTGACAACTGTAAGAGAAGAAATTAGGACAGTAAAAGGACCTATCCACCTAGGAGTCTGACCTCCAAGTTTTAGCCATACTGTATTTCCAGGGACATACCCATGGACTTGTGTAGCTATCGATAGTGGAGCCCTTTCCAGGACCCATTTGTGGAGCTCTTGAAGGGCCTTAGCTAAAGATTGGACCTGACTCTGGAGGATATCTGATCCCAGAGTAGCAAAAGAACCAGGATCTGGGTTCACAATGGGTGGTGGCCGGCCGAACATGAGCTCAAATGGGGACAATTTAGTGGGTTTAGATGGGTGCATCTAATCTGAAAAAGAACAGAAGGCAGCAGGACAGGCTAGGACAGATTAGTTTCTTCAATTCATTTCATCCTTTCAGCTCTGGGGGTGGTAAAGCAGCATATAATTTCTATTCAATTTGGAGGGCCCGAGCAATTTGTTGGACAACATTGACAATGAAAGCAGGGCCGTGACACTGCCTATGGAAACAAGGAGATCAAAGCACGGAATTATTCAGGAGGTATTTGGTTACGTCTCTGGTGCGTTCAGTGCAAGTAAGGAAGGCTTTGACCCATCTAGTCAGGGTGTTTGTGAAGACTAGGAAGTGACTGAGGGAACGGGAAATGGGCATGTGGGTAAAATCTACAGATAGGACCTGCATCAAATGTGTTCCAATAGGTTGGTGCCCAAGAGGTGGTAGTCATCTGATTGGGGATTTTATTCTAGAACCGACAACACACTGTCGGACCATATTCCGGACTAGCTGATCAAGGTGATTGATAAAGAAATGTCTCTTGAGAGTCAATTTTATAGCGGGTTCTCCAGAGTATGCCAGATCATGGCATCTTTTGACAATCGTGAGGGCCAGGTGTTGAGGAATGAATATGAGGGTACCCACTGTGCTTGTGTTTGAAGTATCAGTGTGTGGGTCTGGATTGGCACTTGAATTGGCGCATTTTGTATCCACCCCCCTTTCAGGACAGACTGCCCAAAATAATGCATGCCCAAGTCTGTTCCTGAGAAGTATACTGGGGTGTAAGGGTGTCCAGAAAAGGAATGATTGTATACAGAGGAGCTGAAAGAGGGGGCAGAGACTGGCAGCTCAGGCTGTGCGGTCGGCAAGGGCATTGCCACGAGAGACAAGGTCTGTCATGCGGTCTGTAAGCATGGCAGTGCATAACAGAAACACGTGAGGGTAGTTATACGGCCTCAAGAGGGTCAAGAATGAGGGGAGCATGATGGATCAGGCGGCCTGAGGCTTTAATGAAACCTTGATATTTCCAGATGGCCCTATGGGAATGCAAGGTAAGGAAAGCATATTTGGAGTCAATGTAGATGTTGCAAGATTAAAGAAGCAGAATATCGCAGGGCAGAAGTGAGGGCATACAGCTCAGCTTCTTGGGCAGAAGTGCCAGAGGGCAGGGGCCTGAGTCAGAAGTTTTTGGAGGCAGCGAAAAGACCGCTCCTGAAGTTGGGTCCAGACAAAAGGGGCTGAGTCAGCGCCTTTGGTGAAATCCTACATAGGACGAGCAATAGTAGAGAAATCAGGGATCCAGATGGGACAGTATCCTGCAATACTGAGAAAGGTGCTCAGAGCCTTGCAGTTATCAGGGACAGGGAGACTACAGACAGCCTGGACCTGGGTGTGGGAAGGGACCTGGTACCCTGGGAAATATGAAAGCCAAGGTAGGTGACACGAGGAAGGCATACTTGAAATCAATGTAAATATGGCCACAGGAAAATTTAAAAGGCAGACCCACTATCTGAAAGACTCAGATAAATAATAATAATAACAGTTTATGTACCGCAATACCGTGAAGTGCTATGCGGTTTATAAAAGATTAGAGAAGGTACAAAATAATTGAACTTAAGATGTCTACTAACATATAAGAATTGTTCTCAATCCCTATTCTATATCAGATTCCTACCCCAAAGAGCTGACTTGTAAAAATTAAGTAAAATGCAGTTCTGGATCCACCCACTAAGCAGGGTAGTCTGACACAAGTGCTCTCTAAAGCAGCAGTCCCTTCACTATCAGCTGACTGGCAAAAATATTTACTTCCTTATAAAAGCATTCCTAAAAATTACATTCTTATTCCTAAAAGTTACATTTTTATACTAAGCTTACATGATTTATAAAAAGAAATACAAAACAAAGATTGGAATATACAGTAAAACTTTGGATTGCAAATAACTTGGTTTGTAAGTGTTCTATAAGACAAGCAATGATTAAATTTTATATACCAGCAACGTCTTGCAATACACGTACATACAGTATAGAAGCATCACATTTTCACAATTGAGCCAATGGTTCCTCTCTATATGACGCTGCAGAAATGCAGTGACTGTTCCAAACGAGCAAGGGCTTGCAATACAAGTATGTATATTTTTGTACACGAGTGCCCTGGACTACAAGCATGCTTCTGGAACAAATTATGCTCCCAAACCAAGGTTTTACTGTACTCACAAGTTTAAACATTGTTCATTTTTTTTTTTTTTACAATCAACATGGGTCTCAGTAGAGACTTACTCCCCCTTCCTACAGAATTTCACAAAGGAGAGAGAGTTGCTTAAAGATCAAAGAGATCAAATTACAGATGTAGTCCTTTTCAGAATTTTTAAATTAGACAAATAACTTCTAAATTTGGACAAAGAACTTCTTTTTAGCATGGAATATAATTTCCAGAAATCATATTTTTCGTTTATATTTATTTCTGAATATATATAAACATTTTATAACATAGCCAAAAACTTCAAATGCAAAACCACTTATCTGTTTCAGGAGAAACCACATTTGAAGTTCTAAACACTTCATGGCCCTTATCAGCATAAAAGGAAAAGTACTCCCCTCTCATGCTGTGAACAACTGACAGTTTAAACTTCACTGATACATTTGGACAGACAGAACTCATAAAGAACCCGGGATACTGCAGGACTTAGGAATCAGATGAAGGAAAGAATTTGGCAAGGTCTGAAGCAAGGGCGGTGCTGAACAGAGTGGGGCTAATTTTAAAGCCCTGGGATAGATGAGTGCAGGTTACTTAGGAGATTTGTCCAGTGGAAGGGTTTTCCCATTGGAATTCAAAAATTGGCTGACTGGAAGAGGAACCGAGAGCAAACGAATGCATAAAAATCTGACGAGTTATGTCCTTTTCCAGGGGACCAGCCCACACCAAATATCGGCCATTCTAACTGGCACAGACAAATAAGGGTTGATTTGTTAAGTGTAATCAAAGACAAATTCCTTTTTTAAAATTAGCTAACATATCAAGGGATCCCCACAGGTAGACAGACATCCCCCTATTGTGCAATGGAGGACAAAAACACTTCCCTGAATTCCTGGCCCTGCCCGTCTCCGGACTAGGGAAACGCAGTACTAACAGGTCCACACTCGCTTCGTCCTCAAGGACGTCTCAGACACTCTCAAACACACAAAACACAACAGATTTCAGTTCAGTTATTCAACCAGAAAATAACAGTTTCCTAGAATCTTTCCCCACAACTTCAGCGACAGATCACGTGACTTACTAGGCAGGAGACGAGAGACAGGATAGGGATGATCAATCCCCACTTACCAGATGGTGGCCACTCCAGGACAGAATTAAACTGATACAGATTCTTGTACTTTAAACTGAGACTAGATAAGTCAGTTGAAGCGGTCCAACATCCCGAGGTCTGCCAACCCCCCAAAAGGAAGGCAGCCGGCTAAGCAGACACATCAGCCGTAGGACCAGGAACAAGTGACCAATTGAGTAACCAGTGGTCAAGAGACCTTCAAGTCCCTGTTCGGAAGCCAAATGAAAGGTCACTTGGACACACAAAGTCAGAGGCGTGAAGAAAGTACAAGAAATTTATTACGGTATACCGGACTCTAGTGCAATTAATAGCCTGCCTACTAGAGTGTCAGAAACAGGAAATACACGGACTTTTATGCCCTTTTCGCAAACTAATATATGCAAAAACTACAATTTTCATTTGTTACTTCTATAACTTTCTACAATTATTATTGGTCCTAAGCCAGCACTTATGATAGGTTCAGGGGTACAACTTATAGTCCTATAGGAAACTAGCTCATTTCTCTGCTTATCTAAATCTTACAGGTCTAAATGCTACATGTACAGAAGGGCAGGGTACATCATGGCTCAAACTCTTATCTATTCAGCTTACAATGTGGTAAGGTAGGAACATACATTTTAGGCAGATGAAGTCAATAGATTGTATACTTTCTTCAGCTATGTAGACCAGAGCAATATTTTAAACAACAGTTAACCATTTCATGACCCTACAATATATCTTCTGGGAAGGAAGCTGAAGATGAGGACCCAGAAGATAGCATTCTCAGAGATCCTACCGGTACCGAGGGCAGATGTGAAAAGGCAGGATGAACTACAATCAATAAATGCGTGGATGAGGAGATGGTGTGAGGAAGAAGGATTCCACTTCGTGAGGAACTGGACGACGTTCTGGGGCAAGAGCAAGCTCTACAGGAGAGATGGATTGCACCTGAGCACAGCGGGAACTAGACTTCTAGCAAACAATGTCAAGAGAGGAATAGAACAGGCTTTAAACTAAGAAGAAGGGGAAAGCCGACAGTCGACCAAGCGACGATGTTTCGGAAAAAGGTATCCCGTGAAGATACTGAGGGGAAAAAAGGCTGGGAAGAAACAATGGACAAATTACAGGAGTCGACTAACCAAGAAGAGAAGGTTAGAAAGATTGTAGCCCAAGAGAAGTATCTAAAGACCGAAGCACAGGGAAAGGAATTAAAGGCAGCAAAATTCCAGGAGCTAAATTGCATATATACTAATGCAAGGAGCCTAAGAAACAAAATGGGGGAATTAGAAGCCATGATCATTGCAGAAGAAATAGACATCATTAGAATCTCTGAAACATGGTGGAATGAGGAAAGCAAATGGGATACAGCACTGCCGGGGTACAAGCTCTATCGCCAGGATAGGTCAGGACAGAAAGGAGGTGGAATAGCACTATACATAAAAGAAAGCATACAATCAACAAGAATGGACACAGCGGAGACGACCAACAAGCTAGAATCACTATGGGTTAAAATATCAGGAAGGAAAGGGCCTGAAATAAAGATAGGCCTATACTATCGTCCACCCGGACAAACCGGAGACATCGATGAAGAAATGGAAGCCGAGATGAAGCGAGAATGCAAAGGCGGTAACACGGTTATTATGGGAGACTTCAACTACCCTGGGATAGACTGGAGTCTCGGAAGCTCAAGATGCGCTAGGGAGACAGAATTTCTGAAGGCTGTACAAGATTGCTTCATGGAACAGCTTGTTAGAGAACCGACAAGAGAAAATGCCACTCTGGATCTAATCCTAAATGGGCTAAGGGGACCTGCAAAGGAAGTGGAATTAGTGGGACCGTTGGCAAACAGCGATCATAATATGATCAAGTTCAAGATGGAAGTAGGAATACTGAAAGGAAAGAGAACCATAGCGACAACTTTTAACTTCAGGAAGGGTAACTACGAAGCAATGAGGGGAATGGTAAAGAAGAAACTTAGGAACACTTCCCAAAAATGGCAGACGGTAGAACATGCCTGGTCCTTTTTCAAGGACACAGTGAGCGAGGCGCAAAATCTATATATCCCCAAATTCAGAAAAGGGTGCAACAAGAGTCGAATAAAAGACCCGGCGTGGATAACTAAAATAGTGAAGGAAGTGATAAGCAATAAGAAAAATTCATTCAGAAAATGGAAAAGGGACAAAACTGAGGTAAACTGGAGAGAGCACAGGAAGTATCAAAAAGAATGTCACCGTGTGGTACGAAAAGCCAAAAGAGAGTATGAAGAGAGACTAGCCAGGGAAGCACGAAATTTCAAACCGTTCTTTAGATATGTTAAAGGGAAACAGCCGGCTAGGGAGGAGGTGGGACCACTGGATGACGGAGACAGGAAGGGAACAGTGAAGGAAGAGAAAGAGGTCGCAGAAAGACTTAACATGTTCTTTTCATCTGTATTCACAAACGAAGACACAACCAACATACCGGAACCTGAGCAATTCTTCAATGGAAATCAAGCACAAAAGTTAACTTCCATAGAAGTGAGCCTTGATGATGTGCGCAGACAGATAGAAAAACTAACAACTGACAAATCCCCGGGTCCGGATGGAATCCATCCAAGGGTGCTGAAGGAACTAAAAGAGGAAATAGCGGAACTACTACAGCAAATTTGCAACCTGTCTCTGAAAACAGGTGTGATTCCGGAGGATTGGAAGATAGCCAACGTTACGCCCATCTTTAAAAAGGGATCAAGAGGAGACCCGGGAAACTACAGACCGGTGAGTCTGACCTCTGTTCCGGGGAAAATGGCGGAAGCACTAATAAAAGAAAAAATTGATGAACATTTTGAAAAACACGAACTTCTGATAATCAGCCAACATGGTTTCTGCAGGGGGAGATCGTGTCTGACCAACTTATTGCACTTCTTCGAGGGAATTAACAAACAGATGGACAAAGGAGACCCCATAGACATCGTATACCTAGATTTCCAGAAAGCCTTTGACAAGGTGCCTCATGAACGTCTACTCCGGAAACTGAAGAACCATGGGGTGGACGGAGCCGTGCATAGATGCATAGACACTACTCAGACTGGAGGAAAGTCACGAGTGGTGTCCCGCAGGGCTCAGTGCTCGGGCCACTGCTATTTAATATATTCATAAATGATCTAGAAACAGGAACAAAGAGTGAGATAATAAAATTTGCGGACGACACCAAACTATTTAGTGGAGCTCGGACAAAGGAAGACTGTGAAAAATTGCAAAGGGACTTGGACAAATTGGGAGAATGGGCAGAGAGATGGCAGATGAAGTTCAATGTTGAGAAATGAAAAGTATTGCATGTGGGAATCAGAAACCCGAGGCACAGCTATACGATGGGAGGGATGTTATTGAATGAGAGTACCCAAGAAAGGGACTTGGGGGTAATGGTGGACATGACAATGAAGCCGACGGCACAGTGCGCAGCGGCCGCCAAGAGAGCGAATAAAATGCTGGGGATAATCAAGAAGGGTATTACAACAAGAACGAAAGAAGTTATCCTGCCGCTGTACCGGGCAATGGTGCGTCCACATCTTGAGTACTGCGTCCAGTATTGGTCACCATACCTTAAGAAGGATATGGTGTTACTCGAGAGAGTTCAGAGGAGAGCGACACGACTGATTAAGGGGATGGAAAACCTTTCATACGCTGAGAGATTGGAGAAACTGGGTCTCTTTTCCCTGGAGAAGAGAAGACTTAGAGGGGATATGATAGAGACTTACAAGATCATGAAGGGCATAGAAAGAGTAGAGAGGGACAGATTCTTCAAACTTTCAGAACATAAAAAAACAAGAGGGCATTCGGAAAAGTTGAAAGGGGACAGATTCAAAACAAATGCTAGGAAGTTCTTCTTTACCCAACGTGTGGTGGACACCTGGAATGCGCTTCCAGAGGACGTTATAGGGCAGCGAATGGTACTGGGGTTTAAGAAAGGATTGGACAATTTCCTGCTGGAAAAGGGGATAGAGGGGTATAGATAAAAGATTACTGCACAGGTCCTGGACCTGATGGGCCGCCGCGTGAGCGGACTGCTGGGCGCGATGGACCTTAGGTCTGACCCAGCGGAGGCATTTCTTATGTTCTTATATATCTGTAAGTTTGCTGAGAAATGAGCAGAGATTTATTTATGAATGGCAAATGCTGTGCCCCAGGGCTTCGACGCCAAGATTGAATGGTTTCAATTGTGAGATTTGTGGAGCCGGCGCTGTTTGGCCAATGGGGCACAGCAAAGGAAGTGGGAGCCAATTGAACAACAGTGGGGGCGGGGTGATGACGTTAATGTTCTTTAGAAATGAGAGCGTAACGAGTGCGCAGAACAAGTACGGGCTGTGGAAAATAGGCAACAGTTTGTTAGTCCCTCAGGGATTACAGGCCAAACTAGAGGTTACAAGGTTTTGTTGGCAGTAATTATGATAGGATTGTGATAAATCAAGTGGGTGGTGGAGCACCCAGGTATACAGAAACAAGTTTTAATGACACATTTTTTTGTTTTTAGTTTTAAATTTCAGCGTCCCCTCCTGAAGAAGTTTGTATTTAGCAAAACTCGAGTCGAGAGGCCGATTCAACATTTGGCACTGGGGATTAACTTTGGGCTTTGGAATGATCGCTGATTTAAAAGCGCAGGCACTACGTTATGGACAACAAAACACCAAGATGAAACCTAAGCAGATAAGTTCTTAAATGCAGTTGATTCATATATGTAGTGTGAAATTTCAATCTTTTGGTGGAATGGGACCCGGAAGTGCTATGATGATCCCTGTGGCAGCCTGTGCTTGTTTTTAATTGAGCACGAAGGTTGGTGATCTGAGCACTTCACTTGATATAACATACTAAATGTGTAGAAATTTATTATTATAAAGATTTAAGTGACATCCTGTGAAAGTGGTGGACAATTTGTGAAATATAGAAAAACTCAAGAAGAGAAGCACATAAAAGGCATAACAGATGAAACAAAGAAGCCAAGTGGAAGAGCAAATGGTAGAAATGTAAACAAGGGAGACAAAATTTTTTCCAGGTATACTAGTGAAAAGAGGAAGTTGAAAAATGGAATTGAGAGACTGAAAAAAAACTATGAACTGCTATGTGGAGATTGGTGAGGAAAAAGCAAACATGCTAAACAAATACTTTTGTTCTGTGTTCTCAGAAGAAAATCCTGGAGGACCACAATTGGCTGGCAAAGTTACTTATGGGAATGGAGTGCATACCACGCTGTTCACGGAAGAAAGTGTTTATGAACAACCTGAAAAATTGAAAGTGGACAAAGCCAAGGAATCGGACGAGATCCATCCCTGGATATTGAAGGAGCTTAAAGATTTGTTCAATAAATCCCTGGAGATGGGAGAGGTTCCATGGGATTGAAGAAGAGCGGATGTGGTCCCTCTTTACAAAAGTGGTCAGGCTGTTAAGACTCACTTCGGTTATCAGAAAAATAATTGAAGTATTGTTGAAGGAAAGGATAGTGAATTTCCTAGAATCTAAAAGGTTACAAGATCCAAGACATAAGAACATAAGAATTGCCACTGCTGGGTCAGACCAGTGGTCCATCGTGCCCAGCAGTCCGCTCACGCGGCGGCCCTTAGGTCAAAGACCGGTGCCCTAACTGTGATTAACCTTACCTTTTGGTTCAGCAGGAACTTGTCTAACTTTGTCTTGAATCCCCGGAAGTGTTTTCCCCTATAACAGCCTCCGGAAGAGCGTTCCAGTTTTCCACCACTCTCTGGATGAAGAAGAACTTCCTTACGTTTATACGGAATCTATCCCTTTTTAACTTTAGAGTGCACCCTTCTCGTTCTCTCTACCTTGGAGAGGGTGAACAATTTGTCTTTATCTACTAAGTCTATTCCCTTCATTATCTTGAATGTTTCGATCATGTCCCCTCTCGGTTTCCTCTTTTCAAGGGAGAAGAGGCTAGTTTCTCTAATCTCTCACTGTATGGCAACTCCTCCAGCCCCTTAACCATTTTAGTCGCTCTTCTCTATACCCTTTTGAGTACTATTGTGTCCTTCTTCATGTACGGCGACCAGTGCTGGACACAGTTTTCCAGGTGAGGGTGTATCATGGCCCAATACAGTGGCATGATAACCTTCTCTGATCAGTTTGAGATCCCCTTCTTAATCATTCCTAGCATTCTGTTCGCTCTTTTCACTGCTGCTGCGCATTGTGTGGACGGCTTAATTGACTTGTCAACCAGTACTCCCAAGTGTCTTTCCTGGGGGGTCTCTCCAAGTACTGGTTTTACTAAAGGTAAATTGTTCCAAACAAATCTGATTGAATTCTTTGACTGGGTGACCATAGAATTCGATCAAGGACGTGCACTAGATATAATTTACTTAGATTTCAGCAAAGTTTTTGAAATAGTTCCTCATAGAAGGTTCTTGAACAAACTTGACAGGCTGAAGTTAGGACCCAAAATGGTAAATTGTATTAGAAACTGGTTGATGGACAGATGCCAGAGGGAATTTGCTCAGAGGAAAGGTGAGTAATAGAGTGCCTCAAGGTTCGGTGCTGGGGCTGATTCTGTTCAATATGTTTGTGAGTGACATTGCCAAAGGATTAGAGGTTTGTGCAGATGAGGACAGAGCTTGCAGGGAAGAGGCAGGGACAAGGATAGAATTTGCAGGGACAGGACAAGTATGGAGATGGATCCCAGGGAGATAGGGGCAAATTTGAACCCATGTCATTCTCTAAAAATATAAAATTTAAGATTCTTTGCTTGCCATATAAAGCGCTAAACTTAAATCACTTGACTATCTTCTATACCTCACCAAGATATCTGAGATCACTTCAAGGTAATAGGCTGGTGATACCACATTTCTCAAGGGCTCAAGGGAAAGGGTGTTCTTTTGGTAGGCCCCAATGTTTAGGTACGACCTACCACAGGAGATCAGGATGGAAATGAATTTTCAAAAATTTAAGGTCAGATTAAAAACTCTCTTTTTTTCAACAAGCATTTGGGGTTCAGTTATCGGACTAGGGGTACAGGGACAATCCGATGAAAGTGCAGGTGTTAGGTTGCTGATGTGTTTTTGAGTGAATGAAGTTCTTGACATTATAATGATGTATTATAATCAGGGTTTAATTGGTAGATAGAAAGTAAGTGGAACTATGGAGCTGGGAGAGTCTTGGGTGGGCCAGAGGCAACAGGAGAAGCTAGATTAGGGAGTAGAGAGACTGCTCTACTCAAGTTTCAAGTTCAAGTTTTATTAAAATTTGATGAATCGCTTAATCTTAATACAAAGCGATGAACAAGTCTAAAAAAACGTAATACATTTCGCATTACGGGGAGATGGCCTCATTAACAAAGACAAACGATAGACATAAACAAACCCATAGGGAAATGGAGGAAGAAATACAACATGCGACAGTAAAGGAAACGAATAAGGAAAAAAAAGATATGGAAGGAAATGACGACAACTAAAAATCTAGCAAAGATTAAAATGGTAGTGAAAAACAAAAAAAAATTAGCAGTTAAAAGCATCTTTAAAAAGAAAGCATTTCAATTTGCTTTTAAATCTGTCAATAAAGACGTTCTTCCCTTATATATATATTGGAAGGGAATTCCACAGTTGCGGGGCAACGACAGAGAAAATATATTGCCTCCTGGTATTAATAAATTTCAGAGAAGGGATAACAAGCAGTCTCACCACTTGCCCTCCTTTTCCCTGCAGGTCGCTTAGAAGCAGTGGCATAGTAAGGGTAGGAGGCGCCTGAGGCAGTGGCACCCCTCTCCCTGCTCCTTCCTGCCCTCCCCCCACTCCACACTCACACTCTCCCTTCACCCCTGTACCTCTAAATCTTTGCCAGTGCAAGTGGCTTCTCTAGCATGATCCTCGCACCAGCATTGGATTTCTCTCTAATGTCATTTCCTGGCCTTGTGACCCGGAAATTCTTCAGGGCGGAACCAGGCTAGCATGAGCAACAGGCAGGCAAGATCATGCTAGCGAAGATCTACAGAGGTGTGGGGTGGGGGTGGGAAGGATGGCACAAAGATGATGTGGTGTGGCGGGGTGAAAACATGCCAGCGCCCCCATGGACACGGAGCACAGGGAAGTCCACCCCCCTGCCCTTCCTCCCCCTTACTACGCTACTGCTTGGAAAAGAGGAGTTTGAGCAGAATAACCCTGCTGCACTCGAGTCTGAAAATAATAATAATAAAAAAATAATAATAATTTTATTCTTATATACCACCATGCCCATCGAGTTCTAGGTGGTTCACAACAATTACATTAGGATCCGCATTGACATGCCGATTTACAAACAATGTATTGGATTTACAAACAATGTATTGGATTTACAACACCTTCAGCCAACCATGGCTGAAGAAGTGGAAGTGGGAAGTAGAGAAGGAGGAAAGCGGTCAATAGAGGGGTGGGGGGGCAGGGCCGAACGGGCCGATTTACCACAATTTATTGGATTTACAACAATTTTAGCCGAACTTGGCTGATGAAGAAGGAGGAGGGTGAGTGAGCTGGAAGACAGCGATCAATAAAGGGGTGAAAGGGTCGGACGTGTGGCCAGGTAATTCCGGAGAGGGGGCGTTACGGGGCTTGTTTGTTGAATAGATAAGTTTTGAGTGTTTTTCTAAAGTCGAGGTAAGTGGGAGCTTCGAGAATCATTTGGGCGATCCATGGGTTCATCTTGGCTGCTTGGAAGGCGAAGGTTTTGTCTAGGAATCTTTTAAGATGACAGAGCTTAAGCGAGGGGTAGGCGAACAGTTGAATTCTGCGGGATTTCTTGTTGGTGCAGTAAAGGTTAAAGAGGGGATTGATGTATCTTGGTGAGAGGCCATAAGTGGTGGAGCTGCATTCCAGACCGCACCCCCACAAATTAAGCCCTGATTATAGTAAATAGTTTACACTTCCGCCTTCCGATTTGCGGTTTTAGGACTCACGATTTTGATTATTCGCGATTTCCTAAAACTGGAATCACCCCCACCTCCTGGACCTCCCTGGACCTTACCTGGTGGTCTAGCAGTCTTTTGGGGCAGAAGCGATCTTCCTACGCTCCTGCCCTGTGCAGATCACTCATACAAAATGGCTGCCATGAGTTCCCGTTGTAGTCTCGAGAGACTATAGGAACTCACAGCAGCCATTTTATATGAGTGATCAGCACGGGGCAGGAGCGTAGGAAGATTGCTCCTGCCCCGAAAGACCGCTAGACCACCAAGTAAGGTCTGGGATGCCGGGGGCAAGGTGGGGTGGGTCAGAGCCGGCCCAAAATTTATTCACAAATTTTCAATATTCATGGGCCGGCTCTGCCCCTAACCTCTGCGAATATTGAGGGAGGAGTGTATTGTAAACTGCTTAGCTCTTGCCAAAGGTAAGCAATATAAAAAGTTTTAAATAAACATAAACACTCTTTTGACTACTGGCATGGTCTTGTGGTATTTGGATTGATTTAATTACTTAATACTGTTCTTCAACCTTTTGACACCTATCGAACGGCGGAAATAAAATAATTATTTTGCGGACCGGCGGTTGAAGAACATTGGGCTAAATCATGGGCCAGACCCCACCCATCTACACCATAGACCCCGCCCCATAACAGTACTAATTGTATCACCATTTTTTACATTCATTATTCATATATACACACACAATGTAATCGTATTAACACATATAATGGTTAACCCAGTGGCGTACCTAGGGTATGTGGCACCCGGGGCCCATCATTTTTTGACACCCCCCCATTAAAAAAAATATTTTTTGTAATAACCATGAAACGGAATAAATGGTCATAATAGAACAGGCAGTGAAAATTTTCTTTTATTGAACCTCATATATGTAACCATTATTCCAAACATAACATAAATTATGTCTGAATTGTCATGACATCAGAAGTACATATGGAGTAGTTGCAGGTGATGCTTGGGACAGTTCTGATTGTGTTAGTTTGGTTTTATGTGTTTTTTTGAATATAAGGGTTTTTATTTCTTTTTTGAAGGTTTTGTAGTCTGTGGTCGAGGTCAATAGGTTGTAGAGTTGGGGGTCAAGTGTTAGGAAGTTGTCGAACAGTTTTTTTTCTTTTGACGATTTTGGTTGGAGGGTGTGTGAATGATGCGCGAGTTCTCCTATGTTTGTTTGAGGTGGATTTAATTATTTAGCTGAAGAAATTAGTAACCCCCCATTCCACACACATTAATTCTCTTCCATTTTTGTTCCCATTCTAAAAAACACTGATAAGTTCCCAGAAAAAAATACATTAAAATAAGAAGTGAAAACAAAGGCCCCTACAGATGAGAACATAACATAAGAATAGCCTAACTGGGTCAGACCAATGGTCCATCAGGCCCAGTAGCCCATTCTCATGGTAACCAATCCAGGTCACTAGTACTTGGTCAAAACCCAAAGAGTAGCAACATTCCATGCTACCGATCCAGGGCAAGCAGACACTTCCCCCATGTCTTAATAACAGACTATGGACTTTTCCTCCAGGAATTTGTCCAAACCTTTCTTAAAATCAGCAATGCTATCTGCTTTTACCATAACTTCTGGCCAATTCATTTTTAAGCTTAGATCTTTCCTTCCAAACAAAGACCTTGCTAGATGTCAAATACAGAAAGAACAAGGTAACTTCACAAGGACTTAGCTGTGCAGGAAATGTGAATCTCCTCATACACCCACTGTGCAAAGGTCTGTTTTTTTTCTTTCGATCACTAGATAGCCTAATGCCACACAAGTAGCGCTGTTACAAACATATTCTGAAGGTCAATGCTAAGGTTAACAAAGTTTCCTTCCTTGGACCACAAGGAGATACTGACAAACCACTGGAAGAGATCCCAAAACAACTACCCAGGCACAACACCCAAAGACCCACTCAGTGTGTGAACCAGTTGAGTGGAGTGGACTAACTGGGGGGTGGAAATGGGCCCGGAGTTTGCTCAGCAGAATTTCCCAGACCACCTCTTCCTCTCAACACATTGACACGCCACCACCACCATTAGGAACACCTCACCGGGTAGGCTAGCAATGCTATAAACTTTATAAAACACATTATTATATTTTCTTATAAAGCACATATTTTAACTGAACTCTCTAACATACCTCAGCCTTGCCATTCACAAAAATAGAAGGAAGAAAAGTTCCCGTTTCCTGCTGTCTCATGTCCCCGACCTATACAATATTTTTCTTCTGCAGACCCTTCAAAAGTCTGACCAAATCCTCATTTCACTTGCATTATAAAGTACTGAGGATGCCATCTCTCCCCAATCCCAGGTCCTAAAGTCTAAGACAGTAGCGCAAACTAGTGCTGCTCGATTCAAAAAAAAAAAATTTTTTTTTGGATTCGATTCAGCCTATTGAATTGGGTTTTCGATTCGATTTTCCTGCCCAATTGGGTGTTTTTTTTCAAACATCCTGGTGGGTTTATTTTATAGCTTTTTCACACCCCCCCCCCCCCCCCCCCCTTTGGCTTCTCCTAACCACACTGGTGCTGTGGTGTAAATAAAATAAAGAAACAAAAAGGACTTTTCCTCTCTCTGTTAAAGCCTAGCTCACGTTTGCGGTCTAACACCAGCTCTGGCAGATACACATTTCAAATCTGACATATTGTAATCACAAAACAGAAAATAAAATTAGTTTTTCTACCTTTTGTTGTCTGGTTATTTTTCAAATCTTGTTGGTCCAAGGCTCTGGTTGTCTTCTGATAACTTGCTTGCCAGGGTCTCCTTCTTCAATCTTTCTGCATGCTAACCATCCATCTGCCATCTCTGTCCTCCCCGTTTCCCTTCCCTCCCCAGGAGGTCTGGCATCTTTCTGTTTTTGTCTCCCTCCACAGATCCATCTTTTCTTAACTACCCTTTCATCCAGCATCTCTCCCTCCTTCCCCACCACCCCAGGGTCCACCATCTCTCCCTTTCTTTTCTCAACTACCCTCCTATCCAATATCTCTATCCCCCCCTCCACACCATCCCTTGTGTCCAACTTCTCTCCCTTTCTGTTCCTTCCCTTCCTAAAAACCATGGTCCATCATCTCTCACCCTCTTCTCTATTTTCAGACCCATTATTTCTTCCCACCCAAAGTCTGGCATATGCGCATCTCTTTGAACCCCCCATTCCCACCGTGTACTTCTACACCAGGCCCCCCCCCCCTCCCTGAAGGCCTGTCCTCCCCTTAAAGGCCTGCATCCCATCCCTGAAGGCCTGTCCCCCCCTTGAAGGCCTGCCTGGCCCCCATGAAGGCCTGTCCCCCCCTTGAAGGCCTGCCTGCCTGATCCCCTTGAAAGCCTGTCCTCCCCCTTGAAGGCTTGCCTGTCTGTCCCCCTTGAAGGCCTGTCCCCCCCCTTGAAGGCCTGTCCCTCCCTTGAAAGCCTGCCTGCCTGTCCCCCCTTGAAGGCCTATCCCCCCTTGAAGGAATGCACCCCTCCCGAAGGCCTGCACCTCCCCCCGAAGGCTTGTTCCCCCCCCCCTTGAAGGCCTGCCTGCCTGTCCCCCCCTTGAAGGCCTGCCTGTCCCCCCCCTTGAAGGCCTGTCCCTCCCTTGAAAACCTGCCTGCCTGTCCCCCCCCCTTGAAGGCCTGTCCCACCCTTGAAGGCCTGCCTGCCTGTCCCCCCCTTGAAGGCCTGCACCCCCCCTCGAAAGCCTGTCCCCCCCTTGAAGGCCTGCCTGCCTTTCCCCCCCTTGAAGGCCTGGTCCTGTCCCTCCCTTGAAAGCCTGCCTGCCTGTCCCCCCCCCTTTGAAGGCCTGTCCCCCCCTTGAAGGCCTGCCTGCCTGTCTCTCCCCCCTTGAAGGCTTGCCTGTCCCCCTGGCCTGCCTGCCTGCCACCTCCCACCCATCTGAAGGCCTGCCTGCCTGCCTGCCCGCCCCACCCTGAAGGCCTGATGCCCCGACCCACCCCGAAGGACTGCTCGTGCCCCTGGCTTCCCCGCACCACCTACAGTAGAGAAGCAGCCCGCAGCAGGATCACGATGCCAGCGATCCCTGTGCTGCTTCGGTGCTGCTTCCTCCGCTGCGGTCCCGCCCCCTCCTCTGATGTCAGAGGAGGGGCGGGACCACGGCGGAAGAAGCAGCGCCGAAGCAGCCCAGGGATCGCTGGCATCGCGATCCCACTGCAGGCTGCTTCTCCACCGCAAACGGTGCGGGGGAAAACTCCGGACGTCAGGTGGGAGGGAACTGGACGCCAAGGCCGGGAGCACCCCCCTAAGGGCTTGCACCTGGGGCGGACCACCCCCCCTTGGTACGCCACTGGGTTAACCACAAAATTAAAATACACAAAAAGCACACTGTATGCTTTTCAACATTCATTCCTAACAGAAAACAGATAACCCCATACAAATGTAGGGTCAAAAACTGAAAGTACTAATATTCACAAACAAACCCTAAGATGCAAGACTCTGCAAGCAGTACAACCCTCTGCAAGACTCTGCAAGCAGTACAACAAATGCATTTCTTCCTGAACAGACAGCAGATGTAAATCAATCACTAAATAAAAAAATAAAAGCATTCCCCCCCTACCGTTGTTGTCTCTCTCCCGCCATGCTGTGCCTTGCCTTTTGGGCTAACCCCCAGTGTTATCTTCAGGCTGGTCCATAGTGCAATCAACGCGGCGTCTGCAGGCCGGCTCCCTGAATGCTGCATTGCACGAAGCTGTGGGCAGCGGCTCCTCGTGCGCGTCCCACGCCTCATCAGGAAGCCTTCCCTCTGATGTTGCGATTCAGGCCGTGCGTAGGAGCCTTTTCCCATGGCTTTGTGCACTGCAGCACTCAAGAGAGCTGGCCCAAAGACACCATATTGATTGCACCCTGGACTGGTGGCTGCAGAACACTGTCATGGGCCCGATGGAGGTGCCGGCCCTGTGGACTGGCAGAAAATTTCTGAGGACCGGCACCGGTCCACGGACCAGCGGTTGAAGAACACTGACTTAATACATCATATAAAACTGTCAATATGTGGTTGGTATGGTGGCCTGTTTGTGATACCACTTTTTAATCACAAGGGAGTGTAACCTGCACGGAGTGTAGCAGGTATAACAACAATTTATTATTTCTATAGTGCTACCAGGCACATGCAGCGCTGTACATGCAAGAGATGTCCCTGCTCAGAAGAGCTTTCTACTCACCTTCTTAGGCAGGCTAGATGAACCGCACAGGTCTTTATTTACTATATTTATTAAAATATATTTATATTAATTACATTTTTATATATTGTATATTTGTTTTCAATATAATTTTAGGGAGATTTTATAGGTACGTTTGTACATTAGTACCCTGCAGACAGGTGACCTTATTATGTTTTGTACCTTCTTTTCCTATCCTTTGAAATTATTTCATTTTAATCACTTCTTTGATTATTATTTTCATAACACATAAACATAAAGAGTAAATTTGATAGCACATATGCAAATAATCATCCATATCAGTAAGTTTCACGGACCTGGATCCCTATAGCGTTAGTCACCGATCTTCTCACTTTTTTTCCTCTCCTCTCCTCCCCTCCCATCCCATGCAGACCAGGAGAGTGAGCTGTTCTTGCCCCTCCCCCTCCCTCCGTGATAGACTATCACAGGCCCCGCCCCATGAAGTGAGGATTGGCTCTTGAGTCTGCCTGTATACTGGATTCAGCTGAGCAAGTGATTGAAAGACCTAACGGGGAGTTGGGAGATGTTTTGGTTTCTGATCCCGATGTTGAGATGTGCGAAATCACGGGGTGAGTCAGTCTCTAGATTGACAGTTTATTATAGTTATGGGGCTGTAAATTGTGGCGAGACGTCTCTCTGTTTGTTGTAGAGAGCTGCACGGGAACGGGGATGACGGGAATCCCGCGGGACCCGCGGGGATCCCGCGGGTTCCCCCTTTGGGTCACGGGGATCCCGTGGGGACGCCCCCTAGGGTCGCGGGGATCCCGTGGGGACGCCTCCGAGGGTCGCGGGGTTCCTGCGGGGTTGGATCGCAGCGGGGTTGGTCGAGCCGCGAGGGTAGTCTCCTTCTCCTTACCTGCCCTGTCGCAGCACACAGCCGAACGGAAATCTTCCCGATGTCAGCGCTGACGTCGGAGGGAGGGCTTAAGCAAAGCCCTCCCTTCCTCCGACGTCAGCGCTGACATCAGGAAGACTTCCGGTCGGCTGTGTGCGGCAGGGCAGGTAGGGAGAAGGCAATGGCGAACGAAAGAGGGGGGAGGGGGCGGTCCGCCCCGAAGAATGTGCACAGCCGGTCAGGTCCCCAGATCGACCGACAACAGGCCCGGCCGACAAATCTCCCTGCCCTGTAGCCGCGAATCTAAATTACCTCTTACAGCAGCTTCACTACTCCAGCTGCTGTAAGAAGGTAATTTAGATTCGCGGCTACAGGACAGGGAGATTTGTCCGACCGGGCCTGTTCTGTTGTCGGTCGGGTGCAAAAGCGCCACAAAGGTGGAGGCAGGGAGGGAGGAAAGGTGGAGTGGAGAAGAAAAGACGCTTAAGGGGGGAGAAGGCCGCTGAAAGCACTGGGGAAGACAAAGGGGTGGAAAAGAACGCTGAAAGGACATGGGGTAAACGGGAGATGAGGGGGGGAAGGACCCTGAAAGCACTGGGGAAGACAAAGGGGTGGAGAATGCCACTGAAAGGACATGGGGAAGACAGAGGGGGGAGAAGGCCGCTGAAAGGACATGGGGAAGGCAGAGAGGGGAGAAGGATGCTGCCTGACAGGACATGGGGAAGATGGTGGGGGAGAAGGACACTGAAAGGAAATGGGGAAGAGGGAATGGGAAGAAGACGCTGGCAGGGAAGAAGACAGAGGTGCCAGACTATGGAGGGAGCGGAGGGAAAAAGATGGGTGCCAGACCAATTTGGGAGGGGGGAGAAAGGGAGAGGCACAGTAACAGAGCAAATGGAAGACACAGAGAGAAGAGAGGCAGTGGATGGAAGGAATTGAATGTGAACATGAAGAAAGCAGAAACCAGGCAATAAAGGTAGGAAAAAAATAATTATTATTTTTTTTTTTGCTTAAGGATAAAGTAGTATATTAGTTGTGTTGATAAAAATTTATAAACATTAGAGGCTCTGGTAGAAACCCGTTTACAAAGTATGTATTCTTCCCAATTAATATTTCCAAATTAATAAAGTCTTTTTGCTTATTTTTAAATGGGTTTCTACCAGAGCCTTTAATTCAGTAGCATAATTAAATGAAATAACTATTTCTGTAGTTTATAGGGACAGGTGGGGATGTAGGGGATTCCTCGCGGGGACGGGCGGGGACGGAGGGGATTCCTCGTGGGGACGGGTGGGGACGGAGGGATTCCTCGCGGGGACGGGTGGGGACGGGTGGGAGTCCTCACGGGGACGGGTGGGGACGGGTGGGACTTTGGCGGGGACGGGTGGGGACGGGTGGGATTTCTGTCCCCGCGCAACTCTCTAGTTTGTTGTCTCTTCTCTCTCCGGGGGGTTAATGCCTCGCAATCTGAGCTGTGTCCTTGCTTCCTGAAGATGAGGCAGCTTCTTTCTGTCCCGGACTCTGCTTGTCTGTCTTTGCTTTTTATATCTCTTCTCTGGCCCTGCAGTAGCTTTTATTTACCTTCCCATCCCCCTACCCCCCTAATCCCAATTTCTAGCTCTGTCTCAGCCTGGGAAGTTATGGTTTCAGATAGTATTAAGAACCTGTAATTTCTGATACTCTAAAGAGCGTTCTCTGAATCCTGTAGGTGCAGAGAAATCGCCTCATACACTGCTGTTTAACAAGCAAGCAGTATGCTGTAGGTTTACCTTATGGCTTCAGAAAACGCAGGACAGATGGAGACATCCGGGTTTTACTTCCATTGGAAGCAATGGAAGTAAGTAGGACAGATTAGATATCTGGATTTTACTTCCATTGGAAGCAATGGAAGTACCATAGTAGATGACGGCAGATAAAGACCCGAATGGTCCATCCAGTCTAAAACCTGGATGTCTGAATCCATCTCCTTTTTCTGGAGCTATATGGTAAGGTAACCCTATTATAGGGGTAGTGCTTTATTATTGCTTCAAGTTTGTTCCTCTTCTCTTATGTAATTAAATTTATGACGCTTCCTATTCAGTCCTATACATAACTGCGGTTCATAGACAACGGC
Source organism: Geotrypetes seraphini (assembly GCF_902459505.1). Taxonomy (NCBI): domain Eukaryota; kingdom Metazoa; phylum Chordata; class Amphibia; order Gymnophiona; family Dermophiidae; genus Geotrypetes; species Geotrypetes seraphini. Next base: position 67,890,714 of record NC_047090.1, on the reverse strand, counting down.
GCGAAAGACAAAAGCACGCGCCGACAATTGAGCGCAGCGCACGCCGCCACGCTGCTCTAAATTACAGTTTTTAGGGGCTCCGACAGGGGGTTTTGTTGGGGAACCCCCCCCAGTTTACTTAATAGACATCGCGCCGGCGTTATGGGGGGTTTGGGGGGTTGTAACCCTCCACATTTTACTGTAAACTGAACTTTTTCCCTAAAAACAGGGAAAAACTGAAGTTTTCAGTAAAATGTAGGGGGTTACAACCCCCCACACCCCCCACAATGCCCCCACAACGCGGCGCGATATCTATTAAGTAAAGTGGGGGGGTTCCCCCTCCACGCCCCCCCGTCAGAGCGCTAAAAACAGTAATTTAGAGCGGTGCGGTGGCGCGCGCTGCGCTCAATTGTCTGGGTGCGCCTTTGTCCCGGCGCGCTTTTGACCTGACACCCATAACTGCAGCTTCTCTGGCTAGATTACATTGGCAGTTTAGCCCTCAGTCTAAGTGCATTTCTCCAAGGACAAGCAGGCATTATATTCTCATATGTGGGTGATATTATCCACAGAACCCGGTATGGCCACTATCAAGTGCACTGACACTTTAAATTTTTAAGGCAGTGCTCATAGCACACACGTGCAGCTCACATAACCTGCAGTTTATTTTCTGCATAGCTGAGAAGCTATATTTTCAGTGTTTACTTTAGTGTGTCAAACTTTTATGTTTTTTGGTTCCTTCCGGTCACTTTTTTTTTTTTTCTTAGTTTCAGTTTTTTTGATCGCGAGCCTTTATTTTTACTGACTATGGTTTCTTTTCATCAACTTTTTTTTGGGGGGGGAGGGGGGCCTTCAGGCCACTTCAAGCCCTTTCTCTGCCTGAGAGCATCAATCGTTTTTGGGCTTTGTTTTACTTGAGCTTCCTGGCCCATTTGTGACTTCACATTTGTCGTTTTCCCATTTCGGGTTCAAGTTCAAGTGGTTTTTATATACCTCCTATCAAGATTATCTAAGTGGTTTACAATCAGGTACTCAAGTATTTTCTGATCTACTTAACAGGTGCTTTCAGCGCCTGGATCCTCAACACTGGGACATTGTGTCCTCTGCTCCTGTATGCAAAAGAGACCACTTAAAGCCCACAGACTACAATTTGAAACATTTTGGTACTGGGTCAACATCAAGCATGGCTCGGGAGTTGGATCCCAATGCTCAGTCTCCTGTGATGCCAACTGTATTGGTATTGCATCATGAGCATTGTACATTATGCTCCATGCATCATTAGTACTCTACTTAATCTTCAGCAGTGCCTCCAGCATTGAAGGACATAGCAAATAAGAAAACTAAGAACTTCGAAGCATCAACATTCTTCCCCTTCAAGGCATACCACTGCATCTTCCCCAAGCATTGACGCCCAAGATGACCTCTCTCCATCTGTTCCATTGATGTTTCCGCAGAGGCATACCTCGACATTAAGGTCTCCCATGCCATACCAACTGGTATAGCAGACTGTTTCCATGCCACTTTCTCTTCTGGTGCCAGCACTGACTCTCCAGGAGACGATCCAAGCTACGCTCAGACAAGAGCTTCCAGGGCTACTGCAGAAACAATCTTAGATCTTAAGTGCTACCGTGCTAGCCTCGGCCCAGGCCGAGGATGCATCGATTGAAGACAAGGTCTCGCACTCCAGCTCGATGTCAATCATCAGAGCCCACACCGACCCACTTGACGCATCTCAATGCAGGGTCAATGCTCACCTTGATGCGTACTTCCTGATACATCTAGAGAAAAAAACTTTGAAGAATCTGACTCGGATATCTGTATCCACTCAAGTGAGGAGTTACCAGAATACTCGGCTGAAGAGTTTTAAGGTATACCTTCAGATCCTTCTCCCCCACTCCTACACGGTGCACATCTCCACTTGAGGGCATCTGTTTTACGGTCCCTTTTGCATCTGTATTTTGTAAAACTTCCAATAAATTTTCAAGGAAAAAAAAAAAAGACAAATGGGGTCGGCCTTACTTGTCAAGATGGAAACAGAGGAGGAATTTCATTCTGAACTCTTTGAGCTCCTTGACTTTGAAACACCACCAAATGAGAGCATGAAGATTCCTTTATACAAAGTCGTGAAAGAAACTATCTAAAAACTGGGAGACTCCTTTATCTGTATAAGTAGCTCCTCCCACTCTCTCTGCTCTGCAATGCCTGCTTCCTATCCTTGACACAGATAATGCCTTCAGCCTGTTTGTTTGTATTTCTACAATGGTCTTGTGGTTTCCATCTTGACACCAGTGTGGGAGTGTAGGCATCGCATAACACAAATTAATTGAGATCTACACAGCAAGCAGGCATCTGTTTTGGGGAGGCACATAGGCAATATTTTGAGTAATGGAGCAAGGTAGGATAGCACTGGCTGGCTGAGTGCAACCGGCTGGTAGAAACTACTTGCTAGGTGGGACTGAGGCAATTAGAGAGAGAAACACTAATGGCACAGGCCACAGTGGCAATTAGACACTGCACGAAAATCCTAGAGACTCAGCCTTCTAGGATCTCATGGTACTTTCAGAATCTGTCAAACCCTGCAAATATGTGTGTGTGTGAATATATATGGGACATTTTTTTTAGTTAATTCCTGGCAGCAACATTTTTACTGTTGGCTGCCCTCTCTTCTGAACAACCTAGCACCACAATATATATATGTGTGTGTGTGTAGGTATGTATATACAGTGGTGCCTCGCATAACGAACGCCTCGCACAGCGAATGCTGCGCACAACGAACTTCATGTCTTGCTTCCTACAACGAACTTCGTTTCACACAACGAAGTCGCCCGAGCTGCATCCTTCCGCGCAGGCACTGCGCTTAACTGCCCTCTCTCCGCCTGGCTCCCTGTGCAGTGGCGGACCGTCGGCTCGCAGGGGCCCGGCGCCTACTGCTGATGCGTTGGGGGGGGGCGGAGCTACTCTCGCCGCTTCCCCGATGCTAGAAAAAAAAAAAAAAATGAACAGTTAAGTCCCAGTTTTTGCCGCTGAGACTCTGCCCTCTCTCACTGTAAAATTAGACTCTAATTAGTCTGTCTTTAAATTTAAAAAATGTGTGTTGTTTTAAAAAACAATTATGTTTTTAGATGTATCTAAATAAAAATAATAACAAAAAATTTATCTTTTTTTATGTCATCTTAGCATATTTTATGCTACAGAACGAATTATTTTTTTTAACATGTATTGTTATGGGAAAACGCGTTTCACATAACGAACTTTTCGCATAACAAACTTGCTCCTGGAACCAATTAAGTTCGTTGTGTGAGGCACCACTGTATATATATATTTATGTGTGTGTGTGTGTATGTATATATATGTGTGTGTGTGTGCGCACATGTATATATATGTGTGTGTGTATGTATGTATATATTGTCACCACTACTATAGCCCAGGGCTGGGCTCTATAGCAATCCCAGTGGTTAACATAAGCAGTACACCAGCGTGTGACCCGGCATGGAGTCACTCTGCAGGACTGGGTTCTCAGCAATAATCAAAATTAAAGCCAAGTAAAATAAAGTTCCAACAAAAGGTAGTGGATAATAGAAATAGTTCTTTTTACTCAATCCTTCATGCAGGTAAGTAATTCATTAAACTTTTTCAACATTGGTCAGGATTTCACACAGCATTAAAGAAAGATTGTCAAAAATGGCAAGAAAATAAAGCAGTCCAAAATAAAGTCCAAAGCTTTCTTTCACTCATAATAAAGTCCCAATTGGTCATGAGAACACAGCTCTCCACAGAGCTAGCACTGCCTGCCCAAAAGCAGGTAATTCAGTAACTAAAAAAAAATGCAGTTCAGGATAATAGTTTCCTCTATTCTCAGTCCTTAAGAAAAATGAGGAAAGCCTCTGGCAACATTTATGACTGCCAGGAAAGGAGAGTGTACAGGTTTTGTCAAAAATACAGCCACAGAAATGGCTTTCAAAATCCCACCCAGAGTGACAACAAAACCTCTCCCCATACACTCCTAGCTTTCCCAAAACCAACATCAAAAAAAAAAAACACAGCAAACAAACAGTTCCCAATAATCCAAACTCACTGTTTGTAGCTTGAGGCCAAGTCCACCTGCATAGACTCAGGGTAATTAGCTTCACAACCTGCACAAGCTTCCTGACATTCCATAGGTTCTTCATTCAACAGTAGCAAGTCTTCATCTTGTCCAGCCTCTGTCAGCTCCATAGGGTTGTTGCTCCTGTTTGGCCCAGGTGGATCTTTAGGGAGGCAAGGCCTGAACTTCCTCCCTAACCGGCCTGCTGGCTTGAATGCCACTGCTGGCTTACATACCCTAGGGGTGTGGCCTGATCTGAGTGAATCAGCAGAAGTCCAGGGACCTCTTGAGCTCCCCCGGTGGTGACTCGAATAAAGCTCACCTACTTCCTCCTCAGATGAATCCAGCTCCCTCTGGTGGTCAATGGCATTATCTCCCGAAATATACCCCTGGGAGATCTGGGAATTTCCCTTCCGTGTTTTTATTTTAACATTTTTCCTTGGCTTAACTGGGACCTTGGCAGAGCCCGGGTCTGACTGGTCACATACCCCCACCCTTAAACGAAGCTTATCCCTATAAGCGCATGTAAGTGAGGTGATTTAAGGAAAGAATATCAGCATCATTTGTGCCTCCTGTTCCGATATCTCCTTTCTTCTGGTCGGGGATCTGAGCATAAATTCTCAAAGTCCTCCGGCCAGTGGAGCACAGCGGGTTCACGGTTCTTGGCATCTTGTTCCTTACAAGATTCTGCCCCTTCTAACCCCTCCACCCTTTCTGTGATGGCAGTAAGGACCTGAGCTATTTCCTCCACCCGCTCTTGGATTTGATCCTGTAAGTTAGTCACACTGCCACCCACACGTTTCACCGAGACTTCAACGGAACCTAACTGCACAGCTTGCCGTTCTAACTGGGTTTTATTATTACGGCTCTGTTTGGCTAAACTGCCTGGTTCTATCCCTTCTGTAGCCCAGAGTTCTTGTGTAGTTTGAACTTTCTTCAGTTGCTCTAACAATTTGATTTGTTGAGCTTGACCACCTGCTACCTTGGTCTCTATTTCCTGTATTTGTTGTTTTATTTGGGCTGATAGCCCATCCAGAGTATCAGCCTGATGCTGTCTCTGTACGGCCATCTCTTGTCTTAATGTCTCCTTTAATTCAAGCAAGTAACCTTTGGAAAGAGATTCTTCTCTAGCTGCTTGCTTCCGGCCACTATCTAAGCACTCCTGACGGAGGGCTTGTATCTCCTCTTTCCACGGTGTCCCTGGAGTATCTGACATTTTACCCAATTCATTCTTAAGGGACGCTACTTCTTGTTGAAGCTGTATTATACTCTCTTCAGCCTTAGCTGTACTGACATTCTCAGGGTTTTGAAATGGTCTTTCCTTAAAGTTATTCCTTTCTCCTCCCTGGAATGTGTTCAGCTCGGGTCCCTGAGCATTAATCGGGCGAACTGACCCTGTGGACTCAAACCCCTTCGTTCCCCTATTGGTCTCCCGAAGGTGTACCCAGCGTTCTAATTTAGCATGCCAGATATGCTCGCATATTAGTTGAGCGATCCTGTCTCCAAGATGAACCTGAAAATCAGACTCCCCCTGGTTCACCAACAGTACAGAGACGTTACCTCTATAATCGGGGTCAATCACTCCGGCCGCTACATCAATAGAGTGTTCTAAAGCCAACCCCGATCTACATCATTGCACTCCCCTGCCTACCAACCTATTTGTTACTTGTTGAATATAAATATATAAATCTGGACTATAGTAACCAACCTACAAAAGTAAAAAACAAAATTGCAGATGGTTCTTAGCTGAGTTAGATGATATCAACATTCAAACAAAGGATGTAAAGTCCAGGATCCAAAACTGTATCTTCACTAGATGAAAAAATATATGTATTCAAATGGTAATGCAGGTGCTGAAGATCAAGCAATGAAAAAACTATACTCTAAGTTTACGCCGCTGGTTCCAATCCAATAATAAAGTAAAAGTGATTCCCCAAAAAGAAAACTGCTGAAACTCAACAATGAAAAACCATGTGAAAAGAAATTCTTAATGTGAAACGAGCAAATATCCAGGTTTTCCTCAGCACCGATCGTGTTTCACCACAAATTGCTATACGGAAGCTCAGCAGCCCCTCTCAACTCATCCAATTATTCTCTAATGTTTGGTCGACATCAAAAAGAATCCTTAACAGAGTCCAACCAAACCTACCATCCACAAAATATCTCCACTACAAACTAATTTTCCACTCTATCCTAACCTATCTGGAATGACCTACCAGAAGCTATCAGGAAAGAGACAAACTACACTAGATTCAGAAAAAACCTGAAGACTCACCTTTTTGACAACTAACTATCTCAGTTTCTGTATAACATCCATTACATCTAAGTCTCTCCTCTTATCTCTCCATGTCCTCTTCCCTGCCTTCTTTTCCCCTTTCTCTGTGATCTGTCGCCTTGAGCCTGTATAGATATGTGTGACTCGCAAATGGAAAATTAGATTAAACTAAACTAAACTAAGCCTTAAGTTTATATACCGCATCATCTCCACGGAAGTGGAGCTCGGCACGGTTTACAAAGCTTAAAAATATAAGAAGAGAGAGGAGAAAGATTTACAAGAGCATATGAATAGAGGGGATGTAAGCAGGAGAAGAAATGTTATATGTTAGAAAAAAGCCAGGTTTTCAGTTGTTTGCGGAATAATTGGAGGGAGCCAAGGTTCCGCAGCGGGATAGTGAGATCGTTCCAAAGGCCCGTGATTTTGGAGAGGAGGAATTTTCCCAGTTTGCCTGCGTAGAGGATACCGTGTAGAGAGGGGAAGGATAGTTTATATCTGTGGGCGGATCTGGTGGTAGCAGGCGTCAAGGCGTTAAAGGATAGTGGGATTAGGGGAGGGAGGATGCCGTGAATGATCTTGAAAGCCAGACAGGAGCATTTGAAATGAATTCTGGAAAGTACTGAGAGCCAGTGAAGATTGGTAAGTAGTGGGGAGACGTGATCAAATTTGCATTTAGGAAGATTAGATTAGATTCAGGTATTTATTTTGTACCTGGGACAACGGAGGGTTAAGTGGTGGAACTGCATTCCAGGTCAATCCCCAGAAATTAAACCCTGCCCCTGATATTAATTCTATGACAGTCAGTATATTTTTAAACATGGTGCACCGTGGGGTGTTTTTGTTGTTGTTGTTGTTCTCACATATTCAGTACCAGGCTGCACCAATTTATCTGGGCATAAAGTGGTCTCTAGCACTTGTCTGGCTATCGGCAATAATTGAACTCCTTGAAGTTAGGAGAGTCTTTTTGCCTCTGCTAACTTTAACTGGATAGTTACTCAGCAGAATGACTATTTATTAAGACGGTTTACAAAATGACAAGAGGGTCAAATGAAACGCAGACATAAAGGCAAAGAAAGGAAGGGTAAGTGTAGCACAACAAGGTAAATCCAAATGCATTGATTCAGGATTCACACAGATGATAGGAGAGGTAAGGAGACTAGGAAGTAGGAAATCAGAGAGGACAAAAATTGCCTAACGGAGCAGGAGACAAGATTCTTATCAATTCAATTAAGAAATGATTCAAAGGCTTGCCTGAAAAGCCTCATTTTTAATGTAGTTTTAAATTTAGGCTGAGAGACAACAGGCTGTAAATCTAGTGGAAGAGTTCCCAGGAGCATAGCAGCAAAAAGATAGCTCCTGGGAAGTCACACACAGGCCGCAGTAGGACTCAACAAATGATTACTGTTGGAGGATCTAAGACTGGCCCAGCTGATAAGGGATCAGGAGCTAAACAGGGTGCAGTTATGGAGTGATAGGCATTACCTGAGGGCCCAGAGCAGTTAGAGACTCAGTGCCTTTCCTCTATATGCCCAACCTTTCCTCTCTCTCTCTCCAACACTACTTTTTTCCTAAACACCCTGGTCTGGCACTTCCCCCCGCCACCCCGTATCTGAATTGTCCCCCTCGGTCTACTTTTAAAGCATTTCTCTGCTTTTAAAGCATTCCTCTGCTGCATCTTGCCCTTGCAAAAGCAGGAAGCTAGGTCAGAAGGATACAGCAGAGCAGGCAGGAGGGAGGGAAGGAACAGCTTGATCAGTGGTCTCAAACTCAAACCCTTTGCAGGGCCACATTTTGGATTTGTAGGTACAGAAAAAAAAAGTTAATGTCTTATTAAAGAAATGACAACTTTGCATAAGGTAAGTACCTACAAATCCAAAATGTGGATTATCTGAAATTATCAGAAGTAATTAAGGAAAGATTTATAAACTTGCTTCTGATAATTTCAGCTATACGCAGTGCAACATGCAGAAAGTGAAAAACTATCAAAGTATCAACTGCAAGAGACAAGATTTTGGACCAACTATTTTGAGGCCCTCGGTATTATAAAGAATGATTCTTTTTTAAAAATTCTTTATTCATTTCAAAACATACACAAAGTGCAATAAAATATACAACAGATGTTACAATAAACAGCACTTATAACTAACAAATAATAATGGAAGTACCTTCCCCCCCCTTCCCACCCATCCCAGATGTGTGTAAAAACTCTATAAAAAATGGAAGGCTTGTACTAGTGAATTGTTGTTACATAATTTGTTAATGGGCTCCAAATCTCCTTAAATTTTTTTTACAATTGCCCGTTATTTCCGAATTCATACGTTCATATCAATAGAATAAACATGGAATACCACCAGAAGATGTGATTCAGTCTATCACAATTCTTCCAATTTTATGTGATCATCTGTATAGGAACTTTCCAAGAGAATTCGCGGGAGCCAGTAAGGATGCCTCTCAGTACCGAGCAGCAGCGCAAAATCGCGCTCCTGCTCATGTCGCTCAGCGGATGAAGAAACTCCAGCAGCCGGTTAGCAGCAGGGCAGGAACTTGGAAAGTTCGCTCCTGCCCGCTGCACCTCCACCGCGGATCGCCAGATGAGGTAACCTATGAGGCTAGCGATGAAAACGAAAACAAAAAACTGTGGATACAGATGTTCTGGAGATAATTTATTATACACTGACATATAAAAACATGAAAATTCAATTTAAAAAGTACAATGATAAAAAATACAGTGATAAAAATCCAACCGGACCCTAAACGGTCTGTGGTTTCGGCAAACACGCCTTCCTCAGGGGTCCAATGGTTTGCAAACTCACATATAAAGAATTGGACTGAAAACAGTGAGCAAAGAACACCGCAGACAAGCTGAAGTAGCAAAAAAAACACTATGGAGAGAACCCAGTGGGGAGACTGAAACTAAATGCTGGATTGCTAGCACGATTTAATTACTTTGTATATTTGTACATTTAAGGTTTTTTGTTGTTGTTGTTGTTTTTGTTTAGAGTAAATTTTAGATTAAGACAGATACAGAACCAATCATTTTTGTTGGATGGGAGGTTGGGGGAAGGAAGGCTATGACCTTTATTGCTCGGGGACCCTGTGAGCCAGTGCTGTTCAAGCAACAGTGGAGAGATTTGATCATATTTCATGGCATTATATAGAAGCCAGATCAAGGTGGCCTGTGGTAATTTTCAGCAGCATTATAGGAATAATGCCTCTGAAACTCAATGGCTGACCTCTTGAATGGCATTTAGGAGGGCTGATTGAAAAGTAATGAAACTAGCTTTTTATTCAGAATCAAATGACTCCACAGGATCTGAACATTTTTTTTTCTTTTTCAAAGTAGCATCCTTTACATTCAATACATTTTTGCAGCATTTCAAAAGCGATTCAAAGACGTGCAGTAGAGTGTCTTTTAGCGCTGCGGCTGTGGCGTTTTTCACTTTATCATCTGAAGAGAACTTCCTTCTGCGCAGTTCTGTATGCTTGCCATAGCATTTCAAAAGTTTCATTACCGCTCTTTCCAAGTTGAACACAAAATTCAATCACACACCTCCTGAGGTGCTCTCACAGCCACGTCTTCCTCATCTGCCAAGATGAAATGTATGAAGTTCTTTCTCTCGCTGTGACCCAACAATGAAGACTACGACAGTCCAGCTGCCAGTTCAGAAACACCGATATTTGAGCTTCAAAAGAACCAGCACAGCGTTGCCATGTCTACTTCTTGGAAAGAACAATAGAGGTAGTTTCATTACTTTTCAATCAGCCCTCGTAGATGGTTTGAGAGCCACTCATACCTGAATAGTGACCCTCCACTGATCCTTTGGCTCTGATTGCATTATCATTAACTAGTATTTTAGCCCATTACATTAACGGGTGCTAGAGTAGATGTCTATTTTGGGATTTCTTTTTTCTTTGTCTCTTTCTCCTTGGACGCTGTCTGTCTGTGTCTCTCCCTGGCCCCCTCTCTATCTTTCTTTCTGTCTCTGTTTCCCTGGCCCCCTGTATTTCTCTGTTGTGCCATGCCTGCCTGTCTCTCAGTGGCCCCCTTCCTATGTCCATAGTGTCCCATCCCATCCCAGTGCCTCCTTCCCGTGTCCTTAGTGCCCCCAGTGCCTCTGTCCTGTGTCCTTAGTGCCCCTTCCTATGTCCTTAGTGCCCCTCAGTGCCTCCTTCTTATGTCCCCCTCACTGCCTTCCAGACTTTGACCCAACCCCACCCCCGAAGCCAGCCTGCCTGCCTGTCTGCCTCCCTCCCATCCCCCCCTGTGCAGTAGAACCGGTGAGCAGCCTGTTTCCATCTTCCCCCCCACCACCGTGCTGCCGACCCCATTGACCCATCGGGGGCTCTGTCGGCTACGCCTCTGCCCGGGTTGGGGGGGAGAGAAGGAGGTGTTTCTTACCTCATCTACGTCTCCTTTTGACGGCTGGGGGGGAGGGAGACCTGAGGATCGGCGCTGTCTCCAATCTGCCGCCGAGCCTGCAGCCGCCGAAAGCCGCCGCTGTGCCTTATAGCCGCCTCGGGAAATTCTCGCACATGCGCACTCCTACCTGCGGTGCCCTACAGCGCAAGGAAAATGGGAGCACGCAGGTGGGAGTGCGCATGCGCGCTTAGGGCTTTATCATATTAGATAGCTGTTTATTCCTTTGAGTATCACTATACTGCAATATAATTTTACCCTGATTTTAACTTTTATTGTAAACCGGCTAGATACTTGTTGATGGTCAGTATATTAAAAACTAATAAACTTGAAACTTTAAACTTTTAGGCTTTAAGGAAAAATTTGATAGGGTAACACCTCTTTATTTGCAATATCACTGGCTACCCATTCGCTATAGAATCCAATTTAAAGCTCTATTTCTTGCGCTTAGAGTTTATTCTCTACAGCCTGCTTATCTACATTCATATTTGATTCCTTACTCGCCATTAAGAACCTTAAGATGTATTCAAAATAATAGGATGGTAATACCCTATATTCATAGAGCTAGATCGAAGTCTACTCGAAATAAAGCGTTCTATTTTGCAGCTCCAAATTTATGGAACCATATGCCATGAGAGTTGGGATTAGAGGCAAATTTTAAAATTTTTCAAAATTTATGTTAAACAACAGGGTTTTTTTGTTGTTTTTTTTTTAAAGAAGCATTCGGGCAAGATATTCATATATTCTGAATGTTCTAGATCAGTGTTTTTCAACCTTTTTACACCTATGGACCGGCAGAAATAAAAGAATTATTCTATGGACCGGCATCGATCCGTGGACCGACGGTTGAAGAACACGGGGCTAAGTCGTGGGCCAGACCCCGCCCCCATAATAGTACTAATTGCACTTGCACATCCCGTGCCTCATCTGGAAGCCTTCCTTCTGACGTTGCAACGTCAAAGAGAAGGCTTCCGGTTCAGGCGCAGGATGCTCCTAGGAGCCACTGCCCATGGCTTTGTGCACTGAATCAGTTAGGAAGAGGGAGCTGGCTCGAAGATAACGCTGCATCGATCGCACTGTGGACCGGCGGTTGAAGAACACTGTTTTGGGCCTGATGCACGTGCTGGCCCTGTGGACCGGCAGGAAATTTCTGTGGACCGGCACTGGTCCATGGACCAGTGGTTGAAGAACACTGTTCTAGATCTTCAGTTAGCAGTCTGGTAAAATTTTAAAGTTCAATAGTATTTGTATGATTTTATTTAGGAGTGAATGCTTTTTGTAAGAGTGAATGTTTCTAGTATATCTGCTGTTTATATGGGTAGGGCTATACTATCTAATAATGGAGTTCTTTTTTTATATTTTGTTTTATTTTATTTTACTTTTATTATATTCTGTAAACTGCTTGGATCAGTAAAATGAACGAGCGGTATGACAAGATTAATAAACCATAAACCATACAGGCAGTCCCCAAGTTACAGACGCCCAACTTAAGTACGACTTGTACTTAAGAACGTGGTTGCGGCTTCATTTGATTTCACTGAGCAGTGTTTCCAGACTCCTACACTTTTCCTGTAGCAGATTTAGGAATGATGCATGGCCACATTAAGAACAGTGTGTGGTTGCGCATGCCCTACCTTAGAGGGAACACTGGTAGGGACAGTTGGCCCTTTTGTCAGCTGTGAAGCAGCAAGAATCTTAAAATCTACAAGTTCTGAGTTACATACAAATCTGACTTTAAGAACAGCTTTAAAAACGTAACTCATTCTTAACCTGGGGACTGTCTGTTTACTCCCTAAGAGATGTGCTGTCCCTTGGACACTGCTATGACATCCTATGTCTACTCTTTTTGGGTGTTGCTACATTCTCCTTATTAGTTGTACAAAGTATGATTAAAAAATATGGTGAATGTTTAAATAAGTAAAAATTATTACAGTAAAAGACACATTGCCATTAATCCTCCTCAAAATACTCCCTCTTGCTTTAAACACACTTATCCTGTCGTTCTTGCCACTTTCTGAAGCAGTTCTGGAAGTCCTCTTTATTGAGTGTCTTAAGTTGTGCTGTCGTGGCTGCCTCAATGTACTGAATTGATTAAAAACATTTGCCGTTCATGGGCATTTTGACTTTGGGGAAGAGCCAGAAGTTGCCCAGTGCTAGATCGGTGAATAAGGTAGATGATGATACACTAATGTTTTTTATTTGATAAAAATTCCCATTCCAGAAGCAATGTGTGACATGGAGCATTGTCATGATGGAGGATGAAACCATTGCCCATTTTTTTTGAGTTTTTAACGGAACCATAAGAGATATTCAGATCCTCAGAAATTTCCGTAATAGTCAATCTCCTGCTGATTGAATCATTTTGCTTACTCTTTCAACATTCTCTTGGGTTTTTGAGGTTGAAGGTATCCCAGTCTCTCCATCTCGACTCCTGCATTGACTGCCGATGGAGGCACGTGTGAAGTTTAAATTGGGCTGCTTTTGCTTTAAGGTACTATTCGGCCTAGCCACCAAATACATAACCGAGCTATTCTCCTTTTCAACCAATAGATATAAAAGAAGCTCAAACTTGAATTTTGTTTCTCCTCCAGTTAGAGGATGTAGATATAAAAGAAGCTCAAACTTGAATTTTGTTTCTCTTCCGGTTAGAGGATGTAAATATAAAAGAAGCTCAAACTTGAATTTTGTTTCTCCTCCGGTTAGAGGATGTAAATTTAAAAGACATCACCAACATGTTCTCTCTTATCAAGCAGCATTATGGGGCAATGATCTGAAACAATTACTTATGCTTGCCAATACCTATGGGCAGTGGCGTACCTAGGGTATGTGGCACCCGGGGCCCATCATTTTTTGACACCCCCCCCCCCTCATGGAAAAAAATTTTTTTTTTTTTTTTTGCAATAACCATGAAATGGAATAAATGGTCAGAATAGAAACAGGCAGTGAAAATTTTCTTTTATTGAACCTCATTTATGTAACCATTATTCCAAACATAACATAACATAAATTATGTCGGAATTGTCATGACATCAGAAGTACATATGGAGTAGTTGCAGGTGATGCTTGGGACAGTTCTGATTATGTTAGTTTGGTTTTATGTGTTTTTTGAATAGAAGGGTTTTTATTTCTTTTTTTAAGGTTTTGTAGTTTGTGGTCGAGGTCAATAGGTTGTAGAGTTGGGGGTCAAGTGTTGCAGCTTGAATGGCTAGGAGGTTGTCGAACAGTTTTTTTCTTTTGACGTTTTTGGTTGGAGGGTGTGTGAATGGTGCGTGAGTTCTCCTATGTCTGTTTGAAGTGGATTGAATTATTTAGCTGAAGAAATTAGTTACCCCCCCATTCCACACACATTAATTCTCTTCCATTTTTGTTCCCATTATAAAAAAACACTGATAAGTTCCCAGGAAAAAAATACATTAAAATAAGAAGTGAAAACAAAGGCCCCTACAGATGAGAACATAACATAAGAATAGCCTAACTGGGTCACACCAATGGTCCATCATGCCCAGTAGCCCATTCTCATGGTAGCCAATAGTGCTGCCCGATTCAGAGAAAAATATTTCATTCGATTCGATTCACCCTGTTGAATCGATTTTTCGATTAGATTCACTGTTAATGACACCGCTTTTTAAGTTTAAACAAAGTATAACAATAAATTTCACAACAACAATAAATTTCACAAAGTACTTAAAAAAAAAAAATCACATTTTTCCATTAAAGCAGTTCTGGAGACATTTGCTTGAACAGTCTTTTTTCCCAGTCCATAAGCAAGCAATATGAAAAAGATTTCCTTAATTATCTACTCAAACATTTTTGCTATTTACTTTCATTGTACCTAGACTATTATTCAGTAGAAAAAATTTAGTTTGTTCAATCAAGCAGAACATTCACTCATAGAAGTCCAATGTCCACACAGGATTTGATTGAACAAACCATATTTTTTCTACTGAATAATAGTTTAGGTATACTGAATAGCAAAAATGTTAAAGCCACACAGAAAAGCAGTAAAAGTCAATAGGTTCTCCAAGTGGGAACAACCTGATGTCTCAGCACTTGAGGAAAAGACCACGTAATAATGTTTATAAGATAAATCATATAAATGATTATACTGAAGCAGGGTGTCCTCAGCGTGAGAGGTAAGCGAGAGGAGAGAATTCTCCAGTGCTTTACACAATAAGGCTCCTCTGCCTGCAGTGCACACCATCATAGGACACCTCAGGTGTGCTCAAATTAATCAATGTGATAAATTAAACAGTGATAAACAATTGGTCAATCACAAGAGTGCAAGATCAAACAGGTTGTTCCCACTCAGAGAACCTATTGACTTTACTGCTTTTCTGTGTGAGTAGATAATTAAGCAAATTTCTGATAGCCTACAGAACTGATTCTCACCTTCCATCCCCAGCCCCCAAGACTTACCAGACCCCCCCTGCCGATGCATTTACTTACTGCCTGAACTGGATATTAAATCGTGGGGAAGAGAGGAGAAATGCGGGGAAAGAGCCAGCCAAAACTAGTATTTGTTGCTGCTGAGTGCACCAATCCAGGGCAAGCAGACGCTTCCCCCATGTCTTAATAACAGACAATGGACTTTTCCTCCAGGAATTTGTCCAAACCTTTCTTAAAACCAGCTACGCTATCTACTTTTAACATAACTTCTGGCCACTTCATTTTTAAGCTTAGATCTTTCCTTCCAAACAGAGACCTTGCTAGATGTCAAATACAGCACAAGGTAACTTCACATGGACTTAACTGTGCAGGAAATGAATCTCCTCATACACCCACCATATAGTGCAAAAATGTGCAAAGGTCTGTTTTTTTCTTTCGATCACTACATAGCCTAATGCCACACAAGCAGCGCTGTTACAAACATATTCTGAAGGTCAATGCTAAGGTTGACAAAGTTTCCTTCCTTGGACCAGAAGAAGATACTGACAAACCACTGGAAGAGATTCTAAAACAACTACCCAGAAATAACACCCAAAGACCCACTCAGTGTGTGAACCAGTTGAGTGGAGTGGACTAACTGGGGGTGGAAATGGGCCCAGAGTTTGCTCAGCAGAATTTCCCAGACTACCTCTTCCTCTCAACACACTGACATGCTACCACCACCACCAACACTAGGAACACCTCACCGAGTATGCCAGCAATGCTTATAAACTTTATAAAACACATTATTATATTTTCTTATAAAGCATATATTTTAACTGAACTCAGCCTTGCCATTCACAAAAATAGAAAAGTTCCCATTTCAAGCTGTCTCATGTACACTTTTCAAATCTAACATATTGTAATCACAAAACAGAAAATAAAATTATTTTTTCTACCTTTTGTTCTCTGATCAATATTCAAATCTTGTTGGTCCCAGGCTCTTGTTGTCTTGCTTGCCAGGGTCTCCTTTCTCCGTGCTAACCATCCGTCTGCCATCTCTGTTCTCCCCTTCCGTTTCCCTTCCCTCTCCCGGAGATCTGGCATCTTTCCTTTTTTTTGTCTCCATCCACAGATTCACCTTTTCTCAACTCCCCACCACCCCAGGATCCACCATCTCTCCCTTTCTGTTCCCAACTATCCTCCTATCCAGTATCTCTATCCCCCCTCCACACCATCCCCTGTTTCCAAGTTCTCTCCCTTTCTGTTCCTTCCCTCCCTAAATCCCATTATGCACCATCTCTCTCCCACTCCTCTGTTTTTAGACCCATTATTTCTAACCCCCAAAGTCTGGCATATGCACGTATCTTTGAACCCCCCCTTCCCTCTCTCCCTCTGTGTACTTTTACACCAGGACCCCCCTCCCCCGAAGGTCTGTCCCCCCTCAGAAGGGCTACACCCCACCCCTAAAGACCTGCACCCCCCGAAGGACTTTACCTCCCACCCGAAGGTCTGTCCCCCTCTGAACGCCTAAACCCCACCCCTGAAGGCCTGCACCCTCCCCGAAGGAATGTACCCCCCACCCGAAGGTCTGTCCCCCCCCTGAAGGCCTGCACCCATCCCGAAGGCCTGCACCCACCCCGAAGGCCTGCACCCACCCCGAAGGCCTGCACCCACCCCGAAGGCCTGCACCCCCCCTTGAAGGCCTGACCCCCCCCTTGAAGGCCTGCCTGCTTGTCCCCCCTTGAAGGCCTATCCCCCCTTAAAGGTCTGCCTGTCCCACCCCCTTGTAGGCCTGTCCCCCCTTAAAGGTCTGCCTGTCCCACCCCCTTGTAGGCCTGTCCCCCCCTTGAAGGCCTGACCCCCCCTTGAAGGCCTGCCTGCTTGTCCCCCCTTGAAGGCCTGTCCCCCCCTTGAAGGTTGGCACCCCCCCAAAGGCCTGCACCCCCTTGAAGGCCTGTCCCACCCCCTTGTAGGCCTGACCCCCCCTTGAAGGCCTGCCTGCTTGTCCCCCCTTGAAGGCCTATCCCCCCTTAAAGGTCTGCCTGTCCCACCCCCTTGTAGGCCTGTCCCCCCTTAAAGGTCTGCCTGTCCCACCCCCTTGTAGGCCTGTCCCCCCCTTGAAGGCCTGACCCCCCCTTGAAGGCCTGCCTGCTTGTCCCCCCTTGAAGGCCTGTCCCCCCCTTGAAGGTTGGCACCCCCCCAAAGGCCTGCACCCCCTTGAAGGCCTGTCCCACCCCCTTGTAGGCCTGTCCCCCCCTTGAAGGCCTGCCTGCTTGTCCCCCCTTGAAGGCCTGTCCCCCCCCTTGAAGGCCTGCACCCCCCCTTGAAGGTTGGCACCCCCCCAAAGGCCTGCACCCCCTTGAAGGCCTGTCCCACCCCCTTGTAGGCCTGTCCCCCCCCTTGAAGGCCTGCCTGCCTGTCCCCCCCTTGAAGGCCTGCACCCCCTTGAAGGTCTGCACCCCCCCCCGAAGGCCTGCACCCCCCCGAAGGCCTGTCCCCCCACTTGAAGGCCTGCCTGCCTGTCCCCCCCTTGAAGGCCTGCACCCCCTTGAAGGCCTGCACCCCCCCTTGAAGGTTGGCACCCCCCCAAAGGCCTGCACCCCCTTGAAGGCCTGTCCCACCCCCTTGTAGGCCTGTCCCCCCCTTGAAGGCCTGCCTGCCTGTCCCCCCCTTGAAGGCCTGCACCCCCTTGAAGGTCTGCACCCCCCCCCCCGAAGGCCTGCACCCCCCCGAAGGCCTGTCCCCCCACTTGAAGGCCTGCCTGCCTGTCCCCCCCTTGAAGGCCTGCACCCCCTTGAAGGTCGGCACCCCCCCTGAAGGCATGCACCCCCCCTGAAGGCCTGTCCCCCCTTGAAGGCCTGTCCCCCCCCCTTGTAGGCCTGCACCCCCTTGTAGGCCTGTCCCCCCCCCCTTGTAGGCCTGCCCCCCCCCTTGTAGGCCTGTCCCCCCCTTGAAGGCCTGCCTGCCTGTCCCCCCCTTGAAGGCCTGCACCCCCTTGAAGGTCTGCACCCCCCCCCCCGAAGACCTGCACCCCCCCTTGAAGGCCTGCCTGCCTGCCTGTCACCCCCCTCCCCCTTGAAAGTCTGCCTGCCCGCCCGCCCGCCCCACCCTGAAGGCCTGATGCCCCGACCCACCCCGAAGGACCATTCGCCCCCCTGGCCTCCCCGCACTACCTATGAAGCAGCCGCAGCAGGATCGCGACGTCAGCTATCTTTGCGCTGCTTAGGAGCTGCTTCCTGCGCCAGGCTACCTTAAGCTACTGCCCCCCCCCACGCCCGAAGGACCGCTCGCCCCACTGACCTTCCAGCACACCTATGAAGCAGCCCGCAGCAGGATCGCGACGTCAGCAATCCCTCAGCTGCTTGGGCGCTGCTTCCTGCGCCGCGGTCCCGCCCCCTCCTCTGACGTCAGAGGAGGGACGGGACCGCGGCGCAGGAAGCAGCGCCCAAGCAGCTGAGGGATTGCTGACGTCGCGATCCTGCTGCGGGCTGCTTCATAGGTGTGCTGGAAGGTCAGTGGGGCGAGCGGTCCTTCGGGCGTGGGGGGGGACTGAGCGGCAAGGCCGGGAACACCCCCTCAGGGCTGTTACCCGGGGCGGCCCGCCCCCCCCGCCCCCCCCTAGGTACGCCACTGCCTATGGGGAATTTAGGAAACACCTAAAAACATATCTGTTCCTAAAGTACATAGGAAGCTGATTTGCATAATCTCTCCCACAATAACTGATCTCTAGAGCTGTTAATCAATAGATTTCAACTATGTTAATTCTACTCAATCTGTAACATTTCTAATCATTGTAAACCGCATAGAACTTCACGGTCAAGCGGTATATAAACTGTTATTATTATCTTCAACCAACTCGCAATCATTATGAAATCGCTTGAACCACTTGTAAACTGTCTTCATGGTCACTGCAGCATCATCATAAACTAATTTTAACATTTCATGTGTTTCTTTAGCAATTTTCTGAAGTTTGAAACAAAAAATTAATGGCACACTTTAAAAACACACCTTCTCTCAACCGTAGCTCACAATTGACTGACTGCACCAAACAAGTTGAAACTTGTCACATGCTATTACTAAGGTTTGACACGCAGCTTCCCAGGTTGAAGATCTGTGCTTTTCCATTGGATGGCGCTCGGCAACAGCATTCACCGTATTTTTATTTATCACACGTCGTATGCTGTTTCAGGTGGTGTGTTCTTGCAACTGGTTGTCTGATTCTTGTACACTGGTGGGTCTCAAGTTGGTCCTAATTTGTCAGGATATTTAGAATGAACATGCATGAAATATGTTTAGGCATGAGCTGTAGAATAATTTGACTAATAAGAACATAAGAACATAAGAAGTTGCCTCCACTGGGTCAGACCGAGGTCCATCTCGCCCAGCGGTCCGCTCCCGCGGCGGCCCATCAGGTCTGCGACCTGTGAAGTGGTTTCTGACCACTTTTATAACCTACCTCAAGTTCTATCTGTACCCCTCTATCCCTTTATCCTCCAGGAACCTATCCAAACCCTTCTTGAACCCCTGTACAGAGTTTTGGCCTATCACTTCCTCCGGAAGCGCGTTCCATGTGTCCACCACCCTCTGCGTAAAAAAGAATTTTCTAGCATTTGTTCTAAACCTGTCCCCTTTCAATTTCTCCGAGTGACCCCTAGTGCTTGTGGCTCCCCTCAGTTTGAAGAATCTGTCCTTATTTACTCTCTCTATGCCCTTAAGGATTTTGAAGGTTTCTATCATGTCCCCTCTAAGTCTCCTCTTCTCCAGGGAGAACAGCCCCAGCATTTTTAACCTGTCAGCGTATGAAAAATTTTCCATACCATTTATTAGTTTAGTCGCCCTCCTCTGCACTCCCTCGAGTACCGCCATGTCCTTCTTGAGGTACGGTGACCAGTATTGAACACAGTACTCCAGGTGCGGGCGCACCATTGCGCGATACAGCGGCATGATGACTTCCTTCGTCCTGGTTGTAATACCTTTTTTGATGATGCCCAGCATTCTGTTTGCTTTCTTTGAGGCTGTCGCACATTGCGCCGATGGTTTCAGTGATGTGTCGACCATCACCCCCAGGTCCCTTTCAAGGTTACTCACCCCTAGCAGTGTTCCCCCCATTTTGTAGCTGAACATCGGGTTCTTTTTCCCTACATGCATGACCTTGCATTTTTCTACGTTAAAACTCATTTGCCACTTTTTTGCCCAGTCTTCCAGTTTCGTTAGGTCCCTTTGCAGGTCTTCACAGTCTTCCGTGTTTCTAACCCTGCTGCAGAGTTTGGTGTCGTCAGCAAATTTGATAACCTCACATTTTGTCCCTGCCTCCAGATCGTTAATAAATATATTGAACAGTAGAGGTCCCAGCACTGACCCCTGAGGAACTCCGCTCGTGACCCATTGCCAGTCTGAGTATTGGCCTTTTACTCCAACCCTCTGCTTCCTGCCCGCCAACCAGTGTTTGATCCATCGGTAGATATCCCCTTGTACCCCGTGGTACCACAGCTTTTTAAGTAGCCGTTCGTGAGGTACCTTGTCGAAGGCTTTTTGGAAGTCAAGGTAAATGATGTCTATGGATTCCCCCTTATCCATCTGGCTGTTTATTCCCTCAAAGAAGTACAGCAAGTTCGTGAGGCATGACCTTCCCTTGCAGAAGCCATGTTGGCTCGCCTTCAGTTGTCCATTGTTTTCTATGTATTCGCATATTGCGTCCTTTACCATTGCTTCCATCATCTTCCCTGGAACCGAGGTCAAGCTCACAGGCCTGTAGTTTCCCGGGTTACCCCTTGATCCCTTCTTAAAGATAGGCGTGACATTCGCTATTTTCCAGTCCTCTGGGATCTCCCCTGTTTTTAGGGAGAGGTTACATATTTGGTGAAGTGTCTCTGCTATTTCATTTCTCAGTTCTTTTAGTACCCTTGGGTGGATGCCGTCCGGGCCTGGTGATTTGTCGCTCTTTAGTCTGTCTATCTGCCTGAGGACTTCCTCTTTGCTCACCTCTAGTTTTACCAGCCTTTCATCTTGTTCTCCGTTTATAATCTCCTCGGGTTCTGGAATATTGGTTGTGTCCTCTCTGGTGAAGACTGACGAGAAGAATTTGTTTAACCTGTCAGCTATCTCTTTTTCCTCCTTTATCGCTCCTTTCCTATCTCCGTCATCCAGTGGTCCCACTTCCTCTCTGGCTGGTTGTTTCCCTTTCACATACCTGAAGAAGGGTTTGAAGTTTCTTGCTTCTCCTGCCAGTCTTTCCTCATATTCTCTCTTTGCTTTCCTGACCTCTCGATGACATTCTTTCTGGTGTCTTTTGTGCTCTTCCTGGTTTTCCTTTGTTGGTTCCTTTTTCCATTTCTTGTAGGATGATTTCTTGTCGCTTATCGTCTTTTTAACTGCAGATGTTATCCATGCTGGGTTTTTAGTTCGATTTTTTTTGCACCCTTTCCTAAACCTTGGGATGTACAGGTCTTGTGCCTCGAGCACTGTGCATTTAAGCAGTGTCCAGGCTTCCTTTACGGTCTTCACCTTTCCTGAGCTGCTGCTGAGCTTTTTTCCTACCATTTTCCTCATGTCCTTGTAGTTTCCTTTTCTGAAGTTGAGTGCTGTCGTTGTGGTTCTTTTCACCTTGGTTGTTCCCATGTTTAATTTGTATTGGATCATGTTGTGATCGCTGTTCCCTAACGGTGCTAGTACCTCCACTTCCTTTGCGGGTCCCTCTAGCCCATTGAGGATTAGGTCTAGAGTGGCATCCCCTCTCGTTGGTTCTGTGACCAGCTGCTCCATGAAACAGTCCCTTATTGCCTCTATGAATTTAGTTTCTCGCGTGCACTTTGAGTGCCCAATGTCCCAGTCTATTCCCGGATAGTTGAAGTCCCCCATAACCACCACCTTTTCTGTTTTGCACACCTGTCTCAGTTCGGCCTCCAGGTCTAGGTCGTTTGTTTCTGGCTGTCCTGGTGGGCGATAGTATAGTCCCAATTTGATGTCAGCTCCTTCCCCTCCTGTCAGCTTAACCCATAGTGACTCCAGACTGTCTGCCCTTATTGTTGTTTCGATTCTGGATGAGACAATGGAGTCCTTTATATACAGTGCTATTCCTCCCCCCTTCTTGTGAGCCCTGTCCTTCCTGTAGAGTTTGTACCCTGGCAGGGCCACATCCCATTTGTTGTCCTCTGACCACCATGTTTCTGTGATTCCTATTATGTCTATGTCCTTTTTTCTGGCTATAACTTCTAGCTCCCCCATTTTAGTTCTTAGGCTTCTAGCATTTGTATATAGGCAATTTAAGTCCCAGTTTGTTACCTTTTCTTTCGGATCTACTCTTGATTTGTTGCTCCTGCTGGTCTCCTCGCGTGTTGCCTCCTGCGGTGTGTCTATTCCGTCCTCTGCCCGCTTCTTTGTTCTTTGATAGCCCTCTGGTTCCGGCTGTTTCCTCCTTGTTTTGCTCTTTAGCTCTAAATGCCCCTCGGTTCCCTGTGCTGCTTCTTTGGGTTTATGTCCATAAAGTGTCCATTTTGTCTCTAGTCCTCTATTGCCAGTTTCTGTCTCAGTATCTTTGCTCGATACTGTGGTCCGATGTGTCGAAGTCAGATCGACTATCGGCTTTCCCCTTGTTATCAGTTTAAAGTCATGTCTATGCAGGTCTGGATGTTACGTGCCAGCATCCTTGTCCCAGCTGTGCTCAAATGCAGACCATCTCTCCTGTAGAGCTTGTTTTTCCCCAGGAAGGTTGACCAGTTCCGTACAAAGAGGAAGCCCTCCTCGTCACACCATCGCCTCAGCCATCCATTTGTTGCTTGCAGCTCGGTCTGCCTCCTCGCATCTGCCCTTGGTACTGGCAGGATCTCAGAAAAGGCTATCTTCCCTGTCCTCAGCTTCAGCTTCCTCCCCAGGATCTTAAACTGTTCGGTCAGTGTAGTCATGTTGAAATTCCTTCTGCTGACGTCATTTGTTCCGACATGGATTATCACTGCTGTGTCCTCTGTCTCAGCTCCCTCCATGATTCTCTCGATTTTGTCGGAGATGTCCTTTGTCCTCGCCCCTGGGAGACATGTCACTAGGCGATCCGCTCTGCCTCCTGCTATGTGACTGTCCACCTCTCTCAGGATTGAGTCTCCCACCACGATAGCAGATTTTCCTCTCCTCAGCTTCCTCCTGGGTCTCAGGTCTGTGTCGGTGATGATTGGGTCCTCCAATCCTTCCTTCTCCTGGTTGGTTCCTCCGCAAGGTTCCTCTCCCTCGGCTCCTGGTGGGTCCTCCAATCCTTCCTTCTCCTGGTTGGTTCCTCCGCAAGGTTCCTCTCCCTCGGCTCCTGGTGGGTCCTGATGGGTCCTGATGGCTCCTGGCGGGTCCTGTCCTCCATCCGTTTGTTCCCTTCTGAAGAGCGGGTGATCCTGTGTCTCTACCATCCTGCAGGCCTCCTCGATGAATCTTTCGAGCTCTTTGACCTGTTCACTGAAGTGGTTTTCTCTGGTGGTGTCCTCAGTTGGTTCAAATTCCCCTGGTTCCTCTATGGAGCGGAGTCCCTCTAGCTCCTGTACTTTGATTTGCAGTCTCCCGACCTCCTTCTTGAGGCTAGCCAGTTCCTGACATCGACCGCATATGTAGGCCTGCCTCCCGGAAGGGAGGTAGACATACATGTGACAATCGATGCAGTATACTGGAAAGCTTCGCTGGCCTTCTGCTGCCTCCATTATTCCTTCCTTGTGACTAGGAGTGGTACACGGTGTGCAGCTAGCTGAAAAAATAGATAGAGAAGAGAAGAATGAGAACAGAAAAAATAATTTTTTTTTTTTTTTTTTTTTTTTTTTTTTAGGTTAGAGTTAGAGTTAGAGTTTGCTGCTGGGCTGCCTGTGCTTCTGGCTCCTTCTCTAGGCTCCTTCGCGAAGAACGGCCGCGAGCCGTTGGCTCCCTTGCTTTTAAGGGTGAGCCCGGGCTCCGAGACGACCTCCGACGCTGTGGGGGTGGGCGGAGCTTGCTCTCGCCGCTACCCAATCAGCCTTCTGCCCTTCCTTGCCGGCTTCCGCCCCTCTCTATCTCTCCTCCGCTTTGCCCGGCTGCCTGCCTGTATCCCCTCAGCTTCCCGGTCCGCGCTGCAGGACACCAACAGAAGCAAAGTAAAAGTAAACAAGGTAAAAGTAAAAGTAAACAGTGTACTCTCGAGCCGCCGCCGAGTTCTGCTAATTATTTAGTGCTTTGTGCTTCTAGACAAAACACTATCGGGCTGATATTCAAATTGAGTAAATGGCTGCCAACCAGTTAAATTGCTTGTTCATGACTATCTGGTTATTTTCAGTGGAGAAAACTAGTTAAGCAGTACTGAAAAGGACCGGTTAGCACTGAATTCAAAAGCAGCTAACTTGTGGGAATTCAGGGGCAGAGTTGGGTTACAAGCCAATATTCAGTCCCTCACCGCATAACATAGACTGCTTAGATCGGGCTACATAAATAGCAGTCCTATTGTAAAGCAGTTTGATTTATGCAGTGAGGGGCTGAATATTAACTTACACTGGGGTTTTACTAAACGGTGGTAGAGGTTTCTGCCATGGGCCAGTGAGTTAAATGTTCTTGACACTCATATAATTCCTATGAGCGTCTAAGGGGAGTGTGTGGCGCAGTGGTTACAGCTACAGCCTCAGCACCCTGAGGTTGTGGGTTCAAATCCCATGCTGCTCTTTGTAACCCTGGGCAAGCCCCAGGTACGTTAGATAGTGTAAGCCTACCAGGACAGATAGGGACAAGTGCTTGAGTACCTGAATGTAAACCACTTAGGTTATAAGTGGTATCTAAATACTGAAATAAATAAACTCACTGGCCCATGGTAGAAACCTCTACTACCATTTAGTAAAAGGAGCCCTTAACCAGCTATACTAGCTTGCTCAAAAAAAAAAAAAAAAAAAAAGGATATTCAGTGCTGAAGCCCAGAAGAGACTCGGCATTGAATATCTGGAAATAACAACACTGGTGGCGGTCAGCAAATTGCTTATCACTGCTGGCTGAATATCAGCTGGCATGGCTTTGTTCTTGTTGGAGGCTCTTGCTCTTTAGATATGCTTAAGTAATGATTCTTGAACTGCCTTTTCCAGAGCAAGAGAAAGCCAGGTACTGCTCTTCCTCCGTTTTATGGAAGAGGGCCGTGCAAAGACTCCTGTGCTCATCACAGGTTGGAAAGGCTTGTGTTTGATGTATTATGGCGAGGAACCAAACATAAGCATATAAGTGGAAAGGCCTTGTAAAGCAGTATAAATAGTAAACAATGCACAAAAGGAACCATTACTATTTATGTGCCATGGGATTATGATTAATTGGCGTGTCCTTTCTTTAACAGGCCCGGTTATTGTAGATGGCTACTGTGGGATGAATCGGAATAGCACATGCTGGGCATCAGATGTTGTCTCATGCATCCATGAAACCCGCACATATTGCTTATAGCTGGATGTGATTAGATGAGCATAATGGAAGGCTCTCATACGACTCTCCAACTGCTTCCACCCATCACAGAACTCTGGTACATCAGCTTGTACTTTCCAAGGCCCAGAGCTGGTGGTTTCACACATTGCAGCACTGTGCAAGAAAGAGCCAGGAATACTGGGAACTGCTGGGAACCCCAGGAGAAACTATGGACAGCCAAGCGGAGAGCTCACTGGGATGTGACCCTTAGGGAACTCTTAACACAGTTGCACAGACTCTCCGCAGAGGAGGAGAAGCTGCTGGCCAGCCTGCTGAGCTCTCACCTTCTTTTGCATAGTAGCATGGGGAACCAAGATGAGAAATTACAGAAGGAAGATGACTCAGCCAGCCCCCAGGATCTCGCAGATGAAAAGAGGCCAGATTCTAGGATTAAAAAGTCAAGGACGTTTAGCAGAAGAAGGGAGAGTCTGGGCGGGTTTCTGAATACTAAGATTCAAAGAAAGGTATCAGGGGGCCAGGAATCCTTGGGTGCCGTCAGCAAAGACATACCTGCCTGGAAGGAGGGGGGTTTGTCTGACAGCGGATTGCAGGGCTCCTCAGCTTGCTCTTGGCTGCATTCTGTGGAGAACAAAGATGAGTCTGTGGTATTGGAAATAAACAATCAAATGGGAAAGCAAAGGAAAGCAAGGTGTTTGCTAGAGAGCACGAGGAACACAGACTCTGATACAGACCACGGGAATTCTTTGTACGAGTTTGACAATGACATATTCACGGATTGCCAGGGGCTGTCCCAGAGCCAGGATGTGCTGGGGAATGTGGCACACATTAGGGAAGTGCTGCAGCCCCGAGAAAACATCCCTTGCTTGAAGTGCTCGCTGCAGGACAGTTTATTGGAGAGGTCTCGGACTCTGAGTTTGTCCTCCACAGAGAATCATGACTGGGGCATTGAGAGCCATATTTTGCAGACAGGACCTGCAGTTGCGCCTGAAGCTGGAGTCTCTTTGGAACAGCAGAGAACAACAGATACAGCATCGTCTTCAGAGCTACAATGGTTACCGCCAGGTAGGTCTTGCAATTGGTGTTTTATGCTGCTTTTTTTAATAGTATACCTGTCACATAATTCAGCAGAAAACATCCCTGGATGTATGTGTTTAGCACGGTGTCAGGTCAAAAGCACGCCGGGACAAAGGCGCGCACAGACAATTGAGCGCAGCACGGAGGCACGCGCCACAGTAAATTACTGTTTTTAGGGCTCCGACGGGGGGGGGGGCGTGGGGGGGAACCCCCCCACTTTACTTAATAGAGATCTCGCCACATTGTGGGGGCGTTTTGGGGGGTTGTAACCCCCCACATTTTACTAAAAACGTCACTTTTTCCCTGTTTTTAGGGAAAAAGTTAAGTTTACAGTAAAATGTGGAGGGTTACAACCCCCCCAAACCCCCCACAATGCCGGCGCGATCTCTATTAAGTAAACTGGGGGGGCTCCCCAACAAAAACCCCCGTCGGAGCCCCTAAAAACTGTAATTTTCTTTGGCACGCGCCTCCGTCTTGCACTCAGTTGTCGGCACGCACCTTTGTCTTTTGCGGGGTTGTCTATGAACCATTTAGCACAATTACTGCAGCAGGTGTTGTGGTCTTATTACAACGTGGCAGTAAAAAACTCCACTTGAAAACCACAAAAAAGTGAGATCAAAATTGTATCAATCAAATCAGAAGTAGCCCTCATAGCATTCCATTTGCCCAGTTCCTCAGATTTTGCCGTATTTGCAGCTCTAATGCTGAATATCAGCGCCAGTCAGGAACCTTGATGGAGAAGTTCTATCAGAGAGGGTACCCAGAAACTATTGTGTCATGAGCAGCCAGAAGAGCTTTCTGCAATCACAGGGAGTCCTTACTGGAACACCGTAGGGAACAGACGTAAGGGGATGTGATTCCTTTTGTTTCTAAATTTAATCAAATGTCCCCTTGGGTGAAACGGGTCATACAGACACACGATGGGCTCTTCTCCGGGTTCACCCCTATTTCCAGGAGATGAGGATCCTTTTTGCTTACGGAAGGAATAGAAATTTATGTGACATCTTGAGTCCCAGTGTGTTGCTAACAGTGTGTGTGGAGGGTGTTCAGAATGGTGAGTGGGGTCGCCACTGTTGTGGTGGCTGCTCCGTGTGCTCCCTGATGTTAAACACTACTGAGTTTGTGCATCTAGTTTCTGGACAGAAGTATAGATTGAAGAGCAATACGTCCTGCATCACAGAGGGGGGTTATTTACATCATTATATGCCCTTGTCCTATGCTATACGTGGGACAGACTTCACGAAGATTAAAGATTAGATTACTGGAGCACAAGTCGTGTGTACACACCAGGAGAGTGGAGGAACCCCTTGTGGTGCACTGCCTTGAAGCCCAACATGTTTTCAATTCGTTGCGCTGTGTGGCAATTGAACACCTCCCCTGCTCAGCGAGACGTGGTGACTGGAGACGTCAGCTACGTCAGAGGGAACAGAGGTGGATGTACAATCTACATACCGTACACCCAGCTGGGCTGAATGCCCGGATTGAGTGAGCAGTGTTTTTTTGGTTGATGCTGACTCTGGATTGGTTTGATTGGAATGGGGAGGAGTCTGGACTTCTTTTTGAAGATGTTTGCTGCAGGGTAATCTCACGCCTGAGCCTCTACTTGTTTGGATGTGTGCAGTTTTAGTACTTGGAAAGCCTCAACGGTTGCTGGTGGAGTAGACTGAAATTGTTCCCCTGACGCAGCTCAGCGAAACGGAGATTTCCCCGTCGGACAGGAGTGGCTGCGGGGCCGAGCAGGCTAGCCCCATTTGGGTGCATGGGAGACAGCTTGGATACCGTCTGCAGCTAAGTGATTTTGTTTATCCTGTTTGCCATGGACAGTGTTTGAGACTGCTGTGCTCACACCTTTGGATATTTTGAAATTTGGCGTGCTGAAGTTTTTTAGATGGTTCCTATGAGGGCTACTATTGTGTTTCTCACTACTGATTTGACTGATACAATTTGAACCGCACTTTTTTGTGGTTTTCAAGAGGAGATTTTTGCCATATGAAGCTGAACGGAGGCTTTTTCTTTTTTTTTCTTTTTCTTGGCTGTTGTTTGAGTGAGTGGGTCTGTGTATTAGTGCAGTGAGTATACCTTGTAGTGTCTCGGTAGGTTCCCCTGTTGTTTCCAATAGGACATAAATTTAGTATTTTGGGGATTATATATGTCCTTTCCTTAGATCTTTTTGTGTATGACTGAAGCCCTGTAGATGGCACCAGAATACAAATAACTAAACCAAAAGGATTACTCTCGATGTACAATATGGAGCTTGCTGCCTGACACTGTATCTTAAAGACGCGATTTAGAAGAATGCTGCAAACTGCAAGTTATCACAGCATTCTTCTAAAGCGCGTCTTTAAGATACCGTGTCACGCAACCAGCTCCATATTGTACATCGAGAGTAATCCTTTTGGTTTAGTTATTTGTATTCTGGTGCCATCTACTGGGCTTCAGTCATACACCCCTGAAGAAGGCTATCTTAACCGAAACACGGACCGTGTTGGGGTTC
This sequence comes from Geotrypetes seraphini, assembly GCF_902459505.1. NCBI lineage: Eukaryota > Metazoa > Chordata > Amphibia > Gymnophiona > Dermophiidae > Geotrypetes > Geotrypetes seraphini. The sequence goes on along the minus strand of NC_047090.1, from coordinate 67,861,637 downwards.
AGTATGAAAAAGGATTGATAGATTCCTTGTTTTGCCTGCTTTGTTTTATGTATATGTATCATTGATTTACAACGTTTAAATAAATTGATTGTCCCTTAAGTTGATTGATTGTGTCCCTTCCCCACTTCTTTTTTGGTTCATATTTTCACACGTGGGGTTGTTTTTCCTCTGTATTGTGGGATACTTCAATCTAGATAAGACAATCTTTGTGCCCAGGATAACTTGTGTCCTTTCCTGAAAAGCTAATAGAAAATGCATTAGGAATTTTTATCAATAAAACTGGAAATATCTGCAGTTTTATTTTTATAGCTGACTGAGACCTGAAATCTCAAGGAGAATTTCCCACAATCAGAAAGTATCATTCAGCTACTGTTAAGTCATTGGATTTGGCAGTGTTTTGTGATTTAAAAGTGATTGTTTAAGACTGTAAATTCAAAATTGAACATTTCAGGTAGGAAGTATAGGTGTAAATGTGGTGATGTGATGGTGGCAATTAACCTCAGACATGAAACCTGAGAAGCAAAAGGGTAGCTTTCTTGTAAAAGCACATCCACTTCAAAAGTACATTAAAGAAAATGCTCATTAGATTTTTATTTAAGATTTTTTTAAAAAAGGGCAATGCTATTAAGTCCCCCTACCACTATGCACTTTTCTCTCTTTTAAATACTGTAGATACTGATTTACATGTTTTGGGGGGTTTTTCTGGAAATGCTGTCTTTCCCTTGTTTATATAACAAAACATTTCCTTGGATTTGAGCCAAAGATGAGGGATTTTGTGTTTTATTTACTTTGTGAGCCATGTCTTACGGTTTTATGTGAATGGTTCTAGAGAACATATTTTTGATTCTAGAAAACATATTTTTGTTTATATTAGAGATTATTTCAAACAGGCTGAAATGAACAAATAGCCTGTTCTTTGTCATGTATGGGATCTTGCTAATGAGTCAGGGACCACACACAATGCAAGGTACTGTACACAAAAGTGAAGGCTTGCAAGTGCAGAAAACAGAAAATGAAATTTTTTTGTTTTTCAGTTTTGTTTTTGATTTGAAGGTAAAATTATTCTTACCACCATCAAGCATGAAAGCACATAATCAACAAGAGAATAACAGTTTAACTGTAATGGTGAGCTTTTCCAAAGTGTGTCAAATGGCACAGAATGGATGGCAGTGCTCATTCTGGTGCTTCAATAGCCTCCTTTGTGGTCACAATATTGTACTCCAAAGTGATGTAATTCGAATGCATGGATAATAGGTCTCTGAATAAATGAATGAATAAATATTCCAAGCCTCACTCTGGTGTTCCAGTACCTTCTCTGTATTTCAAGCCTCACTCTGGTGCTCTAATAGCCCCTCGCAGTGGATTCCAAGTCTCACTCTGGTGCTCCAATAGCCTCTTTGAATGTGTTCCTAACCTCAATCAGGTGCTCCAATAGCATCTCTAACATGTTCCAAACCTCACTCTGGTGCACCAGCGACTTCTAGTATCTTTCTACTTCTCCCACCCCTCTCAAACCTGACCGTCATGCCCACAGGATTCCTGTAATCCCCATTCCCATGCAGCTCTCTAGGGAATACAGCAGTGCTTAAGTATGAGCCTGTACTAAGAGAGCCTACACAGCACTCAAATTTTAAGCTTTGAAAGGAGGGTGAAGTGGAGATGTAGCCTTATCCCAGTGTTTCCCAATTTGTCGCTAACCCTATGGGATCTATCTCCAACCCCATCCCATCCCCATGAGTTCTGTCCCTGCACTATCCCTGCAAGTTCTGTCCTCATCTGCACAGGCCTCAAGCACTTATGATTACCGTATTTTTTTTGCTTCTTAAGACACACCTGACCATAAGACGCACCCTAAATTTAGAGGAGGAAAGCAAGAAAAGAAACATTCTGAACCAAATTCTCCCTGACAGGCTCTGCACCCAACCCCACACTCATTACTAGGCTATGCACCCTGTCTTCCCTCCCTGCCAGGCTCTGCACCCTGTCCCCCCTCTGGTGGTCTAGTAGTAGGCTGGGACAGGGCACAGATGTCAAAGCAGATGACTTTTTAAAGTATGCAATGTCACCTCAGTAACAACTATAGAAAAATAGACAAATATAGTGCAAAATATAGACAGCAGATATACATTCTCCAAACTGACACATTTTGATCACTAAATTGAAACTAAAATCATTTTTCCTACCTTTGTTGTCTGGTGATTTTATTTTTATTTTTTTCTTTCTTTCCTCAGGCCCAACAATTGTCCCTTCTTCCCTCCCTCCCTCCTATGTTCCCCTCACTGCCTTGGTCATCTTTCTCCCCCAACTCAGGCCCAACAATTGTTCCTCCCTCCCTCCTATGTTCCTCTCACTACCTTCCAGCCTGTCCTCTTCCGCCCCCCCCCCCCAAGCCTGCCAGTCTGCGCGCTGGTTTGAATTGCCTCCCGCTGCTGCTGCTGTGAGAACATGTCCACAAAGCAGCAGTAGGGGGAGGGGGGACTCCTGTCTAAAGCACCGAGAGCGAGGGATGAGTAGGGACCCAGTGGCGCTTCACTCCCTACAGAAGCTTTTCACCCCCTATGAAGAAAAATTGCTGGGAAGGGCCATGCGGGTGCAGCGATTGCATGCCGCTGGCCCATAAGCCTTACCCCCAACGTCGACGAAGAAGCAGCAACAGCGGGTGGGGTGGGACTCCTGGCTCAGCGTGGCACCCGGAACGGAAGGAGTTGCTAGGAAGGGCCAGACGGGTGCAGCGATTGCACCCTGCCAGCCCAGAAGCCTTACTCCCGACATCAGAATTGACATTGAAAGTGAGGCTTCTGGGCCAGCAGTGTGCATTCGCTGCACCCGCCTGGCCTTTCCCTTCCTCTACTTTCAGCTGCAGTGAGTAACCAGCAGCAGTGGCGGCGGGTGAGGGGCGAGCAGTAGCGGCGGCCTAAATAAGGTAAAGGGGGGGGATTGGGGTATTTGCTCCATAGGACACACCCTTTTTTCCACCCACTTTTTTGGGTGGAAAAAGTGCTTCTTATGGAGCAAAAAATACGGTGGTATAAAGTCTTTGAGGCTTGTACAGATGAGGATAGAGCTTGTGGAGATGAGTCAGGGACAAAACTCGCGGGGATGGGATAGGGGAACAAATTTGTCTCTGTGTCATTCTCTAAAACATTTCAACAGAGTACCTGGATGTTTTATTGTTAAACACTAAGGGCAGGATTCTCTAATATCTCTGGTAAAATCCGACGAGTCGTCATAGCTACCGTAAATCTAACTATTTAAAAAAGACAAGTCCTTCTCGAAGAACTGTGTATGCAAATGAGGTTCATGGAGGTTTGACAAATTTACATGAGTTCAGTCACTGGTGATAGCGATTGGCTTGTGCAGAATAGTCCATGGTGGATAGGAGCAGCAGAGAACTACCAGCAACACTACATCATTGTGTCAATCATAGGCATGCCAGCACTGTTGGATCGAGAGGAAGGGAGGGGGGGGTGTAATCTTTGGCTTTCAACAAGCACATGTAAGACACGCCTCTAAGACACACGCTTGAGATGCATGCTTTTGAGATTTTTTTTCCCATCACTTATTTCTATAATTTATGTGAATAGTGTAGTAGTTTTAAAAATTTTTATCATGAGCCACAGCCAGAAACATGTGCCCGAGATGCGCTTTTCACAGTACCAGCACCCTGGGCCAGCCGGTAATTTTTGGTCATTAGAAGCTGCCGCTTCACTTGGAGAATCACCCAGAGAATCACCTGACATACTTGTTTAAATATTAATGAGCCCATTTTACTAACATTGTAATAGTAATGACCTCATTGTACTGCATTTGCATGGCCGAGTCGGAGGCTGCTAGTTAGCTCGGAAAATACCATGGTGAGCCATTCTGATAACTGGGCAGTAAAATACCGACATGCTAAACCAGCTGGAACCGAGTTTGCGACCATTGTTAAAGGTACGGTAAGTTTGAGAATCTGGCCCTAACTAACTAGGCAACATACATTACAAATAGAGGTTACTGGAACTGGTGTACAGACCAAATAATACTTTGGTTGATGTCTTATATTTGGTCTCATGTAAACTGGTCTCTTGACAGGTTCTGTATCATTCATACAAACTGAGTGAACATGAGTAATACTTGGGGCCTATTTATAAGAACAGGAGAAAAGGAAGGTCTCCAGAAAAGTTGCTATTACTGACCAATACGGTTTTCATCTTTGGCAATATGAAATCTCATCGGTCACTATGGGCAAATTCTCTCACACACATCTCACCTCCCCTCAGCCCTTTGTGTGTGTCTCTCTCTCTTTCACAAACTCACATTCACTCTCATTCACACACTCACACTTAGAGAATGACATGGGGACAAATTTGCTCCATCCCTGCAGGAACTCAATGTTGCTGTCTCATTCCTGTAAGCTCTGCCTTAACCGCCCAAGCCTCGAACACTTATGATTTTAAAGTGTTTGAGGCTTGCAGGAAAGGGGCAGGGACAGGAAAAGAACTCAATGGGATGGGAAAATGAGTTCCCGTAGGGACTGGGAAAAATTTGTCCCTGTGTCATACACAATCCTGCCACTTCAAAACACTATGCACAAACTTGTTCCCAGTTGGATAATTACCATATCATAACAGCTCTATCTCCCAGATCTCAAATAATAACCATCTATGTGTGAAAATATGTACCATAATACACAATACAACACCTAGGGCTAGATTCTCAAAACCTCGCATTAAAAAAAAAGGATGGGCTGCTGTTGCAGCCATTATTGTAACAATTTCAAAAAAGCGAGTCATTCTCTGAAAAATATGCATGCAAATGAGGTTGGTGGAGAGTAGCGAAGGTTTGCTAAATTTGCATGTGCCCATCGCTGGTGATAGCGATCAGCACATGCACAGAATAAATGCATAAAAAAAACAAATCGAAGATCAGCAGGAGAAATGCCCATTCCCTCCCCCCAGCAGCGGGAGAGGTGCCCACTCTTGTCGCCAAGCAAAGCCCCCATAACACTCCCCCAGCAGCGGGAGAGATGCCCACTCCCTCCCTCCAACACGCAACCTATCCCCCCACCCCCCTCCCCCTCACCTTGCAATATTACCTTGCTTACGATGGCTGGCTGGAGGGATGCTTATTCCTGCCAGCCAGCAGGCCCGCCTCTTCAAAATGGCGGGCCTTCCCAGTGCATCCTGGGAAGCGCTGAGAAGGGGCTCTGAGTGGCCCAGATGCCTAAGGCCCCTCCCATAGAAGAGGCCTTAAACAACCTGGTCCAGCAGCACCTCTTGTTCTCTCCTCCACTCCCAGTCCAGCAGCACCTCTCCCTCTCATCTCCCACCAGCAGCCCACAGCACCTCTATCTCTCCCATCCCACCCCCACCCCAGGTCCAGCAACACCTTCTCCTTCTCTCCCTTCCAGGTCCAGCAGCACCTTTTCCTTCCCACCCCTTCTCTTCCAGGTCCAGCAGCACCTCTCCTCTCCCTTCCTTTCTCCTTTGGGTTCATTAGTATCTTTTCCTTTCCTTTCCTTCCCCTTTCTCCCCAGGTCCAGTAACAACTCATAGTAACAAAGTAAATGGTGACAGATAAAGACCCAAAAAGTCCATCCAGTCTGCCCAACCATACACGCTCCATTAATTAATCATTTAATATAAATGGTCCTTTTTCTTAGATATTTCTGGGCCAGAAACCCAGAGCTCTGCCTGGTAGTATGCTTAGGTTCTATCTACTGAAGTCTCCATCAAAGCTCACTCCAGCCCATCTTAACCATCCTAGCCATCGAAGCCTTCCCCAGCCTATCCTCAACTGAATATCCATATATGGGACACAGACCATGCAAGTCTGGCCTTAGTTCCTTCAGTCTATACCAGTGGTCTCAAACTCGCGGCCCGGGGGCAACATGCGGCCCTCCAGGTACTATTTTGAGGCCCTCGGTATGTTTATCCTAATCACAAAAGTAAAATAAAACAGTATCTTGATCATATGTCTCTTTAGCTATGAATGACAATATTATTATTAAGACTTAGCCAAAAGGAAAGATTTTATCTTGTGCAAAATTGTCATTTCTTTAATAAGACATTAACTATTTTTTTCTGAGGCCCTCCAAGTACCTACAAATCCAAAATGTGGCCCTGCAAAGGGTTTGAGTTTGAGACCACTGGTCTATACCCATTATCTCCCTTTCCCCTATACATGTATAAAAATAGTACAAATTGTATAAATTAAGGCATAAAAAGTTTGTTAGACTATAACACTCTGTTAGCACATACTGTAGTTACCATGACTGCAAAATTCTAGAAATAGCAAAACTATATAAAGGCAAAAAATTATAATGCATACATTTTGTATGCTTAAGTTTAAATATAATAGAAAACATAACATTTTATGCAAAAAAATTTCTATTTAGCAAGAGGTTAATTTACATGTGAGAATGATCTAGATATATATTTAAGATTATTTTCTACCACAGAGTTCAACAAACAAAAGGGGTGGGTGCTGTGCCTACATGCTCTGTTCCATCAGATATCACCATGTTTCAACAAAGAGGCACTAGCCTGAGAAAGGCAAACTTTTTCCTGAGAGTTATGTAAACAGCTAAAGGCCCGATGGATTCTTTTATAGTTAGGATGGATCATCTTGGCCAGAATGAAGAAAACATGTGGAGGGGCATAATCTAAGGATGCATATGTCCATTTTGGGCCTAAGTTTCTAGTTGCCGAAAGTTCATTCCCAAAAAATATGTTCAAATTTTTTTTTTTTTTTTAAATCGTCTAATTATACGTTCAGCCGTTTGATCGTCCAGACCGCTAAGTCTATCTTTATACCCCGTTCTTGTCCCAAAATTTGTCCAAGTCAAAATATATACACTGTATTTTTCGCTCCATAAGATACACTGGACCATAAGACGCACGCTAGATTTAGAGTAGAAAAATCCAGAAAAAAAGCATTCTGAACCAAATTGTGTACTAATATGTACCAGGCTCTGCACCCTGTCTCCCCTTCCCTGCCAAGCTGTTCATTTCATTTTTCATATACACACAGCAGATATAAATTATCAAAACTGACACATTTTGATCACTAAATTGAAAATAAAATAATTTTTCCTACTTTTGTTGTCTGGTGATTTCATGAGTCTCCTTCCTTCCTTTTTTTCATTCTTTCTTTTTTCACTCAGGCCCAAGAATTGTCCCTTTCTATTCCCTCCCTCCCTCCCATGTCCCAAGTTCATGCCCCTTCCCACTCATTGCCTTCCAGTCTTTGTTCTTTGACCTCCCTCCCATGTCCCGAGTTTGTGCCCCTCACTGCCTTCTAGCCTTTATCCTTCGTCCTCCCTGCTGCGCCGGAAACTGCCTTCCTCCCCCCCCCCTGTGCGCTGAAACCTGCCTACCCTCCACCGATTCCTCCTCCTCTGGCCCCAGTCTACCGCTGCTGCGCCAGAAACTGCCTTCCTCCCTCCCTGCGTGCTGAAACCTCCCTACCGTCTGCCGATTCCTCCTCCTCTGGCCCCGGTCTGCCACAGCTGCGCCGCAACTCAGGAAAGGGAAGGGCCAGCATGCAGCAATTGCATGTCGCCGGTCCACAAGCCTTTGCCTGACATCAGGAGAAGGCTTGTGGGCCAGCAACGTGCAATTGCTGCACGCTAGCCCTTCCCTTCTTTGAGTTGTGGCCCAGCGGTGAGCAGCAGGGAGCAGTGGTGGTGGGAGCAGCGGTGGGCAGCAGTCGGCCTGCGTATCCCCAACGAGTGGGTCATTTTAAAAAGGTACACCGGTTTGGGTGGGGGGTGTTTAAAAAAAGTTATCTTTACTTCATAAGACGCACTGAAATTTCCCTAGGATTGCCAGATTTCCCCTTAAAAAAAAAAAAAAAGAGAAAGACAGGACACCTGGCCCCCAGCTGAACCTTCTGTCTCCTTCCCCAAGGTTTGGAGGACTTCTATGCATTTGCAGACGTCAACTCGATGCTGCTTGCATGCTCGCACGTGTATGATATTATCGCGTCGATGTCCACGCATATGCAGAGGGCCTCCAGGCATGGCCCTGAGCTCGGGGACTTCCAAAACCCAGACAAACTGCTGGGTTTTGGAAATCCCTCTGGGCACCCGGACATTCCTCTAAAAAGAGGACATGTCTGGATTTTCCTGGCCGTCTGGTAACCAGTGGCGTAGTAAGGGGGGTGGCCTGCCTCGGGCACCATCTTGGTGGGGGCACCAGCACATCTCCTCCTCTCCGTTCCCCCACTCCTTCCCACTCCAACCCCGCCGCCACGCCCACACACCTTCAATCCCCACCACTGTACCTCTAGCTCTTCGCCGGCGAGCAGCAGCTTCAACCTGCTGCTCGCGCCAACCTCAGCGCTCCCCTCTGACGTTACTTCCGGGTCCCACGACTAGGAAGTGACATCGATGGGAAAACTGACGCTAGCGCAGGCAGTAAATTAGAGATGCTGCTTGTGCTGGTAAACTGAACAGGTACTGGAGAAGGGAAGGGGATCGCGCAGGGGAGGCAGAGAAGAGGGCAAGGGGGGGCACCAACACCACTACCTCAGGTGCCTCCCACCCTTGCTACGCCACTGCTGCTAACCTTATCTCTCCCTCTGATTCTAGCTCTGACTTTTAAGTTCTTCAGAGTCGCTTCCTGGTTTCCTCCTTCTCTCTCCTCTCCTCCCCCCCTCCCTGAGGAAATCTCTTTCTTAGTAATGCTCTGGTTTTGAGACAAATTGGCCATGAGAGGGAGTGCCAGGTTAGTCTGAATCTGTGAAGTGTCGGACAGGGGAAGTGGCAATGTTTTTTCATACTCTGTCACATACCACCTTTTTGTTGTACAATCAAAGAGGTTTACATATGCCATAGAAAAAATCTCGGGGATTCTTAGGCCAAACATATGCATATACAAAATGCATATTGTCAATGGTATACCCACAAATTAACAGTGCAATATGTGCCAGGAGGTATACCGCAAGGTAATTTAAAAGTTCAGCTACCAGATATTCCAAAGATGATCTGGATATTTTTGTACCAGAAATATGCATCCTGCCAGTTGCAGGCACAGTATAAATATATTCTATTTGCCAACTGTAATGATTTCCAGGCTTAGTTAGCTGGATAGGACAGCATATCTGAAATTTTTAAAAAATGCATTAGTATCTGGGTTATAATTTGACATATTCAGCTTGATTGGTCATGTTGGAAGTGTGGGGGGAGGGATGTAAACTATAGCCTTCAGCTAGCTGCCCCACAATGAATAACATAGCAAGGCTGAGGAGAGCATTCATGATCAAAAGAAGATGACTCTGATTTTCTGCTTTTAGCTTATAGAATTGTCCTTCACTTGTACAGAATTTCTTAGGGCATCTGAAAGGACCCCAAGGAAAATAAACACCTAATTTCCTTAATAGAATACTAGGGTAACTGGTTATACTATATATGTGCCTAGATATTTGGGCATGAGCACTTATGCTAACCATACATGTGGCTAAAGGTGAGCCGGTTGATGTATATCTAGATTTTCAGAATGCTTTTGACAAAATTCCTCATAAGAGGCTCCTGAGAAAATTAAAGAGTCATGGGATAGGCAATGTACAGTTGTAGATTAGGAATTGGTTATCGGATATAAAACAGAGGGTAGGGTTATATGGTCATTTTTCTCAGATGGAGGAGAGTAAACAGTGGAGTGCCACAGGGGTCTGTATTGGAACTAGTGCTATTTAACTTGTTTATAACTTATTTATTTATTTGGAAATTGAAACAACGAGTGAGGTGATTAAATTTGCAGATGACACTAAACTGTTCAAAGTTGTTAAAACACATTCAGATTGTGAAAAATTGCAGGCAAATCTTAGGAAATTGGAAAACTGGGCATCCAAGTGCAGATAAAATTTAATGTGGACAAATACAAAGTGATGCACATTGGGAAGAATAACCCAAATCATGTCCAGATGCGAGGGTCCACCTTGGGGGTTAGTTCCCAAGAAAAGGATCTGGGTATCATTGTAGACACTATGATGAAACCTTCCGCCCAATGTGTGGTGGTGGCCAAAAAAGCAAACAAGATGCTAGGAATTATTAAAAAAGGGATGGTTAACAAGACTAAAGATGTTATAAGCCTCTGTATCGCTCCATGGTGCGACCTTACCCAGAGTATTGTGTTCAATTCTGGTTTCCTTATCTCAAGAAAGAGATAGCGGCACTAGAAAAGGTTCAAAGAAGAGCGACCAAGATGATAAAGGGAATTGAACTCCTCTTGTATGAGAAAAGGTTAAAAAGGTTAGGGCATTTCAGCTTGGAAAAGAGATGGCTGAGGGGAGATATGATTGAAGTCTACAAAATCCTGAGTGGAGTAGAATGGGTACAAGTGGATCGATTTTTCACTCTGACAGAAATTACAAAGACTAGGGGACGCACGATGAAGTTACAGGTAAATACTTTTAAAATCAATAGGAGGAAATATTTTTTCACTCGGAGAATGAATGGGTCTCATTGCTGGAGGTTGTGGTAAGAGTTGATAACATAGCTGGTTTTAAGAAGAGTTTGGACAATTTTCTGGAGAAAAAAGTCCATAGTTTGATATTGAGAAAGACATGGGGGAAGCCACTGCTTGCCCTGGATCGGTAGCCTGGAATGTTGCTACTCTTTGGGTTTTGGCCAGGTACTACTGACCTGGATTGGCCACTGTGAGAACGGGCTACTGGGCTTGATGAACCATTGGTGTGACCCAGTAAGGCTATTCTTATTTTCTTAGAAATCACAATATAAAAAAAGTCCACATCAAGAAGGCTGAAGTGAAACAACAATGACATTCTACTGATGAGTTATGTGCACCTTTACAAAATAGCACATCAGCATGTCCATGTACAGTATGTATGTATACAATTGCCTGAACGTACTAGTTTTCTAAGTCAGTCTTTTTAGAAGTGCTATTTATGAATTAAATGTCGATGTCCAGGTGTATAAATGCTTAAAATGTATAAAGCATCATTTTAGAAAAGGCCAGGGCTAAATTTTTAAGCCACAAAACATTTAGAATGGCTAGGGTCACATATGGGGGCATATCATGGGTGTTACAGCATCCTCCGTGTCTTTCCCTAATTCCAGGTAATGTGTCAATATACAAGCAAAGCTAGCTAAATGTTGGGACTTCAGCACCTATAAAGGATAAATGTTCTGCTGCAGCATGTCCCTGTATCTGCTTCCATTGCTGCTGATTGGAGGAGAGCATAGAGAGAATCTGTGAGCCTGATTGCCATCTCTGTCCATCCACCTTTGTTGTCTTCAATCCCTGCCACCTGCCCTCCATCACCCAGCTCCAGCCTTCTGCCCTTGCCTGCCTGCCTCTACAACTTCCTTGCCATCTGTACCCATAACCAAATGTAAGACCCCTCCACATCCCTCTCAGACTCTGCCCCTTTCCAGCCCCTCTTTGTCAGCATCTGCCCTGTCATTCCCGAAAGCACATCAGAGGCAACGTACTCTGACCCGCTTCCCCTCTGCCTTTGGTATCATAGACTGCATCCACATCTCCCTCAAGCTTCCCAGGAGAGGACCTACCTATCACAACAGAGAAGTCTTCCACTCAATGAATATACAAGTTGTGTGCAGTTCACCGGGGGGGGGGGGGGGGGGGTGAGAGAGATCACCTTCTCCGCTTTCCAGGATCCTGTTACGACTGGCATACTCTGAAAATACATGACTGCTTTTAAAGTGGAAAGATCAGTGACAGATGGTAAGAAGGTAAGGTAAGAAGCACAGACAGATTGTAAGCTCTTTCGAGCAGGGACTTTTTTCTTCTTCTATGCAACTCTGTACAGTGCTGCGTATGTCCGGTAGCGCTATAGAAATAATTAATAGTAGTAGTAGACCCTATGTAATGCCTCCATTGTAAGCCACTTTGATTGTAACCATAGAAAGGCAGTATGTCAAATTCCATCCCCTTTCCAGAACCACAAAGGTCCTTGTGCCAGAGCCTAGCTGCCACCTCCAATTTGTAGGCAGCTGGAACAATACCCCACCACACAGCTCTGCTCTCCCACTCACCCCATTTTTATTCTGTCTTTTATTCTTATACAGGTGATCAGGGCTACCCTTAAAAAGAGGTAGCCAATGACCCCAGTCATCAGGCACAGCAAGAAGCTGAGGAGTGCTACATCAGGACGCCAGATCCTTCACTGAATGAACATTTGGAATTCTGAAGACCAAATTTCAGGTGTGGGGATAGATCTGTAGGGAGCTGCTGTACAAACTTGAAAAGGTCTGGCCTGCTGCATTTTGCACAGTCTGGCATTGAAGTACAAAATGCTACTCGCTGAAGGACTTCAGTCATTTTGCCAGGGTCACAGAGGAGGAAGAGGAACAGGCTGTGCCACCACCAGAGCATGCTCATCCTCACAGGCATGTCTGTGCTGCAATGGACAAACTTGTACACCAAGCTTTTCTGTAAAAATAACATTTAATCTCACAGTGCACTTTCTCACATCCAAATGTCCTTTCTCTATGCCCTTCTACGCTGTGCCAGACCTATCATCTACCAGCTTTTCTCTGGGGGGCAGTGGGAAATATACAGTATGTAGGGGGGGCTTTGTTCATTGTGATTGGGTGTTTGTTTTATCTGAAAAAGGGGGCAATGGCTGTTGGGCAAAGATGAGAGGGCCAGAGATATACATCTGCATATCTCTGAGGGAGCACCAACAAAATATGTGTAGGTGTCATGTGGATAGGCTGTTGGGGGTAATACAGTAATTGTGTTACCTTAGGGTTTAAACTTGGGTTAGGGATAGAAATGAGGACACTGCAACTGTGCATTTAAAAAAAAAAAAAAGTATGACAACCCATATTTTTCATAAATCAAAACTTTGAAACAGAAACTGAGGTGGTATGTTCACAAACATCAAATGTTGATCTGTGTAATAGAATTATTTAAATAAATTGTACTTTGAACCCCAGAAACATGATTCGCTGCCCTTCTTACTATAAATGGTTGACAATTATGAGATAGTGATTGTGAGCAGCATAGTATGAAGGAAATAATCTAAGGAAATACTTTTTTACAGCAAGGATGGAAGATGCCTAGAATAGTGTCTCAGTGAAGATGGTGGATGCAAAGACTATCTGAATTCATGAAAGTGTGAGAAAAGCACATGGGATTCCTTAGAGAAAGGAGAAGATAGTGGATGCTGGTGATGGGCAGATTGAATGGGCCATTTGGCCTTTATCTGCCATCTTGTTTCTATGTTGTGGTCCCCTCTCCTTTTGTTCTTCCCCTTAAGTGTTCTTTTTCTCTCTATCACAGTGGTCTCAAACTCAAACTCTTTGCAGGGCTACATTTTAGATTTGTAGGTACTTGCAGGGCTTCAGAAAAAATAGTTTATGTCTTATTAAAGAAATGACAATTTTGCATGAGGTAAAACTCTTTATAGTTTATAAATCTTTCCTTTTGGCTAAGTCTTAATAATAATATTGTCATTTATAGTTAAAGAAACATATGATCAAGAAACTGTTTCATTTTACTTTTGGGATTATGATAAACATACTGAGGGCCTCAAAGTAGTACTTGGCGGGCCCATGTGGCCTCCGGGCCGCGGGTTTGAGACCACTGCTCTATCAGTTGTAGTTCTAATCCCTTCTTCCCTTTTGTTCCCGTTTGTCATTGTCCTTAAAAAATTGTCTTTTCCCTTGGTTTGTTTTTGTTTACATTGTATTTTAATTGGCACATTGTTATGGCGTTTTTTTGTACTCTACCTAGAAGGTTCGAATGGGCGGTATAAATTTTAAATAAACTTGAAACTTGTGAGTTCAGGCATTGGGATGTGGATGATAGCATGGGGATGAGCAGGTAACAGATTCATGGGGCGAATGCTGGGTTTTTTTTTTAGCAGAGATGGGGGAGGCAGTTGAGGTGTGTGTGTTTGTGGGGTTCTTACATATCCATTGGTATTCAGGATTGTCTTGAACTGTGTTTTATAGGTCTCCAGATCGCTAGTAATGCCAAAAATTCTGTAAGATATGAAGGGATTCAAAATACTTTTTTCCATTGTAGCAACTGACATGTAGCCATCAGTTCCATCGACATGTTTGCAGGTTTTCCCTGTATAAGATTTCTCCAAGATATTTTAAATCTACTACTTAGTAACTTCATTACATGCCCCCCCCCCCCCTGATACTAATATTTTTGGAAAGAGTAAACAGTGGATTTATATCTACATATTCCATTCTACTCAGTATTTTATAGACCTTTACCATGTCTCCCCTGAGTTGTTTGTTATCCAGGCTGAAGAGCCTTAGCCGCTTAAGCCTTTCCTCAGAGGGAAGTTGCCTTATTCCTTTTATCATTTCTGTCACCATTTTCTGTACCTTTTCTAATTCTGCTATATCTTTTTTTGAGATGTGGCAACCAGAATTGCTACCACCACACATCAAGCTGAAGGTTTCAACTTATCCTCAATGATGACAGTTAGATCCTTTTCCTGGGCAGTGACTCCTAATGTGGAACCCTGCATCGTATAGCTATAGTTTGGGTTCCTCTTTCCCACATGCATCACTTTGCACTTGCTCACATTTTGATGCCCAGTCTCCCAGTCTTGCAAGGTCCTCTTGCAAGTTTTTACAGTCCTCTTGCGAATTAACAACTTTGTGTCATTAGCAGATTTAATTATCTCACTTGTTATTCCCATACCTAGATCATTGGTAATATGCTAAAAATGGGGAATCCCACTAATTACCCTTCTCCATTGAGAATATTAACCTACTCTTTGGTTTTTATCTTTTAACCATTTCTTATTCCATTAGGACAGGCATATCCAACAGGTAGAGTGCAATCTATCGGTAGATCGGAGGGGTCAGAGGTAGATCACCAGCGATGGGGCGGGCCCCTGGAGAGATGGAGCCAACTGATTCTTTTCCCAGCTTCTTACTTTTAATATACCTAAGAAAGTTTTTACTATGTGTTTTTGATTCCAGCATGGTCTTCTTTTCAAGGTCTCACTTTGCCTTCCTTATTAGTGCCTTGCATTTGACTTGTCATTCCTTATGCTGTTTCCTATTACAGTATTTTCAGTCAGATCTTTCTTCTACTTTCTGAAGGATTTTCTTTCAGCTCTAATAGCTTCCTTCACCTCACTTATTAACCACACCAGCTGTCGTTTGGTCTTCCTTCCTCCTTTTTTAATACATGGAATATATCTGGTCTGGGCTGCCAGGATGGTATTTTTTAATAAAATCCATGCCTGATGTAAATTTTTGACCTTTGCAGCTGCTCCTCTAAGTTTTTCTTTTTTACCATGCTCCTCATGTTATCATAGTCAAAGTTAAATGCTATTGTATTGGATTTCCTGCGTGAACTTAATTCCAGAGATATCAAATCTGATCATGTTGTGATCACTGTTATCAAGTGGCCCAGCACCATTACTTTTTGTACCAATTCATGTGCTCCACTAAGAATTAGATCTAGAATTGCTTTGCCTCTTGTCATCAGTGTAGCAAGGGAGGGAGACGCCTGTGGTAGTGGCTCCTGGGCATTGCCACACTGTGTACCACCCCCAACTATTCCCCACCACTTGAGCACCCTGAACCAGTTCTTCCATAAAGCAGTCCTTGATTTCATCAAGGAATTTTACCTCCCTAGCATGCCCTGATGTGTTACATTTACCCAGTAAATAATGGGGTAATTGAAATCATCCACTACTCAATCAGTACCCTATAGGGAACAAACAGAGGATTCTAAGACACTGCAAGGCCTCATCAACACATACATATACTTCATTCACTCGGTCACAAATGGAACAAAGAAAAAGAAGTGGAGAAAAAGCCTCAGTTCTGCTTCATATGACAAAAAACTCCACTTCACATAAGTAACCACTTGCATATGTGAACTACAAAAAATGGTGAAAAAAGGCACTGTAACAGCCCATAGAGAACCACCATGTAAATCAACACGCCAGGAAAAAATTCAAACAGTGATAATGTGGATAGAATAGCACCTCAGCACAACAGAAGTGATTCATGTGTGGAATTGGAGCGTGTTCTGACTTGTTGCCTGTGATGCAGTAGGATTTAAACCCCTGATGCAGCGAGGCGAAACGGATATTTCTCCGTTGGATCAACTGGCTGCGGCATCCAGGTGTAGGAGTACTGATCGCGAGTGCCTTGGAGAAAGCCTGGACACCATCGGCAGCTAAGTTTTTTTGTTTTG
Organism: Geotrypetes seraphini; assembly: GCF_902459505.1. NCBI lineage: Eukaryota > Metazoa > Chordata > Amphibia > Gymnophiona > Dermophiidae > Geotrypetes > Geotrypetes seraphini. Next base: position 67,845,486 of record NC_047090.1, on the reverse strand, counting down.
TTCTGTTCATGAAGCAATGTTAGTGACTGTTGTGCTGAGGTGCTATTCTATCCACATTATCACTGTTTTAATTTTTTCCTGACGTGCTAATTTACATGGTGATTTTCTATGGGCTGCTATAGTTCACATGAGCAAATGGTTACGTATGTGAAGTGGAATTTTTTGCCATGTGAAGCAGAACTGAGGCTTTTTCTCCACTTCTTTTTCTTTTTCCATTTGCGACTGAGTGAATGAAGTGTATGTATGTGTTGGTGAGGCCTTGCAGTGTCTTAAGAGTCCCCTGTTTGTTCCATATAGGGATCTGATTGAATAGTGGAAGAGTTTACATACCCTTTTCCTGAGGTGAGTGTGCAACTGAAATCACCCATTATTATTGTGTTACCCAGTTCATTAGCCTCCCTAATTTCTGGTAACATTTCAGAATCTGTTCATCCTAGTCAGACGGATGGTAGTTTACTCCTATCACAATCCTGTTTTACCCATAGGGATTCCAAGGTGTGTTTTGGTTCCTTTAGATTTTTTAGTCTAGGGGCAGGCCATACATGTGTTTGCCCATTTGAGGCATTTCCTGCATCTTAAGCACCCAATATGCAAATTCTGAAAGTCTACATTCACATATTGTAATTTTGGGACATCAACGTTTATCTCCTGTACGTTTATGACAGAGGTTAGGCATTGTAGTGGTGATGGCTGGTGGGGAGTGTGATGAAGATGGGTCGCTTTTGCAATGCACTTACATTTTACAATACCATTGCTTCATGTTTTCATCAAAATGTCTATATTCACACTTCCATGACATATCTGAAAGGTGCTACACATATTTATAGTGTATGCAAGGTAGATGTGTAAATCTTAGTACCTAATTTTAGAATTGCCTCAGTAATGTAGAGCATAATTTGAATGTAATTACTTAAGAATACATTTTGACATATATGAATGTATTGTAGTGTATTAAGTTCTTGTTTTTCCTTTGTGTGTCTCTCTCAGGAGCAGGAGGAATATGCAGAGAGCACCCTGCTGGATGCTTAACCTGGAATAGGGAGCTGGAAGAAATCATCTGGCAGAGTGTCTGGCTAGAAGGCTTGGAACCCAAAACAATATGTGATGAAACTGGGATGTCTGATAGGAATAGACTGCACCTGAGCCTGGAATTAAATGTGAGCCACTACTTTGATCACATTTTAAGTTTTTTCATTCTCCTCCAAAACTGGTTACTGATCAGACACTGCATACTCATCCCAGACTAGTTTTCAAAAAGAGACAAACACCTAAGCAGATTTTAAGTTATATTTTCTGGGCTAGATTGTTGTCTGAAAGTCATTTTCATTCTAAGTAGCTAATATTTATCAACCAAGAATTAGGCCTCTCCCTTATTTGACAGGTTGACCCTAGTAGTGCATTCCAAAACATCACTAGTGGTCAGGAATCACAATTTTGTAAGATGGTGGTGTAAATGGCAGGAGTGAGTTGCCATCATTCTTGCTTCTCAACTTTAGAAGTGGGTAGGGGGAGGAGTTGGGGGGCCTGATCCATCAATGAATGCTTTCTGGTTGATGGCATCCTTATGCTTGTGTGCCTAGACCAGGGATTTCCTAGACCAGATATCCTGGAGATGAGGGAAGAAGAAGAACAGGGGGACGAGTCCACCAGAGAATTTGTGGAATGGATAGTTGAGGGTCTTTAGGAATTAGACTTTGAGTCTTAAATATTGGCTCTGGGTTGGGTTCCATCCTGGCTAATATGAGACATCTAAGTGCAGATCTGACATTTCTGCTTTCAGTGGAAGACTTCTACTTTGGCAGTTCATCTCCTGCCAAAGTTGAAAATTCTCCTGCTGAACCACTACCACATCGCTGCTGCTGCTGCTTCTCCTGATGAGCAGCAGTAGTGGCTTCGCTAGGTGTCCTAGAGTTAGGCACCAGTATGTTAGGCCAGACTTTACCTGGCCTAATTTACTGGTGCCTAACTTGGACGCCTAGTGATGCCTAAGTCTACCACGCTGACTTTTCAGATAGGCATTGGAGGGCGCCTTGACTTAGGCATTGCTGGGCACCGTGTGGAGGATATCCACGCACAGCCTAAATTATCAATTTAAAAAGTTGTTTTTTAATTAGTTTTAATGGCGTGGTCAATTACCATGCCATTTAACCCATTATAAAACAAGTTGCACGTGAATTGTAGTTAGGCATTGCTAGGCGTCCATTTTATAGAATCAGGCCCTGTGTATTTCTTAGTTTAGTTCCCTGGCTTTCTTCTTGTTTAATTGCTGGATCCTTGCTCCCCTCTTTGCTCTTGGTAAAACTCTGCACCACGTCCCAGGTCTCATCTCAGCTCTTTGAGCTGGACGCTTGTTCCTTGGCCACTGGAGCAAATATCCTGCAGGCAGCCCAGAATACAGTGGCTTAGTATGAGTGCATGCTCCTATGCCCTAGGCTGCTGGAATATGTTTTCCTACTCAGCATGTAATCTTTGAGGTTTCAAACTGTGATCCTTGCATGGCTTCCAGAGCTCAGGGTGAACATGTGGCAAAGAATCCAATTTGGACTCTGTGGGCAGAGGGTGGCCATCAGCTTGGAATCTGTGAGTACCAAGGTAAGTGCTGTAGTGCAAAAAGGGATGAGGACCAGTCCCAGAAAACAGGAATGTGCCTGGAGCCAGGGAGAGCAGAGCAGGGAAATGATCTAAGCCTGTGGTCAGTGGGGAGTCACAAATTGAAGATTAGTTAAACCTACAAACAAAAGGAGAGAAGTGGGAATCGGTAAAGGGATTGATGAGCCAAACCTTCATAGAATGGCAACTGGCTAGAGAAATATGCATTGGAGCTTTTGGGGGAACGAAGGGAAATAGAAGGCTGGGTCAAGGGAAAATGAGAAGCAGAACAGGCTAAAAAGATTTAGGGAGTGGAACAGGCAAAAATCTAGTAAACACCTTCCTTCAAATATAAAACATCAAATTACGCTTATGTAGGAGGAGGAAAATGAAAAAGTGAAGAGGGAGGAGGGAAATAGGACAATGAGAAATAGTGGTGTGCTGTGACATTTCTAGCAGGGAATTCAGTAGACATGCTAAATCAAAGGTGTCCAAATTCGACCTTCACCAGGTTGGGTTTTCAGGATTTCCATAATGAAGTCTATCTGCATACAATGGAGGCCACTGCATGAAAACAGATCTCATGCATATTCATTGGGGAAATCCTGAAATATACCAGAAGTACATACTTGGCAACATTTATACTGGATTTTGAACAGCAATCACCAAAAGTATCTAGGGTGAATAGCCTCATGGCTTTCTCTAGAATGACCCACATTCATCAATGCGAAATTGCTGACCAGTACAGTTCACACAATAAAGGTAATTTATAGTATACCAAATGTCACAGTTTACAAAAATTAAAATTAATATCACAAGAAAAAGGAAAAGAGACCTCATAAATTTGATAAACTTGTTTTTGAGAGAAGTTCCCTAGGGTATAAAACCTTAAGCTCAATTCAAATCCTTGTTATTGGATGCTTGCCTCCCTGGCCAAATGATCTGCAAGCATATGAGGGGAGAGCCATCCAGCCCAAAGATCCTAGCCATCTAAGCCTAAGAAAATAAAGGAGATAGGGACACGAGTACCCAGGTCAGATCAGTCTATAAGGAAAAGTCTTGGGGCATTTGCGTGACAGTAGCAGCTGTGACAGGGACACCCAGCTAACTCTCCCTGAGCCAGCTGGAGCCCTGTCTGGCCGAGTAGTTTGGTGTGTGATTTTAATTATTCAGCCTAAGATTCAGTGCCTTCCATGCACACTGCTGGACCTGGCTTTACTTGGATAGGTTTCAGCTTTTATTTTCAGGCTTGACTTAAAGCCACTTATTTTTAACTAGTCAAGATTACAGTTCAGTTCCCCGTCCACAAGGGTAGCAATAGCAGAGCTCAAAACAAAACTCTCAATAGTATATTGCAGCGCATTCTAAAACAATAATGCAGAACCAATAAATCAAAAACGTCCTTTTCTTATTTGGGAGCAGGAGAGCTTTGGATTCTCTGCTTCTCCCCTCCTCCGTGCCTGTGGCACAGGAAAAAAAAACCACCTCCAAAGGCAAAAATCCTTTTCCTGCACTCCCAGCAGGGAAAAGAAAACAACTTTAATACCGGCTTAACTGAGAATGCTAGGCCCTTGCTATTCCAAGCAGCATTGGGCCTGGATGCCACTTGCCTGGACTGGGTAGGCTGAATCCCAATTCTTTCAAAAAAACCTGCCTGCCCAATAATTATGCAGGGTGTATTTTGCACACTATAGCCCTTTCCCTTTTCTTCTTCAGGCAAAGTAAAAATGGCAACATAGCCTCCTTAACACTTCTAGGCCTCTCTTTCTTAAACACAGTCTCAAACATTAGAGAGGGAAAAAAAACCATTCAAAAAGGCAAGCTTCTCTTAATGTCCCCAAATACAAGAAGATTCTGACTTTGCTTTACACAGTTCAGCTGAGTCTGTTTCAAACGGCAGCACTCATGTGTCCAGGGCTTAGGTTTCAGCACAGAGAAAAAACACAGTCAGCAAACTTTCCCCAGTTTAGCTTTAAAACTCTGACCTGCTTTAAGAGCTGTGCTGCAGTCCATGGCCTCGGGCAATAGCTGTGTTACAGGAGCCTCTTCCCAGTCCATCTGGCTTGTCTCCAGCATAGGCAACTCCCCAGCAGGAAAATCTCCATCACAACTGTTACCAGTGTCCATCAGCTCCCATATCTCTTCCTCCTTGACTCTTCTGACTTGCTCCTCCCCGGCTTTTCCCTTCTGGCTCAGCTTTGCTGTAGGATAAGGGCTCATATGTTTCAGGCCCCTCCCTCCCCCCCCCCCCCCCCCATTACTCTCAATGAGCACACCAGAGGCCTCCTGGCTTGAAGCCAAGGTAATTTCCTGTCTCGTAAAGGGACAGGCTTAAAAGGTGCAGCACAAGTCTGCTTAACATTTCTAGGCTGTACTGCTCTTAAGCTTGGGAATAGACACAGGGATAGGACTGCAAGGCTGCAGATCAATGTCAGGGGAGTGCAGCGCAGTGTCCCTGTCACACAGCTTAGGTTCTGTGCAGTGAGGGGATCAGTTGGAATAAGGAACCTGCTGCACTCATAGTTGCATAGTTGTATATTTCCAGCAGGAAGACCAAGACCACCAATCTTCTATACAAGTTCCATGAACCACTTCTGGGACAGAAGAAACAAGAAGTAACCAGCTCCATGGGACTCAATCATACTTCCCACCAAGAATAAACTACCTAAGACTTGCTTTGGAGCCTCAGAACTCCTGAGTATTCCAGAACACCCAACAGCAAAGACTGTAACAATCTTCTTTGAAACATTCTCATTTATATGAGCTGCACTGTTATTACCGCCATCCAAACTTTTCTCCTGTCTCTCCTCCCAGTCTGATGCCCGTGGGTTTTCAAGATGTGCAAATCTGCAAGTTCCTGGCTCGAATACCAGAGGTAATGTAGGTTTGGGGCTTCCATTACCTTAATGCAAAGAGAAGCTTTATAAGTCTTGGGCAGTGGATAAAACAAGGATCTCGTGGACCATGCAAGCTGTCAAAACAGAGAGAGACCAATTTTTAAGGCCATGGGGTAGAGATCCGTGAGGTCCACAGGATCCTTGTTTTACCCACTCCCAGCTATGTGACCGGGTATTAAAAAAACGGGCGGGCAGAGGTACACAGAGCTGGGTGTGGAGCAGCTGGCAGCTTTACTTGGACTAGTAGATGGAGGAGAAGGAGCTCCACTTGTGCACCATGTAGGCTAGAATGCCTCTCTCCAGTACTGCTGCCAATACCACCACTATCATAATAGACCATCAGTAATGGGGGACGGTAGAGAGAGATCAGCAATGGCACCCCCTCATTCCCTTCTACAACAAATTTTCAAAGAAAAGTCTTACCTAGGCTGTGCCTGGTGCACAGCCTTGAAATTAGTGGCAGGCTGCAGCACAAACACTCCTGGAGGAACACTGAATCCCCGACTGCACAATGCGCTCCAGTACAGCAGGACGCTAAGGAGGAGAAGCCTGAATGCTCTGCTAGCCTTGTATTGGTCAGTCTTCGGCAGTCAGGGGATTCTATGTCTGTAGAGAACCCCTGACTGCACAGTGTAGGCAGGCACAGAGGAGCCGGGAGTGAGCAGCCAGCAGTCCATAGTAAGAGCCTTGAAGGCCCTGACCATATGCCACTGAGGAGAAGCAATGGGGGGGGGGGGGGGAGAGAAGAAATTAGGGGAAATTAGTGTTATGTAGATGGGCTGAGGGAAGAGAGGAACTGGTTGGAGAAAAGTGCTATGAATGGCTTGAACAGAGAGGAAAAAAAAGTATGATGCTCACAGCATTTGCTTGCATATTTTAACATGATTTGTATACTGTGTTCATATGTTGCAACTCTGCCCCTGATCCACCCAAACGATGGACTAGATTCACTAAGCAAACCGATCATGTACTGATCGGTTTGCGAGCCCTTTTGCGACCCGATTTCCCTCCGACCCGATTCACTAACCTGTGTCCCGATCATCCTCCGATCTGCGCATGCAAATGAGGGGAATCGGCATGCAAAGCAGGAAGGACATGATTCACTACACTTTCTGACTAGCTGGCCGATCAAAAAAACAAGTGACTGGTGAGGACCAGTCACTTGTGCTAAAACCCTGCTCTCTGTCCCGATTCTCCTGCTCTTGCTGCTCTGTTCTCTGCCCCGATTCTCCTGCCTGCCATCCCTCTCTCTGCCCCCGATTCTCCTGCCTGCCGCCCTGCTTCTCTGCCCCAATCTCCTGCCCTTCCCTGTAGTGCGAGCCCGTGGTTTTATCCCATAGGCTTAAAGGGGGTTAAAACCATGGGCTTGCAAAAAACCAAACAAAGCTAAAACGAACACCAAACGCATGAGCAGACCATCTACAGGGAAAGCAGATGGTCCGCGTATGCGTCAGGATCACACACTAGCAATCCGTGTCGGCAGATGGGGGCGTTCCTCCAATCACCTCCATTAGAATATTACTGATTGCAGAATCCATCGGACCTGCCCGAATCGGACACAGATCAGTCAAGTTAGTGAATCTAGCCCTATACCCCTGGAAACACCTATAGTCGGTATGCATATGAATGTGCACCATTTTGTTGGTATGCATAATTGTACATGCATATTCAGGCATAGTTTTACCTTTTCCCAAATGTAAAATCTGTGTTTATGTTTGGAGAATGCTTTATAAAATTACCTCTACAGTATACTGTTTTTTTCTATACTAGCTTCTGTAGCGCTTTGCACTTTAGTTTCTCTTTTTCCTGTTTTCACTGCCTTGTATGTAATCAGAGTGAGGTATTTACATTGGGCATTAACATTAATCGTTAAGTTTGTAACCTTAGTGTGTTTACCCTACCACCCATTTGCTGCTCAGTTGCAATAGGGTGTGGTGATGAATACTCCCTTCTCTGTAAATACCTGTGTTCAGAATTCAGGAAGAGCAGCTGAGTCTGATTTGGATTAGTAATTTGAAACCGTGCTGCTTGGTTTTTCATTCTTGGCAATGCGACCTGACATTTGCATTCCAGGAGAAACCTGCAGCAGAGCGGAATTACAGTACAGGGCAGTGCTACAGTGTATTGTGCTCCCAGAGCTCTGGAGTTCCAGGCCGTCAGCAGTGCCGGACAGTTCCATGTACCTCTGTGCCACTGCTCAACACCAACTTTTTCCCCTTGTCTTACTGTTGGCCCTGTGCATTGGGATCTGAAAAAGTTGATTCCAGACAACATGGAGCTTTCTCCGTGGACTTTTCTGCTGATTCATAGTTACAGTTTCGGGACTGAAGTAAAGTAAGTGGAATATTTTGTTTGTTACTTCTCTGACCATCTCAGAGGAAGAGACAGAACCCAGCAGGATGACCAAAGTCTGGGAAGACCTTGCCAAAGTTAGTCACGGCTAAGATTACAGAGTACTACATATTAGTCTGTGTCTGGCTTGTTTGCCTTTTAAAAGGCTTTTTTGTGTTAGTGTTGCAGCTGCTGGGAAAACTTTACTAGTCTTGAATATACAGAGTCTTTGAGGAACTATGAAATATGACACCCATAGTTTTTAAAGTTTAGCTGGCTACACTGAGCAAATGGAGGGAGAGAGTTTCTCCAAATCCCTGTATAGAGAAGAAAGAGACCAGCTAATTAAAACAATTTAAGCAAAGATTGTTCTAAGTCTAGTAACAGTACCCCAGAAACATCCATGGAAACAAATAACGAGCCTTCTGATGAGGGGAGTCTGAGACCCTTGAGCCCAGAGGTCATATCATCTCTCGTCACTAAATTTTCCATGAAGATGGTTTTTGGACTGAATGACAAACTGGAAGCACCAAAGAAAGACGAGACTTTACTAACGGCTGTCAGAGCCCTTGATATTGAGCACCACGATTCTGGTAAGAGCCAGGAGGATGCTGGGAATCACCCTGGGGAATCACTTTTAAGGCCAGAAATACCACATGAGGAAGACAAAGAACATAAATCAGACCCCTCAAACGCAAACCCTTTGGATTTACAAACTGACAGGTTTGAAAATGTACACGTTCATAATGGAAATTATGTTTCAGCAGATCTGGAGAATTTAGAAATAGAAACACTGAAAGATGCAGGCCTGGAGAAGGTGGGAGCCGTGCGTGCAAACTGCACAGAGCAAGTGCAGGGCTGGCAGACTAGTGCTGGCAGAGATACAGAAGTCTCTCGGACATCTAGCACTGGAGAGCTAGAAGAACAGGAGGCTTCCCTTGTTCAAAGTACTTTAGTTCACACAATAAGTGACACGGACTCGGACAGTGAGAGTCCAGTGTATTCTGTTGGCAGAAATTTAGATGATGTCTCAGCATCTAACTTTGAAGCAGTGTTGTTTTCATCTCTAAATGATGATCCTAAAAAGGAGGCAGAATTGGAAGTGCGGGATATCTCTAAGACGTGGACTAATATTACCAACAAAGCTGAAACGGAAGTGACCTCAACTACTCCACAATCTCCTACAGCCACATGGGATTCAGAGGGAGTACAAGGATGTCTTACTGACCATAGTGAGCACTGTGAAGGAGGCCCCTTAACTTCACCTTCAGAGAAGTCTTTCCAGCTTCCAGCCTTCTTCAGTGGACTAAAAGTGCACAAAAAGGGGCCCATATCAAATAAAGATACCATCACAGAGAGAGACAGCAATCATGCCCTACTGAATCTAACTCAGCCTGTTCAAAAATTAAACGCAAACCCTGAAAGTCCGTTGAAAAAGAAGGCCGCCGACTCAAAACCCGGCTCCAGTTTTCTGGAGCAGCTCTCCCAGCTCTTAAGCTTTGACCTCCCAAAAAATGAAGAAAAGGCGACCGCCCCTGACGAACCTGAGGTCCTAGAAGACGAGAGCACAGACCAGGGCAGCGAACCAGCAGATGAGACCGAGATGGCCTCTTCACTTGAAGGCAACAAGCCATCTCCTGCCGAGACTGCACTAGATGCTTTCAAGTCATTATTCACAAGACCTTCAAGGAAAGCACCGGTCATCAACTCTGTTGATCTAGATACACTGAAACGCAAACGCCGGAATGAGAGGGAATCTCTGAAAGCCATCTTTGAGAGGTCAAAGTCCAAGCCAGATGATAGTGATTCGGGGTTGTCGGAGACCAGATTGGTATGTTAAACTCCTCTATTTGCCATTTTTCATAATTTTTCCCTTTATTTATTAAAATGTATTTACTGCCTTTTTGAAAAAGTTCATCCAATATAGTATACAGTAAGTGTAACCCGGACATAAATATTTACAACAATAAAAATACTCAAATAACATTACTCATTATATACATTACAAAATCTTAATAGACAACATTATAGAGTGTGGGGGCAACTCTGAAGAAGACTCTGGCAGGTGGGTAAGGGATAATTCATTCAACCTTGGTGGGTGGTTCTTTTGGGGAGAAGGTGGTTAGGAATAGTCCCTTGGGAGGACAATAGTACTGACGTGTCATTTTGATCCATTGATACCTCCCTGCCAAACAAGGCAATTCTTATGCACCCTAATTCATAAAACAGGCAGGACAAAAAAAGTAGCTTTGCAAAGAATTCCTAAAGCCTTCACTTCTTCCTCTCTTGAGCAAATAGAAACACTGAAGGCAGATAAAGACTATGCCCTAGATTTACTAAGCCCACGAATCTTACCCGATCCGTGGGCGATCCGAGGCAGGCCAACCGATTCACCAGCCATCTTCATGCAAATGGGGGCGATCGGAGGCACGCCCCTCACCAACGACACGGATCACTGGAGAGCGATCCCGACTCATGCGCAGACCATCTGCGCCTGTAGATGGTCTGTACATGCGTTTGCTGTCTGTTTTTTTTTTACTTTTTTTTTTTTTACTTGCCCGACTCTCCTGCTCTTTGCCGCTCTTCCCTGCAGTGCGAACCTGTAGTTTTAACCCACGGGTTTAATGTGGGTTAAAACCACAGGCCCACACTGCAGGGTAGGGTGGGAAGCAGGAGCAGAGAACTTTTCTCAGCAGAGCAGGAGAATCGCAGCAGAGAGCAGTGAGGGAGCAGGGTGCAGAGCTATCGGCAGAGCAGGCTCGTGGCAGAGAGCAGGGAGGGAGCAGAGAGCTTTTAGAGCAGGGTGCAGAGCTGTCGGCAGAGCAGGCTCGCGGCAGAGAGCAGGGAGGGAGCAGAGAGCTAAATGGAGCAGGGCAGAGAGCAAGGCTGGTGGAAGTTGGCTGGGATTTCAGGGCGGCATGGAGCAGGAGAGTCGGCAGGGACATGTGCAACTGGTCCTCAGCAGGCGTTTGTTTTAGGATCAGCCAGCCCAGTCTGTGTTCCTCTTTTTTTTTTTTTTTGTGAATCGCTGCCTGCCTACATTTGCAAGCCATTCCCCCTCATTTGCATGCACAGATCAGATCGGGTGCGGGAGGAGGGTTAGTGAATTGGGTCGGGGTCGCAAAGTGATCGCAAATTGGTCGGGACACAATCAATGCCCTTAGTGAATCTAGCCCTATATGACCTATGTAGTTTACTGAACCATGCCATTATGTCGGGATTTAATTTTCCATTTGATTTTAGTATTAGAAGAAAAATTAACCTGATTAATTTATTGTATTGTCGTATATATGATTATATATGTATGGATAAATCCTAATGTGATCTGCTGAATTTTAGATTATATTTCCCGGATGTAATGATCTGGCTCTTGTTTTATGTAATCCATCCTTGAACTGCTAAGATATAAATAGAATACAAAAACCTGACATAACATCTACTATCCCCTCCTCTCCCTTAGAAATCCAGCGTACCTGTCTCAAACTTTCTTGAATTCAGATACACTTTTTGCCTCCCCCACCTCTCCACCGGGAGACTCTTCCAAGCATTTCCATGAAAAAGTATTTTCTGAGGTTACTTATGAATCTATCCCCTTTCACCTTCATCCCATTTAGTAGACCGGGAGGGGATATTCAGCACTGAAGCGGACAATGCTGCTGAATATCTCATCTGCAATGGTTTTGACTGCACACAGCAGTTCAACTGTGTATTATTGCCGCTCCTTTGGCTTCAGACTTCGCATCGATTAGTTTCTTCAAGATTTGAACCATTTGTTCCACATTTGCATATTTCACCAACAAATCCCTCTTGGACCCTTGAGGAAGGCTTGTTTGCCGAAACACGGCCCGTGTCGGGTCCGTTGAACATTACTGTAATCAATGTGGATATTTTAATGAGATTGTTTGACGATTTTTGTTAGAAATAATAGGAAAGTCAAGAACATTGCGGTTTCCACAGTTCTTTTGTGTTTGGATTGCTCCTTTTCTGGTGAAAAATTGGGTCTTCCATTTTTTGCTTTTCCTATCTGAATATCTCATCTAACCACCATTGTACTATCCAGTTAATGATTGGGTAGAGCTGGAAAGTGTGCAGGCACCAGCATTGTTCAGCGTCAGTGCCTGTGCTCATATACATAGCAGCTAGCTTGAGCACTCCCAATATATATATATATTTTAATAAATCTTTATTGATTTTATTAAGCATATAAAAAGTACAACAATTATACATTCAAAAATTCAATAAGCAGCATTTACATATTTGCAAATTACTGAAACAATTTACCCTCCCCCCTCTTGGATGTATGTGGAAACCAGTGAAATTGAGATTGAATCTGGTCAGTGAATTACGAATCATTAAGATGTTTAACAAATATAAGGTATTGATTATCTGATAAGAAAAGATGGGAAGGGTGGGAGATAAGAGCGTATTATTTGTACCATTGATGATTATTAAGTGTTATATTTATTGTTAATTTGTTTGGATATATTGTTACACTTATTGTAAATTTGAAAATGAATAAAGAATTTAAAAAAAAAAAAAAAAAAGAGGTTTAACAAATGACTACAATGGACTCCAAATTTCTTTAAAATTCTTAATTTTCCCAGATTGCTCCGCTAACATTCTTTCATAACAGTAATATAAACAAAATGTTTCCCACCAAAAAGTAAAATTTAGACGATCCCAATTTTTCCAATTTCTAGTAATTAGTTGTATGGCCACCCCAGTCATTATAAGAAGAAGTCTATCTTTATTTTTATCAATTAAACTTATAGGATTCAACGAAATAAAATCACATCATATGACCACGGAATAGAGACACCTAAAACTAATTTTTCCCCAAATTGATTTCAATAAATTAAGTATCAATGGACAATAAAATAAAAGATGATCCAGTGTCCCCAATTCAAGATGACAGTGCCATCTATTAGATTTATCCAGTTCTTGCAGTCTTCCTCCCAGTATTAAACAAACTCCTTGACCATATAGTTAAGGGAGGGGTAATTTCTATTGAGTTCAGCACCCCCAGTCGTTTTGAAAAGTTGACTTCATTGCCCAGACACCTAACTGGGTGGATAGGACTGCACAAAAAAGCAGTCTTGTCTTTGCTGATTAGGGATGCAGGTACCACCTCTGAATATTGGTCCGCAGATGGACTTGGATATTCAATGCCGGTGCCCGGATGAGGCCTGGAATTGAATATTTAGGTCTAATTCAGCCCATTGCTTTCATCGGCTTTACAACTGCTGAAGCTGAATATTGCCCAGATCATTTTCTAAATTGTTGTTATAGCATCCAGTGCATTTAATATTGAAACCTTGCGCACAAGTTACTTTTGTACAGCAGCAGCTCTTAAAGTCTGTGAGCAATACTAAGGGATACTATTTGCTAACTGTTTTTCCTATAAATATAAAAGATCTAGTTCTGTAACAGGGTGTGTATGTGTCTTGATAAAATATACATGTACACTGCAACTCCTGTGCTCCACCCAAATGTCACCTCCAGGAATGCCAGTGTCTAGCAAATGTATAAGCATGCACAACCCAAGTACTCAGTTATACATGCAGCCTTGTAGGCTTTTTCCACATGTAAAGGGGAAAACCTTTATCTCAGCAATATTCAGCGTGGTCAGAGGTATTAAAGCTCCTGACAGACATGGGCTTAACTTGACTTGGATATTCAGTGTCGGGCTTAGATATTCAGTGTCTTGTAGCAGGCCCAGATTTTGTGTGGATGGCGTTTGGTATTCACTGTTGGTATCTGCATTAGAGGTATGCACTGGAATGGGGATTGCGGGAACCTCATGGGTACCATTGATGGGAATCCCCCTGGATCCACAGGACTCCTGTGAGGGTCCCCTCAAAGACTGCTGGGATCTCGTGGGGATGGACACTAGTTTGTGGAGTTCCTGCGGTAATGCCAGCCTACCCTTCTTCAAGGGTATGCCCTGAGTTCTTGGGTCTCCCATGCCATCAAGCTGATCAGGGGGCGGGAACGAGTTTGCACTCACCAATTATCAGGCATGTGCATGTAGTGACTGGCGATTGGTGAGCGTTACCTCTAGCCCCGCCCCCTGAGGCAACTCAGGATAGTATGTCTCCTCTATCCTCCACCCCCCCCCCCAAGTGGGAGAGGGTGAACAGACAAAAAGCAGGAGCTAGAGACCGAGAGATGGACAGACGGGTTATCTGAGGATCAGAATGCAAGCGGAGACTAATAATCTGTTCTTGCTCTGAGAAAGGAGGGACAGAGAGAGGGGTATAGTGAAGTTCAGACTGGGATGCAAACAGGGACAGACAGATGGATCTCTACAGGGGAGGAGACGAGCTGATCTGGGGATCACAGCCCTCCTGCAGGACACCAGAGCACTTTACCTTGGCTTCTGGCTTCCAGAATCCAGATTCACAAGCAAGGGGCTGTCACGAAGGTCCAATGCAGAAAGTCGGGGGGGGGGGGGGAGCAGAGGGCTCCCCATGATTGGCTTTTTGTTCCCTCTCTGTTTCTCTTCCTTCTTACTGAGTGTCTGTCCCTCCTCCTCGCTCACCTGTGTGTAACTCTCCTTTAGTAGTGGATGCCCTGTGCCTAACCCTTCCCTCTGTGCCTTTCCTTTCACCTCCCCCCCCCCCCCTTTTGTAATCCTTCCCTCTGTGGAGCTCTCTACAGCCTCTCTCACTGCAGTGGAACCCTTGCCCTCTGTGCTGTGTTCCTCCAGTGCTGTCTCCTATTTGTAACTTCTTCCTTGTGTAACTCCTCCCTCTGTGTATATTCCCCCTCTTGTTTCTTCTGTGTAATACTGCAGAGCCTTGTGAGCATGCATCTTATGCTCACCCTGATTAGCGCACAATTTTTGTGTGCTTAAAATTAGCGTTGGTGAGCAAATACTTAGAAGCTTGCACTTAACATATGGCTCTGATGCAGTTTTCTGCAAGGACTCCTGTTTGTGGTTGTGAAGTTGGTCTTTATGGTTTTCATGTCAGTTTTGCTTGCCACCTGTATTCCGAAGCTGAATTAAAATGAACCATTTATGCCACAGAAAGGAATATACAAGAATGATTGCATAGTAGCTACCTTTCAGTGCATAAATTATGGTCAGCACAATGGGAAAGAGTGCTTTGGTCTCTGGAATGTTCACAGTGTTGTGAATGCCTTTTAAACGATTGGAAAACAATTCTCTGATGAAAGTACAAACAGAATCGTCCTCCTTTATTTTTTGTAGCATATTATTGGATCCAGTCAACAAATGGACTAATGGGAGAGAAACTAAAAAAAAAAAAAAAAACGCTCTCACAAAAATATGCATTGAAGACTAAGCACAGAGACCCACACCTTTTGAATTACTAAATATATATTTTTAAGAAGAGATATCGGTGGCTAATGTGCGCAATCCAGCACAACTTTTAGAAGGCAAATGGAGCTAATTGCTCATTTTGCCACCGTTAATCACATCATGTGGTTCCTCACATATCTGTGTAGGGTTTTTTAAACCGTGAAAATCAATTTGTGCATTTATTAGTCATTCATGCAAGCATGTTCGCTGTAAAGTGCCTAATGCAGGTTGTGGAAACAAACCACTAAAAATGCCTAAATATAGGTCTACTGCTTCAAGAAGGCCCGCACAGGGATTGAGTTACTTCAAAAAAAGGCAAGAGTCCAACCACTCACAAAATTAAATAGAAGGAAACAAAAAAACTTATCTGGAAATGCTAAAGAATGGAAAAACCAGCATTTTCCAATGAGGGACCCCGTTTCGCTATCTTCTTCAGGGATCTTAGCGTCCGCATTCCACAGTTACCATTCCAACAAGTTGTTTCATTCTCTGCTCCTTATCTTTAAGAATCTAGAGAAAAAAAATACCCCTTGCAGTCTTCAAAAGTAACATTAAGAAGCAACAACTGCCTGATCTTTTTTTGATAGGAGGGGATGGGATGGGGGGAGGAGCTGTGCCTAGCGATTGCTCTTCTGAGCAATCTTCAGGCACAGTTCCTCCTCACTTTACTGGTGATGTTCCACATGAGTAGCAAAAAACAAAAGGAATTGACCCCAAAATATCCACAAAGAAGAAAATCCAGAGAAACCCAAAAAAAACTCTTTCATACTCTTTGCATGTTTGATATCATTCACAGTCTTGTATTTCATCACCACTGCCATTCATAACTTATATGCATTCTCAATGTACCCCTCATTATTTATAGGACCCCTGAAGAAGACTTTCTGTCAAAACGCGGCTCATGTTGGATCCTGTATCCCTAGCGGACTAGGTCCTGTAAGGCTTTTATGTGGATAACCTATTTTTACGTGGATGAATTTATTTTTTATATGGATGAATTTATTTTATGTGGATGATTTCAATGTATCTTTGGAACTTTGACACTTTCAAATAAAGTCCATTTTGGAACATTGTCACTCCACAGAGTTTTTTGTTTTGTTTTCTCCACATGAGTAGCATGCATATAATTTGCATGCTATTGTGTTGAGCATTGCTAGTAAAAATAATCACTCCCACCACGTTATTTTGTACCATGGTGTTGGAGCTTTTGTGCATTGGGGCCTGAAAGACTTTGAATATACCGATATTTGTTGTTGCCGTTTCCTCTGCCACACTGGATAATTTTGATTGATTTAACTAAGTAAATACTGTAGTTGATTCGGAGCCAATCCTTTGGAGTTGGCTGAGTTATTGAGTGAGTAGATTAGCTGAAAAATCTGAAATCATTTATTTGGCCTTCTGGTATTCACCAGCCTTGCCCTGGTCCCAACCACAAAAATATTATGTTAATGTACTGGGTTCCTACCACTCAGGGAATGCTCTAGGCCAGTGGATCAAAACATGTTGTGGGGACCACAAGCCAGTTGGGTTTTCAGGATATCCTTAATAAATATGCAGACAGATTTACATTCCTGTCACCTCCATTATATGCAAATCTATTTAATGCTCTACAATACAAGATTTTAAATTACATGCCACAGATATGAAAACTATATTCATACAGTGGGATTACCTCTGTTGGGTGATTAAAAAGGCATATAAATGTGCCTTATATGCCCGATGAATCTGGTTATTTCTTCCTAAACAGATATACTCATAAGACTTTATAATCTGTGTTTTTGCCTTATTCATGGCAGGTACATTTTGTTAAACTTATGAGTTTGAAATACTGGCATGTATTGCAAATACATCCTGCTTTTGCTAACAATCCCCGGTTTGCTTACTAGCGAGGGAAAAATCTTGCAGATTTAATGACTCTCTTTTTTAAAGAATGTAGATTTTCATTTGGTCTTTAGATATGTAATAATACTCATCACAATGGATTTCAACAGAAATGATCTAAGCTTTCACAGTGCAAAAGCTAGTGTAAGCTTTATTACATACCTCAGAATCTATCCGTCCAAAACATTTTTTATGTTGTTTTGACATCAAACAAAAATCCCTGTACTTGGTTTTGTCTCCAGCAGGTAAGAGGTGTCGGATTCCTTCAAGCTGATTTTAAAAAGTATTTCCCTGTAACTTCGAGTGTCCCCTAGTCTTGATAATTTTTGACGGAGTGAAAAATCAATCCACTCTATTCCACAAAGGAATTTGTAGACTTCAATCATATCTCCCCTCAGCCGTCTCTTTTCTAAGCTGAAGAGTCCAAACCATTTTAGTCTTTCTTTTAGATATGCCTAGTGGATGAGAACTTAGAAACATTCACAAGGGTTAGGGTTAGTTGTGGAATGCATTGGCTTTCCAAGATGACTAGTTATCATATTGCTGGGAGAGTAGTTTTCTGGACTAAGTCTCTTTTGCTTTTCTTATTAGCAAGAACAGAATATTTTGGATTCAGAGGACCGGACTCCTGGAAAATTACAGGCTGTTTGGCCACCACCAAAGCCAAAGGATGAAGAGGAAAAAGTGGGACTAAAGTACACTGAAGCAGGTAAGAAATACAGTTCTAAGATCTTTAAAATATCAGCAATGCCTTAGGGGGAAATTCTACCGGCACTGAAGTTAATTAACATACACCGTTTAAAATAATATGTGTGGGAATCATTCCTATGTAAATGCTTTAGGCCGCCTAATGCCACTGTGGGCGTGGCTAATGCCAGAAGTGGTGTTGAGCGGCCTAAAGCACCTGCGTAGGTACGATTCACAACAAAGATAAGCACTGGAAATGTAGGCCTGGAAAACCCTGGCCTACATTTCCGGCACCTAGTTTTCATGAAGACGTGATTCTCTATAGGGCACTGTTGCGTGATTGACGCACAATCGGCAGCCACCGATACCTGTACTCTATAGAGAATCCAGGCCTTAGTGTTTCTGCTGAAAATTAAGTGTTTAATTAATCTTTTTGCATCTTTACTGAGAATTACCGTATATACTTGAATATAAACCAAGATTTTAGGGCCAAAAAAATTATGCGGCTTCGTAAAAGGAGCCCTAAGACTCTTTGGCCCAAATTCTGTAACCGGCACCTATTTCGGAAGCGCCCATCTAGATAGGCGCCTATCTAAATTGATTAACAAGCTCAATTAAGCTTTTTAATCAGCAATAATCGAAACTTAGGTGCCTATCAAGAAAGAGCGATTCTGTAACAAGGCGTCTCTAAAAATTTAGGCGGCCTTCAAAAAAATAGGCGCTATGCACATTAGGCATGGGCGTGGCTATGTGTTAGGCGCCATGTTGCAGAATCACTGCTCTTAAGCATGCTTAAGCGCTAGCATGAGCGCCTAACTTTTAGTTGTGCCTAGAGCTGGCCTATTTATTGGGGACCTCCAAAATAGGTGCCGCTCAGTGTGATTCACTAAACAGCGCCCAATTTTACTTGAATCGTGCTGAATGGTGCCTAATTCGGCGCCTACCTTTTGGGTGCTTTTTATAGAATTTGCCCTTCTGTTACACTAGTAAAAAGTCAAACGAGAGACTATATAATATAAAGCAAAGTTCTCACACAAAGTATATAATTTACTAGAGAATTTATATAGAAAAGTAATAAATAAAAATATGTGAATGTGCTCAGTGACGTGAACAAATCAAATAGCCACAGGGAGGCTGAAGAAAGTTCAACTTATAACCTCATTGCACATGCCCTGCCTGCCTCCATTGTCCAAAATATAACTGATGTAATGTGTCTACAAAAAGATTTAAAACAGGGGTTCCCAAACCTGTCCTGGGGGACCCCCAGCCAGTCAGGTTTTCAAGATATCCCTAATGAATATGCATGAGAGAGATTTGCATACCTGTCACTTCCATTATATGCAAATCTCTCTCATGCATATTCATTAGGGATATCTTGAAAACCTGACTGGCTGGGGATCCCCCAGGGAACCACTGATCTAAAATATATGAGTAAAGAAACCACTTATCTCAGTTCTTGTAGGTTCTCATGATTTTCTCGGCAGGGAGCACGGACTTTGTATCAAATAATGAAGATCTCGACCAGCTGGCAGAAAAACATGTGTGTGTGGTCAGTTCCCCAAATTAATCCACAGTGGAAATCAAATTGGCAAAAATCAAAAACAAAAAACCACCATTTAAAATCCAAGTCAATCATGAATGTACGATAAATCCACAACTCAGTTTCCCCAACATAGATTGTGTTTCCATTAATTCTTTCTCAAGAGGAAGAAGACGCTGGAGATGTGAGCACACACACAAATAAAAGTCATAAAACACATCTCAAAAAGTGATATTTAAACAAGATTCAAATCTTAATAAATGGATTATGCAACTATCTTACCAGGTGGAGAGTACGGACTACACACTACCAAGTTCAGCGACTGAATTTTCGTGGGACCCAGCTGCGTGAGCACATGATCACTCACCAAAGCACAGAAATAAATACAACACCATCATGACGTAACAGACCCAGATGAAAACATAGTCCATTAGCGACGGGGTCCCACCACAAGACCAAGAAAAAAATCAAAACATAAAAATGCCTAGCTCTTCAATATCAACCACTCAATTTCCCTGTTAATCCCGCAGAGAATCACTGTATTTCAAGCAAAAATCAGTTGCTGTTTGTGATAGGTGAGAAGCTGAGATATGTCACCCCCATTTTTAGGATGAAATTTGAAGGTACCTTTTGGGATAAGGCCCTTCGTTAGTAGTGCAGAGACTTGAGCCAGAGACCGAAGAGATTTAAAAAGGCTTTTATTTAAACAAGCATATGCTGGACTTCTGAGCAGAACTGGCTGCATAAACAGAAGACCCTGAGAATTTCAAACACAAAGATTATATAGGGTCCTAACCAGTCCGAACCAGTTTGACCAGTTCTGACCAAAAGGTAGGAGCAAAGAGAAAAACAAAACCATAAATCCATCCTATAATCTACACATCTTAGGCTAACTAGCATCTACATTCCTCTGCCTCCTGGCTGTACCAGGCACTAAGACAGATACATAGTACAGGCCTGCATGCATACGTGATTTCTCAGAGCAGTAAAATGGAGTCACAACTTGTTCTTTGTACTGATTATGACCCACTGATCTAAAATAAAGCTTTCTTCATCTACACCGTGACCCAGCCATGTCAGCTAGCTAGGGATCCTTCATTCCCAACTTTTCTTCTGTAGGCTAGCTGACTAACTGGGTTACGGGAGGTCAGGGCCATCTGTATCAGAGGTGGGGACTGGGTGATAGGAGGAAAGGGCCAGGACTAGAGCGGTGGTACTTTTGTCAATCGTAGTCCTAATAGTATGGTTAAGGGTTTTCAATAAACATGGTAACAGGCAAGGAAGAACACAAAATATGACAGAGAATACCAGGAAAATTATGGTGAGGGCTTTAAAGAGTCCCGGTTTGGAGGCCCAATCAGTCAGTGAGTTAAGTCCAAACATATCAGCAGAAAAACCCTTCCAAGTCTGGACAGGAACGTGAGCTAATCTGGTAATTTTATCTATGACCTCTTCAACCACAAATCCTTCATCATCTAGTTGTAGACAGCAGTTGGAAAGATTGAATTTGCCACATACCCCTCCTTCAGCGGCCAATAGATAGTCTAAGGCCAGTCGGTTCTGATAGATGGCGGTACGCATCATAGTGTTCGCTTTGGCCAGGGCTCCCAGGGCCCTAGCTGTTTCATTGGTGATAACTTCTAAAACTGCCTGCAGTCGTATGAGGCGGTTAAGCATGTAGATTGGGGTCCGGTACCCAAACATACCATCATCAGCCCAAGTAGCAGGACCGTAGACAGCAATGATGCGCTCCGGGGGCCAAGTGTCATCCCATTTACCGATTTCCAAACTTCTTTCAGGACGGGCCCGTTGATCGAATACTGGGACAGCCAGATGTTCTCCTTCGGATAACGGGAGGAGGAAGAAGGCTGGTTTGATAGTGCCCAGAACACAAGTGCCAGTCCAATTTGAGGGTAGAGTGGGGTATGCCGTTTTCCCACAGATCCAGTAGTATCCTTCCGGTGCAGCCCAAGGGGCAGAAGCAGGCAGGTTGAGGTAGACATTTAATGTGGTAGCATTGCCAGTAGTATTCCATCGTCTGGGTATTTTTAACTTAGGATCTCCGGTCCAATAAGTCCAACCGGGCTGAGAGGTGCTGTTTTTAGTCCATAAGGATTGGCACTGCAAGTGTCCAACACGAGTGGTAAAGGATGGTCCGAGACGCTGTATGCAGTGTTTTGCCAGAATGGAGTTTTTCAGAGGCCAGCTGGGTGCCCGCTGTAAGTTGGGGGTGTAGTTGAAAGACGGGAGGCTGGCCAGCCGGAGCATGGAAACCTGTTTAGCCTCCCATGGCCATTTCTCTCCCATATTTGTGCCCCCGCAGACATAACAGTTTGTCAGATTTAAGGTGGCTCCTATGGCTTCAGCGAACTGTATGAAAAGGTTGCGGGTGGTGGCAGAGGGCACAAAGTCTTGTTGGTCTAGTTTCATATGTTCATAAAAGTCAGGAAACACAATGCTGTGTTGTTCAGGGATCCGGTGTCTCTCAACGAGTTTGATGTGTAAGACAGTACCAGGGTCCGTGCCTTTACCATATATCTGTAGGCCCACAAGATAGCGAGCTTTCCGGAGGCTATCATCGAGGTTCCATTTAAACGGCTGTAGGATAGTGAAGTTAAGTGGATTACAGTTCTGGAGGCCACAGTCAGAGGTAGTCACCCCCTTGGATAATATGGCTCGGGTGGTAGGCAGTCGGGTCATACCCCAAGTAGCCCAGGATACACATCTCCAGTAGTTACAGTAGTAGTGTTCGGAAGACCCTTCACAGTGGGACGGCTTCTGTCCCGCCAGGCACATGTATTTATCATTGTGCATATATTCCCTCCTCCATGCCAGGGCACCACAACGTCCAAGGAAGGTGGGGTTTTGGTCCATGGCATGGCAAGCATCAAAGAGGACTGAGGCCGGGACATAGGGATTAGTGACCAGGGTTTGTTGAATCAGGGGGCCCTGATCCCAGACTGACCTGACCTCTATCCAAGTATCCCTATTAGTTGCTTTGGGGTCAAAACAGATCTGTGAGTCTCCATTATTACATATAGAATATTCAACCTTGTTATATATACATACAGGGGTCACTAGTTGACCCTTACACTCATAATTAGTTTGAAATCTAATAACATTTTCCGTTTTGCCCCCATTGTCCACTAGTGCCACACAAGGGGCACACCCAGGCGTGGGAGGGGTAGGGGACATGGACAATGTTGGCAAGACGCAAATCACAAGCAGTATATACACAACAGAGTTCATATTAAATATCTTGACAGATCTCTGGATCAGACGTGCGTGATTACTCTTCCAGAGTGTGGGGCAGCCGTGTGATTTTCAGTTGAAGGTCAGTAGGCCCTTTTTCACAAATATACTCAGCAGCGGGCTTCACACGGCTGTAGTGAATCCAAGACTCGTGGCGGGACAATTTGACAGCTGTGGGAGAAGCAAGTAAGACAGTGAAAGGCCCTGTCCAAAGGGGTTTCAGCGGTTCTTTCTTCCATACTTTTAGCCACACTTGATCCCCAGGTTTGTAGAGGTGAACAGGGGTTGTAATTGGTAGCGGGGCTCTAGAAATGACCCAGTTCTGTAATTTCATAATGGTCTTTCCTAGCTGCTTTATCTCTGCGTCTGTGATAGCGTTCCCTATCTGTTCAAGAGACTCAGGGTCTGGGCTGACTATCGGCGGGGGTCGGCCATACATGAGCTCAAATGGGGACAACCGATTGCGTTTACCTGGGGTACAGCGGATGCGAAATAGAACAGAAGGAATCAGTTTGGGCCATGGCAGGCGGCTTTCCTCTGCCGCTTTTCCGAGGAGGGTTTTAATAGTTCTGTTGATGCGTTCAACTTGGCCAGAGCTCTGGGGGTGATAGGCCGCATGTAATTTCCAGGTGATTTGCAGAGCCCGAGAAACAGCTTGTGTGACTTGTGATATGTAGGCGGGGCCATTATCGCTGCCAATCACTAGGGGCAGGCCATAGCGAGGGATGATGTCATGGAGTAAAGCCTTTACTATTTCCCTACTTTTCTCTGTGCGCACTGGGTAGGCCTCTGGCCACCCAGTGTGGGAATCAATGAAAACCAGGAGGTAACGGAACCCATGGGAGGGGGGCAAGTGGGTAAAATCAGTAGAGAGGACTTGCATGGGGTGTGAACCGATAGGCTGGTGACCAGGAACGGGGGACCTGACAGAAGAGGGGTTGTGTCGGAGGCAAATGACACAGCGGAGCAGGACATGGGAGATGAGTTGAGAGAGATTCGGGATATAGAAATTCTGTCGGAGAAGAGTGCGGAGAGCTGGGTTACCGGCATGAGAAAAATCGTGTGCACGTTGGACAACAGTGAGGGCCAGGAGTTGAGGGACGTACAGGAGGGGGGTGGATGTGTGAGAGGAAGGTATAGTAATCCATCCAGATGGGAGGGTGCAATGGCCAGATTGCTGCACGGCCCACTTGCGCTCGGGGTCAGTGTACTGGGGGGAAAGGGAATGAAGGAAAGGTTGAGGGGAGGAAAGGGATAACAGAAGAGGGGGTGTGGACGGACCTTGGAGGGCTGCCTGGCGAGCCGAGCGGTCAGCCAAGGCATTACCGCGGCTGATGAAGTCACGGAGGCGACGGTGGGCCCGGCAGTGCATGATAGAAACTTTGGAGGGTAGCAAGATAGCATCCAAAAGGTCCAGGATGAGTTGGTGGTGTTGGATAGGGGATCCAGAGGAGGTGAGGAAGGAACGCTGGCGCCAGAGGGCAGCGTGGGCATGAACAGCTAGAAAGGCATATTTAGAGTCAGTGTAGAGGTTGCAGGTGTAGTTAGCACAGTATCGGAGGGCAGCTGTGAGGGCCACAAGTTCGGCTGCCTGGGCTGAGGGGGCAGGAGTTAGGGAACCCGAAAGGATAACTATATCTGTAGTGGTCACCGCATATCCGGAGCGACGAGTCCCGGACTCGTCCAAGAAGGAGGAGCCATCTGTGAAAAGGATATAGTCCGGGTTGGACAGTGGGCGATCAGAAAGATCAGGGCGGGAAGAGTAGACAGAATCGATAGCATGAAGACAATCATGTGACAAGGAAGAGGGGGCTGCAGTGGAGAGGAGTGACAAGGAAGAGGGGGCTGCGGTGGAAAGGAGTACAGGAAGCAGGGTGGAGGGATCAAGGGGGCTCACAAGGACGAGGGAAAGGGTGGGGTTCTCAGAGAAGAGCGCAGTATATTTCAGGAGACGCTCATTTGATAACCAGAGGTGGGCCCGATAGTCCAGGAGGGAGAGGACATCATGCGGGACATGAACTGTCAAGTGCTGACCAAAGGTAAACTTAGAGGCATGGGCCACTAAGTCAGCGGCAGCGGCTACGGCCCGGAGGCAAGGGGGCCAACCAGAGGCGACAGGGTCAAGTTGCCGGGAGAGATAGGCAGCAGGGCGTTTCCAAGAACCGAGGGTTTGCAGAAGGACTCCTGAGGCAATTCCGGACCGTTCATGACAGTATAAGTGGAAAGGTTTCTCAGGATCGGGGAGGCCCAGAGCAGGGGCCGACAGAAGTGCAGAGCGCAGGGAGTCATGGGCCTTTTGTTGGGTGGAGGTCCAAAGGAAAGGTGAGCGATCAGGCCCTTTGGTAGCCTCGTAAAGGGGTTTAGCCAGAGTGGCAAAGTCAGGTATCCAAAGACGACAGTACCCAGCTATGCCGAGGAAGGTGCGGAGAGATTTACGGTCAGTCGGGGTGGGCAGAGAACACAGTGCCTCAGCCCGATCAGGTGGTAGGGAACGCTGGCCCTGTGAAATGGTGAAGCCGAGGTAGGTGACTGAGGGCAGAGAAAACTGAGCCTTCTTGAGGCTGACCCGATATCCACAGTCGTATAGGTGGAGGAGCAGGGAAAGGGTGTGTGTGTGCGCTGAAGAGAGGTCAGGGCAACATAGGAGGAGATCATCAATGTACTGGAGAAGGCAGGCAGGGGGTGGAAGGGAAAAGGAGCTGAGGTCTTGGGCTAATGCCGTACTGAACAGGGTTGGGCTGTTTTTGAAGCCCTGGGGTAATCTGGTCCAGGTTGCCTGGGTAGGGGATCGGGAAGGGTCAGGGTCCGGTCGCTCAAAGGCGAAAATGGGTTGACTGACCGGGGCCAGTCGGCAACAGAAAAAGGCATCCTTAAGGTCCAAGACCGTGAAGACAGTGGCAGAGGGTGGGATATGGGACAGGAGGGTATAGGGGTTGGGAACCAGAGGGTGGATATCAGTGGTGCGAGAGTTAACTGCACGAAGATCCTGGACAGGGCGGTAGTCAGGGGGATCTCCAGGTTTGAGAACCGGGAGGAGGGGAGTGTTCCAAGGGGATGTACAGGGACGGATAAAGCCATCTCGGGCAAGGCGATCCAAATGAACAATGATAGAGGTCAAAGCCCGTTTAGGGATATGATACTGTTTGATTGAAACTGGAGTGGCAGCAGGTTTCAGGTCAATCACAAAAGGAGGAATGTTGTGTGCCAATCCAGGAGACCCAGACTCAGCCCAAAGATCAGGAGGAACAGTAAGGAGGTAGGACGGGACAGCGGGATGAGGAGCCGGTTCCCCGGAGGGAGACTGCATGAGGGAACAGAGACGGGAAGACAAATGCTGATCTAGGGGTTGACTAGCGAGGAGAGGATCATCAGGAATGTGCAGGGAAAATCCTCGTGTGGTTATGGAAATGGAAGCGTGCAAGGCCTGTAGAAGATCGCGGCCCAGCAAGGGGATAGGGCAGGAAGGCATATATATGAACCGGTGAGGGATAGCATGGGGGCCGAGGGAAACTGGCAACGGTTCAAGAATGGGGGCAGCGGCTTGGGATCCCGTGGCGCCGGAGACCTCAATTGTATCTGGGGAGAAACGACTGAGGGGTTTAGTGAGAACGGAGTGCTGAGCACCTGTGTCAACCATCATGGTGACTTTGTGGTTCCCTATTTGGACATCGACCAGGGGTTCAAGGGAACCTAGGGAGTAGACGGGCAGGACATGGGTCAGTCGTACTCCCGAAACCGGTCTGTCTCAGTATTCACCATCTGAATCAGGGGCAGTGTCCTGGACCATAGCGATACTAGGGAGTGGTCGGGGAGCCAGAGAGGGACCGGCACGGGGTCCAGGCCTACCGGAAGCGGCTGGGGGTCCGGATCGGGGATTAAACCGATCCTGAGAGGGTCGATTAGGACATTCATTTTTCCAGTGTCCTGATTGTTTACAGTAAGCACATTGATCTCGGGCCAGATCAGGGCGGGTTCCTGGACCCGGTGTGAACCCTGGACCAGCGGGAGCAGAAGGGGGGCCAACCTTATAGGGAGTGCGGAGGGCTAGGGCAAAGAGGTCTGCCTTTCGGCGGAGACAGCGATCAGCTTCCCGCCGAGCGGCAGTGTCGCGGTTCATAAAAACACGCTGAGCTATTTCTAACAGCTGGGTAGTTGTCATGCCAGCGAATCCCTCTTGCTTTTGAAGCTTACGGCGGATGTCAGGCTGGGCTTGGCTGACAAAAGAGGTATTTACCATGCGTAGATTTTCAGGGAGTTCCGGGTCAAAAGGGGTATAAGTACGATAGGCTTCGGTCAGGCGTTCAAGAAACGCAGCGGGAGATTCATCAGGTTTTTGCATGATTTCGGCTACACGAGTAACATTTATGGGTTTCCGAGAACTCTGAACTAAGCCCTGTATAATATATTTGCGATACGAATCTAGTAAAGTCATGTGGGCAGGTTGATCAGGTTGCCAGGAGGGATCTGTGTCAGGGAAATGTATCGTAAGCCAGTTGTCAGGATTCGGGTCCACGGAGGCTAAAGTTTGGGCATGTTTCCGGGCCTCAGAAAGGGCTCGGCGCCGTTCTTCAGTGCTCAATAGGCAGACTAAAAGTTGCTGACAGTCTGCCCAAGTGGGCAGGTGGGTCTGGAATATGGAGGTAAGGAGATCAATAGTAGCTTGAGGTTTTTCAGAGAAGGGCGGACAGTTCGTTTTCCAATTATAAATATCAGTGGTTGAAAAGGGGGTGTATACCAGATGGGTTATCGGAGGTCGGGGAAACCCATGGTCATCCGGGAGCTGGGCGGTGAGAGTATGTCGGAGGGGAAGTATGGCAGCGGGCTTATCAGGACGATGTCGAAGACGAGATTGCAAGGGGGGGCTGCAGGATGCCTGGGGGTCAGGTTGAGGGTGGAGGGCTTGTTGGGGAGGTAAATCAGGGGATGGGGGTAAATCGGGATCCTGAATATCACCGTCACCAGGACCGACAGGAACGTTCAAATCGGGTCGAGGGGTATACGAAGGAGGGGGCGCTGAGGGTTCCAACGGATCCGGTCCACTATCTAATGGCTCGGATAAAACTGGGCAGTTTTCCTGGACCTTCCGCCGGAGGGCCATTACATGCACTAAGGTAGCTTTGTCCAATTGAGGTTTAAGCCAGGAAGGTTTTAGTCGGACCGTATCCAACCAACTATCTATATAAGGGAACTGATCAGGATGTCCCTCAGTGGGACTGGTGACACGGATATATACCTGACGTATAATATTCAAATCCAGAGTACCCTCGGGGGGCCATCCTACACCGAAAGTGGGCCATTCATATGCACAAAATTTAGTAAGGGTAGATTTTGTCATTTTAGGGTCGCCATAATCGCCAGAAAAGGCGGTAGTAAAATGGTTAAGCATAATCTGAAGGGGGTCGGTGGGCTTGGTGCTGCTCTGACCCATATTATACAATCTGTATATGCACTCAACAAAAATTCCAATTTCCAGAAACCAGAATCCTATATACCTCCCCGCGCTTCACGTCGGATTAAGAAGTTACTAGACAGGAAAGGTAGAGACAGGATAGAGAAGAAATCAACTTCTCACTTACCAAGACAGGTCCGGTACCGGCACAACAAAACCAGGAGCCAGAAATCTCCACCGATTTGTTCCTTCTCGAGGTGCAATCCGTTGTCTTTGACGAGAAACCGTTCCTGGTCAACCACCAGGTTAATGCCGGCTATTACGGGTCTCGTAGAAGGCAAGGTTTGAAATCCTCCGAGGGAGACGATCGTGCCAAACAGGCTCAAGTCTGTAGATCAAGTCCCTGTTCGGGCGCCAAATGAAGGTACCTTTTGGGATAAGGCCCTTCGTTAGTAGTGCAGAGACTTGAGCCAGAGACCGAAGAGATTTAAAAAGGCTTTTATTTAAACAAGCATATGCTGGACTTCTGAGCAGAACTGGCTGCATAAACAGAAGACCCTGAGAATTTCAAACACAAAGATTATATAGGGTCCTAACCAGTCCGAACCAGTTTGACCAGTTCTGACCAAAAGGTAGGAGCAAAGAGAAAAACAAAACCATAAATCCATCCTATAATCTACACATCTTAGGCTAACTAGCATCTACATTCCTCTGCCTCCTGGCTGTACCAGGCACTAAGACAGATACATAGTACAGGCCTGCATGCATACGTGATTTCTCAGAGCAGTAAAATGGAGTCACAACTTGTTCTTTGTACTGATTATGACCCACTGATCTAAAATAAAGCTTTCTTCATCTACACCGTGACCCAGCCATGTCAGCTAGCTAGGGATCCTTCAAAATTGTTTTAGCACACAAAACTTTAGATCAGTGAGCATATGATTTGCTTGATTCCAATGTTCAACCAATGGAGAATCAATCTTATTAGTCCTGATGCAACTTAAATGCTCTGCAATTCGAATTTTTATCGCTCTTTTAGTTTGTCATGTATAATTTAGGGCAGGGACAAAAAAAATCCCAGAAACCATTTGTCTTGATTTGCAATTAGACTTAGATCGCAATTCAAAATTGATATTAGTGTTAGGGACATGGATTTTCTGAGTGTGCATAGAATACTGACAGTACCTACAAGCACCACAAGGAACATGACCAGCATTAATATTGATATTAAATTCAGCACACTGTTTTAAATGTTATACCACGTTTAAAGGCAAAGCAGGGTCTCTCCATAAACTCAGGATGAAAACCCAATAATTACCCTACAAAGCAATCATTGTTTTGGCGGAACTCTCTCTGGTTATGGTTGTCTTGTGTGGCATGGACTCCTGCCAAGCGATCATTGTTTTTGCGGAACTCTGGTTATGGTTGTCTTGTGTGGCATGGACTCCTGCCAAGCGATCATTGTTTTGGCGGAACTCTTTCTGGTTATGATTGTCTTTTGTAGCATGGACTCCAGAAGCAAAAGTCCTTCATCATCCCAGAAGACAGTTGCCATGCCTTTGCCTGAAAATTTTTCTTTCTTGAAAATTTTTGGGGTGGGGGATGACTTGTTTTTCCACTGCATGACTCCATTTTCGATTCAGGTTCTCTGTGATAGACCCAAGTCTCATCTCCAGTTGCCAAATAAGGAAAAAATTACACTTCGTCTTCACAGAGAATCTCCACGTTCTCCTAACAGCATTGGAGCCTCGTGGCCTTCTGACATGGTATCAGTATTCTTGGAACTCATCTTGCACTAACCTTGGACATGCCTAAATTTTCATAAATTATTTTCCAAACTGTACATGCCGAGATGCCCATTTCTTCAGCTACTCGGGAAACTATAATTCGTCTGTCTGACAAAATTAAATCTTTGACTTTCTTACACATTTCTGTGGAAGTTGCTTCCATAGGCTGTCCAGCGTGAGGGTCATCTCTAATGGACTATCTACCCCACTTAAACTGCTTGCTCCAAAATTTTACTCTGTAGGATTATGGGGCAGACTCACCATAAACTGCAGTCATGTTTTAATAGATCTACTTTGGCTTTTTCCTTTCTTTGCTGAGAATTCTTATCACTGAATGGTGCTCCAAATATAGCAGTTTCTTACTTGATTTGCATGAGGACTCTCCTGACACCCTGTCTCTTGGAATGTTAAACTTACACTGAGCCACAACTGTGCTTTGAGTAGCTTTGAGATAGGTCTCAACCTGCACAGACATATTTCAACACGCTTGCTACTTTCTTTCATACTCAGGTAGATAAATTATTGAATACCCCTTGTATCCCTCTAACAGACAGTTACCTAAGGAACCACATGCTAAAAGTCCTGAATCACACTTGGAACTTAGCATGGCTTTCTATCTAACCTTGGACCATAGGAAGGAAACCATTGTCCTAACCTGAGTTGTAGGATGTACATGGAAGAGTCTTTAGCTCCTTCGGTGAGCTTTTGGATTCCAAACTGATGTTTCACAGCTGGCTCTGAATAAGCTGTAGCAAACTACTCAAGGTACATAGATAGGATTCCTATTCTCTGTTCTCAGAGTCTCAGTTTGTGTTTTCTTCCTCCCTCTCTCTTTCCCAGCAGCAGCCAGTCCTAACAACACCCCTCCCTCCTCCCGCCCTCTGGCCCCCGAAGCAGCAGGCAGCCAGTCCTGACAACAAAGAAACATGATGGCAGATAAAGGCCAAATGGCCCATCCAGTCTGCTGTAGAGACACTTGTCTTCCTCATATACTATTCCAGATCACTGTTTACCATCAAAAAGAGGAGGACTGTCCTCCTTCCAGCCCAACACAACTATACAGTTATTAACAAGGTACAAACTTTAACTTTGTCAAAGTACAGCCTTTTTCTTGCCCTTCTTTACAGTAGAGAGCTGCAAATCTCTATGTTGGTCTTCTTGTGTTCCTGGCAATTCTCTATCTGACAAGGCACAAACATTGCTTCCTACATTTCAGGAAACCATCGTCAAACCTCTCACTACATCCTTGCAATCCTGGGGTTCATTCTAGAGCAGGGGTGTCAAAGTCCCTCCTCAAGGGCCGCAATCCAGTCGAGTTTTCAGGATTTCCTCAATGAATATGCATGAGATCTATTTGCATACACTGCTTTCTTTGTATGCTAATAGATCTCATGCATATTCATTGGGGAAATCCTGAAAACCTGACTGGATTGCAGCCCTCAAGGAGGGACTTTGACACCCCTGTTCTAGAGGCTCCTTCCCTCTGAGCCTTTCCTAGATTTTTTTTTGTCTCTGTTGGCTAAACCTTGCCCTCCCTGCTAAGCACTCTAGGGCTAGGCCCTGTGAGGGAGTGTGCTTAAGGGGGTACCACCCATTTCCTGTACACTCCATCTCTAAGGAAGCAGAGTCCAGGGTAACGTCAAAATTTCTTCAGAAAGGATGGTGGATGCATAGGAAAGCCTTCCTTTGAAGACGGTAGAACAAAAAAATATGGCAGAAATCAAGAAAATTTGGAAAAATAGAGAAGATACTTAGATATTGGGAAGTGAGGGCAAAAATAGAGTAAAAGTTAACTCTGGAATTTCAGTGGCAAGGCAGAATGGACAAAAACAGGATGAGACCTCTGGTATCTTATCAGTCTGTTGGGTTTTTTTCTTGATTGAGGGCCCCTTTTATCGAGCTGCGCTAGAGGTTTTAGCACAAGCCAGTGCGTTAAATGCTCCGACACTCATAGAATTCCTATGAGCATCACTTACCTCACTGGCCCATGCTAAAAAACCTCTAGCGCAACTTGATAAAAGGGAGGGTGAGTTATCTGAAGAGTCAAGGTAAGGTGTCATAGCATCCATTTTTGTCATAATTTATCAGACAATGTGAACAATAAAAGGAGACATAATGATGTATGAGTGTTAGAAGTTGAATTTTTAAGGCTGTGAGCTCATTGAGGGCTAAAACTAGATCATTATAAGGAAAGCATCTCTTTCTTGCTAATTGCTCTTCTTTCCTGAACAGAATATCAGGCGGCCATACTTCACCTGAAGAGGGAACAGAAGGAGGAAATTGAGAAGCTGAAGGTTTGTACTCTCTCAGTGCATTGTGATTACTGCATCTTGCTGTCGCCTCTGCAATTTTCTCCTTGGGAAGATCGCTGTCACTTTTTAAAATGGATTTAATTTTGTTTCAGATTTCCACAAGAAATTGTTTTTCCATCCTGCTCTCAAAATGCAGTTGATCAGCAGTGACTAATAGCAGATAAAGTTGGCATGCCATTGAATTATATCTTACATTACAGCAATGTATGACTGTCCGTCTTTCCCAGCCCTGCTACTATGAAAAAAGATGTCCCTGTTGCCTTTTCGGTGGGACACTTTAATGACACCGCCAACGGTGGAGAAGGGTTGTTTAGCCTCTGCACTGCCGGGATATGGTTCTCCTTCTCATAAGAACATAAGCAATCAATTCTCCTATTTCTTTTTCGGTGCCACTCAAGCTGAAACTTTTTTCTGTCAGCATTGGCGGGTATTCCCTCCCCCGCTGGAACCAAGGCAGGGCCCTGAGGGGAGGGAGCCATATCAATTGATTCGTGCCGGCTAACAGCGACTTCGATGTTGTAGACATTCTGAGTGAAGCTGTCTTCATGGTCCTAGTGGCCGCCGTGTAACAACAAACGGCAGGCAAGTATAGTGAAGAGAAACAGACTCGCAATTTCTCTGAAGAGAAAAACTGTTGGTTTTTCTGATTTTTTTTAAGGTTGTTAGAAGGAAAAAATACTTGCGGTTAGTAGCATTGTCATTTATTTTGAAAGGTCAGTTATTCTGTCACTGAGGGGAGTTGGCAAACCGATGAGACAATAAATGACTTAATTTTTTTTTTTTGAACTGCCCCTAGGGCTAGAAAGCCAAAGCTTTCTGACAAAAAGTACTTGTAGTTATAAATTTGAATGTTTTCTCTGAGAAGGGGAGAGCCGCAACTGTTCAGGAGCGGGTCAGAGAAAACCTGACAGGAGCAGTGGAGGGGGCTCGAGGAGCAGGGCAATCCTGCACATGCTCAAAAGCTTACTGTATCTAGGGGAGAGTCCGACGCAATTGGCTCAATCAGAGACTTCACCAACAAGTGGGGCTGCATATCCCCTGCCTGTCTCTGGAGAACATCCTGAAATATAGTGTTCCACTTGAGAACACAACATCTGAGGATGAGAGTTAAATAGCTTAAAAGTAGTCAAGAGCTGATTAAATCTAGACTGGTCATTTATTGCTAACATAGTCACATCCATTCTCTGCAAGGCTTCCGGCTGACTCTCAGCAGAAAGAAGCGTCTGTTGTCCCAGAACACCAGAGATTATCAGGCATAATATGTACTACAGGTTTTCCTGAAGAAGGGAGTTTTCCAGAAACTGAGCTCAGTAGAACAGACCTGTGTGAAACATTTAATGAACTTACTTCATTGCAAGATAAGTTGAAGTTTTTTTGTTACTTTCACAGAGCTTCACCCCAGTGGCGTACCAAGGGGGGGGACAGGGGGCGGTCTGCCCCGGGTGCAGCCTTAGGGAGGGTGCACAGCCAGCCAGGTCCGGAAAATTCCTGGGCTGCAATGGCGACGGCACTCAGCGGCATCGGCGACAGCACTCAGCGACATCGGCGCCCTCCCCCCTGGCGATGGCCCTCAGCGGCATCAGCGCCCCCCCTCCTCCACGACGGCACTCAGCGGCATCGGCGCCTCCCTGCGACAGCACTCAAGTTTGGCCTCCTTCTCCCGGCATCAACAGAACTTCAGATCGGCAACAGGTGCTCAGTCAAAAGCTTCCCCTGACTCAGCTTCCTGTTTCCACCCAGGCAGTTCAGTCAGAGGGAAGCTTTTGACTGAGCACCTGTTGCCGATCTGAAGTTCTGTTGATGCCGGGAGAAGGAGGCCGAAATTGAGTGCTGTCGCAGGGCGGGCGCCGATGCCGCTGAGTGCTGTCGTAGGGAGGGTGCCTTGCCGATCTTGTTGCCAAAATCGGAAAGGTGAGGAAGGGAAAAAGATGGGCCTGTGGTGGATGGAGAGATTGAGAGAAGTGGACAGATGATGGAAGTGGGGAGAGAGAAGAGGGCATAGAAACATAGAACATGACAGCAGAAAAGGGCCACGCCTCATCTAGTCTGCCCACACTAATGGCCCACCCCCCTAACTACCTCCATGAAGAGATCCCACTGCCAATCCCATCTTTTCTTAAAATCTGGCACCCTGCTGGCAGATGATGGAAGTGGGGGGAAAGAGAGAGAAGGTGCAGATGATGGAAGTGGAGAGAAGGGGGAGAGAGAATAGGGCAGATGATGAAAGTGGGGAGAAGGGGCAGATGATGGAAGTGGGGAGAAGGGAGAGCAAATGCTGAATGGAAGTGGAGAAAGAGAACACATACTGGATGGAAGGCGGGATAAAGAAAAAAGACATATGCTGGATGGGGGAAGAAGATAGAATTAGTGAGATAGTGGAGGGGTGAAGAAAAGGGGTGGCATGCTGTGGGTAGACATAGTGAAAAGAGGGAATTTGAGGACTGCATAGTAAGAATGAATTTAATTTAGGCGGACGCAGAAAATAAAGAAGGAAGACCAGAGAAGGAAAGGGAAGGGAGAGAGGAGAGAGAGATGCCAGAGAACGGGGAAGGAGACAGAGATATCAGATCTGAGTGGAGGAAATGAG
The DNA here is from genome assembly GCF_902459505.1 of Geotrypetes seraphini. Lineage (NCBI taxonomy): Eukaryota > Metazoa > Chordata > Amphibia > Gymnophiona > Dermophiidae > Geotrypetes > Geotrypetes seraphini. The sequence goes on along the minus strand of NC_047090.1, from coordinate 67,810,910 downwards.
AAGAGAGAGATGCTAAAAACCACAGGGGGGAGGGAAAGAGAGATGAAAGGAGAAAGATGCCAGACCATGAGGGAACAGTGGGAAGATGATAGATGCCAGACCAAAGGGGGGGTCTAGAGGAGAGATGGCAGGGGGAGACAGACAGTTTCTGGAAGGGGCAGACAGTGGATGGAGCGGGCAGATGCTGGATTGAAGAGACAGGGCAGACGCTGGAAGGAAAAGATTAAAAAGAAGATAAAAGCAGAAATCAGAGACAACAAAAGGTAGAAAAAAATCATTTTATTTCTATTTTGTCATTAGAATATATCAGATTTGAAATATGTATCCTGCTAGAGACATAACTGGGGACTGTAAAGCCCAGGCAGTGCTTCTTTAGCTTCCAGCTGGCTTAGGGCTCTCTCGGACCAGGGGGCATTCCCCTAACACTTTTCCTGTCATGTGTGACTGCAGTATTCTGTTAGCATGATATTTCAGTGTAGCATTCTATAATAATTTGGCTTGTTCAGTTTTCTTGATAGTAGAGGGGATATATGTGAAGGGCAGGGGAAACAGGGGTTTTGTTGGTTCTTGCTCTGTATATTTATATTTATAAAATGGCAATTGTACAGAATATTTTTTTTTCTTTTTATACTTTAATAAAATATGTTCAATATAAAATCATAACTGAGACTTATGCGGATGGGATCAGATGGTTTGCGGGGACTGAGCTTGCGGAGATGGGGTGGAAATTAGTTTTTTTAATTTCAGTCTTAGTAGTTTGCCGGTCCACAAAATAATTCTTTTACTTCTGCTGGTCCACGGGTGTAAAAAGGTTGAAAAATACTGCTCTAGAGCAGAGTCAGCAGCTGCGCTGAGGTGCAGGAAGGTCCCCCGATGACGCGTCTGCCGGCTTTGCTCCGAAAGAAATAAGTTATGTCAGAAGAGATGGATCCAACAGACGCAGTCATCGCGGGTCTTTGCCACAACTCCCTCCGATGCAACTTACTTCTTCCGGAGCAAAGCCTGGAGTCATCGCAGGACCTTCCAGCACGCGGCTGCTGACTCTGCTCCAGAGCTAGTACGTCAGAGTGGGGTGTACCGGCAGCCGGCAGCTACAGTCATCGTGAGAAAGGAGCAGGACTGCTGGAATGAAAGAGTGGTGCAGGGAGAGAAAGGGGGCAGGGTGGAATGGAAGGGCGGTGCTGATGGAATTGATGTACAGGGAAAGGGGAGAGAGACATAAGGGGGTAGGATACTGGATGGAATTGGATTGGAGGGAAAGAAAGGGGGCAGATGCTAATTGAAGAGGGGTGGATGGAGAGAGAAAGGGCAGACATTGGATGGTAGTGTGGCGGGTAGAGGAGGAGCCTATGCTGGATGGAAGTGCAGATGGGAGAGATAAGGGAGCATCGACAAAATAGAGCAGGGAAAAAAATTATTTACAATGTCCAATGTGACACGGACAAGAGGACATGGACTGAAACTAAGGGGGGACAAGTCCAGGACAAATGCCAGGAAGTTCTGCTTCACGCAGCGAGTGATGGACACTTGGAATGCTCTCCCAGAGAAGGTTATTGCGGAATCCACCGTTCTAGGATTCAAAAGCAAATTAGATGCACATCTCCTTACGAGAGGCATAGAGGTATATGGGTGACTAAAACTACATCAGGTGTACACCTGACTGGGCCTCCACGTGTGCGGATCACCGGACTCGATGGACCGTAGGTCTGATCCAGAGATGACAGTTCTTATGTTCTTATGCAAATGCAGGAAGGAAATGGGAGGAGAGAAAGAGGGGAGCAGACGATGGAAGTGGACAGAGAGGAGAAGATACTGGATGGAAGGGGTAGGGAAAGAGGACACATGATGGAGGGAGGGGATAAATAAAAGTTGGGCACATGATGGGAGAAAAGGATTGAGTTAGGGAAATACTGGAGGGGGTGAGGGAAAGAGGTGGCAAGCTGTAGGTAGACAGTAAAAAAGGAAATTGATGAAAGGGTAGTAAGAACGTAATCTAGATGGATGCAGAAAATAAACTGAAAAGGAAAATGAGGAAAGAAAGGGATTGCAGAAGAGAGGTGTGGAAGAGGGAAGGAGAGGAGAGAGATGCCAGACCAATGGGGGTGAAAGGAGAGATGGAAGGGGGAGGCATACAGTTTCTGGAATGGGCATAGAAGGAGAGAAGATGCCATATAGGGGCAGAGAGATGGCAGACAGTGGATGGAAGGAAGAGAGTTACAAGAAGAAACCAGAGAAGACAAAGGTAGAAAAAATTTTCTATTTATTTATTGCTTTAGGAGACATGTGTCACTGTTTCATTGTATGCAGAGTTGAGCTTCTTGCTGATCAATTTAACCTTTGTCTATGTATTTATATTTTATCCCCCCCCCTTTTACAAAACTGTGGAGCTTTTTTTAGCTCCAGACGTGGTGGAGCAGCTCTGATGCTCAGAATTCTATGAGCGTCAGAGCTGCTTTGTAAAAGGGGGAGAGGTTAGTTAGTGATGACATATTCCATATTAGACGAAGGTGTTTTCTGTGTTCTGTGTGTTCGAAAGACATGGTTTTCTGTTAGGATTGATGGTGTAAGATTGATCTGTACTAGTCTGGCTTGTTTAGTTTTACATTGGGTGTATTGATTTACTGCTCACTGCATATGTAAGATGCTGCCTTTTCCTAGGTACTCATGTGTGATGTGTGGCTTGTTACAAAAAATCATGTTTTTCGTACAGATGGGGGGGTGCCAAAAAATAATGGGCCCCGGGTGTCACATATGCTAGGTACGCCACTGCTTCACCCTTCTGTATTTTTTTAATTGTTAGTGTTTTCTCTGAGGAAATGTGCTATATTTTTTTTACATTTTGATTATTTTTGTCGCTGTTAGTCAAACACATGAATACACACACACATGCAATCCATGTGCGGTTCAAGATGGCAAAAGGAAGCCATCTGTAGCGTTTAGTAGAGCTGCCCGATTCAGGAAAAAAAAATTTTTGATTCAATTCAGCCTATTGAATCGATTTTTCTATTTGATTTTCCTGCCCAATTTGGTGTTTTTTTCAAACAACCTGGTGGGTTTATTTTATAGCCTCTTCACCCCTTTTATAGCCTCTTCGCCCCCTTTGCCCTCTCCTACCCACACTGGCACTTGGTGTAAACAAAATAAACAAAAAAGACTTTTCCTCTCTGTTAAATCCTAGCTCACCTTTGCGATCTAACACCAGCTCTGGCAGGATACATATTTCAAATCTGACATATTGTAATCACAAAACAGATAATAAAATCATTTTTCCTACCTTTGTTGTCTGGTGATTGCATGAGTCTCTGGTTGCACTTCCTTCTGACTGTGCATCCAATCTTTCTTTCTTCACTCAGGCCCAACAATTGTCCCTTTCTATTCCCTCCCTATCTCCTTCATTTCTATGTCCCAAGTTAGTGCCCCCTTCCTTCCTTCCTGTGTAAGTTAGTGCCCCCTTCTTCACTCCCTCCTTCCTATGTAAGTTAGTGCCCCCTACCTCCCTCCTTCCTATGTAAGTTAGTGCCCCCTTTCTCCTTCCTTCCTTCCTTCCTATGTAAGTTAGTGCTCCCTCCCTCCTTCCTTCCTATGTAAGTTAGTGCTCCCTCCCTCCTTCCTTCCTTCCAATGTAAGTTAATGCTCCCTTCCTCATCCCTCCTTCTTTCTTTCCTTCCTATGTAAGTTAGTGCTCCCTCCCTCCTCTTTCCTTCCTTCCTATGTAAGTTAGTGCCCCCTTCCTCCCTCTCTCCCTCCTTCCTTCCTTCTTATGTAAGTTAGTGCCCCCCTTTCTCCTTCCCTCTTTCCTTCCTTCCTATTTAAGTTAGTGCTCCCTTCCTCCTTACTTTCTATGTAAGTTAGTGCTCCCTCCCTCCCTCCTTCTTTCCTTCCTTCCTATGTAAGTTAGTATCTCCTTCCTCCCTTCCTGCCTCGCCAAAGCCTGTCTATCCACCATCGATTCCTCCTCCTCTCCCCCCGGTCCGCTGCTCACCGGAACTCCAGGAAGGTAAGGGCCAACGTGCAGCAATTGCATGCCGCCAGCCCACAAGCCTTCCCCCGACATCAATTCTGATGTTGGAGAGAAGGTCCGGGCCAGCCAAGCAGCCATGCAACAACTTTCTGTGTTCTTGTTCAGGCCACAAGGTACTTTTGCACTTTGCTCCTGTTCTCTGTGAATATCTTTCTGTCCTTCTGGACCAGAAAATGAAATAGATTCCTTTCTGATAGAGTGCCAGAAACTGCTGTCAACACTTTACTCTGGGCAACCACCTTCACTGAATAATTGTTAAAAAAAAAAGAAAATAAAAGATCTCTGTCATTCATAGTAACAGAGTAGATGACAGCAGATAAAGACCCAAATGGTCCATCCATTCTGCCCAACCTAATTCAATTTAAATTTTTTTTCTTCTTAGCTATTTCTGGGCAAGAATCCAAAGCTCTACCCCCGTACTGTGCTTGGGCTCCAACTGATGAAGTCTCCGTCAAAGCTCACTCCAGCCCATCCACACCCTCCCAGCCATTGAAGCCCTCCCCAGCCCATCCTCAACCAAAAGGCCATATACAATCACATGCCGTGCAAGTCTGCCCAGTACTGGCCTTAGTTCTTCAATATTTACTATTTTCTGATTCTAGAACCTCTTTGTTTATCCCACGCTTTTTTGAACTCTGTCACTGTTTTCTTCTCCACCACCTCTCTCGGGAGCGCTTTCCAGGTATCCACCACCCTCTCTGTAAAGTAGAATTTCCTAACATTGCTCTTAAATCTACCATCCCTCAACCTCAAATTATGTTTTCTGGTTTTACTTTTTTCTTTTCTCTGTAAAAGATTTTGTTTTACGTTAATACCTTTCAAGTATTTGCACATCTGAATCATATCTCCCCTGTCTCTACTTTCTTCTAGGGCAGTGTTTTTCAACCTTTTTACACCCATGGACCGGCAGAAATAAAATAATTATTTTGTGGACCGGCAAACTACTAGGACTAAAATTTAAAAAGCCTGTTTCCACCCCATCTCCACGAGCTCGGTCCCCGCAATTCATCTGATCCCATCCGCGCAAGCCTCAGTTATGATTTTATATTGAACTAGTATTTTAGCCCGTTACATTTGTTAGCCCGTTACATTTGTGCTAGAATAGCCTCACCTATATCTTGACCCTGACCCCGACCCCACCCATGGCCCTCCATCTGGCCTCCTGGACCCCCATTACTTACTCAAGGCGATCCTGACCCCTCCTCCCTCAGTGCCCCAAAGCAGCAGCGGTACACCCTCTCTGACCCTGTTTATTTTCTTGTTGGTTTTGCAATTTTATAATTTCAGTTATAATTTGCCACAAAAAACATTTGCTCCGTTTAGTGTGCCAGAGCTAAACAAGTTTGAGACACACAGATTTAGCTAATTATGTGACCTGAGTGACCTTAATTTACCACTGGGACTACTGTCTTGGAAATTTAAAGGGCAAGATAATGTTGTCTTTGAAGTTTTTTTTCAGCATGTTTGATGTCACAGATTGTTTTAGCAACTACTTACAATGCTGGCAATGTTCTTGATTTGATTTTGCCATCTTTCCCTTTCCTGTCCCCTTCGTCCTTCCCCAAGGACATCTCTCTCTCTCCTGCTCCTGCTGTACAGACAGGCAGCCTTGAATGCTTGCAGGGTCTGCTGGAGTATATTAGGAGGGGATAGATTCTGTAAAAGTACAAATTACCAGCGCTTTTTCTTAATTTTTTTTTTGTAAGCTACCTAGTCTCCAGGGCGACAATTCAGGACACGCGGCCACCAGCCATTCTTCCAGCCGCGCGCCTGCTTCCCCCAAACCGGAAACAGGAACCTCAGTCGGAGGCGGGAAGGCGCCGACGTGGACTGACAAAATGAAATCCAAATCCTGCGCTGGCCATTCTTCCGGCCGCGCACCCGCTTCCCCCAAACTGGAAACAGGAACCACAGTCGGAGGGGGAAGGCTCCGATGTGGGCTGACAAAACGAAATTCAAATTCTGCGCCGGCTCCGGTCCTGCCAGGCCATTTTGCTCGGGCTGCTTTGGTGGACTGGATATAGGACCTATACAGCAGGGAGGCCGGCGCTTTGCAATTTCTCTTCCGGCCGCTGGCACTGGTATGCACGCATACGCACTCCTGCCGCCACGGACCTACTGATCATGGATCAGATATCATGGAAGCAGGCAGGTAAGATTGCGCATGTGCACTTAGGGTTTTATTATATTAGATGTATTTTATTAAAGTATAAAAAGAAACAATATTCTGTACAATTGTCATTTTATAAATGCAAATAATACAGGGAAAGGATCAACAAAACCCATCTCCCCTCTCCTTCATATATATTCCCTCTACTATCAAGAAAACTGAACAAGCCAAATTATTACAGAATGCTACACAGAAATATCATGCTAACGGAATACCGCAGTCACACATGACAGGAATAGTGTTAGAGGAGTGCAACTAGGGCAACTGCCCCCTGGTCAGAGAACGCCCTAAGCAAGCTGGAATCTAAAGAAGCACTGCCTGGGCTTTGCAGTCCCCAGTTATGTCTAACACCAGCTCTAGCAGGATATATATTTCAAATCTGATATATTCTAATCACAAAATATAAATAATTTTTTTTTCTACCTTTTGTCGTCTCTGGTTTCTGCTTTCATCTTCTTTTCACTCTCTTCCTTCCAGTGTCTGCCCTCTCTGTCTCTTCAATCCAGCATCTGCCCCTTCCATCCACTGTCTGTCCTCTCCCCCTTCCATATGGTATCTGTCTTCTTTCTATGCCCCTCTCCCCTTTCCATCCAGCCTGTGCCCCCCTCTCTCCTTTTTACATGATTCATTCCAGCTTCACTGCTCTCTTCATTTTTATCTCTCCTACACCAAATCTACCATCATTGACCCTCTCTGCTTATTTTTCTGCTGACCCCTTCCCATCATCAATCTCTCTACTTTCTCGTGCCTGTCTCTCCCCTTCCCCTCCTTTAATCTCCCTGCCAGCTGTTTCCTTCCTTTTTTCCTTTCCCTTCCCTCCTTCTCCTGTCCAGCAGTAACTCTCTTCCCTTCCTCCCATCCCAGCAGTATCTCTCCTTCTCCTTCCCTCCAGGACCAGTTTCAACTGTCCCTTTTTTTCCCTTGTCCAGAAGCTTCCCAGATTACTTTCCCTCCTCCCCTTCTAGCAGCATCTCTCCTTCTCCCTCTCCAGTAGCAGCTGTCCCTTTTTTTCCCTTGCCCAACAGCTTCCCAGACTCCTTTCCCTCCTCCCCTCCCAGCAGCATCTCTCCTTCTCCATCTCCAGTAGCAGCTGTCCCTTTTTTCCCTTGCCCAGCAACTTCCCAGACTCTTTTCCCTCCTCCCCTCCCAGCAGCATCTCTCCTTCTTCCTCTCCAGTAGCAGCTGTCCCTTTTTTTCCCTTGCCCAGCAGCTTCCCAGACTTCAATAGTGGCTTTCTCCCCTCCAAGCAGCTCTCCTTACTTCCCAGCGCAGCGATTCAGGAAGGCAGCCTCGGGTCCTTTGTTGGGTCGCGCCGCCTCTGAGGAAAGAGGAAGTTGCATCATCGGAGACGGCCGCAACTCAGCAAAAGCCCCAAGGCTGCCTTTCTGAATCGCTGTGCTGGTAAGTAAGGAGAGCAGCCCAGCACGGACCAGCTGAAAATATCTCGATCTTGCCGGCCCTGCGCACACCAGCAGAAATTTCCTGTGGACCGGCAGTTGAAGAACAGTGTTCTAGGGTATACATATTCAGGGCATCAAGTCTCTCCTCATATGTCTTCTGGCGCAAACCTATTATTTTCGTCGCCCTCCTCTGGACTACTTCAAGTCTTCAAGTCGGTCTCCAAAACTGACTTCAAGTCGGTCTCCAAAACTGAACACAATACTCCAAGTGGGGCCTCACCAACGACCTGTACAGGGGCATCCAGATCTTTGTTCTTCTACTAGTTACGCTTCTTTATACATCCCAACATCCTTTTAGCAACAGCCACCGCCTTGTCACACTGTTTTTTTGCCTTTAGATCTTCGGACACTATCATCCCAAGGTCCCTCTCCCCCTCTGTGCATATCAGCCTCTCACCTCCCAGCATATACGGTTCCTTCCGATTATTAATCCCCAAATGCATTACTCTGCATTTCTTTGCGTTGAATTTTAGTTGCCAGATATTAGACCATTCCTCTATCTTTTTCATATTTTCCACATATTCCATGCTCTTCTCCTTATGATAAGCCCTATGATAAGCCTTTCTTGACAAGCACAAATAGTGTGTGGTCGCTAGTCATGGCCTTTACTTGGCCTCCCACAGACCCAATACAGTTGTATGCATACTGTGACAAATCCCATCCCTTGGAACCTAAATCCCAAGCATTCCAGGAGCAAATTTGCAAGGAAAAAAAAAAAAAAGTAATTAAGCTTCCAGTCCTTCGTAAACTTTGAGATAGCCACTGTACATAGGTTGTTCTGACATCTTCTATTCTCTTTCTCCTCCATTTACTTCAGTAGGAGTTAGCATTATCTTTTTGATGAACCCCAACCTGTGCAGCCAGCCTACTACCTTCCTCTTTTTTTTTTTTTTCTGTACCTATATCCTGTCCTCCATGTGTGTGATGCATGAGGCTTGTGTCTTTAAATGCTCCTAGATCTCATCCATAATGACTAGAACTTATTAAGATTGTCCGCCAGTGCTACTGGAAGCTCCTTGATATCTCCTGGATAAGGGAGCCCATACCCATAATTAGCAAACCCTCATTGTCTGAGCTTGCAGCCATTTTTTCTTCTTTTGCTTTACCTCTGTTGCAGACTACCTGGGGTGTTTTCTTGTTAATACCTGAGCTCTGCAGGTATGCCTCCTTTCCACTGGTCTCCAATCTGTTGATGTGCTTCTGAAGACCAAACGCTCACTGTGGGTAACCTATGCTTGTCCAATGCAATAATTGGGGTTTGTGTTGTGGAACAGATATTTTAACAGACATTTATGCAGTTATATTCAGGTGGTGGTGTGGGAGCCCTGGTGCCACGCATCAGCTCAGCCTTACAGCATATGCAACTCTGTTTATTAGTGTGAGGTATACCATGGGGGGGGGGGTCCTTAATCAGTGTTAGTGTATGGTGTGTCACAAAGGGAATCATTTAGTATTGGTGCAAGATAGACCCGTCAATTTCCACTTCTAACCAACTGAAATAATACCAGATTATAAGAAAATGTCATTTAATTAGCACTGTTTGGCTTTTACATACTAGATGAGTTCTTTAAGTACTATTAATACTAAATGAATTTTGCTACAATAGTGTTTAGTCCATTAGCTTGTAGCCATATTACTTTCCATCTCTTTGCAATATATAATATTCTTATGCAATGTTTTCCTTGACCTCTGCTTCTTTCTTCCTCTAGGCCCAGTTTGAACTCGAGATCTTCAATGTGCGAGGAGAGCAGGCTGTCCTTACATCTTCACTGGAAGATGAGATTCAGAAGCTAAAATGTATGTTAGAAAACCGTCTCACTGGAGGTGGCAATCAAGTCCATGATGTATGTGTCTCCACTGAAGATGACAACCCACCCAAAACCTTCAGGACTGTCTGCATACAGACTGATCGTGAAACTTTTATCAGACCCTGTGAAGAGGAGAAGACTGCAAAGAACAGTCAAGCTACACCCAAAAAACTAAACCTTGCTTCTTTAAACCAGAGTGCAAACTCCTTGATGAATAGTAAGGACATGGGATGCCCTGTATCAAAGCCAAACTGTGTCCCACCACCCCCTCCTCCACCCCTACCACACTTTGCACCTACTTCTGTCCTCCCTCCTCCTCCTCCTCCCCTTCCCCCTCCTCCTCCTCCCCCTCTGCCACCACCACTTCCAGGTTCCGGGCCATCACTGCCGCCACCACCACCACCACCTCCTCCTCTTCTTCCTGGTGCTGGACCTCCACATGCATTTCCGCTATCTGGATTCCTCTTCAGTGATAGCTCAATTTCCAGCACAGGACCTCGAAAGCCTGCCATTGAGCCCAGCTGCCCAATGAAGCCTTTATATTGGACCAGGATCCAGGTGAAAGACAGCAGGTAATTATCTAAACTTGGACTACGATCTATGTGTCTGTCTATTATGTGTATTTGCTTGTTAGTAACACTGATAGACATTCATGAGCTTATCTGAGATACATAATCAGTCATAAAGGAGATAGCTGTAGTTGATTTTTATTTAAAAGTCCAAAGAAGCATTCAGCAAAGGTTGGGATCCACACATTCATCCCAGTAGAAAGGGGCCACAAACACCACATATTTATGGCTGATACTATCTAGGCCATGGGTGCCTACACTATTTTGGCTTACGAGCTACTTTTAAAATGATCAAGTCAAAATGATCTACCAACAATAAAATTTTAAAAAACACAAAGCACACTGTACGCAGAGAAAATGTTAATTATCATTTATATTTAGGTGTTTTGGTTTTTTTTCAGAGGTCAAGGCAGATGACTTCAAAATATGCAATGTCACCTCAGTAACAACTATACAAAAATAGACAAATATACCCCCTCCCCTTTTATTAAATCTCAATAGCGATTTTTAGCGCAGGGAGCTGCGCTGAATGCCCTTCGCACCTCCCGATGCTCATAGACTCCCTGCGCTAAAAACCAATATCGCGGTTTAGTAAAAGGGGGGCCATAGTTCAAAATATAGACAGCAGATATAAATTCTCAAAACGGACACATTTTGATCACTAAATTGAAAATAAAATCATTTTTCCTACCTTTTTGTCTGGTGATTTCACGAATCTCTGGTTACACTTGCTTCTTCTGACTGTAAATCCAATTTTTCTTTCTTTCTGCCCCCCCCAACCCTTTTCTTTCTGTCTCTTTCTTTCTCTCTCCCCCTGCCCTCTCTTTATTTCCGTCTTTTTTTCTCTCTACCCTGCCTGCCTGTCTTTCTTTCTCTCTCCCACTGCCTGCCTGTCTTTCTTTTTCTCTCCCCCTGCCCCCCCAAGCCATCGTGCCGATTTCTCCACTTCCCCGATTCTTTCTCTCCCCCAAACCACCACGCCAATTTCTCCCTGCTTCCCCAAGCCAGGCCTGGAACGTACAAGCGCCAGACCCACAAACCTTCACCTCCGACGTCAATTCTGACATTGGAGAGGAACGATTGGCTGGCCCAGAACTTCCTCACTGAGGTCAGAATTGACATCAGAGGTGAAGGTTTGTGGGTCCAGCACTTGTACGTGCCTGGCCTGGTTCAGGGATGCAGGAAGAACAAGATTGCAAAGGCAACTCGATTGACTTGCGTTGCCTTTGCAATCTACTGGTTGATCACGATCGACCATTTGGGCACCCCTGATCTAGGCCCTGATTAAGGTTCCACAGCATAGGGTACCAGTACAAAATAATATACCAAAGTGCATTATTCTCCTTCTATTGAAGGGATGTCAAAGTCCCTCCTCAAAAGCCACAATCCAGTCAGGTTTTCAGGATTTCCCCAATGAATATGCATGAGATCTATTTGCATGCACTGCTTTCATTGTATGCTAATAGATATCGTGCATATTCGTTGGGGAAATCCTTAAAACTCGACAGGATTGCGGCCCTCGAGGAGGGACTTTGACACCCCTGTTCTATTGCATGCCTTTCACTGAAAAACTGTGTGATCTCCTTTTGTAGAATGAGTGCAACACAGTAAAAGTGATTTCTGTTATCAAATAAGGAGGAAATCTCTGTAGTAGGTAAAACATGAACAAAACCAGAAGTAATTGGGAAAAGTAGTGGAAGGACACCCAAAGTTCACCACAAGAAGCTTTATTATAGAAATGACCTAACATGGCTGAGATTTAGCAAATCTGTTTACATCAGCGGTCCCAACACATTGCACTTTTTGTTTGAGGCACTGCTAACACAGCAAGCAACTTATCTACCTCTTAGAGCTCATAGCTTAAGAATTATGGAGGCAAAGCTGTATTGTCATGACAATATAGGATAGGATAGGTTCTGGCACACAGCTGGGTGACATCATCACAGGGTGCCAGGACAGAATAGCTCTCCCAAAGCTCAGAACTAAGTATAAAGTTCTGAGAGCATATAGACCTTCTCTTACATAATGATTTCCTCGCTCTCTGTGGTGTTTTTTATGCTCTGTTGAATGGACACAAAAACAAAGTTATCTCATTAATGAAGATTCGCCAGTCATTTGTGTTCTAATGTTATTTTTCACTGTCAAAAAAAAAGGAAAGAAATTAATTGAGCCTTTATTTTGTGTGTCAGGTTTTCTTTTCCCTGTTAAAGAATGTTTCAGATAAAGTTAGGTTTCCTCCCTGCCCTCAGTTTGGTAGAAAGACCTAGAACTTCGTCTCACACTCCCGATTACTCATGTGTTCTGTTGCAGACCATATTCAGCTCAAAAATATTATCTCTATAACCTCTGCACTCATTATGATGTCAGCCTAGCATTGCTAGCAGTCAGCATATTCGGTTGGCCTAACCAATGTCAGCAAAGGCCTATGGGACATTATATCAATCTGACTCTGGAATGTTGATGCAGATAGACCCTAAATGCTCCTGCACAGAATTCACATACATTAAGCATCCAGCCAGACTGGATTGTTTATCAAGAAGATAGGCTACTTGAATGGGACAAAGAAGCCAGAGGCTAATCCCATCTACCATGCCTGCAAGTATCATACCTTTCCTTATCAGCTAAACTAACCATTGTTTCAAACAGTTTACAAATTATAAACAGAAAGATACTGGGAAATACAGTAAAACCTTGGATTGCAAGTAACTTGGTTTGCAAGCGTTTTGCAAGACAAGCAAAACATTTTATTAAATTTTAACTTGAAATACAAGCAATGTCTTGCAATACAAGTACATACAGTATACATACATCACAACTGAGTCGATGGTTCTTCTTTCTCTGACATTGCAAAAGTGTAATATATGAGCAAAGTCTTGCAATACGAGTACATGCAGTAAACACACGTCACGTGTATTACAACTGAGCCGATGGTTCTTCTCTCTCTGACTCTGAGGGAGTGTGAATGAGCGAGGTCTTGCAATACAAGTATGTATAGTATTTTGTATTAAAATTTTTGGGTTGTGGAACGAATCGTCTGAGTTTCCATTATTTCCTATGGGGAAATTTGCTTTGATATATGAGTGCTTTGGATTAGAAGCATGCTTCTGGAACGAATTATGCTTGCAAACCAAGGCTTTACTGTACAATAGTTTCTACCTATAAAAGCCTCCTCTCTGCAACACCCCTCTCTCTCTGTCTGGAACATCACCCCTCTCCTCTCTCTCTTTCCTCTGAACTCTGTAAGGCAGGTAAACTCTGTTTTCTCGCTCATTAATTGTAATGCTTGATGTATCTTTATGAATCTTGCTTTTCTGTAATATTAAGCTTATTTCTGCACAATATATATATTTTCTTTATGCAAGCACTCTTATCGGTCTTTGTCAGTAATTTTACTTAGAACATAAGTCTGCTGGGTCAGACCAGAGGTCCATCGTGCCCAGCAGTCCGCTCACGTGGTGGCCCATCAGGTCTAGGACCTGTATAGTAATCCTCTATCTATATCCTTCTATCCCCTTTTCCTTCAGGAAATCATTCAGTCCCTTCTTGAACCCTAATACTGTACTCTGTCCTGTCACCCTCTGGAAGCGTATTCCAGGTGTCCACCACCCTTTAGGTGAAGAAGAACTTCCTAGCATTGGTTCTGAATCTGTCCCCTCTTAATTTTTCCAAATGCCCTCTCGACAGTGGTGTACTAAGGGGGGGCGGTCCACCCTGGGTGCACGGCTTGCGGGGGTGCACAGCCGGCCAGGTCCAGGTCCTCCTGCCCTTCCTTTCCCCCGGCCCGCGCCGACAAGAAGTCTTTCCGACATTAATTCTGACGTCGGAGAGGATGTTCCGGGCCAGCCATGCAGTGATTGGCTGGCCCGGAACGTCCTCTCCGACGTCAGAATTGACGTCGAAAAGACTTCTTGTCGGTGGGGGGAGGTAAGATTGCAGGCGTGGACCGGGTGAAAGGAAGGGGAGAGGCGCTTTTTTTCCCCGCGGCAGGGAGGGCAGGATGTAGGCAGGCAAGCTGGCTGGCTTTAGCGCAGCAGGGAGGGAAGGAGATAGGTAGGCAGACAGGCAGGCTGGCTTTGGGGGTGGACAAAATCTGGAAGTGGGGGGGACATAAGGAGGCACTAAGGACACAGGAAGGAGACGCTGGGGGTACTATGGACACAGGAAGGAGGCACTGGGGGCACCATGGACATGGGAAGGAGGCACTGGGGGCACCGAGGACACAGGAAGGAGGCACTGGGGGCACCATGGACACGGGAAGGAGGTACTGGGGGCACCATGGACACGGGAAGGAGGCATTGGGGGCACTAAGAATATGGGAAGGAAGGAGAGAGAGAGTAGAAAGGGACAATTGTTGGGCCTGAGTGCAGAAAGAAAGAAATGAAAGAAAGGATACACAGTCAATTAATAGATGTCCCCTTTTGATGAAAAAAATAAATGGTCATGTTACCTCTGACTTACTTTCTCTGCAGCAGAGTCGGGAGCCGCGCTGAGGTGCAGGAAGGTCCCGCGATGACTCGTCTGCCGGCTCTGCTCCAGAAAGAAGTAAGTTACGTCGGAGGGGGTGGACCTGGCAGATGTAGTCATTGCGAGACTTTGCCACAACTCCCTGCGTCTGCCGGAGCAGAGCCAGCAGATGAGTCATTGCGGGACCTTCCAGCATGCGGCTGCTGAGTCCGCTCCAGAGCAAATATGCCGGAGTGGGGTGGATTGGCAGCTGGCAGCTACAGTCATCATGGGACCTTGCTGCATGAAGAGAGAGAAAGGAGCAGGACTGCTGGAATGGAAGAGTGGTGGAGGGAAAGAAAGGGGGCAGGGTGATATGGAAGGGTGGTGCTGATGGAATTGATGTACAGAGAAAGGGGAGAGACATAAGGGGGAAGGATATTGGAGGGAAAGAAAGGGGGCAGATGCTGATTGAAGAGGGGTGGATGGTGAGAGAAAGGGCAGACATTGGATGGTAGTGGGGAGCCTATGCTGGATGGAAGTGCAGATGGGAGAGATAAGGGAGCAAATGCAGGAAGGAAATGGGAGGAGAGAAAGAGGGGAGCAGACGCTGGATGGAAGTGGACAGAGAGAGGAGAAGGTACTAGATGGAAGAGTTGGAGAAAGAGGGTACATGATGGAAGGAGAGGATAAATAAAAGGAGGGCACATGATGGGGAGAAAAGGATTGAGTTAGGGAAACACTGGAGGGGTGAGGGAAAGAGGTGGCAAGCTTTAGGTAGACAGTAAAAAAGGAAATTTATGAGAGGGTAGTAAGAACGTAATCTAGATAGATGCAGAAAATAAATTGAAAAGGAAAATGAGCGAAAAAGGGAAAGGGATTGCAGAGGAGAGGTGTGGGAGAGGGAAGGAGAGGAGAGAGATGCCAGACCAATGGGGGTAAAAGGAGAGATGGAAGGGGGAGGCATACGGTTTCTGGAAGGGGCATAGAAGGAGAGAAGATGCCATATAGGGGAAGAGAGATGGCAGACAGTGGATGAAAGGAAGAGAGTTACAAGAAGATGAGGAAAGCAGAAACCACAGAAGAAAAAGGTAGAAAAAAAATTTATATTTATTTATTGCTTTAGGAGACATGTGTCACTGTTTCTGTGGTGCACTGTATGCCGAGTCCAGCTTCTTACTGGTTCAATTTAACCTTTGTCTATGTATTTCTATTTTATCCCCCCTTTTACAAAACTATGGAGCGTTTTTTAGCGCCAGTCGTGGTGGTAGCAGCTCTGATGCTCAGAATTCTATGAACGTCAGAGCTATTACCACCGTGGCTAAAATCCACACTACAGTTTTGTAAAAGAGGGAGGGGTTAGTTTGTGATTACATATTCCATACTAGGTGAAGGTGTTTTCTATGTTCTGTGTGTTCGGAAGACATGTTTTTTTGTTAGGATTGACTGTAGGATTGATCTGTACTAGTCTGGCTTGTTTAGTTTTACAATGGGTATATTGATGTTGTACTGCTCACTGCAGTATGTAAGATGCTGCCTTTTCCTAGGTACTCATGTGTGACGTGTGGCTTGTTACTAAAAATCATGTTTTTCGTACAGATGGGGGGTGTCAAAAAATGATGGGCCCCGGGTGTCACATATGCTAGGTACGCCACTGCCTCTCGTTCTTGTAGTTTTCAGAAGTTTGAAGAATCTGTCCCTCTCCACTTTCTCTATGCCCTTCATGATCTTGTAAGTCTTTATCATGTCCCCTCTAAGCCTCCGCTTTTCCAGGGAAAAGAGCCACAATTTCGCTAATCTTTCAGCATATGAAAGATTAGTACTTCCTACTGAATCTTCTACGAGGGTATTGAACCTGGGACCTGGCGGATTGTAAGGCCGCTTCAACATTACCCTCCAAGCCTTACATTTGGGGGGCTAAGCCTTACAATTCTGAAAAGAAACAAAATTCTTCTGCACTAGATCCTTTTCTGCAGATGATGTTTGTAGTAATATGAATGCCAAAAATACTTGGTTTGGTTCTGAATCTCATTCATGTGACGTGGCAGAGGAAAGGCCTTGCTGGAGCTGGCCGCGGGCAGCCTTTTTACAGTATTGCTTCTGCTGACCGGCTGTTGCATTGGGTGAGGGAGGGGAGAGTTGGTGGGCAGGACCATTGCTGCTTCAGGGCTAGAGGGAGGGGGGTGGTGGGTCAGGGTCACTGCTGCTTTGCGGATGGAGGTAGGGGGGTTGGCGAGTCAAGATGGATGCTGCTGCTGCTTCAGGTAAGTAAGGGAGGGGGTGTTTCAGGACTTGTTGCCGCTGTTTCTTCAGGGGCTGGAAGGAGGGGGGTTTGTCAGGACTGGCTGCTGCTGCATCGGGAACTGGAGGAAGGGAGTCGGACTTTTGTACGACCACACAGAAAACCATGCAGTGAGCTGTTTTCAACATTGGGTTGGCAAACCTCCAACAATTTTGGAGGTTGTCAGTCAGGAGCGCGGGAGACAACTTTTTTTTTTCCTGACAATTTTTGTGGCCGGTTGGTTGAGCATGCTGGTTTGTTAAATATCGGTCATACTGGTTTAGTGACCTTCAGTACCCGAGGAGAGTGTTAATACATCTAGCCCAGAGTGTTTAAAAAAATAAAATAGAAACTTGGTTTTGAATATATTTAGTGTCCCCTAGTCTTTGTAAAAAATAAAATTACAAAGACTAGGGGACACTCAATGAAGTTACAGGGAAATACTTTTAAAACCAATAGGTGAAAATATTTTTTCATTCAGAGAATGAATGGGTCGCATTGCCAGAGGTTGTGGTAAGAGTGGATAGCGTAGCTGGTTTTAAGAAAGGTTTGGACAATTTCCTGGAGGAAAAGTCCATAGTCTGTTATTGAGAGAGACATGGGGGAAGCCACTGCTTGCCCTGTATTGGTACCCTGGAATGTTGCTACTCTTTGAGTTTTGGCCAGGTTCTAGTGAACTGGATTGGCCACCATGAGAACGGGCTACTGGGCTTGATGGACCATTGGTCTGACCCCATAAGGCTATTCTTATATTCTTATGACTAAGAGTCTGTGAGTGTCTGAATGAGTTCAGGAATAAGAAAATAATAATGCAGTGACATGCTGGTTAATATCCAACAAGTGAGAGAAGAAAACTTGAAACTTGAAAACTAGAAATTGGAAGGGAGTGGTGAAGGAGGAGAAGGTAGTGGCAGAAAGGCTTAACATGTTCTTCTCGTCTGTATTTACTAACGAAAACACGTCCAACATGCCGGAACCTGAGCAATTCTTCAACGGAAGTCAAGCAGAAAAATTAACATTCATAGGGATGGGGGGAGACATGGGAGAGGGGGGACATGATTGAGACATTTAAGTACATCACAGGACGTGTCGAGGTGGAAGATGACATTTTCTTTCCCAAAGGACCCTCGGCCACAAGAGGACATCCGCTCAAACTCAGAGGAGGGAAATTTAATGGCGACACCAGGAAGTACTTCTTCACGGAAAGAGTGATAGATCGCTGGAACAAGCTTCCGGTGCAAGTGGTTGAGGCCACCAGCGTACCTGACTTTAAGAATAAATGGGACACCTACGTAGGATCACTACGAAGATCAAGTTAAAGAATGGGGTCATTAGCACACAGACTAAATTGGGTGGGTCAGTAGAGTGGGCAGACTTGATGGGCTGTAGCCCTTTTCTGCCGTCATCTTTCTATGTTTCTATGTTTCTATAGAAGTGAGCATTGAGGACGTTCGCAGGCAGATAGAAAAACTAAAAACTGACAAATCCCCGGGTCCGGATGGCATACATCCAAGGGTTCTGAAGGAATTAAAGGAGGTGATAGCGGAACTACTGCAGCAAATTTGCAACTTATCCCTAAAAAACAGGCGAGATCCCGGAGGATTGGAAGATAGCCAACGTTACGCCCATCTTTAAAAAGGGATCAAGAGGTGATCCGGGAAACTACAGGCCAGTGAGCCTGACTTCAGTTCCTGGGAAAATGGCAGAAGCACTGATAAAAGAAATCATTGATCAACATTTTGAAAAGTACGAACTTCTGATAGCCAGCCAGCATGGTTTCTGCAAGGGACGATCATGCCAAACAAACTTATTGCACTTCTTCGAAGGGATTAACAAACAGATGGACAAAGGAGACCCCATTGACATCATATATCTAGATTTCCAAAAAGCCTTTGACAAGGTGCCCCATGAACGTCTACTCCGGAAACTAAAGAACCATGGGGTGGAAGGAGACGTACATAGATGGATCAGAAACTGGTTGGAGGGTAGAAAACAAAGGGTAGGAGTGAAGGGCCACTACTCCGACTGGAGGAGGGTCACGAGTGGTGTCCCGCAGGGCTCGGTGCTTGGGCCGCTACTATTTAATATCTTCATAAATGATCTAGAAACAGGGACGAAGTGCGAGATAATAAAATTTGCGGACGACACTAAAGTATTTAATGGAGCTCGGACTACAGAGGAATGTGAAGAATTGCAAAGGAACTTGAACAAACTAGAAGATTGGGCGACGAGATGGCAGATGAAGTTCAACATTGAGAAATGTAAGGTATTACATGTGGGGAGCAGAAACTCGAGGTACAACTATATAATGGGAGGGATATTATTGAATAAGAGTACCCAGGAAAGGGACTTGGGGGTATTGGTGGACATGACAATGAAGCCAACGGCACAGTGTGCAGCGGCCGCTAAGAGAGCGAATAGAATGCTTGGTATAATCAAAAAAGGTATTACAGCCAGAACGAAAGAGGTTATCCTGCCGTTGTATCGGGCAATGGTGCGCCTGCATTTGGAGTACTGCATCCAATATTGGTCGCCGTAACTTAAGAAGGATATGGTGTTAGTCGAGGGGGTTCAGAGGAGAGCGACGCGTCTGATAAAAGGGATGGAAAACCTGTCATTTGCTGAGAGATTGGAGAAGCTGGGTCTCTTTTCCCTGGAGAAGAGGAGACTTAGAGGGGATATGATAGAGACTTACAAAATCATGAAGGGCATAGAGAGAGTAGAGAGGGACAGATTCTTCAAACTTTCGAATAATAAAAGAACAAGAGGGCACTCGGAAAAGTTGATAGGAGACAGATTCAAAACAAATACTAGGAAGTTCTTTTTTTACCCAACGTGTGGTGGACACCTGGAATGCACTTCCAGAGGATGTGATTGGGCAGAGTACGGTACTGGGGTTCAAGAAAGGATTGGACAAATTCCTACTGGAAAAGAGGATAGAGGGGTATAGATAGAAGATTACTGCACAGGTCCTGGACCTGCTGGGCCACCGCGTGAGCGGACTGCTGGGCACGATGGACCTCGGGTCTGACCCAGCAGAGGCATTTCTTATGTTCTTATGTTCTTATTATCTGATTCTCTCTCTTGTTGGATATTAGTTATCAAAAAAAAAATTATGACTATGAAACTGGCAAATCCTTTTGAAGGATGTAACACGATTTTTGTTCCTGGGGAGTAAGGCCCATATTCTATAAACGGCGCCCAGAACCTAACTTAAGTGCAAAATGCTGTTTAAAAAAAAAGTAGCCTACCAGCACCTATAAAAGGAGCCTGCGTCAGGCTACAGTGTCGCTTTATGGTGCCTGATGCCACTGTAAGCGCGGCTAACACTGGAACTGGGGTTAGGCTTCATAAAGTGCCTCCGTAGCTGCGATTCATGTGAAAGGTAGGCGCCAGAAATGTAGGCCTTGAAAACCTTTCATGAAGCCACGATTCTAAAAATGATTCCGGTGTGTGATTGACACGCAGTCAGCGGCCATTTTTTAGGTGGCTACTGATACCGGTGCCATTTGTAGAATCTGGCCCTAAGTGTAATTTCCTAATTGATTATATCTAAAAAAATATATAGAAAATGTCTGTTATTTCCGTAAAACTTTGCTTTTGAGACCAGGATAGTTAAATGTTGCAATTTACCTATTTAAAACATTAAAAATGCTGAATTTCTATCTTTTTATTCTCGTAACATCATAGAAAGCAACATATGAATCACAACTAACATGTATTTATGTTGAAGTTATACAAAATGACCCCAGAAGATTTAGAAGTGAGTAGTATTTTGAGATTTGTGATTATATTGTAAGTCACTTTCATGAATCAGCCCCCAGATGTAGTCTCCCATCATTTTCTCATTATATTGTACTTGGTAGCAAAGTCCAGTATATCTTGGTGGAAGTGCTCACCTTGCTCCTCTGAGTATGCTCCCATGTTCTCCTTGAATGTCTCAAGATGAGCATCAAGGACGTGGACTGTGAGAGACATCCTACAGCCCATCTTACTGTAATTCTTTACCGGATTCTCAATCAACTCCATGAAGTTTTTGGCCTTGTGATTGCCCAGGAAGCCCAGAACCACTGTGACAAAGCTGTTCCAAGCTGCTTTCTCCTTCAAAGTTAGCTTCGTGGAAAATTCCTTGCACTCCAGGATCTTTTTTATCTGTGGTCCGACTAAAACTACAGGTTTGAACTTTGCCTCAGATAGATTGGAAAAGATGTCTTGAAGGTACCTGAAGGCTGCTGACTCCTTATTTAGAGCTCTGACAAACTTTCATTAGGTCCAATTTGATGTGCAGTGGTGGCATCAGCACCTTCTGGGAGTCCACATTTGATGTTATTTCACCCCACAGAGAACTTGGTCTGCTATGGCCAGTCTCTGCTGTCCCAAAGGCAGAACTAGCAGGGAAACTTGGTAAATCGCTTTGGAGACTTATTAGGAATGCCACAATTTTGAAGTCCCCGATCACCTGCCAGCTGTAGTCATCATACTTCAAGGTGCCTGGTAAGATCTTGATGCTGTTGTAATCCTCTCTGCAATGCACTGAATGAGCCAGTAGAAGAGACGAGTAGTTGTTCCCGTTATGGAGCAGAACAGCATTGATGCTCCTGGATGAGCTATCAATGAAGATATGCCACTCTTATGGGTTAACAGACAATTCGATTGCCTCAAACAGATTGGTCACATTGTAGCATAGCCTATCTTGATTGGTGAAGAAGGTGGGAAAGGTTGGTGATGCTTCCTCTGATCTGTGACTTGCACACTTTCATCTAACAAGTTCCACTGCTTGAACCTAGACATCAAAAGGGCCCCTAGGTTTGCTCAACTTGGAATCAATCTGAAATGTTCTGCAATAAAGGTAAATTGTCCTGGTCACAAAAAGCAATATTTGAGAGGGAATGATAGCCATTGTCTATACTTTTGTAGCATAGGCAATTAAGAAAGAACACTTTATTACCCAAAAACAAAAATATTTTGCTTACATATTGATGCTTTGGGAGAGTAAGATGATTTTTCATAGAAATTTAAATTATGCTTTTCCATGACCTATAAACAGATTAAAAATATATGCCATGTGAGAGAAAGTGAGAGAATAAAAAGTGTGAAAACATTTTGTTACTGTACTTGAGAACTAAACAAGTAGAGAAACTGTGAAAATTTGAAACTCCTTCGGAAGATTGCTCTGCTTTTGGAAACATTTTGGGAAACCATAGAGATAAAACTAGAAGAATTTTAGATTAATGGTGCTGTTTATTTTATCTAGCCTAGCTATTTAAACAGTAAATATCAAAGATGACCAGGAATGAGGAGCACTGTCAGTTACCAAGACAAGAAGACCTTCAAGCAGTATTCTGGAAAAGCTGATTGGAGCATTCCTGTTGCAGAGCTATCTAGAAGTAAATAGATCTTGCATTCTCTACAGATAGAGAAGTTTCAGCAAATAATAGTGGAGCCCATGTGGGATGTGGCCTTACTAGACCTGGTGCTTACGAATGGGGAGAGTATTTCTGATGCTATAGTGGGTGATTATTTGGCATCTAGTGATCATTGAATGTTATGCTTCTATATTAAGACACTAGTCTTTAAGCCTGTTACATTAATGGGTGCTAGAGTAGATGTCTGTCTGTCTGGTTTTTTTTTTTTCTTTGTCTCTCTCTCCTTGCACGCTGCCTGTCTGTCATTTTTTCTGTCTGTGAATCTCCCTGTGTCCTTAGTGCCCTCAGTGCCTCCTTCCTCCCCTCACCCCCCTCTGATGCCAGCCTGCCTCCCATCCCCCTTCCATTGAACCCCCCCCCCCTCGATGCCAGCCTGCCTGCCTCCCATCCCCCTGAGCAGCATGTTTCCATGGAAACCACCCTACCCCCGATGCCAGCATGCCTGCCTGCTTTTGAAACCCCCCACCCCCCTCCGATGCCAGCCTGCCTGCCTCCCATTCCCCTTTCATTGAAACCCCCCCACGCCAGCCTACCTGCTCCCATCCTCCTGAGCAGCATGTTTCCATGGAAACCACCCCCGATGCCATCCTGCCTGCCTGCCTTCCATTGAACCCCCCCACCACCCCCTCTGATGCCAGCCTGCTTGCCTCCCATCCCCCTTCCACTGAAACCCCCCCACCCCACCCCTGATGCCAGTCTGCCTGCCTGCCTCCCATCCCCCTGAGCAGCATGTTTCCATGGAAACCACCCCCGATGCCATCCTGCCTGCCTGCCTTCCATTGAACCCCCCACCCCCCCTCCGATGCCAGCCTGCCTGACTCCCATCCCCCTTCCACTGAATCCCCACCCCCCGATGCCCCTAATGCTGCAGTTTCGGAAACACATCCATTTATGTGCCAAACGGCATCCCTTCCTCCCATATGCACTTTATGCCCCAATTAGGAATTACTTTCCGCAGTCTGCACAGTAGTTTTTGTGAGACTCTGGCAAAATGATTTATCGGACCCAACCTCTAGTGGTGGAGATGAGAAGAAAGACTAAAACATCACCAGAGATCACCTGGAAGAGAATGGCTGGGGAAGGAAAACAGATCTAATGTGGCATCACTTTTCGCTCCGGAGCATTTCTTTCCCCCCCCCCTCCCCCCCGAGCACACTCTGTTTTGTTCCAGGAGGGGGACTCTTATTTTGAAGGCACTGGCTAGCGAAGACTCTTCCGAAGGACTGCATTGCCGCCTGGGACCGGGACTGCCAGTGCATGTTTGTCTGGGTTGGAGCCGCGCGATCGGGATTTAAGGATACACGTCCGCACAGCCAGCGACTGCTGTCTTTCTGCCTCTGCCGGCAGGGACCGCCAGGGCCTGGGTGCAGCGGGGAGGGGGGTCTTGCCTGGCCAGGGCCGGCCGAATCCCGGGCCTGCTCTCCTTCCCCTAAGTCCCGGTCCCTCATGCCGCGCCATCTAGCGCATGCGCACTCGTGCTGCCATATCCCGACAGATCAGGGATCAGGGAACACATGGCGCGAGTGCTCATGCGCGCGTAGCGTTTTATTATTATAGATTGGAATTTTAGGGAAAGGCTGTATTTGTAATGAGATGGCTTTTAATAGATATTGAATAAATATTTTTGATTGAAAAGGCATATATCTGTACAAATTGTTAATTTGGGATATCCTTGTTGAGCAGGTGTTGCAGTCACCCTTGCTTATATCCCAAGTCATTTTGCATTATGGCAAATGCAGATCCATGGCTGATATCCAAATTTGCAGCCAGTTGAGACACCATTAGACATCAATCTTCTCTAATCAAGGCATCCACCCTGTGCAATGTTGATAGGTGACCTGAACGACCTTCGTCGGTTACATTTGTTTTACCTACTCATAAACCTTTTGTTGATTTGTGGTGCTATGTCCATACTGAGTCAATATCCGATGGTGAATTTCTATAGGCTTTTTTTCCCTCTGCCCAAAGAAAGAACACTGCTGCATGTTGTTCTTTGGTGCACTCTTGCAATGGAGCATCCATGTTTTCTGACCTCGTGGCTGTGACATGACTAAAGGCCAAATGCTGCACTGTGCATGGACGAACTATCCAACAGGCAATGTACAAGTACATATGTTGCATTTCGCTAACTTTGTTTCCGTCATCACGTAATTTAACAATTGCCTTTAATTTTTGATTTGCCCTCATATATTGGATTAGTGTAGTTAGTGTGGTGAGAATAACATAGAAAAGAATGGGAAATAGTATAGGCCCCACAGAATAGAAAAAAACCAAAATCTGTAAAGATTCATTGGTATGTTAGTTGTTAAATCTCTATTTGAGCAGAGTCTTCCTTCTGTAACTGATGAATTGTTAAATGTTTAAGGGGAAAAGAGAAGTATAATGCTGGTTTTGTGTGAATGGAAATAACTGCCAAGAACAGATAAAAGAAACCCCTAGAGTAGTGTAATCGTGCAAGCAACTGGAAGGCCTGGACTCCTTATAAAATACAAATAGCAGGTAATGAAAAGTTCAAAAGGAAAGCGTTATTGCTATACCAAAAAGGTAAACATAAACAGGCTTGTTTCTTCACTGATTCTGCACTCTCAACAAAAATCTCTCAAACACAATTCTTATACTCTATCTAGAGAATGACAAGGGGACAAATTTTTCCCCGTCCCTGTGGGAACTCATTTTCCCATCCCATCCCTGTGAGTTATTTTCCTGTCCCTGCTCCATTCCTGCAAGCTTTGTCCTCATCTGCACAAGCCTCAAATACTTTAGAATCATAAGTGTTCGAGGTTTGTGCGGTTAGGGCAGAGCTTACAGGAACGGGACAGGGGCAGCGACAAAACTCACGGGGACGGGGAAATTGAGTTCCTGAAAGGACAGAGGCAAATTTGTCCCTGTGTCATTCTCTAGCTCTGTCCTCGACAGGTTTCACATTTATACTATTTTTCCTTATAAATTAGGGCTTCTGTTGCTTGTCCCAGGTTAAAACAGTCACTTCTCAGTCTCTCAACTTAGGTTCCAAGGAATGTCTCCTATTTTGTTGAAACCTCATCTTCATACAAACTCAGGGTCGCAATGGGGCTCATTTTCAAAACAGAAAGACATTCAAAAAGTGGCATAAAATATGTTAGTACTGGACCAAATGGACAGTTGTCTTGTAAAACCATCCAAATCGCTATTTTTGAAACGGATTTTCTAAACGGATTTCTGTACTGTTCATCCGCAGTTTGTCTAAATCTCAAGGGGGTGTGTTAGAGAGATGTTTTGGGTGGGACTGAAGTGGGCTTATGACTTGGATTTTTTTTTTTTTGCCATACTCAAACATTTTAGAAAACATCCAGGGCACAATTTGGAGGTTTGGCGCTAGACCTATTTTTAAAGCGATGCTATGGCCAGTTCTATGGGAGCAGCAAGCAGGACTCCGGAGTAGCCTGGTAGGCAGTGCAGTGGACTCCAGAGAGAGGGACCCAGGCCCATATCTCACTCTAACAACTATACTTGTGGTGTAGAGTGTGAGCCCACCAAAACCAACCCAAAATCTATTGACCATCATATAGGTGACACCTGCAGATATAAGGGTTATTGGGGTAGAGTATAGTTAAGAACATAAGAATAGCCTTACTGGGTCAGACCAAAGGTCCATCAAGCTCAGGAGCCTGTTCTGACGGTGGCCAATCCAGGTTTATGTTTCTTTATTTATATTCACAATTTGATATACCACTCCCACATTTTACTGACCTAAGCAGTTTACAATGTAACAGTTAAAACAGGAACTCCATAGAACATATTCAAATAGGAAAGGTAGAGATAGAGAAAGATAAAAGATATATACATATCCTAACAAGTAATCATTACAGGTGAAAACAAAACAAAAACAAAAATTACTTTAAAAATAAAGTAAATTTAAGCAAATTAGAAATTGAAAAATAAGGCTCAGTCCTCTGCAAGGCAGGACACAATGGCCGAGATGAAGGTGAGGTAGAAGAGGTCCCTAGTACCTGGCCAAAACGCAAGGAGTATCAACATTTCATGCTACCAATCCAGGGCAAGCAGTGGCTTCCCCCATGTCTTTCTCAATACCAAACTAGTATGGACTTTTCCTTCAGGAAATTATCCAAACCTTTCTTAAAATCAGCTACGCTATCCACTCTTACTACAACCTCTGGCAATGCATTCCAGAGCTTAACTAATTCTCTGAGTGAAAAAATATTTCCTCTTATTGGTTTTAAAAGTATTTCCCTGAAACTTTGACAAGTGTCCCCTAGTCTTTGTAATTTTTAACGGAGTGAAAAATTGATGCGCTTGTTGTACCCATTCTACTCCACTCAGGATTTTGTAGATTTCAATCATATCTCCCCTCAGCTGTCTCTTTTCCAAGCTGACGAGCCCTAACCTTTTTAGTCTTTCCTCATACGAAGAGTTCCATCCCGTTTATCATCTTGGTTGTTCTTCTTTGAACCTTTTTTAGTGCCGCTATATCTTTCTTGAGATAAGGAGACCAGAATGGAAAGCAATACTGAGGTCACACCATGAAGCAATACAGAGGCATTATAACATGCTTAGTCTTGTTAACCATCCCTTTTTAAATAATTCCTAGCATTCTGTTTGATTTTTTGGCCGCCGCCACTGCACATTGGGTGGAAGGTTTCATCGTATTGTCTACAATGACACCCAGATCCTTTTCTTGGGTGCTAACCCCAAGGTGGATCCTAGCATGCAGTAACTTTGATTTGGGCTATTTTTCCCAATGTGGATCCAGTAGATTTTGGAGCTCTCACCTTACATTGTAAGTGGGTTATGGTGAGATGTGTACCTGGGACATTTGATGTGAAGTTCACTGCATTGCTCCCTAAGGTGCCCTACTCCTCTGCTTAGATGTCTGTAAGATAAGCCTACTAAAAATACTGACCTTTCCTAAGTCCCAATGGCTTTTTCCTGCGTCTTTTCATTTGGACATTTTCTTTTTGGAAAATGGTAAAAAAGAATAAACACACTAAGGGTGAACAAGTATAGAAAGGTCATTTATGAAAAAAATAAGATAGACATTTTACAGTTTCAAAAATGACCATTTTCTTTACTCGATTTTTGGGTGTACTTCACAAAATGCCCAAACTCAGACTGAGCCATCATATTAGAAATGCCCCTCTATGTCTACTGAAGGCCACCTCATTTCTCCAGATCATCCCCAGGTACTACAGCCAAGAAGATACGCTGGAAAAATCCTTGCCCTGAGGACCTCCCTTCAGAGAGCTCTTGCCTTGGAGTCTTATACAGGGAAACCTCTTGCTTCGGGACCTCACTGGTTCTACAGTGTCTCAGAGCATTTTCAATTCCTTCATTCTGAGCCTTGCAATGCATCTCTGACTTAGGACCTGCTCTGGAAGTTTAGTGCCCCCTGATATTAGGCAGCTAAAATTTGCTCTCATGGAGGAAGTGTGTATCCCTTTACCATTTACTTCCTCACAGGTGGTTTGTATTTTAGCACAAAAGATGAGTATGTTCTAATCTAAAACAATGCTTCAGTCAAAAAGGATATGTTTTGATTGCTTGACAAAAATATTCAACATTAAGTATCTTTATGTTGGAAACGTATGTGAGCCCTTCATTCAGTAACTGGTAGCATCTCCAAGGGAAGCAATAACTGTTTTCCATAACTGTTGATCACCCTTCAGGAATTCTGGCCAATTCTTCAATTTAGAATTGTTTCAACTCTTTGACATTTGAGGACTTTCTTGCCTGAAGTTTCAATAAGATTAGGTTGGAACTTTCACTTGGCCAAACCAAAACATGAAATCTCTACAGCCATTCCATAGAGTAGATGCACTTGAATGCTTAGGATTGTCATTTGCTATGTGACCCATGTTTTGATCTGCTTCATCTCATGGATGAATGGATAGCCTGGCAAGTAAGAAGGGGCCGATCAGGCAGGTTCATTGGAAACAAAACAGAGATTGGAAGGATTCAATGGGGGGAGGAGGAAGAGAAGGTAATATGCATGCAGTGTGTGTGCTGAATAAACTAAGGCCTGTCTATCCATGGCCTATATGCTGACCACTAATTCCTACACATTTGGGCTCGTACTGTATCTAGGACAGAAATACGTGCTCAACCAGCACTAATAAGTATTGTGGTGGGATATTGAGAATAGAGGCCATGTGCTGGTCTTGACCTGAGCATGAGCCACCAGAAATTTTCCTTGCCATATCTCATAGATGAGAAACACTGTCTTAGAGAAATGAAGGTTTTCTTTCTCAGGGCCTGAACGCATCACCTGTATACAGTGATGATCTTCAGAGGTGGAGGGAGAGAAGAAATACAAGGTGATCTGATGGGGATTATTACATCAAGAAAATGCTCAGCCTTGGAGAAATCTTTTCTTCCAGAACTGAGCTTGAAAGAAGACTTCAATTGCTCATCTGATCATTCTAGGGACGAGGACAAGTTATGTTGTTTCACTTTCTTCTGCAAGCAGGGGGAAACTTGAATTGCTCACGTGATTATTCTAGGGAGAGAAAAAGTTACACTGTTTTTTGATTTGGCTGCGATCTCATAAAAAAATCTTTTGAGGTTTAGTAACACTGCTGATCAAATCCTATGGGACTCTCTTTCACTAGCCTTACTAACAGAATTCCCTTGTTTTCACTGACAGTGCTAACCCAAATTTATGGGTATCCCTAGAAGAGCCTAAAATTCACGACACTGAGGAATTTGAGGACTTGTTTTCCAAAGCTGCTTTTCAGGAAAAGAGGAAACTGCTGTCGGAGTCATATGAAAAAAAAGTCAAAGCCAAAAAGGTAACTTTATTATTTCTGTATGCCAGAAGTGTGCCTAAATGAAGACTGCTTTATGTAGAGAGACTCCTGCAGTCATGTAACAGAGTAGCTGAGGCACCTTCAGTCTTTTAGTGAACTTTGTAGACCACTTGTAGGCACTCGGGGAGTGCCTGTAGATACAGCGAGTGATCATTCACCCCTAGTAAAACAGAAAACATTCACAGACTCACATTTTATCTTAAGCAAGTGCTTGGTGAAGCACATAGCAAACACATAGCAATCCTGAAGCAAGTCCTCACAGAGAGGCCTGCCATCCTGCAATAAGCACTTCCAAGTCCAACTGTTTTTTATATATTGTAGCGGAGCCGGTACCTGCGTCCTCAGTAACCCCGGCTCTGCTCACTTCAACGAGGCCCTCACGTGCTTCCTGCAAGTAGGAAGTCCTGCTGGAACAGCCTTGTCAACACTGGAACTATAATGGTTATCAAAGAAAAATCAAATCTTGGTTCAAAAATAAAGTCATTTATTGTGGCATGTATGAGTCTATGCACAACTGGACCTGGCTCCACAAGTAACAATGATAGTCCAGCAACAAAACAAAGCAAAACAGAGCTCAAATCAAAAGAGCTCAGTTACCACCTTAATTCAGGTAAGTAAAATATCTCATAGTCCCAAAATCATTGTTATTAGTTGGTCTAAGTAAATGTCCACAAATGTTGCGGCCTTCAAGCTTCACCAAGCCTTCAGCAATAAAGCCAGCCCTTTTGATAGAGCTATATGCAAGCCTGTGGTTCTGCTGGCTTGCTCCCAATCAGCTTAGCTAAGCTGATGTGGGGGGGAGGGGAGTAAGTGAATCCACCTTTTTAAACTTTTCTGTAAAACAGAATGCCACGAATGGCTCCACTAACCCACCCAAATGGTAAGTGGATTCTCCCCAAGGTTCCTTACTTCCCTCAGGTATCTTAACCCATTCAAAACCTAGTTCAAAAACTTCAGTTATTCAGTCAATCAGCACTTGAACAAAACAAACGTTTTTTTTTTCTTTCCCTGTTCCAAATGAACACAGCAGTAGCAGCCTCATTATATTCTCAAGGCAGCTTGCCTTGAGCAACCCCTCCTTAGCTTAACCCTGCTATAATATAGACTGCACAGACCTGCCACTTAACTCCAGTCCATGCCGCAATCTTCAGGCAGTCCTTCCGTCTGTGTCCAGTCCATGGGTTCAAGTACTGGCTGCTGACTGGTTCCAAGGTCAGTATCAGCCTCAGTCATTTCAATATCCTGGGGCTGCAGTGCTCCATCAGGAGAGTCCTCTCCTGTAGCTGGCCCAGGAAAGACTGATCTTTTCCTTCTGAGGGCAGCCTCTAAATTGCACAACTTCCCACGCCCTGTTCTCAGAGGGGGAGGAGTTAGTTGCACTGCCTTCTTAGGTTTACCCGCATTCTTGCTTATTACCCTCAGCTGGGGACTAGCAGAGGGAGAGGTGTGTCTCAGAGGCTGTTCCAAGCTGTTCCTCTTAACAACCTCCACTCCCTGCAACTGGATTTTTTTAGACTTAAAGGGGCAGTCAGTAGTTTCCTTCTTACTGTTCACTACCCTATCTCTTCCATTAGTGCTCTGTATGAAAGGGGTGACCTTAGTCTTATCACGGCCATGCCCGAGTCCAGCTTTAGGGCTAGGGTCGTGACAATATATATATATTAGTCTTTAAGCCCGTTACATTAACGGGTGCTAGAGATTCCTCGGCTTCCTCCCCCTCCCTTTCCCCTTCCCGTCCCGTCAACCCCCTTATTTCCCTTTGCACAGTCTCCCTGCTTCATCCGCTCCTTCTCCTACGCGGGCCACCGGAGCAGAGGGGGCTGCCAGCCTGGGCCGGCGGAGAGGAGCTAGGCGGCTGGAGGAGTAGCAGCAGCCGCTGCCGATTGCAGCCTCCGTCCCGCCTTCGCCTCCCTGGATTTGCTAGAGCGGCCTGCAAGGTTCGCTACAGTGGCTTGCGAACCTGAGCAGGCCGCTTTGAAGAGGACCGGCAGTGGGAGGGAGGAGTCGCTGGCACACGCGCTAGTGCAGGCGCCGTGAGCACTGGCACAGAAGCACAGCTCACGCCACCAGGACTCACAGATTTTCAACAGCGCATGCACGCTTAGCCTTTTATTATTATGGAGATATATATATATAAACTGGACCTTACTTAAAAAATAGTGAAGAACTCTGACTTAGTATATTGGATAAAAGTAACCACAGTGATTTGTCTTTACCTACTTTCACATGCATATGCCTTGGGCCATTTTATAAGTGCCTACCTGAGCAAATAAAATGATATTCTGCATGTTCAGAGCCTAAAAAAATTGATTCCAAAAGATCTGCAGTCTCACAGCAAGTATTGTGGTCATTTTACTAAGCTACGGTAAGCACTAACGCATGCTTACCGCAGGTTAAAATCAACTACCATGGGGTGCGCTCGGGCATTCCATAGTAGTTTTGGCATCTGCACACATTTACCACACACTAATCAGCGCAGCTGTATCGCCCTGTACTAACCGATTAGCACACGGTTAGCACATGAACCCTTGGGCCCACATGTTTAATGGAAAGATTAGCATGTTAAAAAAACACATATCCTTACACCAACTAGAATATAGGACAAAACCAAAAAAAGACTAATTCTGGTGGAGAAAAGACATCAGTTCGCATAAAGGACGGGAAAGAAAACAAACATTTCCATTCACAAAGTGATTCCTCTCATGTCATACAAAAATACTGGAGATGGAAGAAAGACATCGCGGGTTTAAAAAAAACAACAAAAAAACTCCACGAAAGTCATACAGACAACTAATGTAAGCCCGCTGTACGATAGGAGAGGAATCGCTTTGGGAACAAAGGTGTTTGTTTTCTTTCCCATCCTTTGTGCAACATTGAGGTATTTTTTTCCACCACAATTGCACTGGCTTTTACAAAACCATGGTAGAACTTTTTACCATGGGTTGGTGAGGTAAATTCTGTGATGCTCATAGGAAATAAATGAGTATCAGCGCATTTACTTTGTCGGCCCACAGTAAAAAGCTCTACCGTGATTTAGTAAAAGGAGCCCTTAGTCGTTTTGGGTTTTTGTTCTACATCCTAGTTGGTGGATAAAAATTATGTTTTTTTATATTCACATAATTTTTATTGAGCTGTTCAAAACATCCAAACAGAACTTAACTGATTCTTGCATGGTACAGGTCAGATTATGAAAAGTACAATACAATGCTCAACCCCTCCAATCTCTTCCCCTCCCCCCCCCCAACTTCAAAATTCAGATACAATATGTGTAAATATCAAACTACCATGTAAAGTATAAAGTCCTAAGGCATTCAGCCATTTCAGATACAACTGTGAGTAACAGTGGCCAGCATTGTCCAAAAAGGCTCCCATGTAGTCTGAAAGCACACTCCACGTCGGGATGAAAAGTCAAATATTTCCTTCCGCTCCCAGGCTACAACATAGAGCATTTGAGTACACCATAATTGCCAGGAAGGAGCATCAGTGTCCAGCAATTTAATCAGAATGCACAAGATTTTAAACTCCATCCTACTTAAGTGTTTTTTTTACTTTGTCATATATTGGAGAGGATTAGCATGTAGCCATTGCACATATGGAAAATATAGCCTTGCTAAATTTGGCTTCAGCACATGGGCTTGCTAATCATAGCAGAGGCCACTTTTTAGTGTGGCTTTGAAAAAGGGCCCCATAGTGGCTGTGGAAGGTTTATGCTTCTGTTAAGAAATGTTCACCTTTTGTTGCCTTGTAGGCTGGAAATAAAATGCATTGACTCTATACATCCTATCCTACATCTGTCAATTGAAACTGATGTAGAAATCCTTAGGAAATGAAGTAGATAAATACCATGGGCCAGCTCAGTTGGATAAGTGTCCAACCTGCGTACTTGTGTAACGAGCTTAAATACTTGAACTTCTGGTATAACCAATCGCCTTCAAAAGCACATATCAAGTGAATTGCACCCCCCTCCCCTCCAATATTAAATTGTACTGATTCAAATTATAGAATAATTTCAACAGTTCCTGTTGACTCCTACAAGCACATCTAGTAAGAAAGTTTGTGACAACCTCCTTTGAACATACTTAAGCTGCTTGCTTCATTGTAATAGGGGAGAATAAATGGAAGATAACTACCTATTCTGATAACGAGCAAAGGATATTGAGATCTTAGAGGACTTTGTAAAAGTTGATTGCTTATTGCTTCTGCCATTGATGACTATCTCCACAAATGTTACTGTCCCACCCATTTTCTAAATAAGACTTTTATGTGAATAAGTTGGTTCAGAATAGAAATCCCGGAATAGTCTGGCTCACTGACTGAGTGGTGAGTGTGCAGTGTGTGTGGAAATTTCAATGCTCTAGCCTCAACCAAAGAAAATGTTGCCAGCAACATTGTTTGATTATTGGTATAATCAAGTCTTGACAATGAATGTGACTATCTACAACCGAAATTATAAAACCACACAGCTTTGGTCACCTTGTTGGTCAAACTGGGTGGACCATGCAGATCTTTATCTGCTATTTACTACGGGGTCAATAATCAGAACGATTTAACTGGCCAGAATTGGCCGCTGACCTGTCAAATCGCTCGTTCGAGGCTATCCTCTAATTTTCAGTGGCACTTAACTGGTTATCGCCTCTGAAATTTAGCAGTTAGGGGCTGATTCTATAAGTGGTGCCTACCGTGTGTCAATCACTGACAGGCGCCGCTTCCAGAATCCCAAGAACCCTAAGCACTGGAAATGTAGGTCAGGATTTCACAGGCCTACATTTCCGGCACCTAGGGTCCCATCAGAATTGCAGCCAGTGGCACATAGTGACTCCAAAGTCCAGCACTGCCCTTGACCACGCCCATTTCTAGGCTTTGGCATCACTATGCACTGCTAGCCGCCAGGGAACTAGGTGCTGGTCCTGGAGGCTGCATAGTGGCACCTTCTTTTTTTGTAATTACTTTTTAATTGGTTTTAAATGATGAAATCAGTTACTGCATTGTTTAGCACCAATTAAAACAATTAAGTGGTGGTAGAATGCCAACCACCACCTAATCTTTGGCGTCCTCTGGGCAACCTGCAATAGAATTTTATTTGCAAACTTGGCTATATCAGGATTACTTTTTACTCAATTATCTGTGACAAATTAAAGGTGCACTGTTGTAAGTTCTCAATTTCATACATTTGTATTGGAGCAGGTTTTCAGTTCATACCAACAAAAAACCAGTACTGTGGAGTGGGCTACGTCCCTAGGATGGTCCTGATCACCACAGTGATGGACCAAGGAACCACAAAAAGTACGAAATGTTCAAGAGCAAAAAGTGTGGAACCAGATCCTGGACTTCCAAGAGTTAAAATTGGAATAGTTTATTGATGCCTTTACCAAATACAGTATCACAAAAATATGTATATATTAAAAAATAATAAAAGCCAAATGCAATTGCTGTATTCTAGTGATCTGACCCTACACAGGCCGTGTTTTGGCAGTATTCTGCCTTCCTCATGGGTCCTTTGAAATAAAATAAACAAAATAAAAAACATGAAAAGGGTTGGTCACATACACTTTCAGTTCATATACACTTTCTCTCTCTCTCTCGCTCACTTGCTCTCTCTCTCTCTCTCTCTTGCTGTTTTGATTTTTTTTTTTTTGTATGCTTCATCCATATTTTTGCGTATTTTTTTTATTGCAACATGAACCTGAGCTCCATCAGCTTTTCTTGTTTTGTACACTGTTGCATATAGGCCTAACTTTTCAAAGTCCCAGGGGTATATATGCAAAAGAACTTCTTTCTGTCTTTATTCTAGGTCATCAAACTACTGGATGGCAAGCGATCACAAGCTGTAGGGATCCTAATCTCCAGTTTACATTTGGATATGAAAGACATCCAGAAAGGTGAGTACCTGCTCTGCATGTACCACCTCTCTCCTCTCCCTTTCTTTTAGCTGTTGTTTATCAGTTTTGTCTGAAAATATTAGATTTCACTCTAGAAGAGGAGCAGTCTGCCTGTTTAAAATCAGGTCCAATTAATTTTAATTGAAATGAGAAGCTTCCGTGTCCTCCAAATTTTCATATATAGTAGTCTCATAGTTTATTTAATTTATTATACCACTTGGTTTATACAAGAACACGGTGGTAAACCAACCCATGAAGAATATAACTTTGGGATTTTGGGGCAGACCCACTGAAAAGACATCAGTAATATTGCAACCTGGCCTAATTTGAAGGAATTTTTATCAGACTGAATAATTCACTTTCTCCTAGTACAGTTGTTGAACCCTTAGCTGTGCTGGATTAATACTCGGGCGAGTGTGCTTGTGAGTTATCAGTCATTTTCAAAAATTTAGCTTTACTAAAAGCAAAATGGATTGAATTGGGATAAAATTGTTAACACCTAGAACTTTGAGCAACATTGCTTGAAGCAGAGCTAGAAGGGGTGACTGGGACCTAAAATTGAGGGAGAGAAGTTTCCCTGGAATGCAAATCTCTACCCCAGTGCTAGGTGGTTGTGGAGGTTGAACCAGAAACGTAGCTGGATCTCAGTTTTAGGATGGGCCTGGGGGTGGACTAAGAGGCCTGACCCACTCATTTCCATTCTGTCCCCTCCACCTCATCAAAACAATAAAAATATTTTGGCTGGTGCAGATCCCTGGGCCCCGCCAGCTGAAGAGTCCTTTCTGAAGTCCCAAGCAAATTCAACCTCCTGGCAGTTAACAGTGTGTTTCCATCTGCCAACACTAGTACCCCCCAGCCACATACTCAGTTTATCCGGCATCCCTCATGCATGCATTCGCAGGGGTTCCAAGTGAACTGAGCATGTGCGGGAGGAAGGGGGAATATTAGCGTTGGCAGTTGAACATGCATGGATAATGGATCTGCTTGGGACTTCGTAAAGGATTCTTCGGCTGGCAGTGCCTGGGGATCGCCACCAGCTACATTAACATTGCACGTTGCCACTGGGTGGGCCTGTGGCTACGCCAATGAGTTGAATAGGATCCCTCCGTCACAGAGAACTGAGGAGCTAGTCACAGAAAGTTCTTACAGCCAGAAGTCTCGGGTAGCGATAGGTTGGTGTGGAAAAGATGCTCCAGAACTAGAGAATGACACAGATACCCATTCCCTTGGAAAACTGTGGTAAAACCACAGGAACAGGGAAGACTTTGGCCCGTTTACCATGGGTAGGGGAGCAAGGATTTTCACCACCCGCAGGAGCGGTAAAAAGCCTTGCTCCCATGGTAAAAAAAAAATGTGATTGTCGTAAGTTCACCCCTCTGTGCTGCCTTCCCCACCTCCCCTGCGCTATCAGTACCTTACTGTAGGACTGGAGCTTCAGTGACCAAAGAAAGAATTGCAGACCTGCTCCAGGACCTTCCTTCGGCCTGGTCCCTCCTTCTAATGTAACTTCCAAACTGAACTTGCCATATTTAAAATAACCTTGTCTAGTTTCTTTGTCATTGC
Organism: Geotrypetes seraphini; assembly: GCF_902459505.1. Taxonomy (NCBI): domain Eukaryota; kingdom Metazoa; phylum Chordata; class Amphibia; order Gymnophiona; family Dermophiidae; genus Geotrypetes; species Geotrypetes seraphini. The sequence continues at coordinate 67,774,487 of NC_047090.1, read as the reverse complement.
TAAGTAATAGTTACACTCTTTCTTTCAGGTTTATGCTTTTTGAATAAGCTACTGTGTGTCTTTAAAACAATTGTGACTTTGTAGAATATGCCAATACTTTGTCAGTTTTCTTTATATCTATGGATAAATTTGAAAACTTCAATGTACCTACTGTTTTTCATTTGTATTAATTTATTCCTACTGGCCTGCTTTGCCTTGTTATACCCTTCTCCAGTGCATTTTTTTAGGGTATACCCTGTTTTGAAATCTAGATGACATCTATGGCCTTTTCTTTGAAATCAGTAAAGTCTAAGAAGCTGCAAAAACTGCCTATGACGAATTAAGTTTGATTTCTTATGTGGAAGTTTGTATAATGTAAAAGTTTGGCTTTATCCATAGGTGTTCTCTAAATAGCAGTCATCAAGCCATAATTGGGCCTCACCTAACCCTGACTGCAAGCGAACCCAGATTTTGAGTATTAGATTTAGCTGTTTAGTGAAACCTATGGTACTAAATGTAGCCTTTCATACAGGCACATTTTTGGTCTTCGCTTGAGCTGGTTAAGTCCTTACTTAGGGACCCTATTACTAAGCTGCAGTAAGCACTAGCATTTGCTTACCTCAGATTAAAAAGACGTTACCTCGGAGAGTGCTCAGGCTAAGAAATAGAAATTATTTTTTTGGCATGGGGGGGGGGTGAATTTGGAAGTGAAGAGTTGGTATGCCCTGTGATTATTGGGTAGCACAGGTAAATCGGTGCATACTGCCCAATTAGTACGGGAGCTCTTACCGCCTTCAAAATAGATGGCAAGAAGGGCTCATGTACTAACGAACACACACTAATTTTGACTTTAATGCATGGCCAATAACTGTAAAACAGAAATTGTGGGGCATTTTAGAGCCATGCTGAAAGTAGCATCAGAACGCAGGAAACCCACACGTTAATAACAATGTAAGCCACTCTAGCACAGCTTAGTAAAATGGCCTCTTAGTTTACTAGATCCCTTTAAATATTTATTTCAATCTGCATTAATAAAAATGCACTGCTTTTTTCTAATGTATATCTTTGTACCTCAATATTTTTTTTTTCAGCTGCTTGATTGATTGATTTATTTATTTGCAGCTGTTTTAAATTTGGATGATTCTATAGTTGACCTAGAGACACTGGAAGCCCTGTATGAGAATGTAAGTACATCGGCCAAGTCAAGGAAAACTTTCATTGTAGAACACCAGAGAGCAGCGAATCCGATCATTGGATTATCTGGCATACCCTCACTTTTATTGGATTTGAAATTGGTTTGGTGGAGAGGAGTTTACATCTGACCATTAGAGCTATGTCGTTCCTGGAGAGTGCATCATCAGTCTGCGACTGAGGGAAAGTAGAACCACTCTCATCACTGACATCATTGGAGGGGGCCAGTTAGGAGGTGCTGCAGAGGGTCAGAGAAGAATCCATCTTACCTGCTCTATGGCAGGGCTAAATTAACACTATATTGGGTCCTGGACAAATATATATTTGTAGCCCTCTCAGTTTTCTTCTTTTCTCACTCTACCCTAGATCTTATTCATGACCCCCCTCCCTCCTCCCAACATTTCACCTCTCTAGAAGCAGCAGGGAAAAATGCAGTGCCTAGCTGTGGGCATCCGCTATAATAATACCCTTAGCGCGCATACGCACTTCAATCCCCATGTTCCTGTGCCTCAGTGGTGCCATGTCCCCGCATGCTCAGTAGGAGCCTGCGCATGTTTCCCCAGCAATGTTCCTGCCTGAGAGGAAAGATTGCTGCGGGAACAAAACCTCGGCAGCCAGTCGGGCTCTCCACCTCCGGCTTCAACTTTAAACATAGGCAGCGACAAACTGCAGTGCCCTAACGCCGCCGTACCAACCTATTGCCTCACTGAGGGGCCCCATCTCGGTAACCGAGGGAACCTGCTGCCGAGATGGCGGAGGAATAGAGAGCATAGTGTCGGCCTCCTCCTCCATCGCTGACGCCTACACCCATTCTGTCAAACCCACGGAGCTGTGCGGCCGCGGGGCATTTGCTAGGCCGGCCCACTTTGATAATGCGAGTCGGGCCGTCCTAGCAAAAGCCCCGAGGATGCATGGCCTAGCAGATGCTGAACAGGGAGAAGGGGTACTACTGGACAGGAGAAAGCAGTGAAGGGGTGCTGTTGGACAGGGGGGAGGTAAAAGGAAGGGAAAAGGCCTACTGCTGGACATGGGGAGCAGGAAAGGGGTGCTACTGGACAGGGGTGAGGTAAAAGGAAGGGAGCAGGGCTACTGCTGGACAGGTGGAGCAGGGAAGGGGTGCTGCTGGACAGGGGGGAGATAAATGTAAGGGAGAAGTGAAGACAGACAGGGGAAGAGAGACAGAAAAAAAAAAGACAGACAAATGGGGCATAGAGAGAGAAATAAAGAAAGAAAGACAGACAGGGGCTAGAGAGTGAGACAGAAAGAGGGCAGGAAGAGAGAAATAAAGACAAACATACAGAAAGAAAGAAAAAAAGAAAGACATGCCTAAGTCTACACATATATTCTAGCACCCATAATGGGCTAAACAACAAGTGTCGTCATAAGAACCATAAGTATTGCCAGAAGACCATTGAAATTTGACTCTTGATAAAGGCAGTTCCTGCCGAAACACTGTCAGTGTCGAGTCAACTATTGCAGCTATCAATAAAGTTTCTCCTGATTGACCCATGCTTGAGCTGATGACATTTCTCTCCCTCATGACTCCTGTGTTTGCTCGCATTGCACTGGTTCACATTAACGCCATCTGCCATTTGTATGCCCAGTCTTGCAATTTTGCACAATCCTCTTGCAATCTAACAACTTTGAATAACTTTGTGTCATCAGCAAATTAATTACCTCACTAGTTAGTCCCATTTATAGATTATTAATACATATGTTAAAAAGCAGCAGTACTAGCACAGACCCCTGGGGACCCCCACTATCTACCTTTTTTATTGAGAATACTTCCTAGGTTCTGTTATAGAATACTAATATTTAGGTGCTTGCTTATTTGAAGTAATTGACCGTCCTTTATACTCCAGGATGTACATTACGATCATTGCAAGAAAATAGATCGGTTCTGCCAGGTGGGAAATTACTCGTTATATAGCACCTGGTCTTTGGAATCATCTTTCAAACCATATTTGCTCTGAAGTAAATTTTAAGGCTTTTAAGACATTATTGAAGATCCATTTATTTCTATTAGCTTTCGGTATAGGCTCTTTTCTGATTGATCATATTCATTGATTGAGAAGTTATCAGGCATTCCTTAAACACTTTGAAATAATGGTTTACAACTTGTATGATTTGTGTTTCTTTTAGTGCTGTCCTATTTTTAATGGTGTTCTTATCTTTATTTTATTGAATTTTTATTATTATGCAAACCGCTGCGAATTGTTGTAAGATTTGGCGGGATTTCAAATTTTAATAAACATAACCATTATCACACTTTAGTATGTAGCTTTAAGTTTAGGGAAGATGTCCTCTGTATTCAGTTTCCAGCTGTGAGCAATAGGAGACAAATTGTCATCATACTTTAAATATGAATATCTTTCATCTTCTAGACAAATGTTTGTAGTTTTACCATTTTCTTCTCCTCATCTCTAATAGTTTCATTTTAGCAATGGACAAAAAAAGGGAAGGACCAAAAAGTATCATGTTTTTCTTGTATTGCAGAGGGGCCAGAAAGAAGAGTTGGAAATGATAAAGAAGCATCATCAGACCTCAAAGGAAGAGGAGAGGAAACTTTTGGATAAACCAGAGCAGTAAGAGCTTTAGGGCGGCCATATCCACATTTCTAATATGAACAGGCATCGCAGAGCAAAAGGCCAATTTTCAGCTGCCTAAGTGACTACATGCTACCCATAGGGACCAATATTCAGTAAAGTAGTTGGTGATAAAATTAATTAGATATCTTTATCCAGTTATTTTGATTCCATTTTGTATGGGGGGGGGAGCAAATCTGTAAAATAGGTGCTAACAATTATGCAACTATTCTATTCATAAGTGTTTAAAATAATGTAAGCACTATTTTGTAGATACTTAATTACTGGCCAGGACTCCCAACTTACATACATTACCATACCATACTATATTGTTTCTTATACTCTGCATTTGTCAACTGGGAATCATTGCAGCTTACATAAGATTAATAAGGTTAGCAACATAGATATTATGAATCATGGCGAGACCATAATGAAAACCGATGCGTTTTTAGCACCTTCCTAAATTGAAGATAGGAGGAGGTCTGACATATGCAGGTTGGGAAGCAGTTTAAAATTTTGGGGCCTTGAAACTTGGAAGGTGGATTCAAAGAGTGATTTCCTCCAATGCATGGGTCCTCAATTAAACAGCTTTGTGGACTGTTGTTACTTATGGGTGAAGTCGAGCAGAGATTTTAGCTTGGTCCTACTTGGTCCGCATGAAGGGCCGCACAAAGGGCCCATCAGCAGGGCCCGCCAACGGTGCAGGTCTGCCTAATATGCAGCCCTTTAAAGCAGTGGTTCCCAAACCTGTCCTGGAGGACCACCAGGCCAGTCGCGTTTTCAGGATAGTTCTAATGAATATGCGTGGAGCAGATTTGCATGCAGGGCACCTCCATTATATGCAGATCTCTCTCATGCATATTCATTAGGGCTATCCTGAAAACCCGACTGGCCTTGTGGTCCTCCAAGACAGGGATGGGAACCACTGCTTTAAAGGACTGCTTAATCAGGTCCAGGAGGTAGTAGGTGGGGCCTTATTTCAGCTGAGAATATTCAGGTGGAGAGAGGAGGGGCAATCAACTGACTCCCTTCCTCCTCTCTCTGCTGGAATCGGAATGGCCGGTGGTTTTTTACATTATGCACTTATATCCCGCAATATCCCAGCAAAGTTCAATGTGGTTACAAATAAAGAGGCTGGGCAATACTCCAAGAATTACAATTTAAACAAGTGTAAAATATTTAACAAAGTTTAAAAAGGTATGTTTTCAACGCTTTCCTAAAAGCGTTATAATTGTCTAACTTCTTGATACTTGATGGAAGAGAATGCCACCATTTGGTCGATTGATAGGAAAATAAACCATTAAATACAGTTTTGTATCTGACATTTCTAGGGCTTGGATATAGTAATAATAGTGGAAGTCAATATGAATAATCCCCATTTCTGTGAGTGAGATTATCTAAATTAATAGCTTAATTTTATATCCCGTCATACCTTTTCAGTTCAAGATGGTGTATAACAAGAGGTGCTGTAAGGACAGCGAAGTAATATCAATTAGATTTGGGAAGGGGTAGATAGACAGTTATGTGATGGGGTGGCATAGGGTAGGAGGAAGGAACGTGTAAGATGAGGTAGATGTAGCACAGATTTGGGGGGGATCAGGTGAACTGAAAAAAAAAGATTTTTCATGGCTAGTTCCAACGATAAAATTACAGATAAAACTCTTTATTTAAGAGGACAAGAATATCCAATAGTCTCATCTCTTAAAATTTTAGGAGTTATACTTGACCGCCATCTAACCCTGGGGGAACATACCGATATGCTTGTTAAGAAATGTTTCTTTGCATTATGGAAATTGTGTTCCATTAAAAAATACTTTGACCCTACTTCTTTTAGATTACTAGTTCAAGCATTAATCTTATCTATTCTTGACTACTGCAATATAATCTATTTGGGAGCTTATAAAACCGTTTTAGGAAGATTAAGGTTAATCCAAAATACAGCGGTCTGTTTAATTTTCAGATTAAAAAATCAGGAACATGTCAGCCCTTATTATCATCAGCTGCACTGGTTGCCAATGGAAGCAAGAGTACTTTTCAAATTTGCTTGTATTTGCTATAAGATGTTAATTGGATTAGCTCCGTTATATCTCTTCTCTCATTTTGAATTGTACTGTTTGACTAGGTCTACTCGGCGTACTGACTTATTCACTTTTCCTAATCCCCAAAATTGCCATTATATAAAATATTTTGATTGATCTTTGGCTTATCAAGCAGGTAAAGTTCAAGTATGGTTAGACAATCTGATTCAACAATCTGCATCTTATTGCACCTTTAGAAAACTGGTCAAGACCTATTTGTTTAAAATATTTGTTACTTGATTGATGACTGTCATAGTTTCTTACTGTATTTTTTATTATTGAAATATTGTACTGCCTTTCTGTGTGCTTTGTATAATCACTGGAATGTTCAGCCCTCTTTATTCTGTGAACCGCCTAGAACATTTTGGGTATTGGAGGTATAGAAAAATAAAGCTATTATTATTATTAACTTGTTGAATAGGTGGGTTTTTAGTGATTTTCTGAAAGAGTGGTATGTTAGAGAGTTCAGGATTAGGTCACTTAAGGTGGTGTTCCAGATCCCTGCTTGAAAGGAGAATATCCTGTTGAGGAATCCTTTGAATTTGCATCCTTTGGGAAAAGGAAATGAGAACAGTAATGTTCTGCATGAAAAGTGAGTTTGTCCTGCAGGGTGAGGTGTTTCAGGAGGTAGGTGGGAGCAGAGCCAAAAAGAGTTTTGAAGCAGAAGCAACCAAATTTGAAGATTATTCTGGTCTCAATAGGTAGCCAGTGAAGTTTCTTGTAGTATGGGGTGATGTGGTCAGATTTTTTTCAAGCCAAAGATAAGTGGTTTTTGTGTGCATAGTTTCCATAGTAGGTGGAAGTATTTTTATTTTTTTTTTAATTAGGATGTTGGTGTGGGCTTCGAATGTCAGTTGTTGGTCTAGGGAGACTCCTAGGATTTTTTTTTTTAAATCTTTATTTATTATCAATTAATTACAGACAAAGAATTAACTTTGAAAAGAAAATTAGAAAAAATATCATCGATATCATTGAAACACAAACTTTCCACAAACTTAATATATAGTCCACAATAGGGAGAACAAAGTAAGTAAATAAACCCTTCCAGGAAAAAGGGGAACAAATATAAATGTTTAAAGAATAGAGCAGTTAACCTCGGCTAATATTAACAGACGTGAATAAACCTGTACTTCCTAAGGGGCATCGAAAATCCCTTTCCCTTCTAGGAAAAATCGCAGCTGTTCTGGTTCAAAGAAAATATACTTATTTTGTTGGTAATTTATAAGACATTTACAGGGAAACCTCAACTGAAAAGAAGCTCCCAAAGAAATAACCTTAGATCTATATTGAATAAATTCCTTCCTTCGAATCTGAGTCCATCGTGAAACATCAGGAAAAATATAAATTTTTCCCCCCAAATAGAAATTCTGCTTCAAATTAAAATATAATTTCAAAATCATGTCCTTATCTTGAAGAAAAACAAAAGATACTATCAAAGTAGCACGACCCAGAATTTCAATTTCAGATGATTCCAGTAGCTCAGAGATTTCTAACTGTTCTTGTTCTTCCTCTTCTTTCTTTTCCATCATAGTTCTTTTAAGGAAATAAAGTTTTTGTATAGGAGGGATATTAGACTCTGGAATTTTCAATATGGAAGTCAAAAAATTTTTAAAGATCTCTCTTGTAGTCATAAGTTTTGGTATAGGAAAATTCAGTAGCCTTAAATTCAGGCTCCTATATTGATTTTCAAGATTTTCAATTTTCCGTAGATAAAAAGTTTTATCTGTAACTTGTTGTTTATTAAAAGTCTTGACTTCCAGCATAGTTTGTTCAATCTCCCCAATTTTCTGGTTTTGCAGTTGAACCTGAGATTCCAATTGATTAATTTTCAATGGGAGCCCAAGTGTTAAAGAAATAACGTTGCTACATACCAAATGAAGATTTTCAATTGCTGTCCAAAGAGAGTCCATGGTTACCACCGGTGGTCTGAGAAGCGGCTTGAGTTGGGTCAGCTGAGACAGATCTTGCTCCAGCCGCTGAACTCCATTGCGGCTTATGTCTCCTCCCGACTCCCCACCGCTCTCATTCGGTGCTCCTCCCTCAGTCGGCTTCAACAAAGTTGGAATTGTTGAAGAAATCGCCTCCAAACCTGCTAGCTGCAGCGAATCCTCCCTCCCTTCTATTCCCAGGGAGCCCTCTGATCGGTAGATCGACGCAGCCGCGTTTCCAGGCACTGGGGGAGGGTCAGGTCCAGCTGGGCTCAGCGAAAAAACGCTGTCTAAGCTGAGCCTTTCCTGCGGCTCTGCAGCAGATAAGCCCGTCGCCAAGGGGACTGTAAATGAAGTCATTACAGTCTGTCGCGGTGTGGATGTTACAGACAGAGGTAGAGGGTTAATCCTCTGCCTTCCCCTTCTTTTTGGCATTGAAAAAGAATAAAGAAAAAAACGTAGTAAGTAAAAAATACACTCGCCAAATCAGGAGCTCACAAAAACGCGTCCTGCTCTGTCGCCATCTTAGTTTGTTCTCCCTCCTAGGATTTTAATGGTGGGGTTAATTGGGAAATTTTTTTTTTCCATTTAAGTTGACTTGTTTGTTGGGGAGGTGAGCAGTAGTGGCTCGTGGCCAGTAGGGGGTGATGTTTATGGGACGGTAATGGAATGGATATCAGAATATGATGGTGCAGTATTAAGTGCTTGCTTTTCGTATGATTCTGGGTAATTCTAGTTAGATACAAGCATATGTGTTAGTTAAGGCCACGCCCAATAGAAGCGTACGAAATAAGGTGAATATAAATCTGAATATGGATGTAGTCAAGGCCAGAAAAACACACTACAGATTAATATTAAGGGAAAGTATAATAATATTCTTTTTATGTACTTTGCTATTAGGCTAGATCATGAAGGAAATCACATGGACTCCATTTTGTTCTCTGTTTTGCTATATCTGCTGTCTTTGGAATCCATTTTATGTTCAGTTTTTTCCAAGTCTTTGTGTAGGCTTCTCAGCATCGTGGTGTTAATTGATACCAGATGTGCCTTAGGCTGGGTAGGAAAAGTATATTGGATTACGTATCCTAAACTAAGATATAACATTTATGAAATATGAATGGCCGAGATATGAATGAAAATTATGAATGCTTGGGCCCAAGCAAGTATGAATGTGTGGATATGAAAGAATTGGTATTAAAAATGAAATAGAAGACACAACATCCAGAAATGGTTAACTTAAAGTCAGAGACTGCTGCTCTAACATAGGAAGACTTCTGTGTGAAGATTAATGAAATTTGAAACTGTCAGCTTAGGGGGAGACAGCCCCTCCTTCTCTTTGATTGCCTTCTCCTGCACTTTCTCCTTTCCTCTAAGGCTGACAACATTTCAGCACTTTTTTTTTTTAACAAATGATTCTCTTAATATACCTTTGTGAAAAGGATAATGTATATTCAGAAATGAATGTAAACAAACGAATATGAGTTCTGAAACTTTTAAACGTAGAGGAATTTATTTGTTTAACTTTAAACACCACCTCTGATATTTTATTGGATGTCAAGCTGATGATGTCACACTGAGCCAAAAGTATATAATAGAGTGTAGCAAAATATTGAACTGAGTTCGTTATCAGAAGGCCAGCATTTTGGCAACTATAACGACCTCCCACTAATGCAACTATTAACACAAGCAATTATGCTTTATTCTTTTGAGTCTCATAATGAAAAAATATAAACAATAACCAAATAAAATACATAATTATAATTATATTTGCATTGGTGTAATTTGCATGTTTTTGTTATTTTTCACACCTTGAGCTTCATGAGTGCGCGGCTTCCCATGCTCAGGAGGTCATAAATATTTTGGTCTTTTCCAGGTTTAGTTTTAGTTTGGAGTTTGTTGACCATTGTTCTACTTGGTTGATGATAGATGAGACGAAGTGAAAGGTTTCAGATGACAGTTCTGAGATGAGGACAATGATTGTGATGTCATCTGCGTAGATGTATGATTGGAGGTTTAGGTTGGATAGTATGTTCTGGTGATAACATGCAGGCATTGCAGCTCTAACATTTTAGGCACTAACACCAGGTGATTTAAATGGCCAGGAGTGTGGAAGGAGTGAAGAGGAAAGATGTGGAATTATGGGAAGAATCATTGCGTCAGATGAGTGGGGGATATTTTATAAGCTTTTTGAGGCACAACAATGCATCTGTATACTTTCAGAACGTAGGCATCCTGCAATAAAATTACTCCCTCAATGTATAAAAGTATTTTATTCAGTTCTTTCTCCATGAAACAGATTTCTCTATGAGTTATCCCAGATCCCAAATTTTGCTGAACGCTCCCAATGCATCATCTTCCAGTCCATTTTCTGGGAGGGAATAACTGCTGTCCAGCGGAAGGTGGACATTATCGTTCAAGCATGTAAGGTATGTTTCCATATTGTCATCCTAAGTAGTAAATATATACAGAAAGCCATCCATCAGAACTTGTTAAATTAAGTGATTTTAATTTCATGTCAGTGTAATTTGCATTCACAAAGGTGCAGATTGTAAAACGTGCATGCAAGCATTAAGTTAACTCAGGCTGAGTTAAGGCCAACATTATATAACATAGGCCATATTATTTTCATATATGTGCAATAGCACCATTTCTGTCTTTTAAATAGGCATATTGCACACTGCCTCTCTTTTCAGTACTATAAAGAAAGATATGAGCTTCTGACTAGTGGTAGTAAGCAAGGACAGATAAAAGAGTTCTCAGTAGCTTGTTTTGAATTTTGAATGCTATCATCTTTTGTGATAAATATTTTCCCTGACTGTTCCCCTTTATTTCTCATTTTCTTTGTGAATGAAAACTTGAGTGCAAGCTTCTGGCATTTGATCTTGCCAGTCTCTATTTTTGTTCTTATTAGAATATATGATAATATATAGAATTAAAAGAAAACAAAAGGAATGAAGGTGATAACTTTTTAATTGGATTAACTTCTGTAGCAAAGACATAATTCTGTACTGTAGCTGTTGATTCCCAATAGACACGAATCTGAAAAAGGGTGTCGCTCAGAAATTCTGAACTACTCCCCTTCTGCAGTGGAGAACAGCTCCCTCTTCAGTTTTTCCTTTTGAAAGTGAACTCAGAAGGTGGTTCTGATCTGCTGTGCATCATTTTATTATTTTCAAGTATTTTTGTCATCAGCTTTTGAAATTTCTGCTTGACTTCAGAGCTCAGAAGTCCCATTCTTGGGTGGACTGCTGCTACCAAACTAATCTCTTAGAGTACCTTTGGAGACAGCCTGCTTTGTGTCCCTTCAAGTGCTCGAGGTCTGTTCCCTTGGGAGCTGCTTGCCTGCTAATTTATCAGAGGCCTGAGTGCAGGCTATAGGGCCCCTGAGTATCAGAGAGCCAGCTGCAAAGTTTTTCAATCCAACGCATTGCTTGGATTGTCAGGGATGGAAGTCTGTGATCGAGGTCCACCAGATCTCCAGCGGTGGACTTGTACTGGCTATCTCTGAGGCAGAAATTCATTCCCTGCAAGTAGCTGACAGGCACCAGAAGTCACAGTGAGTACTCTCATTGTTCCCTATGGGGAAAATCGAGGGGGGGGTTATGAAAAATCCAGTTTTTGAGGGGTTAGGGTTAGGTCCTTCCACCTCCAAAACCTCTTTTTCAATATTTTTTTGTTTTTCAGTTAAGCTCCCATGGGCTATTTTTGGCATGAATTTTCTGGTGGTGGCCATCTTGGATTTTTAGCTATTTTTCTTTCAAAGTCCTTTTTTCTTCCTCATAACACCTTGTTTTGTCTAGGGATCATCTATAATGGATGCCCCAGGTCAGTCTTGCCACAATTCCTGTGTTTATTGTGCAGATTTACTGGGTGAGGAGTGGCCATATTCCACGTGCTACGGGGTGCAAGAGGAAAGGGTGGGAGCTTTCAGCTCAGCTTCTAATCAGTCCTCCAGGGCCTTGGAACCTCAAAAGGTCTCCACTACAGAATGAAAGATTAGGTTCTTACCTTGCTAATCTTTTTTTCTGACAGAAGACATAGGATTCTGTATGACTGCCCTGTTCAGAGTTTTGATTCACCTGATTCCTGCCTTGGACATTGCCAGTGTCCGTCTCGAGACCTCTTCTTCTGTATCTAAGATTTAGCACAGACTAACTACAGGAATATGAGGGTTGCTATTCTCTTTCTCCTTTAGGGAGATTTTATGGATTCTCCCAGTTGCACTTTGCAGGTTGGTTCCTAGCTATTCATGTGCATAATTTGTTGTTCTATGTTAAATTGTTATTACTGTATATACTCGAATATGTGTCAATCCAAATATAAGTTGAGACCCCTCTTCCCCCCCAAAAGGAGGAAAAATGGTTGACTCGAATATAAGTCAGGCAGCTTAATAGTCAAGTGCCCTGCCCTGTCAGGCTCTGCATCAGCCCCCTCCCTGCCAAGCTCTGCACCCAGCCCCCTTCCCTCCCTCCCCTGTCAGGTACTGCACACAGCTCCCTTCCTGCCAGGCACTGCACCCAGCTTCCTTCCTGTCAGGCACTGCACACAGCACCCTTCACTCCTTCCCCTGTCAGGTACTGCACCCAGCACCCTTCCTTCCCTCCCTCCCCTGTCAGGCTCTGCACCCAGCACCCTTCCTTCCTTCCCTCCCCTGTCAGGCTCTGCACCCAGAACCCTTCCTTCCCTCCCTCCCCTGTCAGGCTCTGCACCCAGCACCATTCCTTCCCTCCCTCCCCTGTCAGGCTCTGCACCCAGCACCCTTCCTTCCTTCCCTCCCCTGTCAGGCTCTGCACCCAGAACCCTTCCTTCCCTCCCTCCCCTGTCAGGCTCTGCACTCAGCACCCTTCTTTCCCTCCCTCCCCTGTTGGGCTCTGTACCCAGCATGCTTCCCTCTCTCCCTTCCTTCTCTGTCAGGCTCTGCACCGAGCACCCTTCCTTCCTTCCCCTGTAAGACTCTGCACCCTCTCTCCCTCCCAGGCTCTGCCCCCTGTCCCCACTCCCTGCCCTATCCTCATACCTCTGCCGTTGCCTGGTGGAGGTGTAGTGGGTAGGAGCAAGCTTTCCGAACTCCTGCCCCACTGCTAACTGGCTGCACAGATCCAGTTTCTTCGGCTGAGCAGCATGAGCGTGATTTGGCGCTGTTGCTCGGTGCTGAGTGGCTTCCTTACTAGCTCCTGAAAATTCTCATGAGAATTCATGGGAGCCAGTAAGGAAGCCACTCAGCACTGAGCAGCAGCACCAATTCACGCTCGTGCTGCTCAGCAGCCTAAGAAATTCGATCTGTGGCGGCTGGTTAGCAGCGGGGCAGAAGTTCAGAAAGCTTGCTCCTGCCCACTGCACCTCCACCAGGGATCAGCAGAGGTATGAGGATAGGACAGAGAGGAGGGCAGGGGGCAGAGCCTTGTGGCAACGGTCTGAAAAATTCTGGGAGGGGGCGTTGGCTCAAATTTAAACTGGGACCTACATTTTTGAGCCAGTTTTTGGGCCCAAAATCCCCGGTTTATATTTGAGCTTATTCGGTAATCATTGTTCTCATATCATAAGTTCCAGCACAGAACAGAATAGGGTTTGTTGCTGGGGCAGTTCCTCGTGCCCCTCCTTCTTCTTTCTTATGTTTTATTTGAGTTTGTTTGCTTTAGTACCAACTGAAGAGGGAGCTGCAGATTGAGAGGAGTTCAGAGTTTGAGTGACACCCTTCTGCAGATTTGCAACTAATGGGAAGCAACAACTACAGTATAGAATTCTATGTCTTCTATCAGAAAAATGATTAGCAAGATAAGAACCTAATCTGGAAGAAATACTTCAGTACCTGAATTTATAGACTATAAAGTGGTCTATAAATACTAAAATAAATAAATAAATTTTCATTAGGGTTCCTTTTACTAAATGGTGCTAGAAGTTTTTGCTTGAGCCCAAATAGTAGCAACATTCCATGTTACCGACCCCAGGGCAAGCAGTGGCTTCCCCTATGTTTGTCTCAATACTAGACTATGGACTTTTCCTCCAGGAACTTGTCCAAAACCTTTATTTTAAACCAGCTTCTTAACTATTCTCTGAGTGAAAAAATATTTCCTTCTATTGGTTTTAAAAGTGTTTCCCTGTAACTTCATCGAATTATAAGTGAAACATCAAAGCATCACTGAAATACTTTGATGTTTCACTTACATATACTGACAGTTATCAACATTTTCTTATTTCTGATCTGAGGAAGAAGGGTCACCTTTGAACCTAATCAAACAATGCACTGAGTTAGTCCAATTAAGAATAGGTATTACCTTAATTCCTTTTGTTTTGTTTTATTTTCTGTTGATTCTATATATTATCTCAAACAGTGGACTAACATGGCTACCTCACCATTTCACTCTAGAATATGCAAGAAAGGAGCATCTGAGCATGACGCACTAAATGACGACAGATTAAGACCTGCACAGTCCATCCAGTGTACCCAGCAAGGTGGCCAGAGCCTTGCCCTCTACTCTATATGGACTCCATTCACCCATGCTTAAATACAGGTTATCAAGTCTCCACCATGTCAGACATATAGGCGGCTAACCACATATCATCCCCAAATTTGACACTATTCAACTTCCCAGTCAAGATGTCTTCTCCTCCACTCTGAGTTGTACAGCACCCTCCCTGGCAGCATGTGACAATAAAGTGGGCTACAACACTGAAGCTGCCGAAGCATCACCTGCGTTTTGCCGTTTGCCTTACCTTTGGGACGGGTTTGCCGAAGGCAGTGTGTTTACTTCATTCACACTGCCTGCAGTCTGAAGAGTGCAGGACTGCAGCGCTGGAAACAAAAAGTGCCAGATCCCAACGGGAGTGGGGGGAGGGAAAAGGGAAAATGCCAGATATCTGTGGAAAGAAAGATGGGGGTGAAAGGTGAAGGGCGCAAATAGAACATAAGAATTTCTTTTGCTGGGTCAGACCAGTGGTCCATTGTGCCCAGCAGTCTGCACCCGCGGTGGCCCTTAGGTCAAAGACTAGTGCCCTAACTGAGACTAGCCTTACCTGTGTAAGTTCCGGTTCAGCAGGAACTTGTCTAACTTTGTCTTGAATCCCTGGAGAGTGTTTTCCCCTATAACAGCCTCCGGAAGAACATTCCAGTTTTCTACCACTCTCTGGGTGAAGAACTTCCTTATGTTTGTACGGAATCTATCCCCTTTTAACTTTAGAAAGAGCCCTTTTGTTCTCTCTACATTGGAGAGGGTGAACAACCTGTCCTTATCTACTAAGTCTATTCCCTTCATTACCTTGAATGTTTCAATCATGTCCCCTCTGTCTCCTCTTTTCAAGGGAGAAGAGGCCTAGTTTCTCCGATCTCTCACTGTACGGCAACTCTCCAGCCCCTTAAACATTTTAGTCGCTCTTCTCTGGACCCTTTCGAGTAGAACCATGTCCTTCATGTACGGCGACCAGTGTTGGACGCAGTACTCCAAGTGAGGGCGCACCATGGCCCGGTACAGCAGCATGATAACCTTCTCCAATCTGTTCGTGATCCCCTTCTTAATCATTCCTAGCATTCTGTTCACCCTTTCCGCCACCGCCGCACCTTACGCGGACAGCTTCATTGACTTGTCAACCAGTACTCCCAAGTCTCTTTCCTGGGGGGTCTCTCCAAGTATTGCACCGGACATCCTGTATTACTGTATAAGATTTTTGTTACCGACATGCATCACCTTACACTTATCCACATTAAACCTCATTTGCCATGTCGCGGCCCATTTCTCGAGCGTGTTTATGTCACATTACAGGTCTTCGCAATCCTCCTGCATCTTCACTACTCTGAATAACTTCGTATCGTCTACAAATTTAATCACCTCACTCGTCGTACCAATTTCCAGGTCGTTTATGAATATGTTGAAGAACACGGGTCCAAGCACCAAACCCTGGGAGGAGATGGTGCACATGGATTGAGAGGAGGGGAAGACATGAAATAGTAGACAGATTGAGAAGAAAGCAGAAAAATGGAAGAAAGTTGAATGTAGGGTAGAAAGTGGAGAACAAACAGCAAATAGATAAGAAGGTCCTGGAAACAGTTAAGAGCACAGACAGAAGGAAGTGCAGCCAGAGCCTGGGAAAAGATAGTTAGAAAAATAAAATCACCAAAGGTAGGAAAAATGATTTTATTTTCAATTCAGTGATTGAAATATGTCAGTTTTGAGAATTTACATCTGCTGTCTCTATTTTGCACTGTTCATGAAGACATGCAACATAAGCAACACAGTTTGTAGCTAAAATACATGGTCTAACATAAATATTCAGTCATAATCTACTGTGAGAAATATATTTGAAATAGATAACTCTTAAAGTATTTCTGAAAAAGTAAGAAAGCAATATTCTTAATGACAAGAGACAGGCTGTTCCAGGTCTTACTTGCCAGTGTACTATAATTGAATCATTAATGGTGTCACTTGCCCCCCCAAAAAAATTAATTCTGTAATAACTGGAGCTTCCAAAGCAATTTAGTAGAAACATTCAGATAAAGTGAATTAGAATAATCAAACTTCAATTATAATAACCTGAACTAACAGTCTAAAATGAGCAGCCTGAAGAAAGAATATGTAGATCCAGCTGCCTCAATCTAAAAAAATATCTTCTAAACTGAAATATTTACTTAGGGGGGTCAAAGGATAACTTAGAGCCAAGTAGTATACCCTAAACTCTAGCCAATATTTTAATTATAATAGATTCCCCTGATGTAGGTTGAAAGCATCTTCTGTTATCTTCAGTGAGCCTTCTTGAGGGATGCTGATATATAAGACCCCCATGCTTAGTGTAGTCCAAGGATATCAAAGTCCCTCCTCGAGGGCTGCAATCCTTTCGGGTTTTCAGGATTTCCCCAGTGAATATGCATGAGATCTATTAGCATACAATGAAAGCAGTGCATGCAAATAGATCTCATGCATATTCATTGGGGAAATCCTGAAAACCCGACTGGATTGCGGCCCTCGAGGAGGGACTTTGACACCCCTGGTGTAGTCCCTTAAACTCCTCTAAAACAATCATCATCTCTCTAGAATTATGAATATAAGAAGTTACAGTAACTAGGTTCTCTTGCTTATTTTTGTTTAGACCAGTGGTTCCCAAACCTGTCCTGGGGGACCCCCAGCCAGTCAGGTTTTCAAGATATCCCTAATGAATATGCATGAGAGAGATTTGCATATAATGGAAGTGACAGGTATGCAAATCTCTCTCATGCATATTCATTAGGGATATCTTGAAAACCTGACTGACTGGGGGTCCCCCAGGACAGGTTTGGGAACCACTGCTATAACAAATAATTCTGGGGCGATGATGATCATTTCAGAAGGCACAGGAGAAATAGCATGCTGTAAATTGCACACAGAGATTTGAATATGAACCTTTTCATTTTCAGATTTGTGTGATTAACTGTGGGAGTTAACCAGATAAATTTTTCAATGAAAAACTTATGTCTTACTAACTTGAACCAGACAACCCATTCATTAGTTAAAATTTAGGCCCCCTTTTATCAAGCCACATTGGAGTTTATTTTTTAAATCATCAGCCGCTGCATTAAAAGCTCTGACACTCATAGGAATTTTTACTGTAGCGGCTGTCGATAAAAAACCCTAACGGGACTTGATAAAAGGGACTTTAGTCAGTTAAACTTCAAAGGGATTATATAATTCAGTGTTACCTGGTTGTCTTTAAGCGGTTAACATGAAATGCATGTGTTAACATGTCTGTCAAAACGAACTAAAAACACCAGGTTAAAATAACTGTAATCTGCATTATTCATGCATGCTGAGTTAATCAGATATCTGAATATCTTAATTCAGTTAACTTTAAAATGAAATATTGCTTCTGAATATTGGCCTCAAAATTTTGATGCACACTTTCACTCCTCTGACTTATTCTTGTTCCTTTTTTCATGCAGGTAAAAATGCATACATTTTGGTCAGTCCATTTATCGAACTCTACTAAAGTGGAGTTTGATAAATGGACTGAGTGATTTAAGGAATTGCTTCACTTATAATAGACAAAGAATATTTGCCAGTTAAGTGAGTGATAATCAATACATTTTGAACAGTGCCATACTTTTTATTCTGAGTTGGAGGAGATATTAGAAATAAATTTTGATGTGGATAGACATTTATTTAATCAGTTTAAAATTTGGATGTTTGCCTCCTGTGTGTTCAGTACATTAGAATAGGCTGAAACTAAGTACTATCTGCCCCAGTCACACGTTGCTGTTGATGTTTCAGGGTCTACAGGATATGAAGAGTGTGAAGGAAGTCCTTGGCCTAATCTTGGCTTTTGGTAATTACATGAATGGGGGGAACAGAACACGCGGCCAGGCTGATGGGTATGGTTTAGAGATTCTTCCCAAGCTGAAGGACGTCAAAAGCAGGGTAAGTGTCACAACTCTTTTAACATGCTCTAATAAGTAGAAGGAATGGAAAGAAGAGTAGAGCTGTATGAGGGGGTAATTTTATAAAGCTTTGTCCACATGTAAAGCCTGTTTTGCAGCTGCACATAAAAAGTAAACAAACAGTTTATCTGCTATTTTGTGATCTGCACATAGGAGGAGTCATTTGGATGATGTGGAGGGGGGATTTGTGAGGTACCTGCTTTTTTTTAATATACTTATTAAATATGCTCATATATTTATATCTTTTTCAGAGTAGGTATAAATTTGTTGCACACTACTAGGGTTAATTCTGAGAGCCTATTTTATAAATGCTCATTGCCACCAATGTTGCCTTTTTAAAATAAGCTTAAAAATGGATACCTGTTGTGAAATCCTATGTAAATGTCTTGTAAATGTCGATTTCTTCTCTCCTGCAATCCCTCATAAGCAGTTCATGCAGTATTAGAGCTGTTCCGAGAATTCATATTTGAGCCAGTCCTGAATACATTATTTCTATTCGGCTGAATAGTGATTTAAATGTCAATACAAATAATCCAGGACTCTACCGTGCTAAATCCTACTGAAATAGCAGACAATGGACTTTTCCTCCAGGAACTTGTCCTAACCTTTTTTAAACCCAGATATGCTAACTGCTGTTACCACATCCTCTGGCAAAGAGTTTCAGAGCTTTTACTATTCTTTGCATGAAAAAATATTTCTTCCTGTTTGTTTTAAAGGGATTTCCATGTAACTAATTATGTTCCCTAGTCTTTGTAATTTTTGAAAGAGTGAAAAATCAATTTACTTTTTTTTATGTATTTAGTTGGTTTTATCCTGTCCTTCCCAAAGAGCTCAGAATGATTACGATTTAACATTCGCAATTGTAAAGTATTACATTACATTTCCAAGGTTTATTTAAAATTTGATATACTGCTTAAAAAGTTGTCTAAGCAATGTATAGAGTCAATGAACAGATAACATCTTGGGGAGACATAATTAGACAACAACAGTCTTAAATGACATATTGAAACATGAGGGATAGGGGGAGAAATACAATAGGAGAGAATGATATAGGTCAATACAGTAGGTAGTAGTTCTCATAGGGTTACAATGACAGTACATGGGGTTAAGGTATGTTCATATTTACCCGTTTTATACCACTCAGGATTTTGTCAACCTCAGTATTATACCCCCTCAGGTATCCCTCTTCCAAGCTGAAGAGCCCTAATCTATTTAGCTGTTTTTCATGAGAGGCGTTCCTTCCCCTTTCTCATTTTGGTTACTCTTCTGTGAACCTCTTCTAAATCTGCTATTTTTTTATTTTTTTATTTTTTTTTTAGATACAGCGATCAAAACTGAACACAATACTCAGCATTAAAATATTATCTCCCGCTGAATACTTCAGTTAGCAGCTTATCACTAACTAGCTATGTACTGTATATGTCGCAACATAGCTAGCTAGATGTGGATATTCAGGGCCAAATTCTATAAATGGTGTCCCGATTGTAGGCAGCGGTAGGCATCCTACTGCTGTCTAACCAGCCAATTGGGACGCACGTTTTGTTTTTTTTTAAAGAAAAAACAAACAAACTTGAGGCAGGCCACCTACACCGTATACGTCTGTCGCGGGTGAAGGTAGGTGCCTAGGGATGTTTAAGCTCACCCAAGGCTGGGCGTGGGCATGGTTTCACCCAGGAGAGGCCTTAGGTGAGCTTAAGTGACCCTAGGCATCTAAAATGTAGGGCAGTAAAATGCTGGCCTACATTTCAAATAGACATGGCCGCTAAACTGATCGCTGCAAGGAAATCTCCCTGCCACGATCAGCTGAGTGGCCATGACAGGGAACCCTCGAACCCCACGCAAGTTGGCCAGCAGGATGGATGCCCACTCTCTCCTGCCAGAACCCCTGAACCCCCCCTACACACACACACACACTGTCTACGGATGTGTTGAGAGTGGCCTAATACTCCGAATGGCCAGATCCCTAAGGCCACTCCCATGGAGGGGGTTCAGGGGTTCCCTGCAACTCAGCTGATCGCGGCAGAGAGATTCCCTTGCAGCAATCAGCTCAGTGGCAACGTGATTCTCTAAACCAGGGGTGTAAAATTCAATCACATTAAGGGGCCAAAATCCAAAACACAGGCTAAGTCGCAAGCCAGACCCCACCCCTGATCCTGCCCCTATAATTATAACACCATTTTTCCATTCATTTTTCATATATACACACACAATATAATCTTATTAACACATAATGGTTAACCACAAAATTAAACTACACAAAGCACACTGTATTTTTCTCAACATTCCTACCAGAACCCAGATAACCCCTAAGCAAATACGGGCCCCAAAATTAAAAGTACTAATATATAAAAAAGAAACCCTAAGATTCAAGACTCTGCATGCAGTACAATCCCCAGAGAAAAAGAAACAAATTTATTTCTTCCTGAGCAGTGCAAAAGATAAACAGCAGATTAAAATTCTCAAAATTGACACAATTCAAACACTAAATTGAAAATAAACCTCATTCCCCCTACATAAGAACATAAGAAGTTGCCTCCGCTGAGGCAGACCAGAGGTCCATCTCGCCCAGCGGTCCGCTCCCGCGGCGGCCCATCAGGCCCATTGCCTGATCAGTGGTCCCTGGCTATTCCTTTAACTTGTCTCTCACTCCTATCCCTGTACCTACCTCTACTCTTATCTGTACCCCTCAATCCCTTTGTCCTCTAGGAACCTATCCAAACCTTCTTTGAAGCCCTACAACGTGCTCCTACCTTTGTTGTCTCTCTCCCTCCATGCTGTGCCTCCCTCCGGCGGGTGTCTTACCTTCTGGCCTGCTCCAATCTGGCCTTGCGGTTCGCGGTCCGATGCCCCCTGGTGTTATCTTATGGCCGGCTCCCTCCTCCTCACCGCCACAGTGTACATGAACCCACGTGTAGTGGCTCCTCGTGCATCCTGCGCCTGAGCCGGAAGCCTTATCTCTGATGTCGCAACATCAGAGGGAATGCTTCTGGATGAGACGCGGGATGCGCAAGGAGCCACTGCGGCTGTGAGGAGGAGGTGGGAGCCGGCCACAAGATAACACTGAGGGCATCGGACCGCAGGCCGCATAAAATGACCAGGCGGACCATATTCGGCCCGTGGGCCTTGAATTTGACACCTGTACTCTAAACGGTGCCTGTGACATAGACATCGTTTAGAGAATTGGGGGGGTTATCAGGGTTAGGAGGCTGTTTGTTAGGACAGAAGCAATTCTGTATAGGATGCCCATGTGTGCTTCTCAAAAGCTGCTTAGGCAGCTGCTGAGACCAGGCGTCCTATACAGAATCAGGCCCCGAGTGCCTAACTGGCTATGTTTAGTGGCTAAAATAGGCCTCAGAAATAGTAGGCCTAACTTTAGCTCCTAAGTACTTAACCAGTTAGTGCTAAATATTGACATAAGTTGCCATGGGTAAAACTGGATATCTGTGTCGGTCACCAGAAATGGCTCAGCATTGAATATCGAGGTTGAGTGCCAGCACTGGGCGGGCAGTGCACTGATCTGCACCAGCTGACTATCTACCTCTTGATCTCTGATTTTATGAGTACATTGCTTCATTTATTATTTGTTATGTTAAAGCTCAGTGCCCATTATTCATATTCTGTATTCATATTCAGCCAAATAATATTTTTCATTATTCATATTTGGCCTAATAGTAAAATATGCTATTCAGTACAGCTCTGTAATTTGGGTTTCTCAGGCTACTGATTCTCCTCCCTGCAGAGACATGGAAGAAGCCTCATTACACCTAAGAGACTATGAGGCCTATTTTCTAAAATTGCATTAGATTTGAATAGCTCCCCTGGGTAGCCTTTCAAACCAAGTGCACATATTAAACATTTGCATTTAATTAAGGCCTCTGAATAAAGATTTGGGCTCCACCTTTAATGTTATTCTGTTAGCATAGGATAGAATAGGATATCTGCTCCTTTATCCCTCTACACTCTCATGTACTTGGTAGAAGGTCATTCCTTTAGTCTTCCTTCCATTCCAAACTATCTGGTGTTGCTAGGACTGAGTGGGCCCCAGACAGAAAAATAGAAGGAAAGAAGAGGAAAACCCTCCAGAGCTCCAGTAAACAAATCTGTAAAAGTAAAACACAATTCAAACCTATATGGAATACTTGACATAATATTACAATTAATTCAGAAAAAAAATACATTTTTCTTCATTGTTGTTTGAGTATTGCTTTAGTACCAGTATCTGTTTTATGTTTTCTTTTCTTACCTATATTTCTCTTGTCCAGCATTGCCCCTCTGTGTCCCTGTACCTAGATTCTCTCCATGTCCAGCATCTCTTTTCTGTGAGAATGTCCTGGCCCTTTTCATGTCTAGCTTCTCCCCTCTCTCCTTCTTTCCTCATGCACAGGACCAGCATTTCTCCCTCTTTCTTTTTTCATCCCTGGCCCCTACTTCTTACTTTGGAGTTAGCATCTCTCCCTCTGGCACCCTGACTTCAACCCTATGGTCTGGCTTCTCTTTATTACCTTTTACTATTGGTCCAGTGTCCATTCCCCGTTCTCCCCCCTTTTTATTCTGGGAGTCTCTCTCTCTCTCCTTCTTCCCCCCCCCCCATTTCTTCTCCTCTTTATCACCTCCCCATCCCTCTGGCAGTCCTTCAGAATACCAACAGACGACTGGCAAGTGGCCCCTACCACTGAGCAGCCCTGGGCATTTTGCTACTTATCTGATCTGGATTAAATTGTCATTATTCCTTGCCTAGCCCATTCGCCAGTATTAATGTTTCACCCACTGATATCCTGTTAGGGCAGTGGGCTAAAAACCAGGGAAAGCTGGGTTCATATTAGAAGGCATGTGAAAACAGCTTTTTTTAGTTTTTGGCCAAAACTGAATCTGCAGGTAAAATTCAGTGCTCATTTTCAGCTGAAACTGAATCTGGCTGCTGGGTCTGGGCCAGAAAGTAATAGACCCTATATCCTCCCCCACTCCTGAATAGCTCCTCTCCCTCACCCTTAGGCTCTCTGGGTCTACTGTACTACTGAAGGTCTCATAACAGCTAGTCAGGGCAGGAACAATCCCCAGTCTTCTGCCTATGACAGTTTTGCTGTCAAAATGGTTGCCATTAGACTGCTGCTGGAGGTCCCAGCAGCCATTTTGACAGCACAGCTGGCATGGAGAGGAGCACTGGGGACTGCTCTTGCCCCAACCAGTCACTAGACCATCAAATTTGGTCTGTCTCTAGTTCATATCCTGCTTCTGTTACTAATATGCTTCCTGACCTCAGGCAAGTCACTTTATGTCCCATTGCCTCAGTTAGGTACCTATATAGGTTGCAAGCTCTTTCAGAAAGATACAATATACCTGAATACATATCACCTGCTACATTTATGTCAACTTTCCTTGAGGTTCTAGTTTAAAATCTGCTCCATCTCCTTTTTAAATGTTAGCATCTGCAGCCCATTCCATCCTGGTTAAGGTGGAGCCCATCTTTTTAGAATAGGCTCCCCTTTCCCAGGAATGTTGTCCAGTTCCAACCAAATCTAAATCCATGAGCCCTGTACAGTCATCTGAACCATGCATGGAGACTTTGGAGCTCTGGCCTGCCTCTTAGGTTCTGCACACGGAATAGGGAGCATTTCTGCAGAGAGATACTCCTGGAATACATATCCCACTGAGCCCACTGATATTCTCTCTCCTTCCATGCATCCGGACCCTGGACACTCCTCATTTGAGCCTTAGATACCTGTCTCTAAATTCTTTTGGCTGATATTTTCAGACATAATCCCAGTTTGGAGGAAAGAGTTCTGTTTCTCAGTTGATTGACCTCTGGTTCTGAGCCACATCCCAGTCAATATCTGCAACCAACTTTTTGTGGTAGTGTTATGGATGTGGCTCTAAGCCCATGATTTACTTCTGCTATGTAGGCCCCAGTTTTTCTTATATAACCACTCTTATGTCCAGAGTTGCATCCTTTATTAATCTGCCTTGTGGCTAGCCTAGTAGCACTGTCCACTGTTATGTGACTCACCTGGCTGGGTCAACAAGGAGTGTAGTATATTTGCAAAGAACATGTTTGTATGTAAGTTTGTTTAAGATGGGGTTTGGGTGGAAGGGGTTTACTCTCAGCACATCTCTGATGTTTCTGGCTTCTTCTATTGTATTGAAACAAGAGTGGGCATTACTGTTGTATCTGCTTTAGCTGGTTTTTTATTTTGATTGTGAATTTGGAGGGATGGATGGGAGAGGGTGGGTAATAGGATTTAAGAATAGGAAATTATAAGTGAAGGGGCAAGATTAGGTGGGAATTATTTCTTAAAATGTATTTTTTGACCTTAAACTGGTACTGTATTTAAGGATATTCTTGAGGACTGAATTTGTGTACTCCTGTTCTTTGAAGTATGTGGGTACAAAATTACCTGGTTATTTGTTCCTAGGCAGTTTAATGAAAATTACTTTCATTATTTATAGAGCATCGTCCATTTAAACAGCTATTAAAAACAAAAAAACAATACTAAGTAGACTGGCTATTACAAATTGCACAGGAAACAGTAAGACAGGTGCCATGCAATGCAACTGCTACATGAAAGTCCTGAGGATTTTACTCTTCCCTTTCTTCCAACAGAACAGCTCGATCAGCCTCATGGGTTATATTGTCAGCTACTACTTGCGCCACTATGACCAGGTCAGAACCTTTTCCTTTTTATCTTATACGGAAAGGTTTGCAGAATTTTATTCCTGCATTTGAATCGCTTATTCTTTCTTGTTTAAAGGTGAACATCATTGATCTGTGATAGAGGTTGTATTATTTAGTGGCTCATAATAATGCAGATTTCCTTATCGTCCCATCAAACCAGTCCAGACACTTGGGTTGGGCTTTCCTGCCAGCAGATGGAGACTGAGAAATACTGAACTGTGATGTCATTGAAAGGTCACTTTGGGAAGCCACAAAACTTAGAGACTTGAAGAAAGCACAGATGTTTATTAGCATACATATGCGACTTCTGAGCTCCAAGCTGGCTTTAGAAGTCCCAAAAACAGGAAGTTACAGAGATATTTATACATTCTTCTGGCTATACAACTGAATTCTAGAAAAAACTTTTCACGTGTTACTTTTCTTAACAATCATTGGTGCTAAGCTCACACTAGCAGGTCACTAGCAGGTCACTTATCTAAGCCCTGCAGTCTTTCTGTTACATGTCCAAGAGGGCGGAATACAATATCATGTATGCTGAGATAGCCATAAGAAGCTAGAATGCTCAAGCTAAAACACCCAGTGCAGGCAGGCTAGAACATGAGATAAGTTAGGTCTGCAGCTAAACATAATTCAGCATTTTATTAAAGAGAAAACTTAGTTCAACACTTAGAAAAACCAGTCCCAGACTCCTTCATCATCACTTAAGAACTCTATGCAACTTCATGGCCAGTCAGTATTTTTTATCTCCATCCAGGTGGTAGGCCTAATATACAATTTCTGATTGTCTGGTAAGACTTTAAAATAAAAAGAAAAGAAAGCAATCTAGGGGATATTTCTGGCTTTCTTAAAAAAAATATATATATTTTAAGGGTGCAACACCTGAGGGTCTAATCTAATCTAATCTTCCATTTGTGTGTCATTCATACCTATTCAGGCTCTAGGCGACTTGCAGAGGGGTTAGAAGGGGGTCAAGGGTGAACTTAGAAGGAGGGCATTAATTAAGAGGGAGGAGGAGAAGGGAGTGAGAAAAACTCAGTTGTTGGAAAGAGTTATCAGCTTAGGTCCAACCCTGATCAACCATTTTTCTCAGACCTTCCCCTTGGTAGAAAACTTTGAGTTTGATATAATGTAACCACCTAAGTTTAGCGCTTTACTCAGATGCATAAAAATCGGTCCTATCTTTCTGTAGTGTCACCTTATGTGATTAACCCCCTTTTTACAAAGCCACGCTAGCAGCTGCTGCTGTGGTAATCGCTCCGATGTCCAAAGGGAATTGATGGACGTCGGAGTGTTTGAACCATGCGGCTTTGTAAAAGAAATCCTAAGTGCTGAATATCGCATTTAACTGCATAAGAGAGCTGGCTGCATAACCCCAGTTATTCAATGCTGGTGCCTGAGCATGGTCTGGTCTTGAATATCCAGGAATAACACCGCTAGTGGCTAAAAGAAATGCTCAGCACCATCAGCTAAATATCAACCCCAAGTTAATAAAGAAGGCACATTATATCAAAGAGAATCCTTAAAGTCCTCATTGACAGAAAGCAAGATTAAAGAAAAATGATAAAGAAACTAATCTAAATAATATAATCATATACAGTATAATCTAATTATAATGGACTTGCTTATAATGGAATATCGTGTATAGCGGACGAGGTCTGCTGCTCCTTGGCCATATGCGCCTTTATGAACATGCAGAAAATCATCGCATATAGCGGACTCACATATAACAGACAAGCAATTTGGTCCCTAGAGCCGCTTTTAGCTGTAATTTTGTTCGGCTATAACAGACATGCAGGCTACGCCTACAAGGCGTGTGGCGTGCCGGTGATATAGTATCAAAATGCAACTCAGAAGAAAATGACAGAGTATTTTTCTTTCCAGTACAGTACGAGATAATGATTTAGAGCATCTTTTAGTGTTCTGGTTTTGCAATCATTTTGTGCCATACCAATGTTTTGCTGAGTTTTGTTATTGATGTTGCTGATATGCTTGTGCGGTGACTGTCCATTGATTGTACGTTGTTTCAAGTTGACCTAAATAAAGTTTTTAGAAAATGCAACTGGATATAACAGACTGTTTTTCCAGTTCCCTTGAAGTCCACTATAACGAGATTATACTGTACTAATCTGTTAATCTAGTGAAGTATAATCATCCAAATCAAGATTAATAGAGAGAGCCAGATACAATTTAACCAGTCTAATGTACAAGAAACTCTTGAAGCTCTTCATGTTGCCAGAAAATGTACCTAGTTCCTTGATAGTTCAACAGACATTTACAAGGGAACCATAGAAAGAATTGCACCTCACATTATTTCAGAGCCAAGAACAATTTATGTCTAACCTTTGTAGTATGAGAAACATTTGGAAATATGGAGATTTTTAAACCCCAAAAATGAATCTTCTCTGTTCTAAAAAAATGCGTTTATAACATAATCTCTTATGTGTAGCCAGCACAAAAGTTAGCAATGCTATCAGAGTCAAGAAAGTCTGTAAGATTTGAAATACATCCAAAGTATACATACATACATTTCTCAGTTGTCCTACTGCCTTCAACTTCCTTGCAGAAACAAAGATAAGTTTCAAGTAAAAAACTCAATGCCTTCAAAAAGTATTTTTTAAACAACTCTCAAACAGAAATTGCATTATGTTGGGGAAAATTTAACCTATGAAATAGAGTTCCAAATGAAAATTTTCCAAATTTTCTATTTTAAACAAAACTTTCATAATATCTTTAATCATAGCTTGAAGGGACATCTCTACCGTAATTATAGATTTTTTTTTACATTTTCAGTTTACCAGCATGATCTACTAAGCTATTTTCAGCCACCAAACATCTGGTCTGAAATTCAGTAGATTGATTTAATAACTGACCAAAACGTTTATTGACAATGTGGAGGGGCATTTTCCATATGACATCTTAAGTCCGAGTTTGGACATTTTTTGGGAACACACACAAAATTCCAATAGCAAACATGACAATTTCAAAACCAAAAAACGTCTTTCTTTTTGTTTCGAAATGGGACATTTCGCACATTTGTGCACAGTACATCAATCTTTTTGAACCATTTTCGAAAACTAAGGGTTCCTTTTACTAAGGTGCGCTAGCATTTTTAGCTCGCGCTAAACAAAAAACACTAACACAAGCTCTAAGGAGGCGTTAGCGTTTAGCGCACGCTAAAACCGCTAGCGTACCTTAATAAAAGGAGCCCTAAATGTCCAAAAGAAATTTGCACCAAACATGCCATTGGGATGTAGGAAGGGCCAGCATTTTTAGTAGACTGGCCACACAAACATCCCAGCAGAAGTGGGGGTACTGCAGTGAACTTCACATAAAAAGTTCTAAGTACACATCTCACCATAACCCCCTTATACTGAAAGATGAGCCTTCCAAAACCAACCTCAAACCTACTGGACCCAACTGTACACCAAAACAATAGCTCGTATGCATGAAGGTGTCACCCAAATGTAAGTACAATAGGACTTGGGTGGGTTGTGGGAGGCTACATATTCGACCATAAGTATAGTAGTTAAAGTGGGGTATAGGCCGGAGTCCCTATCTCTGTGGATGACTATACCACCTACTAGGCTACTCCAAGAATCTGCTTGCTGCTCTAATAGGACTGTCCATTAGCATCCAAAGCTATCATTCAGACAGGTATGTACTGTTTCATTCACATCTCTGGGAGGTGAGAGAGGTCAGTGACCATTGAGGGGGGAAGTCATGTTTATATCCCTCCAGTGGTCATCTAGTCAGTTTGAGCGCCTTTTTGGCTCTTATTCGTTGTTAAAACAGGTCTGTCCACAAACGTCCAAATTGTGCCCTGGACAAATTCTAAAATGTTTGATCATTGCAGAAAAATGTCCAAATCATACTCTTGCCCTAGTCCCACCCAAACCACGCCTCAAACATGCACTCATGAGATTTAGATGCACTGTAGACAAACAGCATAGACATCCATCTAGATATGAAATGTTGCTACTGTTTGGGATTCTGCCAGGTACTTGTGACCTGGATTAGTCACTGTTGGAAACATGGATATTGGACCTGCGGAAACAGGATATTGGACTAGATGAACCAATGGTTTGATCCAGTACATGTATAACATGTTCTTATGATTGACTGAACATATAAGTACCGTCCACTCTTACTTTGACAGCTCTGTGTGAAAAAAAAAACTATTGTTCTGAGGATCTCACTTGCTTTACAGATAATGTGACCATTTATTTTTTTATCAAAACGGGACATCTACTGATTTTCAATCCCGCCCTAGCCCCACCCCCAATTTCTTCCATTCATTTTTCATGTACACACAATATCTTATTAATTCATAATGGTAACCATAAAATTAAAAAAACCCACAGAGCAGAAAAAAATGTTAATTATCATTTATATTTGGGTTTTTTCAAAGAGGTCAAGACAGATGACTTTAAAATATGCTATGTCACCTCAGTAACAACTATAGAAAAATAGACAAATATAGTGCAATATATAGACAGCAGGTATAAATTCTCAAAACTGACACATTTCGATCACTTAATTGAAAATAAAATCATTTTTCCTACCTTTGTTGTCTGGTGAGTCTCTGGTTGCACTTTCTTCTAACTGTGCATCATTTCTTTCTTTCTGTCTTTCTGTCTATCTTTCTGTCTCTCTCCCTGCCCCCCCCCCA
The DNA here is from genome assembly GCF_902459505.1 of Geotrypetes seraphini. Classification (NCBI taxonomy): domain Eukaryota; kingdom Metazoa; phylum Chordata; class Amphibia; order Gymnophiona; family Dermophiidae; genus Geotrypetes; species Geotrypetes seraphini. The sequence goes on along the minus strand of NC_047090.1, from coordinate 67,744,988 downwards.
AGCTGCCGCCACAGTCACGCTCCCCTAACTTTTTCTTTCTTTCTCTCTCCCCATTTCACCGACGATGACAATTTCTTCCTGTTTCCCTGCCGCCAATGCAGCAACAGGGTCCAGTGAGGCGAGTGCAGCGACTGCACAATGGCCAGCCCAGAAGCCTTCCCCTGACGTCAATTCTGATGTCGAAGAGGAAGTTCCAGGCCAGCCAGTCACTGCCTGGGTGGCCCGGAACTTCCTCTCCGATGTCAGAACTGACATCAGGGAGAAGGCTTCTGGGCCGGCCATTGTGCAGTCGCTGCACTTGCCTCTCCTGGTCCTGTTGTTGTGTCAGTGGCAGGGAAACAGGGAGAGAGCCCAGGCTCCGTGATTGCCTGTCCCGTTGTCCCCACGCACAGCTTCAGGACGCTCTCTCTGAAAATGGGACATTTCGGCATCCCGAAGCAGTGCATGGAGACAACGGGACGGTCCCGTTCAAAACGGGACGTATGGTCACATTATTTATAGATCAAGTGGTTCCCACAGTGAGGGAAGGCAATTTAGAATTAATCACATTTTTTAAGTTTTGAGACCAGGAAACCTCATACATTCATGCAGTGTTTCCTGAATGTTTCTGTACAAAAAAAGTTATGTGGCACCTCATAGCTTTTCTTCAGCTGTGATTCCCTTCTTACTACCCCCTTATACAAGCTATGCTTGTGGTACAATATTGAAATTGTTTAACAAATAGCATTATCCCTGTTCTCTGCCAGATACCTCGGAAGTTAATTTAAAGAAGTGGTCTTTGCTAATTTTTAAGTGAGGGCCGTTTTGGGTCCAAATGGGCTGAAAGAGAGCCAACAAATATCTTTTTACTTGGGGCCATGATGCCAGTAGTACATTTTGACATTAATTCTTATCAGAACACCTGGCTTTGGTCATACAATGAGCCCTATGCAAATAAAGGACCACAAACTCAAAGTCCTAATATACACAACTGAAACCCATGATGCCAGACTCTGCATGTAGTATACCACCAGAGAAATAGAGAGAAATGCATTTCATCCTGAACAGTGCAAAATATAGACAGCAGATGTAAATTCTCAAAGCTGACATATTTTTTTTAAATAAATCTTTATTAATTTTCAAATGTTAACACACTTTAAATATACAAATAATTCAAAAAACAATCATTTTCTCCCCCCCACCTCCTTCCCGTAATTAATAGAAGTACATATTTAATTTCAATAATATAGATAATTAAGTATAGCAAACAATAATACATTCCCCTCCCCCCACCCACCCACCCTCCCTGAATGTGTAAGGAAGTCAAATAAAAGGAAAGGTTATTGTGACTCAATAAATACAGTCAATGGGCTCCACACCATTTTAAATGTGTTACTATATCCCAAACATTCCGCGTTCATTCTTTCATATTTGTAACTGGAACATAGGTTTACCCACCAGAAAGTGTAATTCAGTCAATCATAACTCTTCCAGTTACGTGTAACCATCTGGATGGCTATTCCCGTCATTATCAAGAAAAGCTGGCTTTTATGTCGATCCAAAGAAGATTTAATATGTAATAGAGTACCACAAATTATGGCTTCATAAGTCATTGGTATTGATGACCCAAGTACAACATTGATTTGTCCCCAAATTGACTTCCAAAAATTAAGTATCAATGGACAATAAAATAGTTTTTCCTACCTTTGTTGTATGGTGATTTTATTTTTCTAACTATCTTTTACCAGGCTCTGGCTGCATTTCTTTCTGTCTGTGCTCTTAACTGTTTCCAGGACCTTCTTATCCATTTGCTGTTTTTCTCTCCACTTGCTGCCCTATATTCAACTTTCTTCCATTTTTCTGCTTCCTTCTCAATCTGTCTACTTTTCCATGTCTTCCCCTCCTCTCCATCCATGTGCACCATCTCCTTCCTCCCTCTCTCTTCCCTTTTCCTTCCCCCCATCTTTCTTTCCACAAAGGTCTGGCATCTTTTTCCCTTTTCCCTCCCCCACCCCCATTGGGATCCGGTACTTTTTGTTTCCATCACTGCAGTCCTGCAGTCAGACAGCAGGCAGTGTGAATGAAGTAAACGTGCTGCCTTCTGTGACCCCGGAAGTTTTCCCTCTGCTACAGCTTCCTGTCCCCACACTAGTATGTTTACTTCATTTGTACAGCCTGTGGCCCAAAGAGTGCAGGACTGCAGCGTTAGAAACAGAAAGTGCCAGATCCTGACCTGGGAGGAGGGAATTATATTCTACACAGGTTTCATGGGCTGCCAAAGATGTCTCAGAGGGCCACCATTGGCTGTGCTATGAAGACTATTGATTTAAAGTCATCTTAGGTCTCTCATTGACCTTTCTCTGAAGTTTCCTTAGCCCACAGCTGCTAACTTTGGATTGACAGCCTGATCAACGCAGTGTCTTAGAGATGTCCAACTCTTTTCGCTTTTCAATGATGGACCTGACAATGCCCCAAGAAATGTTCAAACGCATTGAAATTTTCTTAAAGCCTTCCCTCGGTTCTCCTTGCTACTTTCAGTAGCTGTATGCCAGCATGTTTAGGCCTTTGCTTCATATTGTCTTCATACAAAAGAGTTTGGTTCTTCATCCATGACTACTCAGATCAGTTCTGCTGCTATAACTGAACACAAGTGGGCTATATTTGGAGCAGAAGAGTAGCCTAATGGTTGGAGCAGCAAGCTGAGAACCAGAGAAGCCCAGCTCAAATCCCATTTCTGCTTTTTGTGATCTTGGGCAAGCCAGTTAACCTTGGGTAAAAACTTATCAGTCAATATTTATCCCACAGGAGATAGCATTTTTTTTTTTTTTAAAGCTCTGCCATTACCTGAATAACTATCTGACTAATTTAGGACAGCTTATTTCTATGGTTCTCCTTCCCCAAGTAATAGAAGGGCTTATTTCAAAATCCCTGTAAGTCCTTATTAGTTGCAATGAACTTAAGAGAGTTTTGGAAGTAAGCCTTTCAGTTATTCAGGCACCAGCACTGAATAGCAGCAGTGCCTGGATAACTTTCAGGCTGGCCCCAAATCAAATCCTAGACCACTCCAGTACCACCTGGATAGTACAAAGGCAATCAGAGCAGGTATTCACTGGTATTCTATAGTTAAGTGCTACTGAGCATCTGCTTCCGACCCACGCAATGCTGTTTGTCCAGTTAAATAGCTCTAAATATCAACTTCTTAGATTATAAGCCCGTTAGGGGTAGGAAAATGCCTGCTTTACCTGAATGTAACTCATCTTGAGCTACTGAAAATGAACTTGAGCATAATTCAAATCCCTATTATTTGTTGTTGGGGTGTTTTTGGGTTGTTTTTTTTTAGAATTTAGCTCATGCTTTTCCAGTAGTAGCTCAAGGTGAGTTACATTCAATTAAGTAAGTATTTACCTGTCCCTAGAAGGTTTACAATCCAATAACTGATGCCGAAAGCCACCACAAGCCAAATGGCACAGTTACCACAGGGTTAACATGCAGGTTACTGGCTTTGGTGTGATTGTCAGTTTTTCATCCATTTTTATGAGGATCCCATTGTCGCACTGAAAGAGCTAGGGCATAAGGCTGCGAAGGTCATTTCATTGGTGTGTTAATAACAGCATATGAGGGATCTGCTGGTATTTATGTTGGTATTTTAGTACATTCACAAGGGCTGTGCATATGTTCTCATTTGCATTTCAAAGAGAGGACACATGTAATCTCATGACACTGATTTTTTATTTTTAAGGAAGCTGGAACCGACAAGAGTGTGTATCCATTGCCGGAGCCACAGGATTTCCTTTTGGCCTCTCAAGTAAAATTAGAGGACCTAATGAAAGACCTGAGAAAGCTTCAGAAGGATCTGCAAGGTAATGAGATCCATTTATTGTTTTACTAATGTTTGCAACCCGACACAAAACAGATCAGGATGCACTGGAGTGGCTTTCAACAGCAACTCTAGCAGTGAGGAAGTGTAGCCAATTACAATTGGAACACAGCATTCCTTCCCCTCTCCTCCCATCCTTGTGCACCATCTTCTTCCTATCTCTCTCCCCATCCCGTGTTCTGACATCTCTGTCTTCTCCCTTTCGTATGGTCTGGCATCTCTCCTTCCCACAATCTGGCATCTCTCTCCCTTCCCTTCACTGGCATCTCTGTTTCTTTGCTTCCCACCCCCTTTTTGTGGTCTGACATATCTCTCCTTCCCTTCCCTCCTTCCTGTGATCTGGTATCACTCTCTTTGCCTTTCCTTAGTCTGGCATATCTTTCTCCCCTTCTTTCTTACCATAATCTGGTATCACTCTCTCTCCTTCCCTCCCCCTCATCCTTCCCCTTCCAGTGGTCCACCTCTCTCCTTCCCTTTCCAAGGGTACTGAAGGAACTTAGGGAAGTTCTGTGGCTTCGCCAGATGACCTATTCAATGCTTCTACATCAGGAGTGGTACCAGAGGACTGGAAAAGGGCAAATGTGGTTCCTCTGCACAAAAGTGGAAGTAAGGAAGAAGTAGGGAACTACATGCTGTTATGTCTGACTTCTGTTATAAGTAAATTAATGGAAACGCTTTTAAAATAGAGAACAGTTATGTTTCTAGAATTCAGTGGATTATAGGACCCAAGGCAACATGGATTCAGTAGAGGTAGGTTTTGGACAAATCTGATCAATTTTTTTGACTGGGTGACCAGAGAATTAGATAGAAGAAGTGTGCTAGATTTGGTGTATTTAGATTTTAGGAAAGCCTTTGACAGTGTTCCACACAGGCATCTAATAAATAAACTTAGTTCCCTCGGAATGGGCCCCAAAGCGAAGGACTGGTTGAGTGGAAGAACTGGTTGAGTGGAAGACGACAGAGAGTAGTGGTCAGTGGAGATCTCTGTAAGGAAAGGGATGTTACCAGTGGTGTGCCTCAATATGTTCAGTTCTTGGCAGTGGCATAGCGATGGTGAATGACACCTGGGGCAGTAGCACCCCTCTCCTACCCTCTTCCCCACACCCCCGCTGCACACATGCGCCCCTTCCACACACCTTTATATCATCAGCGTGAGCAGCCACCATTGCATTAAATATATAGCCTCATGCTACATAATTAAAAACGAATCCTTATTTCATGATGATTATGGACTTCAATGTATCTTAAATAGAAAACTATCTTTAAATAGATTTTTCCTCAAAAAGCATTTCACTTTTAAAAATCCAATTTTTTTTTTTTTTGTTTTAATCATCGATTTTTATCTACCCTAACTGGTATTATGAGCTATTTATTGTTATAGAAAATTTTGTTTAAAACACAGGGCCCAATATTTTAAAGCATTTAACTAGCCAGCAATTTTCAATGACTCTATTTCAAAGGTTATGCTGAAAATTATTACCTGAAAAATGCTGGGTTGAGTGAGTAGGTGATCTCAGGAATTATTCATATACGTAGTGGCAATGTTCAATTCAGTCTCCAGTTGACTTACCTGGTTAACTTAGGACAGCAAACAGGCTTTCCTGATTTATTTAGATAGCAGACTGGATATCACCACCATCTGGATAACATCAGTGGTTGCCACTTTATCCAAATAGTGGCACTGAATATCCGTTTTTTTTAACTGTCATGGCTAGTTTTTTAGAAATGACCACATCAGCAGAATATTGACCCCAATGATTTTTACTGGAATTTATGTTGATTGACAAGTAACAATCCTTTATTTTTTCTTTTGTTATATATTTATTTTAGTAATATCTTTATTAAGAATATAAGAATTGCCACTGCTGGGTCAGACCAGTGGCCCGTCGTGCCCAGCAGTCTGCTCACACGGCGGCCCTTATGTCAAAGACCAGTGCTGCGTATGTTTAGCAGGAACTTGTCCAACTTTGTCTTGAATCCCAGGAGGGTGTTTTCCCCTCTAACAGACTCCTGAAGAGCGTTCCAGTTTTCTACCACTTTCTGGGTGAAGAAGAACTTCCTTACGTTTGTTCAGAATCTATCCCCTTTCAACTTTAGAGAGTGCCCTCTCGTTCTCCCTACCTTGGAGAGGTTGAACAATCTGTCTTTATCTGCTAAGTCTATTCCCTTCAGTATTTTGAATGTTTCGATCATGTCCCCTCTCAGTCTCCTCTTTTCAAGGGAGAAGAGGCCCAGTTTCTCCAATCTCTCACTGTACGGCAACTCCTCCAGTCCCTTAACCATTTTAGTCGCTCTTCTCTGGACCCTTTCAAGTAGTACCATGTCATTCTTCATGTACGGTAACCAGTGCTGGACGCAGTACTCTAGGTGAGGGCGCACCATGGCCCAGAACAGCGGCATGATAACCTTCTCTGATCTGTTCGTGATCCCTTTCTTTATCCCAGTTAATAAATCCCAGTCAATAAATGCGAATAATTATTTTTATTGAGTTATTTTTTTTTTTTTTGCATTTATAATATACATATTTCACAAAAATTAAATACAAGAAATCAAAGTCCACAACAATTGAGTTGGTGCTGTCTGGCACAGGGTGTGGCAGGCCACCTGGGCTGGATAGTGTACAAGGTATTTTTGTTTGATACATGCAAGTATAAATAAAGGAAAAAGAAATCCCAGTTGGATGTAGATTTTTCAACATGCAGACACCTATTTTTCATAGGATTCTGGATAAACTAGTTAGAAATGAAATTATGGTAGATAAGGGCAACGCCCAATTAAGAGCATAATGAAAAGTTAGGTGCTTCTCTGGGAAAGAGATACAAAAAAATTGAATATGGGTTACAGCCAGAGTCAGAAAAACACTAGGAATTAATAGTAAGAATAATCATAATCATAATAATATATAAATAATTGTGTAATTTGTTGGTTAAGCAAGACTTAGGGGAAAATTAATTATATAATACATCTGTAGAGCAATTAAAATTAGAAGATTTCTATCTCTTTTTCTTTGTTTAACCAGAACATCAATTTCCTGCCTAAAGCCTGGTCTCTTGGTGTTCTTTGTCTAAACTACTATGCCCAGGGGACTAACAAGAGCCTCTGGCTTCTGGTAGTTGTAAGGAAGATATAGGATTTCACATTCCGGAGCAAAGGCAGTCTGTATTTTAGAATTAAATCTTTTTTATTAGCCAACAAGAAAACCTTGAACAGTACAAAGAAATCTTCCGGTAAAAAACAAAGAGTGACAATCCCACCCACTCTCCCCCCACCCCATCCCACAAAATCCCAAATGCAGCAACATGACAAGAAACCACAATCGCATAGCGGCATATGCAAACACATGCGAAAACAGTAAACATCTAAGTAGCCAATTTCCCCCCCCCCCCCAACCTTCCCAACACAACTAATCACAAGTCTTGAAACACATGACCAACAGAAAAATGGAAAGTCTTGGTGGGGGTCTCCACCAATCCAAAAACACTAGTGCAGGGGATACCAAAGGCAGAGACAACCGCCACAAAATCAAGAGATCCAAATAGAAAAAGGGACCAGGGCAGCCCTATAGGGACGCATCACCTAACGTGTTCAAAAGATGACTATGCGCTCTATGGGGCAGGGATCGTAAATATGGATCCCAGATAGTTAAAAGAAAAGCTTCCTCCGTTTGTATGTGTGTTGTGCATCTTGCATTTTCCAAGCAATCAGTCTAGCAATATGAGCTCGCCAAGCCCAATAAGAAGGGGCAGAGGAAGTGATCCATAGCTGCAAAATCATTTTGCAGCCCAAGAGACAAAATCCAAGAGAGGATGCCCCGCCTAAGGAGAGTAAAAGCCTCTGAAAAGCCCAATAAAAAAAGAATGGGATTGCAAGATATCACCCTCCCCAACACATGACATATATGCACAAACTCTTTTCTAAAAAGCATGTACCACTGGGCAGGTCCAAAAAGCATGAATAAAATTAGCGCTTTCCAAAGAACACTTAGCACAAACATCGCTATCTAGAAAGCTCATACGATGGAGCTGCGCTAAAGTGATATAAGCCCAATTAAGGAAACGATAACGACATTCGCAGAGAGAGGCACTGTAAACAAGGCGAGGAATACCACGCAAACTGGCCCCAACATCCCAAGCTTGAAGAGAGAGCCCAAGATCCTGTTCTCAAGTAACTTTCAAAGACGAAAAAATCAAGGGTGGGCCCAATGAAAGCAAGGCTCTATGGATCCCAGCAATAGAAGGACGATCCTGGTTCATATTATCAAAGAACTTTCAAAGCTTACACCCCCACCGAAAAGATCACTGGATCAACAGCTAGAGAACCAAAATAGTGTTTAAGTTGATGAAAAGCAAAGCAATGCCCCCATCCCGCTAGCTGTGTATGACTTATTGGCATAACGTACCCTACTTGTTGGACCGCTGTATGAGAAGCAGGCTCACAATGGGAAGAAACAACTGAAATATACAAGAAATAAAATCAAGCAGAAAAAAAGACTCACCCCCATCTTCTTCAAACCATTTTTTTCCATCTTAACTATCCACTTACACTACCCCTTAACAGAAGCTTCTTTTTCAATTAGTAATCTTTCAAGCAGAGTAGGATCAAAATAAATATATCTAATAGAGTCTAATGTTATCATTCATTTATTGGGAAACTGGAGGAAAAAAAACTCCTCCCAAAGCTGTTATCCTGTCTTTCAATTTCAGAAATTCCTTTTGAGATAGTTATAAGGTCTTAGGAACATCCAGAAAAATCTGAATAGGATGGCCACAAAACTTGAAAATCTTATTTCCGGAAATACGTCTTCAATATATTAATTTTTTCCTCTTCAGTTGAGAGAGTAACTTGGAGGGAAGCCCTAGTATTAATTTCTTTCTGTGAGGATTCTAGGAAATTTGTCAAATTTAATGATTTTGATTTGGTTCCCTCTTTTGCTCCTCATCTACCCTCTCAACTTAAGGAATAAAAACATTTCTAAAGTCAGAAATATTCAATTCCTTTGCATTATCTAATTGCAATATCTCCTTTAAATATCTAACCACAATATCTCAGAAAACAGAAGATAAAAATACATAATACATAATGTTCTTGAACAAATATGGTATTGAAGAGATTATAATTGTCTATGGATTAACAAGCTGTCTTTAACAAAAGCTGAGGAAACTGATTAGTAATTAACGATAGAAGAATAAATTTGCGATTGGTATCCTTCTTATCAGTTTTAGAATATACATTATGAGACTTGTCAACTGTCTGGTGAGAAAAACTACAAAGTTGTGGTAGGAGTTATTGTATTGTTTATATAAATTCCCAAAATGTCTCTTTTAAATCTAATATAGCTAACTGAATCAAAACAAGCATACACAGCAGAAAAGATCCCCAAAGTGAACAGACTGCCGTGAGCATGAGCGGACCGCCGGGCAGGATGGACCACTGGTCTGACCCAGCAGCGGCAATTCTTATGTTCTTTGGGTCATTCTGATGTTTTATTTACAGCTTGTGAGAAGCAAGCAAGCCTGGTATACAGTGAGTCCCCAGAACAGCATCTCCAGCCTTTCAAGGATGAAATGGAAACATTTATTCAGAATGGTAAGTAATAAATAACTCTTTCTAGGCGGTGTCAGGTCAAAAGCGCGCCGGGACAAAGGCGCGCCCAGACAATTGAGCGCAGCGTGCGCCGCCACACCGCTCTAAATTACTGTTTTTAGTGCTCCGACGGGGGGGGTGTGGGGGGAACCCCCCCACTTTACTTAATAGACATCGCGCCGTGTTGTGGGGGCATTGTGGGGGGTTGTAACCCCCCACATTTTACTGAAAACTTTACTTTTTCCCTGTTTTTAGGGAAAAATTTCCATTTAAAATAAAATGTGGAGGGTTACAACCCCCCAAACCCCCCATAACACCGGCGCGATGTCTGTTAAGTAAACTGGGGGGTTCCCCAACAAAACCCCCTGTCTGAGCCCCTAAAAACTGTAATTTAGAGCGGCACGGCGGCGCGCGCTGCGCTCAATTGTCAGCGCGCGCTTTTGTCTTTCGCGCCGTTGTCTATGAACCTTCTAGGCAGAGATACCAACATTTCAAAATGACTGGAGTGACAAACACAATATAGATTACCTCTGCTTGGACACAGTGAAGGAGCTTGCTTAATATTGGAGTTGCTGTGTATCCAGAGTGCTGGCTTCTAAGAATAGGGTTACTAGCTGACTGGGATTACATTAGTTTCTTTTATTCCACCAATACCATGCGGTTCTAGGTGGATTACAAAAGGAAGAGATTCTGGCCACTTCCAGAAGATTACCGGGAAGCTATTGGTTGTAACATTTGGAGTCTGGTGATGGAGTGAGGATTTTGGTTGTATCAGGAGTTAGTCTTGACATATTTCTTGAACAACTTGGTTTTTATTTCCCTCCTGAAGGTTCTGTAGTTTGGTGCTGAAATCAGTGAATTGGAGATGTGGTTGTCTAGTTTCGCTGCTTGCGTGGCGAGTAGTCCGTCGTGTATTTTTTTTTACACTGAATGCCTTTGATTGGGGGTTGGGTGAAGGGTGTCTGAGTTCTCCTTGGTCTGGAAGAGTTGTTCCGAGTTAGGACAAGTTTACGATCTACTGGTATGTTTTATGAAGGAAACATAGGCATCTATAGTCCTTCATAAAATAGGATTCTGGAACCACAACATTTACATGCAGATCATGTAAAAGTAGGTACACACTTTCACTTGACACTTTTGGAGAGGGAAATTTTCTATAAATGGCACCTAAATTTAGGCTCTAATTTCACACCCAACTTGTGTCAAGGAAGTGTGTTGTAACAGAGGCAAGGTGCTGAAACGGTAGATCAGTGTGAAGATGCACTTATGAAGGGATGCTGAAAAGTTCTCAGCCCTTTCTCGGCCCAACCAAGAAAGGAATGACGTGGATTCAAGAAACTGAACAAGTTATTCCACATAACCCAAGTTATTGCCCCTAAATTTAACATCCTTGGCACATCATGTCTGAATTTTCTGTAACCCTTCCAAAAACTACTCTGATGTCATTTGAAAATTGTCACCCTTTCAAACTCTTTTTTAAGGTTTGGAAGCAGAAAATAGTGAGATGGAGCAAGATCTGGTAAGTAGGGTACATGGTCTATGCACTGAAACCCCAACTGCATCAAAACATCCATTGTTTTACCAGCCTTGTGTGCAGGTGCATTGTCTTGCAAATAGAGAACTCCTTTCCGCAGCTTCTCTCCCCTTTTTTCTTTCAATACCTCCTTTAATCAGCGCAGCAAATTATAGTAGTATTCTGTGTTAACTGTTTGGCACCTTGGAAGATAGTCAGTCACTGCATCACCTTCCTGATCCCAAAACATTGTGGCCATGACCTTTCCTGCTGACTTATGGGTCTTGAATTTTCTTGACCTTGGAGAACCTGAGTGTCACCATTGCATGGACTGTTGTTTTGTCTCAGGATCATAGTGGTGTAACCATGTTTCATCAACAGTAACTAGTCATTCCAAAAGGTTGGCACCAACTTTGCTGAAAATGCTGCAAAATCATCTTGGCAGTGTCCACTCTACATCATTTCTTGTCAGCATTCAAACATTTGGGCACTCACTTGGCTGACATCTGCATACCCAGCTGCTCGTGGATTATACACCCAACACGTTCCCTGGATATCTGTAGCTGATATCCACCAATCTGCCAAAATCAGGTCATGGGCATGTCAACAATTTCAGGAGTTGACACCATTTGAAGACCTTGCTGTATCTTCAGTCTTGAAATCTCAACGCTGAAAGTTTGTATACCACTTCTTCACTATAGAGTATGATGGGCATTTGTCACTCAATGTGTTCATCATACATTCATGAATTTCCTTTGGAGTTTTCTTCTGCAGGAATAGGAATTTCATGACGGCTCAGAGTTCCACACTTGAAAATTCCACACTTTTCGTTGACATGGTTCAATCAATGATCTGAAACAATGTCAAAACATAGTAACATAGTAGATGACGGCAGATAAAGACCCGAATGGTTCATCCAGTCTGCCCAACCTGATTCAATTTAAATTTTTTTATTTTTTTATTTTTTCTTCTTAGCTATTTCTGGGCAAGAATCCAAAGCTTTACCCGGTACTGTGCTTGGGTTCCAACTGCCGAAATCTCTGTTAAGACTTACTCCAGCCCATCTACACCCTCCCAGCCATTGAAGCCCTCCCCTGCCCATCCTCCACCAAACGGCCATACACAGACACAGACCGTGCAAGTCTGCCCAGTAACTGGCCTAGTTCAATATTTAATATTATTTTCTGATTCTAAATCTTCTGTGTTCATCCCACGCTTCTTTGAACTCAGTCACAGTTTTACTCTCCACCACATCTCTCGGGAGCGCATTCCAGGCATCCACTACCCTCTCCGTAAAGTAGAATTTCCTAACATTGCCCCTGAATCTACCACCCCTCAACCTCAAATTATGTCCTCTGGTTTTACCATTTTCCTTTCTCTGGAAAATATTTTGTTCTACGTTAATACCCTTCAAGTATTTGAACGTCTGAATCATATCTCCCCTGTCTCTCCTTTCCTCTAGGGCAGGGGTGCCCACACTTTTTGGGCTTGCGAGCTACTTTTAAAATGACCAAGTCAAAATGATCTACCAACAATAAAAATGCTAAACATATATATATTTATTTATATATATATATATATATATACACACCGAGTGTACTTTGTATTTATGTTCAAATATTTTTTTATTATACAGCCCCCCTCCCCCGAAGGCCTGACCCCCCCTGAAGGTCTGCACATTCCCCCTCAAAGGTTGACTCCCCCCCTGAAGGCCTGCACTACCCCTTGAAGGACTGCACTCCCCCCCCCCCGAAGGCCTACCCTCCCCACATCCATTTACCTAATTCCAGCAGGGAGCAGTCTGCAGAGAGGATCGCTGGTACTTTAGCGATCCTTGCAGGTTGCCATAGGCCTCAGGAGCTGTCTTCCCTCTGCCCCAAGCCTGTCTCTGACTTAGAGGAGGGGCAGGACCACGGCAGAGGAAGACAGCTCCTGAGGCCTATGGCAACCTATAAGAATTGCTAAAGTACCACCTGCCACTGGCCGTCTCCCATTCGTCCCCTTTGGAGATCCCCACAGGAATAAGGAAGTTAAATTAATAGAATACTTAGGCACAGAAAAACAAAGAAATACTTCCAAGAACTGTCCCATAAGAACTGCCTGTCACAATGCTCATTAGTGGAACTGAATAAAAGACAAGTACAATGGATTTAGAAGGGGGACGATCCGCCCGGGTGCACGGCTTGGAGGGGTGCACAGCCGGCCAGGTCCGGGTCATCCTGCCTTTCTTTTCCCCTGGTCCGCGCTCGGGGCTTGCGCCTGCCTGGTCCCGCGCCGACGCTCGAATGGTGCCGTCAACTCCCGCGAGTCTCGCAATAACCAACAGCACCATTTGGGCGGCGGGAGCGAGCCCCGTGCGCAGACCGGTGGAAAGGAAGGGCAGGAGGACCCAGACGGCTGTGCATCCCTCCAAGCCGTGCACCCGGGGCGGGGGCGGGGGCGGACCGCCCCACCTCGGTACGCCACTGATTGGGAGGCCGATTTTGGGGTTTTTAAAATTGTATATCGGGCAGCATTAGGCCTCGCTCTTACCTCAATCATTTCAGGCGCTTCTATTTCTTGTGATGCGCTGAGCTCCGTCCCCCACCGACCTTCACCCCGCCCTTCCAGCACTCTGATTGGCCAGCGTTCTTTAAGAGGCGGGCCAGTCAGGAGGGGAAAAAAAGAGAAGGGAAGAAGGGAACCTGCTGTGCGATCAACTGGGGTCACCTGAGCGAACGACCTGTCGATCGCGATCGACGCGTTGGGCACCCCTGCTCTAGGGTATACATATTCAGGGCTTTCAGTCTCTCCTCATACGTCTTTTGGCGCAAGCCTCCTATCATTTTCATCGCCCTCTTCTGGACCGCATCAAGTCTTCTTACGCCTTTCGCCAGATACGGTCTCCAAAACTGAACACAATACTCCAAGTGGGGCCTCACCAATGACCTGTACAGGGACATCAACACCTTCTTCCTTCTACTGACTATGCCTCTCTTTATACAGCCCAGCATCCTTCTGGAAGCAGCCACTGCCTTGTCACACTGTTTTTTCGCCTTTAGATCTTCGGACACTATAATCCCAAGGTCCCTCTCCCCGTCTGTGCATATCAGCTTCTCTCCTCCCAGCATATACGGTTCCTTCCTATTATTAATCCCCAAATGCATTACTCTGCATTTCTTTGCATTGAATTTTAGTTGCCAGGCATTAGACCATTCCTCTAACTTTTGCAGATCCTTTTTCATATTTTCCACTCCCTCTTCGGTGTCTACTCTGTTACAAATCTTGGTATCATCTGCAAAAAGGCACACTTTTCCTTCTAACCCTTCAGCAATGTCACTCACAAACATATTGAACAGGATTGGCCCCAGCACCGAACCCTGAGGGACTCCACTACTCACCTTTCCTTCCTTCGAGCGACTTCCATTAACCACCACCCTCTGGCGTCTGTCCGACAGCCAGTTTCTGACCCAGTTCACCACTTTGGGTCCTAACTTCAGCCCTTCAAGTTTGTTCAACAGCCTCCTATGAGGAACTGTATCAAAGGCTTTGCTGAAATCCAAGTAAATTACATCTAGCATATGTCCTCGATCCAGCTCTCTGGTCACCCAATCAAAAAATTCAATCAGGTTTGTTTGGCACGATTTACCTTTTATAAAGCCATGTTGCCTCGGATCCTGTAACCCATTAGATTCAAGGAAGTACACTATCCTTTCTTTCAGTAACACTTCCATTATTTTTCCAACAACTGAAGTGAGGCTCACCTGTAGTTTCCTGCTTCATCCTTGTGACCACTTTTATGAATAGGGACCACATCCGCTCTCCTCCAATCCTCAGGAATCACTCCCGTCTCCAGAGATTTGTTGAACAAGTCTTTAATAGGACTCGCCAGAACCTCTCTGAGCTCCCTTAGTATCCTGGGATGGATCCCGTCTGGTCCCATCGCTTTGTCCACCTTCAGTTTTTCAAGTTGCTCATAAACACCCTCCTCCGTGAACGGCGCAGAATCTACTCCATTTTCTCGTGTAACTTTGCCAGACAGTCTCGGTCCTTCTCCAAGATTTTCTTCTGTGAACACAGAAGTATTTGTTTAGCACATTTGCTTTCTCCTCATCACTCTCCACATATTTGTTCCCAGCATCTTTTAGCCTAGCAATTCCATTTTTTATCTTCCTCCTTTCACTAATATATCTGAAAACATTTTTATCTCCCTTTTTTACATTTTTAGCCATTTGTTCTTCTGCCTGTGCCTTCGCCAAACGTATCTCTCTCTTGGCTTCTTTCAGTTTCACCCTGTAGTCCTTTCTGCTCTCCTCTTCTTGGGTTTTTTATATTTCATGAACGCCAACTCTTTCGCCTTTATTTTCTCAGCCACTAGGTTGGAGAACCATATCGGCTTCCTTTTTCTCTTGTTTTTATTGATTTTCTTCACATAAAGGTCTGTAGCCATTTTTATTGCTCCTTTCAGCTTAGACCACTGTCTTTCCACTTCTGCAAATTAGCTCTTTGTTAAATAAAATAACACTTTTTTCAACTACAGTGGCAAAATAACGCTCATATATTTGGGAAGTTGGTTGGACTGAGAACTTTTCAGCCCCCCCCCAATAGATGCCCTGTTATAGGATAGTGTCTAAGTGTATTCTGCATGCATCCATCTGCAAAGGGGGTGTTCTTAGAGGAAGAGCATGGGCGGGTCAGAGATATTTTGGAAAATGCGCACAGTATTATAGAATATTATGGATGCACACCAAGATTTATACCTGGTTTTAATTGGTGTAAGTCTTCACGGCCAGCGCTATTCTATAAAAAGTGCTCATCCTGTTGCCCTGTATAAAATGGTACTGGGTGTCCTTTACCAAATCCAGTCCTATATGTGCCTATGTGGGCATGCAATTTTATTTTAAAAAAAACCTTTTCTGAAAGTAAAATGAGCTTTTTAAAAGTATCTTCTTAAAGTAAAGGGAAATGTTACCCAAAAGTCATGTAAACTTTGTAGTCTACATATAAGAATCCACTTTAGTGTGCTAGTTTGCCACATGAAAGCAGTTTTCTTGAAATGGCCATTCTTGGGGCACTGAAGAAGAATGTATAAGTCCTAAAGAGAAATTTCCTCACCTGTACTATGGAGGTGAATTCTATCAGGAGATATATATACACAGGACAGCAAAATGAATGTTTTGTCTTTGCAGCTAAAGAAGAAATTAAGATGAAGACAAAGCATTGGGAAGATGCACGATGTAGGTATGAGCTCTTCTCTCGGCTTTAGCCCTATGACCTCTTTGGCAATGTTCTTGTTCTTAGGTACAGATCACAATGAAATGACATTTGTTCCCTGGCTATGTCATACTACAATATCAAGAATCTATTTTTCAACATGTGGGACATTTGTGCTGTTCCTAAAACTACTGTGGGATGCCTCAGTAGTGATTTTAACCTGCTGTAAGCACGCATTAGTGCTTTCCACAGCTTAGTAAAAAGGCCCCTTAATGACCTACTAGAGAATGAGAAGTATGATTTTTATCCCTACCGATTACATTAAGTAGCTGTTAGACTAAGATGAACTCTGAATTTGCTTATAAACCAGATTCAGAAATATGATTCCTGAGCCAAATTCTCCAGGGGCAATATTGGGACAGGGGAAAGGGTATAGAGTTCCCCTATAAACTCATTGTTAGCCTTACATTACTATCAGCATTTAAATTGGCCTAACGAGAGTGTCAGCAAAGACCTATGGGAGATTATATTAAGCAAATGTGATCCTTATTCTTGGAATGTCAGTGCAGATAGACTGGTTCCTGAATGGCACGTGGACAAATTTTTCCCCGTCCCCTTGGGAACTCATTTTCCAGTTCCATCCCCACAAGTTCTTTTCCTGTTCTTGTCCTATTCCTGCAAACTCCATCCTCATCTGCACAAGCCTCAAATGCTTTAAAATCATAAGTGTTTGAGGCTTGTTCGGTTAAGGCAGGGCTTACAGGAATGGGGCAGCGACAAAAGGCATAGGGACGGGATGTGGAAATTGAGTTCCTATGGGGACAGGGACAAATTTGTCTCCATGTCATTCTCTAATTAACAAAGAACCCTTGCCATAGTATGGGAGTATCCACCATAGCCCTGGTATTTCAACAGATGTGCTAAAGTCAGATGCTTAAGGAAATCTTGTCAATTGAGAGCCATTTTCTTAAACAGATACCAAATTATGAACAGAAGAAAGATACTGGAAAATATGTTAAGATCAGTAGTTAACAATGATAGATACTATTTTTAGAACAAGATTCCAACCTATATAAACACACACCGCTCTCTCTTGGCCCTCTCATGGCTTCTCCTCTCTTCTTCCCCCTATTTGCCTCTTCACACCAATACACCCACTAATCAGAAGCATACATGCACCATTCATTTAGACAGTACATAGAAATAGCAAAAGAGATGAAGACCCAATGAACCACAATAAAATTAATCCAGCGATGAAAACAAAAAGCTGTGGATACTGATGTTCTGAGATAAATTTATTGTACACTCTTACACATTAAAACCATAAAAATACAAGTATAATAGTCCAACCGGACCCTACATGGTCCGTGTTTCTGCGAACATGTCTTCCTCAGGGGACCAACAGATCTCAAATGCACAGATAAAAAAATGGACTGAAAATAGTCTAATTGTCTTTAAACTTCAAACTCATGCCTGGAGTCGATCGCCTCCAGTGCCCCGCCTCCTCTGACACAACTTTCCTCCATCGGCCGCGTTCTGCCAATAGAGGGAAGTTGTGTCAGAGGGGGTGGGGCACCAGAAAAGGAACTCGGTGGGGTCGGTGGCGATCGACCTCAGGCATGAGTTTGAAGTTTAAAGACAATTAGACTGTTTTCAGTCCATTTTTTTATCTGTGCAATTCAGATCCATTGGACCCCTGAGGAAGGCGTGTTCGCCGAAACACGGACCATGTAGGGTCCGGTTGGACTATTATACTTGTATTTTTATGGTTTTAAGAGTAAGAGTATACAATGAATTTATCTCAGAACATCAGTATCCACAGCTTTTTGTTTTCATCGCTGGATTAATTTTATTGTGGATCATTGGGTCTTCATCTCTTTTGTTATTTCTATGTACTGTCCAAATGAATGGTGCATGTATGCTTCTGAATAGTGGGTGTATTGGTGTGAAGAGGCAAATAGGGGGAAGAAGAGAGGAGAAGCCATGAGAGGGCCAAGAGAGAGCGGTGTGTGTGTTTATATAGGTTGGAATCTTGTTCTAAAAATAGTATCTATCATAGCTTTTTGTTTTCAGTACATAGAAATAAACACACAGAAGCAGCTCTAAATCTAACTGTATACTCTGTATTTGTAAAAGCCTATTTATACATAGATAGATACACACAGACGATATAAAGTATACTTTTTATGTACCACTCCTGGCTGTTTCATAATTTTACTTCCTGCTGCCTCTTTGAGGGAATTGAACCCAAGACCTAGAATAGATGAGAATAAAGACAAAAATTATTTACTTATTTACTCTGCTGGGTTTTTTAAATCCATAGCTTTGAAGAGATGACCAATTACTTTGGGCTGAAGCCAAAGCCTGGGGAGAAAGAGATTGTCCCCAGCTATGTGTTTACCGTCTGGTATGAGTTCTGCAGTGACTTCAAGACCATTTGGAAACAAGAAAACAAAGCCCTGTCTGCAGAAAGGTATGGTTCTTATCACTCTGAGCCCATCGGAAGTGTTCCTAAGAGAAACAGATCTGGTCCTGCCAAGCTCTAGAAAAGTTTAGGGGCCGATATTAAAAATCAATTATCCATTTAGCTTTGGAATCTAATAGTTCTGAAGACTGACATCTTCAAAAAGATATAAAAAGTCAGACAAGAGGGTATGCAAAGAGAGAAACAGTTTGGCTGTATGTATGTGTGTTTGTGGAAGGGGGCACAGAGAGGAACCTACTGGATGAATATATTTTTAAACTGGGGCAAAGGATTGTTTTAGGTATAATTAGAAGAATATAAGAACATAATTGACCAGTTAAGATTCAGTCACTGGGTCCCAACATGATATTCAGCAACACTTAACCATTACTACCACTCAGTATCTTATCTGATCACTTCAGCACTATCTGGTTAATGCCAGGTCGGTCCAGAGACAGAGCACAGAAAAAAAGCAAAAAATATGAAGTCCAAATCTGAGTTTGAACATTTTGCAGAACACACACAAAAATCCAGTAGCTAAGGGCCACCGTGTGAGCGGACTGCTGGGCAAGATGGACCACTGGTCTGACCCAGCAGTGGCAAATCTTATGTCCAATTTTGAAACAGAAAAAAAAATCTTTTGTTTCAAAAATGGCCATTTCTCAGATGTGCTTATCCTCAGCTTTTGGGATGTAGGCGGAGCCACCATTTTTAGTAGACTGGCTACACAGACATCCCAGCAGAGCAGTGGTGCACCTTAGGGGGCACTGCAGTGAACTTCACATGAAAAGACCCAGGTACACATCTCATCATAACCCCCTTATGGCATATGGCGAGCCCTCCAACTGGACCCAGCTGTATACTACACTGATAGCCCTTTTGCCTGGGATTTGGGTGGGTTTTGGAGCACTCACATAATCCACCATAAGTGTAGTAGATAGAGTGGGTTAGTTAGGCTACTCCAGGAACCTACTAGCCATAATGTCTGAAGTTATCATGCAGGTATGTACTATTCCATTAACATTTTGGGGGGTAGGAGGGGGGTCAGTGACTACTGGGGGAGTGTGGGAGAGTCATGCCTTTATTCCTCCAGTGGTCATCTGGTCAGTTTGGGCACCTTTTTAGCACTTACATATTGCTAAAACAGGTCTAGCCCCAAATGTCCAATTGTGCCCTGGACATTTTCTAAAATATTTGATTATTGCAGAAAAATGTCCAAATCATAAGCCCACCCTAGTCCTGCCCAAACCACACCCCTAACACGTTCCTTTCAGATTTAGAAGCACTGCAGACAACCGCCATAGAAATCCATCTAGAAAATGGGATTCAAAAATAGCAAATTGGAAGGACTTGGTGAGAAAAACGTACCTCTGTCCCTTTATGCCACTTTTGGCTGTTTTTCAAAAATGAACCCCGTAGTGAAATTGAAAAAGGTACAGAGAAGGGGATGGAATGACTTCCCTACATGGAAAAGCTAAATAGGCTAGGGTTCTTCAGCTTGGAAAAGAGATGGCTAAGGAGAATAATGAGGTTTACGAAATACTGAATGGAGTGGATAGGGTAGATGAATTGCTTATTTATTCTTTCTAAATAGGGTAGATGAATTGCTTATTTATTCTTTCTAAATAGGGTAGATGAATTGCTTATTTATTCTTTCTAAATAGGGTAGATGAATTGCTTATTTATTCTTTCCAAATAGGGTAGATGAATTGCTTATTCTTTCCAAATAGGGTAGATGAATTGCTTATTTATTCTTTCTAAATAGGGTAGATGAATTGCTTATTTATTCTTTCCAAATAGGGTAGATGAATTGCTTATTTATTCTTTCTAAATAGGGTAGATGAATTGCTTATTTATTCTTTCCAAATAGGGTAGATGAATTGCTTATTCTTTCCAAATAGGGTAGATGAATTGCTTATTTATTCTTTCTAAATAGGGTAGATGAATTGCTTATTTATTCTTTCCAAATAGGGTAGATGAATTGCTTATTTATTCTTTCCAAATAGGGTAGATGAATTGCTTATTTGTTCTTTCCAAATAGGGTAGATGAATTGCTTATTTATTCTTTCTAAATAGGGTAGATGAATTGCTTATTTATTCTTTCCAAATAGGGTAGATGAATTGCTTATTTATTCTTTCCAAATTGGATAGATGAATTGCTTATTTATTCTTTCTAAATAGGGTAGATGAATTGCTTATTTATTCTTTCCAAATAGGGTAGATGAATTGCTTATTTGTTCTTTCCAAATAGGGTAGATGAATTGCTTATTTATTCTTTCCAAATTGGATAGATGAATTGCTTATTTATTCTTTCTAAATAGGGTAGATGAATTGCTTATTTATTCTTTCCAAATAGGGTAGATGAATTGCTTATTTGTTCTTTCCAAATAGGGTAGATGAATTGCTTATTTATTCTTTCCAAATAGGGTAGATGAATTGCTTATTTATTCTTTCTAAATAGGGTAGATGAATTGCTTATTTATTCTTTCCAAATAGGGTAGATGAATTGCTTATTTATTCTTTCTAAATAGGGTAGATGAATTGCTTATTTATTCTTTCCAAATAGGATAGATGAATTGCTTATTTATTCTTTCCAAATAGGGTAGATGAATTGCTTATTTATTCTTTCCAAATAGGGTAGATGAATTGCTTATTTATTCTTTCTAAATAGGGTAGATGAATTGCTTATTTATTCTTTCCAAATAGGGTAGATGAATTGCTTATTTATTCTTTCCAAATTGGATAGATGAATTGCTTATTTATTCTTTCTAAATAGGGTAGATGAATTGCTTATTTATTCTTTCCAAATAGGGTAGATGAATTGCTTATTTGTTCTTTCCAAATAGGGTAGATGAATTGCTTATTTATTCTTTCTAAATAGGGTAGATGAATTGCTTATTTATTCTTTCCAAATAGGGTAGATGAATTGCTTATTTATTCTTTCCAAATTGGATAGATGAATTGCTTATTTATTCTTTCTAAATAGGGTAGATGAATTGCTTATTTATTCTTTCCAAATAGGGTAGATGAATTGCTTATTTGTTCTTTCCAAATAGGGTAGATGAATTGCTTATTTATTCTTTCCAAATAGGGTAGATGAATTGCTTATTTGTTCTTTCCAAATAGGGTAGATGAATTGCTTATTTATTCTTTCTAAATAGGGTAGATGAATTGCTTATTTATTCTTTCCAAATAGGGTAGATGAATTGCTTATTTATTCTTTCCAAATAGGGTAGATGAATTGCTTATTTATTCTTTCCAAATTGGATAGATGAATTGCTTATTTATTCTTTCTAAATAGGGTAGATGAATTGCTTATTTATTCTTTCCAAAAATAAAAGGACTAGGGGGAACGCAATGAAGCTACTAAGTAGTAAATTTAATAATAATAATTTTATTTTTGTATACCGCCATACCACATAGTTCTAGGCGGTTCACATACAATAAAAATTACACAATCAATGAGTAAAATACAATTAACTAAAAATCAGTAAGTAAAATACAATTAATTAAAAATGCATTAAAATCAACTAAAACAAGCACACTATAAGAACAGTATACTATTTACCAATCAGGATTCTAAAAAAATCAGTTTACAAATTTATCAAACATCAGTTTTTAGCAATTTCCTAAAAGACATACATGAATGGGCCTGAGAAATGATGGTACTTAACCATAAGTTCATTTTATCTGCATGAAAACCGAGTAATTTATCAAAAGATCTCTTGTATCGGCAAGATTTAATAGATGAACAAATAGATATTGCCCTCAAGTAATCCTATTAGGTTTATATCATTCAAAACATGAGGACAGATAAGTAGGCACCGTACCAAACAAGACTTTAAAGCAGATACAACCGAATTTAAACAACACTCCAGCCTCAAAAGGCAGCCAATGAAACTGTTGATAAGATGGAGTAACATGGTCATACTTTTTCAGACCAAAATTCAGACGGACCGCCGTGTTCTAGATAAGTCTTAATCTTTAAAACAAATTGGAGAAAATATTTCTTTATTTAATGTTTAGTTAAACTATGACATTGGTTGTCAGAGAATGTGGTGAAATCATTTAGCTTAGCAGGGTTTGTTTTAAAGTTTGGAACGTTCCTAAAAGAAAAGCCCATAAGCCATTAAGATCGACTGGAGAAAATCCACTGCTTATTTCTGTGATAAGCAGTATAAAATCAGTATTACTCTCTTGAGATCTTTTCGAGTACTTGTGATCTAGATCAGCCAATGTTGGAAACAGGATATTGGGCTGGATGGACCAGTAGGTCAATGCTTATGTTATTATGTTCTTATCCATGCATCACTGATACTCATTGTCAATGCCTGAATAACAATCCAAGCAAGTAGAATTTCATAAGTGGCAGTCCTTACTTGCCCAGATAGCTATCCAGCAGTATCCAGATAACTTCCAGAACCTAACCAATGCTCCTTCTAAAGATTGGCCGGGTGTGTTTTATTAGGTTTCTTTATATACCGCCTATCAAAATTATCTAAGCGGTTTTACAATCAGGTACTCAAGTATTTTCCCTATCTGTCCCGGAGGCTCACAATCTATCTAACGTACCTGAGGCTATGGAGAACTGAGTGACTTGCCCAGGGTCATAAGGAGCAGCGTGGGGTTTGAACCCACAACCCCAAGGTGCTGAAGCTGTAGCTCCAACCACTGCACCACACACTCCTGTGCATATTTTTCCTCATGTGAGCAATAAGTTCTAAAAAATTTATTTTGTCTGAGCAAGAATTTCTAAAACCCAACCATTTTCCAAATTTGCAAGTATTTTTGTGAGCAACCATGTAAAATCTGTGAGCGACGCTCCTCGAATAAATGAGCATTGCTCATGCACAGAGCTTAGAGGGAACATAATATCTAACCAAGACTCAGATAGTCAGGGCTGATTGCCAAAGTGGCCTGGTACTAAATATACGAGACTAAATCAGCCTACAGCATTTAGCATTTAAAGAAAACGTTGATCACTGCGAGCTGAATGTTGATCAGCATCATTATAAGAAGTCGATGACTCCAGTTTTGTTCCTGTGTAACTTGGGGTAGTTTGAGCTGTTGCTTTTATGTTTTTTTAGGCTGAGAGTGGCACAACAATCTGTGAACAAGCTAACAGCAGAGAAGAAGGTGGAAACTAGAAAGATCAACCCCACAGCCAGCCTGGTAACGGCTTCACTTTTTATGATGATTTCTCTGTATAGAGAAACACACGTGCTATATTCACTGTGTAGTACTATATTTCCCCATATATAGGCCACGGCATATACATGGGTTTTACAAACCTGTGTATGGGGCATGGCCTAGTTATATGGGGCGGCCTATGTAAAAATTTAAAATCATCCCCCCACCCCGGTACCTTTTTCAACCATCCCCCCATACCTTCTTCAAAACCCCCTCGGTGCACGGCTCGAATCTCCAGCGGTGCAGGGCAGCCGCGATCTCCTTGGCATCCGGCCTGCCCCTACACCACTTGCTGCTGTCAGTTCTCGTGAGTCCCACGAGAGCTGACGGCCATTCAGCGGGTGGTGCGGGGACAAGCTGAATGCCGAGGAGATTGCGACTGCCCTGTACCAGTGAAGATTCGAGCCGTGCGCCATCCAGCGAGGGGTTTTGATGGAGGTACCGGGAGGGGAGGATGGTTGAAAAAGCCAGGTAATGTACTGGAAGATAAGCCGTGGATAATACCATGGGGTGGCTTATCATCCGGTTTTTTAAACATAGGTCGCCCTTTTCTGTGGCCTATGCAGAGGGGCGGCCTATATGCGGGGAAGTACAGTTATATACATTGCATAATTTTATATTCATACTCCAAAGATACATATATAAATGTTTACTCTTGGAGAAATTCTACACAATAAACTTAGGAATTCTGCATCAAAATGTTGAACATTCTGAGCACAGTATTTTAAAATTCTGCAAATTCTGGGCTGGAATTACTAAAGTGAGTTATGTTAGTGCACACCTATGCTTTCAATGCATTTCAATTGCATAACATGGAACCTACAATAAATAGCATAGGTTAAATGTGCAATAGCACCTTTCAGTAAATCTATTCATCTATTTATAATTGTTTTTTGTGAAGGTTGGGTCTTCCCCACCTTGATACCTGGGGGGGGTCCAGGGAGGGGGGGTTCAATGGGGGGTCCGACTGGAGGGATTGGGCACCCTCCTGTCGGTGATCTTCAGGGAGGGGTGGGGGGTTTCATTGGGGGGGAGTCCAGGGAGGGGGTTCATTGGGGGGTCCGGCAGGAGGGATTTGGCACCCTCCTGCCGGCGATCATGAGGGTTGGCGGTCTTCAGGCAGGAGGGGTTGGACTCCCTCCTGCCGTGATATTTGGGGTGGAGGGATCGGGTCCGGTCTTTGGGCAGGAGGGATTGGGCTCCCTCCTGCTGCGATCATTCAGGTTGGGGACTAGCATCTGTGGCCACTATACTTGCCGCGAGAAGTGCAGTGGCCGCATCTACTTACAATGTAGGCCAGCATTTTGTAGGCCTACATTGTACGCGTCTCCCGCTGGCCTAGGGAGACACGTACTGCTGCCTAAGGCTAGACCTAGCTTTAGGCGAGCTTAGGCGGTTTTGCGGGCCTCCCCAGGCTCCTGGAAGCGCCTTCAATATAGGCAACCTGCCTGGGGAGCATTTTTTTTTTATAAACTTGCATCCCGATTGGCTGGTTAGACAGCTGTAGGACGCCTACAGCTGCCTACAATCAGGACGCCTTTTTCAGAATCCGGGCCCCAGTGTCTGAATTCAAGAAAGCATGGGACAGGCACGTAGGATTTCTCAGGGAGAGGAGGAGATAGTGAATGCTGTGGATGGGCAGACTGGATGGGCTATTTGGCTTTTATCTACCATCATATTTCTGTGTTCTATGTAACACTCAAGTTTGAAGTTCAAGGGGTGGAATAGTGAAAAGCCACCTTCACATAGGGTAGCCAAATCTATTAGTTCTATTAGGAAAGAGATGACATACAGCTGAATTTGGCTATGATATATTGAATTTGTCATAAGATGATCTCCTCTGCTTTTATGTTGAACAATATTTCTATAAGGCCATTTATACTGTACATTCTACTAATCAAATTTTGTTGCAGGTGCCCTATGTATATTCAACCTGTTGCTACTAACCAGAGGGTATTCTCTTGTAGTCTTTCTCTTTGGAACTTGCTTCCCCTTAAGTGTTTATAATGCTTTATTAAATTTCTGGTTTAAAAAAAAATGTAAATATGTATTTTTTATTTTATTTAATGATATGTAGTTTTACTGTTGTAAACAAGCTTGCAGGCTTACAGGAAAGGCAATACAGAAAAATGAGAAATAAAAGTTCAGTCGTACAATATTATTGGTTGTTACAAAGTAGACTTTAGTAGATAGCAGAGAAAATGTTATAATAAAGGTTTTCTTCTTAAACAGAAAGAGCGGCTGCGACAGAAAGAGGCAAATGTTGAACAGCACTTGAGAGAATCTCCAGGGCAGCAATGAGTCTAAGACTGAAGGCAATGGCGAAAGGTCTACCTGCCCCGTTTCAGGAGGAACACCTTGTCATATTGTCTCCATGTGGCTGATGCCTCCAAAACTAACCAACAAATGACTTTTCTACATGTACGTAGTATCAGTAAATGATGTGTCATTTGTCAGGGTGAAAACTGAGGATTCATATACATGAATATTGCTTAAAAGAGACTAAAATGTAGCACTTCCCTTGAAGGATTTATTCAAGAACTGCTAAACAAATGCAGAAGCACAAGCTTTACTTGGAAATATGGAGCAAATCACCAAGGACAATAACTTCTTTTTAAACATAAATTTATATATTTGATGAGCAGTTTGTCTTGAAAAATTAACTTTGCTGATTCTAAAATAAAGTTCCTGAAATAATATACATGTCCTTTCTAAAGGATGTAACTTAGTCAAGCAGCGCATCTTTAGAATGAAAGCATTTCCCCTAGATCTGCATCATTCCTCCTCTGCCTTGTGTTTTACATTCTACCAAATCAATGGCAGTGTATGGGTCATTGCCATAATAACGGGAGAATGGTGCACCATCACCAGGAGTACTGCGTCCAGCACTGGTCACCATACATGAAGAAGGACACGGTACTACTTGAAAGGGTCCAGAGAAGAGCGACTAAAATGGTTAAGGGGCTGGAGGAGTTGCCATACAGTGAGAGATTGGAGAAACTGGCCTCTTCTCCCTTGAAAAGAGGAGACTGAGAGGGGACATGATCGAAACATTCAAAATATTGAAGGGAATAGACTTAATAGATAAAGACAGGTTTTTCACCCTCTCCAAGGTAGAAAGAACGAGAGAGCACTCTCTAAAGTTAAAAGGGGACAGATTCCGTATAAATGTAAGTTTCAAGTTCAAGTTTCAAGTTTTATTAAAATTTTGATGTATCGCAATATCATTAATTCAAAGTGATTTACAATTAAAACAGGGTCTTAATTATTAACTAAAACCAACACAGATGGACATGACATACCAATACATAAGGGAAGTAGGGAGAACTACAATAAGTATAGTAAAGTATACATTCAAGGAAAATACAAATGGAGGGTAAGAAACTATAGAAAATTAGGAACTTTTTCTTTTTTTTTAAATTCAATTTCTCCAAACCTAAAACAGAGGACTCGTGAGTTTAAACAACGAATGGGATCAATAGAGACTCCGATAATTAGGTCTCAAAAACATCCTTGTACAACCAGCATTTTAACAGTCCTTTAAATTTACTTAGTGATTTTTCTTCCTTAATAAATGATGGTAAGGAATTCCATATTCTGGGCGCTATAACTCCAAAGATCGTATCTTTTCTTGTATTTATTATACTAAGTGGTGGAATTACTAGAAGGTAAGGAAGTTCTTCTTCACCCAGATAGTGGTAGGAAACTGGAACACTCATCCGTAGGCTATTATAGGGGAAAACACCCTCCAGGGATTCAAGACAAAGTTAGACAAGTTCCTGCTGAACCAGAACGTATGCAGGTAGGGCTATTCTCAGTTAGGGCGCTGGTCTTTGACCAGAGGGCCACCATGTGAGCGGACTGCTGGGCACGATGGACCACTGGTCTGACCCAGCAGCGGTAATTCTTATGTTGTACTACATGAGATTAATAAAGCTGTTCTTATATTAGAGCTGCATAAGATATCTTATTAACTTATCTGCTTCCAAGTTGCCCAGAAGTCTGGCAATACAAATGCTCACATTTATAGTCCTCAACCATAAATAAGGCAATAGATCCATCTGTACAAAAATCAACAGCATCAGCAAGATATCTGTTCAGAACGCTGAATTTAATCTAAGCAAATATGCTCAAGTATAAGGCATAGGACAATGGAAAAAGTCTATTACATACTGTTACTCAACCACATTTGATAATAGACTATCATTTATATCCTGCTTTCTTAGGGTAAAAAAACCCGCATCATTTACTTTTCCAAAGACATCTCTCATTAATACTGATCAGTTTCGGACCTTCATTTACTTCTCTTATCAAAACACCTTTCTTTGTCAATATAGATAAGGAAGGCTTCTATTTGCACATTTCGGCCTTCTTTCTCCACTATAAAGTAGAATCTCCAGAGTTAGCATTTGTCGATAACTCAAGACAATTTCTTACATTTTTCAGTCAAAATGTTAAGTCTAACATTCAAGTTTCCTGAGCCAACCCAAGCTTTTGATGAGATAACACTTTATGGTCTGCCACTATATACACGAGGCTGTTGGCCATGCGCTTTTTCAATAGGGCATCTTTCACCATGCAGCAAGGAGGGCCCAACCTAAGGTACAGCTACCCCAGCTGCACCCAACATCCTAACAGTGAAATCAGGCACTGCCTACAAGTACTCTTCCAGGTCGGGTACTCCTGACCTGAGGTAGTTATATAATTTGCCCCAGGCCAAAGTCCCCACCAAGCCGCTGTCAGTTCTGTGGGCAAAAAACTTTTTTCCAGCATTTTCTATAGGTCATTTAATAAACAAGTCATTACCAATATCACGCCACTCATTTGCCTAGCTATGTGAAATCTGAGTATCCCCCAGCTGTGTATTCCATGAATGCTATTTGTCTGTTAAAGCAGAGAGAACGATGTTGGGCCATACTTTTAGGGACCTCTCAAATTGCTGAGAAATGATGGATAGATCTTGTCGGACAGTGTACAGCACCTTAACACTGGAAATGGCTCCCAGGTTGTTTCCCCCAAAGGTGAATGGTGAGGTCATGCCAGAGCCCAAGAATAGCCCTTTTTTTCTGGAAGAAAGGAAGAAATTGAGCCCTGTGCATTCATCCTGTGTCCATCCAGTAAATGAACACTTTCATGTGAATTAGACCCAAATGCCAGCTGTATGTAAATCAGGGATGTCAAAGTCCCTCCTCGAGGGCCGCAATCCAGTCAGGTTTTCAGGATTCCCCCAATGAATATGCATGACATCTATTAGCATGCAAATAGATCTCATGCATATTCATTGGGCAAATCCCGAAAACCCGACTGGATTGCGGCCCTCGAGGAGGGACTTTGACACCCCTGATGTAAATGAAATGTCCTCAAATTACTCATATAGTGTCTATAAATAAAGACAATTCAAGATGAAACTTTAGTTTTATGTTTCATAATCAGTATGTGAAACATCAAACATGTATCAATATCAATAAATAATACTGCATACTAATAAAAGACTACTTATATATAGTCTTATAGGTCTCTGAGGACTAAAGAGTCCAATATTACAATGAGCAGCCTCACTCCTTTCCAGGCTGTTTCCAGGAGCCCTTTCTTAAACACCGGACCACCAATTTCATCTTAAAAGACTTTGGGTCTCATTTTTGGAAAATAAAAATGTCCAAAAGGTGGCATAAAGCAGCAGATGAACATTTTTCTTGCCAAACCCTTCCAATTTGCTATTTTTGAAACTCATTTTCTAGATAGATTTGGTGGTTGTTTGACGTGCATGTTGGAGGTGTGGTTTGGACAGGACTTAGGTGGGCTTATGATTTGGACCTTTTTCTGTAATAATCAAACATTTTAGAAAAAAATTCAGGGCACAGTTTGGACTTTTAAGTTTAGACTCTGTTTTAACAACAAATAAGTGCCAAAAATGTACCCAAACTGACCAGATGAGCACTAGAGGGATGAAGGCATGACCATCCCACACTCCCCACACACCCCTTCCCATCCCCCAAAGATGTGAATGAAACAGTACATACCTGTCTGTATGATTTTCAGATGTTATGACCAGTCCTATTAGAGCAGCAAACAGGTTTCTAGAGTAGCCTAGGGGTGGTGCAGTGGACTATAGAGATGTGGAACCAGGCCTATATCCCACTCCTAACTAGTACATTCAAATCCCACTATGCCTACATATACGAGGGGGAGTTGCTGAAAAATTCTGAGGCCAGCCAAGAAGGGAATGACCTGGATATGGTTCAATCAATGATCTTTAACAATGTTAAAAAACATAGAATTTTGTTTCTGTAAATTGGCATTTAACGAAATAAAATAACTTTTTTCAGCTAAAGTGGCAAAATAAAGCTCAGAATTTAGGAAGTTGGACTGAGAACATTTCAGCACCCCCTCGTAGATGACACCTGCTCCCCCATCTCTGCCCCTCCTCCCTTCCCTTGCTCCTCTTGCTTCCCCTCCCCTTCTCTCTCACTCTACGTCCCCTCACCTGCCTCTTCTTCGAATGCCTATAATTTTTTTGTCCTGTAACTTTACTGTGAATGTCAATTGTAACCCATTCTGAGCTCCCGGGAGAATGGGATAGAAATCTGAATAAATAAATAAGGGCTATTGATATGGTACAGTTGGGTGGGGAGGGGTTTGGGTGACCATACGTCCCGTTTTGAATGGGACTGTCCCCTTTTTAGATCCCCTGTCCCATTGTCCCCACACACAGCTTCAGAACGCCAAAATGTCCCGTTTCCAGGGACAGCATCCCGAAGCTGTCCTTGGGGACAACGGGACAGGCGATCGCTTCCCCTCCCTCCAGCGCCGAAGCCAAAGCCTGCCCCCCCCGGTCCAGCCCCCACTGCTGCTGCCTACCGCCACTTCAAACACACACACACACACCCCGGTCCGCCGCTGCTGCCGACCGCTGCAACTAAAGCAAAGTAAGGTCCAGGCACTGGCCCACAAACCTTCTTCCCGATATCAGTTCTAACATTGGAGAGGAAGTTCCTGGCCAGTGTGGTGTAGTGGATAGAACTACAGCATCAGCACCCTGGGGTTCAAACTCCATGCTACTTCCTGTGACCCTGGCAAGTCACTTAATCCTCCACTGCCCCAGGTACATTAGATAGATTTTGAGTCCACTGGGACAGATAGGAAAAATGCTTAAGTACCTGTACGTAAACCACTTTTGAGTGTAGTTGTACAACTACAGAAAGGTGGTATACAAGTTCCAATAAAGAAAAATGGGGAGACCCAATAATCCACAGTGGAAACAATCCACCGATGAAAACAAAAAACTTTGGATGCAGATGTTCTGGAGTTAATTTATATGTCAATGTTTAATAAATTATCTCCAGAACATCTGTATCCACGTTTTTTTTGTTTTTATACAAGTTCCAATCCCTTTTTCTTTCCTCCCTCATAAATATTCAAGGGGGTTATAAAGGAAAGAGATTGGGCTCAATTTTCAGCTGATTTTAACTGCACTGCCTGCTGCAGGCGCTGAACAAAGATATTCACGTAAGACCTTGTCCAGAGACCAGCATTGGATATCCAGTTTCATTTTTGGTCACCAGCTGATAACTGATTAAGACGATATACAGCAATAACCAGTCATCAGCTAGCACCTAAAGATAGAACTGCTATATATGTGGTCCTATTTATGTGCTAACCTTGCCCAGTCAGTGCTAAATATTAGGTCTTAAGTATGACCCATCCCTGAAACACCACCAAGATAGTTGGGTCTCATTTATGCACTAACTGCACATATTCAGCGAGTGTGGGCAGTGTGTGGCGCAGTGGTTAAAGCTACAGCCTCATCACCCTGGGGTTGTGGGTTCAAAACCCATGCTGCTTCTTGTGACCATGGGCAAGTCACTTAATTCCCCCCCCCCCACATTGCCCCAGATACATTAGGTAGATTGTGAGCCCACCAGGACAAACAGGGAAAAATGCTTGAGTACCTGAATAAATTCATGTAAACCGTTCTGAGCTCCCTTGGGAGAACGGTATAGAAATTGAATGAATAACCATTTTATCTCCTGCTGAATATTCGTGGATAGCCAGTTATGTGCAATTTAACCGGTCAGCGGCCATTGCTAATCAGTTAAATTGCTTTGAAGGTGGGGCCCCTTGATTCTGAAAAAGACCTTGAGCAATAGATATGTACATGCATGAAAGTAGAGTCACATACGAGGGGGTCCTGAGGAACCTGACCCTTTCTGTGGCCTAGAATGCATTTCTGTCTGCTGGCCTGCAATATTGAAGATTTGGAAACTATGACCAAGTCAGTTTTTGGGTGGGATGTTGGTCTGGTGTCCCAGTCTCTTCAACTTATGGCTATGCATTGCAAAAATCACCTTTTAACCATCACCTTTCATCGAGGCTCCTCACTATCATTCAAACAGACAATGCACACAGTAGGGGCTAACAAATTCCCACTGTGCTTAATGACATCCCAAATGAATGCTCAGTGCACTATGTCTGATGAATGTGGTCCTATCCTCCACACCCTGGTGGGAACATACCTTTTCTCACAGAAGAGAGTTAAAGAGCTCTTTATGTGGACAGCAATGCAGTGACTGGTATGTTATTTGGCTACAAATTTCCTGGTTGTATGGATGTGGTGAGCTGCATTTCCCTGTAGTGGGTGTCGGCTTCTGTGACATTGTGAGTTCAGTGGCCCTGCCAAACTCAAGCAAGGTTTAGTTACCAAATGGTTGTGTAGATGCTGGACCCTCCTAAATCCCAATGTTTTATTTGTGTGGGTTTTTCTTTTGGTCTTTTTTTCTGTAAATGGTTCAAAAAAGATGCACTGAGTACAAAAACTTCTATGAAATGGCCATTTTCAAAACAGAAAGATACATGTTTTTCTGCTTTGAAAATGATCACATTTGCTACTTTTTGGATGTTTTTCACAAAAGGTCCAAAACTGAATATAGACATCATATGGAAAATGTCCCTCTATATGTGTGAACATCTTAGCATTGTTGGCATCTTAATGATAGGCAAAGAAATTGATTTTTATAATAACACAGGCCAACAAAAAAAAATTTTTTCTTGGTGCCTCGGGTTTTGACCTGTTCCTGGGGTTATTTGGGGCACTGATTCAGAAAATTGCATTGGACAGACCGCATCAGCTCTAGTTTCATAGATATGGTTGAATTTTTTACTGCTATTTGAAAGATCTCTTCTGCAGAATCAAGATGTCATAACAAGCTTTCTTTTTTGAATGGGAAACTTATGTATTTAAATCACCCACATTTTTTTGTGTATAATGACCTTTGTTTCACAACTATTCATCTACTTCCTAATGCACACTGGCAAATGACAAAATCGCCTTTGTTCTGTTATATAATTATTGCAAAAAATTTAGATAGTAAACATGGTTTCCTTAGACTACATAAATTTGTATTTCAAAGTTTCTCAACCTGATCTGTTTAAAACAATTGTACATAATTTAAATTATAACAGGTTTTTCAACTTTGTCTTCTGTTACTTGATTTGTGTTTTTGCATACAAGCTAGCAGATATAATGAAAGTGTTTACTTATTTCCAACTGTACTTTTACATCCAAACCATTGGATTGTAAAAAGTAAGTAACTTAACTGTATAATAGTTATGATCGTATAGTAGGTGTGTGTATATTCCCACTCATATCATTTCATTTTTGCAAATCAAACACTGTAGAAGTTATGGCTACTTCAAGATAGAGCTGTTTGAATCATCCCAATATATATTACTATATTTGTGGAGAGTACACACTGAAAGCAAGTAGAAAACCCATTTCTAAGTTTGTAAAAGAGCATATGTAGGTTATTTTGGTGTCAAGCTTGGAGATCAAGATAAGTCAAGGGCTCCTCATATTGTATGCAAAACTTGTACGGAGCATTTGCACCAGTGGACAAATGGAAAGAGAAGCTGCCTGAAATTTGGAGTACCAATGGTTTGAGGGGAACCGAAAAACCACTTTGATGACTGTTATTTTTATATTGTTAATATCATAGGCATCAGTTGAAATAATCGTGACAAGTGGTCTTACCCTGATCTACCTTCAGCTAGGAGACCTGTTCCGTACTCGGACCTTGTACCCGTTCAACCTTTCCATGAACTACTACAACTCTGAGGATGAGTTTTGCATGTATGATATTGCACATGGTAAAGAAAGTGGGGGGGCAGTGACAATGATTCCCAAACAACTTCACATAGTGAACGTTTTGACCAGCATGAATTGAGTGATCTGATCAGGGATTTAAATCTTTCCAAGGAGTCTTCTGAATTGCTTGCCTCCAGACTAAAGGAAAAGAATATACTTCAGCCTGAAATGAAAATTACATTTTATCGAAGGAGAGAAAAGGACTTGCTGCCATTCTTTATCGAAGACAACAACGTTAGTATTCTTCAATGATATCAGATATCTTCTGAAGAAAATGGGTCTTTCAGAATATAACCTAAGTGAGTGGCATCATT
The DNA here is from genome assembly GCF_902459505.1 of Geotrypetes seraphini. Lineage (NCBI taxonomy): Eukaryota > Metazoa > Chordata > Amphibia > Gymnophiona > Dermophiidae > Geotrypetes > Geotrypetes seraphini. The sequence goes on along the minus strand of NC_047090.1, from coordinate 67,710,734 downwards.
TCATTGACAGTTCAAAACGTAGTTTGAAATGTGTTCTTTTAAAAAACAGCAACAAAATATGGTGCTATTCCAATTGGTCACTCCACCAGGATGAAAGAAGAGTACAAGGCCATCTCTTTAGTCTTGGAAAAGGTAAATAAGCAAGAACATCAATGAGTGATTTGTGTAGATTTGAAGATGGTTAATTGAAGTGGCTACACAAAGTCTCCTTGCTTTTTATGCCTTTGGGATAGTAGAGCCAAACATGAACATTGGACAAAAAAAAGATTGGCCTACTAGGGAATATATGGTGGTTGGAGGACAAAATGTAATCAATGAACCTTTGGTAGCATGAGAGAGAATCATACTGCTACTACTACATATAAAGCTAGGCCTGATGAAATGATTTGTAAAGGCTTTGAATAAAGATGGTTTGTGCATTGATTACATAGCACATATGTTACCTGGACTTACCATGGAAAAACTGAAGGCAGGAATTTTCGATGGTCCACAGATCAGACAACTTATAAATGACCCACATTTCTTAGCATCAATGAATGAAATCGGATCATGTGCCTGGTCTTCATTTGTTCTTGTTGCGAAAAACTTTCTTGGCAACAAGAAGGCAGACAATTATACACAATTAGTAGAGGATATGCCCTTTAATTTCAACAAACTTGGCTGTAACATGAGTGTTGAAGTCCATTATCTGCACAGTAACTTAGATCACTTTCCAGAGAACCTTGGTGACTTAAGCGAAGAGCATGGTGAAAGATTTCACCAAGACATAAAAACAATGGAAACCAGATACCAAGGAAGATGGGATGTACACATGATGTCAGACTATCATTGGAATCTTATGCGGGATTGTCCTGGCAGATCCCACTCTTGGAAGTCTTACAAAAGGAGCTTCTTGTGTGTCAAATGACTGGAAAGTTGGTATCATGAACTTGTGCTTTTGGTATGAAATAAGTAGATTTTAATGTTATACATTTTTCTTTTAATTTTTAATATGTTTCTTTCATGCTTAAAAGATATTAATATAAACACTACATTAAAATATTCTGATTTTTTAATGGGCAAGCAGAGAAAAGAGTGGTATATGGCACATGTTCTGTATCTTAAAAACTAGACCTGTGTCGTATTTACTTTCCATTACAGAACCACTAACTTATTCAATAATTATTTTGGGAGAATATGGTCTTAAATCTACAATAAATACATATTAAAAAACCAGTTACTTAAGAATTTAATAGTGATTGCAATCAAAACAATTTTATCTAATTGGAAAGTCTTCTCCATTCTCGCAACAAATTTGCTGTTCTCCAACAATTTGACCTCTCCGCAGCCTTTGATGTCGTCCACCACGACATCCTAATCTTCCAACTCTCCGAAATAGGCATAAGCTCCACAGTCCTAGATTGGTTCTCGAAATTCTTACGCTTCCGCTCCTACACCGTTAACACAAACGGTACCTCTTCCCCCCCCCCCGGAAGCCAAAATGTGGAGTCCCGCAAGGCTCACCCCTCTCCCCTATCCTTTTCAACATCTACATGTCCTCTTTGAAACTCCTTCATCTATCCCCCCTAGAAACTCTCTACTCCTACGCTGATGACATCCTCATCCTCCTCGAGACCGACTCAAACCTCTCAAACCTTGCTGATAACATATCCACATGTATAACGAATCTCCAATCCTGGGCCCAATCTGTACAAATGAAACTGAATGAGTCCAAAACAAAACTACTTTGGCTCGGCCCAATTTTAGATCATTTACCCACCTCCATCCCACTACCATCCGGCCCCACTCTTCAGCTTGAGTTTTCAAGCAAAGTCCTAGGCATCGTCATAGACTCCTCTCTCTCCTTCAATGATCACCTCAACTCCTTGGTAAAAAAATGCTTCTTTAGCCTTCATATGCTGAGGAGAGTGAGATCCTGCTTTCATCATTCTCACTTCGCCGTCCTCGTTCAATCTACCATCCTCTCTAGACTGGATTACTGTAATTCCATCTACATAAGCCTAACTAAGAAAAACCTCCATAGACTTCAGCTAATTCAGAACGCCGCGGCCAAGCTTATTTTCGCAAAAGGCAAGTTCGATCACGTCTCCCCACTCCTCTCCAAGCTTCACTGGCTCCCAGTATACTCCAGAGTCCTCTATAAATGTGCTTGCTTAATCTTCAAGATCCTACATGGCGTCCTCCCTCCCGTTATCCCACTCTTTTGGAACTCCTCAAACCCACACCCCACTAGACCCTCACAAAAACTGAAACTGTCTTTCCCCTCTATAAAAGGTATATCCCGCGCAGGAAAACTTGGAACATCCCTCCTCTTTAGAACCACAGAACTCTGGAACAACCTCACACCCCCGCTCAGAAATTCAAGCTCCTTCCAATCCTTCCGCAAACACTTGAAAACTTGGCTCTTTTCAAAAATCTAATTACCTCCCGTTCTCTAGCAATCGGTCCCTCTCTATCTTCTTAGTCCCTCTCCTTTATCCCTTCATTGTAGTTCCTTTCCTCTTAACTTCTGTAAACCGTGCCGAGCTCTGCGCTTGCGGAGATGGCGCGGTATACAAACCTAAGATTTAGTTTAGTTTAGTTTAGTTTCTCTAAATTGGAATATAACATATGATGGAACATGGTTTGTTTCTATAGCAAATATGAGAAAATTTATGCAATTAAGTGTGGCAAATATGAAAATTTTTTAAAAGATTTGGAATTGCTTATTGAATATGAAGGAGTAAAGGTTTATACATAAGTATTTTGGGGGGGTCAACCCTGACATTTAGCTTATTTTATAATTATTTTATAGTTACTAAGGCCACCTTTTACGAAACTGTGCTTGCGTTTTCTTAACACCAAGAGCTGCGCTGAATGCTGTGTGCTGCTCCTGACACTCATAGGAACTCATAGCAGCATTCAGCGCGGCTCCTGGCATTAAACACTTCCAGCGCAGTTTTGTAAAAGGGGGGGGGGTAAATTGTATTACTTGTTTTTTTATCATCATTTTATGATTAAATTGTAATGATTTATTAAAATTCAATAAAATATTTTTGAAAAAAAAACCAAACCAAAACCTGAGCTGATAGAAGAAAATTAGTTAAAACTATAACAAAAATAAAAAATGGGAGCAGTGGTATAGCTGAAAGCACACACCAAAATATCAAGAACTACACTGCTGACAAGTATTGGAGGGAGCAACCACTAGTGCTGCCTGATTCAGGAAAAATAAATTTTGATTCGATTCAGCCTATTGAATCGATTTTTCGATTCAATTTTCCTACCCAATTGGGTGTTTGTTTGTTTTTTTAAAACATCCTGGTGGGTTTATTTTATAACCTCTTCACCCCTTTGATAGCCTCTTCACCCCATTTGCCTTCTCCTAACCACACTGGTGCTGTGGTTTAAACAAACAAAAAAGACTTTTCCTCTCTCTGTTAAATCCTAGCTCACATTCGCAGTCTAACACCAGTTCTGTCAGGATACATGTTTCAAATCTGACATATTGTAATCACAAAACAGAAAATAAAATTAGTTTTTCTACCTTTTGTTGTCTGGTCATTATTCAAATCTTGTTGGTCCCAGACTCTGGTTGTCTTCTGATAACTTGCTTGCCAGGGTCTCCTTCTTTCTCCATGCTAACCATCCATCTGCCATCTCTGTCCTCCCCTTCCATTTCCCTTCCCTCCCCCAGAGGTCTGACATAAGAACATAAGAAGTTGCCTCCGCTGAGGCAGACCAGAGGTCCATCCTGCCCAGCGGTCCGCTCCCGCGGCGGACATCTTTCCTTTTTTTCATCTCCATCCATAGATCCATCTTTTCTCAACTACCCTTTCATCCAGCATCTCTCCCTCCTTCACCACCACCCCAGGGTCCACCATCTCTCCCTTCTTTTTCACAAATACCCTCCTATCCAGTATCTCTATCCCCCCCCTCCACACTATCCCTTGTATCCAACTTCTCTTCCTTTCTGTTCCTTTCCTCCCTAAATCTCATTGCCAATCATCTCTCTCCCTATCCTCTATTTTTAGACCCATTATTTCTTCCCCCCAAAGTCCAGCATATGCACGTCTCTTTGAACCCCCCCCTTCCCTCCCTCCCTCCGTGTACTTCTATACCAGGGCCCATTCTCCTGAAGGTTTGTCCACCCCTGAAGGCCTACACTCCACCCCTGAAGGCCTGCCTGTCCCCCCTGATGTCAGAGGAGGGGGCGGGACCATGGCAGAGAGAAGGCAGCTTGGAAGACCCGATGGCAGCTTGCAAAGATCGCTAGCACTAGCGATCTTATCCAGGCTGCTGAAATTAGGTAAATTGATGCCGGGAGGCCAGGAGAGAAGCCAGACAGAAGCACTTCCCGACTGACACTCCCCACTCGCCCTCTAAAGCAGGAGCGGCAGCGGCCGGCCAGCAAGAGGCAGCACTGCCTATCCTGCTTTAGGGGGAGAGGAGGGGAGGGTCACTCGCCGAATTGGGAGGCCGATTTTTTTGTTTTTGAATCAATCCGAACTGATTCACCCGAAATGAATCGGTGAATCGATTCAAATCGTGAATTGGGCAGCACTAGCAATCGCAATCATTCGAATAGCAAGTAAATCATAATAAATTGTGGAGAAAACCAAACCTCAATATAGTGGGTCATGGGCCGCAAGGTACTGAATTGTATGACTGAATTATATATATGTTGTGGAGGTTTTTTTTTAAATTCCAGTGATAATACAGGTTCCTTTGGGTATCTTGCGGCCCAGGACCCACTGTATTGAGGTTTGGTTTTCTCCCCAATTTATTTATTATGTCTTGTGATTTACTTGCTGTTTGAATGATTGTGGTTGCTCCCTCCAATACTCATCAGCAGTGTAGTTTTTGATATTTAGGAGAAAATGAGTGCCATTTTTGGAATCAGCAGGTCAAATATACCCAGAACAGGTCTAACATTTAAGACACCAAAATGAGTACCGGCCAGTGTAATCAATTGGGTTAGGCATATAGGAGAAGGGATTTTTTAACATTATGGGGTCCTCTTACTAAGGCACGATAACCAATTTAGTGCCCATTATATTCTATGGGCATGTTAGCATTTAGCGCATGCTAATCTTTAGCGTGCACTAAATCAGTTAGCGCACCTTAGTAAAAGGACCCCTGTTTTTGGTATTTTGGAGAATGGTTCTTGATACAGCTAAAGAACGAATATGATTCATGTCGGATAAGTATCCCCTCTGACTGGACCAGTATTTAAGATGAGTAACATATTTTGTCTAAAAGGATTATATATTTATATTTTAAAACATTTTCCAATTTGACATTGAAATAGAAAAGAATTTAAGTGTTTTTGGACCAACAATGAACTAAGGGCCTCTTCTACTAAACTGTGCTAGCGATTGTAGCGCCAGGAGCTGTGCTGAATGACCTGCGCTGCTCATGACACTCATAAGAACTATGTGAGCATCGGGAGCAGTGCGGTTCCTTGTTCTAAAACCACTAGTGCAATTTAGTAGAAGAGAGGGTACGTGTAGAGACCTCAGAGTAAGTTTATGAACTCCTGAGGATCACTGCTGCTGGGTCATTGTACACTTTAAATAATTATTTGAATAGGTAATGTTGACTATTGTTATTCTAGACCTCTTTAATTGTAAGTTACGTGCCTCATTGGAGAATGGATAAGTGCTGAATTTTAGCGATACATCAAATGGGCATCCTCTAACTCTCTAGAGTAGTGGCAGGCAATTCCAGTCCTCAAGAGCCGGAGCCAGGTCAGGTTTTCAGGATATCCACAATAAATTTGCATCTCAAAGAGGCAGTGCATGCAAATCCATCTCATATATATTCATTGTGGATATCCTGAAAACCTGATCTGGCTCCGGCTCTCGAGGACCGGAATTGCCTACCCCTGCTCTAGTGGATCATATCAGCATTGCAGGATGAGAGAAAGACAAAATAACCACCATTCTAGCATGCCCCCTCGGGGAAAGGATTATTTATTGTTATTCAGCAAGGAAAGAAACCCCAACACAGTAATAGGAATGTATAGTACAAAGTGCTGTGGGTTTTTTTTATTATCATTAATAGAATGTAAAAATTTAGGTATATCAAATAAATTGGTTTGCAGCCACTCTTTCAATAGTTTATACTGGTGCTATCAAAAACACTGCTAAAATAGCACCAGAGTTTAAATTTCACAACAAAACTGAAAGTTCCTATTTAGCATTTAGTTCACACAAAGCTACTGTATAACAACCTAAGGCCCCCTTTTATGAAGCTGCATTAGGCTTTTTATCGCTGGCATGGCGGTATTAGCTCTGACGCTCTTAGGAATTCTACGAGTGTTGGAGCTTTTACGGCTGGAGTCAGCGATACAAAAGCCTAACAAGGCTTCATAAAAGGAGGGGGGTAATTTAATAAATACAGATGTTTTGATTCACATCTGTACAGTACTAAGCATGTTGTGCTCTCAAGGTGTTACTGTACATAGACATGATTTCACTTCTTTTGGATTAGCATTTGCTTCAATCATTTGCCAGCTCTTACAACACTTCTTCCTTATTTTTGTCGTCATCTTCACCTTCTGCAGAAAAATGTGGGGCAGATTTCTTGGCTACCACACTGTCAAGCCTCTGTCCTTGCAGGAATGGATTCACACTCTGCAAAAGAGGACAATAGAAGTAGTAAATGATCAGCAGAATGTCTATAGAGGGATGTGAAATGGGGTACAGAAGAAAAGAATTCAGAACATAGAAATATGATGGCAAATAAAGACCAAATGGCCCATCCGGTCTGCCCATCCTTAGTAACAATTATCTCTCCCTCTCTCTAAGATATCCCACGTGCCTATCCTACACTTTCTTGAAGTCAGACATAGTCTCTGTCTCCACCATCTCTTCTGGGAGACTGTTCAATGCATCTACCAACCTTTCTGTAAAAAAAAGTATTTTCTTAGAATACGCCAGAGCCTATCACCTCTTAACTTCATCCTATTCCCTCTCATTCCGGAGCTTCCTTTCAAATAAAAGAGACTCGCCTCGTGCATTTATGCCATATAGTGCTGATTTGCTGATTCGAATCAATTCCTTTCCCCCAAAAAACAGACTCATCGATCCGATGAACAGCCCTCACCCCCGGTGACATACCTCCAGGGTCTCCTAAAGCAGCAGCAGCAGCAGCGGTGGTGGTGAATGACTAGCAGACAGGTTCTGAACAGGCCACTCATGGCCTGCCTCACTGGGGCCTTCCCTCTGCCGTGTCACTGATGATATGGCAGAGGGAAGCCCTGGTGAGACAGGCCACAACTAGCCTGTACAGAGTCTGCATATGCTAGCCATCTGCTGCCACCGCTAGTGCATTAGGAGACCCAACAGTATGTCAGATCTGGGGGGGGGGGGGTTGGTCGGGAAGTGCTGCACAGGAGGATGGGAGGGATGGAAAGCAGCCACAAAGGGGGATAGGAGAGAGGGACAGAAAGCTGCTGCATAGGGGCATAGGAGGGATGAAAAGCTGCTGCACATAGGGGAAGAGAGGAAGAATTGTTGAACATGGGGTGGAGGAGAGGAAGGGAGTACAACAAAGAGGTAGAAAGGAGTGAGAGGGAGAAATCCTCCATATGGTGGAGGGGAGGGATACATGCATGGAGAAGAGAGAGGGAGAAATGTTGGACATAGGGTGGAGGGCAGGGAGAGATGGTGCATGGGGAGAGAGAAAAATATTTTATATGATAATGGAGGGGAGGAAGGGATAGATGCTGCATGAAGGGGAATAGGTTTGACCCAGGGCACAAGGCAGGGAGAGAGAGAGATAAGACAGTAGGAAAGAAATGTTGGCATTGGATATGGCATTGGAAGGAAAGGTACACGATTCATTCCAGCTTCAACCTCTCTCCATTTTTCTCTCTCCTTTCTCTGTCTCCCCTGCCTCCTATGCTCTGGCATCTCTCCCCTCTCCTTTACTTCCTTCCTTCCTCCCCTTCCCCATCCCATCAGATCTCATGTGCTGGCATCTCTCTCTCCTTCCCTGCCATTTCTCCCCCCCCCCAATGGTTTAGCATATCTCTCCTCTCCTTTCCTCACCCTAGGTCTGGTATCTCAGTCTCCTTCCATTTGTCCCTCCCGCCCCATCCCATCCCACCCTATGGTTTAGCATCTCTCTCTTTCCCTCCCCTTCACCCCCTTGGTATTATAACATTGTCATCTGTTTTCCATTCCTTTCCTGATAATTTCTAATATTCTATTTGTTTTCTTTGCTTCTACCACACATTGAACTGAGGAGTCTTTCATGAGGAACTTTGTCAAATGTTTTTGGAAACCCCAGATTATACAATATCAACTGGCTTACCATTATGCACATGTTCATTCACCCCTTCAAGGAAATGCAGTAGATTGGTGAGGCAAGATTTCCCTTGACTAAATCCATGTTGGCTTTCTCTCATTAATCCATGCTTATGTATATGCTCTGTAATTTTGTTCTTCAGATTTAATAGATTTATTCAATTTGATATACCGCAAACTTACAATGCAATCTAAGCAGTTTATAATTTTAAATAAAATCACATATTGGAAAATTTCTCCATATACTAGACAGCCCCACCCAAATACACAAAAAAACAAAGTATTAGTTTTTATTAAAAAATAAATAAATTTTGCCCATCACTGATTACAGACTCACTGGTCTATAATTTCCCTCTGCAGTCTACCCGACAACCAGTGCTTGATCCATCTGTGCACATCCCCTCCCACCCCGTGGTTCCACAGCTTCCTAAGCAGCCTTTCATGTGGCACCTTGTCGAAAGCCTTTTGAAAATCGAGGTAAATGATGTCTATAGGTTCCCCATTGTCCACCAGACTGCTTATTCCCTCAAAGAAGTACAGAAGGTTCGTTAGGCACGACCTTCCCTTACAGAATACGTGCTGGCTTGTTCTCAGTAGGCCATTTCTCTCGATGTGCTCGCAAATGCCGTCCTTGATCATAGCTTCCACCATCTTTTCTATAATTGAAGTCAGAGCTGGTGTTAGGCAACGAGTTTGGGCTAGGTCCTAACAGAGAGAGGAAAAATCTTTTTTGTTTATTTTGTTTGCACCACAGCACTGGTGTGGGGTTGGAAAGGGCAAAGGGTGGTGGGGTGAATGAAGAGGCTACAAAATAAACCTGCCAGGATGTTTGAAAAAAATACCCAATTGGGCAGGAAAAGTGAATTGAATTGAATCATCAATTCAATAAGCTGAATCGAATCAAATCAAAAAATGCTTCCCAACATCTTCCTCAGTGAAGACTGAAGTAGAATTTATTTAATCTCTCCGCTGTGGCCTTGTCTTCCCCGAGCTCACCTTTTATAGCTTTGTCATCTATAGGTCCAACTGATTCTTGTGGCTTCTTGCTTCTAATATACCTAAAAATGTTTTTACTATATGTTTTTGCCTCCAACACAATCTTCTTTTCAAGGTCTTCCTTATCCACACCTTACATTTGACTTGCCATTCCTTATGCACACTTCAGCCCCTTCCTTTTGCCCCCATTTCATACCCTCACTCATGCTCCCAGCCCATCTAACTGCCCCCTTCCATGCCTATCCCCTCCAAATCCCCATCTGTCTCACCATTATCTATCAAATCTCCTTCACTATCCCCTCCAAATTCCCATTCAGTTTCTTCAACCCATTATTCCCTGCTCTGCCCTCCAATACTCTCCCACTCAATCACCAAATCACAATTCTTCCAAGTCCCATCCAATTTCTGCTCCCCTTCCCCTTTGGATCCCATACATCTTCTGTTCTTCTTTTCCTCCCCATTCATGCCATCCAATTTCTATTCCCCTTCCCCACTTGAGTCTCATTCAGATTCTGTTCCCCTTCCCCTCGCCCTCCCCTTTCTTCCACGTCCCTTTTGAAACCCATTCAGCTTTTGCTCCTCTTTCCCCTCCTCCAGAATCCCATATAGCCTTTGCTCCCCTCCGCACTGACCCCTCCCTGACATCTGCTTGTCACTTTCTCTCCACCCTCAGCATCTCCTTGTCCTTCTTTCCAGGTTCAGGTCTATCCCTCTCTCTTCAAGTGCTGGGGAGTTTCCTGTACCGGGCTCTACTGAATGATGTTACCTATCTATAAGGATTTCAATATCTATATTCTGCTTGTCTGGAAAAATTTGGGTGACTTTAGGGGAAAGGTGCCCTTTGTGTGCCCATAGTGTAGTCTTGTTTAATTTTTCTTACTGACTTCATATTCTATAATAGAAAGAAAATAGTTGAAGAGGACATGCACAGAAATTTACCCTTCTTCTCCTTTTTACTCCTTTCATCTTCTCAAATAACAAATTCTTGTTCTGAAAAAGATATTAAAAGGCTTATATTATATTGTCAGTATTTCATTAAATCATTTAGGAGATGAAACCTGGAATAAATTATGTAAGAAAATGCTCTCTGACATCAATATTTAGTAGTCCTTCGACCACATATCTGATTTTCAGTGATATTACCTCTATAAAAAGTGTCACTAAAAATCCATATGTAACTTTCATAAATATCTTTTTGCTATCAAGTTTTTGCTATAAAGTAAAATGCTATGGGGCTCATAATCAAAACTTAAACACGTCTATAAACCCACCCAAGTCAGCACTTGGATGACCTAAAGACAGGTGCCAATAATCATACTGAATTTCTGGACTTATCCAGGAACATTTTAGGTATCTGAATGCTGCTGTGCACCCAGAGCTGAAAGGGGTGTATCTGGAGGAGTGGTTAGGGTGGGATTTGGGCAGGATGTGGGCTGACCTATACTTAGGGATAATCAAACTTCTCACGAGACTTCATGGACGAAAATTATATGTTGTGGCTTAAGATGATGTAAAAGCAGATATAAATGGCAAAAAGGTATCCAAAATGACAAGATAACCCCTGTAGAGACAACATAAAGCCTCAACACACTCCCTCAGTGATCATTGACACCCCCCCCTCACGCTGCCACAAATATAATAAAAAAGTTCATACTTGTTTCAAGAACATCAGCACCTGCTATAGGAAAGCCTAGCAGAGCTGCATAAAGATATTTTAAGAAGCCTGGTGGGTGGCTAGTGAACCATGCTGAGGACTCCATAAACCACTCTAACCACTACATTCATGGTAGAAAATGTGAGCCCACTAAAACACCCCAAACCCCTACTGTACTGCCATATAGATGCCACTTGCAGCCATGAGGGCTATTGGGGTTGTAGACAGGTGGTATAGTGTGTTTGGGGGGGGGGGGCTCACCATATCCTATAAGGGAGTTCTGGTGAGATGTTTATGTGGCACCATTTTTGTGAAGTTCACAGCAGTGCCCTATAAGGTCCCCCACTGCTCTGTTGCCATGTCTAGGTGTCCAGTCCTTCAGAATTCTGGCCCGTTCCATGCCCATATGGTCTTGTTCTGGGCATTTAGGACTTGGATGATTTTTTGGTCAAAAATGTGGTATAAATATAGATGTACTGGCGGTCTGGATGATCAATAGCCTGGATGTCCAGATAGATGATTTTCAAAAAAATATATTCTAGATGTATTTTTCGAAAATGGACATTTTCCCCCTGCCAACTTTGGGCGACTAGTACCATACATCCGAATCGGACTTAGACGTATCTTTTGATGATGCCCCTCTATTTCTTTATATGATGATGATGATGGGTATTTATAGCCTATCAAATCCCCCCAAAAATTTCAAGGCGGGTTTACATATCAAGAAATTGATCAAAATTAAACAGTCATCTATCAAAACATCATAAAATCAAAAAACTATCAAGTATAAGGTGCATTAAAAAATTTAGAAAATAGAAAATGTTTCAGTATCTTGCAAAACTGAAAATAATTGGAACACATCTGAATATTCACCAGTAATATATTCCATCTTTTGGCCAGTTGATATTTTAAAGACTTTTCATATAGAGATAACTTTACCCCTTAAGAACAGGGTATTGCAAAGCAAAATAAATGTAAGCATGCTTACGAGTTCCTAACAAATGTATAGTAAATATTGGATCAGCTGGCTTACCTGTCACCTATCTATAATAGGTAATAGCCTTACAAAATCTTAAAAACTAAACAACATAATTTAAAAACTATTCATTCTATAACAGGAAGCCAATGAAAATCAACTATTCCCTATTCTCAGCAAGCTTTCAAGATCAAACGCATCATAAAATCACATTGGAGTATTTTACAACATCACGCTGTTTTTCATGATTCCCCTCGTTTCGCCTACTCTCGTAGTCGTAACCTCAAACAATGTCTGACAAGGTCCCAATTTTTATCAGAGGGTCCTGCATTGAGTTCACCTGGGAGCTGTCATTCCCCTTGCTTATCCTGTAAAGTTTGCCCGTACAGTGTGCCTCTTACTAGCATCAATTTACCCTCGTGGATGCATAAACGTACTAATATACCTTCTACTAACTGCTCTACCAGTGGAGTTGTGTATGTCATCCAATGTCCCTGCGATAAATTATACGTGGGACACACCATCAGAAGTATTAAAGTGCGTATTGGAGAACACCTCGAGTAATGGAAGCTCCCCTCACCCAACATTGGGTGACTGAAAACCATCTCCTTACTTCAATGAAATTTTCCATCTTGGAAGTCCCTGTGCTACCTCGTGGTGGCAACCTAAAAGCCAAATTACATGTGAGGGAGCAGTATTGGATTTTCAAATTAAACACCTTGCACCCACTAGGTCTTAACAGTGAGATCGAGTGGCGCGCTTTTCTGTAATTCAGCATTTTTTTGTAATTTAGGATTTATGTTATCAATTCTTTGATGCAATTCACATCTGTTTCATTTTTTCATTCTTTCATTTTTATTTTTATTTCTTCAGTATATTTCGATTGACAGTGTCTCTTCAGTCTTTTGGCACCTTTGTTTTTCCGTATGTGCTATGACGTCATCACGTGTTTTCGCGCGTGATCACATCCTTCAGAGCCCTTTAAAATCATGGCGGTTTTTCCGCTCTGGTTACCTCTCAAAGCAGCTAAACCGCGCTACTTGCGCTTCTATATGTGAGACAACAGTCCGTTCTGGTGAGTCCTTTTTCTGTTTAGCCGAAAGCTAAGTTTAAATTGCTTTAATTTTCATGTGCTAAACTTTTTTAACTTATTTTTGAATAAAGCATTGATTCATTTAATTTTGTTTTTTCAGAATCTCTGTACCTATTGCATGAGTTTTTTCATCTATTCCTGTGTGTTAACATAGTAACATAACATAGTAACATAACATAGTAGATGACGGCAGATAAAGACCCGAATGGTCCATCCAGTCTGCCCAACCTGATTCAATTTAAATTTTTTTTTTTTTTTTTTTTCTTCTTAGCTATTTCTGGGCGCGAATCCAAAGCTTTACCCGGTACTGTGCTTGGGTTCCAACTGCCGAAATCTCTGTTAAGACTTACTCCAGCCCATCTACACCCTCCCAGCCATTGAAGCCCTCCCCTGCCCATCCTCCTCCAAACGGCCATGCACAGACACAGACCGTACAAGTCTGCCCAGTAACTGGCCTAGTTCAATCTTTAATATTATTTTCTGATTCTAAATCTTCTGTGTTCATCCCACGCTTCTTTGAACTCAGTCACAGTTTTACTCTCCACCACCTCTCTCGGGAGTGCATTCCAGGCATCCACCACCCTCTCCGTAAAGTAGAATTTCCTAACATTGCCCCTGAATCTACCACCCCTCAACCTCAAATTATGTCCTCTGGTTTTACCATTTTCCTTTCTCTGGAAAAGATTTTGTTCTACGTTAATACCCTTTAAGTATTTGAACGTCTGAATCATATCTCCCCTGTCTCTCCTTTCCTCTAGGGTATACATATTCAGGGCTTCCAGTCTCTCCTCATACGTCTTCTGGCGCAAGCCTCCTATCATTTTCGTCGCCCTCCTCTGGACTGCCTCAAGTCTTCTTACGTCTTTCGCCAGATACGGTCTCCAAAACTGTTCCCTGAGGCAGGATCGAAACGTGCACGTCGGAACCCACAAGCTGCAAGTTAAGTTTGCTCAGTTCTTTGACTAAAAAACCTAGTTAACATAGTGCTGAACGTTAACATTTTTTCATAACACAAAAAGCATATATGGAATGATATAACGTTTCTGTTTACTCTCCATGCGATGATTGGGCTGTGAGGTGGTTTTTCTGGGGCTTGCCCCAGTTTTCTCCTCCTTGATTCTGAGCAAGTTTTTGTGAACTGAGTTATATCATCAACCTTACTCTTTGAACAGGTCCATAGAGTGATTTTTCTTTTCAATACATGCACCTTTTCACTCTTGTTACATTGATTGTAACTTGTCCCCCTCTTCATATAATGAAAATCAACAAGCAGAGGGGTCACGTGATCAAACTTTGACCTATGAAAGATCCTTTGGGCAACTGTTTATAAGGTTTTTGATTAGCTCATTTGACAAATTTTTTGAAAAGTATAGTTTTCAGTTCTTTCCTGAATTTTTTGTAGTTGGTTATCTTAGTCAGTAGCTTGGAGAGGTGGCAGTCTATTTTCACTGCTCTGGTGGCTTGTAGTTCATCATATATTTCAATGAGATGATGAGTTGTATCGTGACAAATAAACAAGAGCTGGAATAGTGTCACTATTCAGGCTAAACCAGAGAACCTGAATTTTATCTGCATTAAGTTTCAAATAAAAGGATTTACCCAGGAACTAGTTTTTGTTATGAAAATTAATCTTGAGAAATGTAAGAGCTCTACCATTACTAGCTGGAATATGGCAGACTATGGCTGAATACTTCTACAACAAAGTTCACAAGATTAACCCTGAATTCTCCTCTCCTTCCTCTCCTCTCCTTCCTCCAGTCCATTCTGTCAACTTTCCAAATCCTGCCATCTTTTCCTTTTCTGAAATCACTGAAGAGAAAACTGACCATTTTTTTCCTCCTCCAAACTCACTACTTGTTCCTCTGATCTGATTCCCACCCATCTACTCAGCACTATCTCTTCTACTGTTATGCCTTCTAACTGTCATACCCTCAATCTTTCACTTTCCACTGCAAGTGTTCCTGATGCCTTCAAACATGCAGTAGTTACACCACTCCTCAAAAACCCCTCACGTGATCCTACTTGCCCTTCCAATTATCACCCCATTTCCCTCCTCCCTGCCTTAACCAAGCTACTGCCATTCCTTGACTTTATTTCATCTCAAGCTACTCTTGTCCCACTTCAATCAGGCTTTCGCCCTCTGCATTCTATGGAATCTACTCTTGCTAATGTTTCCAATGACCTGTTCCTGACCAGATCCATAGCCCTCTATTCTATTCTCATCCTTCTTGATCTATCTGCTGCTTTTGATACTGTTGACCACCACCTACTTCTTGATACGCTGTCTGCACTTGGATTTCAGGACTCTGTTCTTTCTTGGTTTTCTTCTTATCTCTCCCACCACACTTTTAATGTATGCAGTGGTGGACCCTCCTCCACTGCTATCCCACTAACAGTCCGTGTATGAGTATATCAGGGCTCTGTCTTGGGAACTCTTTTTTTTCCCCATCTATATTCATTCCCTCAGTACTGACAATTCCCAAATCTACCTCTCTACACCAGAAATTTCTACAGGAATCCAGGCCCAAGTCTCAGCCTGCCTCTCTGTCATTGCTGTCTGGATGTCTCACTGCCATTTAAAACTGAATGTGGTCAAGATAGAGCTGCTTATCTTTCCACCTAAACCCACTGATAAGAGAGGAAGTGACTGAGGAAGATTTGTCTGCCAGCTTTCTTAAGGCTACTAAGGTTATCCCCAATATAGGGCTGCTTGAGATCCACTTGAAAGGCTTACATTACCAGATGCAAGGAGAGGCAAATGGGTCTGTGGCCGGATGACAAGTGTACTAGATGCAAGACTCAGCAGGGGACATTAGTACATCACATTTTAGAATGCCTCTTTTTTGAGGGACTTATAGCTAAAGTGGGATCAGAGGCAGCTCCCCAGAATGGTCTTATAAAATCGTATTGTTGGGCATGGAGGGGCCGTATCCTAGAACAAGGCATAGCAGAGAATAATAGATGGTTTCTCTTAATGGCCCTTGGCCTAGTGAAAAACATTTTACTCTAGCATTGGGTGGGAGAGACCTGACCCTCAGTACAGTATTGGCTGGCTTTTATACTGTATACTCACCCATTTGCCCAAGTCTAGATAGTCGTGCTCAGGATCAAAGAAGCGCTGGTGAAGCTGGTAGTCCCTGCTGAACTCTGCCGTGTCTGATGAGTTTTCTATACAACCATCATCACCTAGAAGTAATGGAGGAAACTGTATAAGCAGCAAAAGTGTACAAGATAAAAACAGAAGACGTCAGCAAATAAGAACTACTTGATCAATCAAATGCCCAATTTATGCCCCTCCCCTATATTTTCACAAATATTATCTGATCTGTAGTCTTCTCTCTCCTCACCCTCTGTTTCTATATAAAGCATGACTGAATTTTACCATGATTTTGTCTCTTAATCACCTCCATTAGAAATCTGTTAACATTTCATTCCTTCTCTCGGTATTTTATCACATTCTTTTATAGCTCACTTCCTTCAGCTACATATCACACAGCTCCTTACCCTAAACTTCTCATGCTAACAAAAATTATTTGGATTTACTGTAGCTCACACCTTTTCATTTATAAAGCAAGTAAGGTTACCAGATTTTACGTATGTAAAATCCGGACCCATAGACCCGCCCCTAGGCCTACCCAGTTCAACCCATCCCTGCCCCGTTACACCCATATCACGCCCCAGCCTCGCCCCTAGCCCCGCCCCTCAGCCTGCTCATCTCAGTCAGGAGGGCATCTGCGCATGCACGGATGCCCCTCCCAACACAATTTGCTTTTCAAATCCCTGATAAAGTGTTGGGTTTTGAAAAGCTGTCTGGATGCCCGGAGATGCCCTCTAAAATGAGGACATGTCCAGGTAAATCCTGACCATCTGGTAACCCTAAGTACAAGGCACATTAACTAGGTCTGACTTTCTAAAATTACCTTGTATATATGGCGAGAATAGCAAAGTTTTAGTTATACCATCATTAAAATCAATAAATACTTTACGCACCAACACTTTGCTGTCACTGCCCCTTCTCTTTGGAATTTACTGCCTATATATCTCCGTAATGAATCAGATATAAAACAATTTAAAATAGAATTAAAAACATTTCTATTCCGAGACACTTTTTGTTAAATGCCTTTTTTTTTTTTTTGACAATCTTTTTACCTAACCTACTGTTTTAGCCTTTATGATTTACCTATCCTATATTTATTGTAGTTCTTCCCCATCTGTCCTTTTGTTGCCGTATGTTTGTGTAAATCACTTGTCTTCCCTGTTTTAATATGTTTAACCTGTTTTTGTGTAATTTTATTATGGTAACCGCTTAGAAATTGGATTAAGCGGTCAAACAAATCTTTAATAAACTTGAAACTTGAAAACTTGAAGGAAAGGTAAAGTTGGTGGGTTTTCCATTGAGGGGGCTCTTCATCAACTGTCTTAAATCTGAAGTATATGTGTTGGGATAGTGCCGATAGCTGCCTATCGCATTGCTTTAGTTTAATAAACGTACCTCTTTTCAGTATCTTGGCCACCACTGACTACAGGCAGTCTCCGAGTTACAGATGCCCGACTTATATACGACTGATACTTAAGAACACGGTTGTGGCTTCATTTGATTTCATTGAGCAGTATTTCCAGTGGCATAGACTCCTACATGTCTCCTGCGGCAAATTCAGGAATGATGCATGGCCACATTAAGAGCAGTGTGTGGTTATATGTGTTGTACCTTAGAACAGTGTTTCTCAACACGCGGTATGGACCATTCGTTGGGGGTACGCGGCCTGACTGCCGCAGAGGATAGTCCCTGCCCGTCAGTACCTGAGATCTCTCCAACTTTTCCGCAAACATCTGAAGACCTGGCTATTCTCAAAAATCTGATACTTACTCCATCTTCGACATTCTAAGCCCTCTAAAACTCTTCATACCTGGACCTCTAACCCTTCATTGTAGTTCCTTTCTATCCCATCTCCTGTAAACCTCTAGCTTTCATTGTAGTTCCTTTCTATCCCTTCTCCTGTAAACCGTGCCGAGCTCTACGAATGTGGAGATGATGCGGTATACAAACCTAAGATTTAGTTTGGTTTAGTTTAGTAGAAGCCGCTGCCACCGGGGCTTCAGGGTAGGGGTTTGCGGGCGGGCAGGCAGGGAGGGAGGGATCCCTAACAGCGGCTTAAGCGGGGGCGGGTGGGCAGGGATCGCCGGCATACAACTTAATTTTGGTACAAAGGCTGGAAAGTAGGGAGGGGGGCATGAACTCGACACAGAAGGAAGAGATGAAGGGGACACTAACTTGGGACATAGGAAGGAGGAAATAGAAAGGGAGAATTGTTGGGCATGAATGTGTGAGTGAGAGATGGTACACATGGGGAAAGGAAGAAAGGGAAATTCGGCATAGAGAGAGAGAGAAGAGTGAGGTAGAGATGCATGGGGAATAGAAGGATGAGAGGGAGAAATGTTGTATATGGTGGTGGAGAGGGACCAAAGGGACAGATTGAAGGGGATGCAAAGGGGAGGAATGTTGGACATAGTGATGGAGGGAGAGATGTGGCATTGTGCTGGAGAGGGATGATATAAGGAGAAATGGGCATGGGACTGGTGGGCAGTGGTGAAAAATTCTGCACATGATCCGGGGGATGAGAAAGTGAGAAATGTTGGATATGACAGAAGAGGGGGTGGGAGAGATGCCTGGATCTCTCAAGACAGAAGGACAGTGAGAGAGAGAGAGAGAGGGAGACTTGTTGTCAATAGGGGTGGAGGAGAGAGGAAGATTACTCCGGAGCCTATCACTATTTAACTTCATCCTATGCCCTCTCATTGCAGAGTTTCCTTTCAAATGAAAGAGACTCAACTCATGTACATTTAAATTACGTAGGTATTTAAATCTCTATCATATCTCCCCTCTCCTGCCTTTCCTCCAAAGTATACAGATTGAGATCTTTAAGTCTGTCCTCATATGCCTTATCACGAAGACCACACACCATTTTAGTAGCCTTCCTCTGGACCGACTCCATCCTGTTTATATTCTAAATGAGGTCTAACCAGAGTCTTATACAGAGGCATCAATACCTCCTTTTTCCTACTGGCCATACCTCTCCTTATGCAACCTAGCATCCTACTAGCTTTCGCAGTCACCTTTTCAACTTGTTTGGCCACCTTAAGATCATCACAAACAATCACACCCAGGTCCCCCAACCAACATCTCTCTCTCTCCCTCCATGAATTTAACTTTTTATTCTCTGCCTTCTCCCCCTTCCCCTGTGTGTGACATTTCTTCTTCCTTCCTTTCTTCCCTCCCCATTCATCTCTCACTCTCTCTCTCCATGCGTCCAACGCTCTTGAATGAGATTGGCTAATTTGGTACTACGTTGAAATTATTTTAGGTTTGGAACAGTTTTACCTCAAGATGCAAGAAGTAGCTATGGGTACATCTCCTACTCCCATTTTGTCAGAGATATGCAAATCATTTCGAAGATATTCATATGTATACTTCATAATGGTACCAGTATGTAAAAGTACGGTTTCAATTCATTGATAATGTTTTCTTAATTTGGACAGCTTCAGATTTATTGAAGCATTTTATGAATTGGCTTAACACACTGGATAATCATCTGAAATTCGCTATGACTTACAACCAGCAGAGTATATTTTTGTACACACTAGTTTCAAACAATGAGAATGTGCTTATCACATCAATATATTGGAAATGCACGATCAATATTATAGACCTGAAAGAATGAATTCTGAACAAATGGGACATAATAAAAAAATTTAAGGAAACATGGGGTCCATTAGCGGAATTTGTTAAAACTGAATAGTCGAATAAGCCTTTAATTCTTAACTGACCTTTACACACATCCAGGGAGGGTGGGAAGGAGGGGAGGGGGAAATATACTGTATATCATTATTTGTTTGAATGTAAATGCTGTTTAATGCATTAATTGATTGTATATTCTTTGCACTTTGTATTTGATTAGAAAATTAATAAAGAATTACAAAAAAAAAAAAAAGGAAACGTATGGTCAAAATTCATTACTAAATTTTTCTATTCATCATCCATTTTGTTTAAAGAACTCTGTATGTGTAGAAAAATTTTTGAGATTACACAGGATCTGTACATTGGACACGGAGTTAAAAAACAGGCACATATTCTAACTACTAAATTGTTGAAACAAGGGTATTCTATTAAGGTTATACATCAAGTATTCAAGAGAGCTTGGTTTGCCCAGAGGTCTTTATTGGTATTGGATAAGCCTGATGAAACAATGTATAAATATGTATGTGTCTTAATTTATTCAGATCTTGCACCAAAAATTGCAAACAATATTTGTAGACATTGGAAAGTATTGTTCTTCCATTCAGTCTTTCAGGAATCCTCTTTCATTGCATATAATCACAGTAGTATTTTATGAAACATATTAGTTCACACATATTTAGGGGAGCAATTATATCATCAAGAGCATCATCCTTATGGTTCTTGTCAGTACTGCATACAAACTTCATGCTTTCCATTACAGATTGGCAGCATCCACGGACATTAAAGAAATATACATTGAAAGTCACCACAAATTGCACTTCTACTTTCATAGTGTATGCAATTTGCTGTCCTTGTAATCTGCTCTAAGTGGGACATACCACAAGAACAATTAACACATGAATAACAGAGCACAAGAGCCATTTGAATACATCAACCATGTCTGCTCCCCTTGTGACTCATTGTTTGCAGAATGGTCACCAACTTAATGATCTTAGGTGACATTATGGACCAGGTCTTACCCATCTCTTGGGTGGGGGGCAATCGCAAAATGTTGTCAGCCAATAAAGAACAGTATTGGATTCTTGAGTTGGGAACTATTCATCCTGCAGGACTTAATGAGTTGATAGAATGGAATACATTATTTAACAGACATACTGTATTAATGTTTGGGAATATATTTATCATGCATTATAGCATGGGCTGGGAGGTGGGATTTTTTTTGTACACTGTGATAACACCTTTCATTGAAAGTGTTTTTCATGGACATATATTAAGATGTAATTTTTGCCAGTTTCTGTGGTAGTCAATAAAGTTTGTTTCAAATTGCTCACTATATATGTCACTTCAGGAGGAACCTGACTTGCCTGGAGCCATATGAATGCTCTCATGCCATTTTGAGAGCAAGCACCTGCAACATTATAAGATATGATGCTTGAGTAAAAATACGACTTACAGCTCATCCAAGTCCCTAATGCAGTCGTTAAGGCAAAATCTGCGATGTTGGGCATGGCTCAGAAGTGGAGCAATTGAAGATATATTGCACACATTAAGACAGCTGCAACTGACAATCAGTCATATATAAACTTATATACAGTATAAGATTGGTGAAGGATTTTCCAAGTTTATTAAAATTTGATATACCACTTAAAAATTATCAAAGCGGTGTATATTACATTTAATAAAGTATAAAAGTTGGGAAAATATAATTAACTAGTTTTTTAGCCCTTTACATTAACGGGCTAGAATAGATGTGTAGACTTAGGCATTTCTTTCTTTCTTTCTGTCTGCTTGTCTCTCTCCCTGCCCCCTTTCTTTCTTTCTTTCTTTCTGACTTTCTTTCTGTCTCTCTCCCTGGCCCCTTGTCTGTCTGTCTTTCTTTCTGTCTCTCTCCCTGCCCCCTGTCTGTCTTTTTTTCTTTCTCTCTCCCCCTGTCTGTCTCTCTTTCTGTCTCTCTCCCTGCCCCCTGTCTGTCTATCTTTCTTTCTTTCTCTCTCCCCCTGTCTGTCTTTCTTGCTGTCTCTCTCCCCCTGTCTGTCTCTCTTTCTGTCTCTCTCCCTGCCCCCTGTCTGTCTGTCTTTCTTTCTTTCTCTCTCCCCCTGTCTGTCTTTCTTTCTGTCTCTCTCCCCTGTCCAGCAGCACCCCTTCCATCTTCCCCTGTCCAGCAGTAGCCCTTCTCCCTTCCTTTTACCTACCCCCTGTCCAGCAGTAGCCCTTTTCCCTTACTTTTACCTCTCCCCTGTCCAGTAGTACTCTTTCTCCCTTCCCTGCTCCCTGTCCAGCATCCGCTAGGCCGGGCAGCCTCGGGGATTTTGCTAGGCCAGCCTGCCTCACATTATCGAAGTGGGATGGCCTAGTAAATGCCCTGCGGCTGCTTGATGAAACCGCGGCTGCTGTCGCTGCTGGTCCGGGGGTGAGAAGAGGTGGCGCCCTGGCAGCGTAGTCAGAAGACAGAAAGGCAGCCGACGTCAGAGATCGGGACAGGAACATTGCTGGGGAAACCGCCGCAGGCTCCTACTGCGCATGCGGTGGCACAGATGCACGGACGCACGGAGAGTTAAGTGCGCATGCGAGCTAAGGGTTTATTATAGCGAATACGTAAGACAACGAAAAGACAATTTTAATAAGAGTGCATTTGTGAACACTTAACAATTAATAGTATCTGGTTATTAAGCACACATAGATATTGCATAAGCAATGAGTTTTTCCAGTAGAAGAGAAACTAACGTATTCACCTGTTTAATGGCTTAACATTTATGTTGTAGCATTGATGAGTTTCAGAGCTGAGGGTTTCCCCACTCACATATACACATATACAATTGTACCACCAGCAGTATCATCACCAGAGCTACAATATAGGATTTATCTGCACATCTGGTTGTGCACCATACTATGAGGCAAGGCACCTAACTCCCATAGCACACAACTCAAAAGGGATGTGGCCACGGGAGGAGTATGGGCATGTCGAGGGCTTTCCAAAAAGTTGTGTGTATAAGTTATAGAATACTGAATCAACATGCCCAACTTGGGAGCAGCATTTCCACCAGGTTTCAGCTGGGATAAGTCTGGTACATCAAGGTGCAGGAATCGGCACTATAATTCTATAAAGAGAGTACACCCTTTAAAGCAGTGGTTCCCAACTCTATCCTGGAGGATAGCCAGTTTGGTTTTTGGGATAGCCCTAATGAATATGCATGAGAGAGAGTTGCATATAATGTAGGTGAACGGCATGCAAATCTACCCCATGCATAATCATTAGGGCTATCTTGAAAACCTGGTGGTTGGGAACCATTGTTTAAAGAATTGTACTTAGTGCCAATGTTTTCCAGCACTCATTTTTGAATGCCGTTTATAGAATCTGACCCTTAATTCCCAAAGTTAGTTAAAATTATGAAATTTGGGTATGATTAGATTAAACTAATTTATCTTAATTTCTTTTTCAGCAGAGCAGTTTACAAATTTAAACACAAAAGAAAAGATAAAACAAGCAAAAGGCAAAATAAAACAAGTGTAACCTCCTAAAAATTACAATCTAAAAGCTGAAATCTGGAATCCCTCCCTAGGGTCCAATGTTATGATATATCAGATAAAATGCTCTCATGCTCGGTGTCCTCGGTGCCAGTCTACCCCTGCAGGCCTACTTCATATGTTTTGGTCTTCTGACCGCATTCAAACATTTTGGTCCTTTGTAGCTCTGTATCTGCAGTCTGCTTTGAGTAAGCAGATTCCCTTAAGAGCGGATGTTCTACTTTTATCTCAGGGGGTCCATTTGGGACTGTCTAGAGGGGGCAACTTGTTATTACAGAAGGCCTCTTTGTTGGCCCAGAAGTGTATTCTTTTGTTGTGGCGCCAAGCTGAAGTGCCGACCCTTACTATGTGGCGGAATGAACTGTTTACTCTTTTGAAATTTGAATACCTGGATGTTCGGAGGGGGGGCCTGGGCATTGGAGGAAATTTAGGAGAATCTGGGCTCCAATTTGGGAGGGATTGTCCCCTAGAGCTCGCAGTTCTTTACTGAACTTTTAACACTGGAGTGCTGGGGGGAGGTTGGGGGGGAGGTGGGGGTTCAGCTGGGGGGATTAGGTTTCTGTAGGTTTTTGTGAAGGAAGACCCAATTGTTTCAGTATTTTCTCTTGTCAGTGGATGTTGGTTTGTATTGATCTGTATTTCAAAATTTAATAAAAATGATTATAAAAAAAAAAAAAATGCTGTAAGATAAAGCAGTGTTTCTCAACTCAGTCCTAGAATACCCCTTACTAATCAGGTTTTCAGGATATCCACAATGAATATACATGAAAGAAATCCGCATAAAATGGAGGCAGTGTATGCAAATCAAGTTTATATAAATTCATTATGGATATCCAGAAAACTGACAGGCAAGGGGTACTCCAGGACCGAGTTGAGAAACACTGGTATAAAGGTCAGCATAAAGCTGAATATATGAGAAGTACAGATTTATGTACCTGTTTTTTCAACTGGACAAGGATTTGGAGGGTCGGGATACCCCTGATTGTTGCTGAAGTCCTTTGAAGCATTGTCACCTGTCAGTTCAGCCACCACATTAGGAATATTACCATATGGGCCCAAGTGTTGAAGGCCCTCATGAGTACCACCTATTAAAGACAAACAAGTTATTGCATGTTATGACAAGCTTAATAGAAAGTTTTCTATATTTTTCTTCTTTCTTCTGAAAAAAATCTAATTAAAGAATTATAAAAATCTCAACAATTTCGCGCAAGCAACTACAAAAATATTTGTCAAGTAAATATAAGATACCAACAATCAAGAAGCGGCTACTAAGATTTCAATACTTTGCACATTCAACAGCTGGTACAAAAAACAGTGCTCAGAGATTCAATAAGATTTGTCAGACCAAACGCTGGAAAAACCAGACGTTTAAACAAGCTGAAATTTCTCTCTCTAATCATGTTTTTCAATATTTTTATAAATTTATATTGCAAACAAAAATTGGCAAAAATTATCAGAACACCACTTATCTGAAGTGTATGCACAGATGTCACATCGCTTAGAAACCATAAATGCCTGTTACACAGGGTAAAAGAGGTTTTTTTCTTTGACCAATGATTGATGTTACCTAGTGTAACAGGTATTTATTGTTTTATTTGCCTGTCAAGGGAATCTGAGGTCTTTTTTCTTCCTTACACAAAGGGCTCCTTTTACAAAGCCATGCTAGCGGGTTTAATGCGCGCAACTTTTCATCACACGCTAACCCCCGCGCTGGCTGAAGAGAAGGCGGTAGCAACTAGCGGTTTAGCACACGCTATTACGCACGTTAAACCGCTAGCGCGGCTTTGTAAAAGGAGCCCAAACTATACAGTAAGCATTTCATTGACATGTATATATAATTTTTTATACATCAATCCAACATATTCTCCCTTGAACAATTGCTCATATATTCTAACGATCCTCAGCAGGCTCTGTAGTCATGCGCTGAATAATCATGCACTATCATCACTAGATCGCATATTTTTCCTTTTTTTCTTTATTTTTACTATTTGTCATTAAGTTTGAATAGCATAACACTTATCTTCTAATTATTGATTTTTTCTGCCTCTCCGGACATGATCACGTTTCAATTTGAACCTTCTTCAGGGTCGAGGCTATTTAATCTCCTGCATTGCTCTTACTACAGTCAAGGTTATTTAATCTCCTGTATTGCTCTTACTACGGAGCTGTAGTAAGAGCAATGCAGGAGATTAAATAGCCTCGACCCTGAAGAAGGTTCAAATTGAAATGTGATCATGTCCAGAGAGGCAGAAAAAAAATCAATAATTAAAAGATAAGTGTTATACTATTCAAACTTAATGACAAATAGTAAAAATAAAGAAAAAAAAGGAAAAATATGTAATCCAGTGATGATAGTGGCTCATGCTAGAAATACTATTCAACACATAAGAACATAGGAAGTTGCCTCCACTGGGTCAGACCAGAGGTCCATCGCGCCCAGCGGTCCGCTCCCGCGGCGGCCCATCAGGTCCATGACCTGTGAAGTGGTTCCTGACCTTTCTATAACCTACCTCTACTTCTATCTGTACCCCTCAATCCCCTTATCCTTTAGGAACTTATCCAAACCTTCCTTGAACCCCTGTAATGTGCTTTGACCTATCACAACCTCCGGAAGCGCGTTCCATGTGTCCACCACCCTCTGAGGATCGTTACAATATATGACCAATTGTTCAAAGAAGAATATGTTGGATTGATTTATGATATATAATCCCTACGAGTGAATAGTGGACAGATACGGTATATAATTTTTATGTCATATTTTTATGTTTTTGCATCCTCCACTTTTATAGTTGGTATTTCAACAGGTGTGTGTGTGTGTGAGGGGGGGGGTCCTTTTTGTTTTCCTTAGTGATGCTTAGTGAAAAAGCCAGTTTTTTTTAATAACAGCAGTGAAGTTTTTGAAGGATAACAACATAAGAATAGTCTTACTGGGTCAAACCAAAGGTCGATCAAGCCCAGTAGCCTGTTCTCACGGTGGCCAAAATCCAAAGAGTAGCAACATTCCATGCTACTGATCCAGGGCAAGCAGTGGCTTGCCCCATGTCTTTCTCAATAATAGACTATGGACTTTTCCTTCAGGAAATTGTCCAAACCCTTCTTAAAACCAGTTATACTATTCAGCATGAACATAGAAGGGGAAAGAATTCCAGAAGAAAGGGTCAGTAAAGTAGAGAGAATGGTGCCTGGTGGACTCAAACTGAACTGCTTTGAGACTGGGGAGGATTATGCGATGGTTGTTAATATGAATGGAACATGGACTAGTAAGAGCCACCAAATAGTGGGGAAGGCCTATTCTTGGGACCCTAAAAGTAAGTGTCAGTAGTTTATAGATTATATACACTGTTCAATGGGAAGCCAGTGCTGATTTTGGAATAGTGGGGACAGATTTGTGGGGATGAAATAATAGTCTAATAGCTGAATTTTGGATGTATTGGAGCTTTTTTGCTTTTTTTTTTTTAAATTAACGTGAACTGCCTAAATATGCTATAATAATCTAAACTGGTGACTAGTAGAGAGAGAATAAAAGAATGCAATGTGTCATGGTTAAAGTATCGTCTAACTGAATACAATTGGCAGAGAACCAAGTACCTAGTCTTACAAAGGCTTGGATATCTGTGGAGTAAAGGTAAGTTTGAGTCAAGAATAATTCCTAAATAATGGAAAGAATCTACAGGTGAAACAGAATTCCCAAAAAGGTTTAGTGGAAAAGTTGAATTCAGGACACCCATTAGTAAACCAACAAACTACTGTCTTTGATTTATTCAGAACTAATTTATGCTCTGAAAGCCAATTAGACACCGAGGGCCTGATTCTGGAAACAACGCCTGCCACAGTCTTTTGTAAACCGTGTTGAACTTGTGGTTACGTGGTTAACAAGCCCAATGTAATGTAATCACATCTATTTTCTTCTACAGCCACCTTAAATGTAGACCAGCGTTTTACAGGCCTACATTTAAGGCATCTGATTTGCACCTACGAAAAATGCCTAGGCACGCCTATGAATGTCTAAGGCCACTTCTGGCATAACCCACACCTACGCCAGCCTCAGGCGTCCATAGGCATGCCTAGATGTCTCCATGTGCACTTGAACAATGCCTACATTGTAGGGGTCCTTTGCTCCATCAATTTTTTTTTTTTAATGTGCATCCCAATTGGTCCGTTAGACAGTAGTAAGATGCCTACTGCTGCCTGCAATCAGGACACTATTTTCAGAATCAGGCCCTGTGTGTAGACAGTCTTGGAGGAGACTAATTTTGGAGTTGAATGGGTTAATGGGGAAAAGTCAAAGGATATCATCTGCATAAAAAAGGAATGATAAACTATTGAACTGGATAATTGTGGCAAGGGATTTTACAGTATAAACAGATTGAAAAGAAGAGGTAACAGAACCAATCCCTGTGGGAACCCACATGGAGGCAGTGGATGAGGCAGCAATTCATGATTCATGAGGGGAAAGAGGAAAACCAAGCAAGAACAGAAACAATTAGGCCAAGAGGTGAGATAGTAGTAAGGAATGGTTAATCAGATCAAAGGCTGCAGAAAGATCAAGTGAAACAGCGAGAATAATGTTATGTTTGTCAAGGTGGGAATAAATTTCCCTAAGTATTGCTGTGAGAAATGTTTCAATGCTAACACTGGCTCTGAATCCTGATTGAGGGTGAGAGCAAAAGATTTTTAAATGAAAGAGGACTTTACAGAGAAAACATAGATTCAATACTAGTCTGTAATGGGCTGGGATTAGGGGATCCAGTGAAGGTTTCTTTAGAATAGAACAGGAGGTTGGTATCTGTCCAGATGAAAGGCTAGTATTTATTAGCAGTAGGACCTTTGATAATAGTTGTCACTCAGAAATTTTAAGTGAGGAAGATGGAGTTGGATCACATGAACAAAATGGAACTGGATCACATGAACAAAATATACATTTTAGAAAGACCATGTGAATGAAAACCATGTGGATGGACCAAGGAATGAGTCCGGCTGCTGTGATGAAGTTAGACAGGGCGAGGGCAGGTTCAGTATGGCAACATGAAGAACTGAGGTAAAGATGGTGGAACGGTAGAGAGAATAGTACTGGGTAGAGAGCTTACAAGGTGAGGAGATGGGGAGGTGTGAACTCATACAACAGCACAGAGGCACAGTCTATGAATAGTAAAAAAATATTACTGATAAACATGAAAATTCCAAGTAGTAGCTATTTGTTAATTCAAGAAAACAACCAGTAACTTTATATGACAGCTTCTGTACCTTGCATCCTTTGGGGGCCCATGAGATTCATAGCTTGGTGTGCAGTGTACTCTACACGGGGCCTGGCAATGCCAAGTTGCTCCATGACTCCATGAAGAAGGCGTTGAATATCAGCTTCTGTTACTCTATCTGCTGTCCTTGAAACGTGACAAGAAACCAGGGCCAATCCCAAAATCAGCAGAAAAATCACATTTGAAATAACACCTCTGGTAATTTTTGCACTCATTATTTATCTGTAAAATAATTAGAAAAAGAAATATAAACCATGATGTAAAATCAAGCACAATACTGTAGTCAAACCAATAGAAATAAATTGTCTTAAGTCAAATTTTCTTTTTAGAGTGAGACATCCTGTTCCAGAGTAAAGTAAATTGGAAACATGTTCTAATATCCTTGACTTTGCCATGATGACTTGAGATACAAAGTATTGTAGAATGAAAAATACTGAACATCAGACAAAAATACTATATAACTTTTGAAATTTATATGAGGGACTTAACTCTGTTTAGAAGAGACATTTTAAGACTACAACTTTAAACAAACCTGAAATAGATGCTTAACAGAAGTTAGATTTCCCAGAGCTTTCTAGAACAATCAGCATTTTTCATGGACCTGCATAATTAATCACAAGCCATTCTGCAGCTCCCCTCAGTTCCTTTTATCTAGCTTTGTATTGTGTGTGTGGGGGTGGGGTGGGGGGGATGCATCTTGAAGGAGAGGCAGGTCAGGTGGGTTTGCCATACTAGGACAGACCAAAGGACCATCAAGCCTAGTATCCTGTTTGCAACAGTGGCCAATCCAGGTCACAAGTAATTAGAAGATCCCAAAGAGTAAAATAGATTTTATGCTGTTTATCCTAGAAATAAGCAGTGGATTTTCCCAAGTCCATCTTAATAATGGCTTTTGGATTTTTCTTATAGGGAATTAGCTAAACCTTTATAAAACCCTGCTAAGCTAACTGCTTTCACCACATTCTCTAGTAATGAATTCCAGAGCTTAATTTCATGTTGAGTGAAGAAATATTTTCTCTAGTTTGTTTTAAACATACTACTTAGTAGCTTCACTGCATGCCTCCTAGTATTTTTGGAAAGAGTGAACAAGCGATTCACTTCTACCCTTTCCACTCCAATCAATATTTTTAGACCTCTATCATATCTCTGAGCCATCTCCTCTCCAAGCTGAAGAGCCCTAGCCCTCTTAGGGAATTCAGCCCATTCCCTTTATCATTCTTGTTGTCCTTTTCTTTACCTTTTCTAATTCTGCTATATCTTTTTTTGAGATGCAGTGATCAGAATTGCTGTCCTCAGAAAACGCCTATTGCAGGTAATCAGAACAAAGAGAGACCTAGTTGCAGGTCACCCTTTTCGCCTAGCTCCTTTGATCTTCCCAAATATGATGTCCTTCTCTAGTGATCTTTCTCTCTTCTAACAGTGTGACCAAAATAAGATAGGCGTAACTTCATCACGTAGGCTTTGAGTGACATATCTGGTCTGATATCTGACAAAATCGATTTGTTAGTTTTCCTGGCAGTCAATGCATGCACAGAATCCTTCTCCAGCACCAGAGTTCAAACGAATCAATCCTATCTTATTTCCAGCTTTCACATCCATAACTGACCACTGAGGGAAAAAATGCATGGACCAGTCTGATCTTCATTTTAACTGTTATTTCCTTGCCTTTAAATACCTTATCAAGAGCCTTCATTACATAGCAACCAATTGTTATTCTATGGAGCATCTCTTCCCTACTTGTTGCTTCCTTGTTTACCAAAGAGCCCAAAAGATTAAAACTCTTTACAACTTCTAGTCTATCGCCTTCAAGCTCAAAATCTTCATCATTTTCTATGTTCATAACTTTTGTTTTATTTATATTCAGTTATAATCCCATAGTTTGACTTTTAGCTTTTACTACTGGCAATGAGCATTATGACATCTCCACAATGCAGGTTGTTTATATTTCAACCACCAACTTTAAAATCAGTGCTCTCTTCTTCCAAATTTGCTTTTCTGAAATTAGCTTTGTTGTAAAGATTATACAAATAAAGTGACAAAATATATCCTTGCATGTTCCCATATTCAGTTCTCACTGCAGCTTCTCAATTTTCATAGAAGCTCTATATCGGCTGAATTATATGTTTTGGTATTCCCATTTGTACTAGAGTTCATCATAGATACTGCTGGATACTCCCTCACAATGTCAGAACTACCTTAATATAGGTAGCTCCTCCTTAGGGAGAAGAGAGACATGAAGAAGGAGCCAGGGAGGCAAAGACTAGGAAGTGTAAAGGGCAGGGCCAGAGCTAGGTCAGGGAGGCCATGGGGAAAGGAGGAGGAAGAGGTGATTCCTGTATGTGCCCTGTCTACAACCCTTTGATACTCAGCTTGGCTGAGGTAAGCCAATATTCCTTTCTGTTGCTGAACATCTGTGATTTTGCTCTGAGGTCTGGCTGGGGCCAGACCGTGTTGACTGAGGAAAACTATCAAAAGACTGTGTTTGGATTAGGGTCCTGAGAGGGGCCTAAGGCTCTGATTGGTCCAAACACCTATGGCCCTTTCCATAGGAGCCTTAAGCAACCTTTGCCAATCAGAGCCTTAGGCCTCTCTCCAGCGCAACCCAGGATGCACCGGGGAGCAAAGGCTCACCATTTTGAAGAAATGGGC
Source organism: Geotrypetes seraphini (assembly GCF_902459505.1). Taxonomy (NCBI): domain Eukaryota; kingdom Metazoa; phylum Chordata; class Amphibia; order Gymnophiona; family Dermophiidae; genus Geotrypetes; species Geotrypetes seraphini. The sequence continues at coordinate 67,679,556 of NC_047090.1, read as the reverse complement.
CTGCTAGCTGGAGATAGGAGGCATCCCTCCGGCCCCCCTTCATAAACAAGGGTCACTGTGAATATGACGGTGGCAAGGGGAGGGAGTGGGCTTCCCTCCCGCTGCCAAGGGGGTTGTATAGCGATGGGAGGCAGTGGGCATCCTTCCCGCTGCATGGGGAGGTGTCGGGGGAGGGTTTGCTTGATGGCAGCAGCGGCAGTGGGCATCGTCGCTGCCGGGGGGGGGGGAGGTGGCGGGTGTGAGTGAGCATTCCTCCTGCCAATCTTCGATTTGGGGGTCTTTTTTTATTTGTACATTTATTCTGCGCATGTGCTGATCGCTTTCACCAGTGATCGGCACATGCAAATTTTGCATTCCTACATGATTCTCCGCCAACCTCATTTGCATGTGTGATTTTTTATGAATGAGTCACCTTTTTAAAATTACAGTAATGGCTACGATAGCGGCCTGTCAGATTTTACTGCTAACATTTGAGAATCTTCCCCTCAAACATAGAAACATCTAAGCAGATAATGGTCAAATGGCCCATCCACTCTGCCCATCTGCAGCATCCACTATCTCCTTCTCTCCCTAAGAGATTTCCACGTGCCTGTCCCACGCTTTCTTGAATTCAGTCTTTGTCTCCATCACCTCTATCGGGAGATTATTCAATGCATCTACCACTCTTTCTGTAAAAACTTATTTCCTTAGATTAGTTCTGAGCCTATCACCTCTTAACGTTATCCCCTGTCCTCTCTCTCTAGAGCAGGGATCTCAAAGTCCCTCCTTGAGGGCCGCAATCCAGTCGGGTTTACAGGATTTCCCCAATGAATATGCATTGAAAGCAGTGCATACACATAGATCTCATGCATATTCACTGGGGAAATCCTGAAAACCCAACTGGATTGCAGCCCTCAAGGAGGGACTTTGAGACCCCTGCTCTAGAGTTTCCTTTCAATTGAGACTTGCCTCAAGTAGGTATTTAAACCATCTCTATCATATCTCCCTTCTCCAGCCTTTCCTCCACATATTGAGAACTTGGAGTCCCCATACGCCTTATGACATAGACCATTTTAGTAGTCTTCCTCTAACCATTTCCATCCTGTTTACATCCTTCTGAAGGTGCGGTCTCAAGAGTTGTACACAATATTCTAAATGAGGTCTCACCTGTCTTATACAGGGGCATCAATACCTCCTGTTGCCTACTGGCCTTCCTTTCCCTATGTACCCAAGTATCATTCACCATCACCTTTTCAACTTGTTTGGCCACCTTAAAATCATCACATACTATCACACCCAAGTCCCACTCCTCTTTTGTGCCCAAAGGTTTTTTACCCCCTTAACTGCACCATTCTTTCATGATTTTGCAGGCCAAATGCATGACTCTGCATTTCTTAGTATTAAATATTAGCTGCCAAATTTCAGACCATTCATCAAGCTTCACTAGGTCCTAGGGGTGTCTACTCTATTGCAGATTTTGGTTTCATCCGCAAAGAGGCAAATCTTATCAGAGAGCCCCTTCAGCAATATCACTTACAAAAAATGTTAAAAAGAACAGGCCTAAGAACCCATGGCGTGGTAAAGGGGTGGACCAACCCAGGTGCTATCTTGGGGGAATGCCAGCACCTCTCCTCCCCTCACGCCCTCCCTTCCCTTCCTCCATATCTTTAAATCTCTGCCAGCACGAGTAACTTTGGCTAACAGCTTGCGCTGGCCTAGCTCCCCTCTGAAATTACTTCCAGGTAGTGACATCAGAGGGAAAGCCAATGCCGGCACAAACAGCAGGTCAGAAAAGCTGCTCACACTGGTGAAGATTTAAAAAGGTACAGTGGGAAGGGCGGGTGAGCGTATGGCATGGGGGTGCCACTGCTCCAGGCACCTCCTACCCTCACTGCGCCACTGCCAAGAACCGAACCTTGAGGCACATCACTGGTAACATCTCTTTCTTCAGAGTGATCTCCATTGACCACTACTGCCTGTTGACTTCCACTCAACCAATTACTGACCCAGTCCTTAACTTTGGGGCCCATCCCAATGGCACTCTACCTGTATGGAACACTGTCAAAGACCTTGATGTTCCTGTCTAATCATCAGATAGATATGCAGGAGTATTTTTTTTTTTTTTTTTAAAGTGCTTTGAAAACCAAACAATATTTTAAAGATTATTCTAGCTGAAACAGGTAGCCAATGTAAGTCTTTCAGCTGTTCTTCTTCCATTGACTACTAAACACACCGTTGCATTTTGAACCAGTTGGAATCTCCTCTGATTGATTACTGCGAGTCCCAAATACAAAGAATTGCAATAATCAATCCTGTTTGTAACAAAAGCATGAACAAGTTTAATCAAATTGATGCGAGTCAGAAGAGTTTTGAATTGATGAATTTGTCTCAGCTGTAAATTAGCATGATTTGACAATATGGGGGACCTAAGGCTGGTGCTGAACTGGCTTCTATATTCTGTATCCTGCAAATGGCAAAAGACAGGTGAAATTTTGCAAGTCCAGTATTATAGATCACTTTGTGAGGGTGATGTGCAGCTCAGGTGGCAGGGGAAGACAATTTGATTGGTAAGATGAATACTGTCAGCAAAATTTGGAGTCGGTTATAACCCCATTTCCCCATCATGTTTGGCATGATAGAGACTTGACAACCAGTGTTTAAGCACGAGTGACTCGGGCCCAAGCAGAGTGGTGGGCATGGCTCTGGCCTTCTTGTTGAGTAGACTGAATGGACTGTGTGGGTCTTTATCTGCCATCATTTACTGTTACTGTGTAAATTTATTTATTTTTATTTAAAAAATTTAAATACCGCCTAGAGCAGTGGTTCTTAACCTGGGTTCGACCGAACCCCAGGGGTTTCGGTGAGTCAGTCTCGTGGGTTCGGCGGAGGTCAAAACACACCTCCGACTCATATAGCGCGCAATCCTTTTCGAGGATGCTGGACATAAAAACGAAGAAAAGGAACAGACTTTGTTGCGAAAATGACATGAGAGTGGCACTTGCCAAGGTAAAGCCGCGCATTTCTGAACTGGTCTCTGAGAGGCAACAGCAGAAGTCACACTGATTTGCAGTAAATTTCATTATTATGTTATTATTATTCGAAATATAGGAGAACTTTTTTGTTTTCAAAATTGATATTATTTTTTCCCTCACTGTATACCTTTGTTTTGAATTTGTAAAAATCATATTTTATTTTTCCAATAAAGAAGGGTTCGGTGAACACGCATATGAAACTGGTGGGGTTCAGTACCTCCAACAAGGTTAAGAACCACTGGCCTAGAGTCTTAGCGGTTTCCAAGATAACATACATAAAAATAGCACATACATAACATTGTACAGTAATTCAAAGCAACTCAAGAAATGGAACCTAAAAACTCCTTGGTATCATCCTTCACTATCATTACAGTTAGAAGTAAAACAAAATCCTAGGGAGCAATTCACAGATATGCATTGACAAAAAGCTTAGTTTAAAGCAATCTTTTTAGAACACAGAATTAGAGATTGTATTCATATTAAACATGGTATATAAGCCTTAGAAATGTTTTAGGACCCAGCCTGCCCTCATGCTTCCCACCCCAAGGGTGGCATTTCCTATATTGTGCCTAATCCATTATCCCTTTCAATTAAGTCTACCTAATCTACAGCCTAGCTTGAGGAGAACATTGCAAGCTGAGACTAATTTAGTTCTGTCTACTTTTTATATCCAGTGCTCTGCCTGATTTATATAAAGAGTTTTTGTTCTAAAGTTGCTGGGTTAACTAGTTTCTGTAATTGACTGAAAAGGATTAGTTTAGTTTTTTCTCCATTCCTTTAAGGAGCTTGCTTATTATCTTGCTCTAGGATTTAATTTTCTTTGTTTCTTCACTTCAAAGGGGGAGGCAAGCAAATTAGAGAATAACCTTTATATAGGGCCAGATTCACTAAGGTGTCCCGACCAGTTTGCAACCCGATTTTCCTCCGACCTGATTCACTAACCTGTGTGCCGATCATCCTCCAATCCAATCCAATCTGTACAAGCAACTGAGGGGAAAAGGCATGCAAAGATGCAGCAATTCACTAAACAAAAATCTTGAACAACAACTGGGCTGGCCGATCAATAAGAAATGACTGCTGGGGACCATTCGCATCCTTTCCGGATGCACCTCCTGCTCTCTGCCTGACTCGCCGCCTGCTCTCTGTTTCCTGCAGTGTGTTTTGCCAGCATTTAGGAAGTTTTGTGCCTAATATTTTGACACTAGTTTTTTTTCTTGTGCATGTTATGAAAAGAGTTGGAATTGTCTGCTACACAACTGAACAATTGGCTATGTTATCCACCATGCTCTCTGCCTCGACTAGCCACCCTGCTCTCATAGAAAAACATAGAAACATAGATGACGGCAGAAAAGGGCTACAACCCATCAAGTCTGCCCACTCTGTTTACCCACCCCCTGTCTCTGCCCTAATGACCCAATTTTCTTATCTTGACCCTCATAGGGATCCCACATGGGTATCCCATTTATTCTTAAAGTCTGGCACGCTGTCTGCCTCGATCGCCTGCACTGGAAGCTTGTTCCAATGATCAACCACTCTCTCTGTGAAGAAATACTTTCTGGTGTCGCCATGAAATTTTCCGCCCCTGAGTTTGAGCGGGTGCCCTCTTGTGGCCGAGGGTCCCTTGAGAAAGAAAATATCATCCTCCACTTCGACACGTCCCATGAGGTACTTAAATGTCTCGATCATGTCTCCCCTCTCCCTACGTTCCTCGAGAGTGTAGAGTTGCCCCAACTCTCCTGCCATTCCCTGTAGTGCGAGCCCGTGGGTTTAACCCGCGGGTTAAAAGCACAGGCTCATAAGTGAAGTTAAAAGAAAAAAAAAATTGCAGCTTTGTAAGCATGCGCAGACCATCTACAGGCAAAGATGGTCTGCGCATGCTTCAGGATCGCTCACTAGCGATCTGTGTGATTGGAGGGGGCATTCCTCCGATTGCCCCCATTTAAATACTGACCCGTTGTGAATCAGTCGGCCTGCCACGGATCGGGCACGATCGGCAGGTTAGTGAATCTAACCCATAGACTCTATAGCAGGGGTGTCAAAGTCCCTCCCCGAGGGCCGCAATCCAGTCGGGTTTTCAGGATTTCCCCAATGAATATGCATGAGATCTATTTGCCTACCCTGATTTCATTGGATGCTAATAGATCTCAAGCATATTCATTGGGGAAATCCTGAAATCCCAACTGGATTGCGGCCCTTGAGGAGGGACTTTGACACCCCTGCTCTATAGAGACCCACTCACTATTTAGCTGTTTGGTATTGGTATAATAATAATAATAAAAAAGTCAATAGTAACATTGTAGTTATCTGTTAAAAAAAATTAAGAGAGGAAGTGACATCATCCACTATGGCAGTTTAGCTCCTTTGCTCCCGCAGCCCTGAGTAAATTAAAGAACAGTTCCTAATCATCTGCAGCTCAGGTATTGGAAACGTGCTTTTCTGTTTTTTAGATAAGCATTCACATTTATTCAAGAAAAAAAGACCTTAGAGTAACATCTTTATATAGAGTTTCAACACACACAGTATATTCTACACCAAAGATCGTCATCGGTCCAAAAAGTTTTTTTTCAAAAGTTCTTAAAGTGCAATTTTCCTAAATAAATAGAAATATGAAAATTTCACTTTAAGCATTTTTGAAAAAAATTTCTGGACCGATGATGATCTTTGGTGTAGAATACACTGTGTGTGTTGAAACTTGATTTTCACAGTTACACCACTGAGGTCTATGACGCTCTATATAAAGATGTTACTGTAAGGTCTTTTTTTCTTGAATAAATGTGAATGCTTTTGCTGACCTTAGCTTAAGACCCTATTAGCCTGACTATTACTGTGTTTTAGATAAGCAGCCATCATGAATGTCATGAAGCTGGTTACTCAACTCCACTGACATAGCCAATGCAACCAAGATGGGAGAGGCAGGTGCTAAACTTTGGAATGCGTTGCCTGGAGTTTTGCGATATGGTGCTGGGAGGAGGAATTTGGAGAGCTGTTTTGCAATCGTGTTTAGATGAGGTGTTTAACCTGTTATGATTGCAATCTTTGTAAACTATATAGTTAATATACAGTATATTCATTAAGTACCAACAAACATAAAACAAAACATTTCAGCTGCCATACTCTGCAGTTTTAAACATTTTAATTAATATTTGGGAAGGCCGCCGGAGACTAATCTCATAGTTAAAAATGCATAGATTAATGTTACTAAGGGCCTCTTCTACCAAACTGTGCTAGCAGTTTTTAGCGCAGAGAGCCACGCTACTCCCAACACTCATAGGAACTCTATGAGCATTGGGAGCAGCGCAGCTCACAGCACTACGAACTGCTAGCACAGTTTGGTAGAAGAGATCCTAAATTTTTCTGCTCTAAGATAAAGGCCAAAGCCTGCACACGAGGGACGCGATCATGAAAAGACGAGGCATCATCAAAAATTACCCCCATATTTCTCACTTTTCCTATTCGTTATAGAGCCTCTAACTACTGGAAGGCATTCAAGAGGTTTACCTTGTCTGTTAATCCACAGATATTCAGATTTTTCTTTTTTACAAATTAAATTTCTGGAGCTAAGTTCCAGTTTTGGGACTAAGCCATTAACAATAATACCAGATGACCCATATCAAACCTTACAATAGTTCAGTGCCTTCATGGTGCATGTCTAGACACTTGGAGAGTGGTTTAAAAGGCAGGGGTTTAACTGTCATTCTTTGTTTCTTTCCTTCAACTTTGCTGCTCAGGGCCCTTTAAGAAAGGGAAAGAGAGGGAACTTCCCTAAAGCTTTAATCCTGCAAAGATGAAGGAGTAAACGTGGTTGAAATTATACAAATATGCATTCTATGTATCTTTATGATGATTCTGTGAAAAATTATATTTGAGTGGATAGCATTATATCTTTCAAGGACACTACCCAAATATGATGCCAGCTAAGGGAAAACACTATTCTGATCCCGTTTTTTTTTGGGGGGGGCAAATTATTAAAATGTTCATTTTTTCCAAACTGGATGATATGGAATTATCATGCTTCAGACATTATCATAAATAAAATAAAAGATTATCTCCTTTAGTCTAGCTTCAAGAAGATACATATTTTAATGAGCTAAAGCAGTAACTATTTTAGTAATAACCTGAACAAGTGGGGCACCCACAGAATTCATAGGGTGCATTACTTGTTTTTTTAATAATAAAATAGATTCTGAAATAAGAATGTTATCTGAATATTTTTGTACTAAAATTGAAAGTTGCATCTATTGGATTAAAACCATTATTTTGGATGTATTTTCTTACCTAATTTTTCCCAATAACAAGTCCCCATTTCTGTTAATACATAATAAGCACATTATTTTATTGTGGAATCAGGAAAGACTAATTGAATCTGTAAATCTCGTGTTGCATTGGTATCGTATCTTTTTTGTTTGCTTGCTTGCTTTTAACATCTACAGAAAACAAGTCCCCACCGACACAGATCTATTTTGTGTTTGATTAAATAAAGAAATTCTAGTTGAAACCTTTGTGCCTTAGGCTCTAGGGCATTATTTTGCACAGAGATAACAGACAAAAATCACATGGGCATTTTGGAATTCTTTTCACTCAAAAGAAGGTTCAATGCAGAGATTAAAATTTACTTACCAAATGAAAATGGAGCCCGTCAGCAAGAAGACAGACCTATACAAATTTGCAGAGGAAGGAGACAGACAGGATGAGCAATATTGTACTGAAACAAGGAGAGAGTATAACTAAGCAAAATGTACCAAAGACACAGACTAAAAAGGGAAGCGCAGTAGCAAGAGTGCAATAACCATGAAAAGCAGAAAGGAGGAGAAATCTTAGTCAGCAGTTCTGACGACAGGTGATGGGAAGGCAGACTCTGTTGCCTTGGCTACAAGCTCCTTGACGTCACCATTTCTTCTTCATACTTCTCTCGTTGCTCCTACCATTGCCTTTTCTCTGAAGATGAGAGACAGCAGGTGGGGATAAACTGAAGCTGAGCTAGTTGATTGAATTTAATACCTGTGCCTTTCACCTTTCACCACATCTGGTCTTCTCTGCCATGGGTTCTCCTTTTCTTTTTTTTTGTGCCTTAGGGCCTCTGAAGCCAAAACAATAAAACACAAATAGCAAATAGGTTTATGGTAGCCTATGTACTCTGATGGGGGAGGGGCAGATTGAGGGAACATTAGGGAAAGAGAAAGTGGATAGGACTTGGTCCTTTCTGTGGTTACTTTACATGAAAAAATAATGAATGGTTGATTTATCCAAATGTACCAACTAATGTTTTTTGTTTTATATTATTTTTGCAGGTTAGTCAGGGAGAGGAGAAAGCAAGCATATTTTGCAGGTTAGTCAGGGAGAGGAGAAAGCAATGTTTAAACAACATTCTAGTTCATCAATCAGGAAGTAGAAGTGCCTCATTTTACAGAAAGTCTTTTTCTATTTGATAATTGAATGCAATCCATTAGCACCCCTTACATTTGGCATTGCAGGAAGATTAAAACAAAAAAAAAAAAAGTTTCAACTCCTGCCATTGTGGTTCACAGTACCTGGCTGAAATTTATTTAAAACCAATTGTCCATTTCATTGACTATACAGAACAGTATGCATTTTGGAACAATCCATAAATAATAAAATGCAAGGAAAGTACCTACCTACTCCAAGGGTATATGATGACCTTCAGCTGTGTGTTTATGGATCAAGGCCTTCACCCTGCAGTGGCCAGCATTCCTCTCCTTCCCTTCCTTTACCCTCCATTGTGTTTAACATCCCGCTTTTCTCCTTCACCATGGTGTTCATTCCTTCTCTCCCTATTCTCTCTGCTCCATGAGATGTTCAGTGGCATATTTCCCTTCCTCTAGGGCAGTGATGCAGCAGTAAACATCTACAGAAGTTGGACCATGGCCAGTGTGGAGCGTTGACTATGTATGGATAAGCAAGACCCCCACACTAGTTTAGATGAAACATCTATAGTTACTATTGTGTTGCTTACCTAGCAGAAGGGAGGTAAGATACAGGATGAGGAAGGAAGGAAATAAAGGCACTTATCTATTCTGAGTTTAAAAATATTTCCTCCTATTGGTTTTAAAGTATCTACCTATAACTTCGAGTGTGCCCTAGACTTTCTAATTTTTGATGGAGTAAAAAAAACAATCTACTTGTACCCATTCTATACCACTCAGGATTTTGTAACTTCAATCATATTTCCCCTCAGCTGTCTCTTTTCAAAGCTGAAGAGCCCTAACCTCTTTAATCTTTCCTCATACGAGAGGAGTTCCATCCCCTTTATCATCTTGGCCACTTTTTGAACCTTTTCTAATTCAGGAAACTTTTACATAGGCATTATATCCAGGTGCCATTTTTTGGTGAAAGATCAATGGGTGAGCAAGTGTAAGCTATTTAACAAGTTTTTTTTATCAGAACGTTACACCTGAGGGAGCTGTGTGGAGCAGTGGAACAAGGATTTTTGTGACAACGAAGTTGGAATGTTCACAGATTAAAGCCCAGATTCACTAAGGCCATGGATCCAATCCATGAACAATCCAATCCGTAGCCAAGGGGGCTGATTCACGAATTGCCCTCATGCAAATGAGGGCGATCAGAATCACGCCTCCAACCGACTGCCCGGATTGCTCTACAGGGATTCAGACACATGCACAGACCATCTGTAGATGGTCTGCGCATGTGCTGGTCCTCCATGCCCGGCAGAGCAGGAAACTTTACTTTACTTTTTTTTTTTCTTTGCCTCAGAAACTTGTCAAAACAACTCCAAACCTTTAAATCTTTGGGCTGCCAGTCAGATTGACCCCAAGACCTTCACCCCTAGAGAACCTTGAAGCACAATGGGGGCAGGAAATATGCAGCTAGCACTCTGATACTCCAAGTGTTCTTACACAGGGCATCCTCAGCCTGTGCTTAAGACTCTGAAATAATTCAGAAGGGAAGCTAGCAACCAGGGGAATGGACCCCGAGCCCTGAAAACACACAGCAGACTGGCTCCCCAGGTCTACCCAAAGGCTTGCCCTTAAGAGCTGAAGTCCAGCTCAGCAGAACCTGCGTCCTTTCCCAGGCAAAGAACCCATAAGTAAGCTGTCTCAGGGTACCAAAGACACCAAAAAAGCAAACTTTTGATGTAAAAAGAAAAATTAAGCAGAACAGATCAAAAACACATCAGCACAGTTCCCTTGCAGAAGGAAAAACTGAAGGGGGCACAATACTGTACTGACAATGTGGGAGGTGCTGAAAGCTAAGGTATATCACACTTCTGCAAGACGCTGTTTTGGATTTAACACCTAATGCACCTGAGGAAATGTAACAGAATTTCTATTAACCCAATATTGACTGGATAAATGTAATGTTAGGGCACGGTAAAGTTCCTAGATGACAAAGGATTACTTCATGGAGCAACTGGTTCAGGAACTGACAAGAGGGTGAGTAATTCTAGATCTAGTTCTTAGTGCAAATTACTAGCCAGTATCTAACATCCCATTTACAGAAACAGAAAAAACTGTCTGCATTCAAGTCAACAATAGGCTAAAAGAAACTGGCAGGATCTTTGTAAATCTGGATTCAGACCTGAACTTTATCCATGTAATCAATCTCCATAGAAACTTTGACAGTGAATTCACCTGTTAGTTCTGCTGATTTCTCAGCAGTTTTTGAAACTGTGGACCACAATATCAACTAGCACAACTGACAAAAATCAGTTGCACTGTATATGCTTGGCTCAGATCCTATCAGACAACAGTCTATATGGTTTATTACCTGTGGGGCAGCATCTCATTGCCACCTTGGGCACTGGCTTATGGGGTACAAGGATCCATTGTCACTTTTCATTTAGTATCCATCTCAAATCACTAGCCTAGCTGATTTGGTTGATGGCTATTCAGTTCTATATCTACATATATGATGGGCAGCTAATCATACCCACTGAGACTTACCTACAGCCCTGTCTAAAAGCAATTAAAAAAATGGTATATAAACAAGAAGCTCTGAAACCAAAACAAACCCAGAACTCCTGTTGGTCCCTAACACAAGTAGTCATATACCTGACATCAAAATCCCTTTTTGGAGCTATGAACTGCCTCTTAAAATCACAGGTCAAACACCTTGGGGTACAGCTGGTTTCAACACTTACACTGATCCCCAAATCCAAGAAATCTTCAAGAGTTGCCTTTATCATCTGCAACACTAAACAAAATAAGGAAATATTATGTTGTATTACTGCATCCTCCTGTATCACTTTAAACCACCATGCAGTATTGTTCATAAAAACCACTAAAGGAAAATCAAAATAATACAAAAAATTATTAATCAACCAGTGTTATTTTAGTGTGCTCAGTGCTTCAGCATAAATCATGAGAAGGTAAGACTATTATGAAGAGGAACCATCATTGCTCCACCAAAGTTTCTCCTTATTAAGTTGGTAACAATAAAACGCTATTGATAAGAACATAAGAATTGCCGCTACTGGGTCAGACCAGTGGTCCATCATGCCCAGCAGTCCGCTCACGTGAAGTCCCTTAGGTTAAAGACCAATGCCCCATTTGAGTCTAGCCTTACTTGCGTATATTCTGTTCCAGTAGGAACTTATCCAACCTTGTCTTGAATCCCTGAAGGGTGCTTTCCCCTATAAAAGCCTTTGGAAGAGCGTTCCAGATTTCTACCACTCTCTGGGTGAAGAACTTCCTTACGTTTGAAAGGAATCTTTTCACTTCTAACTTTAGCGAGTACCCGCTCGTTCTCTTCACCTTGGAGAGGGTGAACAATCTCTCTTTCTCTACTAAGTCAATTCCTTTCAATATCTTGAATGTTTCGATCATGTCCCCTTCTCAGTTTTCTCTTCTCAAGGGAGAAGAGGCCCAGTTTCTCTATCCTCTTGTACACTAGTTATGTTTCAATTCATTCAAACATAGGTGGCTAAACTGAAACCACTGTTGGTAACACTAGTTATTCTAAGTCCACACGAGCATAATATCGATACAGTTCTTTCTTTACGATACTATACTCATGACTCTTCACAATCTCTCATGTCAAAAGTGCCCAATAAATCAAAAACCCAATGTCCAAAAAAATGAAAACAAAAACCAAAACAAAGAAACTAAATTAGCTAAAATTGGCTCCAATTTTGAACTCAAAAATCAAGGGCTCCTTTTACAAAGCCACGCTAGGGCCTTAACGTGCAGAATAGTGCACACTAAATTGCCACATGCGCTAGCCGCTACCGCCTTCGGTAATTTCCGGCTAGTGCACGCTAATCTGGTGCATGAGATAAAACCGCTAACGCGGCTTTGTAAAAGGAGCCCCAAATGTGTTCCTCAACTCCGGCCGAGTTTCTCCTAGCTTTGTCGGGAAAAGGGTAATTAAAATTTGCTGAGAGAATCTTGCAACTCAGTCTCCACCTTTCCCCACCAAGACTGGCACTCCCAAACAGATGCTGTAATGACGAATCATTAGTGTTACTAACAGTGGTTTCAGTTTAGCCACCTATGTTTAAATGGATTGAAATATAACTAGCGTTCATCAATAACATTTTATTGTTACCAATTTAATAAGGAGGAACTTTGGTGGAACAATGATAGTTCCTCTTCATAACAGACTTACCTTCTCATGACTTTAATGATAGAGCTCTGAGCACACCAAAATAACACAGGTGGATTAATCATTTTTAGCATTATTTTGATTTTCCTTTAATGGTTTTATGAACAATACTGCATGGTGGTTTAAAGTTACATTACAAAACTGTCTCTCTCCATACGTCAAGAAAGTTTGTCACAGTTGTTCAAGTCATGATAACACAAGGCTGGATTACTGTAATGCATCTATACTGGTGTGACTACGAATGGCTTGCACCTGTTCCAACATGATTCAGAATGCCTTAGCAGGACTAATAGAAGGTTGTAAGCAAAGTGGTCGTATCTTAACATTTCAGTAAAAACCTCATAGGGCTAAATTTAAAACCCCCTCTCTCTGATCTTGAAAGCACTTAAAAGAAAATGGGTCAGAGCATACTTTTCCCAAGGTTACTAAGTAGAGAATGACTCGGGGAAAAATCTTTGTTCCTGCCCCATCCCTTTGCGCTCTGTCTCCGTCCCCATCTCTCCCCACGAGCTTTGTCTGATCCCATCTGCCTTAAATAGTTATGATTTTATATTGAAATTGTTTTATTAAAGTATAAAAAGAAACAATATTCTGTACAATTGTAATTTTATAAATCACAAATACAGAAAAAGGATCAATAAAACCCGTCTCCCCTCACAATATCCCCTCCACTATCAGGAAAACTGAATGCTACATAGAAAATTCATCCTAACAGAATACCTTCGTCACACACACAGAACACAAATGTCAAATACATAATAGCTGACCACAAATGATAAAACATAAATCAAAATCCCAAGAAGCCATACCTTCCATGTATAGAAGGAAAAATTATGTTCTTACCTGTTAATTTTCTTTCCCTTAGACGCAGCAGATGAATCCAGAGACCAATGGGATAGCCCACATCTACCGGCAGGCGGAGATAGAGAAACTGATTAACAGGTGGTCCTATTGGCTGGCACTCCTCCTGTTTATCAAGTATAGCTCCTTGCCCAAGCATCCGAACTATCAATAGGCATAGCATGTAAAAAACTTCTTTCCCATAACAAACTAACTAAACTAAACTAAATCTTAGGTTTGTATACCGCGCCATCTCCATGGTCATAGAGCTCGGCACGATTTACAGGGATTGTGAAGGGAAAGGAACTACAAAGAAAGGGGTTAGATGAAGATCGGAGGAAAGAGGAATGTTAAAGAGCTGGGATGTCAGATGAGGAGGGAGTGATTAAGTTTTTGAGAAAAGCCAGGTTTTAAGATGTTTGCGGAAGGGTTGGAGAGCACTCAGGTTCCGGAGAGGGGAGGTAAGTCTGAAGAGGAGGGAAGTCCCCAGTTTTCCTGGGTAGGTCTGGTGGTACTAAGATTCGGGGAATTCCAGGACAGTGGGATTAATGGAGGAAGGATGCCGTGGAGGATCTTGAAAGTTAGGCAGATGCATTTGAAGTGGACTCTGGAAATTATCGGAAGCCAGTGAAGCTTGGAAAGGAGTGGTGAGACGTGATCGAATTTACTTTTTGCAAAGATAAGCTTGGCCGCGGCATTTTGAATCCGCTGGAGTCTGTGGAGGTTTTTCTTCGTTAGGCATATGAAGATGGAATTGCAATAGTCCAGTTTGGAGAGGATGATGGATTGGACGAGAACGGCGAAATGTTTTTGATGGAAACAGGATCTTACTGTCCTCAGCATATGAAGGCTGAAATAGCATTTTTTTACCAGGGAGTTGTGAGGTGGTCGTTGAAGGACAGTGTAGAGTCAATGGTAACACCTGGAGAATTCGAGCTGCAGGGTGGAGCCGGAGGACAGTGGGATTGAGGTGGGTAGCTGGACTAATTTTGGGCCAAGCCAAAGAAGTTTTGTCTTGGATTTGTTCAATTTCATTTGGACGGTGTGGGCCCAAGATTGCAGGTTTGAGATACAGGAGGATATGTTCTCTGAGAGATCATTGAGGTTCGAGTCTGTCTCCAGAAGGACAAGGATGTCGTCAGCATAGGTGTAAATTGTTTCAAGGGAGGATAGCTGGAGGAGTTTTAGGGAGGACATATAGATGTTAAAAAGGATAGGGGATAAAGGTGAACCTTGCGGGACTCCAGATTGGTATCCAGGGGGAGGATGAGGTGCCATTCTTGTTGACAGTGTAGGAACGGGAACGAAGGAATTTTGAGAACCAATCAAGGACTGTAGAGGTGATGCCAATCTCGGAGAGTTGGTAAAGTAGAATGTCGTGGTGAACAACGTCAAAAGCGGCAGAGAGGCCAAATTGTAGGAGGACGGCGAACTTGTTGCGGGAGTGAAGTTGTTGGACCTTGGAGATTAGGGAGGTCAGAAGGGATTCGGTGCTGAAATTGGGGCGAAAGCCATATTGGTAGGGTAGGAGAATGGGGAATTTCTCTAGGTAGGATGAGAGTTGGGTCGATATGATGGACTCGAGCATCTTGGTTAGGAGGGGGATATTTGCTATTGGGCGATAGCTGGATGGAGCGGAAGGGTCGAGGTCGGGTTTTTTCAGTAGCAGGGTTAAGGCGATATGGCCCATTTCTGGAGAGAAAAGGCCCGAATATAGAGCAGAGTTTAGGAGTTTGGTAATGGAAGAAATGGCTTGAGTGGGTATTTTCTCGTAGAGGTAGGAGGGGAAAGGGTCTAAAGAACAATTGCAGGATCTCATTTTGAGACAGAGTTTGAGGGTGAGGGAATCGGATACTTGGTCAAAGGCAGCCCAGAGTCTGTCGGCTGGGAAAGCGCTAGAGGCTAGTAGAGTAGGGTTGGGGTCAGTGAGCACCAGGGAGTTATAGGAGACTGCAGGTGGGAAGGAGGATCGTAAGGTAGTGACCTTTTCATTGAAGAATTTTGCTAGAACATCGGCTGAGAGAGAGGAGGGGAGAGAGGTGGAGTCTTTTTTGGAGGTTAGGGAGCGCCAGATTTTGAAGAGTACTGGTTGTTGGATCTGGAGATTTTCTCACCATAGAAGTTCCTTCTAGCTTTTTTTAGTGCTGAATTGTAGTGCTTAATATTGGCTCTCCAGGATTGTTTATCGGAAGGGGAGTTAGATTTTTTCCATTTGTGCTCCAGAGCTCGACATTTCTGCTTTAGTTCTCTGTGATGAGGGAGGTACCAGGGGGCTTTGCGAGGGTAGGAGATGGATTTGGTGGAAAGGGGGGCGAGGGAGTGGTAGTTGGATTCAGAGAGGGTGGTCCAGTTATGCCTGTTGGATTCAGGGTCAGCAGGCTTAGGAGCGGAGAATTGTTTGAGAAATTTTGTCCAGAACAAGTCGCTTGAGATTTTTTTACGAAAGGTGATGGAATTAGAGAAGGGAGGAGCCCCGAGGTGCGACATGAAAATGGGGAGGGAGAAGGTCCCAAGGAAGTGGTCAGACCAGGGGACCTGTTCCCAGCGGGTGTCGCCGGTTAAGGTTTTGTAGGCAGTAAGATCAAGGAAGGTGATGAGGTCTAGAGTGTGTCCCTTTTCGTGGGATGGGAATGAAGAGGGGGGTGAGAAACCGAGAGAGGTGAGGAAGCTCTTCAGTTCGATTGTATCCTTGTTGGTATTGTCGTCGAGGTGGAGATTGATGTCCCCGATGATCAAGAGTCTTTGAAATTTGAGGAAGGCGTTTGAAATAGTTTCGAGAACGAGATCAGAGGATTTGTTCCAAGGGGTAGGTGGGCGGTAAAGAAGTAGGATGCCCAGTGGGTGAGGTTGGAGTTCGTCGTTGACCGAGGCCAACATGTATTCAAGAGAGGTGTGACTGCTCTTTTCGATGAGCTGGACATCAAAGAATGATTTGTAGATTAGTGCCCGACCGCCACCTGTTCTGGGAGAAAACAGACCTTGGTAGCCATGGGAGCAGAGTTCATTTTGTGTAAATATGTCATCTTTCGTGATCCAGGATTCCGTGATGCAAAGGAATCCCGGGTCAGAGTCCTCGAGAAGGTCCTTCAGGATTTGAATCTTATTGCACGCGGATCTGGCGTTGCAGGAGAGAGTTGGGACTGGGGTAAGCGAGTCAGAGGCAAGGTTAGGGAGGTTGGCAGAGGGAACAGGCTTTAAGTATGCGTGGTTGGCTCTTCGAGGGTTTATTTTGGAGGGATGGTTTCTGGTGCATAGCAGCGTGGGGATTCTGAGGCTGGGACAGAAGTTTGGGTCAGTTGAGGGGTCGGGAAGGTTAGGGGAAGGAGGATTCAGGCATAGGGTGGTGTAGGGAGAGGAGCAGAGCAGGAGGAGGAGGAGCCAAAAAGGAAGCCCGCCATAAAAACAAACTGCGAAAGATGCAAAAGAGAAAACCGAGAGACAATAACCAGAAAGGGTGGGGCTCTGGATTCATCTGCTGCATCTAAGGGAAAGAAAATTAACAGGTAAGAACATAATTTTTCCTTCCTTAGCAACAGCAGCAGATGAATCCAGAGACCAATGCAATCCTTAATCTGGGTGGGAAGCATATGCCGCCTCTGCAACAACCGAAGAACCAAATGCAGCCCCCGCATGCGCCCCCACATCCAATCGGTAAGGTTGAAAAAAGTATTCTTGGAAAACCAATTAGCCCCGTGACAAAACTCCTCCAAGGAAAAAACCTCTAGACCGAGACCAAGTAGCCGCCATTGCTTCGGCAGAATGGTCAGGAAGGGCTTCCGCCAACCGCTGCCCTGCCATCAAGTAAGCGCAAAGGATGTCATCCAGGGCCCATTGATCGATGGAGACTATGGATGCTGCCATACGTTTGACGCATCCCTCAAAGAGTACAAAGAGGTGAAGGAAAGTTCGCCTCACCAGTCCTCTTCCCAGGAAGAAAGGAAAAGTGAGAGCGGCAGAAAAGAAAGGATGACACCACCAAGAAAGAAAGAGAGGTACAGTCCGAACTGACACCCCAGAATTTGTAAGGCAGAAAGAAGAATGCCCACCTTACCCGGGCTGCAACGCAGAAAACCGTCAAGCTGAAGCCATGGCCTCAAGAAACACAGTATTCATGGTCACAGCCTTTTAGAGTCTCAAAAGACAAGGCTGAAACGAAGCCGTCTGTAAACGGCGAAGACTGTACGCTGGACCGGGTTTCTTAAGAGGTGTACGAAAAGACTGTACTCCTTTTAAGGAACTGAACTACATGAAGATGTGAATTAAGCAAAGAGCGAGATACCATCCCCTGTAACAATCTAAGACTGCCACACGACGCTGAATGGAAGAGAACACCAAGCTCTTGGCCAAAAGTAGGAGCCCAAAAAAGAATAGAAAACATAGAACTCTGGACATGTGCCAATGCTGATAAGCACCCAAGAAAGGAAAAGCCTCCAAACAGAAGTAGAAGCCACAGGTGAAGACATCTGAAGTGCTTGGAGAAGAGAAGAAACAACCTGCTTCGAATAACACATACACGTCAGCCATGACTATTCAAAAGCTAGGTCAGAATAGCAAAGGAGAACAAAAATCCATGAGGATCGGGCCCTAGGTGAGTAAAATCGGAGATACCAGGAATCTCAACAGTTCGGCCATCAAAAGACCCATCAGATCCGCATAGCAAGGAAGGCACAGCCACTCCATAGAATCACTAATGACTGCGCCTGTAAAGAGAGCTCGACAGGGCAAATCCAACCAACATCCTCCAAGGGAAAACACAGAAAAAGAGAAACCAGAGGTGAGAAAGAAGCAACGCCGCTACCCCCTCTGACTGCCATCCCCTACATCTGCCGAAGAAGCTAGGAAGCTCGGAATTTTGAGATGAAGCCATGAAGTCTAGAACCAGGAGATCTCACCTTAATGGAAAGAGCTGGAACGCCTAAGCAAATAGGACCCAATTTCTAGGATGTAGAAGAATTAACTACTACTACCACTTAATATTTCTAAAGCGCTGAAAGGTGAAAGAGCGCAGAACATGGCAACATATAACAGACAGTCCACGCCCAGAGAATGCGGGAGCAAGTCTATCTAAATCCATGACCTGTCCCTTAAAATGAAGCGCTAACAGAAGAGGAAGACTAGATTCCACCCATAGCAGTAGAACCATTACAATACCCACTAAATGAGTACATCACATACTTTCTGGGAATACTACCGGCAGAACACCGTCCCAAAAGACCCATATTGACTTTCCGGAAGATTGTCTGAAACCCCTGAAACAGTAGACGAACCCTGCTTCAGTCCAGAAGAAAGAACGAGTACCGACTCCTTGCCCTGAGGAAGTGAAGTCACTGAGCCCCCCAACCTGACAGCCTGGGAAGTATGGCGACATGGAGCCAGTCCAGCGAAGAAAGAGGCAGGCCTTTGAAAAGAGCAATCCCGCTGAGCCACTCAATAATATTGAGCGAAGTTTGAGGAGCCCACTAGAAACTACAATTGGAGCTTTGAGATACAGGGAACCACTGGAACAAAAGCGACCGCTGGAGCGCTGTCATATGAAATCAAGCCAAGTTCCCAGTGGATTCACCCCCACAGGACCTAGAGCCTGTACAGAATCCCATACTCTTGTTCTTGGGGACAGAAGAAGGCAAACTGAGACTGGAATCTGGCACTCCAGACTCTGGGAAGAAACACATTCCTCCCCTTTGTGAACAATATCCCCTGTCATTCCAATAAACAGTACAGGAGAAAAAAAGCTCTTTGGAAACTTGAAGATGCACCTCCAAAGAATTGAAGAAAAGAAGTTCAAATAAAAGAAATCACCCGTTCGTGTCTGACGAAGTGATCTAGCTGTAAGACAACCGAAACAAGCAGGAGTCTAAGAAAGACAGTACCTGAATCTCCCGGCGGCGCCAAAACACCACGACTGGCCACATTGTCAAAAATGGTCACGGAGCCAGGGCTCGTTTAAACGGCATCAGCCGAACTGATAGGGCCGCCAAGGAAGTCACAGCGAATACCCCGGTGACGGCATAAGGGGATATGCAAGTAGACTCCTGTGAGTCCGAGCGCGGTAAAGAACGCTCACTGTTGCCCCGCTGGAATAATTGATCCCAAAATTCACTTCCAGAAACGTCTCCCCTTGAGAAACTAATGACCCATATGAGATGCAGCCCCTGAGCGACCAATCCCCTCAATTTAAGGACACTACGAAGAAAACGGAATAACATGCCGTGCCCCTTTGTTCTGGAGGAACAGGAACACCCGTCTCGTGTACCAGGAAGCCTTGAAGGGGACATTGCACCCATAGCACCTCAGGCTGCTCAATATACAGCGAGCCCAATACACAGCAAGTCTGAAAAAGAATCAGGAAAGGGAGAAGAGGATTCAAAGTTGAGCAGACATTCTCTTCCCCCCCCTTCTGCAAGAAAACCCAATGTGTCAACAGCCCCCACTCGAATGACACCCGGGAGGTCAGGGAACGGGCTGGACGAGAGGTGCAAGACTTAAAAGAACTCCTAGGAGTAACCTGCAGCAAGCTCCATTATCCTGAATCCCTAAAATCCTCCATGAACTCCTGCAAATCTCCTGAAAAACCAACTGCCCTCAAAGGGAAGGCGCACTAGACACCAACTAGAAGCTGCGAACCTCATCCCAGGCTGCAAACTCAAATGCGAACTTTCTGGACGAAGCCAACGGCCACATGTTTCGCCACCCTGATACCCGCCAGTGTTGTGGCTCGAAGCTGAAACAGGTCCAGCATAGCAATGTGGATAGGATCAAGCTGGAAAGACAGACGTGTATACTGCCTCTTTTGTTGTTTTTTTTTTTTTTGCAAAGCGGTTGCCTTGGAGAATTAAGTGACTTGGCCAGGGTCACAAACAGGTGTGGAACCAGTCTCACCAATTTGGGCGGCTGGCCAACAGGCGCCCTGAGAAGACAGCAGTCCTAGAAACCTGTGCAACAGCCAGTGCAACCAGGAGGCACTGCCACCGTAGAAATAAAAAGGACGGTGCTGATTGCACCAAAAAGTGAAGAGCGACCATGCCCCCATGCTCTGTCACTACAGACTCCCCGAAGTCCAAATCAATTCTTACAACTACCAGGAAAAATATCAATAGTGGAACAGAGACATGCAGTACAGCATCGAGGTACAAAGAAGGAAACAACCCTTCACGGGCCTTTGTGGGCTTTTTTTTGTTGTTTTTTTAAACAGCCAGAGACCCTGGGACATAGTAGGAAAATCCTTACTTTGCTCCAGGTACCCACCTGCCGTTGAACTCCCTCAGCGGCTATTTGCCTCCTGCTGCCCCAGCTGAGATATCACCCAAAACTAGGCAGTGGGGCATATAACTGTGGCACCCTCCAAAGCACCCGTAGGCAAACCCGGATGGGCCACATGTAGGAATAAAGTGCTGTGCATCAACATAGGCCTGGGAGAAAACACACACAAAAGAACACCTTACCGAGCCCGACTGCAACAGCGCCGCTGCCTCATCCTCGCCGACAGGGTGGACTCCGACAACCCAGCTGCCGCGGGACCACAAAAATGAGGCCCGGGAAAACATGAGGCCCAGGAAAAAAAAAGGACAACGAATGCAGCAGCACTGCTGCCTGCAGAAGAAAATCCGTACGTTCCTTCTTTGCACGGGAAGGTACAATTCCATCAGCATGATACCACTGTAATTGTGTCCACAGAGCCCTAAGTTCAATCTCCGTTAACTACCTCTCACGCACGTGAGAGGAGAGACGGGCCGCGCTTCAAGTGGGCGGGAAGAAGTAGCAACGACTGAGAATGGCCCCCCCTCTGCAGGGTGCGTTCAGCCGGCCAAACACAGGCTCAATGGAGTCCGGCGCCTTCTACAACACAAACACCTTTTCACCGCTGCTCCACCGACAAAATGAACACGGTCCAGAAACCGCTAAAATAATTAACTCCCCCGGCAGACACAACACAGAAAGTGAACACGTAAACACCTTAGCAGAAACCGGCAAATAAATAAAGGTACATGACCCTTACCCACGGCGACAGAAAAGCTGTCTATAAACCAGAAGAAAGAACAAATAAGGCAAAAGTAAAATTCCTCTCACCAAAGGATCCAGGAAAGATGTAAACACTGGGAACTGTAGACTGTCAGAGAAGAACAGTCCAGCTACAGCAACTTGTTCTCACTTGGTTTTTTTTTTTTTTAAATGGGAAAGAAGAAAAAAAGTGAGAGAAGCATCAACATCCCTCAATCCACCGGAGGGGAGGGTGGAGCAGGGACCTGGGGGGGGCCCAGGTGTAACTCCCAAAGCCGGCAGCGTTCAGCCGGACACCCCTGTCTTACTGAAGAGAAAAATTCTCAACAGAAGAAAATTAATCGTCCAGGCACAGCCAAAATCCAGGAGCTAGTTGAATAGCGACCATCACCTGCTGGGAGATAGAGAATACTGAATAAACAGGAGTGCCAGCCAATAGGACCACCTGTTAATCAGTTTCTCTATCTCCGCCTGCTGGTAGATGTGGGCTATCTCATTGGTCTCTGGATTCATCTGCTGCTGTTGCTAGGGAAAGATCCATTTCTCCTGTACTGTGCAAAATATAAAGATCACACATGCCAGGGATGATGTTAGGCCAAGGAGTGCAATTAGGGCAACTGCCCCCTGGCTAGAGAAAGCCCTAAGCTTGCTGGAAGCTGAAGATGGCACAGGGTAGCAGTGGGCTTTAGGGTTCTCTCCCAAATTTCTGCCTTGGGCCCTACCCATGTCTAACACCAGCACTGGCAGGATAAACATTTCAGTTCTCATATATTCTAATCATAAAATAGAAAATAAAATTATTTTTTTCTACCATTTGCTGTCAGGTCATTTTATTTTTCAAGATATGTTGGTTCCAGGCTCTGGTTTCTGTTTCCCCTCTGTCTTCTTTTAACTCACTAGGCCATGGTCTCCTGTTCATTTGACATTTCTTCTTCTCTGTGCTCACCATCCATCTTTGTGTACCTATCTTTCCCTTCTCTGTGTCTCTCTATACTTCCCCATCTCCCCTGTGTCCATCTCCCTATATTTATTATCACTATTCTACATTCTGCATTGCTCATATTCCTTGTGTTCCTATTCTCTCCCACATGTAGCACTTTCCCTCTGTATCCATATACCCCCTCCCATGTCTGGCATTGCCCCTCTCTGTCCATGTATCATTCCAATGCAGCATCTCCCCCTTTGTGTCCCTGTCCCTATTTTCTTCTCCATGTCCATTATTTCTCCTGTTTCTGATACCTCCCTGCATCTCTCACTCTCTCTGCTGTGTTCAGTATTTCATTCCCTCTTCCTTCATCTGCTTAATATAATATCACTTTTTCCCTTCTCTTTCCTCCATCAGCCCCCTTCCACAGGTGCATCTTCCCCCCCTTCCCTCCAGTGCCCCCTCCTACAGGTCCTGTAGTTCTCTCCATTCTCTTCAGTTCCAGCTCTCCCCTCCATAGGTCAAGCATCTCTCCCTCAGCTCCAGCCCCCTCCTGTGCCCTTTCTTCCAGCCCCAGCATCTGCTTTGCCTTGCTCCAGCTCCCTCCCCCCTCGCAGGTCTGGCAGACCCAGCCCCCTCTTCCTTGTAGGTCCAGCAGATCCAGCCCCACCCCCTTCCGCGTGCGTCCAACTCCGGCTAGCTTCCCTCCCTCCCTCTGGCATACACCTTGTAGAAAAGCAAGCCTATCTCCACACAGGTCTGCTCGACGGTGCTCGCAGACTTCCCTCTGCCAGGCTCCTCCTTATGACACAACTTCCTCTCTCTGTGAAAAGAGGAAGTTGTTTCATAAGGAGGGGCCCAGCAGAGGGAAAGCCATAAATATCATCAAACAATGGAGACTGGCTTACTCTTCCTACAAGGTGTGTGCCAGCAGCAGGGTGGGAGGGAAGCTGGCTGGAACCACCGGACTTTCGAGCAAGGGGGGCTGGAGCTTGCTGGACCCACGAGCAGGGGAGGGGGCTAGAGCCTGCCAGACCCATAGGGGGTGCTGGAGGCCGCTGGACCTGCAAGGCGGGGGAGAGAAACACCTAAATTTGTTTCGCTCAGGACTGAGGGACGGATGCCTGGACTCTCAAGGGAGAAACTGTGATCATGTATGGGGCTTCCGCACAGGGAGTAAACAGACAAAATTTTTACCAGTGTCATTCTCTTTCGCTAAGGTCCTCCTTGGGAGTATCCCTAACCAAATCCTCTCTAAAGGAAATCATGCAATGTGGCACCCACCAGAGAACTATTCTCCAGAATAGTTCCCAACACTCTAGAATACATGTCAAGAAAGGCTTTGCCTATTGCAAGACTATAAACCACTTCAGGAAGCAGGTGAAAGCCCTGGATATTTTTCCAGGATTTTAATGGAAGAAGCAGGATATTTTACTATATATGAACTTTTTTTGACTATACGTGCAATTTTTCCTTATTTTCTGTCTAAACTCCTCTTAATTTACCTTGTCTATATGTTCCACCTCCACTTACCTTTCTATTAAGATGTTTTAATGTGTATTGTGGCAAACTATGCTATAATATATACTATTATTTGAACATCTTTATTATTGTAACTGTTTATTATGTCTAACTTATACAGTAATTTCTGTTTTCAAGAAGATGTTAAATAAATCCTAATAGTGCAATCTGAATATGCAGCAGGCAGAGCTGATAAATGCAATAAAGAATCTGGTGTTTCATTCTGTTCAGTTCTCAACTTGCATCTGCTCTGCAGAGAATACTGTTGTATGCTAAAAGTAATTGTACAAGACACCTATAAAAAATAGCTTTTGACATACTCCAAATCAAATGATCTGTTTTTAAGAACATTCCTTACACACTAAAATCAAAAGTAAGAAGAAATGAAACAGCAATGACTCAAACACGTTCAAGTTTTGCTCTACCTTTAAAAATCTTGCATTTCATAATTTCATCCCTACAGAAATCCAAAATATAAACTCATTATTTTACAGAAAAAGAACTGAAAAAAAAAATACATCAATTGAAATTCTCTTTCAAAGCAAAAATTTCAGTGAAAATTATCAACCATTGTTCTATGGTTTTATGCTATGATTTGGAATATCATTTTGCATTAGAATAAAACCTTGTTTTTTTCACTAAGCTGTCACCAAACAAAAAAGTTACCAACTCTTCTAATCTAGTAACACTTTCTGTACATAAGACAGACACTTTTTAGTTCCAAGATTTAAAATATGTATTCTTTTTTACCAGGAAATATTCCTTTTCCTCACATGAACCCCCCCTCTCTCCCCCCATTTTACAATAACAGAAAACTCTAAATCAGAATTTTACAAGGTCTGGTTCATCCCCTGGCGACATTTCTCCCATCTGAGTTCAGGTAAATGTCCTTCAATCACAAACCATGTGTTCAAAACCACAGATTTATGCTTGTTGCAGACCCTTGGCCTGTGATGATCATAATTAATATTCACAAAACAGTATTTAAAACAAAATTTACAGGAATTTATCAGTAAATTAAAGTAAACAGAATTATAAAAGCCTTACTTCAATAACCAAATGTAAAAATAAATGTTACTAAACAGAGAATTTATTTGAATGAATACACTGGACAACAAAGTTTTTGTTTCTTTAACACTTTTGGGTGTACCTTACAGATTTTTGGCTGCTGATCACAAAAATCAAGTTTAAAATTATGTATTATGTACTGTTTTAACAAAAAAGTACATTTCTACAATTTCTTGTTATACAGGGTGTTCCAAAAGTCACTACACACCTTTTAAAAAAAAAAAAAAAATTAATTCCAGGTATCATTCGGAGAGACTTGAGGCCATCAACAAAAGAATAGTTAGGCTTTGCAGTTTTTGTAAGCATGGCTCACCAATTGACATTAGAGCAGTGTTGCAAAATTGCCACTTGGCAAGAAGTTTTTCAGCCTCCAACTGCAGTTCAGTGAGAGTTTGAGAAGCTTTATGGCCATCACACTGCTCCAATGCGCAACACAATTTACACTATCCATGGCAAGTTTCTCGAAACAGGATCTATTCTTGACAAACCATGCAGCGGAAGGCCTGCTACTACCACCACTGATGAAAACACTGAACTCCTGGAGCAGGTATTCGCACAAAGCCAGGGAAAATCCATCCGGAGGGCTGCACTGGAACCCAGCATCAACAAAAGATTCAGCGGATGCTTCGGAGAGTGATAAAGCTCTACCCATACCAACTTCAGGTTGTTCAAAAACTTCAAGCGGAAGATTATGATGCTTGTGTGGAAATATATGAATCAGTCTTGCACCATTACCAAAATGACCCTCAGCTCTTGAAAAACTTATGGTTCAGCGACGAGTCTATCTTTCATCTCTCTGGTCAGATTAACCGACACAACTGTCGAATTTGGGGGAAATCAAATCCAGTAGAAATTTTCAAACATGAACGAGACTCTGCAAAGCTACTGGTCTGGTGTGCAATGTCTAACACTGGGCTGATTGGACCATTTTTCTCCCACAATGCAAATCAGACAGGATTTAGAAAACACCATTCAACCGAACTTTCTTTAATTGGCCTTCTCACCAAAATTAACTACCATCTTGACCACCATAACTCTATCATACTTATTTCTCTTGACTTGTCCTCAGTATTTGATACAATTTATCACCTTTTGCTCATTCACCAGCTGAAGGAAATAGGGATTTCTGGCCAAATCCTTTAGTTGGTTTATATCATATTTCAAGGATCGTACTTTAAAAGTATCATTCAATGGTTCAAAATCTCACACATTCTCAAATGACTACAGTATACTACAAGGTTCCATACTTTCCCCACTTCTTTATAATATTTTTCTGACTCCTTTGATTTGTTTTACCGTTTATGCTTATGCTGACGACATCCAACTAATGCATCCCATCAATTTGGATAACCCAACTGACATCCTATCATCAATAAAAAGCTTAACAAAATCCATGATTGGTTAAATTCAAACTAGTTATCACTCAATGTCACTAAAACAAAAACTATGGTTTTTCCGATTAAGAAAGGTAGTCCTCTTCTCTCTCCTATTAAATTCAAATCTATACCAATACAGACAGTTCACAGTATTAAGCTCTTAGGTATAACTTTTGATGATACTCTCACTTTCCATGAACATATAAGTGCAATTGTAAGAAAATGCTTTTATCATCTATGAATGATTTGCTCATTAGCTAAATCTCTCGACAAATCTGCTCTAAATACTTTAATTCATTCATTGGTTATTTCTTGTCTGGATTACGGTAATGATTTATACCATGGAATTACCAAAAAAAAGTTAAGAATTCTACAGATAATCCAGAGCACCGATATATGTTATCTACAAGGCCAAAATATTTGACCACGTAACTCCTCTCTTGATAAAAGCCCATTGGCTCCCTATCCATCACTGTGTCACTTATAAAACACTATTACAGACTTTTAAAGCAAGAAACACTAGCCAGCCGGAATATATCAATAAACTCTTGATACCATATACTTCATCACATCATCATTCCTCTGATCAAAATCTATTAGCAATCCCATCCCTGAATTATATAAATACTAAAAGAAACACTATCTTTTCAGTAGTTGCCCCTTCCCTCTGGAATTCAGCACCGAACGCTTTAAGAGAGATAACAAACCTCAAGAATTTCAAGTCATTTCTTAAAGACATTTCTTTTTAAAGATGCTTTTCAAGTTTGAGTGTCCTTTTAAGGATTTTTTTACTTTTTCTTTTTAGTCCATTTGTAGGTGACCTACATGTTTTTAACCCCATCCTTTTGTTTTCTCCTTTATACCTTTCTTTTCTTTAACAAGATTGTAGTTCTTTCCTTTTCTCCATTTGTACCTATTTGTCCAGTAGTGAATCTTATCTTTTGTGTAGTTATGTTAATTGTATTATCTGTTTTATCCTAATTTTTTATTGTATAACCACCTTGAAATAAATGATAAGGTGGTATATCAAATCAATAATAAACTTAAAAGCTTTAAACTAAAGGGGAAAATTACCTGGAGATGCTGCAAGAATTTGCTGTGCCACAACTTCAAATGAGGAGTGACCTTGCTAATATCTTTTTTCAACAAGATGGAGCCCCTGCCACTTTGCAAAGTTAGTCAGAGATTCCCTGAATATCAAGTTTCTTGACTGATATATCGGTCGAAGGGATCCCCTCGAATGGGCTCCACACTCCCTGACCTTACACCTTGTGATATGCATGGCCTGCAGCAAGGTCAGGGAAGAGATGCTGCAAAACGTTGGAGAGGCTTGAGTCTGAAGGTGGCTGAAAGTTATAGAAAATGAAGGCGCTCATGTGGAGGTATTCAACTAGTCTTCGAGGCGTTAGAATATGATGGCAAACCTAGCAAGTAAAATTGTAACGACTCTTTTGTTGATGCAAAGACTATGAATAAACTCAGTTTCTTGTATAATTTTTAAGAATTTATTAAAAGTGTGTAGTGACTTTAGGGACACCCTGTACTTTCGGGCTAATGCAATTAATAACCGATGCCAAGATTAAGGAAGGCATTTTTTGTTGGTCCACAGATCAGACATGTCATCAATGACGAGAGATTTGAAGATCTGTTAGTCGGGCCAGAGAAAATCGCCTGGAAAGCTTTCAAGGATGTCACTGAGAATTTTCATGGCAATTACAGAGAACCAAGCTATATTCAACTGGTTAACAAACTTCTTAGAGCTTACAAAACCATGAAGTGCAACATGCCACTGAAGATGCACTTTCTACATTCACACTTGGACTTCTTCCCCGAACATGGCAAAAAGTTTCACTAGGTCAAAAATGATTGGTGGTGAGGGAAACGCTCTGAAATATGCAGGGCTGAGAGGTCAAAGTGAGTAACGATTATAACACTAGAGTCAAGACTTCTCAGAGTAAATATCCAAAATAGAAGTTAGATGAAATTCAAATACAATAAAGTAAATGCACTTTTACATACACTCAGATATGTGTAATCCGACCAAGAGCCATAGCTCCTATAGCCGAACCCACCGTCCCATCACTGTGTATGGCTATAATGCAAAATGATAGTATTGGAGTGCTTCTTAAGTATTAAATATATTTTTCAGTGGCAATAAAAGGAAAAACAATTCCTACTTAACTTAACTTGACTTTTGAAGGATTAGAAGTGATATTTTCAACTTATGTACAATTCTCTCGTCTGCATCACCCAGCAATTATTTCTTTGGCATTTGAAACTATTAACACCTCCTTTGGGTTCCTTGAAAAAGACCCTTGAAATATGGTCCATGTTGGGACCTACCAACACTCCTTTAAGTTAAGTAGGAATTGTTTTTCCTTTTATTGCCACTGAAAAATATATTTAATACTTAAGAAGCACTCCAATACTATCATTTTGCATTATAGCCATACACAGGGATAGGACGGTGGGTTCGGCTATAGGAGCTATGGCTCTTGGTCGGATTACACATATAGCACAGTTACTTACCGTAACAGGTGTTATCCAGGGACAGCAGGCATATATTCTCACATGTGGGTGACGTCATCTACGGAGCCCCGGCGCGGACAGCTTTTCAAGCAAACTTGCTAGAAGTTTCAAGTTTGCACACTGCACCACGCATGTGCGTGCCTTCTGCCCACTAGAGGGCGCATCCCACCTCGTGGTCCTCAGTTCCATAACTAGCTTAGAAGCCATCCCCGGGGAGGTGGGCGGGTTGTGAGAATATATGCCTGCTGTCCCTGGATAACACCTGTTACGGTAAGTAACTGTGCTTTATCCCAGGACAAGCAGGCATGATATTCTCACATGTGGGTGACCTCCAAGCCAAACCAAAAAGGGCAGGTGGGAGGATGGCAATTTTAAGAAAACAGATTTTGTAAAACTGACTGGCCAAACCGGCCGTCACTCCTGGACAGAGTGTCCAGACAGTAGTGAGAGGTGAAAGTATGAACCGAAGACCAAGTGGCAGCCTTACATATGTCTTCCATCGGGGTGGAACGGAGGAAGGCTATCGAAGCTGCCATTGCTCGGACCTTGTGCCCCGTGACTCGACCCGGGGGAGGAAGGCCAGCCTGAGTATAGCAAAGGGAGATGCACGCCGCCAACCAGTTAGACAGAGTGCGCTTGGAAACTGGGTGCCCTAATCGATTGGGATCGAAGGACAAGAATAATTGCGGGACCTTCCGATGGGACTTGGTGCGTTGAAGGTAAAATGCCAACGCCCTCTTACAGTCAAGCGTGTGAAGCGCCGTCTCGCCAGGATGGGAGTGGGGCTTAGGGAAGAACACAGGAAGGACAATGGACTGATTGAGGTGGAAATCAGAAACAACCTTCGGGACAAACTTAGGATGGGTGCGGAGGACCACCTTGTCATGATGGAATACGGTGAAGGGTGGGTCCGCAACCAAGGCTTGTAGTTCCCCAATCCGCCTAGCGGAGGTGAGGGCAATCAGAAACACCACCTTCCAAGTCAGAAATTTCAAGAGGGACTTGTTGAGTGGCTCAAAGGGTGGTTTCATCAGTTGAGCTAAAACCACATTCAAATTCCATACGACTGGGGGAGGTTTGAGCGGGGGACAAACCCTGAGTAATCCTTTCATGAAGCGTGTCACCAAGGGATGGAGAGACAGAGGGCGTCCATCCAGGTGTTGGTGGAAGGCGGAAATCGCACTAAGATGGACACGCACCGAAGTGGTTTTCAGGCCAGAGCGCGACAAATGGAATAAGTAGTCCAGAACCGAGGGTACCGGGGCCGATACCGGGTCCAGGAGGAAAGAAGAGCACCAGGTGGAAAACCTGGTCCATTTCTGCGAATAGCAAAGCCTCGTCGAGATCTTGCGGGAGGCTTCCAGCACTTCCCTCACTGATTGAGACAGGTCCGGAGGGGTCAGGGAACAAGAAACCAAGCTGTCAGGTGCAATGACTGCAGATTGGGATGTAACATGGATCCTTGATTCTGAGATAGCAGAGAAGGACCGACAGGCAGAAGAAGGGGTTCCCTGGCGCTGAGTTGGAGCAGTAGGGAGAACCAGTTCTGACGCGGCCACCGAGGAGCTATGAGAATCATCGTGGCCGTGGACGATCTGAGGTGTACCAACGTTCGCATGATCAGAGGGAAAGGAGGGAATGCATAGAGGAACTTCCCGTCCCAATCGAGAAGGAAGGCATCCGCCTCCAGACGATCCCGCGAGTACATCCGAGAACAATATAGTGGTAGTTTGTGTGCCTCCGGAGAGGCGAACAGATCTACCTGTGGCGTTCCCCAGCGAGCGAAGACCTCGTGCAGAACTGCTGAGTGTAGAGTCCACTCGTGGGGTTGCAGGAGTCGACTGAGTTTGTCCGCCAGACAATTCAGTTCCCCCTGGATGTAGACCGCCCGGAGGAAGATGTTCCGGGAGGCCGCCCACTCCCAGAGGCGAAGGGCCTCGGAGCAGAGGGGCCACGACCCCGTTCCCCCCTGTTTGTTCACATAGTACATTGCTACTTGGTTGTCCGTGCGGACGAGGACCACCTGGTCCTGTACTACGTGAACGAAGGCTCGAAGTGCTAGGAAGATGGCCCGAAGCTCTAGCACGTTGATGTGACAGCGACGGTCCTCCGCCGACCACAGGCCCTGTGTGCGAAGACCGTCGAGGTGGGCTCCCCACGCGTAGTCCGAGGAGTCCGTGGTCAGAACCTTGCGAAATGGGGGAGTGCGAAACATTAGTCCCGTGGACAGATTTGAAGAGTCTGTCCACCAACTTAGCGATTTCCGCAAAAGCGGAGTCACCGAAATGAGGCGCGACTCCGGATCGCACTCCTGGCGCCATTGTGATGCGAGTGTATACTGAGGGATCCTCAGATGCAGCCTCGCAAATGGCGTGACGTGTACCGTCGAGGCCATATGGCCGAGCAGCATCATCATGCGCTTGGCCGACACCCTTGGTAGTTGAGAGACCTGGCGGCTCATCCGTACCAAGACTTCCAACCGTTGGGTCGGAAGGTAGGAGCGCAGGCGCACCGTGTCCAGCACCGCACCTATGAATTGAAGAGACTGAGCCGGCCTCAACTGAGACTTTGGAAAGTTTATCTCGAATCCGAGGGTTTGCAGGAAGGCAATAGACTGTCGGGTCGCTGAGATAACCTCCTCCCTGGTCGGGGCTTTGATGAGCCAGTCGTCCAGGTAAGGGAACACGTGGAGCCCGCGAGACCTCAGGGCTGCCGCCACTACTACCATGCACTTCGTGAATACTCGTGGGGACGCGGCCAGGCCGAAGGGCAGGACTCTGTACTGGAGGTGTAGGTCTCCCACCTGGAATCGTAAGAATTTTCGGCAGGTGGGGTGCACCGGGACATGGGTATATGCTTCCTTCAAGTCGAGGGAGCACATCCAGTCCCCTTCCTCCAAGAGAGGATACAAGACCGGGAGAGATAGCATTCGAAATTTCTCCCTGGCCAGGCATTTGTTGAGCTTCCTGAGGTCGAGTATGGGGCGCATGTCCCCGGTCTTTTTTGGGACCAAAAAGTAACGGGAGTAAAATCCCGTCCCCCACTGGTCCTTGGGGACCGGCTCGACCGCCCGAAGCTTCAGGAGAGCTTTGGCTTCGGTCAGAAGGGTCGGTAGTTGCGACCGGTTGCACCAGGCTAAACTTGGGGGACTGTCCGGTGGTGAGGACACAAAATTGAGCGAGTAGCCTTCGGAGACGATCCGGAGCACCCAAGCGTCTGAGGTAATCGCGGTCCATGCCTTCCGGAAGGACCGAAGACGCCCCCCGATAGGAAGGGGTTCTGGTGAAGGTGCGGAGGGGAACCCGCCCCGTCCGCTCAGCCCGTCAAAAGGAAGGCGCGGGCTTAGAAGGGCCCTGCGCCGGGGCTTGGGTTTGTCCCCCTCTGCCTCGTTGAGACGAACGTCTCGGAGGCGGTCTTGAGAAGGACGGGGTCGATTTCTGGGGGTACCGGCGCGGCGGAGGCCGGAAAGGTTTCTGTGGCGGGGGCCTAGGTTTGGGGCGGACCAGGGATGCTAAAGAGCGTTCCTGTTCCGACAACCGTTTGGTCGCCGCCTCCAAAGACTCGTCAAATAACTCGGACCCCACACAGGGCAGGTCTGCAAGACGTTCCTGCAGGTTTGGGTCCATGTCGAGGGTGCGAAGCCAGGCCAAGCGGCGCATGGCCACTGCGAGGGCCGACACCCTCGAAACCAGCTCAAAGGTGTCGTACACTGAATGGAAAAGGTACAACCGCAATTGAGACAGGTTGGACATAAACTTATCGAATCCTGCTCTTTTGGAGTCCGGTAACGAGTTCCGATATTGAGGAAGGTCCTTCACCATCCCACGCAAGTAGGAGGAAAAGGTGAAGGAGTAATTTAGAACTCTGGTGGCCATCAGAGTGTTTGAATAGAGGCGACGGCCAAACTTGTCCAGGGTCCGCCCCTCCCTGCCGGGTGGAACCGCCGCAGAAACCCGTGAGGGCTGTGATTTTTTAAGGGCAGATTCCACCAGGAGGGACTGGTGGGAGAGCTGCGCCTTATCAAACCCTTTCGGGGGAATCGTCCTATACTTTGATTCCATTTTTGACGGGACAGACGTGCCTGTAAGAGGGCTCGACAAGTTCTTCAGCCAGGTCTGCAGGAGGACACTGTTGAGAGGGAGTCTAGGTACCTCTCTAGGGGGAGTGGGAAGGTCCTGTTCCTCTAGAAATTCCTTGGAATATTTGGAACCTACCATCAGGTCAATCCCCAGGGCTTGGGCCATGTCCTGGACAAAAGATGAGAAGGAGGACGGCCTAGCCTGGGGGGACGGGGTTCTCGACCGTCCCACCGAGGAGCGGGGGGAGGCCTCATGGGAATACTGAGGATTCCTAACCGATCCTGAATCCCAGGATCCTCTCTCCACGGCCCTCGAGGGGGAGGGTGAAATCATCCTCCTAGGGGAGTCCCTGGGGGAGGATCCCGGGGTCCGTGGGGTCCTCTCCCGTTTCCTCGGCGAGGCGGCGCGGGAAGACTTTCCCCGAGGTGAGCGGAGGAGCCTCGGGTTATCGAGGCGCAACTCCGACACCTGCAGCGCCTCGCCCCCGAACGACGAGGAACGATCGCGCCGAGGCGAGCCCCGGGGTCGCTTAGGCTTCCTCGATCGGCGCCTCGTCCGAGGTCGCCTCGAGGGCGAGGCGTCCGGGGAAGATCCCGAAGCCGAGGAGGAAAGTCGGCGCACTCTGCGGAACTTTTCTTTTGGGCGGACACTGCGCTCAGGAGGCTCCCCCGAGGTCGAGGTCCGGGGCGGGGCCGAGACCGAGGTGGACGGGGCCGCAATACCCGAGACCGAGGTCGCCGAGGCCGGGGCTCCCGAGGTCGAGGGAGCCGAGACCGGGGCCTCCGAGGCCGAGGGCGCCCCGGCCGAGGTCGACGTCGCCGGGCCCGCAGCACGCTGCAGCACTTCCAGGGCTCCCGACAGCTCCGATGAGATCAAGGCTCGAAGGAGATCCTGGAAGGCCGGAATCCCCACGAAGGTGGGGAGTTCCGAGTCCGGGGCACACTCCCTGGAGGGCGACCTCGGTCTCGAGT
The DNA here is from genome assembly GCF_902459505.1 of Geotrypetes seraphini. Taxonomy (NCBI): domain Eukaryota; kingdom Metazoa; phylum Chordata; class Amphibia; order Gymnophiona; family Dermophiidae; genus Geotrypetes; species Geotrypetes seraphini. The sequence goes on along the minus strand of NC_047090.1, from coordinate 67,645,659 downwards.
ATTCCCTCGGGGTGTGCGGAGTCGAGGTCCGATGCGGGGCCGGGGTCGACCCACCCGCTTTGGCCTGACTCGAGGATGGCTTCTTTGCTGAAGGGGATGGAACAGAGGACTTACCCGAAGCTGGCTTCGATGACGACGGCTTCGAAGATGAGGGCCGAGGCGACGCCGAGGCCCCCGAGGACGCCGAGGCCGAGGTCAAGGCCGGGGCCGAAGCCGGGGCCGACGTCGAGGCCTTGGGCGGCGCGTCGACGGCGAACAATTCCGCCATTCTGGCCTTACGGCGACGGATGGCCCTGTTCTGGAAGGTAGCACAGCGATCACACGAGGCTGTTGGATGTTCGGGCCCAAGACAGACAATGCACCACCGGTGAGGGTCGGTGATGGAGAGTAGTCTCTCACACCGGCTGCATTTCTTGAATCCCGTAACAGGACGGGACATCGACGAGAAAAAGAAGAAGGCCGGGAACGACCGACGTTCCCCGGCTCAGGCTTCCGGGAGCCCCCGGAGCCCAACGAAAAACAATTATTATTTTTTTTTTTTTTTTTTTTTTTTGTAAGACGGACGAAAAATAAAGCAGCACCGCGATTAATCCGATCAATAAACAAACTAAACGCGGCAGCTAGAAGGCAAAAACACTGGAGCTCAGATCCACAGGGCTTTCTTGCTCCGCGGAAAAATTTGAACTGAGGACCACGAGGTGGGATGCGCCCTCTAGTGGGCAGAAGGCACGCACATGCGTGGTGCAGTGTGCAAACTTGAAACTTCTAGCAAGTTTGCTTGAAAAGCTGTCCGCGCCGGGGCTCCGTAGATGACGTCACCCACATGTGAGAATATCATGCCTGCTTGTCCTGGGATAACTGAGTGTATGTAAAAGTGCATTTACTTTATTGTATTTGAATTTCATCTAACTTCTATTTTTGATATTTACTCTGTGTATGGCTATAATGCAAAATGATAGTATTGGAGTGCTTCTTAAGTATTAAATATATTTTTCAGTGGCAATAAAAGGAAAAACAATTCCTACTTAACTTAACTTGACTTTTGAAGGATTAGAAGTGATATTTTCAACTTATGTACAATTCTCTCGTCTGCATCACCCAGCAATTATTTCTTTGGCATTTGAAACTATTAACACCTCCTTTGGGTTCCTTGAAAAAGACCCTTGAAATATGGTCCATGTTGGGACCTACCAACACTCCTTTAAGTTAAGTAGGAATTGTTTTTCCTTTTATTGCCACTGAAAAATATATTTAATACTTAAGAAGCACTCCAATACTATCATTTTGCATTATAGCCATACACAGGGATAGGACGGTGGGTTCGGCTATAGGAGCTATGGCTCTTGGTCGGATTACACATATCTGAGTGTATGTAAAAGTGCATTTACTTTATTGTATTTGAATTTCATCTAACTTCTATTTTTGATATTTACTCTGAGAAGTCTTGACTCTAGTGTTAGAAAAGTTTCACTAGGACATTGCCACTATGGAAAAAAGATAGACAGCATTGATGGATTCCAGTTGCCCTGACTATTGTTGGACACTGCAATGAGATGCACCGAACACTGAGTACAAACAAAAATCAGCAGGAAAACACTTTTAGCCACTGTGAACTATCACAGCGTATCAGAAGCTTTGTGTATTAAAACATGTTATAAATACCATCATGTTTCTCAAAAAATTCCTACATGATATAGTAAGTGGGAAATTATATTTGTGTTTATTTTGAAGGGGTCTTCATATTCACCAGTTTGTTTTAAGGAAGCAAAACGTTTGGAAAAATTTGTTGTCCAGTGATATTAACATTTGAACTTCTTGGCTATGAAGCCTGGTTTACAGCAAAAGAAAGAAAAGATGATGAAATTGATCTTTAATAAATGCTGTAAATCAGAACACAAATATGAAGCACACTTGCCTATACAGCCTACAGTATACCACAAGACAACACTGCTGCTTATGCATCACCTGATATAAATTACTATGCATCAGTAATCAAAACGTTTAATTACAAAAGCAATGTGAATACTGCCAAAGTGCACAGAAGTATTTGTTGGAATGACCTTATCCTACTGTTCAGTATGTGGAATACTGAGCAGTATGTGGATTAGTTTATAGTTTATAACTCAGTATATGGATTAGTTTATAACTCCAAAGGCTTAGATGCTGGTTGAAATCTAGCTTTTGCTATGGGATTCTTTGGTGAGCCTTTAAAGCGGCACTTTTCTTTTCCAGAAATCTTCCACAACACACTATTTTCTATGTTAGCAACAGGAATCCTGTTGAGACTGCTTTTCTGACTCACTAAGCTCTCCCCAGTGGCTTTTGGTACGTCATGATTTGTTACATCTCCTAAAGCAGACTTTGATTGGACGAGAAGACTTGCTTTCGATTTGTCAGCTTTGGCATTTACTAAGTCCAAGTGCTCAAATGGATCTATGATCTGATCACATGATTTCTTTAGGTGTTCATGAGATGTGGCTTCTTGTTTAGTTAAAGCCTTGGAACAGGGATGTAAGGGTACAGTATCTAAATAGGTTGCTTCCATACAAAATGAATGCATACCATCACAGCTCACGGATTTCACTAGAGGTATGCTACCATCAGGTTTCACCACTATGTTTCCTGCAACTTGCCTCTTGACTTCAGAAAGTGAGTTAATTCTTCTTAAAGGTGAACCTGGAAACTCAGAAGAGGATGTTGGTCTGGTCCCATTTAAGGAAATTTTATTGAACCACTGGATATGATTAGAAACATTTACATGACTGGCAGAATCTATTATCTTCTGCTTATGTGTCACAAAAACTGGTGCTAAGGAACATTTCTTGAAGACATGTGCATTTTCAGCCTTGGAGACATTTGCTAGAGCACAGGTAGGCTGTGCTGTGACATCACTTCTCTCTGAAGTCAAAGGATTTAAAATACTACTCATATCATTACCTAAATGATTGGTGGAAGGTTCCAGCTTAACCACTTTGATCTGCCTATGATAGTCAGGCTTATTTATCTTAGCTTTAGAAAGATGTATGAAAAAGGATTGTTGATCCTTCACACATGCTAATTGACTTGGCTGAAGATCCTCCGAAACCTTTTCTTCCTGCAAATCTTCTACATGATATTCACACTCAGATTTATCTCGAAACTCATCTCCTTTTGCAAGGCTGGATGTTTTTTTAATAGTGGAATTTTTGATGCTACATGATTTATGAAGAGGCTTCTTACTGAAATCATTTGCTTCTGCAACATCTAATTTCGATTCCTGTTTGCATATCATTCCAGCCAATTTTTCTTCTGAAGGGGGCACTGCTGAATGCTTAGTTTCACTAATTAAGGTGTGTAGGTTACTGCCAGAGTCAGAAAATGCCTTTTGGATTTTCAGTAACATTGTTTCAGTTACATTCTCATCTCCATTAATGGCTTCTTCTTGGCCTTGTTCATAATTTGCAATGGTACTAGATTTCAAGTTCAAGGGGACAGTAAAGGGTTTACTATCTCCCAATACAGATTCCAAAAAATGGTTTCTTACATGAGGAGAACCCACTCCCCAAGTTCCTTCTTCATCATTAAACTCTTGTAGCTCCACTGGACTGGGTCCACTCCAGGAAATTTGATTATTCTCTGCAAGAGTGCTTTCGGGTGTTAGAAGTTTTTCCTGTGGTCTACTTATGTTTTGTGCATCTGCAAGGAAAACAAAATATTTTATTCTCGTCATATAACCATTGGTTTACAGCACAGAATTGTCACGCTAGAAGCAATGGCAGCTTAGAATAACCCAACAGTAACAAGCCATTTCTATAAAGATAAAAACCCTTGGGTTACAATTACTAAACTGCAAATCAAAACAGAAGAACTCTTGGTGTGTTCTTCCATGTCAATCTCTTTACTAGTTAATATTCACTAATTCAAGATAATTGTTCTTTGACATTCACTTAGGAATTAATAAATCAAGGACTTTTTTTTTTTCAAACAGACCATATGACCATGAGTCATGTTCCTTTAATATGTAGTGATAAGACTCTTCTCAGTGTCAGAGCAGTTTTAATATCAGCTGATAACATAACATATGCCAGCTCCATTAAAATTTTACCTCAAAGACAGTAAAAAATTGTTTCAGTACTATAGTGCATTTTGTAATTGCAACTGTATCAAAGGATTTTTTTTTATTTTTTGTCATTTTTCAGAAACATTACAAGAAAATAAACTTCTTGTTAAAGAAATACAGCTGAATAAAGTTAAAATATAACATCAAATCAGAGATTTTAATAAGTAGAGTAATTATAATAGCTTCCTTAGACCCCAATACCACAGTTAAAGCCAGAATAATGAGAAGTACCTTTCATTAACATAAAAAAGAATATAGATAACAAGAAAGGCCATAACGTAAATTTTTATACTAGCGTCTACTCCATCAAACTATCATTTTCAGGTCCAGAAAAGATTTTAACTGATCTGGCAGGAAAAGAACATATTTATTTTGAACATATTTCACTATACACTTACAAGGGTAAGCTAGAAGAAAAGTTGCTCCCAGAGATATAACCTCTTGCCTCAGGGACAAAAACTGTTTCCTTCTCTCCTGGGTAATTTTAGTCACATCTAAATATGCCCATTTCCTTTTGCCATAAAACAAATTTTTTGAAAATTTAAAGTATAACTTCATAAATGAATCCAGGTCTTGTTGAAAAATGAATGAGATCAATAATGTTGTCCTTGGAGTTGACTCAGTGATAGATTCTTCTAGTATCGCAGATAAATCTTTCAAATCAAGCTGAGGTTGAGTATTTTTCCCTTCCTTCTTGGGCATTTTTTTTATCACAGTAGGTAGATAATAAACTTTGTTTAAAGGGGGTATAAACTCAGGATAATATTTCAATATCTCTACCAAGTATTTTTTGAAGAGATCATATGGAGAAATCCCAGGAGTCTTAGGAAAGTTCAAAATTCTAACATTAAGACGTCTTAAAATTTTCAGTATTTTCTATTTTACGTTGTATCAATATACTATCCTTTATTGCAAGACCTTTATATTCTTGCAATGATTGTACCTCAGTTTGAAATTTTTCAATAGAATTTCTGGTTTCAAGATTTGTTTGTTCGAAAGTTTTTGTAATAGTGTCTAGCTTTGCTCCAAGAGCCTTTACCTCCTCTGCCATTTTCATTGTAGCCACATCTAATTTCTGGAGCATCTTAAGAATAGTTGATAGAGGGTCCTCCGTTGCGGGGGAAAAACCCCCTAAGCTGGTCCACATCATCAGAAGCTCATCTGCCGAGATCCTTCCTCTATGGAAAGGTCCTGTGCATCTTCGGCTTCCCTCACTTCTACTTCCAGGCCAGCTACGTCGGCCGGACAAAGAGGCGGGACAACCGGTGCAGGCGAGAGGGAGATCTCCTGTCCCAGCGTAGTCAAGTCTTCTCCCCTCGGAAACGCAGCGGGGCTTAACTCGCCCGTTGGAAAGCAAACTCCTGGCAGGCATTGCTCCAAAGTACGCTGGACAAAAGCAGCCGAGGGGGTTGAGGAGGTAGGCACCCTCACACTACCTTTTCATTTGGTATGCGGCATTTCGTTGTAAGTAGTATAATATACAGCGTAAGGAGCGTTCTCATCGCTGCCAGGTTAGCGCTGCCATCTTGGCCTGTATCAAAGGATTTTAATGTTTTGGGCAATAACTTATTTGGTGTACAGAGACACCAATCCTTTCTTCTGCTGGTTACAACTCTCTATATACAGCCTCGCATCCTTCAGGCTAGTTACTCCCTTGACACTGTTTCATCACCTTCAGATCTTCAGACACTATCATCCTGAGGTTCCTCCCCCCATCTGTGCATATCAGCCTCTCACCTCCTAGCATACATGGCTCCCTCAGATTTCTACTCCCCACTCTTTGCATTGAGTTTTAGTTAACATAAGAACATAAGCATTGCCTCTGCCGGATCAGACCAGGGGTACATCAGGCCCAGCAGTCCGCTCCCGCGGTGGCCCCCCAGGTCCATGACCTGTTAAGTGATCCTTTACCTAAACCTTTTATTCCCTAATCATTTAATATTCTATATAGTAATCCTCTATCTATACCCTTCAATCCCCTTCTCCTTCAGGAAATCATCCAATCCCTTTTTGAAACCCAATATCGTACTCTGTCCTACCACCTCCTCTGGAAGCGCATTCCAGGTGTCCACCACCCTCTGAGTGAAGAAGAACTTCTTAGCATTTGTTCTGAATCTGTCTCCTTTCAATTTTTCTGAATGCCCTCTTGTTTTTGTTTTCCCCGCTGGTCTGAAGAATCTGTCCCTCTCCACCTTCTCTATGCCTTTCATGATCTTATAAGTCTCTATCATGTCCCCTCTAAGTCTCCACTTTTCCAGGGAAAAGAGCCCTAGCTTCTCTAGCCTTTCAGCATATGAAAGGTTTTCCATGCCTTTTATCATCCTTGTTGTGCTTTTCTGGACCCTCTCGAGCATCGCCATAGCCTTAAGGTATGGAAACCAGTATTGGACGCAGTACTCCAGATGCAGGCGCACCATCGCCCGATACAGTGGCAGGATAATGTCCTTAGTTCTGGTAGTGATATCTTTTTTGATAATGCTCAACATTCTGTTCGCCTTCTTCGAGGCCGCTGCGCATTGTGCCACCGTATTCATTGTTTTATCCACCAAAACTCCAAGTCCTTTTCTAGGTTGCCTTCCCCCAGTACCATTGCCAAACATTAGACCATTCTAACTTTTGCAGATCTTTTTCATGTTTTCCATTCCCTATGGGGTATCCACTCTGTTACAAACCTTGGTATCATCAGCAAAAAGGCAAAATTTACCTTCTAACTTTTCTGCATTGTCACTCACAAATATATTGAACAGAATCTTTGTAATGAATGCGACTATTATTTTGTAACCTGCCTTATGTTGAAAGACAGTATATTAAATTTTACTACATTAATAAATACATTTGCAAGACTCCTGCTTTTCTACAATCTAGAGAACCAATGCAAGTGGTCCTTCTCTGTGTTCCTCCACCTTTACATAGCACATCGAAGGCCATTTTGAGCAGTCTGTTTCTGCAATCCTTCACATTCCCACAAACCATTAGGGTCTGGTGCGAATGGCCCTTCTCTGGGCTATATGAAATTTCAAGCACCAGCTGTACTTTTTTCAAACTGAATTGGATCATTTCAACTAGGGAGGAAAAGGTGTGTTAAGGTGTTTTTTTGGGTGGTACTTACCATCCCTTGCGCCCCCGATAGAGACATCTATGGTCAAGAAGAGTACAAAATTGTCTAATACCAGAAATGGGTTAGTAAGGTTTGAAAGAGGTTAAGATCAACTCATGCAATAGGCAAGAAATCATAAGGATTACTTCAGGTGCATTTCTACTGACCCCTTTTTTTGAATTTCTCATCCTGACTAGGGCTGAAAGTTGATTCATTCTTCTTGGGTTCAGCTGCTTTTTCAGATTCCCACTGGCTGGCAAGTCGCCAGCCAATATTTTCAGATCCAGAGTTAGACATATGTCTATTTAATACAGTCTGTCAGAGAAGGAAAGAAAAAACAGAAGTATTAAACACAAATAGTACATATTTTAAAACCTCTATATCAAGTAATTGTGTGCACATACAAATTAAGCTAGAATTATAGAAATGAAGTGTGAGCTAACAGTTTTACTCCAGTTATCTAATATAGGTGGGCTTTTACAAATCTGCGCTGAGCCGCCCATTGGAATAGAATGGGCAGTACAACTTTGTAAAAGAACCTGATGGTAACATTGAGAGGCTATGAAGATTGGCTTCTATTGAACCAGAATTAGAAATGCAGGGCTTACTACAGAGAGTTAGCATCATTGCTTAAGCCTTTAGAGGGGAAACAGGAAGCATTTGTCATGGCTGCTAAGGACTAAGGCTTAGATTCTCAAATCAAAATCGGCAATTAATGCAATCGCTAAACTGGTTCCATCCAGTTTAGCCTACAAGCATTTTAGCAGGGGATTATCAAAATGGCTTATGGCGGTCTTTTGTGAGCTTTCTAGCAGTCTCCAACACTGCCATGCAAATGGGCTTTTCAGTATTCAAACGAGCACTCCAGTGGAACATCGCCAAGCCATTCTCTAAGAGCGGCATTGGCTTTTAGAAAAAAAAATCAGCGTCTAGTCCGGGGGTGCCAGTAAAATGCCAACACTGTTAAAAGTGCATATTTTGACTGTGGCTTATGACAAAAAATAAAAATTACAGATTTTTGTTTTTTTAGTGGGAGTAGTAAAAGCACGCTTTTTAAGCATGTGCATTATAGCCCCCCTTGGCAGTGGGAGAGATGTCCACTCTCTCCTGCACCAACATACACAGCTTCCCGGTAGCAGGAGATATGCCCACTCTCTCCCACCACCAATTGACACACCATCTGGCAGCGGGAGAGATGCCCACTCTCTCCCATCAACTGGCACACCCCTCCCCCCCCCACTGCCTCCGGCAAACCCCCGCCCTTTCCCCCTTACCTTACTTTAGATGGTTGGCCAGAGGGATGCCTACTTCCTCCGGCCAGCTGGCCTGCCTCTTCAAAATGGGCCTTCCTCTCCTTGGTGCAGAGGGGCCTAAGACTCTGATTGGCCCAGGTTGTTTAAGACCTTTCCGATGGGTGAGGCCTTAGGCGTCCGGGCCAATCAGAGCCTTAGGCTCCTCACTGATACATCTGGGGAGGGACCTAAGGCTCTGATTGGCCTAGATACATAAGACCCTCCCATAGGAGGGACCTTAACCAATCTGGGACAATCAGAGCCTCAGGATGCACTGGGAAGGGGAAGGCCTATTTTGAAGAGGTGTGCCAGCTGGCCAGAGAGAATAGGCATCCATCTTGCTAGCCATCTAAAGAAAGTTAAGGGGGAAAGGGCAGGGGTTGTGTGTAGTGTGGAGGCAGGAGAGCATGGGCATCTCTCCCCACTACCGAGAATGGTTGGGGGTTGTGTCAGGTGGCGGTGGGAGAATGTAGGCATCTCTCCCGCTACCAAGGAGGATTGGGGGTTGTGTCGGTTAGCGGCGGGAGAGCATGGGTATCTCTCCCACTGCCAGAGTTATGTGTCAGCTAGTGGTGGGAGAGAGAGGGCATCTCTCCCGCTTGATCATAACTGGCATTGATCACCTTGGACTTGATCATAACTGGCATTACAGGTCCAGCAAAGGAAATAGAAGTCACAGTCCCGCTGGGGACGAGCGATCACATGATCAACTTCAAACATGATGCCCGAAAAGGGAAAGGTACCAAAACCTCAACCACAACATTAAACTTTAAAAAGGGAAGATACGACAGCATGAGAGCCATGGTAAAAAGGCGGATCAAGAAAAAATTGGGCAAAGTCACAACGGTGGAACAGGCATGGTCCCTACTGAAAAACACTATCATGGAAGCACAAAGCCTCTACATTCTGCGGATGTCCAAAGTCAAGAAAACCAAAGGCAAAAGCGAACCGGCGTGGCTTACCAAAGAGGTGAAGGAAGCCATAAATGAAAAGAAGGACTCTTTTAAGACATGGAAACGCACGAAAACATCTGAAGCTTGGAACAAACATAGAGATGATCAGAAAAAAATGCCACAAGGCGGTGAGAGTTGCCAAAAAGGTCTACGAGGAGAAAATAGCACAAGAGGCCAAAAAATTTAAGCCCTTTTTTTAGATACATAAAAGGGAAAAAACCTGCATGGGAGGCGGTGGGACCACTGGACGACCTGGGAGGAAAAGGGTGCATCAAGGAGGACAAACAAATTGCGCCTGTCTTTACAAAGGAACACACCGCAACAATACCAGACGCAGTGAAAGTGTTCAAGGGAGTCGCAGAGGACAGCTTCACCACAGTAGATGTGGACTTAGACCAGATTTACCACTAGATAGACAAACTTAAAAGTGATAAATCTCCTGGATCGGACGGAATTCATCCAAGAGTCCTAAAAGAACTGAAATTTTAAATCGGAGAACTATTGCAAAAACTTGCCAACCTATCAATCAAAACAGGATAGATACCTGACAACTGGAAGATAGAGAACGTTACGCCGATATTTAAGAAAGGATCAAGAGGAGTGCCAGGCAACTACAGACCTGTGAGTCTCACGTCTGTCCCTGGAAAGATGGTTGAGACGCTGATCAAAGATAGCATAGTCCACACACGACCTAGACACACACGACCTAGACACACACGACCTGATGAGAACCAGTCAACATGGGTTCAGGAAAGGGAAATCATGTTTGACGAACCTACTACAATTTTTTGAGACAGTGAACAGACAAATTGATAGTGGAGAACCGGTGGATATTGTATACTTGGACTTTCAGAAAGCGTTTGACAAGGTTCCACATGTAAGACTTCTCAGGAAACTACAAGGCCATGGAATAGGGGCAGATGTACTAAGATGGATAGGCAAATGGCTGGAGAACAGAAAACAGAGAATGGGTATAAATGGGAAGTTCTCAGAATGGGAAAAAGTGACTAGTGGTGTACCCCAGGGCTCGGTGTTTGGACCCATCTTATTTAATATTTTCATAAATGACCTAGAAGAAGGAATATCCAGTGAAATCATCAAGTTCGCAGACGACACAAAGCTATGCCGGGCGATCAGATCGCAGAAGGACAGCGAAGAACTCCAGAGCAACTTAAATCAATTGGAGAAGTAGGCAGACAAATGGCAGATGAAGTTTAATGTGGAAAAATGCAAAGTGATGCATCTGGGCAGAAAAAATAAAGGTCACCAGTATAGTATGTCAGGTGTAACTCTGGAAAAGACCAAACAGGAAAAGGACCTGGGTGTACTGATAGATAGGACCCTGAAGCCGTCGGCGCAATGTGCAGCGGCAGCGAAGAGAGCAAATAGAATGCTAGGCGTGATAAAGAAGGGTATCACGAGTAGATCAGAGAAAGTTATAGTACCGCTCTACAGAGCCATGGTCAGACCGCACCTGGAATACTGCGTCCAGCATTGGTCCCCATACCTAAAGAAGGATATAAAACTGCTAGAGAGGGTGCAGAGATGAGCAACGAAGCTAGTGAATGGTATGGAGAACCTGGACTATGAGGAACGACTTAGGAGACTGGGATTGTTCTCCCTCGAGAAGAGGAGACTGCGAGGGGGACCTGATCGAGGCTTTCAAAATACTGAAAGGATTCGACATAAGAACAGGGAAAGCAGCTATTCACAATGTCCAATGTGACATGGACAAGAGGACACAGACTGGTCTCCATACCTGAAGAAGGATATAACACTACTGGAGAGGGTGCAGAGGAGAGCGACGAAGCTAGTAAAAGGTATGGAGAACTTGAGCTACAAAGCCTCAGAAAACTGGGACTATTCACCCTTGAGAAGAGAAGACTGAGAGGGGATCTGATAGAGACTTTTAAATTGCTAAAAGGGATCGACATAATGGAGCAAACTCACTCATCAGCAGGGGGAAAGGATGGTGAGCAAGAAACAGCGTTATTCACATTGGCAAATGTAACCCAGTCTCGGACCAGAGGTCATGGCCTGAAGCTGAGAGGAGACACGGCCAGGACAAACGTCAGAAAGTTCTGCTTCACACAGCGAGTAGTGAACGCCTGGAACTCTCTCCCGAAAGAGCTGGTGGAGGAAACCACCATTCTAGGATTTAAGGGAAAATTGGACGCACATCTTCTTGCAGAAGACATTGAGGGATACGAGTGACCATTGTATTCGCCAGGGTGTGCCTGGCTGAGCCTCCGCGTGTGCGGATCGCCGGACTAGATGGACCCCAGGTCTGATCCGGTGCAGGCATTTCTTATGTTCTTATGACTGAAGCTGAGGGGGGACAGGTCCAGGACGAATATCAGGAAGTTCTGTTTCACACAGTGAGTGGTGGACACCTGGAATGCTCTCCCAGAGGAAGTAATTGCAGAATCCACCGTTCTAGGGTTTAAGGGTAAAACTAGATGCACATCTCCTTAGGAGTGGCATAGAGTGACACGGGTAAGGGTATATTAGGTGCACATCTCCCTTGAGAAGCATACAGTGACATGGGGACTTAATCCATGCCAGGGCACACCTGGCGGGGCCTCCGCGTGTGCGGATCACCGGACTTGATGGACCCAGGGTCTGATCTGGAGATGGCAATTCTTATGTTCTTATGCTGGGGGGCTGTGTCGGTTGGCGATGGAAACGAGTGGGCATTTCTCCCGCTGCTGGAGTGAGCATCTCTCCCACTGCCGGAGTGGGTATTTCTCCAGCTTGATGGCAGAAGAGGATTACTTGCAGCTCAAATTTTTTTTTTCCCTTTATTCTGCGCATGTGCCCATCGCTATCACCAGCGATGGGCACATTCAAATTTAGCAAATCTTCGCTACTGTCCACCGATTTTTTGAAAATGACTTGTGTTTTTTAAATTGCTACAAGAGTGCCCCGTTGGAATTTAATGCCAATTTTTAAGAATCTGGCCCTGAGTCCTACAGTATTCTGGATTAGCTGAAATTGTGATATGTACTTTAGGTAACTGCTTACCATTGGGTCTTCAAAATATATAAGGAGCTAACCACTGTGTGTCATTATACTGAATATGTTTGCTTGAGATTTCTCCAGATGGGTAAAGCGAGATGCTAGAAAATCCACTATTAAGAGTGTTTAGATAGTGCAGTTTTCTCTATTTATTATCCAGTCTCATATTTGTCAGCAGCCTCTTAAACTTTTAGAAAAATGTGTGTTATGCTAAATAAAGGATTTTGTGATCAAGCAAGGTGAATTGCATAAATTGCAGTTTTGGTGGGGCCATAGCACAGAGACAATAATAATAGCTGTGGCAACAGGACAGCATCTGGGCCACAAATCGAGTTATGGAGTTTTTGCACACTTTAGTTTAGATGGTCAACCTGTCAAAGAGCAAGATGGAGGACTATGCAGTCGATAGAGTATCTTGAAGTTATGTGTTCCTTCAGGTGGACCTGCGCTGGTAGCTGCAGTCTCAGGTGTCTTCCTTTCTGCTTCAAATAGTCCCGATGGCATGGGACTGACTATATGCGGTCCTGATGGCATGGGATTGATGGCCTTATTACATTATACACATGTCTAATTGCCTAGTACCCCAAGGTGTCAATTATGCATCTCCTTGTTCTTTATTTTTGTTCATCCTGCAATTATAACTGCTATTTTATTGTACAATTCAGAAAGCCAAATGGTTGTTCATAAACGTAATAAAAATAAACTGGCCTTAGGAGGAAACACCTGGGATATACAATATAACGGAATTTTACATTGTTTTATTTTTCTTTTATTTTAGTAACTTTTATACCAAATAGGATTAGAACATTAGAGAGATGAGCTGAGTTAAAATATGTTACTAGAATGCAGATTATGGATTGTAAGAGAAACTATATATAATTATCAGTTCCGTATTACCCCCATATATAGGCTGCGGCCTATACATGGGTTTTACAAACCTATCTATTGGAAGCGGCTTAGTTAAATGGGGTGGCTTATCTAAAAATTTAAAATCATCCCACCCACCCCTGGTACCTTTTTAAATCATCCCCCCCTCCCAGGGTACCTTTATTTAAAAAAAAAAAAAACCCTCACTGGACGGCTGCCTCCTCAAATCTCCAGCAGGCAGGGCAGTTATGATCTCTTTGGCATCCAACCTGGTCCCACACCGCTTGCTGAATGGCTGCTGTCAGTTCTTGCAAGTCCCACGAAACTGACGGCAGCCATTCAGCAAGCGGTGCGGGGCCAGGCTGGATGCCAAAGAGATCGCAACTGCCCTGCACCGCTGGAGGTTCGAGGAGGCAACCGGCAGGTAAGATAAGTCGCGGTTAATACCATGGGGCGCCTTATCTTCCGGTTTTAAAACATAGGTCACCCTTTTCTACGGCCTATACATGGGGGCAGCCTATATGTGGGGAAATATGGAACTTTATAACTAAACTAGTGTTTAAGCCCGTTACATTAACGGGGTCCTAGAATATATGACTGGCTGTCTGTCTTATTTATGTCTCTCTCCCTGCTCCTGTCTCTTTCTTCCTTTCTTTCTGTCTCTCTCCCTCCTGCAATTTTTCCCTAGCCTCCTTTGTCTGTCTGTATTTTTTTCTGTCTCTCCCCTCCCCCCCCCCCCACTTTCCTTTGCAGAAGCAGCAGTGATATTTCCCTTCCCCTCCAAATCCCTGTGTAGTAGTAGCAGCATTTCCCCCCACCACCACCACCCCATTCCCTTCTCTTCCCCCCCCTCCCCCACTTTCCTTTGCAGAAGCAGCAGCGGTATTTCCCTTCCCCTCCAGGTCCCTGCTGAAGCAGTAGAAGCATTTTCCCCCACACCCCATTCCCTTCTCTTACCGTGAGCTGCCCTGCTCCGTTCGGCCCCTCCCACTTCCTTTCCAGAGTGCTGGCCTGCTGTGGCTGAAGGTTTTTTTTCGGCGGCTCTTCTCACGATCCCCATGGTGGCAGTTCCTCCTGTTCAAAGCGGCCTGCTGAGGTTCGCGGACGGCTGTAACGAACCTCGCAGGCCGCTCTCCAACTTGGTAGCATGTTCCCTCAGACGCGATTACGTCAGAGGGAACGTGCTACCATGTGGAGAGCGGCCTGCGAGGTTCGTTACAGCCGGCCGCGAACCTCAGCAGGCCGCTTTGAACAGGAGCGGTAACGTTTTTTGCGGGAAGGGGGGAGTCTAGTAAGTACACAGGGCTGGACGCAAGAGGAGCCGCCACCGCGAAAAACCCCAGCGAGACCGCGAGTGTGGGGCCGTTGCAAAGAGCTGACTTCTGCAGCGCCGTAGTCAATTTTGTTTTGAATGTGTGAGCAAGCAGTGAGTTTTTTTTTCCTGCAGGAGAGTATGAGCGGTAGTGGTTGTTGCGGGAGAGGAGGGGGTGGGTTGGAGTCGGCGACGTGCAGGCTGCCAGAGCGGCAGGGGTAGGCAACCTTTTTTGTTGAATGTCTGCCGGGTAAAGCGCCGTGTCGAGGAGAGCAAGCAGTGAGTTTTTATTTTTCCTGCAGGAGAGCATGAGCGTTAGCGTTTGTTGCGGGAGAGGAGGGGGTAGTTGGAATTTGTCAGCTTCGCGTGGGGCCGTAGTAAGCGCGGGGCATGCTGCAGTCTTGGCGGCCACGGACATACGGATCACGGAAGCACGCCGATAAGACTGCGCATGCGTCGCCTACGGTTTTATTATATAGATTCTGAACTTTACAAAATCACCCCAGGCATTCATGGTTCCTATCTTCTTGATTCTCACACATTCATGCAGAATTTTAGGCCATTAACTTTACATGCATAATACTGAAGTCATTACCCTTCAACTTACATCTCTACTGTTTTTGCTGAGGCTAAACCTAAGACGCAACGATCTGCGTACCATCTCTTTCCGGCTAAGTTTGGGAGAGAAACAACTCATCTTCCCCGACTCTATTCTGGAAAGCAAAAAGGACATGAAAAAAAAAATGTTAGCCCTTTCTTGAGGAGTGGCAGAGTTTCCATTTTGCCTGTGAAAATTAATTTAATTATCCAGGTACCTCAAATTATCCACAATTTCTCAGTAGCACACAGCAAGCAGACTGCTAAATCCAAAGTACATGTTCTACAAGTGGCACAAAATATAGCTGCTAGGATGATCACCAGAACTTCCCCTTTTCAACGTATCTCTCCAATGGTTGCCTGTCATATTTTGTATTGAGTATAAAATCTTGACAATTATACATCAGGAAGTATATGGACAGGCACCTTGGTATCTAGTACAAGTGTTACGGAAGTACTTACCATCTCACTCTTGTCACAGGGAAGACCCTGTGAGCTCAAGGGAACACCTGTAGAATGAGGGGGCAGATGCAAAAAGAAGTGAGTTGGCACAGGTTTCAACACACATAAGTCCTTGTGCACAACCTAGGGTACTGCAGGGAAAGAAAGTACCAGCTAGGTCAAACCTAAAACCAGGGCTGGAGCAGCTTCTGCCAGCTCTAAAGACCGATTTAAACCAGCCCAACAAAAAAAAGATCACAGAGGCATTCAAGGTTAGGAACACACCTGCATTCAGGTCTAATTACTCAGCTGCAGGGAGAGAAAAGGGGGATCCCTTGGCAGCAGAGGCAGCCACAGAATTGGAGAACTCTCAGCAAGTCTGAGGAGTCCAGACCTCTCAATATGAGGACCAGGTAAGAACCCAAGTTTGGGTGGCTCTGGGGGACACCACATCTGTTTGTCCAGAAGATGTAGAAATGATGGGGAGTCTTAGTATCTGTAGACAAGGTGATGATTATCCAGTGACTTCAGGCTTTGAGGAAATGGACATGATTTGAAACCAGTTAAAGTGAATGGCTGACAGAAAGGAAAAATGCTGTCAAGTTTCAAGTTTGTTAAAATTTGCTGAAACGCTAATCATAAATTCTAAGCGTTTTAACAATTAAAAAATTAAAATGGGGAACAATTAACATACTTGTTAATGATATGACGTAACTTACATGAAAGCAAAAGGACAGTAGGAGGAAATACAATTTTAAAAAGAAAAGAGTACAATTAAGGTTTGAAAGTAATGTGCAAACAGGTTTTGAGGAGAACTGTTTATTAAAGAAAATAGCTTGGCAATAAAGGAAGGCCAGAAGTTAAGCCTTATTTTTTAACAGGAAAGAAAGATTATTTTTGTAGACTTGTTTTATGAAATTCCTGCATCCCAAGCCTGCTGTGTGAAGTTCACTGCAATTGAAAATGCACTGTAGAGAAAGTTAAATCCAGTTGGGATATTTTGGGAGGGATCTGATTTAAGCTGATCATTCAGGCGGATAGATCCCATGCCTTGGGTTTTGGTAAAAAAGGCAAACCCAAGGAAAATTCTCCAGTGGTGATATTGCAGAGATTGTGGATTTAAAAGTAGTGCTGGAAGTTTGGGAAATTGACTTATCATGTTTGAAAAGTACTGAGTGATGGTGCCAGTCTGGTACAGCTGTCTCTGGCCAGACTAAAGACTGTTTTTGTCTTGTTGAAACATGTTTATCATGTCTTAAATATGTATGTATGTAATTTTGTAAACTGCATAGTTATTATGCAGTATATAAATTTTTGAATAAATAAATTTTTGTTGTGTTTAATATTTGCTGAAAAGTTCAGACTATGAATTGTAGTGAAGTGCATTTAATTTACTTACCTAAGGGAAAATCCCTGTGTTTTTGTTCTGACTGCTACTGAAGCTGAGAAACAGGAAAGCCAAGTTCAAATTTCACTGTTGCAACTGGTAATCTTGGACAAGCCATTTAACTCTGCACTGCCTCAGGTATAAGCCTTCCAGGGACAGTAAATATATCTAGTGTACCCAAGGCCAATGATAGGGAGTGGCAAACAAGGAAACTGCCCTCATGTCATAGAGGTCCCCAAGCTTGTCTCAAGCTGAAGGAGGTATATAGACTGCAGGTAGGCTTTGAGGTCCTCCTCCCAGTCTCTGCCCTAGGTCCCTATATGTCAAACACCAGTCCTGAGTATACCTGAATGTAACTTGCCATGAATTTCTAATTATTGCATGCATTAAATCCAATTCCCTTTCATGTTTTGGTGGATTTGATTATAAACAATTAACATTATTTTTGTTCCTTGTATAACTGATACTGAGATTGGTATTAGGGTTTTTTTTTAATCTTGTCCTATGACCCCTTGTTCCAGAAATTCATTTTAGATTCCTTTTAATTGAAAGAGATTTGCCTTTTACGCATTTATACCTTAAAGATATTAAATGTTTATCTTAACTTTCCTATCCTGCTTGACTTACAGAGTACACATACTGAGACCATTGCTGGGGAAGACAAGCTCATGAGAGAAATGTGTTGAAGGCTACAGAAAGCTACAGTGTATATAGACTAAGGAGAATGCTTTAGTGGCAAAAGCCATTTTAAGTGGGCCTAAGCAGGGCTGGCCACATCAATGACTTGTAATCATCCCTTACCAGCTATTCTATCTGGCAATAGTCTTGGTTTTCACATTGAATTTTATATATTTATTGCTAAAATAGCTCTCATTTGAAAGCAATGCATTTTACTAACCTTTGTATTTTCTTGGTTTCCAGTCTTTTGCTTCGCCTTTGGCTTCCTGAGTTAAAGAGGGATTTTATACCACTGGAGTAAGGAGAGTACTGAAAGGTCTCAAAAGATGTGCAAGGACTCCGTTCAGTCTGGTCTATAAAACACAATATCACAGTCAGTCAAACATTAAATAGTACATAAGAACTTAGAATATTTACTGGGTCAGACTAACGGTCCATCTAGCTCAGTAGCATGTCCTCACGATGGCCAATCCAGGTCACTAGTACCTGGTACAAACCCAAAAAGTAGCAACATTCCATGCTACCGATCCAGGGAAAGTATAGTATAATACAGTGGTCTCAAACTCGAGAACCACCAGGTACTAATTTGAGGACCTTGGTATGTTTATCATAATCACAAAAATAAAATAAAAGTTTCTTGACCATATGTCTCGTTAGCTATAAATTACAATATTATTACTAAGACTTAGCCAAAAGGAAAGATTTATAAACTATAAAGAGTTTTACCTCATGCAAAATTGTCATTTCTTTAATAAGACATTAACTACTTTTTTCTGAGGCCCTCCAAGTACCTACAAATCCAAAATGTGGCCCTGCAAAGGGTTTGTGTTTGAGACCACGGGTATAATACATTCAGTTCCAGTAAGACACAAATTGGTGGTCAGGCACCGGTGGGGGGGGAGGGGGGGGGAGCACAGGGGAGGCATCGGCGGGAGGTTAGGTGGTGGGGGAGCAGAAAGGGGGTAGGCACTGGCTGGGAATCAGCGATTTTCTCTGTAAACGCTTGGAATCAGCGATTTCTCTATGCAAGCTGATGTAATTAGGGGGGGGGGTAGCCAGAAAGCTTTAAACCGTGATTGCTGAAACCGCGAATAGAGGGAGAAGTGTAAATAAGTTTCATGTGTAACAGGCAGCCCTGTCCATGCCCTTTCCTTGTGAATGCTCCTCTTGCATTTTGCACACTATGCTACTTATGCACAACCCTTACAAAACAGAGCTCAGTTAGTTTGCTAGTTTTCTTTACTTGTATGCACACAAGTGGCACATAACTGTATGCCCTCTTATGGAACTGCCCTTTCATTTCAGAATATGGATCAAGAATCTGATCTAAGAATCTATTTCCTTAATTTTACTATGGTAAGATTGTTTGCTCCCAAAATTTTTTTAAAAATGCCTTAAGAGATTATGTCTATGCCTAAAGTAGAGGGCACTCAAAAGGGGACAGATTCCGTACAAACGTAAGGAAGTTCTTCACTCAGAGAGTGGTAGAAATTTGGAACGCTCTTCCGGAAGCAGTTATAGGGGAAAGCACCCTCCAGGGATTCAAGACAAGGTTAGACAATTCCTACTGAACCGGGATGTACGCAGGTAAGGCTAGACTCAATCAGGGCACTGGTCTTTGACCCAAGTGCCACCGCGTGAGCGGACTGCGGGCACGATGGACCAATGGTCTGACCCAGCAGCGGCAATGCTTATGTTTAGATAATATAGTTATCTCATGAATATATTGTTTTCTAAAAATGTCTGTATTCACACTAAACCTGTGTGTGGCAGGGTAGTAGATGTGACAATTTCTTCAATTTCTTTTGATCTAATTTTCTTGAAATTCAAGATATCATTGCCATCAGAGCTACCCTTCTGGGTTCACTCTTAATGGAGACAAGACTCTCATAGAGTTTGCCACATATATAAGATGGAAAAGATGATAGCGTTACAACAAGGGAATCTTCATAATTTAAAAAAAATATGGGGACCATTGACTAGTTACTCTAATGATCAGCTATCTTAGCACATGGATAGTCTATATTTGGGGTTGGGATGGGGAATGTATATCATATGGAAAGAGGAATATTGATAAAAAGGGAGGGTATTTATTTTATATTACAAGAATATTTGATTGTAAATACAAGTGATATGTGAAAATTATTTTTATTATGTATAATTCACTTGATGTAAGAATCAAAAATGAATAAAGATCTATATAAAAAAAAAAATGGAGACAAGAGAAAATGTTAATTCTCATGTCTGATTTTAAGCAGAAAAGGTTCTTTTCTTTGTGATTAGAAATTGTAAATCTTTTCCAATGTGGCTCAAGCTACTCAGTAGCATAGCAAATCACTTTTTCCTTTAGGGACAGCTTTTTTAATTTCAAGATTCCCCACAAATGCATGATCAATTTTTCAAGGATATAAGTGTGTTTCTAAATTGTACACATTTAGAAAATTTCTTCTGGATAAAAAGAAGTTATAATTGTTGTCTATTCTTTACTATTTTAGGATAGGCGTATTCAGCATGAATGTATTTTTTTATATTTCTTTTTTTGCTGGGGGTTGTTTCTTCCTCTTCATTTTTATCTTAATTTTGTTTGGATTTTTTTTACCTCCATTGCACAAGCTTGACTTGAGAATTTTACACTATATGATATAGTATTTGCTTATTTTTAGTTTTTTGTATCCCTCTTTTCTTGTTTACTTGTGTTCTTCTGTTTTCCTTATTTTAAAACAATACAATACAATTTCTTATATCCCACAATTTTCAACAGGGAATCATTGCAGCTTATAGCAAGAAGGGTTACATCGTGAGAAGCGAGATTAATATTGTCAATTTAGTTCGAAGATGACAGTCCTTGAGATGAAGAGGCTGGGAAAAGTTGAGTCTACTGGGGGAAAAAATATGTTTTTAGTCTTTCCTGAACTGGCAATGCTCTCTATTTATGGATGCAGAAAAGATAAATTTTATGAAGATATTCTCAAATGCATTAAAACTCATAAAGCCTTTGAATACAAAAAGTTAGTACTTTCTATCTATAGATAATGCAAACGAATATACAGTCAAACCTCGGTTTGCGAGTGTTTTACAAGATGAGCAAAACATTCTCGTAAAACTTGTCTCGCAAACCGAGTGTTGACTCAATTTGCGAGCACCCCCCCCCCCGCTCGAACCAGCACCCCCCTCCCGAACAACTTGAACTTAATCCCCCCCCGTCTAGCACCGGTACACAACCCACAGGACGTGCCGGTGCCACTAGAACATCTTCCTGCCTCTGCCGGGCCTTGAGCATGCGCAGATGCATGCTCAAGGCCCGGCAGAGGCAGGAAGATCTTCTAGCGGCACCGGCACGTCCTGTGGGCTGCGTACCGGTGACCGATGGGGGGGAGGGGTAAGTTCAAGTTGTTCGGGCGGGGGGTGCCGGTTCGCGAGGGGAGGGGGCCTTTGCGAGCGGGGGGAGGGGGGAAGCAGCGCCACTGGCCTCGGAGGGGGGTGGGATCGTATCAAAGCAAGTTTCCATTATTTCCTATGGGGAAATTCGCTTTGCTATATGAGTATTTTGGTTTACGAGCATGCTTCTGGAACGAATTATGCTTGTAAACTAAGGTTCCACTGTAGATTTATAAAATTTTCTTTATGTGACCAACCTGTACAGCAGGTATCATAGAATTTTTCATATCTAAAATTATTAGGCTCATTTTAGGTATGAAAGATTGAATCTTTTGCAGATCGAGGCTCTACCTTGGATACTCATCAGGGCTGCCCGCTTTCCTCCTTGTTATTCGTTTTATACTTAGAACCATTGTTGCATACTCCAGAATATGAGTGGGGGGTGGGGGAGCTGAGCGTGGTTAAAGTATTGGCATTCACGGATGACCTTTTGCTGGTCTTGACGAACCCGTTACTCTTGTTGAAAGCTATGTTGGGGATGATTGATGAATTTTCTTTCTATTCCGGCTTTCAGCTCAACAGTCATAAATTGCTCGTTCTTCCTTTAGGGCAGGGGTGTCAAAGTCCCTCCTCAAGGGCCGCAATCCAGTCGAGTTTTCAAGATTTCCCCAAAGTATATGCATGAGATCTGTTTGCATGCCCTGCTTTCATTGTAGGCTAATAGATCTCATGCATATTCAATGGGGAAATCCTGAAAACCCAACTGGATTGCGGCCCTTGAGGAGGGACTTTGACACCCCTGCTTTAGGAGATGACTTGCCTCAAACCTGGGCGAGGGCCTTCCCTATTTTTTGGGCGGAGGATGCTATCAAATATTTAGGTATCTGGATTCCGAAAGACCTGTCCCATTTATATGCCCTAAACGTGCATACTCGCCTGCAATTTATGGAAACTAAACTACAGATCTGGTGGGCATACTCACTTTTGTTGCTGGGGAAAATTGCTCTCTTTAATATGTTATTATTCCCATATTGGTAGTATCTTTTTCAGATGTTGCCGCTTTCCTTTACTGCTTCTACCTATGAGATTTTTGTGCGTGTGCTGAATACTTTTTTGTGGAATAGAAAGCGGCCCCGTCTAGCGTATCAGGTTGTGGCCCTGCCGTGGGATAAGGACGGATTGGGATTATTGAATTTGAAACTTTATGTCTCAGTGTGTCAGATGCGCCATTTGAACGACTGGTTTCACAGTTTTCATTCACGGAGGCAGAAACTTCCTTACTACGTCCATTAAATTTCAGTAGTCTGCTACAAGCCCCATTACGCCCTCATTACCTCTTTATCTTTTGATCCATAAAGCTTGGCGACAGCTCTGTGCATTCCTGCGTCTCCCAGGATTGACTTCAGCTTCCTTTCGTAATTGGTCAGCTAACAATCTAATCCAGTGTTCTTCAACTGCCGGTCCATGGACCAGTGCCGGTCCACAGGGCCGGCATATCCATCAGCCCCAAGACAGCATTCTTCAGCCACCGGCCAACGGTGCTATCAACGTGGTGTCTTCGGGCTAGTGCACAAAACTGTGGGACAAGGCTCCTACCCGCGTCCTGCGCCTGAACCGCAACGACAGAAGGAAGGCTTCCAGCGTGAAGACCTTTGCCCACAGCTTTGTGCACTGCAGCATTCAGGAAGAGGGAGCCAACCCGAAGACGCTGCGTTGATTGCATGTGGACCGGCCCAAAGATAACACTGGGGGTAGGCCAGAAGGCAAGGCACATGGAGGAAGAGAGACAACAACGGTAGGGGAAATGCTTTTATTTTTTTTATTTAGTGATTGATTTCTCTGTTTTTTTTAATTTAGTGATTGATTTGTCTATTCAGGAAGAAATGCATTTGTTTCTTTTCCTCTGGGGTTATACTGCTTGCAGAGTCTTGCATCTTAGGGTTTGTTTGTGAATATTAGTACTTTTAGTTTTTGGTCCTACATTTGCATGGGATTATCTGTTTTCTGGTAGGAATGAATGTTAAAGCATACAGCGTGCTTTGTGCATTTTAATTTTGTGGTTAACCATTATGTGTTAATACAATTATATTGTGTGCATATATGAAAAATGAATGTAAAAAATGGTGTTACAATTAGTACTATTATGGGGGCGGGGTCTGGCCCACGACTTAGCCCAGTGTTTTTCAACTGCCGGTCCAAAAAATAATTATTTTATTTCCGCCGGTCCATAGGTGTCAAAAGGTTGAAGAACACTGATCTAATCTATCTTCATCAGGTGGTGCTTGAGGACGGTACTCTTCATCTTTTTGCTGATCTTCAGGCGGAGTTTCATCTCCCCACTCTGGATCACTTAGCTTATTGGCAGTTGCGACATTATCTCCGTTCCCTGCCCGCAGGAGTCCTGACGGAGGAATCCCTTGAACTCCTCAATGAGGGACTATGCTTGGAAGCGCAGAGCCTTATCTCTTTGCGATTTCATTTGAAATCTTTAGAGGACCGTCTCCTCAATTTTGATTACACACGTTTGAGTCAGCAATGGTCTCGGGATTTGGAGGTTTCCATATCTGCTGATCTTTTACGTCGTAGCCTTAAATTGGCTTCCCAGATGCAATTATCGGTTGCTCTCTGGGAACTCAATTACAAGATGACCATGGAGTTGCATGTGACTTCCATGCACGCACTACAAATAGCACTACAATTAGATGCTTGCTGTCCTAAATGTAATCTTCTGGGAGCCACCTTGGGGCATATGTTTTTCACATGTCCTCGAATATGTGCTTTTTGGGGGAGGATCTTGGATCATATTTCTTTATTATGGCACGCCCGCTGCATTGTACCTTATAACAAAACAGCAGCATCGCAGCCTGGGCCGTTCCTCTGCCACATCACTGATGACATCATCAGCAATGTGGCAGAGGAATGGCCCAGACCGCAAAGCAGTCTGTTTAGTTGCTGCCAACGCTGCTGGTTTGTTATAAGGTACATTTATTTCTGTCTCGCGATTCGGATGGGAGGGAAAGATGGGGGAGGTTGGCGGCGGCAGAAAGATGCTACACGGGGGGAAGAGAGGGATAGAAGCTGCAAGAGATGGGAGGAAGGGATAGAATGCTGCAAGGGTACTGCTGCACAAGGGATGGGAGGGAGGGATAAAAAATACTGCACAAGGGGATGGGTGAAAGGGGAGGAAAGATGCTGCACATGTGGGGGAGAGAAAGGAAATAGGAAGAATTGGGGTGGAGGAGAGGAAGGGAGAGATGATCACTGTACAAGAAAAATATAAAACATCCCCGAAAATAAGACCTAATGCCTTTTTTGGGCCCAAAATTAATATGACAGTGTCTTATTTTCGGGGAAACATGGTAGGAACATTAGCAAAGGACTGCAATTTTTTTAAAAAGTTCTATTAGGTGCAAAAAATCAGGGCTTAGAGCACCTACCATGTTATAACACATTAAGCCCAAATTTCAGCACACTTTAATAAAAGACCCCTTCATTTCAAAATTTCTGACACAGAGTAAAGAATTCATTTTTATCCTTTCAAAACAATTGCCTGAAGGTATGCACCCTTTCCTCAGTTTGCAGTTCCTTCCATTTAGATAAAACCAATTTAAATTGATGAACTGATGTCTCTCAACTTATCCATAAAATCAAATTAAAAGAATGGTAATATTTAACTATAAAATACTGATTTTACAAATATCTTAAAGCAGGGGTCTCCAAAGTCCCTCTTCAAGGGCCGAATCCAATCAGGTTTTCGGGATTTTCCCAATGAATATGCATTGAAAGCAGTACATGCACATAGATCTAATGCATATTCATTGGGGAAATCCCGAAAACCTGACTGGATTCGGCCGTCGAGGAGGGACTTTGGAGATCCCTGCCTTAAAATCTTACCTGAAACTGGGGTGGATCCACTGTCACAAAGACTGTTAGATGGTAAGTCAAAAGTCAGGTGATGCTTTAGGGAATTAAGTTTCTTGCTAGAGAATCCTTGTGAAGAGTCTGATAGGAGTTTACGCTTCTTACTTGGAGTAGGAATCATTGGTGTCATCATAGATGAAAAGGCTAGAATTGGCAAAAAGATTGATTTTATTACAGCAAGAGGAAGCAAGGCAACTCATGCAGGAGTTAAAAATGATCAGTGTATAAGTCTCAACAAGAAAAGAAAGGAAAACCTAGTATTTCAATTGAAACTATGAAGTCCAGAAAAGAAAACAAAAGAGATTGTGGAAAATGATGTTCCTGATGTAGGCAAATTCAGTCAGTAATAATTCACATTTGTCTTCAAGAGGGCCCAACACAGTCTGTGTTTCGGCGGACATGCCTTCCTCAGGGGTCCTACAATTATGAATTTTAGTATGAGTGTATGCGATTGTAAATATGAGGCTAGTGTCTGTGAATTTACTGATAAAGTATAATCACCCTGTAGTGAAATGAAAAATGCTAAAAATGTGTCCATGATTGGTTGAAAACGGCAATAGAGGAGACATACCTAGATACAAATGGACAAGAAAAGGCTTAACAATTTCTGGTTAAAGATCCTGCAAATGGGTGAGATGATCCAAACTACTAGTATTTGAGAGCAGTCCGCATAATCAATGACAATAGTCAATGACTCCACTAAAAGAGCAATTGCCTTAATGCAGCAGTATAATTCAAGTTTCACAAAGAATGCAGAAATGCTCCTCCTTCGCCTTGTTGCTTGGCACAGAAAGATCAATCCAACTTGCTCCAAAGCCACAGTGATGAATATTGACTTAATGTTGGACTACAGTTCAGGATTCACACATAAATATTTTGGCCAAGATTCTCTAAACAGCGCCAAATTTCTAGTTGGCAGTAGGCAGCCATACCTCCATTAAAAATGCCTTCCAAATGGCGTTTTAACTGAGATTTGAGGTGCATAACAGCGCCTAGAAAATCAGTGCCAGAATCACACCTATGTAGGTGCTTTAGGCTGCCTAATGCCAAAGTTTTTCTGAGGCCCTCCAAGTACCTACAAATCCAAACTGTGGCTGAGAAATGAATATTACCCCCAGAAAAATTGTTGTGGAGAATTGACCAGTTAATGAATTGAACAGTTTATTAACAAACAGTTGGAAAATGTGAACAAGAATAAAATCTAATTCTTCAAGCACACAAGAGATTAACTCCCCCCCCCACCCCCAATTACAATTATTATTATTTAGTCCTTTTTCACTCTACATAAACTGTTGCTTGGGAAAGCTCAGGATACAGGCAATATTCTTTAAGGTGTTTAGAGCTTGGAGAGGGCTTTGGTACAGATCAATAGCTACTTTTTCCCATGCACAGAATCTTAAAGGTCATTGAAAAAAAAGTAACAGCTTTCTGGTCAAAGTTAATGCAGAGTGCTACAATCTTACAAATCAAAGGAATACTGTGAGACATGTCGTCCAAGCATCACTGAATTACAGTGTTGCAAGTGTCAGAATACTTACAAGCTAGCCTAAGGAAGAGAAATTAGAATGCCTGTCAGTTCAAGAATTGCAAGTTTAAAAAAGACCTTACTGAGAAACAAAAGGTCTCAGAGCAAAACAAGGAATCACAGTGCACAAAATCCCCCATTTTGCTATACCTTTACCTCCATTCCTAGGCCGATAGCACTTTTGTTGGGGTTTTAGGGACATACATTTGTTTGAAATGACATAGGAAATGTTTCCCACTCTGTCCACTGTGTTATCAAAAGAGTACCTGATTACCTTCCAAAATTTAAAAACTGGAATGGAAAAAAATCCTGTAAATGATATGAGCAACAAAACAGAATAAAAATTTTTGTCCTGCACATCCTTAGGACACAGTCATTGCAACACAAAAACATTTCCATTCTAGATGGATTAATGAGATACTGTGAAATTAATTAAAATTCTATTCACTCACCTCCTAGACTCCGCCTTTTACATCTTTTATGTTCACCAGGAAGCCCATTTTTCACTTCCTCATTACCCTCCAGGGAAGGAGTTCCACAATGCATATCTATATTTGGCAAAGCCGGAATTCTTTGCAAGAGGACTTCAGGGATAGATCCTAAAGCAAGACACACATAATAACTTAGCGTACTTAGTACTCTCATTCCAACAAGAGGTATTTAACTTGTTAAATCGCTATGTCCCTAATTACATTACATTAGTGACTTATTCCGCCATTACCTTGCGGCTCAAGGCGGATTACATAAGAGGTTATCTGGATATTTCCAGAAGAGTTACAGAGTTGAGTGGGTTACTTTGGGGGATTGAAATGTTTCCTGCGGAGTTAGTTTGTCTTGATGGTTTTCTTGAATAGCGGGGTTTTTATTTATTTTCTGAAAGTTTTGTAGTCTGGTGTCGTGAGGGTGACTTTTATGAGAAGTTAAATGAGCAAATAAGCCTGGATGTCTACTTGAATCCCTCTCTAGAAAATTCTGCTGGGAGGACCCATTATGCACCTTCAGGAACGCTTAAGGCTTTCATGTCACAAGTGGGGGCTGGTTGATTTATGGCATGAACTACATACTCAAGATAGAGATTATACATTTTACTCGTCTAAGCACCAGTCCTATTCACGTATTGACCTTTGGTTGGGGGAAGTCGCTATCTTTCACAGGTTGAGTTCAGCAGACTATCCACATATAGATGTGGTCTGAACATGCCCCTTTAATATTAACTATGTTAGGCTCTCCTGGCCCTCCTAGGAGAAAAAAAAATTCCAGGATATGCTACTGCAAGATCTACTGAATATAGAACAGATTGAAAAGGGTATTATGCAATAACTAGAACTTAATGATACAGATAGGGTTACGTCCTCGACACTTTGGCAGGGTCTGAAGGTAGTAATAAGGGGCTGAAGCAACATCAGCCTCTCCGTGCCACTTTAATAGAACAATAACATCAGAAAAAAGAAGGTAGGGGCTCTCCCCAGGATAATCACAAGATTCATGAGAAAAACGTGCAGCTCTATATTGGCAGGCTTCAATGAAGCCATTTAGAAGACCCAGCAGTCATATTTTGAATTTGGTAAATTAGGCCGTAAACTATTAGCCTACCAATTAAAGAAACAACAACTTCACAATCATTATCTCCCAAATGATCAATTTAAATGGCTTCCTTTCTAGGGTAGAGCCAGAGATACACTTAGCTTTCATACATTTTTATAAAACACTATACTTTTGACTAATGCTGCCCGATTCAAATCAATTCACCAATTCATTCGATTCGATTCGTTATCCGAGAAAATCAGACTCACCGATTTAGCGAACTCCACCCCGGTGAGACCTGACATACCTCTGAGGCCTCCTAAAGCAGCAGCGGCATATAGCCTGATGGGTTCCGGTATACTGTGCATATCCTCTTTGGTAAATACAGACGAAAAAAATGTGTTCAGTCTGTCGGCAATTGCCTTGTCCTCATTTAGCGCTCTCTTTATTCCTTGGTCATCCAACGGTCCCACCGCTTCCTTCCTTCGTTTCCCTTTAATATATCGAAAGAAAGTCTTGAAGTTTTTCGCTTCCTTGGCTATTTTTTCCTCGTAGTCCCTTTTGGCCTCTTTCACTGCCTTCTGGCATCTGCGTTGATGATGTTTGTGCTTATTCCAGTTTTCGTCCATTTTTTATCTTTTCCATTCCTTAAACGAGGTGTTTTTGACTCTGATTGCTTCCTTAACCTCCTACAGTGAGCCACGCCGGTTCTTTATTCTTTTTCCTCTTTGATCCCTTGTTGATACGCGGTATATATAAATTTTTTATCTCGGTGATTGTATCTTTAAAAAGAGACCAAGCTTGCTCTAGTGTCTTTACAGTGTTTATCTTCTTCTTAATCTTCTTCCCCACCATGCGTCTTATCCCTTCATAATTCCCTTTTCGGAACTTTAGCACCGTGGCCGTCGTTCTGGACCGATGTTTCGTTCCTGTTTCCAGGTTGAAGCAGATCATATTGTGATCGCTGTTTCCCAGCGTCCTGGAAACAGGGGCGAAACATCGGTCCAGAACAGGCTTTACACAGGGAAAGCAGGCCTTTGATAATATTCGGTGAGCTTTACACCTTATTTGCAAGTCTCAGAAGGCTAACATACCAGCATAGATGTTTTCTGTCGATGCTGAAAAAGCCTTTGATAGAGTGTCCTGCCTTTTGTCTTTGCGACACTTAAGCATAGGGGAATACCTGATAGATATATGGCCTTGGCTGCCTCTTTGTACCACAATCCCCTAGCTAGTTTAAACATTAATGGAATTTATTCTGAACTTTTTAAGCTGTATAGAGGCACAAGACAGGGATGTGCCCTATCACCATTATTGTATGTTGTATCAATAGAACCTTTAGCCTAGATGATTCGGTCACATCAAATGATTCAAGGTATAATTTTGTGGATGAGTTCCTGTTGACTCTGACTGATCCCTAATGTGATTGAGACTCTGGGCATACATGGCAGAGTCTCGGGATTTAAACTGGTTGCCTACAATTAGCACAGTTCCTTACAAAATCCCAATATTAATTCATTAGATATGTTCCTTTGGATTTCCATTATTTCCATCATGGTACTTGATTCCTTAGACACCAAGTAGAACTCTGTATTCAACCAATGCTAATAGCCAATACGTAACTCCTTGTTTGTTATTGGTCCCCGCCTTATGGAATGCTCTATCATTCCCTCTGCATCTAGAATCTTCATTTGTGAACTATAAGACGTGTTTGAAAACCCATATTATTTGAAAAAACATACTGCCCATAAGGGGAAGAATGACCTGGGACAAGAGTGCCAGAATAGAACACACAGTACACAACCTTCCTAATCCTCTCTTTTCTTCTAATCTTACTGTAGATTGTAAGGTCCTTTCATCCCCCACTTTCCTTATCGTTAACTACTTAACTCAAATTTGTTATTGTAAACCACTTAGCTGGTACTGTGCTAGGCAATACATCAAGAATAAAGTGAACATGAAATTGAACTTAAGTGTCAACTTACCAAACTCTGCTGCATGTTCAATTAGAGTGCGCACTAAGGCAGCTTGTAAGCGCAGTTTCTTCTCCGTGTTTGTTGACATCCGCTCATGTCCATCAGGTGACTGCAACAGGTTAGGAGCAAAGATAACCGCCAGATTGCTGCTGTTCATCTTGTTTTCATCAGATCTTTTGACCAAAAAACGCAACAAATATTTCCATTAGGCTAACTTATCATTCTGTTCTCTCTAAAGCTAGTCTCATCTCAAACCGCAGTTAATGAACCTGCAAGTAGCTTCTTCACTATTTATACAGTGAAACTATTCTGCCATCACATTCCAGGATATTAGTGCAGAGCAAAGGCAGTGACAGAAATTTGCAATTCCCTGCAAACATGCAGATATTGGCTCTTTAATGCTGCTTTTTAACAGTAAACCATTACAAAATATAAACGAGCTTGAACCACTTTTGCAGAAGTCATGACTTATGAGTTTAGAATTGGACATGTTAGGTGTGTGGAACACACATTGGTCTTTTTTATTCCTTTTCCAAGAGGTTAATACTAAAACTGACTAGAAACTGTAAATCTGTTCAGCCTGCGGCAGCTTGAGTACTGTGTAGAAAGAGTAGACAAGGGTCATGTTTCTCTGAGAAGCTCCATTGGCGACTGACAGTTTTCAAATTCAGTGCAAGTCTTTGCACCTATATTCATAGTAATGAGGGAAACAGGACTCCTGATATTAATTTTATATCCACTCATTACTCCCAGTGGAATTCTGCGCAAAAATATTTCAAAATTCTGTGCACAAAATTAGCAAATTCTGCTAGTTTGTCAAAATTTAAGCAATACTTTTGCTAATTGTTATCCATATTCCATTTAGAACATTTAAAATAAAATGTTTTTCTTCTACTTTTGTTGTCTAGATGTTTTTAATTTTTTCATCATGTTGGTTCCACCTTCTCTTTTCTGCTTTCCTGTCTGCTAATTCTCCTTCAAGCGGCTGCTATCCATTTGTATTTTCTCCTTTCTCCTGTCTATTTCCCCACTACACCTGCCTCTGAATATTGATCATTTCCTTTTTTTATCTCTTTTCTGCTTCTTTTTCACTTTTCAGTTATCTATCAAATTTCCATCTTTTCTCCCATTCCTCATCTCATTCCTTCGGGTTATTCCATGTCAAGTGATCAAGGGCTCCCTGCATGACCATCACGGATTTTGATAAAACTTTATGCACAAAGTCCCACATGTATCAAATGAACTTTGGTAAAGTTTTAGTTTCGCCTGTAGAATATTCGTGGAGATATAGCCATTTGTTTGACCCCATACTGCAATGACATACAGTACGACAGTGACATTCTGACAACTTTGAGACACAATATCTCACGAGCTATGTTTCCAAAAAAACTGAAACTTAGCTACCCTGCACAACTTTTGGAGCTCTATTCAGTGCTACCAATAATAATTTTTGTCGAGCACTGAGTGAATGGCTGAATTACAGTAAACTTGGCCGAAAAAATTAGTGCTCCAAAAAAGTCAAAGTTTGACATTACTTATCTCCCACAATAATTGAGTAATAAATGCGAAATTTGGCGCATAATGTCTCAGTACAACGTTGTTTTCAAAAGTACAATTTCAACCTCCAAGCTCTTTCCATTAGTTTACAAATTAAGTGTAAAGTTGCTAATTTGTGTAAAAAGGCCCAAAATAGGGTATTTTCAGCCTGCTTTTACATAAAAATACCTTTCAGAAACTCTTTCAAATCAGTCTCATTAGAAAGAGCATATTTCAAACCCCCTAGAAAAGTGGGCTTCATTTTTCAACGCAGGTTAACAATGCCCGAAAAAGGGGGACAAAGTTGGGAGATGTCACCATGGCAACGGCCTACGTTTCAACTTACAATTATGTCACTTTTCACACTGTTTTTCCCTGTTTATTTTTACTCAAGCTTTGGGTACAATTATAGTGTTCTTAATTAATGATTATTCCTAACTAGAAATTGAGGTGATAATTTTGTTGCATGCAGATCACAAATTACAACTTGTTTTCTTTTTCAGATCCACATTATTATTAATTCAGTTTAAAATGGATACCAACGAATCGACTAATAATAATCCTTTTCTGCCAGACTGTGCCATTGGGCAAAAATTGTTATCAAAGTGTTATGACGGCACATTTTATTCTAAAAAATGTGGGCTCATTTTTTTACATAATTTGTCAACCGATGAAAAATTGCTTATCACTCGGCGCTCTGAAGTTGAACTGATGGATAAAGACCAAATCTGCCTCCACCACAAAGCAAAGTATCTCGACAAATACGAATTAAAGCAAACATCGTGTTGTAATCCATTTGAAAAGAAAAATCACATTGTTCAAAGTGGATTGTTAAAAGTCGATCTTGCCATGTCTAATGATTTTAGAAAAGTGGCAAAAATAAATATCAAGCCAGGTCAGAAACTTTGCAGTAGGTGCAAAGCCCAATACGTTTCAATGAGTGAAGCTACTGCAGCATCTTCATCTTCAGACGATTTTGATTATCAGCATCTCCGATGCAGTTGATCAAAGCTTGACTGCTTTAGGAACCTCTCCATTGAAAATTCGAAGGTTAGCTAGTAGAGATAAAGCCGGCTATGTGATACGAAAAATTGAACGTGTGCAGAATGTGATAGCCAAGAAGATTACATCTGCTGCTGGAGTTTCAGCTGAAGAAGTTGGGCCGTCTCGTCAGTCTGTAGAATGCAAGTTATGTGAAGATTACACTGACCTCATTGAAGAAATGAAAACGAAAATTGCAATATCCAACAGGTCAATGAAAGTTCAATTATTGACGATGGCCCCAAAAAGTTGGTCAATAAAGGAAACAGCAATGAAGTTTGGCGTTTCAGAGTGCATGGTCAGAACAGCCCAAAAAGTAAAGAAAGAGAAAGGCATTTGTTCTATACCTGATGCAAAAATTGGCAAGTCCCTTCCAAAAGAAATTGCAAATAGAGTTCAAGATTTTTACGAAGACGATGAATTCAGCAGAATATGTCCTGGCAAAAAAGATTGCATTTCAGTCCGCCTCAATGGTTTAAAAGTACAAAAGCGGCTGCTGTTGTGTAATTTAAAAGAGCTGTACGTGGCGTACTGTAACAAATACGGAACTGAAATTGGTTTTTCCAAATTATGTGAGCTCAGGCCAAAGTGGTGTGTAACCGTTGGTGCATCAGGTGCACACTCCGTGTGTGTCTGCACGATACATCAAAATGTAAAGCTCATGCTACAAGGCGCCAATGTCAAAGAGAACTACAAAGTTCTTATGGAAAAAACTGTGTGCGACCTAAATGTCAAGGACTGTATGCTACAACGATGTCAAAACTGCCCTGGTGAAGAAGCACTAACAGCATACCTGGAAGAAATATTCAAGGATTTAGATCCAGAAGAATCAATAGAATTTAAGCAATGGGTTCACGCTGACCGTGAAACATTAGAAACAAGCGTACTAACCATGGACAACTTTATTGAAAGACTTGCAAACAAGATTTGGAAGTTGACAAGCCACCATTTCATTTCAAAACATCAAAGTGAATATTTGAAGATGTTGAAGACAGGCTTAAAAGAAACGGAAATGATCGTTTTGATGGATTTCACTGAAAATTACTCATTTGTTGTACAGGATGCCGCCCAAGGCTTTCACTGGGAAAATTCACAAGCTACGGTACATCCTTTTGTTGCATATTACCTCAATGAAGTGGGCACATTGCAAGTTGTAAACTGTTGCATTATTTCTGATCATATGCAACATGATACGATATCTGTACACGTGTTTATTCAAAAGTTGATCGAATTTTTGGTAACTCAAACAAACATTACCAAAATATACTACTTCAGCGATGGCTCAGCTGCACAATATAAAAACTACAAGAACTTTGTGAATTTGTGCAATCACAGAAATGATTTCAACATTGAGGCTGAATGGAATTTTTTTGGAACTAGCCACGGAAAATCACCCTGCGATGGAGTTGGTGGAACAACTAAATGACTGGCTGCCCGGGCTAGCCTCCAAAGACCATCAACGGATCAAATATTGACGCCAAAGGATCTATTTAACTTTTGTGACCAAAATATACACGGAGTTAAATACATTTATGTTCCAAAAGAAGAAATTGAAGAAAGCAAAAAGTTTCAAGAAGAAAGATGGCATGAAAGCAGCACAGTAGCCGGTACCAGAGAGCACCACCAATTTGTACCAGTCGACTCAAACTCGGTTCGTGTCAGCAAAGTTTCAAATGACACAATAAATTTTGTTGCCAAAATTTCTGATACTGCCATTCCAAATTTGAAAGTGTCCGAAATCTTTCCTGGTTGCCACGTTGCCTGTACTTACGATAATCAATGGTGGATAGGCAATGTTGTTGAAGTCTCAATTGAACAAAATGATGCATTGATAAAATTTATGCATCCTCACGGTCCAGCTCATTCGTTTTATTGGCCAGAAAGGCAAGACGTTTGTTGGGTTCCAGAGCAACACCTCATCTGCATGCTTTGTGCCCCTTCAGTTACATCATCCGGCCGCCAATATCAATTTCCAGAAACTGCATTGAAGAAAGTGGCTCAAAAATCTAACAGAATGTTATAAAGATTGCTGGCAGTTAAAATCAAAGTGGACTTCACTTCAGCTTGGGAACCATATAAGATACCCAATTTAGGCTTGGGAACCTAGGATAAGACACCCTAATCATTAGCTTTGGAACCAGAAAGATACCAACAAAAGGCTTTGGAACCTTGACAAAGAAACCAAATGCGAGGCTTGGGAACCTGGACGAAGTGGTCCACCCATGGCTGGTATTGCACAGCTATCGGGCGTGACCCCTATGGCGATGGGGTTGCCAGTTCAAACTCTTGAACTGGTAGTGACAATGTCACCATGGACCAACGCAATAGAGTAGTAGTAATACTACGTCAATACAAAACTGTAACTTTAAAAATGACAGAACTATGTTGAAATAGAGGTTGTTGCCGTGGCAACGTCTCCCAACTTTGTCCCCCTTTTTCAGCCATTGTTAACCTGCGTTGAAAAATGAAGTCCACTTTTCTAGGGGGTTTGAAATATGCTCTTTCTAATGAGACTGATTTGAAAGAGTTTCTAAAAGGTATTTTTCTGTAAAAGCAGGCTGAAAATACCCTATTTTGGGCCTTTTTACACAAATTAGCAACTTTACACTTAATTTGTAAACTAATGGAAAGAGCTTGGAGGTTGAAATTGTACTTTTGAAAACAACGTTGTACTGAGACATTTTGCGCCAAATTTCGCATTTATTACTCAATTATTGTGGGAGCTAAGTAATGTCAAACTTTGACTTTTTTTGGAGCACTAATTTTTTCGGCCACGTTTACTGTAATTCAGGCATTCAATCAGTGCTCAGCAAAAATTGTTATTGGTAGCAATGAATAGAGCTCAAAAAGTTGTGCAGGATAGCTAAGTTTCAGTTTTTTTGGAAACACAGCTCGGGAGATATTGTGTCTCAAAGTTGTCAGAATGTCATTGTCGTACTGTATTTCATTGTGGTATGGGGTCAAACAAATGGCTATATCTCCACAAATATTCCACAGGCGAAACTAAAACTTTACCAAAGTTTGTTTGAGACATGGTGGACTCTGCATATGAAGTTTCATCAAAATCCGTGATGGTCATGCAGGGCACTTTCCAAGAATCTGATCACTTGACATGGAATGACCCCTTCCTCAGCCCTCCATTCTCTTTCATCTTCAACATATCCCTCTTACCATATTTCTACCTTCTGTAATATCTATCCTCTCATCCATTTCCTTGCCACCCTCTCCTCCCCCTCAATGTTCTACCAATCTCAACTTCTTCCTTATTCCACCCTTATAAAGCCAGCATCTGCTCCCTCTTCCTTCTCTCCCCACCCTTGTAGCCAGACATCTCCCTCTCTCTTTCCTCCTGCACTCTCCCTCATGGTCCAGCATTTCTCCCACTCTTTTATCTCACACCCATTGCCAGGCATGTCTCCATCCTGCTCTTAGATCCAACATTTTCCTCTTTCTCTCCCTCCCTCCCATCCAAACCTATGCTCAACACCTCTCCCCCTTGCATCCCTCTCCCATGCAGCATTTTCTCCCTTCCTCCCA
Organism: Geotrypetes seraphini; assembly: GCF_902459505.1. Taxonomy (NCBI): domain Eukaryota; kingdom Metazoa; phylum Chordata; class Amphibia; order Gymnophiona; family Dermophiidae; genus Geotrypetes; species Geotrypetes seraphini. Next base: position 67,609,480 of record NC_047090.1, on the reverse strand, counting down.
CTGCCATATCCAACATTTCTGTTTCTTTCTCATTGTCTACCATCACTCGCTTCCCTTGCCTTGTGCCATGGGTCAACCCTATCCCCCTCCATGCACCATCTAACCTTGACTCCCCTCCATTATCATGTGCAACATTTTACCCTTTCCCCTCACCACATGTCTCCCTTCCCTCCTCCTATGCCAGCATCTTTCCTTCCTCTCACCCTCACCAGCATCTTTCCTTCCTCTCCCCCCTCCTTTCCCCCATGCCAGCAGCTTTCCTTCCTCTTACCCCTCCCCTCCTCCATGCCAACAATTTTTCTTCCTCCCTGTCTCCTACTCTCCCTAATAAGTCTTGCTTTATTGGGTCGCAGTATCAGCAGCAATTCATACAGACTGCCTGCTGCTAATCCGGAAGCCTCCCTTCTACCATGAAACGCAGTGCAACCCGATAGTTGGCACCATCTGAGATTCTGCACAGGAAAAGGGGAATTATGCGTGGCTGTGCAATTCTGCACAAATTCTGCATTGCGTAGTTACACAGAATTCCACCAGGAGTAACTCATAAATAAGTATTTGAAGATAATTCTTTACAATCACAGTTTGTAAGACCAAAATGACCCGGATATTCTAGAACATTCAGCCCATGTGTGAACGAGATACACCTGGAGCTGGAGACATTTGTCAATTTGTAGGCATACTAGATCTTCATACCAAGGATACCTGGGCCAATCCAGGGACATGAGGATCACATTCTGGGTGAGATGCTATGTGAAAGACCACCAGGCCAATCAGGGGCCCAAGAATTGATCTGAAGTGGAATCCCTTTTGCTAGAATGTGGATGGAGCCACCAGCTCATGGTGCTGTGGGCTGCCTCCATCCAGGATAAAGGGGCTTGTAGAAGTTTTCTGGGGAAACCGAGACAACATAGCATCCTGGTCGCATATTTGCACTTGCCCATGGTACTACTTCTATGGCAGCCTTTACTGAGCAGTTTACAAAGAGGTACTTCAAGCATTTCCCCTATCTGTCCCGGGCTCACAATCTAACTAGAATACTTGGGGCAGTGGAGGATTAAGTGACTTGCATAGGGTCACAAGGAGCAATACAAAGGTTTAAATCCACAACCTCAAGGTGCTGAGATGTAGCTTTAACCACTACGTCACACTCAGGTTAGTTGCACAAACCTCAGGCTATACACACAAAGATCCCAAGATCTGTGGAATATTCTGCTCAAAAAATGTCACTTTCACTGCTTGTCCCTCTCTCCTCACACTTAGCTCCTTGTGCAGATATAAAGAGATTAGGTTTTTACCTTGGTAATATCTTTTCTAGTAGATAAGGATGGTATGATAGACCATAGGGTTGTCCATCTATGCTCACGGACATACTGCAGAAGATGTCAATCACAGCTTTTCAACTCCTCCTCCTTCTCCCCGGGATGTGAAAGTAAGTTCCATCAAATCTAGGACCAAAAATTCTCCTGGCTCCAAGGTCTTTTATAGACAATAAGTAGATATTTTTTTTTCTTTCCAGTAGAAGCTTGGGGGATCAAAGTTGAATGCTCATTTGGATTTTTATAAAAAGGAATGTTATGGATTAGATCACTGTTCTTCAACCGCCGGTCCGTGGACCGATGTCAGTCTGCTTAGGGCTGGCGAGATCGACAGCTGCAATTTCCTGCCGGTCCACGCAAGGCCAGAAAGATCGACGAGCTGCAGGTCCGGCGAGATCATGAAGAGCCTCCAACAGTGGCTTTCTCCCCTCCCAGCAGCTATCGGTACTTACCAGCACGGCGATTCAGGAAGGCAGGCTTGGAGCTGTTGCTGAGTCGCGGCCGCCTCTGATGATACAACTTCCTCTTTTCTCAGAGGCGGCGTGACCCAAAGGACCCAAGGCTGCCTTCCTGAATTGCTGCGCTGGTAAGTACCAACAGCTGCTGGGAGGGAAGAAAGCCACTGTTGGAGGCTGGGAAGCTGCTGGTCAAGGGAAAAAAAAGGGACAGCTGCTACTGGACCTGGAGAGAGGGAGAAGGAGAGATGCTGCTGGGAGGGAAGGAGGGAAAGGAGGCTGGTAAGCTGCTGGACAAGGGCAAAAAAAGGGATAGCTGCTTCTGGACCTGGAGGGAGGGAGAAAGGAGAGATGCTACTGGGAGGGGAGGAGGGAAAGGGAAGGGAAGAGAGTTACTGCTGGGAGGAGGGAAAGGAGAAGGAAAAAGGAAGGAAACAGCTGGCAGGGAGATTATAGGAAGGGAAGGGGAGAGACAGGAATGAGAAAGTAGAGGGATGGGAAGGGGGTCAGCAGAAAAATAGAGAGGGACAAAGATGCTAGATCTGGTGTAGGAGAGATAAAAATGAAGAGAGCAGTGAAGTTGGAATGAATCATGTAAAAAGAAGAAAGGGGGCAGAGGCTGGATGGAAAGGAGAGAGGGGTATAGAAAGAAGACAGATACCATATGGAAGGGGGAGAGGGCAGGCAGTGGATGGAAGGAGCAGATGCTGGATTGAAGAGACAGAGAGGTCAGACACTAGAAGGAAGAAAGTGAAAAGAAGATGAAAGCAGAAACCAGAGACAACAAAAGGTAGAAAAAAATAATTTTATTTCTATTTTGTGATTAGAATATATCAGATTTGAAATATATATCCTGCTAGAGCTGGTGTTAGACATAACTGGGGACTACAAAGTCCAGGCAGTGGCTTAGGGCTCTCTCTGACCAGGAAGCAGTTGCCCTAGTTGCACTCCCCTAACCCTATTCCTGCTATGTGTGACTGTGGTATTCTGTTAGCATGATATTTTGTGTAGCATTCTGTAATAATGTGGCTTATTCAGTTTTCTTGATAGTAGAGGGGATATATGTGAAGAGGAGGGGTTTTGTGATCCTTGCTCTGTATTATTTATATTTATAAAATGACAATTGTACAGAATATTGTATCTTTTTATACTTTAATAAAATACATTCAATATAAAATTATAACTGAGACTTGTGCAGATGGGATCAGATGGTTTGCAAGGACCGATCTTGCGGAGACGGGGCAGAAACGGGGTTTTTAAATTTCAGTCCTACTAGTTTGCCAGTCCACAAAATAATTTTTTTTTCCCGCCAGTCCATAGGTGTAAAAGGGTTGAAGAACACTGGATTAGATGACTACTCATGGATTAAGTTTGAATGTGGGAAAAACAGAAGTGATATTTGTTGGGAAGCATGGAGATGATTTGTGGCTGGAGTATATAAATGTATTGGGTGTTAGTGTACAAATGAGGAAGGAAATAACTGTTGATGTGAGACTTGATCCTGGTCTTTCTATGAAATGTCAAAATTATTAGAACTATTTAAGCTTCTTTTGGTCAACTTCATCTGTTGAATCATCTGAGCCCATGCTGACCTCTTTTGATTTTTGAACTGTTGTACAGGGATTGTTTATTGTCATGGTTTGATTACTGTAATGCCTTGTACATCAGACTTTGCATCACTCAATACCTTTGTATTTTAAGCAGTTATCAGTTTATCACCCTGGCAGGTCACTGAGATCTGAAAAGGCTATGCTATAAGACATGGCTGTGGAGCCACTGTATGCAGATACCAGAGCTTCTGTTTTTTTTCTATTGTGAAACTGTGAAATGCTCTCCTTGGGTTTAAAAAGCTATTGAAGACTCAACTTTTTGTATATGCATTTTTGTGACTTTTTAGTAAGGAGACAATTTGGAGTAAAATGTTTTGAAGATACAGCTCTTATTGAAGTTGTTTGTACTGTTTTATTATATATGGAAACCACCTAGATTTAGATGTCATATCAATTTAAAAAAAAAAAAAAATAAGGCAAAGGGTCACAGGTTTCATATACAATACACTCTCAGTTATCCGGCACCCATGGGGATTGGTGGATGCCAGATAATTGTTTCTGGTTGCTTGAGAGTTACTGCAAAAATTGTCGTCCTTCCCATCTCTCTCTCTATCATCCTCCCCACTCCCACCTGTAGGTCCAGCATCTATTCCTCCCTTCTGGGTCACTTTCTCTCTCCACCTTTACCCCCCTCCCAACTTATGGGTCCAGCATCCATCCATCCATCTCCCCTCCCCTGCTCGACCCAGGTCTGACCTCCTGGACCCCTCTTCTCGCTTACAAAAGCAGCAGTGGCAGCCAGTTAGCAGAGGCAGTGCTATAAGCAAGCTGCTCATGGCCAGCCCCGGCAGGGCCTTTCCTCTGCCACGTTGGACGTGAGATGAAATGCCCTGCTGGGGCTGGCCGCAAGCAGCCTGTTTTCAGCGCTGCCTCTGACCAGTTGCCACTGCTGCTTCAGAAAAGGGATGGAGGGAAGGACAGAGGGGGGGTTCATGGCTCAGGATCGCTGCCGTTGCTTCAGGGCTTAAGGGATGGTCTGGAGCTAGGAAGGAGTGTGGGTTCACGGCTCAGGATCACTGCTTCGGGGTTAGAGGGAGGGAGGAGATTCATGGCTCAGGACCGCTGCCATTGTTGCTTTGGGGGACAAGTTTTTTTTTCCCTGGTTGGGCAAGAGTACCAGTTGCTTGAGTACTGGTTGAGATTCTACTGTACTGACTTTCTGTGGTACAACCAAAGTAATTTAGTTATTACATTTAGGTAATTTCTCTATCCCTAGTGGGACTCACAATCTAAGTTTTTTGTTCCTGGGACAATGAAGGATTAAGAGGCTTGGCCAGAGTCACAAGGAGCCCGAGTTGGAATCAAACCTAGTTCTTCTGGTTCTCAGCCTACTGCAGTAACGGCCATTAGGCTACACCTCCATAGTGACCCTCGAGCTAATCCTTGGTAATTCCCCAACCAGGTTGGTTTTCAGGATATCCACAATGAATAAGCACAAGATATATGCTTGCACTATTGCTTGTGAATATATCTCATACACACTCATTTGTAGATATCCTGGAAAAAAAACTCCCACAACCTAATAAGGATGTCTCTAAAGAACGGCCTAAGAGCCAAGCCAAGAAACTGTATTCGGAACTTGTGATCAAGAAGTAATCTCTGACTTCATACTACATGCAGGATAAGAATTTAGGGCTCAATAGAAAGAAGTCACATTTTACTTCAGCTCACCTTTGGTACCTACATTACAAGTCATTTCTATAAAATGTGAAGCTGTTAAAGCAAAATGCTATAAAAATAATGAATATATTTATTGGCAATATTAAAGCAAGACAATTATGAAGTTTGGGCACTTTTAAAATGCACAGAATATTGTCAATGAAAACATTTTTAATTTGGGGAGTACAAGATCCAATAAGAAATTGTTGTAGTCTGCTTACCTGCGTGCTACATTATGGAGGAAGCTAAAGAAGAACCGCAATGTCTCTCTGTTTCCATCAGGAAGCAAGCAAGAGAGTAAAAGCGTGGCAGTGCTCCTTTCCTCTTCACAACCCAGCTGCTGAGCCTTTAAAAAAGCCTCATGAAGATCTGATTGAAGAATAGGCTCAGGCAGCTCTCGGAAGAACTGCTTTAGAAGGCCTGCTACATCACAAGGGGCTGCTGTAGATAGGCAGCTGTCACCATGGTCCAATTTACTCTAAGAAAAAAGCAAAACAAAACCCAAATCAAACTCACTCACATCTCCTAAAATTGTAGTTATTTTTAAAGTTTTCATTCTCCTTGAATATCCAATCCAAGACCCAGATTTATATTGCTAGGGGAGCGGAGTAGTAGCTTAATGGTTAGTGCAACTTGCTTTGATGATGATAAACTGGGCTGAATTCCCACTGCAACCTTAGGCAAGTCACCTAACCCTCCATTGCCCCAGATACAAAACGGATTGTGAGCCCACTAGGGACTGAGAAAATGCCTGCATATAATGTGCAGTGCTGCATATATCCACTTGTAGAAGCAGTACAGAAACAATTGTAGTAGTAGTGGAGAGATACAGCAAAGATGCTACTATCCTGCCTCAACCTATACAACATCTACAATCTATTTCCCAGTTCCTGGACAATATATCAACTCTTCTTCATACAGATAGTGCAGTACAGATAGTCCCAGCAGCCATTTCATGCTCCTTTCTATTAAGAAAGCCAATACCACACTTGGGTCTAAAACACACTTTCTAGTTAGGTGATTTTTTTGCTTCACTAAATACCGTAATCATCCTTGAATCTGAAGCCTAGAATTTATGTTTAAAATAAAGAACCTGATATTCAAAAGCACTTAATCAGAATAGCAGCAAGTACTATTGGATCAAAATTCAGCCCAAAGCAGTCAGCGATCAAAGGATGATTCAGATGTTGGCCAATAATCAAACTAGAGTCCAGATAATAAGCTCAATAAAGTATCAGGGCATTTACCCTGTCAGCAGGGCTGAAAATTGCTGCTCAAAATTTTTGAAACATAGTTGCAGTTGGCACAGAATGGTAAAATTGAGTCTTACCTGATAATCTTCTTTCCCTTAGTCATAGCAGACAAATCCAGAGATAGAGAGCACTGATCTGTGATATATAGGATGGTACACTCCCTGGCTGTCCAGTATTTTCAATATCAAAGCAAAAAGAACAGGACCAAACAGTAGTGCCAGTCCTCCCTCCTCAGATACAGTACTGAAATTAAATTATAACAGAAGAACAGTAAGAGTAATAGAAGAAAAAGCATGCAAAAACTTGTCCAGTGAAGACAACAGCTGTATTCTTTAAACAACAAATGGCAGCACTGCACATCAGGGTGGGCTCTGGATTTGTCTGCTGTCATCATCAGCAGACGAACCCAGATGAAAGGGATGTAGCAAAGCAGTTCTACTCACTGAGGGTGGGATTCAGCCAACACTGCCAATAAAACAGGTGCCCCGAACACCGCAACAGATTGAGCAGCTACACCCATGCGATATACTGACAGATTGAAACAGCTAGGGCTTTTCTCCCTGGAGAAGCGGAGACTTAGAGGAGACATGATAGAAACCTTCAAGATCCTGAAGGGCATAGAAAAAGTAGACAGGGACAGATTTTTCAAATTATGGGGAACCACAAGTACAAAGGGGCACTCAGAGAAATTGAAAGGGGAAAGGTTTAGAACAAACGCCAGGAAGTTCTTTTTCACCCAGAGGGTGGTGGATACATGGAACGCGCTTCCAGAGGCTGTGGTAGACAGGAGCACGTTACAGGGCTTCAAAGAAGGTTTGGATAGGTTCCTGGAAGACAAAGGGATTGAGGGGTATAGATAGGTGTAGAGGTAGGCTATAGGGATAGGAGAAGAGGCAAGTATAGGGATAGGAGTGGAGATAGGTTATAGAGCTAGTCAGGGACCACTGCTCAGGCAATGGGCCTGATGGGCCGCCGAGGGAGCGGACCGCTGGGCGAGATGGACCTCTGGTCTGCCTCAGCGGAGGCAACTTCTTATGTTCTTATGATAATGTCTGGCAAATGTATGGACAGAAAAACCATGCATCCGTCCAATAAATGCCCTCCAATGCTAAGACCTGGGACTCCGCCCAAGAAGTCGCGATGGACCTGGTTGAGTGAGTCTTCAGTGAAAGAGGAATTTGCTTTCCCGACAGCAAGTAGGTCACCAAAATGGCCAACTTTATCCACCTAGCGATCGTGGGCTTCGATGCCAGTACGAACAGATGATCTGATCTTCGAAATTCACTAGTTTCTTGGAGGTATGGTTGGAGAACCCTTCTAACACCGAAGTTTGATGAAACCAGTGCATGGTCACAACCATTGATCCCAGCACCTGCAATAATGCCAGTCTCACTCTGAAATTTCCATATCTGATGCAGATGCTTCTCTCTGCGGGCTTCCGGGAGGAACACTTTGTTGTCCCTTGAGTTGAACCAGACTCCCAGATACTCCAAAAACTGATGTGACTTTTCCAAAAGTTGACCACCCAGCCCAGCTTCTGCAGCAGTTGAATCACTCTTTGAACCCTAGTCTGTCTTCAGATTCGGACTGGGCTCTTATAAGCCGATTGTCAATGGTTGTACTTGTACCCACTCTGCGCAGGTGTGCTGCAGCAACCACAATTACTTTGGGCAGGCTGCAAACTGGAAGTGATGCTCCGGCACATATAATCAAAAAATTCATGTGTTCTGGAAAAATGGGAATGTACAGACAATCCTCCTTCAAATCAAGGGAGGCAAGGAATTCCTCCGGTGCCACCGATGCAATCACTAACCTCACCGTTTCCACTCTGAAACGGAACATCTTGAGGGCTGCATTCACTGCTTTGAGATCTATATGTCAAGTATCTGATGGAGCCTGAGTCTTCCGCTGGCACTGTCTCTAACTGATCTAGCAGCCTTTGCACTGTTGCTCTAACTTGATGTTTCATTTTTCTTTTCTGGCCTCCCAGTGGGAAAGTCTAGAAAACAGGTCTGGAATGAAAGAACTCGAGTTTGTACTCCCTCCTGTATAATGTCCAGCAGCCAGCAATATGTTATCATCTCTGCCCATGCGCCCCAATAGGCCAATAACCTCCCTCCAAAACGTGGAGGCTTAGCTGATGGTTTGGCATCGTAACTGCTTCTTCTTGGGAGTTATGGCGGAGTGGGATCCTGAAGATTGGGGGCACCAGGCCACTCCAAATCTTTGTCTGGAGCCTTGCAAAGATCTCTGGCCTGAAGGCTCTCCCAAGTACTGGCGATATTGTCTGGAGGTCCGAAAAGTATCACGTCCTGATCCCCTAGGGGCTCAAGGTCTGCTGATCGGTGAAGACTTTGGCTTGTGATCCTGCACATTGACCATAAGATCATCCAGAACTTTTCCAAAGAGTAAATGTCCCTTAAAATATGCCGCAGTGTGTCTGCTCCATAGCATCCTACGGGCGGAAATGGAAAAAGCAGACATTTTGCTCATGACTTTGAAAAGATCATACAGATCATCAGCTACATAATCTACATCAGACGTTAGAAACTGGTGATCCCTTCCGGCAACTGCCTCCAGATCATGGCACAACTTGGAGTGGAAAGCTCGGGCAACCAAAGACACCACTGCAGCTGCTTTTAAACCTGAGGCCATGACTCCGAGCTTCTTATGAACAAAATCCAGCCTATGGTCCTGGGTATCCTTTAATACCACACTATCTTCACTGGGAAAAGAGGTACGCTTGGTAACCTGTGCCACCAGGAAATCCACTTTCAGGGGAACAAGGAAAGAGCTGGTTAAATTCAGCATCCATTGGATAGAGCCCTGCCATGGCTTTGGCCACAAGAAGGGGCCTCTCTGGGACCTCCCAGTGGTCAATAAGCATATTTTTAATGTCTTGATGAGAAGGAAAACAGGTGGTCTGTGCTGCTAATAAGCAAGCACTGTGTAGTTAAGGACTGCACAGTCAATTCCTGGAGAGATTCCATAATCACCTGCAAAAGTGCTGAAGGCATAAACATCCCTAGAGCTGAAGTAGAATCTCCTGGGAGAGTAAAGGCATTGAAAGAGAGCCCTCTCCAGCCTAGACTGGACCTCCCCATCTTGCACATGGTACTGTTGCTGGGGAATTTCTCTCATGGGCGGGGGGATCCCCCAGTGTCAACATGGCCGCAGACCCCAAGAGTTTCAAGCGGCCTTTATTAATCCCGTAAGCTTCAAATATCATATTGACGAATGCAGGGTGGGAAAACTCCTGTCCAGGACATCAGGACGACCCATGCGGACGCTCACAAACTCCTTTCTGGGGTTTTGCAGCAGCACCATGGCTGCACTTGTGCTGCTCCCTGGCTCTCATACCATCTGGGCACTAACACCCCCTTCCAAGGAACTAGAGGAGGCTAAGCCAGCTGCTCTACCCTCCCCCCTCCTTTCATGCGCTGCTTGGCACATGGGACACAGAAAATCTTCAGAAGGTCATTAATTGCAAATTTGGCATGAATCCAAGGTATCCTGGCCTGAGGAGTCCATCACACCTGTTTTTAAGCAAAACTGAGGTGTTTTGAAGCAGATAGAGGCTATCCAAGATGGGCACTGCGGCAGCGATTTTGGTGCCAAAAAATGCCTGGGGGAGCTACACTGGAGTCCATAAACTAATGATTTGGGGATTTTAGAAGTGGGCAACCCCCAACTCTAACCCCAGAACCCCAACCCGCCAAAACATGATTTTAAAAAAACCTTTCCCCCCTCCCTACAATATTGTTTTTCAGGCTGTCAGCCTGTTACTCAACAACCCAAATGGCATTCTAGATCAGCCGTGTACAACATGCGGCCCAATACGGCTCTCACGGGTCTCCCTCCTCCAAGTGTTTAGTTACTGTCCGGCTCCTTTGCTGCAGTCTCATGAGAAGGGATTGACTACCCTTAGGTTCAGGAATAGAGTATCTGTCGCATTAGAAAGATATTATAACTTGCTTCATGGACTTTAAACTTAAAGAAGTGATTTTGGCTAAGGCTAGAACATCCTCTGGAGTGACCTGTGATTCTTATCCCATTAAGATCTATTAGGATTTATCAGCAGCTACCCTTAAGAGGCATAACAAATTAAAACCAGCTATGATACACCTATGGGAAAAAACCCATTAAATATAAGTAGCTACACCTGTTTGCGTTGGCTTTCTACTATCAAGGAAAATTGCACCATATCAAAACTAAGGAAAATGTGAATTCTCTCGATCTTCCAAGATACATTGTGCATCTTAACACCCAATCAACATCTCTATCGCCACCTTTGAAGTCACGGCCCAGATGGCATCAAGTTCCTGAGGGGATAAAAAGATTAACTTGCCAACATTTGAATGTACAGTTGCCTTCAAAGGACCCACATGACATATATTTGTATAAAGTGGAATAGTTTTGGATGATCTGGGTCTCTTCTAAAGATTCAATGCCACTTGCTCTAGCTTCTGTGCAATTTACACCAACTGGCAGAATATGTGACATATTGCACTAAACATCTGCCAAGAGGACTTATCTGGCATCAGATTTTTGGGTTACGGAATGCTGAAGTTCGCACACTCCAGTCAACATGAAAGGTTGCTTTTTGTATTTCATGCTGCGCAGTTTGGATTATGGGAGGGAAGGGTGGATTTGATTTAAATCAAATCGATTTAAATCACTAGTCAGAAAGACTTGATTTAAATCATAGTTTTCTACAGTCTCATTCTTGATGGTATAATCTTAATATTTACAACCAGACATCATCAGAATAGGCCAGAGGGGTCTTGAGAAGCACAAGGACAATTCAGCAACCTCATCAATGAGATAAGAAAGTTTTTCCTTAGAAATGAGATGGATCATATCAGACCATCACTCTGCGAAGAGCCTTCTGCTCAAGGTCTAAATGCAAAGGAGACTAGAGATCTGAGTGTCCAAATCCTCCAAGACCCAACCAGAGTCACCCAGAGCATCAGAAACCCCCCAGTCCCATCTATGGCATTTAGCCCCCAAAAGGAGGTCTCAGCCAAGGACTCCCTGGCCCCCAGGGAGCCCTAATGTTGATCGAGGGATTAGCTTCCGCCTACAGGGCTTACTTAACCATCTGGATTAAGCTCTGGAGCTAAAAATTAAGACGTCCCATCAAGACCCCTCTTGCAGATGGATCCGAAGTGAGTAGGATAGGAACCCCCAATGTCCCAAAGAAGGCTGTGAACAATCCTACTAAACAAAAACTGCAGCATAAGAAAAAAGAAGAGCAGGAAAACAAAATGGCTGTAGTTCATGCCAAAGATATCAGGATTATAGGTCCCAATTTCTCCATGAAGGGAACCCGCACAGCTTCCCCCTCCCCCTTCCAGGGGGGGTCAGAAACAGCTCATTTCAGGAGAGGCAAAGAAAGACAGTTACCTTTATTCTCCTAACAAGTTCCTTTTTTCCTGGGGGCTGCAGGGAGGAGCCTGGGAAAACCACCCAGAGTATACGTGCACTGAGAGGAAGGGTATGGGGACATGCACCACTCTGGCAGGGCCTCAAAGGTAGACGATAAAAGGCAAAACTAGTGTTGGCGAAGTCAAATTCTGCATTTGACAAGTCCGTTACCAAGAACCCGGGAACAGCCATTAGGCTTAACCTTGCTTGTGCAGCCTTGTCCTGCAGAGAAGGGAGCTAGGCTAGGATCAGGAGCACCAGTCCGAATAACCTTCCAGAGAAAAAAAATATTGGCATTGTCCACGGAGCACCAGCAGGCTATACTAGTGAATTCACTGGAAAAGATCAGTTTTTCTCTACCTCTTTATGCCAGTAGGAGGGGAAAACACCCACTTATTCAGAACCAGAAAGGTGCAGCCAGACGACAAGGAATAGGCAATTTTTAGCATCGATCATGCTTCCTGATCTTGAATAGCAAGGTTTGAGCAAAAATATTTATCAACATGACTAAGCCTGATCTCAAGGCTCAGAAAAACAAAAAACCATCATCAACTTGCCCTAATGATGCTAACCTCCTCTTTCATAAAGCCCTGCCATCCATATAATGTTGCTGCTAAACTTATTGTAGGGGGGAAACAGATTTGATCATGTTACTCTGCTATTGTGAGAATTACATTGGTTGCCAACTGAGGCACGAATCAAATTTAAGGTGGAGTTATTGGAAGGCGAGTGCAGCAGAGAGGGGACTCTCTTTACCTTGGAGCAGCAGTAGCCTTTTTTGCTTGTGTTTTCTTGCCCTGGAACTGGTGCCGACTTTCAGGCAAGTATTGGAGGAGACGGACGGTGATGTCACCGGGGTCTGTCTCCTCAACTTTAAAAGACTGAGGCAGCCGCTGCGCGCGGTGTAGAGGCGCATGGATCGTGGAGAGACCCTTTGAACTTGGGTAAGAGGAAAGAAAAACCCAAAAGTTCTACTCTAGCCATAGCAGGCCCTATGGACCAACATTTAAATTTATTACCACCAGTACCTTTAAGTCAAGACTCTGTTTTAATCTACGGGGAATCGTTAAATTCCCCCGATAGGACTCCTCCTCCTCCATAATTGTCCGGGGATATGGAACCCAATGTGGAACCTATAATAACTTCTGATGTATCTCAAAAATTGCCCACAACCTCTAAATTACAATTTATATCATTGCCTAAACTCATATCAGTGTTGCAAGTTAGTAGGGAAAATTTGAGTCTGTCAGAGGCTACGAAGGATATTACCTTGAAGGACTTATGGCAAATAAATATCCAGGTGGAGGAATTATTAAAAACAGCAATTAAACAAGTTTCAGATTTCTCATTAGAAGTGGTTAATAAAATAGAGCATGTTGATTCTAACCTAATATCACTGGATAAGAGGTTAACATCAACTGAACTACACCACACTGCAGCAGGTATCTGCATCAGCAGTTAAAGATTCATGTGTTATCCACTCTAAGCTAGAACTCATGGAAAATATATCACGGTCAAAAAATCTCCACTTTGTTAATTTTCCTAAAACACATTTAATATCAGCTGAAATTTTGCTTAGAAAATATTTCAAGGAGGTCTTGGGTTTAACAAATGCGGAGACTTTTCATATATGAAATTGGTATTATGTTCCACAAAAGAAAAAGGTAACATCAGACCAGGGGACTGACCTGTTGGTATTTACCGATTTTGACCTAACAAATTTTCTGGAGGACTCCCAAGATATTATAACAACAAGATCTATTCTCCTGACCTCTTGAGTGAATTGGTAAAATTTGTTAATCAGATTATATTTTAAAAACAAATCTATGAAGTATTGTGGTGACATAGTGTTAGGGGTCCTTTTATCAAGCCACGCTAGCGGGGTTAGCGCGTTAGACATTTCATCATGCGCTAACCCCCGCGGCCGGCTAAAAAACTAACGCCTGCTCAATGTAGGCGTTAGCGGCTAGCACAGCAGGCGGTTTAACGAGCGGTAAACCCCTACCGCAGCTTGATAAAAGGACCCCTTAATGTTTCCAGAGCCACCCAGTATCGAAGGAAAGAGTTTCTTCAGTTAAAACCTTGGATGTTAGCTCTGGATGCAATTTTTTTTTTTAATTTCCTTGCAAGTGTATTGTTAAAATGCAAAAAAAAAAAAAAAAAGAGAGTTCATTTTTTGGGATCCAACACACTTGCAAGAATTCTTAAGTCTACGAAAACAAGAAAAAGAAAAGAATAATAAATAATGAATGCTGTTTTTGATTAGGAGTCAAAGTGAAATAATGTACTAATGATTGTTTAGCTCAGGATTTTTTTTTTTCTAAACTTATATATTTGGTTTAAAATTATTGGATAATTCAACAGTAACTCCTCCATATTTGTGGGCTAGAATGATATTATGTTTTGAAGACTGTCATTCTTCTCTTTCTTTTGTTTATTGTAAATTTTCTGATTTTGTTTATCCTTAATCTTTACCGTTCTGTATGGACGGTAATTTTAAAAAATTATTTAAAAAAGAATCAAATTTAAAAGTTTGATTTTTATGTTTAAAATTTTATATGGGTTATGTCCAGGTTACTTGACATATTTGATTACTGTATAATCAGTCAACTAGGCATTTGCGTTCTTCATGTTATTGGTAATAACATCATATTGGGCTTTATAGGAAGGTAAAAAAAAAACAAGGTTATTCTAGAAGTATCTTTGACTAAACAGGGTGAATATTATGACTATATTTTAAGATAAATACTAACTGTTTATAAATTACTGTGATACTGTATTATCTCTTACTGTATTATCTCTTACTTGAAACTTTGTGGTTAAGCAGCATATAAATATGAAAATTAAATATAAGCTTCTATGGTAGATCATGGGGCAGCCTTGGAGTAAATCTGTATGTGATGTTATTTACAGTTAAAACACCTATACCACAAATTATCTTGTACTTTTACCTTTAATGCTTTTAGGCGGACAATGGATCCAGATTTCCGAAAAAGCCCTTCAATCTCAACATGTTCTTCCAAATGTTTACAAGCTTCAATCAGAAAACTGTGGAGAGAGTGACAGCTATTAGACTTCCTCTTAATGCAGTCTGTACATAGCACGTTACTTTAACAAAAGGAAATGGCTCTCTAAAAGCATCCATAAATCAGGATTGGCAAAACAGTATCATTCCTTAGGCAGCATGAGAACTTGGCTTCTTTTTCACAGCAGCTTCAAAAGAAATTCAATTCATGTAGACATCCAAATCCGAGTTTGGACATTTTTCAGAAGGTGCACAAAAATCCAGTACCAAATATTGGAAGATAATCTTTCTGTTAGTCCCTGGGGGATTCAGTAAGCTAGGTGTTCAATTTCTTCCCGCAATCTGGAAGTTACAGAAATCCTAAAACTTTTCTTAGTGCATGCTCCTCCCACCTTAGAGAGAGAATTAGAGTCCTTTGTAGTTCGGTCCTAAAGTCAAGCAACATACCTGAACAAATCCATGACAAGGAAGAGGGTACTAGGGAAGCATCCCAGCAACAAACAATTTCTAAACTGGTCTGTTCTACAAAACATGAAAATAAGCAATAAACTGTCTCAAAGGCAACACAGAAACATTGAGGAACAATGTAGAACAACCTGCTGTGTGCATCAAGCACCCGTATGAAACAGCCTTCAGTAATATGCATACTCACAGAAGAGCAAACTCCCCACAGGATTTGTCTACTGGCTGGAAGATCTTCAAGCCTGTAAGGAGAGAAGGGACTCCTGTAGGGGTGCACGAGCGCTCTAGCCCAGGGGTCTGTCTCCAAGGAGACCGCAATGAACCCCAGCACCTGCAGATATTGCCAGGGTATGTCCAGGAGATTTCTGATCTGATGCTGAAGTTTCTGTCTGTGTGGCTCGGTAACACACACATGACCCTGCCGGGTGTCGAAGAGAAGGCCCAGATACTCCAAGATCTGTGACGGTGTCAACTGGCTCTTCCTGAAGATGATACTGGAGAATTAAAGCCTAAATGTAGGAAAAGATCTCAGATTCACCATTTAGGGAACATATATGTTTTCTCCCTAAAAGAGTTGTGGTGTGGATTTCTTTCATTGATCAAAAATCCTCCATTATCTTTTAAGGTGCTAGTCATTAATGCTATAATTTTTTAGACATTTTTATCTTGTTTTCTTAATGATAGCGTTTATGATAATTTATAATAATTTATAGCATTTGTAATAATTTATAAATAATTGAATGAATATAATCACAGGGGCCAATAGCGCTTCAATATAAGCAACTTAAATGCAGCTCCCTTGACTTCACGTTTATCTAAAGTGCTAAATGCATCAATTATAACGAATACAAAATGAAGGAAGTGCAAGTTGTTTGTCGAAAGCCAAGACGTGTGTTAAAGTGCTGTGTGCTCTATTGCTCTCTGCTCAAATATAGCTAAAGTAATGTGTGCTTTACTAATCACTGCATAATGCCCAAATCGCTCTTGCTCTAGTCACTGCGTATTACTCAAAACGCTCTAGCTCGATGAGTCCCATTTCACCCTAATTTATAGGCTTCATCAGAAATCGAGCGGAGCGTTTTGAGTAATATGCTGTGACTAGAGCAAGAGCGATTTGGGCATTATGCAGTGATTAGTAAAGCACACGCAGCACTTTAACACACATCTTGGCTTTCGACAAACAACTTGCACTTCCAACAGATAAGTGTTTGTCCTTCATTTTGTATTCGTTATAATTGATGCATTTAGCACTTTAGATAAACGTGAAGTCAAGGGAGCCGCATTTAAGTTGCTTATATTGATGCGCTATTGGCCCCTGTGATTATATTCATTCAATTATTTATCAATTATTACAAATGCTCTAAATTATTATAAATGATCATAAACGCTATCATTAAGAAAAAAAGATAAAAATGTCTAAAAAATTGTAGTATTAATGACTAGCACCTTAAAAGATAATGGAGGTTTTTTGATCAATGAAAGAAATCCACACCACAACTCTTTTAGGGAGAAAACATATATGTTCCCTAAGTGGTGAATCTGAGATCTTTTCCTACATTTAGGCTTTAATTCTCCAGTATCAACTTGTGGTTGTACTTGGTATTAGATTGTTGATACATATCTTTCACTGTTCCGATTTGATTCTTCCTGAAGATGACAATCCAACCCAAGCCCTATAGCAGAGATACTACCGTCTCTACTCCACATTCATACTCCTATTGAGACAGAGCATGGATCAACTAGCCGTCCAAGTAAGGATGGACCTGGACACCCTGCCTGCAGAGAAAAGCTGCTATAAGTACCTTTACCTTGGCAAAAGTGCAGGGAGCTGTCGTGAGCCTAAAGGGAAGAGTCGTGAACTAGAAATGCTGTTGCAGAACATGGAAACACAGAAACCTGAGATACTCTGAAAATACTGGAATATGGAGGTAAGCCTCTTTGCGATCAAAAGACATGAGAAACTCCCCCAGAAAGGCAGCAGCAATTATTGTGCACACAGTTTCTATTCGGAAATGAGGAATCCGCAGGAAGTGATTGACCAACTTGAGATCTAGAATGGGCCTCCAGTCTTCTGAGCCTTTCTTTGGCACGATGAAGTATAAGGAGTATCTGCCGAAGCCCGATTTGTGTTTTGGAATGGGTTCTATGGCTCGGATGTCCAATAGACACTTGTAGGGTAGCGTGGAACTTTGATTCCTTCTCTGACCAACTTGCTGGCGAGTCCAGAAACAAATCCGGAGGCAGGCAAAATAAATATATCTTGTGTCCCTCCCTAATGATGTCCAGCATTCATTGATCCAAGATATGCGAGTCCACTCCTGGTAAAACTGAGAAAGTTGGCTCCTGATATGAGGAAGCCCCACCTGACTTCTGACATCACTGGGGCTTTTTAGGAGCAATAACTGACCAGATGTTTGAGGAATTGTTGTAATGAAGACAGTATCCCTGGATATATCTTTGGGAGGATGAGCCCGATGATCCCTGACAAAATCAATGGGGGACCAAAAATTACTACAGTCATCTCCCAAAATCTGATAAGAGTTGTTCACAGGGAGACTCAGGGTTGCGATCAACAACACTGGCCATGAGGTCAAGACTTTTGCCAAAATGAAGCTCACCCTTGAAAGGCAATCTGTTTAAAATGGCTTTGGAGGCAGCATCCCCAGCCCAGTGATGGGTCCAAAGAGTCTAGCAAGCAGACACCACATAAGCTGAGCCCTTACTAAGAACTCTATTGAAATCATAAAGGGCGTCCACCACATAATTCACACCGTCCATCATTAGCTGGGGACAGGTATCCACGTCTGCAGAGGGCACACTGCATAATCTTGTGTGACAGGCATGTGCCACAAAAGAGGCTGTAGCCACCGTTGATATCTAAAGAAGCCACTTCAAAAAGCTTATTTAATATAACATCCACTCTGTAATTGAGAATCCTTTAGTACTACTACCACATTGCTAGAGAGGGCCATGCATCGAGTAACCTGCGTTACAGCCATATCCACTTTAGGTTGCCCAAAAACTACTGAAAATCAGGAACCAGGGGATAAAGCTTAGTCAGAACTTTAGAGAGCCAGAAAGAGCTTTCTAATGTATTACATTGTTCTGTAACCAGACCAAGAAGCTGAAGATGGGATAGAAAAAAAGGAAGACAGCACATTAGAATGGTCCATGACCGAACACTGAGACATGGAAGGTGGAGATTCCAATTTGAGCTCTTTCGGAACCTTGGCAATAAAATGGTGGGCAGAACCATGCTTAAAAAGTCTGCGGAAGGAGGGATCTTTACCTAAATCTTGACTTGTGTTGACTAGTTCCAGAAAGGGTATCAGCTGCATCCAAAATAGAAGCAATGTCAGAAGACACAAGAGGCATAGTATCCACATGGCAACTAATGCAATCAAGCCCTGCCATATCCAGACAAGAGGGCTCCTGAAAAGGGAGCTCTGCCACTGGCACAACCAGCAGAGAAGAAACTGACATGCCCACAGGTTGCATCAAATGAGCTGAGACTGAAGAATACACTTTCCAGAGGAGCCGAATAAAGTCCAGTGAAAAGCCACACCCCTTGTCCATTGGTGGGTCTTGCTGAAGTGCCCACACCGTGCTAAAAGAGTCCCCAGACTCGAAATGCCAGTATTTGGCGTCAGACTCCAGAAAGGCTTCTAGGTGGGATTTTTCTCTAAACCATGGATCCAGGCCTGCTCCCCAGCCCTGGAGGAAACCGGAGGAGAAGCCAGAAGCTTCCGCCCCCTCCCCCAGCGCACTGTGGCACACAGTACATGGTTGCTGATCCAGCACCAGTTTGGCAAAATCAATGCACACATTCAACAGGTTAGGGGTGGGGAATCCATTCTAAATGATTTTTAATCAAATCGAGGGGTTTTGAGACAAAAAAAAAACTTTGAAAAAAAGATCAATAAAAATCCAAGATGGCCGTTGCCAGCGAATTCATGCCACAAAAGGCAAAAATTAACAGAATCCAAAAATAAAAAATAGCGATTTGAGAGAACTGAATCCTACTCTCAGACACTCTCAAAAATTAGTTTTAGAGAGTTTCACAAACCACCCTCAAAGTTCCCATAGGAAATAATGAAGATGCACTCGCAGTCTCTGAAGTGCCTGTTTGTCAGCTCTGTACACTGCAGCTGAATGGAGGAAAATGATTTTCTGCCTCAGAAACTGTTTCAAATGGCCAAACTTCAAGATTTTCGGACTGCCAGTTGGACGGATACTGACTGTAACCTCCAACCCCATGGACCCTCTCCAAGTGACCGGGGAAAGGAAACGCAGCCTGCACCCTGAAACTCGGAAGATTTTTTTACTTAGGACGCAAACAGTCTGCGCTTAAACACCTCACAAGGTCAGAGGACAAGTGAGCTCCCAGGAGAATGGGCCCCAAGTCCAGGAAGGGTGACACACAGCAGGCTGGTTCCACATATCCACTGAAATTTCTCAGTGAAGCAGCGTCCTTTCCTACGACAGAAGATCACCACAAAGGGGTCTCAAGGCACTCAAGCCACAGAAAGAGATGAAATTTAAATAGAAAAAATAAGAAAAAGATGTAGAGCAGAAAACTTCTGCACAGATTGCTTGTGGTAAATGAAAACTACAAGGGGCTCTAATTCTCTCTCTAAGGTGGAAGGTGCATGTGCTCAGAAAAGTGTTAGGATTTCTGCAACCAGGATTGCGGGAAGAGATTGAACACCTAGGGTACTGAATCTGGAAGGGACATAATAGAAGCCCATTTTCAAAACGGCAGTCTTGTTTTTTCAAAAATGGTGTTTGTGCTCAGTGCATCTATCTTTTTGGAAAACAAACAAACAAAAAAAAAAAAAAAACCAACCCAAAACCCACATCCAAAAGAAAAATGCACAAAACAAGCCATTAGGATATAGGAAGGGTCAGTTGTTTTAACTGACTGGCCACACAGACATTCCAGCAGATTTTCGGTGATAGACCTTAGAGGGCACCATAATGAATCTCACATAAAAAGGTCCAGGTACACATCTCACCATAACCCCCTTGTTAGGGTTGTCCAGAAAAACCTAAAGTTGGAAAAACTGTGCAAATTGAAGTTTTTTCCATGAATTTGATTGTGCTTGATCAGAAAATAATTTAAAAAAAAAATTTAAAGCCAGTCCTGGGATACCTCAAAGCCACCGATTATATAAAGCTTCATGGGTTGGATTCCTTAGAACCCAACTAATACAGTGTTACAATCATAAAAGAATAGGAAAGCATTCTCCTGTCATCAAATAATGATAAAAAGACATTTTATGCAAAAAGATCTAGCAGTATAAATGAACCTTCAATATCTGTACTTTATTGTGTAAAATAACAGAAATTTAACATACTTCGCTAATAGCTGAACACGTACACCTTGTGTAGTCATCTACCAATTGCCTTCCAAAAACTCAAGCATTCAATGCCTTTTTGAGATAGTCAGGGTAAAGCATGTAATGCTGTTTAACTCCTTGTATCAAGGCCTTATGCTGTACTTGGTGTACTCAGGAAGAAAAGAAGATTGGCAGACAGTAAGGGGATTCAAGTCAAATTTAATCAAAATGCTCCCAGGAATAATGTATTCAGTGCAGCGTGAAGCCTTGTTGCAAGAATTTAAACAGCATCACAGGCTTTACCAACTATACTGCTATCATTTCTATAGAGCTGCTAGACATATGCAGCACTTTACATCAAACACAGAACAGATTCTCTGATCAAAAGAACTTACAATCTAATCAAGACAAGGCAAACTGGACAAGGTGCATCAATGCATTATCTATACCAGTGTTTTTCAACCGCTGTTCCGCGGCACACTAGTGTGCCGCGAGATGTTGCCTGGTGTGCCGCAGGGCCGCCGGGCCCGGAGCTTACAGGGGGCCCGAGGCAGGGGCGCCAGTAGCTCGCCAAGGCAAAGTGAGTCGATCACCCAGGACTCACTTTGTCTTGGCGATCTAATCCACAGTTCTTCAACCGCCGGTCCGCAGGAAATTTTTGCCGGTCCGCGTAGGACCGGCAAGATTGACTCATTTGAACTTCCTGCCGGTCCGCGCAGGACCGGCAAGATCAGCATCGGAAGCGTGCGCTGGGCCGGAGAGATCTTGGGGAGCCTCCGACAGTGGCTTTCTCCCCTCTCTGCAGCTCACCTTTACTTCCCAGCGCAGCGATTCACGAAGGCAGCCTCGGGGCTTTTGCTGAGTCGCGGCTGCCTCTGATGATGCAACTTCCTCTTTCCTCAGAGGCGGCGCGACCCAACAAAGGACCCGAGGCTGCCTTCGTGAATCGCTGCGCTGGGAAGTAAGAAGAGCTGCTGGGAGGGGAGAAAACCACTATCAGTCTGGGAAGCTGCTGGGCAGGGGAAAAAAGGGACAGCTGCTACTGGAGAGGGAGAAGGAGAAGGAGAGATGCATCTGGGAGGGGAGGAGGGAAAGGAATCTGGGAAGCTGCTGGGCCAGGAAAAAAAAGGACAGCTGCTACTGGAGAGGGAGAAGAAGGAGAGATGCTTCTGGGAGGGGAGGAGGGAAAGGAATCTGGGAAGCTGCTGGGCAAGGAAAAAAGGGACAGCTGCTACTGGATAAGGAGAAGAAGGAGAGATGCTTCTGGGAGGGGAGGAGGGAAAGGAATCTGGGAAGCTGCTGGGCTAGGAAAAAAAGGGACAGCTGCTACTGGAGAGGGAGAAGGAGACGGAGAGATGCTTCTGGGAGGGGAGGAGGGAAAGGAATCTGGGAAGCTGCTGGGCAAGATAAAAAAAGGGACAGCTGCTACTGGAGAGGGAGAAGAAGGAGAGATGCTTCTGGGAGGGGAGGAGGGAAAGGAATCTGGGAAGCTGCTGGGCAAGGAAAAAAAAGGGACAGCTGCTACTGGAGAGGGAGACGGAGAGATGCTGCTGGGAGGGGAGGAAGGGAAGAGAGTTACTGCTGGACAGGAGGCTGGGAGAAAGAAAGAAAGGGGGCAGGCAGGGAAACAGAAGGAAAGAAGAGAAACAGAAAAAAAGAAAGAAAGGTCAGGGAGAGAGGAAGAAAAAGTTGGGGGAGGGAATGAGGTGTGGAGGAGAGAAAGCATACAGGCTGATAGAAGGGAAGAAAGATTGGATGCACAGTCAGAAGAAGAAAGTGCAACCAGAAATCACCAGACAAGGTAGGAAAAATGATTTTATTTTAAATTTAGCAAAGTGGAGGCAGTATTACCACAGTTTTCAAAGGAATTTGCCCAAATAACTTAATAGTTAACTGGGTAAATTCCCAGAGATGAAAACTTCCCTTCACTTACTATGCACAGTTCTGAATTTATATCTGCTGTCTATATTTTACAATATGGTCACCTTTTACTAAACCGCAATAGTGGTTTTTAGCGCAGGGAGCCTATGAGCGTCAAGAGCAGTGCTGGGCATTCAGCGCAGCTCCCTGCGCTAAAAACTGCTATTGTGGTTTAATAAAAAGGATGGAGGGTATATTTGTCTATTTTTGTATGCTATAAAAACCAAATACAGAGAGAGACTGAGAGCTGTTGACGAAGAGCTACGTGTGTGTCTTTCTTCCATTCCAGCCAGAATATCAGCTTTGTGTTCAGCCAAACAGGCCCAGGTTTCGCTCTGAATAAAGTATTTTATAATTTTTATTTCATAATAAAGTAATTATAAAATACTTTCTTTGTGTTTATTTGATTCCTATTCAAGAGAATTACTTTATATATAGTCAATATAGGCAGAGAGTTAAATTTTTTAACATTTTCTAATGGTGGTGTGCCTCGTGATTTTTTTCATGAAACAAGTGTGCCTTTGCCCAAAAAAGGTTGAAAAACACTGATCTATACCACTGTTTCCCCGAAAATAAGCCCTACATGATTTTCGGGGTAGGTCTTAATATAAGCCCTACTTGAAGCATTGGATTCACCGGCAGCAGCGCTTCCCCCCGCCCCCCTGCTGACCCATCTCTCCCTCCCATCTGAACTCCGTCGACCGTGAGACCGACATACCTTCTTCCAAAGGGCAGCAATCTAAACGGGCTACTTCTCGGCCTTCTCCCGCCGGGGCATTCCTCTGCCGCATCACTGATGTCATCAGCAATGTGACACACAGAATGCCCTGGTGGGAGAAAGCCATGAAACAGCCTATTTAGATTGCTACCGATGCTGCTGTTTGGAAGAAGGTATGTCGGTCTCGTGGTCGGCAGGGTTCGGATGGGAGGGAGAGATGGATGGGTGAGCAGGGGTTCGGCTGCGCAGCAGCAGGGGGGGATGGGAGGGAGGGATAGAAAGATGCTGCACAGGGGGGATGGGAAGAACAGAGGGACAGAAGCTGTGCAAGGGTTCTGTTGCACAAGGGATGGGAGGGAGGGATAGAAAGATGCTGTGCAAAGGTTCTGCTGCATGGGGGGATGGGAGGGAAGGCACAAGGGGATGGGTGAGAGGGAAGGAAAGATGCTACACGTGGGGGGGGAAGAAAGAGGAAGAATTTGGGTGGAGCAGAGATGCTCATTGTACATGAAAAAAATAAGACCTACCCCGAAAATAAGACCTAGTGCATTTTTTGGGCCCAAAATTAATATAAAACTTATTTTCAGGGAAACACGGTATCTATACAATACTATCTTTACAGTACTATATATACTACCTATATAATACTATCTCAAGAAGACATTGAATGCTTGAGTGTTTGGAACGCCATTGGTAAATGACTACACCAAAGTTGTAACAAATCTAGCTCTCCTCCTAGCTTAGTCACAAGATGGTCTAGGAAGAACAGTAAACCCCTATGCCGGAGAGCTGACCAGGTTTGCTCTGCTGAGTATGACAGCGCTGACCTCCCTTGACCTCCCTTATTGATGACTGCCAAGCCTGCTGTTAGCTCACCTAAAACCTCAGGAGCAAGGAAACTACATCTCCCAGAAAGACAGAATCAGCAGGAAGCTTTCACATGAGCAGTCAAAGCTGCAGAGGGAGCATTCTCCCTTCCCCCTCTTCAAAGCAGGGAAGGGTAGCTTGGAGACAGTTAAAACGAGGCAGCTCAGAACTAGGGAGGGGGAGGAGTAGAGAGGCTGGGAACGGGAGCCTCAGCAGCTGCAAGACTTGTTTCCCCAGCTGAATGCTGACGAGCTGGGAAAAGACTGTGAGATGGTGGACATTTCAGAGGTGTCTGATCCCACCATTGAGAGGCAGCTGGAAAGCTGGGAACCCTTAGACATTGGTGTGCCAATTAGTCCTAGTGGGAGATTGGAAGTAAAGGACATAAGCTAAAAAGGTTGGAAATGCTTTGCTATTTTTGATGCTTACCTGTGTTCTGAAAGTTTTGGGACTAAGTTTGCTGTGTGTTCAGAAGTGCTTAAACTTCCCAGAGCTAGGCTCTGAAGAATGCTTTCACGTAGTTTGTTGCCTTGAACTGCCTAAACATTTGCAAACTACGCAGCGTTTTGTTTTCCTCCTCTCCACACAGCTGGAGGCTAATTAGCAGTGATAAGTTTCTGCAGGGAACCCGTTTGTGTGAGTTCCCTAGCTGCAGGCTGCCTGTAGAAGGATTCCAAGTTTAGCAGTTTACTTTTTTGGTTTTGAAAAGTTTTATTTTTCATGCAGCAAGTATTTTATGTGTTTCTCCCTACTGCTCCTTCATAGGAAGAGAGCATTGCTAAACCTATCTTTAACATTTAAGGCTGGTGAAGAGGACTGAGTTGCAAAGACCAAAGTCCAGCCAAAATTCTGATATGTTTGTTTTTCTATTTTTGAAATAAGAATCAAGTGATTGTTTGTGAAACCAGGGTGGCCAGGTTGGCCCAGAATTTTATGTTTTGGTTCCTGAACAAATGTGTTGAAAAGTATTGTATCTTGCAGGTAACACTAGAGCAGCCTGACTCAGGGTCAGGAATAAAAGTATATCTTGATTTTGGACATTTCTGGGTATGTGTGATTTTCCTTGCCTGTTTTCACTGTGGACATTTAAATGACATTTTCACCCTAGGCCGGTGCCTAGGGAGCCTGAAGGATTCCTTAGTTGGAAGGAACGCGCTGGGAGCGGTATCAGTTGCTGTGAACCAGGCTCGCTGCACTTATCAGGAGCCCAGGTTGTGACAAAGTGTACATGTTAGAGATTAGGCTCTTATCTTGCTAATATCTTTTCTAGTAGATAGGTGTGTTATTATGGACGACAGGGTATTCTCTCCATGCAGAAGGAATCCACTCCAGGTTTTTGATTTCTCCTCCTTCACCACAGGGTACTGCTTCCCTTCAGTTTGTATCAAAGCATGTGATAGTCCTATAGGAACCCATAGGAAGTGTGTGGAGTTTGTATCAAAGCATGTGATAGTCCTATAGGAACCCATAGGAAGTGTAGGAGTATGTGGCGCAGTGGTTGGATCTACAGCCTCAGCACCCTGGGGTTGTGGGTTCAAACCCCACACTGCTCCTTGTGACCCTGGGCAAGTCACTTAATCCTCCATAGCCCCAGGTACGTTAGATAGATTGTGAGCCCACCGGGACAGAGAGGGAAAAATGCTTGAGTACCTGATTGTAAAAACCGCTTAGATAACCTTGATAGGCGGTATATAAAAATCCTAATAAACTTGAAGGGGTACAGGGAGGCTCCCCGAATACAGTGCTGTTTTACTGTGAAAATATAAAAAAGTGACAGAATGGATTAACCATAAAAATCAGAAACATTCCCCAGTGAGCTATGATAATACATTATTCTTCATACCCTTGAGGGCTGACTGGCATCAAAATCTCATCTTTGACTTGAACTGTCTGATTGAGGGAGTAGGAAGACAGAATCGCAAGGTCATGCATTTAGGCTGCAAAAACCAGAGGGAACAGTACAGTTTAGGGGGTGAAGAACTTATGTGTACGACAGAAGAGTGAGACTTGGGTGTGATTGTATGTGATGATCTTAAGGTGGCCAAACAGGTTGAAAAAGTGACGGCGAAAGCTATAAGGATGCTAGGTTGCATAGGGAGAGGAATGGCCAGTAGGAAAAAGGAGGTATTGATGCCTCTGTATAAGACTCTGGTGAGACCTCATTTAGAATAATGTGTACAGTTCTGGAGGCCGCACCTTTAAAAAGATATAAAAAGATGGAGTCGGTCCAGAGGAAGGCTACTAAAATGGTATGTGGTCTTCGTGATAAGGCGTATGGGGACAGACTTAAAGATCTTAATCTGTATACTTTGAAGGAAAGGCAAGAGAGGGGAGATATGATAGAGCCATTTAAATACCTATGTAATATAAATGTGCATGAGTCGAGTCTCTTTCATTTGAAAGGAAACTCTGCAATGAGAGGGCATAGGATAAAGTTAAGAGGTGATAGGTTCCGGAGTAATCTGAGGAAATATTTTTTTACGGAAAGGGTGGTAGATATGTGGAACAGTCTCCTAGAAGAGGTGGTGGAAACAGAGACTGTGTCTGAATTCAAGAGGGCCTGGGATAGGCATGTGGGATCTCTCAGAGAGAGAAAAAGATAATGGTTACTGTGAATGGGCAGACCAGATGGGCCATTTGGCTTTTATCAGCCATCTTGTTTCTATGTTTCTAAAAGATATTAGCAAGGCAAGAACTTACTCTCTTTTCATTCCTTGTGTATAGGGGGTGCCACGTGGGCCTTTGCGTGACTCGTGGATATTCAACAGCTCTGGTGCCTCTCTGCTCAGTAAGAGTGGGATCTTGGCATCTGGATCCAGTGGCGTTAGTTGGTTGGCTATGTGCCTCAGATGAGGGTGATACCAAGCAGATGTCTTCCTTCTCCGACTCCCTGCCATGACTCGACTCCAGGGTAGAGGGGTCTGGGAAGTTTGATTTCACAATATCTGGGTGTAGAGCATCCTTGATTTCATCCCCCTGTGCTCAGGACAATCATTGAACTGGAAGGGCCCTTTAGCCCTCAGGTCCTAGAGAGCCAGGTGACTTGCTAGGTATCCTTTCTCTGAGGCTTTGGGCTGAACAATTTCACTCCAGATGATACCAAAATCTGCAATAAAGTAGGTACCCTGATGGTGTAGATAACATTAGGAAGGAACTAGTGAAGCTTGAGAATGGTCTGAAATTTGGTAGCTAAGATTTAATGCTAAGAAATGCAAGGTCATGCATTTGGGCTGCAGAAGCCCAAGGGAATAATACAGTTTAGGGAGTGAAGAACTTTTGTGCTCAAAAGAGGAGCAGGACTTTGGTTTAATATGCGATGATCTTAAGCTGGCCAAATAGGATGAAAAGGTGATGGCAAAAGGTAGAAGGATGCTAGGGTTCATTGGGAAAGGAATGGACAGTAGGAAAAAGGAGGTATTGATGCCCCTTTTTAAGATTGTCGTGAAACCTCATTTAGAATATTGCATACAATTCTGGAGACCACACCTTCATAAAGATATAAACAAGATGAAGTTGGTCCAGAAAAAGGCTACTAAAATGGTCGGAGGTCTTTGTCATAAGGTGTATGGGGAGAGACTTATAGATCTCAATATGTATACTTTGGAGAAAAGGTGAGATATGATAGATGTTTAAATACCTATGTGCCATAAATACGTATGAGGCGAATCTCTTTCAATTGAGTGAGAAGATATAACTTCAGGAATAATCTAACAAAAACACATTTTACAGAAACGGTGAAAAATGTGTAGAATAGTCTCCCAGTGGTAGAGACAAAGATTGTGTCTGAATTCAAGAAAGTGTGGGATAGGCATGTGGAATATTTTGGGGAGAGGAGATAGTGGTTGTTGCGGATGGGCCATTTGGTCTTTACCTGCTGTCATGTTTTTCTGTTTCATTAGAATTCAAAGTGGCCCTACAGTAAAAATTAATGAAGACCACTGACAATATAATGAAGATGGAAAAATACTGAAGAATTCCAGGCTGCATTAGTCCTAATATTAGTGATGTCACTTGAATAGTTTAAATTTCTGTCTCCATCTGCTGGTATAGAGACTCAACCCCCTGGTCTGTACTGGTCCAGCAAAATAAGAAGCATGATTCATCGTTATCTGATGTCTATGTTAAGCTCCAAAGCACACTGCTGAGAATATCCTGAAAGGAAGAGAATACCAAAGAAGCAACAAGTTGGATTGAGTGTGAGCTCAAACTTACTGTACAAAAGAGGCAAAGTAAGCTGTTTACTTGTAAAATAAAAACAAACCTGCCTGACCTTCTCATCAATAATATAAGGAAGCACTAAGAGTAATTTTAGATTGATGATCAAAATTATTTTAATCATCTGGAATATTGCTGTAATATTTAATCTGTACTTACATTGGAATGTTTCCATATTCCTGCACATAAGACTTAGGTAGTGCATATAGAGGTGTTCCAAATGTTTTAGTCTGTCAGGTAAAGAAAAAAAAGGAATTACTGAACGTAATAAATAATGTATTTTATTTAACAAAAAATTTTCATTACCATTTTCCATTATTAGATCTTCTTCTGGCATTTGCCAATTCACATCTTACTGTCTCCCCCCCTCCAACCCAACCCTTTTACAAATTTGCACGACAATGGCCCCAAAGCCCTTTAAATCCCTATAGGCTTTGGGACAGTTATTGTAGCGGCCTGCGCTAAACAGTTTCATAAAATAGGCCCTAAGTAAAGACCCTTTCCCTAGCAACAGCAGCAGATGAATCCAGAGACCAATGGGATAGCTCACATCTACCAGCAGGCGGAGATAGAGAAACTGATTAACAGGTGGTCCTATTGGCTGGCACTCCTCCTGTCTCATCAGTAATCTCTATCTCCCAGCAGGAAAAGGTCGCTACCAGACACAGAAAAACGCACTCCCCATTCATACCCCCCCCAATCAAGGAAGTAAAAAGAACAAAACTACACGACGGCCTCCTAGCCACTCAAGCCGCAAGGCTGGACAACCAGATCTCCAACCTTCTGATGACCACCCCAGACTATAGGACGTTCAGAAAAGAAATAAAAACCACACTTTTCAAGAAATTCCTGAAGCAGCAATAACACCACGACCTCTTAGTAACTCTAAAACTGACATTTGATCTACCCATTACTACACTAATAACAACAAAAGAATCTCCACTATGACCACCTATTAACTCTCTTACAAACCACCTAACCCTCAACAACGCGCAAAATGTCTATAAGACCTACAATCTACCTCTCTAGCTAATCATTGTAACTCTGTTCTTTTTAAATTAACCTTTTGTAATCCGCCTTGAACCGCAAGGGAATGGCGGAATAGAAATCCCTAATGTAATGTAATGTAATTCAACTAGCTCCTGAATTCTGGCTGTGGCTGGAACTTTATTTTCTCCTGTTGAGGTTTCTCTTCAGTGAGACTGCCATTCTGTTTCTCCTGTTGAGATTTCTCTTCAGTGAGCTGGAAGTGCTATTTCTCCTGTTGAGATTTTTCTCTTCAGTGAGACAGGGGTGTCCAGCTGAACGGTGCCGGCTTTAGAGATTACACTTGGGCCCCCCCTTGTCCCTGCCTCACCCTCCCTCCATTGCTAGAGGGTCTGACTGGGTCTCAAATTTTTTCTTCTTTCCCTTCTCTGTAAAAAAAAAAAAAAAAAGAGACCACAGTTGTTACATTCTGCCATGCTTTTGCTGCAAACTGGCTTCAGCCAGCCCTAACAACAAGCTGTGAGTATGTCTGGCTTTTATAGTTGTTTGAACTTCAGGTTCTGTTTGGGAGTCTTAGTACTGTGGGTTTGGTCATCATACATTTAAGGTATGGATATTTTATTGAGGCTAAGTTTTATGACTAGAAATCCATGGAGGGAGCCGGGACTTCCCGCCCTTTGCATGCATGCGCTTTGTTTCCTTGTTGGTTACAGCGCAGCAGTAGCGATGCGATTTCATGCTCGTACTTGTTCTCTTTGTTGGGTTTCAGTGCAGCAGTAGTCCTGTTTATTCTGAGGCTCTCTTTCATCAGTGTTTGTCACGGCCATGTGCAGCTGATTGTGCAGGTGCCGGTTTATAGCAGCGCGCATGAGATGGGATATGTTTTTTCCGGTCTTCTGGTTATTCCCCGAGTCTGATTTTCTTTCTATGCAAGATGCGGCAGGGTAAATTTTGCGGGGCTCGAATCCGACTATGTTTCTAGGAGCGTTGATGCAGCGGCCACGTGTCAGCGAGAATCAGGCGTGCGCATGGGTCTCCGGCGATGGCGGGAGAGCTGCAGTGTTCCGGTAATTTGTTTCCAGCTGACTTTGGTCAGGGTATGCCGGGGCTTCTCTTCTTTCCGGTTCAGACAAGTTGTATGTGTTTCACCAGCTTTGGGACAAGCTTGGGCAGCTTTATATGTCTATGTCTGTGTTCCTGCTGTACTCCCTTGAAGGAAGCTGCTTGTTTAATCGGACTCTGGGGTTAGCACTCAAGGGGTTTACCAGAGAGACTCTGACCTGTGCTAGGTCACCCAGTCTCGGTTTGTCTCCGGACTGGGGCGACATACGGCAACTCACGGCACGGTGAGATCAGCAGTAAGATAGTGCCCTGTATTTCACACAGGTATCTCATTGTCTCTTTTGGGGTCCCTGCAGATTGAGCCTTTGTCTATTGGTAACTGTCCTTGTTTGGGCCTCTGTGCTGAGCTGCATGTGTCTAGTAGTGGCACAGGATATTTATGCCTAAAGGTAGTACAAGCAGTTTTCAAGTTCGGGCTATCTCTATGGGCATAATGACACTGCGCATATTCCTGCGGCCAGGACTCTCTTTCTCTATTTCTGAGGGGGCCTGGACTTCAGATTTCCATGCTTATCACGCTGGTTTCTCCTGTCACCATTTTCTCATGGCACATGCTAGACGGGCCCCCCAACCAGACAGAAAAGGCTGTACAGCTCCTTTTAACCAGGAGCCAGTTACCTATTCTATCAAACCCATGGAGGTTCACGCACTATGTGGCTGTTAGCCTCATCCCTGAAGCTCTCATTAACTATGTGAGCTTTGTCTGATACCTGTAAGGATGCTGTTGTTTTCCACGGGGCGGTAGATGCAGCATCTTGATTGAGTCTAGTACGTATTCACTTTAAAGGACATACGTATTTCGCTCATGTTGCATGGGGTTAGTACTGTTTTCATGGTTCCAGTATATTCCTCTTTACATTGTGAACCTTGATTTTTCCTAGGAGAATCTTCTTGCAGATCCTACAGTCTTATTCTGCCATTCCCTGACCTTCTGCACTTCATTCTGAGGGGATCTTGACTTCTTCCAATGACTCTTCAGGCTTTCTCATGAGGGAGAAGACACTATAATCACTCAGGTCAGAGGGCTGTGAAGATTTTTCAGGATGCTTGCATCTTTGCATTCTCCTCAGGTTTTCCAGTTCGTTCTTGGAGTCTCTATGTTTTGTGTTTCCCTTTTCAGTGTTACTGGTCCTCAGGACGGTTCTTGTAGTTCTTCGGGAACTAAGGGACGTTGTTCCACTTACCGCATGGTGCCCGAGATAGGGGGCATTGGGCAGGCTGGATCCCATTCTGCTGAATTAGTTTCTCGGGGTTACACATTTCTGCAGACAACCTGGGAGTATATTTACATTTTCTCTATGGACTCTGAATCGGCACTTGGTTTGCCTGCCTCTCTTGGAGCGGCGCTTTCAGTTTTGGCACATGCCATTTTGCCTACCCAAGGCTTCACGAACATTTTAGGTGATGAGGGCGGTGGTACCGTTTTGGCACTACCAGGCGATTCATCTAATTTCTTCTTGACTGCCTGCTTGATTCGGACGACTTCCAGTCGGGCCATTTGACTGACATGAAAAGGGTGATATCTTTTCCTCAGTTCTTTACACGTGCATCTTTGAATTTGCACAGCACTCTTTTCTCCTGTACTATTAATAGGTATATCGGGGTGATGTTTTTATTCATATAGGAGAGACATGTGTATCTTTCCGGAGACTTGGGCGTGGGGTCTCGGTCTCAGATTGGTATTCTTCTTCGCTTACCATGACCAAGAGTATGGGATTCTGTACAGTTTCTGGGATCCATATTGCTGACTCCACTGGGGACTTCGGCTTGCTTTCCCTTTCTTACGCTACAGCAGTCGCTTTTGTTCCGGTGGTTCCCGGTATCTCAGGGCACCAATTATTTGGTATGCTCCTCCTGCATCACTCTGTATGATTTGGTGGCTCCGCACAATTTCTCTTTTCAAGGCATGCCTCGGTCTTTGCTGGACTATCTCATGATCACCGACCATCCCGGGCTGTCGGGTTGGGGGGCTCCGTGGCTTCCATCCTCAGCTCCTGGAATCTGGTCTTCAGAGGCGACTCAGTACTTGTTCATTCTTCTGCTCTTGAGCAGGGTCAGGCTACCTTTCTGGAGCTTCAGATCATTCTTCCGGATTGCCGCTGAGGGTCCTTTTGGTCAGTATTAGGATGGGGGTATTTCTCTACTGCTTGGGCAGTAAGTGTTGTACTCATTGGCAGGTGAAGTTGTTCTACTTCAATGGGTGGACTCTCATCTTCGTCTTCTGTTGGCAGATCCTTTTATGGATCAGGATAAGAGTTTGGATAGACTTTCTCTCCGCGGAATCTGAGCATGGCCCATTTCTTGTATGTGACAGTGTACAGCGCTGTGTACGCTCTGGAAAGTGTGCATGTTAGTAATAGTGTAATCTTCTGCATCCTGGATATTGAGATTTGTGGCTCAAGCGTTCTAGCTCTTTTTATGGAAGTGAGATCTGCTTGACCTAGACCTCATGGCCTCGTCTCTCAATTCTAAGCTTCCTAGCTTCTTCGGCAGGCCCAGGGAGTGGGAGTTAGAGGGGGTAGCTGCATGGCTCCTTTC
The DNA here is from genome assembly GCF_902459505.1 of Geotrypetes seraphini. NCBI lineage: Eukaryota > Metazoa > Chordata > Amphibia > Gymnophiona > Dermophiidae > Geotrypetes > Geotrypetes seraphini. The sequence goes on along the minus strand of NC_047090.1, from coordinate 67,576,567 downwards.
TCGCTTCTGCCTTCTCTTTTTCAGTGTTTTCCGATGGCTTGGATTTGCCACCTCGAGCTCGCTTTCCGGGCACAGTATTTGTAGAATCTCTGGATTGGCGGCGCCATCCTTACTTTGCGGATTTGATGAGTCTTTCAACAGCCGGACTAAGAAGTTTCCTGGTATCTCCGGCTTTGCTCGCCTAGGGTCCGTTCAACATGGATATTTGTACTACTTTAGTATTACGACCTAGTTTTTTGAAAAATCTTGGCTGACGTGTAAGGATTATGCGAAGCAGGTTGTTTCTTCTCTTATCCAGGTGCTACGGATGTCTTCTCCTGTGGCTTCTGCTTCCTTTTGGAGGTTTTTCCTCTCTTGGGTGCTTCTTAACGTTTGAACCACTCCAGAGTTCCTTTTTGGCACAGGTGTATTGCCGAGGGCTTAGCATTCAATTCCCTTCAGCTTCTAGTGCCATTCTTAGCTTGTTACATGGGCTAGGTATATTGCTCTTCGCTTACTTCTCAGCTTCATGTAGTTCAGGTCCTAAACAGAGTGCGGTATATTCATGCGCCTCTTAGAAAGCCCGGTTTGGAGTACAATCTTCACGTACTTCTTCTCAGTATACCGAAGGCTTCATTTCATCCTTGTCTTTTGGGACTCTAAAGGGCTGTGCCGTTGAACATGGGGTTTCTTGTGGCCATGGCTTCAGCTCTGCAGTTTTCTATGTTGCAGGCCTTGTTCAACGGGGATTCCTATTTCTGATTTCCGAAATATGGGGTATCAGTTCGGATGGTACCATTATTTCTTTCTAGGGGGGTGTCATCCTTTCTTTTATGTCATGTTCGCTTTTCCTTCCTTCTTCCTGTGAGGGGAAATTGGGACCAGTGCTTTTATTCACTGCATTTTTTTATATGTACGTAGCGTTCTCTGTGAGCTCGGTTTCTTATGACTTTTAGTTGTTTATATCTCCTTTTTGCATTCTTCAAGGGACGCCTCAAACGTTTGGTGGCGTCCGAAACCTCCATCGCTCAATGGGTCCAGGAGGACATTCTTTATGCTTGCTTGCTGGCAGGGAAGCGGTTGGCGAAAGAACTTCATGACCATTCCGCTGGAGCGATGGCTACTTCTTGGGCTCGGCCCAGAGGTTTTTTTTTTTTCCTTGGAGGAGATTTGTATCGCGGCTAATTGGTCTTCCGAGCGTGCTTTCTCTCCCCATTTCTGCTTGGATGTGGGGGCGCATGCGGTAGGGGCGTTTTGTGCTTCGGTTGTTGCGGAGACGGCGTTTGCTTCCCACCCAGATTGAGGATTGCTTTGCTACATCCCATTGGTCTCTGGATTCATCTGCTGCTGTTGCTAGGGAAGGAAAAATTATGTTCTTACCTGTTAATTTTCTTTCCCTTAGACGCAGCAGATGAATCCAGAGCCCCACCCTTTCTGGATATTGTCTCTCGGTTTTTTCTTTTGCAACTTTCGCAGTTTGTTATTATGGCAGGTTGTTTTCTGTATTATTGCATTTTGAGATTTGTTATGGGAAAGAAGTTTTTTACATGCTATGCCTATTGCTGGTTACGTGTGCTTGGGCAAGGAGCTATACTGATGAGACAGGAGGAGTGCCAGCCAATAGGACCACCTGTTAATCAGTTTCTCTATCTCCGCCTGCTGGTAGATGTGAGCTATCCCATTGGTCTCTGGATTCATCTACTGCGTCTAAGGGAAAGACAATTAACAGGTAAGAACATAATTTTTCCATAATTAATTTCATTAAAACACTTTCACAAATACAAACACTTAACAAAACTAATTATGTTACGCACTAATAGAAAATTATTTTGCTGTAGTAGTGAACATAGAAAGGTATGTAATAATAGTAACTAATATTACATGCTGTTACTCCAGATCTAAGACGCTAGATGTTAGAGCATTTCATTGCATTTATTAAATTTAGCAGATTCTGCTACCACAAAACATCACCTAACTTACTTTTAAAAAATAGTAGTGAGCTTTTTGTTGTTGTTTTGTTTAACACTGATCACTGACTAAATCAAACCCAAATATTCAATGCTGGGCCATGTCTGAGCACTAGCATTGAATATCTGGAAATATCTAGGCACATGCTAGATTCTGGCTCTTATGTGGGTCTTATTCAGCTTATATGGAGGGCTGACTCCTAGTGGTAGTATTAAGAGGCACTATTTTATATGTCCAGAGCCAGATGTGGCAGAAAGAAGGGACTGCTTCAGTTCCCTCTTACTATACCACACAGATGGCCCCCAGCTAAGTGCAGGGGGTTCATGGGAGAGGTTCTGAGTGAGGATTGAATAGTTCTGAAATGCTGAAACGCTACATTCCAATCCAATGTAAATGCAACTACAGCTAGTTTTGAGTCTGCTCTGTTTTCTAAAACAGGAAGTTTTGACAATGCTATCTATGAAGGTTCAGAACCTGAGTTTGTCCATGTCTGTGAAGTTTCAAAACCCGAGTCTGTCCATGTCCATGCCTCCATTGTTAAAAGAATCCAATGGAAAGTAGTTCAATCCCAGATTTATTTATTTTTTTGCAGGTAAGTATAAGCCTGGCTACCCACTCTATTTTCCATTAAAGTATGGAGACCAGACCCTCCTTCCCAAAAAGCTTTTAAAGCACTGGAAAATGTACTCCATTATACATAGATCTGACATATACCGTATTTGCCGGCGTATAAGACGACTTTTCAGTACCTTAAAATCCTCCCCAAAGTCGGGGGTCGTCTTATACGCCGGGTACTGTTTACATCACAGTTCTTCAACCGCTGGTCCGCAGAAAATTCCTGCCGGTCCGCACAGGACCGGCGAGATGGACCCGTTAAATTTTCTGCCCCGATGGTGTTTGCAGAAATCTTCTGTTCCTCCCAGCCTCGGGCGATCAAGACAGGCGGTCATTCCCTCTGTGAGTCTCGCCTATGCGGAAACAGGAAGTTGAAACAAAATAGGCGGGACTCAGAGAGGGAAGGTCCCGACGTTTGCAGCCTGTCTTGATCGCTGCCCCTGCTGAGTCGCCGAAGAGGGCCGCGGGGAAAGTGCAGGCAGAGAGAAGATGGTCAGCGTGCGCGGGGAGGTCAGCGTGTCGATTGGGGCCATCAGCAGCGTTTGTGCTGAGTCTGCCCACGTGCAGGATGCGGCGGGTAGGGGTCTCCGACTCGTCTTGGGCGGCTGGGCCTGCGGTGCAAAGCTGTTTTTGCCGGCTTGGGGGGGGGGGGTCGCGAATGTGCAGGGCACAGCAGGAGTAAGATCATGGGGAGCCTTCAACAGTGGCTGTCTCCTCTCCTAGCAGCTCTGTACTTATCAGGGCAGTGATTCACTTTGGCAACTTTCCCTTTCCTCAGAGGCGGCAACGGACCCAAGGCTGCCTAAGGAAATCACTGCTGCAGGCAAGTACTGAGAGCTGCTGGAAGGAGAGGAAGCCACTGTTGGAGGCTGGGAAGCTGATGGATAAAGGGAGAGCTGCTACTGCACCTGGAGAGAGGTAGAAAGAGAGATGCTGCTGGGAGGGGAAGAGGGAAAGAGTTGGGAAGAGAGCTACTGTTGGATAGGGGGGAGGAGGGAAGGGAGAAGGTAAAAAGGAAGGAAACAGCTGGCAGGGAGATTAGAGGAGGGAAAGGGGAGAGACAGGAATGAGAAAGTAGAGAGAGATTGATGCTGGAAATGGGGTCAGCAGAGAAATGAGAGAGGGATAAAGATGCCCTTAAGGAAGTTGCGGGGGCGAACAGGAGGCTTTTGAAGGCTTTTAAAGGGAAACTGTCATGCCAGCAAACTTGCTAGGGACTTGCCCGGCACTTGCTCTCTCCCTCTATGTGTTATCTTCCTTCTATCATTGACAGTTTCAGTTTGGTTAACAGTTTAGAAAACAAATAGCATAGCAGCTCCCATGGGTTTATTGTTCTATTCAGCTTTAGTGAATTAATTAAAATTGTTGAAATAAATTCTGATGTTCTTTTAAGTTTTATTTGTTGTGCAGAAGGTGTGCGGAAGAAGGGGTAGTCTTATACGGCGAGTATATAACAAACTCTATATTTTAACTGTAAAAGTTGGGGGGTCGTCTTATACGCCCAGTCGTCTTATACGCCGGCAAATACGGTACTCTTTTTAACCAACTAGCCTGCATGTGTGAAATGAGAGTATGTAATCCCCACCCTCTTCAAGGATTCCATAATGACAAATGACCTGGTGTTGAGACAAAGGAGAAAACAAATATAAACGCCTCAGGGAGAAACACAAAAAGTAGCAATAAATTGAGAAATTTCTGCTCCAGAAAAGAGACTACATACCTAGGTAGATTCATGACCATCAAGCAAACAAAGAAGGCCCAATATAAGAATAAGAAGGAATGATTACAAAGATAAGGGTTTTGCTTTTTTAAATTTTATATTTAGATTGCCCAATGGCTTCCTAGAAGGCAGACACTTTTATAGAGCCCCTTCTTCTGATTATGCGCGTTAAGAAGAAGGGGAAAACTAGCACTACTTCATTAAGTGTATTTGTAGGTCGGTAGGAATTTGAATTGTATTCAGAAATGGCTGGGAAGCCAATGAAGTGACTTTAGGAGAGGGGTAACGTGAGTATAGTGGCTCTCACGGAATATGAGTCTTGCAGCCGAATTCTGGACGGATTGAAAGGGAGAAAGATGACTGAGTAGAAAACCCAAGAGTAGCGCATTGCAGTAATCTAAGCACGAGGTGATGAGGATGTGGTGGATTTACTGATATTTTGAGTCATTGTCATGTTGCAGGGTCCAGTTCCGCTTCAGCTTTAATTTTCTTACAGATGGTCTCACATGTTCCTCAAGCACCATCTTCACAGTAGAATTCATTATGGATTCTATGATGGTGAGCTGGCCAGATCCTGCTGCAGCAAAGTATCCCCAAACCATGACATTTCCACTCCCATGCTTCACAGTTGATATGAGGTCTTTTTCCTGGAATGCTATATTTGGTGTATGCCAAACATGTCCTCTTTTCTGTTGTCCAAATAATTCAATTTTAGACTCATCTATCCATACAACACTATTCCAGAAGTCCTGGTGTTTGTCTACGTTCTCTCTGGCAAACTTTAGTCTGGCCTTGATGTTTCTCTTAGAGATCAAAGGTTTCCTCTTTGCATGGTCTGCTCTGGGGGTCAACTTGCTTGGACGGAATGTTGGCAGTTGTTTGGAAAGTCCTCCACTTGTACACTATTTTCCAGACCGTGGAATGGCTAATGTCAAATTCTTTTGAAATCTTTTTATATCCCTTACCAGACTACAATTTTCTTTCTGAAAGCCTCAGACAGCTCTCTTGATCTCACCATGGTGTTCACTCTCACCACAGCAGTCATGAGCACACCAAACTAAATGTCTGAGGTTTAAGAAGGGCAAACCTCCTTCAAAATGCTGAGTAACGATGTTCTAATCATGTGCACCTGATGTGATACACCTGTGTGTGATTAGAGCCACTTTAAGTGGGAGGATATGTGGGGGGTGTCCTAATTTATTCCTCAGTTAGAATAAACATTTTTGTGGATATCTTTTGTTCCATGAGTAAATCAAGGAAAACTTTTGTTGTTTACCTGCAATTACATCACTTTCTTTTCCAGATATAAATAAAAAATAGACTTGACATCGATATGTGAACATTTTTTAAGAAAGAACTGAATATTTCATGGGGTGTCCTAATTTTTTCACATGACTGTATAATATCAGAGAAATTATGCTTACATACAAACTGTTAGATGAGAGAGGGTCCTCACCACATGCAAAAGGATCAGAATGTATTATTTGCCTTTTACCTAAAAAAAAGTGTCAGGAAATCACACCCATTTATTGAGGAGAAAATAATGAAGAGCAAATGGAAATTCAAGATAATAAAAAAGATGGAGAAATAATACCTGATGTAAATAACTTAATTGTTTTTTTTGTTTTAGAAACATGAACAGTGATGGAAAGAACTACTTTATTTGTGGTGTTTATTTTTGAACAAGATTTGAATACCTTAATGAGAATATATACTTTAGAAGATCTAAGGAGTTATTCTATGACCATTAGATATGGATTTACCCAGATGTGATGAAGCAAACTCAAGAGAGAAGGAAAGTTTTCTTATCATATAGACAGAAAGTAAAGATCTAGGAGCCTCTTTTTTTTTGTTGAGCTATCCACATAGATGCTTGATTATATATTTGGGAGTTAAATATATCATTTTTTAGCCAGACCAGCAGAAGAGTTTCTTGGATATATATAAAAATTTTCCACTGTTACTGACAAATAGATTTTCTCAGGGAAGAGAACACATTATAGATAGCCTTTTCTAATTATTTTTTTTTCTCCTAATTACTCCGGGCTCCTTTGCTAGTATTACTTTTTCTACCCCCACTACCCTCCCCCCCCTTTATCAAGGTTTTTAGCATGGACCAGTGAGCTAAGTACTCCAACGCTCATATGAATTCTATGAGCATCAAAGCATTTACCGCACCGGCCTGCACTAAAAACCTCTAGTGCAGCTTGATAAATGGGGTCATATGTTTGTGGACTAAATCGGATGATAAAGAAAGAAACATGGTCAGAACAGACTGGTTCCTACCACCTCGCATGTATAGAGAACTAATTGGGGCATAAAGGACAGCCCAGGGAGAAGGAAGGCGGAATAAAAAATGCAAATGAGGCTTTCTCCACACATCCCAAGGATGAAGGTGCATAAACCCACTGGTTCAAGACTGATATTTATATTGAACTAGAAAGCCAGTATTCAGTGGCATAACAAGGAGGGAGAGGACCACTCCAGGTGCTGCCTTGGCAGAGGCGCTGGCACCTCTCCTCCTTTCTGCCCACCCACCTCTTCAAAATCTTCAGCAGCAGTGAGCAAAATCTCCCAGTCCCTATCTGATAGGCAGGGAAGATCCAGGCCTCCTTAAATGACACAGACATAATTAGTCTTGGTCACTTTTTTATTAAAGTATTCAGTGGCATAGCGAGAAAGGGGAGGGGGTGGACGGCCCTGGGTGCTGGTACATAGAAACATAGAATATGACGGCAGAAAAGGGCTGTAGCCCATCAAGTCTACCCATGCTAATGACCCACCCCCAGACTTCATCCGGCTAGAGATCCCACATACGTATTCCATTTCTTTTTAAAATCGAGCATGCTGCTGGCAATGGAAGTTCATTCCAATGATCGACCACCCTTTCGGTGAAGAAATACTTCCTGACGTCGCCATGAAACTGCCCGCCTTTGATTTTCAGCGGATGACTTCTTGTGGTCGAAGGTCCTTTAAGAAAGAAGATACTCTCCTCTCCGCCCACCTCTTCAAAACCTTCAGCGGTGGCAGCAAGCAACATCTTCTAGTTGCTCGTGCCAGCCTCAGCTCTCCTTATCACATCACTTCCTGGATGCAAGACCAGAAAGTGACATCAGAGTGAGAACTGAGACTGGCACGAGCAGCAACTAGGAGATGCTGTTTGGTGCCACCTAAGATTTTGAAGGGGGGGGCACACATAGGGTTGCCAGATTTCCTATATTAAAAAAAGAGGACACCTAGTCCCCATTCCGTCCCCAGCCTCACCCCTTTTTGTTCCCAGCCCTGCCCCATTCCACCCCGAGTTCGGGACCGTGTCCGCACATGCATGGACATCAACATAATGTCATCAAGCGCATGCACATATCATCACGTCAACATCCTTGCATGCGCAGTCACTCTCCAGACATGGCCCCGGGGTCGGGGGCTTCCAAATCCTGGACAGACGGATGGATTTTGGAAACCCTCCAGGCACCCAGACAGTCCTCTAAAAATAAGACATGTCCAGGTTTTCCAAGATGTCTGGTAACCCTAGAGCCGCACAGCACAGCAATGCTGGGCATCATTGCCTGGGGCACCTTCTCCCCGGTTACCCCTCAGTTTACTGAAAGTGTTACTTAACTTTGAGAACAATCAGTCCATAGGCCTACCACACAGAATACCACAGCAGTTATACTTATATATGTATTCTGTACAACAGATTAAGAGACTTCCTTCATCATACCCTACTTTCCCAGATAGTATTATTAGTTATACTCACACGCTCCTCAAGTACAATTGGAGTCGCTACACATTTTCCTTCTTCCGGGGCCGCCTGTTTACAGTTCCAGTGTTTTAGTTTGATACCATAAGTCCGGAGCTGTTGGAGCACAACCATTTGCAGCAGCCCCTTGTGAGCCATCGATCGCTTCATTGTGGTCTTGATCCTGAAGGACTAATAATATTAGTTCATAACCAGAGAATATATATATATGTTTTTTCCCAGTCTGCCTCCCGTCCTCATCGCTTAAGCGCTCATTCTTATCGACATCCCTACGGAACTTCCTGCAGTCTGATAATATCGCTTGGCCCACACCGACGAGACCCCATTTCCGGTCACAATGCTTACAAACCTCGCCCCGTCCCCGTACTTCGCAGTCATTGGCCAGCCACGGTTCAAACTTTAGGACCTCTAGCACTATGGGAAAGCAGTGCCCTGCAGCTCCAGCCTAGCCTATCTCAAATGTGAAACTTGCACCCCTGTGTAACGGTGAAACGAGGAGTTTGTGAAGGGTTTCTCAGCTCAGTGGAGCTCTGCCTAGGTAGCTGACAGCAAAGGCTGGGCGATCTTTTTATTCCTACAAAGCAATTACGGAGAAGGTGCATGGATGAACGTTCTCCACGGCCTCCTTTGTTGTTTCAGAAGCCCCGACTTTTCCTCTGAACCGTAAGCTAAGTCGAGGCGGTTCAAAGAAACAGTCGAGTCTAGAACGACAAATGAGGAGAACGTGATCTGAGGCGCAGCTCTACGATAATGTGATCTCTAATCAGCGCTGCCTTACTTCGAAGTGTATCATCAATTTAAATACGGGAGAGCTCTGCTCATCCACCAATCAGGGAGACCGAGTTGGAGTTGCTGGCCAATCAGGGGCACTTCCGTGGGTGTCTCTCCAGGTTCATATCTTTTCCAGTGAGCTTCAGCGCTGATGTAGGGTTACCATATGGCTCCAGAAAAAGGAAGACGGATTAAGACACCCGGGTTTTATCCCAGGACAAGCAGGCATGATATTCTCACATGTGGGTGACGTCATCTACGGAGCCCCAGCGCGGACAGCTTTTCAAGCAAACTTGATTGAAGTTTCAAGTTTGCTACACTGCACCACGCATGTGCATGCCTTCTTGCCCACTAGAGGGCGCATCCCCACCTCGTGGTCCTCAGTTCATTTTTTTCCGCGGAGCCAGAAGCCCTGTGGAAATTGTGCTCTTCGAATTTAGCCTTCTGACACCGCGGCTGTGCGTTATTTCACGGTCGCTGTGCTTGATTTGCTTTTCTTTCTTTCTTTTCTTTTAGTTTTCGTCAAAAAAAAAAGTATTTTGGTTTGGCTCCGGGGGCTCCCGGTAGCCGCGGCCGCGGGACCTCGTTCGTTCCCGGCCGGGTTTTGTGTCCATGTCCCGTCCCTTGATGGGCTTTAAAAAGTGCACCCGGTGCGATCGGTTGCTCTCAATTACCGATCCTCACCGGTGGTGCTTGGTGTGTTTGGGTCCTGAGCATCCTACCGACTCCTGTGATAGGTGCTCAACTTTTCAGTCTAGAGCTCTCCGCCGACGCCGTGCCCGGATGGCGGAGCTCTTCTCTGCGGACCCCGTGGCGGGGAAGGCCTCGACGTCGGCCTCGGCTTCGGCCCCGGCCTCGACCTTGGCCTCCGGTCCCCCGACCTCGCCTCGACCCTCGACTTCCTCCAAGCCTGCTGCCTCGACCAAGCCTGCTTCGGGTAAGTCCTCTCTTCCTTCCTCGACTCCAGGGTCAGCGAAGAAGCCATCCTCGGGCTCCTCGACTGCGGGGGGGTCGTCCTCTGCCCCGCCCCGAGTTGCAAAGCCCAGTGCCCCGAGGGAATACTCGAGACCGAGGTCGCCCTCCAGGAAGCACTCCTCGGCCCCGGACCTGCCTGCCATGATGGGGGTTCCGGTCTTCCAGGACTTGCTCCGAGTGCTGATTGCCTCGGAGCTGTCCAGGGCCCTCGCGCAGCTGCAGTAGGCTTCGGCCTCGACTGCTCCGGCCTCGACTGCCCCGGCGCAGGCGGCCTCGGTCTCGGTACCTTCGGCTTCGGCCCCCGGAGGTCGGCCGTCCTCGACCTTGCCCTCGACCTCGGTTGACCAGCCTGAGGAGTGTCAGGCCTCGGGACAAGGTGCGTCGGGTTCGGAGGATCTCTTCCACGTCCTCTTCCTCGAGGTCCTCCCGGGGCTCTTCGCCCTCGGGTCGGCCTCGGACGAGGCATCGGCCGAGGAAACCTAAGCATTCTCGCACTTCCCCTCGGAGACGCGGTCGCTCCTCGCCGACCGGGGGTGAGACATTGCGTGTCTCGGAGCTCCGCCTCGACAATCCGAGACTCTTCCGCACCCCTGGGGGAAGGGGTTCGAGAGACTCCTCGCCGAGGCGCAGGGGAAGGACCTCGGTTCCTCATACCCCGGGGACTTCCCCCAAGGGCTCCTCGGGGCATCGGCGGTCCCCGACCCCTTCGAGGTCCCTCGGCACGGCCTCCTGGGGATCGGGGTCTGGTAGGGAGCCTCGGTATTCCTGCGAGGCCTCCCCCTCTTTCTTGGCGGCTCGGACCTCGCGTACTCCTTCCCCGCCAGCGAGGCCCTCTTCCTTTTCAAAATTTGTGCAGGATATGGCGCGGGCCTTGGACCTGGACTTGCTTGCTGGGTCTCAGTATACGAAGGAGTTTTTGGAGGAACAAGACCTGCCCACTCCCCCGAGAGAAACTCCTCGTCTACCTCTCAATAAGGTCCTCCACCAGACCTTCCTGAGAAATTTAGACTCCCCTCTTACAGTCACAGCGGTGCCTTCTAAGATGGAGTCCAAATACCGGACCATACCGTGGAAGGGCTTCGATAAGGCACAACTGTCTCACCAGTCGTTGCTGGTGGAGTCGGCGCTGAAAAAGTCGCAGCCCGCTAAGGTTTCGGCGGCGGTCCCTTCCGGACGGGAGGGGCGGACCCTGGACAAGTTTGGTCGTCGCCTCTATTCCAACTCATTGATGGCTACCAGGGTCCTTAATTATGCCTTTACATTCTCCTCTTATCTTCGAGGCATGGTCAAAGACTTGCCCCGTTATCAAGGGGTTATGCCGGATTCCCACAAGGAGGGTTTTGCCACGTTCATGTCCAACTTATCTCAGCTGCGTCTATACCTGTTTCACGCTGTCTACGACGCATTTGAACTGGCCTCCAGGGTATCCGCCTTTGCCGTGGCGATGCGCCGGCTGGCTTGGCTACGTACCCTGGACATGGACCCGAACTTGCAGGAACGTCTGGCCAATCTACCCTGTGTTGGCTCTGAATTATTTGATGAGTCCCTGGAGGCGGCGACCAAACGTCTGTCGGAACAGGAGCGCTCTCTTGCATCCTTGGTCCGTCCTAAACCTCGGGCCCCGCCACAGAAGCCCTTTCGGCCTCCCCCGCGGCGATACCCCCAGAAGTCAACGCCGCCCTTCTCTAGGCCTCCGCCCCGCCGCCCACCGCAGCAGGGTAGGGGAGGCCAACAAAAACCGGCGCCGTCCTTTTGACGGGATGTGCGGATGGGGGCGGGCCCCCTCCGCGCTCTCGCCGAACCCAAAGAAGACAGGGGACTTACGCCCCATTTTGGACCTCCGGAAGCTCAACAAGTTCCTAGTCCGGGAGAAGTTCCGTATGTTGTCGCTTCCGGTGTTGTATCCTCTTTTGGAGGAAGGGGATTGAATGTGCTCCCTAGACTTAAAGGAAGCATATACTCATGTTCCGGTGCATCCCGCCTTCCGCAAATTCTTACGGTTTCAAGTGGGGGAGTTGCACCTTCAATACCGGGTCCTCCCCTTCGGACTGGCTTCGTCCCCTCGAGTCTTCACGAAGTGTATGGTGGTGGTCGCTGCAGCCCTGAGATCTCGGGGGCTACAGGTCTTTCCCTACCTGGACGATTGGCTGATCAAAGCGTCGACCAGGGAGGGGGTTATCTCAGCAACCCAACAGACTATCATCTTCCTTCAACGTCTGGGGTTCGAAGTGAACTTTCCCAAGTCTCATTTGTGCCCGACTCAATCCCTTCAGTTTATTGGAGCCTTGCTGGACACGGTTCGCCTTCGTTCGTTCCTCCCCCCTCCTCGGTTGGAGGCCCTACTTCGATTGAGTCGTCAGGTCTCGCTGATGCCTGTAGTATCGGCTCAGCGCATGATGGTTCTTCTGGGCCACATGGCATCGACGGTCCACGTTACTCCGTTCGCCCGCTTGCATCTGAGGCTTCCTCAATGGACCTTGGCCTCGCAGTGGCGTCAGGATCGCGACCCAGTATCTCGTCCAATAACGGTGACTCCTTCTTTGAGACGCTCGCTCCGTTGGTGGACCAACTCTTCCAATCTTTCCAGGGGTTTGCTCTTTCTCGTTCCTCCGCATCGCAAGGTCCTGACCATGGACTCCTCGGAGTACGCATGGGGGTTCATCTCGACGGTCTGCGGACTCAGGGTCTATGGTCGGCAGAGGACCGTCTTTGTCACATCAATGTGTTGGAGCTTTGGGCCATTTTTCTGGCGGCTCGAGCGTTCTGCCACTTGCTACACGATCAGGTAGTCCTCGTGCGGACGGACAACCAGGTGGCAATGTATTATGTAAACAAACAGGGCGGAACGGGCTCTTGGTCTCTGTGCCGGGAAGCCCTGCGCCTTTGGGAATGGGCGGTCTCCCAGAACATATTCCTGCGTGCGGTTTACATTCAGGGAGAGAGGAACTGTCTGGCAGACAAACTCAGTCGTCTTCTTCAGCCGTACGAGTGGTCGCTGAACTCCTGGGTTCTACGCGAGGTCTTCGACCGCTGGGGGACTCCTCAGGTGGATCTGTTTGCCTCCCCGGAGACTCACAAACTGCCCCTCTATTGTTCTCGGATGTACTCCCGGGACCGTCTCGAGGCCGATGCCTTCCTTCTCGACTGGGAGGGGAGGTTCCTTTATGCGTTCCCTCCTTTTCCTCTGATCTTGAGAACGTTGGTACATCTCAAATCGACCAGGGCCACTATGATTCTCATTGCGCCTCGTTGGCCCAGACAGCACTGGTTCTCCCTGCTCCTTCAACTCAGTGTAAGGGAACCTCTGCTTCTGCCTGTTTTTCCCTCTCTGCTGTCTCAGAGTCGGGGTTCACTGTTACATCCCAATCTTCAGTCTTTACATCTGACCGCTTGGTTCCTTTCCCCTTGACTTCGGTTCCTGTTTCTCAGTCGGTGAGGGAGATTTTGGAAGCCTCACGCAAGGTCTCGACTAGGCTTTGTTATTCCCAGAAGTGGACCAGATTTTCATCCTGGTGCTCCTCGAACCATCTGGACCCGAGTTCGGTTCCAGTGTCTTCGGTGCTGGAATATTTGTTGCATCTGTCTAAGTCTGGGCTGAAGACGACTTCCATTCGGGTGCATCTCAGTGCCATTGCGGCGTTCCATCGGCATATCGAGGGTCGGTCTCTTTCTCTTCATCCTCTGGTAACTCGTTTCGTGAGGGGTCTCGTGAATGTTCATCCTCCTCTGAAACCTCCTCCTGTAGTTTGGGATCTTAATGTGGTATTAGCTCAACTGATGAAGCCTCCTTTTGAGCCTATCGACAGATCTCATCTTAAGTTTCTCACTTGGAAGGTGGTCTTTTTGCTTGCGCTCACATCCGCTCGTCGGATTAGTGAGCTGCAGGCTTTGGTTGCGGATCCACCTTTTACTGTGTTTCATCATGACAAGGTGGTTCTTCGCACTCATCCTAAATTTTTACCTAAGGTTGTGTCTGATTTCCACCTCAATCAGTCCATTGTTCTTCCGGTGTTCTTCCCGAAGCCCCACTCTCATCCTGGTGAGGCGGCGCTTCACACGCTTGACTGTAAGAGGGCGTTGGCCTTTTATCTCCAACGTACCAAGTCTCATCGGAAGGTTCCTCAATTGTTTTTGTCCTTTGATCCTAATCGGTTGGGACATCCTGTTTCCAAGCGCACCTTGTCCAACTGGTTGGCTGCTTGTATTTCTTTTTGCTACGCTCAGGCTGGTCTCACGCTCCATGGTCGAGTCACGGGGCATAAGGTCTGGGCTATGGCAGCTTCGGTTGCTTTCCTCCGGTCTACTCCTGTGGAGGATATATGTAAAGCTGCCACTTGGTCTTCGGTTCATACGTTCACCTCCCACTACTGTGTGGACACTTTGTCCAGAAGCGACGGCCGATTTGGCCAGTCGGTGTTACGTAACCTGTTTTCCTAAATTGCCATCCTCCCACCTGCCCTTTTTTGGTTGGCTTGGAGGTCACCCACATGTGAGAATATCATGCCTGCTTGTCCTGGGATAAAGCACAGTTACTTACCGTAACAGGTGTTATCCAGGGACAGCAGGCATATATTCTCACAACCCGCCCTCCTCCCCGGGGATGGCTTCTTTGCTGGTTATGGAACTGAGGACCATGAGGTGGGGATGCGCCCTCTAGTGGGCAAGAAGGCATGCACATGCGTGGTGCAGTGTAGCAAACTTGAAACTTCAATCAAGTTTGCTTGAAAAGCTGTCCGCGCTGGGGCTCCGTAGATGACGTCACCCACATGTGAGAATATATGCCTGCTGTCCCTGGATAACACCTGTTACGGTAAGTAACTGTGCTTTACTTCAATTGCTTTCGGTGGAAGTAAAGCCTGGGTGTCTCAATCTGTCCTTATTTCCATTGCTCTCAAAGTAATAATATCTGGATGTCTTAACCCGTCCTTCTTTTTCTGGAGCCATGTGGTAACCCTACAGGATCTATTCGCAAAGATTTCGCAAAAGCTGAGCCCAGTGTAAAATTTGGAACAAGCATGCAGCCAACTTCCAATGCAAGGACATCATGGCCTAAAGCAGCTGATTTTTAACTGGAGGGATGCTGAATGGTAGAACATTTGGGGGGAGGGGAGGAGGAGGAGGAGTTGCTGGATGGGAGAGGAAATTGTAGGAGGGAATAGGGAGTAGAGGAATTAGGAGGGGTCCCTCCTTAATTTCTGCCCTAGGCCCTATATGTCTAATACCAACCCTGATTCAGGGACAGTCAGTCACCAACCTCAGTAAGCCAAGGGAAAGTTTTTCAAATCCACTTCAGCCTATGCTGTCAGTACAATATGAAGAAATTTCATACAATTACAAAAACCCAAAGGGGAATATCTCAGATAATAACAATCCAAAAATCCCCAGATAAAAATCAAGAGGTGGGTAGCACTGCAAAATTACCAACTTCCCAAAACCTGAAAGGTTTAATAGAAATATATATACAGTGGAACCTCGTTTTGCGAGTGTTTTGCAAGACGAGCAAAACACTCAGTAAACTTTTGTCTTGCGAACCGAGCACCGCCCTGATAAACGAGCTCTCAGCAATGGTGGGTACCTGCCTGTGGGTGCTGCAGCGCTTTCAGTGGTGAGCATGTTGTCGCGGCAGCGGCTGGCTTGGCTCAGGAGAGGAGAGGTCGTGTGCATGCTCGCACAGAATGGTGGCTGGCTTGGATCGGGAACCAGGAGGCGCTGACGGACGACAGAGGCATCGGCGGAAGCGGGAGGGCAGCCACACGGGTACCCCGAGGGAAGGAAGCCACCACGCTGAAAGAGCTGCAGCACCCACAGGCAGGTACCCACCCCTGGGCCACCATAGCAAACCTTAGTTGTGGAACAAATTGTTTGAGTTTACATTGTGGCCTATGGGGAACTTTGCTTTGATATACGAGTGCTTTGGCTTATGAGCATGCTTCTGGAACAAATTATGCTCATAAACCAAGGTACCACTGTATGTATATATATATATATATGTAGCCTCAGTGCACTAATTAAAGCTAATGGTGCTCCGGCGAACCAATGCTCCAGGCTTAACCTGTTGTAGCTGGGCAATTTCTCAAGCCCCACTGTGCACCATCACAGGCCTACATAAGTGCACAAATCATAATATAAAGTGATATAAAATGAATTAAATTTTGACAAAGTGCAAGTAAAGTTACAGTGCTACCAACTTATCAAGATTTAAGGCTCAATGAACCAGCGAAGTACTCAGAACTTATCTTTGGTAAATGTCTGAAAAATGTATCCAGCGTTGTTCAAAATGTCCCCCTTAATTTCCAAATATGGCATATATCCAGCCAGGTTCTCAGCTCAGCTGGTCTAGTTTTAGCTAATATTCCCTTCGTCAGGAGCTATGAAGAGGATAACTTGTAAAGCTGTTACAAGACTAGCCGAGATTCAAGTAAACGCCTCCCCGCGAGACAGAAGGGCAGAGATGCAGTTCAATTTAAATCAGCTGAAGTATACGTCATTATTGAAAACTTTATTGACAGCATAGCAGACACAAACACACACAGTCATAACAGAGCACTCCACTCAATGTTGTCATTCAGCCCCCCAGAGTTTACAGTATCCAGCTCAATAATCCAATATTGTTCCCGTAAAAGTAAATAGGCTCTCTTGTCACCAACCAACGTCTCAGGTATCTGTTCAAGCACTAACCTCCGCAGATCTTGAAACACATGAACCTTCTCCATATAATGAGCTACCATTGGAGAAGTACTTACTTCATTCTGCAGCCTGCTTTCATGCTCAATCAATCTGGTCCGCACTTGGAGCATAGTGCATCCAACATACAAAAGCTGGCACGGGCACACAATCGCGTACACCACTTCCATCAATCTACATGTAGTACAACCTCTAAGCTTGTAGGTCTTACCATTGCCAGGATGTTTGAATGTGTCAGTACAATATGAGCATATCCACAGTGTGTGTTTGTGTATGCATGTCAGTGCACATCCAATGTACCTATCCAGGACATGTGTATATATGTTAGTAGTCCTATGGGCTGCATGGTATTTAGCATACCTTAGTAAAAGACCCCTTAATGTTTTTAAGAATAAGGCTTTTACAAATGTTTTTTGAATCAAATGCTCCTAGAAATTAAAAAGATAAGGGATGTTTTATTTATCACTTGAAAACAATCCTGACATCTAGTGACTTTTTTTGGTATCTATAGTCCGCTTAAATCTAATATGTAGATTTTAATAACAATTCTTGGACATTAGTTGAGCATTATTCTCGTAATATCATTTTATATTTGTTTTTTATTTATGTATGTAACTATCCCCCTCTTCTACAAAGCCGCGCTAGTGAACGCTGTGTGGCAACAGCCCCAAAGCCCTTTAAATCTCTATGGGCTTCGGGGCTGTTGCCGCGCGACAGCTGCTAGCACGGCTTTGTAGAAGAGGGGGTATGTTTTACACATATTATTTGATCATTTATATATCTGTTTTTATTTTTATGATGAAAAGAGATTTTTACTAGTATTGCTTGCCTTTGTTTACAGTTCATGACATTTTTGTATTAAATTAACACTGGGTTTTACTAAATGACGTTAAGAGGTTTTTAGCGAGGGCCGGTAAGGTAAATGCTCTGACGCTCCAGCCCACACTAAAAACCTCTAGTGATATTTAGAAAAGGAGCCCTGAGGTTTTATATTTCATTTTTAGATATTGCCCCCCTTGATACAAGCATTCATCAAAATATAGCCTTATCGCATTAGATCCTTGTCAATAAATTCATCTTCCTGTCATTCTGGTCTCTGTTGTTCTGTTGCTCTGCTTTCCTGGTGTATCCTGGTCAGGTTTGATTCTGTGCTACAGAAAATAAGTTTCTGCATCGGGTGGGAGATGACCCCCCCTCCAAAAAATTGCCACATTGCTTTTCTATGGGAGAAGCAGCTCCAAAAGCTGCAGTATACATGCATTATTCACTGTATAATAGTGATTAAGGAGATGCACCTTTTCAGACTGCTTTCCTTTCTCATCTTCTCTCGTGGTTGCAGACATATAGATAACACTTACATACCAACAAAAACCAACATATGCAAACATGTGCACATCCAAGCATGTATATACACATACCAACACAAACATGTACATACCCACCCACTAAACCTCCAACATACATGTAGAAGTGTTGGAAAGAATTACATGAGCCACATTACACATTTTTTTCCCACATGTTTTTATTGCTTTTGCTCTTTGTTGTTCTTCCCACCCCCAGAAGCTGCCACCCTAGGCCATAACTTAATCTGCCTAATCACTAAGCCAGCCCTGCATAAACCACACTTTTAAACAGGCAAATAGTTTTTAACCTTATCTCCTTTAATAGTAAAATAAACAATAAACATATGTAACGGTAATTGGTAATTTTCTGTGTTTCTTTTAGGATAAGCAATTTCATGTCACCAGACTCCACCTATCGCACCTTCTTCAAATGTGTGCATTTTAGCAGCAGAATAATGTTTGGATACAAATTATTTATTACTAGCAGAATATATCCATTGTTACCTGGGGAAAATAAAGTAAAATATATGAAAAAAAATAGTTAATGGCTTAAAGAAATGACAATTTTGCATGATGTAAAACTCTTTATAGTTTATAAATCTTTCCTTTTGATTAAGTCTTAATAATAATATTGTCATTTATAAACAAAGTGAGGGCCTCAAAATAGTACCTGGCGGGCCGCATGTGGCCCCTGGGCCGCGAGTTTGAGACCACTGGTTTAGATTAATGTCTGCTTCATGGTTCAACTGATTTGTTCATATTCTTCTCAGTATTTTTCTTTGCTACCATGTACAGTGAAATGACTAAGTATTTGCCAGTAAGGCTGTTTGTTGTTGAATATTGTCTTTTCTCTGGTAAATGCTGGGGTGCAAAGGGGTATGTTGCAGAACTTAGGGAGCCACTGTCTCTTTTAATACCAACCATCCACATTTTAGCAGCTGCAAGTCTTAGAATTCTAATTACAGGTACTGGAGATCTCAGTACCACAAAGCCAAACTCCCCAAACCCGAAGTCAGAGGTGTAGCTAGAGGGGGTGCAAGGGCAGTAGCTGCTCCTTCAAATGGCACTTATGTGGATTTTAGCAGACTAGCAGAAGTCAAATCAAGGAAAAATTCAGAAATTACCAGTGCCTGTTTTACAAAAGTAAGTGATATTGATTTTTAATATTCAAACATTTGAAGTTTCCTGTTCACACAGCACCTTTGAAAATTATAAACAATTTTGGGTGAACATAGATTATGTTTTTGGGTAACACCCATTGTACGCTTTAGGGTGCACATACTCTGTGGGATACACCCTGGTGGAGACTTAATTACTATGGGCTCCTTTTACAAAGGCGCGCTAGCGGGGTTAATGCGCGTGACTTTTTATCACGCGCTAACCCCCACGCTGGCCAAAAACTACCGCCTGCTCAAGAGGAGGCGGTAGCGACTAGCATGTCCGGCGGTTTAACGCCTGCTATTATGTGCGTGCCTTTGTAAAAGGAGCCCTATGTGAAAAAGTTGTCCCCCAGAAACTGATTATTCACCTCAAACAAAATAATTTGTGATTGTTAAGCTGGATTATACAGCGTTTATGGTCCTGTGTGTTAATTCAGAAACTAGGAGCAGGTTTATTTTTGTGAGTATGTTAATTTGACCTCCTCCAGAGTGTTTGAGGCTTTTTGAAGTTTGGATTACAAAAGTTTGCTCCATTAACTTCAAAACCTGATTGTGCCACTGGAGCCTACATATTGCAGGACATAAGCAGCTGCAAGGCAAAAGCAAAACGCTCAGGATATGCTGAGAAAATGATTAACTTGTATACAGACAATACTAATTTCCTTATCAGAGCACATGAATCCAAAAACTGGTGTGTTATGACCTTCTTCCAGCAGGTGGAGATAGAGCAATACTGAATCACCAGGACCCTCACCATCCTACAGTATATGAATGAGTTCAATTCTACACTCTTTCTTCAGCAGGCAATGATCAGTCACATAAACAACTGGATTCTTTGTTGTAACTCAGTTTCTGTTCCATTTGGGGGTTAAGGCTTCTGCTGGTGCCAGTGCTGGGCACACCTGGTGGTTTCAGGTCTCCCTCCCCCCCCATCAGCAAAAAATAAAAAAGGCTCTTGTGCCACAGTTTTGTGGTTAGCAGCTAGTGTCCTCAGGAGAGGGTTGAGTGCCTTTTAAAACCCAGCAGTTCAATAAAGAGAAAGGGCTCTTCCTGAGCTTCCCAGGTTACAGTGATTTTTGGGGTGAGTACATCTTTAAATATTTTATAACTTTCAGGTTTAGAGCAGTTGCAGTTGTTTTCATCCTGGCATGGCAGCTGAGCTTGTTAAACGCTGCTTCCACTGTGGAGCACAGAAAGCAGCGTTGGGGCAGTGTTTGACATGTTCCGGGCCTTAGGAATTGATGGTTGCAGTAGAGGGGCCTACTCCCTCCCACACAGGAAATGTTGCCCCACCTTCCTCTCAGCTAACTGCCTCCAATTTTTCTCCCATGGAAACACTGGAGGCCATTTTAAATTCATGTGACTCTCTCCTCCCTGCTTAGGATTCCTGTTTTACAGCTCAGGGGGATTTGTCTCCTTCAATTTCAGCATCTCAGTCTGCTTCTGCTACCTCCTCTATCTTTTGGCAGCTCACATATCAGAGTCCTTGAATGTTAAACAGAGTTTCTCAGTTGCCCCTCCTCAACCTGTTCCCCCTGGGAATTGTCACCTAAAGTCTTCCATCTGATTGCACAGTGCTGGGGATTGCTGACAGTAGACCTAATGGCATCCAATGCCAATATGGAGGTGCCAATTTTTCTCAAGGAAGAGGGAATTTAGTTCTGATGGAATCAATGCCTTTTATTCAGCATAGCTACAGACTGAGTTGCTATATGTTTTTTTTTACCCTAGCTAATGATAAGGAGGGTGCTGCACAGGGTTGCAGTAGATCCAGACAAGGTCATCCTAATTGCATCTGACTGGCCCAGATGCCCGTAGTACACAGATCTCATTCAGCTTATGGTAGAACAGCCATTTTGACTTCTGGTCATTCTGGATCTTCTCTCTCAGGGGTCTGTGACAATGGAAGATCCATCCCAGTTTGGTCTTATGGCCTGATTCCTGAGAGAGCCATGTTGGGGAAAAGAAGTTATTTGGATAGTGTTGTCACCATTCTGTTGCAGGCTAGAAAGCATTTTGCTTTGTGTGTGGAGTTGGCTATATCTCCCTGGCTTCGTTGCCTCACATCTTGGCCTTTTTGCAAGACAGTATCTGGAAGTTCAGATAGCAGTCTTAGCTTGTTTTAGAGGGTGTCTCTCAAGTTAATTGCTGGCTACTCATCTGGATATGGTTCGTCTCTTGAAATGGGTCTTGCATCGTAAGCCCCCTCTATGTCTGCCTTGTCCCAAGTGGAGTCTCAACCTGGTCCTTAGAACTCTCCAGAATTCTCCTTTGAAGTTTATCCGGAATGCTTCACTTAAGGACCTCACTTTTGAAATTGGTGTTTCTGGTGGCCGTTTCTCCTGCCAGACATGTTTCTGAGTTTCAAGCATAGTCTTGCAGAGATTCCTTTATTAGGCTGTCTGAGTCTGGAGTCACAAATCAAACAGTTCTGTCCTTCCTACTGAAAGTTGTCTCAGCCTTCCATCTATTATTCACTACTACTACTTATCATTTCTATAGCGCTGCCAGACACACGCAGCACTGTACATTACACATTATCCATGCAAAAGAAAATCCCTGCTCGACAGAGCTTAGAATCTAATCAAACAGGACAATTGGGGTAGGGAATTACAGAGGCAGTGACAAAATAGACATGGGTACTTTACAGGTGGGTCAGAGTTAGAAGTTAAAAGTAGCCTTGAAAAAGTGAGATTTTATCCTGGATTTGTACACTGCCAGAGATGGAACTTGAGAAGGATATGGCAATACTCGAGAGGGTTCAGAAAAGAGCTGAAAGGTTGGAGAAACTGGGGCTCTTTTCCCTGGAGAAGCGGAGCCTTCTTATCTATTTACCTTTTTTTGCTCCTTCATTTTCTGCCCTATATCCATCTGTTTTGCAAGTGTTTAGAAATGTTTCAGCCTTAAGAGTATTATGAGTTTGAGCTGTTTCTCAGCTTTCTGAGGTAGCATCAGCGAAACACGGCTCATGTCAAAGCTGGGGTTACTTCACCAAGCTAAGATTCCTAGTAATTAAGATCCTTAGGATCCAAAACAGAACATATAAAAAATTGGTTAAAAACCGAAAACCTAGACTGTCTCTTCCTCACAGAAACCTGGTTAACCTCAGACACAGACTCCAGAATAACAGAGGTATGCCCGCAGGGGTACAAAATAACAGTGACCTGCAGAGAGAAAAAAAGAGGAGGAGGACTAGCAATAATATTCAAAGACTCCCTAACCCTAAATATACAAGAAAAAACATCCACCACACAAATGGACTTCCTTGCCTGTCATCTCACAAGCTCCACACTAAAAAACTCACTAGCATGCATGCTCTGTTACATAACCCCGGGAAATTGGACCACAACGAGACCTGAATTTGAAAACTTCATCTACCAAAACTCCTTAACAGCAGAATATAACCTTATCCTAGGAGACCTAAACCTCCACCTAGAAGACCCAAAATCCACACCAGCAAAAAACTGTCTAGCATTTCTCAATGCCTTATCCTTCCAAATCCTAGACCCACAAACCACTCATGAAAAAGGACATCAACTAGACATTGCAGCCTTCATGACCCACCAATCAACCACCCTAGTAATTCAAACACCCAATGGAACCTGGTCCCCATC
This sequence comes from Geotrypetes seraphini, assembly GCF_902459505.1. NCBI lineage: Eukaryota > Metazoa > Chordata > Amphibia > Gymnophiona > Dermophiidae > Geotrypetes > Geotrypetes seraphini. The sequence continues at coordinate 67,553,978 of NC_047090.1, read as the reverse complement.
CCTCTGGTCAGACCACTACACTTACAATTTCAGCATTAACTGGACCAAGAACAAAACCACACCTAAATCCCAAAAAACAACATACACCTCACGCAAACATATCGAGCCAACTGTATTCTGGAAAAAAATAGATGAAACACTCCAGGACTGCGACCCAAAAGACTTCATCTCTCACTGGAATTCTCTAGCCACCAACACCCAGGACGAACTAGCCCCACTACAAACCAAAACTAGAACCAGTAGAAGATCAGACCAATGGTTTGACAATGATCTGCTCCAACTTAAAAGACAATGCAGAAGAGTAGAAAGAAAATGGAGAAAAACAAACCTAGATCAAACGAAAACCGCCTGGAAAAAAACTAACAAACAATATAAAATCCTACTAAAAGACAAGAGAAAAACTCACTACACAAACCTAATAGGCACAGAAACCCAAGATACCAAAAAACTATTCAAAATATTAAAAGACCTAACGGACACCAAACCCTACACGACCACTAACAACAACCCAACCCCCTCAGCCACCCTTCTAGCAGACTATTTCAAGAACAAAATCACTAACGCCAGAGCCACCCTCAACTTTACCCCATCCCACCTAAACGAAATCACAACCCAACCCACGGATAAAGAATCTACTACAGCGGACAGAACATGGTCTCAATTCCCCAACATACAATGGTCCGAATTCAATAAACTCTACAAAAAATACAGCCACGCCTCCTGTGACCTCAACCACTGCCCAGCATATCTCCTTACCACCTCCAGTATAAAATTCCGTACTCTACTTCTGCAATGGATACAAACAACACTCACAGATGGCTTTTTCCCTACTGACTTCAGCGAAATTATCATCACCCCAATTCAAAAAGACCCAAAAGGACCAACAGACCAACCATCCAACTTCAGACCCATTGCCTCTATACCGCTATATGTCAAAATTACAGAAGGCCTAGTAGCCAAACTCCTCACAAACTATCTAGATGACCATAACCTACTCCACCCCATGCAATCAGGATTCAGAACTAACTTCAGCACAGAGACACTCCTGGGCTCCCTTATGGACACAGCCAGACAACACCTCAGCACAGGAAAAAAAATGCTTCTCATACAAATGGACCTAACTGCAGCATTCGACCTAGTTGATCATAACATCCTTCTCCAAATCTTGGATGCAATAGGTATCTCAGATACAGTATATTCTTGGTTTGAAGGCTTCCTAAAATCCAGAACCTACAGAGTAAAATCAAACAAAGAAAAATCAGATCCTTGGTCAAACCCTTGCGGCGTACCACAGGGATCCCCACTATCCCCTACTCTCTTCAACCTATACACTGCCTCTCTCGGGGCATACCTGGATAACCTAGGCATTACCACTTATAGTTATGCGGATGCAGTGGCGTACCTAGGGTATGTGGCACCCGGGGCCCATCATTTTTTGACACCCCCCCTCCCCCCCCCCCTCATGGAAAAATTTTTTTTTTTTTTTTTTGCAATAACCATGAAATGGAATAAATGGTCAGAATAGAAACAGGCAGTGAAAATTTTCTTTTATTGAACCTCATTTATGTAACCATTATTCCAAACATAACATAACATAAATTATGTCGGAATTGTCATGACATCAGAAGTACATATGGAGTAGTTGCAGGTGATGCTTGGGACAGTTCTGATTATGTTAGTTTGGTTTTATGTGTTTTTTGAATAGAAGGGTTTTTATTTCTTTTTTTAAGGTTTTGTAGTTTGTGGTCGAGGTCAATAGGTTGTAGAGTTGGGGGTCAAGTGTTGCAGCTCGAATGGCTAGGAGGTTGTCGAACAGTTTTTTTCTTTTGACGTTTTTGGTTGGAGGGTGTGTGAATGGTGCGTGAGTTCTCCTATGTCTGTTTGAAGTGGATTGAATTATTTAGCTGAAGAAATTAGTTACCCCCCCATTCCACACACATTAATTCTCTTCCATTTTTGTTCCCATTATAAAAAAACACTGATAAGTTCCCAGGAAAAAAATACATTAAAATAAGAAGTGAAAACAAAGGCCCCTACAGATGAGAACATAACATAAGAATAGCCTAACTGGGTCACACCAATGGTCCATCATGCCCAGTAGCCCATTCTCATGGTAGCCAATAGTGCTGCCCGATTCAGAGAAAAATATTTCATTCGATTCGATTCACCCTGTTGAATCGATTTTTCGATTAGATTCACTGTTAATGACACCGCTTTTTAAGTTTAAACAAAGTATAACAATAAATTTCACAACAACAATAAATTTCACAAAGTACTTAAAAAAAAAAAAATCACATTTTTCCATTAAAGCAGTTCTGGAGACATTTGCTTGAACAGTCTTTTTTCCCAGTCCATAAGCAAGCAATATGAAAAAGATTTCCTTAATTATCTACTCAAACATTTTTGCTATTTACTTTCATTGTACCTAGACTATTATTCAGTAGAAAAAATTTAGTTTGTTCAATCAAGCAGAACATTCACTCATAGAAGTCCAATGTCCACACAGGATTTGATTGAACAAACCATATTTTTTCTACTGAATAATAGTTTAGGTATACTGAATAGCAAAAATGTTAAAGCCACACAGAAAAGCAGTAAAAGTCAATAGGTTCTCCAAGTGGGAACAACCTGATGTCTCAGCACTTGAGGAAAAGACCACGTAATAATGTTTATAAGATAAATCATATAAATGATTATACTGAAGCAGGGTGTCCTCAGCGTGAGAGGTAAGCGAGAGGAGAGAATTCTCCAGTGCTTTCCACAATAAGGCTCCTCTGCCTGCAGTGCACACCATCATAGGACACCTCAGGTGTGCTCAAATTAATCAATGTGATAAATTAAACAGTGATAAACAATTGGTCAATCACAAGTGTGCAAGATCAAACAGGTTGTTCCCACTCAGAGAACCTATTGACTTTACTGCTTTTCTGTGTGAGTAGATAATTAAGCAAATTTCTGATAGCCTACAGAACTGATTCTCACCTTCCATCCCCAGCCCCCAAGACTTACCAGACCCCCCCTGCCGATGCATTTACTTACTGCCTGAACTGGATATTAAATCGTGGGGAAGAGAGGAGAAATGCGGGGAAAGAGCCAGCCAAAACTAGTATTTGTTGCTGCTGAGTGCACCAATCCAGGGCAAGCAGACGCTTCCCCCATGTCTTAATAACAGACAATGGACTTTTCCTCCAGGAATTTGTCCAAACCTTTCTTAAAACCAGCTACGCTATCTACTTTTAACATAACTTCTGGCCACTTCATTTTTAAGCTTAGATCTTTCCTTCCAAACAGAGACCTTGCTAGATGTCAAATACAGCACAAGGTAACTTCACATGGACTTAACTGTGCAGGAAATGAATCTCCTCATACACCCACCATATAGTGCAAAAATGTGCAAAGGTCTGTTTTTTTCTTTCGATCACTACATAGCCTAATGCCACACAAGCAGCGCTGTTACAAACATATTCTGAAGGTCAATGCTAAGGTTGACAAAGTTTCCTTCCTTGGACCAGAAGGAGATACTGACAAACCACTGGAAGAGATTCTAAAACAACTACCCAGAAATAACACCCAAAGACCCACTCAGTGTGTGAACCAGTTGAGTGGAGTGGACTAACTGGGGGTGGAAATGGGCCCAGAGTTTGCTCAGCAGAATTTCCCAGACTACCTCTTCCTCTCAACACACTGACATGCTACCACCACCACCAACACTAGGAACACCTCACCGAGTATGCCAGCAATGCTTATAAACTTTATAAAACACATTACAGTATTATATTTTCTTATAAAGCATATATTTTAACTGAACTCAGCCTTGCCATTCACAAAAATAGAAAAGTTCCCATTTCAAGCTGTCTCATGTACACTTTTCAAATCTAACATATTGTAATCACAAAACAGAAAATAAAATTATTTTTTCTACCTTTTGTTCTCTGATCAATATTCAAATCTTGTTGGTCCCAGGCTCTTGTTGTCTTGCTTGCCAGGGTCTCCTTTCTCCGTGCTAACCATCCGTCTGCCATCTCTGTTCTCCCCTTCCGTTTCCCTTCCCTCTCCCGGAGATCTGGCATCTTTCCTTTTTTTTGTCTCCATCCACAGATTCACCTTTTCTCAACTCCCCACCACCCCAGGATCCACCATCTCTCCCTTTCTGTTCCCAACTATCCTCCTATCCAGTATCTCTATCCCCCCTCCACACCATCCCCTGTTTCCAAGTTCTCTCCCTTTCTGTTCCTTCCCTCCCTAAATCCCATTATGCACCATCTCTCTCCCACTCCTCTGTTTTTAGACCCATTATTTCTAACCCCCAAAGTCTGGCATATGCACGTATCTTTGAACCCCCCCTTCCCTCTCTCCCTCTGTGTACTTTTACACCAGGACCCCCCTCCCCCGAAGGTCTGTCCCCCCTCAGAAGGGCTACACCCCACCCCTGAAGACCTGCACCCCCCGAAGGACTTTACCTCCCACCCGAAGGTCTGTCCCCCTCTGAACGCCTAAACCCCACCCCTGAAGGCCTGCACCCTCCCCGAAGGATTGTACCCCCCACCCGAAGGTCTGTCCCCCCCTGAAGGCCTGCACCCATCCCGAAGGCCTGCACCCACCCCGAATGCCTGCACCCACCCCGAAGGCCTGCACCCACCCCGAAGGCCTGCACCCCCGAAGGCCTGTCCCCCCCCCCTTGAAGGCCTGCCTGCTTGTCCCCCCTTGAAGGCCTATCCCCCCTTAAAGGTCTGCCTGTCCCACCCCCTTGTAGGCCTGTCCCCCCTTAAAGGTCTGCCTGTCCCACCCCCTTGTAGGCCTGTCCCCCCCTTGAAGGCCTGACCCCCCCTTGAAGGCCTGCCTGCTTGTCCCCCCTTGAAGGCCTGTCCCCCCCTTGAAGGTTGGCACCCCCCCAAAGGCCTGCACCCCCTTGAAGGCCTGTCCCACCCCCTTGTAGGCCTGTCCCCCCCTTGAAGGCCTGCCTGCTTGTCCCCCCTTGAAGGCCTGTCCCCCCCCCTTGAAGGCCTGCACCCCCCCTTGAAGGTTGGCACCCCCCCAAAGGCCTGCACCCCCTTGAAGGCCTGTCCCACCCCCTTGTAGGCCTGTCCCCCCCTTGAAGGCCTGCCTGCCTGTCCCCCCCTTGAAGGCCTGCACCCCCTTGAAGGTCTGCACCCCCCCCCCGAAGGCCTGCACCCCCCCGAAGGCCTGTCCCCCCACTTGAAGGCCTGCCTGCCTGTCCCCCCCTTGAAGGCCTGCACCCCCTTGAAGGTCGGCACCCCCCCTGAAGGCATGCACCCCCCCTGAAGGCCTGTCCCCCCTTGAAGGCCTGTCCCCCCCCTTGTAGGCCTGCACCCCCTTGTAGGCCTGTCCCCCCCCCCTTGTAGGCCTGTCCCCCCCTTGAAGGCCTGCCTGCCTGTCCCCCCCTTGAAGGCCTGCACCCCCTTGAAGGTCTGCACCCCCCCCCGAAGACCTGCACCCCCCCTTGAAGGCCTGCCTGCCTGCCTGTCACCCCCCTCCCCCTTGAAAGTCTGCCTGCCCGCCCGCCCGCCCCACCCTGAAGGCCTGATGCCCCGACCCACCCCGAAGGACCATTCGCCCCCCTGGCCTCCCCGCACTACCTATGAAGCAGCCGCAGCAGGATCGCGACGTCAGCTATCTTTGCGCTGCTTAGGAGCTGCTTCCTGCGCCGGGCTACCTTAAGCTACTGCCCCCCCCCCCACGCCCGAAGGACCGCTCGCCCCACTGACCTTCCAGCACACCTATGAAGCAGCCCGCAGCAGGATCGCGACGTCAGCAATCCCTCAGCTGCTTGGGCGCTGCTTCCTGCGCCGCGGTCCCGCCCCCTCCTCTGACGTCAGAGGAGGGACGGGACCGCGGCGCAGGAAGCAGCGCCCAAGCAGCTGAGGGATTGCTGACGTCGCGATCCTGCTGCGGGCTGCTTCATAGGTGTGCTGGAAGGTCAGTGGGGCGAGCGGTCCTTCGGGCGTGGGGGGGGACTGAGCGGCAAGGCCGGGAACACCCCCTCAGGGCTGGTACCCGGGGCGGCCCGCCCCCCCTAGGTACGCCACTGTGCGGATGACATCACCATCCTCATACCATATGATCAGCCAAAGACCACCATGACAAACATAATACACCAAACAATAGAAACAGTTACAACCTGGATGAAAGAACACAAACTAAAACTCAACCCAGATAAAACTAAATTCATCCTCCTCGAAAATGACAAAGTCCCAACTATAACCAATTTAGAACTTAACTCAATCAACTATCCAATCCAAACCACCATAAAACTACTAGGAGTGACAATAGACAGATGCTGCACTATGCAACTGCAAATAAATAAAACCATACAGAAATCCTTTGCAATAATGAGAAACCTGAGACAAGTCCGGAAATTCTTTGAAAGATCACAATTCCAGCTCATAGTGCAATCCCTAATCCTAGGATTGCTAGACTACTGCAACATCCTCTACCTCCCCTGCCCTGCCACGATGACCAAGCAACTACAAACAATCCAAAACACTGCTCTGAGACTCATCTACTCACTGAGGAAACATGATCATATCACAGAAGCCTACATCAACTCACACTGGCTACCAATCCAAGAAAGAATATTATTTAAATTCTACTGCATGATATTCAAAACCCTAAATGGAAACAGCCCAGCCTACCTAAACAATCGCCTCATCCAAGCAACCTCAACCAGACATAGAAAAACGCACTCCCCTTTCACACCTCCCCCGATCAAGGAAGTAAAACGGTCAAAACAATACGACGGCCTCCTAGCCACTCAAGCTGCAAGAATGGATAACCAAATCTCCAACCTACTGTTAACCACCCCAGACTACAAGATTTTCAGAAAACAAATAAAAACTATACTCTTCAAGAAAGCCCTGAAACAGTCCTAACCACACCCACCCTTAAAACCTCTTACTCTTAACAACACTTTTACCTATCAAATGCTATCTAAAACCCATAATTTCACCATATTCTTACCTCCTAAAGACCTCCACTTCCCTTTGGTAACTCTTTATCCAATGTTTATTATCTTAAAAAATTCTATGTCATCGCTTATTCTACTCCTTTTAATTTGTATGTAATTCCTGTTTTTTAGTTGGAATGTAATCCGCCTTGAACCGCAAGGTAATGGCGGAATAGAAATCACTAATGTAATGTAATGTAATAACAAGTATTATGAGCGATATGCTCTTATATTAATGTGCTATGATTAGATTTCTGGTGGGAGATAATCCTTTACCACATGGTTCCCTGTGAACTGGCATTCTATGAGCACATACAATATCTATTACTTGTTTTGAGAGGTATACAATACAGTACATGTGACAGAGGAATTATGTGGGTTTGGTTAACCCTATACTGTTTACCTGGATTTCCCCTTGTTTGATATTTGTCTACATTTATCTTTGGCATTAACTTTTAATATTTCACTTTCTTCCCAAAATCTATCTACTTCTCCATGTCTTCCCTCCCCTATTCTCATCTATCAATAAACAGTAGCTCCTCCCTCTCTCTCCCATTCCCCTCCTTCCCCTCCATCCCTGTGCACCATCTCCTCCCTCTCTCTCCTCCTGTGGTCTGACATCTCTGTATTCCTCCTTCCCCCGTCCTATGGTCTGGTATCTTTATCCTCTCTTTCCCACAGTCTGGTATATCCCTCTCCTTCTCTCCCCCTTCCTGTGGTCCAATTTCTCTCTCTTTCCCTCCCCCTTCCCATGGTCTGGTATCTCTCTCTTCTCCTTCCCACAGTCTGCCATCTCTATCCCCTCCTGGCAGATCTCTGACCTTCCCCCCCCCAATCTGGAACCTCTCTCTCCTCCTTCCTTAGTCTTGCACCACTCTCTCCTCCTTCTCTAGTCTCACATCTCTTTCTCCTCCTTCCTTCCCTTCCTCCAGTGGCCTGATATCTCTCCCCTTCCCATGGTCTGATATCTCTCTTTCCCTCCCTCCCCCAATTTGGAATCTCTCTCTCTCCTCTGGTCTTACATCACTTTCTCCTTCTTCCCTGATCTCACATCTCCTTCCCTCATTTTGCATCTCTCTCTTCCTGCCTTCCTTCACTCCCTCCTCCCTTCCCATGGTCTGATATCACTCTCTTTCCCTTCCCCCTTTCTCATAGTCTGGTAACTCCCTCCTCTCCTTCCCATAGTCTGACATATCTCTTGCTCTTCCTTCCCTGGTCTGGCATCCCTCTCTCCTTTCCTCCCTCTTCAAGTTCAATTTATTTGATATACCACCAATATAAAACTTAGGTTAAAATCTCATGCGATTTACAATGAAAATTTGGATAGGAGAATAAAAACACTTAAACCAACTACAAAACAATATAATATCAAACAATACTGGAAACATAAAGAACAAGGAGAAAGGGTAGAATTACAATGTTTGAAGGGAAAAAAAAGAAAAGGGAACAGGATAAAATAATCAGTCCAAAGTAATATTCCTGATTAATATAAAAAATAAACTATGGGCTCCTTTTACAAAGGTGCGTTAGGGCCTTAACGCGCGGAATAGCACGCGCTAAAATGTCGCACATGCTAGCCGCTACCGCCTCCTCTTGAGCAGGTGGTAGTTTTTCAGGTAATGCGTGCTATAGTGCGCGCTACTCCGGTGCGTGCGCTAAAAACGCTAGCGTACCTTTGTAAAAGGAGCCCTATGTATTATAAGCCTGTGAAAAATAGCAGGCTTTTAATTGAGCTTTAAATGTTGAAAAAGACCTCTCTGTATGGAGGTATAAGGGAAGAGAATTCCAAAGAGTGGGGGCCATAACTGAAAAGGAAGAGTTTCTGTGATCTCCAAAAATAACTGCCTAAATGAAAGGACTGTCAATAAAGATTGAGATAACAAACAAAGGGTTCTCTGGGGGGAATATTGAACTAAATAACCAAATAAAAAAGAGGGAAGACCACTGGAAAGAATTTGAAAAGTAAGAATATTGTACTTAAATGAAATACGATAAAAAAGCAGGAAGGATATGCTCAGCCTTTAAGAGAGGAGTAACATGATTGAATTTTGAACAATGATAGAGTAATCGAACTGCATTATTTTGGAAGCTTTGAAAGGACTAAAGAATGAATAAGTATGTAGATGGAACAAAATTGGAGAAATGAACGAATAGATCGAATTTGATGAAAAGCTAGAAAAGAAGAAGAAACCACTTTAGAAATGTAAAGTATTATCTATCACGATTCCCAAATTCCTAGGTTCTATTAAGCATGGTACCTTTCATCGTAAAATTTGATGGATTTTGAAATGGAGTAACTGAGGAAAGAAGTAGAACAGCAGTTTTCTGAGAATTGATTTTTAATTTTGTTTGATGTAAGCCAATCTCTCTTTCCCTCCTTCCATCACCGTTCTCTGGAAGGCAAGTCACTTAGGGGGTCTTTTACTAAATGCTAACGCATCCATAGAATAAAATGGGTGTGTTAACATTTAGCGCACACTAAATCGGTTAGCACGCCTTAGTAAAAGACCCCCTTAATCCTCCTTTGCCAATGCTTGAGTTACCTGAATGTAAACTGCTTAGGTTATAAATGGTATATAAATATTTAAATAAATAAATAAAAATAAATCTGACATCTTTTCCTTCCTTGAGTCATCTCTCCTCTCCCCAGTGCAACCTTTGTTCCTCCCTATCTCCTTTCTGCCCCCTGCAGTCCAACATCACCCCTCCCTTCCTCCTTTCTGTCACTTCTTCCAGATCATTTCTCCCACTTTTATCTCCACCAGTCCAACATTTCTTTCTCTCTGCCTCCTTCATGCTTTCTCTCCTCTGATCCTCATTCCCTCCCACAACCAACATCTCTACATCTCCCTCCCTGAGTACAACTTTTCACTCTCTGCCTTCTCTCCCTTCCCCTGAGTGTGACATTTCTCCTTTCCTCCTTTCTGCTCTCCCCATCCAACATCTTCTCTCTCCATGAGTCCAACAGTTTCTGCCTCCTGCACGCTTTCTCTCTCTCCTAGCCCCCTTCCTTTGAGTGTGACATTTCTCCCTCTTTCCCATCCCCACAGTCCATCTCTCCCTCCTTGCGTGCTCACTCTGCCCCGGCTCTTCTCTACCCCTGCCCTTTGATCTACCTTTATTAGAGGCCCAAAGAACATCACCATTCAACAGCAGCCAATCATATATGCTGCCTCACCGCTGGCAGCAGCGTTTCTTATCTACTACCTCTGAGAGGGCAGGCTGCAGTAGAGAGAAGACGCTGGTGTCAGTGGCAGGGCAGCATATGTGACTGGCTGCCTCTGGCAAAGTCCTTTGAACCGCAAATGAAGATGATGCTTAGCCACCAATGTTATGGGGGCCATGAGCTCTGTGACATCCCATTCTTATGCCTATGTTGCAAGTTCACCTTGAGTATCTTGTTCAATTCTGGTCACGGTATTTCAAAAAAGATATAGTGGAATCAGAAAAGTTTCAAAGAAGAACAACCAAGATGATAAAGGGGATGGAACTCCTCTCGTATGAGGAAAGACTAAAGAGGCTAGGGCTTTTCAGTTTGGAAAAGAGATGCTAGATATGATTGAAGTCTACTAAATCCTGCATGGTGTAGAAGTGGTACAAGTGAATTGACACTCCATCAAAATTACAATAGTAGGAAATATCTTATCACTCAGAGAATAGTTAAGCTCTGGAATGTGTTGCCAGAGAATGTGGTAACAGTGGTTATCATAGCTGGTTTTAAAAAAGGTTTAGACAAGTTCCTGGAGGAAAAGTCCATAGTCTGCTATTGAGATAGACATGGGGGAAGACATTGCTTGCCCTGGGATTAATAGCATGGAATGTTGCTACTATTTGTTTTTTTTACCAAATACTTTTGAGCTGGTTTGCCACTGTGAAAACAGAATATTAGGCTAGATGTCACCAAATAGTCAAATCTTACACTAGCTTTTTTAAGGAGTTGTTGAAAGGTTATTCCCCCCCCAGTATACTATAATGAGGCATAACACCTGTTGTGGTAGAAGGGGGTGGGGTGAGTTATAGCCACAAGTTGTGGGATGGATATCCAAGAGGAGGGAGTGGGGTTCAGAGAGCACCCCCCTTCTACCACAACAGGTGTTATGCCTCATTATAGTATACTGGGGGGGGGGGAAATAACCTTTCAACAACTCCTTTAAAAAGCTAGTGTAAGATTTGACTATTTGGTGACATCTAGCCTAATATTCTGTTTTCACAGTGGCAATCCAGCTCAAAAGTATTTGGTGGCATGGGCTTGGCTGACCATTTTAACAAAAGTGGTAAAAGAGTAATTCAAAGGAATCTCAGGTGCTGAAGCCAACTCAGGTGCTGAGATCCCTCACAGGGGACAGCAAGACAGATGGGCAAACAAATGAATTACTGGGGGGAGATTGGAAGTAAGGAAGAGGTGGTTATACTTTCTCTCAATAGGGACATGTTTGAATTATAAAAGTGTGTGAAGTCCTCTAACAGACTAACATCCCTAAAACTGAAAAAGAAAGCTAAGTCAGAATGGAAAAGAGTTTATTAGGCTCTTTTTATTAGGCTCTGAATTAGTAATAAAAATATAGTGGAACGAGCAATAAAATGGTCCTTTCAAGGATAGCCCTTGTTTGGCAGTGGGCCCAAGTGTAGTGCTCCTCAAGCTCACGCTAAGATCCTGCAATGGGATTCATCAACTCTTTGAGAGTAGCCTGTATCACCTGCGTGGGAGAAGGGAAAGAAACAAGAAAGAATCAAGCACTGTGAAATAAATAAATCACTATGTGTGGCTGGGACTCCCCAGGATATTTGGTATGTGTAGTAAAAAGAGTGTAGGAGGCTTCTGTGGAAAGAAAAGAGCATACATTAGTTATAGAAACATGATAGCAGATAAAGGCCAAATGGCCCATCTAGTCTACCCATCTGCAGTAACCATTATCTCTTTCTCTCTTTGAGAGATCCCACGTGCCTATCCCAGGCCCTTTTGAATTTAAACTCAGTCTCTGTCTCCACCACCTCTTCCAGGAGACTGTTCCATGCATCTACCACCCTTTCTGTAAAAAGGTATTTCCTTAGATTACTCTGGAGCCTATCACCTCTTAACTTCATCCTATGCCCTCTCATTGCAGTTTCCTTTCAAATTAAAGAGACTCGATTCATGTGCATTTACATTATGTAGGTATTTAAATGTCTCTATCATATCTCCTCTCTCCCGCCTTTCCTCCAAAGTATACAGATTGAGATCTTTAAATCTGTCCCCATATGCCTTATGATGAAGACCACATATCATTTCAGAAGCCTTCCTCTGGACCGACTCCATCCTTTTTATGTCTTTTTGAAGGTGTGGCCTCCAGAATTGTACACAATATTCTAAATGAGGTCTCACCAAGGTCTTATACAGTGGCATCAGTACCTCCGTTTTCCTACTAGCCATACCTCTCCCTATGCAACCTAGCATCCTTCTAGCTTTCACTGTCACCTTTTCAACCTGTTTGGCCACCTTAAGATCATCACATACAATCACACCCAAGTCCTGCTCTTCTGTCGTGCATATAAGTTCTTCACTCCCTAATCTGTACCGGTCCCTTGGGTTTTTGCTGCCTAAATGCATGACCTTGCATTTCTTAGCATTAAATTTTAGCTGCCAAATTTTAGACCATTCTTCAAGCTTCACCAAGTCTTTCTTCATGTTATTCAAAGCATCTGGCATGTCCTACTCTATTGCAGATTTTGGTATCAACTGTAAAGAGGCAAATCTTACCCAATAACCCTTCAGCAATATTGTTTATAAAAATGTTAAAAAGAACAGGTCCAAGAACAGAACCTTGAGGCACACCACTGGTAACATCCCTTTCCTCAGAGTGATCTCCATTGACCACTACCCTCTGTCGCCTTCCACTCAACCAGTTCTTGACCCAGTCCTTCACTTTGGGACCCATCCCAAGGGTATTCAGTTTATTTATTAGATGTCTGTGTGCAACACTGTCAAAGGCTTTCCTAAAATCTAAATATACCACGTCTAGCGCACATCCTCTATCCAATTCTCTGGTCACCCAGTCAAAGAAATTGATCAGATGTGTTTGACAAGACCTATCTCTAGTGAATCCAAGGTTTGGGAAGTTATTGCATACTAGAACCCATCCCCCAGTGAAAATCCTCAAAATGTGACAGGACAGTAGCATAGGGAAGCTTGGGAAGATGCCAGTGATGAAACCTTGGGCACCACCTGTTTGTTAAAGAAGGAAAGGGATCTTGCTTTACTTCCTTGAAGTGGTCTGTTTGCTACCTGTTTGCAATCAGTTGCCTCCAGGACTTATGAAAAATGAGACATCTCATAGAACTAATTTATGGTTTGCTGTTTCTGCAGTACACAGAGGGAAGTCATGAGCCTAAAAAAGGCCTCAGAAACTGATGGATGTAGAATGAGGTAGACTTTATTGGTGAAAAGAACAGACAACATGAAGGGTATTTGCAGTTATCTGTATGTTAGGACATTTTCAAACACCCCGCAAGAAACAGGAAAATCTAACCCCATGCAGAGCAAAGCAGAATAAAGAACAAGTAGGGAAGGGACTGTATACATCAACCTATAGACCAATTACTATTTATTGAGCATAATCATAAAAACATATCACATATGTAAAACATCAAGCCTTATTTAGAGTCTTTTTTTGCTTATATCTTTGGACCCAACACGGTCCATTTTTTTTGGCTTCCACTAGAAAGCCTTCCTCAGGAGTAGACTTGTCATCCAGTAGATGGCACTAATATAATATACAGTATATCCAAAGAAATAGCTCTAGGCTTATACTATTGTGCTAAATGACTCAGTTTTAATACTTGCGGGAAAAAGCTAACAGCGTCGTAACTGGTAAGTTTATGTAAGGAGAATATTTTTCTGAACTATATAAATTTCATATATGTTTTAGATGCTTTTCAAGCTCCCAGGGATTGCCTGGTTTTCTTGCTGTATGCAATCCGTACTGAACGTGTAAGAAAACTTTGTAATATAATGTAATAAAAACTCAGAGTAAGAAGCTACATAATTAAATGTGTTGACATACAGTATAAAATGTTTAAAAATGCACTTTTTAGTTACATATGTTAAATGTGGAAAATTATAATAAAAAGAACGATTTCGAATGGGCTGCCTGAAATGTCCTGTCTGTCAAAATTAGATTGTAAGCTCTTTTGAGTAGGGACCATCTATTGAATGTTAAATCTACAGTACTGCATACGCTTTTCAGCTCTACAGAAATGATAAATAATAGTAGTAGAATGGGAGAATTGGCAGGAACTAGATCCTTCATGTAGGCATTCATTTACCAAGGGTGTGGGAAAATCAATCGACCATATCTTTTGTACACAAACTGCTGATTTTCCTTATCTCACAAGAGCAGTTGAGCTTATAAAGTTAACTGACTGAAAATGTCCGGAAAAGTCTGCAGTGATTTTGCCCCATTCCTGATCCATCACTGCTCAGAAAATAGTTCAGCTAGGAGCTGATATAACTCTTGTGGCAGTTGAGAGGACACTATCACACAGAACCTAAAAGATGTATTCAGCTTTTGAAATAAAGCCTGTATTTTTCCTTAGTCCTTGCATTTCATTACAATGGCTAAGCATTCCTTTTTGAGAAAAAAATACAGTATTACTTACTGTATTTTTTTTTAAGTAAAATATCTTTGGATGGGAAAGCTGTTTTGCAGAAATCAATGCATGTGATGATTTTATTTGTGCTTGATGCAGATAGCAAAAGATTAGACATACCTCAGAGAGTAGATGGAATGGAAGAAATCTAAGGTAATAAATAGAAATAAAACAAAGAAAAGATGATACTTTTTTAGTTAGTCCAATAAAAAAAGGAATCTTATTTTCTTTGTTTTATTTCTATTTATTACTTTTAAAGTGGACTAACAGGTACCACACCCAAATTTAAGGAAATCTGAAAGTGCAAAAAGAAATGCTGAATTTTGCCTACTGGGGGGTAATTTTATGAGTTTTAGTTCATCTTATTTTTCTTGATATAGTTTAACTGCCTTTAAATCAAAATGTCAGAGGTTTATCTATAAATGCTAAGCGCGCATGTGCACTCTTACCGCGTGTTCCCTGATCCCTGATCTGTAGGTCAGTGGTCAGCAAGAGTATGCATGCGCGACACCAGGACTCCTCCTCCCGAGCCCCAGACATGCTGACCACCTTTGGTCCCGCGGGCCTCTCAAGCAGCAGCGGTGGCAGGGATTGCGGATACCGAGGCGGCTGTCGGCTTCAGGCACGCGCGGTGGATGTCAGCGCCTGCAGGCTGCGGCGGCTGTGGCGGAGGGCAGACGCAAATGGAGGTAAGGGGTGCTGCTGGACAGGGGAAGAGGTGCTGATGGACAGGGGGGCAGAAAAAGGAAGGGAGACCTACTGCTGGACAGGGGGAGCAGGAAAGAGGTGCTGCTGGACAGGGGAAGAGGTGCTGATGGACGGGGGGGGGAGAAAAAGGAAGTGAGGCCTACTACTGGACAGGGGGAGCAGGAAAGAGGTGCTGCTGGACAAGGGGGAGGTAAAACAAAGGGAGAAGGGCTGCTACTGGATAAGGGGAGTAGTGAAGGGGTGGACACAGGGGAGGTAAAAGGAAGGAAGAATGGACAGGGGGAGCAGTCAAGGGGTGGTGGTGGACAGCCGAGGAAAAAGAAAGACAGAAATACAGAAAGCGGCTAAGGAGAGAGAGAGAAAGAAATAAAGACAGACACACACACATATATTCTAGCACCCGTTAATGTAACGGGCTATAAGACTAGTAATTTATATAAGAGAAAGAGAAGAAAATGTATAAGGCATGGAAAAAGGGGAAGGGCAAATTTCATTTTTAACAGAACTGGGAAGCAGGGTTGCTCTTAAGCAGGGGTGACAGGAGTGGCTGTACAGATCCTCCTGCCCTGCCACCTGAAGTGGTCCTCTACCTGCATTCTATGGGCTGCTGTCATGCAGCCCCTATCCCTTGCAAATGCTGTTTTCATGCATGAAAACCAAGAAAGAGTAAGTGTGTGTAGTGGGGGTGGGGGTAATCTGGCACAGTGATACAGACTGTCAGTCACTAAACTAGCCTGCACATAGCCCCACAACCGCTAACGCTTGCCCTAATGGGAAAGAAAGGAGAGGGAGGGAAATTAAAGACTCAGAAATAGTGCTTGGTTTTGCAGCCAATAGGCCTGTTGAAAGAGTAACTTGCAGAATTGCCAAGCTATCCAGCTGGGAAATATTTTGGTCAGTCCTGATTTTGACCTTACCTCCCATTGCAATGTAGTATTTGTAGTCGCTAATTCTTATGCGATCGGTGCTGTCTATACATAATGCATTAGGAGAAAGTTGACATGTCTAGAACTGGGCTAAAATCTCCCTAGAACTAGGTAATTTGACAGCTCTGAACTTCAGCAACTTTCCATGAGATTTATATGCATAAATATAGGTGCTTAGAAAAAATAACCCTTATTTACTGTATATGCAATATAAGAACATAATAATTGCCATACTGAGACAGACCAAAGATTAATCAAGCCCAGTATCCTGTTTACATATGTATTTAAGGACAACATGAACACATTTCAGGGATAGGAAGAGGGAGGGGTGTGTAGTTGAGCATGAGACAGAAAGGTGGCAGAGCAGTTTTAAATGTCTTTATAATGGGAAAGGAAGCCCAGATCTCTGTTAAGTCCTGTCTGGTAGGTGTCAAAATAAACGGATATCATAATAAGAATTGCAATACCAACCAGAATGTCCCCTCTGTCGGACAACAGTTAGAAAAACTGGTGAGAATACTAAAAGGGAATTTAAAACAATCCAAGAATTTAAAACTTTTCAAATCAAAATAAGGTATTTTGTTTTATTTATTAATAATAATAATAATAACTTTATTTTTGTATACCGCAATACCACAAGCAGTTCAGAGCGTTTACAGAGGAAGAGACTGTATACAGACAGCGATGTTACAAAAAAAGACTTTCAAATTACATTAGCATGTCAAGAGTAGTCAAGATTTATCTGGAAGCATTTCAAAGATACAACAAGACAGAAAAGGAGTCAGAGACATTTATCAAAGAGATAGGTTTTAATTGATTTCCTGAAGGTTTGGTAGGAGGGTGCATTTGAAATGAAGTTGGTTAAACATGAATTCCATTTGCCTGCTTGGAATGATAATGATCTATCAAGGAATCTCTTGTAGAAACAGCCCTTCAAGGATGGAAATGCAAACAGGTAAGCACTAAGGCCCTGATTCTGCAAAGTGGGTCCCAATTTTAGGCAGCTGTAGGCGTCTTAAAGCTGTCTAATCAGCCAATCGGGAAGCACGTTTTTAAAAAAAAAATGCTCCCCAGGCAGGCTGCCTATATTGAAGGCACCTCTGGGAGCCTAGGGAGGCCCGCAAGACCACCTAAGCTCGCCTAAGGGCCTTAGGCGAACCTAGGCGGCCCTACGCGTCTCTCTAGTAGAGGAAGAGACGCTTACAATGTAGGCCAGCAAAATGCATTGTAAGCGTCTACTTACATTGTAAGTAGATGCAGCCACTATACTTATCGCGGCAAGGGATCTCCCTGCCACAATAAGTATAGCAGTCGCAGCCGCCTGTCCGATTGCTGGCAGGAGGGTGCCCAACCCCTCCTGCCGTAAGATGCCCCAATACTACTGATCACCGGCAGGAGGTTACCCAATCCCTCCTGCCAGAAGATGCCCACCCCGACACTACCGATCGCCAGCAGGAGGGTGCCCATTCCCTCCTGCCGGAAGATGCCCCCCCAACACTACCGATTGCCGGCAGGAAGCTGCCCAATCCCTCCTTCCGGAGGACGCCCCCCCCTCTGGACCCCCCCATGTTAACATACCTCCCCCGCACTAACACCCACTGATGACCACCCCTAACCTCACCCCCAACTAACTTCCTCCCCCAAACTAACCTCTAATTGTTGGCCGGGCTGACGGGTCTTGCTACCGTCCAGCCAGCAGGCCTGCCTCATCAAAATAAGGCAGGCCCGCCCCTTCCCAGCCCATCCCGCGAACCCTAAGGGCTGATTGGCCCAGGCTCTAGAAGCCTGGACCAATCAGGCCTTAGGCATAGCAGATCTGCCCATCCCCACTAAGCCTAAGGCCTGATTGGTGTTAGCACGGGGGGTCCGGAGGGGGGCATCCTCTGGCAGGAGGGATTATAGAAAATAGAAACCTAGAAGATGACAGCAGAAAAGGGCTACAGCCCATCAAGTCTGCCCACTCTGCTTACCCACCCCCTGTCTATGCCCTAATGACCCAATTTCCTTATCTTGACCCTCATAGGGATCCCACATGGGTATCCCATTTATTCTTAAAGTCTGGCACGCTATCTGCCTCGATCACCTGCACTGGAAGCTTGTTCCAATGATCAACCACTCATTGGATTGGGCACCCTCCTGCCGGCGATCAGTAGTGTCGGGGGGGATCTTCCAGCAGGAGGGGTTGGGCACCCTCTTGCCAGCGATCGGTAATGTTGGGGGTGGCATCTTCCGGCAGGAGTGGTTGGGCACCCTCCTGCCGGCAATCGGACAGGCAGCCGCTATACTTATCGCGGCAGGGAGATCCCTTACCGCGATAAGTGTAGCGGCCACATCTACTCTAACCCGATTCTGTAACTGGCGTCTTTAACATGAATGCCGGTTACAGGATCGGGGTTAGTGTAGGCCCGATTCTGTATAGGATGCCCCTCCTGTGTGTCCTATACAGAATCCGGGCCTATGTGTGCAAGTGGTGCCTGGAAATTCAAAATGGTACAACAGATAGATTGGGGATGAACCTGTTATGGTTTTGAAGCAAAGGCAGGCAAACTTGAAAATGACCCTTGCTTCCACCGGCAGCCAGTGTAGTTTTTTGTAAAGTGGACTAACACGGCCACCATACCATTTCACTTCAGACAGAATGACACACCTTTTCTCATGCCTGCTTTCAGGGGTCCATCTGTATACTTCTCCCAGCATTCTCTGGGGTGACACCCAGGTCCACCCCAATCCACTCAGGGCTTCCACTCCTGCTGCCCAGCACTCTCACTGGCCGCCTATCAGGAGGCATGCGCCATGTGGTGCACCAAACATTCTCTCTCTCCAGATTTTCTTTTCTTTTTCTCCTATTACCAATAACTCCAGTACACTTTTTTCTAGTGATACTGCCTTTTCCCAATCTTTCCCCATCTCAAACCTTTTATACCTTAGGACCACCTTGTCTACTTTCAGCTGTCATCATCTCAAATCTGTTTTGCCTTCTCAACTCTCAAGCTCAACATTTTCTTCCTTTCATGCAACCACTTCCATTCTGTCTGAGTGCATCTCATCTTCATTACTGTCCTTATGACTTGCCTACTCTTCTCTGTACTCTGACTTCTCCAAATTGATTGAGAGACCTAAAACACTATCAAATTGTTGTCACCAGGTTGAGTCATTAAGTCATCCAGAAATGCCATGTAGCGTACTTCTTCAGTTCCCATTCACACTCCCTCCATCTGTACACATATGGGCCAATAATGGCTCCAAAGATAAAATAGGAATGGAGACAAGGGTCAACCCTCTCTGGTACCTCAGGCAATAAGCCATTGATAATAGTCAAAGAAGAAATGTCAAATAGACAATAGTCTCTGGAAAAAGAGCAAAACATAGAGAAAAGCAGAAAAGAGAAATTGGGATCAAAACAAATGGAAAAATAAAATGCTTAGATAAGAAAGATTTAAGAAAGTATATTATTCTGAATTTATTCTGACTGATGTTCAGTGCTATTTGGCTGGCCAGGAAAGACTCTTGGCTGACTAAATAGCCTATAGCCGGCTAGCTGTTGATATTCAGCGGGAGATAGCATGTAATTTCCAGCTGAATATCCCATTTCATAATTGGCAGTGACTGGCTATGTTGCGCAACATAGCCAGTCACTGCCAACATTCAGCGGTTGGCTGGTTAAGGCTAGCAGCTACACAGACCTGCCTAAAGAGCAGGTCTTTCTATGGCTGCAAGCCTTGACCTGAACATTCAATGCTGATGGCTGCATACAGCCCTGACATTGAATATCTGGATGCATTGTGAATCATGGGAGGTAGCCAGGCTGTCTCCTGCGATCTCAATATTGGACCTATTAATTCAAATATATCAACTTTGGTTAATGTGCATCTCTGAAATATTACATTTCAGTTTCTATTTCTCTAGTTTTGCTATACTTGCAGAGTTTTACTTCTTGATGTTTCCAGTTTAATTATGCCTTTATGTTACTATTACTGACCTGTGGTCCCCTTCATATACCCAGATCTCCACTTGGGAGAGATAGTGTTATAGAGGCCTATCTTAATTTTTCAGCCCAGGGCCTATTTAGCCTTAGCTATGACACTGATATCAGAATCTGGGCACCTAGTCGTGTTACAGAATACTAGCATATTCCAGGTTTGGCACACCTAACATAAAACCATTTAGAAAAAAAACACACAAATCCATGAACAATAAAAATATATTCAAAACACACTACACAAACCTAAGCCTCCTTTTACTAAACCAAAGGAGCGAGTGTTGTGCAGAAAATGCTTGGATGTCCATTCAAGCCCTATGGGTGTCAAAACATTTAATCTATCAGCCTGCACTATCGGGCTTAGTAAATGAGGGGGGTTATATTTAAATAGAAAACCCCATTGTTTTTATAATGGAGAAAAGACCTCACTGAGTTAAACAAAGTATCTCATGTACCAAAACCATCTATAAAAAATCCATATCACTGGTCCATAAAAATCCTTTAACTGGCACCTAGGCATGCTTAGGCATCGCTGGGCATTGTAGTTAGGCATGCCTAGGTGCCACTAAGCATAAAGCATAACTTTGAACATCTGATTTATGAGGACAGCATGTATAAGGAATTGTATTTGCAGGATCCACACCTATCCAGTGAGTAGGTCTGGAGAGCAGAGGTGAATTATCGGTAAGTAACAAATTGTATTCTGCTGGAGGAGAAGGACTGTGTATATAGTTGGCCATCTGATTAAAGTGAATATTCTTGTTACCTCACCAGTTAAAGGAAACAGTAAAGAGTTTGGTTCCAACAAGAAAGACTTTGGTGTTGACAGGATTATTTTGTGGAGTGGAATAAAAACTCTGATGCCTGCTTGTTCAGCCTCCTAGGGAAATCCTAGACCTGGTCTCTCAACCTACAAATAAGAACTTGTGCCTCTTTTCCCAGCTTACTGGACTTACACTAGGCAGCTGCCTAGTAGTATTACAGGGAGTGGTTAAATACACATAAACACATGACAGAGGAATCATGATGTTAGCGGCACACTGACCACACCAGTGCACTTAGACATATAGGCGGAGGGAGTTTATGTACTTTGGGACATTTGGAATAAAAATGGTCATTTATGCACAATAAATGCATCTGGATGAGTTGTGGGGTTTTGGAGACTGAATAAAATTAGCAATCCTCTTCTCATCACTACCAGCGTTTTGCAACAAAGAACCACCTGAGTCAGGTATTCTGCAGTTGAGGGCTATGTTGTGGAGCACGGAGCATGCAGCACACCATTAAAATGTCACAAACTGGCCAGCATGTAGAGTAGTTCTTCCCTAGACTTGTCCAGGCCCAAGAAGATTTCAAAATACCAAACATTTTCTCTACAGAGCCCTAGTCTACCTGTGAGTCTTATTATAGTTATCTTTAGCTGTCCCCTCAAGGTGGTCCCCTCATGGAGGTCATCAGCCAGGTCATGAGAGGAAAACGCAGAGAGGATATAATTGTGTATGGGATGTTGTGAGGGATGGCATGTCAATACATAGAAGGTCCCTGAGGTGTGCAAGGCTGATCGGTGCACATATGTGTGCTCATGCAGATGCCATCCCCCTGTGACCTGGTTGCTCTCAAAGCACTCATGTAGGCCTGATTGTGAAAGAATGTAGGCATCATGATAGCAGCCCCGGTGACAAGCATATATAGACTGCTTCTTTGCCTGTAGGTGGTCTTGTGGTGAAGGGTAAAGGCACAGTACGGTACAGGGATTCAAACAGGGATTGGACGGATTCCTGAGGGATAAAGGGATCGTGGGATACTGAGAGAAGTATCCAGGAAATAAGTATAGAAACCCGACCAGGTCGTGCATGTGCAAGACCGGAGGGTTAGGACTTCGATGGGAAGATAGGACTTCAATGGGAAACCAAGGTGGCAAGGGGGCCCCTTCTGGTGATTCAGACAGGTTTGGGCCGCCGCGGGAGCGGACTGCTGGGCATGATGGACCTATGGTCTGACCCGGCGGAGGCACTGCTTATGTTCTTATAAAAGCAATTAATAAATTCCAATAAATAAATATGTATGTGTGCAATCAATATCTCTAGGTACAGAGGGGAACTGTGCCAGCTCATAAAATTCTGTCATAGTTTGATGTTGCAACTGCTCTTATTCAGGGAAGAAAATATATTGAGTGCCACCCCTGAGAAAAGCCCTTAGAAACTGAGCAACGCAGAGCAAGGTGGCTGGTTCGCTAATGCTTACTGTAGCCCTCAGGGGTGTCTGGAAGGATCTGGTGGTTAAAAATGCTAGGGCAGTAGCGACATTCAGTTGCAGAAGCCGGTCTTGTCCCCTTCACGCAGTAGGTTCTACCTCTGTCTCCAGAGGTATTGTTGTTTCCTTTTCAAATCTGAACCTGTCATGTCCATGAACTGTGTACTGAGCCTGTATATCCTCTGCACAGGGGTCCTTCTTCATTGTTCCCTCTGTCTCCTCCAAGCAGCCAGCTCACTTCCATTCAAGGTTATCACCACCTTCTATCCCCAACAATTACCATTCCCACCCACAACCACACACACACAGAAATGGACACAGTAACGCCTACAGACAAGCAGTCACAAAGGGATACACCCAACACACACACACACATTGGCAGATGGACACACCTGGATAGACTCACATAAACAATGGCAGGGAGACACACCCAGGTATGCACATACACAGATATAGCACAGATAGGGAGAGCTTTGGAATGAGGGAACAGGCAAATATGAGGACTGGTAAAGAAAGTCTTAGGAAGCAGAGTGGATAGGAATGGGACAATAGAAGCTTTAGGGAGTTTAATGAGGGCAGTGCAATGGAAAAAAGGAAGATAAGTGAGGACTGATCATACTGAGACACCAAATAGCAGCACTGTGCAGTTTACAACACTCCAAGTCTAAACAGACAGCTTCCCATTCTGGTTGGTATATATAGCAGGTTTAGATGTGGGTGTGCACTTTTGTGACATGAGTATGTGTGCCTGATGCTTATGGAATACAGTACATCAAATGTGTATAATAGAAACATGATGGCAGATAAAGGACAAATGGCCCATCCAGTTTGCCCATCCGCAGTACCATTATCTCTTTCTTTCTCCGAGAGATCTCACTATTCCAGGCCCTCTTGAATTCAGACACAGTCTCTCTCTCTATCACCTCTTCTGGGAGACTGTTCCATGCATTTACCTCCCTTTCTGTAAAAAAAAGTATTTCCTCAGATTACTCACCTCTTAACTTCATCCAATGCCCTCTCATTGCAGAGTTTCCTTTCAAATGAAAGAGACTTTACTTATGTGCATTTACATTGCATAGGTATTTAAATGTCTCTATCATATCTCCCCAATTCTGCCTTTCCTCCATACAGATTGAGATCTTTAAGTCTGTCCCCATATGCCTTATCACAAAGACCACACACCATTTTAGTAGCTTTCCTCTAGACCAGTGGTTCCCAAACCTGTCCTTGGGGACTCCTAGCCAGTCAGGTTTTCAAGATATCCCTAATGAATATGCATGAGAGAGATTTGCATACCTGTCACTTCCATTATATGCAAATCTCTCTCATGCATATTTATTAGGGATATCTTGAAAACCTGACTGGCTGGGGGTCCCCCAGGACAGGTTTGGGAACCACTGCTCTAGACCGACTCCATCCTTTTTATATCTTTTTCTAATATCTAATATTCTAAATGAGATCTCACCAAAGTCTTATACAGGGGCATCAGACTTTGGTGAGACCTCATTTAGAATATTGTGTACAATTCTGGAGGCCGATTCACCCAGCACATGCCCTTTCTCTGCCCCAAACAGATACCTTTTAAAGGCCTATACTTAGGCATACCATGGAATATACATGAGTCCATTTTCATTCTTTACAGCACAATCCTTACCGTTTGGGCATCATAACATAAGAACATAACAATAGCCATACTGGGTCAGACCAATGGTCCATCTAGCCCAGTGTTCTGTTTCCACAGTGGCAAAAACCCAAATAGTAACAACATTCCATGCTACTGATCCAAGAGCAAGCAGTGGCTTCCCCTAGATCTGTCTCAATAGCAGACTATGAACTTTTTTCCAGGTATTTGTCCAAACCGTTTTTTAAAACCAGCTATGTTAACTGCTGTTACCGCATATTCTGGCAAGGTGTTTCAGAGCTTATCTATTCTCTGAATGAAAAAATATTTCCTCCTATTGGTTTTAAAATTATTCCCTTATAACTTCATTAAGTGTCCCCTAGTCTTTGATGAAGTAAAAAACGATTCACTTGTACCCATGCTACACCACTCAAGATTTTGTAGACTTCAATCATACCTCCTCTCAGCTATATCGTTTGCAAGCTGAAGAGCCCTAACCACTTTAGTCTCTCTTCATACAAGGTGAATTCCATCCCTTTTATCATCTTGGACGCTTTTCTTTGAACCTTTTCTACTGTAATTTCACTATATCTTTTTTAAGACACAGCAACGAGAACTGAACATAATACTCAAGGTGAAGTCACACCATGGAGAGATACAGAAGCATTATTTATTTATTTATTTTTTCCATTTGTGCGTCACACATACCTATACAAGCTCTTGGCGACATTACAGAGGAAGGGGTTAGAAGAGGGTAGGAAGGACAATGGATGGCAGGAAGATACAGGAGGAGAAGAGGATACAAGTGATTAGGTGTCAAATAGATGAGTTTTCTGTTTCTTCCGGAATTTGATGTAGTTAGGTTCTGTCCTGGTCATTTCATTAAGGTCATTCCAAGTTTTTACGCCTAGAAAGCTGAGCATGGAGTGGAAAACACATTTGTATTGCAGATTTCTTGTGGAAGGGAGATTTAGAAGTATTCTATTGAGGGTTCTGCGGGAAGTAGACCATACCTTGGAAAAGAGCTAGATGAGAGGAGCTGCGGAGTTTCCGTAAAGTATACGGTCAATGATGCATGAAGTTTTGAAGGTTATTGTGACATTATAACATTCTTAGGCCCGGGGCGTTAAGTGCTCCAATGCCTCTATGACACCCATAGGAATTCTATGAGCTTCGGAGCAGAATCAGAGCATTTAGCAGTCCAGATCACGGTAGAAACCTCTACCGCAGCTTAGTAAAAGTGAGGTTAATGTTACTTACCATCCCTTTTCTAATAATTCCTAGCATCTTGTTTGATTTTTGACTACAGCTGCACATTCCTTTCTTACTATGTTTTTGTAGGTATCCACATTCCCTGTCTGCTAAAAATTTCCTCTTCATAATTGTATCCTGATATTCGCTGATGTTAGAATATTTTCAATTGTAAGATGTAAAATAGTTATTTATATATTACTTGTTAGAATATTCATATTTATCTCTATCTTTACCTCTGTCTTTATATTTTTTCTTTATTTTTCATAAATTGTTTCTTCAGGTACTTTAGTTAGATTGTGAGCCTTTGGGACAGTTAGGGAAATTTCCAAGTACCTATCTTATTTATTTTTATCTATTGTATCTTTGTAATGCATCATTTTTGTAAACCGCTTAGAAACCTCACAGTTATTAACGGTATATAAGAATTAAATTAAATTAAATTAAACCGCACTGATGTTAAAGCGAAGTGCGGTATATAAATAATAATAAACATAAACATTGTGTGGAAGGTTTCAGAGGATTGTCTATGATGACACCTAAATTCTTTTCTTGGGCAATGACTCACAAGATGGACCCTAGCATCTGGTAATTATGAATTGGGTTATTTTTCCCCAATGTGCATCATTTTGCATTTGTCCACATTAAATTTCATCTGCCATTTGGATGCCCGGTTTTCCAATTTCCTAAGGTCTGCCTTCAATTTTTAACAGTCTGCATGCGTTTTAACAACTTTGAACATTTTAGTGTCCAGTGGCGTACCAAAGGGGGGGCATGGGGGGCGGTCCGCCCCGGGTGCCAAGCCCTGAGGGGGTGCTCCCGTTCCGGTTCACCCCCTCCCCTGCGTCCGGTTCAGCCCCGACGTCTCGCATCTGGATTCCTCCCCGCACCATTTACCTGAAGCAGCCTGCAGCAAGATCGCGATCCCAGCGATCTTTGCACTGCTTCGGCTGTTTCCTTCGCCACGGTCCCGCCATCCTCTGACGTCAGAGGAGGGGCGGGACCGCGGCAGAGGAAACAGAGCCAAAGCAGCACAAAGATCGCTGGGATCGCGATCTTGCTGCAGGCTGCTTCAGGTAAATGGTGCAGGCAAGCTGGGCGGATGAGCGGTCCTTCGAAGTGGTGGGAGGGCGAGTGGTCCTGCGGAGGGGGGGGCGGGCGGAGGCCTTCAGGGTGGGGCGGGCGGGTGGGCAGGCAGGCCGGCCTTGAGGGGGGAAGGAGACAGGCCTTCAGGGGGACAGGCCTTCAAGGAAGGGACAGGCAGGCAGGCCTTCAAGGGGGGGGACAGGCAGGCCTTCGGGGGAGGGTGCAGGCCTTCAAGGGGGGGACAGGCCCTCGAGGGGGGGTGCAGGCCTTCGAGGGGGGGTGCAGGCCTTCGAGGGGGTGTGCAGGCCTTCAAGGGGGGGTGCAGGCCTTCAATGGGGGGGACAGACCTTCGAGGGGTGGTGCAGGCCTTCAAGGGGAGGTGCAGGCCTTCAAGGGGGGGACAGGCCTTTGAGGGGGGTGCAGGCCTTCGAGAGGGGGTGCAGGCCTTCAAGAGGGGGTGCAGGCCTTCAAGGGGGGGACAGGCCTTCGAGGGGGGACAGGCCTTTGAGAGGGGGTGCAGGCCTTCAAGGGGGGGACAGGCATTCGTGGGGGGTGCAGGCCTTAAAGGGGGGGAGAGGCCTTCAGGGATGGGATGCAGACCTTTAAGGGGGGGGACAGGCCTTCAGGGGAGGGGGCCCTAGTGCAGAAGTACACGGAGGGAAGGGGGAGGGATTCAAAGAGACGTGCATATGCCGGACTTTGGGTGGAAAGAAATAATGGGTATGAAAATAGAGGAGAGGGAGAGAGATGATGGACCATGGGTTTTAGGGAGGGTAGGAACAGAAAGGGAGAGAAGTTGGACACAAGGGATGTTGTGGAGGGGGGGAATAGAGATACTTGTTAGGAGGGTAGTTGGGAAAAGAAAGAGAGAGATGGTGGACCCTGGGGTGGTGGGGAAGGAGGGAGAGATGCTGGATGAAAGGGTAGTTAAGAAAAGGTGGATCTGTGGAGGGAGACGAAAAAAAGGAAAGATGCCAGACATCCGGGGGAGGGAAGGGAAACGGGGAGGACAGAGATGGCAGATGGATGGTTAGCATGCAGAAAGAAGGAAGAAGGAGACCCTGGCAAGCAAGTTATCAGAAGACAACCAGAGCCTTGGACCAACAAGATTTGAAAAATAACCAGACAACAAAAGGTAGAAAAACTAATTTTATTTTCTGTTTTGTGATTACAATATGTCAGATTTGAAATGTGTATCCTGCCAGAGCTGGTGTTAGACCGCAAACGTGAGCTAGGATTTAACAGAGAGAGGAAAAGTCCTTTTTGTTTCTTTATTTTATTTACACCACAGCACCAGTGTGGTTAGGAGAAGCCAAAGGGGGGGGTGAAAAAGCTATAAAATAAACCCACCAGGATGTTTGAAAAAAAAAAAACACCCAATTGGGCATTAAAATCGAATCGATAAACCAATTCAATAGGCTGAATCGAAAATTTTTTTCCTGAATCTGGCAGCACTAGTTTGTGATACTGTCGTAGACTTTAGGACCTGAGATTGGGGAGAGATGGCAACCTCAGTACTTTATAATGCAAGTGAAACGAGGATTTGGCTAGACTTTTGAAGGGTCTGCAGAAGAAAAATATTGTATAGGCCGGGGACATGAGACAGCAGGAAATGGGAACTTTTCTTCCTTCTATTTTTGTGAATGGAAAGGCTGAGGATGTCAGAGTTCAGTTAAAATATGTGCTTTATAAGAAAATATAATAATGTATTTTATAAAATTTATAAGCATTGCTGGCCTACCCGGTGAGGTGTTCCCAGTGGTGGAGGCAGCGTGTCAATGTGTTGAGAGGAAGAGGTGGTCTGGGAAATTCTGCTGAGCAAACTCCAGGCCCATTTCCACCCCCCAGTTAGTCCACTCCACTCAACTGGTTCACACACTGAGTGGGTCTTTGGGTGTTGTGCCTGGGTAGTTGTTTTGGGATCTCTTCCAGTAGTTTGTCAGTATCTCCTTGTGGTTGAAGGAAGGAAACTTTGTTAACCTTAGCATTGACCTTCAGAATATGTTTGTAACAGCGCTGCTTGTGTGGCATTAGGCTATGTAGTGATCGAAAGAAGAAAACATTTCCTGCACAGCTAAGTCCATGTGAAGTTACCTTGTGCTGTATTTGACATCTAGCAAGGTCTCTGTTTGGAAGGAAAGATCTAAACTTAAAAATGAAGTGGCCAGAAGTTATGGTAAAAGCAGATAGTGTAGCTGGTTTTAAGAAAGATTTGAACAAATTCCTGGAGGAAAAGTCCATAATCTGTTATTAAGACAAGGGGGAAGTGTCTGCTTGCCCTGGATCGGTAGCATGGAATGTTGCTATTCTTTGGATTTTGACCAGGTATTAGTGACCTGGATTGGCTACCATGAGAATGGGCTACTGGGCATGATGGACCATTGGTCTGACCCAGTTAGGCTATTCTTATGTTATGTTCTCATCTGTAGGGGCCTTTGTTTTCACTTCTTATTTTAATGTATTTTTTTTCTGGGAACTTATCAGTGGTTTTTTTATAATGGGAACAAAAATGGAAGAGAATTAATGTGTGTGGAATGGGGGGATAACTAATTTCTTCAGCTAAATAATTCAATCCACCTCAACCAGACATAGGAGAACTCACGAATCATTCACACACACCCTCCAACCAAAAATGTCAAAAGAAAAAAACTGTTCAACAACCTCCTAGTCATTCGAGCTGCAACACTCGACCCCCAACTCTACAACCTATTGACCTTGACCACAGACTACAAAATCTTCAAAAAAGAAATAAAAACCCTTCTATTCAAAAAACACATAAAACCGAATTAACACAATCAGAATTGTCCCAAGCATCACCTGCAACTACTCCATATGTACTTCTGATGTCATGACAATTCAGACATAATTTATGTTATGCTATGTTTGGAATAATGGTTACTGTCTTAGATTTTAGGACCTGGGATTGGGGAGAGATTGCATCCTCAGTACTTTATAATGCAAGTGAAATGAGGATTTGGTTAGACTTTTGAAGGGTCTGCAGAAGAAAAATATTGTATAGGCCGGGGACATGAGACAGCAGAAAACGGGAACTTTTCTTCCTTCTATTTTTGTGAATGGCAAGGCTGAGGATGTCAGAGAGTTCAGTTAAAATATGTGCTTTATAAGAAAATATATAATGTGTTTTATAAAGTTTATAAGCATTGCTGGCCTACCCGGTGAGATGTTCCTAATGGTGGTGGTGGTGGCAGCGTGTTGAGAGGAATGTGGTGAGAGGAAGAGGTGGTCTGGGAAATTCTGCTGAGCAAACTTCGGGCCCATTTCCACCCCCTAATTAGTCCACTCCACTCAACTAGTTCACACACTGAGGGGGTCTTTGGGTGTTGTTCCTAGATAGTTGTTTTGGGATCTCTTCCAGTGGTTTGTCAGTATCTCCTTCTGGTCCAAGGAAGGAAACTTTGTTAACCTTAGCATTGACCTTCAGAATATGTTTGTAACAGCGCTGCTTGTAATGTAATGTAATATATGAGGTTCAATAAAAAAAAATTTTTCACTGCCTGTTTCTATTCTGACCATTTATTCCGTTTCATGGTCATTACAAAAAATATTTTTTTTACATGGGGGGGTGTCAAAAAATGATGGGCCCCGGGTGCCACATACCCTAGGTACGCCACTGTTAGTGTCATCTGAAAATGTAATCACATCGATCCAATTCCCAGATCATTTATAAATATGTTAAATAGCACTGGTCCACGTATAGATTCCTGCGGCACTTCACTATGTTTCTTCCTCCATTGAGAACAATGGCCAAACCCCGCTCTCTGTGTTCTGTTCAATAAACAATTCCTAATCCACAACAAAGACATTATATGCAGTTTGTTTTAAATAATTAAGCATTAAATAACACTTATTTTGTCTTTTTCACATTTTAGGATTAAAAGCCTTGTTACCATTTTGCCTGATACTTTTGGCACTTTGTAGCGTTAGAATTCACACACACCAGTGGTCTCAAACACGCGGCCCACGGGCCGCTTGCGGCCCCCCAGGGACTATTTTGCGGCCCACAATCTGTCCTCTCCACTTCACAAGTTTTCCGATTGTGGAGAGGACAATCGCGTACAGATCGCGACTGCTGTAATTGGACTTGCAGAAGTCTCTCTGGAGGGAATGTCGGCAAATGGCTCGCGGCTTGCCTAAAGCAGGGGTCCCCAATCTGCTTCCCTTCCCTTCTAACTGCCCTCCCTCAAGCCACCGCAATCGGGAACTGTTAAAGGAAAGATTTATAAACTATAAAGAGTTTTACCTCACGCAAAGTTGTCATTTCTTTAATAAGACATTAACTATTTTTTCTGTGGCCCTTCAAGTACCTACAAATCCAAAATGTGGCCCCACTAAGGATTTGAATTTGAGACCACTGACACACACACATACACACACTTCAGGCCTCTTAAAGTAGCAGCAGTGGTGGCACTGGCTGGCTGGCAGAGACAGCACAGTGAACAACAGGCTGCTTGCGGTATGCCAAGCCAGGGCTTCCCTCTGCTGCATCATCAGTGATGTAATCAGTGACGTGGCAGAGGGAAGGCTGTGGCAGGGCAGGCCAGGAGCAGCCTGTTCACCATGTTGCCTCTGTCCAATGGCCCTACCGCTCCTGCTGCTATAGGAGACCCAGATGTATGTCAGGAGACTCAGGACTCACTGAATTGGTGAGTCAGATTTTTTAGAAAGCAAATCGATTCACTGAAGTGAATCAGTGAATCGATTCAAATTGGCGAATTGGGCAGCACTAGTAAATAGTGGGGTTCCCCATGGGTCTGTGCTCAGACTGCTACTTTTTAACATATTTAACAATGATCTAGAATTGGGAATAACTAGTGAGATAACCCCCTTTTTATAAAGCCATCCTAGTGGATGCTGCTGCAGTATTTGCTCCAGCGTCCATAGGGAACTAATGAATGTCAGAGTGTTTGCTGTGCGGCGTTGTAAAAGAAGCCCTAAATTTGCTGATGATACAAAGTTGTTAAATCTCAAGAGGATTGTGAAAAAATGCAAGAAGATCTTGCAAGACTGGGAGACTGAGCATCAGAATGGTAGATGACATTTAATGTGAGCAAGTGCAAAGTGATGAATGTGGGAAAGAGGAACCCGAACTATAGCAATGTGATGCAGGGTTCCATGTTAGGAGTCACTGCCCAGGAAAAGGATCTAGTTGTCATTGTTGAGGATATGTTGAAACCCTCAGCTCAATGTGTGGTGGCTAAGAAAGCAAATAGAATGTTAGGAATTAGGGAAGGAATGGAAAACAAAGATGAAAATGTTTTAATGCCCTTGTATTGCTCTATGTATGACCGCACCTCGAATACTGTGTGCAATTCTGGTCACTGTATCTCAAAAAAGATATCATTTATTAGAGGTATACAGACAGAATATTTAATTTTATATCATTTTCTAGCAAAACTCATTCATTGTTTTCTTTCCCTTCTGTGAAAGGATGTAAATACAAGAAATTTCAGGATGACTATTATTTTTTCAGGCAGCCTCATGGACTAGGGATTTAACACTCCCAACTTCATATCAACAATTTCATTGTGCCTTACAAATGTATCTTTTCAGGGAACACTTTGGAAGTTAGAAATCGGATGTCTATTCATTTGTATTACTAGTCTTTGTGAACCGCATAGAACTTAATGGTATTTGCGGTATACAAGTGAGTTTTATATTATGCTATGTTTGGGGAGTTTTCCTATGTTTTCTTTATAAGAACATAAAAACAGGCGTGATCCCGGAGGATTGGAAGATAGCCAACGTTACGCCCATCTTTAAAAAGGGATCAAGAGGAGACCCTGGAAATTACAGACCAGTGAGTCTGACCTCGGTTCCGGGAAAAATGGCAGAAGCTCTGATAAAAGAAAACATCGATGAACATTTCGAAAGGAACGAACTACTGATAACCAGTCAACATGGTTTCTGCAAGGGTAGATCGTGCCTAACGAACTTATTGCACTTCTTCGAGGGAGTTAACAAACAAATGGACAGAGGAGACCCCATAGACATCATATATCTAGATTTCCAAAAAGCCTTTGACAAGGTGCCCCATGAACGTCTACTTCAGAAGCTGAAGAACCATGGGGTGGAAGGAGATGTACATAGATGGATCAGAAACTGATTGGAAGGTAGAAAGCAAAGGGTAGGAGTGAAAGGCCACTACTCTGACTGGAGGAGGGTCACGAGTGGTGTACCGCAGGGCTCGGTGCTCGGGCCACTGCTATTTAATATATTCATAAATGATCTAGAAACAGGGACAAAGTGTGAGATAATAAAATTTGCAGACGACACCAAACTTTTTAGTGGTGCTCGGACTATAGAAGACTGCGAAGAATTGCAAAGGGACTTGAACAAGCTAGGGGAATGGGCGACGAGGTGGCAGATGAAGTTCAACGTTGAGAAATGTAAAGTATTACATATGGGAAGCAGAAACTTGAGGTACAACTATACGATGGGAGGGATATTATTGAAGGAGAGTATACAGGAAAGGGACTTGGGGGTAATGGTGGACACAACAATGAAGCCGATGGCACAGTGTGCAGCGGCCGCCAAGAAAGCGAATAGAATGCTTGGTATAATCAAGAAGGGTATTGCGACCAGAACGAAAGAAGTTATTCTGCCGTTGTATCGGGCGATGGTGCGCCCGCATCTGGAGTACTGCGTCCAATTTTGGTCACCATACCTTAAGAAGGATATGGCGTTACTCGAGAGGGTCCAGAGGAGAGCGACACGTCTGATAAAAGGTATGGAAAACCTTTCATACGCTGAGAGATTGGAGAAATTGGGTCTCTTTTCTCTGGAGAAGAGGAGACTTAGAGGGGATTTGATAGAAACTTACAAGATCATAAAGGGCATAGAGAAAGTAGAGAGAGACAGATTCTTCAAACTTTCAAAAAATAAAAGAACAAGAGGGCACTCGGAAAAGATAGAAGGGGACAGATTCAAAACGAATGCTAGGAAGTTCTTCTTTACCCAACGTGTGGTGGACACCTGGAATGCGCTTCCAGAGGACGTGATAGGGCAGAGTACAGTAATGGGGTTTAAGAAAGGATTAGACAATTACCTACTGGAAAAGGGGATAGAGGGGTATAGATAGAGGATTACTGCACAGGTACTGGACCTGTTGGGCCGCCGCGAGAGCGGACTGCTGGGCACGATGGACCTCTGATCTGACCCAGCAGAGGCACTGCTTATGTTCTTATAAGAATTGCCATCTCCAGATCAGATCCCGGGTCCATCAAGTCCGGTGATCCGCACACGCGGAGGCCCCACCAGGTGTACCCTGGCCTAGTTTTAGTCCCCATATCACCGTATGCTTCTCAAGGGAGATGTGCATCTAATTTACCCTTACCCGTATCACTCTATGCCACTCTTAAGGAGATGTGCATCTAGTTTACCCTTAAATCCTAGAACGGTGGATTCTGCAATTACTTCCTCTGGGAGAGCATTCCAGCAATATTGTTAAGAGTATGAACATAAGAACATAAGCATTGCCTCCGCTGGGTCAGACCCGAGGTCCATCGCGCCCAGCAGTCCGCTCATGCGGCGGCCCAACAGGTCCAGGACCTGCACAGTACTCTTCTATCTATACCCTTCTATCCCCTTTTCTAGTAGGAAAATGTCCAATCCTTTCTTGAACCCCAATACCGAACTCTGCCCTATTACGTCCTCTGGAAGCGCATTCCAGGTGTCTACCACACGTTGGGTAAAGAAGAACTTCCTAGCATTTGTTTTGAATCTGTCCCCTTTCAACTTCTCCGAATGCCCTCTTGTTCTTTTATTTTTCGAAAGTTTGAAGAATCTGTCTTTCTCTACTCTCTCCTCTCTCTATGCCCTTCAAGATCTTGTAAGTCTCTATCATATCCCCTCTAAGTCTCCTCTTCTCCAGGGAAAAGAGTCCCAGTTTCTCCAATCTCTCAGCGTATGAAAGATTTTCCATCCCTTTTATCAGACGTGTTGCTCTCCTCTGAACCCTCTAGTAACGCCATGTCTTTCTTAAGGTACAGCGACCAATATTGGACACAGTACTCCAGATGCGGGCGCACCATCACCCGATACAACGGAAGGATAACTTCTTTCATTCTGGTAGTAATACTCTTCTTGATTATACCTAGCATTCTATTCGCTCTCTTAGTGGCCGCTGCGCACTGTGCCGTCGGCTTCATTGTCATGTCCACCGGCTTCATTGTCATGTCCACCATTACCCCCAAGTCCCTTTCTTGAGTACTCTCATTCACTAACATCCCTCCCATCGTATAGTTGTACCTAGGATTTCTGCTTCCCACATGTAATACATTTCTCAACATTGAACTTCATCTGCCATCTCGTCGCCCATTCTCCTAGTTTGTTCAAGTCCCTTTGCAATTCTTCTCAGTCCTCTTTAGTCTGAGCTCGACTAAATAGTTTGGTGTCGTCTGCAAATTTTATTATCTCACACTTCGTCCCTGATTCTAGATCATTTATGAATATATTAAATAGCAGCGGCCTGAGCACCGAGCCCTGCGGGACCCTACTCGTTACCCTCCTCCAGTCCGAGTAGTGGCCCTTCACTCCTACCCTCTGTTTCCTACCCGCCAACCAGTTTCTGATCCATCTATGTACGTCTCCTTCAACCCCATGGTTCTTCAGTTTCCGGAGTAGGTGTTCATGGGGCACCTTGTCATAGGCTTTTTGGAAATCTAGATATATGATGTCTATGGGGTCTCCTTTGTCCATCCGTTTGTTAATTCCTTCGAAGAAGTGCAATAAGTTCGTTAGGCACGATCTCCCCTTGCAGAAACCATGTTGGCTGGTTATCAGAAGTTTGTTTCTTTCAAAATGTTCATCGATGTTTTCTTTTATCAGTGCTTCCGCCATTTTCCCCGGAACAGAGATCAGACTCACCAGTCTGTAGTTTCCCGGGT
Organism: Geotrypetes seraphini; assembly: GCF_902459505.1. NCBI lineage: Eukaryota > Metazoa > Chordata > Amphibia > Gymnophiona > Dermophiidae > Geotrypetes > Geotrypetes seraphini. Next base: position 67,518,658 of record NC_047090.1, on the reverse strand, counting down.
CACCTCTTGATCCCTTTTTAAAGATGGGTGTAACGTTGGCTATCTTCCACTCCTCCGGGATCACGCCCGTTTTCAGGGATAGATTGTAAATTTGCTGCAGTAGTTCCACTATTTCCTCCTTTAGTTCCTTCAGAACCCTTGGATGGATTCCATCCGGACCCGGGGATTTGTCAGTTTTTAATTTTTCTATCTGCCTGCATACATCTTCAAGGCTCACTTCCATGGATGTTAATTTTTCTGCTTGATCTCCATTGAAGAATTGATCGGGTTCCGGTATGTTGGATGTGTCTTCATTTGTAAATACGGATGAAAAGAACACGTTAAGTCTTTCTGCTACTTCTTTCTCCTCCTTCACCACACTCTTCCTGTCTCCGTCGTCCAGCGGTCCCACCTCCTCCCTAGCCGGCTGCTTCCCTTTAACATATCTAAAGAACGGTTTGAAATTTCGTGTTTCCCTGGCTAGCCTCTCTTCATACTCTCTTTTGTCTTTTTGAACCACACGGTGACATTCCTTTTGATACTTCCTGTGCTCTTTCCAGTTCTCCTCAGTTTTGTCCTTTTTCCATTTCTTGAATGAATTTTTTTCTTATTTCCTAGAGAATGACACGGTGACAAAATTCATCACCGTTCCTGTCCCCGCGGATAACCGCGGGAAACCATCTTCATGTCATTCTTTAAGGAAAGAGGGAAGAATCAGAGTATGAATGGCCACAACCACTGACCCGCAAGCTTTGCTTTGAAGAATGCTGGTGTAGAAGGACAGAGGATGAAATAGACACTAGAAAATGACATGGGTTTATTTCCCGCGGTTATCCGCGGGGACGGGAATGGTGATGAATTTTGTCACCATGTCATTCTCTATTTCCTATCACTTCCTTCACTATTTTAGTTATCCATGCCGGGTCTTTTGTTTGACTCTTTTTGCACCCCTTTCTGAATCTGGGGATATACAGATTTTGCGCCTCGCTCACCGTGTCCCTGAAAAAAGACCAGGCATTTTCTACCGTTTTCCAGTTCCTGGAAGTGTTCCTAAGTTTCTTCCTTACCATTTCCCTCATTGCTTCGTAGTTTCCTTTTCTGAAGTTAAAGGTTGTCGCTATGGTTCTCTTTACTTTCGGTATTCCAACCTCAACCTTGAACTTGATCATATTGTGATCGCTGTTTCCCAACGGTCCCACTACTTCTACTTCCTTTGCAGGTCCCTTAACCCATTTAGGATTAAATCCAGAGTGGCATTCCTCTCGTAAGTTCTCTAACAAGCTGCTCCATGAAGCAATCTTGTGTAGCCTCCAGAAATTCTGTCTCCCTAGCGCATCTTGAGCTTCCAAGACTCCAGTCTATCCCGGGTTAGTTGAAGTCTCCCATAATAACCGTGTTACCGCTTTTACATTCTCGCTTCATCTCGGCTTCCATTTCTTCATCGATATCTCCAGTTTGCCCAGGTGGACGATAGTATAGGCCCAGCTTTATTTCAGGCCCTTTCCTTCTCGGTATTTTAACCCATAGCGATTCCAGCTTATTGGTTGTCTCTGCTGTGTCCATTCTTGTCGATTGTATGCTTTCTTTTATGTATAGGGCTATTCCACCTCCTTTCTGGCCTGACCTGTCCTTGTGATAGAGCTTGTACCCCGGTAGTGCTGTATCCAATTTGTTTTCCTCATTCCACCATGTTTCAGCGACTCCAATGATGGCCATGACTTCTAATTCCCCCATTTTATTTCTTAGGCTCCTTGCATTAGTATATTCGCAATTTAGATCCTGGTATTTCCTTATCTTCATTTCCTTTCCTTGTGCTTTGGTCCTTGGTTTCTTTTCTTTTGTTACAATCTTCCTAACCTCCTCTTCTGGGTTAGTCGACTCCTGTAATTTGTCCCTTGTTTCTTCCCAGTCTTCTTTAGCAAAAAGTACACACTCTTTTTTTTTTTTAATTCTATTTTACTTTTAAGAAACCGTGAAAGTGGTTTTTAGCGCAGGTCAGTGTGCTGAATGCGCTATGAGTGTCGGGAGCAGCGCAGAGCATTCAGTGCACCACCTGTGCTAAAAACTGCTTCTGTAGTTTTGTAAAAAGGGGTGGGTGGGTATGTTTCAATTTAGATATTAAAGACAAATCTTAAAACAGAAAAAAAAATGGTATTTATTAAATTACAAAATTGTAAAGGTATTAAATTACATACCCCCCTTTTTACAAAACTGTAGTGTTTTTTTAGCATCGGCCGCAGCAGTAACAGCTCAGACACTCATAGGAATTCTATGAGCATCGGAGCTGTTGCTGCCGGCACTAAAACCCATGCTACGGTTTTGTAAAAGGGGGAGACAATTTTACCATTTTCAACTAAATCTATAAGATTGTGGTGGAACAAGAGAACAAACCATCATAAAGGAAAAGAAAAAGACAAGTATTCCATAAAACAAAGCATGAAAAATCCCTAGAGCACAGAAATATTCTCTATCAGAGAAGAGTGTGTCATTCCTGAGCCCTCTGTTCCACAGACATCCTGTTCTCTGTCTCATGACCCTGATCTACCGTTTTATTACTCAGAAACATCACACTAATTGAGAGGGATCATGAAAAATGACATTTTCATTCTTGTATTTAACCATATATTTACAAGGAAACTTCAGAAGAAATAATGCACTTAGGGACACTGTCCTAGGTCTCATAAGCAAGACTTGTTTACGACACTTCTGAATGACCTTAGCCACATCCGGAAACATGAACTTTCAAAGAACAAAATAATGTATCTCTGTGTCTAAAATAAAGTTTTAAGAGTCAATCTCTGTGGTAATCAAGATCCAAAGTTACAATCAAAGTAGATAGTATTACTATCTCCTCCTTACATGTAGTTGACTCCAAATATGCAGTTAAATTCAAACTATTTTCAGATATTGGAGATAATTGATCCATAGCTCCTTTTCCAGACTTCTTCTTACAAGGAGGAAGATAGAAAACTCTAGAAATAAGAGGCATGGTTTCTTTTAGAACACAAAAGATCTCAGAAATATATTTTAAAAACATTTCCTGTGCTGATATACTAGGTATCCATGGAAAACTAATTAAACGAAGAATCTTCCTACGGACCTGATTTTCAAGAATTTCACATTTAAGTTCTATATTTGTTTGACCCTTAACCAAGGTGATTATTGTATTATCTAGACTGGACTGAAGGTGATAAAACATATATGAATTCTGCACCACTGTTAGTTGAAATTCATGCTTCTCCAGTCTCTGTTCCAAACTTCTAATTGGTCCAGCTTGAGTAGAAATCTGTGCTGTTATAGTCTGACCAAGGGATACAATTACTTTCCATATTCCTTCAAGAGTAAAACTCGACGATCTTACCAGTTCAAACAAGGGAGTCTGAGTCTTTTCAGGCAGAGAATCCATTGCCGAGGAACAGAATCCACACTCTTTCCTGATAGTGTGTTCATGTATGCACTATTAGACGGGTGCACTGGTTTGCTTTGCACATGGGCATACTATCTTCTTTGTCTTCAAAACGTGTGTGCTCTTCAAAAAGTCTGCAGACTATTTCAGAAGAATACACACTACTAATAACAAGCAAAAAAAAAAAAGCCTGAAATTTCAGATGAACATCCCTACCACATATTTTCTATTACTCCAGCAGATCTAATCTAATCTAATCTAAACCTTAAGTTTATATACCGCATCATCTCCATGAGTATGGAGCTCGACACGGTTTACAAGAACTTAAAATAGTAGGTAGAGAAGAAGAAAAAGGATTACATGAACTTATGTGAAGAAGGGGGGAGAAAAAAGGGGGGAAGGATAGAGTTAAAATTTGCTGAAAAGCCAGGTTTTCAGTTGTTTGCGGAATAACTGAAGGGAGCTCAGATCATTTAACACCTTGTCAATAGGTGGTGGTACGTACACCATTTAATTTGCAATCCAGGTAATATAGGTTAATAGTATAAAAAATACTAGGAAAACTGTCTAACAGGAAATAAAATTTAACAACTAGAAACTCAAGTAGAGTATGGATAATACTTTATCCATAATTAATACTTATAAAAAAAACCTCAGTATGATATAAAACACAATAATCCCAGTCTGGAACTAAATTCCCATCCTAATAACCTTAGAAGCTGATGTACTAACTAAACTGTGATATTTTATCACAAAAAGAAATGCACATTAAAAAGTGCTAAATGCCAACAAATGGGCTAAAAAAATGTGCATTTTAACCTACAAATTGTGCTGGCTAAAAGGAAACAATGAGCATGATTCCCTTTGAAAATTGTCTGCAAAGTACATGAGCTAAAAATACTTGCATACATTGCAAACAATGTGAGCCAATCAATATTGCCCCCAGATATGTCATTTCTCATGCATTTTCTTTTAAATAAAATGTATTGCAGAATATACTATAGAAAATTGAGCTTTCTTTTGTCTACAAGTATATTATATGTTGCAATATTCTAGCAGTTTAAAGGTCATATTTGATGATAATTGTGCTTCAATGATTTTAAACTGGAAAAACCCGTTCCTTGGAACAGAATGTCATTCCTGATGTGGACGCATGTTAGTTTTGAAAATGAACACATTGCCAGTATAAACATCACTGAAGCCTCAGGCCTTTATTCTCCACTCTTTACGTACCCTAATCAAAAATATAGGACAGATATTATCAACTGATATCAAGATCATTTTTCTTTCTGCTTGCAAGTACAATTAACTGAAAATCTGTGAAATGCCTTCTAGTGAAAAAGTTAAATTAATGAGTGGTATAAGGCACAGCTCATTGTTTCCTGCAGGATTCTACTGACTGCAACAGAACAGGAGACTTTGCAATAAAACTTTAGGGGTCCTTTTACTACAGCTGTGGTAAAAAGTAGCCTTAGCGTGCCCTTAGATCTTTTCTTTGCACTAAGGCTATTTTACTGCAGCCATAAAAATAGCTTTTTTTTTTTTTTATAATGACCATGTACTGATATTTCCATTAGCGTGACACCCTTTTGAAAAATGACCACAAGTTGCACTTACCGATCCATTGTATAGGCAATGCAATTGTCAATCATCTACTAGATGCCATTTATAGAATTGCTACTAGTAGTGCCTAAGGGCTCCTTTTACGAAGCCGCATTAGCGGCTTCGGCGCGCGTGACTTTTCATCACGCACTAACCCCTACACTAGCCAAAAAACTACCGCCTGCTCAAGAGGAGACGGTAGTGGCTAGCGCAGCCGGCGGTTTAGCGTTAAACTGCTACCGTGGCTTCGTATGAGGAGTTCTAAGTGGTCTTAGGCATCAGTAGGCATTGAAACCTTAGGCACACTCCCATTTATACTGGGGTTTTTGTGGTCTAAATGAGAGCTCCTAAGTGAAGCACCTACTGGTGCCTATGTCAAAACATGCCACGAATCCACCCCTAACTACTACTTTTTGGTAGGTGCCTCGTAGTAGATGTCTACCTCAAAGTGGTAGATGCCTACCGAGTTAGGTACCTACAAGCTAATTAATCGATTTTAATTGCTTTAATGCCATTTTTCAATTAATGGTGCTGATTAAGCTTAATTATAGAATTAAATAAAGTTAGGCGCCTAAATCGGCTAGGCATGCTGATTTAGGTGCCAAACTACAGCTTTGTTTACAGAATCTGGGCCTATGGGCTCACATACTATCCATGCACTAAGCTGTTAGCATGTGGCAATTGTAATTATGTTAACAAATTAGCACAGGGTTGCTCACTCTCCACTCCCCTGACGAGGACAGGATTAATTCTTCGAGGGCCCCTAGGTACACAAGTACACTGGGCCCCCCCTGGGCCTGCCTCGCCCATGCCCCACCCATACCAGTGCAGATTTTCTTCTATGCAACCTCCCAAACATCTCTGAACAAATCCCCCTTCCGGTCCATCCTCCTCCGACGTCACTTACTTCTTCCGGCAGACGCAGTCACCGCGGTACCTTCTTGGAGCTTCATTGGCTGCATTGCCGTCCATCGATGCCGGGGGAGGCTGACGCTGTTGTTGTCAGGTGGGGGCCCGTTGCCGTGCAGGGAGGGAAGAGGGGGGGGGCCCGTTGCTGTCTGGTATGTCGTCCTTCAGTGGGCCCCCCTGACTATTTTGGGCCCTAGGCCAGTTGGCCTATTGGGTAATCTGGCCCTGCCCCTGATACACCCTCTCAATTATTTTTTTTAGTGCATGTTTCGTGCATACACATTTGGTAGTTACCACATGTCTGAGAGCATCCCATAGTATGCTACTATAAACTGCAATAAACGCTCACTCGTGCTTGCTGCAGCTTAGTAAAAGGGCCTCTTAATAAGAAAATATTTATCATGTAACTCAATAAACATTTACTAGGGGAATATAAAATAAGCCAAGCTGCCAGTTTATGGTTCGTGGAGGCCAGCAAACTGTCTCGAATAGTGGCTAATCCTGGCCACAAGTATCCAGCAAATCCTACAAAGAAGATAATAAGAATAAGAATAATTTTTTATTTTGTATACCGCCATACCCAGGGAGTCCTAGGCGGTTCACAGCAGATAGATTCAGTACAAACAGTGCAGTTGAGGTTGACAACAAAAAACGAGCAAAGCAATTATAAAAAGTAACATGCTGGTTATACGTCTACAATTTAAGTGAAGGGTGCAAAAAAATACATGCAACATGTACAAAGAGAACAAAGTACAATAAGTACAAGGAATAAGGACATGCATAAGTACATGCAGTAGTACATGCAGCAGAAAGTACATGCAGCAAAATACCTGCAATAGATACAATAAGTACGTGCATACAGTTTAAGAGAAGGAAAACTGCATACAAGCCATAAGGAAAGAGCCTATAAGGAAACAGTATGCAAGCCGTAAGGAGGGAGCCACAATCTTAGAAGCGTGAGAGGGGAAGGTCATGTGGTATGATTAAGGATTAGGTCTGTTGAATAGCTGAGTTTTAATCTGCTTTCTAAAATTGAAATATGAAGAGGCATCAAGTATAGTTAAGATCATCTTTTTATAGCTCAATTTCAGGGATAACCAATGCTTTGCTTTTTCAAGTCTACCTGGCTGGCATTTTTTAGGGACCTTTCCTCCAGGACATAAGAATAGTCATACTGGGTCAGACCAATGGTCCACCTAGCCCAGTTTCTAACAGTGGCAGAAAACTAAATAGTAGCAACATTCCATGCTACTGATCCAAGGCAAGCAGTGGCTTCCCCATAGCAGACTATGGATATTTCTGATCACTGCAAGTACTATATACAATGTTGTACTATGTGATATTACATTGACCTTCATTGATTTAAAATGTTTCTTCAATGCTAATAAAATGCACAAGGAACAGATGGATACAGTTTGGAAAATAGGCCACTCATACCATGGTTCCCATGATATGTAACTTACAGTTGCTATGTACGTTTATAAGTAGTTTTACCCATAGACAGTGGAACACTGTTTTGTTTGGAGGGGGGAAGCTCCAGTAGAATGTCTCTCCAACTCCCCTACCCACCTCCTTCTGTAATTTTAAGTCTTTGGGCAGCTGCTGCGCAGCGTCAACGAGCAGGCCTGACCCGGAAGTCTTCAATTGACAGCGACGCCGGTTGACGCTGTGCAACAGCTACCCGAAGACTTAAATGACAGTGACCCGGAGGAGGTGGGTGGGGGCATAGAGCCGCCTGTAACTGACTCTTCTGACCAACTGTCAATTTGAGGGGGGGGGGCATAGCCCCTGGGGCTTCCCCGTTCCAATTCCCATGGTTTCATCCGCCTTTTACAAAGCCACACTAGCAGCTGTCGCTGCAGTAACATCCCCAAAGTCCTTAGGGATTTATAGGGCTTCAGGGCTTCTGCCGCACAGCAGGGGGGAGGGTTTTGGGGGTTATTTTTTTTTTTAAATAAGAATGACAGCATAGAAAGACTCTAAGGTGTCCTTTTACTAAACTGCAGTAAAAAGTGGCTTAGCACCTAAATAAATAAAACTGCTTGTTATCCTCCCCCTCCCCCATCTTTTTATAAAACCATAGTGTGGTTTTTAGCGCCGGCAGCTCCAACACTCATAGGAATTCTACGAGCATGGGAGCTGTTACCACCATGGCCAGCGCTAAAAACCACTCTATTTTTTTCCCCTTAAATTTACAAGTTTGATTGTGAGGGGGGGAGGGGAGGGTAAATGTATTATATGATAAGAAAGGGTGGGAAGGGTGGGAGATAAGAGCATATTATTTGTACCATTGATGATTATTAAGTGTTATATTTATTGTTAATTTGTTTAGATATATTGTTACACTTATTGTAAATTTGAAAATGAATAAAGAATTTAAAAAAACAAACAAAAAAAAAACGCTCTATGGTTTTGTAAAAAAAAAAAAAAAAGGGGGGGGGGGGAACAGTAAAATAGCCCATTATTAGGGGCCCTTTTACTAAGCTGTGGTAAGCACTAGTAAGCACCTATCGCAGCCTTAAATGGCTTCAAGTTTCAAGTTTTATTAACATTTGATGAATCGCCTATAAAAACTTTCTAAGCGATGAACAACTTTAAAGAAGCCACAAGTTAGTGGACTAACAACTATTAAGACAAAAAGATAAACTAACATAATTAATTATAGCAACTAACAATTTTCATCTGACAGTCAAATTAAAGACAAACATGATAAAAGAGGGTAAGGGGAGGAAAGTTACAATCCTTTCTGGAGTGAAAAAACATAAAAGGGAATGGCAAAATCTATTAATCCACAATTACAAGAAGTAGAAAAGAAATTAGAAAATCATGGAACTGAGATTAAAAATTTAAAGACTGGACTTGAGGACTCAAAAATTTCAATACAAAATATTCATCAAGAACTTAAAGTATCACAACAAATTACTGAGGTATTAATTAAAGATAATACCAATTTAAGAAGGAAAATGGAAGCAATGGAAAACTTTTCTCGTAACAATAATCTCAGATTGATAAATTTCCCTAGGGTCTCTGTGATAGCCCCAAGGGAAATGTTGAAACGTTATATGACGGAAATATTGGAACTCTCTGATGAATCATTACCACCATTTACGCAGGTTTATTATCTTCCAAGTAAGCCTCAAGACCAACAACAACAGCAATTACAACAGAAGTCGGGACCTGATTTAATGAATATATCCAATATATTGGAAATGTCTGATAGAGAATTAGTGACCCCTGCAACCTTATTATTGACAGTAGCTCTCGCACCAGATAAAAACTGGTTGCTGAGACTTTTCTTTAAAAATAAGCAAAAAGAGTTTTTAGGTTGTAAAATTCAGATGTTCCCAGATTTGGCCAAGGAGACGCAGAGAAGGAGAAAAGAATTTCTGTTAAGGAAACCTGGTGTTTTATCTCTGGGGGCGACTTTTTACTTGCGACACCCATGTAAATGTGTTGTTAATTACCATTCTCATAAATATGTTTTCTTTGAGCCATCTCAACTGACAACTTTTCTCACAACTGCATCTTTGGAGAAAGAAAGTGCTTAGTTTAAGAAAGGGTGCCTCAATCTCATTCGACTAGCTATTATTTTGTTTTATAATAATTTCTTTCTATCGCCTATTTTCCTTCTTGGATCTTATTGAGGACTTGAGTAGAAATTTATGCTTATATGTTCTTTGATATATGTTTTCATTTGTATTAATTTCTTGCTAAATTTCCTTTCTGTACAAGTTATAATATGCTTGAATATATTGAAAATTTCAATAAATATTAAATTAAAAAAAAAATAAAAGGGAAAGAATGAGAGGAAGGGAAAGGTATAAAATTCTGAAATAAAATAAAGTGTGTCAGAAATTAAATGTTAAATGCATCTTTAAACAAAAAAGTTTTTAAAAGTTTTTTAAAGGAGGTAAGATCTTTTTCATTTCTGATATAATGTGGCAATGAATTCCACAATTGTGGAGCCATAATGGAAAACATGTCACTTCTTCTTGTGCCCACGATTTTCAGTGAAGGGACGGTTAATAGATTTAAAGATGATGACCGAAGAGAGCGGGGAGCAATATGAGGAATAATCATCCTTGTCATAAATTGAGGTTCGTTGAAGGTTAGTACTTTGAATACTAGGAATAGTATTTTAAAGTTAATACGGTGGCTAATAGGCAGCCAATGGGAATTAATCATTAAAGGAGTAACATGGTCGTATTTTTTCGCTTTGTGGATAAGTTTTATTGCCGTATTTTGGATTATCTGAAGCCTTCTTTTTTCTTTTTGTGTTATATTGATTAGAAGAGAGTTGCAATAATCGATTTTAGCTATGATCATAGAATGAATTAATATATTAACAGATTTAGGATCTAGAAATGTAGAAATTGAGCGTATCAAACGTAGTTTATAGAAACATATTTTAACTATTTGACTAATGTGATTATGGAATGATAGATCAACATCAACAATTACTCCTAAAATTTTTAACGTAGGTACAGACTCTAAGGGAATGTTATCGAGGACAAATAAAGACCTTGGCGTTAAGTCTTTTTTCCAGGTGAAGAACATGGTTTTAGATTTTTTTATGTTTAGTGCTAATTTATTAGAACTTAGCCAGTTTTTTATCAAATCCAGTTTTTTATTGATTGCCATTATTTCTTTGTCATTTTCCGGATCAAAAGGGTGAAGAAGTTGAATATCATCTGCATATGAGAATGATGTAAAACCTAGTGATTGAGAAATGGTGAGTAGTGGAGAAAGGAAAATGTTAAATAAGAGAGGTGACAGAATTGAGCCTTGGGGTATCCTGTAGGAAAATGAATAAGGTTTAGAATAGACATCATTAAATCTGACTCTAGAGGAACGGTTGGAAAGAAAGGAAATAAACCAATTTAGAACTTGACCACCTATACCTAGAGATTCTAGCCGATTAAGTAATAGATCATGGTCAATAGTATCAAAAGCCGCAGATAGATCCAATGAAAAAAGGGCAACTGATTTGTGGTGATCTAAGTAATAATGGATGTTAGTTATAAGACCAATCATCGAGTATTCTGTGTTATGGTGTTTTCGAAAACTGGTTTGATTAGGGTGGAGTGCATTTCAGGATTCGATAAAGTCTGAGAGTTGTTCAAAGACCAGTTTTTCAGTTAATTTCGCTAGAAAAGGTAAATTGGAAATTGGGCGGTAGTTAGATGCATCATCCTGACTGATTTTATGGTTTTTCAGTATTGGAGTAACAATAGCAGTTTTCCAAATGGTGGGAACGGTTGCTGTAAGTAAACTGTTTTGAATGAGTGAGTGGATAAAAGGGCCGAAGCAAGAAAATTTTTTTTTTAAATAAAACGGGGGAATGATTTCTAATCGAGAACCTCTTAAATTGATTTTTTGAAAATTACCTTCTATTTCTTTTAAAGATGGTATTTTAAAATTAATACATTTAGCTGTAGGTATGAAATTGGTTATGTTGTTATCTGTGGGATTACTTATCTTGTTAACAGCAAAAGTCTGTCAGATAGTGGCAATTTTTTTGCAGAAGTAATCTGCCAGACCCTGTGCTTTGAGAGTGGATTTTTGGTTAGTATTACTGTTTTTAGTCTCCGGGGTGATGGATTTTAGGATAGCAAATAAAATGGACAAATTTTTTGCTTTGTGAATTTTAGTTGAATAATAGGTTTTTTTTGCCTGATTGATTTTATTTTTGTAGAGGGAAGCCTTTTCTCTATAGTGTTGTAAGTTTGTAGGGGTTTAGTTAATCGCCATTTCTTTTCTAAAGAGCAGAGTTGTGTTTTTAACAAAGAAAGTTCTTCCAAATACCATGGTTTACGAAGTTTACGAGGAAAAATGGTTTTAAAAATCATTGGTGCTTTAGTGTTCAAGAGAGTTTTGAGAGAGGAATTCCAGAATTGTAATTGTTCCTCAATAGAATTGAAGTTGGGGATAATGGTAGACGTGCTGAAAAAAGGTATGATATCAGAGGTTTCTAGTTTAGAAAAGTCCCTAAATGAAATCTTTTTAAGTTCTGAGGAAGGTTTTGGTAATATTAGTTTGGAAAGATAGAAATTAAGCGAAATGAAATAGTGATCAGACCAGGGTACAGGAGAAATAAGCGGAACTGAATGAGTAACATGTTGGGATTTGGATGCAAGAATCATGTCCAGAGTATGTGTAGCAGATCCTGGATCAGAGTTTGCAGATCTAACGTTTTAAGAAAGTTTAGAATATCAGTAGTATTTGGATTAGTAAGATTGTCAAAATGAATATTAAAATCTCCCAAAAATTAAAGGGCAAGTGGAGGCAGAACATAGGTCAAATAATAATTTTGGAGAGAGGTTAACTTAGTGTGGTCTATAGGGGGAGGAATATAAATTAGAAGGAGATCAATTTTAAGATATAAATTAATTTTGGCATGAAGGAATTCAATAGCAGCATTGTTAATGGATTGGTCGCAGATTTTAAGTAAATTCTTCTGAAAGATAATGGCTAAACCACCACCTTTACGATTGTGGCGGTGGTTCCAATAATAATCAAAATTAGGAGGACAGCAAAAAGAAAGATAAGCTTCCTCGCCTTCAGAAAGCCATGTTTCAGTAATACAGAGAATATGTAATCCTTGTTGAAGAATAGCATCTTTTAAAAGATGATGCTTGCTTTTGATAGATCTGGAATTGATAAGGCCTAGTTTTAGAGTAGTGTTGTTAAGAGTGAAGTTTCTATGTAAAGGCACAAAAGTATTAATTGTTGGATCACTAGGGGGCAGAGGTAGGTTTGGAATAGTCAAAAGTGAATGTGGAAGAGTTCTAGTAGATCTGTAGGTAGAGGGTCTATGACCCCAATGAACTGGGATATTGTTGTATGAAGGAAGCATAGTGGGGTCTGAGTTAGTGATAGTGTATCGGAAGTGAAAATTCAATGTTAAGGTATAAAGAATAAGGAAGACTAAGCGTTTGTAGTTGTGGATGAAAAAGGCTAAAAAATGTAAAAAAGGTGTTACAGTAAAGGCGCCCTCGGGTTGCGCACGAAGGAGCGAACAAAGGAGCAGGTCCTGCTCCTTTTGCGTACGCCTCTGCAGCGTGCGCCGCAGAGAGTCCAATTAAATAGGACATGCGCTAACCTGGTTGGGGGAGGAGTCTGGCGGGCCGCCGCTTTGCGGCGGCAGAACAGTATCAAGCAAGTAAGACTAAAATTAAAATAAAAACAATGAGTAAAACAAGGCAAAGCAGTTAAAACAATAAAAACAGATTCAAAATAAATGCTAGAATGAAGTGCTGGTTGGTGCAGGAGTGCTGTGATGCAAGGCGTGCGCCGCAGAGAGTCCAATTAAATAGGACATGCGCAACCAAGTAAGACTTCTCTAAACAAGAGCAAACTACTGGCCTTACCATGAGATGCGCTCAAACATTTTGCAGTAAGTTCCAAATTGGTGTGTGCTGTGCATGTATTGTGCACTTATAAATAGCCCCTACCACCTACAAAATATGTGTTGCTAAGTGCTCATGTGGTAATTTCTTTTAATGTCAACATTAGTACTTGGGCAGACGCCGAGCCGCCATTTCTTTTGGAGAGAATCATTGAAGCGGTAGCTCTTTGTTTAGAGTGAGTACATTAGAAATAATGATATAGTTTAGAAATGATTGCTTTTGCTAAAAGTTATTAGATTTGTTTTGTTTTTTAGATATTCCCCTGATGCAGCAATTATGTGAAACAGGGCCTGTCGGGAAATCTAGGAAGAAAATTTGAATTACTTTTCCGAGTGTGATAAATCAGCACTTGATTTCAACTGTGAACTGAGGTGATTTTTGCAATATCAAAGGACAAAGTATCTACTTGAGATAAGTGCATGTTTCCTATTTTTTTTTAAATCTATTTTAAAACTCTGATAGTGATTATAGTAAGACTAGTCTTTAAGCCCATTACATTAACGGGTGCTAGAGATGTCTGTCTGTCTGGGTTTTTTTCTTTGTCTCTCTCTCTCTCCTTGGACGCTGTCTGTCTGTCATTCGTTCTGTCTGTGTCTCTCCCTGGCCCCCTGCCTACCTGTATTTCTCTGTTGCGCCATGCCTGTCTGTATCTCCATGGCCCCCTTCTGTGTCCCCCCCCTTTCCCAGAGCAAAGCATGATTGTTTTGTGCCCCCCAGCACACCCCTCCCCCCCAGCAGTCCCCTTTCCTTCTCCCCTTGTTGTGCCATGCTTGCGCGCTCCATGGCCCCCTTTTTTTCCCCTCCCCCGATTTCTGTCTGCCCCCAGCACACCCCTCCCCCCAAAGCAGCCCCCTTTCCCTCTCCCCTGGTCCCCTGTTCTACCATGCCTGCGTGCTCCGTGGCCCCCTTCCCCCCAAAGCAACCCCCTTTCCCTCTCCCCCTGGTCCCCTGTTGTGCAATGCCTGCCTACTCCGTGGCCCCCTTCCGTTTCCACCCCCCTCCCATTCTTACCCTCCCTCCATGCCTCCAACTGGAGCTGGTCCTCTCGGCCCAGATCGTCTTGCAGCAGGCCCGGCGTCCTGCCCCGGTACTGCTCGCCGTCGGGAAGGTGGAGAGTGGCCTGCAAGGTTCGCTACAGCGGCTGGCAAACCTCAGCAGGCCGCTTTGAAGAGGAACGGCAGTGGGAGGGAGGAGTCGCTGGCACATGCACCTCCAGCTAGCACAGGCGCCGTGAGGACTGCCACAGAAGCACACCTCATGGCACCAGGAATTACGCAGTTTCAACAGCGCATGCACGCTTAGGGTTTTATATATAGAGATACACACACGGAATTTTTCTGAGACCGAGGATGTATTTCTCTGTGGCAACTCAACACTTGCCACAGAAAGTTTCCCAGGTATGTTGCTGAGAAACACTGAGGTATTTTCTCCGTTTATGGGAACGTGGCACATTGTCACAAGCCCGAGTCCAGTGCCGGCCTTGTGCCAGGGAAGAATGATAAAAAACACCCCCTGAAACTAGTCCGGGCTAACCATGTTATCCCTGTTAGGCAAGAACAAGAACAGGAAGCACAGGCTGTGTTTAAACCTAATGCAGAACACAGCCTGGTGAAAACTGGTAGGGCCCCTTTAAATCCTCCATTTTGTGGAAAGCTGGCTAAGCAGGGGAAAAGGCAACCACAGCTGAAAGAAGTTCAGCCCCGGAGTAGGGCTGGGCGTGGTACAGCAGCTTGGCAGCATTTAGAGAGCTGGCTGACCAAGAGGAAAGGAGACAGAGGAGAAGCTCTCAGGTGGAAGGAGCCTCCAAGTCCCCCTGAGACAAGGGACATTGAAATGTTGGACACAGAACCAGATGATACAATCCTGGTAAATCCTGAAGGTGAAGCTATGCATTGTAACACTTTACCAGAGGTGGGACTATTTGAAGAAATGGAAATCAATTAGTTTGGAATTGGTTTTTTTGTGCTGAGTTTTGTTGAATGTTTCCATTTCTGTTGAACATGAGGATTTTCTTGAAGTCTGCTAATTAATGGAATGTATGCTAGCCAAGGGTTTTGCTGGTATGAGAAGTTTTTTTTTTTCTCTTGCTTATCAAGAGCTGCTGTGAAAGAAACTTCAGCAAGTTCTTTCCAGCAGGTGTGAATATCCTGTAAGCTTGAGACAGGATTTACACAGTACCATGGTGAATAGTTTGCAGGTTTCTTTTCCTTTGATAACAAGGAACTCTTTGACAAATCTGCCAATCTTTTGTTACTGCATTTAATGAGGCAGTACTGTACAATGCAGTGTACCATACATAGTTGGCCTATTGACCAATAAGACTCTGGTAGAGTCAAGGACCATCAAGAAACTCTGTTACACTAAACTAAACTAAACCTTGGGTTTATATACCGCACTACTTCTGGTTCACCACACAATTGTTTCCCACGTACACACCTTTATAGGACCCCCAGGGACCCTGAAGAAGACTTTTTGTCGAAACGCGGACCGTGTTGGGTCCTGTATCCCTAGCGGACTAGGTCCTTTAAGGCTCTTATGTGGATGATTTACTTTTATGTGGATGATTTTAGTGTACCTTTGGAACTTTGATACTTTCAAATAAAGACCATTTGGGAACATCGTCACTCCACAGAGTTTTTTGGGTTTTCTCTGGATTTTCTTCTTTGTGGATATTTTGGGGTCAATTCCTTTTGTTTATATTTGTGCTTAGAACAAGATTCCTGGCTATGGCAGTATGAGAAGAATCTCTGGAGGCTAAAGTAACAGAGTTTGGGTAGCTGTGGCAGAGGGAGGTAAATAGAGGAAACCTAAATGGACATAGAAGTTCTACTTTGGACCAGCACATTTTTTGACTCCAGCACAAATTTTCAGACTGAGTTAGATGTGTGTAGGAAGGTTAGGCGGAATATAAATCACTAATGTAATGTAATATAGGGAACTTTGCAGGGATGGAAACCAAAAAAACGTCATTACTATTGTGGGGATGGATCAAAAGTGAATGGGGCTGGGAGGAGATGGATTGGAAATGAATGGGGACGAGGACCGAAAGGATGTGCTGAGTAGAGTCGGTCCAGAGAATGGCCACCCGGATGATCGTGGGTCTCAAGGATCTCCCGTACGAGGAAAGGCTGGATAAATTACAGCTCTACTCACTCGAGGAACGCAGAGAGAGGGAAGACATGATCGAGACGTTCAAGTATCTCACGGGCCGCATCGAAGTGGAAGAAGATATCTTCCTTCTCAAGGGTCCCACGGCAACCAGGGGGCACCCGTGGAAAATCAGGGGAGGGAAACTGCACAGTGACACCAGGAAATTCTTTTTCACTGAAAGAGTGGTTGACCGCTGGAATAGTCTTCCACTTCAGATCACTGAGGCCAGCAGCGTGCCTGATTTTAAGGCCAAATGGGATAGTCACGTGGGATCTATTCACTGAGTTAGGTGGGGGAGGGTCATTGCGGTGGGCAGACTAGATGGGCCGTGGCCCTTATCTGCCGTCTATTTCTATGTTTCTATGACCAGATTATGTCCCCGTGCACACCTTGACTCGGAAACCTGACATCAACACCTCGGTTTGAAAAACAGAATTGAAAGAGGAGCTCACCCTGATGAAAATGAATGCATGTGTTCAGTAATGTTGGCAACGAGGGTGATTGTCTGATAAACTGGTGAGAATATTCATTGATGTATTTAAAGCATTTTGGCCGAGTATAATTATATCCATTGAGCTAGTCTCAAGTATGTACCGATAATGCAGCTAATATGAAAACAGCATTTACAGAGGAGGTCTAGATAGGTTTCTAGGATCATAATCTCAATCTCGTACATGCACTCCAACCATCAAAAACCGAAGGTGATCCCCCAGCAGTATCATTTAGAAAAATATTAAAAAGAAGACTGGAACAGTATGAACACTGACAGCAGATTAAAGCTGTAGCTGACGTGCAGTAAATTGCAGAATCACAACAAAAACATCCAAAACGAGAAGCCCCGGAGGCTGGGTCTTTTTTAAAAGACTTATTCAAGATCCAGGAAATGGCTTCTGTGATTAAAGGGGATGCATACATTTCAAGCTTGGGCAAGGAATTCTGCCAATTGCTTACTAACTTACTGGCAACAAAGGTCCCATGTGTGGCTGAAACCAACACATGTCTGCTTCCTGACTGGAACTCCTTTCACCAGCACATCATCGGAGCTTTCTTTTCAGTTTCAGGACCATTGAGGAACATAAAAGGGAACTGAGCTCTGGCTTTGTAGATGATTTATTATTTTACATAATTTGAAATGATTGGTTTTCTCACAATCCATATTAATAAATAACATGTTTTCTTGCATATTTAACAAAGTTATGCCTATTGTTTCATGTTACGGTAAGTTTAAATATTATAGGATGTTTGTTTGAATTTACAAGCTATTTTAAATGTGAGTTGGGTACTGAGATGGGAAAGAAAACTGGGGAAGGGGAGGGGACAGTACCAATATTATGTGGATAGTGTGGGGAATTAATTGGGGACAGGTGGGAATGGGATCCAGATTAGAGAATGACACGGTGACAGAATCCATCACCGTTCCCGTAACCGCGGGAAACCATCCTGTGCCATTCTTTAGTGTCTATCTCAACCTCAGTCCTTCTACACCAGCTTTCTTTAATGCAAGGCTTGAGGGTCTGTGATTGAGCCCATTCATACTCTGATTCTTCCCTCTCTCCTTAAAGAATGACATGGGGATGGTTTACCTCGGTTATCCGTGGGGACGGGGATGAATTCTGTCACCGTGCCATTCTCTAATCCAGCTTATGTCCCTGTGCACACCTCTAGACTGGATTCACCAGATACAGAAACATAAACACATGTACTTCAGAAGCTCATGCACACTTAACTCTTCAGTCGCACATACATATGCATTCACGCTCTAATTTTTCAGACATTCACTATGGAACGCGTTTCCATGTCATATCAGGAATGAAACATCCTTATCAATATATAAAACAAATCTGAAGACTTTTCTGTTTAAGGATGCCTTTACCTCTTAAGAAATTCCCTCCGGTAGATAGTGCAGTTTATTACTCTTACCCTTTCCCAATGTGCCAGGCCTTTGGGGTCCTTTTATCAAGCCGCGCTAGCGGGGTTAGCGTGTCGGACATTTCATCATGCGCTAACCCTTGCGGTCGGCTAAAAAACTAATGCCTGCTCAATACAGGCATTAGCGGCTAGCGCAGCAGGCAGTTTAACGTGCGGTAAACCCCTACCGCAGCTTGATAAAAGGACCCCTTTGTTTTCCTTTTTCTTGGGTTTATTTTTTGTTAAACATTGTATTTTTTCCTTTTCCCTCCTATATGTCTCTTGTCTTTTGCTTTTATAATTGACTTTTCAGTATGATGTATCGTTAGGTAATGCTGGGGTTTTTTTGTGTTTTTTTTTTTTTTGGGGGGGGTCCTTTTGGTTTTAACCTTGGATTTTTATTGTAAACCACCTAGATGTACACATTCTTTCTTATGGTACTGTACGTACTGCTTCTGATGTTCATGTGCTCAATCACTCAGCGCCCGACCCAAAAGAACTGTGTCCAGTATCATGCAAAGTTATTACTGGCAGTTCTTTTCTAAGAAGAACAGTATAATAATTTAAAGGAGTGGAAGAGTTGCCTCATGTTTAGAGCAGTTGCTGTAGCACTTTGTGGTTGCCTGTGCTCCTTATGACTCTGGGCAAATCACTTAACACTTCATTACCCCAGATACCAAATAAGTACAGTAGACTCTCTATTAACTGGAACTCAAGCAGCCAGAAAAAAAAATCAAATACTGTAATACTTTAAATAAAAATGAAAATAAAATCAATTTCTGATGGAAATTTAAGTGCAAACTTGGCACGCTACACCTGAGTACACCCACGCTTTGCCTACCAAATGTCTGGTAGTTTGCCTTGAAGAGTTTATAGTATGGGGTATAATATTAATTAGGCCTATTTTTAATAGTAACTCTCAAGCATCCAGAAACTACATTTATCCGGCATACAGTAAGCCCACTATGTGCCGGTTAACTGAGAGTCTATCTAAGATACGTAAAACCACTTTGATTGTAACCACAGAAAAAACAGGGTATATCAAGTCCCATTTCCTTTAACCTAAAATATATATAAACACCAGACCAATACCAATTAGAGATTACCCCCCCCTGCCTCCAACTGAACCAGTTAACAGACTTTAATGCATTTATTCTATTCTATAAAGTAATACGTATTCATTTGGGTTATTTAATTTCCATGGCTTTTTGCTTTTTTTCTGCAAAAGACTTACAGTAGCTGAACTACATCGGTGCTCATAGTCAAAGCGCCTAGACTTACAAAGTTACACAGTAGCATATGATATGTAACAACTTTGTAAGCCTAGGCGCTTTGACTATGAGCCTCATTGACTTTTTGTTTCATTTTTCGTCCACGCCTAGTGGAACACGCGCTCCTCCTCCATTAACTACTACACACTAAGCGTGCTCCGATTTCGGGACAGAGAAAGGAGACCACCTCCGCCTGTGTGCACGGACAATCCCCTATCAGATATACACTATTCTACTTGGCCGGTGGCCACTCTGTATTCCGCCGTAACCCACACCCAGCTCCCTTCCCTACCTGCCAGGCCGACTGACGTCAGCGGCAAGGCGAGGGCCTGCCTCTGCCGGTGATTGGCGGAAGGCGTCCGCCAGGGAAATGGAGCGCAGGGGTTGGCTGAGCGCCGCTTCACGCGCTCTCGAGGACAACAGGTGGGGAGGCTGGCTGAGACGCTGCTGCGGCTGCGGACAGACCGAGCCCGGCCGGAAGACGGCAATAACAATAACAATCTTCGCCTGCTCTGCGGCCCCCCCCTCCCCCTCCCACTCCACACGGTCTCTTGCGGACAGGGGGGAGGGGCGTAACTCTCCGTTCTCCTCGTCTGTGATTTTTGTGGATGTCGCTGGGAAAGGCAAGGCAAGTGGGGCTGGGGAGTTTCAGAAGCGTCTCTAACGCCTAGTGCTTTGCAGACTGTGTGTTTGAGTGAGGGCGGGGAGGGGGTTGAAAGCGACCGCCTCTCCTGCTTTTCCCGCTGCTGGAAGCCGTCTTGGATGTCTGGCTGTAGCTGCCGGTGTTTGGGTAGAGGGGATGGGCCTGGTGCTTAGCGAGACGAAGAGCTTGAGGATGGATTTAAAAATTGGGAGTCCATAAGCATTGAGGAAAGGAGGGAATGTCTGCTGGGATGGTTTGCACCAGTTTGCCTCTACTTACATCTTCTCTCGCCTGGTGTTAGACGTGCAGGGGGTCCAGGGTAGAAGATGGGCAAGGGGTCCTGAAGCCCACCTGCAAACGTTTCCCTTCAGATTTGTGCAAGCGTATGTCAGACTCTGGGTGTCGGAACATGAGGGATTGAAGGGAAGACAGATCATGATAGGAATGGAAGTGCCACTGATCTTTCCTTCATTACGCCGTGTTCGGCTTCGTATTTTGTGTTTTGCATTAAGGTTGCCAATTTGACACAGGTAAGGAGGCAGTTGTAACTGAGGGTAGACTCGAAGACAATTTTGGGTTCAGTTCATCCAACTTCATAAGGTGAATTCCTAAACTGTCTGAAAAATCATGCAGAGGGAAACGTGGTGACATAAATTTGGCAATTTGCATTGAGTTACAGATTAAAGGCCTTTTTACTAAGCTGGTCCTAAGGTGTCTAACACAGTAAAAATGGTCTAATTCAGGATGCACAAAGGGTCACTTGTCATTCCCAATAAAATATATTTTTTTAAAAAAGCATTCTACATTTGTTGTGTGCTCTAAGCACATGATATGTTCCTTAAAAAATGTTTACAGAGGGGTCATGGGGACAGAGAACCAAAACCATAGCACCCTTTTTCCTTAGGTAACTTTTTTTTTAATGTACAAAAGTGCTCAGAAACATGAATAAGAGACCAAAGTTGGAGTCAAGCCCCTCAGAATAAGCTTCTGTTGTTCAATCACTGTGCTTTGAAACTTGCTCAAATGCAAAAATGTCCATAAAGTGCATTGTTATACTATAAAGCACTGTGCATTTATCTTAAGAGGAGAGTGGTGTAGTGTTAGAGCCTTGGAACCCTGAGGTTGTGGGTTCAAACCCCACGCTGCTCCTTGTGACCTTGGGCAAGTCACTTAATCCGCCACTGCTCCAGGTACATTAGATAAATTGTGAGCCCACCAGGATAGACAGGGAAAATGCTTGAAGTACCTACATGTAAACCACTTTGAGTGTGGTTGTAAAATTACAAAAAGGTGGTATACAAGTCGCAGTCCCTTTCCCCTTTTCGGGTCCTGACACATTTCACCCGAAGGTTGCTTCAGGAAAATCAATACCAAAATATTTTCTTTCAAAAGGTGGTTTGTAAAAAAAACAACCAACCAACTAAACCAACAACTAAACAACCCTTATGAAGATATTACAAAAACTTATATATAAAACAGATGTTCAAAAAAACTGGTGATTTCACTGGAAAGTACCACACTCTTCTACAAAGTTAAATTTCTTCACAGGATTGCTGTAACTATCATCCCAATAACATCACAGCAACCTAATGCAGAATGCCCAGCACTCAACCTCACGATCAAGGCTATCTGCCAATGGTAGATCCACTGTTCTTTCTTCCATAAAAGTGCTGGTAAATTTCCTCCTCATTGTAAACTGGGAGCTTCTAAAACCAAACATTCAAGTCCTCTATACCCTGAGTATTCTTCTGCCAATGGTGAGTCAGTGGAGCCATAGTGTCAACCCCCAACATATTTTGCTCAAAAGTTCTATCCTGGTATGACTTGATCTATTGGTGTGCCTTATGTCTAATAGAGGGCACAGACATCTGATGAATTACATTACTCCCACTGAATCGCAGTCAGTTTTAGTACATAATTTGTATTCCACTTTAAATGTGGGTGTATTACATATTTATCTGTGATAGTATGACTGCACACAGAACATGATCCCTCCTCAGCAGGATTCTCAAATGTTGCTTGGCTGGAAAAATGAGTCTCAGTAATTCATATAAATTTCTCCCTTGTGAAAAAGCAAAATGGGGCAAAGTATGGATCACCTGTCAGTAAAGTTTGCATGGGAAACAATGTGTTTCCCCTGCTGTGCATTACATAGAGTGCTCATTTGAATACTAATGAGCTCATTGCAATGTATTAGCATAGGATTCTTGGTGGTATCTGCAAGAGAGTTTCTTGCAAGTAAGACTGGTTAAAACTTGCAAGGAATCCTTTAGTGCCTCAATGCCTTTGTGTTCTACAATTACTAATTTTCAAACATGTCCTTATAGAACATGTAGCAAAACATCGTAAAAGGCCTCATAAAACCCAGCATAACAATTTTCATAACTCCATAGTAAATAACCTGGAAGCATAATTTTTTATGGGGGGGGGGGGCTGAGGGAAAGGAGATTTTCTGGAGAAGTGATGGGTTATGGTGGGGGAGTAAATTCCCCCTCCATAACCCATTATCTCTCCAGAAATCCTCCTTTCCCTCAAACCTCCCTCCCCACCCAAATTATTCTTCCAGGTTATTTCTTTCAATACACATTCAAGGTGTCAGTTTGCAAAAAGGGTTCCCATTTTTTTCATGAAATGCTTACTAACCACCCTCCAAAATAAACTTTTAGTACACAAAAACTGTGCAAAATGGGAAGTAAAGAAGGAAGTTAATTCCATTTTGGTAATAGTGAATTCCTTATGTAATTTTTAATATGGGAAAGTATGTTAAATATTTTTGCACTTTCACATCAGTTTATTGCTGAAACTTTACTTCAGTCTCTTAAGTGAACTGACTTAACTTCCTGTAGACTTCAAAAGGCAGTCAGTTGATAGCTAAACAAGTGGGGAAAGCATGTGTGAATATCTTTGATTTAAAAGCAAAGGGGAAAGTCTTATTAATGGAGAAGAGTGGTTAAGAATAGTTCTTGGCATATGGTAGAGGTGGGGAGGGGGTAGAGATCTCAAAGTTGAGGGCCTCTGAATATTCCCAATTTAGTAGCTTGCAGACCTGAAGCCTCTGGGATTCAAGATTCTGCATAAAGTGACCCAAATCTTAGACCCCTGGACTTCCTACTTACTATGTAACCAAATGAGCTGCCACTCACCCTACTTGCTTAACCTCTCAGCTTAATTTCCACCTCTAACCATTGATATTAATCTAATCTTCTATTTCTGCTTCGCACATACCTAGGCGGGCTCAAGGCGACTTACAAAGAGAGGAGAGGAGAGGGAAGGGGAGGAGAAGAAGGGGGGAAATTTGGACAGGAGAAGATCTAAGAAGTTAAAGTGTCAGAAGTTGGTTTTCAGTTTTTTCCAGAATGTGATGTAGTAGGGTCCTTTTCTGATATTAACTTTTCAACTTTTGTCGGCATGCTTTTTAAATTTTACTTTAGATTTAGCACACAGTTTAAAGCAAAAAAAAAACAAGCAAACAAAAAACACCCCAAAATAGACTTGAAAGACTTTGGTATTGAAATTTAACCTACATTTTCAATGGACTGATTCCAAGAGCCCCTGTGCCAGACAATCTGCATACATTTCACTCCCTTCAGATGCTGCCTAGCTTCACATTCTTTTCTTAAAACCACCACAACTTCTCTATCTGTTCTGTCTAATTTAGATCAAAAGAAGGAATTGACAACTATAGAATGGTCATAACTGATTAAAAATCACTACATAAAATAGACATGATTTTTTTAATGTAGATTTTGAGTCAAGTTCTGCTTGCTATAATTATTTTCTTTTGGGGTCTCTGAAATTTGTTTTGCAACCTTTTGAATTAGAGGTCTAGATGCTATATGCAAAATTTTGGTGTATCAGGCTCCAAAGTCGGATCAAACGTTGGTGGATGATTTTCTAGAATTAATAACAAAATTCCATTATTTCAGGTGATTTTAAACTATATAGGATCTTCACATTATAGCTGTTATGCAAGTTCCTGGAAGCTTGAAGTGTACCAGATACCGTAATTGTTAGACATTGAAGAATTAATAAGTACAGTAAAACCTTGGTTTACAATCATAATTTGTTCCAAAAACATGCTTGTAATCCAAAACACTTGTATAACAAAGTGAATTTCCCCATAAGAAATAATGGAAACTCAGGCGATTTGTTCCACAACCCAAAAACTTTCATACAAAATACTATACTTACTTGTATTGCAAGACCGCGCTCATTTAGAACAGTCACTACACTCCCGCAGCATCGGAGAGAGAAGAACCATAGGCTCAGTTGTGACGATGTGCCACGTGTATACTGTATGTATTCGTATTGCAAGACTTTGCTTGTTTAGAACAGTCATTACACTTCTGCAGTGTCAGAGAGAGAAGAACCATCGGCTTGGTTGTGATGATGTGATGTGTGTATACTGTATGTACTTGTACTGCAAAACCGTGCTTGTATATCAAGTTAAAATTTACTTACTTGCAATCCAAGGTTTTACAGTATAGTATTGGAATACTGATTTGACTGTACTAGTAGTTGGCATTGCCCTATGGAAAATGATTAAATGGTTTATTAGTCCTTGGTTTTATTTTCAGTGACCTGTATATTTTAAGAGATTAGACAGAAGTTTGGTGGCTAAGACAAACCTGAAAGGAATACAAATTGAAATATAGAAAGGTTAATAGAATAGCCAGGTAAGCATATAGGACTCTAAGCCACAGTAGCGAGTCCAGCACGGCAAATACGGCGGAGCCCTTAGGAATTAAATGGGCTGGGTTGCATTTGCTGCATGGGAATCACTACCATCTTGAATAAATGGGTTGGTTTTTTTTTTTTTTTTCTATCATTGCATAGACTAGGGCATGTATGGTATCTATAAGGATGGGGGAGGTGTTATAGAGAAAATAGGGGAAGGGAAGCCTAATGCAGAGGTATGTAGGACTGGTGATCAGAGACTGACTTCTAGGCCTCTGGAAAAGCTCACAGAGCCATGTTTTTAAATTTTATGCCTAAGAAATTTTGGAATATGGCTAGATTCCACTATTGGATCATATGGCAGAGTTAGTTACATCTATGCATTGATATTATGATTAGTCTGGGAGCTATGATGTCATAATGTTTGTATGTGATGATTTATAGGATGCAAGGGGTGGGGGGGGGGTTAATTAGTGTGTGTATGCGCACCTGGATATGACTTTTAATGTTGAGCATGCTAGATATGTGACTACTAAGTCTAATTATGACTTGAATAATAGGGATGTGCATTTGTTAGCTCACTTTGGATTCATTAGCATGCCTTAAAATAAGTAGTGCATTTATTATGGACTAGTCTTTAAGCCCGTTACATTAATGGGTGCTAGAATAGATGTGTGTGTCTGTCTTTCTTTCTTTCTCTCGCTCTCTGTCCTTGGCCACTTTCTGTCTTTTTATCTTTCTTTCTTTCTGTCTCTCTCTTTCCTCGGCTGTCCACCATCACCCCTTGCCTGCTCCCCCTGTCCAGCAGCAGCCTTTCTACCTTCGTTTTACATCTCCCCTGTCCAGCAGCACCCTTTCCTGCTACCCCTGTCCAGCAGAAGTCCTTCTCCCTTTGTTTTACCTCCCCCTATCAGCAGCACCTCTTCCCTGCTCCCCCGTAGAGCAGCAGCCCTTTTTCCTTCCTTTTACCTCCCCCCTGTCCAGCAGCACCCCTTTCCTGCTCCCCCTTCCAGAAGAAGCCCTTTTCCCTTTGTTTTACCAACCCCTATCCAGCAGCACCCCTTCACTGCTTTCCCTGTCCAGCAGCAGCCCTTCTCCCTTTGTTTTACCTCCCCCTGTCCAACAGCACCTCTTCCTTGCTCCTCCTGTCCAGCAGTAGACCTTGTCCCTTCCTTTTACCTCCCCCTGTCCAGCAGTACCTCTTCCCTGCTCCCCCTGTCCAGCAGCACTCCTTCTGGCCCACCGGCATGAACCTCATGTCCATCTCGCTCCCTCCCCCTTCTGCCCCCTCATTGAATCTCTCTCCCTCTCACCAAAGACAAGAAAACCTCGTTTAAGGAATGGAAAAGGTCAAAAACGGATGAAAACTGGAATAAGCACAAACAACATCAACACAGATGCCATAAGGCAGTAAAAGGAGCCAAAAGAGACTATGAGGAAAAAATAGCCAAGGAGGTGAAAAACTTTAAGCTGTTCTTTCAATACATTAAGGGGAAACGACCCGCGAAGGAAGTGGTGGGGCCGTTGGATGGCCAAGGAATAAAGGGAGTACTAAAGGAAGAAAAAGAAATCGCTGAAAAACAGAACACATTTTTGCATCTGTATATACCGAAGAGGATATACGCAACATACCGGAACCCATCAGGCGGTGTTCTTTGCTCACATGTTTAAAGACAATAGACTGTTTTCAGTCCAATTCTTTATATGTGAGGTTGCAAACCATTGGACCCCTGAGGAAGGCGTGTTCGCTGAAACACGGACCGTGTAGGGTCCGGTTGGATTTTTATCACAGTATTTTTTATCATTATACTTTTTTAATGAATTTTCATGGTTTTATATGTCAGTGTTTAATAAATTATCTTCAGAACATCTGTATCCACAGTTTTTGTTTTCATCGGTGGATTGTTTTCACTGTGGATCATTAGGTCTCCCCATTTTTCTTTGTTGTGCTACAAATTTCTTTGTGCTAATACGCAGTTTTGTATAAAAGCCTGTCTCTGTGCATAAGACAGGGTTTGTGTGTGCGTTCATGTGTGGCTGTCTTTTTAACTAATAAAAATGCCCTTAAAATTACTTGCATAGAGCACAAATTTTGAATAGGCCACACAGATTCAAGGTATGCTTGAAATCTTGCACTGTTTAATTTGTTAATTCCAGTTAGCTGCAAAATACTTGCAGATGTTGCACCTCCTATTTATAAGGGTTAGTTACTCGCTTGAAAATCTGTTCATGTATGTGATATAGTGCTCAGTGTAATTCAGCTGAAGAAAATATGTAATAGTTAACAGATAGATTTACTGTGAGTGTTTTTTTATTTTAAAATATGTATAGACCAGCTATCTGCAAATCATCAGTCCCTCACTTGTTTCATAAATCAAATTAAGTTCTGGTGTCACCTTAGTAATAGCAATACAAAATCCCTCTATGGCAGATACTGTGAAACAACATAAAACCTTGCACATAGGCTACACTGAAACTGTGTGTAGCAAACAGAACCTATAGATGGCAGCCCTGCAAGAGTTTCAGTTGGAGCTGGGGGCAGCAGTTATTATTAGGGACCAGTTACGGGGATTTAAAGAACATGGCTTTCAGGACATAAGAGAACAGATAACAATCATACTGGGTTCGATTAATGATCCAAATAGCCCAGTTTCCTGTTTTCAACTGTGGCTAATCCAGGTCACAATATGTGGCAGAAATCCAAATAGTAGCATTACTCCATGTTGCTGATTCAGGGTAAGCAGTGGCTTCCCCCATGTCTGTCTCAATAGCAGACTCTGGACCTTTCCTCTT
The DNA here is from genome assembly GCF_902459505.1 of Geotrypetes seraphini. Taxonomy (NCBI): domain Eukaryota; kingdom Metazoa; phylum Chordata; class Amphibia; order Gymnophiona; family Dermophiidae; genus Geotrypetes; species Geotrypetes seraphini. The sequence continues at coordinate 67,490,911 of NC_047090.1, read as the reverse complement.
AGAACTTGACCAAACCTTTCTTAAATCCAAATGCGCTAACTGCTGAACCACATCTTCTCCTCAAGGTTCTGTTCTTAGGCCTGTTCTTTATAACATTTTTAGAAGTGATATTGCTGAAGGGCTGTCGGGTAAGATTTGTCTCTTTGTGGATGATACCAAAATTTGCAATAGAGTAGACACCCGGATGGTGTGAATAACATGAAGAAAGACCTAGTGAAGAATGGTTTGAAATTTGGCAGCTAAAAATTAATACTAAGAAATGAAAGATCATGCATTTTGGCGGCAAAACCCAAAAGTAACGGTACAGTTTAGGGGGTGAAGAACTTATGTGCATGACAGAAGAGCAGGATTAGGGTGTGATCATATATAATGATCTTAAGGTGGCCAAACAGATTGAAAAGGTGACAGTGAAAGCAAGAAGGATGCTAGGGTTGTATAGGAAGAGGTATAGTCAGTAGGGAAAAGGAGGTATTGATACCCCTGTATAAGACTCTAGTGAGACCTCATTTAGAATATTGTGTACAATTCTGGAGACCGCACCGTCAAAAAGATATAAAAAGGTTGGAGTTGGTCCAGAAGAAGGCTACTGAAATTGTGCATAGTCTTTGTCATAAGGTGTATGGGGACAGAAGAGTTGGTGGAGACAGACTGTGTCTGAATCAAAGAAAGCTTGAGATAGGCATGCGGGATTTCTTAGAGGAAGAGATAATGGTTACTGTGGATGGGCAGACTGGATGTGCCATTTGGCTTTTATCTGATATCATGTTTCTATGTTTCTAACCTTTTTAAAAATTTGGCAAAACCTTGACCACCCTCAATCTTCAGGTACTATGGACAATTTTAGAATAGGTTACAGGTCAGTACTGCCTTAGCCATTTCCCATTCCAGCATTGGATCATCAAAGTGTTTGCTATTTGTCTCATGAAAAGCTCGCCATTGGGTCAACAGATGAGCCTGAAATTTGCCGTCTTTATAGAGGTAGCTGAAGAATCTCCATCTCCATCCGCCAACCGCCATTCCACCACCACCCATGCATTATCTGAGATCTCAATGGGGTCAAATTTTAGAGTCAAAAAGCTCAGAAAACAAGAACGAGAGAGCAATATATAATCAATACGGGACATTGTCACATGCGCCTTGGACAAATATGTGCAATATTTCTCTAGGGGATGCAGGACTCTCCAGGTGTCCACCAGGTCCAAAGAGTCACAAAGAATAGAGATATCCATGTGATGTTTATGGGACTCATGCCCCACCCCTTTAGATCTGTCCCACCTCATTGAAATTGCCACCCAGCACCAATGGAATATCTCCATAAACTTATAAAAGATCTGCCAAGTGACAGAAGAATCCTACTCCTGGGTCTAAGGGGCATAAACATTACAAAGGACATAGGGCTTAGAATTTACATAAGAACTGCTATCTCCGGATCAGACCCTGGGTCCATCAAGTCTGGTGATCTGCTCCCGCGGAGGCCCAGCCAGGTGTAACCTGGCAAAAACTTAGTCACCCGTATCCCTCTATGCGCCTTTCGAGGAGATGTGCATCTAACTTGCCCTTAAATCCTAGAATGGTGGGTTCCGCAGCAATCTCCACCGGGAGCGCATTCCAGGTGTCCACCACTCGCTGTGTGAAGCAGAACTTCCTGGCATTTGTCCTGGGCTTGTCCCCCCTCAGCTTCAGTCAATGGCCTCTTATCCTAGTCACATTTGACATCGTAAATAACTTTTTGTCTTGCTCTATCTTGTCGATTCCTTTTATTATTTTAAAAGTCTCAATCAGATCCCCTCGCAGTCTCCTCTTCTCAAGGGAGAACAGTCACAGTTTTCTAAGTCATTCTTTGTAGTTCAAGTTCTCCATACCTTTTACCAGCTTTGTTGCTCGCCTCTACACCCTCTCGAGCAATTTTATATCCTTTAGGTAGGGAGACCAGTGTTGGACACAGTATTCCAAGTGTGGTCTGACCATTGCTCTATAAAGCGGCATTATGACCCTCTCCGATCTACTCGTGATTCCCTTCTTTATCATGTCCAACGTTCTATTTGCTTTCTTTGCCGCCGCCGCGCATTGTGCTGACGGTTTCAGGGTCCTATCTGTCAGTACCCCCAGGCCTTTTTCTTCACTCTTACCCAGAGTTGCACCAGACATATTGTACTCGTGCTCCTTGTTCTTTCTGCCCAAATGCATTACCTTGCATTTTTCCACATTAAACTTCATCTGCCATATCTCTGCCCATCTCTCTAACTGGCTCAAGTCTCTCTGTAGTTTCTCGCTGTCCTTTTGTGATCTGATTGTCCGACATAGCTTTGTGTCGTCTGCAAACTTGATGATTTCACTGGACGTTCTTTCTTCTAGATTAGAGAGTTGCGCGGGGTCAGAAATCCCACCCATCCCTGCCAGGATCCTCTCCGTCCCCGCAAGGAATTATCTCCATCCCCGCCCGTCCCCATAAAAAGCAGCAATTACTTCTGATAGGATCATCAATTCCACGGTTTCTTTTGTGTTTGCGCTGCTGTTTTCCTTGTGGAATCTCTTTGGTGGAACCCTTTTTTTGTTTTCTGTTCAGGTAATTAACTTATAAACTCCCTCTTTTACTAAGGCTGATGTGTCCATTATATTATATGGACGAACCCTGCTTCCAAAGCCTTCCATCCCCGTGGGAGTCACGTGGGCCAGAGGGGGGTCCCCGTGGGAGTCCCGTGGGTTGGGGGGATTCCTGCGGGACCCCCGCGATCCCTGTTCCCGTGCAGACCTCTATTCTAGATCGTTGATGAAAATATTAAATAAGATGAGCCCAAGAACCGAGCCCTGGGACACACCCCTAGTCACTTTCTCCTAGTCTGAGAGCTTCCCATGTATGCCTACCCTCTGCATTCTGTTTTCCAGCCATTTGCCTATCCACTTTAGTACGTCTCCCTCTATTCCGTGGCTTTGTAATTTCCTGAGAAGTTTTTCGTTTGGAACTTTGTCGAACGCTTTCTGGAAGTCCAAGTATATTATGTCTACTTGTTCCCCTTTATCGATTTGTTTGTTTACTGTTTCAAAGAATTGTAGTAAATTCGTCAAGCATGACTTCCCTTTCCTGAAGCCATGCTGACTGGCTCTCATCAGGTCATGTGTATCCAAGTGCCGGACTATGCTATCTTTAATCAGTGCCTCAACCATCTTTCCAGGGACAGACGTAAGACTCACTGGTCTGTAGTTGCCCAGTTCTTCTTTTGATCCTTTTTTGAAAATTGGGGTGACGTTCACTATAATATACATGCCATTGGGATTCTTGAGGATATCATGTACCTCAACTTGTATTTCCCCACCAAAATAAGAATCTCTGCCTTTTTCCCGAGAGAACTTCTCCTATCCACCATGTGCGTAATTTGGCATGCTCTGCTGAAGTTAAATGCATTTCTTGGAGAAAAGCTACTTCAGTGCAATTCCTGCGTAACAGCCAGAGAATTTTCTGCCTCTTAATCGGTGAATGGATTCTCCCCACATTCCACAAGATCAGTTCAAGAGACATGAAAAGAAAACAAATAGAACATCCTGACAGCAAAACATGTCCATATATAGGAGGAAGGCGTCCCAGCCTACTCCTCCCCCCTGAACTCTTGAAATACAAAAAAACAATGCTAACAACCGCACAACCAGCCCAACACCTCCCCTCCCTCACTAATCCCCAACATCCCAGGGTACCTCTTGAGTGCCACTTCTGCATAAGCCAAGAGAACCCCGCAGTGAAATCTAACAGAGAAATTGTACCCCAAAGTGAAGCGCTCAGGCAAGTGGAATGCAGAGGGGCCCAATCTTCCCAGTGTCAAATGTAAAAGTCCGGCACTGTGCACTCCCTCCTTGAAAGCAACAAAGAGAAAGACAAACCAAACACATATCTGCTCAAAAGTAATTTAGTACAGTCACTCCAAACTCATATTTATTCTGTTTCATATTAACTCTTCTTATCCCTATCACACTCGTGTATTTGATTCTACTCAACTTATCTTCACTTTCATCTCATTCACAAGTATCATTATAAATTTTTGACACATCTTATATAGGACCCCTGAGGAAGGCTAGCTATTAGCCAAGCCAGCCACAAAAGCAGGAGAATCACCCCACTGGTCAGTAGTACACAAAGAAACAGTGGAGATGTCCAACAATCGATGCTCTTTATTAACTCTCTACTATTTATTAACCGAAACATGTAGGGTCCTGCTGTTGAAGTGTATTATATTGGCCAGTTTTCAGCTCCATTGCTTGTCTTTTTAGAAGACTTTACTGCTGCTTTCATGTATCTCGCCAATTAATTTTTGTTCCAGAACATCAGTTCCACTCTTTTAGTATTGGTGGGTGGGTGGGTAAGGGCATGCAAGAAGAGAATAAGTAGACTAGGGCCCTTTTGTATAATTCTTAACAACTTTTCTAAGGTTGAAAAGAATACAAAAAAGGCTGTCAAGTTCCTGAAGGTAAAGTCCATGAATCAGTCATGTAGACTTGGGAAAGATATCGCTTATGTCTGGATTTGAGCAATAAGGAATAGATCTGCCCTTTGAGACCCTGCTAGATTGACTATTGTTGGGCTGTAACATAGTAGCGTAGTAAATGATGGCAGATAAAGACCTGAACGGTCCATTCAGTCCGCCTATAAGTTATACCAAGTAAAAAATACCAAGTATACCAAGTAATACCAAAAAATACCAAGTATACCAAGTAAAAAATAGATTAACTTGTCTCTTCTTTGAAATTTCTGGGCCGTAGTCTGTAAAGTCTGGTATTGTCCTAGATTCCAAATGCTGAAGTTTCCATCCAAGCTTCGTCTTTTTATATCCATCACCAGATACGCCTCCAAAACTGAATACAATACGCCAAGTGTGGCCTCACCAATGACCTACACGGGCATCGACACCTCCCTTCTTCTGCTGATTATTCCTCTTTCTATATAGCCTAGCATCCTTCTGGCTACAGCCACCGCTTTATCACACTGTTTAGATGCCTTTAGATCCTCAGACACAATCACCTCAAGGTCCCTATCTCCATTTATGCTTATCAGCCGCTCCCTTCCCAGCATATACAGTGATTTCTACCCCCCAAATGCATCACTCTGCACTTCTTCGTATTGAATTTTAGTTGCCAGACGCTAGACCGTTCTTCTAACTTTTGCAGATCCTTTTTCATGTTTTCCACTCCCTCTGGGGTGTTACAAATCTTGGTGTGTTAATCTTTATCTGCAAAAAGGCTGAGGCACTCTACTACTCACCTGACCCTCCTCTGAGCGAATTCATTTACCACTACCCTCTGGCGTCTGTCTGTCAACCAGTTTCTAATCCAGTTCATCACTTTGGGCCCTAACTTCAGCCCATGGAGTTTAAGAGCCTCCTATGAGGAACCGTGTCAAAGGCTTTGCTGAAATGTAAGTAAATTATATCTAGTTAGCACACGTCCTTGATCCAAGTCTCTGGTCACCCAGTCTAAGAATTCAATCAGATTTGTTTGGCACGATTTACCTTTGGTAAACCCAGGTTGCCTCTGATCTTGTAATCCATTAGATTCTATGAATGTCACTGTCCTTTCCTTCAGCAACGTTTCCATTATTTCTACTTTACGGAGAGGGTGGTGGATGCCTCGAATGCGCTCCCGAGAGAGGTGGTGGAGAGTAAAACTGTGACTGAGTTCAAAGAAGCGTGGGATGAACACAGAAGATTTAGAATCAGAAAATAATATTAAAGATTGAACTAGGCCAGTTACTGGGCAGACTTGTACGGTCTGTGTCTGTGCATGGCCGTTTGGAGGAGGATGGGCAGGGGAGGGCTTCAATGGCTGGGAGGGTGTAGATGGGCTGGAGTAAGTCTTAACAGAGATTTCGGCAGTTGGAACCCAAGCACAGTACCGGGTAAAGCTTTGGATTCTCGCCCAGAAATAGCTAAGAAGAAGAAGAAAAAAAAAAAAAATTTAAATTGAATCAGGTTGGGCAGACTGGATGGACCATTCGGGTCTTTATCTGCCGTCATCTACTATGTTACTACGTTTTCCAATAACTGAAGTGAGGCTTACTGGCCTGTAGTTTCCCGCTTCATCTCTGCAACCACTTTTGTGAAAAGGGACTACATCCGCTCTTCAGTACAGATCTTTGGACTGACTCAATTTGGCACATCTTAAATCCCTTTGTCTGTGGAGGAGTAACGTAATGGTTAGTGTAGCAGCCTGAGAACCTGGTGAGTCTGGTTCAATTTCCACTGCAGCTCCTTCTGATAACTGTTTACATTGTTGTATGGCGATCATTTCTCTTCCATCCAGAGTGGTATTTCAACAGCAGCAGTTGTTAATGTTCATTTCCTCTTTCTTAACTGTTTGAATCTTTGGCATCTCTAATAACTGTGCTTGATTTAAAAATTAACAGGAATTTTATAAGAGCCAATGCATCTATATGCTGCCTTTTTTCTTTTTTTAACAAATAGGTTAAATGTGTTTGTTTTTTGAATTTGCATTTATCCATTAGTTTGTGCTCTTGTTTCTAAATGAATAGTTTTGCTGGTGCAATATGTGACCTTCTCATCATATTCTGCCTTTAATTTTTGGCAACTGAAAGTATTCTGCTTAGTTAACTTTGGCACACTTAACAGCATAACTATTTAGGGAGGAGAGTACCATTTTATTCTGTTGAATAATTGTTTTTATGCATTTTGTTTCACTGTAGGTTACTATGGCAATGACTACAGGAACCACAACATCCTTTCCCATGAGCAACCACACCCGGGAGAGAGTGACTGTAGCCAAGCTAACTTTAGAAACCTTTTATAGTAATTTGATTTTACAACATGAGGAGAGAGAAACTAGGTAAGAAGAGGAGGAGGAAAGAAGATATATTAATGTTTGCGAACAGTGTTTTGGTTCAACTATTGCATTTTTAGGAGGCCATAGTATATTTATAAAACTAGGAACACATAAACTAATGGCTAGAGGCTGTCCAACTTTTTATTTCACATTTGACGCCAAAACCAACCTGAAAATCAGGTTTGGGTTTCAGCTGAAAATGCCTGAGTATTTTTAGATGGAACCAAAAACGTGGCACTGTCCCATCTACCAGCTCCACCTCCCTCCCTGGGCCTGTCTTCTAAAAGCCCTGGTGGTCTAGTGGCCTCTTGGGGACAGGAACATTCTGCATTGCGCCTGTTCCTTCCCCCAGTGGCTCTATGTTCAAAATGGCAATCGCTTGGTGTGCATAGAGAAAAAGGCATTTACAGTGGTTACCATGTGACCAGCTGACACCAGCAGTAGGTCTCTGCTCAAATTTTGTTATATGTGAGGAAAGCACAAAACAAGGAGACTGAAGTTTGCCCCCCTCCCCATGCATGTCCCCCCATAGTCTCCTGGTAGAGATGATGGAGGCAAAAACTGAATTCAAGAAAGCGTGGGACAGGCACGCAGGATCTCTTAAGGAGAGGAGGAGATAGTGGATGCTATGGATGGGCAAACTGGATAGGCCATTTGGCCTTTATCTGTCATGTTTCTAGGTAATCGCCATTTTTTATTTCCACTTCTTGCTGTAGTCTGCAGACATTTTATTCCTTCTCTCTCTGCGGTTGTGTGAGTGAGGCCAGCCTGCTGCTAGATCTCTGCTTCCAGTCTGATCTTGATCTCATCCTGCTGCTGGATTTCTACCACCAGCTGTCAGGCTTTAGCTGGTGGCAGAAATCTTTACCACTTTAATTGTTCTAACCTACTATTCTTTTCTCATGTTCACCCTCATGGAGTAGAATAAGAAGGGCCTGGAAGAGCTTGGTATGGTAGGAAGTGGGACCCCATTTGGTCATGTAGTCCAATGTAAGTAGGTTTCCCCTTGGGTGGGATAATAGTGGGTGCATCTTCACCCTCCCCCCCCCCTGATGGAATTGGGGTCATAAGGGGCCCAGATTTTGGTGGCAGCAGCTGCAGTTGTGGCATAGTATATTTTCACTGCTTTCTGGCTAATGTTTGGCAGGTAAGAAAGCAGGAAATTGCTGCTTGCTTAATTAATTTTTTTTTTTTTTGAGGGGGAGGGGGTAATTCTCTACAGGGTGCTTAAAGTTAGATACAGGATGCTGTATGCTAAATGCAAATTATATATTGATAATTTTGTGTCTCTTATTCTATAACTTGCACATGCTATTTTACACACGTGGAAAGCATAATAATAATAATAAAAAAGTCTAAGTCTCCTTTTGGCCTAAAGCCCTAGGCCTAGGTGTTCAAATTAGGCAGCAGGAAGATATCCTTTTTCAAAAAAAGTTCAAAATATTTTTTTTTCCGAGAATGGCCTACCTGTACATTCAGGAGTTTAATCGCCCAGACAACTACTACATCTATCTTTAATCCCTAGTCTCAAAAAAAAATTTGCCCAGGTCCCAAATGCTCAAAATGAGACCTTTTAGGCATGGGAGGGACCAGTCCTTAGCCTAAAAGCACAATTCTCTAACTGGCGTCTGTCATAAGCGTTGGTTAGAGAATCATGGAACCGTGTCTCCCCCCCACCCCCTGCAACAATTGCAGCAGATAGAATGCCCAGTCCCTCTTGCCTGGCACTCTCTGACCCCCCTGCAACGATCTTGGCAGGAGAGATGCCTAATCTCTCTTGCTGACACACCCAACCCTCCCCCCCCCCCAATCTTTACCGGCAGTAGAGATGGCCAATCTCTCCTGCCGACACTCCCAAACTCTCCTCCAATCTTTCCCAGCAGGAGAGATGCCCAGTCTCTCCTGCTGACACTCCTCCACCCCCGAAAGTTCACCGGCAGGAGGAATGCCCAATCCTTCCAGTCGACACCCGCGACCCCCACAAAAAAAAAATTCACTGGCAGGAGGGATTCCTTCTGCCGGTGAACTTTTTGGGGGGTGTCAGCAGGAGAGATTGCACATCACTTCTGCCGGGAAAGATTGTGGGAGGGTTTGGGGGATTGCGGCAGGAGGGATTGGGCATCCCTCCTGCCGGCGAAGATTGCGGGGGATGGGGGGTCAGGAGTGTCGGCAGGAGAGATTGGGCATCTCTCCTGCTGGCGAAGATTGCAGGGAGAGTGTTGCAGGTGTCAGCAGGAGAGACTGGGCATCTCTCCTGCCGCAATTATACAGGGGGAGGGTCATGGCGGGTTCGGGCTGGAGGGACTGGGCATCCCTTCTGGGAGACGGGTGCTGGGAGACAGGTTGCCTGGGCTGCTGAGCTGATCGTGGCAGCTGCGATCAGCTCAGCGGCCTGATCTGGAACTTATACCTGTATTGATTTGGTGTAAGTCAAAACGTATAAGTTCCGTCCAGGCAACCTGTCAAACTTTTCGATTATGGCTGCCGGATTACTAAGGGCTCCTTTTACTAAGCTGCGCTAGCGGTTTTAGCGCACGCTACATGCTAATGCCTCCATAAATCTGGCGTAGTATTTTCCGCATAGCGCGGGGGTTAGCGCTAATCTTCAGCATGCGCTAAAAACCTTAGCACAGCTTAGTAAAAGGAGCCCTAAGTGTAAGTCGGCCCACCTCCTGCCTACCTCCCATCTTACCCACTCCTCTGAAAATGCCTCTTTTTGCTCTAGGCGCACAAAGACATTGAAAAGGCCTTTTGATCGTCCAAGTGCCGATTTAGGCAGATTTTTAAACTTTTTTTTTTTTCCAATTATGTACCTTTTAAGTGCAAAATTGTGCACACAACATTATAGATTGAAGGAGTTTGTACACTGTTATACTCCTTCTCTTCCCTTATGATCAGAAACTGAAAATACTATCACTGCCTAGTGCAAAACATGAGAGAGGACTATTTTAGGTGGTTGACAAAAATTGCAAAGCTCCTTTCAAAATGAAATAAGGGAGGTTATTTAGAAAAGCATTAAAGATATGGCTTTTTCATATACAGTACTCCCCTGATATTCGCAGGGGTTCCATTCCAGGAACCTCCACGAATCTTAATAAACCGCAAATACGGTTTTTCATGGGGGAGACGCGGGGATAGGCAGCAACATAGCAGCGGCAGCCATTGCCCGACCCGTCAGCGAGTCTGAAGAACGTTGAACAGAAAAGCATGCGATTCGGGCACCTCACAGGAGGTAAGTGCTCCAGTGAGGAATCTCGGACCAGCTGTGTGTGCACAAGGCAAGAAATCCAGTGGGGGGAGACAGGAAAGGGCAGCCGGAGTGCTTGCGAGTGAAGGAAATCATTCGCGGTATGCTCTGACCGCCTCTTCCTGCACTAAAGTCGGGCCTCACCAATCAGGAGCTGCGTGTCAAAGCGGTTGGAAAATACCGCGAATGACCGGAACCGCGAATCCCCGACCATGAATGACCAGGGGAGTACTGTATACACTGAACTGGAAAAAATCCACACATTTTTTTGTCGTATCTTCTACAGAACTTGGCTGATTCTTATGAAATTTAGTGCTTTGTGTCCTGAATGAAGTTGATATAAAATGTTGTAAATATTTCCCACCACACCACAACACTACCTTGTGAAAATTGAAGTGTGAATTAGAAAATGACATGGGGGGGGGGGAATTTGTCCACGAGCTCAGCCCCGTCCCCGCCTGTAGATTTAAATAACCCAGACGAGGTAACGATCATAAATCAAAAATTGGAAAAAATTAAATCATGGCTAGATTCCAACATGCTGTCTGTCCCTCATCATTGAAAAGTCCAAATTAATGATTTTTCCCATCAAAGAAGGACTGTCCTTACAGGCTCTTCTCAAATTCAAATCTCTATCCATCAAAGTCGTATCATCTTTAAAATTGTTAGGAGTTACCTTTGATAGCAAATTTAACTATCACCTTCACATCAGTGCAGTGGTCCAGCGCTGTTTTCACCATCTACGAAACAGATCTCTCTCAAAATTGCTTGAACCCTCCTCTCTGAACACCCTGATCCACTCTTTGTGATCTGCATAGACTACTGCAATGCCCTCTACAAAGACTCTTCGATCCATGGCTCAGAACCTTCTTTCAATTCTATCACTGAAGCACATTAACACAATGAGATTGACCGTCTTTTCAATGACCGCTCCCTCTCTATGGAATTCTATTCCTTCCCATTTATGCGAAGAATCATCTCTTAAGTCAATTCAAGACAAAACTGAAAACATTTTTTCTTGATTCCTTCAAAACCTAACTGCCCTTGTTAGGGCGACTCCCCCCCTCCCCCCCCCCCCCCCCCCCGTTTTTTTTTCCCCCTACAGCAACCCTTCCTATTGTTTTTCCCCTATTCGTTCTCTTTTACTCAGAATATTGTAGTTCTTGCCTTTTTAACCTTCCGTTCCTGTTTGTTCAAGATTTAAATGTCTTTGAAAGTATTAGTCATCCCTAAAGATAACTTGTAATTTTAAGTTTGTATTTTAGTCAATGTATGTTTTTATGATTACTGTACACTGCTTAGAAGTTTGATTAGGTGGTATAAGAAATTTTAAATAAACTTGAAACTTGCCCCATCCTTGTGAGCTTGGTTCCAGTCCCCGTGAGCTTGATCCTTGTTCCCGCCCCATCCATGCAGACCATTTGATCCCATCTGCACAAACCTCAAATAGTTTTATATGGAACTTATTTTTATTAAATTATAAAAAGAAACAATATTCTGTACAATTGTCATTTTATAAATCACAAATAATAGAGCAAGGATCAACAAAACCTTGGTCTCCACTCTCCTCCCTCTCACAAATATCCCCTCCACTATCGAGAAAACTGAAGTCAAATTACTGCAGAATTCTACATAGAAAAAGTTAACAGAATACTTTAGTCACACATGGCAGGAATAGTGTTAAGGGAGTGCAACTAGGACAACTACCCCATGGTCAGAGAGAGCCCTAAGCCAGCTGGAAGCTAAGAAGCACAGCCTGGGTTTTGCAATCCACAGTTAAGTCTAACACCAGCTGTAGCAGGATATATATTTCAAATCTGATATATTCTAATCACAAAATAAGAAAATATTTTTGTTTCTACCTTTTTGCTGACTGATCATTTTATTCTTCACATCACATTGGTCTCAGGCTCTGGTTTCTGTTTCCGTCTATCTACTCTTAACTCACTTGCCAGGGCCTCCTGAGCCTGTGACATGTCATCTTTCTCCATGCTCACCATTCATCTTCCATCTCTGTGCATGTTTTTTTCCCCTGTGCCCTTCTCCCTGCCTTCATCATCTCGCCATTCTATGATCCTCTTCTCCTGTGTACAGTATCACTTATCTATATCCCTATGCACACCCATGTCTAGCATTTTCCTTCTGCGTTCTTATTCTCCCTTATGTCTAGCCATCTTCTCTCTGTGTCCATATACCCTTTCTAGCATTATCCCTCTGTATCCATCTATCACCTCATTCAGATGCAGCATTCTTTTTGTCCCTATTCCTATGCTCCCATCCATGCCCACCATCACCCCTCTTTTTGTATATCTCCTTGTGTCCAGATTCTCACCTCTCTTACTCCCTTACACCAATGTCTCTCATACTCTTTCTCTTTCCTTCCTCCCTCCATTATGTTCAATATTTCACTTGCTTTTCCTTCATCCCCTTGGTTCAGCTTTTCTCTTCTCTTTCCTTCTTTCTCTTCCTCCCTGCAGGTCCTGCACCTATGCTCCCTCCCTCTAGCCCCTTTCCCATGGGTCCAACACCTCTGTCACCTCCCTTCAGCCCAGGTGCAGGTCTGGCACCTCTCCCTTCCCTCCAGCTCCTCTCCATCCACCACTGGGGCCAGCACCTGTTTCCCTTTCCCACCTACCCCAATCCACAGACCAGATCCAGCAACTGTCTCCCTTCAGCTCCAGCTTGTCTAGCAGCTACTCCCTCCCCATTGCAGGTCCAACAGCCTCCCACCCTCACTCCTAACGATTGCGGGCAGCAAAAAAAAACAACCCAAAACAAACAACCGGCAACTCTCCTGGGTCGGCCCCTTCGTGCCTCCCAGGGCAGACCTACTAGCCTGTTAGAAGCTTCTTGCACGCAGGGCTGCTCTTGCTGCTGAGTCCCTCCTGATGTAACTTCCGGCTACAATCCCTTTCACAAAAACCCTGAAGCTTTCTCAAGATAAGTCCGTTTTGAATATTTTTTGGGGAATTCAAAAGTGTTAGAGATCCATAAGAAAATTTGCTTAATACTCACATATATGCGATGATTGGATAGTGAGACTTAGTTTGGGGCTTAGGTCCCTGGAATTATCAGGAAAGGAATGGAAAACATAGATGAAAATGTTATAATGCCCTTGTATTGCTCTATGGTGTAGCCGCACTTTGAATACTGTGTGCAGTTCTGGTCACCATATCTCAAAAAAGATATAGCGGAATTAGAAAAGGTACAGAGAAGGGTGACAAAAATTATAAAAGGGATGGGACGACTTCTGTATGAAGAAAGGCTAAAGTGGCTAGAGCTCTTCAGCTTGGAGAAGACGGCTCAGGGATGATAAGACAGAGGTCTATAAAATAAGTGGAGTGGAAAGGGTAGATGTGAATCACTTGTTCACTCTTTCCAAAATACTAGGACTAGGGGAAATATGATAAAGCTACTAAGTAGATTTAAAACAAACCAGAGAAAATATTTCTTCACACAACATGTAATTAAACTCTGGAATTCATTGCCAGAGAATGTGGTGAAATCAGTTAGCTTAGCAGGGTTTAAAAAAGGTTTTGATAATTTCCTAAAAGAGAAGTCCATATGCCATTAATGAGATGGCTTGGGGAAATGCACTGCTTATTCTTAGGATAAGTTTTACTACTTGGGATCTAGCTAGGTACTTGGGAACTGGGTTGGCCACTGTTGAAAATAGGATACTGGGCTTGATGGACCTTTGATCTGTGCCAGTATGGCAATTCTTATATTCATATGTCTCTGAGCATATATCACATTTTTTTCTTTTAGTATAGAAACATCTTTTATATATAAAAGTTTTTGTGAAAAGGATTGTAGCATTTTGTATGCTTATTTTTTTTCTATTTGTCTACTACTACTAATCATGTTTGAAGGCGTTGGGCACAGTTGAGGTAGAGAGTGATAGCATGATGATTTTTCTCATGTAATTCTACAATTTCTATGATATTTAAACGTGGAAATTTTGAAATAACATAATCCAGCTACTCAGGTTGACCTCCATAATCTGATTTATCTGGAACACTAAAGATTAAGATTCCATATTCTGGCGAGTCACTTCCAGTTCTCCGCACTTCATTTCCCTTCAGGCTGGCAATGGTGCCACATACTTTCACCAAGGTAATGGTTGTGGTAACGGTGACCCATCTCAGAAACGCAGGAATTCAAGTGCATTCCTACTTAGACGATTGGTTGATCAGGGCCCCATCCAAAATGGAAAGAGATAGCGGTGACTCAAGTGGTCAAGCTGTTGCAGGATTTGGGATGGATTGCTAACTTCTGCAAGAGTCACTTAGAGCCGATTCAGAACGTGAAGTACTTGGGAATATGCTTTAACATGGTGGAAGGCTATGTTTTTTCTTCCTGAGCCACACAAATGTAAACTAATCAAACAGATTACAGACTTCTTTGCGATTGTCAGCTGCTATGTCACCTCCCCAAATCCCTTCCCTACATTTTTTTTTTTTTTTTTTGCATTTTGTCTCAATGGGCCATGTGTGCACCAGAACCGCTATTGCAGAGGCCATCTTGGATTTCCTATTATTTTAAAAATCCTAATCTGCCTTAATATCCCTTAATTATGACAGAAAACAGTATAAATGTAATTGTAATGTAATGTAATTTATTTCTTATATACCGCTACATCCGTTAGGTTCTAAGCGGTTTACAGAAAATATACTTTAAGATTAGAAATAAGAAAGGTACTTGAAAAATTCCCTTACTGTCCCGAAGGCTCACAATCTAACTAAAGTACCTGGAGGGTAATAGAGAAGTGAAAAGTAGAGTTAGAGGAAAAATAAAAATAAAATAAACATTTTAACAAGACAGCATTGATCTAAATACTTTGGAAGGTAGAAGAGAGGAGAGAAAGGAATAGAAGCAGAAGGGGGAGCCGTTGAACAGTAGAATTCTGGAGAAATTTAAATGATAGAAATAGAACAAAACAAAGACAAAAGGTAAAACAATAGATAAGATTAAAGATAAATCATAAGCTGGAAAGAAAAATAAAATAAAACTTTGTCTTCAATCCACGGTTTCAGCGTCAGTGATGAAGTGGAGCAAGTAAGTTTAGGAGGAGCGATTGACGTTTCCAGAAAGGGCTTCTTCAGGGAAGAGACTTGGCAGACAGTCCCAGGATGCCTATGTCTCTTCCCCTGCGATGTTCTCCCATCCATGCATTCCCTCCCAGACACACTGCCCTTGCCCCAGCCGCTCCAAGGAGGCTGCCCCAGATGAGGCCCACGGTGAATGCAGGATTCTCTCCTCTGCGGGAAAGCCGCCCGGAGCCGACAGTCGATCTTCTTAGCGGATTGCATGGGGGGAAGAGTTCACACTCTTGGTAGGATCGGGTTTGTGTGCTCTCGGTGGTTGTGGCTGGTCTCGTTGCTGCTTAGGTGTAAAAGCAGTTGATCTCCACTGCTGCTGATATTTAAAAGCAGGCAGATTGATCTCTCCAATGGACTGCAGGGGGAGGAGTTCACACTCCTGGCAGGATCGGGTCTGTGGGCTCTTGGTGGTTGCGGTAGGTCTCGCTGCTGCTTGTATGTAAAAGCAGTTGTTTTTCTACTGCTGCTGATATTTAAAGCAGGTAGATTGATCTCTTAAACGGGATATAGGGGGAGGAGCTCACATGCCTGGTTGGATCGGGGCAAGGGCTCCTATTATAGGCTGCTTAGGTGTAAAAGCAGTTGATCTCCTACTTCTGATAATATTTAAAAGCAAGCATATTGATTTTTCCTACGGAATGCTGGGGGAAGAGCTTACTTGTTTGGCTGGATCAGGGCAAAGGGCTCTCGGTAGTGGTGGCTGGTCCTGTTGCTGCTTAGGTGTAAAAAACAGTTGATCTTCCTAGTGGACTGCAGGGGGAGGTGGAGCTCACACTCTTGGCTGGATCGGGTCTGTGTGCTCTTGGTAGTTGCGGATAGTTCCGCTGCTGCTGAGGTGTAAAAGCAGTTGATTTCCCACTGTTGCTGATATTTAAAAGCAGGTAGATTGATCTCTCCAATGGACTGCAGAGGGAGGAGCTCACATGCCTGGTTGGATCGGGGCAAAGGGCTCTTGGTAGTGGTGGCTGGTCCTGCTGCTGCTTAGGTGTAAAAGCAGTTGATTTTCCTAGCGAACTGCAGGGAGGGTGGAGCTCATATTTTTGCAGGATCGGGACTGTGGGTTTTTGGTGGGTTGGTCCCGTTGCTGCTTAGGTGTAAAAGCAATTGATCTCCCACTGCTGCTGATATTTAAAAGCAGGCAGATTGTCCAGGGAGAGGAGCTCTGCATTCAAACTGCCATCCTCCTCGCCTCCAAGTTCCGGAATAAATGGACTCCTCAGGTGGAGATGTCAGATTTGTGGTGGATACCTATCTGAAGGGGGTGGGTGGGTGGATGGGTGCATTATTCTACATGTTGTGTGGCACATGAGGGGGAGGGGAAGTTTCAGGCTTTTCCTCCCCTTCTGTTTCTGGTGACTTAAGTGCTCATTTGGAGCATTTTTGGGGCCAGAAATTCCGGCAGGAGCTGGAGAAAGTGCATTTTGCGGTTAGGTTTCTCAGCAGCATACGCTTATCGATACTGCTCACAGATCAGGCAAATTTGTTGTGTGTCCCTTGATACCACCATTTTATGGGACCCCTAAAGAAGACGTGTTGAATCCCATATTCTGTAAAAAGTGGTTTTATTTGATTGCAACAAATTGTTTGCTTTTCCTAATAAACTTTGCCTGCATCTTGTACATCTGTCTGTAGTTGTTTCATTGCATCTGTCTGTAGTTTCATTGCATCTGTCTATAGTTGTTTCAGGCAGCGGTCTGTAGTTTCATTGCATCTGTCTATAGTTGTTTCAGGCAGCGAAGATAGACAACCAAGTCTCCAACCTATTGACAACATTGCATCTGTCTGTAGTTTCATTGCATCTGTCTGTAGTTGTTTCAGGCAGCAAAGATAGACAATCAAGTCTCCAACCTATTGACAACAACCCCAGACTACAAGATGTTCAGAAAGGAAATAAAAACTATACTCTTAAAGAAATCCCTTAATAAGCTTAATACCATGATAAAGCTTAACCCCCCTCTTACCATCCCCTCCCTAACCCCAGATCCTACTTTTCCCTCTCTTGGAAACCTTCTCTGATCTAACGTTGTAACCCTTCTTCCATAACTCTTTTTGTAATCTGCTTTGAACCGAAAGGTAATGGCGAAATAGAAATCTGTAATGTAATGTAATGTAATCCTCACTGCAGATCTGTTGGATTTGGTTTTTTTTTGTCCGAAAGCAGTAAAAAATCAATCCACTTGTACCCATTCTTCACCACTCAGGATTTTGTAGACTCCTATCATATCTACCCTTAGCTGTCTCTTTTCCAGGCTGAAGAGTCCTAACCTCATTAGTTTTTCCTCGTATGAGAGACCCCTTTTATTAGCTTTATTGTATTGGACTTGCTTGTTTTTAACCCTGTCCTTTTGTTTCTCCCTTTGTACCTCACTTTCCTTTAACTATTGTAGTTCTTCCCTTCTTTCCATTTGTACCTGTTTGTCCAGTAGTATACCTTATCTTTTGTTAAGTTATGCTAACTGTATTACCTGTTTTACCCTATTTTAATTGTACAACCATCTTGAAATAAATGATAAGGTAGTAAATCAAATTAATAATAAACTTGAAACTTGATCATCTTGATCGCTTTTCTTTGAACCTTTTCTAGTGCCGCTATATCTTTTTTGAGATAAGGAGACCAGACTTGAATGCAATATTCAAGGTGAGGTCACACCTTTAAGTGATACAGAGTCATTATAGCATTCTTAGTCTTGTTTACCATTCCTTTTCTAATAATTCCTAGTGTCTTGTTTGCTTTCTTGGCTGCTGCTACTTATTGGGCGGAAGATTTCAACATATTGTCCATGATGACACCCACATCTTTTTCTTGCTGACTCCCAAGGGGTATAAACATTAACCAGAGTTCTGGTGATTTAAAATATTGTATAGCAGCAAAGCCACTCTAGTAGTTTGTTTCCACCATTTTTAGTTGAATATACCGTATATATATATATACCTGTTCATTTATCACTGCTGTGCATTTCCAATTCTGACATTACATAATGTTGTTGTTGCCAATTGTCCTTTTTACTCATACCTGCTTATTTGTGGCCTGCTAGGAGTAATACTGACGTTATACACAGAGGGCCACATGAAAGGTTACCCACTCTTGTTCTTTCCAATCGAGTAGAGAATCCTGTTTTCTCTCCTACACAGAATAATTTCTTCTATGATGTTTTTTAAATTATAATGGCAATTTTACCTAGTAGCTGGGAGGGGGGAGAGAGGATTTCTTTATGGTGCTAATTTAAAAGTGGGGTGGAGGGGGGGTTGAGGGGGGAAAGGGTATGTGATATGATGGTGGGCCTAATGCAAGTGGAAATGTCTGTTTGGATTGCCCTCCATAATTAGCTTGCCCTACTTTTGTTGCCCTAAATATTTCTGTCTAGAGACTCCACTGTCTATGTAGAGACCCCTTGTTAATTAGCTACTTTACTATCTCTGGGCATAAAGCAAAGCTGACATTAATTCTTGGAAATTGAGTAAAAAGTACTGGTTTACATCGATGCTGCAGGCAGTTTGACCATTATTTTTATATAGGGTGCAATAATATTTCTCTGTATTTCTAGGCAGAAAAAGCTAGAAATAGCCATGGAAGAAGAAGGCCTTCCAGATGAAGAGGTAATTATGGCTAGAGATAGCTGTTAATGATTTTGATTTCTGAAAGCAGCTGGATCACATGACATGCTTTAACATGAACATGATTTCCTAATATGGCTGCCGACTGATCAGGCTGAGCAACACGCACTAAGAGTTTGCTCTAATCACTTTTCTATTAGCAAAATTACCTTCTGGTTTATGTTGCCAAAGCAGAGAGGAAGGAGTTCGGCTGGGGCCTCGCGGAGCTCTGCAGGTTTTGGTAACATCGAGGAACTCTTGTGGCGAATGCAAGTGCCTGCCCCCCCATTCCCATTGTTGGAGACGTTCCTCCTGGACGGAGGTGGTCTCCTTGGGATTTGACAATACTCTCAATCCTGACACTAGAGCGCCGTCCCCACGCACTCGGGGCACCAGCTCCCCGCGGATGGAGGAGCACTCGGATGTTCGAGCGCTACCCATTCTGGAGGCCGGAGAGAACAGAGAAGGGAGTGTGGAGCCAGACTCTACAATTGGAGGAGAGTTCGGGTGTGGAACCTGAGGTGGTAGTAACGACTGGGTTCGGATGAACCCAGGATAGCTAACAGCGGGGGAAATAGCAGCTGGAGAGGAATTCAACTTAAAGCTTCATTTACCTCAAGTCCAGAAACCCTGAGAGGTAACACTACAGTCTATTTGGGACCTTGTGGCAAATCTGCCAACTTTGTTTAAATCTTTTTATTAAGAAAGTATCCAAATGCCATAGCAAACAATAACAGTATATGCTTTTCACAAATACAATCAACCGTTACAATTGAACAGCAACCAATCCTACCACCTCCCTCCATCCTCTCTTTCACCAAGGGAGCAGCAGCAGCAGCACTAGCAGTGAGAACATGTACAGGGGGTCTCGCCTGACAAATATGAAGAAACAAAGAAGCAGAAAAACATAATTACAAGTAAAGGCCTCCCACCTGCCCAGTTCGGGCATCTAGGAGGACATCAACCACACCAAGTCCAATCTGTTTCCGTATATAAAGGTACAATGTCATACAAAAAGGAGTCCAACAGTGCGCAAACAGCCAGCCCTTCCTATCTGCCAACTTTAATAAATCCTCATTTTCAATGTTTGGATGAGTAAATGAAAGCTCAGGCAATAGACATTAAGAACGTACAAACTGAAATGGCTGATTCCAAACCCTGTTTGGGTAATATGAATCAGGAAATAACTTTGTCCAAAAAGGTTCAAGAAACTTTGATTATTTATTTATTTATTTATTTAGATTTTTATCCCGTCCTCCCAGTAGCTCAGAACGGTCTACAAGTGAACATACACAATTGAGGGTAATTAGACATATAAGAAGTGCAACAGGTTTGGATGATTGGACTTACAAGACTGTGATGTGAGTTTAAGTACAGGCAATACAGCAATTTAAGAGTAGAGTTCAAATATAAGTAGTTAGTTTAAGTACAGTTATGTGAGATTAGGTAGTTGTGTAGTTTAAGTACAGTTAAGTGAGATTAGGTACAGTTTGTCAGAGGATAGACTAAGAGATGACTGTACTGGAATTTAGGGGGAAGGTAGGAGAGAGGAGAGGGGGTGCTTAAGGGGGGGGAGAGATAGAGGTGATCTTTAGTTGAAGAGGAGGGTCTTTAAGAAGAAAATTAGAATCCTTGAAGAACTTTTCTTGAAGTAATAATATAAGATTGGTTAACTTCCCTAGGAGTACCATGGTTACTCCAAGGGAAATGTTGAAGAGGTATATGTTAGAGGTTTTGGAAATTACAGAGGATGTTTTACCCCCTCTAACACAGGTTTATTATTTTCTTACCAAATTGCAGAATCAGCAGCAAGAAATTGCTCATGATTTGAATGTATCTACATTGCTTGAGCTCTCTGATAGTCGTTAATAACTGTGACTTTACTATTAATGGTGGTTCTGGCGCTGGACAAAAATTGGTTTATGAAAATTTTCTTTAAAAACAAGCGGAAGGAATTCTTAGGGTTAAAAACACAAATGTATCCAGATTTGGCCAGGAATACCCAGAGGCGCTGGAGAGAATTTCTCTTGTTAAAACCTGGAGTGTTAGCTTTGGGGATGACATTTTATTTGCGTCACCCTTGTAAATGTGTTGTATACTATTCTTCTCAAAAGTATGTCTTTTTTGAACCCTTCCAGCTGACAACTTTCCTATCACTATCACGACTGGAAAAGGAGAAAGATAAAATCTAAGCTTTAAGCCCTAAGTTAAAGTAGAGTTGTAATGGGGCATTCTTGAGTTCAACCAGATTAGCCTTGTTTCTTGCTTCTTTTTTGTTCTATTTCTTAAATCCCGTTATATTAAGTCTTAGATCTCAGTTTGGTTGAGGACTTGAGTTGAATTTAAGCATGTATTTTTTATTCTTTGTTTCAAATATTATATTTTCTGTGTAAAGCTTAATCTGCTTCCTGTACAAGTTTATACTTGATTGTGTTAATTGAAAATTATAAATACATATTTTAAAAAAACCAAACAAACATGAACATGAGATCAGAACTGTATGCTGTTTTTCCTTTATATTCAGTTAACAGTATTTACATTGACTTTAACAAACAGAACACCTAATCTGAGGGGTGGGCTATCATGGTCTCCAAGGGCCACAACCTAGTTGTGTTTTCAAGATTTCCACAATAAATACAAGGTATGACAATTAAGTTTGCGTACTCATCCTAGAAAAAGTGCTACATACCTCATTACTGAATATCACTATGGTCACCTTCGAAGTACTCCCCTCGGGAAGCTATACACCAATGTCAGTGCCCAGTCCACCCTTCAAAGCAATTTTGGAACTTTCTTTCTGGAATGCCCATCAGAGCTGTCGTTGCATTACCCTTGATGTCCTTGATGTTCTGAATGTCATCAAAATGTTTCCCTTTCAATGTTTCCTTATCTTCACGTAAAGAAAAAGTCATTAGGGGGTCAGATCAGGTGAGTAGGGAAGGTGTTCCAATAGTTATTTGTTTTCTGGCTTAAAAATAAAAAAAACTCCCTCAGACAGTGCTGTGTGAGCTGGTGCATTGTCTTGATGCAAGAGCCATGGTTGTTGAGAAAAAGTTAATGTTTTCATCTAACTTTTTCACCCTTTTCAGCACTTCCAAATAGTAAACTTGGTTTACTGTTTGTCCAGTTGATACAAATTCATAATAAACAATCCCTCTGATATCAAAGAAGGTTAGCAACATTGTTTTGATACTTGATTTGGACTGGTGAAACTTCTATGGTCATGGAGAATTGGCCAATTTCCATTATGTACTTTGACGCTTTGTTTCAGGGTCATATTGCTACACCCATGTTTCATCACCAGTGATAACACAACCCAAAATATTGTCTTGCCTCTCCTAAAGTTCTTGGCGAACTTTGACTCTCCTTTGTTTTTATTCATCAGTGAGCTCCTTCGGGACCATTTTTGCACACATCTTTCTTATGCCAAGATTTTCAGTTAAGATTTTCATGTTTCTCTGTTGATATTTACTTGGTCTGTTATGCTTCTTACAGTCAGCCAACGATTTTGATTCACAATTCGATGAATTTTTGCAATGTTTTTTTTCAGTTCTGCTCATTATTGGCCACCCTGACCTTTCTTCATAAGTGACATTTTCTGTCCCCTAAGAAATACATTTAATCCATTTGTACACTGCCATTATCTTCATGGCATTATCCCCATAAACTTGGACTAACATGTCCCTGATATCACTTCCACTCTTGCCAAGTTTAACAAGAAATTTAATGTTTGTTACGCTAATTCAAGCTCTGACATTTTCACGACATCACACAAAAACACAGCAACAATAATTGAACACCACTCAGCAAGACACAACTCTGATTCACTGATATACCAAGGTTATGAAACCTTACCGAGTTGTTTGTACAGTGCTGCCAACATAAGTGCATGGAGGCAAGTTCATGAACTTAATTGTCAGACCTCGTATACATGATATTGATTTTCATAGACCATCTCCATTGTATGCAGATATCTCATGCATATTCATTGTGGAAATATTGAAAACGTGACTGGGTTGTGGCCCTTGGACTATGGTTACCAACCACTGCCTTATCTGTTATACTGTTTACCATGTTGTCTTTATTATTCTTTGGTCAGTTTTCAGACAAAGTCCATAGGTACTGAAAGCAAGCCTTTCAGAAATTTTATAAAAGTCAGTAAACTGGAGAAAAGATTTTAAAGCTAGAAAAAGAAAGAACGAGAGGGCAATACAGATTTGTTTGAATAACTAATAGGTTACAACATATTTTATATTTGCCGCATTTGCTGGCATATAGGAAGTACTTTTTCCCCTCAAAATACGCTTAAAATATGGGGTGCGTCTTATGTGCCGGTAATTAAAATTATGAGTTTAAATTTCAGTCAGTCTAAAACTTCTGGTTTGTATTAATATACTGTCCCTTTGTTTCTTCTCTCTCTCTGTCTCTTTCTCTCTGTCTGTCTGTCTCTCTGTCTCCGTCTCTCTCTCTCTGTCTGTGTCTGTCTGTCTGAGTCTGTCTCTCTCTCTCTCTCTGTCTGTGTCTGTCTGTCTGAGTCCGTCTGTCTGTCTGAGTCCGTCTGTCTGTCTGAGTCCGTCTGAGTCCGTCTGTCTCTCTGTCTGAGTCTGTCTCTCTCTCTGTCTCTCTCTCTCTGTCTGAGTCTGTCTCTCTCTCTGTCTCTCTCTCTCTCTGTCTGTGTCTGTCTCTCTGTCTCTCTCTCTCTGTCTGTGTCTGTCTCTCTGTGTCTGTTTGTCTCTCTGTCTGTGTCTGTCTCTCTGTGTCTGTTTGTCTCTCTGTCTGTGTCTGTCTCTCTGTGTCTGTTTGTCTCTCTGTCTGTGTCTCTGTCTGTGTCTGTCTCACATGTACACGCGCATCACGTTGTTTTGCTCTCTAGGACACTGAGTAGCAATATTCCATGCTACTGATACAGGGCAAGCAGTGGTTTCCCCCCATGTCTTTCTCAATAACAGACTATGGACTTTTCCTCCAGGAACTTGTCCAAACTTTTCTTAAAACCAGCTACGCTATCAACTCTTACCACACCATTAAATGATGCTGTCACTCAAATGATGAATTTTACATTTTAATTACAGCTACCAAGGAAGGCTTTGGTGCCTTCATTGCTAAAACCTGGATAAGCCCAGAAAATGGATACTTAAATTCCCATATGATTGAGAATATGGATGTATCATATATTGTGTATGCAGACTACATTCAAATATTCTGGCTGTTCTTTGAGGATAGGGAGAAGATTACAGCAAGCGCTATTGTGGGACACAGAGAGAGGAAAGTGGTTGTGGACAAACTGAAACCTAACCTAGTTAAAAAAATGTATTATAGGCAGTCTCTGAGTTACAAATGTCCAACTTACCATGAACTGGAATCTGCGAAGGTTGTGGGTCCATGAAAAGATAGGAGAAGAAGGGAAAAGAAGAAAAAAGAAGAAAAGAAGCAGGGAGTGATAGAAAAGAAGCGAGGGGGGAGAGTTCAAAAAAGTTTTACATAGTAACATAGTAGATGACGGCAGATAAAGACCCAAACGGTCCATCCAGTCTGCCCAACCTGATTCAATTTAAATTTTTAAATTTTTTCTTCTTAGCTATTTCTGGGCAAGAATCCAAAGCTCTACCCGGTACTATGCTTGGGTTCCTACTGCCAAAATCTCCGTTAAAACCTACTCCAGCCCATCTACACCCTCCCAGCCATTGAAGCCCTCCCTAGCCCATCCTCCACCAAATGGCCATATACAGACACAGACCGTGCAAGTCTACCCAGTACTAGCCTTAGTTCAATTTTTAATATTATTTTCTGATTCTAGATCCTCTGTGTTCATCCCACACTTCTTTGAACTCAGTCACAGTTTGAACTCATTCCAGGCATCCGCCACCCTCTCCGTAAAGTAGAATTTCCTAACATTGCCTTTGAATCTACCACCCCTCAACCTCAAATTATGTCCTCTGGTTTTACCATTTTCCTTTCTCTGGAAAAGATTATGTTCTACGTTAATACCCTTCAAGTATTTGAACGTCTGTATCATATCTCCCCTGTCTCTCCTTTCCTCTAGGGCACAGGTGTCAAAGTCGGTCCTCGAGGGCTGGAATCCAGTCGGGTTTTCAGGATTTCCCCAATGAATATGCATGAGATATATATGTGCATGCACTGCTTTCAATGCATATTCATTGGGGAAATCCTGAAAACCCGACTGGATTACGGCCCTCGAGGAGGGACTTTGACACCCTTGCAAGTCTAGGGTATACATATTCAGGGCTTCCAGTCTCTCCTCATACGTCTTTTGGCGCAAGCCTCCTATCATTTTCGTCGCCCTCCTCTGGACTGCTTCAAGTCTTCTTACGTCCTTCGCCAGATACGGTCTCCAAAACTGAACACAATACTCCAAGTGGGGCCTTACCAATGACCTGTACAGGGGCATCAACACCTTCTTCTTTCTACTGGCTATGCCTCTCTTTATACAGCCCAGCATCCTTCTGGCAGCAGCCACTTCCTTGTCACACTGTTTTTTCGCCTTTAGATCTTGTGAGAGAGCCGTGATAAATTACCCAAAATTGGTTGAAAAACTTTGTGGGGAGGTTGCAATGAATAGCCCAGAATTGGTTGGAAAACAAAGGTAAAAAATAGCACCCTAAGTTGCGCACTAAGGAGTTCGTTACCAAATGTAAGTCTCTGCCTAGTGAGCATGGAGTGATTTTAAAGGATGCGCAGACAGCAATAAATACTCCTCTGTAGCTGCATACAGCATTCACCGCTTTCAATGTGTGTGTATGTATATGTATATATATATATATATATATATATATATATATATATATATATAGAAACACAATTTATCAGTTGAAGTCCGAGTACCCACATAAATATAATCTCGTCACACATTGACTCCTGACGCAGGCCCGTTTGGGGTCGAAACACAATCATGTTGAGTCTTTAGACTCAAACGAGATTGAACACAATCTCACCATTGACCATTGCTCACCTTTGTTGGTTTTTTCAGTTTGTGAAGGTAGCATCTCCTGTACTTTCTGTGAGATTTTGTTTAGGATAAGGAGGCAATTTTAAGACTCTATTTCAGACAGACTATTATGTTTATGGGAGAGAAGATTAGCATTTTTCCAGATGTCTCCAGGTGGACACAACAGAGAAGAAAAAATTTTTTAGCTATGACATGAGGTGTTGATTTGGGGGGGCAAGGTTTTAATTAAGGTTTCCTTGTAAATGTATATTGTATCTGGATAATACAATATCTTTTTTTATTTTTTTTTTTTTTAACTAGTTATGTAGATTTTTGGATGGGCGGGCATCCAGTAACTAGAACTGAATTCAGTATGAACAGGGATTATATTAGATTGCAATTAGGAATGTGGGGGGGGATTTTTTCCTAGTATCTCGTATGTTTATTAGCTTCGCATTTCTTTTTATAACCATCCCTCCCCCCCCCCCCCCCCCCCCCCCAAAGTTATGTGGTATATTATGTCATTGTATTATGTGTGATTATTTATTTGGTTTCTTTTTTCTTTGTATACATTGGGATAATCATTGGCTGTTTTTCCTGTACAAAGTGTTTTTCTTTGTGTATAATTGAAAGTATATAAATAAAGAAGAAAAATTTAATGTGGCAAAATTAATGTGGACAAATGCAAAGTTATGCACATTGGAAAGAAAAACCCAAATCATAGTTACCTGATGCTATGGTCCTCCTTGGGAATCAATGCCCAGGAATAAGATCTAGGTGTCATTGTAGACAATATGCTGAAATTTTCTGCCCAATGTGCAGCAGGGGCCAAAAAAGTAAACAAGACACTAGGAATTATTATGAAAGCGATGTTAAATAAGATGAAAAATGCTACGTATAATGCCTCTGTATCGCTCCATGGTGCAACACCAGCTTGAGTATTGTATTAAATTATGGTTGCCAAAATATCTCAAAAAAGATATAGCAGAATAGAAAATGTTCAAAAAAGAGTGACCAGAGTGATAAAGGGGACTGAAACTCTTCTCATATGAGGAAAAGCTAAAGAAGTTAGAGCTCATCAGCTTGGAAAAGAGAAGGCAGAAGGGGGGGGGGGGGGGATATGATTTAGTTTGTCAAAATCCTGAGTGCTGTAAAACAGGTAAAAGTGAATGTCTTTCAAAAGGTACAAAGACACTCAATGAAGTTACATGGAAATACCTTTAAAACAAATAGGAGGAAATATTTTTTCACTCAAAAAATAGTTAAGCTCTGGAACTTATTTGATTAACATATTTGGGTCCCCAAAAAAAGGTTTGGACAAGTTCCTGAAGGAAAAGACCATAGACTGCTATTGAGACATGGGGGAAGCAACTGCTTACCCTGGGATTGGTAGCATGAAATGATGCTACTATTTGGGTTTCTGACAGGTACTTGTGACCTGGATTGGCCACTGTTGGAAACAGAATACTGGGCTAGATGGACCATTGCTCTGACTAAGTATGGCTGTTCTTATGTTTGAGTGTGTTGGTTATTAACCCCCCCCCCCCCCACACACACACACAATAACCCCCTCCACTAAAAAACTAGATTTGCTTGTTGCATCATCTTCTGATTTGTTGATGGACAAATATACACCTAGGCTTCTGCTGTGGTAGTTTTTTTGGTCCATGGTACATTAATTTTCTTCTTCAGGCTCTTAGGGAGAGAGTGTTAAACTCCCCTTCCCCCTATTTGAGGAGTTGCATTCGATTGGCACATCTTAGGGATTTAAGGCGAGCAATGATTCTTTATTGGGATCAGCCACTTACTTGTAGTGATCTTTTACTAATTCAAAGGAATGCAGATTTTCCACTAGGGAGTGATGTGGTGGTTAATGAGCTTCCAAGAGGATGGATCCTTGATAACTTATCCAGTAAGATATTATGCTGGTCCGAGAACATATATTGAGTATTTACAGATGAAGCACTGTATAGGTTCCATGAATTCCCAAGTGTTAACTAAGCAGCTTGGAGAAACTATTAGGAATTTTTTTGAGGATATTTCATCAGAATACCCTTCAGTGTCCTAATTATATGATGCACTTTATTCCCCCTTCTTGTTTGGTAGCTAAATTTGGGCTTCCTTTGGGCTCTTTCAATGTGGTTGAATTAATGCACAGGGTTCCCCATTTAGCCTATTGTGTTGTCATGAGGGAGTTCTAATTTAGGATGATTTACAAATCCTGTTTTGCCCAGACAGAACATTATAGATTGGGATTAGTGAATACTTCTATATGCACTAAATGTCATTTGGCAAGAAACACTCTTGGATACACATTGTGGATAAGCACTTTAGTTTTACAGTTTTGAGATTCATTTATTGGTTATCTAGAATGTATTCTTGGCCAAGTAATTAGCCTATGCCCTGGGCATTTTTTATTTGGGGAAATTGGACACTTTTTCTGTATCAGGCAAAGGTTTGAGGGTACTCCTATATTAGCTAAGGTACTAAAGCTTATGGAGTTGTAGGATGTCAGGCGCACTTTTTTAAAAGGAGGAAGGTTTATTGACTTGGCATTGCTATATTCAGTGTCTGTCTCTGCGAGTGTGGAGCCTATTGGTTAACACTTTTTATAGGGCCTTTGAATTTTCATCAGGGTAGCTAGCAGCTCATGTGCACTACAAAAGTACTATTTAGAGGTCGCTGAGAGAAGAATAGAAGGGAAGGTACTTTAGATCACAGTTCTTCAACCGCCGGTCCGCGGACCGGTACCGGCCGCTGAAAATTCCTGCCGGTCCGCGCAGGGCCGGCGAGATGGACGCTGTTAAATTTCCTGCCCTGGTGGTGTTCGGGGAAATCTTCTGTTCCTCCCAGCCTCGGGCAATCAAGACAGGCTGCTGACGTTGGGCACTCCCTCTGAGTCTCGCCTATGCGGAAACAGGAAGTTGAAACAAAATAGGCGGGACTCAGAGAGAGAAGGTCCCGACGTCAGCATCCTGTCTTGATCGCGGCCCCTGCCGAGTCGCCGAAGAGGGCCGCGGGGAAGCGGCAAGTAGAAGGGAGATGGTCAGCGTGCGCGGTGGGGGGCAGCGTGTGGATTGGGGCCATCAGCAGCGTCTGTGCTGAGAGTCTGCCCACGTGCAGGATGCGGCGGATAGGGGCCTCCGGCTCGTCTTGGGCGGCAGGGCCTGCGATGCAAAGCTGTTTTTGCCGGCTTGGGAGGGGGGGTCGCGAATGTGCAGGGACCCTTCAACAGTGGCTGTCTCCTCTCCTAGCAGTTTTGTACTTACCAGGGCAGTGATTCACTTTGGCAACTTCCCCTTCCTCAGAGGCAGCAACGACCCAAGGCTGCCTAAGGAAATCACTGCTGCAGGCAAGTACTGAGAGCTGCTGGAAGGAGAGGAAGCCACTGTTGGAGGCTGGGAAGCTGATGGATAAAGGGAGATCTACTACTGGACCTGGAGGGAGGTAGAAGGAGAGATGCTGCTGGGAGGGGAAGAGGGAAAGGGATGGGAAGAGAGCTACTGTTGGATAGGAGGGAAGGGAGAAGGTAAAAAGGAAGGAAACAGCTGGCAGGGAGATTAGAGGAGGGAAAGGGGAGAGACAAGAATGAGAAAGTAGAGAGAGATTGATGCTGGAAAGGGGGTCAGCAGAGAAATGAGAGAGGGATAAATATGCTAGATCTGGTGTAGGAGAGATAAAAATGAAGAAAGCAGTGAAGCTGGAATGAATGATGTAAAAAGGAGAGAGGAGGCACAGGCTGGATGGAAAGGAGAAAGGGGCATCGAAAGAAGTCAGATACATATGGAAGGAGGAGAGGCCAGACAGTGGATGGAACGGGCAGATGCTGGAAGGAAGAGTGGAAAGAAGATGAAAGCAGAGACCACAAAAGGTAGAAAAAAATAATTGTATTTCTATTTTGTCATTACAATATATCAGATTTGAAATATATATCCTGCTAGAGACATAACTGGGGACTGCAAAGCCTAACACTATTCCTATCATGTGTGACTGCAGTATTCTGTTATGATATTTCTGTGTAGCATTCTGTAATAATTGGCTTGTTCAGTTTTCTTGATAGTAGAGGGGATATATGTGAAGGGGAGGAGAGACAGGGGTTTTGTTGGTCCTTGCTCTGAATATTTATATTTATAAAATGACAATTGTACAGAATATTGTTTCTTTTTATACTTTAATAAAATACGTTCAATATAAAATCATAACTGAGGCTTGTGCAGATGGGATCAGATGGTTTGCGGGGACCGAGCTTGCGGAGACGGGGCGAAAATGTGTTTTTTATTTCGGTCTTAGTAGTTTGCCGGTCCACAAAATAATTATTTTATTTCTGCCGGTCCACGGGTGTAAAAAGGTTGAAGAACACTGCTTTAGATCACTATCTTGTTACCTCTTTAAACATGAGGTCTGTAAGAGTCCAAGCCTTGTGTGCTTCTAACCCTTAGGTAGGATATAAGGTTATAGGAAAAGGGGACAGAGCAAGGCTAGTTTGCTGGGTGTGTGTTAGAGATATCAAGAAAACATATTTGAGAACAAATCAGATGGTGGTTATACTGTTTTGTATGTTTGCCAGAGAGGGTTCAGTAGGATGAGGAGTTGGTTTGAGTGGTTACATTTCTTGTTGAATTACTTTAAAATTCTTGCTAGTCAATTGTTGGGGGTTCTTGCTTTCTTTTTCTATAATTTTGTATCTGTTGGTTTGGTTTATAATTTTGCTGTTTTGTCAATACAATTTTTAAAACATTTTTTTCACTTTTTTATTTTGGGGGGGAATTTGGGCTAGGCTGTAATATTTTAAATTATTCTCACATGGAGTTTAATTTTTTTTTAAATGTTTTATAGAAAAAGCTTCGGAGGTCACAACATGCACGTAAAGAAACAGAATTTCTTCGACTGAAGAGAACACGACTTGGACTGGATGACTTTGAATCTTTAAAAGTAATTGGAAGAGGTGCCTTTGGTGAGGTTTGTATATCTGAAATAAAATGATTTGGTATTTGGAATGTCCATCTTAGAATATTGTGGGAGCAAACTTGTAAAGATTGTTTGTTTTTTTCTATGTGTAAGTCATGCTGTCATAAAATTGAATAGGGGGTGTACATTTGTAAAAATTCTTTGGCCAGAGCTAGAGATAAATTGCAATGTAGATGTGTAATTTATAAGGGGGGGAAAGGTATGAGGACTTGTATACCACCTTTTTGTGGCTTTGGTATTTCGAAGCCTACATTCAAAGCAGTGGACACTGGAGGATTAAGGGCTAGATTCACAAAGCAAACCGATTGTGTACCGATCGGTTTGCGACCCCTTTGTGACCCGATTTTACTCCGGCCCGATTCACTTACCTCTCTGCTGATCCAATTCTGATCCGCACATGCAAATGAGGGGAACAGCATGCAAAGTAGGCAGGGATGCGATTCACAAAACCAACTGGGCTGGCCGATCAACTCAAGAAGCGACTGCTGGGGACCAGTCGTAAACGTCCTTTCTGACTCTCCAGCTCAATTGCTGCCCTGTTTTCTGCCCGCCCTGCTCTCTGCTGCCTTTACTCCTCTCGCCGCCCTGCTCTCTGCCCTTCTCATGCCTTTCAGCCCTGCCTCGCCGCCCTGCTCTCAGCCCTAAATCCAAACTACCCCTGCTCTCTGCTGCCCAGACTGATCTCTGCTACCCCGACTCTCCTGCTCTCTGCCTCCTTCCCCGCAGAGAAGGCAGCAGAGAGCAGAAGAGTCAGGGCCAGTGAGTTTGAGGCTGCTGCTGCCAGGGATCGCCCTTCAAGAGAGTCGGCCCCCCCAAAAAAAACAAACCCATAACAGAGCAGAAACGAACAAGAATGCATGCGTAGACCATCTACAACAGCGGTCTCAAACACGCGGCCCACGGTCTGGACTGGATAATTCCTTCCTTTTGGAGCAGTAGCGGGTCTGGCCGGTTCGTTCCGTTCAAAGCCACGGGTTGGCGGCTCCTTGCGCTATTCGCTCCTGCATCGGAAGCCTTTCTGACATCACAACATCAGAGAGGCTTCAGATGCAGGCGCGGATCTCGCAAGGAGCTGCCACCCGCGGCTTTGAATGGAATGAGCCGGCCAGACATGCTGCTGCTCCAGTGGCGTACCAAGGGGGAAGCGGTCCGCACAACTGGTCACCCTCCACTGTTCTTCATAGAGTGCGGCTCGCGGCCCGTCTAGAGCAGGGGTGCCCAACTGCTTCCCTTCCCTTCTCACCGCCGGCACCATGCTCTATGATCTCTCTGCTTCTCTCGCCGCCCGACCTCAATTCTGACGTCGGGAGGAGGTTCTGGCTAGCCAATCGCTGCCTGGCTGCCCGGAACGTCCTTTCCGACGTTAGAATTGACGTCGGGCGGCGAGAGTTGGTTGGCCCCGTGGAGATCTCGGCCTGTTCCCGATGGCGCCAGCAGTAGCCTATTCCTCGGCGGCGGTGGCATGGGGGAGGGCAGGAAGGAAGAAAGAAAGAAGGGGGGGCAGGGAGCCAGAAGGAAAGAAGGGGGGGGACAGGGAGCCAGAAGGAAAAAAGAAAGAAAGGGGGGGGGGGACAAGGAGCCAGAAACAAAGCAAAAAATGGGACAAGGAATCAGAGAAAGACAGACATAGAAAAAGAAAGAAAAAGTTGGAGGAGGGAATGAGGTCTGGAGGAGAGGAAGAATACAGGAGGCTGAAAGAAGAGAAGAAATATTGGATGCACAGTCAGAAGAATAAAGTGCAACCAGAGACTGATGAAATTACCAAACTAAGGTAGGAAAATGATTTTATTTTCAATTTAGTAATAGAAATGTGCCAGTTTTGAGAAAGAAAAGATATTAAACTTTAAATGTGAGTGCTGCAGAAAAAATAGAGCACTTGGAGGGCCGCAGAAAAAATAGTTAATGTCTTATTAAAAAATGACAATTTTGCATAAGGTAAAACTGTTAAAGGAAAGTTTTATAAACTATAAAGAGTTTAACCTCATGCAAAATTGTCATTTCTTTAATAAGACATTAACTATTTTTTTCTGCGGCCCTCCAAGTACCTACAAATCCAAAATGTGGCCCCGTAAAGGGTTTGAGTTTCAGACCACTGGTCTACAGGGAAAGCAAATGGTCTGCGCATACATCTGGATCACATACTTATGATCCATGTCGGTGGATGGGGGCGTTCCTCCGATCGCCCCCATTAGAATATTGCTGGTTTCTGAATCCATCAGATCTGTCTAGATCGGACACGATCGGGCAGGTTAGTGAATCTAGCCCTAAGTGACTTGCCCAGGGTCACAAGGAGCAGCACTGGGATTTTATTTCACAACCTCTGGGTGCAGAGGCAGCAGCTCTACCAGTGAGCCACACCTTCCCCTTCATAGAGTATGTACACAGATATACTCCTTTGGAGTTGGTATAAATTTTTGTGTGAGAATTTGTACACTATTAGGGCTAGTTATGAGTGCCTGGTTTTTGTTTGGGTTTTTTTTAAGTACTTATGTTGCCTTTTTAAGATTGTTGTGTGTGGTGTGTTTGTGTGTTTTTTTTTTTTTTTAATAATTTCTTTTAGATAGGCATTCTGTTATGAAATTAGCCCTTTTATGTTTTGAGATGAATGGAATACTCACCAATGTTTTTTCAAATGATTTGCATTTCAGGTACGTCTTGTTCAGAAGAAAGATACTGGGCATATCTATGCAATGAAGATATTAAGAAAATCTGATATGCTTGAGAAGGAGCAGGTGAGAAACTTGAGATGAGC
The DNA here is from genome assembly GCF_902459505.1 of Geotrypetes seraphini. Lineage (NCBI taxonomy): Eukaryota > Metazoa > Chordata > Amphibia > Gymnophiona > Dermophiidae > Geotrypetes > Geotrypetes seraphini. The sequence goes on along the minus strand of NC_047090.1, from coordinate 67,457,480 downwards.
TGTGGCCATTGGTTCAAATGTTGGCTTCATCAAACTGGAAAGAACCACATTTAGGTCCCAGATGACAGGTGGAGGCTTGAGAGGTGATTTCACTTTGAAAGTCCTTTCATGAATCTGGAGTCCAAAGGATGAACCATAAGAGGTTTTCCCTCAATTGGCATGTGAAAAGATGTAGTAGCACTGAGATGGACTCTGATAGATGTAGACTTGAGACCAGAGTTAGATAAATGAAGTAGATAATCCAACACCAATTCCACTGCCAGTGAAGTGGGATCATGATGATGAAGAAGACACCAAGAAGAGAACCTAGTCCACTTTTGTTGATAACATTTTTGAGTGGCTGGTTTCCTGGAAGCATCAATAATATGTCAAACAGACTGAGAGAGATGTAAGGTGGATGAATTCAGCCTGAAAGAAACCAAGCTGTCAGGTGTAATGATTGCAGGTTGGGATGTAGAAGAGATTCCTGATGCTGAGTAAGCAGAGTAGGAAAAACTGGAAGATGTATTGGTTCCCTGGAGCTGAGCTGAAGTAGAAGGGAGAACCAATGCTGCCTGGGTCACCAAGGAGCAATGAGGATCATGGTGGCTGTCTCTCATTTGAGTTTTAACAGAGTCCTCAACATGAGAGGAATTGGAGGGAATGCATATAGAAACAGGCCCTTCCTATCCAGGAGAAAAGCATTAGCTTCCAGACGGAGAGGAGAGGAAAGGCTGGAGCAAAACTGGGGCAACTGGTGATTGTGGGGAGCTGCAAACAAGTCCACTTGTGGAGTGCCTCATTTAGCAAAGATGGACAGGAGAGCTACCAAGTTGAGAGTCCATTCGTGAGACTCAACTCTGCTAGGGAATTCTTCTCCCTTTGAATGTAGACAGCCTTTAAGGAAAAGGTTGTGAGCTGTCGCCCAAGTCCAGAGTTCTGATTGATAAGTCGATGAAGCCGTCCACGCAATGTGCAACGGCGGCGAAAAGGGCAAACAGAATGCTAGGAATGATCAAGAAGGGGATCACGAACAGATTGGAGAAGATTATCATGCTGCTGTACCGGGCCATGGTGCTCCCTCACCTGGAGTACTGTGTCTAGCACTGGTTGCCGTACATGAAGAAGGACATGGTACTACTCGAAAGGATCCAGAGAAGAGCGACTAAAATGGTTAAGGGGCTGGAGGAATTGCCGTATAGCGAAAGGTTAGAGAAACTGGGCCTCTTCACCCTTGAGCAGAGGAGATTGAGAGGGAACATGATAGAAACATTCAAAGTACTGAAGGGAATAGACTTAGTAGATAAGGACATGTTGTTTACCCTCTCCAAGGTAGGGAGAATGAGCGGGCACTCTCTAAAGTTGAAAGGGGATAGATTCCTTACAAACATAAGGAAGTTCTTCTTCACCCAGAGAGTGGTAGAAAACTGGAACGCTCTTCCGGAGTCTGTCATAGAGGAAAATACCCTCCAGGGATTCAAGACAAAGTTAGACAAGTTCCTGCTGAACTGGAACATACGCAGATAGGCTAGTCTCAGTTAGGGTGCTGGTCTTTGACCAGAGGGCCGCCGCGTGAGTGGACTGCTGGGCACGATGGACCACTGGTCTGACCCAGCAGCAGCAATTCTTATTTTCTGGGCCTCCTGGCATAACAGGAGAGAGCTTGTGCCTCCTTGCTTGTTTATGTAGTACATTGCTACTTGATTGTCCGTGCGAAGGAGGAGGATTTGAGGGCAGAGAAGATGATGGAAGGCTTTGAAGGCATAAAACATTACTCTGAGCTCTAGGAAATTGATGTGAAATTTCCTCTCTGTGGCGGTCCAAGAACCCTGAGTCTGAAGATCATCCATATGTTCCCCCCAAGCATAAGGAGATGCATCCATCGTGATTACTTTGTGATGAGGGGGTAAGTGAAATAGGAAACCTCTGTATAGATTGGAGGAGATCATCCACCATTGAAGCAACTGCAGAAGAGATGATTTACTGTGAGAGACGATCTGTCACCTGAGACCACTGAGAGACAAGGTCAACTGAGGAGTACGAAAGTGTAGTCGTGCCAGTGGTGTCATATGCACAGTGGAAGCCATGTGGCCCAGAAGAACCATCATGTGTCTTGCAGTGATGGATTGAAGAGGAAGCAATTGCTGACAAAGGCGGATGAGAGCTTGAAATTGATCCAGAGGGAGAAACGCTCTCATGAGAGTGGTGTCTAGGATTGCTCCAATGAATTGAAGACATTGAGTCGGAATGAGATGCGACTCTGAATTCTAGCACCTGAAGAAAAGAGATGGTCTGAAATGTTGCTTGGACCATTTCCTGAGAGGATATAGCCTTGATCAACCAGTCGTCCAGGTAAAGGAAGACTTGTAGGCCATGTGATCAGAGACATGCAGCCACTAGAATTAGGCACTTCGTGAAACTCTGAGAGAAGATGCCAGGCCAAAAGGAAGGGCCTTGTACTGGTAGTGACGTTGGTTTATCTGAAAACGGAGATATTTCCTGGAAGCCGGATGAATTGGGATATGTGTGTAGACTTCCTTGAGATCCAGAGAGCATAGCCAGTCGTTCTGATTGAAGCGAGAATAAAGCAGGGCGAGGGAGAGCATTTGAAATTTCTCCTTGACTAGAAATTTGTTGAGAGCTCTGTGATCCAGAATGGGCCTCAATCCTCCTGTCTTCTTTGGATCTAAGAAGTAATGGGAGTAGAATCCCTGCTTCTGCTGAGAGAGGGGAACTTACTCGATTGCATTCAGCAGGAGAAGGGATTGAACCTCCTGGAGAAGAAGGGAGAACTGTGCAGGGTCCAAAACAGACACTCTTGAAGGATGGTCTGGAGGCAGGGTGTAAAAATGGAGAGAGTAACCGTGATGAATGATGGTAAGAACCCAGAGGTCTGAAGTTATGAGCTCCCAGCGAGCGATGAACAACTGAAGATGGCCTCCGATGGGCTGAAGCAAAGACTGTAGGATGTTGACGGCGGCTGTGCTCTGAATAAGCATGTCTCGTAACAAATTCGCTGTTCTCTTACAATTCAATCTCTCTGCAGCTTTCTATGTCATCCACCACGACATACTACTTTATCAACTTTCCGCGATAGGAATTGACTCCACCGTCCTAAAGTGGTTCTCAAACTTCCTTCGCTCTCGCTCTTACACTGTCAACACAAATGGCACATGTCCGTTCCTTGGACACCATTTTGCGGTGTCCCTCAGGGATCACCCCTATCCCCTATTCTCTTTAACATCTACATGTCCTCTCTGAAGCTCCTCCAACTTTCCCCCTTGAAACAATCTACATATACGCTGATGACATCCTTGTCCTCCTTGAAACAGACCAGAACCTCACCAACCTCCACGAGAACATTACATAATGAGACTCCACTCCTGGTCCCTATCGGTACAGATGAAACTGAATGAATCAAAAACAAAATTACTCTGGCTCGGCCCAAAGTTAGAACACCTGCCCACCCTCTTCGCACTACCCACAGGCGCTGCTCTACACCTTGAGTTCTTGGCATCATTATTGATTCTTCTTTCTCCCTCAACGACCACCTCAACTCCTTGGCAAAATTATGCTATTTCAGCCTCCACATGCTGAGGAAAGTAAGATCCTACTTTCGCCAAAAACATTTTGCCGTCCTCGTCCAATCCATCATCCTCTCCAAACTTGACTACTGCAATGCCATTTACTTATGCCTAACAAAAAAAAAGTCTTCAAAGACTCCAGCTTATCCAGAATACTGCAGCCACACAAATCTGACCATGTCCTAGTCCAATCCATCATCTTCTCCAAACTTGACTACTGCAATGCCATTTACTTATGTCTAACAAAAAAAAAAGTCTTCAAAGACTCCAGCTTATCCAGAATACTGCAGCCACACAAATCTGACCATGTCCTAGTCCAATCCATCATCTTCTCCAAACTTGACTACTGCAATGCCATTTACTTATGTCTAACAAAAAAAAAGTCTTCAAAGACTCCAGCTTATCCAGAATACTGCAGCCACACAAATCTGACCATGTCCTAGTCCAATCCATCATCTTCTCCAAACTTGACTACTGCAATGCCATTTACTTATGTCTAACAAAAAAAAAGTCTTCAAAGACTCCAACTTATCCAGAATACTGCAGCCACACAAATCTGACCATGTCCTAGTCCAATCCATCATCTTCTCCAAACTTGACTACTGCAATGCCATTTACTTATGTCTAACAAAAAAAAAAGTCTTCAAAGACTCCAACTTATCCAGAATACTGCAGCCACACAAATCTGACCATGTCTCCCCACTCCCCACCCCACAATCTTCATTGGCTCCCAGTGATTTCCAGAATCCATTTCAAATGCTCCTGCCTGGCTTTTAAGATCATTCAGGGCATTCTTCCTCCCCTAATCCTACTATCCTTTAACTCCTCGAATCCTGACTCCACCAGACCCGCCCAAAGATATAAACTATCCTTCCCCTCTCTACACGGTATTCTCTATGCAGGTAAACTGGGAAAATCTCTTCTCTTCAAAATCACAGGTCTCTGGAACGACCTTACTATCCCGCTGCGGAACCTGGGCTCTCTCCAACTATTCCGCAAGCAACTGAAAACTTGGCTCTTCTCTAACATGTAATTCTATTTACCCCTTACTCTTCTTTTCTATATATAAACTCATGTAAACCTTTTCCTTTCTCTTCTTATATTTAAGTTCTTGTAAACCATGCCGAGCTCCACTTCCGTGGAGATTATGCGGTATATAAACTTAAGGTTTAGATTAGATTAGATTAGTCAAAAAGACTGTGTAGGTTTTTGGGGAGCAGCCTGAGACTTCTGTTTCTTACGGGGTTTCTGTTTCTGCCACCTAGGTTGAGACTGCTGAGGAGGCACAAGCTTAGCAGCAAATCTTCTCTGGTAAGAAGAAGCTGGTCAGAAAGGACGAGAAGGTGGAAGCTTCTTCTTAGGCTTGACCAGAGTGTCCCATCTGGTTTCATGAGCTGATAACTTTTGAGTAGCCATGTCCATGGAGGAACCAAAAAGCTCATTGCCCAGACAGGGAGCATTGGCAAGCCTGTCCTGTTGATTTACATCCAGCTCAGATACTCGAATCCAGGCCAGGTGTCTCAAGACTACTGACATTGCTGCCGCACGTGAGGTGAGCTCAAATGTGTCATATGTGAAACGAATCATATATTTCCTCAACTGGAAGAGATCAGAAACATGATGCTGGAAAGCAGGAAGTTTTGCGTTCTGGAACATATTTCTGAAAAAGAGAAATCTGTTTAATTAAATGCTTGAGGTAAAATGAAAAATCAAAGTTGTAGTTGCCAGAACGGTTAGCTAGCACAAACAGCATCAAAGCAGGTGCCATAAGGCGGTAAGAGGGTCCAAAAGAGACTACGAGGAAAAAATAGCCAAGGAGGCGAAAAACTTCAAGCCGTTCATTCGATATATTAAGGGGAAACGACCCGTGAAGGAAGTGGTGGGGCCGTTGGATGACCATGGAATAAAGGGAGTGCTAAAGGAGGACAAAGCCATCGACGACAAACTAAATACATTTTTTGCGTCTGTGTTTACTGAAAAGGATATACACAACATACCGGATGCCGACAGGCTATATGTGGGAAACAAAAATGAGAAACTGACAGGGTTCACGATCAGTCTAGAAGAGTTATGCAGGCAGATTGATAGGCTTAAAAATGATAAATCCCCGGGACCGGAGGCATCCATCTAGTTGAACTGCTTCAATTAATAGCCAATCTGTCGATCAAATCAGGAAGGATTCCGGAAGACTGGAAGGTGGCAAATGTTACGCCAATTTCAAGAAAGGTTCGAGGGGTGATCCGGGAAACTACAGACCAGTGAGTCTGACTTCAATACCGGGAAAGATGGTAGAGGCGCTGATAAAGGACTGCATTATTGAGCAGCTTGACGGATATGATCTGATGAGGAAAAGCCAGCATGGCTTCAGCAAAGGAAGATCTTGCTTGACGAAGTTGCTGCACTTTTTCGAGGGAGTAAACAGGCAGATAGACAAGGGTGACCCGGTTGACATTGCATATCTGGATTTTCAGAAGGCATTCGACAAGGTTCCACATGAACGACTACTTCGGAAGATTGCGAGTCATGGAATCGAGGGTGACATACTCACGTGGATCAAAAACTGGCTGGAGCATAGGAAACAGAGAATGGGGATAAATGGACAATACTCGGACTGGAAGAGCGTCACAAATGGGGTGCCGCAGGGCTCAGTGCTTAGTGGGATGAGGCATTATGACATCATGATCTCAGCTCTGGAATGTTGCTACTAATTTGGATTTCTGCCTGGTACTTGGGATCTGGGTTGGCCACTGTTGGAAACAGGATACTGGGCTTGATGGATCTTCGGTCTGTTCCAGTATGGCAATTCTTATGTTCATATAGTCCTGGAAAATTTATTTGACAGTGCCGTTAGCAAGTCTTCAGAGAGATTGTTTTAAAACTTATGGAATAAATTTATGTAAATTCATTTGAACTTACACTTTACATATTTTTGTGTGTCTGTTTAAGAACTTATTTTGGTATTGGCACATGGAGTGAAATGAGATGTAAAGGAGTGGTCAGCTGATGAAACACAGTTTGGGACAACCCAAAGGAAGACCACAGGGTGGAACCAGAATTCATTGTTGGATCTCTCTTATATTGAATTCACTCCTTATTTTTGTGTAAATATATTTTTTCAGAGATTTTAAATACACTGTTGTGAATGAGTGTGTATTATTGGTGATTCTAATTGTGAACAACAGTCTATTAGAGTTTTTGAAGTTATGGCTTTAGGTAATACATATATTGGCATTACAGGATGGTCAGTTATCAAAAATTATCTTTCTTTCGGAACTAAAAAGTTGGACATATATCCAAAATTGACCCAAAAGTCAATTTCTTTTTTAAGCTCCTCTGTAGGATCTTGATTTAGTAAAAGGTAAAAAGTATCATCAGATAGTTGTCAATTAACCTCATTAAGATAGTAAGATGTATTCTGGATGACTACGCCTCCCTCTTTGTCTGCTGGTTTAATTATGATGATGCTATATTCCTTGGGGGGAATTAATAGCCATTTTCTCTTCTCTAGAAAGATTATAAAAAGTCCTTTTTTTTTTTTCCCCCCCTTCCTTCTTTTCCAATTTTGTAGGATAATTAAGCATACATTGGTGATATGCCTGAATAAGGGGATCTGTTGGACCAAGAGATATCCATCATGATTTTTTCTTAACAACTATGAGTTATCTGATGTGGAGGTTATGTTTCCATCAAAAAAATGGGTAATCTTTAGTTTTACATTGAAAATGAAAAAGATCAATTCTGGTTTGCAGAGGATGATAGATGCTGTTGGAATAAATTTCAAACCCTTTTACAATACTCGTGTTTCTGTTAGTGATGTCTGATAAATTGATCACTGGAATGTCCTGAGGTGGTAGGGCTGATCGTATTGATCATTCATCCTCTGCTCCTGCCTCTGCCATGTCCTCTTCCTCTGAATTCCATCCTGTACAGTGGGAAATGTGCCTTCCGGGCTGCTGTCATTTTTTTCCTGTCGTTCATGTCCAAATTTTGTCTAAAAAATCATTGAGTACCAGTGTCCTTAGTAGTGATAATTGAATCATGAATTGGAGTAGAGCATGAAGATATAAATAATTCTTCAGGATCATTTCTGATTCTTTTCCAGGATCTTTCAACTTAAGCTTTAGAAGGGTAATCAAGCTCTTCCTTGATTACCAGCTGCATCATTTGTATTTGTTTGTACAGAAACCGGTTCTACTTGGTAACTTAATTTATACCTAATTGGTTTCTGTATTTTAGGTACAGCACAAGGATAAATATTATCCTTCTTGTAATCATCCTCATCATGCTTAAATTTCTCATATTTAGTACTCTTGACTTCTTTTTTTTTAACTTTTCTAATTTGGTGTTAAGTGATGACAAATGTACCTCAAATTCTGGATCATCTGTCTTAAGTTTGTCTAGCTTAATGTTTGAATTTACCTGAGTCTTATCATTTTTCTTTAGAGGTTTCAATAAGTAGGATAATAAGATCCAGTGAGCATTTATTTAAGATCATACACCATTTATCAAGAAATGTTTTGTTCTTGCTAAATAATTGGGGCTCTTTTGAATCTTTAAGCCCCTTGGTATTCGTTGTACTCTACAATTCTGAATCAGGTTTGCATAGTGCAATTCCTGTCTAATAATGTCCTGTTTTAGATCAATAAGATATGCCTTCTGTCAATGAGAGTCCGCATCTAAATGTAATCTATCTTAAGGATAGTTTAAGACATTATTCCAGTTCTTGAAGGCCATCCCTCACATGTGTAATGATTAGAGAGGGAAGAGTACCCCAAACACAATACAGCAAAAAAACACAAAGGACCTCAAGTATTTTATTGTGGAAAATAGCAGAAATTTAACATATGCTAATAGCTAAACACATACACTTTGGTGTAGTCATCTACCAATGACATTCCAAACACTCAGTCAACATCATCCTGAAATGTTGTTCAACTCATTCCAACGAGGCCTCAAACTGCACTCAGTGCACAATAAATACAGGTATTAAAGGTTCATTTAATACCATACTGCTAGAATTTTTGCATAAAATGTCTTTATCATTATTTGATGACAGGAGATGCTTTCCTATTCTTTTGTGGTTGTATCACTGTGTTAGTGGGGTTCTAAGGAATCCAGCCCCACCCAACCCTACTTATAATAAGCATATTGGAGACACTAGTATTGTTTCTGTACTGGTTTATTCTTTTTCAATAAAACAGACTTGACATAAAATGTATTTTTATTAATGTAGCATTGCTGTATAATACCAAGAAATGTGCTCCATTAAGCAAAAATTGCAAATTTTAAGAAAAACCGAGCTTTATGTAATCAGTGGCTTTGAGGGACCCCAGGATGGGCTTTAAAACTTTAAAAAAAAATTATTTTCTGATCAAGCAAAAATCAAATTCATGGGAAAAAACTTCAATTCACACAGTTTTTTCAACTTTAAGTTTTTCTGGACAACCGTAACCCTCTAACCATTTTGGGTTTATTTCCTTATGGGGTTTTTTCCCCCTCCACTTATGACATTTTGGATTTATATAATGTGGGTTTCAGTATTTTTTTTTCTTTTGTTTATTCTTCTAACTATTTCCTATATTTAAGAGAAGGTAACAATTTACTTTTCTGTACAAGAGTTTATTCTTGATTGTAAACATTTAAACTTTAAAAAACAAGCAAACAGTTGTGTAAAAAGACTGGGCTATGATTCTTCAACAGCAATGTGAAAGATTGATATCAAATTACAGGAAACTTCTGGTAGCTGCTGAAGGCGGTACAGGCAGTTTCTTTTTCACATAAATATGGTGAATGGTGAATAAATTTGTTCTTTTAATAAAGTAATAAGTAATTTAGAAACTTAGGTTCTTTTTGTCTATTTTGTTTTGTTTAAAGATAAGAAACCAGTGTGACATATATGCAATAGTAGGGGAATCAGGACGGTTTGTGTATGTGTTCTCCCATCTTTGTACTTTTCCTCTAAGCACATGCTTTTTCCCACTGTTGGAGACAGAATGTTTTGATTTCCCCTAGATTGGATATTTTTGTCATTTTCTTTCAAGTCTAGGGACAGGTCCAGAGTCTGCTGATCCTGTTTACTTTCTAATTAGTACTTTATTCTGTACAGCATGTGTCTCTTGTTCTCTTTGTCTCTTGTTCTCTTGAATGGTGGCTGGTGACACATTCTGTCCCTTTGTTTTTGAAATACAGGTGGCCCATATCCGAGCAGAAAGGGATATATTAGTTGAAGCAGATGGTGCCTGGGTGGTAAAAATGTTTTACAGCTTTCAAGATAAGAGGAACCTTTACCTGATTATGGAATTCCTACCTGGAGGTAAGGCAAAAAGATGGATATGACTGATGCAATATAATTAATTACCAGTATTGATTATTTGCTTTAGAGATGCAAAGTCTTCAGGTAAAGAAAGAAAAAATCCATTGTTCAAGTGGTTTTATATCACAGTTCTGTGATCATATCTGCTCAATTCAAAATAGCACCCAACAGTGGGTTTACAAGTTGTCAGTTGCAGGGACACTAAAAAAAAAAAAAAAAAAAAAAAAAAAGTGTTGCTTTGCTATGTCAAGCACATTCATTTTAACCATGAACCTTAATTCACAACAAACCTGGGATTTGTACTTTTCTCCCTCCCTTCTTATTAGATTCTCTCTCTCTGCTTACTTTTAGTCCAATTTTTTTGCAGTCATAGAAAGCTTGCAGTCAAGGACTCTTAAGGAGTAAATTTTAGAATGCTTAGGTGCTATTTGCAGTGGTGATCATGCATTATCAAATTTGTCATGGTTGGAAGGAAGAAGCTAAAAAAAATTACTACTGTAGCACTTTTCCTCCTACCCCTCACGACTCATGTGTGTCTTACTTAGTAAGTTTTAATTTATGTTATTGTATTCACTGCCCACCTTTTAATTTGAATTGTACATCGCTTAGGAAATTAAATAAGCAATTTATCAAGCATTAATAAAAACTTGAAACTTAATTTTACAAAGGGAAGCTATGATTAAAAGTAGTTGCCAGGGTCAAAGGTTTGCCTCAGTCTTGACCATTATTTAAAAAGAAAAGCGTAAATGTGTGTGGTAAATCTTAATATTAAACAGCACAAATGCATTCAAACTTTGCTAGGATAATCGGGCCAAAATAAAAAAAAAAAACAACAAAAAAAACTAATGGAGAAAAAAGACCTCAGAACTTTCATAGCTCTCTCTATACCACTACCTACTGGTGAAACTTTAAGCTTTCAATTATAATCACAGGTCAAAAAAACCCAACATTTAATACATTTTGCATGGCTCTTACCTTTGATAAACACCCTTTATTACTAGGGATGAACATTCATTTGCAGTGAAAAGCACTTAGGTCTACAAATCTAACAATGGAAAGATAAATATTCAGAAAACTCTAAAGAACATTTTTTTTAAAGTCTAAATGGTCTAGCCAATGAACCATCACTTTTGATAGAAAATCATAAACTACTACCCAATATATACCACTAATGTTGTAAAAATGTTATATAAACTCTGGAGACTGAACCATGAGAAGTTGCAGAGCACAATAGCAGCAAAATATTCTGTTTCATTATAAGCCTTTGTTTTTTAGCACATTGTGTTGATATTGGGCACAACACTCTGAATTATCAATCTGGACACAGACATCCCATATTCAACTATTTGGGAAATCTATAAGGTATAGTTGAGAAGAAGAAATTAGCTTCTCTGCTTACCAACATAAAATAAAACATCAACAACTGGAATATCTAGAAAAAGAGATTCATGACTTGGAATTGTTAATATATACAAGCTAAGATGGTCAATCTTTAAGGAAATTACAACTTAAGTTTCAGTACAATACTATATTTAGTACTACAGCCTCTGTGTTTACTTTCGGACAAAGTGCTGTTTGTTATGCTGCTGCCAACAAATCAGGTTGACTTTTGGCCTCTTATTTAAAAGGTCACAAAATCAAACAAAGGATAGCATGTTTAAAATTCTCCAATAAGACTTACACTTCAACTAAAGACATTCTAACCAAATTGTGTGGCTTTTACACTTTGTTGTATACTTTTTAAAGTGATACTACAAACCAAACAATTAGTAGCTTTTTGAAATCAATTACTAAGAACATAAGAATTGCCACTGCTGGGTCGGACCAGTGGTCCATCGTGCCAAGCAGTCTGCTCACAAGGCAGCCCCCGGGTCAAAGACCAGTGCTCTAAGCTTTCAATTATAATCACAGGTCAAATCACAGGTCAAAACCATATGTTGCTCCACAACACATTCCGCTGCTATGTTACTCCATTGTTAAAGAAGAGATAAGTGCAGCAATCAAATCTATGGTTTTAGCAAAGCTCCTGATCCAGACGGCTTTCCATCAGAATCTTACAAGAAGACCTTTTCTGATTTTGTCACCTCATCTTCTACTATAAGTATATTTTCACTAATCCCAATAGATTGATTCATTTTCTAGAAGCTAACACTATTGTCCTATCTAAACCAACAGGGGGCCACAACTAGTGCAAAATTATTCTCCCATTTCTTTTCCAAAGTTGGACTATAAAATATTTGCTAAACTATTGGTTACTAAACTAAAAAAGTTATGTCAAGGGAAGAAATGGTGCAGATAACACTAGATTATTTTATCATATTCTCTACTTTGCCCAATCAAGGGCTTGATCTCTAATATCAGTTTCTCTTCTTGATCAAAGGCCGCTTCCATCATTTAGAATGGAAATGCTTATTTTGTGATGTTGAACATTTTGGTTTTCCTAAAGAATTAATCCACACGATTTGTATTAGAGTTTACAGTTTATTTGAAATTTGTTATATTGCCTAGCTCACCAGGATAGAGGCAGTTTACAAAATAAAAACAAAATTAATAAACAGAAAGGAATGTCATAAGATAGAGTAGCAAAGACCTATATCATTTCTACAAAGGGGAAGAGAAATAGAAATAATGTAAAAAGATATATTTAGAACGCCTTCATGCTTACCAGTGTACTAATAAATCTTCCACTCCACAATGGACTGACATATTAAATGCCAATTCAAAAAATACATCTTCAATAAAATCTTACATTTCTTCAATGTCACCTCAATCCAAATAATTTGGGGCAAAGAATTCCACGTAGTAGGATCAGTCAATGCATTGGCACAGGTGGAATCCCAATGAGCACTAGAAATGGTTGGTATGACCATCCAGCGGTTTTATAATTATCTTAAAATGCTCAATGGTAGCTAGAAATCTTTTCATAAATGGCCCTTTGAATTTTGAATTTAATTCTATAATAGATAACCATTGAAAATTTTTAAAAAAAAACATTGGAGTAATGTGATCATTATTTCTTCATACTACCCAATGATCTTAGAGCTACATTTTAGATGGTTTAGAGGCATTTAATATTTGTGTTAATCCAATATAAACCATATTCTCATCCAAATGAGAGATTGCTAGAGAATGAATCAATGAATGTAAAGAAGATTCCTCAAGTAAATATTTGATGGATATCAATTGTCTGAGAATTCAAAAACTCTTCTTAGCTAAAAAAAGAAATTTGTTCAAAAAAATACAATTTATAGTCAATAGTAATGACTAAATATTGAAAGCTGGTAACTTTCAGGATAGGTTTTCCTACAAAAGATGGGTATCATTAAGAAGGGTATCACGATCAGGACAAAGGAGGTCATCCTGCCACTGTATCGTGCAATGGTGCGACCGCATCTGGAATACTGTGTCCAGTACTGGTCGCCGTACCTCAAGAAGGACATGGCGATACTTGAGGGAGTCCAGAGAAGAGCAACTAAACTGATAAGGGGTATGGAAAACCTCTCATATACTGACAGACTGAAAAAGCTGGGGCTGTTCTCCCTGGAAAAGCGGAGACTTAGAGGAGACATGATAGAAACCTTCAAGATCCTGAAGGGTATAGAAAAGGTAGACAGGGACAGATTTTTCAGATTATGGGGAACCACAAGTACAAGGGGACACTCGGAGAAATTAAAAGGGGACAGATTTAGAACAAATGCCAGAAAGTTCTTTTTCACCCAGAAGGTGGTGGATACATGGAACGCGCTTCCGGAGGCTGTGATAGGCCGGAGCACGTTACAAGGCTTCAAAGAAGGTTTGGATAGGTTCCTAGAGGATAAAGGAATTGAGGGGTACAGATAGGAGTAGCGGTAGGTTATAGGAATAGTCTGGGACCATTGCTCAGGCAATGGGTCTGATGGGCCACCGCGGGAGCAGACCGCTGGGCGAGATGGACCTCTGGTCTACCTCAGCGGAGGCAACTTCTTATGTTCTTAAATGTTGTTGGTCTTTTAGACCTATAATCTAACAAGCTTTTATTTTATCCAAATTTTATACCAAGCCAAGGTCAGCCAACCATGCCACAATAGATTCCAAACTTGTCTGTAAAGGAACAAAATCAAGGATAGTAGAAAAAAACTAATAAAATATCTTTGGCATAACAAAACAAAACCGTACCCCAAAATACTGAATGATGGTAAACAATGGACTTTAAAAAATGTTAGAGTAAAGGAGAGATTGAGGAGCCATATGGGATCCTGCAGGTTGTTTGAAAAGGCCTCAATTAAGTAGTATGAAAGACTGTTCTTTTTAAAATAGTCACCTAAAAAAAGTTTTAAACCACTCTTACCTCTCTTCTAAGACCTGTAGAATATAGATGAGCATCTAAGAGTATGGTCAGCTAAATCAAATGACGAGGCAAGATCTAATGAAATTGCCAGGACCAAGTGTCTACTGACAAAATTCTATCAAGTTCATTTAATAATGTAATAATGGTTTCTATACTGTGGCCAGGTCTTTTCAGCTTGTCATGGATGTAAAACTGGGTAAAAACCATTTTCTCTATTACTTTTGCTGGAAAAGGTAACTTGGCATATAGGTCTAAAGTGTTGACACTGTAGCATCTACTTAAGAATTTTTCAGAATTGATGAATCAATGACTGCTTCCACAATTTATATCAATCCAGAATCAAGATTATAAAATGAAGCATTCATATCTATAATGATATTATATAAAGACATTAAAGTACATAAATTAAGATTCCCAAGAATTTCCTAGAGTAAAAGAGGTTTGAGTCGAGACTCTATATCAGATGATCCACTGATCCCATCTAAATTATGGCTAATGTTTTGTGTTATAATAGTATTATGTAATAAACTCACTTTATTACTAAAATTTTGCTAAATCATTGGGGAATTTGCTTCAGAAAACAAGTTTGTACATGACCCTGTCAAACCTTTGACCAATGCATATAACTGTTTAGTACTATGATAACCATCCCTAATCAATTTAGAATAAAATTGCTTTTTAGCCAATTTAACTAATTTTTCTTAGAACATGATCCCAAATAGACACTTGTTCTTCTAAGGCAGGGGTGTCAAAGTCCCTCCTCGAGGGCCGTAATCCAGTCGGGTTTTCAGGATTTCCCCAATGAATATGCATTGAAAGCAGTGCATGCACATAGATCTCATGCATATTCATTGGGGAAATCCTGAAAACCCGACTGGATTCCGGCCCTCGAGGACCGACTTTGACACCTGTGTTCTAAGGGTTAATCCTCAAAATCTGTTGAAAAATATTTAGACAATGGTGATAATTTGTGTTGATCCAATTTGTGTAAATCTCTACTTGAAACAACACCAGAAGATGGTACCATATAAATATTTGATTGATGTAACTTTAAATCAAAGATGACCAAACAATGATTGGTGCAAGATAGTATGGTAATGAGAAGCCATATAGTCAATAGAAGGATCTATAAGCAGAACATCCAATATATGATCAAAAGAATATGTAGGAGCATTAACATGTTGCATCAAGCCTATATCAGAAATAAAGGTTTAAAAAAAAATGTTTGAAGAAATGGGAACATCAAAATGAATTTTAACCCCCCCCCCCAATTTGGAAGTTGTATAGTGTGTGCACATTCTTGGAGACCCTCCAGCCAGACTCGATCTTGAGCTCAGCGAAAATGAGATGAAGTTTGTGTGGGGGGTAGGGCTAGGGATGAGGCAGAGTTGTGGGTGTGCCACAGAAAAACATTTGCTCCATTAGTGTGCCTTAGCAAAAAAAAGTTTGCGGGACACTGGCTTAGAACATCCATGGTCCTCTACATTATATTGCCTGATATGGTACAATAATAATAATCTAATTGATGAGCAAATTTATTGGCATAATTGACAGATTCAAAGTATATGGGACATAAGTGCTTTATGTAATGAGTAATATAAGTGGCTTACTTTTAATGATTTGCAAACCAAATTTCACTTAAAGGATTCTTAGTTTTATTAGTGGTTATGTTTGCTCTGAATAACTATATATACAGATTTCATAACCTTCAGCCCTTTCTTTTATCTCTGGAGGAGGCCATGGGGAAAAAACTACCAGACACAATTTGTAGTTTAAATATTCAAGGCCTTGGGAGTTCTTGACGTTCTTCTAACTAGTAGAATACCAACCAAGATTCTCCCCGAATTACAAGTGATTGGCCATTTTATTGGGTTTATGACATCACTTCATTATTAAACATACGTAGTTGGTACATCATCCAATTACAATTGCTTCATTAAATTTCATACTCCAGCAATGTTTTTTGGATCACATGATTTCTTCCCAGTCTTATTTTATTAGTAATTTTCCTTAGCAACAATAATGACTTAGAACACCCACTACCATGTGATATTTCAGAACATTGCACATCTTGTAGCAACATGTTCATATAGGGCACACTGACCTTGCTCACATGCTCTAGGACAGTGTTTCTCAACATGTGGTACACGTACCCCAGGAAGTATGCCGCACCATTGTTGGGGTACATTATATTGGCGCTGTATGCCTCCCAACTTCTTTTTGCCATCGCATATACGCGGCGCCGGCGCTGTATGTATCCCAACTTCCTTCTGCTGTCGCATATCTCCTGCCTTTCTTGTCTTCTCTCCCCAGCATCCCCCTCCCACCCCAGATCAGCAGCAGCAGCTCACTGTGTGCTTTTAAGAACATATGAACAGCCTTACTGGGTCAGACCAATGTTCCATCAAGCCCAGTAGCCCGTTCTCACGGAGTAGCAATATTCCATTCTACTGACCCAGGGCAAGCAGTGGCTTCCCCTATGTCTTTCTCAATAACAGACTATGGACTTTTCCTCCAGGAACTTGTCCAAACTTTTCTTAAAACCAGCTACGCTATCCACTCTTACCACAACCTCTGGCAATGCGTTCCAGAGCTTAACTATTCTCTAAGTGAAAAATATTTCCTCCTATTGGTTTTAAAAGTATTTCCCTGTAACTTCATCGAGTGTCCCCTAGTCTTTGTAATTTTTGACTGAGTGAAAAATTGATCCACTTGTACCCTTTCTACTCCACTTCAATCATATGTCCCCTCAGCTTTCTCTTTTCCAAGCTGAAGAGCCATAACCGTTTTAGTCTTTCCTCATATGAGAGGAGTTCATCTCCTTTATCATCTTGATCGCTCTTCTTAAATCTTTTCTAGCTTCACTATATCGTTCTTGAGATAAGGAGACCAGGATTGAACGCAATACTCCAGATGAGGTCGCACCATGGAGTGATACAGGGGCATTATAACATTCTTAGTCTTATTAACCATCCCTTTTTTAATAATTCCTAGCATCCTGTTTGCTTTTTTGGCCACCGCTGCACATTGGGTGGAAAGTTTCATCATATTGTCTACAATGGCACCCAGATCCTTTTCTTGTGTGCTAATCCCCAAGATGGACCCTAGCATCCGGTAACTGGGAAGAATAACCTGAATCACAATGTGCATCACTTTGTATTTGTCCACATTAAATTTCATCTGCTATTTGGATGCCCAGTCTTCCAATTTCCTAAGGTAAGCCTGCAATTTTTCACAATACGCATGCATTTTAACAACTTTGAACAGTTTAGTGTCATCTGCAAATTTAATCACCTCACTCGTCGTTTCAATTTCTAGATCATTTACAAATAAGTTAAATAGCACCGGTCCCAGTACAGACCCCTGCGGCACTCCACTGTTTACTCTCCTCCATTGAGATAAATGACCATTTAACCCTACCCTCTGTTTTCTATCCGTTAGCCAATTCCGAATCCACAACTGAACTTTGCCACCTATCCCATGACACTTTAATTTTCTCAGGAGCCTCTCATGATGAACTTTATCAAAAGCTTTCTGAAAATCTTGATACACTATCAATTGGCTCACCTTTATCCACACCTTCAAAGAAGTCAAGCAAATTGGTGAGGCAAGATTTCCCTCGGCTGAACCCATGCTGACTCCATCTCATTAAATCATGTTTGTCTACGTGTTCCACAATTTTATTTTTTATAATTGTTTCTACCATTTTGCCCGGCACTGAAGTGAGATTTACCAGTCTGTAATTTCCCAGATCTCTCCTGGAGCCCTTTTTAAAAATCAGCATAATATTGACCATCCTCCAATCTTCAGGTACTACAGATGATTTTAGCGACAGGTTACAGATCACTAACAGCAGGTCAGCAATTTCATGTTTGAGTTCTTTTAGTACCCTGGGATGTATACCATCCGGTCCTGGCGATTTATCACTATTTAATTTGTCGATTTGGCTTAATACATCTTCCAGATTCACCAAGATTTCTTTCAGTTCCTCCGCATCCTCACCCTTGAAAACCATTTCTGGTTCAGGTAGATCTCTTACATCTTCTTCCGTAAAGACTGACGCAAAGAATTCACTCAGTTTTTCGGCTATGGCCTTATCCTCCTTGAGCGCCACTTTTTCTCCTTGATCATCCAAGGATCCCACAGATTCCCTCACAGGTTTTCTGCTTCTGATGTACCTAAAAAAATTGCTATGAGTTTTTGCCTCTTTTGCAAGTTTCTCTTCATATTCTTTCTTATCTGTCTTTATCAATGCTTTGCATCTAACTTGCCAGTGCTTATGTCAAATCTTTTTTTTATTTATCTCTGGAAAAGAAAGTGATGTGCAATTACAAACAAAAACTTTCCTTGATTTACTCATGAAACAAAAGATATGCACAAAAATGTGTATTCTAACTGAGGAATAAATTAGGACACTCTCACATATCCTCCCACTTAAAGTGGCTCAAATCACACACAGGTGTATCACATCATGTGCACATGATTAGAACATCATTACTCAGCATTTTGAAGGAGGTTTGTCCTACTTAAACCTCAGACATTTAATGTGGTGTGCTTACCATGGTGAGATCAAAAGAGCAATCTGAGACCTTCAGAAAGAAGATTGTAGCAGCTTATAAGTCTGGTAAGGGATTTAAAAAGATCTCATAAGAATTTGACATTAGCCATTCCACATTCCGGAAAATAATGTAGAAGTGGACGACTTTCCAAACAACTGCCAAGATGCCCAGGTCTGGCCATCCAAGCAAGTTGAACCCCAAAACAGACCGCAAGATGCTAAAAAAAGTGTCTCCAAAAAAACAAAAATGTCATCACGGGACCTACAGCAGGCTCTTGCCACTGTTGATGTGAAAATGCATGCCTCTACGATTAGAAAGAGACTGCACAAATTTAACTTGCATGGGAAGTGTGCAAGGAGGGAAACCTTTGATCTCTAAGAGAAACATCAAGGCCAGACTGAAGTTTGCCAGAGAGAACGTAGGCAAACACCAGGACTTCTGGAATAGTGTTCTATGGACAGATGCGTCTAAAATTGAATTATTTGGACACCAGAAAAGAGGACATGTTTGGCGTATACCAAATTCAGCATTCCAGGAAAAATACCTCATACCAACTGTGAAGCATGGAGGTGGAAATGTCATGGTTTGGGGATGCTTTGCTGCAGCAGGTCCTGGCCAACTCACCATCATGAATCCTACTGTGTATCAGATGGAGCTTGAGGAACATGTGAGACCATCTGTAAGAAAATTAAAGCTGAAGCGGAACTGGACCCTACAACACAACAATGACCCAAAACATAGTAAATCCACCAAGAACTGGCTGAAAACTAAGAAATGGAGAGTCCTGGAGTGACAGAGTCAAAGCCCTGATATTAATCCCATTGAAATGCTGTGGAATGATTTGAAACGGGCTATACATGCAAGAAACCCCTCAAACATCTCACAGCTGAAAAAATTTAATTGAGGAGTAGGCCAAACTTTCCTCAGACTGATGTAGATGGCTACAAGAAGTATCTCACTGCAGTTATTTCAGCCAAAGGGGGTAACACTAGCTATTGGGGTGTAAGGTGTCCTAATGCAGTGTTTCTCAACACATGGTATGCGTACCCTTAGGGGTACGCATGCTGCTTGTTTGGGGGTACGTGGTAGTGCTGCCCAATTTAATTGAATGGATCCATTCCCCCCCAAGTCAGCAGCAGGCAGCTTGTGGGAATTACTGCCGATACCGCAACTAAATTCAATGATGATTTGCTCCCCCTGCCCCCGATTCGATGCTGATTCAACTCGCCTCAGACTTTAAGCTAAAGTAGCAGCGGTAAACAGGCTGCTCCTGGCCTGCCTGCTGGGGCCTTCCCTCTGCTGCATCGCTGATGATATCACTGATGATGCGGAAGAGGGACACCCTGGTGGGAATCGCTGTTACATTTTTAAAATGGAATGTTTCATGGCTATACAGCAAGGGTCCCGCACCGTAGACTATTAAACAAGATGAAATCGATGGGGTTAGGTGAGAAACTAACTGCATGGGTCAATGATTGGCTGAGTGGAAGACTTCAGAGGGTGGTGGTCAACGGCACCCTCTCTGAGACATCGGAGGTGACTAGCGGAGTGCCGCAAGGATCAGTCCTGGGACCATCTCTTTTCAACATATTCATAAGGGATTTAACCTGGGGGCTTCAGGGTAAGGTAGCACTGTTCGCCGACGACGCCAAACTGTGTAATATAGTAAGTGAAAGCAGTCTCAAGGGTAGTATGACGCAGGATCATGTTGGAAAACTGGTCCTCAACATGGCAGCTGGGCTTCAACGCTAAGAAGTGTAAAGTCATGCATCTCGGCAGCAGAAATCCATGCAGAACATACACCTTGAATGGAGTAGCACTAGCTAGGACTTCAGAAGAACGGGATTTGGGAGTAATCATCAGTGCAGACATGAAGGCGGCCAAACAAGTGGAGGAGGCCTCATCCAAGGCAAGGCAAATGATGGGATGTATCAAGAGAAGCTTCGTCAGCCGCAAGCCTGAAGTCATAATGCCACTTTACAGAGCCATGGTGAGACCTCATCTGGTGTACTGTGTGCAATTCTGGAGGCCACATTACCGTAAAGATGTGCTTCGAGCCGAGTCGGTCCAGCGGATGGCCACTAGAATGGTCTCCGGACTCAAGGGTCTCTCATACGAAGAAAGACTGGGCAAATTGCAGCTCTATACTCTAGAGGAGCGCAGGGAAAGGGGGGACATGATTGAGACATTTAAATATGTCACAGGACGTGTCGAGGTGGAAAACGACATCTTCCTTCTCAAAGGACCATCGGTCACAAGAGGGCACGAACTCAAACTCAGAGGAGGGAACTTTAATGGTGACACCAGGAAGTACTTCTTCACAGAAAGGGTGGTGGATCACTGGAACAAACTTCCGATGCAGGTGATCAAGGCCACCAGCGTGCTCGACTTTAAGAATAAATGGGACATCCACGTAGGATCACTACGAGGGTCGAGCTAAAGAACTAAGTCATTAGCACCCAGACTTAATGGGGTGGGTCAGTAGAGTGGGCAGACTTGATGGGCTGTAGCCCTTTTCTGCCGTCATCTTTCTATGTTTCTATGTTTCTAAAGTTTATGGATGTTTGGGAGCCACTGGCGAAATTTTGTAAGGAAGAATAATTGATTTTATTTTATAGGCTTGTAAACATACACATCCAGGGGGGGTGGGGGAAGGGAGTTGCATTGGAACTTGATTCAGGGTATATATGGATAGTTTCTTGTGGGTTTTATTTTATTTGAGTATTGGGTGGGAGGGTGGGGGAAAATTTAATTGTATGTTAATGTCTGAAAGTTTATTGTGCTTGTCTTGCGATATTTTATGTATATGAATTAATTGATGCACAGTTGTAGTTTGAAAATCTAATAAAGATATATATATATATATATATATATATATATATAAAGAAATTAACTGCTATTTCAGTGCATGTTGAATTTCATTTTTCAGAGAGCAAATCTGAAAAGTCTACAAGGATGTTAAGACTTTGCAAGGCACTATATATGAGTATAGACAACAACCATATGTGAAGACTTGGAATAGGTAGCTGGAGATAAAAATAAATTAGGAATAATTGTGTGATACACAGACATCAGTTTTAACTATTGTTTGGAATTATATTTTTATATATACGAGTATAATCCATTTTGTTTCACTTTAATTTTGATTAGGTGATATGATGACATTGCTCATGAAGAAGGATACTTTAACAGAAGAAGAGACTCAGTTTTATATTGCTGAAACTGTGCTGGCTATTGATGCTATTCACCAACTGGGGTTCATTCACAGAGATATCAAACCAGATAACCTCTTACTGGATGCCAAGGTACATTGGCTATTTTTTCAGTTTTTATAGAAAATAAATTTATAGTTATCATCCCACTTCTTAGTAATTGATTTGAAAATTTCATGTTGATTTGTACACATTGATAGGTCTATATTTCAATACAATTTTTAAAATTGCTTTGAATAACACTCTTGTTTGTTGTTGTTTAGGGTCACGTAAAGTTGTCTGATTTTGGATTGTGCACAGGATTAAAGAAAGCTCACAGAACAGAATTCTACAGGAATCTTACACACAACCCACCAAGTGACTTTTGTACGTAGAGTTTAAGATGCATAGTAGCTTCAAAATTATATTCTATTTTTAACTTTGAGATTTGACAAAAACTAAACCTAAATGTTACTTTGATATCTATACTGTGTTTCCCTGAAAATAAGATCTACCCCGAAAATAAGCCCTAGCATGATTTTCAGAGTAGATCTTAATATAATACCTACCCCAAAAATATGCCCTAGTTAAAGGGTTGGATTTGCAGGCAGCAGCGCTCCAGCTCACCTCCAGGCACCCTCCCCACGCCGACCCTGCCATCTCTCCCTCCCCACACCGACTGCGAGACCGACATACCATTACCTTCTTCCAAACGGCAGCATCACAGCAGCATTCTAAATGCGCTGCTTCGTGCCTTCTCCCGCTGGGGCATTTCTCTGTTGCATCACTGATGTCATCAGACAAACCAGAAACTGCAATCTATTTGCATATCCAAGCATTACCGGCTGTAAATACAATACAATATGATGAAACTTTTATGTACCAAGCAAACAAACAACAACACTTGCTAGACAACTACATTAATGGAGCAAGACTGACCTACGTCGCTTTTAGAAAAGTCATAAAAACTGCCTTATTCAACAGATATATCACCTAAACATTAACTACTCCAAACACTAATTCCAATTTTTTCCTGATATGTCCCCTCTGAAAATTCTTAACAAATTGTATTCTGTAATTCGCTACTTTTTTCTAAAAGGGCCCCTCTGAAATTCTAAACAAACTGTATATTGTAATTCGCTGCAATTTTAAGATTCTGCTTACTGTAATTTCACTATCTGCATATTGTAACTCACTGATTGTCCAGCTCTCTTCGATGTGAACCGCCTAGAAGTCGCACGATTGTGGCGGTATAGAAAAATAAAGTTGTTATTATTATTAGAAGGCACAAAGCAGCGCGTTTAGATTAGAGAGCTGCACGGGAACGGGGACGACGGGAATCCCGCGGGACCCGCGGGCATCCCGCGGGTTCCCCCTTTGGGTCACGGGGATCCCGTGGGGACGCCCCCTAGGGTCGCGGGGATCCCGTGGGGACGCCCCCTAGGGTCGCGGGGATCCCGTGGGGACGCCTCCGAGGGTCGCGGGGTTCCTGCGGGGCTGGATGTACTCAGTCGCGCGGCTCTTCTCCCTACCTTCTCTGCTTGCAGCACAGAGCCGAACGGAAGTCTTCCCGACGTCAGCGCTGACGTCGGAGGGGAGGGAGGGCTTAAACAAAGCTGGATGTACTCAGTCGCACGGCTCTTCTCCCTACCTTCTCTGCTTGCAGCACAGAGCCGAACGGAAGTCTTCCCGACGTCAGCGCTGACGTCGGAGGGGAGGGAGGGCTTAAACGTCAGCGCTGACGTCGGGAAGACTTCCGTTTGGCTCTGTGCTGCAGGCAGTGCAGGTAAGGAGGAAAGTAGCCTCGCGGTTCGAGTGGCTACCAAGGGAGGGGGCGATCCGCCCCGCCACACCCCGCCCCGGTTGCAGCACAGCCGGCCAGGTCCCCTTACTTTTGTGGCACTTCCCCGACCGACCGACAACAGCCCCGGTTCGACAATCCTCCCTGCCCTGTAGCCGCGAATCTAAATTATCTTCTTACAGCAGCTGTAATAAGGTAATTTAGATTCGCAGTTAAGGGCAGGGAGGTTTGTCGGACCGGGGCTGTTGTCAGTCGGTCGGGGAAGTGCCACAAAAGTAAGGGGACCTGGCCGGCTGTGCTGCAACCGGGACGGTAGAGAAGGAGTGGGGAGAAGGACGCTGAAAGGCCATGGGGAAGACGGGAGGAGGGGGGGAAGGACTCTGAAAGCACTTGAAGACAGAGGAGGGAGAAGGACGCTGAAAGCACATGGGGAATACAAAGGGGTGGAGAAGGACGCTGAAAGGCCATGGGAAGGACGGGGGGGGGGGAAGGACTCTGAAAGCACTTGTGGAAGACAGAGGGGGGAGAAGGATGCTGAAAGCACATGGGGAAGACAAAGGGGTGGAGAAGGATGCTGAAAGCACATGGGGAAGACAAAGGGGTGGAGAAGGACGCTGAAAGGACATGGGGAAGACAAAGGGGTGGAGAAGGACGCTGAAAGGCCATGGGAAGGGCAGGGGGGGGGAAGGACTCTGAAAGCACTTGTGGAAGACAGAGGGGGGAGAAGGATGCTGAAAGCACATGGGGAAGACAAAGGGGTGGAGAAGGATGCTGAAAGCACATGGGGAAGACAAAGGGGTGGAGAAGGACGCTGAAAGGACATGGGGAAGACGGGGGGGTGGGGTGGAGAAGGATGCTGAAAGGCCATGGGGAAGACAGAGAGGGAGAAGGACGCTGAAAGGACATGGGGAAGCAGAGGGGGGAGAAGGACACTGAAAGCACATGTGGAAGACAGAGGGGGGAGAAGGACGCTGACAGGACATGGGGAAGATGGCGGGGAGAAGGACGCTGAAAGGAAATGGGGAAGAGAGAGTAGGGAGAAGACACTGGCAGGGAAGAAGACAGATGCCAGACTATGGGGGAGCGGAGAGAAGAAGATGGGTGCCAGACCAATTTGGAAGGGGGAAGAAAGGGAGAGGCACAGTAACAGAGCAAATGGAAGATGCAGAAGGAAGAGAGACAGTGGATGGAAGGAATTGAATGAGAACATGAGGAAAGCAGAAACTAGGCAACAAAGGTAGGAAAAGAATTATATTTTATTTTTTTATTTTGCTTCAGGATAAAGTAGTATATTAGTTGTGTTGATAAAAATTTATAAACATTAGAGGCTCTGGTAGAAACCCATTTGCAAAGTATGTATTCTTCCCAATTAATATTTTCAAATTAATAAAGTCTTTTTGCTTATTTGTAAATGGGTTTCTACCAGAGCCTTTAATTCAGTAGCATAATTAAATGAAATAACAATTTCTGAAGTTTATATGGACGGGCGGGGACGGAGGGGATTCCTCGCGGGGATGGGTGGGGACGGAGGGGATTCCTCGCGGGGACGGGTGGGGACGGAGGGATTCCTCACGGGGACGGGTGGGGACGGGTGGGATCCTCACGGGGACGGGTGGGGACGGGTGGGACTTTGGCGGGGACGGGTGGGATTTCTGTCCCCGCGCAACTCTCTAGTTTAGATTGCTGCTGCGACGCTGCCGTATGTCGGTCTCGTGGTCGATATATGGAAGGAGAGCTGGAAGTGTTGGTGGGGATAGAAAGATGCTGTGGGTTTGTGATTGGACATTGTTTCCCTGAAAATAAGACCTAGTGGGTTTTTTGGGACCAAAATTAATATAAGACAGTGTCTTATTTGGGGGGAAACACGGTAGAAACCCATCCACTTTAAACCATGCCTTTATAATCTCACTATTTTTTAAGCTGACCTTTTTTTCTTAGGTATACAGTATACTTATTGATGCATGACAGCTCTTTTGAGGGAAGTCTTGTTGTCCATTTGCATATTCCTCCCAGCATTCGTCAAGGTAACTACCGTGTTTCCCCGAAAATAAGACAGGGCTTATTTTCGGGGGATGTCTCTTTTTTTTTTTTTTTCATGTACAACAATCATCTCTCCCTTCATCTCCTCCACCCCAATTCTTCCTCTTTCCTTTCTCCCCCCCCCCATGTGCAGCATCTTTCCTCCTCTCACCCATCCCTTTGTGCAGCATCTTTCTATCCCTCTAATAACGCTATGTACAGAACCCCACCGACCCTCTTACCCATCCCCTTGTGCAACATCTTTCTATCCTTCCCTCCCATCCCCCTGTGCAGCAGAACCCTACCAACTCTCCCACCATGAGACCGACATACCTCCGCTCAGAGGCCTCCAAAAACAGCGGTGGTGGCAGCGCTCTGAACAGGCTGCTCTGGGGCCTTCCCTCTGCCACATCACTGATGCATTCATTTGGTGGTTTACCAAGAAGTTCAAATCAAATAGTTCAGAGCAAGACTCCTCCTCCTATTCCTATTCTGATGAGCAAAGCCTGTCCCATCTGACTTAAAAGTCATTATTTAGTGTGAATTCTTTTAACACTCTCTTAAACACATGGTTCCAGAGAAACAATAAGGCAAACAACAAAGAAAACCCAAGAAGTTTCACAGTAATGTAAGGGATACCAGAAGAAAGCGGAAACTGTAGAATGCAATGTTCTTGAAGTGTTTATTAAAAGTGATGAATAAAATCAGGATAATACATTCACTGTACAAAGGTGTTGACCCTATCTGTGTCAACGGGCCCAACTTGGTCCGTGTTTACGGATCCAACACGGTCCATATTTCGGCTTATACAAGCCTTCCTCAAGTAGATTAAATATATCTATCTAAGGACTGTTAAAGTAGTGAATGAAAGTGCTACCTAGGTGAGATACAAAGTACTGAGTGCTGATGTAGCTACAAAAACTTAAGCTCAAGAGTGTTGTGACTAATAAGACAGGGATGTCCATAAAGCACAGTTACTTATCATAACAGGTGTTATCCAGGAACAGTAGGCAAATATTCTCACATGTGGATGATGTCATCCATGGAGTCCCGGTACAGACAGCTTTAAAAGTGCATCGCCACTTTAAGAATTTGAGAAAGTTTGCGAACTGCCAGCAGCATGTGGGAGTGCCTTCCCACCCTACGTAGGTTTGCGGTAAGAAGCCAACTAGGGGAGGTGGGTGGGTTGTGAGAATATCTGCCTGCTGTCCCTGGATAATACATGTTACGGTAAGTAACTATGCTTTATCCCAGGACAAGCAGGCAGCATATACTCACTTGTGGGACTTCCTAGCTTACTAGAATGGGATGGAGGGAGTGTTGGCCATTAAGAAAATAAATTTCTCAATACTGCTTGGCCGAAGTGACCATCCCATCTGGAATAAGTTCCAGACAGTAGTGAGATATTAATGTATGAACTGAGGACCAAGTAGCAGCTTTACAAATCTCATCAATAGGAGTGGAACATAAGAAAGCAACTGAAGCTGCCATAGCTGTGGGCTGTAATGTGACTCCCCAGTTGCAGCCCAGCCTGAGCATAGCAGAAGGCAATACAAGCCGCCAACCATGTAGAAACAGTTCTCTTGAATGCAGGACGTTCCAACTTATTAGGATAAAAGGAGATGAAAAGTTGAGATGCACTATGTGGCCGAGTTTTCTGTAAGTAAGAAGCCAAAGCTCGTTTACAGTCCAAAATATGAAGAGCCATTTCTCCAGGATGAGAATGAGGCTTAGGAAAGAACACTGGAAGCACAATAGATTGATTGAGATGGAGTTCAGTGCCTACTTTTGG
Organism: Geotrypetes seraphini; assembly: GCF_902459505.1. NCBI lineage: Eukaryota > Metazoa > Chordata > Amphibia > Gymnophiona > Dermophiidae > Geotrypetes > Geotrypetes seraphini. Next base: position 67,429,915 of record NC_047090.1, on the reverse strand, counting down.
AAGGAACTTTGGATGAGTGCGAAGCACAACTTTGTCATGATGGAATACTGTGAATGGTGGATCCACCACCAGTGCTTGACGTTCACTTACTCTTCGAGCAGAAGTAAGGGAGATGAGAAAAACCACTTTCCAATTAAGGTATTTAAGATGAGCCGAAGACATTGGTTCAAAAGAGGCTTCATAAGTCTAGAGAGAACAACATTGAGATCCAAAACTACTGGAGGTGGTTTGAGAGGTGGTGTGACATTGAAAGCCCTTTCATGAATCTGGACACAAGGGGCTGAGCAGTTAGAGGCTGGCTCAGAACTTCCTCTCCGACGTCAGAATTGATGTTGGGTGGTGAAGGTTGGTCGGCCCGGTGCTTCAGCGTCCTCTTTACGGGGAAGAGAAGCGGGGAAGAGAAGCAGAGAGAGCTCAAAACTCGGCGGCGGTCTGTTCCTGATGGCGGCAGTGGCAGCCTGTACCCCAATGGGGGTGGCTTGGGGGAGAGCAGGGAGAAAGAAAGAAAGGAGGGGGGGGACAGGGAGACAGAAATAAAGAAGGGAGACAGACAGAAAGGGGGCATGGAGAGAGAAAGACAGAAAGAAAGAAAGGGGGCATGGAGAGAGAAAGAAAGAAGGGGGGCAGGGTGAAAGAAACAAAAAGTTGGGGGAGGGAATGAGGTCTGGAGGAGAGGAAGCATACAGGAGGCTGAAAGAAGGGAAGAAATATTGGATGCACAGTCAGAAGAATAAAGTGCAACCAGCGACTCATGAAATTACCAGACAACAAATGTAGGAAAACTGATTTTATTTTCAATTTAGTGATCAAAATGTGTCCGTTTTGAGAATTTATATCTACTGTCTATATGTTGTACTATGGCCCCCTTTTACTAAACTGCAATAGCGGTTTTTAGCGCAGGGAGCCTATGAACATAGAGAGCAGTGCAGTGCAGGGCATTCAGCGCAGCTCCCTGCACTAAAAACCGTTATCGCGGTTTAGTAAAAAGGGAGGGGGTATATGTGTATATTTTTGTATAGTTGCTACAGAGGTGACATTGCATAAAGTCATCTGCCTTGACCTCTTTGAAAACCCGCGGAATATAAATGAAAATTAACATTTTCTCTGCGTACAGTGTGCTTTGTGTTTTAAAAAATGTTATTGTTGGTTGATCATTTTGACTTGGCCACTAAGGTAAGGAGGCGGGAAGGAGGGGAGCTGCTGAAAGACATCTAGTAATCCTTGCAGGCTTGACTATGCAGGGAATTATTTTTGTAAAATCATGTTTTGTTATGTGAGTAGCATTATTTAGACTTTAATTTCTATGAATGAATAGAATGAAAATGATATAAAATTGCTTGCTTGTTTTTATGTGCGTGTGCTGAAGGGAAGTGGAGAGAGAGTGGGCTGAGGACGCTGAAGGGAAATGGGAAAGAGAGAGTTGGGAGAAGACGCTGATTTATAAATTGACAATTGTACAGAATATTGTTTCTTTTTATACTTTAATATTATAATTTCAGTATAAAACTATTCGAGGCTTGTGTGGATGGGATAAGATGGTTTGCGGGGACGGGGATGGAGACTAATTTTTTTCCCCGTGTCATGCGCTAGGCTCTGGCACGAATCGATTTCAACTACGTGCGGGCGAGCAGGGTGTCAGTCGGGTTGACGTAGCCGTCGTAGCGCAAGCGGGCACGGGGGTATGGCTCTCAAAAAAAATCTTAATCGTACTGCTGATTTAGGCTCTTTTGACTAATGAGTTTGCCTACCACTGACCTAATGTAAGACAGCAAAGGACACAAATCACAACCTCAGCCTTAGTACAAACAGCTGTCATTCTTTTGACTCTGTTCTAAAGCATTGCCAATGTTTCCGTGCTTCTTCCTTCCAGTCTCCCCATCAGAGGCATAATTGGTATGAAAAGTTTGCCTTTTTGCAGATGACATAAAGATGTGCAACAGTGTGGACTCCCTGGTGAGTGTAGACAATATGAGGAGGGATCTACAGCAATTAAAAGAATGCTCTAATGTTTGGCAGCTAAGATATAATGCAAAAAAGTGCAAAGTGATACACTTGGGGTTCAGAAATCCAAGAGATGAAAGACTTGTACATGAATTGAGAGAGACCTTGGGATGATGTGATCTGAAGAGCAAAAGGTGGTGAATCAATGTCACAAAGCAATTGATGTTCCTTGAAGAATGCTAGGCTGCATAGAGAGAGGTGTAACCAGCAGAAGAAAGGAGGTGTTGATGCCCTGGTCATTGATGAGGCCCCACTTGGAGTACTGTGTCCAGTTTTGGAAGCCGTATTTCTGCAAGGATATAAAAAGATTTGAGGTGGTTCAAAGGAAGGTGACAAATGGGTACAGGTTTTGTGCTGTAAGATGTATGAGAAGAGACTGGAGGACTTGACTATGTATACTTTGGGAAAAAGGAAAGTGAGGTGATATTATTTAGACTTTTAAATACTCGAAAGGTATTAATATTCAAACAAACCTCTTTCAGAGAGTAGAGGTGGTAGAGCTAGAGGACATGAATGGAAGTTGCAGGGAGGTAGACCCAGTAAATACTTTTTCACAGAGAGGGTGGTTGATGCTCGGAACACCCTTCCGGGAGAGGTGGTAGAGTCCAAAACTGAACAAATTTAAAAATGTGTGGGATAAACACAGGGGATGCTTAAATAGTTTCAAGTTTTATTAAAATTTTGATATATCGCAATATCATTAATTCAAAGCGATTTACAATTAAAAACAGGGTCTTAATTATTAACTACAACCAACACAAACGGACCTGACGTACCAATACATAAGGGTAGTAGGGAGAACTACAATAAGTATAGTAAAGAATACATACAAGGAAAATACAAATGGAGGGTAAGAAGATTGAAACACAACATGGCTGTTGAGGTTTTACTTTGAGTGAGAATAGTGGGAGCTGAGACTGATGCCAGACAGACTTATATGACATGTGTCTCGCATGTGGCAAGAGACTTGTACGGTCTGTGTCTTGTATGTGGCGAAAAACAGGTTAAGGTTTGACAGTGTAAGTGTGTTGATCATTTGTTGTCGTATACTGAGAGTGGAGGAACTATGTATGCAGCTTTGGAAGGAAGGGAACGCATCTTGACTGATAAGTTGAATATTGTCAGCAATATACAATAAATCATCCACATCATGGTTGGCATGGTGATGCCTTTACAACCAGCATACATAGAGAGAGAGAGAGAGAGATATTGGGACTTGTATACCATCTTTTTGTAGTTTTACAACCACATTCAAAGTGGTTTACATACAGGTACTTCAAGCATTTTCCTTATCTGTCCCGGTTGGCTCACAATCTATCTAATGTACCTGGGCGAGGCTCTGGTCACCTTGTTGGGCAGACTGGATGGACCATGAGGGTCTGTTTCTGCCATCATTTACTGTTACTGTGTTGGATACTTCTCATTCTCTAAGCACAAGCAGACATTATATTCTCACATATAGGTGACGTCGTCCATAGAACCAATAGAGACACTATCAAGTGCATTGTCGCTTTAAATTTTGTAAGTTAGCGCCCATACCATGTGTATGCTGGTGCCTTCCTGCCTGATTTTGACTAGTGAAACCTGCATTTTTTAATTTTCCGCACAGCTGAGAAGCTGTCTTTTGGTGTTCTCAGCATGTCAAACTTTTTTGTAATCTTTCCGTCATTATTTTTCTTATTTTTTCTCAACATTCTATATTTATGTTGAATTCCCCTATTTCTACTGACTTTAGTTTATTTTTGTGAATTTTGTGGTGGTTTTGTGGGGTGTTTTTTTTTTCATTTTTGGTCTTTGGACTGCTTTGTATTTGAGCTCCCTTTGCCATTGAGCCCTTTTGACTTCACATTGGCCATTTTCCCCTATGTTTCAAAATCAGTACCGAAAAGCTTTAAGAAATACGCTCGATGCATTAAGACAGTCCCAGACTCTGAACCTCATAATTAGTGTATCCAGTAGTGATGCTTGATTCAAATCGATTCATTGTTTGAGAAAATCGGATTCACTGATTCAGTGACCAATGTACCCCCCCCTCACCTCCTGAAGCAACCACGGTAGTGGACAGTTAGCAGCGGCATAATTATAAAATGGGCTACTCATAGCCTGCCCCACTGGGGCCTTCCCTCTGTCACTTCACTGATGACATAGCAGAGGGAAGCCCTAGCAGGGCAGGCTATGAGTGGTCCATTCAGAGCGATACCACCATCCGCTGCTGCTTTAGGAGGCCTCAGAGGTATGTCAGGTCTCAAGGTGGGAGAGTCGGTAGGGTGCTGCTGCACAGGAGCATGGGAGGGAGGGATGTAAAACTACTGCACAGGAGGATGGAAGAGAGGATGTAAAACTACTTCACAGGGGGATGGGAGGGTGGGAGGGATAGAAAGCTGCCACACAGGGGGACAGGAGGGGAAAAAGATGCTGCACATGGGTGGGGGGGAGAGAATTGTTGGGATGGAGGAGAGGAAGGGAGAGAAGAGGTAGAAAGAGGTGAGAGGGAGAAATCCTGCATATGGTGGAGGTGAGGGAGACATGAATGGAGAAGAGAGAGGGAGAAATGTTGGACATGGGGTAGAGGGCAGGGAGAGAGGGTGCATGGGGAGAAAGAAAGAAATGTTGCCCATGATAATGGAAGGGAGGGAGAGAGAGATGCTGCATGGAGGGGGATAGAGAGATTTGACCCAGAGTACAAGGCAGGGAGAGAGAGATGGTAGACAGTAGGAAAGAAATAAATGTTGGATATGGCAATAGAAGGTAGAAAAATTTTTTATTTTGTGAGTGCAATATGTCAAATTTGAAATGTGTATCCTGCCAGAGGTAGTGTTAGCGAACGTGAGCTAAGACCTAACAGAGGAAAAGACTACTTTGTTTATTTTGTTTACACCACAGTGCTGGCATGGGGTTGGAGAGGGAAAAGGGGGTGAGTGGAAAAACTACAAAATAAACCCACTAGTAAGTTTGGGAAAAAACACCCAATTGGGCAGGAAAAGCAAATCAAATTGAAAATATTTTCCCTGAATTGAGTAGCACTAGTGTCCAGTGCCTAGGTCCTGACCATCAGGACATTGTCTGTGGTCTCTGTTCCCTATGCAAAAGAGGTCATTTAAAGCTCACAAACTTCAATTTGAAAAACTGTTTGGTACTGCATCTGCATAGACATCGAGCATGGTTGTGGATTTGAAATCTGATGCTCAGCCTCTGCTCACCCTGGCATTGATATCAGCACCATCTGCATTGACATCGTATAATAAGCATTGATCATCGATCTCCTTAACAACACCAGGACTCCATCATTGATGCCTCAGGTGTTGAAGGACATAGCATATAAGAAAGCTAGGAAACATATTCTTCCTCTTCTAAACAAACCACTGTGTTCTCCCAAGTATTGACTTCCTCGATGCATAGTAAGCACCCTTCATCCAGAAGCTTATCTCCGCAGAGGTGTACCTTGACATCGAGGTCTCCCATTCCACACCAACCAGTACATATTATTTCAAAGTCACTGTCTCTTTCAGTACCAGCACAATCTCTTCTGGAGGAGGTCTGCACTATAGTCAGATAAGAGCTTTCAGGACTACTGCAGAGAGTCTTCACAGGCTTTAAAGGCATGTCTGCCTTAGCCCAGCGTCAATGAAAGACAAGTTCATGCACTCCTGCTCAACATCGAGCATTGGAGCCCTCACGGATCACTCAAAGCATACATTATTATAGATGGAAGAATTATCCCGTTTCACCTTGATGAATCTCGGTGCAAGGTCAATGATATTCTCATGCACACTCCCTAATATACCTAGGAGAGAGTATTTTGAGGGGTACGACTATTTCTATCCACTCCAGTGAGGAATTGCCAGAATACTCAGCAGAAGATTCCTATGGTATACCTTCTGATCCTTTGCTCCTCAAACAACGATGCACATTTCCACGGCCTAAAGATTTAAAGTTACAGTGCGCTTAGCAGCTTCTGTTCTGGGTTCTGTGGATGTCACACACATGTAAGAATATATACCTGCTGTCTTCAGAGAACATCCTTTGCTTTTTTTTGCACACTGATTCCTGGCTTTACTTCTTTCTCAAATCATCTTCATTCTTGGGGATTATAATGTTCATGCTAATGACCCTTCTGACTCATGTTTCTAAGTTTCTTGCTTTCTGTTCTGTTAGGTGTCATCAACTTGTGTTAAGAGTCCTAGCGACTTGATGAATTGCAGATCTAAAAAGAAATCAGTTTTGTGCTCGTCTAGTAAGGTCTACCAGCATCATCCCCATGGTTGTTTTCAGCGTGTCCAACCATCTGCAGGTTGCCCTCTTCGCCCAATTTCTTTGATTTTCCCAAACATGATGTCTCACCATTTTTTGCCCGCCTTCACTGGCTTCTGATCAAACTCAGAATCCTTTTCAAGATTTTAGAATTGGCATACAAAACTTATCTAGATACTCCATCCTATCTCTCGGCTCATGTTATCCTGTATACTCCAGCCTGTAATTTGTGTTCATTAGACTGCCTAGTTTTGAATTAGGTAAAACTAATAGGTGCACTTGGAATATACAAGGCTATCTGCCTTCTATTTTATCACCCAAAATTTGGAACAATGTACCCCCAGTTATACAGAGTGAACAGTTGTTCACGAAATTTAAAGTGCTATTAAAACCCTATTTCTGGTGATTTTTCATATGGATGAGTGGAGGAGGGCGTTATCAGGGTCAGCTGGATGATCCTATGGCATGGTGAGATGATGATTTGTCTTGTGCTGTACTTTATTTTAATCAAACAAAAGCACTATAATTTAAATGTAGGTGCTTACTTCATACATCAATGTGGTAGCTAGGAAATACTTTCTTTCCTGCTATACAAGCAACCATATTAGATCCTAACCGACCCTCAGTGGCACCACTCAGGACTCAAACTTTTCATTTTCCTGAGCTTTACGTGTCTGCTCGTCACTGGGTCTAATGATCTTTTTCATAGAGCTTAATATTTTTTTCTTAAACTTTTAAACTTTTTATTCTTTTATATTTTTATAGTTTTGTACTTAGCTTTAGACTGTGGCTAAGTCTTCTTGGCTCGAGATGTCAGTATTTATAAGGGATGTCATAGCCGACATGTTTCGCCTAAATAGCTTTATCAAGGCTTCATCCCTGTAAATATAACCAGCAAAGCCACGTATTAATAACTTATATAAATATAGGTTCACAGTAAAAAGAAAGCTCTTCTTACACCCCGCTAGCTATCGCCTTACCGAAATACTAGCAGACTCCTTACCTCTTTACCGCCGACAACCACTGTAACCGCCAATTCTTTACACCGGAAGCGGCAGCGTTTTTTCATTTAAATATCTAGGGCTGTCTGAAAAGCCCGAGGGCACGTGATGACGTGAACTCCGGCGTAAAAGACTGTCCTTTACAGTATTTATTAATTTATTTATTGTCGGACTGAATCCACCCTCCTAATTATTATTCTACATAATGGGTCAGACTAGCGACATCCACTCTAACTCATTATTAAGCCCGTAAGGGGATACTGTGTTTAAAACATAGATCCACCGTTGTTCCTTATAATTTAACATTTCTTCCACATTTACCACTCCCTCCCTCCCTTCATTTAACTGATCAATTATTCTCCATTTTAACTGACTTGGCTCATGTTGTTGACTAATACAATGCTCTACTATTGGGGCTTGTAACGTTCTAGTTTTTATTCTTGATTTGTGTTCATTCAATCTTATATGAATAGGACGAGATGTACGCCCTACATAAACCAAGTTGCAGGGACAGATCAACACGTAAATCACTTTTTCTGTTTTACAATTTGTAAATCCTGAAGCTGTTATTCTTTTCTTTGTTTGGGGATCTGTCTACGTTGTACCTTCAATGGTGTTAACACACCATTGACAGCCGTCGCACTTCCTATGACTCCCTACTATATTTTTATGTCTAATACCCGTCTTTTTTCTAGTTACCACCCTTACCACTTAAAATTTAACCTTCCAGTGAGTCAATTCCTTAGAGTAAGAAGAGTTTCTTCAGATATAAAAGATTTTAAAGAAGCGGCTAATGAATTATGGGATAGATTTAAAGCTTGTGGTTATCCAACTAAATCTATTCGTCATGCATATACATGAGCTAAATATGCTAATAGAGAACTGCTACTACAAGAAAAGAATAAGGTTGAAGAAATAGATAATCTTATTTGTGTGTTACCATATTCTGAAGCAGGGAAGGAACTGATAAGCCAAATAAAACGTCACTGGCAAATTCTACAGCTTCATGAAAGTTTTACAGAGATCCCTATGTTCTCTTTTAAAAGAGGAAAAACTATTGGTCAAATTTTACAACAACAAAAGACGGGTATTAGACATAAAAATATAGTAGGGAGTCATAGGAAGTGTGACGGCTGTCAATGGTGTGTTAACACCATTGAAGGTACAACGTGGACAGATCCCCAAACAAAGAAAAGAATAACAGCTTCAGGATTTAAAAATTGTAAAACAGAAAAAGTGATTTACGTGTTGATCTGTCCCTGCAACTTGGTTTATGTAGGGCGTACATCTCGTCCTATTCATATAAGATTGAATGAACACAAATCAAGAATAAAAACTAGAACGTTACAAGCCCCAATAGTAGAGCATTGTATTAGTCAACAACATGAGCCAAGTCAGTTAAAATGGAGAATAATTGATCAGTTAAATGAAGGGAGGGAGGGAGTAGTAAATGTGGAAGAAATGTTAAATTATAAGGAACAACGGTGGATCTATGTTTTAAACACAGTATCCCCTTACGGGCTTAATAATGAGTTAGAGTGGATGTCGCTAGTCTGACCCATTATGTAGAATAATAATTAGGAGGGTGGATTCAGTCCGACAATAAATAAATTAATAAATACTGTAAAGGACAGTCTTTTACGCCGGAGTTCACGTCATCACGTGCCCTCGGGCTTTTCAGACAGCCCTAGATATTTAAATGAAAAAATGCTGCCGCTTCCGGTGTAAAGAATTGGCGGTTACAGTGGTTGTCGGCGGTAAAGAGGTAAGGAGTCTGCTAGTATTTCGGTAAGGCGATAGCTAGCGGGGTGTAAGAAGAGCTTTCTTTTTACTGTGAACCTATATTTATATAAGTTATTAATACGTGGCTTTGCTGGTTATATTTACAGGGATGAAGCCTTGATAAAGCTATTTAGGCGAAACATGTCGGCTATGACATCCCTTATAAATACTGACATCTCGAGCCAAGAAGACTTAGCCACAGTCTAAAGCTAAGTACAAAACTATAAAAATATAAAAGAATAAAAAGTTAAAAAGTTTAAGAAAAAAATATTAAGCTCTATGAAAAAGATCATTAGACCCAGTGACGAGCAGACACGTAAAGCTCAGGAAAATGAAAAGTTTGAGTCCTGAGTGGTGCCACTGAGGGTCGGTTAGGATCTAATATGGTTGCTTGTATAGCAGGAAAGAAAGTATTTCCTAGCTACCACATTGATGTACTTTATTTTAATGGCATTTCTTTCAAAACATTTCTTCTGTTTTTAATATGGTGGTTCACTGCTTAGATCCACCAGTCTGGTAGTTTGCAGTGTATCAAGTCTTAAACTATAAATTCTGCATTGGCAACAGAGATCATCAAATTGCTCACTGAGAGCATCATCCATCAGTCCTCAGCACAAGCAGGTAGGGGAAATCTCCATTCTTCTCCAGGTCAGTATGGGCAAACTCATGCCACCAGGTGAAGAAAGGGAAGGATTCTATTCCAGGCTATACTGTGTGCCCAGAAAGATGATGGATTATTGTCCCATCCTAGATGTAAGGTCCCTGAACAAATTCTATGTCAAAAGTTCAGGATGATTTCCCTGGGCTCTCTTCCATGATTCAGGAACCCGATTGACTATGTGCTCTCAAGTTAAAAGATGCATATACCCACATTTGATGCTTCCTTGTCACAGGCAGCATCTCTGATTTTGAGTAGGGAAACACCAATACCATTTTCTGCCTTTTAGCCTTGCATCAGCGCCCAGAGTTCTTACCAAGTGCCTGATTTGCTGGAAAAGAGCATATAACAGGAAGGGACGCAGGTATCCATGCAGAGAACTATTTGAGTGTGCAAGAGCTACTAGGTTTTGTTCTAAGCTACCCCAAGTTCCACCTGCAACTTGTACAGAAATTGGAATAGGAGCCCTGCTTGATATGGTGCAAGCTTGGGCTTTCCTATTGCATGTGAGAACTGATGCCTTGAGGATGCTCATCTCACAAGTCCACAGTAGCAAGCAGGTCACAGCTTGACAGATGATGAGATTGCTAGGGCACATGGCCTCCACAGTAGATCTTGCTCCCATGGCTCACCTCCATATGAGAGAGGGACCCAATATAATCTGGCTGCCTAATGATCTCAAGCTACAAAAAACCCAGCTGATATCATCCAAGTCTCTCCAGAGCTAGTTCATGCCCTACTCTGGTGGACAAGTTAGCCAAATTTGACTGCAGAACTCCCATTTCAAATTTCACCTCAAAATATGTTTTGCTGTGATGCATCTAACCTTGGATGGTGAGCTCATATAGATGGGCTTCACACTCAAGGGGTGTGGTCTTTACAGGAGACAGATCTTCAAATCAACTTCTTAGAGCTAGGGGCCATCTGGAACGCTGTCTTAAAGGCTTTCTAAGATTGGCTGCTGAATCAAATTGTTCTTATTCAAACAGACAACCAGGTTCTGATGTTCTATATGAAAAGGCAGGGGGCTATGGGATCCTATCCCTTGTGTCAGGAAATGATGGGGATGTTGTAGTGGGTCATCCTTTACAGGATGGTTCTGTGGGCCACTTACCTGGTTGGCAAAGAGAACAGCCTGGTAGATAGGAATGAGCAGGGTGGTGTAATCTCATGAGTGCCTCTCAATATGGGCATGGCCTGTAGGATCTTCTGAGAGTGGGATACCCTCTCAGTGGATCTTTTTGCCACTTATCAGAACAATGAAGTTCCTTAAGTTGTGTTTCAGGCTCAGATCACACAGGTGTTCTGAGGACAGCAGGCCCAATATTCTCACCTAGTCTCCCACCTTCCATTAGAGTTGGGGTTTTTTTCAGCTTTATCATCAGACTTGAGGGCACCTATGCTTGTGTATCGGGTTAGAAGGCCCGTGTGCATGCATGGTGGATCACTGCCAGAACTTTCCTAAAGGTATGTGTGCTAGGCAGCATCTGTACGGGGTCCTGTGGGATGACGACACCCACATGTCCGAGAACAGCAGGCCCAGTATTCTCACAACTCCTGGTACAGATAAGGTGACCATACGTCCCATTTTTAGATCCCCTGTCCCATTGTCCCCACACACAGCTTCGGGACACCAAAATGTCCCGTTTTCAGGGACAGCATCCCGAAGCTGTGAGTAGGGACAACGGGACAGACAATTGCTTCCCTCTAGCGCCTGATTCAAACCCCCCAGGTCCGCCGCTGCTGCTGCTCTCCTTACCTCCCTCCAGCGCCAATTCAACAACACACCACTAACTGCTGCTGCTGCTAATTGCCGCCCAGAAGCCTTCTTCCCGACGTCAATTCTGGCATCGGAGAGGATGTTCCGGGCCAGCCAGGCAGCGATTGGCTGGCCAGGAACTTCCTCTCTGATGTCAGAATTGACGTCGGGAAGAAGGCTTCTGGGCAGCAATTAGCAGCGGCGGGGGGTTTGAATTGGCGCTGGAGGGAGGTAAGGAGAGAGGCTGGCAATCAGCAGCGGCGGCGGACCGGGGAGGGGGAAGGAAGGAGGGAGGTTGTTTTTTATGGGGGTTTTTTTGTTTTTTTTTTGCGTGGCAGGGAGGTAGGTAGGTAGGCAGGCAGGCTGGCTCACAGGCTTCAGGGGAAGAGGGTGGGGTGGAACAAAGTCTGGAAGGCAGTGAGGAGGACATAGGAAGGAGGCACTGGGGGCACTAAGGACATAGGAAGTGACACTAAGGACATGGGAGGAAGCACTGGGGGAACTAAGGCCTTAGGAAGGGGCACTAAGGACATGGGAAGGAGGCACTGAGGGCACTAAGGATATAGGAAGGAGGCACTAAGGATATATGAAGGGGCACTAAGGATATATGAAGGGGCACTAAGGATATCGGAAGGAGGCACTGGGGGCACTAAGGATATAGGAAGGAGGCACTAAGGATATAGGAAGGGGCACTAAGGACATGGGAAGGAGGCACTGAGGGCACTAAGGATATAGGAAGGAGGCACTGAGGGCACTAAGGACATAGGAAGGGGCACTAAGGACATGGGAAGGAGGCACTGAGGGCACTAAGGATATAGGAAGGAGGCACTGGAGGCACTAAGGATATAGGAAGGGGCACTAAGGACATGGGAAGGAGGCACTGGGGCACTAAGGACATAGGAAGGGGCACTAAGGACATGGGAAGGAGGCACTGAGGGCACTAAGGATATAGGAAGGAGACACTAAGGATATAGGAAGAGGCACTAAGGATATAGGAAGGAGGCACTGGGGGCACTAAGGATATAGGAAGAAGGCACTGGGGGCACTAAGGATATAGGAAGAAGGCACTGGGGGCACTAAGGATATAGGAAGGAGACACTGAGGGCACTAAGGATATAGGAAGGGGCACTAAGGACATGGGAAGGAGGCACTGGGGCACTAAGGACATAGGAAGGGGCACTAAGGACATGGGAAGGAGGCACTGGGGGCACTAAGGATATAGGAAGGAGGCACTGAGGGCACTAAGGATATAGGAAGGGGCACTAAGGACATGGGAAGGAGGCACTGGGTGCACTAAGGATATAATAATAATAATAACTTTATTTTTTCTATACCGCCATAATCTTGCAACTTCTAGGCGGTTTACAGTGAAAGAGAGCTGTACAGTCAGCGAATTACAATGTGAGAACAGGTAGGAAGTCACTGAGTAATCAGTGTTTACAGGTTACAAATAGGTTACAGTATAAACTTGAACATTTTACATTAAAGGGATGGTCAACGAATTACAGAATACAGATGGTGAGGAAGACACTGAATAATCAAGAGAAGAACAGAATACATTTGTGAAGAAGTGTAGTATCAGCATAAAGAGAGAAGTATTAGGATGGGGGGGCTTTGTCTGGCTGGGAAATAAATCTATTGAATAGGGCGGTCTTGATTCTGTCCGAAAGGCGCCATAGGTCTGCCTGGCTTTGTCAGTGAAGTTGCCTAACCAGGTTTGATGTCTGCCAGCTTAGAACTTGAAAGTTCTATCCAGGAATGTTCTGTATTTGCAACCTATGACCTTCGGGTAGGCAAAGAGGTTGCGATTTCTGGTTTTCCTTATGGGGGTGTTAAGTTCGAAGTGAGGTAATAGGTAAATTGGGGCCATTCCCCACACCAGTTTATAGCAAAAGCAGGAAAACTTGAATAAAATCCGTGCCTCGATTAGCAACTAGTGCAGCAATTTGTAGTAGGGACTAATGTTGTCACTTTTCTTTAGTCCAAATATTAGTCAGACGGCCGTGTTCTCCCTATAGGAAGGAGGCACTGAGGGCACTAAGGAGATAGGAAGGAAGGAGGGAGGGAATAGAAAGGGACAATTGTTGGGCCTGAGTGCAGAAAGAAAGGAAGCGCAGTCAGAAGGAAATGCAACCAGAGACTCATGAAATCACCAGAGAGCAAAGGTAGGAAAAATGATTCTATTTTCAATTTAGTGATCAAAATGTGTCAGTTTTGAGAATTTATATCTGCTGTCTATATTTTGCACTATATTTGTCTATTTTTCTATAGTTACTGAGGTGACATTGCATATTTTAAAGTCATCTACCTTGACATCTTTGAAACTCCCCCAAATATAAATGATAATTAACATTTTCTCTGCGTATAATGTGCTTTGTGGGTTTAAAAATTTTTTTTTATGGTTACTATTATGAATTAATAAGATATTATGTGTACATGAAAAATGAATGGAAGAAATTGTGGGTGGGGCTAGGGCAGGACTGACAATTAATACGGTAATGTCCCGTTTTGATGAAAAAAATAAATGGTCACATTAGGTACAGGTGAATAACTTCATTTTGTGGTGGTAATGTTGTATAAATCTGGATGTAGAACATAAGAACTGCCATCTCTGGATCAGACCTTCGGTCCATCAAGTCTGGCGATCCGCAAACGCGGAGGCCCAGCCAGGTGTACACCTGGCGTAATTTTAGTCACCCATATCCCTCTATGCCTTTCATAAAGAGATGTGCATCTAGTTTGCTTTTAAATTCTAGAACGGCGGATTCCACAGTAACCTCCTCTGGGAGAGCATTCCAGGTGTCCACCACTCGTTGCGTGAAACAGAACTTCCTGATATTTGTCCTGGACTTGTCCCCCCTTAGCTTCAGTCCATGTCCTCTTGTCCGTGTCACATTGGACATTGTAAATAATTTTTTTTCCTGTTCTATTTTGTCGATTCCTTTCAGTATTTTGAAAGTCTCGATCATATCCCCTTGCAGTCTCCTTTTCTCAAGGGAGAACAATTCCAGTCTCTTAAGTCGTTCCTCGTATTACAAGTTCTCCATACTTTTTATTAGCTTTGTTGCTCGTCTCTGCACCCTCTCCAGCAGTTTTATATCTTTCTTTAGGTTGGGAGACCAAAGTTGGACACAGTATTCCAAGTGTGGTCTAACCATTGCTCTATAAAGTGGCATTATAACTTTCTCCGATCTACTCGTGATTCTTTTCTTTATCATGCCTAACATTCTATTTGCTTTCTTTGCCGCTGCCGTACATTGTGCCAATGGTTTCAAGGTCCTATCTATCAGTACACCCAGGTCCTTTTCTTGTTCGCTCTTACCCAGAGTTGCACCTGACATTCTATACTCGTGTTCCTTGTTCTTTCTGCCTAAATGCATTACTTTGCACTTTTCCGCATTAAATTTCATCTGCCATTTCTCCGCCCATTTCTAATGATGCACTGGGGATAGATGCAACTGTGATGGTGTGGGACTCGGGACAATTGCCTAAATTTGGCTTACTGCCTGCTCCTCCCCTCAGGACATACCACTCCCTCCAGGACAGTCCCATATGCAGGTTTTTATTAAGTATACAAATGTGTGCATATTTTTGTTGGTGGAGGAAAAAAAGAAAATTAAGCCAGAAAAATATTTACATTATTTTTTTAAGGCTAGAGGTTATCATCATTTCTTCACTTATATCTTGTAAATATGTTTTACAGCATTTCAAAACATGAACTCAAAACGAAAAGCAGAAACATGGAAGAAAAACAGACGGCAGCTGGTAAGTTACAAGTTTATACAGAGCATAAGAATATAAAGCATTCTATGCTGGGTCAGAGCAGAAGTGATTGAACCTAGTTTCCTGACATTCTAGGTCTCTAGAGAGTTTCTAACAGATTGCAAACAATTACTCACTTCCAGGGATATGTGGTCACTTTCCACTCAAATCTGCCTAATTGTTAATGGACTTTCCAGGAACTTGTCTAACTCATTTTCAAACCTAGCTATGTCAGATGATTTGAGTTATTACCCAGCAACAAATTCACAATTTAAATTGTGCACTGCATGAGTAAATAATTTTGCTGACTGGATCATATAAATAGGTGATGCCAGCTGAGCAGTAGTGGCTCGTGGCCAGTAGGGGGGTGATGTCTATGGGACGGCAATGGAATGGATGTCAGGACATGATAGTGCAGTATTTTGTGGAATTTTTCTACAAAACAGTGCCTGTTTTTCGTATGATTCTGGGTAATTCTAGTTAGATACAAGCATATGTGTTAGTTAAGGCCAAACCCAATAGAAGCGTACGAAAAATTGGTGAATAAAAGTCTGAATATGGATGTAGCCAGGGCCAGAAAAACACACTATAGATTAATATTAAGGGAAAGCATAATAATATTCTTTTTATGTACTTTGCTATTAAGCTAGATCATGGAGGAAATCAGGATATACATGGACTCCATTTTGTTCTCTGTCTTTCTGTATCTTCTGCTTGGCTGTACTCCATTTTGTGTTTAGCCTATATCCCTAGTCTTTGTTTAGTTTTCCCGCATCTAGCATTGTGGTTCTAATTGATAACAGATGTGCCTTAGGCTGGTTAGGAAAAGTATATTAGATTTCATATTCTAAACTGAGATATAACATGCATTAAGAGTGAATGAAAATACATGGTCTGAATGGATGTGGGGCCCCTGAATGGGTGATATGTGTATGAATGTGTATTGAACAAAAGAATTGGTTTTGAAAAAACATATTATATATATTTGCAACCTAAAGAAATTTAAAGGAAGCCTGAGCACAACATCTGGAAATAATTAGAGTCAGAGACCTGTAGCAGTCTCTAGCATAGGGAGAGGGGGAAACAGCCCCTCTTTCTCCTTCTCCTTTTTCTCTAAGGCTGACAGGGAAGGCTGAGAATATATCAGCACTTAAATGCAGATTCTCTTAATATACTTTTTTGGAAAGGACAGAAAGAATATTGGATATGTTATAAAATGTTAATGTATATTCAGAAATGAATGTAAACAAAACAAATATAATTTCTGAATCTTTTAAACATGTAGAGGAATTTTCTTTGTCTAACTTTGAAGACCACCTCTGTTAGTTTTGATTGGCCCACACGGCCAATGATGTCATACTGGACTTAAGGTATATAATGGGGAGCTTCGAAGTATCGAGTTGAGCTCGTTATCAGAAGGCCAGCATTTTGGCAACTATAACGACCTCCCGCTAACGCACCTAATCTTTTGAGTTTCATGATGGAAAAATAAAAACAATAACATTACTTTGGTAACCATGCGTTATGCGTTCATTTTCCATATTTTTGTTATTTTTCACACCTTGAGTGGAAGCTAGCAGCTTAATTGGCAACTTCAGCTCTATGAGTGCGCTGGCATCCAATACCCATGCTCACAGCCCAACCATTAAGCAAGACTTGGCAGTTGTCTAGGGCAGCAGCTTTAGGGGGCAGGGGTGCAGCAAAGAGCAATCTAAGCAAAACAGTAGACACTCTAATCATAGAAACAAACAAAGAGGAGGTACTTTTTACTAGCAGGGAGGGGTGGACATGTTTCAAATAGCTATTTATACAGTTTACTTTGGCAGAGGTAATCATGATTGGAGACCAAAAGGTTAATGGGGGGGGGGGAGAGATAGGGTTTTGAGATAGGGTTACCATATGGCTCCAGAAAAAGGAGGGCAGATTGAGAATTCTGAGTTTTATTTTCATTAAAAGCAATGAAAGTAAAACCTGGATGTCTCAATCCGTCCTCTTTTTTTTCTGGAGCCATATGGTAACCCTAGGGAGAGCCCAAGGATGAAGGTTTGTCTTGGGTGTTAAATACTGGTCCTGCTGACAGCTCCGAGAGAAAACTGCTCTCCTAAAGCTTAGAATTTGTTTTAAATGCTGAGCTTTCTTTTTACCTTCCTGTTCAGTGTTCCTACTCCTGATTTGTTTGGTTTTTATTCTGCAGTATAAACATAAAATGAAAACTTCCCAAATTGTAATTCATTTTTGACGCTGTTTTCATTGTGGTTACCTTAGTCTGTTGCCTAAGTTGAGATTTTGTCAGTGCTTGAAATGTGGAAGAAAATTCCTGAATTTCTTTTGTGTTCTAAATGTATTTATTGAAATACCAAAAAACACAAGCTCAAAAATGGCTATTTCCACAAAAATTGTTCCTAATGTGATGTGCTCAGACTCATAACCAATATGCCACAGACTTAGCAAGGGTTACCACGAGACGATAATCACTTCACAGTCCCTGAACCACCCACATTATGACATACTTTTGACATTAAAAAAAACAATTGTCATATATACTTATCTTTGCAATTTGCTGATGGTTCCACCAAACTTAATGTTCTCTTCATATGTACATTACAACCTCATTACAAAATCCCTCATACACCAAAACCTGTCCAGGACTTCGCCGCCCCCCCCCCCCCCCAATTCAAGATTCACTTGTCCTTGCTTCATAAGGAGGGGACGCCCACTAAAATATACAGAAAAATAAAACTTTCACAACACCTCCATTCTTAACCACCACATCAAATCCCTATACTTTCATTTCTCACACAGTTTCCAATACCATTTCTCATATCCCTTTTTTGGATAATACCTCAGTCAGGAGATCCAAATTACTTCACATTTCCACTACCTTCGGCAGCGTTCTATTTGCCATTAAAAGTTCAGCTTTTAAAAGAGAGTCCAGCTTTTAACGACAAATAGAACGCTGATGAAAGTGGTAGAAATGTGAAATAATTTTGGATCTCCTGACTGAGGTATTAGCCGAAATAAAAATGAGAAATGGTATTGGAAATTGTGTGTGATAATTAGAGTATAAGGATTTGTTGTGGTGGTGGTTAAGAATGGAGGTGTTGTGAAAGTTTTATATTTTTTGTATATTTTAGTGGGCAGCCCTTCCTTATGAATCAAGGACTAGTGAAACTTGAATTAGTGGAAAGTCCTGGACAGGTTTTGGTGTATGTGTGATATTTGACACATGGCACCATCAGCAACATTGAAAAGATAAGTTCTTATGACAATTATTTTTTAATTTCAAAAGTATTTGTTATAATGTGTGTGGTTCAGGGCCTGTGAAGTGATGATGATGGTTTCATGGTAACCCTTGCCAAGTCTGTGGTGTATTGGTTATGGTTCTGAGCACATCACATTAATTAAGAACAATTTTTGTGGAAATAGTAATTTTTTGAGCTTTTGTTTTTTGGTATGTCGGTATTTATGTTCAGCACAAGCATTTATTGTACTCCTAGGTTTTTTGGTAGTTTCTAATTGTATTTATGCCATAGTTCTGAACATGACCAAAATTACTTTAACCATTGCACAGGAATGAGGCAAGATGGCACCCTAGAGAAAGATATCTGTACCTGAACTGCTATTTCCTCTTATATGATGCCTAGGAAATTCAGGGGGAAAGTTAGTACCTCTGCTCTACCTTATCAAATACTGTTTCTTCTACTACTTTAGCTCAGATGACTGTGCAGGCACATGAAAGCCTTCATTGACTGGAAGTCTTAACTGGAGCAGAGGACAGAGTAGTGGTGCCTTCCCTGCCTCCTAGACAAGTGTTTCAGTTTCCTCCAGGGAATCCACCTAGTGAGTGGGAGAGATGCCATAATTGAAGTGGTGCAGACTGATGACATTGCCTCTCACGTTGTACAGGAGTTGGGCATAACTGCTGTAGAAGCCATGGGAAACTGGTGAATTACTCTGGTAAAGATTTTAGCAACATAGAAGGCAATGTGGGCAACATAAGCGGGACCTCAAAGAATGAGCCAGTGAGGACTCTTATTTCATACATCTGCACCTTTTTACCTGGAAAACCTGCTGTGTTTACATTAAAAGAAGTATGGAAGGTTAAAGTGGTTCTTTGACAATCTATTTACCTCTCATACAGCAGTAATTGTGAGCAGAATTGCTAGTTTAGATCAATGGATAGACAAGCAAGAATCCCAAGAGACTATTTCAAAAGTCTTTACAAAAGTTAGAAAATGGCGTCAATTATGAGTTGGAAAACTGGTCTGCATGCCTAATTAAAGGGAATTCTAATCTTGTGTCTAAATGTGAGAATATGGAAAATATTGTCTGTTGGACAAATCTTTGCTTGATAGACTTTCTACAAAATTCCTGGGATTTCTGCTCAAGAGATGTTCAAATGATATATGGTGGAAATACTTCAGGTTCTTACCATCTTATTAAAGGAAATCTAGAGGAGACAGGATTGATATTTTATCACCTGTTTTATATGAACTTAGGTTTGACTGCCTTTTTAAATTCTTCTAAAGAAGGGACCGTTATTCCTTTTACTGCAGGGGGCTCAAAGTCCCTCCTTGAAGGTCGCAATCCAGTCGGGTTTTCAGGATTTCCCCATTGAATATGCATGAGATCTATGTGCATGCTCTGCTTTCAATGCATATTCATTGGGGAAATCCTGAAAACCCGACTGGTTTGCGGCCCTCAAAGAGGGACTTTGAGACCCCTGTTCTACTGTATTCTAGTGACAATGACTTTTGACTATGGCAGTGGTTCTTAAACTTGTCCTGGGGGACCCCCAGTCAGTTGGGTTTTCAAGATTTGCATATAATAGATGTAACAGGCATGCAAATCTACTTCATGCATATTCATTAGAGATATTTTAAAAACATGACTGGCTGGGGTCCCCCAGGATAAGTTTAAGAACCACTGGATAAGACTGGTAAATATTAAGGCTTTTCTTTAGACATAGAAATTCTGTTTTCTGTACCTGTTTTCTGTAGCAAATGTTTTTACTAATGTAGTGAAAAGTACACAAAAATTTTATAAATAGTTCTTATTGATGTATCCCAGAGTTCTGGCTGGGGGTACCTTATTTCTATTGAGGTTTCCTTGTAAATTTATGATTTAAATTTAAAAAAATCAATCCTATTTTTTTTAACTTTCACAATTAACAATGCTTTTGAGTAATAAGATAGTTGCGGCTGGTCAAATATTCCTATCTGGGTAGAAGAGGCCCATCAAGTTGAGCATTATCTCGCCTTGTATTAAAAATTTGAACTGTCCAGCATTAGCTTTTTTATAATATTTTGAAAGTTTTATTTTCCTGATGTATCATTTTGTTCACCTACCCTCTTCATATTGTTACTTTAATGTTTCTAATTCATTTAAATTCCTGCATTTTCTGCTTTGGTGACTGATTTCCAATTTCAAGTGTGTTGTCTTGAAAATAATAAGAAAAAATCAATATATAAAATGTTTTAAAAAAATGTATGTGAACATCACCAAGAGCATAGAGACTATCCAAATTGACAGTATTTGGATGCCGAGAAAAAAGTTTCTCATAGAAAGTCTCACAAAAGGGCAGTTCCTATCTACAAAGAAGCCAGTTCCCCAAAGAACTGATTCCCTTGAGGTATCTAGGCTCTCTACATAGCTGCTTCTTGAGTGCCTGCAGATGTCTGAGAAGAAGCTGCTTGCATCAAATCCAGCATAAGTGCTGAAGAAGTACAAGTAGATTATCTCTTTCAGTAAGAAGAGGCACTTGAATTCAGTCCTGGCACAAAAGAATCAGCACAGTGCCAGTATTCCATTGATGGATCTATCCAGTGTTGCAAAGGATTTAGTACAGACCACCTTATCCCTGCTGCATTTCTTTGAACGGGTGTGAATAAACATGTGGATAAAGGTAGGCTGGTTGATATTGTATATCTGGATTTTCAGAAGTACCTCATGTACCACTCCTGAGAAATTAAAAAGTAATGGGATGATAGGCAGTGTCCTGTTGTGGATTCAGAGCTGGTTAAAAAATTAGAGTATAGAGAGCAGGTTTAAATAGTCGGTATTTTCAATGCAGAAGGCTAAATAGTAGGGTTCCCCAGAGTCTGTACTGGGACTGCTGCTTTTTAACATATTTATCAATGATCTTGAAATGGAACTAATGAGTGAAATGTTTACATTTGATGAAGACTCAAAGTTCTTAAAATCACAAGAGGATTGTGAAAAATTGGAAGAGGGCTTATAAGACTGGCAGATTGGGCATCCAAATGGCAGATATTTAATGTAAATGCAAAATGATGCTTGGAGGGAAGAGGAACTCAAACTATAGCTTCATAATGTAAGATTCCACATTAGGAGTTAGGAGTCACTGTCTAGGACAGGGGTAGGGAACTATTCCAGTCGGGTTTTCAGGATTTCCTCAATGAATATGCATGAGATCAATTTGCATGCACTGCTTTCAATGCATATTCATTGGGGAAATCCTGAAAACCCGACTGGAATACTGCTCTCGAGGACCGGAGTTCCCTACTCCTGGTCTAGGAACAGGATTTAGATGTTGATACATGGAAACACTTTCCAAAGTGTGCAGTGGGACAGCAGTTTGGAGAAGCAAGCAGTTGCAGAAAACACAGCCTGGTAACGGGAGTTGCAGCTACACAAATCTTGAAGCAGTGCTCATTCCTAGCTTGTATAAGCAGGAAACTGTTAATTGGAAGGGAAAGGCCGCTAAGTGCGGTTTACAATCTACACAGCTTGGGAAGGAGCCCAGCATTAGGGTTCACTTAGCCATATCTCCTGTGAGTCTAGCATCTCTCTTCTCTCTATCCTCCACAATCCAGAATCTCTCTTGCTCCCTCTCTCCATATATCTCCTGCCTCTACCCAGTTCCCTGACCTGTAGTGTGGCATCTCTCCTGTTCCTCCTAACCCTATAGGTCTAGCACATCTTTTTCTCCTCCTCCTTCACCCTTCCCCCAACTGTGACGCCAGCCCCTTTCCCTCTGCTTACTGGGCTTTTAGAGCACAGCACAAGTCTTTATGCTGTATCTCCATCTGCTAGGTAATGGATACAACATCCTCTAGTTCTGGAATAGCCTGAAGGGCTAATGAAAAATAGGGATAGTATGCTGAACCAAGGGTCTTCCATCTGCTCCCCTGAGTCCATTGCAGGAGATACTGATAACTGCTTTCAGCACCTCCTCCTTCTCCCTGCTCTCTGCTGCCTCCAGTCAGTTATTTCTTCTACAAGCAAGAATGCAGGAGTATCTTTGATCTGCTCAGTCTTTTTTTGGGGGGTGGGGAGGTGCAGGACTTCATGTTCCAGTGATTGCCTAGCCTGTGTGAGAGAAGCAGACTTAGTCTGCAACTGGCAGGTGGATCCTGCAGGGACCTGCTCAGCCAGCTTGCTTGAACTGTGGGGTTTTCCCCTTCTGTTTGCTCACTCCTTGAATTGATCAGGAGTGCTAGCACAAGCTGTGCAGATACCAATTGCATTTACTAAACTAAACTAAACCTTAGGTTTGTATACCGCGCCATCTCCGCAAGCGCAGAAATCGGCATGGTTTACAGAGTTAAGAGGAAAGGAACTACAATAAGGGATAAAGGAGAGGGACTAAGAGGAAAGAGAGGGACAGAATACTGGAGAATGGGAGGTGATTAGATTTTTGCAAAGAGCCACGTTTTCAAGTGTTTGCGGAAGGATTGGAAGGAGCTTGAGTTTCTGAGTGGGGATGAGAGGTTGCTCCAGAGTTCTGTGGTTCTAAAGGGGAGAGATGTTCCAAGTTTTCCTGCGCGGGATATACCTTTTATAGAGGGGAATGATAGTTTCAGTTTTTGGGAGGGTCTGGTGGAGTGTGGTTTTGAGGAATTCCAAAAGAGTGGGATAACAGGAGGAAGGATGCCATGTAGGATCTTGAAGGCTAAGCAGGCACATTTAAAGAGGACTCTGGAGTATACTGGGAGCCAGTGAAGCTTGGAGAAGAGTGGGGAGACATGATCGAACTTGCTTTTTGCGAAAATAAGCTTAGCCGCGGCATTCTGAATAAGCTGAAGTCTATGGAGGTTTTTCTTAGTAAGGCTTATATAGATGGAATTGCAGTAATCCAGTCTAGAGAGGATAGTAGATTGAACGAGGACGGTAAAGTGAGAATGATGAAAGCAGGATCTCACCTTTCTCAACATATGAAGGCAAAAGAAGCATTTTTTTATCAAAGAGTTGAGGTGATCGTTGAAGGAGAGAGAGGAGTCTATGACGATGCCTAGGACTTTACTTGAAAACTCAAGCTGAAGAGTGGGTCCAGAAGGTAATGGGATGGAGGTGGGTAAATGATCTAATGTTGGGCCGAGCCAAAGTAGTTTTGTTTTGGACTCGTTCAGTTTCATTTGGACAGATTGGGCCCAGGATTAGAGATTCGTAACACAAGTGGATATGTTCTCAGCGAGGTTAGAGAGGTTCGAGTCGGTCTCGAGGAGGATGAGGATGTCATCGGCGTAGGTGTAGAGAGTTTCCAGGGGGGATAGATGAAGGGGTTTCAGAGAGGACATGTAGATGTTGAAAAGGATAGGAGAGAGGGGGGAGCCTTGCGGGACTCCGCATTTCGGTTTCTGGGGGGGGGGGGATGAAGTACCGTTTAAGTTAACGGTGTAGGAGCGGAAGCGTAGGAATTTCGAGAACCAATCTAGGACTGTGGAGCTTATGCCTATTTCGGAGAGTTGGAAGATAAGGATATCGTGATGGATGACGTCGAAAGCTGCGGAGAGGTCGAATTGTAGGAGAACAGCGAATTTGTTGCGAGAATGGAGTTGTTGCACCTTAGAGATTAGTGAGGCCAGAAGGGATTCGGTGCTGAAGTTGGGTCTGAAGCCAAACTGGTGGGGTAGGAGGATAGAGAATCTTTCTAGGTAGGATGAAAGTTGAGTGGATATGATGGATTCTAATAACTTGGTTAGGAGGGGGATATTTGCTATTGGGCGGTAATTTGATGGTATGGAGGGGTCAAGGTCGGCCTTTTTCAATAGAGGGGCCAATTAAATATGTCCCATGTCGGAGGAGAAGAGGCCCGATGTTAGGGCTGAGTTTATAAGTTCGGTGAGGGAGGCGATGGCCTGTGTAGAGGTGTTCTCGAATAGGTAGGAGGGGAAAGGGTCCAAGGTGCACTTGCAAGTTTTTAGTTTGAGGCAAAGTTTGGAGACTTGCAATTCGGAAATGAGTTCGAAGACAGTCCAGGATCTGTCGGCTGGAATGGGGGTGGAGACAGGTAAGGTAGGGTTGGGGTCAGTAGAGACCAGGGAGTTGTAGGAGACTATGGGTGGGAAGGAGCGTCTTAGGGTGGTAACCTTTTCATTAAAGAAGATTGCAAGGGCATCGGCTGATATGGAAGGTGGGAGCAAGGGTGGGTCTTTTTTTGTAGTTAGGGAGCGCCAGATGTTAAACAGTGCACTGATCTGGTTGTTGGATTTAGAGATCTTGTCTCCGAAGAAGTTCTTCCTGGCTTTTTTTAGTGTTGAATTGTAAAGCTTAATACTGTCCCTCCAGGTCTGTCTATCAGAGGGGGATTTAGATTTTTTTCATTTGCGCTCCAGAGTGTGACATTTCTGTTTCAAATCTCTGTGAAGAGGTAAGTACCAGGGGGCCTTTCAGGGGTAGGAAATGGTTTTAGTGGATATTGGGGCAAGGGAGTGGTAGGTGGACTCTGAGAGGGCGGTCCAGTTGCGCCAATGGGATTCGGAGTCTGTAGGTCTAGGGATGGAGGAGAGTTGGTTGAGGAATTTGGACCAGAATAGATTGCTCGAGATTTTTTTGCGGTAGGTTATGGAATGAGAGGTGTGGGGTGGTGATTCAAGATGTGACATGAAAATGGGGAGGCAAGTAGTCCCTAGGAAGTGGTCAGACCAAGGGACTTGTTCCCAGCGAGTGTCGTCGATTGAAGTTTTGAAGGCGGTAAGATCGAGGAAAGTGGTGAAATCTAGTGTGTGCCTCTTTTTCGTGGGTTGGAGATGGGGTGGGTGAGGGAAAACCTAGTGAAGTAAGGAAGTTGTTGAATTCAGTCGTGTCCTTGTTGTTGGAGTCTTCAAGGTGGAGGTTGATGTCACCAACGATCAGAAGTCGTTGAAATTTAAGGAAGGCGTTTGTTATGGCCTCAAAGACAAGGTTGGAGGAATTGGCCCAAGGGGTAGGTGAGCGGTATAGTAACAGGATGCCCAATGGTTGGGTGCGGAGTTCATCGTTGACTGAGGCCAGCAGATATTCTAGAGAAGCGTGAGTGCCCGTCTCGAGGAGCTGGACGTCAAAGAAAGATTTATAGAGGAGTGCCAGCCACCTCCTTTTCGATTGGGTCTGGGGGAGAAAAGGCCTTGGTAAACGTGGGGGAGGAGTTCGTTTTGTGTGCATTTCTTCGGAGCACACACAGCGTTGGCTTCCTTTTCCTCCCGGCATTTGGATTCTGGTCCTGTGGGTTGAGGCTCAGTTTGGCAGTGGCCTGACTGGCAGCTGAAGATTCATTAGAGGCAGCTTTCCTGGTGGCAGAGGTCCTTTTCAGTTTCCAGCTACCCTTAGAGGAGCTGAAGCAGGCCGCAGCACACTTTCCCAGGGCCTGGTCTGTGAGTAGGGCTGTTATAGCAGTCCTGAGGGGGGAGGCATCTGAATTTGATGTCTTTGTGGTTATATTTTCTTGTAGCCTTGTGCCCCACTCCCCAAATCCTAAAATTACTGGGTTTGGCTGTCCTCCAGTGGAGTTACAGCTGATTTTTCAGCGGGAAATCCTGACAGTGGCCATCTTGGATTTGTTCTGATTTGAATTCTAAGTTTTCAAACTTCTTTTTTAAACACCTCCCCCCCCCCCCCCCACACACACACACACATCCCTTGTTTTGGATTTTTATCCACGGAGTCCTCAAGCTCCAATATCATGAATGCATCTGAGGTTTGTGTCAGTTGGTCACCAGAAGAGCATCCTTGCACCATGTGTTCTGCCACACTAAACGGAGAGGTGGGGACCTCTGTTTCAACCTCTCACCTTCTTATTAAAGCTGCTAATAGATTGTTGGGACAGTTAGAGGACGATTGCACTGATGCCCTCAAATTGAAAAGAAAGCACTCTAACTCTCTTCTTTTCGGTCCTCTATGCCTTTTACGCCTGACTTTGTGAACTTACTCTGGCAAGCTTATGTTGGCGGTGCCAACACGTCTTGTGGGTCAGCTAAAGAGCAACTGTCCTAAGCAGTCTTTCTGTGGTCCAACATTTACTCTACCGAGGTGATTCTAATAGTTGGTCAGATGGAGTCATTGAGGAAGATGACCTAGATGCTTTTCTTCTTTTCCAGAGTGAAGCCTCTGTCAAGGAGGATGCGGTGATATGTGAAGCAGATCAGGGTCTAAGTGTTGCTGCTGGACAAGGATGAGGACCTCGCTGTTTGCAGACTGTTCAAGTCTGCTGCTCTGATAGGCCTTCTCATTGAGTCTCTGAAGGAGCTCAAGATTGATCCTCCTCAGCCTGCTCAGCCAGTGTTTGCTGCTCAGCGGGATTTCTGTGGCATCTAGATATGAAAGTTCTAATCTTTGAGCACTGGGAGAACCCTTAGGGCTTCCTTAAAGTGGCTAAAGTAATGTCCAAGTTATATCATATGGACCAGAAGTTCCAGCAGATGTTAGCTATGCCTAAAGTGGACACACTGGTGGTTCAGGTGACAAAGCACATGTCCTTCCCCAGCAAGGGAGGCATAGTACTCAAGGATCAACAAGATTGCAGGCTGGACATGTTGCTCAAGAGGCAGTTTGAGGCCTTGGCTTTGGTAGTTAAGGCTACTGTGGCAGCCTCCTTTGTTGCTCGGGCATGCCATTCTGATGCCCTGTATGACCTGCTTAGGGTAGCAGGCAAGGTCTCAGCTTATTCTTTTTTTTATTCTTTTATAGATATACATAAACCAGTATGTGTGTGTGTATATATCTATCTATCTATATAAAAGAGGAAAAAGAGAGACTTTACACATCAATTAAACAGAAATTAAAACACAACCAAATAATGTTCAATATAAAACTACCAGTTTCTTTATGAAGCCCACAATATGGGAGAAGCAATTCACAATCTATCATGGGATCTGATATTTAACAAGGAAACGCATACAAAAAATCATTAGTTTAGTGTTACATCTTCTACATTACTAAAGGACTTACTATGGAGGCACTGGAAGGCACTGTAGACCCACTGTGGAGGCACTGGAAGGAATTACTTCTTTCCCCTCTAGGAAAAACCGTAACTGAGAGGGGTCAAAGAAAATGTATGAATGTTGATCCAAAAGGATCAAACATTTACAAGGATATCTAAGCTGAAATTTAACCCCCAAAGAGAGTACGGATTGTCTCAATTGTAGGAATCCTTTCCTTCTGGTCTGAGTTAACTTTGAGACATCTGGGAACATGGAGATCTTAGAGTCCATAAAGGTCACTTCTTTAAGCCTAAAAAACAGCCTAAGAAGTGTCTCTTTGTCTTGTTGAAAGACAAAAGTTACCAGAAGTGTGGAGTGTGAAATGACTTTGTCCTCTGAAGTTTCCAATATTCTTGTTAAGTTCACTGGACTAGATGAATCGGGTGAAATCTCAGGTTGAGAAGCCTTGTTAGATACTGGAAGGTAATATATACTATATAAGGGTGGAGACATTGCTAGAACTTTAGGAACGTTAATTATTCTCAAATTCAACATTTTAGTATAATTTTCCATATTTTCAGCTTTCCTTACTAGCAATAGTCTATCTTGCATCAAGGTAGTTTGAGTCTTTTATAACCCTTGAACCTGTTGGTCCAAGCGGTCCACTTTTTTCCCCTGAGACTTTATTCCTTCCTGAAGAGAATCAATTCTTTTTTCCTGTGCATTAACCAGTAGTAGAATTCCAAGGGAGTCTAAAGCCATCCAGATAGACTCCAAAGTGAACTCTGCTGGCCTTACCAACAGGGGAACCGCTGGAATCTGTCCTCCAACTGCTGGAGCCAACTCTAACTTCTCCATAGCTGAGAGTCCTGGGACGCCGGTAAGCCCTCCAGCTCAGCAAGGGAAGCAACTTCCTGTCCCTTCTGAGCCACTGTAGTTTCCCTCTCTCGTGGCTTCTGGGAGGCACTGGTCCTGCAGGGCTGAGCAAAACCTCGCTCCCAAACGCCGAGACTTCCTTCTAACTTGGCAAAGCCGGTTCGCCCCGAGGGGAAGACGTAAAGAAGCTGTCGATCGTCTTCTGCCTTCGCGAGGTGAGCTCCAGTTGCTGGGCTGTGGTAGCTGCTCTACCCCTTCTTTTAGGCATTAAGATAAGGTGATCCCTATACACAGGAATGAGAATAATTTTTCGGCAGGAGAGCGATTAGCAAGCGTCCTCACTGCACCGTGGCCATCTTGCTTCTCCATCGGAGCTTATTCTGGGTCTGTCCTCCAAATTTTGTGGATCAGAGATTGGGCTGGGGATTTCATGTCCAAAGCCATTTTCAGCAGGCTTCCTTTCAAGGGCAATATGCTGTTCAGCCAGCGGTTGGATGACCACATGGCTAGCATTCAGGACCTCCGTCCAAATTCACTTATGGACAGCAGGCCTCAGGCTTCTAAATGACAATCCCATGGGTCCTTTTGAGGCTTACGCCGTTCACGCCTGTTCTCTTTGGGATCCTCTTCCCAGAGGTCCTTTCAGAGTCCACGGCAGAGATTCACTGGAACTAGAAAATCCCAGGGCTCCCATCCAGGTGGGTAGCCCAAGAAGTCATAATGACACCAGAGTCCAGATGCACTAAAACTAGCGATCGTCGCTAAACCTATTTTGATAGCTTTAGCGATGATCGCATTTGCTGACCTGATGTGCAAAACGGCTCACCGTGCGTTTTTTTCCCCTTGATCACCCATTTTCTGATCCAGTCATGCAAATTAGCTAAAACCCCTTGCAAATTAGCCTAGCGATTGATGCATTAGCATCTTGAGATACAGAGGGAGTAGCCTAAAGGGGACATTTTGGACAGGCGGGCATTTCTCCTGCTCCCAACTTCCTTGAAATGTATGGGGGAGGGGTGCTCGGAGGACTTCTGGTGACAGGAGGGAATGGGCATCCCTTCTGCCTTTTTGGGAAGGGAGGGTAGGGGATGTTTAGGGGAGTGCCTGGCATAGGCAGGTGATCAGCATGGTAGGAGGGAGTTGGCATACCGTCTGCTGGGTTTTTTTCTCATGCAGGGGTCGGCATGGCAGGAGGGAATGGGCATCCCTCCTGATTTTCACTAATGTGGGGGGGAGATTCCCGGTGCCACATTCATCGGGGGTCATTGGGGAGGGCCGTCATTAGCATGAGGGGGATTTTTTTATTTTTTTAAATGGTGCCGATATAGTTCATGTGTAACATGCAAAGCATCTGTGCCCATTAAAATCTGCCCATTAAAAAAAGAAAAAGATTTCCTGCCATGAACAGCTGGTGGCAGGAGGCTGCTTTCGGGGCTTCCCCTGCTGGCCCTGCACATGTGTGAGAGTTCTTTCACAGTAATCAATCAAACAGGAAAGATGGGGATTACGAAAAAACCTCTGCATGAATCATTTGCATGCATACTTTTTTTAGTGCATCAATAGCTCTTTTTGAATCGACCAGAAATCAGAATGGAGCAGACCCACGCGGTCTTATTGATCCTCTTTAGTACATCTAGCCCGATATATCCAGCCCCTCTGTGCAAAATCAGAGGCAGGCTGCAGGACTTCCTGGAAGCATGGGAAACTATCACGACCAATCCGTGGGTTCTGGAAGTCATCAGGGACAACTACAAGTTGGAGTTTGCCCGTCCCCTCTTGTTGGTTCATGGACTCCCCAGCGGGCTGGCTGGAAAGGGCTTTCCAGGTCCAGGCATCCCTACACAGATTGCGCAGCATTCAGGCAATAGAATGGGTTCCTGATGCAGACTCGGGCTCCGGCAGGTACTCCATACACTTTGTCGTATCCAAGAAAGACTCCAAAGATTAGAGGCCGATCCTGGAACTCAAGTATGTCAATGCAGCTCTTAAAGTGCCTTGTTTTTATATGGAGACATTTAAGTCGGTCATTGCCTTGGTGCAATGAAGGGAAATTCTTGGTGGTGTTGGATCTGATGGCATATCTCCACATTCCCATCTTTGTGTAGCACAGGCGCTTTCTTCGTTTTCATGTCCTGGATCAGCATGTTCAGTTAATGGCTCGCCCATTCGGTCTGGCCACAGCTCCCTGGTTCTTCATCAAGGTGATGGTTATAGTGGCGGCATATCTCTGCAAACTGGGTTGGCTAATCCACCCTGACTTGGATGACTGGCTAATCAGAGCCCCTTCATGGCAACCCTTCAGAGTCGGGCTGGATCATCAACTTGAAAAAGAGCCAATTGCAGCCAGTTCAGTCACTGGAATACTTGGGTGTTTGCTTTGATACAGAGAAAAGTTGGGTGTTTCTTCCAGAGGCATGCAAACAGAAGCTTTGGGGCCAAATTTTATCTCTCCTGTGGCAGCAGAAGTTGTCGGCCTGGGACTATCTTCAGGTACTGGGTTCAATGGCGGTCGCAATAGAAGTGGTGCCTTGGATAAGAGTGCATATGCGTCCGCTGCAGCATTCTGTTCTGTCTTGCTGGTCTCCACAGAGGCACATTCTTCTGCTCTGGACAACAGTAGCCAGTTGCAGCATTGCCTGGTGGGCACATCCACAGTCATTGACTGTGGGGATACCTCTTCAGATCAACTCTTAGACCACGCTGATAACAGATATCAGACTTTTGGGCTGGGGAGCACATTGCGAGGACCACCCAGTTTAGGAGCAGTGGTCTCCCTCTCATTGTGGTTGGTCCATCAACAGGCTGGAGCTCTGAGCCATCCGACTAGCACTGAAACAGTTTCAGCCCTGGCTGATGAACAAGGCAGCCAGAGTATTTTCAGACAATGCCATAGCGGTAGCTTACATCAACAGGCAAGGAGGCACCAGGAGTGTCGGACTCCAAAAGGAGGTGATGGTTCTTTTCCATTGGTCAGAGGCTCATCTTTTGGCTATTTTGACAACCCATGTCACCGGAGTGCAAAACATGCAGACGGACTTCCTCATCAGACACAATCTGGACCCGGGAGAGTGGTCTCTCCCGCCCCAAGCGTTTCAGGACATTTTAGACCGTTAGGGCGCGCCAATTCTCGACCTCATGGTGATTGTGAGGAACAATAAAGCAGTCCGATTATTCATGCAGGTTTTAAGAGAGTTTTGGACAAATTCCTGTAAGAAAAGTCCATAGTCTCTTAATAAGACATGGGGTGAAGTCTCTGCTTGCCCTGGATCGGTAGCATGGAATATTGCTACTCTTTGGGTTTTGAGCAGGTACTAGTGACCTGAATTGGTCACCGTGAAAACAGGATACTGGGGTTGACTGATCATAGGTCTGACCCAGTAAGGCTATTCTTATGTTCTTATGTGGCCAGACATCCGGGACGTCTGGTGGTTCTGGACTAGTGCTGCCCGATTCATGATTCGAATCAATTCACCGATTCACTTCAGGTGAATCGATTTAAAAACAAAAAAAATCAGCCTCCCGATTCAGTGACTGACCCTTGCCCCCCTAAAGCAGGAGTGGCAGCGCTGCCTCTTGCTGACTGGCCGCTGCCGCTCCTGCTTTAGAGGGCGAGGGGGGAGAGTCAGTTGTAAAATGCTGTGGTGTCTGGCTTCCCCCCTGGCCTTCTGCTCTTCCATTTACCTAATTCCAGCAGCGGAGCAGCCTGCAGAGAGAATTGCCAGTGCTAGCAAACTTTGCAGGCTGTCATCGGCCTCTGGAGCTGTTGTTTCCTCTGCTGCGATCCTGCCTCTGACGTTAGAGAAGGGGTGGGACCACGGCAGAGGGAAGACAGTTCTGGAGGCCGTTGGCAGCCTGCAAAGATCACTAGCACCGGTGATTCTTTCCGCAGGCTGCTCCACTGCTGGAATTAGATAAATGGAAGAGCGGGAGGTCAGGGAGAGCACGCAGGCCTTCGGGGGAGGGGAGCACGCAGGCCTTTGAGGGAGGGGAGCACGCAGGCCTTCAGAGGGGACAGGTAAGCCTTCAGTGGGGGATAGGCCTTCAGGGGAGGGGGGCCTGGTGTAGAAGTACACATAGGGAGAGAGGGAAGGGGGATTCAAAGAAGTGCATATGCTGGATTGGGGGGGGGAAGAAATAATGGATCTAAAAACAGAGGAGAGGGAGAGAGATGGTGGACAATGGGATTTAGGGAGGGAAGGAACAGAAAGGGAGAGAAGTTGGACACAAGGGATGGTGTGGAAGGGGGGCTAGAAATACTGGATAGGAGGGTAGTTGGGAAAAGAAAGGGGAGAAATGGTGGACCCTGGGGTGATGGGGAAGGAAGGAGAGATGCTGGATAAAAGGGTAGTTGAGAAAAGGTGGATCTGGGGATGGAGACGAAAAAAAGGAAAGATGCCAGACCTTCGGGGGAGGGAAGGGAAACGGAAGGGTAGGACAGAGATGGAAGATGGATAGTTAGCACCATGATAGAAGAAAATGGCAAATGGGTAGGAGACCCTGGCAAGCGAGTTACCAGAGCTTGGGACCAAAACGATTTGAATAATGACCAGACAACAAAAGGTAGAAAAAATAATTTTATTTTCTATTTTGTGATTACAGTATGTCAGATTTGATATGTGTATCCTGCCAGCGGTGGTGTTAGACCACGAACATGAGCTAGGATTTAACATAGAGAGGAAAAGTCTTTTTTGTTTGTTTATTTTGTTTACATCACAGCACCAGTGTGGGTAGGAGGGGTGAAGAGGCTATAAAATAAACCCACCAGGGTGTTTAAAAAAACACCCAATTGGGCAGGAAAATTGAATCGAAAAATTGATTCAATAGGTTGAATTGAATCAAAAAAATTTTCCTGAATCGGGCAGCACTATTCCGGACTAGTCCCGGTACATGGATCTGGTATGCTGTTAGAATGGTCCTTCCATGAAGCTTCGGCCATTCAAGAGACATCTCTCTCAAAGTCCGATTGTATTGCAAGATCTGGAGCACTTTGGTCTTGCGCATGGCTCTTGAGCATTTGACCTTAAGCTGAAAGGGCTACTCAGATTTGGTGATATGTACATTTCTGTGGGCCAAGAAGCCTGTCATGTTTGCGGCATAAGCCATGGCATGGGATATCTTCCAATGGTCACAAGGAGAAGCTGGACCCTAACATGGCCTTGGTGTCATCAGGGATGTCCTTTTTTCAAGAAGGCTTGGACATGGGCTAGCAGTCTCTCTCTGAAAATTCAAGTGGCTGGAGTTTCCTGATTCAGGGCCAAGAGTGCCAGATTTTCCCTTTCTTCAAATCCAGATGTTATCAGATTCTTAAGGATGCCCTGAGGCTTAGACCTCTGGATCGCCACCTATGTTCTTCCTGGAACCTTAACACCATGCTGGAGGGGCTCTGAAACCTCCGTTTGAGCCCTTATAGGAGGCCACCCTCATGGACCTGACTATCAAGGCGGTCTTTCTAGTAGTCATTATTTCTGCTAGGCATATCTTGGAATTACAAGCCTTGTCTTGTAGGGATTCTTACCTGCGTATCATGGAGGTGAGGGTTTCCTTGAGGACCGTCCCTTCCTTTTTGCCAGTGGTGGTCTCTGCATTCCATATCAACCAGGAAGTTAGGCTTCTGGCTTTCCAGCCCTCTGGTTCTAGAAAGAAGGACAAAGTCTTGAAGGTGCTGGATGTTCAGAAGGCTATTTTGTGATACCTGGAAGTTCAGAATGTTTTTTTTGTCTCTTGGACCTTCTTTTCATCTTGATGAATCCAGCTAAGAAGGGGAGGCTGGCTTCCAAGGCTACCATTTCAAGATGGATTAGGTCAGCTATTTTGTCCTCCCTTCGCTCTTCAAGCACACTTCAAGCGGAATCCAGAACAATCCTGCGGGATGAGATTGTCATGTGGAAACTTGGTCATTGCCAAATGTTATAGGATGAACATGGTGGCGCAGGAGGATTCCTTTTGGAGCCTCAGTCTTGAGGGCAGGCTTATCTCTCCCACCCGGGGTTTCAGGGATTGCTTAGATATGTCCCTTAGTTCAGCATACCAACCCTATTGCACTGGAAAAAGGGATTAGGCTCTTAACTTGATAATATCTTACAGTAGATAGGGATGGTATGCTGACCCCCCCCCCCCCCATCATTGTCGATATGTCTGCCTGAAGACTGCATCTCTGATTTTTCTGCCAGCTGTTGAAAGTTTGAAGAAATTGTATATTGAATGTATATAGCTCCTTATGGGTTTTCTCCTGGGTTCCACAGTTTATTATAGCTTATTGTTAATAAAGATTGTTGGGTTTGTACTCTACTTTGTTCTATTCTGTGAGCAGTTCAAAGTCTTGGTGGGGGATCTCCCTGTTCTTTTCCTGTTCTCTCCTGTAGGGCTGTTTCCGGCAGCAGAAAGCAGGGAGAGGGAGGTGCTGAAAGAAGTGATCAGTATCCTGCAATGGACTCGCGGGAGCTGATGGAAGACCCTTGGTTCAATATGAAGGTAAGAACCTAATCTTTCTTTATTAATTACTAACCTGAAGACAGAGCAGAAACTAGTAATGGAGCATCTGCAGTGACTGCCTTCTTGTCTTGAACATTTTTTTTCTTGGATAAATATTTTTGCCTCTTAAAAGAAAGAAAAGCATTTTGTTGTTAAAAGGGGAATATATTTTTAGACAAAGACAATATTAGGCTGCTGTTTGCCAGACCTTTGGCTGATTTACTCCTTCAGTTTTTCTCTTAGATCAGTACTCTAAGCATATGCAATCTTGTATTATATAATATGTCTCGGACAGTACATGAATGCTCTTCTGAAATATTTCTTTCAGGCATATTCCACTGTGGGAACTCCAGATTATATTGCTCCTGAGGTATTCATGCAGACTGGTTACAACAAATTGTGTGATTGGTGGTCTTTGGGTGTGATCATGTATGAAATGCTCATAGGTATGAAAAACCTTTTTTTCTTTATCCAAGAAATATCAATGCAAACTTGCATGTTAGCACATAAATTGCAGACATGTGGAAAATAAGGGCAGTTTTCATCCTCCTTGTTTACCTGTTAACCAAGGTCCTTTAGTTCTATGCTATGTGGATTCTTTGTCATGTATTTTGCAGGTGCAAAGTATGCTGAGTAATGAACACATGTGGTTTCAAAATGGTGATAATTCTCTTTCCCAGATAGAGGAGGGAAAATATTTAGGGTTTTGTTTTTGGTTGTTTTTTTTTACTCACAGGTAAAAATACATTTATCAGAAGATGAGCAAAATAGCCTGATGTGGAGATTTAGAACCGCAGTTTAGGAAAAGCTGTCCCAAGCCAGGGTGGTGGTCTTTTTGGTGACAAGGTAGAGGAGGTTGCTGGTCTCATTAAGAAGTATATGGATATGATCAAGTCACTCTTCTGGTCTATTCCTGATGTGGCCTCAAGTTTTAGAAAATTTTCTAATGGAGGTGGAGGGTAACAGATCTTACTATTCTCAAAGGTGTAGATTCCCTCTACATTTTTGTTAATCAGAGGAACAAGAGTTCCTGCTCCCGCCCATGGCTGCAGAGAGCTCATAAGTTTCAGATAGCTCCCCAGTCAAAGCAAGGGACCAAGGAGCAACATGGGGTTTGAACACACAACCTCAGGCTGCTGAGACTAGCTCTAACCCCTGTGCCACACTCTCAACCAGAGAATCCGAGATCTCCCTATTTCTAGGAGATCCTCCAATAGGGATACTAATCAACGTCTGGCATATTAATATCTCTTATTAGTAGTACTTCCCCTTTTACAGCTATATTTTGAATGTCTTCTATTAAATCTCTATTCATTTCTTCCATCTGTGAAGGAGGCCTGAATATCACACCAATATAAATATATTTTCCATTCCCTCTTTTCAGTTTGACCCATGGTGTCTCTTCCTTACCATGTAGATGTTGCAACTGTGTGGCTTTAATATGATCTTTAACATATAAAGCCTTTTCTTCCTATCCTATCTTTCCTGAACTAAAATACACATACTGTGAAAGGCTTATGTCCTTTCCAGAAAATGTTTGAAAAATTCTTCTGTTGAATGTTTTTCACTCCTTGAACTCCTCTTTGTTTAGGCCTGGTAGAGAAAGGAGGGAGAGAGGTAGTTTCCTGTTTTTTTTTTACACTTCAGAAGGTGTCTAGAGTTGTGACAGTTGAAACACCACCTTTTTCAGTGAAAATATTTGCTTTGCACTTCTGTATATTTTAATCCAGTTGTTTTTTTAATAAGGAAGAGTTAAAAATTTATAAGGGTTTATACTCAAAAGACAATTTGCAAAGGCACGAGGCCAGTACATAACCTTCAATGGATAAGAAATCCATGTAAAATTAAGCATATTTTCAGCTGTGGAAAATAAGTTTGTGTGTCATTAATAATAATAATAATAATAATCAAGGCTGTAAAGTTCTATGCAGTTTACAGTAGTTAAAAAAACAAACAATAAAAGAAGTTGAATAGAACTAAAAGTTAATAGAAGTTGACTAGAACTAAAAGTTAAAAGCCAGTAATTAGAGACACTAAAATGATCAAAATAGTGCATAATAAAATTTTTATGAATTAGCTGCCTAAATTTTACATTGATTTCTTATATTTAGTTAAACCTGCTTATTATCCATCACCATTTACACA
Organism: Geotrypetes seraphini; assembly: GCF_902459505.1. Classification (NCBI taxonomy): domain Eukaryota; kingdom Metazoa; phylum Chordata; class Amphibia; order Gymnophiona; family Dermophiidae; genus Geotrypetes; species Geotrypetes seraphini. Next base: position 67,393,069 of record NC_047090.1, on the reverse strand, counting down.
TGTAAGTTATATATTCAGCTGCTGAATTTTGCAACTGTATGTGTAACTTTTGCCCACCCTTGGCCTACTCCAAATCCTGCTGCAGTTTATATTTTCAGAAGAAAATGGTCAAAGGTATACATCTGGCCCATATTTAAAAACAAAAAAGGTACTTTTGAGTACCTATTAGAAATTTTTCTGAGCATATAGAAATTGCCAAACATGGTTTTATTGGAACATCATGGACTATAGATCTCTTTCATTTGTACAGGATATCCTCCTTTTTGCTCAGAAACACCACAAGAAACATATAGGAAAGTCATGAACTGGAAAGAAACGCTGGTTTTTCCACCAGAGGTGCCAATCTCGGAGAAAGCCAAAGACTTAATTCAAAGGTAATGTCAGCAGGTTTGTTTTCCATTTATTTCATTATTATTCAAACATTTGCTATTACACTTATGTATTTTGACACCCTTCCCCCATCCCCAGAAGATAATGCTTATTTTGACAATTTACTAATTTGTTGCAGGGATTTTCTGTAGAGAGGGATTAGTCAACTGTGAAAGAGAGAGCTTAGGGTATATCAAAACAGTAAATATATGTAAATGGAATGAATTAAGGGAGAGAGAATTGTGTATATTAAATTTTTTCTTATTGTAGAACAAAGGAAATTTTACAGTAAAAAAAATAAGTTATCTGTATACTTTCTCTGATGCTGCTATAATAATTTAAAAATCAGTACATTTCTGGTTTAATTTGAAAGAAAATACTTGTAAGATATTAGGTTCAGGTTAATTGTAGCATCCCTTTTGGTACAGATCACATAGCTCAGTAAAAGAATGATATATTATCACATTTTTAACCCACTTATGTCTAAGTGAGGGATATATCTAGAACATTAACAATCATAAAAGCACAAACTAATATTACAAGAACAAATCGCTTCTCATAAAACATTCTAGTTGATGAGAAATTTAAAGATATATCAATAACATTTTCACCAAAACCTAGGATGTAATTTGTGCAACGTATAATTAAACCCTGAAATTTGTTGCTGGAGAATGTAGTGAAATCGGTTAGCTTAGCAGGGTTTAAAAAAGGTTTTGATACTTTTCTAAAAAAGAAGTCCATAGGCCATTATTGAGATGGCTTGGGGAAATCCACTACTTATTACTAGGATAAGCAGCATAAGATCAGTTTTACTACTTGGGATCCAGTTAGGTACTTGAGACCTGGGTTGGCCACTGTTGGAAATAGGATTCTGGGCTTGATGGACCTTCAGTCTGTCCCAGTAAAGCAATTCCTATGCTGTAATCATATTCTGTAAAGCAAGGTTTAAAGTGGTTAGAAAGTCCAGTTTTGAGATAGGGGACAGAATCAAAATCATCCCTGCAAGTAATCTCTTCTCATCCATCCCCATAAACTTTAGAAGTAGTTATTTCATTTAATTATGTTAGAGGCTCTGGTAGAGACCTATTTACAAATAAGCAATGACACTATATTAATTGGGAAGAATGCATACTTTGTAAATGGGTCTCTGCCAGAGCTTCTAATGTAAAAATAAAATATAAATCCTCTAGCTGATGAGGATCTTCAAGCTCTGTCAGCTGAAGACTTCCTCCAAAGGTGGCCAAAACTCCCTTTTACCAAGATTGGCAGGCAGCAGCAACAATATCCCTAAATCACAGATGCTGGCACCTCAGTGGCTCTAGGATGCTGACAGCGACTGCCACATTTGGTAGAAGGGAGTTCTGGCCAACTTTTTGGAGCTATTGCATGGGTCAGGGCCAGTGTTGGACATGTTGGTACCAGAGGAAGAAAATAAAGGAGGGCCCCCTAATCCTCTTTCCTCTAAGCTCCTCACCTGCTACTACTATCACACTGACAGACCCTAATGAAATACAGAACAAGGGATCACAAATTAGAAACAAGAATAAGTAGACAAAAATTGAACTGGGAACCCCAAAAGCTAAACTCAGCAAGTACTTCAACGCTGGAGAAATAAAACAGAAATGCATTTCCTTTTCTGTTGAACACAATATGAATTTTTTACAATCCTTTTGCAATTTGACAACTTTGAATAACTTTTATGTCATCAACAAATTTAATTACCTTTAGATCATTTATAAATATGTTAAAAAACAGTGGTCCCACCATTTAACCCTACTCTTGTTTTCTATCTTTTAACAAGTTCTTAATCCACAATAGGACATTACCTCCTATCTCATGACTTTCTAATTTCCTCAGGAGCCTTTCATGAGGTACTTTGTGAAATCGAGACATACAGTATCAACCAGCTCACCTTTACCTGCATGTTTATTCACCCCTTCAAAGAAATGTAATAGATCAGTGAGGCAAGATTCTTTTGACTAAATCTATGTTGGTTTTGACTCATTAATCCATGCTTATGTACTGTATATTAGAGCTGCCCGATTCAGGAAAAAAATTTTGATTCGATTCAGCCTATTGAATCGATTTTTCGATTCGATTTTCCTGCCCAATTGGGTGTTTTGTTTTTTTAAAACACCCTGGTGGGTTTATTTTATAGTCTCTTCACCCCTTTTATAGCCTCTTCACCCCCTTTGCCCTCTCCTAACCACACTGGCGCCATGGTGTAAACAAAATAAAGAAACAAAAAAGACTTTTCCTCCTTGTTAAATCCTAGCTCTCATTTGCGGTCTAACACCAGCTCTGGCAGGATACATATTTCAAATCTGACATATTGTAATCACAAAACAGAAAATACAATTAGTTTTTCTATCTTTTGTTGTCTGGTCATTATTCAAATCTTGTTGGTCCCAGGCTCTGGTGTCTTCTGATAACTTGCTTGCCAGGGTCTCCTTCTTTCTTCTTTCTCCATGCTAACCATCCATTTGCCATCTCTGTCCTCCCCTTCCGTTTCCCTTCTCTCCCCCGGAGGTCTGGCATCTTTCCTTTTTTTTGTCTCCCTCCACAGATCCACCTTTTCTTAACTACCCTTTCATCCAGCATCTCTCCCTCCTTCCCCATCACCCCAGGGTCCCTTTCTGTTCCTTTCATCCCTAAATCCCATTGTCCACCATCTCTCTCTCTCTCCTGTTTTTAGACCCATTATTTCTTCCCCCCAAAATCCGGCATATGCACATCTCTTTGAACCCCCCTCCTCCCTCCCTCCATATACTTCTACACCAGGGCCCCCTCCCCTGAAGGCCTACACCCCACCCCTGAAGGCCTGCATCCCACCCCTGAAGGCCAGCCTGACCCTTCTGAAGGCCTGTACCCCCACTAGAAGGTTGCACCCCCCGAAGGACTATACCCCACCCACGAAGGACTACACCCCCCACGAAGGACTACACCCTCTCCCCCTGGAAGGCCTGCACCCCCCACAAAGGACTACATCCCCCCTCCCACGAAGGACTATACTCCCGTCCCCTGGAAAGCCTGCGTGTTCAACTTAACTAAATTCAGCAGCCTGCCCTGCAGAAGAAGATCGCCGCTGGCTCTACTGATCTTTGTAAGCTGCCATACAATGTCCCAGTCGTCTTCTCTCTGCCGCGGGCGGGACCGCGGCAGAGAAGACGACTCAGACGTTGTATTGCAGCTTACAAAGATTGGTAGAGCCAGCGGCGATCTTCTTCTGTAGGGCAGGCTGCTGTATTTAGATAAGTTGCTGTGGGGAAGCCGGCACTAGCGGGGAAGCCACTTCCCAACTGACCCTCCTCACTCGCCCTCTAAAGCAGGAGCGGCAGGCCAGCAAGAGGCAGCACTGCCGCTCCTGCTTTAGGGGCGAATGGGGATGGTCATTCAACGAATCGGGAGGCCGATTTTTTTGCGTGGTAAATCGATTCGAATCGATTCACCCAAAGTGAATCAGTGAATCGATTCGAATCGTGAATCAGGCAGCACTACTGTATATGCTCTGTAATTTTATTCTTTATAACAGTCTCTATCATTTTGCCCAAAACTGATGACAGGCTCACCAGTCTATAATCTCTGGAACCCTTTTTAAAAATTGGCATTACATTGGCCATCCTACAATCTTCTATTTCCATGCTGGATTTTAAAGGCAAATTCAAAATTACTATCAATAGTTCTAAGTTCATTTTTCAATTCTTTCTGAACTCTGAAATGTATACCATCTGGTCCAGGTGATTTTCTACTCTTCACTTTGTCAGATCACCCCATTAAATCTTTCAGGTTCAGGTTTACAGAGATTTTTTTATTTTCTCTGACTCATCTGTGCCAGAAATGGTTTTCAGTGCTGGTATTGACCCACATCTTCCTCAGTGAAGGCTGAAGCAAATATTTTGTTTAATCTCTTCAATATTGCTTTGTGGAGGCCTTTTATCCTTCATTTATCTAGTGGTCTAGCTAATTGTTTTACTGGCTTCTTACTTATACCTAAAAAAATTAAAATAAAAAAAGGATTTTACTGTATTTGTCTCCAACACAATCTTTTTTTCAAGGTCTTTCATTGCCTACCTTACCAGTGTTTTGGATTTGACTTGCCATTCCTTATGCTGTTTCTTATTTTCAGTCAGATCCTTCTGTTTTTTGAAAAATTTTCTTTTAGCTGTATAGCTTCCTTTACCTCACTTGTTAACCTTGCCTGCTGTCGTTTGGCATGCCTTCCTCCTTTTTTTAAATACATGCAGTATGTCTGGGCTTCCATGATAGTATTTTTGAATAACATCCACGCCTGAGTAAAATATGGGTTGTTAGAATGATGGTAATATGATTGAATTTTGGCTAAATCAGAGATCCTTACTTCTGCTTATTTTACAAAAGTAAATTGACTGGTGGAAATGAGAATAGCTTGTCTTAGAGCAGTGGTTCCCATACTATAAATCAGGACCCAAAATGGGGTCTCAGTGGATGGGGATTAAACAAACAGATCTGCTCTCCCTCTGGACCTAAGCCCAGAAGTGGCCCTGAGATTTGATAAATGTTTTTACAGGCCTTATCCCTTCCTTCTGCATGTGCATTTTCTTGGATTGGGAGCCCATGTGGAAGAAGCAGACGAGGGGAATATACATTTTCTGTTTTTGTTCAGATTATATGGGATGTCATGAATTTTTACATATTATATGGACTCCTCCAGAACTGCCCAAAGGCTTAAACTAGCCTTCCCCTCTCCACGCGGCATCCACTATTCAGGCAAACTGGGAAAATCCCTTCTCTTCAAAATCACAGGTCTTTGGAACGACCTCACCATCCCGCTGCGGAACCTGAGCTCCCTTCAGTTATTCCGCTAAAAACTGAAAACCTGGCTTTTCAGCAAATTGTAGCTCTATCCTTCCCCCCTTTCTCTCCCCCCTTCTACACATAAGTTCATGTAATCCTTTTTCTTCTTCTCTACCCACTATTTTAAGTTCTTGTAAACCGTGTCGAGCTCCATTCTCATGGAGATGATGCGGTATATAAACTTAAGGTTTAGATTAGATTAGATTAGATATTGAATAAAAGTTGGTCACTGTCTTAGAGTGTAAAATAGTTTAAAAATATTGTTCAAACTTTCCTCCATTAAGTGTTTCAACCACTCTTTCAATTCATGGTACAGTAGACTCTCAGTTAACCGGCGCCCATGGGGATTGGTAGATGCCAGATATATGTAGCTTCTGGTTGCTTGAGAGTTACTATTAAAAATAGGCCTAACTAATACTAGACCCCCATACTATGCCATGCCGTAAACTGTTCCAGGCAAACTACCGGTCATGTGGTAGGCAATACGTGGTCATACTCGGGTGTGACATTCCAATCTTACACTTAAATTTCTGACAGAAATTGAATTTATTTTCATTTTTATTTAAAATATTACAGTAGACTATTTTTTCTGGTTGCTTGAGTTCCAGTTAAGTCTACTGTACTACACTTAATCAAGACATAGACTTTTTAAATTAGGAACCAAAAATTTCTGCCCTAAAAATCTCAGCAACATATTCTATAAGTCTGATAAGTTCTTTACTCATGAACTTTTTTCCAGGTGGTTAGCTATTTTTCAGTCACGTCTTTTGATCAATTAATGATGCTTTGCTCAAAAGATATTTAATTCTTTTTATACCAAATACATAAAAACAAATATTGCTCCAATATAGTAGGCCTCAGATTCTCAACAGGCCTTAAGGACGAGGTTTATTTTCCCATTCATGTTGATGAAAAAGATCTTCATTGAATAAGGCTTGTGAAGGTCTAATTACAGGGATTTCCACAACTTTCCAATAATTCTGTATTTGTTTAAGCTTGCTGGTATAGCCTTTCATGTTCACAGTGGCTTTCATTTTAGGCATCATTAAACTTGGGTAGAATCCATATTGTATAAATGTCCACTTTAATAATCAATTGCAGAGTAGTGTATTGATTGTCATTTTACATTTTTCTTTTTATAACCTTAATTCATAATATGTTTATCATTTACAAATACATAGAGGGGCATAAAAAAAAACAAAAAAAAAAAGTCTAAGTCCCCTTTTGGCTTAAGGCCTTAAATGTTGAAAGTAGAAGCGGGGAAAATGCCATCATCATAAAAACCATCCAAAATGAGTTGGTTTTTTTTTATAATGGCCTGCCTCTGCGTTCAGCTGTTTAAATGCCCAGACCACCACTATGTCTACACTAACAACATATCATCAACCTAAAAAAATCCTAAGTCCCAAACGCCCAACACAAGAGCTTTTAGGCGAAGGAGGAGCCAGTCCTTCACCTAAAAGCTGGATTCTGTAACAAGTGTCTGTCAAAAACAACACCGGTTATAGAATTCACCCCCCCTCCCCCGACAACATCGGGCCAGGAGAGAGCCCAAGCCCTCCTGGCCCCGCCGATCCGATCGCTGCAAGAGGGAGCCCAAGCCCTCTTGCCCTGAGAGCCGTGACTCTCACCAATGAAGATCAGGGCAAGAGGGAGCCTAAGCCCTCTTGCCCCCTGAGCAGCGACCCTCCCACAGGAGGGGCTTAAGGCTACTGGGCCGATTCCGGGGCACCTGGGCCAATCAGGCCCTAAGGCCAGCCATTTGTGGGATGGCTGGCTTGCCAGATGGACGGCTTGGAACCTGTCCATCCGGACATCTTTTACAGGTATGGGGAGGGGGATTGGGGGCAGGGGGGGTCTCATGGGTCAGCGGGTGGGGCTGATTGGGGTTCTGGGGGGTGATCGTGGGAGGGGGGTGCATCGAGGGCAGGAGGGCCTGAGATCCCTTCTGCCTGTATCTTAGTGAGGGTGGGGGTAGGGGGTTCGCCTGGACAGGAGGGGTTGGGCTCCCTCCTGCCCAGATCTTCGTCGGGGAGGGTCGTGGCTCGTGGGGCAAGAGGACTTGGGCTCTCTCTTGGCCCGATCGGATCGGCGGGGCCAGGAATGCTTGGGCTCTCCTGCCTGGATCGAGTCACGGGGGAGGGCTGATCGTTGCAGGAGAGATGGCTCATCTCTCCTGCTGCGATGATGATCGCCCACCCCCCCTCCAAACCGCGGCACTTCGGGGTGAGGATCGCCGGCAGAGGAGATGTCCTGCCGCGATGCTCACCCTGTAGTGCCGTGGTTCAGAGGGGGGTGGGCGATCACCATCGTGGCAGGAGAGATGAGCTATCTCTCCTACAGCGATAGTTGCAGTAGGCGGTAGGCAGGTTGCTGGGGCTGCTGAGCTGCAGCGATCAGCTCAGCGGCCCCTTTTTCAACACTTATAGCTTTTTTGACTTGGTCTAAGTCAAAACGTATAAGTGCCAACTAGACAACCTGCCTAAACTTTTGGTTATACCTGCTGTACGCCTATGTCTAGGTCGGCCCACCTCCCGCCCTTTCCCCTCTTCTAAAAACACCTCTTTTCGCTCTATGCATTTAGAGGCAGGGGAAAGGCCTAAGCTGGAATTAGATACGTCTAAAACCAGCTTTGATTATGGGTTCTTGGATGATCAGGCTTTTTGATCGTCCAAGTACCCATTTAGGCCACTTTTAGACGTTTTGTGTTGTTTTTTTTTTCTATTATGAGCCCCATAGCTTTTGCCATTAAACATTCTAATCTGTATAATGACCATCCTATGCTTTAATATTTTTATGGTTTTATAGATTTTGTATTGATTCAGAAAGCAGAATTGGTTCAAGTGGCGTGGAGGAGATTAAGAGTCATCTGTTTTTTGAGGGCGTAGACTGGGGACATATCAGGTATGTATAGCATTGTAGAGTTACAGTATTAGGAATAATAGGTTCATTTGTTCAAGGATATGCAGTTATGTACACATTTTGCTGCAGCATATTTAACTTTATCTGCCCTATAGATCTTATAATGTGCTTTTACATATTCTGCCTTGAAAATATAAACTGACTTTCAAGTTGTAAAAGGGAAAGGGGACAGGCAATTGGACTTGATACACCACCTTTCTGTGATTCCAATCAAAGCGGTTTACATATTAAATACAGGTACTTATTTTGTACCTGAGGCAATGGAAGATTACGTGACTTGTCCAGAGTCACAAGGAGTTATGGTGGGAATATGTATTATATAACACAGACAATACCTTAAAACAAGTTGTGAAAGAACAAAAAGATGATATGGCCCCTTCCTCTTATATAGGTATCCTGTTCACAAATATATTCAAAGAAATGACTGTAGTCTCCATGGGGGTAGTGCTGTACTTCCCATAAAATAGTTATAACATGGATGATGTTTAATTGATCATAATCTAATCTAATCTGATCTAAACCTTAAGTTTATATACTTCATCATCTCCATGAGAATGGAGCTCGACACGGTTTACAAGAACTTAAAATAGTGGGTAGAGAAGAAGAAAAAGGATTACATGAACTTATGTGTAGAAGGGGGAAAGGATAGAGCTACAATTTGCTGAAAAGCCAGGTTTTCAGTTTTTTGCGGAATAACTGAAGGGAGCTCAGGTTCCGCAGCGGGGTGGTGAGGTCGTTCCAAAGACCTGTGATTTTGAAGAGAAGGAATTTTCCCAGTTTGCCTGAATAGTGGATGCCGCGTGGAGAGGGGAAGGCTAGTTTAAGCCTTTGGGCAGTTCTGGAGGAGTCGGGACTGGAGGAGTTGAAAGACAGTGGGATAAGAGGAGGCAGGATTCCATGAATGATCTTGAAAGCCAGGCAGGAACATTTGAAATGGATTCTGGAGATTATTGGGAGCCAATGAAGTTTGGTCAGACTTGCGTTTTGAGAAGATCAGTTTGGCTGCAGTATTCTGGATTAGCTGGAGTCTTAGAATACTTTTTTTTGATAGATTTAAGTAGATGGCGTTGCAGTAATCTAGTTTGGAGAGGATGATGGATTGAACAAGGATGGCAAAGTGTTGTTGGCTGAAGTAGGATCTAGCTTTCCTCAGCATGTGAAGGCTGAAAAAGCATGATTTTGCCAAGGAGTTGAGGTGGTCATTGAGGGAGAGAGAGGAATCGATAGTGATACCAAGGACCTTGCATGAGAACTCGAGCTGTAGTGTATCGCCTGTGGGTAGTGTGAAAAGTGTGGGCAGGTGTTCGATTTTGGGCCGAGCCAGAGTAGTTTTGTTTAAGATTTGTTTAGTTTGATCTGTACCGAGAGGGACCAGGCACGGAGTCTCATTATGCAAGCTGTAATGTTTTCGTGGAGGTTGGTGAGGTTCTGGTCAGTCTCAAGGAGGACAAGGATGTCATCTGCATAAGTGTAGATTGTTTCCAGGGGGGATAGTTGAAAGAGTTTCAGGGAGGACATGTAGATGTTAAAGAGAATAGGGGAAAGGGGTGATCCTTGAGGGACACCGCAAGATGGAGTCCAAGGAGTGGACATGGTGCCATTTGTGTTGACGGTGTAGGAACGGGAGCGTAAGAAGTTTGAGAACCACATTAGGACGGTGGAGTCGATTCCAATCTCTGAAAGTTGGTAAAGTAGTATGTCGTGATGGATGACATCAAAAGCAGCGGAAAGATCGAATTGTAGTAGGACAGCGAATTTGTTTCGTGAGTGTAGTTGTTGTACCTTTGAAATTAGGGAAACTAGGAGGGATTCAGTGCTAAAGCAGGTAGGGGTGAAGAATGGAGAATCTCTTGAGATAGGAGGAGAGCTGGGTAGCAACTATAAGACTTGCTATACTGGGTCGGTCCATTAAGCCCAGTACCCTATTTCCAAAAGTGTCCAATCCAGGATCCCAGAAATTAGCTATAACCTATGCTATTCATTCTCATGGATAAGCAGGCTTTTTCCAAGTCTGTCTTAATGGTTTATAGATCTTTCCTCCAGGAATTTTACCTCCAGGAATGTTTTAAACCCAGCTGCACTGTTTCTACTTGGTTTTTATATTTAACCTTACATAGTAACATACTAAATGATGGTAAATAAAGACTGAATGATCCATCCAGTCTGCCCAACAGTTGCACTCATAATTAATTCATGAATAAATTCTGTCTTTGGCATTTCTGAGACATAAGACTATAGAAGTCTGCCTGGTATTGTCTTCAAGTTCCAATTACTGGAGTTGCCATCAAAACCCTCTTCCTCCCATCCTTAACCAAACTGCAATATACCAGACCTAGACATAGTAACATAACATAGTAACATAATAGATGACGGCAGGTAAAGACCCGAATGGTCTATCCAGTCTGCCGTTCCTGATTCAATTTAAATTTTTTCTTCTTAGCTATTTCTGGGCAAGAATCCAAAGCTCTACCCGGTACTGTGCTTGGGTTCCAACTGCCAAAATCTCTGTTAAAACCTACTCCATCCCATCTAAACCCTCCCAGCCATTGAAGCCCTCCTCAGCCCATCCTCCCCCAAACGGACATATACAGACACAGACCATGCAAGTCTGCCCAGCACTGGCCTTAGTTCAATATTTAATAAGTTAAATTGGCTAAAAAGCAATTTTATTCTAAATTGATTAGGGATAGTACTAAACAGTTATATGCATTGGCCATAGGTTTGACAGGGTCATGTACAAACTTGTTTTCTGAAGCAAATGCCCTAATAATTTAGCAAAATTTTAGTAATAAAGTGAGTTTATTACATAATACTATTATGACACAAAACATTAGCCATAATTTAGATGGGATCAGTGGATCAACTGTGCAGGTCTGCCCAGTACTGGCCTTAGTTTTTCAAAGTCAGAATTCCCATCTAAGCACCACTCAGCACATCAAACACACATATAGCCATTTAAGTTTTTGTTGTTTTATACCATTTATTTTCTAATTAGAGATCCTCTGTGTTCATTCCACAGCTTTTTGAATTCTGTCACCATTTTTGTCTCCACCATTTCCCTTGTGGAAGGACATTCCAGGCATCAACCAGGCATCTCTGTGTAAAAGAAAGAAGGGATATTAACTCCCTAGTGTTTGATTTATTATATATTTAAAATCATTTCCTAACATAACTCCTAAGTCTACCTCATAAGAATAGCCTTACTGGGTCAGATCAATGGTCCATCCCATCTTCACAGAGGCCAATCTGAGTCACAAGTTCCTGGCAAAAAACCAAATAGTAGTAGCAGTCTGATCCAGGGCAAGCAGTGGCTTCTCCAATGTCTGTCTCAACAGCAGACTATGGACTTTTCCTCCAGGAACTTGTCCAACCTTTTTTTTTTTAAACCATCTACATTAACAGCTCTTACCACTTCCTCTGGCAATGCATTCCAGAGCTTAACTATTCTCTGAGTGAAAAAAATATTTCCTCCTATTGGTTTTTAAAGTATTACTCTAACTTTGAGTGTCCCCTAGTCTTTGTAAATCTTGATGCAGTAAAAAAATTCATCTACTTGTACCTGTTCTACACCACTCAGGATTTTTGTAGACTACAGAATCTGATGTATGTTATGCATGTCAGTAAAGGAATGGCACATTTTTTTGTTCCACAAAATGGAAATTCAATCATATCTCCCCTCAGTCGTCTCTTTTCCAAGCTGTAGAGCCCTAATTTCTTTAGTCTTTATTTATTTATCTAATTTTTTTTCTATCCGGCTTTCCCCAAAGAGCTCAGAAATGGTTACAGGTTGAACATACATAAAAGACAGTTAACAGGCTATGATTTTTGCCATAATTACAGTAAGTTTATGATACAAGTTTTTTTTATCCTAACTTGTTATATACTTGGGGGGTTTATTACCAATATACTTAATATACAGTTTTTAGGTTTCAGTTTGTCATAGTTATCCTTACAGTACAAGTATTTCATACAAGTTATTATTCTAACTTTGCTATTCTCAATCAGTTAACAGTTGAAGCTACTTATATTCCAGGGAATCAAAACCAACTGGCAGACAAACTCAGTTCTTCAACCTAACAAATGTTTCCTAAATCCTCAAACTGCTCTGAGCAATTTTCAGAAATGTCACTCAAAAAGTATTTGCCAGCAGTGAGGATGCAAAATTGCCCTTCTATTATTCACTGTATCTTGTATCTCAACTAGCTCAGGCTGTGTTATCCATAGGCTAGATTTGGATCTTCCTACATGTATCCACTCGTAATAGCTTATTCACATACAAATACCTCAAAAAACAACTTCGACCATCTTCTTTGAGACCTCAGCGGTGTTACTACGTGTGATATAGTTCAAATACATGCAGACTATACACACCCAAAATTGTCATCGGTCTCAGATTTAATGTGCTCAAAAGTGCTGTTTTTGTATAAATAAATAGATGCTTTTTACTTTTTAAAAAAATATTTCAAAGATTTTTTTTTTAGAATTCCCAACATAAAATACTTATCTTAGTTGGTGTGCGAAAACGTGGCTAAGGGGTACATTTTCCAACATAGATCTATGTTTCGCCAAAAGGCTGTTTCAAGGAACTCCCCCTAGAAATAATAAAACTTGCCAATAAGTATTGATTTAATCTTAACTTACATACAATATTCTTATTCAGTTGAGCGTATCCCACTACCTAATACATCTATACCCTTTACCTTTTTTTGCTGGTGCAATGTGTCCTGCGTTATCAAGCTTAGAGCAGGAAAATGACCATGGTGTTTTTCTTTTTATATCCCGTTTAAACAGACGTATTTACATCAGATTCTACATACTTAATCAACGGAAGAAGGCAATCCTCATTCGGAAAGAATCATATCTGGAGAAGGGGACAAATCCCAGGCCCAATTTCAAACATGAGATTGAACATCTGATAGAGTGGTATTTGACAAGTTGGTTATAGATGATGTTGATTCGTCCTTGTTCTGACATTCGATCCTCCTTAATCCTGGGGCTTTTGGAAATGCTTCCCGCATCCTTTTGATTGCTCTGTCGGCTTTGATATTGATGTAGTACTTCCCCCATTGTTTGATTGGATACGCGAGTCTTCACTCCCATCATCACTACTTAGATCCATTGTACCTGAAGATTCATCGAATGCCGCCTTCTTTGTTATGGGTTTGTTACTGTTCTTCATTTTATTATTTCTACTCACCTTATTCGCCCAGTTATAAACTTTATCCTTTTGATAATCGCGTTCATCTCTTTTAAACTTCTTCACTTTCGTGATTTTCAGACCTTCTTTAAATTGATTTAAGGTATCATACAGATCTTTTTGTTTCTGTACATTCTCTTCAGTATTCTGTTGTTCCTGTTGGAGATTCTCCTCTATATTCTTAATTTGTTGTTTTAGATCATTTTCTACTTTCGTAGTTGTTTCCACTAGCAGAATCATTAGATCTCGACTACATTTGTTAAGGACCGCAGTCCATTTTTCCATAAAGGACTTATCCATTGTAAAGGTTTTTGGCTCCTTTAGATTCTAAGCCCTCTTGGTATCATTGATCTACGTAAGTACTGAAGCCAATGCACTTTCGTGTAGTTCTGCACGGATCAGCCTTTTCCACATCATTTCCAGATTGGTCCAGTTGTTAGAAGATACAGCATCTCCAGTATCATCCAGCAGCCTCGGTCTCAACAAGATCTGCTGGAAGTATTCTTCAGAATATCTTTCAAACTGATCTTTATAATTTGCCATGTTTTTTGTTTATACAGCAGTATACAGGCATAAATGTTTTCATCAAATTATTTTGAGGTTGACCACATATCAGCTTATTTACATATAAATACCTAAAGAAACAACTTCAACCATCTTTTTTGACCAAGACCTCTACCCCCATAGAACCTTGAAGTGTGACTGGAGGGGGTGGGGGATGGAGGGGAAGGGAAGCTCATATACCAGCCATCTCCCTGATACCCCAAGGGTTAGGGAAGAAGTGAATAGTGGTGATATTCAGCTGATTTTGGTTGTTAGATGTTTAGTTTAAACTACTAAATAGCAGGCCTAAACTAAATAGTGTATGCTATCACAGTCCCTGTACTATCCATACATTTACTACCACTGCCTATATGGATATTGGTGTTGAATATATGGATTAACTCACACAGGCACTAGCCTTTAACTTAAGCAGGTCACTCTGCTGGCTAAAAATCTTCCCCTAACTGGGCAGTTCATACTGCAAAATTAGCTTAAAGAGGGGGTCACAAAAGCATTGGCTTGTGGTATCACAACCCCTTGTGCCAGCCCAGTTGTTGATTGAATGAGGTTGTTTTTATTCTACCTTTTTCCTATAGCGAGATGTATAATATGACTTGTTTGTCTACTTGATGATTTTGATTATTTACTTGATTATATTTGTCTACAGAGAACGACCAGCAGCAATTCCAATAGAAATAAAAAGCATTGATGACACTTCAAATTTTGATGAATTTCCAGAATCTGATATTTTACAGCCAGGTAATCTGGAATTTTGTTTGATTTTACTAATAGATTTTATTTTTTGACAAATCAGACTTCAACAGGAATAAAAATAAACTATAAACCATTATTAAAAACAGTGTTTTAAACTACATAATCAAATGAAAATAGGCATGTAATTCATAAAATCTAAAGCTTGGAATCAAAGTAGGCATGTAATCCGAAGGTTGGAATATGATTTCATAAAAGTATGCAAATTACAAACTTAAATGTGAGTGCTTAATTTCCAGTCGAGAAACAGGCATAAACAGGTATCTGTGGCACAGTATTTACATGGTTCAAATCCTATTTGTCAGATGGACAACAATCCGTTCTGTTCAGAGTTAGCACATCATTACCTTGGGCACTGAGCTCTGGTGTGCCACAGGGGTCCATAGTGCCTCCCATCATATTTAATATCTATCTTAAGCCTTTGACTGAGCTGCCTCGGTCAATGGACAGAAAATTCTATATCTATGCTGATGTGTAACTACTACCCATATCCGTAAAACCAGATCTACCCACAGTTTTGAGTAAACTGTCTTAACCACAACTCAGAAATGCTCAAACAACAAACTGCCTAAACCCAAGCAAAACAGAGATAAGATGAGAATAGCCTTACAGGGTCAGACCAATGGTCCATCTAGCGCAGTAGCCCATCCTCACAGTGGCCAATTCAGGTCACCAATACCTGGCAAAAACACAGAGTAGCAACATTCCAAGCTACTGATCCAGGGCAAGCAGTGGCTTCGCCCATGTCTATCTCAATAACAGACTATGGACTTTTCCTCCAGGAAATTGTCCAAACCTTTCTTAAAACCAGCTACGCTATCCACTCTTACCACAACCTCTGGCAAAGCGTTCCAGAGCTTATCTATTCTCTAAATGAAAAATTATTTCCTCCTTTTGGTTTTAAAAGTATTTCCCTGTAACTTCATTGAGTGTTCCCTAGTCTTTTGTAATTTTTAACAGAGTGAAAAACTGATCCACTTGTACTTGTTCTACTCCACTCATAATTTTATAGACTTCAATCATGTCTCCCCTCAGCTGTCTCTTTTTCAAGCTGAAGATCCCTAAATTTTTAGTCTTTCCTCATACGAGAGGAGTTCCATCCCCTTTATCATCTTGGTCGCCCTTCTTTGAACGTTTTCTAGTGCTGCTATATCTTTCTTGAGATAAGGAGACCAAAATTGAATGCAATACTCCAGGTGAGGTCACACCAAGGAGCAATATAGAGGCATTATAACATTCTTAGTCTTGTTAACTATCCCTTTTTTAAATAATTCCTAGCATCCTGTTTGCTTTTTTGGCTGCTACCGCACATTGGGAAGAAGGTTTCATTGTATGGTCTACAATGACACCCAGATCTTTTTCTTGGGCACTAACCCACAAGGTGGACCCTAGCATCCGATAACTGTGATTTGAGTTATTCTTCTCAATGTGCATCACTTTGCACTTGTCTACATTAAATTTCATCTGCTATTTGGATGTCCAGTCTTCCTATTTCCTAAGGTTTGCCTGCAATTTTTTCCACAATCTTCATGTGTTTTAACAACTTTGAACAGTTTAGTGTCATCTGCAAATTTAATCACCTCACTCGTTCCAATTTCCAGATCATTTATAAATAAGTTAAATAGCACCAGTCCCAGTACAGATCCATGTGGCACTCTACTGGTTACTCTCTTCCAATGAGAAAAATGACCATTTAACCCTACCCTCTGTTTTCTATCCGATAACCAATTCCTAATCCACAACTAAACTTTGCCACCTATCCCTTGACACTTTAATTTTTTCAGGAGCCTCTTGTGAGGAACTTTATCAAAAATTTTCTGAAAATCTAGATACACTATATCAACCAGCTCACCTTTAGCCACATGTTTATTCACACCTTCAAAGTCAAGCAAATTGGTGAGGCAAGATCTCCCTTGGCTGAATCCATGCTGACTCCGTCTCATTAAATCATGTCTGTTTACTTGTTCCACAATTTTATTTTTTATAATTGTTTCTACCATTTTGCCCGGCACTGAAGTGAGGCTTACCAGTCTGTAATTTTCCACATCTCCCCTGGAGCCCTTTTTAAAAATCAGCGTAACATTGGCCACCCTCCAATATTCAGGTACTACAGACGATTTGAGTGACAGGTTACAGATCACTAACAGCAGGTCAGCAATTTCATGTTAGAGTTCTTTTAGTACCCTGGGATGTATACTATCCACTATGTGCTGGGATTTGAACCTATGACCTCTGGAAGATGAGAACAAGGCTTTTACCCATTGAGACACAGCAGGTTGTCTTATCGTACAGATGATGTCAATAAGGTTCCAACTCTTCTGATTGTGAATCAAGTTCTGGATTACTTGTTATAGAATCATTCTTCACACACTCATGCAGATCTGTCATACCTTGGGCTACAGTATTGCAATGTTTTTGAGCATACGTTATCTCAATAGGCCATCCTTGGAGAGCCAAAGTCCAAGAAATTATACGGCTGTTGGAGACGTGACTGGTTTCTATTCGATCACTAACCAAGAAACATATGGGTTCATGACATGTCTTTACAATCAACTTCTCATTTTGAATGTAACTTTAGAACAGCTGAATAGCCCAAACAGTGTACAATAGTGCTTTCTCAGGAGTATTTCTTTTCAACATCCATGAATCCTTTGCTGGCATAGGTGACGACCCACTTAGAATCATATTTTTGATATAAAACAGCACTCATAGAATATTTGGAGAATCTCAGGTCAATGAGGAATTTATGACCAGTTTCATGGTACATGAAAAGAGGGAAGTGGCTAAGCTGATCCTTCAATTCTTGCATAACCTGCTTCTTGTTTAGGGACCCCATGTCCAAGGCGCATCTTTCTTCAATAGGGTGGCCAGGGGTCTGATAATCTTCTTATACTGATCTATGAACTGTCGAGAATAATTGCATATCCCCAAAAATGAATGGAGTTTCATCACATTGGTAGGTCTCTTCAGCTGTTGTAGGGCCTGCACTCTCTTTTGCAGTTGTAATCCCTCAAGAAATTTCATACCCTAGTTAGTTCAAAGATTTCCTGCACCATTGTCCTTTTGCAAGGGTCAGTTTAGCTCCTGCAGTTTTCAATTGTTAGAACACATTTTTTTGTTCCTGCCAGATGTTCCTAGAAGGTAGGGCTCTTGATTAGTATGTCATCAACATAGACCAAAGTTCCTTGGACTTATGCATCCAGTAGTGCTTTATGAAGTTAAGAGGTGATAGGCTCAGGAGTAATCTAAGGAAATACTTTTTTACAGAAAGGGTGGTAGATGCATGGAACAGAATTCTGGAAGAAGTGGTGGAGACAGAGACTGTGTCTGAATTCAAGAAAGCATGGAATAGGCATGTGGGATCCCGGAGAGAGGAAGAAATAATGGTTACTGTGGATGGGCAGACTGGATGGGCCATTTGGCCTTCCTCCTTTAGATTATTAATGCAATCTCTGATTCTCAGTGTTCTGGATTTTTGCAATATCATTTATTATGCAGATCTTCAAAAAAACCTTTATAGATTGCATATGATTCAAAACACAGAGAGTGGAAATGGGAATACCCAAACATAACTCAGCCGATAGAGAGTTTATATGAAAATCAAGAAGCTGCGGTGAGAACTGAATATGGCTACACTGATTGGTTTCCAATAAAACGTGGTGTCAGGCAAGGATGCATCTTGTCACCTTACCTGCTCAACCTATACAGTGAAACCATCTTCAGAAAAGCAAATTTGGAAGAAAAGCGTCTGTTCAAAGTTGGTGACCGAAATATAAACAACCTGCACTATGCAGATGATGCAACGCTCATCACCAGCAGCAAAGAAGACATGCTGTATCTATTGAGAAAAGATTGATTCATTTGAGCTTTGGTGCTGGAGAAGGATTTTAGACATGCCATGGACAGCTAGAAGAACTAACAAATCGATTCTGGAAGAGATCAAACCAGCTATATCACTTGAAGCCCAGATATGACTGTCTTATTTTGGTCAAACCATCAGAAGAGAAAGATCACTAGAGAAGGACATCATGAAAAATTGAAGGAACCAGGCGAGAGAGAGACGTGCAATCAAATGGCTGGACACGTTGAAAACAACCACTGGGATGAAGCTGGAAGACCTTTCCGGACTAGCACAAAATAGATTTCTTTTTAGATCCGCAATTCATCAAGTTGCTAGGACTCAAGCATGAGTTGATGGCACCTAACAACAACTCCTAAGCCTATCATCTTTTAACTTCATCCTAATGCCTCTCATTCTAGAACATTCTATGAAAATGATATCACAAATGAACATGTGTAATCAAAAAAATAAAATAAATGCTTAACTGAATAATATCTAAAACAAACATATGTAATTGACAAAAATGCTAGATAATAGTATGTGTACAAAATATCAAAATGATACCTCAAATCATCAAACCCACTGACAGAAAATCATACTAACACTGAGATGTCTGTTTGTGAGTAGAACAAAAAAAGGCAACATGTACAGTAAAAATATTTACTAAAAAAGGAAGAATTATAATTAAATAGGCTGTAGACTATCTCTAATTCATAATTACAAAAAAAAAAAACAACCTGCTAGTAAATTAAATACTACAAAAACCTGAAAGAAAATGTATATGCAAGAAGAATGCTTTTTACGGACTGATCTTAAATGAAGCACAAAAAAGAATATCAAAGTGCTCTCAAAAAATAATGCAAAGCACACCAAATTATTGTATAATTTTAAGAGAACTCAATACTAGAGAATTGCACTAGATAACCAGAGGCAATTTGACCTGAGACAGTATCTCAAGCGTGGTTCTTATGGTATCGGTACCTAAATGAGTCTGCTTCGTATATCATGATATCTCAAAGATTTAATCTTTCCAATATGTCAAAAAACTCTTTGGTCAGTACAACGAAAAGACAAGGGAGGCATCCTATCAGCCAGTAAAACAGTATTTAAACAGATGGTTCTGAAAAAAATTCAAGTTTTGGCGTGTGAACACCACTTTCCTCAGGGGACACTAGACAGACATATAGAGTGTAAAAACCAAAATAAAAATGCATAGATAAAGAATATACCGTATTTTCACGCATATAACGCGCGCGTTATACGTGTTTTTACCTACCGCGCATACCCCTCGCGCGTTATACGCGTGAGCGCGGTATACAAAATTTTTTTTACATAGTTCCCACCCCGCCCGATGCCCGATTCACCCCCCCCCAGCAGGACCGCTCGCACCCCCACCCCGAACGACCGCTCGCACGCGCTCCCACCCGCACCCACATCCACAATCTTAGCAAGAGGGAGCCCAAGCCCTCTTGCCCGGCCGACTCCCCAACTCCCCGACAATATCGGGCCAGGAGGGAGCCCAAACCCTCCTGGCCACGCGACCCCCTACCCCCACCCCGCACTACATTACGGGCAGGAGGGATCCCAGGCCCTCCTGCCCTCGACGCAAACCCCCCTCCCTCCAACGACCGCCCCCCCCCCAAGAACCTCCGACCGCCCCCCCAGCCGACCCGCGACCCCCCTGGCCGACCCCCACGACACCCCCACCCCCCTTCCCCGTACCTTTGGTAGTTGGCCGGACAGACGGGAGCCAAACCCGCCTGTCCGGCAGGCAGCCAATGACGGAATGAGGCCGGATTGGCCCATCCGTCCCAAAGCTCCGCCTACTGGTGGGGCCTAAGGCGCGTGGGCCAATCAGAATAGGCCCTGGAGCCTTAGGTCCCACCTGGGGGCGTGGCCTGAGGCACATGGGCCCAACCCGACCATTTGCCTCAGGCCGCGCCCCCAGGTGGGACCTAAGGCTCCAGGGCGGGTGAACGGAGAGTCGGGACAGCGCACGGAGAGTCGGGGCAGTGCACGGAAAGTCAGGGCGGGTGAACGGAGAGTCGGGACAGCGCACGGAGAGGCGGGGCAGTGCACGGAAAGTCAGGGAGGGTGAACGGAGAGTCGGGACAGCGCACGGAGAGTCGGGGAGGGCGAAAGGAGAGTCGGGGTGGCCAGAGGAGAGTCGGGGCGGGCGAAAGGACAGTCAGGCTGCATGCGCGTTATACGCGTGAGCGCGGTATACAAAAGTTTTTGTACATAAAATCGTGGTTTCTGCGCGCTATACCCGTGTGCGCGTTTTACACGGGTGCGCGTTATCTGCGTGAAAATACGGTACATTTTAAAGAATGTCGGATAAATAATACATATACATCTTAAAAAGTCATGAATCTTTAAAATATGCAAATAGGAAAAGCATATACATATTGAATAAAAACAGTAAGTATGTATATAGAGCCTAAAGACACATAGAACCTAAAACCATTGAACAAAGTAATAATATAGTTTGAACTCTAAAACCATAAAAGAGGCAAACATCCATTCTAAAAAAAAAAATGTGTGGGTTAGGATACAAAATCTAAAGGAGATCAAAATATGAATAAAGTTCAATGCAGAGCTGTCTGAGCTATGGTTTGTTAAGTTGCAATTTTAAATTTATTTGCAAGTTCGCTCACCAAGCTTCTCAATCTAGTAGTACGGCTTTGCACAGACAATCAAGTATCCATGTACTATGTGAACAAGCAGGGTGGAATAGGATTTCGCCATCTCTGCCAAGAGGCCATCTAGATATGGTCTTAGACCATTACTTGCAACATTTTCCTGAAAGCAGTCTACGTAATAGGAAAACAGAATGTATTGGCCGACAAATTGAGCAGAATTTTTCAACCACACAAGTTCTTCATGCAACACGTACATGTGGACCAGTTTGCTCCAGGTTTCACACTCCCACTCACATGGAAACAAATGCTTTTCATCTCAACTGGCAAGGCAAGTTCCTTTATGTATTTCCTCCAGTTCCTCTAATCAGGAAAAACCTACTCAAGCTTCATCAGGAACCAGCCACCATGATACTCGTAGCACCTCGGTGGCCATGTCAACCTTGGTTCCCTCTCCTCCTGCAACTAAGCAAATGAAATCCAATCACTACAAATCTTTCCAACACTGCTAACACAGAACGAGGGCTCTACTGTATCCCAATCTACTTTCTTTAGCGCTCTCAGCGTAGTATCTTTCTCCTAACCAGTAGGTACTCTTTCTCTGTCTACACCAGTATTAGCTATCATTGAAATATCTAGGAAACTTGCTATTGTTTCAAGCAGATTCATTTTACCTTGTGGTGTAGTGTCAAATCTCTAGAACCGATAACCTGTCCTCTTCCATCCATCCTGGATTATACCCTATACTTCTCTAACTCTGGGCTAAAGACTAATTCAGTTAGTGTTCATCTCAGTGCTATGTGTTTTTCACAAACTACTGGACAAGAAACCTTTGGCAGTACATCCTCTGGTTTCAAGATTCATGAAAGGCCTTTACAATACCAGGCCACCACTGATACTTCCTCCAATCAGGGCCGGATTAAAGGGTAGGCTCAGGAGGCACATGCCTAGGGCCCAGAATTGTCAGGGGGGCCCCAGAGCCGGCGTTAGGGGGGAGCAAACAGGACAGCTGCCTTGGGCCCAACAGATCCAGTGGTCCTAACTTCTTTATTAAATTCTTAAATTTTCCTTTTCAGAGGGGCCCTGACATGGCAGCTGTTCTCACAGGCTTCTGGCAGCTGCCCCAAAGCTTTCCCTCTGCCATGATCTAATCTGTTGGAAACAGGAAGTTGTGGCAGAGGAAAACTTGTGAGAACAGCTGCCGTGTCTGAATGGCTGCAATCAGCTCTCGCAGGACTCACGGGACTTGCGAGAACTGACTGCAGCCATTCAGAGATTGGCACAGGCCCAGGCGGGAGCACGGAGGACTTGCTCCTGATCTCTGCGCTTCAGGCCTGTGCGCCGCTGGCTGGGAAAAATGATTCGTCTTAAGGCGGGAGGAATTTAAAAAGGTACCGAGGGTGTATGATTAAAGGTAGGGGGGGTTATGATTAAAAAAGGTACTGGGGGGGTACGTGGGGGGCTGATTTAAGGTACTGGAGGGGCACGTGGTTGTATGGGGGATGATTTAAGGTACTGTGGGGGAGTGTGGGGCCTGCCTGTCTGCCTGCTTGTCACTAGGCCTACCTGCTCTGTGCCCTGCTCCGACCTACCACTAGACACCAGAGAGGGGTACAGGGTGCAGAGCCTGGCAGGGAGAATTTGGTTCAGAATGGGTTTTTTTTTTTTCTTGTTTCCTCTTCTAAATCTAGGGTGCGTCTTATGGTCAGGTGCATCTTATGGAGCGAAAAATATGATACTCTTCTTTTCCAAATCTGAGCTTAAGATAAATTACATATTTGGACACAGTTGGTAGATATCCAACAGGATTACAAGTGGATTTGTACTTGAGGCAATTGTGAGTGAAGAGATTTTGCTGCAGGTTGTTAGTAGGACCCCTGATGACTTCCTGTGGTATAGCATTGACTTTCAATTCCAAGTACTATCTGAGACAGCTAAGATTAATAATGGTAAAGGAACTATTTGAATTGGTACTTTTGCTAATTGCAAATGTATTACTTACCAGTCTTGGTCTAGAAATTATAAGTCTTCTATTTCCTTCCTTCTGCCTAATGTCCAAACACAGTGATAAATCTGTTTTTGTAGAGCCTCTGAAGTATTTATCTTGCTCATTAGTTTGCTGATGCATATTCAGTCTGCATTGTCAACAGGGCTGTGGAGTCGGTAGATAAATCCTTTGACTCCGACTTCGACTCCTCAGTTTCTGGTACCCAAGACTCCAACTCCAGATATCCAAAATTGTCTCTGACTCCACAGCCGTGATTGCCAACTTACATATACTGTGACATTTTTGGTGCAAATGTATTTGTTTCAGACTCATTGTTTTTAATTTCTGTTTTGTAGTGCCAAACACCACAGAACCAGACTACAAATCTAAAGACTGGGTTTTTCTCAATTACACATACAAGCGATTTGAAGGGTTAACACAGAGGGGCTCCATCCCTTCCTATATGAAATGTGGAAAGCTGTGAAAGTGCTACCAAAAATAAACTCTCTCTCAGGTAGCTGTGGCATTGACTTGCTTGGCAAAGAGACCAATCCAGTGAAATATTCAGAGATTCTGTATGATGTGCACACAAATTTCAAGAGGAAATTCTACAGGATTAGGATTTCTTGGACTATATTATAAGAATGTAGTTGGCAGAGCCAGCTGGCTTTTATAAAAAGAATACTTGAATATTTTTGTGTTGAATTTATTAAACATAGGTACTGGAATAAAGAAAAAATGCATATCTCCCTTAATGTATGAAGGGTTTTTATCTCTCTATACTGTGGTGGTGTTAGTACTGTATAATTTTTGTAAGAAATTTAGGAAAATACTCATTGGTTATTAATGTGGGCTAATCTGTAGCCTGGTGATAAAGTATCACAATTTTTTTTTTTTTTTTTTTTTGCAGACCTGGTATGTTTAGCCTTAAATTGAAATACATGTCAGTGGTTATTTAATGCATCAGCAAAACAGTTTTACCCAAACCAAGGGATTTTATTTAAAGATAGCTTTTAAAGCTGAGACAGCTGCAAAGCAGTAGTTGACTCGGTAAAATGAATGAAATATGGTGCCCATTATATCAAGAATATATATTATTGGGGCTACCATCTCATAGCATAATAAATTGTGAGACTAGAATATATGAAACAGTCAAGAAGGGGATGTGTTTGTGTGGTCATGCATTATGTGAAAAAGCAGTTTGTTTAAATTGCCCAGCACTGCTAATTTTATTTTTCAAATTTTACTGGTCCTGTAGTCACACATCCTAAAATGAGTAGTATTTCCTGCTTTAAACACTAAATAGTTTTTCTTTTTTTAAAGAAACTGATGGTCACCAAGAATGATCCTTTATAAAATCTGTAGCTGTGTTATCAATCTCAAACATTGTATTAAATGATGAGCAAAATGTAACATTCTTCTGCATAACTGCCTTCTATTCTCAGAATATAGTAGTCATCGTTTCTTTCAACGAGTGAGAAGATATTCAGAGGCATGAAAAATTAAGGGGTCCTTTTATTAAGGTGCACTAACAAATTTTGCGTGCACTAAGGCCCTGATTCTCCAAAGTGCATCCCGATTTTAGGCGTCCTACAGCTGTCTAATCAGCCAATCGGGATGCACGTTTTAAAAAAAAAAAAATGCTCCCCAGGCAAGCCTGAAGGCACCTCCGGGAGCCTAGGGAGACCCGCAAGATGCCTAAGCTCGTCTAAGGGCCTTAGGCGGGCCTTAGGCTGAACCTAGGCGGCCCTACGTGTCTCCCTAGTAGAGGAGAAGCTTAAAATGTAGGCCAACAAAATGCTGGCCTACATTGTAAGTAGACGCGGCCGCTATACTTATCGCGGCAAGGGATCTCTCTGCCGCTATAAGTATAGCGGGCCGCGGCCCCCTGACCAGGAGGGTGCCCAAACCCTCTGCCCGAAGACGCCCCCCCCCGACACTACCGACCGCCCCCCCGACATTACCGATCCCCCCCCCGACAATATCGATAGCTGGCAGGAGGGTGCCCAATCCCTCCTGCCCGAAGACGCACCCCCCCCCCCGGCGCTAACCCCCCCAAACCTCCATTCCACCAAACCTGTTCTTAGAAGGGTCTTGCACGTCTTGAGCCGGCAGGCACGCCTCGTCGAAATGAAGCGGGCCCGCCCCTTCCCGGCCCATCCCACCGAAGCCTAAGGCCTGATTGGCCCAGGCTCTAGAAGCCTGGACCAATCAGGCCTTAGGCATAGCGGGTCTGCCCATCCCCACTTAATCTAAGGCCTGTGGGGATGGGCGGACCCGCTATGCCTAAGGCCTGATTGGTCCAGGCTTCTAGAGCCTGGGCCAATCAGGCCTTAGGCTTCGGCGGGATGGGCCGGGAAGGGGCGGGCCCGCTTCATTTCGACGAGGCGTGCCTGCCGGCTCAAGACGTGCAAGACCCTTCTAAGAACAGGTTTGGTGGAGTGGAGGTTTGGGGGGGGTTAGCACCGGGGGGGGTGCGTCTTCGGGCAGGAGGGATTGGGCACCCTCCTGCCAGCTATTGATATTGTCGGGGGGGGGATCGGTAATGTCGGGGGGGGCGGTCGGTAGTGTCGGGGGGGGGGCGTCTTCGGGCAGAGGGTTTGGGCACCCTCCTGGTCAGGGGGCCGCGGCCCGCTATACTTATAGCGGCAGAGAGATCCCTTGCCGCGATAAGTGTAGCGGGCCGTGTCTAATCTAACCCGTTTCTCTAACCCGCGTCTGTAACATGGACACCGGTTACAGAATCGGGGTTTAGTTTAGGCCGATTCTGAATAGGACGCCTCTCCCGGGCGTCCTATTCAGAATCAGGACCTAGGTGTCTTGCGGGCCTCGCCTTCAATATAGGCGGCCTGCCTGGGGAGCATTTTTTTAAAAAAACGTGCATCCCGATTGGCTGATTAGACAGCTGTAGGACGCCTACAGCTGCCTAAAATCGGGACGCACTTTTAGAGAATCAGGCCCTAAATGCTAAGGCTTGGCATCTTAGCATTTAGCACGCGCTCTTTAGAGCAAACTAAATCGGGTAGCGCACCTTAATAAAAGGACCCCTAAGTATACACTGGACTTTCAAAATACTGAAGTGCAGCACATTGAAGGTTTGTTGTAAATCATTTGTTTGGATGAAAAATTTCATTGTGCTTAGAACTTTTAAGCCATTTAAAAATTGTTTTCATATTCTTAGAGTACCAAAGATTTTAGAACAGGTATATTTGTATTCAGATAAAGCTCCCTGCCTTTTTCTTTTTCAGAATATTTTAAGTTTTACTTTTGTCTGGTAAGATGTGAAATACTGATTGATTGATTAACTGATTGAATATAGATCATAAAAAGATTTTTAATCAAGGCTAATTTATTCTGGGGTTACCTGATTTGACTTGAGTCGCAGGAAAGTACTATTAGGCTAAATGCTGTTTGATCAGGATTAATACTATAATATTTGTTCTAGTGCAATAGGTATGTCATTTTGGAGGGGCAGGTAATATCCCCATGCTTGTGAGCCATGCAGAAGGAATCCACTCCAGCTTTTGAATCCTTCATCCATCACTAGAGGGCTCTGCAGCCCCCTTCAGATTTTCTTTCTGCATAATGCAACCAGATGGAGTCTTTCTGATGCTCTGTATAATTCTTTATTTTTTTCAGTCTTTTTCACTTTTTTTGAAAGCTTTCAGTTCTCAGATCTCCCCTTGTCAAGGGTCCAGCTCTGCCTGTGTTGAGAAGACTAAGGTCTGCAGCTGACAGGTCAGTCCCTCTGTGGTACCTGATAGCCAGCCTGCAGAAACTTTCATGGAGCTCAGGATCCAGTCCCTTAGTAGGTTTGCTCACCTACTTGGTTGCAGGGGCTTGAGTACAGGCTGTCAGGCATCCATAGGGGGCTCAGAAAGATTCTACAGGATGATGGCTGCATTCGCCTCCCCACTTCTGCATGCATGGATTCATGGGGGCTAGAGGCTCATTCAGACTCCAGTCCAAAGATTCAGTGTTGGAGGAGAGGTCCATTTGAGGTAGTGATTTTTTTTTCTCTTCCAGATCCAGCTACTTTAGGAGCTGAGGCAGGCTGCAGCACATAACCAGCATATGTTAACAGCCTATGAGGAAAATTGGGGGGGGGGGGGGTGTTAAAAGCCTATTTTTCCAGGTTTCTGCCCCTTCCCTTATGTTTCCCCACCTCCAAAATTATTATTATTTTTTTTTAATTTAAAGCATTTTGCATCCATTTTTCATGCCAAAACACTGCTGCAACGGTTACCTTGGATTTCCAGATTTTTTTTTCTTAAAGTTTTCCAGAACCTTCTCAAAACTGGCAGGGTTAGAGACCTCGGGCTCCTTGACCCTTAATTCATGCCATATTTGCACTAGACAGGCACCCGAAGAGTGTCCTTGTGCCACATTCCACCTAGTACATAAAGGGGAGAGGGTGGAAGCAGTCGGCTTAGCCTCCTCTTTGCCCTCTAGGACTGAAGAACAGTTGGGGGTTCCATCAGTTGGGAGTAAATGCCTTCCAGAGAATAAGAGTGGTGGTATTCCTAAGTGCAGGAGCCCAAGAGATGCAAGCTGGAGTCATCTAAAGGAGACCCCACGCTGCCTAATATGGCATTTTCTTTGGAATTTGTCAATCTGATATTAAGAGCTTATCTGGATGGACGCGATCCCCAGGGGGAAGTGTGGCAGCATACCAGGAAGTACACGAGGGGGCTTAGGCTCCCAGGGCATATCTGCCTCTTTATTAGAGACTGACCAGGGTCTGGTGGCCTTTCCAAGGGCGACTCTGTAAATGAGGGGTCTGTATGCCTTTACTGTCAGAGTGAGCCCTCCCTGTTGGGAAATGCAGGGTCACAGGCAGGTGTGAGTGCATGATTTAGTTGTGGCCCTCAATCAAGAGGAAGGCCCCACAGTCTGCTGGCTGTTCAGACCCTTAGCTCTGTTAAAGCTTATTACTACGGGAGTTAAACTTGGACTCCCCAGCAGGTCTCCTCTGCTCCCTGCTCGATAATGAGTGGAGTGAAAGCCCAGTCATCTTAGTTTCCCTGGCATCCTATTAGTCACGGAATATTGGGATGCTCCTGAAGGGACCCTTAACGTAGCTGGAGTGGATTACATAGCCAATGCACTCTGTCATTAAGAGTCATGAGCAAAGTTTCAGCTTATTCAATCTCAGTCCACAGAATGCTGTGGATCAGGAAGCGGGCGGAAGATTCCACTTCCAAGGCCTTACCCACAGCAGACTTCCTTTAAAGGGTTAAAATTAAAGGTCTAATTTTCGTGGCTCCAGGCACTTTTGGCACTACTCAGAAGGAGCCTCCTCTCGGAGATCCTTCCAAGGAGCCAGACAGATTCTCAGGTTCCAGGCAGAGCCAAGGCTCCAGTTCTCACTCTGCTACAACCTCCAAGAAAGCACTATTATGCCAGGTCTGGAGCAGCTCCCTTGAAGATAGGGGGATGGCTCTCAGACTATGCGGAGGCCTGGGAGCAGATCTTGTCTGACTGTTGGGTGTTAGAGATCATTCAGAGTGGTTACAAGCTTGAATTTCCCTATCCCTTACAAGACTGGTTTTTGGACTTCCCAGCAGGGTGACCAGAGAAAGCAAGCAGGGTTGTGGCTACAGTTCAGAGTCTGTTAAATATTCAGGCCATAGAGTCTGTGCAGCTTGAAGATTCAGGCTTGGGCAGATACGCCATATACTTAGTCATGCCCAAGAAAGACGATTGGAGACCAATTCTGGATCTTATGTCAATGCAGTGCTGAAAGTTCTGTGCTTTCACATGGAGACAGTTCGATCAGTCATAATGGTGATGACATCGGGGGAATTTCTGGCCTACCTGCATATTCCCATCTTTCCAAGTACCTAGCAAGAACCCAAGTAGTAAAACAGATTTCATTCTGCTTAGCTTAGGCATAAACAGTGGATTTCCCCAAACCTTCTCAATAATGGCCTATGGACTTCTCTTTTAAAAAATTATCCAAACCTTTTCTAAATCCTGCTAATCTGATTTCATCACATTTTCCAGCAACAAATTCCAGAGTTTAATTACACGTGTGAAGAAATATTTTCTCTGGTTTGTTTTAAATCTACTACTTATTAGTTTTGGAAAGAGTAAACTGATTCACATCTACCCTTTCCATTCTACTCAGTATTATATAGACATCTATAATATCACCCTTGTGCCGTCTCTTCTCCAAGCTGAAGAGCCCTAGCTGCTTTAACCTTTCCCCCTTTCTAATTCCGCTATATCTTTTTGAGATACTATGACCAGAATTGCACACAGTATTCGAGATGCAGCCATACAAGGGCATTATGACGTTTTCATCTTTGTTTTACATTACTGATAATTCCTAACATTCTATTTGCTTTCTTAACCACTGCTGCACATTTAATTCAGGGTTTCAAAGTATTCTCAACGATAACACCTAGATCCTTTTATTGGGGAATGATTCCTAACACAGAACCCTGTATCACATAGCTATAGTTTGGGTTCCTCTTTCCTACATGCATCATTTTCAACTTGCTCACATTAAACATCTGCCATTTTGATGCCCAGTCTCACAAGTTTTAACAGTTCCTTTTACCCCTCTGTCATCTAGCAGTCCAACTGACCTGCCTCCTGCCTCCAATATACCCCAAAAAGACTCCACCATGCATCTTTGCCTCCAGAGCAATCCTGCCCTCAAGGTCTCTCCCTGCCTTTCCCACCAGTGCCCTGTACCTGACTCGCCATTTCCTGTGCTGTTAATCATTTTCAGTCAGATTCATCTTCCACTTTCTGAAGGATTCCTCCTAGCTTCAATAACTTCCTTCACCTCACTTGCCAGCCATGCTGGCTGCAGTTTGGTCTGATTTGACTGGGTAAATGTAACATCAGGGCATGCTAGGGAGGTAAAATTACTTGATGAAATCAAGGATGACTTTATGGAGCAGCTGGTTTAGGAACCAACAAGAGGTGAAGCAATTCTAGACCTAGCTATTAGTGGCGCACATGAATTGGTGTGGGAGGTAATAGTGCTGAGACCACTTGATAACAGTGATTTTAACATGATCTGATTTAATAGAAACCCTGGAATAAGTTCACACAGTAAATCCAATATAATAGTGTTTAACTTTAAAAAAGGAGACTATGATAACATGAGAATGGTAAAAAAGAAACTTAGAGGAGAAGCTACAAATTTACATCAGGCATGGATGTTATTAAAAAATACCATCCTGGAAGCCTAGACTAGATATGTTTCCCTTTTCTTCCCTTTTGTCTCGTACCCTTCATAATCAAGTCTTTGTTTCAACCTTATCCCCCCTATTTTTATTTAGATTTTTTATTTTCTCTCTTTTTTATATATAACTTTTTTATATTTTTTTTATTGTAAACCAACCAGATACTTAGATGGTCGGTATATCAAAATATTAATAAACTTTGAAACTTTCATGTATTCAAAAAGGAGGAAGAAAGACTAAATGGGAGCTGGCATAGCCAATGAGTGAGTGAAGGAAGCCACCAAAGCTAAAAGAGAATTCCTCAGAAAGTGAAAGAAGGATTAGACTGAAAACAGTAAGATGCAGCACAGGGAATGGCAAATCAAGTGCAAGTAACCAATAAGGAAGGCAAAGAGACCTCATAAAGAAGACTGTGCTGGAAGCAAAAATATTTTAAGGTATATAAAAAAGAAAAAGCTAGAAAAATCAGTTGGACCACCAGACGACCGAGATGTGAAAGGGGGTGCTCAGGGAAGACAAGGCCATTAATTCTTTGCTTCAGTCTTCACAGTGGAAGATAGGGGGAGTTACTGGTGCCAGAAATGGTAAATTCAATGCTGATGAGCCAGAGAAAATGGCTATTACCTCAGCAAGAAGAGTCTCTGAGTTACAGGCTCTTTCTTGCAGGCATCCTTTCCTCAAGTTCCCTAAGTCCAAAGTTTGCATACTGTTCTGTCCTTTTTGCCAAAGGTGGTTTTGGCTTTTCACGTCAATCAAGAAGTTAGATTGCCATCATTCCAGTCCACAGGTTCTAAGAAGGACCGAATTCTGAAAAAGTTGGATGTGAGAAGTGTGTTTCTACAATATCTTTAGGTCACCAACGAGTTCAGGCTATCTGACAATCTTTCTGTGCTCACTAGTCAGGCTGGACGCAGTGCACCAGCTTCCAAGGCCACAATTTCCAGATGGATCCATTGGGACATTTCATAGACATATATTGCTTGTGGAAAACAAGTCAGTAGTCACCGAAAAGGCCCATTTGACTAGAAGTGTGGCTTCTTCATGGGCAGTTCAGGCAGTTTCTCCCAAGAATTGTAGTAGAATGACTTGGTCCACTCTACATACATTTTCCAAGTTTGTAATTACAGAGTGGATGTAGCAGCAAGGGAGGACTCCGCCTTGGGTCCTCAATGTTATGAGCCGGCACAGGGTCCTGCCCTAGATTTCTGGGACTGCCTCTGTATATCCCGACCATCCAGAATGACAACACCTATTGCACTAGAAAAAGAGATTAGGTTCTTACCTTGCTAATATCTTTTCCAGTAGATAGGTGTGTCGTTCTAGAGCCCTGCCCTGTCACTTATCTCCTGCGCCTGCTTAATGTCTTAATCAGAAAGTTTGAGTCCAGACTGAAATTTGGATGACAGTCAGACCTTGAGGGTATAAAGAATAATCTATTGCTATCACACATTGGGGCAATACTTGAGCTCCATAAATGTTTCTGTTTTGCATGATTGTTTTAATGTTTCAATTGTTCATTAGCAATGTTTAATATGTTTGTTATATTTTCAGAGCAGAACAGAGTTTGGGAAGTTTCCCCTACCCCTCTTTCGCATGTGTTTCTATATAGGGCTATCACCTTTGGTACAAACTGAAAGAGGCAGCAGAACCCTCTAGTGAAGGAGGAGGGATTCAGTAGCTGGAATGGATTCCTTCTGCACAGCTCGTGAGCATGGAGATATTACCTGTCTGACCAGAATGATGCACCTATCTACTAGAAAAGATATTAGCAAGGTAAGAACTTAATTTCTCTTGATATCATTAACAACTGATAACATCTTATAGTACTATTTTTAGCTATCTAAAATTTTAGAAAACATGTTCATCTTCTACAGTGAAGCATCATGAAAATTTAAATGACTCTCTTCTTTTTAAACTTCAATATAGTATTCATTTATTATATCTGTCCCATATCTGTCCTCATATTTCAGAAATATTTGTCACTTTGAAACATTTGAATTTTAAAGTCTATGGCCCTCTTTTATCAAGCCATTGTAGCGAGTGTTTCTATGTTTCTATAGATAGGCACGTGGGATCTCTCAGAGAGAGGAAGAGATAATGGTTACTGTGGACGGGCAAACTAGATTGGCCATTTGGCCTTTATCTGCCATCATGTTTTTATGAGTAGCACTTGGCAGCTGCACCGAAGTCCATTCAATCCCTATGGGCTTTGGTGAATTTACAGCATCAGCCCACACTATTCGGCTTGATAAGAGGTCCTAAGCAGTGAAGTACCAGTTTCAAGACTTTCCAATAACTTTAATGAAAGTGTTTGATATTCTGTATACTTGGATGTTTTGGTTTAAATATCTTCAACCTATTGGATATGATTTAAAATTCACATTAATTCACATTTGTAGTAGATTTCCCACAATTTAATGCTTTTTCAGTTAATTCCATCAAGTGAAACCATTGAGTCTTATTTTGACTTGATTACTCTAATTTTCCAAGTTGCTCAAATTATTCTATTTTTACTTATGAAGCCCCATCTCTCAGCATGTAGTAATTAATGTATGTTTAAACAGTAATTGGAAAGTTGTTTTACTCAGACAACATCATTATTTAAAAAGGTGCAATTAATAATATAATTCATTTTGTATAAGGAGATTATAAAATCATTTCAGCTTTGTTTTATTGATATTTCTCATATTACTGTTTCCTTAAAATGGAAAGGGGAATGGTAAGCGGTAGGATTTCAGTAGATATCTATATAGAATATAGATTTTTAGTATTTTTAAATAAGTGGGGGATAAATCATTTTATTGGAATTTAAAATGAATATGCATATCAGTTCTTTATGTAGATACACAAAATGCAGCCTTAGTTCTCATAATCTTCATGAAATGTTTAAATACAGTATGCTTTTACAAATCTAATATCCACAAGGTATGCAATAAGGCTATAAAACTGGCATCTTATAAAGCATAGGGCCTGATTTATCTAGGGTTTCTCCAAAGGGACTAAAATATAATATATCCTTGATTGGGTTTATAATAATCATTTAGGAATGCATTAAAAACTGTAGCATTTGAAATTAATGATTGTATGCAATAGGACTGGGTAAAATTTGAGTAACAAACATCTAAATTTTAAAAGAATTGATCTGAAGAGAACTTTGTGGAGAAATCTTGTTATAGGATTTTATATTATTTATCATTAGCTTGAAAAAATATGGTATATATACTTTTGCAACATTGTTATTAGAGGCATGGGGGGTTGCTAAAATTCACACTCTTGCATTACAGTCCAAAGATCTGTCAAACTTCCAGGTATTTAGTCAGACAGGATTTCTTAGACTTCAGTCCTTTGTACTGCTGCTACAGAAATAGGGACAGCTGCCACAAATGCAGAGTTTAACTATATGGAAAAATCATTTGGCCATTAATGCTTCTGGAGTTGGGTATTTTTGTTTCTTTTTTTTTTTTTTTTTTTAAGATATTTGTATAATTCAGAGTCAGCCTTTTGTATTTATTTTTCCTGCATTTAAATTTATGCCAATTTTGTTTTCCTTTTCTAATAAAACGTTCATTTTAAAGATTTGTCTGACCATTATTTTATTAAATAAGTTTTAATCATTTATTAAGTAGTTCAAGACACTGAAATATATCAAATTGACTCTGTAGAGGTGGATAAGCCATTTTATAGTTAAGCTGAATCAAATATGAGTTCTGCCAAAGAAGATGAAAATATTTTAAAACATGTTTGTTTTTACTGTTTTTAATTTTATTCTTTGCTCATTTTGAGCCTAGTTGTCTTTATTTCCTGTTTTTATATACTTTCTAATTGTAATCCTTTAGTACTGTCCAACAGCTGTGTACTGCGAAACCTTTTCAGTGATGTTTAACATCTCCTCCAACTTGTAGGGAGCGCCAGCAAGATGCGCTTACTAGAGAATGACACGGGGAAAAAAATTTGTCCCTGTGACCACCGTCCCTGTACCCACCCCGTCCCTGTGACCACTGTCCCCGCAGCATCTATAAAGGCCACAGTACTGCAAAATTTAGCTTATTCCTTCCTTATAAACAAAGTTCTGGCTGCTGAACTAGAGAAAGAGATGTTCAGCTGGCAGGGCTTTGTTTATAAATTTTTATCAACACAACTAATATACTATTTTATCCTAAAGCAAAAGAAAATAAATAGAAATTTTTTTTTCTACCTTTGTTGGCTGGTTTCTGCTTTCCTCATCTCATTCAATTCCTTCCATCCACTGTCTGCCTTCTCTCACTGTCTGCCTTCCATTTACTCTGTTACTGTGCCTCTCCCTTCCATCACCCCACCCCCCTCCCCAATTGGTTTGGCACCCATCTTTGTCTCAGTGCTTCCCCCCATTGTCTGGCATCTCTGTCTTCTTCCCTTCCAGTGTCTTTTCCCCGCTCTCTATTCCCCATTTCCCTTTAGAGTCTGTTCCTTTCCACCGCCCTTCAGCACCTCTCGCGTGGTCCAAGCATCTCCCTCCCACTTACCTTCTGGCGCGTTTTACTTTACAATGTTCAAGTTGCTGGAGCCTGCCTGAAGTCACGTGCGTCTGCGGATGGAAGCTTCTCCTCTGACACAACTTCTGGTTGAACACTGTAAAGTAAAACGCGCCAGAAGGTAAGAGGGAGATAGATGCAGCCAGTAGGTAAGAAGGAAGGAGGGAGGGGGCCACGCACATAATCGGTGACCGCGCGCGATCCCTCCCTTAACAGCGGAGACAAGGCCATTCACCGCTCCACGGGGAGGTGGATGGCCTTGTCCCTGTACCCACAGTGAGCACTTTTTCCCCCACTGTTTCGGCGGGGTTACCTGTGGCTAGCCGTGGATAACAGCCACTGTGTCATTCTCTAGCGCTTACCTACTGTCACAGCTTTCCTCTGTGGTTGAAAGTACATGGAACTTGAAATCTTATGAGACCATGGGGAGACCCAAATTGTTCTGATCGCCAAGGAGACAAATATGTATGTTTATGCTATTTTCCACACCTGTTAGTTGGAGAAGACTGAGGGGTGAGGGTGGGGTGGGGTGGGGAGGATATAAGGTAATGATGCCAGTTGTTAGATGCCATCAACACATGCTTGAGTCCTAGTGACTTCATGAATTACAGATCTAAAAAGAAATTGGTTTTGTGCTAATCCAGTAAGGTTCTCCAGTTTCATCCCCATGGTTGTTTTCAACACGTCCAGCCATTGCAGGTCACCACCCTCTTTGCTTGGTTCCTTCAATCTTCTCAAACATGATGTCCTCCTCCAGTGATCTCTCTTCTAATGGTGTGACCAAAATAAGACAGTTATAATTTCAACATTTGGGCTTCAACTGACATAGCCGGTTTAATCTCTTCCAGAATCGATTTATTAGTTCTTCTGACGGTCCATGGCATGCATAAAATCCTTCTCCAACATCAAATCTCTAGCACCTTAACTTAAGCCTTTCTAAATGATTCTATTTAGGCTATCTGCATCAATGTATAACATGATTTTCTAACTGATGTTGCTGGGGTGAAGGTACTTTAGTGAGCTCTCTCTCTCTCTCTCTCTCTCTCTCTCTCTAGATGATACTCGAGAGAGAGAGAGGTCTGGATCCTCCAGAGGAAGGTGTTTGGAAAGGAATCCTCTCATAACTTCTAGTAAGGTTTTAGCAGAGTACACAGTACTCTAAGGTCTTGCATAGAAACATTATCTCCTTTCTCCTCTTGGCCATTACTCTCCTATGCACCAAAACATCCTTCTGACTTTTGCAGTCACCTTTTCTGTTTAGACGCCTTAAGATCATCACATACAGTCGCACCCAAATCTGCTTCTCTTTCATGCACAAAGTACTTCACCTCCTAAATTGTATTGCTCCATTGCATTTTTGTAGCTGAAATGCATAACTGTATTTGTAGAAAAATACAAAAAACTCCATTAAAGCATCACCAAGCAACAAATGCCAGAGCAAGGAATATTGCTGTTTAAGCGAAAGAAAAGCCTCAGACTAATAGAGAGGTGTGCCCACACTCTTCCACCCAAGCATCACAAGCTGAAAAACTTTCGCAGAAACTAAATAGTGGCAGGTGGGAGCATGAAAATAGCCAGGGATGTAACCCAAAAGTGCATTTTGTAACATTAAATCTTAGCTGCCACATTCTGACATTCTTCATGTTTTCTGGGATCCTCCTTATTATCCATGCCATGAGGAGTATCTACCCTATTACAGATTTTAGCATCATCTGCAAAGAAACAAATTTAGTGGAGGATTGTTTTCTTTTCTTCAGGAATCAAATATTACTAGACTACCATTCTGGAATATTACTTAAAAACAACAACAACAAAAAAACCAGCTCAAGAACTGAACCTTGTGGCACACCACGGGTTAACATACCTTTCTTCAAAGTGAGCTCCATTTTACCATTACTCTTGTTGCCTTCCATTCAACCAGTTCCTAATTTAGTCTGTCACTTTAGGGGGCCTCAGTTTATTTATTATCATTATCTATGAGAAAGTATGTTGGATGCTTTGCTACACCACATCTAGCTCTCTCAATCCACCTGTCTAAGAAATTAATCAGATTTGTCTGACAAGACCCGCCTCTAGTGAAACCATCTTGCCTTTGGTCCTGTAGTCTATTAGATATCAGAAACCTTACTATGCTCTGTTTTAGATGCATCACCGTTAAATCATTTGCCGCAAAGGCCAGATCAATTGGCATCTAGTTTCCAACCACCTCCTGCTTTTGTGGAGAAGGACCACATCAGTCCTTCAGTTTTCTGGGACAACTACTGACGCTAGAGATGCATTGAAAAGGTCAGCCAGTGTTGCGCCAGAATTTCCCAAAGTTCCTTATGAGGCAAACCCACCCTTTCATAATATTCAGTTTATCACAAATTTTTCTATTCTGGAATGCTGGCTTTGTGATATCATACAGCACTGAACTCTGTGCCTTGAAAAACTTGTCTTGATATACATGCCATGCATTGAAGAAAGATGCTTGGCTGTGACCCTAACACTTTTACCTAGAGAGACAGCTGGGCCAAGTTGGAGCAGGTGATAGAACACCCTCCTGAAGGAACTAAAATTAGAAAAGGATACCGGAAAGTTCAAGAAAGAGATAAAGACCATCCTCTTCACATACTACTTTAGCCACTATAACAACAGAGGAGACAGCTATCCACCACTCCCTCCCCACCCCCCCAATCAGCAACTTGATAGGATGAACACAATAGTGATATAAATAGACAAAACACAGAAGCCCAGAAAACTAGACTGTGAGGAAGATAATATTTAAAAGCTAAACATGATACAGAAATATGTATACAAATTATATTTAGTTGAATTAATTAACCTACTTAGGAGGTTGTGTAAATATTGTGCACTTAGCTGCAATACTAAACCTGGTATTTTATGTGACTATACATAGGACGAATCATTTGGTATAAACATATGCATACAAGCGGGATGATCTATGTGCTGATAACCAGGGCCGCCATCAGGGCAGTACTATCAGTCCTGCATTCAGGGGCCCGGAGCTGACAGGGGGCCCGGACTCCCCCAGGGTCCTAGGCAGTGTACTAAGGCAGGGGCGCCAGTAGCTCGCCAAGGCAAAGTGAGTCGATCACCCAGGACTCACTTTGTCTTGGCGATCTAATCTATCGGGCCGATCAGTCTTCCTCTCCCTGACGTCAATTCTGTAGTCGGAGAGGAAGTTCGGGCCAGCCAATCGCTGCCTGGCTGGGCGGAACTTCCTCTCTGACGGCAGAATTGACGTCGGGGAGAGGAAGACTGATCGGCCCGAAGCAGGGAGAGCATGCATCGGCGACGGCGTCGGCTTTGGGGCCTGTTATCCATTGGTGGGTCCTGTTCCCCGATGGCAGTGGCAGTGGCTTGGGGAACGGCAGGGAGAAAGAAAGAAAGGGGGCAGGCAGGGAAACAGAAGGAAAGAAGAGAAACAGAAAAAAAGAAAGAAAGGTCAGGGAGAGAGGAAGAAAAAGTTGGGGGAGGGAATGAGGTGTGGAGGAGAGAAAGCATACAGGCTGATAGAAGGGAAGAAAGATTGAATGCACAGTCGGAAGAAGAAAGTGCAACCAGAGACTCATGAAATCACCAGACAAGGTAGGAAAAATGATTTTATTTTAAATTTAGCAAAGTGGAGGCAGTATTACCACAGTTTTCAAAGGAATTTGCCCAAATAACTTAATAGTTAACTGGGTAAATTCCCAGAGATGAAAACTTCCCTTCACTTACTATGCACAGTTCTGAATTTATATCTGCTGTCTATATTTTACAATATGGTCCCCTTTTACTAAACCGCAATAGTGGTTTTTAGCGCAGGGAGCCTATGAGCATCAAGAGCAGTGCTGGGCATTCAGCGCAGCTCCCTGCGCTAAAAACTGCTATTGTGATTTAATAAAAAGGATGGAGGGTATGTTTGTCTATTTTTGTATGGTTGTTACTGAGGTGACAATGTATAGAGTCATCTGCCTTGACCTCTTTGAAAAAACCCAGAACAGGAATGATAATTAACATTTTCTCAGCGTATAGCGTGCTTTGTGTTTTTTAATTTTATTGTTGGTAGATCATTTTGACTTGGTCATTTTAAAGTAGCTCACAAGCTCAAAAAGTTTGGGCACATCTGAGCTAGAGCGTTGAAACTGTGTATTTCTATTTTATCCCCCCTTTTATAAAACTGTGGAGCATTTTTTAGCGCTAGCCGTGGTGGTAGCAGCTCTGATGCTCAGAATTCTATGAGCGTCAGGGCTGTTACCACTGTGGCTAAAATCCACACTACAGTTTTGTAAAAGAGTGAAGGGTTAGTTTGTGATGACATATTCCATACTAGGCGAAGGTGTTTTCTGTGTTCTGTTTGTTCGAAAGACATGGTTTTCTGTTAGGATTGACGGTGTAGGATTGATTTGTGCTGGTCTGGCTTGTTTAGTTTTAAAATGAGTGTATTGATGTACTGCTCACTGCAATATGTAAGATGCTGCCTTTTCCTAGGTACTCATGTGTGGTTTGTTACTAAAAATCATGTTTTTCTTACAGATAGGTGGGGTGCCAAAAAAATGATTGGCCCCGGGTGTTACATATGCTACGTACGCCACTGTATGTAAAGATACCAGAAAGCTGGCATAGCAAAAACTTTAAGTAAATTGTTATTCTTCTAAGTTTTGAGTATTTAACCCTCCCACAATCTCACGGGCACTCGTTTCAAGTTTATTGAGATTTTGATTTAAACGCAATATCAAATATTTTCAATGCGTATAACAAAAATAAATTTGGGGAAATAAAACCATTTGAACAATAAACATATCTATAGATGATTAAAATTACATAAGGAGTACAAGGATAAACTACATTTGTTTAAAAATGCGTTCTCCGCCCCTGCTCATAAATTTGTTGACTGGAAGGATCCAGCAATGTGGCCAGATGCCATTCAGGACAAAGACAGAGAAAGAATTGTGCAATTTGGAATAATGATGGAAGATGATTTAAAGCAAATGGCACAGTCTATGAGTAAAGATCTTGACGGGCGTTCTTTTTATGATTATCTCCTCTATGCCAAATCACCCAATGGACGTGAGAAGATTTTACGGGACTGGCTTAGGTGGAGCATTAGCAGAAAAGTATGTGTATTTGGCCCATGGAAGAAGGGGGGGGAGGTGTTGGGGGGGGGGGGGGAAGGGGTATGTGGGGGGCCCAATAGGATTGCTCAGTAAGGGACCCAGAAATTTCTGATGGCGGCCCTGAATTGACTCCCCAGTCATTAGTAGCGGTATAGAAGCTCACAATAAACCTCTTCTAGCTGCAGGACCAGGGCGCCCCTTATTGCTAACGTCTTTGGTCGTTGTCTGCCAAACCCACTCGCACAAGAAAAGTACCGCATCAGAGGGGAAGAGACCTTGCTGAAAAGGACCAAAGAGCATGGTGAAGGACAGCAGCAGACAGTCATAAAAGAAGAGGCTTCAGTTGTTAAGGTGGTTCGCCCTGGATCCTGGTTTTTACCCAGACCCTAAAAATCACAGGGGCGCAGGGCTCAATCTGCTAAAATGTAGAAATCATTGCTTAGCGTTCCATATACCGTCTACTAGTCACCTCTGTGGCCTCCAACTCATTTTTGCGTTGCAGCGTCCAAGCGTTCGGTCACCTTTACTAGTTCCCATAACTCGAGCTCGCAGCAAACTCCGCTCGGCAGTTCCGTCCCCATAACAACACCAACAACGCCTCGTCACCCGTTCCCGGGGGCATTCTCGCGAGAATCCGTTTCCGCCCGGCCTTCCAATGAAAAGGCAGAGGGGGGCGGAGCTAAGTGCCGGCTCAGGTGCTAGTCGTGGGAAAAGGGCTAGTGCTGCGTGCTTCGTAGTTTTTAGTTCCTGAGTTAAAATATCGGCGGCTCCTTGTGGAGCTTCGCGCCGTGTTTCATGATTCCTGTTCCGTAGCTATGTCAGTGAGTAGCGTTGCCATTGGTACTGTTATTGGCGGTATGGACGCCGAGGCGCAGAAGAACGTGGCAGGTGCAGGTAAGTCGTACTTTATTACTACGGTAGATGGTTATTCTTGCTTCTTTCTTTTCCTTCAGTCTAATATTGACCGTGATTAAAGAAAGGCTCTGAAAATTTATTTTTCTGCCCCCCCCCCCCCACCACACACACACTTGAAGGAAAGCGCTGGTGGTATAAACAAACTCAAAAGTGGTGTTTTCTGGAGCGTTGAAGTTTACTGGTTAATTTATTTCTGATTTGAGGAAGAGACCGGGAGTGCTTCTTTTCGCAGGGTGGTCTATAAAGGAAAAGTATCACCCCTTTTCCCCTACTTACCATTTATAAAAGGATGGGGTTTTTTTTTTACCTTTTAGAAATAGATCACTAGGAAAATTATGTTTTGTCCTGGGATATTTTGTTTCAAATAGGTTTCAAGTGCTGTAGGGGCGACTTTTATGAAGATAACATGTGCATAGTAATTAACTGGATTTTGTCGGCCACTTTAAGTTTAATACTCAAATGGCGATGTTAATTCTTGAAGCTTCGATATTGATAGTGTCTATATTTATATATTCAATTTTTTTGTTCCGTTTTTGTAATATTTTCTGGATCGTATTTTTTTGTATTGTTTTTCTTAACAATTTTAAAATTCTCAGCCCAACCAAGAAAGTTCGGGAAGTCTATCGAGTGCTATACACAGTCCAGTGCTTTTCCACCTTTTTTATTTTTTTTTCCGTTCCATTGGTAAAACACGGAAAGAAAAAAGTGGAAAATCTCTGGATTCGGCTGATAATTGAAAGTGACATTAAAAAAGCCTAAATTTGTTTTTAGAGAATCTGCTAATAAGATCGATGGTCCCGAATGGATTTGGGGAAAGTGTAGGCCTGTCAAAACTGCACATGAAATACAGGGTGAGGATTTTTAGGTGGCTTTAAATCTAATTTATTGCTACTGTTCCATTGGCCAACAAT
Source organism: Geotrypetes seraphini (assembly GCF_902459505.1). Lineage (NCBI taxonomy): Eukaryota > Metazoa > Chordata > Amphibia > Gymnophiona > Dermophiidae > Geotrypetes > Geotrypetes seraphini. Next base: position 67,351,326 of record NC_047090.1, on the reverse strand, counting down.
TTATGGGCAATCATTAAGTGAGGTGATATTTAAGAAAGTGAGGGTCTGTGCAGTCAATCAAATGACATTTATGAAATAACTGTTCACACCAAAGTTTGAATTAGTGTCACTATGGGAGCAAGAGAGGTTAAACAAGATACATGCTAGCACTGTGAATGTGTCATTTTGTTGCAAAGACATAGGATTCTATACTATAACTTTTCCTTCCCCCTAGTTGTGAACTTTGTAGACGGGTGTCACTCAAATCTTTCAACTCCCCTTCAGTTTTTCCTTTTGCAAACAAACTCAGAAGATGTGTTCTGATCTGCTCTTTCTTATTTCGGGTGTTTTTTTTATTGATTTTTTTTCTATTTTCCTTTGTGGCTTGGATGCTCAGAGGTCCCATTCTTGGGCTTACTCCTCTGGGGAAAGAACGCAGTCCCACATGAGCAGATCTCTCTGAGTAATTGCGGAGTCAGCCTGCTTTGTGTTCTGGTAGTATCTTAGGGCCCATTCCACTGGGAGCTTGCTTGCTCGCCTGTTAGTGCAGATCTCATTTCCACTATTTTATTTTAATGTTTTCTGGTTTTCTTTCTTCTTCAACCTATTATATAATCCTTCAATGTCACTTTTTCTAAAATATTGTAGTTCCATCCTTTTCCCTTCTGTTTCTGTATGTTTGTCTTCAGAATTTGTCCTTGTACGTATAAATATGTGGGAACATAAGAACTGCCATCTCCGGATCAGACCTTGGGTCCATCAAGTCCGGCAATCCGCACACGCGGAGGCCCAGTCAGGTGTACATCTGGCGTAATTTTTTTTTATTTTTTTTTTGTTACCCCTGAGTTTTAATATATGGAATTCACTTTGAAATTAATATTATAAGCATTTGCGTCAAAATTTAATAAACCTGAAACTTGATTTATCAAGGGATTGAGCACAGGCTGTGGGGCTCCTTTGTGTATTAGGGAGCTGGCTAAAAAATTTTCTCCCTGACCCTATCGTGTGGATTTTCAGGGGTGGGAGTCCTTATGGCCAGTGTGGTGGATCACCATCTGAAATCCCTCCTGGACAGCAGGGGTCATCATACCGCCCAGTCTTCCAATTTCCTAAGGTCTGCCTGCAATTTTTAACAATCTGCATGCGTTTTAACAACTTTGAATAGTTTAGTGTCATCTGCAAATGTAATCACCTCACTTGTCATTCCGATTTCAAGATCATTTATAAATAAGTTAAATAGCACCAGTCCCATTACAGATCCCTGCGGCACTCCACTGTTTACTCTCCTTCATTTAAAAAAATGAACATTTAACCCAGGGGTGCCCACACTTTTTTGGCTTGCAAGCTACTTTTAAAATGCGAGACAAGTTTTGCGAGAATGCTTTGCTCGTCTTGCAAAACACTCGCAAACCGGGTTACTCGCAAACTGAGGTTTGACTGTATTGGGTATATCTGATACCATAGTGAAAATTTAGGTGTTGAAGAGGAGTTAGCTATAACATCCATCTGTAATTCCAACTATAATAAACTTCAGAGCTAAGGGGGAACCATTCAAGAAATATGTTTTAAAGAAAGTCACACCAGTGAACTGGTGGAGGTCGCTTATTAAGCAATTGGCTTTAGAGACTGTTGAAGTAATGATTTCACTTTTAAACAGCAGTAGCTTCTTTTGTTGGCATAGAAAGAATATTCTCTTCCTTTGGGCTCATTCATTCAAAATTGAGAAATTGTTTGGGCCGATAAAGCAGGAAAACTTGGTTTTTGTGTTTTTTTTTCCAGATTATGAACAAACAAGTAGATGAGTGAGCTACAGAAGATAGTATTTTAAGTTTTTCCCGTGTGAACCTGAAGTCTGTTTTAGGTTTTTTAAAAGATATTTTGGGCTCCTTTTACTAAGGTGCGCTAGCGTTTTTAGCGTGCGCTGCATTGCCCCGCGCACTAACCCTGCACTACGCGCCAAGAACTAATGCCAGCTCAATTCTGGCATTGGCATGTAGCACACGCAGCAATGCAGCGTACGCTAAGCACACGCAGCTTAGTAAAAGAAGCCCTTTGTTTAAACACATTAGTTATCATGGATATTTAAGCAAATACAAACATACTTAAACTGTAATGTTATTGTTTTGGTTAAATAAAACTATTTAAATTGTTATTAAAGTAATTTTCTCATTTCAATAAAGAAAGCAGAAAAATTGTCCAAATATGAATGATAGTTCACCTTGCAATAATTTCATTATTATTTATCTATGTATTTCTAGTAGTATAACCTAATCAGTAATTTTTGATGTTTCTGTGAAACTAATCTGAAAGTTATTATTTTGTTTTTTTTAATGAAACCTTCTGGTTGTAAATATTAAACTTGTACTAGTAAGCCCGTCTTTCACTGTGCTGTGACTTGACTACTACTCATCTACTATAACTGCGAAAGACCAAGTGCTCAGCAACCTGTCGCTTTCTGACCATATCTCTCAGGTGGAATCTTCCTCATTTTACTACCTGTGACAACTGCAAAAAAATAAGAGAAAGAGGGGGCACAAACTCGACACATGGGGGGCACTAACTTGGGACATAGGAAGTTGGGAATAGAAAAGGAGACTTGATGGGCATGAGTGTGTGAGAGATGGTGCACATGGGGAAGGGGAAAGGGAAAGGAAAATTGGGCATAGAGAGAGGCGTGAGATAGAGATGCATGGGGAATAGAAGGTTGAGAGGGAGAAATGGTGGATATGGTGGAGAGGGCAGATTGAAGGGGATGCAAAGGGGAGGAATGTTGGACATAATGATGGAGGGAGAAATATGGCATTGTGCTGGAAAGGGATATTAGAAGAAGAAATGGACATGGGACTGGTGGGCAGTGGTGAAAAATGCTGCACATGATCCAGAGGATATGAGAGGGATAAATGTTGGATGTGGCAGTAGAGGGGGTGGGAGAGATGCCTGGATCTCTCAAGACAGAGGGAAACACATTTGCCAATAGGGTGGAGGAAAGAGGAAGAAAAGTTGGACTCATGGAGGGACAGAGAGAAATGTTGGTTGGGGAAGGGAATGGGGTCCAGAGGAGAGGAAGGGTGCAGGAGGCAGAAATAAATAAATATTGGAAATGCAGCCAGAGACTCATGAAATCACCAACAAAGGTAGGAAAAATAATTGTATTTTCAATTTAGTGATCTAAATGTGTCAGTTTTGTGAATTTATATCTGCTGTCTATATTTTGCTCTATATTTGTCTATTTTTCTATAGTTGTTACTGATTGCATATTTTAAAATCATCTGCCTTCACCTCTTTGATGACCCCCCCTTGAATATAAATGATAATTAACATTCTCTCTGCATAAAGTGTGCTGTGTGCATTTTTAATTTTGTGGTTACCATTATGTATTAATAAGATTATATTGTGTGTATATGAAAAATGGATGGAAGAAATTGTGTTACAGTTAGTACTATTATTATGGGGGTGGAGTCTCTGGGGCAGAGCTTAGGCGGGGTTACTTGGTTGGTATTTGTTAGGCTTAGGGGGTACTTGGCTCAAATAAGTTGAGAAACACTGTGATAGAAGGTATACTAAGAAACTATTAAACTTGAAACACTGGTGTGCGGAGCACATCATTTCCCTTTTTAATACTTCTCTACCTCAGATTCTGGTGTTTATACGGGAAGGTTTTAAAAAGGAATTTACTTTTAATTCTCTTCAAGTACAGGTTGCTGGTCTTACATGCTTTAGGGAGCAAAGTTAGGTATGTTTTCTGAACGCCAAACCTTGGCTTGTAGGGATCTGTATTTACATTTTTCGGAAATGAGGGTTAGTCAGAAAGGTTTCTGCCTAAAGTAGTTGCTTCTTTCCATCTCTTGTCATCCAGCCTGTCTGCCTTCCTTTTCATAAGGAGAATTATAACTTGAACTTTTAGCCCTTGTATTTTAGGTATGTTCGCTGGACTTTTCTACATTATTTGGAAATTACTAATGATTTCTGGTGTTCAGATTAGCTCTTTATCTTCTTTTCAGGGATTAAGAAGAGTATGAAAGCTTCTAAGATCACCATTGCCCATTGACTTAAAGAGGCTCGTTCTTCTGCCTGTCTGGGCAGGGAAGAGGGCACCTCTAAGCATTGAGGCTCATTCTACCATAGCTTTCAACTTCTTTGAAGACGTTCATTATATTCTGTTGAAGAAATTTGTAGGTTGTCTATGTGGTCGTCTCGGCATACTTTTATGAAGCATTATCTGGTGGAGTTTTGTCTTATATCTGGCATGCTGTAAGTGTCCTCGACCATTTTCAATAAAAATATTTACAAAAAAACCCAAACAAACCTAGAAAGATTATTTTTCAGTAGAACTTTGGCTTTTAAAAAACCAGTTTTTGTATGATTCTGAATATAGAGATAATGGTACGGATAGGAGTAAGTAATAGTGGATATTACTGTTTTATTGTCATTATCCATTTAGGGCTCCTTTTTACAAAGGTGCGCTAGGGCCTTAACGCGCGCTATTGTGCGCGTTAAGGCCTAGTGTACCTTTGTAAAAGGAGCCCTTAATTTCAAGGAACAAGATTTGATTAGTTTTGCTTTCTTCAGATTTATTCAAAAGTATATCCAGTTTGATAGCTGTTATTGAGTTCTGAAGTTTTTTTTGAAAGAAGATACATTTTGTACTCTTTAGTTTTTCATTCTATAAAGTAAAACCTAGTTTAAAGTGATTTATATCATTTGGCACTTAGTCAGGATGGCAGTTTTGAGAGCTTTTTAATCTGTACAGATAACTGCTTCCAAAGTATATATAGCCCTCAAATAAGTTTTTAAAAAGATTTTTTTTCAATTAAAAAAAATAAACTTTATTTTCTCTCATTTACTAGATTAGATGCAGTAAGTTGTTTTCATATAAGGCCAAAATATGACAAAATATGAGAGAGTTATTTAGCCGAGACTTGTAAAACTTTCTCACCATTTATTTCACTATGGGGTTGTTTTTGTTTTGTTGTGTTTTTATCTAGACCAGGGTTCTCAAAGTCCCTCCTTGAGGGCCGCAATCCAGTCGGGTTTTCAGGATTTCCCCAATGAATATGCATGAGATCTATGTGCATGCACTGCTTTCAATGCATATTCATTGGGGAAATCCTGAAAACCCGACTGGATTGCGGCCCTCAAGGAGGGACTTTGAGATCCCTGATCTAGACCATTTCATTGTCAATGGCCCCTTAAACAAAATAATTTTTGCCAGACATTTCCACTTCCTGTTCTCCAGTTGGAACCAGCCTTTATTGGTTATGGCACCATGAACCTGCATCTGTAACTGCCTGAGGTTTCCTCCCATTTCATAACCTATATCCTAGGCTAAGGATCACAGCCTCCTGGTATGAAAATATCCAGAGTATGAGCTCTAAGTCAGTGCTTCTCAATTTCTTCAAGCCAAATACCCCCCTAAGTCTTAACAAATATCAACCGAATACCCCTGCCCAAGCTCCACCCCAGACCCACCCAAGATCCACACCTGGCCTGCCCAAGCTCTACCACTCACCCCCACCCCCATAATAATAGTATTAATTGTAATGCAATTTCTTTCATTCATTTTTCATATACACACAATATAATCTTATTAATAAATAATGGTAACCACAAAATTAGAAAAAACACAAAGCAGACTTTATGCAGAGAAAATGTTAATTATAGAGAATGACACGGTGGTTGTTACCCGCGAGTAGCCGCGGGTAACCCGCCAAAACGGGGAAAGAAAAATAGTAGTCGCTGCAGGGACAGGGACAAGGCCATTCACTGCCCCGTGGAGCAGTGAATGGTCTTGTCTCTGCAGTGAGGCATCAAGGATCGCGCGGTCCAGCAGCCCCCACCCACCCACCCGATCGCAGCATTTAGCCAGTTCCCTCCCTCCACCTCACCTTATATGCTGTTTGCCGGCTTTCTTTTTCCTGAGCCACACGCATTCAAAAAGACGCGCGGTTGCGTGAATTGATCATTCTTCTCCTCTGACACAACCGGAAACAGGAAGTTGCAGGAGAGGAGAAGATTGATCAACTCGCGCAGCTGCACGTGCGAGGCTTTTTGAACGCTTGCGGCTCGGGAAAAAGAAAGCTGGCAGACTCGGCATATAAGGTGAGGTGGAGGGAGGGAGCTGGATAAACGTTGCGATCGGGTGGGTGGGGGTTACTGGACCGTGCGATCGCGCATGTTCCCGGCTCACACTGGGAAGGAGGGAGTGAAAGGGAAAAAGATTCTGGGCCAAGGGGATGAAGAGGGAAAGAAAGAAACCCACAGCAGGAAAGAAAGGGAGGACAGGCAGGTGAGCCAGATGCTGGAAGCAGGGGGGGGGGGGAAGAAAGAGGGAGAGAAGCTAGATGGGGTTGAAAAGAAGAGACATACTGGTATGGAAGAGGAAGATAGGGGAAATCTGGACACAGGAAGGTAACAGAAAGAGGGGAAATTATGTGCATGGGGCATAGGGACAGAGACATAAAGGGGACATGCCATGGGGATGGTATATGGACATGGGGGGTGGGGGGCAATGCCAGATACATAGGGGAGATATTAGAAATGGGGAAAATAGGAACACAGAAGCGAGGTGATTTGTGGGGATGGGACAGGGACTGAGCCCGCAGGTTCCAGCGGCTTGCACAAATTACATTGTAATGTGCCACGAAAATAAGAGGGAGGGAGGTAGATAGATAAGCCACGCGAGAGGAGCTGAAGGGTGGTAGAAAGGAACAGATGGTGAAGGAGGGAGGGAAGGGTGGTGGTAGAAAGGAATAGAACAGACATTGAAAGAGGGTGGAAAGGAACAGACCCTGAAGGGAAATGTGGAAGACAGAGTAGGGAGAAGACGCTGGAAGGGAAGAAGACAGATGCCAGACTATGGGGGAGCGGAGGGAAGAAGATGGGTGCTAGACCAATTGGGGGAGGGTGAAGGGAGAGGCACAGTAACAGCAAATGGAAGATGCAGAAAGAAGACACACAGTGGATGGAAGGAATTGCATGAGAAGATTTGGAATAGAGAATGACACGGTGGCGGTTTACCCGCGGCCACCGCATTTCGCCGCGGGTAACCTGCCAAAACGGGGAACAAAAAATAGCAGTCTCTGCGGGGACGGGGACAAGGCCATTCACTGCCCCGTGGAGCGGTGAATGGTCTTGTCCCCGCAGTGAGGCATGAAGGATCGCGCGGTCCCCGCAGCCACCACCCGCCTGCCCAATCGATCCTAGTGTTTAGCCAGCTCTCTCCCTTCTCCTCACCTTAGTTTGTAGGCTTTCTTTTATGGCGATTTGCACTCTATCAAAAAGCCGCGCACCCGCTGCTGCTCAGTTTCGATCTTCTGCTCTGACGCAACTGGAAACAGGAAGTTGCAGCAGAGCAGAAGATTGAACACTGAGCAGCCGCGCGTGCAGGTCGTCGAGAAAGAAAACCTACAAACTAAGGTGAGGAGAAGGGAGATAGCTGGCTAAACAGTAGGATCGATTGGGCAGGCGAGTGGTGGCTGCGGGGACCATGCGATCGCTCGTGTTACCGGCTCAAACTGGAAGGAGGGAGTGAAAGGGAAAAGGATTCTGGGCCAAGGGGATGAAGACGGAAGAAAAACCCACAGCAGGAAAGAAAGGGAAGGACAGGCAGGTGAGCCAGATGCTAGAAGCAAGGGGGGGGGGGGAAGAGGGAAAAAAGCTAGATGGGGTTGAAAAGAAGAGACACATTGGTATGGAAGAGGAAGATAGGGGAAATCTGGACATAGGAAGGTAACAGAAAGAGGGGAAATTATGTGCATGGGGCATAGGGACAGAGACATAAAGGGGACATGCCATGGGGATGGTATATGGACACTGGGGGGGGGGGACAATGGCAGATACATAGGGGAGATATTAGAAATGGGGAAAATAGGAGCACAGAAGTGAGATGGTTTGTGGGAATGGGACAGGGACCGAGCTCGCAGGCTCCAGTGGCTTGCACAAATTACATTGTAACGTGCCATGAAAATAAGAGGGAGGAAGGTAGATAGATAGGCCACGCGAGAGGAGCTGAAGGGTAGTAGAAAGGAACAGATGGTAAAGGAGGGAGGGAAGGGTGGTGGTGGAAAGGAATAGGACAGACATTGAAGGAGGGTGGAGAGGAACAGACCCTGAAGGGAAATGTGGAAGACAGAGTGGGAAGAAGACAGATGCCAGACTATGGGGGAGCGGAGGGAAGAAAATGGGTGCTAGACCAATTGGGGGGGGGAGGGTGAAGGGAGAGGCACAGTAACAGCAAATGGAAGACGCAGAGAGAAGACGCACAGTGGATGGAAGGAATTGAATGAGAAGATGTGGAAAGCAGAAACCAGACAACAAAGGTAGAAAAAAAAATTATATTTATTTATTTATTTTTTGCATTAGGATAAAGTAGTATATTAGTTGTGTTGATAAAAATTAATAAACAAAGCCCTGCCAGCTGAACATCTCTTTCTCTAGTTCAGCAGCCAGAACTTTGATTTATAAGAAAGGAATAAGCTAAATATTGCATTTCTAAGGCTTATATGGATGCTGCGGGGACGGTGACGGGGCGGCGAATGGGATGGCAGTGACGGTGATGGGGCAGTGAAGGGAATGGCGGTGACGGGGACAGATTTTTTTCCCCGTGTCATTCTCTAGTTAATTATCACTTATATTTGGGGTTTTTTCAAAGAGGTCAAGGCAGATGACTTTAAAATATGCAATGCCATCTCAGTAACAACTATAGAAAAATAGACAAATATAGTACAAAATATAGACAGCAGATACAAATTCTCAAAATGGACACATTTCAATCACTAAGGGCTCCTTTTACGAAGGAAATTACCACGTGCTATAGCCGCAGTAACTGAAAATCTACCGCCTCCTAAAAAGGAGACGGTAGTGGCTAGCACGCTCAGGAATTTAACGCACTCTATTGCGCACGTTAAGGACCTAGTGCACCTTTTGTAAAAGGAGCCCTAAATTGAAAATAAAATAATTTTTCCTATCTTTGTTGTATGGTGATTTCATGAGTCTCTGGTTGCACTTCCTTCTGACTGTGCATCCAATATTTCTTTCTTTCTGCCTCCTGCACGCTTCCTCTCCTCCGGACCTCATTCCCTTCTCCAACCAACATCTCTCTTTGTCCCTTCATGAATCCAACTTTCTTCCTCTCTCCTCCACCCCTATTGGCAACATGTCTCCCTTTCTCTCTCACTGTCAATCTGTTTTTCTCTCATTCCCTCCCTTGTGCAAAGGGAGTGGGGAAAAAAGAGAGAGATCCAGGGTGCATCTCTCTTACCCCCCTCTACTGCCCACCAGCTCCATGCCCATTTTCCCTTCTATCCACCTCGCCAGCACAATGCCACATCTCTCCGGCCTCCATCTCTATGTTCAGCATTTCTTCTCCTTTCATCCCCTTCAATTTGTCCCACTGTTCCCTTTCCACTACCATATCCAACATTTCTCCCTCTCATCCTTCTCTACCCCATGCATCTCTACCTCAATTGTCTCTATGCCCAACAATTTTCCTCTTTCTTCCTTTCCCCATGTGCTCCATATCTTTTCCTTTCACTCGTACACTCATGCCCAACAATTCTCCCTTTCTATTCGCTCCCTCATATGTCCCAAGTTAATGCCCCCTCCTCCCTCCCTTCTGTGTCCCATGTTTATGCCCTCTCCCTTCCTTCTGTGTCCCAAGTTTGTGCCCCTCTCTCTGCCTTCCAGCTTTTGTCCCAAAATCATGCCCCTACCCTGTCCCAATGCACTCCTTCCCCCTTTGTCCCAGATCATGTCCCCTCTCTCCCTTACTTGCTCACTCCATCCCTGCACTCTCTTCCTTCAGGGCCATCCAGCTGGGTTGCTCCTGCCTTCAGCAGCATTTGTTGCAGGGATGCGTGGGCAGCGGCTCTTGCACACAGCAGCTCTGACGTCGGAGAGAATGCTTCTGGGTCAGCCATGTGCAGCATGAAAGAGCTGCTGATGCGTCCCTGCTACAAGTGCTACTGAAGGCAGGAAGGACCAACCCTCCTGGAAGGAGGTAACTGGGATCCCCAGTAACCTGGAAGGCTTCCCTCTGACATCGGAGGGAAGCCTTCTGGGTCGGCTTCAGTGGAGGGAGATGGGCAGGAAGGAGGGCATAAGAGCCCTGGTTGTGGCAGCGGCTTTGGCAGAGGGGGATGGGCGAGCAGGCAATAAGGCAGGCTTGGCATCCTTGGAGGCGATGCCATTAATGAGGAATGGGGGCAGGAGACTCGCACAGTGCCGCATACCCCCAACAAGCAGCTCGCGTACCCTTACCGCATATTGAGAAACACTGCGCTAAGGTTCCAATTCCATAAAGGTTGCCTAAGTCATTCTTAAAGTTAGGTGTGCTTTAGGCATCCAATCTAAGTGCTTAATGAGCCCATTAAGGGTCTTAACAAGCGATAATTGTTACTTAGGTGTCCAAAGAATGTAGATGCAGCCACAATTTTAATGGACACCCATGTTTAAAACTCGCGCCTAATTCAGTAGGCATGGGCGTGGTTTGGGCAATGACTCAATTTGGGCATCCTTTAATTCATTTACATAACACTGAGCAACCTAGGACGTCCATATGATGCCTATATTGCAGGCGAATGAAAACCAGGTCTACTTTTGAGCTTAGTTTGGCTTCAAATAGATCTGACTTCTATGGATGGAACTTAGGCAGTCTTTGGATGTTCTTAATGCGATCTGCTAAATAGGTCTGATTTATTTTTGCTTTATTAAGCTCATAATACATTTAATAAGGCACCATATAAACGGGGCACATCAAAACATATATTGCATGCAAAACCTATTTTTGTGGACAAACAGCAATGTTATTTGCTAATTAGAGGAAAAGATCTATTAACTGAAGCACAGCACATGAAAAACAAAGCTTTAGTTTTCTTGCTAAAAAGCTACCCTTTTTTTCTGACTAAACAGTGCTCCAAACAGCTCATTCTTGAAAGCACATGTCAAAAATATAGATTGCAAACATAACTTCATTTGCATAAGCTTAAAAACAGATACAGACCTTAGCATGGCTTCTACTTCATTGCAAATGGAGGTTTGCAGTTGCACAATGGTGACTTCATTGTGAGATCATCAAGGTGCACCTACAAGGTAGAATGCTACAATTAAAATATGTGCTGGGATTTGAACCCATGACCTCTGGAAGAGTAGCAGAAGGCTTTTAATTATTGAACTATAGCAGTTTCCAGGCAGGTGTCTCTGACTGCCCTGTGATATGATAGGTTAGCAGATCTCTAAGCTATCATAACACAGGGCAGTTGGAGAATTAGGGCCATAGTGTGCCTTGTCTCAGTCAATCCCAAGCTCAAAAGATAAGCCCAGGAATTGAATTAGCTTCACACATAACATATAGCATTGTTGCTAACTCTAGGGTAGCCAGAGAAATATCAATGTTTGATAGATTTTTGTAAATTAATAAAATAGCTGCTAAATAACAAAATCTGATGAAACAGAAATGAAGCAAAGTAATTTTAAAATATTTTATGAACAACATCTTCTAGTGTCTACTCATGAAAAGAATGTTTGAAGCGGATATAGCCAATATATTAGCTGAAATTAGGTGAAGTATGTTTTGTTGGATTGTATTCCTCTGATTTCAGAAACTGAGTAAAGTAGGTCAGGGAGTGGTTCCCTACTGAAAATTCACGAGGAAGTGAAACAACTTTTGATGCCAAAACAGAAGTTAGAGTGACTGTACTTATAGTTATTATAGTTAGACTTTTTAAATTACTAAAAACTAATAGTACATTTATATAGATCACTTAAGTTCTATATTGCACATGTATATGAAACTATCATGTATGACTTTTCTTGTGAATCTGCTTACATTCTCCTGTAAATTTTGTATCACAGGGAAGCTTAAATCTTTCTGTCTTGTGCAAGATCAGATCATATGCAGGGTTATATGGGTGCAGCACAAAACCAAACAGTAAATACATATCTTTTCAGAGCTTGCTTACTGCTTTGGTATGACTGCAGCTGTATTTCAGATAACTGTATAATGTATACTGTGGATATGAGTTAATGGTGAAAATAACCTAAAAATTAGATTGTCTAAGCCAGGGGTGCCCACACTTTTTTGACTCGCGAGCTACTTTTAAAATGACCAAGTCAAAATGATCTACCAACAATTAAATTTTTAAAAAACACAAAGCACACTGTACGCATAGAATTGTTAATTATCATTCCTATTCCGGGGTTTTTTTTCAAAGAGGTCAAAGCAGATGACTCTATGCACTGTCACCTCAGTAACAACCATATAAAAATAGACAAATACCCACCCCCTCCCTTTTTACTAAACCACAATAGCATTTTTTAGCGCAGGGAGCTGCGCTGAATGCCCAGCGCTGCTCTCGACGCTCATAGGCTCCCTGCGCTAAAAACCACTATTGCGGTTTAGTAAAAGGGGACCATATTGTAAAATATAGACAGCAGATATAAATTCAGACACATTTTGATCACTAAATTTAAAATAAAATCATTTTTCCTACCTTGTCTGGTGATTTCATGAGTCTCTGATTGCACTTTCTTCTTCTGACTGTGCATTCAATCTTTCTTTCAGCCTGTATGCTTCCTCTCCTCCACACCTCATTCGCTCCCCAAACTTTTTCTTCCTCTCTCCCTGACTTTTCTTTCTTTCTCTCTTCATGCCCCTTTCTTTTTTCTGTTTCTCTTCTTTCCTTCTGTTTCCCTGCCAGCCCCCTTTCTTTCTTTCTCCCTGCCCTTCCCCAAGCCACTGCCGCTGCCATCGGGGAACAGGAACCAAACGCCACCAATAGATAACAGGCCCCAAAGCCGCCGCCGCCCCATGCTCTCTCTGCTTCGGGCTGATCAATCTTCCTCTCCCTGACGTCAATTCTGCTGTCGGAGAGGAAGTTCCGCCCAGCCAGGCAGCGATTGGCTGGCCCGAACTTCCTCTCTGATGGCAGAATTGACGTCGGGGAGAGGAAGATTGATCGGCCCGATAGATCGCCAAGGCAAAGGGAGTCCTGGATGATCGACTCACTTTGCCTTGGCGAGCTACCGGTCGATCGCGATCGACCTATTGGGCACCCCTGGTCTAAGCTGTTAAGGTTCTATTCCAGTATCAATACTAGTGGAATACCAATGGTTAGTCATTCACACCTGTGACTTGTTAGTTTGGAATGAGTAAATTTTATAGAACCTTGCACAAACAGGCCGCTCTGCTCCCAGGAGGAAACATGTCTCCAAATAACCCCCTGGTCGTGTCCTTCAACTTCAGAGCGCTGGACGAAGATCCTACTCCTATTTCATACCAAGCTACTGGAATCGACTGCCCCCACAGATCAGATCCCTTGAAAGGCTTCTGAACTTTAGGAAATAATAAAAACTTACCTATTCACCTAATCCCTCCCCACTCAATGCACTAAGGTTAAGAAGAAACGTTCACTAAATGTATATTGAATTAGATCATCTGTATATGTCAAGTTAAGATGGAAACACTTTAGTATAATTATAGCAAATTGTAACCCGCTGTCCGAATGTTAACTTGTAACCTGTTCTGAGCTTGCTAGAGAGAAGGAAATAGGAAACAAAATAAATAATTGCCAAATTTATTAAACCCTTGATTGAATAACATTTGTAGGTTTTATCAAGTTCTGGACTATGAAACCTTGGTAACATTTCTGATAACCAAATACTTGTTTCTGTAATTTAAAACATGTACACTTGTAAATGTATGTGTGTTGTGGGGGGGTGGGGGTGGAGGATTAGGGTGTCCAGGAAAACCTAAAGTTGGAATAAATGTTCAACAAGCCAACTACAAAAGGTAGGGGGGTTCTGGCTGGGCATGGGGGTGGGGGTAAGGTAGCCTACCTTGGTGGGGGGGGGGGGTTGGGGTGTCCGGCAGGAGGGACTGGGCATCCCTCCTGCCGGCAATGCTTGCAGGGGATCGCGGCAGGTTCAGGCAAGAGGGATTGAGCATCCCTCCTGCTGTGATTGTTGCAGGGAGATGGGGGATGGTTCCAAGATTCTCTAACCGGCACTTATGACAGATGCCGGTTAGAAAATCATAGTTTTAGGTGAAGGACTGGTTCCTCCCACACCTAAAAGGTCTTGTTTTGGGTATTTGATACTTGGTTGAAATTTTTTTTGGGGGGCATAGGGCTTTAAAATAGACATAGTGGCGGTCTGGGCGATTAAATGCCTGAATATACAGGTAGGACATTCTTGGGGGGAAAAAACACATTTTGGATGCATTTTTCGAGAATGGCCATTTCCCTGCTGCCTACTTTGGGTGCCTAGGGCCTTAGGCCAAAAAGGGACTTGGACAGGTTTTTTTTTATTATGCCCCTCTGAATTTTTATCATTTCATTCTTATAGTCATAAAAAGCAACATATAAATCACAGTTATCTTGTATTTATATTGGAGTTATACAAAGATGAACACAGAAGATTTAGAAGTGAGTAGTTTTTTTTGAGATTGCAATTATATTGTAGTCTCCCATCATGTTCTCATTATATTGTTCTTGGTAGCGGCATTTGAAGTCTTGGATTTCAATTTGTATTACTGTGACAAGATTTCTATATAGATGTTGAATGTATTTGCTTTTTGCAAGGGCTTGTTTACTGGAATTCTGAAAGGGTTCTTCATCCCCACCCCCTCCCCAGCACCACCCTGGGAAAGATAGTGTTATAGGGAGCCCAGATCAGTTTTTCTGCCCAGGGCTCATTCAGTTCTATCTATGCCACTGGTTCACAGGATGTTTCCACTATTACTAAAGCTAGTTAAGTTTACATGTTAAATGGGAGAAAAGCCATATATGCATTTTTGCTTCTCTAAAGTCTATATGTGTTTGTTTCCCTTTTTGTAGATAATCAGGTAATAGAAGGGAGCCAACGTGTTACCTCTGAAGTCTCCAGTTTTGAGAGTTCACCAGGGAAACCTACTGCTAACACTTTTGGCATAGAATTTTGCAGGAAGCGCAAAGCAACTGATTCTGATAACCAGTAAGTGTTCTTGTTTGGCAAATACAGAGATTTGTAATATGTTAATATTGCAATTATTGTTCATTCATGGTAGAATTATGTATTTTACTTAAAATTTTTTTTTTCTTGTAGGGACACCATTGTCATTGATGTAGATGATCTACAGAACAGGTGAAGCTTGTGTACAATGGAAAAGGATTATAGTTTCATTCCATAGCTTTATGATGCATGCACTATAAGTCTGAAATTCAGAAGGAAATGTTTGTTTCATACTTTCATTGGCTTTAAGGTCTCCATCTCTCTGTAGTCTGTATTGAATCCAGACTAGTGCTGGCTGTATCAGCTATGTTGTATGGTACAGTTTGTGGTTGGTTTTTCAGCAAGATGTATTGAATGAACACATTGCTTTAAATTAAGACACTAACCATATGCTTTTCCTCTTCAATGCATAATTTATATTGTATGTATAGATCTATTTTGGGAACATTAATTTCCTTCATGTAGTGGGATTTTTTTTCAACTCCAAACCCTTACCTTTTTCCAAATCTAAGTTTCTACATTTAAGAAAATAAGGTCTTCTCACCCCTAATATTTTAGAAACTGCTAAGCAATTGATGAGATTCAGCTAGATGTCCAGCAGTTTGAATCGTAGCCATTCCTATACAGTAAGTTATTGCTCTTCTCTCACCTGTAATGACATCCTTTATTGTTCAAAGGATTGTCTTATTTAAAAATAGACACTCATATTTCCTGTTTACTTGCAGGATTGAAGATGGAAAGTAGCATGTAAAAAATAAATACTTCAGGTACAATTAAATAGGGAGTTAACTATCATATCTAGTTTAATAATAATAAATCTGTATGAAAACTTGAGAGGGAATTCACTAAAGTCAGCGATCATTGCTAAACCTGTGAAAACAGGTTTAGCGACGATCGCTGGTAACCGACCCGATTCACAAAACGGCCCACCGTGTGTTTTTCCCCTCAATCGCCCATGCAAATTTGTAAAACCCCATGCAAAATAGCCAAGCAATTGATTCACTAACATTTGCTTGGCTATTTTGCATCGGGTATTACTATCATAAAACCTGACTACTGTAGACCTGTTGGTAAATGTATTACTACTTTTATAGCAAAAAAAAAAATGGGCTACCAAAATGATTGATTTAACTTTTTATGGTGAATTTCTGATCAAATAGTAATTTTCATCACAACTAATAAACTGTTGACAACATTTCCTAATATCAGCTTCTACTGTTCTTCTCTATCAACATTCTTCCTATTTCCCCTCTGAGTAATTAAACCTATGGCAGGCATGTCATAACTAAACAGACGTCAGTCTTTGGAACCTCTTATGATGTATATATCATTTCAAGTCCCCGTCTTGTGTATCTTTATAATCATTTACACCCGCCACCCCCTACCATTCCCTATCTTATTTTTATTCTTAAATTTTAAACTCATTTTTTATTTTATAATACCCATAAACACCATCTCTAAAAAAAAAACTTTCATATGAATCATGTGACAAAAAACCTACTTCCTCTAAGTGAAAGGCAACACTTATCTTAGTGGATCCTGCCACCATCAATGTTGACACTCGTGGCTCCTTTTACGTTAGCGGCTTTATCGCACGCACCTTTTTAGCACGCACTAACCCCCGTGCTAGCCGAAAAACTACCGCCTGCTCAAGAGGAGGCGGTAGCGGTTAGCGCGGCAGGCAAATTAGCACACGCTATTATGTGCGTTAAACCATTAATGTGGCTTCGTAAAAGGATGCCTCAATGTTGATGGAGAAGAACAGTAGAAGCTGATATTAGGATCAGAAATTCACCATAAAAAGTTAAATTAATCATCTTGGTAGCCCATTTTTTTTGCTATAAAAGATTTCATATATAGGGCTGATGTTTTAAAGCAGGGGTGTCCAACCTGCGGCCCAAGGGCCACATGAAGCCCCGTGAAGAATTTTGTGCGGCCTCAGTCGAGGGCGATGCAGTGTTTTCCTCTGCTGCCCCCGGGTGTTTACCGTCTTGCCGGCTTCCTCCTCTGTCTTGCTGCAGGGTTTGTGCAGCCCCAGAAACATTTTTTTTGGCCAATGCGGCCCAGGGAAGCCAAAAGGTTGGACACCCCTGTTTTAAAGGCTCCATTCTGTAGTATCTTAATGGTAAATGTGTTACTGGTAGGTGTGCTGGTTTGTTTTTTTCATTTTTTTTAATGGCATATATATTTTGTGTGTTATTACATACGCAAAATATCTGTCCCCCCACCCAAAATGAAAAAAATCCCCCACCACCGCAGGCCCTTCCCACCGACTTACCAACAATCGCACATCCCCTCCCTCCCCCCCCCCGAGAATCGCGGCAACCCACCCGAACCCCAAAAAGATGGCAGGAGGGATACTCCCTCCCTCCTGCCTTGAAGGCCCTTCCCCTCCACCCCGTAGAAAAGGACAGGCAGGATGTCCACACTCTCCTGCCGACAAATACCTCCCCCTCCCCCCTCCCCCCCAAAAAAAAAACCTGGCAGGAAGGATACACACTCCCTCCTGCCATCGGGCCCCTCCCCAATACCTTTATGTTGGGAGGGGGAGTGCACAGTATGACTCTCCTGCTCCTCCGGCCTCCTCCTGCGCAATGCAGGCCATAGGCCCCTCCTCGGCCCTCATTGGCTAAGGAAGTCCCTCACTGGCTCAGGCTCCTCCTAAGGGAGGATCCTGAGGCACCTGAACCAGTTAGGGCCTTAGGCCCCTCCCCGTGCATCGCATGATGCACTGGGGATGGGCCTAAGGCCTGCATAGCACAGGAGGAGGCCGGAGAAGCAGGAGGGTCTGCCTGGGCACCCCTCCTACTCCCAACGTAAAGGTTCGGGGGGAGGGGGGCTGACGGGGGGGGGGAGGGGATGATGAGTGGGGCCTGATTGCAGTAGGGAGTGGGCATCCCTTTTGCCATTTTTTGGGGTTCAGGGAGGGAGGGGGCTTTTTTTCTTTTTTTTATTGGGCAGATATTTTACGTGTATAATACACATATGTTTGTGCCATTAAAAAAAAAAAAAAGGGAAAACCCCCCAGCAGAAGCAGTGACAGTAGACTGCTTCTCCTGTCACGGCTCTGCACTGACTCAATTGCTCACTGAGCGATTGAGTTGTTGAGTTTGCATGCAAATGATTTGCACTTCTGTGCAAATCATTTGCATGCAAACTTGATAGTGAATCAATCGCTGTTTTAAAATTGGCCAGAGAATCGGTCAACAGCGATTGAGTCTCTATCTTTAGTGAATCTGGGTCTTAGTGCCAGTTTAGTGATAAGATATATGTACTGTTTCAGGATATCAACCTCCCACCTCTCCTACTACAACTGTAGTGAAAACAGTAAAACACTTGCCAAAAATGGATTGTCATTAATGCTGATACTGCAACACTGCTTAAGAACTGCAGTATAAGGAAATGCATGGAAAATGAGATTTAACCTGAGGCTTGAATAATTCAATTCAGCTTCTGTAATAGTGTCAAATACCAATAGAGAGTGTACTCTACGTACAGTATCCATCATATACATCAGAACCGGAAAGGGTGTGGGTGGGGGGGGGGTGGCAGGCAGTGGCAGCAATTCATACTCG
Source organism: Geotrypetes seraphini (assembly GCF_902459505.1). Classification (NCBI taxonomy): domain Eukaryota; kingdom Metazoa; phylum Chordata; class Amphibia; order Gymnophiona; family Dermophiidae; genus Geotrypetes; species Geotrypetes seraphini. Next base: position 67,332,787 of record NC_047090.1, on the reverse strand, counting down.
CTGCTTGCTGCTAACCAGGTAGCCTCCCCTTTTCCGCATCTTGCCTCTATCTTAGAGAATGACATAGGGACAGGTTCTCATGGTAAACCACTGCAAATTGCAGCAAATCTACAGGAATGGGAAACTTTACTGCTGGTTTACTTCAGGAATGGGAGCAGGGCCATCTACCACCCCACAGAAGAGGTAAGAAGTCTTCCTCCCGCTCCTCAAAAAATTGCACCAAAGTCAGACTCATGTACAACAGATCCATGGGGAGTGTTGAGGGAAGGGTGAACTAGGTGTTCAATCCATGGGAGAAGTGCTGAGGGAAGGGAGAGAAGTGCTGGGTCTGCAGGGAGAAGAAGAGGGAAAGGAAAGAGATGCCAAACCAAGGGGGCATGAAGGGAGTGAAATATTTAACACGAGGGAAGAAAGAGAGGACGAGAGACACATTGGTGTGATGTAAGTGGGGAGAAGCTGGACCCAGGAAGATATATGAAGAGAGTGGAGATGGTGGGCATGGAAGGGAGGTTAGGGATAGGGACACAAAGGGGAACACTATCGGAGTGGTATATGGACACAGTCTGTGAGTCAATGTCAGACATAAGAGGGTATATGGACACAGAGGGAAGATAGCTGGACATGAGGGAGAATAGGAACGCAGAAGAAAGATGCTGGACTTAAGGGGGGCATAGAGACACAGAAAATTGACACTGGACATGGGTTAGGGACACTGAATAGTGATGATGAAGAATGTGATGAGATGGGCATAGGGGAAATACTAGAAAGGGAAGTATAGGAGACAGAGAAGGAAGATGCTGAGCATGGGAAAAAAACATACACAGAGATGGATGGTGAGCATGGGGAATGAAGAAATGTAAAATGGTCAGGAGACCCTGGCGAGTGAATTAAGCGTAGACAGAAGGAAACAGAAACTAGAGCCTGGGATCAATGTGTTATGAAGAGTAAAATGACCAGACAACAAAACATAGAAAAAATAATTTTATTTTCTATTTTGTGATTAGAATATATCAGATTTGACATGTGTATCCTGCCAGAGCTGGTGTTAAGACATAACTGGGACCTCAAAGTCCATGCCGTACTTTAGCTTCCAGCTGGCCAGGAGCAGTTGGCCTAGTTGCACTTCCCTAACACTATTTCTGCCAAGTGTGACTGAAGTATTCTTTCAACTTGATTTTTCTATGTAGCATTTTGTAGTAATTTGGCTTGTTCAGTTTGCTCGATAGTGAAGGGGAAATTTGTGAGGGGATGGGAGATAGGGGTTTTGTTGATCTGTATTTGTGATTAATAAAATGACAATTGTACAGAATATTTCTTTTTATACTTTAATCTAATCTAATCTTTGGTTTATATACCGGGTCATCTCCCAAAGGAGCTCGACTCGGTTCACATGTAATTTAGATCAGAGTATATAACAGAATATAAATCTAAAAGAGAACTAGAAGGATAAAATATGCTATTAATACAAACTTCAGTTAGGTGAGCCTCTAAGATATTGCGTAAACAACCACGTTTTTAGATCTTTTTGAAATTGTTGTAGCTGACCTATCAATCTTAGAGTCAGGAAGTTTATTCCAAATTTCTACCAGCTTGAACGTCATAGATTTACTAAGCTTCCCAATGGATTTAAGCCCTTTTGAAGAGGGAAATGATGATAATTTATATATCTGTGTGCTTTTCGAATAACAAGTTCTAATGGTATTCCAATATAAGGGAACTAGAGAATCAAATATTCCCTAAAGGAATTAAAAAATAACGCTTGCACACTTAAGCTGTATCCTAAAATGAACTGGGAGCCAGTGAAGGTTTATCAACAAAGGGGAGACATAGTCATACTTTCTTTTTTCCAAAAATAAGTTTAGCTGCTGTGTTTTGTTTCAACTGTAGCCGATCTAGACTATCCTGTTTAATACCCAAGTAAACAGAATTCCAGTAATCCAGTTGGGCAAGCACTGTACCACCACTGCATAATGTTCTTGATGGAATTATGATCTAACTTTCCTCAGCATACGCAGACTAAAGAAGCACTTCTATGCCAAAGAGTTCTGGAGGAGAAGTCTATATGTAATGAAATACCTGTTTTCAATGTAATAGCAGCAGGGAGGTTTTCTAATTTAGGCCTGATCCAGTGTAGTCTGGTTTTTGATGCATTCAATTTCATTTGAATGGACATTACCCACGCCTGCAATTTGGAAATACAACAATATATGCCCAAGACCAAATCACTAAGATCAGGAATGATCTCCAGTAGAATGAAAATGTCATACGCTTAAGTAAATATAGTCTCTGCTGAAGTAGGACAAAATTTTTTTAATGAGGTCATGTAAATGTTAAACAAAATTGGCGACAAAGGGGAACCTTGTGGCACCCCACAGTTAGGTTTCCATGAAGATGAGACCTTACCCTCTTAAGTTTATCTCATAGGATCGTAGTGAAAGGAATTTGCTAAACCAATCTAAAACCACATGATGTAAGCCTATATCGGATATCATATGAATCAAGATATCATGTGGACCACATCAAACGTAGCTGGACAAATCAAATTGTAATAGTACCACACATTTTTTTTGCATCTGTAAATTTTGGATCTTTGAAATTAATAACAATAAAAGAGTTTCTGTGCTGAAATTTAGTCTGAACCCATGTTGAAATGGCACTAAGATAGAAAATTTTTCTAAATTGGAGAGTTGACTAGAAATGATTGATTCTATCATTTTTGTCATCAAAGGTATGTTTGCAATTGGGCGATAATGAGAGGGGACCGAAAGATCCAAATCAGCACTTTTCAATAAAGGCGTTAAAATTATATTGCCCATACTTGATGAAAAAGTTGTGGGTTGAATGGATGAACATGACTTGAAATTAAACATTAATAAAACAGAGGTAATAGTAGTGAAAAGTCAGAGACAACTTTGAGATAGAGAATGTGGTTGTGATGGGGGAGAAATTGCCAGTGAAAAAGGAGTTGACCATCTTGGAGGTGTGCTTGGATAGCTGTTTGACGATGGGAAAGCAAATTTTGAAAATGATTAGGGTAGGCTATATGCAAATGCAGTTACTTTATAGACTAAAACCATTATTACCAGCGTCTGATTTTCATAGTGTGGTTCAAGTATTGAGTAGAGTAAATTATTGAGTAGAGTAGATTATTGTAACTCGCTGTACCTGGTAATTGCTAAAGGGAAATTGAAGACACTGCAGATGCTGTTCAATTCAGCTGCTAGATTGATCACAGGAGCTCACATATATCTCCTATATTGAAACAGTTACACTGACTGCCTATTCATCGAAGAGTACATTTTAAGATTATTGCAATTATCCATCAGATAATGTGCCACATTGCTCCAAGGGTACTAAAAGAGTTGTTTGAAATTTATCAACCGAAAAGAAATCTAAGGTCTGACAACAGTATGAAATTGACTTTAGAGGGGAGGATGCCTATCATTCATGTTAAAATTGAAGTATCAATGATGTCAGTAGCGGGTGTCAAACTTTGGAATGCTCTGCCAGGAATACTGCGTTATTGTGTTGGAAATATCAATTGTAAAAAAATGTTGAAAACGCAGCTCTTTGTTAATGCTTTTTTATAAAGTGCACTACTTTTATTCTTCTTGTAAGATATAGTGTCAATGAATATCTGGGTTTTAACGTTTTATTGGTAAGATGTTCGTCTATTGTTTGTTCATGTTTATACAACTAAAGGGCGATCAGTATATTATGTATGTAACCAATATATGAACTCGAGACCCTTAGAAAAAGGCCAACTGAAGATAAAACTATGTGGTTCATATATTGGTAAGAAATCCAATAAACAGTATAACTACTCAGGACCCTTAGAAAAAGGCCAACTGAAGATCAAGAAGATCCCAGCTTACTCATGAACAAAGGTGAAGACTATATATCTCAAGTGCCCATAGCCAGTTACCAGAACTAATCTTGGTTACTTGGCTTACAAATGGGCTATCATTGATAAAACGTCTTCTCCACTATGTAAGCAGTGTGTGTGTTTGATATTTTATTATTATTTTGTTGTTATTTTATTCTTAAGCCCACTTATTTATTCTTAATTAATTCTTAATATGCCGTAATGCTGTATGGTACTTAGCTTGGGTGTTGTATATTGCCCGGCTTTCCTCCACTTATACAACACCCGAGCTAAGTACCATACAGCATTACGGCATATTAAGAATTAATTAAGAATAAATAAGTGGGCTTAAGAATAAAATAATAATAAAATATCAAACACACACACTGCTTACATAGTGGAGAAGACGTTTATCAATGATAGCCCATTTGTAAGCCAAGTAACCAAGATTAGTTCTGGTAACTGGCTATGGGCACTTGAGATGTATAGTCTTCACCTTTGTTCATGAGTAAGCTGGGATCTTCTTGATCTTCAGTTGGCCTTTTTCTAAGGGTCCTGAGTAGTTATACTGTTTATTGGATTGGATTTCTTACCAATATATGAACCACATAGTTTTATGTGGTATATAAATAAATAAATATTCAAGGCTTGTGTGGATGGGATCAGACATTTTATGGGGAGGGGGGATCAAGCTCGCAGGAATAGGGACAAAGTTTGTCCCTGTGTCATTCTCTACCTCCTTTAGCAATTTTCTATTTCTCCATGGCAAAGGGGAGACTTCTGGGTTAGCAGCAGGCAGTTGGTGAGAACTGTAACTGGCTTCTGCTGACCCGCTGAAGAGCAAGAGGAGAGTTGTAGAAATTGGATAATGAAGGATGGAAGTAGAGATGCTGGACATGGGGTGAAAAAGGGGGCTTGGAAGAAAGGGAGAGATACTACTTGGAGGGAAAAATATTGGACATGGAGGAGGGGGGACAGATATTGGGAGAGATACTACTTGGAGGGAAAAATATTGGACATGGAGGAGGGGGGACAGATATTGGATTAGATGATGGAGGAGAGGGATAAATATTGGATAAGATAGAGTGGACGAAGGACGAGATGGTGCATGGGAAAAAGAGGGAAAAATTTTGCACAAGATGGCGGAGCGGAGGAAAGGAGAGATGGTGCATGGGGGGAGAGGGAGAAATATTGGATAAGATAGGGGAGGAAGGGAGGGATGATGCATGGGGAGAGTTTTAAGAGAGATGGACCCAGGGCACAAGGGAGGGGGAGAGAGGTTAGACATGGGAGTGGATTAGAGGAAGGGTGAGATGCATAGGATATGGAGAGAAGAGAAAAATGAAGATGTTGAATCCAGAAGCAGAAGGGAGTGATGCTAGACAATGGGAGCAAGGGAAGATAGGGAGAGTGCTGAAGGGAAAGGGAGATGAAAGGCTAGAAGAGACTCTGAGCCAGTACTTAGAGATGTGCCAGTTTACCCCTGGGCCAACAGCACTGGTAAGTCCACAGAAAAGGAGGAGAAAGTGAACAGATGCATATTGGGCTACTTCCTCCTCCCATGTTTGCCTAGAGTCAATTGCTCATGAACTGCAGGGCTATCTACAGCCTTCTGTGGTCCCCAAAAGAAGTCAGTTCTCTAGGCAGGTAAAGGGAGAGGAAATAGCCCAATATGCAGCCAGTCACTCTCTTTCTCCTCTGGTGGGGAGAGAGAGAGAGAATGAACAGCAAAGCTGTTGGCTGTGTGGGAGGCAGGACAATGGGGTGGGGGCAAGGAAGAGAAGAGAAGGGTGAGGACAGAGAGATGCTGGATTATGGAGGAGGGGGTCATAGAGAGGAAAGAAATGCCAGAGCATGGGGGTGAAAGAGATGTTAGGGAAGAAGACTAAGATAACAGGAGAGGAAAGGAGAGAGATGCCAAACTAATGAGGGGAGGGAAGAAGGGAGGGATAGATGGAAGAGGAGACAGAGATGCCAAACCATGGGGTGAGGTGGGGGAGGAGAGGAGAAACCACTACCTTCAGGTCAGGACAGGATATCGTAATTGCAGTATACTGTACTGACCTGAGGAAGGAGGTTTTGACCTCTGAAAGCTAATTGAAATATTAATTAGTCCAATAAAATATCTAATTTTCCTTCTTTTGTTTTATTTCTATTTAATTTGCCTTGAAATCCCTGAAAAAAGCAGAATATAATGATAGTTAATTAAAATTTATTTGCATACAGCAGGGGTGTCCAATGTCGGTCCTCGAGGGCCGCAGTCCAGTCGGATTTTCAGGATTTCCCCAATGAATATGCATGAGATCTATTTGCATGCACGGCTTTCAATGCATATTCATTGGGGAAATCCTGAAAACCCGACTGGACTGTGGCCCTCGAGGACCGACATTGGACACCCCTGGCATACAGTATGCAAGAGTTTAATTATGTAGTTGCCATTATGTATTAATAAAATTATATTGGGTGTATATGAAGAATGAATGGCATTACAATTAGTACAGTACTGTGGTTATGGGGGTTGGGTCTAGGGCAGAGCTTTTTGGCCCCCCTAAAGAAAAAAGCATTCCTATGGTATCCATACAAAATGATTACCTAAGTTTTATATTGCCTGTATATAGTTGTTTGGCTGGCAGTTCTCAACATTTTTTTTTTAATCTCCTTGACACTTTTATGGTACTAAGGTAGTAAAATGCTGAAAGATGCATTCTAAAATAATTCAGTAAACCTTGCTTTAATTACTAACGGTATCTTCATTTAGTTACATGTCCCCATATGGGTTATCTTTGTGTATGCTAATGATAAGAGCCTTACTCTAAATGAGAGGGGTCAAAATGACTTATAGCTGCAAAATGAGACCTGCTCTCTATTCTCCAGACACTTATATGGTTTCAGGCTGACTGAACCCCTTGTACAAAATGTTACTAAAATGCTGCATACAGAGTGTTAAATCAGTATGTCGGAACTCATATGGAAGATTTTATCCGAGTTCACCAAGTTTCAATACCGCCAAATGCACAAATGTGCCTAGCAGACATTACCCACTCCACATCATTTTAAAACACTCTGTAGGCTAATCTAAAAATCTATAATTCATAATACAAAAGTTCTTTGCAACTTCTTTTTTTCTTTTTTCTTTTTAAACTGTCGCCCAAAACCCTGGTGTATATATAATATTAAGAGAATTAAAGTGAATAATTCAATAACACTTCTAAATGACATTTATTTGAAAAGCTCCTGAGATGTAAAAGCCTTGCCAGTTTTAGACCTTTAATAAAGTAGCTAAAAAACAGGAACTTATCTCGATCTGCAAACCACTGTTTTTTCATACGGGGCAGATCGAGATAAGTTCCTGTTTTTTAGCTACTTTAGTTTGTGCATTTGGTGGTATTGAAACCTGGTGAACTCGGATAAAATCTTCCATACGAGTTCCCACTTACTGATTTAACACTCTGTATGCAGCATTTTAGTAACATTTTGTAGAAGGTGTTCAGTCAGCCCGAAACCTTAAGTGCCTAGAGCAGTGGTTCCCAACCCTGTCCTGGAGGAACACCAGGCCAATTGGGTTTTCAGGCTAGCCCTAATGAATATGCATGAAGCAAATTTGCATGCCTATCACTTCCATCATATGCAAATCTCTCTCATGCATATTCATTAGGGCTAGCCTGAAAACCCGATTGGCCTAGTGTTCCTCCAGGACAGGGTTGGGAATCACTGGCCTAGAGAATACAGGTCTCATTTTGCAGCTTTAACTTTGTGTATGCCATGACATAAATGAACTTGACTGTATGTCTATGCCCAAGTACATTGGTGAGTTTGTGTGTTGGTATTTGTTATCATTTCACTCCTGCTACTGTACATTCCTGCTGTGATTTTATGAATTTTATTGGCTAATGTTTTGCGGATGTTAAAAAAAAAAAAAAAAAAAATGCAAACCACTATGTAGTGTTAATTTTGAATGGCAATATAGTAAATACTTGATAAATAAATCTCAGTCTCTAATTCATTGCTAGTGCTCATCTCAACACTTGCATTGTTCCCAAGAGAGCCACCATTTGGAATTCGTAAGGTGTAATATGCACAGGCAATATATAAAGATGCTCTTGGAAAGTCTTCTATGACCCTTGTAGAGGTTAGCTTTATATATTCTAGCAAGGTTGTATGTCTGGTCATTTGATCTTCAATGTTTGCATTAATAAAAATCTAATCATTTCCCACAGAGAACCACACAGTCAGATAGAAAAAAAAAGAAGAGAGAAAATGAACACATTGATTGAAGAACTGTCTTCAATGATACCTCAGTGTAATCCTGTGGACCATAAATTAGATAAACTTACAGTACTACGAATGGCTGTTCAGCATTTAAAATCATTACAAAGTAGGTTTTTTCATTTGCTTAAATTATTTTCCTTCAGTTATATTTTCTAGAAGGCCAGCTGTTGGATCAATTTTCAACACATCAAGAGTCACTGCCTAGGAAAAGGGTTTAGGTGTTATTGTTATATTAATACTATCTACTCATTGTGCAGCGGTGGCTAAGAAAGTAAATAGAAGGTTGGGAACAAACTGAGAATATTATAATGCTTTTGCATTGCTCTATGGTGTGATCGAACCTTGAATATTGTATGTCATTTGTGGTGTGAAGCTCATAAACGATACAGCATAATTATAAAAAGTACAATGAAGGATGATGAAAATGTTAAAGGCGATGGGACGACTTCCCTATGAAGAAAGGCTAAAGAGGCTAGTACTCTTCAGCTTGGAGAAGATTTGGCTGAAGGAAGAGATGATAGAATTCTCTAAAATCCTGAATGAATGGCTTGTATATTCTTTCAAAAATTACATAGTAACATAGTAGATGACGGCAGATAAAGACCCAAATGGTCCATCCAGTCTGCCCAACCTGATTCAATTTAAATTTTTTAAATTTTTTCTTCTTAGCTAATCCATTCCAAAGCACTACCAGTACTGTGCTTGGATTCCAACTGCCGAAGTCTCCGTCGAATCACACTCCAGTCCGTCTACACTCTCCCAGCCATTGAAGCCTTCCAAAAACCATCCTCAACCAAAAGGCCATATACAGACACAGACCGTGCAAGTCTGCCCAGTACTGGCCTAAGTTCAATATGTACTATTTTCTGATTCTTGATCCTCTGAGTTCATCCCACGCTTCTTTGAACTCCGTCACTGTTTTCCTCTCCACCACCTCTCTCGGGAGCGCATTCCAGGCATCCACCACCTTCTACATAAAGTAGAATTTCCTAACATTGCTCTTGAATCTACCAACCCTCAATTTCAAATTATGTCCTGGTTTTTCCATTTTCCTTTCTCTGGAAAAGATTTTGTTATACGTTAATACCCTTCAAGTATTTGAAGATCTGAATCATATCTCCTCTGTCCCTCCTTTCCTCCAAGGTATACATATTCAGGGCTTCCAGTATCTCCTCATACGTCTTCTGGCGCAAACCTCCTATCATTTTCGTCGCCCTCCTCTGGACCACTTCAAGTCTTCTCACATCCTTCGCCAGATATTATCTCCAAAACTGAACACAATACTCCAAGTGGGACCTCACCAACAACCTGTACAGGGGCATCAAGACCTTCTTCCTTCTACTGGCTATGCCTTTCTTTATACAACCCAGCATCCTTCTGGCAACAGCCTCCGCCTTGTCACACTGTTTCTTCGCCTTTAGATCTTCGGACACTATCACCCCAAGGTCCCTCTCCCCGTCCGTGCATATCAGCTTCTCTCCTCCCAGCATATACGGTTCCTTCTGATTATTAATCCCCATATGCATTACTCTGCATTTCTTTGCATTGAATTTTAGTTGCCAGGCATTAGACCATTCCTCTAACTTTTGCAGATCCTTTTTCATATTTTCCATTCCCTCTTCGGGTGTCTACTCTGTTACAAATCTTGGTATCATCCCCAAAAAGGCAAACTTTTCTTTAACCCTTCAGCAATGTCACTCACAAACATTGAACAGGATCGGCCCCAGCACCAAACCCTGAGGGACTCCAGTACTCACCTTTCCTTCCTCCGAGTGACTTCCATTAACCACCACCCTCTGGCATCTGTCTGACAGCTAGTTTCTATTCCAGTTCACCACTTTGGTTCTTAACTTCAGCCCTTCAAGTTTTTTCAAGAGCCTCCTATGAGGAATCATATCAAAAGCTTTGCTGAAATCTAAGTAAATTACGTCTAGCATATGTCCTCGATCCAGCTCTCTGGTCACCCAATCAGAAAATTCAATCAGGTTCATTTGACACGATTTACCTTTTGTAAAGCCATGTTGCTTCGGATCCTGTAACCCATTAGATTCTAGGAAGTTCACTATCCTTTCTTTCAGCAACACTTCCATTATTTTTCCAACAACCAAAGTGAGGCTTACCGGCCTGTAGTTTTCTGCTTCATCCCTATGACCACTTTTGTGAATAGAGACCACATCCGCTCTCCTCCAATCCCCAGGAACCACTCCCATCTCCAGAGATTGTTGAACAAGTCTTTAATAGGACCTGACAGAACCCGTCTGAGCTCCCTCAGTATCCTGGGATGGATCCCGTCCAGTCCCATCACTTTGTCCATCTTCAGTTTTTCAAGTTGCTCATAAATACTCTCCTCTGCGAACAGCGTAGAATCTACTCCATTTTCTTGCATTACTTTGTCAGACAATTTCGGTCCTTCTCCAGGATTTTCTTCCGTGAACACAGAACATAAGTATTTGTTTAGCACATTTGCTTTTTCCTTATCACTCTCCACATCTGTTCTCAGCATCTTTTAGTTGAGCAATTCCATTTTTCATATTCCTCCTTTCACTATTATAGCTTAAAAAATTTTTGTCTCCCTTTTTTTTTTTTTTTACATTTTTAGCCATTTGCTCTTTGCCTGCGCTTTCACCAGACGTATCTTTCTTGGTTTCTTTCAGTTTCACCCAATAGTCCTTTCTGCACTCCTCTTGTTTTTTTTTATATTTCACAAACGCTAACTCTTTTGCCTTTATTTTCTCCGCCACTAGTTTGGAGAACCATATGCAATAAAGCAATTAAGCAATAAATTTAAAGCAAATTAATGTAACTATTTCTTCAAACCATTTAATTCAAAATGGAAGACAACACTTACAGTGGTATGAAGAAACAAATTATCAAACAAAAAACTTGCATCCAAATCAAACGGGATTTCGTCAGCATTATTCTACTGAGCATTCGCTGTTAGGCCTAACAACATTCAATATTTCCTGGATCAACATGTCAGTCATTCTTATCTCATTGGATCTTGCAGCTGCCTTAGATACCATCAATCATTATATTCTGTTCAAAAGATTAGCTTCCGAACAAATCTTGGAATAGTTTCATTCTTATTTTACTGATCACTCTTATTCAGTTATTTTTAATAACGCATCTTCCAAGTCTTATCCAAACAACTCTGGAATTCCTCAAGGTTCTATACTTTCCCCTCTCCTGTTTAATATCTATATGGCTCTTCTATTAACTCTGTACCAGTCTATTGGGTTCACAGTCTACGCATATGCAGATGACTTTAAAATTATTCATCCTATTGATCCATCTAATAACAATGATCTTACTGCCATAAACCTGAAACTTGACTGCATCAATGACTGGTAAAAAGAAAATATGTTATCCCTGAGTATCTCCAAAACTAATAGTCTTTTCTTCCCCTGGAAAGATAATATTCACCTTGCATCTCCAGTTTGTATTAATAACACACCAATCAATTAAGTTGATACAGTAAAAATTCTGGGCGTAATCATAGATAACAGGCTTAACTTTTGTGCGCAAATAGGAGCAGTGGTTAGAAGTTGTTTTCACGTATTTGGAATGATCAGATCACTGGCAAAAATCTTGGAACCTTCCTCATTAAACATTTTGATCCATTCCCTTATAATCTCAAAAATAGAATATTGTAATTCCCTATATAAGGGAATCTGTCAGAAAGACATTAGGCGCCTCCAGCTAATAAAACATACAACTATTAAAGTCATTACAAACATGAAAAAATTCAAGCACGTTACTGCCCTCTTAAAGAAAGCTCATTGGCTTCCTGTTCAACACAGAATAACTTATAAGATTGCCATGTTAATATTTAAAACCCTTAAAACAAAGGAACCAGCATCATAGATAAAAATTCTTATTCCATACAAATCTAACAGATCCTTAAGATCTTCCAATCAACATCTGCTTTGGGTTCCCTCATTAAAAATTATAACCACTCGCAACAATATTTTCAATAACTGCACCCACAATTTGGAACACCTTACCAATTCATGTTCGAGTAGAACAAAATCTAGATAAATTTAAAGGAGCCTTAAGTTTTTAATTCAAAGATGTTTTTGAATATTGAAATCTTCTCTCTATTTTCAACAGTTCCTGCATTACAGTTTTTTTCCCCTTCTGCCTTATTGATTTTTTTCCATTTATGTTCTTTCCTATTATTTATTGTAGTTCTAAACCCTTTTCTTCTTTTTAATGTATGTACTATTATGTGTCCTTCTATATGTTTCTGTTTTAAATGTTATTTGTTTTTAAATTTTGTACTTCCCCTTTATTCTTATGTTTGTAAAACACGTGGAGGGGCATAATCGAAAGTGACATCTAAGTCCATTTGCGTCCAACTCGCAAGTTGTCCAAAGTTTAAAAAAAAAAAAAAAAACTGCCTAAGACACATTTTCAAAAAATACGTCCAAATTTTTTTTTGTTTCGAAAACTGTCTAAGTATACGTCCTGCCGATCTGATCGTCCAAGTCGCTACATTTCCGTTCAACTTTTTGTTCAAGTCAAAAACGCCTGTTGGACGTGGGAGGGGTCTGCAAAGTGGATGGACTGAACACCCAGACATGGCACCTAAATAGTGGGGTACCTTACAGGGCACTGCTGTGAACTTCACAAAAAGGATGCCATGTCTTCTCCTTACTACATCTCCCTTATAGGTCATGGTGAGCCCGCCCCCCCCCCCAACTACATCCAGAATCCCCTAGACCCACTTATCTACCACCCCAATAGCCCTTATGGCTGCAGGAGCCACTTATATGCCAGTACAAAAGGGTTTTGGGGTGTATAGGGGAGTGCACATATTTCATTATCAATGCAGTGATTACAGGGGCTTATGGGCATGGGTCCTCCTCTCTATGGGTCCCTAACCCACCCCCAAGACAACATAAGCTGCCTCTGTGCTGGACGACTAGGTTTTCCTATTAGTGCTGCCCGATTCAGGAAACAAAATTTCGATTTGATTCGATTCAGCCTACTGAATTGGTTTTTCGATTCGATTTTCCTGCCCAATTGGGTGGTGTTTTTAAACATCCTGGTGGGTTTATTTTATAGCCTCTTCACCCCCTTTGCCTTCTCCTAACCACACTGGCACTGTGGTGTAAACAAAATAAACAAACAAAAAACACTTCCTCTCTCTCTTAAATCCTAGCCCACGTTTGCGGTCTAACACCAGCTCTGGCAGGATACATATTTCAAATCTGACATTGTAATCACAAAATGGAAAAGGGTGCTCTGAGCCGTTTCCTCTGCTGCGGTCCCGCCCTCCTCTGATGTCAGAGGCAGGATCGCAGAGGAGGAAACAGCTCAGAGCACAAAGACGCTGTAACCGCGATCTTCGGCTGCAGGCTCCAGCAATAAGGTAAACGGTTCGGGGAGGCCAGGAGCAACATGGAGGCCTTCCCGGGGGGGTGGGGGCGCAGTCTTTCGGGAGGGGGCAGTCCTTTGGGGCGGCAAGGAGGGAAGCCGGACTGCAGCACTTCCCGACTGAACCTCCCTCCTCGCCCTCTAAAACAGGTGCAGCAGCGGCCAGCAAGAGCAGCGTTGCCGCTCCTGCTTTAGGGGGCGAGGGGAGAGGGTTCAAATCAGGAAGCCGATTTTTAAAAAAAAATTTAAATTGATTCGAATTGATTCACCCAAAGTGAATCGGTGAACTGATTCGAATCGTAAATCGGGCAGCACTATTTCCTATGCCAGGCGGCCAAGATGGTCTGGAGGCTGAATTTTAAAGGTGTGATTAATATTTTTATGGGGGTGGGGGTCAGTGATTACTGGGGTAGTTTTATATGCTTTATATGTTTGCAGTGCTTATCGGGTGACTTTAGGTGGGTTTTTGTGACTTAGACCATGTTTTACATGGTCTAAGTCAAAACATCCAAGTTCCATCGATCGTGGGCTGTATAACTATACATGCTGTACGACTAAGTCTAAGCCGGCCCACGTCCCGCCCAACTCCCACCTTCGACACTCCTCCCGAAACGCCCCGTTTAGCTTTGGTTTTTCAGTTGCACTATGTAGGCCTAGGTCGTCTAGAAATACATCCAAAACCCGGTTTTATTATCGGCACTTGGACGTATTTGGAAAATGTTCATCCAAGTGCCGACTTAGGCCAGTTTTTGGACATTTTTCTCTTTCGATTATGAGCCCCTTAGTATTTGATAGGCGTTCAATCAAATTTTTTAATAAACCTGGCAAACTCACAGAAAAAGAAACAAAACTGAACAGTCATTTTATATATATACCGTGTTTCCACGAAAATAAGACACTGTCTTATTTTAATTTTGTGCCCAAGAAAGGCACTAGGTTTTATTTTTGGGGATGTATTATTTTTTTCATGTACATTGATCATCTCTCCCTTCCTCTCCTCCATCCTAATTCTTCCCATTTCCTTTATCTCCCCCACATGTGCTGCATCTTTCCTCCCCTCTCACCCATCTCCTTGTGCAGTATCTTTGCAGCAGAACCCTTGCAGCTTCTATCCCTCCCTTCCTCCCATCCCCCTGTGTAGCATCTTTCTATCCTCCCGCTGTGCACCCCCTCGCTCCCTACCCCCGCCGACCCATCTTTCCCTCCCATCTGAACTGCGAGACCGAAATAAATATCTTTATAACAAACCAGCAGCAATCTAGACAGGCTGCTTCGTGGCCTTCTATCGCTCGGCCGTTCCTCTGCGCATCATTGACATCACCGGCAGTGTGGCAGAGAAATGCCCGGGCGATAGAAAGCCGCAAAGCAGCCTGTCTAGATTGCTGCCGGTTTGTTATAAGGTATTTATTTGTCTTGCGGTTTGGATGTGGGGGAGGGGGGGTGCTGCTGCTGCTGCCAGCGACTATGGCTTATTTTTGGGAGTAAGGCTTATATTAAGACCTACCTGAAAATCATGCTGGGGCTTATTTTCAGGGAAACGCAGTACATTCCAATATGTCAACATTTGCTTATTTTTAATCTGAAGAAGAAAGTATAACCCTGTGGGCAGGGTTTGAGGCGCCTGGGCCAATCAGGCCCTAAGGCTCGCAATTCGATGGATGGCGGGCCTGTTGGATGGACAGGCTTGGGACCCGTCCTTCTGTCCAACTTATTTCCAGGTATGGTGGGGGGTGTCACAAGATCGGTGGGGGGTGTCGCAGGTCGGTGGGTGGGGGGGGCCGATCGAGGGTGAGGGGGGTGATCGTGTGAGGGGGTGTGCCGAGGACAGGAGGGCCTGGGATCCCTCCTGCCCATATCTTAGTGGGGGTGGGGGTTGCCTGGGGAGGAGGGGTTGGACTCCCTTCTATCTGGATCGTTGTCGGCCGGTGTGGAGGTCGCCGGGCCAGGAGGGCTTGGGCTTCTTCCTGGCCTGATCGCTGTCGGGCACTGGGGGGTCACCGGGCCAGGAGGGCTTGGGCTCCCTCCTGGCCCGATTGTTGCTGGAGTGGGGGGGGGGGGATTCTGTAACTGGTGTTCTTTTTGACAGACACCGGTTACAGAATCCAGCTTTTAGGCGAAGAACTGGCCCCTCCTTTGCCTAAAAGCCCTTGTTTTGGACGTTTGGGACTTAGGCTTTTTTAAGGTTGATTATATGGTGTAAGTTTAGATGTAAAGGTGGTCTGGGCATTTAAACAGCTGAACGTAGAGGCAGGCCATTATTTAAAAAACAAAAACAAAAAAAACCTCCTTTTGGACATTTTTTTATAATGGACATTTTCCCTGCTTCTACTTTCAACGTTTAGGGCCTTATGCCAAAAGGGGACTTAAATGTGTTTTTTATTATGCACCTCCACACGTTTGTCTTAAAATTTTAGGGTTTTTAAAATTATTTTTTATGTTGGTTATATGTCTGTCTTAAAGCTTAGTTTACCCCAACTTAAGTATATTTTTATTCTAAGCCACTTTGATATTTGAAAAGGCGAGATAACAAAATTTTAATAACTTGAATTTCTGGAGGTGTTTACGGAATCCTACCAAATCAAAGATGTTGCAATAATCTAAGATACTTAATACTAATGAATGGACTAGGACGGGGGTCGGCAACCCGCGGCTCCAGAGCCGCATGCGGCTCTTTTCCACCTTTGCTGCGGCTCCGGTAGTGTGTCACGCAGGCATGCAACTTACAAGTCCGGCGTCGCAGCGGGAAATAGCCATGCTGAGCAGTGAGCTCAGCACTACACAGATGAAAGCCTTGCTTGCTGATTGGTCCAGCGGCCCCGCCCCGCCGTGCCGCCGGACCAATCAGCAAGCAAGGCTTTCATCTGTGTAGTGCTGAGCTCACTGCTCAGCATGGCTATTTCCCGCCGCGACAGACTTGTAAGTTGCATGCCTGAAAAAGAAATCATCCTGGCCGGGGTCGGTGTCATGCTCCGGAGATCTACAGCCTTCCTATCTCCCTCTCCCTTCTACCTGCTTCCGGCCACATCCCCTGCTCCGCGGCTCTCTTCGGCAACTCAGCAGCAGCAATCGACACAAGCTTCTGACGTCGGGGCCTACCCTCTGCGAGTCCCGCTTGTTTCAACTTCCTTTTTCCACAAAGGCAGGACTCGTAGAGGGAAGGCCTCGATGTCGGCAGCTTGTCTTGATCACCGCTGCTGACGAGTTGCTGAAGAGAGACACGGAGCAGGGGGGTGTTGCCAGGTGCAGGTAGAAGGGAGAGGGCCAGATGCAGGACTCGTGGGTGAGGGAGCAGAAGAGAGAGAGAAAGAGAGAGGGGAGGGAAACAAAAGGAAATATTTCATACTGGGCTGGGCCGGAGTGGAGGGAGGGTGGAAAGATTCTAGCTACAGGGTGCAGTAACAAAGGAAAAGGGGGGGAAAGCTGAAAATGGAGATGGTGACACAAAGAAGAGAAAGGGTAAGCAGGACCTACTGAATAAGGATAGAGATACAGAGGGGACATGAAGAGGAGGTGAAATAGAGACATATAAGTAATGCTGAAAAAGTGTGTGGGGGGGAGATAAAGACATTGAAAGGGCAAATGGTGAACATGGGGTAAAGACAAGGACAGAGACAAATGAAGATTCTGAAAAAGTGGTGAGATAGGGATATAGGTGAGATGGACACAAAGAAGGGTGATGCTGGAAAATAGGTGGAATGGTAATTCTGACAGACACAGAAGGGAAATGCTGGATCAAGGAGAGATGGGGCTCAGGCTGGATGGAATGAGGAGAAATGCCTTGTTGGCCTGGAACTTCCTCTCCTACGTCAGAATTGACGTCAGGGAGCGGAATGCTGGTCAGCGCGACGCTTCTGCAAGGAAAGCTTGGGACAGCGGTGGCTTGGGGGCTATTCCCCGATGGCGGTGGCAGCAAACCGAGTGGCTTGGGGGAGGGCACGGAGAAAGAAAGAAAGGGGGCAGACAGGGAGGCAGAAAGAAGGGGGAACAGAGAGACAGAAAGAAAAAGTTGGGGGAGAGAATGAGGTCTGGAGGAGAGGAAACATACAGGAGGCTGAAAGAAAGGAAGAAAGATTGGATGCACAGTCAGAAGAAGAAAGTGCAACCAGAGACTCATGAAATCACCAAATAGCAAAGGTAGGAAAAATGATTTTATTTTCAATTTAGTGATCCTGTATATAGCATTAAGATAAGAAACAATATATGCAGTGTTAGATTTGTTTTATAATGGTTTTGCGGCTCCAAGTTTTTTTTTCTTTTCGAAAACAGGTCCAAGTGGCTCTTTATGTCTTAAAGGTTGCAGACCCCTGGACTAGGAGGATGAAAGGTTCTTGACTGAAGTATATCATTATTGATCTGAGTTTCCTTAGGGCGGAGAATCCTTTTTGAGTGACTTAGTTGATGTGAGTAGACATGGATAGTTATCGGTCTAGGTGCACTCCAAAGATTCTGATGGTAGGTAAAATAGGATAGGTGTTTCCTCTTAAGGTAATGGAGTGGATTGGGGAGTTGGAAGCTGTGACTAAAAATAATTTAGTTTTCTCTGTGTTTAGTTTGAGCTTGAAGTAGGACGTCCATTTTTCCATTGTGATGTGGATGGTGTCAAGTAAGGGTAATTCAGAGGGTGTCAGATTGGCGATTGGGAGGATGATGGTGATGTCATCTGCATAACTATAATGTGAGATGTTGAGATTGCTGAGCTGTTCTCCTCCTAAGGATGCAAGATTGATGTTGAAGAGTAGGGGTGACAGTGGGGAGCCCTGAGGCAGCACAGCCTCACACAGCACAGCCACACACAGCACAGCCACAATCGTTGTTCCAAGGAGTAGATAATGAGCTTTCAATTTTAACTTAGTAGCTTTGAGATTATAGGAAGCTTTTAAACAAGTTTAAATACATTTCCCATCCAAACTTCTTAGATCTTGAATAATTTTTCAGCGGCTCTGCAGGTGGACAAATTCTGAGTTTTGCTGAAAGCGTCATCAGGAGGGCTGACTGACAAACTCAGGTTTGTGAATGTTGACTTGTAACCCGTTCTGAACTCCCGGGAGGACGGGATAAAAATTGAATGAATTAAATAAATAAAGCAGCATGTTTATCACACAAGTAACACAGGGTGCTTCACACGGAATTGTCCACCTGCAGAGTCACTGAAAAATTATACATCTAAGAAGTTTGACTGGGGTGCTGGTCAAATGTTATTGTCAAATGTTTATGTGGAGGTAAGGGGACTTGGAAGTGTCATGATGGTCCCCAGTAACAACTAGCATCGACTCGCATTCAGTTGGAATGGTACTGAAACACTTCATATGTTTAAAAACATAAGGTTGCACATAGAATTCTAAAATAAAATAATGTTTATTGAAGTATATCCTATACTATAAAAGAATAGAGATTCTGAGTGTATAGGATTTATTGAAATTGGACTCTTATTGTTTGGGAACACCTTAAGGTCATCACATGCTATTGCACCAAAGTCTTACTCCTTTTTCATGCATAGGAGCCAACTTTTCAAAATGATTGAGGTGCCCAAGCTCTGCCCCTGCCCCCATGATACTAATGCCATTTTTCCATTCATTTTTCTTATATATGCACAATATGCTGTAATCTTATTAACACTATATAAAGGTTAACTATAAAATTAAACTACACAGAGCACACTGTATGGCGTTTCTCAATTAGAGGTCTGCATGGGAACAGGGATTGCGGGAATCCCGCGGGACTCCCGCAGGGATCTCCCCCAGGTCTACGGGACTCCCGTGGGGATCCCCCGGTCTATGGGACTTCTGTGGGAGTGCCCTTCCAGGCTCACGGGATTCCCTCGGGGATGGAACTGGGGTTCCCAAGGGCTGGAAAGAGAATTAGTGGAAGATAGACAAAAGCAGAAACTAGGACCAAGATGATGGAAAAACAAAATGTCCCTAAATAAATATATAATGCCCTCTTATTAAATTTAAATCAATTATTTATTAAACACTATTTATTTAAAATTTCACCATATACATAATACACATAACATCTCTATAATAAAACCCTAAGCCGCGCATGCGCACTTCTACTTGCGTGTTCCGTATGTCCGTGGCCTGAAGAAGTGCGCATGCGCGACTACAACTGCCCCACACTCGCGGCCCAGTTTGCATTCCAGTGGCAGCAACTGAGTGGTGGAGAGCAGCCCTGATCCGGCTGTTGACCCTCCACAAACCTCCGGGCTCCAGCGGCAGCAACTGAGTGGTGGCGAGCAGCCCCGCTCCGGCCGTTGACCCTCCACAAACCTCCCGGCTCCAGCGGCGTAGGTAGCAACTGAGTGATGGAGAGCAGCCCCGCTCCGGCCGTTGACCCTCCACAAACCTCCCGGCTCCAGCAGCGTAGGCAGCACTATAAACACGCTGCTTCGCGCCCTTCTACTGCTGATTTTCTCTGCTGCATCTCTGATGACATCATCGGAGACAGACGTGGGAGAGGAAATCGGTAGTAGAAGGCCGCGAAGCAGCGTGTTTAAATTGCTGCCTACGCGGCTGGAGCCAGGAGGTTTATCGGCGGTGGGAGGGTCAGGAGCAGGCCAGATCGAGCAGGACAACGGCAGTAAAAGAAGGGGGAGGGGCCAAATGGAGCAGGGAAGGGTAAGGGAAGAGAAGGGAAAGGGGGGTGGGGGAAAATGCTGCTACTGCTACACAGGGACTTGGAGGGGAAGGAAAATACCACTGCTGCTTCTGCACAGGAAAGGGGGGGGGGATAGGAGGGAAATGCTTTTGCTGCTGCATAGGGATGTGGGATGGAAATGCTGCTGCACAGGAAATGGGGAAAAATGACAGACAGCGGGAGGGAGGGAGACAGAAAGAAAGAAAGACACAAGGGCAGGGAGAGGACAAAGTCAGACAGAGAAAGGGAGCCAGGGAGAGAGAGAGAGTCAGTGGGAGGGAGACAGACATATATTCTAGCACCCGTTAATGTAACGGGCTTAATGACTAGATAATAAAACCCTAAGCGGTGCATGCGCGTTCCATATGTCTGTGGCCGGAAGGAGTGCGCATGTGCGCCTACAACTGCCCCACACTCGCGAAGGGAGAAGATACAGAAACAAAGAAAGACTGACAGACAGTCAGGGAGAGAGACAGTAAGACAGGGAGCCAGGGAAGAGACAGAGACACACAAGGGGACAGAGACAGAAAGAAAGGGGGGCAGGGAGAGAGATAAAAAACAAAGTAAGAAAGAAAGAAAGGCCTCAGCGCCCCATTGTGCTAAAAGTTTACACATCTATTCTAGCACCCGTTAATGTAACGGGCTTAAACACTAGTCATTACATAATACACATAACATCATTACATTCATAAAGTGCT
This sequence comes from Geotrypetes seraphini, assembly GCF_902459505.1. Lineage (NCBI taxonomy): Eukaryota > Metazoa > Chordata > Amphibia > Gymnophiona > Dermophiidae > Geotrypetes > Geotrypetes seraphini. The sequence goes on along the minus strand of NC_047090.1, from coordinate 67,311,940 downwards.
AATTAAAGTGCTATGTATACTTATAAATGGCTGCTATCTCAGACCTGCCATCAGTTTAATTTCTCCTCAGTCTGTTGAAGAGTCTTGTTTCTGTAAAACTAACAGAAAAAATTTTCCCTGCCCAGCTGGCTTTCTCTGCTATGAACATTATGAAAAACATGAAGCACTACTAAATAGAACCTCCCTGATGACGAGCAAATCGAAACTCAGCTTGAGTTGGAGGTGGGAGATCACTGGTAGCAGTGGAAAACAAATTTGGAAGCAGTAAGGCTTCAGGAGAAAAGTTTTAAATGGATGTGGTTCACAAGCACTGAACACTGAGCACTTTATTTTTGAACTGGGACTTGGCTGCACTTAACAAGAAAAGTAATCAGGACAAAAGACATTTCTGAGTAGTAAGACTACAATGGAGTGTGAAAACTGAATCGTTGTGAGTAATTCAAGGCAGGAGAGGGCAGCTGGGGCACCGGCGGGTACAGAAAATCACTTGCGGTATGCTTCCACCGCCTCATCCTGTTACACCAATCAGGAGCTGCTTTGACACACAACTTCCAGTTTCTGCTGGATTGCATTATAGGACAAGCTTCGGGGCAGCCACACATGTGCAACAGGTGAGAGTGGCTGCCACATCAGGGCCCCTCTGAAAGAGAACACTGGTTTGGAAAAGCGCCGTGAAGGTGAGGGGAAGGGAGGGAGATGGCCCGACAAGGGAAAGAGATGCCCAGACAGCAGGGACCAGGGCAGCTGCCCTGTTTGTTCTCCCCTAACACTGGCCCTGGTCATAGCACCACATCAGCAGACTCCTCTGTTTTCGGGATCAAGGCACATGTCTACTAGGCCTACCCTTTCATCTGACCCTGTCCGTACCTCCTTGTTATGGATTTGTTCAGGTATGTTGCTTGGCTTTGGGGCTTAACTGGATATGTTTACTAACTCTCAGGTTAAGGGGGTGGAGAATGTGCTTAGAAAAGTTGTGGATTTCTGCAAATCCCGTATTGCGGGTTGGGATTGATTGAACACCTAGCACAGGGGTAGGGAACTCTGGTCCTCGAGAGCCATATTCCAGTCGGGTTTTCAGGATTTCCCCAATAAATATGCATTGAAAGCAGTGCATGCAAATAGATCTCATGCATATTCATGACCTAGCATATGGAATACTCCAGGGACTAACTATATTCAATTTATGCTGTTTTAATTTGGTTGTTGTATTATATAAATAGTTTCCTCTATCTCTCCAAGTAATTGATCTTTTGACTTTCTCCAAGCCCGTTTTAGTTTTCAACATTCTCTTTTAAGGCTCCTCAATTCTATTGAGTACCATGGCTTTTTGTCACTTTTAGCCAATTTTCTTTCAATTAATGGGGCCATAGAGTCTAATGTGGTTTCCATGGATTTCTTCCATACTATACTGTTTAGGTCAGGGTTTGAATTGTCTGTAGAGTAGATCCCATCCTTTCCCAGAACAACTGGGCATCTAATGTCCCTCAAGATCTAATTGTCTTTCCTTTTGCATTTGGGTTTTTGTGAAATGTTCCACTGTTTAGTGTAAATCTACATAAATAATTGTCTGACCAAACAAGTGGTGACCATTCGCTGAAGGCAGTAGATTTGGTTCATTTGCTCCAACCATATCTAGTGAGTGACCCTTTATGTGCGTGGTGGTTGCTGCAGTAAATTGGAACAAGAAGTTTTCAAGAAACTGCCTATGTTCTTTAACATTCTCATTTAGAATATTTTCCAAAGGTAAATTAAAGTCACCTATCAGCATCATGGATGAATTAGATCAGTGGTTCCCAAACACTGTCCTGGGGGGCCCCCAGCCAGTCGGGTTTTCAAGATATCCCTAATGAATATGCATGAAAGAGATTTGCATTTAATGGAAGCAACAGGTATGCAAATCTCTCTCATGCATATTCATTAGGGATATCTTGAAAACCCGACTGGCTGGGGGTCCTCCAGGACAGGGTTTGGGAACCACTGAATTAGATAATGCAGCTTTAGACAGAGTTTTTGCTGATGAATATTTGTTAATGATTATCTTGTAATTTGTGTTTGTATATAGTTTGTGTTTTTACATTTTTATTATGTATGGAAGTGCACAGTCCATATTTTACTTTTCTGCATTGTGAAATTAGGTTTAGTGTTCAGTTTTTACAGCCCTTTTATATATCCTGCTCAATTTCAAATAGCCATTTTCATATATTTTCCTTTTTAATCTTATGTTTGCCATTTTATCTTAGATTTCACAGGTAGGTATTGTTAAAGCAGTGTCTCTCAAACTGTGTGCCATGGCACAATGGTGTGCCCTGAAGCGATTCCGGGTGTGCCACGAGAGATTCCAGAATTTTACTTTTTTTAAAAAAATTCCCTTTATAAATATACACTAGAATAGATGACATGTATGTCGCATATGCAAGAGTCTGTCAATGTTATGAGCATCTGTGAGTGTAAGGATGCAACTGCCCAGATAAGCATCATTCTTTGATATGATTGTTCCTTGAAAACTAACGGCAAGTTAATTTTAGTTTTACTTTTTTATGCAGTACAGTGGTGCCTCACACAACGAACTTAATCCGTTCCAGGAGCAAGTTTGTTATGTGAAACGTTCGTTGTGTGAAACGCGTTTTCCCATAAGAATACATGTAAAACAAAATAATTCGTTCTGTAGCATAAAATATGCTAAGGTGACATAAAAAAAGATAAATTTTTGGTTACTATTTTTATTTAGATACATCTAAAAACATAATTGTTTTTTAAAACAACACACATTTTTTAAATTTAAAGACAGACTAAGTAGAGTCTAATTTTACAGTGAGAGAGGGCAGAGTCTCAGCGGCAAAAACTGGGACTTAACTGTTCATTTTTTTTTTTTTCTACCATGTTTCCCCAATGATAAGGCAGGGCATCAAATAAGACAGCCCCCCTTTTTAGAAAAAAATGTAAAATAAGGCACCCCCCCCCCCCCGCAAATAAGCCACCCACCGATACCTGCGCTTACCCGAATCGGGTGGTACGGTGGGTGACTCCGTGTGGTCCCTGGCACCCCCGACACGATCGGGGCAAGAGGGAGCTCAAGCCCTCTTGCCCCCCCGACTCCCCGACACGATCGGGGCAAGAGGGAGCTCAAGCCCTCTTGCCCCCCCGACTCCCCGACACGATCGGGGCAAAAGGGAGCCCAAGCCCTCTTGCCACGCAGATTCCCCAACTCCCCGACAATATCGGGCCAGGAGGGAGCCCAAGTCCTCCTGGCCACGGCGACCCCCTAACCCCATCCTGCACTACATTACGGGCAGGAGGGATCCCAGGCCCTCCTGCCCTCGACACAAACCCCCCCTCCCCCCAACGACAGCCCCCCCCAAGAACCTCCGACCGCCCCCCCAGCCGACCCGCGACCCCCCTGGCCGACCCCCACGACACCCCCAACCCCCTTCCCCGTACCTTTCTGTAGTTGGCCGGACAGACGGGAGCCAAACCCGCCTGTCCGGCAGGCAGCCAACGACGGAATGAGGCCGGATTGGCCCATCCGTCCCAAAGCTCCGCCTACTGGTGGGGCCTAAGGCGCCTGGGCCAATCAGAATAGGCCCGGGAGCCTTAGGTCCCTCCTGGGGGCAGGGCCTGAGGCACATGGTCGGGTTGGGCCCATGTGCCTCAGGCCCTGCCCCCAGGAGGGACCTAAGGCTCCCGGGCCTATTCTGATTGGCCCAGGCGCCTTAGGCCCCACCAGTAGGCGGAGCTTTGGGACGGATGGGCCAATCCGGCCTCATTCCGTCGTTGGCTGCCTGCCGGACAGGCGGGTTTGGCTCCCGTCTGTCCGGCCAACTACAGAAAGGTACGGGGAAGGGGGTTGGGGGTGTCGTGGGGGTCGGCCAGGGGGGTCGCGGGTCGGCTGGGGGGGCGGTCGGAGGTTCTTGGGGGGGGGGCGGTCGTTGGGGGGAGGGGGGTTTGCGTCGAGGGCAGGAGGGCCTGGGATCCCTCCTGCCCGTAATGTAGTGCAGGGTGGGGTTAGGGGGTCGCCGTGGCCAGGAGGACTTGGGCTCCCTCCTGGCCCGATATTGTCGGGGAGTTGGGGAATCGGCGGGGCAAGAGGGCTTGGGCTCCTTTTTGCCCCGATCGTGTCGGGGAGTCGGGGGGGCAAGAGGGAGCCAGGCGGAGAGAGGGGCAGTTAAGCGCAGTGCCTGCGCGGAAGGATGCAGCTCGGGCGACTTCGTTGTGTGAAACGAAGTTCGTTGTAGGGAGCAAGACATAAAGTTCGTTGTGCGCAGCGTTCGCTGTGCGAGGCGTTCGTTATGTGAGGCACCACTGTAGTTAACTTGAGCAACAAAGCAATCAAGGCTTTGTCACCGTTTGGATCTTCTTTTTTTTTTTTTTTTGCGAACATAGATTTTCAGCTCTGACAAAAATTAAATCAAAAAAATGAAAAAGACTACAGATGGTGGATGATGAAATGCGTGTTTGTTGCACTCAAAACAAGCTCATCCATCATATTGATTAGCAATTCTATTCTATCCACTTTAGTTTCACCGTTGTTACAATTACCCATACATAGGTTAAAGAACTTTTTACCTCTCATATATAATTTTTTGTTGGTTTTTGCAATTTTATAATTTCAATTATAATGTGCCACGAAAAACATTTGCTCCATTTAATGTGCAGGAGCTAAAAAAAAAGTTTGAGAGAGACTGTGCTAAAGCTTTGCTGACAGGCTTTTAGGTTAGAGAATTTTCAATGTGTGAGGTTTTTTTTTCCTCTTTGTGTTTTGCATTTTGTTTTAAACTAGCAGAGATTTGGGTGGCAAGTGCCTCCCCTTCCCCCAGAACAGCTTGTCACCCACACTTTAACATGGTCTGTCTGTGGCTACTACTAAATACTGATAACTTCTCCCTTCTGCAATTGTGATTGAAGCATGTACTGTCTAAAACAGGGGTGGGCAACAAGGGCCACAATCCAGTTGGGCTTTTAGGATTTCCCCAATGAATATGCATGAGATCTATTTGCATACAATGGGAGGCAGTGCATGCAAATAGATTTCATGCATATTCATTGGGGAAATCCTGAAAACCCGACTGGATTGCAACCCTCGTTGCCCACCCCTGGTCTAAAACATGGGATTCCATATTTACCTAGCTCTGTACAATGGAAACATTTGCTTTTATGCATCTGAACAGCTGGCCATTCTTACAGTACCCCTATCCTCCCCTTGTAAAGAAAATGCAGCATAGAAGCATCTGCAGGAGCTTGCTTCTACATACTCACCCTTGCCAGATAATTTATCTTAATATATAAATGCAGTCCTAATTTTTAATTTTGAATATATATGCAAAATATGTAAATATTAGTTGCAGTTGAAATATTAATGATCAGTTCTACTTTCATGTACTAATTCAACCTTCCCTTTTTGGTAGTGTCCAGGATCCGTACATATATTTTTCTAGGGTCTATTTTTTATTTTATTTTTGTATGTAAAGTGAAACTCTTGTATATTTAACAGGATTTTTTTTTTTGTATTTTGTAATGTGAAAGTCTTGCCTGATAATGCTAACTTGTAAATTTGCTTTCAGGTAACAGCGGTTCTTATGAAGAAGATGGTTATAAGCCTTCATTTTTACAGGATGATGAGCTCAGACACTTAATCCTTAGGGTCAGTAAAGATAGAGAATGGATTAACTCCTATATATTAAAAATTGGCTTTGTCCTATCAAAATATTGTAGTTCCTCCCTCTTCCCTACAGCTATCTTACCCTATTGTAATTTATGTCTGTCTATGTATTGTTGTCCTCCTTTCTTTATATCTTTTATTCCCCCCCTCCCCATTTTAATTGTACACCGCTCTGTATTTTAATGAGTGGTATATCAAAACTTAAACTTGAAACATGAATGGAAAAGTTTTTGTTTTATTGCTGCTCTATCAGGCTATACCTGAAAAAAAATGTTAAGACATTGGTTACATTTTGATTCTTCATAATCCAAGGGGAAAGTGTGTTACAATTAGGCATTTATGGACTAAAGAGTCAGTGGACTGTAAGTTTGTATCAGAGACCATTATAATGACAATGTTTTGTGTCTGTATATGCTATATAGTAAGGCTATAAGAAGATTCAAAATTTTAATCACAATTAATATGTAAGATATTTAAAAAAAAAATACAACACAAACAAAAGAATTCCTGAAATTAAGCATAAACCACTTGTTTATCTGTAGTTTCCTCTGTCTTTCATCTGCTACCTGGTCATCCATTTTTTTCCTCTCTATTCACCTCAGTTCTATCCTGGTCTCTCCTTTCTCTTGCCTCCAGGCCAATGTGTCTCCTTTTCCCCTCCCCCCCCCCCCACCCCACACACACACACTCTCCCCTCATATCCACTATTTCTCTCCTTGCCTCTGTGCATCCAGCTTTCCCGTTCTACTTATTCTCCTCAATGGATCTCTCTCTTCCCTCCACACTGTCAGCATTAAGAACACCAATCACACTACTGGGTCAAATTTAGACAAAAATGTCCCCAAAAGCTTGAACAAATCAGCTAACTAAACAAAGGGACTATAATGAAATATAATTCTTTAAACCGAGAAGGTGCCCAGAACCAACGGATGGTAAGAAAATCACAAAACCGGGGACAAACCCCTGTAAGTGTTTTCAATAGTCTATCATTGCACTATCTTCAATCGGTAGAAAGATTTAAATTGTGTCTGAATAAATATGTTTTAAAGTGTCCATTTCTTTATAAAACGGCAAACTCCAAAAAGTTACGTGCAAAATGTTTGAGAAAACTTAGCTTGAAATAAAGGTGAGGTTGAAAAGAAGTTGTCGCACTCCAGCGGGTCCTGATGTGTTTCGCCAGTGGCTTCTTCAGAGAACCCCCTCATGCTGGCTGTAACACATGAGTAAAACTCCTTCCTAACAAAAGAAAATAAAAAGCGCCATTCAGAATGTAAAACAATAAAGTGCTTCAAACACTCACGACGCTGCCGGTAAACTGTTCGCCCATGATTACTTCACTTCCTGTTAATGTTATTGTAAAGATTGAGAACCTTAAAAAACAAATGGAGGAGTTCAAGACTGATATAATAAAACCAAGATTGGCAAGTTAAAGAGAGATGAGGGCGATTACATCAGGGGTTTTGTGTACCCCTGGATGGATCAGAATAGACACCTTCGCCAATCCAAGAAAGTTACATATGCGCAAACATCAAGCGGCTCAGCGGGGGATGACCAGAGTTCAGGTGATTCTAGCAGTTCAACCGCCTCAGGTTCCATTGTTACATGATCTACAATGGTAAATTTTTAAGAGCCAGCCTCCAGCAGAGGTGGGGGAGCTCAGACCACCAGAGGGAGACGCCCCCTGAAACCATGACAGTGAATAACAATATATTTAATCTTTCACGTAGACCCCCTGTCTTCCATGGAGCTTTCTATATTATCCAAGGGACTTTCTTTCGTGCCTTTTATGAATTATAACCCTCTTGACACCAGGGTCAGCATCTATAAGTTGGTTAGGAAATGCAATTTAACATTATTTTTTCAAAATTATGCTAGTGAAGTGCAAGTTCACCAACGTTTGCATAGACTATCTACCTGGAATCCGCCCGGAAATTTGGATCCCCACTTACAGGTGTTCCAAAATTTGGTAGAACGGGACATAGCGAGTTTGGAGGTCAGGCCGAGTTGTATTAAACGTAATGTGTCCACTAACCAAATGCAATCTATCCATGAACTATCTAAGGACACTAACATTGTGATACGCTTCACCAACAAAGGCGGCGGCATAGTGGTGTTGGACACTGAAGCTTATGTCACTGAGGCTATGAGACAACTGTGTGATACACACTACTATGAGCGGTTGCAAAGTGATCCAACTGGGGAAGTTTCTGAGATCATCTATCAAGTATTATTACAAGCATTAGAAAGCGGGGTTATTACAGACAAGGAATTCTGCTTTTTGTGTCAGGAACATCCAATTATTCCTGTCATATACTTTGTTCCAAAAATTCACAGGAACATAACTGCACCGCCAGGCCGTCCTATTGTATCAGGCATAGGCTCTTTGTTAGAGCCATTGTCTGATTTTATTGATTTCTATTTGAAAGACCAGGTCATTAAAGCTAAGTCTTACATCAAAGACACTACGGATATGCAATGGAGTAACCAATGCAAACTATGCAAAATAGGTGTTATATGCTGTATTTAGAGGCTCATACAATAATTCGGGTGGTGACATTTTTTGCAATTTGTAATGCATGTATCACATATTTGGGTAAACCGAGGTACAGTAAATTGCAATAATCAAACACTGGAATCAGCAGCATAGTAATTACTGTGTGGCGCGGTGGTTGAAGCTACAGCCTCAGCACCCTGGGGTTGTGGGTTCAAATCCCGCGCTGCTCCTTGTGACCCTGGGCAAGTCACTCAGTTCTCCATAGCCCCAGGTACATTAGATAGATTGTGAGCCCGCCGGGACAGATAGGGAAATTGCTTGAGTACCTGATTGTAAAACCGCTTAGAAAACCTTGATAGGCGGTATATAAAAATCTTAATAAAACATAATCTCTATCTCCATAACAAACAATAGGATGTCTTCTGACTGAGCTCACGAAAAGTTACCTACCTGAGAAAAGAGGAGGCGGCAAACCCAGAAGTCGAGGCTACCATACTTCAAACCATTAGAGCCTTTTGGATCTAGATAGACAAAGGAGTGTGAAGAGATATTTAAGAAGATTATCCACTGTTTAACAAATGCTCCAGTGTTGGCTTTCACTGACAAGTTGACTGCCCTACATTCTGCATACAGATGCTAGCCAAGAAGGTTTCTGCATTATTGAACCATGAGTATCCAGAAGGTATGAGGCCTGTTGCTTTTGCTAGCCAAAAATTACCTGAACATGAAAAGTATTCAGCTCACCAATTGTACTGTCTCACCATGGCATTGAAATAGGCTGTAGTAGCAAATTCCATGGCTATTTATATCAGGGTTGTCCAATGTCAGTCTTTGAGGGTTGCAATCCATTTAGGTTTTCAGGATTTCCTGTGAATTTACATGAGATCTGTTTTTATGCACCACTTCCTATGTATGCAAATAGATCTCATGCATATTCATTGGGAAAATACTGAAAACCAGACCTGGTGAGGGCCAAAGTTTGGACACCCCTTATCTATATGGTGCCAAATTCACAATATGCACTGACAACAATCCACTTACATATGTGCTGACAATAGCTAAGCTCAATGCTACTGGTCATAGGTGTTTATATTTATTTATTTATTTATACCCCACCTTTCCCAAGGGGGGGTTACAACAGAGTACATACAGAAACAGAATCACATACAACAAATCGAACATGACTAAAACATAATAGTGATAATGTAAAGCTTCCTAAAATTGCAAAGAGGTTACCAGCACCTCACATCAAAAAACTTGCTGCACTAGCTACATATGACTTCAGTTTGAAATACTGCCCAAGAAAAGTAAACATTGGTGCTGATGCAATATCAAGGAGAACATATTGCAGTAATTCTTCTGTCCCATGAGTGTAAGTACCAGAAGATGGGGTTAGAGCCATATGCCGGCCTACTAGGGAAGATGAAGCAGTTACCTCATTGGGAGTGTCTTCCACCATCCTACATGTGGCTTATACCAATGTCACTAGCCTAAGTGAAGATGGCTTAGCTTCTTTAAGTAAATCTGACCTGCAGAAGAACCAGAGGAATGATCCAGGTTTAGAGCCAGTGTGGAGAGCAAAGAAGTAATTCAATCCTATTGAGTCTATAATGACAAATCACCCTGAAGTACCTCTTCTACTTCATGAATGGAATCGTCTGGTTATGTCAGATGATTGGTTATATTGAACTACCAAAGATGTCGCCGGCTGCCCCAAAAAAACACTTGGTGCTGCCACAGAAATTTTGTGACTCTGCATTAAGAAGTTTATATGATGAGACATTCTTGTACAATCCCCCTTTAGTCCTGGACCAGTGGGTTATACATCCCTTGCCGCCAGGCACTGTAGGAAGCCTCAGATGATTCAAGTCTTAACTCCTCCCTCTAATAGCATACACTAGAGCATGCCCCTTGGACACCAGTCTTGTTTTCTTACAAGCTAGCCTGTGTTTCTTTGGTAGTTTTCAGTATTTTCTTTTGTGGTTTTGCCCTCATGCTGTGGAGGTTTCCTGCAGGGACGTCCTTGCAGCAGGAGATCATAGACAGTTGGAGAACATCTGCTTCTGAGGGGTTCCCTGCTCTAAAGTAAGCCCCTGGACAGCCTGCAGGTCGGGGCTCCAGGTTTGGGAGCTAGGTCACCCCAGGTTCAACCGCTAGTGGGTGTAACGCAGACTGAGTGGTTCTGTGGAGGTGTGATCAGGATCAGAGCCGGACTGTGTACCTCCGTCAGGCCTTTGAGTAATATATTCAAGGGTGACGGAAGTCAACGGCAGTGGTGGTCGGGTCGGTGGGGCAATCAGAAGACTTGAAATCCTGCTTTCCAGTTTCCTGAGGCTTTAGATCTCCCTATATGTTGGTTCCAGCATTGCCTGCAGCTTCTATCATACAGCACATGGAACAGTGAGTAACAAAGTGACAGCCTGTTTTGGTGATTTTGGGGGGGTCTTAAAAAGGAGGTTTTGGGTGATTTCCCTGCATGCCCTAACCCTCCCCACCTCTAAAATCCCCAAATCACCATTCTTTAGCACTCTCCAGACCAGTAGAGGTTAACTTTACGATTGGGTATATATCTAATCATGACCAGCAGGTGGAGACTGAAAACAAAACTTTGGGACAGTATATCCTAGCCCCTCCTCTCTATTTCCCTCAGTCTTCTTTCAGTCTCCAGCAGGTGTTGAGTGATCTGTACCCATCTCCCTTGGTAGGGCTGTTGGAATTTGTTTAGAGGTTTATTGTCCCTGTTTTTAGCCGGACGGAGCTTGGACGGACTCTGTTTGGGGGTTCGTCCGACCTCGGGGGTGTCAAACCCGGCGGGTCACGAGCGGGGTCCCTCCCCCCACTTCCTCCACCTCCCCATATTTTTTTAGAGGAGCCTCAGCAGTAAGCCTTGCCCCCTAAATCAAGCAAGGCATATTGCTTCGAGAGCCTGTGGAGTCTGTTCTGTAAAAAAAAAAAAAAAAAAAAAATCCTGAGGTAGTGCTGGTCTGGAGGGTTGTATCCCTTTAAGAAAACTGTATTTTACTGTATTTTTTCAACTAACCGGCACTTTTTTACAGCTAGGTCGCGTATGGAGCAATGAGCACTTCTAAAGGGAAAAAGTGCTCATTGTGCTCCAGACGCGAGGCACTCGCGGCCGGCCTGTGCAAGCGGTGTTCAGGCCGGTGCGGTGGAGGAGCTCCGTCGGCAGCGGCTGCAGGCGCCCAGAGCTCCCCGCCGATGGTGCCTCGCGAGTCGGCAGGGAACGGTGGAGAAGCCCGGTCTTCTCCGTCCGCCCACGGAGGGATTCCCCGAGCCGCCGACGGTCGGGTTTTAGAGGATTCCCTCTCAGCTGATATTTTGACAGCTGATGCCGGCTTGCCTGTTTTAGCGGCTGAGACTATTCAGGTCTCTCAGCCGCTTCAGGCTGTGGAGGGAGCTGTTTTGGCGGGAAAGACGCCATCTTCTCTGTCTGGCCCCTCCATTTTGTCTTCCACCTCAGGTGACCTTCCCCCTGTTTTGTCTAAGCAGGGGCAGGTTTCTGCTGGGTCCCCTGCTGTGGCAGGGAGTCCCTTGGGACCCTCGGGGGGTTTTTCCCCTGATTTTTTCTTTTCATTATGCAAAGCCTATTTTCAGGCGGCTGGGGGTCCCGGTTGCGCCCAGGGGGTCTCGGGGGGTGGGGTTTCCTCCGCGCTCCCTGCGGCTTTGCCTCTCTCGTCTGACGTGACGTCCCCTCCGCCGCCTCTCTTGTCCAAGCGTCCGCGGGTGTCGTGGGACGAGGATTTGTGGTCGGAGGAACGTGTCGGTATGGAGGAGGACCTGGACCCTTCTGAGGAATTCCAGGACCCTCTGGAGGGGACGGAAGCTGGCGGCGGGTTGTCGGGTTTCCCGTTCTCCAGTGACGAGGCGTCCGTGGTGCGCCTTTTTCAGAGAGATGAGCTGCCTGACCTTATTCAACAGGTTTCTTCGGCTTTGCGTTTTGAGGACGCGCCGCCGGAGACTCCGCGTGTGGGGAACCCTCTGTTACGAGGGATCCGTTCCGTTTCCCGCTCTTTTCCTATGCATCAGGATATTCGGGATATTATTCTTGAGCAGTGGAAAACGCCGGAGACGCCGTTTCGGCTGGCGCGCAGCATGGCTCGCCTGTATCCCATTCCTGAAGGGGATCGGGCTACGTTAGCTTCGCCAGTCGTGGATGCGGTGGTCTCGGCTATTTCCAAGCGGCATACCGTGCCTGTTGAGGGCGGTTCTGCCTTGCGGGACTCTGAGGAGCGCAAATTGGAGACCATCCTTAAGCAAAATTTTCAAGTCTCTGCCTTTGGGGTCCAGGCGGCTATTTGTGGGGGACTGGTCGCTCGCGCCGTGTTTCGGTGGGCGGAGCGGGTCTTGGATCGAGAGTCTGACGACTGGTCTCTGGTGGATCAGGAGGTAGCAAAGATTGAGATGGCTGCCTCATTCCTCTCGGATGCTCTGTATGACTTGGTGCGGATCTCGGCTAAGTCCATGGCTTTTGGCGTGGCCGCAAGGCGTGTGTTGTGGCTGCGCGCTTGGGCGGCGGATGCTGCGTCCAAAGCTAAGCTTACTAAATTTCCCTTTCGGGGGTCGTTTTTATTTGGAGAGGACTTGGATAAGTTAATTCAGACTCTGTCGGACTCGAAAGTTCCCCGTTTGCCGGAGGACCGTGCCCGCCCGGCGTCTCGGGGGGGTGCGGCCCGGGGGCGTTTGCGGGAATTTCGCAAGTATCGCCCTGGGCGTGGGGCTGCTTCTTTCCAGTCTCCGGGGTTTTCCCGGGGTCGGTTCTTCCAGCGCATGCAGCCCTTTCGGGGGGCCCGTCGGGGGGCAGGGAACCCCTCCGCCGGTTCCCCCGCTTCCCGTCCTGCACAATGACGCCTTGCCGGCGCCCCCCTTGGTTCCGGTGGGGGCCCGGCTGCGCGACTTTTTTCCCAAATGGGCCGAGATCACGTCCGATCAGTGGGTCCTGGAGGTGGTGCGGGACGGTTATGCCCTGGAGTTCGCCCGCTCTCTGCCGGATTTTTTCCTCGCTTCTCCGTGTCAGACTCCGGGGAAGAAGCAGGCTTTTCGCCAGACCCTTCAGCGCTTGCTAGATCTCAGGGCAGTAGTTCCGGTGCCCCCCCCGGAGTGGGGCACGGGCAGGTACTCCATTTACTTTGTGGTGCCCAAGAAGGAGGGGACTTTTCGGCCCATCCTCGATTTGAAAGGGGTCAACAGGGCTCTCAAGGTTCCCTCTTTCCGTATGGAAACGCTGCGGTCGGTCATTCTGGCGGTTCAGCCGGGGGAGTTTCTCACTTCTCTCGATCTGACGGAGGCCTACTTGCATGTTCCTATTCGGACCTCTCATCAGCGTTTCCTGCGCTTTGCGATCTTGGGTCGGCACTATCAGTTCTGTGCGCTTCCCTTTGGGCTGGCCACGGCTCCCCGGACGTTCACCAAGGTGATGGTGGTCGTCGCGGCAGCCTTGCGGTCGGAGGGCATTCTGGTACACCCCTACCTGGACGACTGGTTAATTCGGGCCAAGTCGTTGCAGGAAAGCTACCGGGTTACGGCTCGGGTGGTGGAGTTTCTCCGGTCGCTGGGCTGGGTGGTCAACCTTTCCAAGAGTCGGTTGGTTCCGGCTCAGCGTCTGGAGTACCTCGGGGTGCTGTTCGACACCTCCTTGGGGAAGGTCTTCCTCCCAGAGGCCCGGGTGAGCAAATTGCAGTCTCAGATTCGCCTGCTTTTGGCGTCCCGGTGTCCTCGGGCGCGAGATTTCCTCCAGGTCCTGGGGTCGATGGCGGCGTCCCTGGACGTGGTGAGGTGGGCGCGGGCCCACATGCGTCCTCTTCAGTATGCTCTGCTCCGGAGGTGGTCTCCCCAGAGGCACGGGATGGATGTTCCGGTTCCCCTGCGAGGCTTGGCGCGCTGCAGTCTGCGTTGGTGGCTCCGGACCCCTCACCTAGTTCAGGGGGTGGGTCTGGATCTTCCGCAGTGGACGGTGCTCCTTACGGATGCGAGTCTCCTGGGTTGGGGGGCCCAGTGTCTGGGTCACTCTGCTCAGGGAACCTGGTCCACGGAGGAGGCCTCCTGGTCGATCAACGTGTTGGAGACCAGGGCGGTCCGGCTGGCGCTGTTGGCTTTCCACTCCCTTTTGTTGGGCAAGTCGGTCAGAGTCCTGTCGGACAATGCCACGGCGGTGGCTTATGTCAATCGTCAGGGGGGCACCAAGAGCACTCTGGTGGCGCAGGAGGCGGCTCGGCTCATGGTTTGGGCGGAGTCGCATCTTCTGGACCTCTCGGCCTCTCACATTGCCGGGGTAGAAAACGTTCAGGCGGACTTCCTCAGTCGTCACTTCTTGGATCCGGGAGAGTGGTGTCTCGGCGCCGAGGCGTTTCAGTTGCTAGTGCGTGCTTGGGGGCAGCCCCTGATGGATCTGATGGCTACAAGTGGCAACGCCAAAGTACCCCGCTTCTTCAGTCGTCGCAGGGACGGTCTGGCCGAGGGTCTGGATGCTCTGGTCCAACCGTGGCCAACGGAGGGGCTGTTGTATGTGTTCCCTCCTTGGCCATTAGTAGGCAGAGTACTGCTTCGCATTGTTCGCCATCCGGGGCTGGTGGTCTTGGTGGCTCCGGATTGGCCTCGTCGTCCGTGGTATGCGGATCTGGTGAGGCATCTGGTGGCGGATCCTCTTCCTCTGCCTCTCGAGTGCGATCTTCTGACGCAGGGTCCCATTCCCATGTTCGACCCGTCTCCCTTTTGTCTTACGGCTTGGCTCTTGAAAGGGGCCGCCTGAGTAAGAAGGGATATTCCGACAAGGTGATCTCTACACTTTTGGGGTCCCGGAGGCTTTCTACCTCTCGGGCTTATGTACGGGTTTGGCGTCTTTTTGAGGAATGGTGCCGAGCGCGGGGAGTGGTCTCCTTTCGCGCTTCTCTGCCTAACATTCTAGAGTTTTTGCAGGATGGCCTGGATAGGGGCCTGGCCTGGTCTTCTCTTCGGGTTCATCTGGCGGCCCTGTCGGCTTTTCGGGGGCTGGTGACAGGTCAGCGTTTGTCAGCCATTCCTGATGTGATTCGCTTTCTTAGGGCGGCCAAGTTGCTCAGGCCTCCCATAAGGCCCTCGATTCCCTCTTGGGATCTCAATCTGGTTCTCTCTGTTCTAGTGCGCCCTCCTTTCGAGCCGTTGGATGGCTGTTCGTTGAAGGACCTTACGCTGAAGTCGGTCTTGTTGGTGGCCATTACTTCCGCTAGACGGGTGTCGGAGCTACAGGCTTTCTCTTGTAGGGCTCCCTTCCTGGAGTTTTCAAAGGAGCGGGTTGTTTTGCGGCCTGTTCCTTCCTTTCTGCCGAAGGTAGTTTCTCCTTTTCATGTCAATCAATCGGTGGTCCTCCCGGTCTTGGGTAGTCGGGAGGGTTCTTCTGAGCAACGACAGCTGCGCAAGTTGGATGTCGGTCGGGTCCTCCATGCTTATGTGCAGCGGACCCGGGATTTTCGGAGCTCCGATCATCTCTTTGTGCTTCTGGCGGGTCCTCGTCGGGGGGCTGGCGCTTCTAAGGCTACTATTGCGCGCTGGATCAAGGAGACGATCGCTTCCGCTTATCTTCTGAGTCAGAAGCCGGTTCCGGAGTTTCTCAAGGCTCATTCCACTAGGGGTCAGGCGGCTTCTTGGGCTGAGTCGTCGCTCGTGCCTCCGGTGGATATTTGTAAGGCTGCGGTTTGGTCCTCCTTGCATTCATTTGTTCGGCATTATCGGGTAGATGTTCAGGCGCGTCGGGACGCGGTGTTCGGTGAGCGTGTTCTGGTATCGGCCCTTCGGGGGTCCCGCCCGTGAGAGGGACTGCTTTGGTACGTCCCAATCGTAAAGTTAACCTCTACTGGTCTGGAGAGTGCTAAAGAAGGAGAAATTAGGTTCTTACCTGCTAATTTACTTTCTTTTAGCTTCTCCAGACCAGTAGAGGTCCCCACCCTGTCTGTTGTTGTTGTTGTTGGGGCTGTTGCGCGGGCAGTTTTTGGTTTTTGCTGCGGGTTCTAGTATTTTTCTAGGGCCGGGGAGAATTGAAGAACAGCGGCTGTGGCTCGGCTGGCTTAGCTGGCGAGCTGTGGGGACCTTCTTCCTTCGGGAATTTCTCCTCTGCATTTTCCAACAGCATTTTTTGGGTATGTTATTTGTTACTCCTTTCGGAGTATTGTTTTTTCTCTCTGTTGTTTCCAGTTCTTGGTTCTGCTTGGCTATTCGGCAGACTGAGGGAAATAGAGAGGAGGGGCTAGGATATACTGTCCCAAAGTTTTGTTTTCAGTCTCCACCTGCTGGTCATGATTAGATATATACCCAATCGTAAAGTTAACCTCTACTGGTCTGGAGAAGCTAAAAGAAAGTAAATTAGCAGGTAAGAACCTAATTTCTCCTTTTTTTAGAGATTTCTGTTCCTTTCCCGGGCTATTTTAATGCAAAATCGGCACCCGTGGTGGCCATCTTGGATTTTTCCTGATTTGAATAAACCTATATTTTTAGTAGTTAGGAGCTTTGTTTTTGTTCCAAACTTCACAAATGGCTTCCCCAGGTCAGGATGGGATGGATTCATGCCTCATTTGCGGTGGATGACTGTCAGATATACAGCCATGATCCATGTGTGCTGCGGCCCATGAGGGAGCGAAGTTCACATGGATGCGGTATCTTCCCCTCTGGGGTGGCTCTGCTTACATCTTCTACCCCAATTCCCATAAAACTCATGTCTGGGGGTCCTGGGGAGTGTACTGGTGGCATATCCATGAAATGCAAGTGTGATTCCGGTGAAAAACACTCTAAGTTTGAGTTCCCTCCCCCCCCCCCCCCCAAAGATCTATCAATGCCTGAGCCAATCAGATCTCAGTCACTGACCAGAAAGAAAGGCTATAACAGCTTAGACCTGCTAGAAAATTTTGCTCACAAATGTAGGAAAGCAAGGTTGGAGAATCACCTGGCGATAATAGAGAATGTCCCGAGTGCTCTCTAAAGTTGAAAGGGGATAGATTCCGTATAAACGTAAGGAAGAAGTTCTTCACCCAGAGAGTGGTAGAAAGCTGGAACGCCCTTCCAGAGGCTGTTATAGGGGAAAACACCCTCCAAGGATTCAAGACAAAGTTAGACAAGTTTCTGTTGAACAAGAACATGCGCTGGTAGGGCTAGTCTCAGTTAGGGTGCTGGTCTTAGACCAGAGGGCCACCGCGTGACGGACTGCTGGGCATGATGGACCACTGGTCTGACTCAGCAGTGGCAATTCTTATGTTCTTTAAATATTAATGACCTCATTATAGTACATTTGCATGGCAGGGAGACTGCTAGGAAGCTCGGAAAAGACCACAGTGAGCCGTTTTAATAATCCGTAGCTAAACTGGCTGGAACCAGTTTAGCGACCACGTTAAAGTTTGAGAATCTTCCCCCTAGTCTTTGCACGTCCATTTTTTTATTGTTTTTCAAAACTAATCACCTTTGACTGTGAACCCAATACCAGTTGTTTCTCTGATGATGCATTTCTTCTTTTAGTCTGGAACAGCAAAGAGCAGAGACAACCAAAAGCCCAAGCTGGTAAATCATTTTAATAAGGTGCATATATAATGGCACAAGGTAACAGACCTGACACAGATTGTGTTTCTGCTAACCTGCCTGCATCAGGAGTCCAATAAAGTCGCCTCTTAGTCTAACATAAGAATTCCCATACTGGGACAGACCAAAGGTCTATCAAACCCAGTGTCCTGTTTCTAACAGCAGCCAACCCAGGTCCCAAGTAAGCAGTGGATTTCCCCAAGCCATCTCAATAATAGCCTATGGACTACTCTTTTAGGAAATTAAATCTTTTTTAAACCCTGCTAAGCTAACTGATTTCACCACATTCTCTGGCAACAAATTCCAGAGTTTAATTTCATGTTATGTGAAGAAATATTTTCTCCAGTTTGTTTTAAATCTACTGGTTAATAGCTTTATCACATGCCTCCTAGTCCTAGTAATTTTGGAAAGAACAAATGATTCAATCAACCCTTTCCACTTCACTCAGTATTTTATAGACCTGTTATCATATAAGAACATTACATAAGAATAGCCTTACTGGGTCAGACCAATGGTCCATCTATCCCAGTAGCCCACCTTCATGGTAGCCAATCCAGGTCTCTAGTACCTGGCAAAAACGCAAATAGTAGCAACATTCCATGCTACTGATCCAGGGCAAGCGGTGGCTCCCCCCATGTCTGTCTCAATATCAGACAATGGACTTTTCCTCCAGGAAATTGTCCAAACCTTTCTTAAAACCAGCTACGTTAACTACTCTTACCACAATCTCTGAGTGGAAAAACATTTTTCCTATTATTGATTTTAAAAGTATTTCCCTGTAACTTCAAGTGTCCTCTAGTCTTTGTAATTTTTGATGGAGTAAAAAAAAAAAATCAATCCATATGTACCCATTCTACTCCACTCAGGATTTTGTAGACTTCAATCATATCTCCCTTCAGCCATCTATTTTCCAAGCTGAAGAGCCCTAATCTCTTCCTCATACGAGAGGAGTTCCATCACCTTTTATCATCTTGGTCACTCTGAACCTGCCTGTGTTTATTAGCTGTGCTTCATACTGATACTATAGCAGTTTAAAATAGCCCCTTGAAAAGCTAGCCTATGTATATTAACAGAGACTTCCTATGCTAAGAAAAAACTTATCCCTAAAACTCTCTTGCTAGGTTAGCAAAGTAAATAAAAGAAGTCCCTTAGGTTATCTATTAAGCTTTAGGATTCCCTTTGCCCAAGTTTGTAAGCAATTTCCCAACAAAGTCTTACCAGTGTCTCTGGAAGTTTTCTCACAGCATCTCTTCTGGCTCAGTTTTCCCAAGTTGGAAAATTAACAAACAGTTTTCTGCTGCAAACATTTCTGACTCAAAATGGTTTTCTTACTTGATGGGGCATTTGAGGTTTGAACAAATTGTGACACTTCTGGGAAGGGCTTATGTTAGATTTTGGTAGGTTGAATCTTGAGTGAAATTGACTTGAAAAAGGTGAGTAGTTAAATCTGAAATCTAAATCCAAACAGTTCCTATTTATGATTGTTATTGTTTGGATGGAGAGAGAAAATTGGGGTTTATTGAAATCATAATTTATATCTGTATTAAAGAACATATTTTGAAAGCAAGCATCTGAATCAGTGTTTCATAACATTTCTAGGGAGTTACAGAAATAAATTAAACTGAACATTGCTTCTAGTTTAGATTTTTATTATTTTTTAGAAACCATATAGTTTGCTGAAATTTGCTAGTACACATTTTAATATTTGCTGTTCAAAGAAATTAATTTATAACGAAGGACTATATTTTTATTTACAGGCTGCAGATGGGTTCCTGTTTGTGGTTGGATGTGATGGAGGAAAAATTTTGTTTGTGTCTGAATCGGTCTCTAAAATACTAAATTACAGCCAGGTGGGTGAAAAATTTGTGTGTATATTTTGACTATGAACTGCAATTCTTTATACTCGGTAGCTCCACTTTAGATTTCCGACCTGATTTATGTGTGTGGGTGGATTTTGTTGTTGTTTAATCTTTGTGTCTGATTTTAGGTTTAAGCAGTCACCACACTAACCCAGAAAAAGTCCTTTGGAAAGGTGGCCTAGTTTCTACCTTTTCAGAGATCTGTTTTGTTTACTGATATGCAAAATGATTTTGTAAGTATGGCCAATATCAGAAAAACACTAAAACCAAAAAAGTTTAATGAAAATATATCGCTACATTTTACTACAAAGTCCCTTTTTAAAGAAAATGTTTTCAGACTGAAAAATGAAATTGAAATGCTATTTTGCAATTTATTTAGACTGCCTTGATCTTGTTAAATATAGATTTCTGTTTAGTGCATTTGTTTTCAAAGCATGTAATATGATAATTTAAAAATAGCATTCAAAAGAGCCTATGTCTGGCTAAATAGGCCAAACAATCTTGAAAATCTTAAGTTACTCAAATTGTAGTCTCAATGGTGAAGAATCTTGGAGAGTAAACTTGTACAATGTTACACCTAACTTAGGACCTCATATACCCAGGACACTAATCAAAATTTATTTCGTGCCCTTACTGAGGTGGTGTATTCATCATTGGTCCATTTGTAAAATATTTTCAAATTTGGCTAATATATGAACTCATATATGCATCTGAAAGAAGAAAAAAGGAGGAAGCACTTAACTTTAGCCCAACAGTTACTCAACCGTTTCACGCCTTGGTTTCTTCAGGGGCTGTGCTACTTCCTCTATAGATGTACTCCATTATGCAACATTACAGTCAAATCTTTAGATTTCAATTTTTTAAAAAAATCATATAGACTCCTGCTTCCTCTGCATGTCAGACCTTTTGGATGCACATATGAGTTGGTATATTAGCCAAATTTGAAAATATTTTACAAATGGACCAATGATAAATACACCACCCCAGTAAGGGCCCGGAAGACATTTTGATTAGGGTCTTGGGTGTCTGAGGTCCTAAGTTAGGTTTAACATTGGCTAAATAGGCCCCCTTTTATCAAGTTGTGGTGGTAGTGTTTTTGCATGAGCTGGTGAGGTAAATGTTTTGATGCTCATAGGAACTGAATGAGCGGCGGAGCGTTTACTTTGCCACCCCATGCTAAAACGCTCTGCTGTGGCTTGATAAGCGGCCCTTAGTAAATAGGGCACTATCAAAACACAAATGTCATCAATAACGATACATTCATTATTTTATTAATTTGAGGTTCATTTTTAGTAAATTGCTGGAGTATGGAATGATTAATACTGTAAAGGTTTAAGGCTTATGGCAGAATGTATGATTCTTTTAATTTCATTACACTGCATTGAACATGCATTTTATTTTTCTTCAGCATGATCTGATAGATCAGAATTTGTTTGATTACTTGCATCCGAAAGACATGGCAAAAGTAAAGGAACAACTTTCTTCCTCAGATGTTTCTCCTTGTGAAAGGTTAATTGATGCTAAAAGTAAGTACTTTCAGAACTGTTAAATGAAGAATGTTTTACCAATGTATTGTCTTGTAAAATTATTCCCATTTTCTATATTTATGTGAGGAGAAAGAATCTGACATTTAACAAGACCTACAACTTCCTGTGCCCCTATCTAGTCCTTATTTATCATGTAGCAAACTTATTGTATGTCTTAATACAGAATAAAAACTGAGTTTTTACTTTGTTTTATTAGACCATGAAGGAGTGGATTCGTGAAGAAATTCTAAAACTGGTGCCTAAAATTAGGCATCAATAGGTGCCTTATCGGTACCTAAGTTAATTGATGAATATCATTAGAAATGGTGAATTGCCAGACCCAGGGGATGCTTACATGGCATATGGTCTCTATGGGATCCAGTGCACAGGGAAACATGGATAGCTTGGGTAGTACTCTGGGATATTATTATTTACCTAGGTTCCTCTAAATCAGGGGTGTCAAAAGTCCCTCCTCGAGGGCCTCAATCCAGTTGGGTTTTCAGGATTTCCCAAGTGAATATGCATGAGATCTATTTGCATGCACTGCTTTCATTGTATTCCAATGGATCTCATGCATATTCATTGGGGAAATCCTGAAAACCCGACTGGATTGCAGCCCTCGAGGAGGGACTTTGACACCCCTTCTCTAAATGGTCCTACGGCCTTGACCCCTGGACAATACAATATCAGACAAGCAATGAACATAAGAATAGTCATATTGGGTCATACCAATGACCCATCTAGACCGGGGGTGGGTAACTCCAGTCCTCGAGGGCCGGAATCCAGTCGGGTTTTAAGGATTTCCCCAATGAATATGCATTCAAAGCAGTGCATGCAAATAGATCTCATGCATATTCATTGAGGAAATCCTGAAAACCCGACTGGATTCCAGCCCTCAAGGACCGGAGTTCCTCACCCCTGATCTAGATCAGTATCTTGTTTCCACAGTAGCCAATTCAGGTCACAAGTACCTGACAAAAAACCATGCTGCCAGTTCCGGGGCAAGCAGTACCTTCACTAAGGTGATAGTGGTTGTAGTAGCTTACCTGTGAAAAATGGGTTTGCAGGTTCACCCTTACTGGCTGATCATGGCTTCCTCAGTGGCTGAAGGTCGGCACATGGTGGATCGAGTGATCCAGGTGCTGGAGGACCTGGGCTGAACTGTGAACTACAAAAGAGCAATCTGGAGCTCATGCAGTCGCTGGAATATCTGGCAGTTCTCTTTGACACGGCTGCGGGCTGTGTCTATCTTCCAGAGGCACGCAGGCTGAAACTGTGCCCAGATTTCTTCCCTTCTGGAGCTGCCAGCTCTTTCGGCGTGGGACTATCTTCTGGTCCTGGGGTCCTGCAGTCACTATAGATGTAGTGCTATGAGCAAGGGTGCACATGCATCCTCTCCAGCATGCCTTACTCTCTCGCTGGGCTCTGCACAGGGATACATTACAGTCCTGTCTTCCCTGGATTCTGGAGGCTTGAGCCATGGATTGGTGGCTTCTCCTGCAGCCAATATAGGGTTAGATTTTATAAACGACGCCAAAATCAACAGCCACCTACAAAAACAGCTGTCGATCACGTAGGCATCATTTAAAGAATTGTGATTAATGGCACTTACCAGAAAATTTAGATATCTGTAATGTAGGTCAAGGTTTTATTGTCTACATTGCAGACGCCTAAATTCTTTAGTGAATCATGCCTAACGGTACCTAAGTCCCACGCCGCCCCTAACCACCCCCACTTAGGCATAAGCTGCCATTTGGCATCCTGCTATAGATGTGATTTCAGCACTTATACTGTAGATTCCTCCCGGTGCCTGCTTTTTTTTTTTTAACCAAGTTTTAATTGGTTTTAAATGATGTGGTCTATTACCATGCCAATTAAAGCCAATTAAAACAGGCAACAGTAGGGCACCTATCGCCACCTAACTTATGGTGCTGTTATAGAATAAGGCCCTTAATGTATATACTGACAGTTATATAGAAACAGATGTTATTCCAGAGGCTTAAGAACTGACCTTATCTTTGAAAAATCTCTTCAAAGCTGGTTTGCAAGTAAACCCAAAATTTCAGACTGGATCAGTTCGACTGCATGCTGGTGCTAGACGATCCTTTTTCTGCCGCATGAAGTGTAATAAAATCATGGTAAAAGAAGAAAATCCAAGCTCAAAGAAAAAAGGTATCTATAAATGAGAATTTTTCAAAATCTGGTTTTTAAGGTGATAACACCTACATTTTTTTTGAAGCCTCTTGCAGAGGAATTCATGACTGCTCTAAAAACTAATAAAGTAGGAAAAAAATGAGGTAGACTAAAAATGAAAATAATGTTGATTTAAATATGTGATGGTGTGTTGAATATAAAATGAAATATGAATAAATATGCATGTATGTGTAACTCTAGAATTCATTTTTTTAAAATTTTTGCTTCTGATGTGAAAGCAAAAATGTAAGAGTACAGTTAATGCTTCATCACTTATAACTCAGCATTTTCACCTTCAACAATCGTGGGTTTCTGACATGCTGTACTTATATCAGTCATTAATTATTTACCTCATCAATCTTTCAAATAGTAACACGGTCACTTAGCCAATTCTAAAATACATACAATGTTGCAACTATGATCAGCTGGATCTTCAGAATACTAGCAGAGTAGCATAACTCCAGGTCATTGATACTTATGCTATATTAAATTATCAAATTTCAAGCATTCAACTTCTTTGTGTTGTTTAATTCTTATTTTGCGCAGTATATAATAAATTAGGGATTCATAATAAATTCATAACAAATTCAAGAGTTACACATACATGCGTATTTATTCATATTTTGTTTTAAATTCAAAACCCGTTTAATCAGCCAGAATTTATTGATAAACTCCTTATTCCATATAGCCCATCCAGATCTCTCCATTCTGTAGCTCAAAATCTCCTTAACATTCCATCCTTAAAATATATTAACATTTTAAGATCCAATAATTTTTGCAGTGACAGCACCGTCCCCTTTGGAATTCAATTCCTAATTACATAAGGATCGAAACTTCCGTAGGCCCCCTTTCAAGATTAAGTTGAAGACTTTCCTATTCATAGACGCTTTTGATACATAATTGCCCTTGTAAGGGCAACAATCTCGTTGTTTTTCAGGTCAACCCTCTCCTTATCATTCTTTCCTTATTTGTTCTTTCCTTTACTTATTGTAGTTCTCTTCTTTTCCCTCTTGTTTTTACTTCTGTTTGTCTGGTGTATGTATTTTTGTTTTTACTGACCAATCTCCAGTAATGATATGTTCTGTTTTTAATCATTTTTTTTGTGACATTATATGCTGTTAATGAATTTTATTGTACACCGCTTTGAATTAAGTAGTATAACAAATTTTTAATAAACCTTGAAACACACCATACCCCATAAACAAGAGAAGTGGAAAAACAGTGGTCCAAACTGAAAGGCGCAATAAAAATGTCTATCGACCTTTACGTGAGGAAAATAAAACAAAGAGAAAGGAAACCAATATGGTTCTCCAAACTAATGGCAAATAAAATAAAGACAAAAGTTGACATTTGTGAAATATAAAAATACTCGAGAAGAGCACAAAAAGGTATACCGGATGAAAATGAAAGAGGCTAAGAGAAAGATACATCCGGCAAAAGTGCAAACAGAAGAGCAAATAGCTAGAAATATAAATGAGGAAGCTAAAACATTTTTCAGATATATATTAGTGAAAGAAGGAAGATGAAAAATGGAATTGTGAGACTGAAAGAAGCTATGAACCACTATGTGGAAAGTGATGAGTAAAAAGCAAATGTGCTAAATAAATACTTCTGTTCTGTGTTCACGGAAGAAAATCCTAGATAAGGACTGCGATTGGCTGGCAAAGTTACATGTGAGAACGGATTGGATACTGCACTGTTCACGGAAGAAAGTATTTATGAAAAACTTACCGTATTTTCGCGGATATAACGCGCGCGTTATACGCGATTTTACCTACCGCGCATACCCCTCGCGCGTTATATGCCTGAGCGCGGTATAGAAAAGTTTTTAAACATAGTTCCCACCCCGCCCGACGCCCGATTCACCCCCCCAGCAGGACCACTCGCACCCCCACCCCGAACGACCGCTCGCACGCGCTCCCACCCGCACCCGCATCCACGATCGGAGCAAGAGGGAGCCCAAGCCCTCTTGCCCGGCCGACTCCCCGACGTCCGATACATCCCCCCCCCCCGAAGGACCACCGACTTCCCGACAATATCGGGCCAGGAGGGAGCCCAAACCCTCCTGGCCACGGCGACCCCCTACCCCCACCCCGCACTACATTACGGGCAGGAGGGATCCCAGGCCCTCCTGCCCTCGACGCAAACCCCCCTCCCTCCAACGCCCGCCCCCCCCCAAGAACCTCCGACCCCCCCACCCCCCTTCCCCGTACCTTTGGAAGTTGGCCGGACAGACGGGAGCCAAACCCACCTGTCCAGCAGGCAGCCAACGAAGGAATGAGGCCGGATTGGCCCATCCGTCCTAAAGCTCCGCCTACTGGTGGGGCCTAAGGTGCGTGGGCCAATCAGAATAGGCCCTGGAGCCTTAGGTCCCACCTGGGGGCGCGGCCTGAGACACATGGTCGGGTTTGGCCCATGTGCCTCAGGCCGCGCCCCCAGGTGGGACCTAAGGCTCCAGGGCCTATTCTGATTGGCCCACGCGCCTTAGGCCCCACCAGTAGGCGGAGCTTTAGGACGGATGGGCCAATCCGGCCTCATTCCTTCGCTGGCTGCCTGCCGGACAGGCGGGTTTGGCTCCCGTCTGTCCGGCCAACTTCCAAAGGTACGGGGAAGGGGGGTGGGGGGGGTCGTGGGGGTCGGCCAGGGGGGTCGCGGGTCGGCTGGGGGACGGGCGGAGGTTCTTGGGGGGGGGGCGGTCGTTGGGGGGGGGGGGGGTTTGCGTCGAGGGCAGGAGGGCCTGGGATCCCTCCTGCCTGTAATGTAGTGCGGGGTGGGGTTAGGGGGTCGCCGTGGCCAGGAGGGTTTGGGCTCCCTTCTGGCCCAACTACACAAAGGTATGGGGAAGGCGGGTGGGGGTGTCGTGGGGGTCGGCCAGGGGGGTCGCGGGTCGGCTGGGGGACGGGCGGAGGTTCTTGGGGGGGGGGGCGGGCGTTGGGGGGAGGGGGGTTGCGTCGAGGGCAGGAGGGCCTGGGATCCCTCCTGCCCGTAATGTAGTGCGGGGTGGGGTTAGGGGGTCGCCGTGGCCAGGAGGGTTTGGGCTCCCTCCTGGCCCGATATTGTTGGGGAGTCGGCGGTCCTTCGGGGTGAGGGTGCGAGTGGTCCTGCCGGGGGGGGGGGATGTATCGGACGTCGGGGGGGGGGCATCAGGCTTTCAGGATGGGGACAGACCTTCAAGGGGGGACAGGACTTCAAGGGGGGACAGTGCACGGAAAGTCAGGGGGGGTGAACGGAGAGTCAGGACAGCGCACGGAAAGTCAGGGCAGTGCACGGAAGTCAGGGGGGGTGAACGGAGAGTCGGGACAGCGCACGGAAAGTCAGGGTGGGCGAAAGGAGCGTCGGGCATCATGCGCGTTATATGCCTGAGCGCGGTATAGAAAAGTTTTGGTACATATCGTGATTTCTGCGCGCTATACCCCTGTGCGCGTTTTACACAGGTGCGCGTTATATCCGCGAAAATACGGTAAATTGAAAGTGAATAAAGCCATGGGACCGGACGGGATCTTTACCAGTATATTTAGGGAGCTCGGAGAGGTTGTGGCAGGTCAACTTAAAGATTTGTTCAATAAATCTTTGGAGATGGGAAAGGTTCCATAGGATTGGAGAAGAACAGATGTGGTTCCTCTTCACAAAAGTGGTCACAAAGGTGAAGCAGGCAACTACAGGCCGG
The DNA here is from genome assembly GCF_902459505.1 of Geotrypetes seraphini. Taxonomy (NCBI): domain Eukaryota; kingdom Metazoa; phylum Chordata; class Amphibia; order Gymnophiona; family Dermophiidae; genus Geotrypetes; species Geotrypetes seraphini. The sequence continues at coordinate 67,284,993 of NC_047090.1, read as the reverse complement.
TAAGACTCACTATGGCTATTGGAAAAATAATAGAAGCGTTGCTGAAGTAAAGGATAATTACATTCCTAGAATTTAATTGGTTGTAAGATCCAAGGCAAGATATAATTTACTTAGATTTCAGGAAAGTCTTTGAAAAGGTTTCTCATAGGAGGCTCTTGAACAAACTTGACCGGCTGAAGTTAGGATCTAGAGTGATGAACTGGATTAGAAACTGGTTGACGGACAGATATCAGAGGGTGGCGGTTAATGGAATTTGCTCGGAGGAAGGAAAGGTGAGTAGTGGAGTGTCTTAAGGATCGGTGCTGGTGCCGATTCTGTTCAATATGTTTGAGTAATATTGCAGATAACAAGATTAACAGAGTAGACACCTTCAGGGCTGTGGAGTTGAGGAGTCGAGTCGGAGGAAATTTCGGGTACCTGGAGTCTGAGTGAGAAGTACAAAAAACTGAGGAGTCGGAACATTTATCTACCGACTCCATTTTTGAACTTGGCATACCAATCATGAGCGATTCTTTCAGCTATAGCACCCACTATATACACAGCACAAATGTTGCGAGCAGCTTCTGCGGCCTTAGAACCTTGATTAAAAGCAAAAAAGGTGGTGTCGAAAATGCTCATTTCTCTCAACTTGACATTCCATTTTAACGATCTGAAAATTAACCAGTGCTGTGGAGTCGGAGTCGAGGAGTCTAAGTCGGAGGAAATTTCGGGTACTTGGAGTCGGAGTCTGAAGTACAAAAAACTGAGGAGATGGAACATTTATCTACCGACTCCACAGCCCTGGATACCCTGGAGGTGGTGGAAAAAATTAAAAAGAATCTTAAAAAGTTGGAAGAATGGTCTAATGTCTAGCAACTAAAATTCAATGTAAAGAAGTGCATTTGGGGAATAGAAATCTGAAGGAGATGTATGTGCTGAGAGGTGAGACTGATATGCACAGACAGGAAGAGGGACCTTGGGTTGATAGTGTCTGAGGATCTGAAGGCGACGAAACATTGTGATAAGGTGGTAGCTGTAGCCAGAAGGATGCTAGGCTGTATATAAAGATGCATAACCAGCAGAAGAAAGGAAGTGTTAATGCCCCTGTATAGGCTGTATAGGTTGGAGTATTGTGTTCAATTTTGGAGGCCATATCTGGCCAAGGATATAAGACTTGAAGCGGTCCAGAGGAAAGCAATGAAAATGGTAGGATGTGTGTGCCAAAAGAAGTATGAGAAGAGGCTAGATGTCTTCAACATGTATACTTTATAGGAGAGGAGGGACAGGGCTGAAATGATAGACATTTGAATTTTTGAAAAGTATTAATATAGAACCAAATCTTATCCAGAGAAGGGAAATTGGTAAAATGAAAGAACATGAATTGAGGTTGCATGACGGTAGGTGGTGGAGAGGAAGACTGTGATAGAATTCATGGGATGAACATAGAGGATTTCTAATTAGAATATCAATGGGCAGACTTTCACAGTCTGAATCCTGCAAATGAGATGGTCTAGATAGATTGGAGTGAGCTTCAATGGCAGCTTCAGTAGCTGGAACCTAAGGACAGTCTGGGTGAACTTCTAAGATCTATGGCCCAGAAATAACAAAGAAAAAAAACCATTTTAATATAATCATGAAATTGTAAAGCATGTAATTATAGGGCAGACTGGATGGACCATTGAGATCTTTATCAGCTGTCATTTACTATGTTGCTATGAAAGACAGTGTCTGTGTTGCTACTGATCCCACCTCCGCATGCAGCCCATTGGTCACACATTCTTAAGGAAGCTTAGCCAATGAATAGGCTGCAGGGAAAAGCAGGACTGGAGGTTACTTTGAGAGGCTGAGGAAAGAAATATGGAATGTAAAAGAGAGAACACAACTGAAGTTAATGCAAGCTGGGGGAGCCATGAAAAGTGATACAAATATAACTGCAGCCCATTGGTCAGACATTGCTAAGGAAGCTTAGCTAGCCTATAGGCTGCAAGGGAAAAGCAGGACTAAAGGATGATAAAGTAGTGTGTCTGTATCTACTGTTCCCACCTCCCCCTGTAACCTTTTGGTCATATATTCCTAAAGAAGCGCCAGTCAATACACTACAGGGAAAACCAGAACTGTAGGTTGATGTCTCATAACCTATTGGCCCTGTGTCCTCTGCAGTTTATTGGTTGGCTAAGGAAGAAGAGTTGTAGTGTAGGTAAGAGGTTGTGAGGGGAAGAGAGGCTGCGGGAAGAGATATGGAATATAAAAAGGAGAACACAGCTAAAGTCCATGCAAGCTGGGGGAGGCATGGAAAGTGATACAAAGATAACTGCAGTCTATTGGTCAGACATGGCCCCACATGAACCTCTTGTCTCCTTCCCTGAGCTCAGGGCTGCGTCTGGAGGGACTCCACGCAGATGTTGACGCAATGGCATCATGCAAATGCATGTGATGTCATCACATCAACATCCTCTCTTGCGCAGAGGTCCTCCAGACGCAGCCCTGAGCTTGGGGCCTTCCAAAACCTGGACAAACTGCTGGGTTTTGGACATCCCTCTGGCCACCCAGACAGTCCTCTAAAAAGAAGACATATCTGGATTTTCCTGGACATTTGGTAGCCCTAATCTAGACAAATAGGCTTCTACTCTAACAGTGCTGGTGTCTTAGTAAGGTCTCTGCTCTAGCTTCCTCCATGCTCCTTCATGTGCTCCCAAGATGAAATACGCCTTCATACACCATCAGGACACTCCCTCCAACTCCAGACAGCCTGGAAATGATCCTATTCCCATTTCTTACCAAGCCTCTGGAACAGCCTACCACATATCAGAGACCTTAAAGGACTTATTAACTTTAGAAAAGCTGTAAAAAACTACCTTTTTGCCTGGTCCTCAACCCTTCACCAACATCAATAAGTAATCCTATATGAAGATGTATTGCAGCACACTGAATGTAAACCCTATATTGTAACACTATGAATATAAACTGTAACCCGTTCTGAGCTCTTTGGGGAAGAAAGGATATAAATAAATAAATGAATATGGCTTGGTCCCATGCCCTATTGTGAAATAAATCCAGGAACTCTTGAAGGCTTCTTTTTTTTTTTTTTTTCATTCATTCACTAAACTAAAGCAAAGATCTCTGCAGTAGTGTAAATCAGAGGCAAAGCTGCTCCCCCTCTGTCCTCTTTACTGGTACTCAGGTTTAAAAGGGGTTGGGAAGGGCAGAGGAGATGCTGGGCTCTGTGGTAGGGGGGCTGGAAGGGCCAACCGATGTTATTTCTCTGCCAACTCAAAATGGCAGGTCTGGTTATGCCATTGCTACAAATGAGTCTGGTTTTCAGGATATACCTAATGAATATGTATGAGAGAGATTTACTTGCTCTGGAGGTAATATCTATGCAGATCTCTCATGCATGTTCATTATTTACTACAAACAGTACAAGCTATTACACATAAACCATATCACCTTCAATCAATTTTAACAAAAACTGTTTATCAACTTTAATAATTATTTCTTCTTATTACATTTATTATGTTTATATCTACTATAATAAAATGCTATGGGCCCCTTTTATCAAGGTGCGCTACGGGGGTTAGCGCGTCAGACATTTCATCATGTGCTAACCCCTGCAGCAAGCCAAAATACTAATGCCTCGTCAATGGAGGCGTTAGCGGCTAGCGCAGCAGGCAGTTTAACGCGCAGTATTCTGCGCGTTAAACCCCCCTACCGCACCTTGATAAAAGGAGCCCTAAGTGTGCATGCGCACTCTTACCTGCGTGATCCCTGATCCGTGATCAGTAGGTCCGTGGCCGGCAGGAGTGCGCATGCGCACATACAATGGTCCCTGCGGTGTTGCCGGCCCCCTTACAGTTCATGCCCGGCGTGGCTCCCCCCTCACTCACAGTAAGGAAGTTCTTCATCGGCGAACCCCCCGACCCCTCCTCGGCGCACCCGAACCCCCGTTGACCCTCCCATCTGACCCACCGTGAGATGACCAAAAACCTTCCAACTCCAGCAGCGTCCGCAGGACTGTAAACACGGTGCTTCGCGGCCTTCTATTGCCCTGATTTCCTCTGCCGCGTCCCTGAGACGCGATAGTGGAAATCACAGCAGTAGAAGGCCGCGAAGCAGCGAGTTTAGAGTGCTGTGGATGCTGCTGGAGTCAGGAGGTTTGTATGTCATCTCGCAGTGGGAGGGTCAGATGGGAGGGCCAGTGGGGTCAACTGCACGGCGGCAGTAATGGCGGGGGTGGGGGGGGGGGAAGAAAACGTTTCTACTGTACAGGGGGATGGGAGGGAGGGATAGAAAAATGCTGGGTTCTACTGTAGGGGGGATGGGAGGGAGGGAGGCAGGCTGGCTTCGGGAGGTGGGGATGGGACAAATTCTGGAAGGTAGTGAGGGGGACATAGGAAGGAGGCACTGGGGGCACTAAGGACATAGGGGAACAGGGCACTAAGGACATAGGAGGTACTGAGGGCACTAAGGACATGGGAAGGAGGCACTGGGGGCACCAAGTACATGGGAGGTACTGAGGGCACTAAGGACATGGGAAGGAGGCACTGGGGGCACCAAGTACATGGGAAAGAGACACTGGGTGCACTAAGGACATAGGAAGGGATACTAAGGACATGGGAAGGAGGCACTGGGGGCACTAAGGACATAGGAAAGGGCACCTAGCACCCGTTAATGTAACGGGCTAAAACACTAGTAAGCTATAAATAAATTACTTTCTTATCACGAGCCTCGTTACAACAACACATTGCTTATGTTCTTATACCCAACGAGTGGTGGACACCTGGATTGCGCTTCCAGAGGGCGTAATAGGGCAGAGTACAGTACAGGGGTTTAAGAAAGGATTGGACAATTTCCTGCTGGAAAAGGGGATAGAAGGGTATAGATAGAGGATTACTGCACAGGTCCTGGACCTGTTGGGCCACCGCGTGTGCGGACTGCTGGGCACGATGGACCTCTGGTCTGACCCAGCAGAGGCATTGCTTATGTTCTTATGTTCTTAACACATAAAATATAATCAACCTTCACTCACACACTCATTCACAACTTAGCAGCAATTACAGCACAGCAGCATTAGCTTGCATGTGTTAATCAATAGTCTCTTTCAGTCCTGATGAGGGATTTTGTTCAATCACTCGTTGCAATTATATAAAAAAAAATAGATAGGCGCGAATAATCCTCCACCAACTCTGTTCTTTCAAATTTACTGTTCCCCTCTTCCACTTCTCAGATCCACGGCGTTGTTTCTATTGGTGAACATACAGCCCAGCACAGAACTGGGTTTCGCCTGCTGGTGTCTTCAGGAGCTGTGATTAACAAGGCTCAACTCCCCATAATAGATTCCAAAAATATACAAACCCCTTCACATCAATCAAACCTACACATAACTAAACATTCCAACCACCCTACTTTATTTAAAAAATCACTTTCCCTACCGTCAAAACCAGCATGAACTAAGCAGAAACACAGGCATCAGATGAAAAGACAGGGTCCACACTGCTCACCATGGAAGTAGCTGAATGACATCACTCCCTTACTTCTTTCGCTAAATACTATTGCCAATTCACCCGGGTAACCAACAGCTGACACCTTAACCCGTTCATTCTGTCTATTACAACAAGTTCCATTCCACCTCTTTGTTGAGGCCATATGGCTCCATTGTATTCCAATGATAAACTAAACGCTACACTACCACCCCGGGCTAACTGTATATAGATCAAAACAACAAACTATATCTCTTCCACTTTATGTGCATACTTTTTCCAGTGGGTTACTTGATTAACATGTGCAACCTAATGCTGCTATGCTGTAATCTAATCGAATATAATCTAATCTTTGGTTAATATACCGGGTCATCTCCCAGAGGAGCTCAACTCGGTTCACATATAATTAAGACTAGAGTACATAGCAGAAAACATAGAAGGAAGAACTAATTAAAAACTAAAGTACATAAGAAAAGCATAAGAAAAATAACTATAATATCATTTCATTGAGGCTGTAGTTAAACCATTTAAAAATTGCGAGAACAACAAAGTTTTCAGAAATTTACAAAATAGTTGCAGCTGGCCTAAAAGTCCAATGGAGTCGGGAAGTTCATTCCACATCTCTACAAAGTTGAAAACAAAAGATTGACTGAGCTTCCCCAGCAGATTTAATTCCCTTAAAGGAAGGGAAGGCTAACTTATATCTTTGTGTGTTTCTCAAATGGCAAAGTCTAAGGGTATTCCAACATAAGGGGACAAAAGGATCAAATATTCCATGGAGAAGATTATGCATGCGCATTTAAACTGGATCCTAAAGCAAACTGGGAGCCAGTGAAGCTTTATCAACAAAGGGGAAACATGATCATACTTTTCCCAAAAATGAGCTTAGCTGCGGTATTCTGTATTAACTGAAGTTGTTTTAGGCTTCTCTGCTTAATGCCCAGATAAACTGAGTTACAATAATCTAGCTACTGAGAAATGTTCTTGATGGAATAGTGATCTGAACTTTCTCAAGATGCGCAAACTAAAAAAAAACACTTTTTTGTCAAGGAATTTATCTGTTCATGTAATGTAAGTGATGAATCCAATTGCTGCTAAGTTGTGAATGAGTATGTGAGTGAAGGCTGATTATATTTTGTGTGTTGTTGTAATGAGGCTCATGATAAGAAAGTAATTTATAGCTTATATAAACACGATAAATGTAATAAGAAATAAAAATTATTAAAGTTGATAGTTTTGGTTAAAGTTATTTGAAAGTGATATAGTAAGACCATAAGAATTGCCGCTGTTGGGTCAGAGTAGCGGTCCATTGTGCCCAGCAGTCCACTCACGCGGCGGCCCTTAGGTCAAAGACCAGTGCCCTATTTGAGTCTAGCCTTACTTGCGTATGTTCTGTTCCAGCAGGAACTTATCCAACCTTTTCTTGAATCCCTGAAGGCTGCTTTCCCCTATAACAGCCTCTGGAAGAGTTCCAGTTTTCTACCACTCTCTGGGTGAAGAAGAACTTCCTTATGTTTGTATGGAATTTATCCCCTTTTAACTTTAGCGAGTGCCTCTCGTTCTCTTCACCTTGGAGAGGGTGAACAATCTCTCTTTCTCTACTAAGTCAATTCCCTTCAATATCTTGAATGTTTCGATCATGTCCCTTCTGTCTCCTCTTTTCAAGGGAGAAGAGGCCCAGTTTCTCTAATCTCTCATTGTACGGCAACTCCTCCAGTCCCTTAACCAATTTTGTCGCTCTTCTCTGGACCCTTTTGAGTAGTACTATGTCTTTTATCATGTACGACGACCAGTGTTGGATGCCGTATTCCAGGTGGGGGAATACCATGGGCTCGGTTTGAGATCCCCTTCTTAATCACTCCTAGCATTCTATTGGCCTTTTTCGCCGCCGCACATTGCGTGGACGGTTTCATTGACTTGTCTACGAGTACTCTTAGTGTATGTGGAATAGCTTGTGCTGTATGTGGTATGTAATACTCGGAAGCTATTGATTAAATTGTAAATCCTGATTGTTAGCATTTAGGTTAACTTCTAAGTAATGCATATTCATTAGGGATAACTTGAAAACTGGATCAGATTTTACAGTGCTTGAGTCTTGCATCCATGATCTAGTATTTTAGTATTTATAGTGCATGTGATTAATGTTTAACTTGTTGACAAACTGAGATACTGATGCACAAGTTGGGAGGGGGGGGAAAGCTGTGAATTATTCTGTCTCTAATCTATTCCTATATTTGGTTTGTTAATTTTGATTAGATCATAGAAAGTATTGTACTATTCATTGCACTGGCTATCTGAAAATCTGGCCTGTGACTGAAGTAAAAATGGAAGAAGAAAGTGATGCAGAAAAAGACAGCAATAACTTTAGCTGTCTTGTTGCAGTTGGGAGACTTCATCCCTACATTGGTCCACAAAATAGCATTGAGATTAAGATCAAACCAACAGAGTTTATTACACGCTATACAGTGGATGGAAAATTTATCTATGTAGATCAGCGGTAAGTATAGATTTCTTATAACTTGACCATGTAACTTGATTTTAATTATTTAATATACAAATGCTTCTGAAAGCTCCCCTCAACTTCCTCAAGAGGAGCTTTCAGAAGCATTTGGATTTTACTGTTTTGGATATGGAGTGTGTATGGACTATTTTTTGGATGCAGTTTAGTTTTTGACTTGATTTTCACTGAAGATTTGGGGACTGGGGAACACAAGATTTTGTTTGCCAGATAAGACAGAACGCCATGGCACATTAACTATTGCCTTCCTGATCAGGAGAGGACATCAGAGAAAACATTTTTCTTACCTTTTTATTCATAATTGGAGGTAGGGAGGGCGTGAGCTATGATGTATATGTTTAACATCTTTTTAGCCAGTCTATGGCATTTCTGATGTTGATTCCACTGAGAACACATTTATATTTGTCTTTCTGTCATTTTTCTGTATGTGTTTTTGAATGTACTTGAATTCTCTTGTTTTGTGATTATATTGTTTTGAGAACTGTTATATATTTAGTAAAAAAAAAAATTTCTCTTGATTGTATTTATTTTTGTTCAAATGTACAACACATGCATAATTCTGAAATATATGGAATATTTTTCTACTAAACAGCGCAACAGTTATTTTAGGATACCTACCTCAAGAACTTCTAGGAACTTCCTGTTATGAATACTTCCATCATGATGACCACACTCATTTAACTGATCAGCATAAAGCTGGTATGGAATTTCTGCTCTGAAATTACTTCTATATTCAAATGGGTTGCCCTACTTAGAATGTTTTTAGGTATATATGTGGAAGATTCTACCACATTGCCAGCCCAGGTTCAAAATGATGATTCATATCCCCTGTAGTTTTCACGGTACTACTTCTGGAGTTCAGGCTGCATTTTATTTGGGATTTTGATCCCTAGCAGCAGTACTACAAGTCTACCGCAAAGGGTAAGAACCACCTATTGTCTTGCTTTGTCAGGTATAATTTGTTAAACCTATGCTTAAAAAAGCTTCTCCCCTTAGAATACCTCTCAATTACATTTTCCACTAAATAGGAGAGACTGCAGTTTGAAGACTTGAGTGCCTTGTTAACATTCATAGTGAACACACTCTTGTTACTCAAAGTGCTACATACAGTATATTTAAAAATTCTGGTAATTTTAAACCTATTGTATTTTTTCTTTTCGCTTGAAATGTATCATGAGCTAACAATCTTTTTCATCTCTCTAGTTCTTCAGAGTAAGGAGAAAATTATGACAAATTCCTACAAATTTAAAACAAAAGATGGATCTTTCATAACTTTAAAAAGTCAGTGGTTTAGTTTTATAAACCCATGGACCAAAGAATTAGAGTACATTGTATCAGTCAACACTGTAGTTGCGTAAGTTATCTATCATTTCAATCTGCTCTTCCCTCCCCCTAATTTTATTTGACAATATTAGAGTAGTAATTCAATAAGAATGAATTTGAACCATAGTGTAAAAAAAGTACAATTTTATCATAGTAAATGTTGCCATGGTATCTAACAGTCAACAGTTAAATGGTGTCACACAGCTGGTGTATACTTCCTGCCTGATATTCAGCAGTATTTAGTCAGTTGGGAAAAGCTCCTGGCTGGCTTAATATTCCTAAGCCGGCTAACCACCAATTTTATTCTGTGGGAGATAGCCAGCAGATTGGCCGGTGACTGGCTATGTCAAGTGACATGGCCAGTATTCATTGGGTTGCCAGATAGACCTACCTAAAAAAATAGGTCTATCCTTGGCCATCAGGCTTTGGTTGGCCAGCTGCAGCTGTGCTGAGCCAGGAAATTCAATGCTAGTGGCTGGATATAGCCCGGCATTGAATATTTGGGTTCTCTGTCAACCGCAGAAGGTAGCCATGCTGCAGTCCAGTCTGAGTATCGGTCCTGTTGTATGCAATCCATTGGTGAACTATCAAAAGATAAATGTGTCATAATATAGAGAAGAACTTGGTAAATAACTATATATGTACTGGAAAAAAAATTTGTTTTCCACCATGACCTGCCACATTTCAAAAAGTTGATATTGAGAGCAAGAAATGATCCCTCTCCTATGATATCCCTTTCTCTTCCTTTTGGCATTAAGCACAGGTTTTCTGTAAGTTGAAAAATCATTTGCTTTTCATTTGTTTATCAGAGTAGGCCCAGGCCACCTAATATCTATACATCTTCAAATTCTCCTTCCTTTCAGGAAAGAAAAAAAGCCAAAACTAACATATACATACTTTCATTTTTAAAATTTTTATTTTCAGGGGACATAGTGAATACAAGGAAGATGCATTAGTTGCTTGTGGGTCCCAGTCATCAGAAGGTAGATGTAGATAACATTTTTTATTTATAATGGGGGCTTCTCAAAAATTAGACCCTTGGACTGCTTTAGTCATTCTTTCTAAATGTGTTTTTCCATATCATGAATATTCTTTTCTTCTTATGGATAGAACCAAGGAGAGCTGGCCTGGCACTAAATGGACTAGTCATCTACCTAGGACAGCAAAAACATGGCAGTCGTACAGAACACTTGTCATGACTGACGCAGGTCCTTGATCATCTGTAAATCCTCAAGTCCTGCTACAATCTGTCCTCTACTAAACAGGAAATTCAGAGGCGGTGAGACCCAGCAGGCCTTGAGCGTGTACAGGTGATTAAAGCCTTACACAAGCCATGATCAGTCTTCTGAAGATGTGCTGCATCAGCACTAGCGCCACCCTAGAGGTGATGAGGAAGGAAGGCAAGTCACTGAATTCCTCAGGAAGGGGAGGGATGCTGAACATCGTGGTGGGGGGGATAGAGAAGGGGAGAGATGCTGGTCACCACAAATGGAAAGATGAGGAGGGTATGGCTGAATGATCACTGATGATGTCAAATATTGTTGGCCTAGGTTTGGATTGGAGTCATCAAAGTGAGAGCAAAATGAAAATGTATGCCAGGATCCTTCCAGAGTTCCTCTTTAGCTGTGTGTGGCAATGTTAATTGGAGGAGGTGGGGACTGAGGGAGGAGATGACTCAGGAATGCCACATCATTCAAACAGACTCAGTCCCCTCTTCTTACACTTATCTGCTGGACTGCTTTATTAGACATGGAAATATGTTTTTACTTCAGAGTCCAAGTACTTTACATTAGCTTCTGGTAATTAGTATAAACCAACTTTTATTACTTTAACCCCCATTTCCCCAGTCTATAGAACTTTCAAGAAGCTTTTGTTTAATAACAAATGCAAATTTTAAAGATGATGAAAATGGGGTTGTCATTCTTTTCTCTTCAAGTTCTACTTCTGAAGTGTCATAAAAATATTCTAATGATTTACTAGCCTGCGTAACTTAAGTTTCTAATCTCATTGTTTTAGACACTTCTCAAAGATCTTTTCTTTGTGCTCCTGGGATGTCTAGTGGAACAGTTCTTGGTGCTGGAAGCATTGGAACAAAGATTGCAAATGAAAGTCTAGATTTACTGAGGTAACAATTGATTTAAACACTTGGTCCAAAAGTAATGTATTCTGAATCCATTTTATATATTTTGTAATGGTAGTGTTAATGAAAGCCATAACCCTTTATTTGCTAAAAAAATAAAATTGTTCTTATTTCTTTTATAAAATGGAAAAAAAAGCCCTTTTATTTTGGTTCAGTACAGAAAGATGTCACTGGAGTATGTGCTGACTGCTGCTCAAAGAACCAGCATACTCCAGTTTACAAAGGAGTGGTGTTTATTAGATAATTGGAAATATTTTGTGAATTTGTACATCTTAACTGTCATGATTTCACTACAAGATTCCTGAGGCAGGCCCTTATGGGCCGAAACAAGATCGTTATTTTTGCTTATTCAGATCAATGATCCATCAAGCCCAGTAGCCTGTTCTCACAGTGGCCAATCTAGGTCACTAGTGCCTGACCGAAACCAAGGAGTAGCAACATTCCAAGCTACAAATCCAGGGCAAGCAGAGCCTTCCCCCATGTATTAATTACAAAGTCTAGGGAACACTCAATTAAGTTACATGGAAATACTTTTCAAACCAATAGGAGGAAATTTTTTTTTCACTCAGAGAATAGTTAAGCTCTGGAATGCTTTGCCAGAGGATGTGGTAAGAGCGGATAGCGTAGCTGGTTTTAAGAAAGATTTGTACAAGTTCCTGGAGGAAAAGTCCATAGTCTGTTATTGAGAAAGAGAAGGGAGAAACCACTGCTTGCCCTGTATTGGTAGCATGGAATATTGCTACACCTTGGGTTTTGGCCAGGTACTAGTGACCTGGAGTGGCCACTGTGAGAATGGGCTACTGGGCTCGATGGACCATTGGTCTGACCCAGTAAGGCTATTCTTATGTTCTTATGTTTCTCCAGGAATTTGTCCAAATTTTTCTTAAAACCAGCTACACTATCCACTTTTATCACAACCTCAGGCAATGCATTCCAGAGCTTAACTATTCTCTGAGTGAAAAAAAATATTTCCTCCTATTGGTTTTAAAAGTATTTCCTTGCAGTTTCATCGAGTGTCCCATAGTCTTTGTAATTTTTGATGGAGTGAAATATCAATCAAGTTTCAAGTTTATTAGGATTTTATATACCGCCTATCAAGATTATCTAAGCGGTTTTTACAATCAGGTACTCAAGCATTTTCCCTCTCTGTCCCGGTGGGCTCACAATCTATCTAACGTACCTGGGGCTATGGAGGATTAAGTGACTTGCCCAGAGTCACAAGGAGCAGCACGGGGTTTGAACCCACAACCCCAGGGTGCTGAGGCTGTAGATCCAACCACTGCGCCACACACTCCCCAAATCCACTTGTACCCATTCTACTCCACTCAGGATTTTGCAGACTACAATCATATCTCCCCTCAGCCTTCTCTTTTCCAAGCCAAAAAGCCCTTACCATTGTAGTCTTTTCTCGTACGAGAGGAGTTCCATCCCCTTTATCATCTTGGTCGCTCTTCTTTGAACCTTTTCAAGTGCTACTATATCTTTCTTGAGATAAGGAGACCAGAATTGAACGCAATACTCCAGGTGAGGTCACACCATGGAGCGATACAGAGGCATTATAATATCTTTAGTCTCGTTAATCATCTCTTTTTAAATAATTCCTAGCATCATATTTGCTTTTTTGGCTGCCATCACAGATTGGACGGAAGGTTTCATTGTATTGTCTACAGTGACACCCAGACCCCTTTCTTGGGCATTAACCCCCAAGTTGGATCCTTGTATTACTTTGCATTTGGCCACATTAAATTTCATCTGCCACTTGGATGCCCAGTCTTCCAATATCCTAAGGTCTGTCTGCAATGTTTCACAATCTGCAAGCGTTTTAACAACTTTGAACAGTTTAGTGTTATCTGCAAATTTAATCACCTCACTCGTCGTTCCAATTTCCAGGCTACAACCACCTGCTGCAGAGTCCCAATCTAGTTGACTTAACTGTACAAGTGGACTGTGAAAATAACCTCAATCCCAGGTTGTCACTCTATAAGTCTGTTCTGTTGGAGAACTTCCAAACCACTCCATGACAGGACATACATCCTGACTCAAAAGGATAAGGGTCAAGAGTGTACAGAAAAGAGTAAGGGAGGCCTGACAGCGATGAAGGTGTGATGGTGCTCAGAGATGGCTGAATGAAAGGAAAGAAATATTGAAGCTGAAGTAGATGAGAGGATAGAAGACAAATAGGGTGGTAAGATGAAAAAGAGAGTTATGTAGTGATAAAGGGGAGAAATATGTAGAAGCTGATAAAGAAAAGGCTGAATTGCTTAACAAATATGTCTGCTCTGTGTTCACGGCTGAAGCACCGGGAGTGGGACTACAGAAGAGAAATGCGAATAGGGATGGAGGAGTGGCATACCCCAATTTGATTTTCAGAGGGTTATGTTTCAGGAGCTAGCTAAATTAAAGGTAGGCAAAGCGATGGGGCCGGTTGGTGTATATCTGAGGGTGCTGAAGGAACTTAGGGAAGTTCTGGTGGCTACACTGACTGACCTTTTCAATGCTTCTATAGAGTTTGGAGTGGTACCAGAGTACTGGAGAAGGGTGGATGTAGTCCCTCTCCACAAAAGTGGAAGTAAGGAAAAAGTATGTTTGTTTATTAAAATCTTTCTATACTGCACATATAGCCAAAAAAGAATCATAGCGGTTTACAATATAACTTAATCAGATGAAAAGAACTCCATTTAAAATAGAAAAGAAAGAAGAAAAAGTAAAAGAACAAAATTTCTAATACATCATATCCTATAACATTCAAATTAACAAATAAAATTAAAAATTATTAATACAAAATAAATATAAATGCTGACTGCAGTCCTGAAATTCATTTTATCCGTTTAAAAAAGCCTTTTGAAAAAAAAAAAGCCTTTAGATGTCTCTTAAAATTTTGAAATGATTCTTCCTTCCTCAATTCCATAGGTAAACAGTTCGACAATATTGGAACTAAATAGAAAAAAAGCACCATTTCTAGCTGAGGCAAGGTGAGCCATTGAAATGTGGAGGACAGCTACGCTATCATTCAAAGATCTTAATAACTGCCTAGGCTAGTAAGTCTGACGTCTGTGCTAAGCAAATTAATGGAAACTCTTTTAAACCGGAGAATCATGAAATTTCTGGAATCACGTGGATTACAGGACTGGTGGCAACATGGATTCACTAGAGGTTGGTCTTGTCTGACAAATCTGATCAATTTCTTTGACTGGGTGACAAGAGAATTGGATAGAGGGAGTGCGCTAGATGTGGTGTATTTAGATTTTAGCAAAGCCTTTGACAGTGTTTCACACAAGTGTCATTTACACTGAGTGCCCTCGGGATTGGCCCCAAAATGACGGGCTAGGTCAGGAACTGGTTGAGAGGAAGGCGACAGAGTAGTGATCAATGGAGATCGCTTTGAGAAAAGGGATGTTATCAGTGGTGTGCCTCAAGGTTCTATTTTTGGGCCTGCTCTTTTAACATTTTTATAAGCAATATTGCTGAAGGGCTGTCAAGTAAGATGTGCCTCTTTTCAGATGATACCAAAATCTGCAATAGAGTAGATACCCCGGGTGGTGTGAATAACATGAAGGAAGACCTAGCGAAGCTTGAAGACTGGTCTAAAATTTGGCAGCTAAAATTTAATGTTCCATTGTGTTGGTTTTTCTGTATGCGTTTTCTTCACTGTCAATAAAGATATATATAAAAAAAAAGAAAAGCAAGATCATGCATTTGTGCTGCAAAAACCCAAAGGAACGGTACAGTTTAGGGGGTGAAGTACTTAAGTACAAGACAGACGATTGGGACTTGGGTATGATTGTATGTGATGATTTTAAGGTGGCCAAACAGGTTGTAAAGGTTATGGCAAAAGCTAGAAGGATGCTAGGATGCATAGGAGAGGTATGGCCAGTAGTATATAAGACTTTGGTGAGACCTCTTTTAGAATATTGTGTGTAATTCTGCAGACCGCCCCTTTAAAAAGATATAAAAAGGATAGAGTCAGTCTAAAGCAGATTTTTCAAACTCTGGCTCGCGGGCCCACAGTGTTATAAAATTTGGCCCACCAGATAATTAAAGATTTACACTTAAGCTGGCCTGCCGGAAGACTTTAAAAAAAAAAAAAAAAAACTATTAGGTACAAGTTCCTCAAATCTTACAGCCACCATGACTACCGTATTTTCTCGCATATAACGCGCGCGTTATACGTGGTTTTTACAAACCACGCATACCCTTGCGCGTTATACGCGTGAGCGCGTTGTACAAAATTTTTTTTACATAGTTCCCCCCCCTAACGCCCGATTCATCACCCGGAAGGAGCGCTCGCACTCCCACCCCGAAGGACCGCTCTCACCCCCACCCGAAGAACCGCTCGCACCCCCACAGCCTCCCCCCCTCCCCCATGGAGAAGCTGTCTACCTTGTTTCCGGATGCCAGCCCAGCTGCTTCCTCTGCCGGCGGTCCTGCCCCTTCTCAGAGCCCTGTGCTGCGCTGCTTCCTCTTCAGGCGATCCCGCCCTTTCTCTGATGTCAGAGAAAGGGCGGGACCGCCGGCAGAGGAAACAGCTGGGCTCACTGGCATCCAGAAACAAGGTAGACAGCTTCTCCATGGGGGAGGTGGGTGAGGCTGTGGGGGTGCGAGCGGTTCTTCGGGTGGGAGTGCGAGCACTCCTTCGGGGTGGGGGTGCGAGCGGTCCTTCAGGGTGGGGGTGCGGGTGCGTGCGAGCGGTCCTTCGGGGTGGGGGTGCGAGCAGTCCTGCGGGGGGGTGAATCGGACGTCGGGGGGGCATCAGGCTTTCAGGGTAGGGACAGGACTTCAAGGAGGAAAGGAGAGTCGGGGCGGGCGAAAACAGAGTCAGGGTCTCCAGAGGAGAGTCGGGGCGGGTGAAAGGAGAGTCGGGCAGCATGCGCGGTATACGGGTGTGCGCGGTATATAAAAATTTATGTACATAAATATGTGTTTTTTGCGCGCTATACCCGTGTGCGCGTTTTACACGGGTGCGCGTTATCTATGTGAAAATACGGTACACAGTCTACTGCCACCGCATCAGCTGCTGATTTACATGCCTCAAGTCTTGAGGCCACCTTTCTCTGCCTTCTCTGTCGCTGCTCGTGGTTGCCTGCACCCTCCCGACTGTCGTCGCCGCTTGGGTCCGCCTCATCCTTCCGGCCACCTGCATCCTGGTCCTCCTGGCTGCCATTGCCATTCGAATCCACCTGGTCCTCCCGGTTGCCTGCACCTTGGTCCTCCCGGCTGCTTGGTTCTCCCGGCTGCCTGCACCTGATGTAACTTGATTGTTTCTATCAAGTATTTCCTTTGTGAACAATTTTGGTTCATTTAAAGTTTGATTATCCTTATGTAAAAAATTAGAAAAGCTAGTTTGAATAACAAAACAATTTTAACAGCATTTCCCTAGTTGTATGAGTCTCTGGTTTGTTTTTGCCACCCTACCTTTATTAGTTTTATTGATATGTATGTTTTCTGTTTAATGTGTTTTACCTACCGTGTTTTCCCCCAAAATAATACAGTCTTATATTTATTTGGGGCCCAAAAAAGGTACTAGGTCTTATTTTTGAGGTATGCACATGATCATCTCTCCCTTCCTCTCCTTCACCCCAATTTTTCCTCTTTCCTTTCTCTCCCCCACATGTGCAGCATCTTTCCTCCCCTCCCTCCCATCTCCCTGTGCAGCAGACGTGTGCCCAGCTTCTATCCTTCCTTCCCTCCCATCCTTCGTGCAGCCTTGAACAGCTTCTAGCCTTCCCTCCCATCCCTCGTGTAGCAGGCGTGTGCCCAGCTTCTTCCTTCCCTCCCTCCCATCCCTCGTGCAGCAGGCATGTGCCCAGCTTCTATCCTTCTCTCCCTCCCATCCCTCGTGCAGCAGGCGTGTGCCCAGCTTCTATCCTTCCTTCCCTCCCATCCCTTGTGCAGCATAACCCTTGCCCAACTTCTATCCTTCCTTCCCTCCCCGCTGACCGCGAGAGAGCCCTACCTTCATGCGAAGCAGCGTCTGGCCAGCAGCACTCTAAACAGGCTGCTTGGCTTTGTCAGTCAGGGATTTCACTCTGCCGCGTTATACCAGCAACTGTTCAACCTGTACCCCTCCCCCCACGCAGCTGAACACCTGCTGACCCTCCATCCTTCCCTCCCCGCCGACCGTGAGCAAGCCCTACCTTCATGCGAAGCAGCGTCGGGCCGGCAGCACTCTAAAGAGGGCAGAGGCTCATAGGGAAGATGAGGAAGTTGCCATGACTTACCAGTTGAGAAGCATTGCTCTTGCCTCTTAGAAGCAGGGTTCCTATTAAGGCTCTGTAATAAATGTTTTCAGTCAGTTTGCCTCTCCCTCCACCCCACCCTTACTTATTCTTATTGTGCCTTGCATATTTCTCACCCTTAATATTTTTTGTTTTCATGAATTCATCTCTCATGAACTAAACATACTTTGCTTTGAATGCAATTCTTGTGCTTTAGCCTTGAAAAAGACGATGTGTCAAATGGATATAAATATTTAGATAGACTCCCGTCATAACAGTGAGTTGTCTGTTTTCCAGGGCTTCTTTGAGGAATATAATCCAGCACTACTGTCTCTTTGATGTTATATTTTGTTCTTTTTGGCCCTTGGATTAGGAGGAAAAGGTCAAAATAGGAAATCTAGTCAACAAAATTATTTTTTTTACCTAATGAGATGTCTTATTTTTAATCCTTTTTTGTTTGAAGGTAACCTTTGGCCAGAAATTCTGGTTCATCCTGCCTGTCTGAACAAGTTCATTACTTGTAACATGTGTTCTTTGAAAACAGCAGGGTAATTGACCACACATGTCCTCCTTTCTCTTTTAGAGCTTTATGTATTATCAATTATATAAGACAGAAAATTCCATGAGGCTGCCGATGTGCAGAAAATCTCACATATGTCCTTAAGTCTTTCTAGTCTTCTACAGAATTTTCTCCGAGACTGTCTCTTATAAATTCTGTTGAAAGATGTCACCTACTTATTGTGGCCAATTACTCTTTTGTCCTCAGATGATACTTGTTACAGATAAGTAACTTTGCTTTCTAATTCTTGTGGCTGCTATGAGTTCTGCTAGGCCTCATCAGAAAAAAACAAACAAAAAAACAGTTCTCCCTTTTGGGTCCCATCAGAAACTGAGGAGGGAACTAAATAATCCCAACATCTTTTAACCAAGGAATAGAAAAAATATTTTCCTTCTGAATGTGTGTACCATGGTATGATTTTTTTTAAACTATGTATCTTACTATAGCACATGCAAACTCTTTTTCACTACTGCTAAATTTGAGTTTCTTAAAACCAAACCATATATGAAAATTTATTGAAATATACTCCTGGGTTTTCATCTAAGGATCTTGCTATGCTTACTAGATTCTATTATCACCCTGATTTTACTATTTGCGGGGTTGATATTCAGTATGAGTTAACTAGTTAAGAGTGTCTCCTTGTCCTGCACAGATATTCAGCAACAACTGACTGCACACACCAACTTAGGCATAGGCGTCAGAATGGGCCGGGGGGGGGGGGGGAAGGGGCAGCGGCACAGGGGTCATGGTTCCCTCCCTCCCCCCAAAAAAAAATTGACATGGGAATGTGGTCGACGGGAATCCCATGGAATCTGCGTAGGCCGCTTCCACCTCCTTTCTTCCTTCCTGATGCACTTTTTCACAAAGCCGCGGACAGCAGTTCCTATAAGCTGCCTGCAGCAGACCTGAAAGCCCTTTCCTCTGATGTCCAAGGAAAAACTTCTGGCTCAGCTGCAAGCAGCATGTAGAAACTGCTGCCCGCAGCTTTGTGAAGAAGTGTGGCTGGAAAGAATGAGGATGAGGAGACCTACTTGGATATCTTAGAGCTGGCCAGAACTGGTACACACCTGTGGGAGGGGGAGGAACGACCTTGGGACACAGAAGGGAGGAGTGTATTGGGATACTGGAGGGAGGGGGAGAGGGGCACTTTGGGACATGGGAGGGAGGGGAGGGATACGATGAGACACAGGAGGAAGGAAGAGAGCATTAACTTGTGATTAAGGATGGCAGGAAGGAGGGAGAGGGCACAGATTTGGAACAGAATAGAAGGATGGAGAAAGGGAGGAAAAGAGATGCTGAGGTGGGGGAGGGAATAGAAAGAGGGAATGTTGAGCATGGGTGTGTGAGAGGGAAAGAGATGGTACACATGGGGAAAGGAAGAAAGAAGAATTGCTGGACATAGGGAGGGAGAGGATTATTGGACATAGTTGTGGGAGAGGAGCGAGTTAGAGATGCATGGGGAGGAGAGATGAGGGAGAAATGTTGGATATGAGAGTGGAGAGGGAACAATGGGACAGATGGAAAGGGATGCAAGAGAGAGGAATGTTGGACATGGTGGTGGAGGGAATGGGGGAGATATGTGGCATGGTGCTGGAGAAAGGTGATAGGAGACATGTTGGGCATGGGGCTGGTGGGCAGGGACGAAAGATGCTGCGGGTGATGAGAGAGGGAGACATGTATATGACAGTATAGGGGGTGGTACTTACCTGTAGCAGGTGTTCTCCAAGGACAGCATCTCACATACACTCTCACCTCCCTTAGGAGTTGAATTCTATAATTTTAGCTATATATTGTAGAGTTGGTCCTGTACTTGCAAGTCTGGTGGGAAGGTTTCTGCACATGAATGGTGGGATATTATCTTCAAATTTTAAAGTGATACACATGCTCATAAGCATCCGTACGAAAACAAGATAATTGACCCAATGATCTCCACAGACAAATCTAAGAAGAAACAAAAAAACAATGTGGAGAAATGATGTTCCTGAGATGGACTTTATTAATATTAAAATAATATTAAAACTTGGCAAACCACGTAAAAACCTCTAGGACGCAGTCCGCTGGAAAGCTTTGGACCCTGGACCCAACACTGTCCGTGTTTTGACAGAATGTCTTCTTCAGGGGTCCCTATGAAGTCCTATGGTAAAGATACGTGGATAAAAATGCCAGTCGGAAATAAACTGATCCGTAAAAGCTGTGTGCAGAACATGGGCTTCAAAAGCCGAGTAAAATTTCCATAGGACCTTTTAAGATAAAGTTGAAAACTTTCCTATTCTTAGACACTTTTGATATAACTGCCCTCATAAGGGCAATAATCTCACTGTTGGTTTTCAGTTCAACCCTTTTCTTATTATTCTTCCTTATTTGTTCTTTTCTTTACTTATTGTAGTTCCTCCCTTTTCCCTCTTGTTTTACTTCTGTTCATCAGGTGTATGTGGTTTTTTTAATTAAAAAAATTTATTTATCACATTTCTTATTAACAATCGAGTATAATATATAACAACTTGAATCAGATCAATAATTTCCAAAAGAAAAAAGAAATTTCTATTCAATTATATAGACCACAATACTTTGAGAACTGACTTCAGGAAATTATTTCTAGAAGAGAATTATACAATTGATCAAATGTTAAAACAGCAATACCCCATTGGTCCTAGAACCAGAATTATGACAAGTTACAGATGCTGCACCCTCTCTAGATTCTACAAATTGTAACAACTGTTTAGGCTCCAAAAACAAGTAATTCTTTATCTGATGTGTAATAAAACATTTTACAAGAAATAAAAAAAAAAAGTTGCTCCCAGCACTAGGACTCTTGGCCTTAATGCCAAGAGTTCCTTTCTGCACCTCTGGGACCTCTGAGACATGTCAGGAAATATTTGCACAGTAGAGCCCAAAAACTGATCATTTATATGTCAGAAATAAAGACGCAATACATATTCTTTATCACTTTCCAAAGCAAGAGTTATCAGCAAGGTTTTTTCTTTCCATTATGACCTCAAGCAAACTTTCCAAAAGAGCTGTTAAATTCATATCCACCACTCTGTCGACTTGAGTTTCATTAGGGGTAGAAACCCCTGCAGGTTTCTTCATTTGAAGGTACAGTGGTACCTTGGTTTACGAGCATAATTCGTTCCAGAAGCATGCTCGTAAACCAAAATATTTGTTTATCCCAGGACAAGCAGGCAGCATATTCTTAACGCATGGGTGACGTCACCGACGGAGCCCTGGTACGGACACTTTTAACTAGAAAGTTCTAGTTGGCCGCATCGCGCATGCGCGAGTGCCTTCCCGCCCGACGGAGGAGTGCGTGGTCCCCAGTTTCTTCGTTTCCGCGGAGCGAAGAAGTCGCATGTGGTTTCAACGGCCGTTGAAAACTTCCTTTTTGCCTTCCCGCTCGCGTTATTTTCTTGTTTTTTTCTTTTTCCCTTTGGGTTTCTTTTCCGTTCTAAATTGTACAAAAAAAAAAAAACCTTCGTTTTTTCCTTTATTTTTCAGGCCGGCCCCGGCGGGGCCTGTTGCCATCATACAAGCCTCCGGGTTTGATTTTGCGGGGGCCGTGTTCCCATTCATGCCCCCGCAGCCGGGTTTTAAGAAGTGCGAGCGGTGTGCACGCCCGATCTCCCTCACTGACCCACACAATTGGTGCCTACAGTGTTTGGGTCCTGAGCATCGGGCGGACTCCTGCACCCGCTGTGCTACTCTTAAAAAACGTACTCTAAAGAATCGACAAATCCAGCAGAACATCCTCTTCGGCACCGCATCTGCTATGGAGCCGATTCCGTCGACTACGGTACCGCCAAAATCGGCACCCACCACTTCGACGCCCGATCCTTCATCGGCGTCGCTGGCGCCAGGTAAGCCGGCTAAGAAGCCTTCCACCTCCCTTGAGCGCCCTCCGGCCACAGTGGCGACGCCGACCCCGGAAACGCTCCGCCCCGATCTCGGTGAGTGCCTCGTCATCGGCCTCCTCATCGTCGGGGCATGGAGCGGCACCTAAGGAACCGAAGCAGAAAAAAGCGGTTCCGGTGCAACCACAGGATGATCGCATCGCGACCATCCTCCAAGACAAATTACAGGAACAGCTGCAGCAACAACTCCAGCACCTGTTACCGACCCTCCTGGCACCGCTCTTTCGGTACCAGACCGGCCCGAGCCTCGTACCGTCCAACCGGTATCCCCCCCATCGGTGCCCCTTAACTCTTCCATGCCGATTCTCTCGGCTGAACACGCTGATGCCGATCCTCCTCGGTACCAGGCGGGGCACCGGTCCTCTCCGGACCGAGACCGGCACCGTTCTTCTCGGGACCGAGACCAGCTTCGCTCTTCCTCTCCCGGTAATGTCTCGCTGCTCTGGCAAGTCTCTGTCTAAGACCCACCATACTGAGCCTTCCACCCCGATATCTCGACATGCACACACTGATGTCAGGGACCCGGACCTATGGGAAGACTCCCCTCCCGGTACCGAGGAGGACACATCGTCATCGGACGAGGAGCCCTCAGCGCCCGATACCACTTCTAAGCCTGAGCAATCCTCCTTCTCAAGGTTCCTCAGGGAGATGTCAGCGGCTCTCTCTATCCCTCTAGAGTCTGACTCCAAAAAATCCCAGGCCTTTCTGGAGGCCTTGGATTTTGAACAGCCTCCCAAGGAGTTTCTCAAGTTACCCGTACATGACATACTGCGGGAAACTTTTTATAAGAACTGGGAGAACCCACTCACCGTCCCCGGGGCCCCCCGTAAGCTGGATAGCCTTTACAGGGTCATCCCGATCCCGGGTTTTGACAAACCTCAACTACCCCATGAGTCTCTCCTGGTTGAGTCTACCTTGAAGAAAACTCAGGGCTCCAGTGTTTATGCCTCCACCCCTCCTGGCAGAGAAGGCAAGACGATGGACAAGTTTGGCAAGCGCCTTTATCAAAACTCAATGCTGGCCAACAGGGCGAACAATTACACATTTCATTTCTCATTTTACATGAAACATCTGGTTCAACAACTGTCCACCCTTCAAAAATACATTCCAGAACATAAAGTTCCGCTCTTCCAGCAGCAAATTTCCAGCCTTCTTCAACTGAGGAAATTTATGGTGCGCTCTATTTATGATTCTTTTGAGCTCACCTCCCGTGCATCTGCCATGGCCGTGGCCATGCGCCACCTGGCTTGGTTGAGGGTATCTGATTTGGACATCAACCATCAAGACCGCCTAGCCAACGCTCCCTGTCTTGGGGATGAACTTTTTGGGGAGTCCCTAGACTCGACCACCCAAAAGCTCTCGGCCCACGAGACCAGATGGGACACTCTTATTAAACCTAAGAAAAAGGCCCCACCTGCTCGCCCTTACAGACCACAGTCCTCATATCAGCGCAGGTTCTCGGCCAGACCCCCTCAATCCGCCTTCACAGCAACCTCGGCGGCCCCGTCAACAACATCAACACGCTCAGGCTCGTTCTCAGTCTAGTCAACCTGCCAAGCCTCTACCTCCTTCGAAACCCTCTCAGCCCTTTTGACTTCTCTCTCCAGGGCATAGCCAGTCTTCCTCCCTCGTTGCCTCTTCCTCAACCAATCGGAGGACGTCTACATATCTTCCTCAGCCGTTGGGAGGTCATCACATCAGACCAATGGGTCCTCAACATCATCCGCAACGGCTTCTCTCTCAACTTCCAGACTCTTCCACCGAACAATCCTCCCGTAGAGTCTGCTTCTCACTCCCCCCAAACCCCCCTCCTCCTGAGGGAGGTTCAATCCCTCCTTCTTCTCAATGCCATCGAAGAGGTGCCTCCGGACCAAAGGGGTCAGGGATTCTACTCCCGCTACTTCCTGGTTCCCAAGAAGACAGGAGACCTTCGTCCCATCCTCTATCTCAGGGACCTCAACAAATGTCTGGTCAAGGAGAAGTTCAGAATGCTCTCCCTTGCCACGCTGTACCCTCTTCTTTCTCAACACGACTGGCTATGTTCCCTGGACCTCAAAGAGGCCTACACTCACATCCCAATCAATCCGACTTCACGTCGCTACCTACGGTTTCAGATACAGCACAGTCACTATCAGTACAAAGTGCTACCTTTTGGCCTCGCTTCATCGCCCAGGGTGTTCACCAAGTGCCTTATTGTGGTGGCGGCCTTCCTCAGGTCTCACAACCTCTAGGTGTTCCCCTACTTGGACGATTGGTTGGTGAAAGCTCCTATGTCGCCGCTTGCGCTGCAAGCCACTCATCACACCATCTCGCTCCTCCATCTCCTGGGGTTCGAGATCAACTACCCCAAGTCGCATCTGCTTCCTACACAGCGACTTCAGTTCATTGGAGCAGTTCTCGACACCACACTAATGAGGGCGTTTCTCCCCTCCGATCGTCAACGGACCCTGCTCCACCTCTGTCGTCAGGTGCTCCTTCATCACTCCATTCCTGCCCGACAGATGATGGTCCTCCTGGGCCACATGGCCTCCACGGTACATGTGCTTCCTCTGGCACGACTCCACCTAAGGACACCTCAATGGACTCTTGCCAACCAATGGTCGCAGACCACGGATCTTCTTTCTCATCCCATCTCTGTGACATCGTCTCTTCAGCAATCTCTTCAATGGTGGTTGAACTCCTCACATCTTTCCAGGGGTCTACTCTTTCATCTACCCCCTCACTCCATGATCATAACCACGGATGCCTCCCCCTATGCGTGGGGAGCTCACCTAGGAGATCTACGCACCCAGGGACTCTGGACCCCTCAGGAGCGTCAACATCACATCAATTTCCTAGAACTCAGAGCCATGTTCTATGCTCTCAGAGCCTTCCAGCACCTTCTCTGCCCTCAGGTTCTTCTCCTGTGCACAGACAATCAAGTCGCCATGTACTACATAAACAAGCAAGGCGGCACCGGATCTCGCCTCCTTTGTCAGGAGGCTCTCCGCATCTGGACCTGGGCCATGGCCCGCAATCTCTTCCTCAAAGCTGTCTATATCCAGGGCGAACAGAACTCCCTGGCTGACAATCTCAGCCGCATTCTTCAACCTCACGAGTGGACTCTGGACCCGTCCACACTCCACTCCATCTTTGCTCGCTGGGGCACTCCGCAGGTGGACCTCTTTGCAGCGCCTCACAACCACCAGCTGCCCCAGTTCTGTTCCAGACTCTTCTCTCCTCATCGTCTGACCCCAGATGCATTCCTGCTCGACTGGACGGATCGGTTCCTCTATGCCTTTCCTCTACTACCTCTGATGTTGCGGACGTTATCCAAACTCCGCAGGGACAGGGCCACCATGATTCTCATCGCTCCTCGGTGGCCTCGCCAACACTGGTTCTCCCTCCTGCTTCAGCTCAGCTCCAGGGAGCCCATTCCTCTTCCTGTGTTTCCTACTCTACTTACGCAGCAATGTCAGTCTCTACTGCATCCCAATCTGTCTTCGCTCCACCTGACAGCTTGGTTTCTCTCGGGCTGACCTCTCCAGAGAATCTGTCTCAGCCTGTCCGTCGCATTTTGGATGCCTCCAGGAAACCGGCCACCCTCCAATGTTACCATCAGAAGTGGACCCGGTTCTCCTCTTGGTGTCTACTACATCACTACGATCCCACCTCTTTGGCGGTGGAAACTACTGGAC
Source organism: Geotrypetes seraphini (assembly GCF_902459505.1). NCBI lineage: Eukaryota > Metazoa > Chordata > Amphibia > Gymnophiona > Dermophiidae > Geotrypetes > Geotrypetes seraphini. The sequence goes on along the minus strand of NC_047090.1, from coordinate 67,259,197 downwards.
TATTTGCTCTCTCTGTCCGATGCTGGCCTCAAGTCTACCTCAATCAGAGTCCACCTCAGTGCCATCACTGCGTTTCATGAGCCTATCCTCGGAAAACCTCTTACGGCTCATCCCCTGGTTTCCCAGTTCATGAGAGGCCTCTTCAATGTCAAACCGCCTCTGAAGCCTCCTCCAGTCGTCTGGGACCTGAATGTGGTTTTATCAGCCCTCATGAAACCCCCGTTTGAGCCTCTTGCCACAACTTCACTCAAATTTCTTACATGGAAGGTGCTTTTCCTCATTGCCATCACCTCTGCCAGGAGGGTTAGTGAGCTGCATGCACTGGTTGCCGATCCACCTTTCACTGTTTTTCACCATGACAAGGTGGTTCTGCGTACCCATCCTAAATTCCTTCCCAAGGTGGTCTCGGAATTTCACCTCAACCAGTCCATTGTGTTACCTGTCTTTTTCCCGAAACCCCATTCTCATCCGGGGGAACAGGCGTTGCACACGCTGGACTGTAAGCGTGCCCTTGCATACTACCTTGACCGTACCAGGGCTCACCGCTCGTCCCCTCAGCTCTTTTTGTCCTTCGACCCTAACCGCCTAGGTCGTCCTGTCTCTAAACGGACGCTTTCCAACTGGCTTGCTGCCTGCATTGCGTTCTGTTATGCTCGGGCCGGTCTCTCACTGGAAGGTGCTGTCACGGCCCACAGAGTCGGAGCTATGGCTGCTTCTGTGGCTTTCCTCCGTTCCACGCCCATCGAGGAAATCTGCAAGGCTGCCACTTGGTCCTCAGTTCACACGTTCACTACTCACTACTGTCTGGATACCTTCTCCAGACGGGATGGACACTTCGGCCAATCTGTGTTACATAATTTATTTTCCTAATGGCCAACCATCCCTCCTCCCTCTCTGTTAGCTTGGAGGTCACCCATGCGTTAAGAATATGCTGCCTGCTTGTTCTGGGATAAAGCACAGTTACTTACCGTAACAGGTGTTATCCAGGGACAGCAGGCAGATATTCTTACGTCCCACCCACCTCCCCTTCTTAGCTTCTTAGGCTTCTTAGCTGGCTTATCTTAACTGGGGACCACGCACTCCTCCGTCGGGCGGGAAGGCACTCGCGCATGCGCGGTGCGGCCAACTAGAACTTTCTAGTTAAGTGTCCGTACCGGGGCTCCGTCGGTGACATCACCCATGCGTTAAGAATATCTGCCTGCTGTCCCTGGATAACACCTGTTACGGTAAGTAACTGTGCTTTATCAAAGCAAAGTTCCCCATAGGATATAACGGAGACTCGGACAATTCGTTGCTACTGCTGCCAGTGACCGACATAAACGTAACAGAACTGGGGCTCTGGGACTCTTTCCACAGCCGAACCAACCTCACTGGGGCCTTGCAGCTTTAACTTTTGTATGACATTAACAACAACAACAACAGGAGTGGGATCCCTAGGATAGTAGATTTGGGGGTGGGTCAGTAGAGTGGGCAGACCTGATGGGCTATGGCCCTTATTTGCCGTCATCTTCTATGTTTCTATGTAACTTCTTTTTCGTTCGTTTTGTGCCGTGGGTGCCTACCTTCATGCCGGCTTTGGTAGGAGCTCCCTCATACTCTCTGTCACACACTGACAGGCAGCGGCTGAGCTGACGCAGCCACAAGCACCTACCAGGATAAACTTCAGTTCCCATTCTAGTCTCCGCGTTTGCCTCTCCCCGTCAGCTGTACCTCTCTGATTTCCGTCGGCCCTTCAACACCGCCCCGCCTTTCTTGTTTTTCAAGTTCTCCGCTCGCTTTCCTTCAGCCGATGAACGATTACTGCCTGCAAGGCCGCAAAAGGACAGCCGGTGTACAGTGCGCGAGATAGAGAGGGCCGGTCGTGCGCACCTATGACGTTAGAGGACACGGAGGCATTTGATCTATGGGAAATGTAGTATTAATTCCTTCACCGACATTGTCTATGGATTCTAGCTAAAACTACAAGACCAGAATGCCGCGGGCAGCGGTTCCCACATGCCCCCCCGCGGCCAACCCCGAAGCCCTCTCTCTGACATCGCAATGTCAGAGGGAGTATCACCGGGCCAGCCGCAGGAGGCATGTAGGAGCTGCCGCCCGCGGCCCAGAGCGAACACCACAACAAGGAGGAGGGAGCCGGCAAGAAGGCAATTATCCAGGGGTGGCAGAGGGAACAAACACATTAAACTCGAGTGGGCCACACGGGGCAGCAGGTTGGACACCCTTACTTTGGGACACGCTCGTATAGCAAGTCAAGCTCGGTTTACGAGTCGCAGATTTTACAAATGTTTTGTTCGTCTTGCAAAACACTCGTAAACCGCAGTACTCATAAACTGAGGTTTGACTGTAATTAGTTCTCACAATCGGAGGCAAATTGTCCGTTGGAATAGCAAGAATTTCTGTAAAATATTTTCTTACCATCTCCAATGGAGAAATCAAAGGACACTTAGGAAAATTCAAAAGTCTCAGGTTATTTTTTCTTTAATTGATTTTCAAAAAATTCCATTTTCCTTGCCATAAAAGTTCTTTCCTTCACCTCTTCATTTTCTACTACATTCATGTCCCGAATCTTTTCTTCCTGTTTCTCCAACTTTTCATTTACCTTTGTAAGGGCTAAACTTAGTTGCTCAACTTTGGAAAAAATAGTTCCACAATCAGTACTTAAAGTTGAAAAAGAAAGTTTGAAGTTAGCATCCATTACTGACATGGCCTGCCATAATGCAAGTTTCAAGTTTATTTAAAAATTTGATTTAATCGCAAAATCTTAATCCAGTGCGATTTACAAATAACAATAAAATCAAGGTAAAAAGAAAAACTCATTGATTGAACCAAACAATAATACAGCTTTTGACCAACACGATACATCAGGGGAAAAAAAAAAGGATTAAATACAGTTTTATAAATAAAATTAAGAGCATGGATAAAGAAACAATAGGATGGGGAAAGGTTACCCGCTCAATTTTCATTTAACAGCATTATTAGTCCACTAAAGAGTATCCTAATTATTTTAGAGTTCAAATAACTCGGTTAAAAGCGTCCTTAAAAAGCCAGCTTTTCAGGAGACCTTTAAATTTACTAAGTGATTTTTCTTCCCTTAAATTAATTGGGAGCAAATTCCAAATTTGAGGGGCCGTGACAGAAAAAATTGTGTCCATTTAAAATTTTTTTTTTGGCTTTTTAAGCACCCCAAAATGAATGGAAGAGACGACAGAAGCACCTCTCACCTCTGTTCCAGTGTTTGGCAACTCTCCTACTGCTCCTTCTCCCAAAGATGTTGGTGCGGGAGAGCCTCCAATGCTGAGGTCTGAAATCTCCATTCTGGGCTCGGCTAACTTGGTGTTTTTATTTTTACTAATCAATCCCCAGTAATGATATGTATTTTGTTTTTAATCTTTTGTTTTGTGCTATTGTATGCTGATAACGGATTTTATTGCATACCGCTTTGAATTTTGGATTAAGCAGTATTAATAATTTTTAATAAACCTTGAAACTTTGACTTAGGAATTTTTTATTGGGATTTATCCATGGAAATGTACAGCAAGTAGAGTTTAACTTACAATTTTGTTAATAGCATAACAGTAAATTGATCAGTTATAAACATAAATACAATCAAAGGGGTAAACTTGGAATTGGTGAATTGAAACCTAGTAATAGGATTAATAGGAAACAGAATCAAAATTATACATATTTAACAGCACTGTAGAGCAATCATATAACAAAAATGCGATGGACATAAGTATAATACAAACAGTAGCATAGTTCCTTAAAAGCTTGGGAAATGCAGCTATAAACTGTTCCTCCTAGTCTGAGATTAAATTATATTGTTTTAGCAACAGGGTTGTCAGACCAGAACTTTACTTGAAAATATGCTGATAAAAAATTCCTATTTGACTCTGTTATACGAGTGTGGATACAGTTGAAACAAAATAATTATACTGGTCAAGGAATACAAGGAACTTTTTTTCCTTGTCTGACTATAACATTTGAAGATCCACAGGAGGATAAATGGGTGTAAATGTTGCATCAGTTTATTTTTACCATTTGTGGTGTTTTCTCTTGAAGTGCTGGGTATTACTTAACAATAAAGATATGGGTTTAATTCATATTTTAGGTTACATTCTTCTCCATCTAATAGTGATTTAAGTCCTACCAGTCTTTTAAGGAAGTCTGTACCTTTATCTGGAGCCTCTAATGCTGTAAGTATGTTTCGTACTACCTTCAAGTATTGAATTTCTATTTTATAAATCAATTTCCATTTTTGTGCTCTAAACAAAGGTGCATTTTCATCAAAGCATTTTGACTACTTAAACTATATTTGGTATCTTTGGTATATTTACTATATAAATATATTTATATACTGTATTTATTGCATACAGTTTGAGATTCATATTTTATATTCTCAGTATGTTTTCAAAATGTTTAAAAATATATTTTTCTTCAAATAACTTCTGAGTTCTATCAAGCTGTATTAAGTTGATATATGGAATTTAAAAAAAAACCCACCAGGCCTTGGTCACCCATGCAGAACACAGATAATCCCTATGCAAATACGGGGTCACAAACTAAAAGTACTAATATATACAAACGAAACCCTAAGATGCAAGACTCTGCATGCAGTACAACCCCCCAGAAAAATAGAAACAAATGCATTTCTTCCTGAACAGTGCAAAATATACATTAGACAGCAGATGTAAATTTTCATAACTGACACAATTCAATCACTAAATTGAAAATAAAATAATTTCCCTTACCTTTGTTATCTGGTAATTTTGTTTTTCAAACCATCTTTTCTCAGTCTCTGGCTGCACTTCCTTCTGTGTCTGCTCTTAACTGTGTATCCAGGGCCATCTTATCCATTTGCTGTTTTTATGTCCTTCACTTTCTGCCATACATCCACCTTTTTAGTAAAGATCAAAATCCCCAGATACAAATTCAGAGGAGTTGGCAGCACCAATATACATGGAATCAAAATATAACAAAATATATGTATTTTTTAATATATTATATGTAGCCTCAGTGCATTAGTGGAAGCTAACGGGGCACTGGCGAACCAATGTTCCAGGCTTAAACTGTTCCTTCATTCCCAACCCCAGCCCTCCCCTCTCAGCTGGATCCTATGGTACGACCTGTCCCCAGTTCCTGACTCCCCCATCTACCACCTCCCCACCGCTGAAAATTAAAATCATCAGGCAGCTAATGGTGCAATGAAGCCAGCCTCCTGCTGCCCTGGAAGTGTTATTTCTGCAACGTCCTGCCTACACGGAAAGAGGAAGTGCTGCAGAAAGAACACTTCTGCGGCAGTGGGAGGCTGGCTTCGTTGCGCTGTTAGCTGCCTGAAGATTTTAAATTTCAGCGGCAGGTAGGTGGGGGAATTGGGACTCGAGGAGGTTCCTGGAGAGGGTTTCACTACATTGCAGTGTGGGCTGCATAAAACGGCCAGGTGGGCCGGATTTGCCCCGTGGGCCTTGTGTCTGACACATGTGATCTATACAATCTGCTTCGGGGGATTTATTCAGCTGTTGTCAAGACCAAATGTTTTAGTACTACAACATGGCTGACTTACCTGTCTCTTAACCTGTTGATATGAGATCTGTTAAGAGAACAAAAACCAAAAGAGACTGTGGAGAATGATGTATTATTCCAAGACAATAAATGTACAATCCACATATGTGACCATAAATGTGGATTAATACACCAATAAAGTAGCATCAAGAACATGATTCTCTACAGCCTAACACCTAAGCGGTTAACTTAAAACAACATACGCATAACATGATCAAAAATAACGCAAATCAAAAATAACAAATAATATTCTATTACCAATATGCTATGCACCTCAACATAACAGCAGTATAATTTATTTAGAAAATTATATACCATCTTTACCCGGATGGCTTCCATATAAACATACCTAAAAAACCAAAACAATTGGATCCTTCCAAGTATTGCCTAAAAGGGACACACTTAGTTATGCATGACAGTTGGTTTTATAATGAAGTTTAACTGAGAGTATTCTACATAAGGTTAATGAAATAGGCATGAAGATTGCATACGAGAGCAACAACATTGTCCGTGGACCCGTTGGGCTTGCGAGCTACTTTTAAAATGACCAAGTCAAAATGATCTACCAACAATAAAATTTAAAAAAACACAAAGCACACTGTACGCAGAGAAAATGTTAATTATCATTTATATTCTGGTTTTTTTTTTCCAAAGAGATCAAGGCAGATGACTTTATGCAATGTCACTTCAGTAACAACCATACAAAAATAGACAAATATACCCCCTCCCTTTTTACTAAACCGCAATAGTGGTTTTTATTGCAGGGAGCTGTGCTGAATGCCCTGCGTTGCTCTCGATACTCATAGGCTCCCTGCGCTAAAAACCACTATTGCGGTTTAGTAAAAGGGGGCCATAGTGCAAAATATAGACAGCAGATATAAATTCTCAAAATGGTCACATTTTGATCACTAAATTTAAAATAAAATCATTTTTCCTATCTTTGTTGTCTGGACATTATTCAAATCTTGTTGGTCCCAGGCTCTGGTTGTCTTCTGATAACTTGCTTGCCAGGGTCTCCTTCTTTCTTCTTTCTCCGTGCCAACCATCCATCTTCTATCTCTGTCCTCCCCTTTCATTTCCCCTCCCTCCCCTGGAAGTCTGGCATCTTTCCTTTTTTCATCTCCATCCACAGATCCACCTTTCTCAACTACCCTTTCATTGAGCATCTCTCCCTCCTTCCCCACCACCCCAGGGTCCACCATCTCTCCCTTTCTTTTTTCAACTACCCTCCCATCCAGTACCTCTTCCCCTCCCCCCTCCACACCATCCCTTGTGTCCAAATTATCTCCCTTTATGTTCCTTCCCTCCCTAAATCTACCACCTCTCACCCACTCCTGTTTTTAGACCCATTATTTCTTCCCCCCCCCAAAGTCTGGCATATTCACGTCTCTTTGAACCTCCCTTCCCTCCCTCCCTCCGTGTATTTCTACAGCAGGGCCCCGAATGCTTGCACCCCATCCCTTGAAGGCCTGCCTGTCGTCCTGAAGGTCTCCACCCCCCAAAGGCCTGCACATGCCCTCCTCCTCCCCTCCCCCCCCACCCCCAGAAGACCTACATGTTCCTCCCTGCCCTCCCACATCCTTTGACCTAATTCCTGCAGGGAGCAGCCTGCAGAGAGGATCGCTGGTACTTTAGCAATCCTTGCAGGTTGCCATAGGCCTCAGGAGCTGTCTTCCCTCTGCCCCAATCCTGCCTCTGACTCAGAGGAGGGGCAGGACCACGGCAGAGGGAAGACAGCTCCTGAGGCCAATGGCAACCTGCAAGAATTGCTAAAAGTACCGGGAGGCCAGGGAAAAAGCCGGATGTCACCCAGCAGCAGCTGCTCGCCCGACGGCTACAGCAAGATGTGGACCAACAGGGCCAAGCCCAAACTCTCCGTGGAGACCAACGAGGGTAAGCTGCCCTGCCTGACTACATCAACGTGTCCCCGGCCAGCGGCTCCACGACCAGCACCCCTCCAGATTACTACCTAAACCCGACTCCCTTCCCCGCTCTTTCAAGCAGAAGGATGAGAGCGCGTTACGCCCTTCTGCTGCCTGCTCTGCGCCGAGGACTCCTCTTCCTCCTCCACTAGCAGCGGCAGCCTGGGGGGCCTGGAGAGCGGCAGGGACTGAATAAGATGACTTTTGATTGGCCGGCGTTCTTCGAGAGGCGGGCCAGTCAGGAGGGGGAAAAAAACAGAAGGGAAAGGAACCTGGCTCTGCGATTGACTGGGGTTTGCCTGAGTGATCGACCAGTCAATCGCGATCGACGTATTGGGCACCCCTGCGTTAGGTGTTTTGTTGCTCTTGCACTTGTGCCCTTATGAAAAGCATATGACCTCCTTGTAGAAACTATACCTCAGAACATATGGACAAACTCTTAACTTATTTTGAGCACACATCAGAGGCTGTTAGGGTCATGGTAATGCTTGTGCACCCTCACTTATTAGGACTGAAACATGAAATCAGTACGAATCAGCAGTGGATGGACTGGCTCACACAGATAATATTGTAGAGGGCTGCCATTTTGTTTACAAGCTCTCTTACAGTGCAGTTGTCCAACACTTTGGAAGTTTATTACTAGATTGCAGAAGAATCGCATTCAACAGAAGGCATCATTTTTGTAAGCATCAGATGCTGAGCTGGTACCTGTGAAGCACTCTTATTTATTGAGAAAGCATGTGCAGAGAGCAGTTGCAACATACAGTAGAACTGATATAATTACATAGTATGGCATTTATATCACAAAATTGATACTGTGTGAAAACAAATGTGTTGTCGTTATGATATGGTTTGAAATATCAAATTTATATTTTTATCTAGTCCTATTATGTTGTATCTTTTATGCCTAATTTATTGTCTATCTTTCTGTATCTACTGTCTTGTTATGTTACCAACTTCCTTTGAACAATAGAAGTGGCCAATAATCAATCATATGACCATAAACAACCCGTTGAACCCCTGCATTAAAAGCTAAGTCAGTTTTGAAGTTGAGCATTTAAAAAGACAAAGTATTTTACATAAATCAAAAAAGTAAGAGAATGTTATATTCATAGATACTACAGGGACCAGTGCAATGATTGAGAATTGAGCTGTATCAGTAGTAGGCTAAAAATTTTGCTTACCCAGCGGTCTCATAAGTTAAAAACGGGTCTCTGAGCACTGAGAAGTGTTAGAAGGGGTGTGTTATAATCACCTGTGTGCACATATAGTTATATCTGTTTGCAGTTTAGTGCACTTGGGGCAATTAATCATCCCTGAATATATATTTGGGTGTCCATAAACAATGATGACCAGCATGCCTATGACCAATAACGCAAGTGACTAAGGGGATCATTTTTAAAGCACTTAGACCAGTGTTTCTCAACACGGTCCTGGAGTACCCCCTTGCCAGTCAGGTTTTCAGGATATCCACAATGAATATGCATGACCAGAAATTTGCATATACTGGAGACAAAGTATGCAAATCAGCTTTATGCATCTTCATTGTGGATATCCTGAAAACCTGACTGGCAAGGGGGTACTCCAGGACTGTGTTGAGACAAAACAAATGGACAAAACATTTGAAAAAGAGGTCAAGTTAGTTTGTTGTCTACTTTCCCCAGCTTAGTGTGCAACTTGATGATCTTATGGTGTTGTGCACCATGGACGTATGCAGCTATATGCATCTGTTCCTTTGTAAGTAATATCACAAAGCTCACAGCAAAGTTGGCTCTGTATCCCACGAGGGTCAGTAGTCAATTGGTTCTTGTCTTTAGGGCAGCTTATAATTTATGATTCATAATTTGTGTGGCGTAATCCTTTAAACCTCCTTTCAACAAGGAACTACAATCCCATTTGGAACCAGGCCTCCTCAATTATCTAGTCATCCCTCCTATATTCCCATGGAATAACTAGTGTAGGAATTGTTCTTTTGTGGCTGTGAGTTAGTGACATTGGTGCCCAAATACATAAATACTTTCATCAGAAGTCTTGCAAGACTGTAAGGCTATCGCAAGAATTTGGGAATCATGCAGCTAAAACATATTGAGAGCTGCACAGTGTTTGACCTGAAGGAACATATGTTGCAACAGAGCAGCAAGACAAAACAAAAAAATTCCAGGCACTAGTGCACCCAGAATCTCCTGAAGTCTTGTATGAAAATATGTGGAATTTGAATTCTATTGCGTGGTTGAGTTACTGATGTCTTCTCCTGCTTTAGAAATGCAAAACTGAAATAGGCTTACTAGGAGGAGGAATTTGTGTCTTTCTGGGGCTTAATTACATAAAATAATGAGCAGAGCACCTATTTGATTTTGGTGGAATGGAGAAAGTTTAAATGTTGGCATTCAGCAACAATATAACTTCAGGTCATGTAACTTGTGTTTAATATGTAACCCCTTTCAGGTGCCAAAGAGGGAACTGGTTCAGTTAAGCCCTTCAGAAATTGAAGAATTAGACACGGCGGATCAAAGCCTTACCTCATTCCAAAATCATGAACATCTCAGTAAGAACTCTGTTTTTCTGATTGAGCTATACATAATAAGCCTTTTGTACGCTAAAGGCCAGATTCTGTAAACAGCATGAGCAGCACTTACATTGTAGGCACCGCTCTGTAACAGTTGTCAATCAAAAAATTGACACTTTATAGAATCATGCCTAGCAGCACCTAAGTACACCTAGGCGTCGCTAGGCATCCTAGACATAGGCCCGCTCCATTAGGCCAGCTTTTCACTCACCTAATTTGGTGACACCTATGTTGGACACGTAACGATGCCAAAGTCAATCACACCTATTTTCCGCCCATAACCACACCTACTTTTTAACTTAGGCGTCATTAGGCATGGGAGGGCACCTCTATTTAGGCCTTGGTAGGTGTCCTTAGAGTTTGGCGCTCTTAAATTGCTTTTTTTTTTGGGGGGGGGGGGTGGGGAGATGGCTGAAAACCAGCATGGTCAATTACCACGCCAATTAAGACAATTAAAGTTCAGCACGGATTCCGAACTTAGGCATTGATAGGCAGCTGCAATTATGGCGCTGTTTATAGAATTTGGGGGTAAGTGTGGATAATGCCCTATTAATCTTGTCCTTTGCTTAAAACTCTCATACTATTCTTTAATGCTTTAAAGTGGCAGGGCTGCATGCTTATAAAAATGTAAGCTAGCCATGAGTAAGAGATACTTTTCATTTTGAAAGGAAGTATTTCTAGATTGATTTGAAAGCAATTTGATTCAGAACCTCATAATTTAGAGCACTAGATGGCATAGTAGACCCAGGCCAGGATTAAGCCTTTGGTAAAAATCCTAAGCAAAGTAAGCATATTGAATCTGCCCAATATAATATAAATATGCTTGAAACCTCTTAGACTATAAGTGGTATATAAATACTTAAATAAATAAAAATAAATGTGACCCACTGAGCAAAAAGATACCTAGTTTGAAAAGTTTTGTGTACTGTAGAGAATGGGACTATGGAATTTTTTTCACAACTTTGATGTTATCAGATTCTACAGCCTAAAAACTGCAGGTATCTAAAATATGGTGTCTCCAGCCCGGCTCTGATCAGTAGCGGAAGGAAAGAAGACTGGGTGTTGGGTCACAGTCTCCTCTTCTGCTGCTTTGGCACTAAATGCATAATTTGAACCTTGTAGTTCAAGTTTTACATTACTATACAACAGAAGAGGTGGCTTTGACCTGACCTGCAGTTGTCTTTCCTTCCACTACTGATCATTCCTGAGCCAGGGTGCAAGGAGACAGGAGGTATGTGAGCAGGAAACTGAGAAGCACAAGGACTGCCTGAGGAAGGGCACAAATGAAGAGATAGCTGTGAGAACTGGGAGACACTGAGGAGGAGCTGTGCAACCCATAAGGAGAGGACAGCCCGTGCTTGGTCTATCACTGCTCCACCGGAGGAGAAAGAGACCAACCACAACACACGGAGCTGGAGCCACAGCTAAGCCAAGGGGGATCTCTGTAGGGCTGCGCCTAGCTGGTTATATACCCTCCTCTATTCTGTGTACTTGGGATCACCACACATGATCTTGGATAGGGTAGCAAGAGCAAGGGTTTCTGTCCTTACCAAGTACAATCTGTGATTCCCATAAGTTCAAGGCTGCTAACCCTAAGTGCCAGGCCCGTTGTTTAATCGCCATGGTGACCTCATGCCTGGGTTTTTTCTTGAGCTAATATATTACTGGCCCCAATAGTTGAGGAACAAGTCTCTTGATAAAGGTCCCTAGCTACAAAGGTATTTAATAAAAGTTTCAAGTTTAATAAGACTTGATATACTACCCATCAATTACTTTCCTGAGCAGAGTATGATAATTAATGAAAAAAGTAGAAAAGAGATGTATCAATAAATAGGAAAGTCAAAAAAAAAGAGAATCCTTTATAATAAAATGCTAGCCGCGCATGCGCACTCAGACCTGCGTGATCTGTAATCCCTGATCTGTGATCCGTAGGTCCGTGGCCAGAGTTCATATGCGGCAGACAGATCAGGAAAGCACAGCACAGCCGGCGACTCCCCCCCTCCCGCCCTCACTCACTGCCAAAACCACCACCTCCTCCTTCTCGCCGGCTCACCCGCTTTTAAATGAAGAGAAAAGCGCTGCACCGCGCTAACGCTAGCTTTGCTGTCTTCTGTCCACTGCGGCCCGCCCTCTCTGACTACTTCCTGTTTCTGCTAGGGTTGGCCGCAGTGGATAGAAGACGCCTAAGCCAGCGGCTGTAGCCGCCGATCTCCGTTCCTCCGGGGGGGAGTCTGGGAGGAGAGGGATCGCGGCCACTCAGCGCCCCCACCGAGGAGCCCAGCAACTTTCCGCTGCCCGGGACCTGAGTCATTTGCCATCCCCCCTCTTCCCTTACCGCGGGCCCGACTGGTGGTTTAAGCAGCGTGTGCAGCAGTCTACACACGCTGCTTCGGGCCCTTCTACTGCCCTGATTTGCTCTGGACGTGCCAGAGTAAATCAGGGCAGTAGAAGGACCCGAAGCAGCGTGTGAAGACTGCTGCGCACGCTGCTTGAATCGCCATGTGTAGTCGGGCCCGCGGGAAGAGAAGGGAAGGGGGGGGCGGCAAAGGACTCGGGCCCGCGTTTGTAGTCACGACTGTGGGAAGGGAAAGGGGGTAGAGGAAACGCTAATGCTGCTGCACAGAGAACTGGTGTGGGGGGAGGGAAATGGAAGGGGGAGGGAATGCTGCTTTGCACAGACAGAGGGAGGAAGGGAGACAGACAAGAAAGACACAGGGGCAGGTGCACAGGGAACTGTTGTGGGGGGAGGGAAATGGAGGGGGAGGGAATGCTGCTTCGGACAGACAGAGGGAGGAAGGGAGACAGAAAGTAAAGAAGAAAGACACAGGGGCAGGGAGATATACAGAAAGACAAACAGACAAAGGGGGCCAGGGACAGAGACAGACAGAAAGAAAGACAGAGGGAGTCGCGTCAGGAGGGGTGCGGGATGCCGCAGAGGGAACTTTTCCAATGGGTGCAACTGGGCGGCTGTCGGGAGCCTCTGATCAGGGGCAGAGCAAGGTAAGTGTATCACAGGGATAAGAAGGAGGAGGGGGGGAGAAAAAGGAAGGGACGCCTACTGCTGGACAGGGGGAGAAGGAAAGAGGTGCTGATGGGCAGGGGGGGTGAAGAAAAAGGAACGGAGGCCTAATGATGGACAGGGGGAGAAGGAAGGTGCTGCTGGACAGGGGGGAGGTAAAACAAAGGGAGAAGGGCTGTTGCTGCATAAGGAGAGCTGTGAAGAGGTGGTGGTGGACACAGGGGAGGTAAAAGGAAGGGAGAATGGACAGGGGGAGCAGGCAAGGGGTGGTGATGGACAGCCAAGGAAAAAGAAAGACAGAAAGAAAGCGGCTAAGGAGAGAGAGAGAGAGAGAGAGAAAGAAATAAAGAGAGACACACATATTATAGCACCCATTAATGTAACGGGCTATAAGACTAGTATTTAAATATAGCAGCACTCTGAACAATCCACTAAAGAGCATGAAGGTGGGATATCATGGGTTATATACATCCTGACAAAGAAAGGTTAAATTTTACAAAGGAGTCTTCTACATGATTGGCATGAGGAAGGGTGTTCCTAAAAGTCGAAAGATTGCGGCAGTATAGAAAAAATAAAGTTGTTGTTGTTGTTGTTATTATTATTAAAACATGTGCCACCATACTGTTTATTAAAATCTTTATATACCGCCTATACAGCCAAAAAGGATCCAAGCGGTTTACAGCACAACACAATCAAATTTATAAACAGAATTCCATTAAAAATAGAAAAGAAAAAAGGAGGAGAAAAAGAAAATTAACATTTCTAATACATAATATGCTAATACAGTTAAAATTAATTATATAGATAGATAGTATAAAATTATATAAATACAAATTAATACAAACTGATACAAATTAATGCACACTAAATATTCTAAAAATATTCTAGCATGAGTAAATTCATAGCAAATGATGCATAAAGAGAGACTAGTGAAGTTATTACCTTGTGAGAAATTAAGTGTTCTGAAGGGGTGGTAGTGTATTAAGTAAATGATGGAAGTATAGGGGGATAACAGAATGTTTTTATGCACTAATGAGAGGATTTCAAATGTGATTCTGTGTGGAACAAGCTTTAAGTAAGAAGGAAATCTTAAAAGGTCTCAGATTTGGATCAAAATGTATATTAAAATCTCCCTAAAAAATTAACATCTTATGAACGCCAGAAAAAAAGCACTTTGGCACGATGCAAGTGTTACTGCAAGCATTAGCAGTAAACTTGTGAGACTGAGATTGTACCTCATATATGTTAACTTAAGCATGAGGTTTATTACTCTCGTGATGTGCACAAATCTAACCCATTTGAAAACATTGATTTCCACCCCCTTACCAGACAATCAATTTACATGTTCTGAGTATAATAAAAGCTTCATATGAGAGAGTGGCATAGGAGTGATGTTTGTTCATGGTATGGTTTTTGCAAAAGTAACCCATTTGGAGACATTGTCTCTGAAATAAACTATTTAGATATAATGACTATAATAAGTATCATGGCCAGTAACATCATATCTAAATCAATTGGTACTGACAAATTCCAAACATAGAACAATCAGATTGCATGTGTCCAGGAAGAAGACAACTCCAACATGAACTAATATAAGTTAATAAAAGAACATCACAGTATATATCAAATTCTGCAGCCATCTTTTTAAACCAAATATTATGTCAATAGATAATCATAACATCTTCTCTTTTCCCCTCACGTTTCACTTCCCATAAATTAAAATTCACTGGAAAAACTCTATTCATTAATATGTGAATCTATCAACCAGGATTTAACTTGATTAAATTCCCCCATTTCCTTTTATTGAGAATGAACTTTTATAATTTAAAAAAAAAATTGTATACTGCCTAAACTCCAAGTGGTTTCCATGAAATTGAACATTCATAATTACATCTCAGTAATTTAAAACTAACAATTATTTCACTCACACCCATCAGCCTATCTATTACAACATAGATGGTCATAAAATGTCTACTTATAGACTTCAACAACCAATGCAGAGGGTTCTAAACTGTATAGCTTCTACAAATAGAAATCAACAAACAACTTGTATTTTAATGGTTTATTGAAATTGAAGCAGTCAGTACATAATCTTAAGTGTCCCAACCATGTATTCCAAAGAGACACACCAGCAACCAAGAACATTCCCAATTTCATGGCCATATACATTACATTACATTAGAGATTTCTATTCCGCCGTTACCTTGCGGTTCAAGGCGGATTAAAAAGATTTAAGGTAGGTATGTTACAAGAAGAGAGCAGTGGTCATGACTAGTGAAGGCAGAGAATAGGGCGGGTATTCTCAGGGAGTTAAGAAGAAGATAGGAGGAATGAGGTAATCGTGATAAGACTTAATCAGGGATTTCTTGAAGAGTATGGTCTTTATTTCTTTTCTGAATAACCAGTAGTCCGTGGTCGTTATCAGCAGATTGAAGATTTGATTATCCAGTTTCGCTGCTTGGGTGGCTAGGAGGCCGTCATTAAGTTTTTTTCGTTTAACTTCTTTGAATGGGGTGTGAGATTTTCTATGTCTGGTTGAGGTATTATGGATGAGTCGGTTGTTCGTGTAGGTTGGGCTGTCACCGTGCAGTAAAATTTGAATAGTATTCTTTCCTGGATTGGGAGCCAGTGTGAGCTCATGAATGCTTCAGTAATGTGGTCATATTTCTTTAGGGAGTAGATGAGTCTTAGTGCTGTATTTAGGACTGTTTGCAGGGATTGAACTATGAGCTGGAATTGTGCTCTTTCAAAGAATTTGCGTATTTGTCTTAGGTTCCTCATAACAGCGAAAGATTTCTGAATTGTTATGTTTATTTGTGATTGCATGGTGCATCATCTGTCTAAGAACATAAGAACATAAGTAGTGCCTCCGCCGGGTCAGACCATAGGTCCATCCTGCCCAGCAGTCCACTCCCGCGGCGGCCCAAACAGGTCACGACCTGTCTGAATCACCAGAAGGGGCCCCCTTGCCACCTTGGTTTCCCATTGAGTCCTATCTTCCCATCGAAGTCCTAACCCTCCGGTCTTGCACATGCACGACCTGGTTGGGTTTCTATACTTATTACCTGGTTAGCTTTCTATGCCTGTGTTGCATCCCAGCACCTCTCTCAGTATCCCACGATCCCTTTATCCCTCAGGAATCCGTCCAATCCATGTTTGAATCCCTGTACCATACTCTGCCTGATCACTTCCTCCGGTAGCGCATTCCAGGTGTCCATGACCCTTTGTGTGAAAAAAAACTTTCTTGCATTTGTTTTGAACCTATCTCCCTTCAGTTTCTCCGAATGCCCCCTCGTACCTGTTGTCCCCTTCAGCCTGAAGAATCTGTCTCTATCCACCCTCTCTATGCCCCTCATGATCCTGAAGGTCTCTATCATATCTCCCCTGAGCCTCCTTTTTTCCAGAAAGAAGAGCCCCAGTCTATCCAACCTCTCGGCGTATGGGCAGTGTTCCATCCCTCTTACCAGTTTCGTTGCTCTCCTTTGGACTCTCTCAAGTACTGCCATGTCCTTCTTGAGGTACGGCGACCAATATTGAATGCAGTATTCCAGATGCGGACGCACCATCGCTCGATACAATGGCATGATGACTTCCCGCGTCCTGATTGTTCCCGCCCCTCTTTATGATGCCCAGCATCCTGTTGGCTTTTTTCGAGGCTGCTGCGCACTGCGCAGATGGCTTCAGTGATGCATCCACCAGCACACCCAAGTCTCTCTCGAGACTGCTGTCTCCCAGCAATGCCCCCCCCCCCCAATTTGTAGTTGAACAACGGGTTCTTTTTCCCTATATGCATGACCTTGCATTTTTCCACGTTAAAGCGCATTTGCCATTTGTTTGCCCAGTCTTCCAGCTTGTCCAGGTCCCTTTGCAGGTCCTCACACTCCTCCCTGGATCTAACTCTGCCGCACAGTTTGGTATTGTCTGCAAATTTTATAACCTCGCACTTTGCCTCCTTTTCCAGGTCATTGATAAATATGTTGAAGAGTAACGGCCCCAGCACCGATCCCTGTGGCACACCGCTCGTGACTCCCCGCCAGTCAGAATATTGTCCCTTTACTCCGACCCTCTGCAGTCTACCCGACAACCAGTGCTTGATCCATCTGTGCACATCCCCTCCCACCCCGTGGTTCCACAGCTTCCTAAGCAGCCTTTCATGTGGCACCTTGTCGAAAGCCTTTTGAAAATCGAGGTAAATGATGTCTATGGGTTCCCCATTGTCCACCCGACTGCTTATTCCCTCAAAGAAGTACAAAAGGTTCGTTAAGCATGACCTTCCCTTACAGAATCCGTGCTGGCTTGTTCTCAGTAGGCCATTTTTCTCGATGTGCTCGCAAATACCATCCTTGATCATAGCTTCCACCATCTTCCCTATAATTGAAGTCAGGCTCACCGGCCTGTAGTTCCCGGGGTCACCCCTCGATCCCTTCTTGAAGATAGGTGTGACATTCGCCAGTTTCCAGTCCTCTGGTACCTCTCCAGTTTTCAAGGATAGGTTGCAAACATGCTGGATTGTGCCCGCTATTTCTTGTCTTAGTTCCTTCAGAACCCTTGGGTGGATCCCATCTGGGCCCGGCGATTTGCCGCATTTTAACCTGTCTATCTGTTTGAGGACATCCTCCTTATTTACCTCTATGTGTTCCAATTTTTCAGCCTGTTCCCCACTTATGAGCTCCTCTGAATCCGGTATGTTAGATGTGTCTTCTCTCGTGAAAACCGACGAGAAGAACGTGTTCAACCTCTCAGCTACCTCTTTATCCTCCTTAATCACTCCCTTCCTATCCCCATCGTCCAACGGCCCCACCTCCTCTCTCGCTGGTCGCTTCCCCTTTACGTAACTGAAGAATGCCTTGAAGTTCATCGCCTCCCTGGCCAGCCCCTCTTCGTAGTTCCCTTTTGCTTTTCTAACCTCCCGGTGGCATTCCTTTTGGCATTTCCTGTGCGCCTGGTGATTTTCCTCCGTTGGGTCCTTTTTCCATCTCCGGAAGGATACTTTTTTGTCATTTATTGCCCTCTTTGCTTCTGTTGAGATCCAAACCGGGTCCTTTGATCGCTTGTTCTTGCCGCCTTTCCTGAAACTGGGGACGTACATTCTTTGTGCTTCCTGCAGGGTGTCCCTGAATAGGGTCCAGGCGCTTCCTACAGTCTCCATACTAAGGATGTTTCTGAGCTTCCTCCCCACCATTTCCCTCATAGCAGCATAGTTCCCTTTCCTGAAGTTGAGCGCAGTTGTTGCGGTCCTCCTTACTGTGGGTGTCCCCCTTTCTAATGTGTCTATTGTCAAACCTAGTAGTTTTAGGGTGTTTTGAATGGGGTAATTGATTCAGTTGATTTCTATGTTGGTAATAGTTGGGGTTTTGTTATTTTCAAGGAGGATGAGTTTTGTTTTGTCTGGGTTGAGTTTCAGTTTGTGGTCTTCCATCCAGTTTGCTACTGTTTCCAGAGTTCGGTGTAGAGTGTCTGTTATGGTGGTCTTTGGATGATCAATACTAAACCAAAATTTGATGTTCTACTTTTATATATCCTCCCACCTATTGGGTAAAACAATTTAACACTTTTACAAAACTTAATTTTTGATTTTTGTACCTCATCGATCAATCCTTTAATCCTCGGTGATTTTAATGTTCATTTTGATGATTTATCCAACTCTTCTACTAACGAATTACTAATGCATATTAATACTCTTAATCTTCAACCAATAATTCATAGTCCAACACATTCAGCAGGTCATACACTTGACATGATTTTAACGTCTAAAGGTCAACATTCGAATCATTCCAATCCTCACATTTTGCCCATTCCCTGGTCAGATCACTACTTTATCTCTTAAGATTTACCTTAAACAACAAATTACTCATTCACAATCCAAAAAAATTTCATACCGAGATTACACTAAATTGGAACCATCAAATATTTCCCCTCATTTAGACCCTAAAATTCTAAACTCAAATACTACTACATTAGAAGAACAGCTTAACTCCTGGAATTCGACAATGCAATTCCTACTAGATAAAAATGTATCACTAAAACTATCTCTTTTCGTAAAACATATAACGCTTGGTTTTCAAATGAACTTTTACTACTCAAAAAACAATTATGCGCTCTCGAAAGAAAATGGTGCAAAAACAAATCTCCTAATAACTTAAAAAACTATAAGGATCATGCAATTCATTATAAATCCAAAATCAATTCTGCAAAAAGTAACTACTACGCCTCAAAAATTTTAAAGGTAAAAAATCCATCAATTCTTTATGCTATTCTAAAATCTATTTCTCCTATCTCACAAAAGCAAGACAACAAGATTGAAAATAGTCTATCAGCTCAAGACCTTGCGGACTTTTTCTGCAACAAAATCAGTAATATTCGGAATAAACTTGGCTGTATATCGTATAATGATATCTCTAATTCTCCTACTGAAGGATTTCTTCCTACTGCTAAATGTTCTACTTTCAAACTTCCTTCATTAGATGAAATAGAACATCTCTTTCAAAGAGTTAATTTAAAGGGGTCTCGTTCAGAACTCATTCCTCCACTTATTCTAAAAAAAATTTTCTCATGTTTTGGTTTATTTATACATTCCTTCATCACAAATAGCCTTAAATTTAGTTTAGTGCCTTCTCCTTGGAAAACTGCCATCATTTTGCCAATAATAAAAGATCACAAATCTAATTTGGATGATCCTATAGCTAATCTACCTTTTCTAGCAAAATTGACGGAACGAATAGTATTTGAACAACTATCGGATTTTGTAGAATCAACCAATGTTATCTATCCAAATCAAACAGGATTTAGGAAATATCATTCTACAGAATACTCATTGATTGGTTTAACTAAAAATATACATTATTATTTAGATTATCACAAGTATATTATCCTTTTTTCATTAGACTTGTCTGCCGCATTTGACACCATTGATCACGAATTACTTCTCAATAGATTAAAAGCCATTGGAATTTGTGATCAAATATTTGATTGGTTTAAATCAGCGGTCTCAAACACGCGGCCCACGAGCCGCATGTGGCTCTCCAGGTTTTATTTCCGCCCCCGGTTTGGAGGCATCATTCTCTTCCTTTTGGAGCAGCAGCCGGCTCGTTCGTTAAAAGCCGCGGGTTGGCGGCTCCTTGCGCTATCCACTCCTGCATCGGAATCCTCTCTGATGTCACAACATCAGAGAGGCTTCAGACGCAGGCACGGATCTCGCAAGGAGCCGCCACCCGCGGCTTTGAACGAACCAGCCGGCCAGACACGCTGCTGCTCCAGTGGCGTACCAAGGGGGGGGGCGGTCCACCGTTCTCCCTAGAGTGCGGCTCGCGGCTCGTCTAGAGCAGTGGTGCCCAACCTGCTCCCCTTCCCTTCTCACTGCTGCCATCGGGGATCAGGCCAGCACCGTGTTCTTTGATCTCCCTGCTTCTCTTCCCTGCGGGGCCGACCAACGCTCGCAGCCCGACATCAATTCTGATATCGAGAGGACGTTCTGGCTAGCCAATCGCTGCCTGGCTGCCCGGAATGTCCTTTCTAACGTTAGAATTGACGTTGGGCGGCGAGAGTTGGTCGGCCCCGTGCAGAAGAGAAGCAGGGAGATCTCGGCCTGTTCCCGATAGCGGCAGAGGCAGCGGCAGCAGCCTATTCCGTGGCGGCGGTGGCATAGGGGAGGGCAGGAAGGAAGGAAGAAAGAAAGAAGGTGGGGTGGGGACAGGGAGCCAGAAAAAAAAGCAAAAAATGGGGCACGGAGGAAGGAAGAAAGAAGGAGGAGGGACAGGGAACCAGAAACAAAGCAAAAAATGGGGCACGAAATCAGAGAAAGACAGACATAGAGAAAGAAAGAAAAAGTTGGGGGAGGGAATGAGGTCTGGAGGAGAGGAAGCATACAGGAGGCTGAAAGAAGGGAAGAAGTATTGGATGCACAGTCAGAAGAATAAAGTGCAACCAGAGACTGATGAAATTACCAAACAAAGGTAGGAAAATGATTTTATTTTCAATTTAGTGATTGAAATGTGCCAGTTTTGAGAAAGAAAAGATATTGAACTTTAAATGTGAGTGCTGCAGAAAAAAATAGAGTACTTGGAGGGCCGCAGAAAAAATAGTTAATGTCTTATTAAAGAAATGACAATTTTGCATGAGGTAAAACTCTTTATAGTTTATATATCTTTCCTTTTAACTGTTAAAGGAAAGTTTTATAAACTAAAGAGTTTACCTCATGCAAAATTGTCATTTCTTTAATAAGACATTAACTATTTTTTCTGCGACCCTCCAAGTACCTACAAATCCAAAATGTGGCCCCCGCAAAGGGTTTGAGTTTGAGACCACTGGTTTAAATCGTTTTTGTCTAATCGTTCATCAACAGTTAACATAAGAACATAAGAACATAAGAAATGCCTCTGCTGGGTCAGACCCGAGGTCCATCGTGCCCAGCAGTCCGCTCACGCGGCGGCCCAACAGGTCCAGGACCTGTGCAGTAATCTTCTATCTATACCCCTCTATCCCCATTTCCAGTAGGAATTTGTCCAATCCTTTCTTGAACCCCAGTACCGTACTCTGCCTTATAACGTCCTCTGGAAGCGCATTCCAGGTGTCCACCACACGTTGGGTAAAGAAGAACTTCCTAGTATTTGTTTTGAATCTGTCCCCTTTCAACTTTTCCGAATGCCCTCTTGTTCTCTTATTTTTCGAAAGTTCGAAGAATCTGTCCCTCTCTACTCTCTCTATGCCCTTCATGATCTTGTAAGTCTCTATCATATCCCCTCTAAGTCTCCTCTTCTCCAGGGAAAAGAGACCCAGCTTCTCCAATCTCTCAGAATATGACAGGTTTTCCATACCTATTATCAGACGTGTTGCTCTCCTTTGAACCCTCTCGACTAATGCCATATCCTTCTTAAGATACGGCGACCAATATTGGACGCAGTACTCCAAATGCGGGCGCACCATCGCCCGATACAATGGCAGGATAACTTCTTTCGTTCTGGCTGTAATACCCTTTTTGATTATACCAAGCATTCTATTCGCTCTCTTAGCGGCCGCTGCACACTGTGCCGACGGCTTCATTGTCATGTCCACCATTACCCCCAAGTCCCTTTCCTGGGTACTCTTATTCAATAACATCCCTCCCATTGTATAGTTGTACCTCGAGTTTCTGCTCCCCACATGTAATACTTTACATTTTTCAATGTTGAACTTCATCTGCCATTTCGCCGCCCATTCTTCTAATTTGTTCAAGTCCCTTTGCAACTTTTCGCAGTCCTCTGTAGTCCGAGCTCCATTAAATAGTTTGGTGTCGTCCGCAAATTTTATTATCTCGCACTTCGTTCCTGTTTCTAGATCATTTATGAAGATATTAAATAGCAGCGGCCCGAGCACCGAGCCCTGCGGGACACCACTCGTGACCCTCCTCCAGTCGGAGTAGTGACCCTTCACTCCTACCCTTTGTTTTCTACCCTCCAACCAGTTTCTGATCCATCTATGTACGTCTCCTTCCACCCCATGGTTCTTCAGTTTCCGGAGTAGACGTTCATGGGGCACCTTGTCAAAGGCTTTTTGGAAATCTAGATATATGATGTTACTTTTAATAATTCTACTTCTAAGCCTTACACTCTTAATTATGGTATCCCACAAGGATCTATTTTATCACCTTTACTATTCGATATTTTTTTATCTCCTCTATTGACTTTATGTCAATCAATAGGATTTACCACTTTTAGTTATGCAGATGACATACAAATCATTCACCCAATAGATCCAGAAAATAAAGAAGAATTACAACAAATTAATTTAAAATTAGAAAAAGTTCAACAATGGCTTACCTCTCATATGTTAGCCCTAAACGTACAAAAGACTAAGGCTTTACTATTCACTTGGAAACAAGGAATTAATCTGTGTGCTCCTTTCATTCTCGACAATATTTCTATTGAGATTGTATCATCTTTAAAAAGCCTTGGTGTCATTATTGACAACAACCTTTCCTACCATGATCATATAAATAATACTGTTAAATCATGCTTCTTTAGACTTCGTTTAATTCGGTCAATTTCAAAGTTTTTAGAACCAAAATCCCTAAATATTCTACTTCACTCATTAATCATTTCTAAACTTGATTATTGCAATTCTCTATTGTTAAATATTACACAAAAAGAAAAGAAACCCGACGCCTCAAAGCCGCCGCGCCCCCGGAGAGCGGCCTTCTTCAGCCGGGCACCAGCAGGAGAGGAGCGTGTGAGCCCCGCTCCGCCCCCCTCCCGAACCCGACGCCTCAAAGCCGCCGCGCCCCCGGAGAGCGGCCTTCTTCAGCCGGGCACCAGCAGGAGAGGAGCGTGTGAGCCCCGCTCCGCCCCCCTCCCGAACCCGACGCCTCAAAGCCGCCGCACCCCCGGAGAGCGGCCTTCTTCAGCCGGGCACCAGCAGGAGAGGAGCGTGTGAGCCCCGCTCCGCCCCCCTCCCGAACCCGACGCCTCAAAGCCGCCGCGCCCCCGGAGAGCGGCCTTCTTCAGCCGGGCACCAGCAGGAGAGGAGCGTGTGAGCCCCGCTCCGCCCCCCTCCCGAACCCGACGCCTCAAAGCCGCCGCGCCCCCGGAGAGCGGCCTTCTTCAGCCGGGCACCAGCAGGAGAGGAGCGTGTGAGCCCCGCTCCGCCCCCCTCCCGAACCCGACGCCTCAAAGCCGCCGCGCCCCCGGAGAGCGGCCTTCTTCAGCCGGACACCAGCAGGAGAGGAGCGTGTGAGCCCCGCTCCGCCCCCCTCCCGAACCCGACGCCTCAAAGCCGCCGCGCCAACGGCGTGCAGCCGTTCGGCGTGCCGTCGAAGGCGCACGTCTAAGGCGCGTGCGCCTTAGCACGCGCCTTTGCAAAGCGACTGCGAACGACTCCTGTACCTGGCGAGCCCGATCCCCTCACCCGGATCCCAGCAACACCCAGCCTACTAACAACTGGGCTGCCATCTCCTCTCTCTTCTTTTCACGTTGCTCTCTCTCGCTCTTACGGGAGGCTGCGGTGATCTGAAAAATTCAAGCAAACCTGTTGGGCATCGCGCCGGAGAGAACGACGGGAACCAGCAGGTACCGCCAAAGCCACAGAGGAGACCCCCGGCCCGAGTCGTGAGGAGCGTGAAAGCACTGCTCCGCCCCTCTCCCGACGCAGCTCGGTGGACCACATACCGCCAAGAATCGACCCTGCTCAGCCGGACACCCCTCCCGAACCAGCAGGAACCCAACCGCGAAGCACCTGCGGGAGACACCCGCACAGGCAGCCTCCGATACCAGCCCACCGACCACAGAGCCTGCCCAGACCACAGAGACAACCACAGATCGCCACTACAGTCACAGCCCCAGCACTCCGACAAAGACACAACCGTCTCAACCCTAAAAGGAACTCCTTCCCACGAGACAGATCCAACAGCACCGACTCCGGGTCTCGTGGATATAACCCTGATACCCCCAATCCGGATAAGTTTTACTGTTACATAAAACTCTAGTGTATAACCCTGCCGGACCTATACAGATCATAGCACCACTGTATTGAAACCACTTTGTTTATCCTTGTTACATTGCTTAACCTTCAGGACATCTTACAGGAATCTACTAAACCGCCCTTTGACCCACTAATCTAGAAACCCCAACTTCCGTTTTTCCCCCCTTGCACTAATCCTGACCTCAATCGCAGGAAACTCCCCAACGTCTCCAACCACAGCTAGGACGAGCCCCTCACAATGGCCAAGCCAAATACACAACAATGCGTAGCTCTACTTATACTCCTCTTGCTCTCTTCCAGGCTCTGCAACGCAGACAACTCCAATGCATCCCCCATTCCCATCCACATCACGCTGCACCGATCGGTAAAACCCAGAACCACTACATACACTCTCAACACCACACAAGACCACCCGCACGCCCACTTGCCCAACAACCCCCCTCACCACTACAAACCGACCAAGCCCCACCCAAAAAAACTAAGAACCCTAAAAAAACTGGCGTACTCCCACTACTCCCCACCCAATCACACCAACCATCAGTCCCTGCAGGGCTTTTACCTGAATATCAGATCTATGAGGAATAAATCCACACTAATCAAAGACTGGCTAACTGAAAACAACCCCGACTTTGTCCTTCTCACAGAAACCTGGTTGCTTTCAGACAAAGACATCATTATTAAAGATTGTCTACCACCAAGATTCAAGATACTCTCCCTAGCCAGAACATGGGGAAGAGGAGGAGGACTAGCAATAATCTTCCGAGACCATCTCAATGCTTCCGTTCTTAACACAACCTCTTCACCTAACTCCGAAATTCTAACCATCGCCCTAGCATCAACATCTCTGCCCTCCTCACTAACCATCACTTTATTTTACATACCCCCCAAAAAATGGACCACGACCAAAGACGACTTCGCTGAATCACTTCTTACCAATTCTCTAACAAGCCCATACAACCTACTGTGTGGGGACATCAACATACACCTCGAGCAAACTGACCAACCTGAAACCGCGGACTTCTGGTCACTGCTCTCACAACTAGGCTTTGACAAACACCCCCCGATCAAAACCCACCAAAGAGGACATCAGTTAGACCTGGTAACTCTATCCTCCAAGGAACAGACCAATCCCACTTTTTATTGGAAACAAGGCAACTGGTCAGACTCCCTTTGGTCCGATCACCGCCTATGTAGCTTCACCATTGGATGCCAACTTAAACCTCCTAAAAGCGAAAAAACAAGAACCGTCAAAACCCACAATACCAGAGGTAAGATTGACCCAATGGAATTCTGGTCCCACTTCGAAATCAACACCAATCCAATAGAAGATACGGAACAAATCATGACCTCCTGGATACAAGATAGTACCAATATACTAAACGAGATTGCCCCCAAAAAAACCCGCAGAATAAGAACCCCCAACCAAGAGGGCTGGTTCGATTCTGAACTGCTGCAATGCAAGAAGGTTCTCAGAAAAGCCGAAAGATCATGGCAAAAATCCGGAACGCTAGAACACAGACTGGCATGGAGACAAAAATTAAAACAGTACAAAACCCTCACTAGTGAAAAAAGAAAAAAATTCTACTCCCACAAAATCGGTAATCCTAAAACCAATAGCAATAACCTCTTCAGATTGGTCAACGATCTATACAACATAGAAACCTACACAAACCTACACGAAGAAGCCACCTTAACCGCCAACACCCTTGCCGACTTCTTCAATACCAAGATCCAAAAAATAAGAACAACTCTACCAGCCAGCCCCAACCCCCTCGAGCTCTTCCCCATCCTCACAGACATGAATCCACCAAACCCAGACCCGGGAGCCAAAGTCGACCTTAGTTGGAAACAATTCGCAGTAACCGATTGGCAAACCTTCAATACTTACTACAACAAGTATACTCACTCCTACTGCCATCTGGACACATGCCCACCAAAAATCATGAGAACGGCCCCCCCCCCCCATTTTAAAGCAAAAATGATGACATGGGTTAATTACCTACTATCCAAAGGTAACTTCCCGTCGGAGCAGGGTCAAATAATGATCACCCCAATTTTAAAAAATGAGAAAGAACCACCAAATTCCCCATCTAATTATAGGCCGATCGCCAGCATCCCCCTATTTACCAAAATAGCGGAAGGGTTGGTAAAAGCGGAACTTTCCGCATACCTTGAAAAATTCAACATTCTAAGTGACAACCAATCAGGATTTCGTGCGGACCACAGCACTGAAACCATCATAGCCTCCCTTCTCGACCACCTCCTCACACTCTTCAGTCAGGGCTCAAGTGCCCTGATCATACAACTCGACCTGAGCAGTGCTTTTGATCTGGTCGACCACACCATTCTCCTGGAATGCCTAGCGCACATAGCCATCTCAGACCAGGTCCTCAATTGGTTTCAGGGGTTCCTACAAAATAGATCATACAAGGTACTCAAGAATAACTCTTTCTCATACTGCTGGGACAACACCTGCGGGGTCCCACAGGGCTCCCCCCTATCCCCCATCCTATTCAACATATACCTAGCCTCACTAGGTAAACTCTTACACAACCTAAATCTCAAATTCTTCATTTATGCAGACGATATCACAATAACCATCCCATTAACCAACTTTTCACAAGAACTACTTGACCATATCTCAAACACTCTCAACCAGATAGAACTCTGGATGCTTTCATTCAGACTGAAATTAAACCCAGACAAAACAAAATTTTTCCTAGCCTCCCCCAAAGATAAAATTAAGGAAACCACAATTCAACTAAAAGGAAAGACCTTCCCCCTTGATCCGACCATAAAAATTCTGGGAGTCACGCTGGACAAAAACTTATCTCTAGATAACCATACCGACCTCATAATTAGGAAAAGCTTCTCGGTACTTTGGAAACTTCGCACCATAAAAAAACACTTCTATGACAATGCATTCCGCCTACTTGTACAATCCTCCATCCTCAGCATCCTCGACTACTGCAATATCATCTACCTTAACGCCACTAAGAAAACTACCAGGAGACTAAAAATAGTCCAAAATACCGCGGTGCGCCTCATCTTTGGCCTAAAGAAATGGGAACATGTCACCCCTTTCTATCACCAACTACACTGGCTACCATTTGAATCTAGAATTCTTTTTAAATTTGCATGCTTCTGCTACAAATCGGTTAACGGCTCCTCCCCAAGTTACATAAACACACACTTTAACCTTTACTGCAGCAACAGGACATCACGGAGAACTCAATTGTTCGCCTTCCCTTCGCCTAAACACTGTCCTCTCAAAAGATTCCTTGATAGAACTTTTGCCTTCCAAGCAGCCAAGTCGAACCCATGGCTAGCACAGATGATACTCGAGGCCCCCACTTACCTATCATTCAGAAAACTACTAAAAACGTACCTTTTCAGCAAACACGACCCTTAATAATCCATTCACCTCACATGACACTTACCCCACCCCTGCCCCCTTCCTCCTTCACCAGTCCCTCCCTCCCCCACTCTCTACCTCCCCTACCTAGCTCGATCAAACCTGCAATTTCTGTAATATTGTTGTAAACCTGCCCTCTTTGCAGACAGTTAAGAATCGCTGTAATTTCACGGCTGACTGCGGCAAATCACTGTAATTTATCGTAATTCAGCCTGCAATTTGCTGTTAAAAATACTTCTAATTATGCTGTAAATCTGCTTCTAATTTTGTAAACCTACTTCTAATTTTGTTGTAAATCTGCTATTCAATGCAGATCATTTGCTAATTGATGTAAACCGCCTAGAACTCACTGGGTATGGCGGTATATAAGAATAAAGAATAATAATAATAATAAAATACTGCCATTAAACTTATTTATAAAGGTAAAAAATATGATCATGTCACTCCCTTTCTGATTAAATCTCATTGGCTCCCCATCAATCATCGTATTACTTATAAATTTTTATTACTGACATTTAAAACTCTTGATACTAATGAGCCTCAATTCATAAATAAAGTACTTATTCCATATAGTACCTCATGTTCTCTTCGATCAACCAACCATAAACTCTTAACGATTCCCTCCCTAAAAATTATTGGAACCCGTCGACAAGATATGTTCTCTGTATCAGCACCGCAACTCTGGAATTCATTACCTTTACAGATAAAGAGATGAAAATAACTTAATCGAATTTAAAAAGCTTTTTATTTAAGGATGCTTTCAACTTATAAATTACTTTTGAGCTCTTCCTCTTTCCCTTTCTTCTTCTTTTCCACGCTTTTTTTCCACGCTTTTTTTCCTAACTCTTCCTTTTTTATATTTATATCTTTTTCATCATTGTATAAATTTATTAGCTCATCATATATACTTGTTATGTAAATCCTTTCCTTTTTTTTTAAAATTGTATTCATTGTATAAATTGCTAGTTTTATAATATCTTATATGTTATTTTTTATTTTTATGTTTAATTATATGTTACTTTTATATATTGTAATTTGCTTAGAAACAATTTTAATTAAGCGATTAATCAAATATAAATGAAACTTGATCAAAAGGTATGAGGATGGTGAAGTCGTCTGCATAACTGTAGGAGGTTATGCCTAGTTTTTCCATGTATGTTCCGAGGGAGGCAGTATATAGGTTGAATAGAGTAGGAGTTAGAGGGGATCCTTGTGGTACTCCACATGGGTTGGACCAAGGTTCAGATTTTTCTTTATCTGATTTAACTCTGTATGTTCTGGATTTTAGGAAACCCTCAAACCATGAGAGTACACTGTTTGAGATACCTATTGTGTCTAAAATTTGCAGTAGTATGTTATGGTCTACCAGGTCAAATGCGGTTAGGTCCAGTTGTATGAGAAGCATTATTTTTCCAGTGCTGAGGTGTTGTCTAACTGTGTCCATAAGGGAACCTAGTAATGTCTTTGTGCTGAAGTTGGTTCTGAAGCCAGATTGTGTGGGGTGAAGTATGTTGTTATTTTCTAGGTAGGTGGTGAGGAGTTTAGCTACTAGTCCTTCTATTAGTTTGATGTATAGAGGGATTGAGGCGATGGGTCTTTAGTTGGAAGATTGGTCAGTTGGTCCTTTAGGGTCTTTAAGGATCAGGATGATGATGATTTCACTGAGGTTAGTTGGGAAAAGGCCATCTGTGAGCATGTTTTGTATCCATTAAAGGAGTAAAGTATGGAATTTTGTACTGGACGTTGTTAGGAGATATGGTGGGCAGTGGTTGAGGTCACAGGATGCGTGGCTGTACTTTTTGTAGAGTTTGTTGAATTTGGGCCATTGTATATTGGGGAATTGGGACCAAGATCTGTCTGCGGCTGTTGAATCTTTTTCAGTGGGGAATATTGTGAATTCAATTAGGTGAGATGGAGTACAGTTGAGGGTAGCTCTGCATTTGTGATTTTATTCTTGAAGTGTTCTGCTAAGAGGGTGGCTGAGGGAGGAGGGTAATGTTAGTGGTCATGAGGGATTTGGTGTCTGTTAGTTTTAATATTTGGAATAGTTTTTTGGTGTCTTGGGTTTCTTTCCCAATTAGATTGGTGTAGTATGTTTTCCTCTTAATCCTTTAGTTGTATTTTGTATTGTTTGTTAATTTTTTTCCAGGTGATTTTCGTGTGTTCTAGGTTATTTTTTTCTCCATTTTCTTTCTAGTCTTCTACATTGTCTTTGAGTAGGAGTAGATCATTGTCAAACCATTGGTCAGATCGTCTGCTGGTTCTAGTTTTGGTTTGTGATGGGGCTAGCTCATCAAGGGTGTTATCACTCAAATTGCACCAATGTGAAATGAAGTCCTTGGGGTTGCATTCCAGGATTAATTCATCTATTTTAGTCCAAAATTTGGTGGGCTCGATGTGCTTGGGTGAGGTGTAGGTTATTTTTTTGGTTTTTGGTCCAGATTATGTTGAAAGTGTATGTGTAGTGGTCTGACCACAGGGAAGGGGACCAGGTTCCATTAGATGTTTGAATTTCTGAAGTGGTTGGTTGATGGATCATGAAGGCAGCGATGTCAAGTTGGTGTCCTTTCTCATGGGTAGTTTGTGGATTTAAGATTCGGTAGGATAAGGCGTCGAGGAATGATAGAAGGTTATCAGCTGGTTTGGATGTTTTGTCTTCAAGATGTAGGTTTGTATCTCCTAGGATAAGGTTGTGTGCTGCTGTGAGTGAGTTTTGATATATGAAGTTTTTAAATTCAGATCTTACTGTGGTCCAGTTTCCCGGCAGTATGTAGCAGAGCATGCAATTTAGTGTGTTTTTTTGTGTGATGCTTGAGAGTTGGCATGCTAGAAGATCCATGTGTGGGGTGGATGTTTTTTCGAGAATGTTTAGGGTTAGGGAGTCTTTGAAAATAATTGCAAGTCCTCCTCTTTTTTTCTCTCTGCAAGACACTGTTATTTTGTATCCCTGAGGGCAGACTTTCGTTATTCTGGGTTCTGTGTCTGATGTTAACCAGTTTCTGTAAGGAAGAGGCAGTCTAGGTTCTCGTTTTTTATATGTTCTATTTTTGGGCCTAAGACTCTGATGTTTTGGTAGGCACATGTTAGTGTGGTGATTTCTGTTTGATGGTTGTGAGATGTTTTAGGGTAGATGAGTGATTTAGGTTTGGTCTTGGGGTGCATAGATCTTCTTTCTCATGTTGTGGAGATGGGGTGTTGACAGCTGGTATGGTGGTTAGTGCTTCTGATTGTTAGAATTCTCCTGTTGTGGTGTCGGATATTATTCAAGATTGAGCTAGTGGGAGGAGTGGATATGTTAGTCGCTACTACCTTCCAGTTGGTAATGAGGAGGATTATCAGTAGGATAACCTGGGTGAGTGTTTGTTGATTTTTCTTCATATTGGTGCTAGGGGGGAGGTTTTGAGATTATGTTATTGATCCTGTGCTGTGACTGGTTCTTTGGGGTTTTTCTGTGGTTATCTAAGAATAGGTGGTTGATCTTATGTTGTGTCCAGTTGAGAGGGAGTATGGGTGCAACATGCAGGGGGGAGGGGCGGAGCTAGCTCTCATGCCCTTGTGCTCCGGTCACTGCTCCCGCTTTGTCTCTGCTGCTCCCGGCGGTGCAAGGTGGGAGGCAGAGTAGTCAGAGGTAGGTGGGTGGAAGTTAGAGCAAGCCCGAAGAAAAGTTAAAAACAAAAGTGTTCATTAGCTTTCCAACTTGCTCAATGGTGCAATGTGGAGGAGGGAGGGGCAGAGCTCGCTACCACGCCCTTGTGCTCTGGTCACTGCTCCCGCTCTGTCTCCGCTGCTCCCGCTTCTCACTCCTTTTTCCATTCTTGCTATTAGTTTCATTGCACCTTCTGATTTCAAGGCTCTGTTAGGTCTAAAGACCTTCCACAAAGATTGAAACCAGAAAGGAGCCAATTGGTATAAAACCTGGTATACTAGAGATCACCTAATAGTGTACCCATTGTTGCAAAGGTAACCAGCGAAGTTGTTTGAGAATAGGAGTAATGTGTTCCATCCTTGAAGTGCCACTAATCAGTCTAGCTGCTGAATTCATTAACAACTGTAAAGCTTTAAGCTTTGATTTTGTTAAGCCCAATTAGAGAGAGTTACAGTAATCCAATTTAGGTAGAATTAGACCTTGTACAACCATTCTAAAATTATAAGGTGTTAGCAATGGTTTTAACCTGTGTAGGGTACATAATTGTGCATACCCCTGCTGAACAGTATTCAAAATCTGTTTTAACATTGTGAGTGCCGAGTCTAAACAGATCTCCAAGATGTTCATCTCCTTTTTTTTTTTCACTTCTATACGAGTCACCAACACATCTAGAAAGTTTACCATATTGTTCTCTGCATTTTCTCCCACTATTGTGATCTCAGTCTTGTTAACATTTAGTTGTAATCCATGCTTTCACATCCATCCACACACTTCCTGCATACATAGGTTCAATCTAACTTCAATGTCTTGTTTTTGTTCGTCTATAGGGAAAAAAATAGAATGTCAGCAAATATTCTATATTGGACCTCTAGATTCTGGAAAACCAGTCCTAAAGTCGACATATAAATGTTGAACAACACGGATCTTGCTGACCCCTGTGGTACGCCTCTTAACTATCATCTTCTCCGAAACATTTTGTCCACCTCTCACACAGAATGATCTTCCTGTCAAATATGAAATAAGTCGATCAAGTACCACTTCCTGAATTCCCACAACAACACTGACAAATTGACTGTATCAAAAGCACCTGATACATCAAGGGAAATCATACAGTACGACAAATGTCCATCTAAAGATTCCTTCAACATGTCTAGCACCGATATTAACAGTAAATCGACACCACATGCCTTACTGAAGCCAAACTGGAAAGAATCTAGGCATCCAAGATTCTGCACATACTCTTCCATTTGTTGTAAAACCAATTTTTCAAGCACTTTTCTGAAAAAGGAGACAACTGAAATAGGCCTATAACTAGACATTTGGTCAATATCCAATCCATTCTTTTTCAATATAGGAGTAACTATAACTTGCTTACATATTTCTGGAAAAATCACTTCAGTCAGGGATTTAGTAACTATTGATGTCACAAATGGGATGATATTTATGGCTAATAGATGCAAAATATTTGTATTACAAGGATCATGTATTGATCATGTAGGTACATGAAAATGTGTATCCTGTTTCTGACTTTAAAATGAAAACTTTTGCTTACACTTAAGGAACCTTAAGGCATTAACTTGAGGGCATTTTCCTCTTATGTTTTATAGATGATGATTCTGAACTGAATTTCGACCCTGTGTCTGAAAATGATGAAACGACAATGGCTGCTCTCATGAATTATTTAGAGGCTGAAGGAGGTCTTGCTGATCCTGAAGACCTTAGTAATATGCCGTGGACACTTTAAGGAATTTTATTATTTTAAAATTAGCAGGGTAACAGCCTTATAGGGCTGATTTACTAAGACTTTGCTTCCAATCCGTGTCGGGGGAAGGGTAAGCTTAGTGAATCAGGTTCTTAATGTACCACAGTTGTTTATCCAAGTACTGTATTTTTAAGGTTTTATCTGAATTCATAGCTTTCCATACAATGTTATATGTTCAAGATGTTTTCCCAAGTAAACTTTGGTGCTGAGATAAAAATGGAACTTTTCTTACAAAGGAAAGACTTTATACTTGTACTGCACACCCTCCAACATTTGCTTGGCATTAGCTATTGTTTTGATATAAATTTTATAAGAAAATAGGCCAATTTTTTAAAATGCTGTAATTAGCAAATTGCATAAATTTTTATTATAAAATCGGTGAAAATTACTTATTCACATAGGGGGGAATTTTATACAAGGTGCCTAAATAATAGGCACCTAAAGATAGGCACTAACCTAACCCCCCCTCTTATTTTTATTTATTTATTTATTTTTACTAGGCTACACTGCAAGTTTCCACCACAGCCTAGAGCGCTGAATGCTGTGATGCTCATAGAATTCCTATGAGCGTCGGAGCATATAGTGCCCCGGGAAACGGTAGAAACCTCTACCGCAGCTTAGTAAAAGAGGGCCTTAATTAGTAATTGGAAGATAAGTGCCTAACTTCTTAGGTGTGATTCTACAAAAGTTAGTGCCTAACTCCAAACTAGGTGTGTTTAGGGGCAGAGAAGGACTTAAGTGCCAATAGGCACGATTATCTAAAGGACTTAAGCATCTATAATGTAGACCTTTAAAACACTGGCCTGGATTACAGGCACCTAAGTCTTAAGTTAGGTGCCGATAAGCATGATTCTGTAATGGGCACCTAAGTGTGGTTGACATGCAATAGGCACCTATCTTTTTTAGGTGCCCATTACAGAATCCAGCCCATAAAGACTCCAACTGTTCTTTACAGTATTATGCTGCATTGTATGTTTTGGGATGAACAGTTAAGTGAAACATGTCATCATCAGCTTGCAAAACATGTACCCTACTGGGTCAGCCCCTTAGAAACATGATGGCAGATAAAGGCCAAATGGCCCATTATCTCTTTATCTCCCTGAGAGATCCTACGTGCCTATTCCAGGCCCTCTTGAATTCAGACACAGTCTGTCTCCACCACCCCTTCCGGGAGACTGTTCCATGCTTCTACTACCCTTTCTGTAAAAAAGTATTGCTTTAGATTACTCCGGAGCCTATCACCTCTTAACTTCATCCTATGCCCTCTCATTGCAGAGACTCGACTCATGCACATTTACATTACGTAGGTATTTAAATGTCTCTTATCATATCTCCCCTCTTCCGCCTTTCTTTCAAAGTATACAGATTTAGATCTTTAAGTCTGTCCCTATATGCCTTTTGATGAAGACCACATACCATTATAGCAGCCTTCCTCTGGACTGACTCAATCCTTTTTATATATTTTGAAGGTGTGACCTCCAGAATTGTATACAATATTCTAAATGAGGTTTCACCAAAGTCTTATACAGAGGCATCAATACCTCCTTTTTCCTCCTGACCATACCTCTCCCTATGCAACCTAGCATCCTTCTAGCTTTCGCCGTCACCTTTTAAACCTGTTTGGCCACCTTAAGTTTCAAGTTTATTCTAATTTGATGAATCGTTTATTCAAATTTACTAAGCAAGTTACAATAAAAAAGAAAAACATATATTTAGACATATCGTTTAAATTTTAAAAATGATGGGTTAGACTGACAAACTTACAGACTAATCGATACATGAGGAATGGAGGGATAGAACTACAATTCAATGCTTTAAAGTAGAAAAAAGAATCATAGATGGAAAAAACATTAAGAGAGGGAGTAGTATAAACCTGGAGGGTAACTAATTTAAGATTTGAGCGTAATTTAAAGATTAAAAGTATCTTTAAAAAGGAAACTAAGTTATTTTTAAAATGGTTAAGATCATTTTCCTCTCTTATATATTGGGCAAAGTGTTCCAAAGTTGCAGAGCCATCACCGAAAACGTATCATATAATGAACCTACAATCCTGGGCCCACACTGTGCAAATGAAATTGAATGAGTCCAAAACAAGACTTCTTTGGCTCGGTCCAAAACTAGATCACCTACCCACCTCCATCCCACTACCCTCTGGCTCTTCTCTGCAGCTTGAGTTCTCGAGCAAGGTCTTGGGCATCATCATTGATTCCACATTGTCCTTCAATGACCAACTCCAATCCTTGGTAAAAAAATGCTTTTTCAGCCTTCACATGCTGAGGAAAGTTAGATCCTGCTTCCATCAAAAACATTTTACCCTCCTTGTCCAATCCATCATCCTCTCCAGATTGGACTATTGCAACTCTATCTATTTAAGCCTAACTAAGAAAAACCTCCACAGACTACAACGGATTCAGAATGCCACGGCCAAGCTCATCTTCGCTAAAAGTAAATTTGACCATGTCTCCCCGCTCCTGGCCAAGCTCCATTGGCTTCCGATAATCGCCAGGGTCCACTATAAATGCGGCTGTTTAGCTTTCAAAATCCTACATGGTATCCTCCCTCCCTTTATCCCTCTTTCTTGGAATTCCTCAAACCCTAATACCACCAGATCCTCCCACAAATTAAAACTATCCTTCCCCTCGCTAAAAGGCATTTCCCACACAGGAAAGCTAGGGATCTCCCTCCACTTCAAAATCACTGAGCTCTGGAACAACCTTACCCCCCCCCCCTCTTCGGAACTTGAGCTCTCTCCAAGTTTTCCACAAACATCTGAAAACCTGGCTTTTCTCAAAAAATGTAAGTCTCCCTCCAACTTAGGAATCAAGGAAACTTCTTATATCTTGGCATCCCAAGTCCTCTAAATTTTCTTCACACTTCTACCTCTAACCCTCTGTTGTAGTTCCTTCCTATTTCTCCTACTGTAAACCGCGTCGAGCTCTACGAATGTGGAGATGATGCGGTATACAAACCTAAGGATTAGATTAGATCATGTCATCGAGTTCCAATAATTTTCAGGGAGGGGACTACTGTCATTGCATACAATCACACCCAAGTTCCGCTCTTCTGTCATGCACATAAGTTCTTCACCCCCTAAACTGAACTGTTCCCTTGGGGTTTTGCAGGCCAAATGTATGACTTTGCATTTCTTAGCACTAAATTTTAGCTGCCAAATTTCAGACCATTCTTCAAGCTTCGCCAGGTCTTTCTTTCATGTTATTCACATCATCCAGCATGTCTACTCTATTTTGCAGATTTTTGTATCATCTGCAAAGAGGCAAATCTTACCCGACAACCCTTCAGCAATATTGTTTATAAAAATGTTAAAAAGAACAGACTCAAGAACAGAACCTTGAGGCACACCACTGTAACATCCCTTTCCTCAGAGCGATCTCTATTGATCACTACCCTCTGTCACCTTCTACTCAACCAGTTCTTGATCCAGCCTGTCACTTTCGGACCCATCCCAAGGGTACTCAGTTTATTTATTAGATGTCTGTGTGCAACACTGTCAAAGACTTTACTAAAATCTAAATACACCACATCTAGCGCATATCCTCTATCCAATTCTCTGGTCACCAATTCTCTGGTCACCAAGTCAAAGAAATTGATCAGATTTGTCTGACAAAACCTACCTCTAGTGAATCCATGTTGCCTCCGGTCCTAGTATTAGCATTTACATGATCTATAGCTACACACTTTAAATCTTCAAAATCCTGATTTAAAGCCATACAATGCTCTACTAGGGGCTCTTCAAGCTAGATCTGTCTTCTATCATTCATTTTTTAAGTTAGTCCAATAGTTATTTTTTTTTTTTTCCTTTATGATTTTCTTTATTTCTACATATTATTCAAAGAGAAATTGCTTAGAATTAGCTTTGTTTGTTTAATTTTTACTCTGTAAATTTAAACTTGACCCTGCATTGATAAACGGATAAATACTGTATTCTAAAGGAGCTAAACCCCAGTCAGTGTACCGGGAGGGTATATTGTGTGGAACTTAAATGCGAAATGCCACTGATATCCCTTCTGATTGCCACAGCATTTTCTGGTGAGGTGATCCTGAGGCAGAGCTGGGGTGAATCCAATCCAATCTTTAGTTTTATATACCGATTCATCCCTTACAAGAAGGGCTTGACTTGGTTAACAAAATTTCCCCAATTCAAATAGAGAGTAAAGGTAATTTCTACTCCAAATATTAACTTGGAACAGAAAAATCAATCGGAGATTTTTGAAATAAATGAGTTTAACATTTTCCGAAAATTTGTTGAGAAAGTAAACCTACCGTATTTTCACGTAGATAACGCGCACCCGTGTAAAACGCGCACACGGGTATAGCGCGCGGAAAACACAAATTTATGTACAGAAATTTTTATATACTGCGCACACCCGTATACCGCGCATGCTGCCCGACTCTCCTTTCGCCCGCCCCGACTCTCCTCTGGCCACCCCGACTCTCCTCTCCCCCTTGAAGTCCTGTCCCCACCCTGAAAGCCTGATGCCCCCCCCCCGATGTCCGATTCACCCCCCGCTGGACCGCTCGCACCCCCACCCCGAAGGACCACTCGCACGCACCCCCACCCTGAAGGACCGCTCGCACCCCCACAGCCTCCCGACCCCCCCCCCCCCATCATGTAGAAGTTCCTACCGGTGTCCTGCTGCTTTCTCTTGGCGGTCCTGGCCCTTCCGTGAGCCCTGCGCCTGCGCTGCTTCCTCTTCCAGCGGTTCGCCCTTTCTCTAACGTCAATCCCTCTTGCCCCGCCGACTCCCCGACACGATCGGGGCAAGAGGGAGCTCAAGCCCTCTTGCCCCAGCCAACCGCGGCACCCCCGACACGATCGGGGCAAGAGGGAGCTCAAGTCCTCTTGCCCCCCAACACGATCGGGGCAAAAGGGAGTCCAAGCCCTCTTGCCCCGCCGACTCCCCAACTCCCCGACACGATCGGGGCAAGAGGGAGCTCAAGCCCTCTTGCCCCAGCCAACCGCGGCACCCCCGACACGATCGGGGCAAGAGGGAGCTCAAGACCTCTTGCCCCCCCGACACGATCGGGTCAAAAGGGAGCCCTAGCCCTCTTGCCCCAGCCAACCGCGGTACCCCCGACACGATCGGGGCAAGAGGGAGCTCAAGCCCTCTTGCCCCCCCGACACGATCGGGGCAAAAGGGAGCCCAAGCCCTCTTGCCCCGCCGACTCCCCAACTCCCCGACAATATCGGGCCAGGAAGGAGCCCAAACCCTCCTGGCCACGGCGACCCCTACCCCCATCCCACACTACATTACGGCAGGAGGGATCCCAGGCCCTCCTGCCCTCGACGCAAACCCTCCTCCCCCCAACGACCCCCCCCCCCAAATAACCTCCGACCGCCCCCCCAGCTGACCCGCGACCCCTCTGGCCGACCCCCACAACACCCCCACCCCCTTCCCCGTACCTTTGTGTAGTTGGCCGGACAGATGGGAGCCAAACCCGCCTGTCCGGCAGGCAGCCAACGACGGAATGAGGCCGGATTGGCCCATCCGTCCCAAAGCTCCGCCTATTGGTGGGGCCTAAGGCGCCTGGGCCAATCAGAATAGGCCTGGTAGCCTTAGGTCCCTCCTGGGGGTGGGGCCTGAGGCACATGGGCACAACCCGACCATGTGCCCAAGGCCCCGCCCCCAGGAGGGACCTAAGGCTCCCGGACCTATTCTGATTGGCCCAGGCGCCTTAGGCTCCACCAGTAGGCGGAGCTTTGGGACGGATGGGCCAATCCGGCCCCATTCCGTCGTTGGCTGCCTGCCGGACAGGCGTGTTTGGCTCCCGTCTGTCCGGCCAACTACACAAAGGTACGGGGAAGGGGGGGTGGGGGTGTCGTGGGGGTCGGCCAGGGGGGTCGCGGGTCGGCTGGGGGGTGCGGTCGGAGGTTCTTTGGGGAGGGCGGTCGTTGGGGGGAGGGGGGCTTGCGTCGAGGGCAGGAGGGCCTGGGATCCCTCCTGCCCGTAATGTAATGCGGGGTGGGGGGTAGGGGGTCACCGTGGCCAGGAGGGTTTGGGCTCCCTCCTGGCCCGATATTGTCGGGGAGTCGGCGGGGCAAGAGGGCTTGGGCTCCCTTTTGCCCCGATCGTGTCGGGGGGCAAGAGGGCTTGAGCTCCCTCTTGCCCCGATCGTGTCGGGGGTGCCGCCGTTGGCAGGGGCAAGAGGGCTTGAGCTCCCTCTTGCCCCGATCGTGTCAGGGGTGCCGCAGTTGACTGGGGCAAGAGAGCTTGAGCTCCCTCTTGCCCCGATCGTGTCGGGGAGTCGGCGGGGCAAGAGGGCTTGACGTTAGAGAAAGGGCGAACCGCCGGAAGAGGAAGCAGCAGGACACTGGTAGGAGCTTCTACATGATGGGGGGGTCGGGAGGCTGTGGGGGTGCGAGCGGTCCTTCAGGGTGGGGGTGCGGGTGGGAGTGCGTGCGAGTGGTCCTTCGGGGTGGGGGTGCGTCGGGGGGGGGGGGGACTATGTAAAAATTTTATATAGCGCGCTCAAGCGTATACCGCGCAAGGCTATGCACGGTTTGTAAAACACGTATAACGCGCGCGTTATATGTGTGAAAATACGGTAATCTCAAATGGGAGCTCATTCCAAATTTTTGCAGATAGAAAAGCAAAATATTTGTAAAAATATGGTTATAGTTTTGATTCTCTTAACAGATGGAATGCCAAGTTTATATTTCTGAATATTTCTTGAATGAGATGGTAGACAGGAATTAAAGAGGAAAAAAAATCCCATACAAATTATTTTTAAAAACTCTTTATTAATTTTTCATTCAAAAACAATGCATTAAAATATACATTTACATATAATTAATTTCAAAATTGTATTTACATTAGTCATAGAAATACTTCCAAAAACTTTTTCCCCTCCCTCCCACCCCAATACAAGAACAAAAACCAAATACATTATTTCAGACATATACGGCCTCTTTTACAAAGCCACGCTAGCGGCTGCCGCACGGCAACAGCCCCAAAGCCCTTTAAATCTCTATGGGCTTCAAGGCAGCGCAGCCGCTAGCGCGCCTTAGTAAAAGAGGCTGATAGTGAAAATCATATTGAACTTATTAAACAATGAAAACATCAAAATATAATACCCATCCACCTACCCTCCCTCCCTCCATGTATAAATCAAATAAGAAATCAGGAGAATAAATCAGCTAATCATCATTAACAAAATTTGTCAATGGACTCCATGCTAATTTAAATAACTTATTATTACACAACATTTCTAAATTCATTTTCTCATATTTTTAGCATAAACATAGAGTCCCACCAAAAGGAAAAATTAAGTCGATCCCAATTTTTCTAGTTTTTGGTAACCATTTGCATGGCTATCCCAGTCATGATGGAAAATAATTTACTTTTATACTTGTCTAAAGGAGGTTTAGGAGACAACAATGTACCACAAACACCTACCTCATACAATAACGGAATCGAAGACTCCAAAATCAAATGAATTTGTCCCCATATTGATTTCCAAAAGATAAGTATCAATGACAATACAACAACAAATGATCCAGTGCACCTACTTCAAGATGACAATGCCAGCGTCTATTAGACTTTGAACTGTCTAACTTCTGCAAACGAACTGGGGTCCAAAAAACTCTATGCAACAGAAAAAAACAAGTTTGTCTCATAGATGCTGATGCTGTACATCTCATCCTCCAAGTCCAAATCCGTGGCCATTGAGTAGCAGAAATCTGCTGCTTTATCTCAATGCTCCAAATATCCTTTAAACTGGTTTATTATTCAAATATTCCGATATTAATTTATACCACTTGGCAGCCTGATGCCCTAGCAAATCTGTCTGGAAGCATAGGCCCCACAAGTTATACTTATTTTTTAAATTTTGCCAATCAGGGGAACCCCTTCTGAATGGCCTGCTTCAACTGCAACCACTTATATGCTTGAGACTTTGCAATGCCAAATGATTGTTGCAGTTGTGAAAAATCAAGCATTTTCCCATTTGATAAACACATCATCTAAATTACGTATACCTGCCTGCAGTCAATGCTTCCAGACTCGCTTATTTGAATCTTGGAGTTCAACCATTAGGATTGACACGTGGATTGTTGTACTGGTATAGATGTTAAATAGTTAATGAATTTTAATGTTTTCTAGGTGGTACAAAGAATACTATTGTCCTTGTAGATTCGAGGCAACTTGATACTCAAAATATGGCTTAACTAAAATTTTGCTTACCCAGCAGTCTCATAAGCTAAAAATGGTTCTCTGAGCACTGAGAAGTGTTAGAAAGTGTGTTATAATCACCTGTGTGCACATTAGTTCATATCTGTTTGCAGTTTAGTGCACTTGGGGCAATTAATTATTCCTGAATATATATTTGGGTTAATTGTAATGGGGACATAAGTTGCCATTCTTTTTTTTTTTTTTTTTTAATTCTTTATTCATTTTCAAATTTACAATAAGTGTAACAATAGATCCAAACAAATTAACAATAAATATAACACTTAATAATCATCAATGGTACAAATAATATGCTCTTATCTCCCACCCTTTCTTATCATATAATCATTACCTTATACGATATGTAACAATAAATTTACCCTCCCCTCCCCCCCCTCACAAACTTGTAAATTTAAGGGGAAAAAAATAAAATAAAATGTCATCTAATTGGTACAATACTTTGTAAATGGCTCCCACACATCCTGAAATTTCCTGAAAAAAATGTGCTGTATTGCAATAAATCTTTCCATTTTATAAACATGACATAAGGAATTCCACCAGAAATTATTATAATTTAATCTACTCCAATTTTTCCAATTATACGTAATTTGTTGAATGGCAACCCTAGTTGCCATTCTAAAATAAGCCAGTCCGGAAGATGCTCCATGAGTTCAGGAAGGATCCAGTACATACCCCCCTGATGCATAATGAAAACTTGATGATATCTATAAAAATTTGGAAAATTTGCCCCTCCCCCCAATTGATCGTATTTATGCTTACCAAATATCAATTTTGCTGCAGTATTCTGAATAAGTTGCAACCAGAAATGTGAGCTCTGGCCATAATCAGTATAGGTGCCCACATAACTAACTTGATAGATAGGACTGCAAAAAAAAAAAAAGTTCTTATTTTTCCCCATTGAATATTGGCCAGCACCTGCATAATTTTGAGTCTGCTGGGGACCCAAATATTTAAGGCCAGTGCCTGGATATGGACCAGTATTGAATATGTGAATTAATGTGCAGCATGTGAGAGTCGCTCCCAAAAACAGAGATGTAATTAAATATGCCATGAAGCGAGTGCTGCTTGTAGAATCCATTATTAAGAAACCTCATTCATATTGGTATGGGAGATGTGACGAATCACCTGTCAAAAAAAGTGAAGCAGAGACTTTTCTCTTCCTGCCGTTTTCTCTTCTGTGTGTGTGTGTGTGTGTGTGTGTGTGTGCTTCAGGATAAAGAAACACTGGATTCTGGATCTGCAGGAGTGGAGCCTAATATCATAGGCACAAGAGACAATTGAGAATTTTGAGGTATTGGTTAACAGTACCAATATATTGCCACTAGATGGTAGAGAAGAGCTGTCCTATACTGTAAAAAAAAAAAAAATGCACAATCTGCTCTGTAATCAATATTAACCATGTGAGAGAGAGAAACCCCATCCTCACCCCAACACACACCTCCTTCTACTTTATCTCTAATCATG
Source organism: Geotrypetes seraphini (assembly GCF_902459505.1). NCBI lineage: Eukaryota > Metazoa > Chordata > Amphibia > Gymnophiona > Dermophiidae > Geotrypetes > Geotrypetes seraphini. The sequence continues at coordinate 67,216,186 of NC_047090.1, read as the reverse complement.
TTCCTTCATTTAAATTACTTTGCAGTACCTTTTATTTTTTTAAGCTGAATTATTTATTTGCAAACATTATCAATGCAATAATCGATGAAAATCTGGAGTGTGTTTGATCCTTATATTCAGTAGGAAACACCAGCATTTACAAACCATTGAGAACTCTGCTATTTGCATCCTTTCCCATGCTTCCTGTTTTAATGGTTGCCTCCTCTTCATCTATCATCATTGTCTTGCTATAACATCTCAGATCCAGTTTAAAATTCTCATTCTTATCCATAAAATTCTGCATTGTGATTCCCAGTCCTATTTCTCCTTCTTACTCCTCCTTCCAGGGCCTCTGCTCTATCAATGTCCAGTGCCTCCAGATTCCCTCAGTTCGCGAGGCCCATTAGGAAACTAAAGCTTTCCCTTGTTCTGGAACTCACTCCTGCATTCCCTCTGACTTGAATTTTCCTACTCTAGATTTAGATCCCTACTAAAGACATATCTGTTTGAAAAATATCAGCCTCTAGCAGGCCACTGGAAATGCCATGAAGGTTTACTAGGTTCTGCAATCTTCTCCTTTCCTCCTTCTTTAGATTAGTGCTGAATTATTCCCCCATATTATTTCCTCTGTATCTTTTATCTCCGTTTATACTTTTTGTCTATTCTCTCTCTCCCAACTTACTAGTGTTCTTTTCTTGCTTATCATGTTTTTATAGTACACCGCCTTGTTATTGCTAAAGGATAAGCAGCATATCAAATAAAGTAAACCATAAACAACAAATACTTAACAGTATTATAAGTAATCTAGTGTTTAAGCCCGTTACATTAACGCAGGGGTGTCCAATGTCGGTCCTTGAGGGCCGCAATCCAGTCGGGTTTTCAGGATTTCCCCAATGAATATGCATTGAAAGCAGTGCATGCAAATAGATCTCATGCATATTCATTGGGGAAATCCTGAAAACCCGACTGGACTGCGGCCCTCGAGGACCGACATTGGACACCCCTGCATTAACGGATGCTAGAATAGATGTGTAAACTTTTTAGCACAATGGGGCGCTGAGGCCTTTCTTTCTTTGCTTCCTGCTCCCCCTGTCCAGCAGTACCTCTTCTCCCTTCCTTTTACCCTCCCTCCTGTCCAGCAGTAGCCCTTCTCCCTTCCCTGCTCCTCCTGTCCAGCATCCGCTAGTCCAGGCAGCCTCGGGGCTTTTGCTAGGCCAGCCTGCCTCGCATTATCCAAGTGGGCCGGCCTAGCAGCGACCCCACATCTGCTTGATGAAACCGCGGCTGCTGCCACTGCTGGTCCAAGGATGAGAAGTGGCATAGTCAGAAGGCAGGAAGTCAGCTGGCATCGGAGATCGGGGCAGAAGGCAGGAAACCAGCTGAGGCAGGCATGGGTGATCGGTAGCAGGCAAGTTATTGTACTGTGCGGCACAGAAGCACGACAAGTTATTGTACTGTGTGGCACAGAAGCACGACTCACGGAGATTAAAGTGCGCATGCGCGCTATGGGTTTTATTATGATAGACTTTTGTTTAAGCCTGTTACATTAATGGGTGCTAGAATAGATGTGTAGACTTTTAGCATTATGGCGCTGAGGCGTTTCTTTCTTTCTCTTCCTGCCCCCCTGTCTTTCTGTGTGTCTGTCTCTCTCCCTGGGCCCCTGTCTGTCTGTCTCTGTCTTTATGTCTCTCTCCCCCTCTCCCTACCCCCCTGTGGCACAGAAGCGTGACGCACAGAGTTTCAAGTGCACATGTGCGCTAAGGGTTTTATTATAGTTGATAGGAGCGAAATTGCTTTGTAATATCTATCAATGCCCTTGCTGCAGTTATAAACATCCAACATTCCATAAACATATGTACAGTCAAATCTCGGTTTGCAAGTAACCCGTTTTGCAAGACGAGCAAAAGATTCTCACAAATCTTGTCTCGCAAACTGAGTGTTGACTCGATTTGTGAACACTCAATCCCCCCCCCCCCAAATAACTGGCATCGCTCCCCCTCCGTTCACACAGGCCCCCAGCACATGCCGGTGCTGCTTGAAGAAGTTTCTGCCTCTGCTGGGCCTTGAGCATTCATCTACGCATGCTCAAGGCCATCTAGTTCTCCCTCGCCGAGATTCTCAGAGATCTCAGAGAATATCGGCAGGAGGGAGAACTAGATGGCCTTGAGCATGCGCAGATGCATGCTCAAGGCCCAGCAGAGGCAGAAACTTCTTCAAGCGGCACCAGCACGTCCTGTGGGTTGCGTACCGGTGCCAGACGGGGGGTAAGTTTGAAGTTGTTTGGGTGGTGGGGGGGGGGGAGTGGAGCAGTGCTGCTGGCCTTGGGGGGGGGGGGGTTGGGGGAGTGGGAACGTATCAAGCAAGTTTCCCTTAGTTCCTATGGGGAAACTCGCTTTGATATACGAGTATTTTGGTTTACGAGCATGCTTCTGGAACAAATTATGCTCGTAAACCAAGGTTCCACTGTATTATTATCAGTTCACAAGTAGCTCTTTCTTAAGTAAAATACTACATGCTGTAGAGGAAAGAAGCATTGGCAATTTTTCTTATACTGCATATTAAGGTTCAACAAATAATATTTTTTCTCCTTGTTTGAATGGAGAAGATTCTTACTCTTTGAGATCGATTTCATTACGATGCAGTATAAAATGTTTGTTTATTAGACACGATATACCGCTTTATCTTGCAAAAACTCAAATTTCATTTGCTGGGGTGAAGAGATGCGGCAGGCGGTCAAAAATATTATGTCATTGCAGTTGTAGGTAGAATGTTCTAGTCCCTGCTCCAGAAAACCGATGCCAATCACAGTGGAACAGTAGGAGGTATATTCAGAGATTTAACATAAGTTCTTTGAAGGAAGTATAAACCCAAAGATCAGGGGAGGAGCCTTGCTCTTCCGCTTCTAAGGGGGATCCAGATAGGATGACTTTCATCTCCTTTACAGAGTCTAGTTAAGAAAGATGTAGGTGAACAGTAAGTGGGGAATCTGACCTTGGAGCCTTCCAGTCTTAGCTTCTTGCTCAGTGGACTCAAGGTGCAGAAAAAGCAGTAATAAAGGAGCTGCCAGCCTATTAATTGGTCCCCTGGAAACTTAAGGAGTAGATTTAAATGTTTCCATCCTACGTCAAACTGTTCAGAGAGCTCAGTCTGATCCATACCTGCCCCTCTGAGGCTTAGAGTGCCTTAATGCAGAAAGTCTGGTCGTGTGGAGAATGGATCCTAAACCTTATGGTCAGAAAAAAGTAAAGGGTAAAGCTGCTGACATCCATATGTAACCCTGATCTCACTCTCACACATTCTTTGGCCATCAGCTAGCTCTTTGGGTCAGGTACTCATGATTGTGGCATTAAAAAAGTAATCTTAAACAGTCAATCTGTCTTTGAGCTGGGCGTAGGCCGGGGCTGGACTTAGTCCAGTAGGCCGAAGGATTAACATTCCCGGGACTCAGTCACCACAATCAGTCTGTACTTAATCTCCAAAATCAAATTAATAACTCAACTTTTCTTGAACTCTTGATTGTAGTTTTTTCACTTCCAGTCTTCTTGTGAATACAGAAATTGCTTTTAAAGTTCAGCCAGTTCAAATATTCCTTCAATATGTTTCCCAAGCTCCTCACACAAATCCTTCAGTACTCGTGGTGAGCTGTTCCAGGTCTCACCCTCCTTTCAGCCCAAAACCACGCTATCTTCCCCCCAAGCTGAAATACTTCATGCAAGCTCTGCAGTGAGCAGGTTTTTCCACACACACTTTTACCCATAGACATGGGTTTCCACATAGTCCAGTTCCTGTCCTCTCCTGGTGACAACTCTCGGGGATGGTGTCTCTATTCTGTGCTCTTTGTGAGCTACTCCGGGTCTCACCCTCACTCAGTGGCATGTGGTCAGGGCCTTCACCCCACCTCTTAAAGGCCCTAAGAACACTGCTCTGAATTTGATTGGTCGAACAGGCAACAGGCAGATGCTACTCAGCCAATCAAATTCAGATCAGTGCTGTCGGTCACAGACTTCAGGGGGTTCAGAGAATCCCCAGTCCAAGTGCCCTGCTTTTTTTTTTTTAGGGGGGGGGGGGGATTGATTTTTGTTTGTTTGTTTGCAGTTTGACTAGTTGAGCAGTTGCACACCACTGCATCCGTAACCCAGGACCACACTATCTTCCCACCAAGTTGTCAGTGCTTCCAGGAGTCTCCTTCAGTACTTGGACTCTGGTGGGAGATCATGAAAATGAAAAGCTTTTACTCCTCACCTCTTTTATATACTACTACCCTCTCCAATCAAGGGCAGGGTCTTCTAACTTTGCTTGTTTGCTCTAAAAACCTCCTAAAGTAGACAACCAACAGAGGTCCTTAAACTCCTGAGCTGGAGAGCTAAGGGAGGAAGAAACTTCATATACATAGAAACAGGATCAATGAAATGCAAACAAATGCTTTTGGGAGTGAGTGCAGGTCCCCTTAACAATAGCATGATTCCTCAACAAACTCAAAGACCCCTTCCAGTCTCATGCCTTTTATTAGCAATCAAATCAAAGTTACACAAGCAGTTGTCAATCAACATGTCAGCAAATACACATCATCAATTTACATACACATTACCTTTCAGAAATTATAGACTAGACATAGAGCAATACAAGGGCATTATAATATTTTCATCTTTGTTTTCCATTCCTGTCTTGATAATTCCTAGCATTCCATTTACTTTCTTAGCTGCTGCCGCTGCACATTGAACTGAGGGTTTCAATGTATCCTCAATGATGACAACTACCGTATTTTCATGCAGATAACGCGCACCCGTGTAAAACGCGCACACGGGTATAGCGCGCAGAAACCACGATTTTATGTACAAAAACTTTTGTATACCGCCCTCACGGGTATACCGCGCATGCTGCCCGACTGTCCTTTCGCCCGCCCCGACTCTCCTTTCGCCCTCCCCGACTCTCCGTGCGCTGTCCCGACTATCCGTTCACCCTCCCTGACTTTCCGTGCACTGCCCCGCCTCTCCGTGTGCTGTCCCGACTCTCCTTTCGCCCGCCCTGCCCTGCTCCCAGCTCTGTAAGCATGCGCAATGGTCTGAGCATACTTGCCGCTTAGTTTTCACCAAGGCTGTTTTTCTGTTTTCCTGCCCTCGACGCAAACCCCCCTCCCTCCAACGACTGCCCCCCCCCAAGAACCTCCGACTGCCCCCCCAGCCGACCTGCGACCCCCCCTGGCCGACCCCCACGACACCCCCACCCGCCTTCCCCGTACCTTTGTGTAGTTGGGACAGACGGGAGCCAAACCCGCCTGTCCGGCAGGCAGCCAACGACGGAATGAGGCCGGATTGGTCCATCCGTCCCAAAGCTCCACCTACTGGTGGGGCCTAAGGCGCGTGGGCCAATCAGAATAGGCCCTGGAGCCTTAGGTCCCACCTGGGGGCGCGGCCTGAGGCACATGGTCGGGTTGGGCCCATGTGCCTCAGGCCGCGCCCCCAGGTGGGACCTAAGGCTCCAGGGCCTATTCTGATTGGCCCACGCGCCTTAGGCCCCACCAGTAGGCGGAGCTTTGGGACGGATGGGCTAATCCGGCCTCATTCCGTCGTTGGCTGCCTGCCGGACAGGCGGGTTTGGCTCCCGTCTGTCCGGCCAACTACCAAAGGTACGGGGAAGAGGGGTGGGGGTGTCGTGGGGGTCGGCCAGGGGGGTCGCGGGTCAGCTGGGGGGGCGGTCGGAGGTTCTTGGGGGGGGGGGCGGTCGTTGGAGGGGGGGGGGTTTGCGTCGAGGGCAGGAGGGCCTGGGATCCCTCCTGCCCGTAATGTAGTGCGGGGTGGGGGTAGGGGGTCGCCGTGGCCAGGAGGGTTTGGGCTCCCTCCTGGCCCGATATTGTCGGGGAGTTGGGGAGTCAGCCGGGCAAGAGGGCTTGGGCTCCCTCTTGCTCCGATCGTGGATGCGGGTGCGGGTGGGAGCACGTGCGAGCGGTCGTTCGGGGTGGGGGTGCGAGCGGTCCTGCTGGGGGGGGTGAATCGGGCGTCGGGCGGGGTGGGAACTATGTAAAAAAAATTTTGTATACCGCGCTCACGCGTATAACGCGCGAGGGGTATGCGCGGTAGGTAAAAACGCGTATAATGCGCGCGTTATATGCGTGAAAATACAGTAGATCCTTTCCCTGGACAGTGACTCCTAACGTGGAACCCTGCATCACATATAGTTCGTGTTGCTCTTTCCCACATGCATCGCTTTGCACTTGCTCACATTAAACATCATCTGCCATTTTGATAACTAGTCTCCTAGTCTTGCAAGGTCTTCTTGTGATTTAACAACTTTGTGTCATCAGCAAATTGAATTATCTAACTAGTTATTCTCATATTTAGATCATTGATAAAATATGTTAAAGTAGTGATTTCAACACATATCCCTGGGAAACTACTATTTACTCTTTTCCATTGAGAATGACTATTTAAACCTTCTCTCTGTTTTCTGTCTTTCAACCAATTCTTAATCCATAGTAGGAAATTACCTCATATTCCATGACTTTCTAATTTCCTCAGAAGTCTTTCATGAGGTACTTTGTCAAATACCTTTTGAAAATCCAAATATACAATCATCAACTGACTCATCTTTATCCGCATGTTCATTCACCCCTTCAAAAAAGGGAGTAGATGGTGAGGCAAGATTTTCCTTGACTAAATCCATGTTGACTTTCTCTCATTATTCCATGCTTATGTATATGTTCTTTCTACCATCTTGCCCAGCAAGGACGTCAGACTCACTGGTCACCTCTGGAACCCTTTTTAAAAATCAGCATCACATTGGGCACCCTCCTGGCAGCATGGAGTTTTACTATTTATTTGGGTTTCTGCCAGATACTTGTGATGTGGAAACAGCATACTGGGCTAGATGGACCATTCGTCTGACCCAGTATAGCTATTCTTATGTTCTTATTGTTCAATCTGGATTGAAAGCAAGAAGGAATGCAGCTAAGTACTTGTGCCTGTGTCTGTTTTGACTTATCATGAATTCAGTGAACCTGTGGCCTGTAGTATGTTGATATTTTTGAATCAGTTTGAATGGAAATGAGCTTTTTGAAACTTCTCGGATAAATGAGACTGATATTCTATATGGTGGAGTTTTTTCTGGCCCATGAAGATCAACTAAGGTCCTTTTTGAGTTCCTGTTTTCATATATATAGGTGTGTGGTATGTAGAGTGAACGGGGTAGTTGTCCCAAAGCTTTCCCATCATCATTGTGCAGCCAGATTTTGGTGATCATGAAGATGTCCCATCTGTTATCCATAAGGAGATTGTTGAGGATGATATCTTTATTGACTGATTTGGTGTCTGTTTTTAGGTCTGTGTGTGTGTGTGTGTGTGTGGGGGGGGGGGGGGGGTGTGGAGAGAGTGGAATAAGTATTAGAGGTCTTTCTGTGAGGGCAGTGTCTTAGGTCTTTGTAGCTGCCCTGGCCTATAATAATTGGGATGGTAAAACATGTCATGGCTAAGATTACTGGGTTTATGAGAGAGTTAAGCCATTGTAGAGTCTGTGATTTTTGGAGTGGACTTATTCTTTGCATAAGCTCAAAGAGAGAGGTTTTGTGTGTGTGTGAGAGGGGGTGGGGTGGTTGAGCCAGGGTTTAGCAATCAAGATTCGAGCCTGGGTCTGTACTAGTGGTAGAAGGAGGTGAGAAGGGGCAGCAGTCTGAACATGCAAGGAGGGGTTTGAAGCACTCCTGTTCCTAGGTAGTAAGTAAGCAGAGTTGTGGCTGTGGGGGAGAGTTCAGGCAGCAGTCTGTTGCATTCAAGAAGTGAATTAGAGATTCACCTGCTCCTCAGCAGAGGCCAGTAGGTTTGGTGTTGCTGTTTCCTTTCATCACCCCACAGTCTTTGGGATTTCTAGGGTACTTGCGTGCTACAAGTTGAGGTCTGGGGAGGAGGTTCAGGCCTAGTTTCCAGGCTTGGTTCCACTTGGTCCACACAAAGAGCCACAGTTTGGTGGGGCTCGCTAGTAGGAGAGGCCTGCCTGGCTCCTGCTCCTCTTCAGCATTGTGGCCTCTTAATGGCACTACAGTTGGACAGGGGGGAGGCAGGTGGCTCCTGCTGTTTTTCAGGGGAGCTCTGATGGCATTGGGATGGGCAGAGCCTCTCATCAGCACTGCAGTTAGATGTGGGGGAGGCAGGGAATTCTGGCGGCATAGTGGTACTCCCTGCAAGTATTTTCTCCTTCCCCTTGAGCTGCACAACACCCTCACTCGTAACATACAATAATAAAGTGATATACAATATGCATACTTGATCGTCATCTGTATTTTACTATTTGTGGGATATAGACAGTAAGGACAGCATTCTGTAGATAGTGCCCAGTCTCAGCAGTTGCCTTAGTTCCCTAATCCACACCTCTCTTCTGCTGTTTATGGGACACTGATCATTGAGGTGGGCATCACTATTTAATAATACTAAAGTTTTAAATACAACCAAGAAAATGGAAAAATAAATTAGGAAAACTATACTGTAAATTTAAATAAATAAAAACAGCTGTCTTTCATAAAAGCTTCATGTTGGTCAGAAAGTACAGGATTTAGGGTTTAGTTTTGTGGTTCTTCTCATTTCTTGACTATAAGGAAAAGGATAGGCTTGGATTCTTTGTGTTAAAAAAATACATTTTATTATTTATGTATTTTATAAAATAGGCCTCTTATCTAGAAAGATTTAATGGTACAAAAGCAGGAAGTTACTGATAATTATGCTTGCAAAAATTTGTCAGTCATTCCACAAACTGCAATTAGTGTTATTAATCTGCACAGCAAAATGGGGGATACAGGCAGCTGTGAGTTTCCAGCTTATTTACAAACAGGTCCTCATTGTCTTTCCAGGGCTACTACAAAGCATACAACTTGCTGATAAGTTTGTGTGTCTCCTGGATGCAGTTTCTTATCTCACTCCCAAACTCCTTCAGTCTTTCAATGAATGGTAGGCTTTTGTTGTTCGGTTGTTTACAAAATCTGCTTTCTTAAAGTTAGCCTTTTGAAGAGAAAGAAAAGCAGTTATTGAGGGGTTAGCAAGATTAAGAAAACTTTCAGAATAAGATACTACATATTGCCTTGCATAACTCATTCTAAAAGGCTGCAGAAACATCACTGGCTAGCAGTACAAGACAGGGCTAAATTTAAAACTCTACAGCTGATCTTCAAAGCCCTTAAAGGAAAAGGGAAGAGTATTTGAAGAACAGGATCGCCCTCTATACACCTCCAAGGTCATTAAGGTCCTTCCAAAGAGCATCCTTAACCCCACCCCAAAGGACATAGCACACTAACTCTCGCCAGTGAACCTTCTCTGAAGTATGCCCTATGGAATGAAAGGCTTCACTCAATGCATGACTCTACTTCAGGCAGCAGGTGAAAGCTTGCAAAAGAGATGGCTGAGAGGAGATATGATTGAAGTCTACAAAATCCTGACTGGAATACAATGGGTACAAGTGGATCGATATATTTTTTTTTTTACTTCATCAAAAATTAAAAAGACTAGGGGACACTTGATGAAATTGAAGGGAAATACATTTAAAACCAATAGGAGGAAATAATTTTTCACTCTGAGAATAATTAAGCTCGGGTAAAAGCAGATAGTGTAGCTGGTTTTAAGAAAGGTTTAGGAAAAGTCTATAGTCTGTTATTAAGACATGTGGGAAGCTTCTGCTTGCCCTGGATCAGTAGCCTGGAATGTTGCTACTCTTTGGGTTTTGGCCAGGTACTAGTGATCTGGATTGGCCATAGTGAGAATGGGCTACTGGCCTTGATGGACCATTGATCTGACCCAGTAAGGCTATTCTTATATTTATTCAAGTCTTTAATGAAAGAAGCAATTAACTTGCTGGTCACACACACATATATGGACTACACTGACTGTACATACTACAGCAGGATATGCTCTATTTACTTAGACTCTAGCTGAGATTATATTTGTGCACCTTTCTGACTTCATGTGCAACTTTCTTTAAATTAGCTCCCGTATTTTCACTCATGTCTAGTGTGACAGGAATCCTGATAGCCCTACAAGAAACAGGGAAGAAGATCCTGCAAGCCCCATTAAAAATCCTGTTATCAGGTCTAGGAAACATCCTGAACAGTTTAGAAATCCTATGCACAGCTTTAAAGAGGAGCCTGCCTCTTTAAAGTGCCCAGAGCTCAGGCTGACATTCAGAGTTCAGGGCCCTTTAAGATCTTGCCTGTCCCTGCTAGGAGGGGGTGTGGCTGGATTCCGAGGCTACCATTTCCTGAGCTTTCCTTGTCAGACAAGGGAGGGAAACAGTGGCATACCTAGGGTATGTGGCACCCGGGGCCTATCATTTTTTTGATACTCCCCCAATGTAAAAAAATATTTTTTGTAATAACCATGAAACAGAATAAATGGTCAGAATAGAAACAGGCAGTGAAAATTTTCTTTTATTGAACCTCATATATGTAACCATTATTCCAAACATAACATAAATTATATCTGAATTATCATGACATCAGAAGTACATATGGAGTAGTTGCAGGTGATGCTTGGGACAGTTCTGATTGTGTTAGTTCAGTTTTCTGTGTTTTTTTGAATAGAAGGGTTTTTATTTCTTTTTTGAAGGTTTTGTAGTCTGTAGTCAAGGTCAATAGGTTGTAGAGTTGGGGGTCAGTGTTAGGAGGTTGTCGAACAGTTTTTTTTCTTTTCACGATTTTGGTTGGAGGGTGTGTGAATGGTGCACAGTTTTCCTATGTCTGGCTGAGGTGGATTGAATTATTTAGCTGAAGAAATTAGTTACCTCCCCATTCCACCCACATTAATTCTCTTCCATTTTTTGTTCCCATTATAAAAAAAAAACACTGATAAGTTCCCAGAAAAAAAAATACATTAAAATAAGTGAAAACAAAGGCCCATATAGATGAGAACATAACATAAGAATAGCCTAACTGGGTCAGACCAATGGTCCATCATGCCCAGTAGCCCATTCTCATGGTAGCCAATCCAAGTCACTAGTACCTGGTCAAAACCCAAAGAGTAGCAACATTCCATGCTTCTGATCCAGGGCAAGCAGACACTTCCCCCATGTCTTAATAATAGATTATGGACTTTTCCTCCAGGAATTTTGTCCAAATCTTTCTTAAAACCAGCTACGCTATCTGCTTTTACCATAACTTTTGGCCACTTCATTTTTAAGCTTAGATCTTTCCTTCCAAACAAGACCTTGCTAGATGTCAAATACAGCACAAGGTAACTTCACACGGACTTAGCTGTGCAGGAAATGTGAATCTCCTCATTCACCCACCATATAGTGCAAAAATGTGCAAAGGTCTGGTTTTTTCTTTTGATCGCTACATAGCCTAATGCCACACAAGCAGCACTGTTACAAACATATTCTGAAGGTCAATGCTAAGGTTAACAAAGTTTCCTTCCTTGGACCACAAGGAGATACTGACAAACCACTGGAAGAGATCCCAAAATAACTACCCAGGCACAACACCCAAAGACCCACTCAGTGTGTGAACCAGTTGCGTGAAGTGGACTAACTGGGGGGTGGAAATGGGCCCGGAGTTTGCTCAGCAGAATTTCCCAGACCACCTCTTCCTCTCAACACATTGATACCACCACCACCACTAGGAACACCACACCGGGTATGCCAGCAATGCTTATAAACTTTATAAAACACATTATTATATTTTCTTATAAAGCACATATTTTAACTGAACTCTGATATCCTCAGCCTTGCCATTCACAAAAATAGAAGGAAGAAAAGTTCCCATTTCCTGCTGTCGCATGTCCCTGGCCTATAAAATACAAGACTGGTAGCTGCCCTCTCTCTGAATCCCCCCCATCCCTTCCTGGTCTACCTCAGAGACATCCCAGCCAGTGCAGTGATTCATATTCATTGCCTGTACTGGCCTCTGTAGGTTTTCCTCTACTGCATCCCACCAAGGAGGAAACGGGACATGATGTCAGCAAAGGTGGGACATGGCAAAAGGAAGCCTCTGGGGGCCAACTCAGCCAGTGAAGGTGAACACTGTGGCTACCGGGACACCTCTGAGATAGACTGGGGAGAGAAGGAAGATTCAGAGAGGAAGCAGAACCAGGGCTGCCAGAAAGGTAGAGAAGGAAGTGAGATGCTGCCGCTGGGTGGGCCAGAGCCAATAATGGATGGGCATGTGCCCACTCAGGCCCAACCATAGCTACATCACTGGTACACTCCCTTGCAAATGCACACTATTTAAGTTAAGCCATATTTACAAAATAGCACTTAGGCAGAATTGTGGTAGTTACACAGTGTGTACCATGTTTCCCCCATTATAGGACCTCCTCCTTTAGTAAGACACCCCCCTTTTTTCCCCCACCTGGGAAATATAAGGCCCTCCCCCCCCCTGAAAATAAGGCACTATTTGGCAAGCATGTCTTGGCGATCCAGAGTACTGGTACAGTACCGTATGCGTGGTCACACAACTTCCTGCTTCCGCTGTCCAGGAAAACAAGCCCAGGAACAGCCTCTGTACACCGAGGCCCTGATTCTCCAAAAGTGCGTCCCGATTTTAGGCAGCTGTAGATGTCCTACAGCTGTCTAATCAGCCAATCGGGATGCACGTTTTAAAAAAAAAAAATACTCCCCAGGCAGGCCGCCCGGGAGAGGCGTCCTATACTAAACGCCGATTCTGTAACCGGCGTCTTTAGAGAATCGGGTTAAATTAGACGCGGCCGCTATACTTATGGCAGCAAGGGATCTCCCTGCTGCAATATGTATAGCGGCCGCGGTTGTTGCGGCCGCCTGTCCCATCACCGACAGGAGAATGCCTAACTCCTCCTGTCGGAACCCCGAGCCCCCTCCCCCCCAAACTCGTAATCGCCGACAGGAGGATGCCCAACTCCTCCTGCCGGAAAGCCCAACGACCCCCCGCCCCAACTAATCTCCCTCCCCCAACTAACCTTTCAATGTTGGTCAGCTGGACGGGTCTTGCTGCCGTCCAGCCGACGGGTCTGCCTCGTGGAAATGAGACGGCACGCCCCTTCCCGGCCCATCCCCGCTAAATCTAAGGCCTGATTGGCCCAGGCTGTAGAAGCCTGGACCAATCAGGCCTTAGGCATAGCGGGTCCGCCCATCCCCACTAATCCTAAGGCCTGATTGGCCAAGGTGCCTAGCCTGGGCCAATCAGGCCTTAGATTTAGCGGGGATGGGCCGGGAAGGGGCGTGCCGTCTCATTTCCATGAGGCAGACCCGTCAGCTGGACGGCAGCAAGACCCGTCCAGCTGACCAACATTGAAAGGTTAGTTGGGGGAGGGAGATTAGTTGGGGCGGGGGGTCGTTGGGCTTTCCGGCAGGAGGAGTTGGGCATCCTCCTGTCGGCGATTATGAGTTTGGGGAGGGGAGGGGGTTCTGGGGTTCCGACAGGAGGAGTTGGGCATTCTCCTGTCGGTGATGGGACAGGCGGCCGCTATACATATTGCAGCAGGGAGATCCCTTGCTGCCATAAGTATAGCGGCTGCGTCTAATTTAACCCGATTCTCTAAAGACGCCGGTTACAGAATCGGCGTTTAGTATAGGACGCCTCTCCCGGGCGGCCTGCCTGGGGAGCATTTTTTTTTTTAAAAAAACGTGCATCCCGATTGGCTGATTAGACAGCTGTAGGACGTCTACAGCTGCCTAAAATCGGGACGCACTTTTGGAGAATCAGGGCCTTAAATGTTTTTCTGGTTTGTGATAGTTTTTTCTGGTTTGTGATACAGCTTTTCTGGTTTGTGATGACCTGTACCATATACAGGTAATAAATGTCTTTTTTTCAGCAATAAATTTGTACTGTATGCTTCTTCATGGAAAAATAAGACATCCCCCTGAAAATAAGACCTTGTGCATATTTTGGAGTTTTTAAAAATATAAGACAGTGACATATTCGGGGAAACAGGGTATATGCATAATATATACATATGTACAATTGCCATGCTAATTATGCCATTAAATATGTTCTCTAGTACTTCAGAAATTTCTAGCTTCTTATGAAACTTAATTTCTACAGTACTAGTGAAGTTCTGACAGTCTCATTTCAGCTGGTTTCAAACTGAAGCCTCTCAATAAAAAAAAAAATAATAATAAAAAAAGAGTTAGCTCAAAGGTATGTAGCCCCATAGATTTTAAACAAATAAAACAACCCTTATCATTTTCTCTTGAAATCAAAAGTGGGATAAGCTGTGAGTCAAATATTTATAGCGTCAATCTGGAAACGGCCAGAACAAACATTTTCCTTCGATATGCAGCTGTGTGTTTCAAACTTATTCCTTCAGGCAATATGACAAGCTCGGAGACTTGTAAAGTTCACGCCTGTGAATGCTCTCAGATTCACAGAGGTCAGATATAGATTTCCAGGTTCAGCAGGTTAGAGGCAGACCTGGATTAAAAACTGAAAAACTAATCTTGAATACATTTACTGTGAATTTTTCTGAGAAGTCGGAGTTCTCTGTAGATCTGTGTTTTGTTGGTTTTTTTCATTATTATTATTATTATTACTACCAGCTAAATGTACTAGGAAGTGAAACACCTACTATAATTGCTTTGTGAAGTGTTAATTAACTTACATGTTCCTGTGCAGTACCTAAGGAAGACTATAGGCTTCTTGCAACAGAAAAAACTACATTTTTTGAGCAAATTAGAACTTTAAAGAGTTCTTAAATGCATTCAACTAAAAAAAAATCACCCGTGTTAAACTGCAGGATCCACATAAATGGATGGCACATAAATGCGCAATTCCTGTGAAGATACTTTTATTTATTGATTCTTCTATACTGTTCTCCCAATAGAGCTCAGAACAGTTTACATGATTTTATTCAGGTACTCAAGCATTTTTCCCCTTTCTGTCCCAGTGGGCTCACAATCTATCTAATGTACCTGGGGCAATGGGGGGTATTAAGTGACTTGCTTAGGGTCACAAAGAGCAGCATGGGTTTGAACCCACAACCCTAGGGTGCTGAGGCTGTAGCTTTAACCACTGCTCCATACACTTAGAGCTATGTGAAAGTAAAGTACATATATATGCTGCAAGAATTGATTTCAGTTGTGGCCAAGAGGATAGAAATATGTAATGGAAGAGGGTACATCTTTGGGAAGGGCACAAACAAGGTCAGTGCACAGCATCAATCAGTGTTTCTCAAGTCGATCCTTGTCGATTAGGTTGTCAGGATATCCACAGTGAATATATGTGATTTGCATACACTGCCTCCACTGTCTGGAGATCTCTGTCCTGCATATTCATTGTGGAAATGCTGAAAATGTGACTGGCAAGGGATACTTCAAGACCAACTTGGGAAACGCTGGCATAGACAGTGGCATAGTAAGGGAGGGGGCAGAGGGTCGTCTTGCCTGGGTGCCATATTTCTTTCTCTACGCCATCTGCTCCGTCCCACTCTTCCCCCTGCTGTGTGCACATACCTTCACTTCCCATCCACCATACATCTAGCTCTTCACTGGTGCGAGCAGTAACTCCAACCTGCTCCTCGCACCAGCGTTGGCTCTCTCTGACGTTACCTCCGGGTCCCATGCCTAGGAAGCGACATTAGAGGAAGAGCTGATGCAGTGTGAGCAGCATGTTGCCGCTGCTGCTTGCACCGGGGAAGTTAAAGAGGTACGGGGGTAGGGAATGGGCGCACACAGGGAAGGAGGAGGCAGAGAAGAACGCGGGAGAGGGAGATGCCTCCCATCTTCGCTACGCCACTGTAGACAGACATCTCTTAGGGCATTAGTCTTGAAAGGTAGCGATATGCCTTAAACTGCACTATTTAGGGTCCTCTAGGTTGCAAGATTATGGTCTTCAAAACCACCTTCCACTTTTCAGCCTCACAAGAGCTTATTTAAAGCACAATTCCCTTTGTTCCATGTAATCCTGCTCCTCTATGCCAGCACCAACACAACCTTGCTAACTCCTGCCATACTTGGGGCTTTCAGAAAGACATAAAGTTGCAGTGGAAGAAGTGAAAGTTAAGGAACAGGTTTTATGAGACAGATGACAACGACTGGCATTATTATCATCCAAGAGGAAATGCAGAGAGGCAAGCCTTTTGACTATGACTCCAGCTGGAGCCACCTATGCTGGAACAATCTCTGAGCAGAAGAATCGTTGAGTACTGACGAAACCATTGAGAACCACAAAAAGCACCATGACCCGTCCCCCTAGAGGCACATGGTCTACTGTCTGGCAAAGACTTAGGGTGATGATCTGCCACACTGGCAATAAGATTATCCAACCCCTTGCCAAAAAGCTTGCGGCCCTTGAAAGGTAGCCTAGTCAAAAGTATCCTTGGAAGCTGAATTTCACACCCATTGCCTGATCCATAACATTCTACGGGCAAAGATAGAATATGAAGAGACTTTGCTCATGACCCTGAACACATCATATAGAGCAGTGGTTCCCAAACCTGTCCTGGAGGAACCCCAGGCCAGTTGGGTTTTCAAGATAGCCCTAATGAATATGCATGGAGCAGATCTGCATTCCTGGCATCTCCATTATATGCAAATCTCTGTCATGCATATTCATTAGGGCTATCTTGAAAACCCGACTGGTCTGGGGGTCCTCCAGGACAGGTTTGGGAACCACTGATATAGAGCATCCACTACATAGTCCACTCCTGAAATTAACAACTAGGGGTAAGTGTCCTCCTCCACTGTCGGAGCCTGATGCAGGATAGTATGGCAGGCATATGCAACAAAGGACGTTGCTTCTACCGCTTTCAGCCCCAAAGCCAAGGCCTCAAATTGTCTCTTGAGGATTAAATCCACCCTCCGGTCTTGCACATCCTTTAAAATTACTCCACCTTCACTAGGTAGAGAAGTAGGTTTGGTTACTTTAGGCAGGACAAACAGCTCTTGGAATCAAGAGCCAGCAGATATAGCTTTGCCATAGTTCTGGCAACCCACAAGGAACCTCCGTTAACATCATTGTAATATCTGGATGTGGAGGAAAAAAGGTGGTCTGAGGCTTAGAGTTGCTTATGACAGAATGCTGAGCAGCGTGTGTCTACAGGGGTCCTGCATGGACTCTTCGTGTGGGCTCAGAGGCATGTGCATATCTGCGCTTCACTGAAGACACTGATTCGCTATCTGAGTGCTCCGGAGGGGGGAGTGTTTCTTCCCAAAACAAGCCACTTGCAAGTCCGTCACCCTAGAGCAGGGGTGTCAAAGTCCCTCCTTGAGGGCCGCAATCCAATCGGGTTTTCAGGATTTCCCCAATTAATATGCATAAGATCTATTTGCATGCACTGTTTTCATTGTATGCTAATAGATCTCATGCATATTCATAGGGGAAATCCTGAAAACCCGACTGGATTGCGGTCCTCGAGGAGGGACTTTGACACCCCTGCCCTGGAGGGATCAGAGGGGGCTAAGTTCAAAGCTCCCGCCTTCCTACAAGGACGCTCCACAGCTAGCCATCTAGCACAAATTGGGTTAAAACATCCCAAGGATTCCATCTCTAACAATTTTAATCAAAATATAGAGGCTTTTAAAATCAGACCACTCACCAAATGGCCCTTTGTGTGGGCCGAGGAGCGCCAAGGAAAATGCAACCACAGATCCAGGGAAGCAGGAATAACTAAGTTAAAATAACACAATATAACACCAGACAAGTTCCAGACATTAAGCCAAAGAAGTGACAAACCAAGACAAACTGGCTCCTATGCTTAAGTGCACTACTCACAAACTTATACTCCACCAGAGGAAAAGCTTCACGTCAGGCACAAGATAGCCTCTCAATCCTAGACCACCCAGTTTATGCCTGCACCATGACAATTCCCGCTGAAGTCAGCCCGCGAACCACTAGTACCATCTCATACCTAGTACCTGAAGTAATAATAGGCAACATGCCTTCCTTCCCACCCATCCACAACAACAGGAGGATAACTAGAACCCTGAGGTAAATTAAGCTCCTTGAAGCAGAGCCTCCCGAAGACTACATACCAATAGAGTGCAAATACCTTAATGCACGTTCTGTTTGCAAGGCCCTAATCATAAACAATCTTATAGCTGACAGCCAAGCCAGCATAATCTGCATCACATCACAGAAACATGAATCCCAGATGAAAACTCACCGACCCTGTTAGATCTATGCCCTCCAGGATACAAGATAATACATTTGCTGAGAACACATAAAAGAGGTGGAGGCTTCCTACTAATATACAAGTCATTCCTCACCATAAACACTCTTGACAAATAGGTGGACCCAGAACTGGAATACATGATCTGCACCCTCAAGAACCACAAGGTAGGTAAAGACACAGGCCTGCTGTTACTATACCGGCCACCTGGTAACTGGTGCCTGGTGGAGGACAAACTCCTCAAACTGATCTCCTACTGTGCCACACTCTTCCCTAACTTGGTGATGCTGGGGGACTTCAATCTCCATCTAGAAATGTACAATGACTCCAAGGTCCACATCCTCAAAGAACTACTCGATTGACTAGAGATCCACAGTCCACCTCCAGTCCCAACACAAAGAGATGGCCACGGCCTTGACCTTAACTGCTTCGAGAGGGCAAGTCCACTACTACACAAACTACACTGGCTTCCTCTGAAAAAAAGAATCCACTATAAACTAGCCTGTATGATTCACAAGTCCATCTTTGGACTAGTGAATTCACAAGTCCATCCAGTAGACTAGTGACCAACATTCCAGTCTCGCACACCTTTCTTAATTCAAGGACTATGCAGTAATTTAAGATATCCTTTTCATCCTCTCAAAGAGAATGCCAGAAGAGGATGTTTAACTCCACCTTCAAGTTCCTAGGACCACACATCTGGCCCACCTGTGATGACTACCCACGCTTTGCCTGTTCAGGAAAAGATTACAGATTTTTCTCTTCCCCAAGTAAACTCCTCCCAGCCTTCTTCCCACGAACTGACATCCTTAAACCGACATAGCAATACTAAACTCACCTTCAACAACACTATATCATAAATGTAACCTCTGTAGCACCGAAAAGCCGCTAAATTTAGACCTGACAAGCCTGACAATAGCAAACCGAAATCAGAGCAGATCAGAAAGACACCTTCAACTCATGTGTAGAAAGAGAAACTGAGGAGCAGAGCAAAGTGCAGAGATAGGGGAGGTGCAGACAAAAAAATGTATAGATGATGCCTTCTACACAAACTCACGAGTAGAGGTGAATAACTCACTGGTTCAAGACTCGTATGTCTTTTGCACTAGAAACAGAAATGCATTGCTAATATTGGGATCAAAAATTGTTGGCTTTTAGAACTTATCACTCACGTGAAAAAACATTTGCATGCCTCCATACCACTCCTCAGAGGGAGCATTGCTGATGACTTAGGACATGGACACCAGACAACCGCAATAGCAAGGCAATTCTATAACTCGACATTTCCACTTAGGCACCCCCGAGGACTGTATAATGGCATCTGTGCTCCCATATTCCATTATAGAATATGAGCATAACCCAGTTTTGGCAGACATTTACATGCCTGCAGATACACTAGACAAAGACAGGTGCATAAATGCGGCAAGGACTTGTGTAACGTACAATATTTATAAGTTACATGTATAAGTGGGAGCCCCACCCACTGCCTGCCCAATCTCCGCCCACATACATGTCCCCTGCAGTTCCATACCCAGTGCATAGACATTCTACTAGCATTATGGGCTGGATTCAGTAAATGGCACTCAGTACTTTTCTATAAGGGTCAGTCCAGGCTGAGTATTCTTTATAAAATGACATGTGGTGCCGATTCCTTCACCCAAATTTGGGCACCAAGACTTATTTCTGCTGAAATCAGGTGTCATTTCTGGTATCCAATTTGGGCATTCATCCCCGGTATTCCATAACACTGAATGCAAATTTTCTGAATGCCCTTGGCCTGACCTTGTCCCTCCTTTGGCTGTACCCTTTTTGGGATTTGGGTATCCAGTGATATAGTAAGCAAATCCTAATTGGTGCCAATTAACATTAGGAATTGATTGTTAGCACCCAATTGCCACTAATTGGCTCATTATCTAATTAGATTGTGTGCTACTCAGGATCGTGCCATTTTGGCATGTAAATTTGGGTGGCCTATAGAAAATCAAGGAGTACATGCGTAAGTGGAACTGACATGAAAGTGCTAGCATTCTGCAAGATTTCATGTGCAATGTGGGTGCCCAGCTATATAATTGCCCTTCATATGATTTTAATTGTTAAAGACATTACCTTTTTGAAGGCACTGTGAAGGTCATTAAGTTGCCACATGGAGTACAAGACAACTGATGCAGCTTTGCCAGCTTTAGTGGAAACATTCCTGCAAAGAGCACAATCCATGTTATATGTTTTCACAAAATCAACAATATTTGACATCTATGGCACGTTACATTCCCCACCCTCATGTTTTTTTTTTCCTTTTCATGATTAAAACTTGGTTGATTGAACACAATAACTTCAAGGTTGCTTAAAGATCTTTACTAAAAACAAGGTTCATCGACCCTGTATCTTGTCTCTGACAATGGTCACTGTAGGGCTCAATACTATTTTTGTTGCACCTTTTTTGAGATAGGGTGACCACACCTCTGTATAAAATTCCCATGATTCTAATTTTGTCAGGAGTCTCATGAGGAACTTTGTTGAAAGGTTTTTTGAAAATCTAGATAACACCTTCTAAAACTCTTTGGACGCTTATACATTTTTTCACATTCTACTATCTAAAAATATTCAATATTTTTTCCAGTCCTAGCCAGAGACCTCGGTAATTCTATTAAAATCAATCTTGGGCCTAACAGGTTTTTTTGGGGTTTTTTTTTTTTACATTACATTAGTGATTTTTATTCTGCCATTACCTTGCGGTTCAAGGCGGATTACAGAAGAGGATTTCTGGACATGTCAAGAGGTGTTACAGAGTAGAGTGGGTTGCTTCAGAGGATTGAAATGTTTCATAGGGTGTTAGTTAGTCTTCATGGATTTTTTGAATAGCAGGGTTTTTTTTTCTTTTCTGAAAGTTTTGTAGTCTGGGGTTGCGATTAGTAGATTGGAGAGTTGGTGGTCTAGTTTTGCTGCCTGTGTGGCTAGTTTCTTTAACTCAGTTACTGATTTTGGAGGCGGTGCTGTGCTGGTGCCAAACTGTTGCCTCTTCATTATGATGGACTTGACACTGCCCCAAGGGCTATTCAAATATATTGAAAATTTCTTACAGAATTTCTTCAGAATTCTTTCAGCAGCTATGTTTGATACCTTTGCTTCAGATTCATTTCATACACAGAAACAGCTTGATTCTTCATCTAGGATTATTCTAATCAGCTGAATGATTGTGATTGGATACAGCTGGACTCTAACTTATTGTGCACCATGTTGAGGCCAGCATTTTAAAGCATGTGATCACTGTCAGTTTCAAAAACATCTCATATGACTTTGAAAGCATCCTAAAAACAATGTAAAATTTAAAAAATTCTCAGTTGATTTAGCAAGGAGTTCAACAATTGAGGCCCTATAAATTGAAAAACTATTGCCTATTATTACCCACTTTCAAACATAGAGCCAGTCATAATTATGTTTCTATATATTTCATCATCAATCCACAACGGCATATAATAAACTTTAAAGTGCCTAATTTCTAAGCAATTTTTTTTCAGATAGTACATTTCTTAGAACTATTTGAAAAAAAAAGATTGCTTAGAAATTAGGCACTTTGAAGTTTATTATATGCCGTTGTGGATTGTTGCTATATATTACATAGACAACGTCATAAACAACATGGGGCTATTTCAATACATCTATATATTTCATATCATATATTTAAAATATTCAAGCCGATGAGGAAGCTTGCAGCCCTGTGAGAGAGCCGCTTCTGAGGGCCTCTTAAAGTGCTAGTGAGATATGTGTGTGTGCCAGAAAGTTAGTTAACATAGAAATATAATTGTGATTGGCACTATGTTTGAAAATAGGTAATGATTGGCCAGTCAGAAAATATTTTCCTCACGTCAAAGAGATTGCCTATTATTAGACAGCATGCATCTCACCCAAAGCAGACATTTTCAATAGAGTCTCCTAACTAGATCTCAGACTCCTTGAGGGAACATAACTTAATTAAGAATACAAAAAAAGATGGTCACCATTTCTCAAAGCTTTGAATGTTATTGCCAGCAGTTAAACTTAGCTTTCCATTTGACTGAAAACCAATGTAGTTTAACCAGTAACGGCACAGTTGACTCCCACTGAAGTACCCCCCAAATTGCCCTAGCTGTAATATCTTGACTGTGCAGTTTTCATACCATCATGTTTGGAAACGTTATCTAGAAACCATTACAGCCAAAAGCTGTACTAGCATTTATTATTCAGCCCTGTGGAGAGGTGGGCTTTTGGGTTAGCTTTGGGAGATTCAGTAGTTGGGAAGGAAAATTAGGAAACAGTCAATGATGGAGTGGGGGACAGGGAGTTGGCCATATAATCTAATCTAATCTTCATTTTATATACTGAATCTACTCCCTAAGGAGCTCGACTCGGTTTACAGTTCGTTTAAAAATGAAAAATAACAAGTAAAAACTGTGGCAGAAAAACAGAAACTGGTTAGATGGATGGAAAAAGTTAGAAAAAAGTATGTTGAATTGCTTAAAATTACTATACAACAGCTAAAATCAAATTAACTATTGTGAAAACAACCAGGTTTTTAAACTTTTTCAAAATTGAAATTATTGATCTACCAGTCTTAGAGAATCTGGAAGTCCATTCCAAATTCTCACCAATTTAAAAGTAAAAGATTTACTAAGCTTCCCAGTGCATTTAATACCTTTCAGAGAAGGAAATGCTAATTTGTGAATTGTTGTAATTCTTGAATAGCAGAATCTAAAAGAATTCCCACTAAGGGGAATCAAAGAGTCAAATATTCCATAAAGGAGTGTGAAAACCACACATGCACACTTGAATTGTATTCTATGATGGACTGGAAGCCAATGGAGTTTTCTCAGCAATGGGGAAACATGATCGTACTTTCTCTTTCCAAAAACAAGTTTGGCCGCTGTATTATGTATTAACTGGAGACGATCTAAACTGCCCTGTTTAATACCCAAATAAATAGAATTACAGTAGTCCAACTGGGCCAACACAGTGGATTGAACCAGTAATAAATAATGTTCTTGATAAAATAGTGCCCTGACTTTCCTCAGCATGCGCAAACTAAAGAAACATTTCTTTGTTAAGGAATTTTTCTGGTCATTAAAAGTGAGAGAGGAATCCAGAATAATACACAAAACTCTAGAAGTGAAGTCAAGTTGTAATATAATATTTGATTTCAATGCAATATTAGTAGGGAGATTAACTAATCTAGGTCCGATCCAAATCAGCTTAGTTTTTGAAGCATTCAGTTTCATTTGAATGGAATTCGCCCAATTCTGGAGCTTAGAGATACAGCTATCTATGCCTGTAACAGGTCACTGAAATCATGTTTGACTCCCAACAAAATAAAAATGTCATCCGCATAGGTAAAAATAGATTCTGCAGGCAAAAGACAGAAATTTTTTAAAGACATCATATAGATATTAAATAAAATAGGACAGCAACTTTGTCCTTATCTTGATAGGATAGGCTAAGGATCTGGATGCTTGGCCACGGCTATTTTTCTCCCATCTTGCTGGGAAGGAAAAATATATTGTTTGCAGGGCTGCTTTTTTTTTTTTTTTTTAATGTTAGAACATATTTGCTGCAACCAAAATAACTGCCTAAAATTAACTGGACAGTTGATTCTGACCCCTGACTTTAAATATTTATTTCTATCCTGTACTTATCTGGACACAATTTAGCCATTCTTTTGGAGGAGAAAGAGAGTGGAGGTGTGGCCTAGTGGTTAGTAGAGAATAACACGGGGACAAATTTATCCCTGTCCTTGCAAGAACTCAATTCCCCGTTCTGCCCCATGTGTTTTGTCGCTGTCTCTGTCCCATTCCTGTATGCACTTATTTTAAAGTGTTTGAGACTTGTGCAGATGAGGACAGAGCTTGCAGGAACAGGGCAGAAACAGGAAAATAACTTGCTGGGACAGGACGGTAAAATGAGTTCCTGCGGGGGGAAAATTTGTCCCCGTATCATTCTCTAGTGGTTAAAACTAATACCTCAGCACCCTGAAGTTGTGAATTCAATCCCAACCTGTTCCTTGTGACCAGGGCAGGATTCTTCAAGGGCCCCTAGGCACACATGCACTCTGGGTCCACCTGCCACACCCCGCCCCCATTTATCTGTTTTCTTATTTACTTCTTTATTTCCACTTGTATTTTTTTTTTTTTATTCAAAGCAAACAAAGATCAGCATACCAGTGCACAGTTTTTCTTCTATGCAACCCCCAAACATCTCTGAACAAATCCCTCTTCCTTCCCCTCCCACCTACTGACTCAGGACTTTAACTCTGAACCCTTTACATACATATATAAAAGTGTTCAAATATACTGTATTGTAAAGCAGTAATACTATCCGAAATACAGTATAAGTCTATATTAATAACCAAGTGTACGATGCCGCTCAACTGCCTCACTCTATGTCACAGTTCTTCAACCGCCGGTCCGCGGACCGGTGACGGTCCGCAGAAAATTTCTGCCGGTCCACACAGGGCCGGCGAGATCAAGTCGGCAGTTAAATTTCCTGCCGACTGCGGTTCCTTCTGACTAATGTTTCTCCCAGCCTCAGGCGATCAAGATAGGCTGCCAACGTCGGGGCCTTCCCTCTCTGAGTCTCGCCTGTTCAGAAACAGGAAGTTGAAACAAAATAGGCGGGACTCAGAGAGTTAAGGTCCCGACGTCGGCAGTGTGTCTTGATCGCCACCCCTGCCGAGTTGCTGAAGAGGGCCGCGGGGAAGTTGCGATTAGACCGGAGAGAGCTGCAAATTCAGGTGCAGGTGGAGGGAGATGGTCAGCGTGTGCGAACAAGATCCTGGGGAGCCTTCACAGTGGCTGTCTCCCCTCCCATCAGCTCTCCAATTTGCCAGGGAAGTGATTTACCGGCAACTTCCTGCAGGCAAGTACCAGAGCTGCTGGAAGGGGAGGAAGCCACTGTAGGAGGCTGGGAAGATCTGGAAAAGGGAGAGCTGTTACTGGACTTGAAGGGAGTTAGAAGGAGAGATGCTGCTGGGAGGGGAGGAGGGAAAGGGATGGGAAGAGAGTTAATGTTGGATAGAGAGAGGAGGGAAGGGAGAAGAAGGAGAGATGCTGCTGGGAGGGGAGGAGGGAAAGGGATGGGAAGAGAGTTAATGTTGGATAGAGGGAGGAGGGAAGGGAGAAGAAGGAGAGATGCTGCTGGGAGGGGAGGAGGGAAAGGGATGGGAAGAGAGTTAATGTTGGATAGAGGGAGGAGGGAAGGGAGAAGAAGGAGAGATGCTGCTGGGAGGGAGGAGGGAAAGGGATGGGAAGAGAGTTAATGTTGGATAGAGGGAGGAGGGAAGGGAGAAGGAAAAAAAGGAAGGAGGGTAGGGAGAAAGAAAAAAAGGAAGGAAACAGCTGGCAGGGAGATTACAGGAGGGGAAGGGGGTCAGGGTGGAATGGAGAGATCAGATGAGAGAAAGGGGAGAGAGAGGAATGAGAAAGTAGAGAGACATTGATGCTGGAAAGGGGGTCAGCAGAGAAATGAGAGAGGGATAAAGATGCTAGATCTGGTGTAGGAGAGATAAAAATGAAGAAGGCAGTGAAGCTGGAATGAATGATGTAAAAAGGAGAGAGGAGGATGGACAAGGAAGAAGGGCATAGAAAGAAGTCAGATACATATGGAAGGGGGAGAAGGCAGACATTGGATGGAACGGGCAGATGCTGGAAGGAAAAGAGTGAAAAGAAGATGAAAGCAGAAACCAGAGACAACAAAAGGTAGAAAAAAATAATTTTATTTCTATTTTGTCATTAGAATAAATCAGATTTGAATTATATATCCTGCTAGAGACATAACTGGGGACTGCAGTATTCTGTTAGCATGATATTTCTATGTAGCATTCTATAATAACTTGGCTTGTTCAGTTTTCTTGATAGTAGAGGGGATATATGTGAAGGGGAGGGGAGACAGGGGTTTTGTTGGTCCGTGCTCTGTATATTTGTATTTATAAAATCACAATTGTTCAGGATATTGTTTCTTTTTATACTTTAATAAAATACGTTCAATATAAAATCATAATTACGGCTTGTGCAGATGGGATCAGATGGTTTGCGGGGACCGAGCTCACGGAGATGGGGCGTAAACGGGGTTTTAAAATTTTAGTCCTAGTAGTTTGCCGGTCCACAAAATAATTATTTTATTTCTGCCGGTCCACGGGTGTAAAAAGGTTGAAGAACACTGCTCTATGTCAACCAACTGTAACCCATATGTATGGATAAACAACCAAATTTGTAACTCCTCTAGTACATTCCACTCCATGTATGTTAACTTGTAACGAAACAACAAGGCAAGCAGTCCAAAGAATCCAACATGAAACAAAAGATCAGCAGAAAATAAGGAGATTCAAATCAGATTTATTCAAGGTGCTCCCAAGAACCATGCCCGATGCATTTCACCAAACAAGGCTAGTCAATGCTAACAGAAAACCATGTCTTTCATACACACAGAACACAGATACACCCTCACCCAGTATGGAATAAGTAATTACAAACTAAAAATAGAAATATGTAGATAAAAGTTAAAATGAACTGCCAAGAAGCCAAACTGCATACAGTGAAATGCCACAGAAACCATGACACATAGCCCCCTAATACTTTGAAAAATATAAATATAGCAGATATACATTTGAAGAAACTGACAATCACCACTTTACAAATTAACAAATAGAAATAATGCAAAAATTGAAAATAATAATATACCATTTTATTGGACTATTCCATTTTTCAATTAACTTTCAGAGGCCATAGCCTCCTTCAGGTCACTATAGTATACTGTTGTTACATATACTGTCCTGACCTGAGAAAGGGGGTTTTGGTCTCTAAAAGTTAGTAAAAAAAGTATTAAAATTAGTCCAATAAAAAGATTACCTTAATTTCTGTTTATAAAAGTTTTATCACTACAACTACAATTCTATTTTATTCTAAAGCAACCAAAATAAATTTTACCTTTTGTTGTTTCTTCTTTAATCATCTTGTCTTCATGCTCTTCTTTCTAGCCAGCAACTGTCCTCTGTCTTCCATGCAGCATCAGTCCCTTCCATCCACTGTCTGCCCTCTCCCTGTTCCATAAAGTATCTTCCCTCTTTCTATGCTCCTTCCATAATGTCTATCCTGTGCCCCTTCTCTCCTTTGTACATGATTCATTTCAGCTTCACCCCATTTTTCTGTCTCCACCCCTCCCCTATGCTCAGGCATCTCTCTCTTTCCTTCCTTCCTACTCCACCCCAGTCTGGCATAGATCCTTTCTTTCCTTCTCCCCATGAATTGGCATCTCTTTCCCTCTATGCTTTGGCACCTCCTCTCCCTCTGGTCTGGCATTTGTCTTCTTAATTTCCCTTTCCTCACCCCATGCATTTGTCTCCTTAGTTTCCCTTTCCTCGCCCTCTCCTTCCAACTCCCCCTCCATTATCTGGCATCTCCTCTCCTTCCTTTGTCTCCCTCCCTCCTTCCTTTCCCCTGGTCTGTCATCTGTTTCCTTCCCTCCCCCCATGCCCTGGCATCTCTTCCTCCCCATCCAAGGTCTGGTATCTCCTTTCCTTCTTTCCTTTCCCTCCCTCCCTCCCATGGACTTGGCATCTCTCAAGTTCCTCTCCCTTTCCCTTCCCTCTCCCCAATTGGGTACAGCAGCAGCATTTCTCTTCCTCCCCCCCCCCCCCGTGCAGCAGCATTCCCACCACCCATGCAGCAGCAGCAACAGCATTTCTCTCCCCTTCCCCCTTCCCTGTGAAGCAGCAGCATTTCTTCTGTTCCTCCCTCCGGCAAGTGTTTTGTTTCTGGCCGGCTCCTTTGCTGCCTGTTCAAAGCCGTAGGCGTTGGCTCCTCGCTCAATCCGCATCATCGTCGGAAGCCTTCCCTCAGACGCAGACGCGGATCATGCGAGGAGCCAACACCCGCGGCTTTGAACAGGCAGCAAAGGAGCCGGCCAGAAATGAAACACTCGCCGGAGGGAGGCACAGAAGAAATGCTGCTGCTTCACAGGGAAGGAGAGAGAAATGCTGCTGCACGAGAGGGAGCACAAACTGATTTAAAGGTTTGTTGCTGCTGGTTAAGGGAAGCAGTAGTGGCAGAATAGAGAGGGTGGTTCTGGCGGTGGGCCCCCCTGACCATTTCAGGCCCTAGGCCTGTGCCTACTGAGCCTACCCGTTAATACGGCCCTGCTTGTGACTCTAGGCAAGATACTTAATCACTCCATTGCCCCACGTACCAAAGTTAGATTGTGAGCCAGCCGGGACAGATAGGAAAAATATCTAAGAGTACCTGATTACTATTCAGTGCATTGTAAACCACTATGTGAATCTTTTTATAAAAGGTGATTGATAAATCCTAAATAAATATCTGCCAAAGTTATCTATGAAAATATACTTTGAATATTGAACTTAAGTGTGTCTTTTGTATCTAGTTGAACTTTTTATATTTAGCTTAAATTATTAGTCATAAACATTGATTATATTGTATTATTTTCATAAATTAAGTATGCAAAATTTGAAAATATTGAACTCAATAGTCAGTCCATGGCAGTATGCATTATGCATCTGGTAAGCTACTTCTAGTTGTGAGCTGAACAAACCCTTATATCCGTGTTTTTCAACCACTGTGATGAGTCAAAACCGCGTGAGACAATCGTGTGTGGACAATGCCAGGCAGACAATCACGCGCAGGACGTCAGCGCGCTGGATTAAAACATTATTTTAATGCGCTCCAAGGGGGTGTGTGTGTGTGGGGAACCCCACCACTTTACTTAGAACTGCTGGCGCTCCTGTTGGGGGTGGGTGGGGGAAACCCCCCCCATTACAGAGGAAACTATAATTTTTCCCTAAAAAGGAGGGAAAGAGACTGTTTCCTCTATAATGGGGGGTTCCCCCACAGGCGCGCCAACAGTTCTAAGTAAAGTGTGTGTGGGGGGTTATCCCCCCACCCCCTAAAAGCGCTTTAAAATAGTGTTTTAATCCAGCATGCTGACATCCTGCGGGTGATTATCTGCCCGGCATTGTCCGCACACGATTGTCTCACGTGGTTTAGTCTATGTACCCTGTGCTGCAGATGCTCCACAGGTGTACCTTGGTAATTAGAACAGCTTAATTTGTGGAATAGAGTCTACCTTTTAAGTTTTCTTGTCTCTAGAGGTCGGCAGCAGCAAGCAATGATTTATACATCCTGCATGTGCCAGCCCCAGAGCTTTCACTCTGATGTAACTTCCTGCTTCCACATAGGCAAGAAGGCTCTGGGGTTGGCACAAGTAGGGTGCATGAATCGCTGCTCGCTGTTGCCAACAACTAAAGACATGAAAACTTTTTAAAGTGTGTGTGGGGGGGGAGGGACAAGAATAAAAAGGGGAGATGTCTGGTGGCTAGCTGGAGAAGGAGAGATGCTGGCTATTTGTGAGGTTGGAGGGGGAAAAAAAGGTAAATGATGGACTTTTTTTTTTGAGGGGGGGGGAGGAGGTTAAATGCCGGACCATGTGTGGGGTTGCAGTTGTGGGGTCAAGAAGGTAAAATGTTGGACCACGTGTGGAGGTGTGCTTTGATAATTTTAGCGCCATGTAAAGTGTGCTCCGAGACAAAGGCTGAAAATTTCTGCCCAAGATATTCAATGTCGGGGCATGTGCAGCTCCCATCGTTGAATATCTGGGTATGTCTGCTGACCCAGAGATTAACTTGGCGCTGGCTGATATTCAGACTGGTGTCCAGTTAACTTGGCGCATAAAGTTAGGACAGCTGTTTTTGCTGACCTTACTTTATGCAGTTACTTGGGCGTTAGACGAAAATCTCTGCTAACAAGCTAAGTTGAAGATCTATCCTAACTCTGCACTTGGACTGTTCCAACCTATCCAGTTAGCACTAACAAATACTGAATATCAACTGCTGGTTTGCTCAACGGAGATAACCATGCTTGGTTAAACATTTTTGAATACTGGGCCTATTCTACCCAGATTTTTTTTTTTTTAAGTTCAATAAGTTTTATTGTTTTAAACAAAGGAAATTTTTTGGAATTTATTAATAATTATTATATTTTTCACATAAGCAAATAAACAGGAATAAAGCAATCTTCATACAAATATTTAAATTACAAGTAGTCGTTGACTTACGACTGCAATTGGTTCTGACTGCTAGGTCGTAAGTGGATCAGGACGTAAGTCGGCCTATGTTAAATTAAGGCAAGAATATTATGATATTTTAATCATTTTATTCATCTTAAAACAATCTGTTAACAACATTTTCTTTCTTTGGAGAGCGGAAGTCGCGTCGTAAGGTCGAACAGTCGTAACTTGGATAAGTCGTAAGTCGACGACTACCTGTATAACATACCAGTAATACATGTTTTCTAGCCCACATCTTGAGGAAAAAAAGGCAGATTCAATTAAGAAATCTAAGAATTATCCATCCATTTATCAGTGCATGATTCTTTCATACTCCTATCTCAATACAATCAATCATTTCTCTAAACTGCTAAGGAAATTTTCCTATTGCAGAGTCCCCAAAATATAGTCCTTTCCTTGAAAAAAATAATAAGACATTTACAAGGGTATTTTAAGAAAAATGTTGTCCTCAGAATTGCTGCTCTTGATTCCAAAGCCAACATGGCTTTCAATCTGAGCTGAGTAGCCTAGGAAACATTAGGAATGAAAGATTAGGTTCTTACCTGGATAACCTTGTTTTTATTGACTTCAATTGGTTCAGAATGCTGCAGTTCGCCTGATCTTTGGTCTTAAAAAATATGATCATGTAAGCCCTTTTTATGCTAGACTGCCTGCCTTTTGGGGCCAGAGTGTTTTTAAGTTTGGGTGTATCTGTTATAAGGCTTTTTTTGGATTAGTACCCTCTTATCTGGTACCTTATTTGAAACTGTTTAATTAAAAAAAAAAAAAAAATACCAGAAATTTGGGTATGTTTATCTTCCCTACCCCAAGGGCCTGTCGTTATAGAACTTTTTTTTGACAGGACATTATAATATCAAGCGGGAAAAATGAATTCCTGGATAAGTCCGTTGATTGTCCAAGCTTATTCCTACCCTATGGGCTCCTTTTATAAAGGCGCGCTAGCAGTTTAATGCATGTAATAGCACGCGCTAAACCGCCGGATGCGCTAGCCGCTACCGCCTCCTCTTGAGCAGGCAGTAGTTTTTGGCCAGCGCGGGGGTTAGCACGTGATGAAAAGTCACGCACGTTAACCCTCCTAGCGTGGCTTTGTAAAAGGAGCCCTATATTTAGAAAATTATTAAGAACTCATTTATTTGATAAACAAGAATGTTGATTTTTACTAAGCCTATGTTTATATGGGTATTTTTATCAGGTTACGTTTTTTCCAATTTTCTTTTTAATTAAATTGTATTTAATTGAGGTATTAATAGTTGTGTGTTTGAAACTGTATTTTAACTATGTTGTATTAATTTGTTCATTAGACGCAATTGTGCATGAGATTGTATTTGAAATGTTTTAATTTTTTCTGTTGTGAACCGCCTTGAACTGCTGGTAGGATGGTATACAAGAAAATAAATTATTATTATTTGTTAATATGCACAGAAGTGCATACATTAAGGGCTCCTTTATTAAGCTGCGATAGCATTTTTAGCGCGTGAATTGCTGCGTGTGCTAAAACCACGCCACGCGGTTAGAACTAACTCTAAGCACGCGCTAAAACCGCTATCGCAGCTTAGTAAAAGAAGCCCTAAGTGTTCTGATCTGCTTTGTTTGGGAGGGATTTTCTCCCTACCACTTGGCCCCCCTGTAGTTCCCCAGCCCTAGAGGACTCGGAGTAGGTTAAGCCCCTTCGTGTGCACCACGGCACGCGGTTCATGGTTGCTCCTCATTCGACCATCAAAACTGACATGATAGAGGTAGAACAGCCCGAGGAGTCCATCCCAGTCGATTATGAGTCAAATTGAGAGGTTTTGAGACATTTGGAGGCTTTAGAAAAAAAAAAAAGATTGTTTAAAATCCAAATTGGCCGCCATCAGAAAAATTGCGCCAAAAATGGCCTGTAGGGGCTTTCCTGAAAATTACAAAATGCAGGGAAAGGGGTTTTGGAGGTGAGGGGATCCTATTTCTGGCCCTATAAACCCTTAAATTCAACTTTTTCAGACCCCCCCCTGATTTTCCCCAAAGGGAATAATGGGCTGTACTCATAGTGCTGCTGCTGGTGCCTGCCTGTGTTAGCTTTGCAGATGCCACACAAAGCAGTGAAATTCTTGTGGAACAGTCCAGACCTGCAAATCTTCGAGCTGCCAGTCAGACTAGAACTGACTGAAGGCTCAACCCCCACAAAGTCTTACAGCATGATTGGGGGAGGGGGAGAATAAAATGCTGCTGGCTCCCTGAACCTCAAAGGAATTCACATGAGCTCCACAGCCTGCACTCAAGCCTCTAATAAATCAAAAGGTGAGCAGGCTCCCAGGAGAACAGACCCTGAGCCTCGAAGTAACACAAAGCAGGCTGGTTCATCAGGTATACTCAGGGGTTGACCTGTGAGCTGCAGCCTGCTCTTGCGGAGTCTGCATTCTCTCCCAGGCAGAGTAGCCCCATATATGGGGTCCTCTAGCACCAAAGCCTCCCAAAAACAGAGTAAAAAGACCCGGAAATAATTTAAAATAAAAAACCAAACTGAGCAGATCAGAGCACCTCTTCTTGGTTTGCTTGCAAATGGAAAACCTAAGAGGGAGCTATACTCCATTGGTGAAGGAGAAGGAGCTGAAAAATATGATTGCCACCCGTCTGCAAGTGGTTCGTGAGTATGGATTGATCAGCTAATGGACAGACTCCTGGAAATATGTAACAGCTAAACATTTATCTTAGCTTCACAAAAACTCTAATATTTCTTTTTAAAGAAAGTCTTTAAAACTGATGCTTTATTATTTTCATTAGTAAAGAGTAGCTAAAAGAGTAGACCTGGTTGTAATACCATCCTGAGTGTCTTCAAGATAAGCAGATAAATCAAATTCTGGGGTTACAAGTCTGCCTACTCCTTGTTGAACATCCTGGAGTTTCTTTTTAGAAGGCAAATAATAGCAATTACTAAAAAGCATAGGGCTCCTTTTACTAAGGTACGCTAGCGGTTTTAGCGCACGCACCGGATTAGCGCATGCAATTTAGTGCACGCTATTCTGTGCGTTAAGGCCTTAGCGCACCTTCGTAAAAGGATCCCATAGTTTCAGAATTAAATAGTTTTAAAACCTCTCAGAGACATTTCCTTAACAGAATCTCAGGAGATACCCCCCCCCCAAGTTACAAACCCTATGTGCATTCTCCATCATCTCAAATGAAAAAAGGAGGTATCTTTAATTGCTAAAATGGAATTGCTTGCAGGATGGCCACTTAGGTTTGAATATCTGAAAACTTCTTATCCAAGAACTGAATATTATAATCCACATTTGCAAACTTGTTCACAATTTCTTCAGAAAAGGAAACAGTTTGGGAAATGACTGACTTCCAAGTACCCTTCCAAATGATTACAAGTCTGCATCCATATATCGTTCAAAGTTACCGTATTTTCACGCAGATAACACGCACCCGTGTATAACGCGCACAAGGGTATAGCGCGCAGAAACCACGATTTTATGTATAAAAACTTTTGTATACCGCGCTCACGGGTATAACGCGCGAGGGGTATGCGCGGTAGGTAAAAACACGTATAACGCGCGCATTATATGCGTGAAAATACGGTACTTCCTTGTCTATATCTCCTCCCTCTTTCTTCTCCCCTACTCCCATCTATCCATAAGAAGCATTTCTTCTTATCTCTTCCCTGTTGCACCCATTGCTGTGCACCATCTCCTCCATCTATCTCCCCTTCTCCTCTATCCCTATGCACCATCTCATCCCTCTCCCATGGTCAGACATCTCTGTCTTCCCCCTTCCCCCCTCATATGGTCTGGCATCTTTCTCCTCTCTTTCCCATAGCCTGGAATATCTCTCCCCTCCCATGGTCTGGCATCTCTCTCTCCTTCCCTCCCTCTTTCCACGGTCTAATATCTCTCTCTCCCATCCTTCCCTTCCATTCTGTGATCTGACATCTCTCTCTCTCCTTCCCATTCCAGTGGTCTGACATCTCTCCCTTCTTTGGGTTATCTCTTTTCCCTCCCAGTGTACCATTTCTCCCTCCCTCCTCTCCACCACTATCATGTCCAATAATTCTCCCTCTTTCTTCCTTTCCCCATATATATCATCTCTTTCCCTCATGCCACACACATATGTCCAACAATTCTCCTTCCTTTTCCCTCCTCCACTGGCAGCAATTCTTTCTCTCCCTTCCCAGTACTCCACCTGTGCAGCATCTCTCTTTTCCTCCTTTCCTTGCCCTCCCACAGCCCCTGCATTTGTCCTTCCCAACCCTCTCCCAGTATGTGCAGTATCCGTCATCCCAACCCCCTTAGCATCTGTCCTCACTGCCTTCCCAAAGCCCTACCGCCTGCATTCAGCCTCTCCCTCTCAGGCTCTGTAGCCAGCCCCCTTCCCTCCCTTCCCTGTCAGGCTCTGCACCCAGCCCCCTTCCCTCCCCCTTGTCGCGGGAGCCAGTCATGAAGCTGCTCAGTGTTGAGCAGGTGTGCCAAAGCTTGTTGCAGCTCAGCAGCAGAAGAAACACTTTTCCACAAGTGAAGACAGAGCCTGACAGGGGTTGGGAGGGAAGGGGGTTGGGGCAATGCTTGTTGCCGCTTTGTGGCAGGAAAAACCCGATTCCGCAAGCCTGACAGAGGTTGGGAGGGAAGGGGGCTGGGGCAGTGCAAATTTCTGGGGAGGCCATGGCCCCCCTCCCATCCCGACGCCTATGCTATGACATATTTCATTTTATTTTTATGTACAGAATACCTACATCTTTAACCAACACACATTTTTCAACAGCCTAACCTTTGCTTTTTTCATTACATATGATGTTCCAATTCTCTGGTTGAAAGACACTTTTTATGAAGCAGCTTATTCCTACAGCTTATTCAAACATTGTGGAATCCTTTTGCTATTAACCTGATCAGACAGCTGCTCACCCATCACTGATGCTTATGTTGAAAATCTTTGACAGACCATTGTTGAGGAGAGTCTGTGCATTCTGGGAACTGTGCTGGATCAAATTGTTCAATAAATAGCACATTGATGCTATTGTTTCAGTTTCTATAGTGGAATCCCAGGCAGAGTCAGGGAGTAAAGTCACCAGATCCGGGATGATGTCTTTAACTGGAAAATAAAAATGAAATATACTTTTCAGATTCTTCATTTGTGTACTTTAATATACTTGAAGAGCAGCTTTATTTAAACACATATTATAGAGTATATCAGCTGGTGGTTTAGGCCCCCCTTTTATCAAACCGCGGAAGAGCTTTTTACCACAGGTGTCAGAGCATTTATCTCGCTGCCCTGCGGTAAAAAGTTCTACCATGGTTTGATAAAAGGGGCCCTTAGTTATCCTAATATAACACATACCTTAGTCTACTGCACAGGGCTGGTTCAAGCCCAACAGATGGGCTGGTCCTGGAGGCACTCCAACAATGGTGCCCCTCAGTCCTTCCATTGCTTAACCGACAAGACATTAAGACACAATAACTGCTGAGAAATATCATTATTGCATGAAACAAATCATTATATATATTTATAATGATTAGAAAAACACTGAAATTCATATTGGATAATGGGTGTGGCAAATGACAATGAAAAAGTTAAGGGCATGATCAGTGGCGTAACGACGGTGAGAGGAGCCCGGGGTGGCGGCGGCGTTCCTTCCCCCCCCCTTCCCTGTACCTCTAGTTCACTGCTGCAAGCAACAATTACTTCAACGTGCTCTTTGTGACCCCATCGTCTCTCCTGCTGTCAATTCCTGTGCGCGGCACCCGGAAGCGATGTCGGCATGAGAGATGATGTGGTCGTGAGAAGCACGTTAAAGTTATTGCTTGTGGTGATGAACAACTAGAGGTACGGGGGAATGGGTGCACACGCATGGTGAGGGGAGGAATGGGAAGAGGCAGGGTGGAGAGGAGGATGAGGAGGGGGGCCGGCGCTCCACCAACATGGTGCCTGTGGGCAGACCGGCCTCCCCCCCCCCCTTACAATGCCACTGAGCATGATAGCTAGTGGGAAAAAGTCTGTGGTGCTCCCTTTCCCTTGGTACCCGAAGCATACGCTTATTTTGCTTAACAGTTAATCCAGGGCTGATATTGTATACAGTGTTCCCCCACAAATTTGCGGTTTGTGAATTGCGGACTCGCTCATTCGCGGTCTGCTCCAACCGTCTCTTCCTGTAGTAAAGTCGGGCTACACCAATCAGGAGCTGCGTGTAAAAGCAGCTCCTGATTGGTGTAGCCCGACTTGACTACAGGAAGAGGCGGTCGGAGCAGACCACGAGTGATTTTCTTCACCCGCCGGCGCTCCAGCTGCCCTCTCCTGCCTTTTGAAATTCGCAGGGGTTCCATTCGGGGAAGTACTGTATTGCATGTTGAAAACACCTATGCCAGTCATCATGGGTCATAAAGGTAGGGGAGGGTGGAGGAGAGAAATGTTAGTTAATGTGAAGGGAAGAGGCAGATTGTAGGAGAGACATACCAAAGGGGAACTAAAGGAGAAAAATACCAGTTACCACAGGGGGCAGGGTGGAGGAATGTCCCCATAAATAGCCCAGCCTAGACTAAAAAATGCTCGAGTACCTGAATAAATTCATGTAAACCGTTCTGAGCTCCCCTGGGAGAATGGTATAGAAAACTGAATAAATAAATAAATTGTGTCACAAGACTCTTCCTGGCTTAGTGAACCAGAGCATATCACTAATAAGTAGTATATCAAGGAGACAGAGGCACAGAGAGACCTTTGATACAAGGATGGAAAAAGGGTTATCTCTGATCCTGGAACAGAAGAGGGTTCAAAAGACAAGCCCCGGGAGCTGAGAAAGGAGGACAAGGGTTTATCAGGAAAGAAGCACCTGCAGCCAAATCTGCATTGAGTCTCCAGAAACTGCAGGATATTTAACAAGTGTTGGAAAAAAGCAGATTCCCAGAGCCAGTGAAGCAGAGTTTCTCTACCCCAGAGCAGAAACTACAGTGGGAAGGTAAATGAACTGTGCCTTTTGCTATTTTACACTTTACATCATTATATGCTTTCACCTTGTTCACTATAGTGTTTCAGTACACTGGAATAGCTCAGAAATTAAAGCTTGACTAGATTGTAAGTTTGATGGAAATAGAAACTGATAGTGTGAAATGATCCCAAGTCTATTGCTGGGTCACTTGCCTCTTTGTTTTGAACATGAATGATCATTCTTTCCCCATTGTAAAACAGTTTCCTTTCATCTTACCTAGGTCTTTGTGCAGCGAACTATTGTGAGACAAGTTTCTGAGCAATGAAATTGATGTTTTCCTCACGCCAGGATTGCTGGAGTTCATCATGCTTCGAATGTGCTGTAGACCATTTTCCTTCTGTACAACAGAATGGGCCACAGCAGATGGCATCTGGCAAATGGCATGATATTGTTACCAATATGACTATAGTAAAGATGAAATACACCATCAAAATTCCTGGGCTACCTTGTCCCGTTGGTAGGCTCTTAAATGAACTCTCTTCCTCTACCCTGTTTCTATTTGCATCTCCCCAACTCTGTCAACTTTTTCACTATCAATTTTTGCATTGTAAACCGCACAGTTGTCTTTGCATAATGTGGTATATCAAAACTTAATAAAAGCATTCTGGTACTTAAGCATGCTTTGATAAAATATAGGGTCTGACTGAGTTATTTTCTTATTTATTTTTAAAACTGCTTACATCTAAGCATTGTACAGGGATGACAAACTTCAAGCTCAAACTTAATTCAGAAAAAACAAAATTCTTCATTGCTTCACCACATCCGTTTGACACCAAAACACCTCTATGCATCAATGAACTTAATCACCCCATCCAGCCCACCATAAAGATACTAGGCGTATCTCTAGATCAGTGGTTCCCAAACCCTGTCCTGGGGAACCCTCAGCCAGTCGGGTTTTCAAGATATCCCTAATGAATATGCATGAGAGAGATTTGCATATAATGGAAGCGACAGGTATGCAAATCTCTCTCATGCATATTCATTAGGGATATCTTGAAAACCCGACTGGCTGGGGGTCCCCCAGAACAGGGTTTGGGAACCACTGCTCTAGATCAATGCCTAACCATGAAAGACCAGGTAGACTCCTTAATCAGAAAGGGTTTCTTCACTCTTTGGAAACTCAGATCCATTAAAGCTTATTTCGATACGTCGGCATTCAGAACCCTGGAACAATCCCTTGTACTAAGTCAACTTGACTACTGTAACATCGCCTACTTAGCCATTTCCCCAAAAAATATGCGACGTGTACAACTAATGCAAAATGCAGCGGTCAGATTAATCTTCGGACTAAAGAAATTCGATCATGTATCACCCTACTACCGGCAGTTACATTGGCTACCGATGGAAGCATGCATAAAGTTTAAATTCGCCTGCTTCTGCTTTAAAGCGCTAAACGGATTTGCCCCTAAATACATAATTGACCTTTTCTCCTTCTCTGCCAACAGACACAAGAGAAGCTCTCATTCCTACTTCGTTTCCCCCCCAGTTAGAGGTTGTAAACTGAAAAAACACCATGAACACCTTCTTTCACATCAAGCAGCATTGTGGGGTAAAGACCTAGATCAACTGCTTTCGCCCACTACTTATGAGGAATTCAGAAAACGTTTAAAAACTCAACTGTTCCTAAAGTATCTAGACAACTGACCCACTCATCTTCTTTCTCCTCCATAGTGATTCCTCTGTCCTATTAATCTCTTTCTCCTCAACAACGCATTTCTGGTCCTATTAACTCAACTCTTCACCCCTCTTAAATTCAATCAATTTGTACCTCGCTTAATCTATTGTAAACCGCATAGAACTTAACGGTATTGCGGTATATAAACTGTTATTATTATTATTATTATATATCATACATACACAAATTATAAAAACAAGAACATTATCATAATAAAAAATACACACATTAAATGAATAATTTATTATTTTATTTCTAAAATTTCTAGACCACCTATGATTAAGCAGTTAACAATTGAAACATTCACAATAGTTCAAAGACAGTACAATTGCAAAATACTTTCAAACAGTGCAATCAAGTAATAGCACATGAATAAAATAATAAACGAAACATCATAAAATACTACACTCCCCCATCCGCATTCGAGGTGATAGGGGAATGGCAAGGCAGCGAATAGAGAAAAACCGCAAATACTTTTCGTATGTTATTTGCGGTTTTTATGTTAAAAAAAAAAAAAAAAAAGACACAAAACCATGAATAATCTGGCCTGTTCCAGTGAAGAAAGTGCAGCTGGAAGGAACGATTTTCTCTGTGCAATGCTGAGAGTAGCGATTTCCTGTGATGTAAATTTGGGGGTGGGGCCTTGTTGCGCAAATAACCAAAACCGCGAATATGGAGGGGTAAGTGTATACTAAGTTCAAATCATTCTTTCTTAATCTTCTGTTAAAATTAAAACCACTCAAACCCGGAACAATCAAAACCCCATTGAACTTCTTAAATGACATATGATCCTCACATAATCTCTGTTTGGGAATCAGCATTTGGAATTTTTTTGAACCAGTGTTGGAATTGCTATTGTCCCAATTACAACTGTGAAGATAAGTGCTATACTGCTTGGTGGAATTTGAAGATCTGACACATTTTAATGGAGGAGTTTTTTTTTTTTTTTTCAAGAGACCAATGACTCTGCTTAGCCCCAATACAGGACACTTGTACTGGATTCAGTGACGTAGCGAAGGTAGGTGGCAACTGGAGCAATGGCACCCCTCCCTCAACCTCTTCTCCGCCTTCCCACTCCTTCGTGAACCCCCCTTGCTGCATGTGCACTCCCTTCCCTTCCCTGGTACCTCTTTAATTTTCCCAGTGCAAGTAGCATTATGAATTTGCTGCCTGCGTCGTATCGGCTCTCCCTCTGAAGTCACTTCCTAGGCGTGAGATCCGGAAGAGACGTCAGAGTTCCGATAGTGACATGGGCAGCAAGTTTGTGATACTGTTCGCGCCGTGAAAATTAAAGGGGTACAAGGGAACGGAAGGGGCAGACATAATGCAGCAGGGGAGGGTCGGGAAGGAATGGGGGATGCAGAGGAGGGTAGGTGACTGTGCATCCAATATTTCTTCCCTTCTTTCAGCCTTCTGTATGCTTCCTCTCCTCCAGACCTCATTCCCTCCTCAAACTTTTTCTTTGTTTCACCCTGCCCCCTTCTTTCTTTTTCTCTCTCTCCATATCCCCTTTCATTCTCTCTCTCTCTCTCTCCGTGCCCCATTTCTTTCTTTGTTTCACCCTGCCCCCTTCTTTCTCTCTCCATGTCCTCTTTCGTTCTGAATGTCTGTCTTTCTCTCCGTGCCCCATTTTTCTTTGTTTCACCCTGCCCCCTTTCTTTCTTTCTGGCTCCCTGTCCCCCCCCCCTTTCTTTCTTTCTCCCTGCCCTCCCCTCCCCCATGCCACCACCATTGGGAAAATGGTGCCACCGCCGCTGGGGAATAGGCTGCCACTGCCACCATCGGGAACAGGCCGGCACCGAGTTCGCCCTGCTTCTCTTCCCCATGGGGCCGACCAACTCTCGCCGCCCGATGTCAATTCTAACGTTGGGGAGGACGTTCTGGGCCAGCCAGGCAGCGAATGGCTGGCCCAGAACGTCCTCTCAGACGTCAGAATTGACGCGGGCGCCGAGAGTTGGTCAGCCCCACAGGGAAAAGCAGGGAGAACTCAGCGCCGGCCTGTTCCCGATGGCGGCGGTGGCATTCAAGTGGCTAAAGAGCCGCAGTTTGCCGGCCTAGTGAGAACACTGGAGGGTGGCTAGCTGTGCACCCCGTTGGGGCGTAAACCCGGGGCGGACCGCCCCACCCCCACCCCGGTATACCACTGTCTGTACCTCACTCCCTCCCTATGACCAAAAATTCTCCTTTCTTCCATTCCCCGTGTACACAACCATCTCTTTCCCTCCCTTCCTCTCTCCCAAGTCCATGCCTTCTGTGTCCAAAAACGCATTCCCTCCCCCTTTTGTGTTCCGCGTTTGCCTC
This sequence comes from Geotrypetes seraphini, assembly GCF_902459505.1. NCBI lineage: Eukaryota > Metazoa > Chordata > Amphibia > Gymnophiona > Dermophiidae > Geotrypetes > Geotrypetes seraphini. The sequence goes on along the minus strand of NC_047090.1, from coordinate 67,175,136 downwards.
CTAGCTCTCATCTTAGCAACTTTCTCAGCCAAATACAACTGGAGCCGCGAGGCTCGTCTTGTGTTCCTACCTGCCCTGCCGCGCACACATAGCCAACCGGAAGTCTTCCCCGATGTCAGCGCTGACGTCGGAGGGAGGGCTTAAGCAAAGCCCTCCCTCCCTATGACGTCAGCGCTGACATCGGGAAGACTTCCGGTTGGCTATGTGTGCGCGGCAGGGCAGGTAGGAACACAAGACGAGCCTCGCGGCTCCAGTCATCCCCGTTCAGCTGTCTCCTGTGCACCACCTTGGAGCGTGCACGCGGACCGCACCCCCCCCCCCCCGCCCCCCTAGGTACGCCACTGCTGCGAGGGAACATGATTGAAACTTTCAAAATACTGAAAGGCATTGACAAAATAGAGCAGGAAAATAAATTATTTACATTGTCCAACGTGACACGGACAAGAGGACATGGACTGCAGCTAAGGGATGACAAGTCCAGGACAAATATCAGGAAGTTCCACTTCACGCAGCAAGTAGTGGACACCTGGAATGCTCTCGCAGAGGAGGTTATTACGGAATCCACCGTTCTAGGATTCAAAAGCAAATTAGATGCACATCTCCTTACGAGAGGCATAGAGGGATATGGGTGACTAAAATTACGCCAGGTGTACACCTGACTGGGCCTCCGCTTGTGCGGATCACTGGACTCGATGGACCATGGGTCTGATCCGGAGATGGCAGTTCTTATGTTCTTATGGCATTTGGAGGTACATTTTACATTTGTGTCTCTGCTCCTTACCTGGCAGATTACCACACAGTGAATCCCAGGATGCCCTGCATGAGGTCAGGCACTACAATTTTGAAATATGGTAGTGCTGAAGCAGGAGTTCAAGTTAACATAGTAGATGACGGCAGATAAAGACCTGAATGGTCCATCTAGTCTGCCCAACCTGATTCAATCTAAAAATTTGGTGGTTTTTTTTTTTGGGGGGGGGGGGTTCTTCTCCTTAGCTTTTTCTGGGCAAGAATCCAAAGCTCTGCCCGGTACTGTTCTTAGGTTCCAACTACTGAAGTCTCCGTCAAAGCATTATAGATAGAATAATTACTGTTGTTATTACTTGTTGTAGTCATTATAGATAGAATAATTACTGTTGTTATTACTTGTTGTAGTCACATTTAAACCAATCTTCTCAGCAGCCAAATTTAATCAAGCAACTTAACTCATTCCTAAAATGGAAAAGGTAAGCTATGCCTACTTACAGGACCATTTCCAGCTGTCAGATTCTGGAGGGCACCGAGAGCTGCTTCTTGAGTATAGCTTCTATTGCTTTTTGCTATTAAAGATAGGTACATCCGTGTCACTATGGAATGCCACAACCATTCCACACCTTTTGGGCTACTTTTCTCCTCTGGGAACGGTGCTTCCTTCTGTTGCTATTGAACATATAAATAAGACATGTTAGCAATAGGATTTTAGGAATCTGCACTATATTAATATTTACTAGCTAGCCCCTCCCCTTCCTTTTAGAAAACTGTAGTGCAGTTTTTAGCACCGGCAGTCACAGCTCCAACGCTCATAGAAATCCTATGAGTGTCAGAGCTGTTACCGCCGTGGCCAGCGCTAAAAACCATGCTACGGTTTTGTAAAAGGGGAGTAAGATAAATAAACTATTTCTCGATATTTGGCCATTGGTAGTGAGTGTTTTGCTTCCCACTGCCAGCGTTACATCTAGATAACTCTGTCTAGGCTTTGGCACTGAATATCCATTTTCTGAGCAGACTAATACATAGCCGGTTAAGTCAACATTCGGCCCTTGACCACATAAGCCAAATCGCCTAAAGATAGGACTGCTATTTATGTGGCCTCATTTAAGATGTTCGTGATTAGGGGCTGAATATTGGCACATAACCTGACTCTGCCCTTGGGTTAGCTGATTTTGAATTCAGTGCTAACGGGTCATTTTTCAGTGGAGATAACTGCTGAAAATGACTGGATAGCAACGAACACACAATTTAACCAGTTGGAGGCTACAAGGTGGTAGGCGCCTACCAGCAAATAATTTTTAAAATCATTTTTAAATTGATTTTTAACAGTGCTTTCTAGGCTGCGAGCTGTGGGGAGAGCCTCGCTTTAGCCTAGAAGCAGAGAGGTGGGGGGGGGGGGAACTGGCAGACCACGGAATTAGGAAACCCGCCCCGACTCTCCTGCTCTCTGCTGCCATTCGCCTGTGGTTTTAAAGCAGGGCTGCACTGCGGGGAAGGGCGGCAGAGAGCAGGAGAGTCGGGGCTGCATTTTTCCCACACAGTGGAGTTTCTCATATCCAGGCTGCAAGCAGGGAGTTGCAGGGCTGGCATTTGAGCGCTAGAGAGAGCAGGAAAGGAGTGAGCGACTGGTCCTCACCAGTCGCTTGGTTTCTGATCGGCCAGCCCAGTTGCTGTGCCTGAAAAATGTTGGTGAATCGCTGCATTGCTAGATTTGCATGCCATTTCCCTAATTTGCATGCATGGATCGGATCAGGTGCGGCAAGAAAGTTAGTGAATAGGGTCGGGCTCGTAAAGGGGTCACAAACCGATCAGTACATGATCGGTTTGCTTAGTGAATCTAGGACTTAGTGCCTAGATACAAAACCTGACCAAGATCTGCCCCTAACCACACCTTCTTTCTGGTAGGCGCTTCGGTCTAGGCACCTACTTGGAAGTTGTAGGCACCTGCAAGCTAATTAATTAATTGTTTTTAATCGCTATTTAATTGCAATTTTCAATTACCAGTGCAAATTAAGCCTAATTGAATAACTAAGGCAGTAAAATCGACTATGCGCGCCTATCTAAGCACCTAACTTTAGGTGTTTTTTAAAAATAGAATCAGTGCCTAGGTGCCTAAATCTAGGTTAATTGTTATAGAATAAACCTGATGTAGATGTGGAAAATTCAGATTTACAGGTGGGGAACTTACAATTTATCAGTCTGTACTGAACATCTAAATCGGTGTCTCAAACTTTTTTAGCTCTGGCACACTAAACAGAGCAAATGTTTTTCGCGACACATTATAATTGAAATTATAAAATTGCAATACCAACAAAAAATTAAATTTAAGAGTTATTTATTTAAAGTTCTTTAAGCTATGTATGGGTATTTATAAGCGGTGAAACTAAAGTAGATAGAATAGAATTATCAATGTGATGGATGTACTTGTTTTTGAATGCAAATTAACTCAAAACACGGCTCAATAGTTGACAAGCAAACACACATTTCATCATCCACCATCTGCATTCGTTCTCTTTTTTTTCCATTTAATTTCTGTCAGGGCTGAAAATCCAAGTTTGCAAAAATAATAAGATCCAAACGGTGCTTTGTTAAGATAACTATTGCATAAAAAATAAAATTATTCTTGTTATTAGTTTTCAAGGACCAATCGTGTTAAATAATGATACTTGTCTGGCAGTTGTATCCTTTTGCACACAGACGCTCATAACACTGACAGACTCTTGCGTATGTGATGTCATCTATTCTAGTCTAAACTTATGAGGGGAATTTTTTAAAAATAAGTAAAATTCTGGAATCTCTTATGGCACATGGCACACCTGGAATCTCTTCAGGCCACATCATTATGCCACAGCAAACAGTTTGAGAAACACTGATCTAAGGGCTAGATTCATTAACCTGCCCGAATCGGAACAATCCGTTTCTGATTCAGGCAGGTCCGACAAATTCACTAACCTAAAATATGCAGATGGTGGCGGTCGAAGGAACGCCCCCATCTGCCTGCACAGATTTCGCATGTTGCGACTTTTTTTTTAACTTTAAAACTTTTGGGAGCCCATGGGTTTAATCTACTTCGGGTTAAAACTACGAGCTTGCACAGGTAGTCGGAGGCAGGCATGTTCGGGGCCCGACTGTCCTGCTCCTATGCGGCGGTGGCAGCAGCCTCTTCCCTCCTTCCCTTCAGTGCAAGCCCGCGGGTTTAAAGCTGGCGCTGCACTGCGGGGAAGGGCGGCAGAGAGTAGGAGAGTTGGGGCGAGCAGGCAGGAGAGATTAGGGCAGGCAGGCAGGCTCATTTGGGGCTGCAGGAGATGAGGCTGACAGGTTAGAAAGCAGGGCGGCAGAAGGCAGGGCAGTCGCAAAGGGCTTCAGTGGCTGGTCCTGAGCAGTCGCTTTTTGCGAGCCCAGTCGGATAGAAAAAAAGTTTAGTGAATCGCATCCCTGCCTACTTTGCATGCAATTCCCCTCATTTGCATGCACACACCGGAAGCAGATTGCTACACAGGTTAGTGAATACTACAGGAGGGAAATCTGGTTGCTAAGGGCTCACAAACCGATCGGTGCACGATTGGTTTACTTAGTGAATCTAGCCCTTAGTGCTTTTGAATATTGACCCATATAATAATGGACTGCTTGAAAGATCACAGAAGTAATGAAAAGAAAGGACATACCTCTTTAATTTTTTTAGTGTGGAATCCAAAGCAGCCCACTGATTTATCGCTCTGGGGAATGCTCCTATTTTGCATGTAGATGTTCTGGGTATAAAAGGTTGGCAGCTCTGACTCCAGCTGATATGAGAGGTTGTGGAGGATACATACACAGTTTTCTGTGGACTTGAAAGGAAAGACAGACTTATTACAGCTGCTGGATGTTTTTAGAGAGGATAAGAATGGAAGATCCAATTAATTGATTGGGTGTTACAGTCAAATTGTTGTTTGGAAACTCAGAATGAAATTTCATCATTATCTTTAAATGTTTTTATCAAGGTTAGAAGGGGAGGCTATTCACATTTGGACCATTTCCTGGATGGATTTTAATTTGGGTGCTGTTCATACTCATTTCCCTTGCTCTTGACTCGTAATTAACTACTGTTCTAAGTAACTACTATATGATGATGAGATGGTGCTTTGAGCACATGGAAGACTGACGGAGGCAACTCGATTAAAATGAAATATATTTATTTGTGCAAAAACAAGTTGAATAGCTGTTATTTTGAACTCTGGAAATTACAGTGCCCTGTTATGAGGAAAATCTTCAATTAAAAAAAGATATAGTAGAGACATGTTTGGTCAAGGCTGGAATTCCATATCCAACTAATTCTATTCTATATTCTATTTTGCACTATAATGCATAAACTCCCATATTTTGTATATGGTGCATTAAGTGGTGTGCACAACTTAATTGTTTAACAGGACTGATTGGTGCCAATAATTGGCCATTAACATCTCATAACTAATGCTAATTAGCACTAATTAGAAGTTACATGAACAACTGTGCATCAGTTCTAGTGCTACAATCTGAAAAAGGGGAGGAGCATGGGTGGATGGAGGGCATTCCTAAAAGTTAGGCGCACTGTTATAGAATACACCCGATCCACGCACAAGTTAGGTGCAGGTATTTAGGCCTGGTTTTCCTTGACCTAAATAGATGTACCTAAAAGTTATGATGTGCACAGGTGCATTGTACAATTCTGTAAGGTGTAGGGACCTTTTTATAGAATTGTACTAAACACTGTTTTAGTCAGCGCCGATTATTTTGGGCACCATATATAGAATATGGCCACAGTACATAGCTTCTGTATACCTTCCTTATAGCACAATAGAACCCACAAAGCGGGGGTGTCAAAGTACCTCCTCGAGGGCTGCAATCCAGTTGGGTTTTCAGGATTTCCCCAATGAAAATGCATGAAATCTATTTGCATGCACTGCTTTCATTGTATGCTAATAGACCTCATGCATATTCATTGGGGAAATCCTGAAAACCCGACTGGATTGTGGCTCTCGAGAAGGGACTTTGACAACCCTGCTATAGAGTGACCCAACAATAAAATATTTACTAAGGTGGGCTAGAATAATGCAACTTTAGCAAGGGAAAAATCTATGTGGAATCCTGAAGAATTTGCTAATCTGTGATACCAGAATACCTCAAGTTAGTAAATCCTGTGGTACTTTCGAATAGGTTAATACATCTGAGAAAATTTTGCTTTCCTAGCCACATTAACAAATGATAATAATTGCACTGTCTAGCCAAAAAGCTCTAAACAGGTTACATAAAACGGGGGAAGAAACACAGAATAATTTGCTCAATTCAGCTATTACAATTGATTAGAAATGAAAGCCTAATGTAAAACGTTTTCAAAGCTTTCTCAAATAATCTAATTTACCTCTCAATTCTTGTGATATGGAATTCCATAAGTTTGGGTTCACTGCACTTAGAAACCTCTCATGCACAAGTTGGTTTCTTAAAATAGCAGCTGACTAGTTCAAATTTGTTCAAATGTATTGTCCTCTTCGATCTTAAATCAAATTGTGTGACTTGGTATTTTTTCAAATAAGATGGACATTCACCATACAACATTTTAAATATTAGACATAAAACTTTAAAATCAATTCAGGCAGACACTGTCTGGAAGTCAATGTAATGAATGCAGCAAAGGAGTTACCCTCTCCCATTTTCTGTTTCCTTAGTACAATTTTTGCAGTAGAGTTTTTGATTAGTGGCAGCCTCTGAATTGCAATTTCAGAGGGACCCAAATACAGAGAGTTACGACAATCCAACCTTGATGATATAAATACATGTGCCATCTTTTACAGATGTCATGCCTCCATTCTATGCATGAGAGAAAGTGGCTTGTAAAGCTGGCAGGTTAGGCAAATTGGGATAACGCCTTGAAAAAGCTCCGGCAAAACATGTCTGTGGCCTGAGTATCCCTATGGTTAAGATCACACTGACTAAAAGCTAAGTACTTGTATAACGGTTAAGTACTGGTTAAAACCTTCAATGAAAAAGATAAAATGAGTCAATTTATTTGCACTTTACACTTTAAAGATGAAAAAATATATAAAATTAAATTAAATCATAAAATTATTAAATTTGGATAATTGAAAAGAAGAAAATCTAGAACCTGTGACTAACTTGCACGTCGAGCTTAAGGCAATGATTGCAAGGAGCCTAGATTGAAATAATGAGTGAGCACTAAGGGTGTATTACTGCAGTTGGTCCATTCTTTGCTCGACATCTTTTAAAGTTACTTTAGCAACCTCAAAATGTATCCTCTTCATGTCCCCTGCTGTGTCAATCAAATATTTGGTGGTCTAATAGTAAAGCCCAAGTCTTCCCTCACTGTGTCCCAACCCAGAGCTGCTAAACGGTAAAAAGTGTAACCTCCTAAACCATTTCTCCTATTGAAAATAGGCATAAAATTCTCTAAACCTCTAAATTCTTCTTGATACTTACTTCAAAATCATTTGTGGTTCAGTGAGGAACAGGAGTCATTAGGTGTCAATCTGCCATAAGAACATAAGAATAGCCTTATTGGGTCAGACCAATGGTCCATCAAGCCCAGTAGCCCGTTCTCATGGTGGCCAATCCAGGTCACTAGTACCTGGCCAAAACCCAAAGAGTAGCAATATTCCATGCTACTGATACAGGGCAAGCAGTGGCTTCCCCCGTGTCTTTCTCAATAACAGACTATGGACTTTTCCTCCAGGAACTTGTCCAAACCTTTCTTAAAACCAGCTAGGCTATCCGCTCTTACCACATCCTCTGGCAACGCGTTCCAGAGCTTAACTATTCTCTGAGTGAAAAAAAAAATCCTCCAATTGGTTTTAAAAGTATTTCCCTGTAACTTCATCGAGTGTCCCCCTAGTCTTTGTAATTTTTAATGGAGTGAAAAATCAATCCACTTGTACCCGTTCTACTCCACTCAGGATTTTGTAGACTTCAAGCATATCTCCCCTCAGCTGTCTCTTTTCCAAGCTGAAGAGCCCTAACCATTTTAATCTTTCCTCATACGAGAGGAGTTCCATCCCCTTTATCATTTTGGTCGCTCTTCTTTGAACCTTTTCTAGCGCCACTATATCTTTCTTGAGATAAGGAGACCAGAATTGAACGCAATGCTCCAGAGGAGGTCGCACCATGGAGCGATACAGAGGCATTATAACATTATTAGTCTTGTTAACCATCCCTTTTAAAATAATTCCTAGCATCCTATTTGGGTTTTTTTGGCCGCCACACATTGGGCGGAAAATTTCATTGTATTGTCTACGATGACACCCAGATCCTTTTCTTGGGCGCTAATCCCCAAGGTGGGCCCTAGCATCCGGTAACTGTGATTCAGTTTATTCTTCCCAATGTGCATCACTTTGCATTTGTCCACATTAAATTTCATCTGCCATTTGGATGCCCAGTCTTCTAATTTCCTAAGGTCTGCCTACAATTTTTCACAATCTTTATATTCTACCACTTTTAGTGTTCTAGGCAGACAACATTGACAGTACTAAACAAAAATAAACCCATCTAGGTCTTCTTACCAATGTACACCCCATTTATCTAATCTGCCTAACTCCATATAACCTCTCTCTATCCTGCATCAGTTGTCCTATTCTCCCTCCAGCACCTATTTATATTCAACCTCATCATCAATACCTTTTCTCGCTCTGTTTTACCTAGCAAACAAAAACAACAAAGGTGGCCAATTGGTGCTCAGTCTCTTTTATTATGATGGACTCGACACGATCGTGCTTCGGCCCACAAGGGCCTGCCTCAGGAGTCTTGTGGTAATCAGGTTGTACAAAATCCACAAAAAATTTTCAACACATTCTATAGAAAACCTCTCCTTGGTGGACTAACGTGTACTGCTGACTGCAGCATGAGTGAACAGCGTCTGCTGTTGCCCGCGGTTAAATGTTTTACCTACGCTATGTCTGTGGCAGTCATCCAAAGGCTTCTGAAATTTGAATCTCCAAGGGTTCCATGATCTGAAACTAGCTACTGCTGTGTTATTGCAATGGAATAAGAATGACCCTCACAGGGACAGTGCAAAGGTATCTTGGTACCCTAGGTAAAACTTAACTATGTGCTCCTCACCCTAAGACCAATCCAGTTCCTCCCCTTAGTGCAACATTTCATCTCTTCTCTTCCCTACAGCAACCCCTTTCCCCTCCCAACAACCCCCAGGTGTCAACATCTCCCCTTTCCTTCCTTACACCCAAAGCAGCATCTCCCTTCCCCTCCCTACCCTCCTTTCTATGCTTTCCCCAGGTCCAGCATCTCCCTTTTCCCTCCTTACACCCAAAAGCAGCATCTCCCTTCCCCTCCCTACCCTCCTTTCTATGCTTCCCCCGGGTCCAGCATCTCCCTTTTCCCTCCTTACACCCAAAGCAGCATCTCCCTTCCCCTCCCTACCCTCCTTTCTAAGCTTCCTCCAGGTCCAGCATCTCACTTTTCCCTCAGTCATCTCACATCCATTTCCCTACTCTGGCCCTATGTCCAGCAGCTATCGTTTCCTTTCCATCATGGCTATAAATGTACCTCTTCTTGGCTACCCCAAAGGTCCTCAGTAGTGGTGCAGGACATTTCAGTAAAGGTTCGCACTCAAGCCCTGGAGGGACGTGATAGTGCTTAGTAACATAGTAAATGACAGCAGATAAAGACCCGAATGGCCCATCCAGTCTGCCCAAACATACACTCCCTATATTTAATGATTTAATTTAAATTGTTCTTTTTCTTAGATATTTCCGCCCGGTTTTGTGCATCTGTTGGAGTCTCCGTCGAAGCTCACTCCAGCTCATCTAAACCATCCCAGCCAATCCTCAACTAAATGGCCATATACAGGACACAGACCGTGCAAGTCTGCCCAGTACTGGCATTGGGGTCAGATTCACTAACCTGCCCGATTGAGCCCGATCCGGGCAGTTCTGGCAAATTCACAAAATAAAAGCATGCATATGGGGGCGATCGATGGAACGCCCCCATCTGCCTGCCTGGATCGCTGGCGTGCGATCCCTGCGCATGCGCAGACCATCTGCTTTCCCTGCAGATGGTCTGCTCATGTGTTTTATGTCCTTTTTTTTTTTACTGGGTTTTTTTTTTTGAGCCCGACTCTCCTGCTCCTATCTCCGGTGGCGGCAGCCTCTTCCCTCCTTCCCTGCAGTGTGAGCCCGCAGGTTTAAAGCGGGGCTGCTCTGCAGTATGCAGCCCCACTTTAAACCCACCGGCTCGCACTGCAGGGAAGGCTGCTAATACTGATTTCTGCTAGATGCAGCATAATTGGAAGTCAGAGAGCCAACAGATAGCGAGCCAACAGGCAATGGAGCAGGAGAGTCCATAGAGAGGTGTGCGGCTGGTCCCCAGCAGTCGCTTTAGGAGTTGATCGGCCAACCCAGTTGGATCAAGAATTTTGTGTAGTGAATTGCTGTCTTCCTGCTCAACTGGAAAGTACGCAGGTGAGGCTGGGCTCATTTAGAGCACTGGTCTTTGACCTGGGGCCACCGTGTAAGCAGACTGCTGGGCACGATGGACCACTGGTCTGACCCAGCAGCAGCAATTCTTATATACTTTTGAATGTCCCTCCCCTCATTTGCATGCGTGGATCGGAGGATGGTCGGCAGAGAGGCAAGTCAATCGGGTCGGAGGGGAATTTGGTCGCTAAGGGTTCGCAAACTGATTGGTACACGATCGGTTTGCTTTGTGAAACTAGCCCTTAGTTCTTCAATATATATCATTATTTTCTGATTAGAGATCCTCTGTGCTCATCCCACGCTTTTTTGAACTCTGTCACTGTTTTCCTCTCCACCACCTCCTTCCATTCTCTCCATAAAGAAGAATTTCCTAACATTACTCTTGAGTCTACCACCCCTCAACCTCAGATTATGCCCTCTGGTTTTACAATTTTCCTTTCTCTGGATGTAACATGTTCTTGATGTAACATGCAGTAAAAAGGTTAAAGCAAGCTGCTTAACCCTATTACATAACAATGTGCTAATTTCATGAGGTACGGCTGATTATGATTTCCTTATGTTGCACTTGACCCATCCACTTAAGGAAGGAACGTGTTATAGACAGATTTAAAAGCAAGTTAAAGTGCTTTCTTTTTAAAGATGCCTTTGACTGATTAGTTTCTTAGATCTGGTTAGCTCCGTTAAATTTTAATCTCTGTTCCCTCTTGAAACCTCTACTTATCTCTCCCTGTTGTTTTATCCCCTATTTGTTTCCTTTTCTATCGATTATTGTACTTCTTACCCTTTTTTTCATTTGTATGCGAATGTCAAGTACATTGAGTCTAGTTCAGATGTTCCGTCTCCCCTGAAAGTTGTAAAGCTTTTAATTATGTACATCGCTTTGAAGCATTATTAAGTGATTAATCAAATTTTAAATAAAACTTGAAACTTGATCTTTCTTTCTTTTTTTTCCCTGCCTTAAAGCTCCATTGTTGTTTAATCGAGTGGGTGAAAAAAAAAATGGACACCTTTTCCCATCAAAGCCTATTGCCTTCCATTCTATGACTTGCCTTGCCTTTGCAGTTACCTTGTCATTGGGCCGGTAATCAGCGACAGTTCCACGGACATAATGCACAAGAGAATCGATTAGCCCTGCACATTCCCGCAACTGCTGCCTTCCTTCTGGACCTTCACAGCTCAAATTTCTATCAGGCAAGGAAAGAAATAACAAGTAATAGCAAGTCTACAAATTATTTTAACTAGGCATTTTCAGTTTGTTTTACTGTTTTTTTCTTGGCTAAATAGTTTGCTCTAGTCCCATTGTCTATTAATCTGTGATAACAATAGAGCACAGTTACTTACCGTAACAGGTGTTATCCAGGGACAGCAGGCAGATATTCTCACACATGGGCGACGCCACCGATGGAACCCCGGTAAGGACACTTGAAAAGTGAATCACAACTTTAAATTTAGAAAGTTTGCCATCAACCCGCATTGCGCATGCACGAGTGCCTTTCTGCCCGACGTAGGTGTGCGGTCACTTCAGTTAAGATAAGCCAGCTAAGAAGCCAACCAGGGAGATGGGAGGGTTGTGAGAATATCTGCCTGCTGTCCCTGGATAACACCTGTTACGGTAAGTAACTGTGCTTTATCCCAGGATAAGCAGGCAGTATATTCTCACACATCGGTGACCTCCAAGCTAACTAGAATGGGATGGAGGGAAAATTGGCCTTTAAGAAAATACATTTTGCAATACTGACTGGCCAAAGTGCCCATCCCATCTGGAAAAAGGTGTAATGTGAAGTGAATGTATGAACTGAGGACCAGGTGGCAAGCCTTACAGATTTCCTCAATAGGAGTGGATCTGAGGAAAGCAACAGAAGCTGCCATAGCTCAGACTTTGTGAGCAGTGACACGATTCTCCAGGGTCTCCAGAGTGTAGCAGAATAATATACGGGCAGCCAACTAGTTGGAAAGTGTCCTTTTGGTAACAGGATAACCCAACTTCTTAGGATCAAACGAGACGAAAAGTTGAGGAGATGTTCTATGCAGCTTTGTCCGGTCGATATAATAGGCCAAAGCGTGTTTACAGCCCAGAGTGTATAGCGCCCTGCGACACTGAAGTTAAAGTTGGTGGATCCACCGTGGTTGAAGATCTCAGTGTCGTCTTAGTCGGTGCACTCGTGGTTGGCACGAACGGTGTCGGAGATGACGTCGGCTCCGCTTCCATTGCAGCGCCAAAAAGTTATTTTTGCTGAAGCAACCGGTTCTTCAAGATGTGCTTCTGGAGAGAAGAGCAGCGAGAACAAGTTTCAGGACAGTGCTCGGGTCCCAGACACTGGAGACACTAGCGGTGAGGGTCAGTGACAGAGATAGCCCGAGCACAGCAACTGCACTTTTTGAATACCACGGGCGGTACGTGGACGGAAAGACCGCCATAGAAAAATCAAATTAAATGGTGAGAGGAATTCAGAAGGCCCCGCCGGGCTGAAGACCTGTAACGGCAAAAGAAAAGAAAAAAAAAAAGTCCTTATTTCTTTTCTCCCTTAAAAAAAAGTGACAAAAAGTCACAAACCGCAAAAGCGGGAAGGCAGCGAAAAAGGAAAAAATTTTCAACAAACGTTGAACGCTACTTCTTAGCTCCGCGGAAACTAAGAAACTGAAGGGACCACGTGACTATGTCGGGTGGGGAGGGGGGAAGGCACTCATGCATGCGTGGTGTGGGCTGATCGCGAAGTTTCTAAATTTAAAGTTACGATTCACTTTTCAAGTGCTGAACCGGGGCTCCCTCGTTGACGTCACCCATGTGCTGCCTGCTTGTCCTGGGATAAAACTGATTTGCATTCAGCACAAACATGGGGAGTTAAGAAATAAATGCACATATATTTAGCATCTTCTGCACTTCAGACAAATCTAAAACTATGGGCTCAGTTCACCTCCAGGTGAACATCTGGGCTTTGCAGATATTCGGGCACTATTCAGTGTGTTTTGAAATGCTCCAAATGTTCCTCTTAAATCAGTGTCTCACAAACGTTTTCTGCCAGGGCACACTAAACTCGGGGCCATATCTACAGGGCCTTTGAGCATGTGTGGACATCAACAGGTAACATCACACGCGTGTGTGTGACATCATCACGTCGAGGTCTGCGCATGCTCAGAGGCCCTGTAGATGTAGCCCTGAGCTCGGGAGCCTTCCAAAACCCAAACTGCTGAGTTATGGAAATCCCTCCATCGCTGGGAGGAAGAGAGGCACTGGCGATGGTGTCGGCAGTGACCAATTCATCTCTTTTGCGGCACAGCTGGAATCTCGCCATGGCACACAGTTTGCGATACACTGCTCTAAAGGAAATGAAAATTAGACATTAAAAGCATGTGGCATATAGAGACCAGCTAGTACAGCGTTAAGTACGATTCTGTAAAAGTTACGCATAACTAATATCACGCTTAGTGCTGGTGCGTATCATAACTTTTAGACACACCTATTTAGGACAGGTCGAAACGCTTGCGCCTAAGCTATCCACTGACCGATTGGTTGGTGCATAACTTAGGAATGTCCTCAGTCTGCCCCTGGCCATGCCCCCTTTTAGATTCACATACTAGACATGGCGCTTTACACTTTATGCAATGTACCTACCAATTAACATTAATCAACAGGTGTTAATTGGTAATTATTGGTGCCAATTAATTAAGTTATCCATGCAAATTGGCTACACGCGCTGATGGGCGTGCACAACCTTAGGCACCATATAGAATTTGATGGAAAGAGTCTACCTATTGCTCCTTTACTGAGCTATGGCCCCACCACCAAAGAGTTAATCCTAGCCTAGATATGCAGAGATTTAGAAACTTGTGACCTCCAGCTAAGGAAAAAGTCTACATGGCCTCCCGTTTGACTACATAGCTCCTATTAATTCCTTTAGAAGGAGAAGTGCAAGATTTGTTTTATTTTCCTCCAATGGAAAATCACAGAAGCCTTCTTTCCTGTTACTGATTGCACTGGAATGTAATCTGGAACATTTTTTGATACTCTATTTCTCAGCTTTTTTTGTATCACTTTTTAAAAAGACTATCATGATTACCACTTGTCTGCTGAAAAAAAAGCTTTCGTAATCCTTACCTTATGGATGTCACAAAACAGAGCAGCAGATGCACAAAGGCTCGTGTTAGAGCTGTTAACGGATATCTGAGTGCATGGCTTCTACCCAAGCGTAATACCACGTCATGGAAAAAATTCACAGCATGCAAATTTTATACACGGAAAACTTACAGCTAATGAGGAGAAAGCATGCTAGACACATGCATACAAAGTTCTGTAGTATGTGCAGCTTCTTGCGCTTGTGTCAAAAAAAAAAAGAAAGTGCCAGCATACATTGGTGCCTATTCTTTTGTGCCTAAAGAGGAGCCTCACAAAAACTGCGCGCACACAGAATTTTTTGCCAGGCTCGTATTTAAGTGTAGAAGAACAGGTGGCAATATTTGCTTTCACTTTCAGTTTTGTTCAGACATTTGCACATGTCTGTTACCTCCTTTCTTTGACCTTGCTGGGGCTTTCTTCTAGTTGCGATAGGAGACAACACTGGCAGTTAAATCTCAGAACCTGACATGAAATCCTCTCCATGAAGTTTTGTATGCTTATGGTTATCAGACATCCGAGAAAACCCGGACATGTCTAATTTTTAGAGGACTGTCCGGGTTCCTGGATGGACTTTCCAAAACCCGGCAGTTTATCTGGGTTTTGGAAAGCCCTGAGCTCTGGCCGCATCTGGAGGGCCTTCAACAAGCATGCACAGATGATGTCACATGCATCTGCGCATGCTGGAGGCCCTTCAGACATGGCTTGGAGGTCAGGAAAAAAGAGACTGCTTTTTGTGGGTGGGGTTGGAGGCAGAACAGGAAGGGGCTAGAGGTGAAAGAGGAGCCAGAACAAGGTGGAGCCAGAACAAAGCGGAGAGAGAGGGAGCCAGAAGGCCTTAAGCATGCACAGATGCTCAAGGCCCAGCCCAGGCAAGAGGCAGGATCTTCGGGCACCGTCATGTCCTGTGGGTTGGTGCTGCGTGCCAGATTGGGGTAAGGGCTTGTGTTTGGGCAGGTGGGGGATGCCGGTTCTTGAGGGGACTCACAAATCGAGTCAATGCTCGGTTTGCGAGGCACAATTTTCTCGAGTGTTTTGCTTGTCTTGCAAAACACTCGCAAACCACGTTACTCGCAAACCGAGGTTTGACTGTACTTCCCTCCATTCCTCCCTATTTTTGTGGTTGATTACAATCAATAAATACAGAAATTCCTTCATATCAGCCATTATTTACAGCACTCAACAACGTATCAATATTGTCTGACTCAATGTCCATATCTTTGTAATCTTACAAATCTTATGTAAGCCACAATGATTCCTACCTGAAATTTGTGGGGTACAAGAAAAAATAAGGTATGGTATGCATAAGGTGACCATACGTCCCGTTATGGGACCGACTGTCCCATTGTCCCGACCCACTGCTTCGGGACGCTGAAATGTCCCGTTAGCAGGGACAGCGTCCCGAAGCTGTGCGAGGGGACAAGGGACTGGTGATCGCTTCCCCTCCTGCGCTAAAGCCTGCCTCCCTCCTTCCCTCCCTACAGCGCCGAAATGGTCAGGGGGGGGGCCCGCCAGGTCCGGAATCACCCTCCCTATTCTCAGGGCCGGCATTAGGGGATGGCAAGGGGGCCCCGCGATCCAGGCAGATCACTTAGCTTCCATCAGCTGCGCCGGTAATGATAAACTGGACGGTAAAAGCAATGAGAAACGCCGCGGGACTTTTCCACTTGCCTACATCGCTCAAAGATCTTCCACTCTCGATCCCGCCCCTCAAAAACAGGAAGTCACTTCAGAGGGGGGCGGGATCGAGAGCGGCAGAACTTAGAGCGATGCAGGCAAGTGGAAAAGTCCCGCAGTGTCTCTCTTTACTTTTACCGTCCAGTTTAGCATTACCAGCACAGCCGAGGCAGGGCTGATGGCAGCTAAGAATCGCCTTCAGTCTCGCATCAGCACTGGAACACTGAGGGACTTCTATACCATTCAGGCCTATTAAGTTGGGGAAAGAGGGGAGGTACTGGAATGGGATGTGGGAAGATGGTGGGTTGGCTGGCTCAGGAAAGGGAAGAAAGCTGCTAAATCAGATAAGGAAGAAAAAAAGGAACACAGGAAGATGCTGGATATGGAGGTTGTATGGTGAAGGGAAAAAACCAGACATGATGTGAGTAGAAAGACAGGTGGGAGATGATAATCACGGGGTGGATGCAATAAGAAAAAAAAGGAGGTTCTGGACATTGGAGTAATAGGTAGATAGGGAGCATGCTGACAAAGAAGGAGGGAGAAGGAAAAGGGAGAGGAACAAGAGATGCCAAGTTCATGGGAGGGAAGAAAAGGAAAGGAGATACCAGACTATGGAGGGGGAGGGAGAGATGCCAGGGCATGGGGGGGGGAAGGAGACAGATGCCAGACCATGGGAAAGGAAGGAAGGAGGGAGGGAGAGAAAGGAAGGAGAGAAGATGCCAGATATGGAGGGGGAGGAGGGAGTTGGAAGGAGAGGAGAAATATGTCAGGGCATGGGAGAAGAGACAAGAAACAAATGCCAGACCAGAGGGAGAGGAGGTGCCAGAGCATGGAGGGAAAGAGATGCCAGGGCATGGGGGAGGGGAAGAGATAGAGATGCCAGACCATGGGGTGGAGTGGGAAGGAAGGAAAGGAGAAGAGAAAGATTCCAGAGCATAGGGAGACAGAAAAATGGAGAGGGGGTGAAGCTGAAATGAATCATATACAAAGGAGACAGTTTATGGAAGAAGCATAGAAAGAGGGAAGATAACATATGGAAGAGAGAGAGGGCAGGGACACTGGATGGAAAGGGCAAAGAATGGAAGGGGTGAGACAGAGGGGAACAGACACTTAATGGAAGTGTGGAAGAAAGGAGGGACAGACGCTGAATGGAAGTGTGGGGGAGAGGGGCAGACTGAATGGAAATGGAGGGAGAGGGGGAGCAGACACTGGAAGGAAGTGGGGAGGAGAAAGAAAAAAGGGCATATGCTGGATTGAGGGAAGAGGATAGAGTTAGATACTGGAAGGGGTGAGGGAAAGAGGTGGCAAGCTATAGGTAGACACAATGAAAGAGGGAAATTGAGGACTGAATAGTAAGAAAGAATTTAGACAGAGGCAGAAAATAAATTGAGAAGGAAGAACAGGGAATAACAGGAGGAAGGGAGCAGAGAGAGAGATGTCTGAGCAGGGGGGAAGGGGAGGAGACGGATACCAAACCTGGGAGGAGGAAAAGAAGAAGGAGACAGATACCAGATCTGAGAGGAGAAAAGGAGAAGAGAGATATGCTAAAATCTGCTGGGAGGGAGGAAGGAAGGCGAGAAAGAGGCAGAGAAAGGGGGGTGGCGTTGTAAGCAGATTAGAAAAACTAGAGAGAGAAAGGCCTGGACCAAAGGGGAAAGACAGGAGGCAGATACAGGACTATGGGAGGTTCAGACAGAGGGGAAGAGACCCTGGGGAAGAACAGGGAGATTTAAGATCATAACAGAGGAGGGAGAGAGAGAGAGAGACCTGGAACAAAGGTACAAATGAGACCTGACACTGGATCTGGTGAGGGTAACAGAAGGAAAAGAGGGAAAAGAGAGAGAGACCTAGACCCAAAGGGGATGGGGCTGGATTGTGAAAGAAATGTTGGATGCGAAAGAAAGATTGGATGCAGTCAGAAGGAAGTGCAACCAGAGACTCATGAAATCACCAAAGGTAGGAAAAATTATTTTATTTTTAATTTAGTGATCAAAATGTGTCCGTTTTGAGAATTTATATTTGCTGTCTATATTTTGCACTATATTTGTCTATTTTTCTATAGTTACTGACACTGCATATTTTAAAGTAATCTGCCTTGACATCTTTGAAAAAAAACCAAAACTCGTAAATGATAATTAACATTTTCTCTGCGTACAGTGTGCTTTGTGTTTTTTAAAAATTTTATGTTTACCATTATGAATTAATAAGATAGTGTGTACATGAAAAATGAATGGAAGAAATTGGGGGTGGGGCTAGGGCGGGATTGGGGGTGGGGCTGAATATTAATAGATGGCCCGTTTTGATGAAAAAAATAAATGGTCACGTTAGGTATGCATTACTGTAGAATACTCAATGGCCACATTAGCATTTTAGTGCAATGTGTGGCAATGTATTTCACACAAGTAAACACCCATGTTCAATCCCTCTCTACATTGCTCAGCAGATGGAACCCGTGTTCAACCTGCCGTAACCATGTGGTTAGGCCTACAGTAACTTTCTACATCAGCCCCTCACTATACTTACATGTTTCCCCACACACTCTTTATGTCAGCATCACATTTACTCTCACACCTATACTATTGGGACTTACAGTACAGTGCATTTATACATCACTAAGTGGTGTGACTACATCATGCTTCCAGGAAGACTGGGTAAGTTTCACAGAGCTACAAGGGTACTGATGCAAGGTGCAACAGAGGCATGATTGCTCTTATTGAGGCTGAGGCCTCAGTCAGGTGACAGAACTCCCCTTCTCCTCAGGTCAGGAGGTGTCATCATATCAGAATGGCACCCAGACACAGGCAATGCCACAGTCTGGCCTCTAAAGTATTTTGGAAGGGATGTTCCTAAGGCATTGCTGTGTTGGTGTCTGTGGTATATGAAAACATTGCTGGATGCCCCTGGTGAGATCGTCCACTTAGGAGATTGTCTTGATGAGTGGGGTGAGAGCTCTGGGGCTGGAAGATTGGTCTGCAGATGGTGTTGCTAACATCAAGCTGCGGAGGAACTCTTGACACACTGATATGTCAATCAAGCCAAATCTCCAGTAGTGAAACTTGAATCCCTTTGGGTTGCCACTATAGGAATGAAGAAACCTTTAGTAGCGAGAAAAAGGAGCCGAGATGTCCCAACAAAATATACTTATTGTGGCAGTATTAATGCAACCAAGTGATATTTATTAAAAGTTCAACATGTACATTACATTCATAAGGACCTGACACGAGTTGTGGGTGATTCTCATTTCACCCGACTGGCCGAGACGGCCGTGGTATGCTGACCTAGTTTGCTTACAGCTGGATCTGGCTTCCCCATCATCTTCATCTCTTTATGCAAGGCCTGACTGCGCTCCAGGATCTGGACCGATTTGGTCTTGTGGACTGGCTCTTGAGAGCACAATCTTAGTCAACAGAGGCTACTCTTTCATGTGTGATAGCTATTCCCTTATGCAGTAAGAAGTCAACTGTGGCAGCCTATGCTAAGGCTTGGAGATGTTATCAATCTTGGTATGTCCAGAGGAATGAGAATCCATCCTTGCCTTCAATACCCCCCCGATTCTAATGTTCCTTCAGGATGGGCTGGAAAAGAGTTTGGCCGTTGGCTCTCTGAGGGTTCAGATTGCCGATCTTTCCTGTCTTGGACCTAAGCCTCTGAGAGGCTCTTTGATTGCTTATCTAGATGTTGTCAGGTTTCTTAGAGGTATATTGAGGCTTTGGCCCCTGCTGCGGCTAACCTGTCAGACTTGGAATCTCAATCTAGTTCTCCGGCTCTGTATAGCTATTTCTTCTGCCTATATTGCTGCCAGAAAGAAGCCCCATCTTTCTGTGAGGGCTTATTATATTAGAGTTGTTTTCTCCTCCTGGGCAGAGTCCTCAGTGATTTCTCTTGAGGAGATTTGAAGAGCCACTACCTGGTCCTCCTTGCATACTTTCATGAAGTTTTACAGGATTGATGTGGCAGCCAAGCAAAATGTGGTTCCTCTGTTTTGGCAGCAGGCTCATCAGTCCCATCCTGACTCAACGGGACTGCTCTGTTATGTCTCAATTGCCCAGAAATAGAATGGGATTGTACAAGAATGAAAGATTAGGTTCTTACCTTTGCTGATCTTCTTTCTTGTAAATCCACATTCTATTCCTGGAACCTGCCCTGGGAGTTGCTGATTTTCTAATTGTCTGCCTCAATAAGTATTGGTAAGCTGAACTTCTGGTTTCTTGACCAGCCTTTCTAAAAGTACCATCTGAACATGTTATGCACTTTGCCTCAGGGATCCCTAACTGTGTCGCCCCAGTTCTTGTCAGATGTTTACTTTTGCTAACCTGTTTCAATTGTTATAAAATTTTAATATTATGAGCAGATTAGACTTGTTTGTCAGGGAGTTTTCCCATACCCCTCCCTTTTGTCTATATCCTCTATAGGTATCACATCTGCATTTGCACGAACTGGAGACCAGAGATCAGAGGCAAGAGGGGAGAGCCTGAAAAAATTATATAAATGAGGCTTCCCACATGAGTGCAGATTTACAAGAAATAAGATTAGCAAACAAACCTAATCTTTCATTCCACATTCATTTTTCACCCATGGTACATCCCCTTCCATAAATATTTTTCAAAAATAAATGCATATTTAGTACAGGAAATGGCAAATTACCATATAACATTTTAACATGTTTGCAATGATGACACACTAAAATAAGAGTTCCTTACAGAGGCCAGAGAAGGAACCTAATCAGCTGCAAATATTGCTGGATAAAAAAAGTGTTTCCTTTGTGGTGCTGTGGGTAGGGACTTTGGTCAAGGTTGGGACCAGAATTCAGATTTTAAAATGGTGTGAGAAATGTGCAATAGTGTTAAGAGCATCTTTCCCTTCCTTTTACTGTTCGTATTTCTGCTTGTTTCAGACCTTTTTTTTTGGGGGGGGGGACCTCTCCCCCTACTAGTGTGATCTCTATTCAAATTCTGTTTGTAAATTGTGGTATTTTTGTCTTTTTTTTATTTTAACGAATCTTTGAAAGGATATTACTTTTCTTTATCAAAAAAGTTTTTGACTTATATTTCAACATCTTAAGAGAAAGAAAATGACACCAGGATTACAAATCATATAAGCAGCCAGATAATGAATTCCACTGCTTATGTCTGGACAGATTCAAATGCTTGGTGAGGTCTTACTACTGCATGATTCAGTACTATTTGGTCTCTTGTGAAGCCTCTACCCAGTTTTGAATCCATCCCCCCCCCCCAAATAATAACATTTTATAACTGATTTTATTCTAAACATTTTTTCCTTCCAATGCCATTTTATGGCCTTCAATCAGATGAACTGAGACACAATATCTTTAACGACTTTTGTAAATGAATGGACTGTGGCCAATTTCCCTTGGCAAAGCTAGTGCACATTTAGCACAGTTACTTACCGTAACAGGTGTTATCCAGGGACAGCAGGCAGATATTCTTAACGCATGGGTGACGGATCAGCTCTGAAACACCTTACAAGCTTTTGCATAAGCAGCAACAGTTACTTGTTTCTTAGACCAAAAGAAAGTAGCTATGACCAGCTCTGAGTAGCAATTTCGCACACTCAAAAGCCATACCATAAGCCCAAAGTGTTCCAGATTCTCTAGAGCAATTGGACCCTGTGAGAAAAGAGCCGGATGAAGCGGCAGTTTGAGACAATTGTCTCTCTGCAGTCTGACCTGATCCATGTACCACGACTGACACGGCCAATCTGGAGCAACCAACATTACCAATCCTGGATGGGTTGACACTATATTATGACATGCACGTGCAATATAAGATGCCGCTATTGCTAATTTTAGTCCCAACACCAAGGCCTCAAACTGCCTTTTGAGGACCAAATCTATCCTGCGATCCTGCATATCCTTGAAAATCACTCCCCATTCATTGGGCAGAGAAGCACACTTGGCAACTTGAGCTACCAATGAATCCACCTTAGGTGGTACAAATAGCTGCTGAAAATCCAGATCCATGGGGGTATAACTTTGCCATGGTCTTGGCTACCCGCAAGGAACCTCCAAGACGTCCCACTGCTCCATGAGCATAATTGTAATAAGAACACAAAAACATAAGAAGTTGCCACCACTGGGTCAGACCAGAGGTCCATCGCGCCCAGCGGTCTGCTCCCGCGGCGGCCCACCTGTGAAGTGGTTCCTGACCATTTCTGTAACCTACCTCTACATCTATCTGTAACCCTCAATCCCCTCATCCTTTAGGAAACTATCTAAACCTTCCTTGAAACCCTGTAGTGTGCTCTGGCCTATCACAACCTCCGGAAGCGCGTTTTATGTGTGTATGGGAAAAATTTGATCTGAGCCTTAGCATGGAGCAGCAGAGGTCTGCAGTGGCTCTAGTTTCAATTCCTTCGGCACCTTAGTAATGATTTGCAATAAAGCTTCTGGCTTAAAGAGGTGATGCACTGTCAGTTCATCTCCCAGGTCCAGGGTCGCAATAAACTCCTAACTAGTGCTCTGGACCCAAGCACTGGAGGCACCAATTGTGTGGGTCGGTGAGGGAGATCGGGCGTGCACACCGCTGGCACTTCTTAAAGCCCGGTTGAGGGGGCATGAAGGGAAACACGGCCTCCGCAAAATCGAATCCGGAGGCTTGTATGATGGCAACAGGCCCCGCCGGGGCCGGCCTGAAAAAATAAAGAAAACTCGATGAGTTTTTTTTTTTTTTTGAAAACAAAAGGAAAGGGAATCCGATAATAAAAAAGGAAAAAATTTAGAAAATACGCGAGCGGAAAGGCAAAAATTAGTGTTTCAACGGCCGTTGAAAACACATGCGTCTTCTTCGCTCCGTGGAAATGAAGAAACTGGGGACAACGCTCTCCGTCGGGCGGGAAGGCACTCGCGCATGCGCGGTGCGGCC
Organism: Geotrypetes seraphini; assembly: GCF_902459505.1. Taxonomy (NCBI): domain Eukaryota; kingdom Metazoa; phylum Chordata; class Amphibia; order Gymnophiona; family Dermophiidae; genus Geotrypetes; species Geotrypetes seraphini. The sequence goes on along the minus strand of NC_047090.1, from coordinate 67,152,265 downwards.
AACTAGAACTTTCTAGTTAAAAAGGTCCGTACCGGGGCTCCGTCGGTGACGTCACCCATGCGTTAAGAATATGCTGCCTGCTTGTCCTGGGATAAAAGGCTTTTATGCTGATGTCAACTTCCATGGAAAGTATAATAAGATTGCATATATTTTAGACACTTCTATAAATGTATTATTTTTATTGCCTGGGTGTGGAATATGCTTAGGGTGCTGCTGGACTTTGCACTTACAAAGTACTTTTCATACAAAAAGTATTCTGATGTGCTCTGTAGTCATTAACAATAGCATGATGCCAAACTATTTGTCAGCACACTTCATGAAAACTTTCAAATAGAAAAAGGACACACGGGGAAATTCTATAACCGGCACCGAAACTTAAGCATCGATAGCTGCCCTACTGGTGCCTAAGTTAATTGACAAACGCCATTAGAAATGGCGAAAAACCTCAATGTTCAAGCGCCTACCAGCGGCTAAATAAAGGGCACCAGAAAACGTCTACATAGGTGTGATTCACGGCATAGATAAGCACTGGAAATGTAGGCCCGGAAAACCCTGGCCTATATTTTCGGTGCCTATCTTGCCCGGAGGCGCATGATTGACAAGCGATTAGCAGCCACTTTTTAGGTAGCTGCCAATTGCGGCACCATATACAGAATCCAGCTGACAATGCTATTCATATTTTTCAGATCTGATTGGGTCAACAAAGGCATGAGGCATTCACCAACCTTGTGAATTTAATTTCCAATCCTGTGTTGGAAGTTAATTATACCATCCTTCTATTTAGTAAGCTCTCTGGTCATATTTCCTAAAATCTCAAGTTCTAGTAACCATTGATACAATATGGAAAAAACAATAAGGGAAGATTAGGTATAATACTCTTAAATGTTTGGGTTATGTCCCTCTTTAATTGTGAGATTGCTGAAAGGCATTCCCTATCTTTTTTCGACTCCGCCTCCTTCCCCAGTGGGCTATGCTGTAACTCTTCAGTCTACATACCAAAGCAATCGCCAATCACTAGAAAAAGAAATGAGAAGGAGGGGTATGGAGAACCGTCCCAATAATATGAACACTGTTCTACTCTGTAACAATTAGTGAAACAAAACATACTAATTCCAATAAAAACTTGATATAAAACAAGATGGAACAAACTAGCCACCTACCTGAGTGCAGCCTGCACTAACAGTTATGGAGATCTCACACTCTCCCTCTTTGTAGTTTGTAATGAAATATCTTCTCACTCTTTGACAGGAAATGATGAGCCAGCTGCTAGGACTGAGGACTCAAAAGCAGCATCCAGCCAGTTCATCACATCCACCCTGTAAAAACTCTGTGACAGCATGGAAGGTGGGTTACATAACCACCTGTGACACCGCCCGAGACTCTGTCCATGAAGAGGCCACACTCCTAGTAGAATGTGCCCTCATAAAAATTGGGGAAGGTTTCCCATACCCGATATATACTGAAGAAATCGTCATACAAATCCATTGTGAAATGGAAGCCTTAGAAGCTGGTATTTGTAAGGACAAAAAGATAATCTGTGAGCTGAAACTCATTTGTCACCTCGAGATAATGAAGACTTACTCTCCTAATATCCAGTCACTTCATAATCTTATCCTTTTCCTTTGCACCCGTGAACTGAAATGCAGGCAATCAAGCTTCCTGATTTACATGGAAAGTCAAAACCACTTTCAGCAGAAAACAAGGTACTATGAAAAGTGGCAACCCAGCTTCTGTAAATCTGAGGAAAGACTCTTTGCAGGATGAAACCTGCAGTTTTGACAATCTTCTTGCTAAAGCAATAGTAACCAGGAACACCATCTTAACTGAAAGATCCATAAGTGATGTTCCCTGCAAAGGCTCATGTGGAATTCCACTGAGGGCCTGCAACACAATATTGAGGTTCTATTTCGGAAACGGTTGATGAACCAGAGAATGCAGCCACTTTGCTCCCTTCAGAAATCTGGAGATGTCCAGATGCAATGCCAAGGACATTTTCTCCATGTGCTCTAAAACAAGAAAGGCCTACTACTTGCACTTTAAGAGAGCCGACTGCCAGATCCTTTTCTAGATCATTCTGGAGGAATGCGAACACCATGGATAAGGGGGCCCAAAAGGGCTCCACATTCCAGTTAGCACATCAGCTCTGAAACATCTTACAAGCTTTTGCATAAGCAGCAACAGTTACTTGTTTCTTAGACCAAAAGAAAGTAGCTATGATCAGCTCTGAGTAGCAATTTCGCACACTCAAAAGCCATACCATAAGCCCAAAGTGTTCCAGATTCTCTAGAGCAATTGGACCCTGTGAGAAAAGAGCCGGATGAAGCGGCAGTTTGAGACAATTGTCTCTCTGCAGTCTGACCTGATCCATGTACCACGACTGACACGGCCAATCTGGAGCAACCAACATTACCAATCCTGGATGGGTTGACACTATATTATGACATGCACGTGCAATATAAGATGCCGCTATTGCTAATTTTAGTCCCAACACCAAGGCCTCAAACTGCCTTTTGAGGACCAAATCTATCCTGCGATCCTGCATATCCTTGAAAATCACTCCCCATTCATTGGGCAGGGAAGCACACTTGGCAACTTGAGCTACCAATGAATCCACCTTAGGTGGTACAAATAGCTGCTGAAAATCCAGATCCATGGGGGTATAACTTTGCCATGGTCTTGGCTACCCGCAAGGAACCTCCAAGACGTCCCACTGCTCCATGAGCATAATTGTAATAAGAACACAAAAACATAAGAAGTTGCCACCACTGGGTCAGACCAGAGGTCCATCGTGCCCAGCGGTCTGCTCCCGCGGCGGCCCACCTGTGAAGTGGTTCCTGACCATTTCTGTAACCTACCTCTACATCTATCTGTAACCCTCAATCCCCTCATCCTTTAGGAAACTATCTAAACCTTCCTTGAAACCCTGTAGTGTGCTCTGGCCTATCACAACCTCCGGAAGCGCGTTTTATGTGTGTATGGGAAAAATGTGATCTGAGCATTAGCATGGAGCAGCAGAGGTCTGCAGTGGCTCTAGTTTCAATTCCTTCGGCACCTTAGTAATGATTTGCAATAAAGCTTCTGGCTTAAAGAGGTGATGCACTGTCAGTTCATCTCCCAGGTCCAGGGTCGCAATAAACTCCTAACTAGTGCTCTGGACCCAAGCACTGGAGGCACCAATTGTGTGGGTCAGTGAGGGAGATCGGGCGTGCACACCGCTGGCACTTCTTAAAGCCCGGTTGAGGGGGCATGAAGGGAAACACGGCCTCTGCAAAATCGAATCCGGAGGCTTGTATGATGGCAACAGGCCCCGCCGGGGCCGGCCTGAAAAAATAAAGAAAACTTGACGAGTTTTTTTTTTTTTTTGAAAACAAAAGGAAAGGGAATCCGATAATAAAAAAGGAAAAAATTTAGAAAATACGCGAGCGGAAAGGCAAAAATTAGTGTTTCAACGGCCGTTGAAAACACATGCGTCTTCTTCGCTCCGTGGAAATGAAGAAACTGGGGACAACGCTCTCCGTCGGGCGGGAAGGCACTCGCGCATGCGCGGTGCGGCCAACTAGAACTTTCTAGTTAAAAAGGTCCGTACCGGGGCTCCGTCGGCGACGTCACCCATGTGTTAAGAATATGCTGCCTGCTTGTCCTGGGATAAAAGGCTGATGTCAACTTCCATGGAAAGTATAATAAGATTGCATATATTTTAGACACTTCTATAAATGTATTATTTTTATTGCCTGGGTGTGGAATATGCTTAGGGTGCTGCTGGACTTTGCACTTACAAAGTACTTTTCATACAAAAAGTATTCTGATGTGCTCTGTAGTCATTAACAATAGCATGATGCCAAACTATTTGTCAGCACACTTCATGAAAACTTTCAAATAGAAAAAGGACACACGGGGAAATTCTATAACCGGCACGAAACTTAAGCATCGATAGCTGCCCTACTGGTGCCTAAGTTAATTGACAAACGCCATTAGAAATGGCGAAAAATCTCAATGTTCAAGCGCCTACCAGCGGCTAAATAAAGGGCACCAGAAAACGTCTACATAGGTGTGATTCACGGCATAAGCACTGGAAATGTAGGCCCGGGAAACCCTGGCCTATATTTTCGGTGCCTATCTTGCCCGGAGGCGCATGATTGACAAGCGATTAGCAGCCACTTTTTAGGTAGCTGCCAATTGCGGCACCATATACAGAATCCAGCTGACAATGCTATTCATATTTTTCAGATCTGATTGGGTCAACAAAGGCATGAGGCATTCACCAACCTTGTGAATTTAATTTCCAATCCTGTGTTGGAAGTTAATTATACCATCCTTCTATTTAGTAAGCTCTCTGGTCATATTTCCTAAAATCTCAAGTTCTAGTAACCATTGATACAATATGGAAAAAACAATAAGGGAAGATTAGGTACAATACTCTTAAATGTTTGGGTTATGTCCCTCTTTAATTGTGAGATTGCTGAAAGGCATTCCCTATCTTTTTTCGACTCCGCCTCCTTCCCCAGTGGGCTATGCTGTAACTCTTCAGTCTACATACCAAAGCAATCGCCAATCACTAGAAAAAGAAATGAGAAGGAGGGGTATGGAGAACCGTCCCAATAATATGAACACTGTTCTACTCTGTAACAATTAGTGAAACAAAACATACTAATTCCAATAAAAACTTGATATAAAACAAGATGGAACAAACTAGCCACCTACCTGAGTGCAGCCTGCACTAACAGTTATGGAGATCTCACACTCTCCCTCTTTGTAGTTTGTAATGAAATATCTTCTCACTCTTTGACAGGAAATGATGAGCCAGCTGCTAGGACTGAGGACTCAAAAGCAGCATCCAGCCAGTTCATCACATCCACCTTGTAAAAACTCTGTGACAGCATGGAAGGTGGGTTACATAACCACCCGTGACACCGCCCGAGACTCTGTCCATGAAGAGGCCACACTCCTAGTAGAATGTGCCCTCATAAAAATTGGGGAAGGTTTCCCATACCCGATATATACTGAAGAAATCGTCATACAAATCCATTGTGAAATGGAAGCCTTAGAAGCTGGTATTTGTAAGGACAAAAAGATAATCTGTGAGCTGAAACTCATTTGTCACCTCGAGATAATGAAGACTTACTCTCCTAATATCCAGTCACTTCATAATCTTATCCTTTTCCTTTGCACCCGTGAACTGAAATGCAGGCAATCAAGCTTCCTGATTTACATGGAAAGTCAAAACCACTTTCAGCAGAAAACAAGGTACTATGAAAAGTGGCAACCCAGCTTCTGTAAATCTGAGGAAAGACTCTTTGCAGGATGAAACCTGCAGTTTTGACAATCTTCTTGCTAAAGCAATAGTAACCAGGAACACCATCTTAACTGAAAGATCCATAAGTGATGTTCCCTGCAAAGGCTCATGTGGAATTCCACTGAGGGCCTGCAACACAATATTGAGGTTCTATTTCGGAAACGGTTGATGAACCAGAGAATGCAGCCACTTTGCTCCCTTCAGAAATCTGGAGATGTCCAGATGCAATGCCAAGGACATTTTCTCCATGTGCTCTAAAACAAGAAAGGCCTACTACTTGCACTTTAAGAGAGCCGACTGCCAGGTCCTTTTCTAGATCATTCTGGAGGAATGCGAACACCATGGATAAGGGGGCCCAAAAGGGCTCCACATTCCAGTTAGCACATCAGCTCTGAAACATCTTACAAGCTTTTGCATAAGCAGCAACAGTTACTTGTTTCTTAGACCAAAAGAAAGTAGCTATGATCAGCTCTGAGTAGCAATTTCGCACACTCAAAAGCCATACCATAAGCCCAAAGTGTTCCAGATTCTCTAGAGCAATTGGACCCTGTGAGAAAAGAGCCGGATGAAGCGGCAGTTTGAGACAATTGTCTCTCTGCAGTCTGACCTGATCCATGTACCACGACTGACACGGCCAATCTGGAGCAACCAACATTACCAATCCTGGATGGGTTGACACTATATTATGACATGCACGTGCAATATAAGATGCCGCTATTGCTAATTTTAGTCCCAACACCAAGGCCTCAAACTGCCTTTTGAGGACCAAATCTATCCTGCGATCCTGCATATCCTTGAAAATCACTCCCCATTCATTGGGCAGGGAAGCACACTTGGCAACTTGAGCTACCAATGAATCCACCTTAGGTGGTACAAATAGCTGCTGAAAATCCAGATCCATGGGGGTATAACTTTGCCATGGTCTTGGCTACCCGCAAGGAACCTCCAAGACGTCCCACTGCTCCATGAGCATAATTGTAATAAGAACACAAAAACATAAGAAGTTGCCACCACTGGGTCAGACCAGAGGTCCATCGTGCCCAGCGGTCTGCTCCCGCGGCGGCCCACCTGTGAAGTGGTTCCTGACCATTTCTGTAACCTACCTCTACATCTATCTGTAACCCTCAATCCCCTCATCCTTTAGGAAACTATCTAAACCTTCCTTGAAACCCTGTAGTGTGCTCTGGCCTATCACAACCTCCGGAAGCGCGTTTTATGTGTGTATGGGAAAAATGTGATCTGAGCATTAGCATGGAGCAGCAGAGGTCTGCAGTGGCTCTAGTTTCAATTCCTTCGGCACCTTAGTAATGATTTGCAATAAAGCTTCTGGCTTAAAGAGGTGATGCACTGTCAGTTCATCTCCCAGGTCCAGGGTCGCAATAAACTCCTAACTAGTGCTCTGGACCCAAGCACTGGAGGCACCAATTGTGTGGGTCAGTGAGGGAGATCGGGCGTGCACACCGCTGGCACTTCTTAAAGCCCGGTTGAGGGGGCATGAAGGGAAACACGGCCTCTGCAAAATCGAATCCGGAGGCTTGTATGATGGCAACAGGCCCCGCCGGGGCCGGCCTGAAAAAATAAAGAAAACTTGACGAGTTTTTTTTTTTTTTTTGAAAACAAAAGGAAAGGGAATCCGATAATAAAAAAGGAAAAAATTTAGAAAATACGCGAGCGGAAAGGCAAAAATTAGTGTTTCAACGGCCGTTGAAAACACATGCGTCTTCTTCGCTCCGTGGAAATGAAGAAACTGGGGACAACGCTCTCCGTCGGGCGGGAAGGCACTCGCGCATGCGCGGTGCGGCCAACTAGAACTTTCTAGTTAAAAAGGTCCGTACCGGGGCTCCGTCGGCGACGTCACCCATGTGTTAAGAATATGCTGCCTGCTTGTCCTGGGATAAAAGGCTGATGTCAACTTCCATGGAAAGTATAATAAGATTGCATATATTTTAGACACTTCTATAAATGTATTATTTTTATTGCCTGGGTGTGGAATATGCTTAGGGTGCTGCTGGACTTTGCACTTACAAAGTACTTTTCATACAAAAAGTATTCTGATGTGCTCTGTAGTCATTAACAATAGCATGATGCCAAACTATTTGTCAGCACACTTCATGAAAACTTTCAAATAGAAAAAGGACACACGGGGAAATTCTATAACCGGCACGAAACTTAAGCATCGATAGCTGCCCTACTGGTGCCTAAGTTAATTGACAAACGCCATTAGAAATGGCGAAAAATCTCAATGTTCAAGCGCCTACCAGCGGCTAAATAAAGGGCACCAGAAAACGTCTACATAGGTGTGATTCACGGCATAAGCACTGGAAATGTAGGCCCGGGAAACCCTGGCCTATATTTTCGGTGCCTATCTTGCCCGGAGGCGCATGATTGACAAGCGATTAGCAGCCACTTTTTAGGTAGCTGCCAATTGCGGCACCATATACAGAATCCAGCTGACAATGCTATTCATATTTTTCAGATCTGATTGGGTCAACAAAGGCATGAGGCATTCACCAACCTTGTGAATTTAATTTCCAATCCTGTGTTGGAAGTTAATTATACCATCCTTCTATTTAGTAAGCTCTCTGGTCATATTTCCTAAAATCTCAAGTTCTAGTAACCATTGATACAATATGGAAAAAACAATAAGGGAAGATTAGGTACAATACTCTTAAATGTTTGGGTTATGTCCCTCTTTAATTGTGAGATTGCTGAAAGGCATTCCCTATCTTTTTTCGACTCCGCCTCCTTCCCCAGTGGGCTATGCTGTAACTCTTCAGTCTACATACCAAAGCAATCGCCAATCACTAGAAAAAGAAATGAGAAGGAGGGGTATGGAGAACCGTCCCAATAATATGAACACTGTTCTACTCTGTAACAATTAGTGAAACAAAACATACTAATTCCAATAAAAACTTGATATAAAACAAGATGGAACAAACTAGCCACCTACCTGAGTGCAGCCTGCACTAACAGTTATGGAGATCTCACACTCTCCCTCTTTGTAGTTTGTAATGAAATATCTTCTCACTCTTTGACAGGAAATGATGAGCCAGCTGCTAGGACTGAGGACTCAAAAGCAGCATCCAGCCAGTTCATCACATCCACCTTGTAAAAACTCTGTGACAGCATGGAAGGTGGGTTACATAACCACCCGTGACACCGCCCGAGACTCTGTCCATGAAGAGGCCACACTCCTAGTAGAATGTGCCCTCATAAAAATTGGGGAAGGTTTCCCATACCCGATATATACTGAAGAAATCGTCATACAAATCCATTGTGAAATGGAAGCCTTAGAAGCTGGTATTTGTAAGGACAAAAAGATAATCTGTGAGCTGAAACTCATTTGTCACCTCGAGATAATGAAGACTTACTCTCCTAATATCCAGTCACTTCATAATCTTATCCTTTTCCTTTGCACCCGTGAACTGAAATGCAGGCAATCAAGCTTCCTGATTTACATGGAAAGTCAAAACCACTTTCAGCAGAAAACAAGGTACTATGAAAAGTGGCAACCCAGCTTCTGTAAATCTGAGGAAAGACTCTTTGCAGGATGAAACCTGCAGTTTTGACAATCTTCTTGCTAAAGCAATAGTAACCAGGAACACCATCTTAACTGAAAGATCCATAAGTGATGTTCCCTGCAAAGGCTCATGTGGAATTCCACTGAGGGCCTGCAACACAATATTGAGGTTCTATTTCGGAAACGGTTGATGAACCAGAGAATGCAGCCACTTTGCTCCCTTCAGAAATCTGGAGATGTCCAGATGCAATGCCAAGGACATTTTCTCCATGTGCTCTAAAACAAGAAAGGCCTACTACTTGCACTTTAAGAGAGCCGACTGCCAGGTCCTTTTCTAGATCATTCTGGAGGAATGCGAACACCATGGATAAGGGGGCCCAAAAGGGCTCCACATTCCAGTTAGCACATCAGCTCTGAAACATCTTACAAGCTTTTGCATAAGCAGCAACAGTTACTTGTTTCTTAGACCAAAAGAAAGTAGCTATGATCAGCTCTGAGTAGCAATTTCGCACACTCAAAAGCCATACCATAAGCCCAAAGTGTTCCAGATTCTCTAGAGCAATTGGACCCTGTGAGAAAAGAGCCGGATGAAGCGGCAGTTTGAGACAATTGTCTCTCTGCAGTCTGACCTGATCCATGTACCACGACTGACACGGCCAATCTGGAGCAACCAACATTACCAATCCTGGATGGGTTGACACTATATTATGACATGCACGTGCAATATAAGATGCCGCTATTGCTAATTTTAGTCCCAACACCAAGGCCTCAAACTGCCTTTTGAGGACCAAATCTATCCTGCGATCCTGCATATCCTTGAAAATCACTCCCCATTCATTGGGCAGGGAAGCACACTTGGCAACTTGAGCTACCAATGAATCCACCTTAGGTGGTACAAATAGCTGCTGAAAATCCAGATCCATGGGGGTATAACTTTGCCATGGTCTTGGCTACCCGCAAGGAACCTCCAAGACGTCCCACTGCTCCATGAGCATAATTGTAATAAGAACACAAAAACATAAGAAGTTGCCACCACTGGGTCAGACCAGAGGTCCATCGTGCCCAGCGGTCTGCTCCCGCGGCGGCCCACCTGTGAAGTGGTTCCTGACCATTTCTGTAACCTACCTCTACATCTATCTGTAACCCTCAATCCCCTCATCCTTTAGGAAACTATCTAAACCTTCCTTGAAACCCTGTAGTGTGCTCTGGCCTATCACAACCTCCGGAAGCGCGTTCTATGTGTGTATGGGAAAAATGTGATCTGAGCCTTAGCATGGAGCAGCAGAGGTCTGCAGTGGCTCTAGTTTCAATTCCTTCGGCACCTTAGTAATGATTTGCAATAAAGCTTCTGGCTTAAAGAGGTGATGCACTGTCAGTTCATCTCCCAGGTCCAGGGTCGCAATAGACTCCTAACTAATAGCCCCAGCCTGAGATCCTGGTTCCTCTATAACTGAGGAATCACTGTGAGATAGCAAAGGCATAGACTCTGATCCCCAGTCTTCCCAGTCCCATTCTGACTGGACCTCTGGTTCTTGAGCAAGGACTTGCTTGGAAGGTAACCCCCCCCCCCTGCAGAACCCCCAACGATTCTCCAGATGGAGCATGTAGGGTTACCAGATGTCCGGATGTCCCTTTTGAGGACATGTCCTTTTGAGGACATGCCCGGGGGTCCAGCCGGCTTTTCAAAACCCAACATTTTGTCTGGGTTTTGAAAAGCTAAACTAAACTAAACCTTAAGTTTATATACCGCATCCTCTCCACAGTAGTAGAGCAGGAGGTAGTTTTTTGGCTAGCGCGGAGGTTAGCGCATGATAAAATGTCGCGTGCGATAAAGCCGCTAATGCGGCTTCGTAAAAGGAGCCCTAAGAGCGAGCCATGCTTCAAAGGGAATTGTCCCTGAACCTCCAAACCTGTTAATGCAGGTCAGCTATGCAGGTGCCCTGTATAAGGGGGTATCCTGCTAGCTATAGACTTCTACACCGAGAGTCTGTGTCTTCTTGCAGTCCCGGGACCACTGGGAACCTCTACAGCATTGAAAGCCTCCAAATTCAATTTAAAACCTGAAAATAATAAAATGATCTCAGAGCAGATCAGAAAGACACCTTCTATTTCGCTTGCAGAAAGAAAGACTGAAAAGTTACAGCACAGCTTACTGGTGAAGGAGGCAGAGTCAAGAAAAGATACTGGATGCCTTCTGCAATCTCGCAATTAAAGAGGGACATAACCCAAGCATTCAAGACTACTGTACAGCAGAAGAAATTGCATTGCATTACATAAATTCTTATATACCGCAGCTACCTTGTAGTTCAGTGCGGTTAACAGCTAAGAGATACTAACCGTATATAGTATGATCATAACAAATTAATCAAAATATTTACCAAACAAATGGGTTTTCAGCGATTTTCTAAAGACCAGGTAAGAGGTTGAGATTGATATCTAAGTACTAACTTGTTTGTCCCACATAGCTGCCAAATATGCCAAAGTTTTACTAAGAAATCGTTTATAAACACATCTCTTTACAGATGGAAAATCAAAAAGTCGTATGACACGCAAGTGTTTTCTAGTAGCAAAACTGAAGCAATCTAAAAGAGCTGGGTAAAAGTCCATTCAAGGACTTAAAACATACACAACCAAATTTGAAAACTATTCTAGCCTCTATTGTCAACCAATGCAGTCTATAATAATACTGTGACATATGATCTGATCTTTTCAATAAGAAAATTGCTTGCCTTTAGATTGTGGGCATTGTAAAAAAATAAAAAAAAGTTGAATGGAAGATACCCTTTATGCCATTGTTATGACTGTCTATCCAAACAATGGACTGTCTGTTTTGGAAAAGCTCTTCTGCTACAATTTTTATTCACAGAATGCCAATGCTGGCATCATTAGGCAAAAAATATTCTAGAGGAAAAAAAAAAGGTACTGCACTCCATCAATTCTTTCAGAATAGAGTTCCTTGTTTTTATATCGAGACCCAGGGCAATATAAAAGCTCTGGGGAAAAAGGAGAAGGTTGTTGGATTGCTTGCCCAACCATGTTTCACATAACCTATCATAGCTTATTCATGTAAACCCTCATTTGGTATCACAGTTCATCATATGTGGAGGAAGTAAATTTATTATTTCTATGGAATAAGTTTTACAGAAGCTTATCTATTTTAGTATAAATAATCTGTATTGTGCATACTTTGTTTGAATAAGTTAGGGTTGTACTTTGCCAATTAGTATCTTTTATTGAATTGTGTTATTTCCTTTTATAAGCCACTGTTATCTGGCTTTGTATCTTACGTGAAATCCGTTTTTATTAAACAAAGAATATTACAAAAAGAGCTCCAGCTGAAAACCATGTTTTACAATAATGACGAACTCCGCGGAGGACTTTGCTCTGATGTCCTCCACGGTGACAAACAACACCCCCATCCTACCCCAGAAACCCCTCCCCAAATCACCCCCCCCCCCAACAAAGAGAACCAATGTGCAGAGGCAGCATACAAACATCAAACAGGTAAAGCAGAGTACCATTGTAAACGATTCAGAACATGGCTACGACTCAATGGGGACAAGTTGTCCAAATAAGGAGTCCAGGTGTCCACAAAGGCTTTACTGCGGCGGCGAGAAGAACACGCCAGCCGGGCCTCCCAACCCATGAGTTCATGCAGCCTGTTTCTCCAAAACCAAAAAGTAGGCGGCTCAGGAGCAAGCCAACAACACAGGATACATTTCTTCCCCAATATAAAACACTTACTGAGGAACAATTTCTCCGAAGAAGAGTAACCTGAAAGCAATGGGAAATGTGCAAAAAGCATAGGAAACACAGAAACAGGCACAGACACCCGAAGAAGGCCCTGTAAAAAGGAGGCAAGCGCAGACCAGAAAACCCGGCTTGCTGGACAACCCCAAATACCATGATAATAAGAATTGACCCCAGCAGAGCATCTCCCACATTGCTGGGTGTCCACACAACCCATATAATATGCCTGACTCTGGGAGCCATAGTCCCGCAAAACTGTACGAAAATGACATTCCCTCAAATCTGCACTAGAGACCAGACTAGTGGTACGTTTCAACACCCGCAACAAAAAGCCCTCCCCCAGATCCCGCCCCAGATCCCGCTGCCAAGCCTCCAAAACCCTGGAGAAAACCCTGGGTGGGCTCAGCGTCCAAAGCTGTCGATGAAAATAAGAAATCGAGACCCTGGTATCTGGATCTGCCACTAAAAAGGAACGGAAGTCGGACCCAAACACAGCACCCAAGGACCCCCTCGGGAGGGAGCCAACGTAATGAGTTAGCTGACAATAAGCAAAGAAGAAACCGGCTCCCGGAACCCCCCGGGCAAGCAAAGCCTCACTCGCCCGAAGGGTCCCATCAAGCTGCAGAACATGCTGTAAAAGCTCTACCCCCCCGAGCCCTCCAGCCACCAAAAACAGACAGGCCCACCCCCGGAGGAAAAGCCAAGTTCCCAACCAGAGGTAAAAAGACACTGACCAAAGGATCCTGACTCCAGAGCCGAAGAATCTGGTGCCACGTCCCCCTCAAGGGACGAAAGAGAACACTACGCCTACAAGCCCCTGGCAACCGTGACAAATGGGCATGAAGAAGGTAAAGCAGATGAATAGGATAGAAATAGTCCCGCTCCAAGGAAAGATCCGTATAAAAAGATCCCCCAAATGACGTAACAAACAAGCTTGATTATACAGCCGGATGTCCGGCACCCCAAGACCCCCCTCCGAAAGCGGACCAAGGAGCAAAGGCCAGCGTAACTTAGGCTTCCGTCCCCCCCAGCAGAACCGAGATAACAGAGTACAAGGCCCGGACATCCCTCTGCAAAAGAGATAGAGGAAGAGTTTGGAGAACATAAAGCCACCTGGGAAAGATAATCATGTGGAACAGGTGAATCCTACCAGACAATGAAAGCGGGAGATCCTGCCATTTAACCAGTAACAGCTTAGTATCTGAAAGGAGCTTATCAACATTAAGGCGATACAGTTGAGCGGGATCCATGGTAAGCCGAATCCCCAGGTAACGAAAGGAAAAGTCTGCCCAGCGCAGCGGAAAACTACCCTGCCAATGCTGGCGAAGAAGAGACGAAGAAGTCAGGGCCTCCGACTTCGCCAGATTTAGGGTAAAGCCCGAAAAATCGCCATACTCACGTATACTGTCCAGCAGGGTGGACAGCGACTGCGGGGGGTCCGTCAAGAATACCAAAAGATCATCCGCGAAGGCCGCCAATTTAAAATGAGAAGCCCCTAGGAGCAAACCCCGTATCTCCACATTAGACTGAACCTCCCGAAGTAGGGGATCAAGGGAAAGCACAAACAGCAGCGGAGACAAGAGGCACCCCTGTCTAGTACCACGACGAATACCAAAAGAAGCGGAAAGTTCCCCATTAACAAGAACCCGCGCCTCTGGATCCATGTACAGTGCTCGGACCGCATTCAGAAAAAAAGGACCCAAGCCATACTTCCACAACACCGCGAAAAGGTAAGCCCATCGCACCCGGTCAAAGGCCTTCTCTGCGTCGAAGCTAACAAGCAAGGAGGGGATATTCTCCACCGTCGCCCGCTCCAAAGCCAGCAAAATATGTCTAATGTTCTTGGCCACCGGACGATCACGAACAAAGCCCACTTGAGATTCAGAAATCACCGATGGTAACACCCGAGCCAGGCGAGTCGCAAGAATTTTTGCCATAAGCTTAGCCTCATAGTTCAGCAAAGAGATGGGCCGACAGGAATCAGGATAATGGGGGTCCTTACCAGGCTTCAACAAGACAACAATTTGAGCCAAATTCAAGTAACGGGGGAGAAAGCCCTTGGCTACACTCAAATTATAGACGTCCGCCAATACAGGAGCAATGTCCTCCACCAGGAGCTTATAGAACTCACTCAGAAACCCATCCGGGCCTGGAGCCTTTCCCAAAGGGCTGACCCGGATAGCCCATTCCACCTCCTCGGCAGCAAAAGGGCGGTCCAAAGCCTCAGAATCGTTAAGAGACAAACGAGGTAAGTCCACACTATCCAGGTATACCCTCCCAGCCAAATCTTCCGCCTCCGGGGCTGTGTATAAATCCTCGAAAAAGGAACGCAACAGGTCGCAAATCTCCACCGAGCGATGACGCAGTATCCCACAAGGGTCACGGAGCGCAGTAATGGCTGCCTGACCACGATGCACCCGCACCATGCGCGCCAACAGCCGACTACTCTTATTAGCGAAACGAAATAGTTGAAACTGGTAATATGCCCACAATCGCATAGCACTCTGGTGTAAGAACTCATTTAATTCCTGTTGTACTTCCAAAAGCTGAGTCCGAAGCGAGAGGGAGGGCCGCCGACCATACTGACGGTGTAACCCAGCAGCTCGTCGTTCCAACGCCAGAACAGCCCGATGCCGCATTTTTGTCTGCCGTGCCACATAGGCTATAACCTCACCCCTCAATACCGCCTTTGCCGTCTCCCAATAAAGAATGGGATCGTCTCTATGCTGCTGGTTGTCCTGTTTAAAATCCGCCCACCTCCGAAGCAGAAACTCCTGAAAGCGAGCATCCTGGTAAAGAAAACAGGGAAACCGCCACCCCCCCAAACCACTCCGGGAGTCACCCCACGACCAGTGAAATCCCACCCAAGCGTGGTCAGATATTTCAATGGGGCCCAATTCAACCCCCTGCATCTGGGGCAGCAATACACGCGAGATAAGCACCAGATCGATACGGGATAGTGTCCCATGGGCCCGAGATAAATGGGAATAGTCCCGCTCCAGAGGATGCAGCACCCTCCAAACATCCAACAACCCCAACGCAGATTCCAAAATGCGGGCCCCTGTACAAAGCTTAGCAGCTTCTCTGCCTGTGGAAGAAGAACGGTCCATACGCGGGTCAGAGACCTCATTGAAATCCCCCCCAAGAATCAGAGGAACGTCACCAAATTGCAAAAGTTGGTTGCGAAGACCCCTAAAAAATCAAGCCGGCGGATTGTTAGGGGCATAAACATTACACAATAAAAGCGGCTTATTATAAAGCGTAACCGAAGCGATGATATAGCGACCATTAGGATCACGGATCACACGGTGAGAAGTAAAAGAAAGACCCTTCCGAATCAAAATGATAACCCCACCCTTCCACCCGACCGCGGGCGCCTCCAAGTGAGCCCCCACCCACCAGGTACAGAGCTTAGCATGTTCTACTGAGGACAACCGGGTCTCCTGCAAAAAATCAATAGAAGATTTAGAACGATTCAAACGTTGTAAAATTTTTTGCCGTTTTATGGGGGAATGGATACCCCCTACATTCCATGAGGTTAAAGTATATTCCAGAACAGGGTATTCAGAAGAAAAAGACTACCAATAGATACTTCCCGTAGGGTGCCAGAAGGGCGTCCCAGCCACCACCCCTCCAGCTCAGACCGGGGCCTCCCAAACAGCCCCCCAAAAAACTCCCGCCTCCTGCACAAAGCGAACGTTCTACCCCCCATCCACTGATATCCCCACCTTTCCATCCCAACGAAGAAACTCCCTGAATACCCAGCCCTACCCCCCACCCCATCCCCAAGAAACCTCCCATTTCCCTTGTCAGCAACAAACAAAACCCCCTCCCACCCTACTTCCCCTACCCCAAACCCAGGACACCTCCAAACTGGCGTCATTTCCAGGAAACAGCGTACACCCGCCCCGGGATTCCTTACAGAACACCCCACCAATAAGCTAAGACCCAAGCCAAAACCAATCTGTGCTGAAATGAAAGATAGTAACATAGTAACATAGTAGATGACGGCAGATAAAGACCCGAATGGTCCATCCAGTCTGCCCAACCTGATTCAAATTAAATTTTTATTTTTTTTTTCTTCTTAGCTATTTCTGGGTGAGAATCCAAAGCTTTACCCGGTACTGTGCTTGGGTTCCAACTGCCGAAATCTCTGTTAAGACTTACTCCAGCCCATCTACACCCTCCCAGCCATTGAAGCCCTCCCCTGCCCATCCTCCTCCAAACGGCCATGCACAGACACAGACCGTACAAGTCTGCCCAGTAACTGGCCTAGTTCAATCTTTAATATTATTTTCTGATTCTAAATCTTCTGTGTTCATCCCACGCTTCTTTGAACTCAGTCACAGTTTTACTCTCCACC
The DNA here is from genome assembly GCF_902459505.1 of Geotrypetes seraphini. Lineage (NCBI taxonomy): Eukaryota > Metazoa > Chordata > Amphibia > Gymnophiona > Dermophiidae > Geotrypetes > Geotrypetes seraphini. Next base: position 67,135,339 of record NC_047090.1, on the reverse strand, counting down.
ACCTCTCTCGGGAGCGCATTCCAGGTATCCACCACCCTCTCCGTAAAGTAGAATTTCCTAACATTGCCCCTGAATCTACCACCCCTCAACCTCAAATTATGTCCTCTGGTTTTACCATTTTCCTTTCTCTGGAAAAGATTTTGTTCTACGTTAATACCCTTTAAGTATTTGAACGTCTGAATCATATCTCCCCTGTCTCTCCTTTTCTCTAGGGTATACATATTCAGGGCTTCCAGTCTCTCCTCATACGTCTTCTGGCGCAAGCCTCCTATCATTTTCGTCGCCCACCTCTGGACCGCCTCAAGTCTTCTTACATCTTTCGCCAGATACGGTCTCCAAAACTGAACACAATACTCCAAGTGGGGCCTCACCAATGACCTGTACAGGGGCATCAACACATTTTTCCTTCTACTGACTACGCCTCTCTTTATACAGCCCAGAATCCTTCTGGCAGCAGCCATTGCCTTGTCACACTGTTTTTTCGCCTTTAGATCTTCGGACACTATTACCCCAAGGTCCCTCTCCCCGTCCGTGCATATCAGCTTCTCTCCTCCCAGCATATACGGTTCCTTCCTATTATTAATCCCCAAATGCATTACTCTGCATTTCTTTGCATTGAATTTTAGTTGCCAGGCATTAGACCATTCCTCTAACTTTTACAGATCCTTTTTCATATTTTCCACTCCCTCTTCGGTGTCTACTCTGTTACAAATCTTGGTATCATCTGCAAAAAGGCACACTTTTCCTTCTAACCCTTCAGCAATGTCACTTACATACATATTGAACAGGATTGGCCCCAGCATCGAACCCTGAGGGACTCCACTAGTCACCTTTCCTTCCTTCGAGCGACTTCCATTAACCACCACCCTCTGGCGTCTGTCCGACAGCCAGTTTCTGACCCAGTTCACCACTTTGGGTCCTAACTTCAGCCCTTCAAGTTTGTTCAACAGCCTCCTATGAGGAACTGTATCAAAGGCTTTGCTGAAATCCAAGTAAATTACATCTAGCATATGTCCTCGATCCAGCTCTCTGGTCACCCAATCAAAAAATTCAATCAGGTTCGTTTGGCACGATTTACCTTTTGTAAAGCCATGTTGCCTCGGATCCTGTAACCCATTAGATTCAAGGAAATACACTATCCTTTCTTTCAGCAACACTTCCATTATTTTTCCAACAACTGAAGTGAGGCTCACTGGCCTGTAGTTTCCTGCTTCATCCCTGTGACCACTTTTATGAATAGGGACCACATCCACTCTCCTCCAATCCCCAGGAATCACTCCCGTCTCCAGAGATTTGTTTTGACAAGTCTTTAATAGGACTCGCCAGAACCTCTCTGAGCTCCCTTAGTATCCTGGGATGGATCCCGTCTGGTCCCATCGCTTTGTCCACCTTCAGTTTTTCAAGTTGCTCATAAACACCCTCCTCCATGAACGGCGCAGAATCTACTCCATTTTCTCGTGTAACTTTGCCAGACAATCTCGGTCCTTCTCCAGGATTTTCTTCTGTGAACACAGAACAGAAGTATTTGTTTAGCACATTTGCTTTCTCCTCATCACTCTCCACATATTTGTTCCCAGCATCTTTTAGCCTAGCAATTCCATTTTTTATCTTCCTCCTTTCACTAATATATCTGAAAAAAATTTTATCTCCCTTTTTTACATTTTTAGCCATTTGTTCTTCTGCCTGTGCCTTCGCCAAACGTCTCTCTCTCTTGGCTTCTTTCAGTTTCACCCTGTAGTCCTTTCTGCTCTCCTCTTCTTGGGTTTTTTTATATTTCATGAACGCCAACTCTTTCGCCTTTATTTTCTCAGCCACTAGGTTGGAGAACCATATCGGCTTCCTTTTTCTCTTGTTTTTATTGATTTTCTTCACATAAAGGTCCGTAGCCATTTTTATCGCTCCTTTCAGCTTAGACCACTGTCTTTCCACTTCTCTTATGTCCTCCCATCCTAACAGCTCTTTCTTCAGGTACTTTCCCATTGCATTAAAGTCCATACGTTTGAAATCTAGGACTTTAAGTATCGTGCGGCCGCTCTCCACTTTAGCCGTTATATCAAACCAAACCGTTTGATGATCACTACTACCCAGGTGAGCACCCATTCGAACATTAGAGATACTCTCTCCATTTGTGATTACCAGATCCAGTATCGCTTTTTCCCTTGTGGGTTCCGTCACCATTTGTCTGAGCAGAGCCTCTTGAAAGGCATCCACAATCTCCCTACTTCTTTCCGATTCCGCAGACGGAACATTCCAGTCCGCATCCGGCAGGTTGAAATCTCCCAACAGCAGAACCTCCTCTTTCCTTCCAAACTTTTGGATATCCACAATCAGATCCTTATCAATTTGCTGCGATTGAGTCGGAGATCTGTAGACTACACCCACGTAGATAGAAGTTCCATCTTCTCTTTTCAGAGCAATCCATATCGCTTCTTCCTCTCCCCAGGTCCCTTGCATTTCGGTCGCTTGGATATTGATCTTTACATAGAGAGCTACTCCTCCACCTTTATGACCATCTCTGTCCTTCCTAAAAAGATTATATCCCGGTATGTTTGCATCCCATCCATGTGATTCACTGAACCATGTCTCTGTGATAGCAACAATATCTAGATCTGCCTCTAATATCAGGGCTTGCAGATCGTGAACTTTGTTGCTTAGACTGCGAGCATTTGTGGTCATCGCTTTCCAACAGGAAAAGCGCCCCTAGAGCGCAACAAAGGAAGGCAATACTAAAGGAGAAAGAGGAAGTCCCAGGAGCCCCCCTCCCTCCCTCCAGCTCCCACCTGCATACATCAAACCACAGGCAATCAACATATCCCTAACCCCCCCATCCCCTACCATACAAACAGTCCCAAAAAGATCACATTCAACATGCAAAAATAACAAGAGACAAGTGGACCCCCACTGGGGAGGTGCCGCATGCTCCAGGCTAAAGGACCACAGAGGCCCCTGCAACTTAGTCCAAGGGGATGAGGGCAGTCAGGATCTTCCGATGATCACGCCCCATCGTTCACTGCCACCATTCATACAGGGTCCTCCGGGAACTGCTCCGTGATGAAACGTTGCGCCGCCTCCAAGGTGTCAAAATGATGGGCCCTGCCCTGATGCACCACTCACAAACGGGCCGGGTACTGCAAGGAGAAAGCGATGTGGCGTTGGATGAGGCGGGTACAAAGGGGCGAGAACCGTCGACGAGCCTGAGAAACCTCGGCGGAGTAGTCCTGGAAGCAGAGGATGGCTCGGTTTTCGTACAACAACTTCTTCCCTTGCCGCAATGCTCTCAGGATCTCCACTTTATGGCGGTAATTAAGAAGGCGGCAAATAACCGCTCTTGGGCGATCTGTGGACTCCCGACGAGGCCCCAAACGATGAGCTCTCTCGACTCTCAAAGGACCCGGAGTCCGTGGAATGGAGAGGGACTCCGACAGCCAGCGCTCCAAGAAATCCCCAAGCTCTGTCTCCTTCAATGATTCGGGCAGGCCAATAAAGCGCAGGTTGTTGCGGCGCGAGCGGTTTTCTAGATCGTCAAGCTTCGCCTGCAACGCCGCGATGGTAGAAGTATGCCCCACTTGCTCGAGGGAGATTCACTGAATCGAGTCCTCCGTGGCACTGACGCGCTGTTGCGTCTCCTTCACCTCCGAGGTGAGCGTTGCGAAACGCTGGTCCAGCGTATCAAGTTTATCCAAGATATGCTGCAACTTATCGCCCAAGGAGCTATCAATAGCCGCCTGTACTTCCGCCGTGACTTCAGCCACCCAGCCAGAGCTCGGGGCCTCCGTAGATGAGGGCGCCACGTGGTCCGCCATTTTAAGATCCGGCTGTTTCGACCGCTCCCGTGCCGTTCGGGAGAGCTTAGAGGCCATCAGCGCGGAGCACTCCCGCCCGACGCAGGGAAGAAGAACGGGGAGATTAGATGCAGGCAAGAGGCAAACCGAGAGCGGATGTATCGGAGCTGCTGCAGCGAGCTGTTCACAGCTCCATGTTTCCGCCGGAAGTCTGGCTTTGTATCTTAAATACTTTGTAATTTACTGTGTAAACTGCTAAGAACTGATGGTGTGGCAGTACACAAAAATAAACTATTATTATTATACTGTATTAAATGAGTCATGAATAACAGACAAAGAGGGGCATTTTCGATAGGACGTCTAAGTCAGAGTTTGGATGTTTAGAGAAAGACATCCAGAAATTCAGCAGTAAAAATGTCCATTCTCAAAACTGCCACAATTCAATCTTTTTTTTTTTTTTTTTTTCAAAAAGTAAGTTTTAACCCTTAGCCCGTCTATCTTTTTTGGACATTCCCAAATATAAAGACATCCGCATGAAAAACGCATAAAAGCAAGCTGTTCGAATAAGAACATAAGAACATAAGAACATAAGTGTTGCCTCTGCCGGGTCAGACCAGGGGTCCATCGTGCCCGGCAGTCCGCTCCCGCGGCGGCCCCCCAGGTCCACGACCTGAAAGTGTTCCCTACCTAACCTAAAATATCCATACCCTATTCGCTCAATGTACGGTAAACCTCTATCTGTACCCTGTTATCCCCTTTGCTTCCAGGAAGTCATCCAGTCCCTTTTTGAACCCCAGAATTGTACTCTGTCTTATTACCTCTCCGGGAAGCGCGTTCCAGGTGTCCACCACCCTCTGAGTGAAGAAGAACCGCCTTGCATTCGTTGTGAATCTGTCTCCTCTCAGTTTTTCTGAATGACCTCTTGTTTTAGTTGTCCCTGCTAGTCTAAAGAATCTGTCCCTCTCCACCTTCTCTATGCCTTTCATGATTTTATAAGTTTCTATCATGTCCCCTCTCAGTCTCCGCTTTTCCAGGGTAAAGAGCCCCAGCCTGTCTAACCGTTCGGCATATGAAAGGTTCTCCATACCCTTTATCATCCTCGTTGCCCTCCTCTGGACCCTTTCGAGTATTGCCATGTCCTTCTTGAGGTATGGCGACCAGTATTGGACGCAGTATTCCAGATGTGGGCGCACCATTGCTCGATACAGTGGCAGGATAACTTCTTTTGTTCTGGTAGTGATACCTTTTTTGATAATGCCCAACATTCTGTTCGCTTTTTTTGAGGCCGCTGCACATTGTGCCGCCGGCTTCATTGTGTTATCTACCAATACCCCCAGATCTTTTTCTTGGCTGCCTTCCCCGAGTACCCTCCCTCCCATCGTATAGCTGTACCTGGAGTTCCCCTTCCCTATGTGCAAGACCTTACATTTCTCAAGTGTCCTACCCCGTCAGAATAGTTTGCCATCAGCTGATCGCGGCAGGGGAATCCCGATCAGTTGAGTCAGTTTTGTGAAGTCCTGCTGACTCAGCTGATTGGGGTTCCCCTGCCAGGATCAGCTGAACTGGCAGAGAGGACCAAAATTCCTCTCTCCCTCCCTCACACCCACCAATCCCCTCCAGTGACATCATCATCGCATTGCCCTCCTGCCCTACAGTGATTTTGAGGGAATATCTGCCTGGTTCTTGGGACCTGGGTTTGGCCACTGTTGGAAACAGGATACTTGGCTTGATGGACCTTCCGTCTGCCCTAGTGTGGCAACTCTTATGTTCCTACTAGTGTTTAAGCCCGTTATATTAACGGGTGCTAGAATAGATTAGTGTGATCCAGTATAGCTATTCTTTTTATGTCTTACCCCCATATTCAGGCTCCCATTTCCCCTTTTACCTTCCCTATTTTCACCAACTTAAAAATCTGTCCCCTTTCTCTGTCCTTCACCTCCATAGAACTCCCTCCCCATTCCCCCTTTCCACATCAATCTTCACTTATTCTTCCAGCTCCTATCTTCAGCCCTTTCTCTCACATGTCCCCTTTTGCAGCCCCCTTCTTTCATCCCCAGCTCCCTTCTCTCACACATTTCCTTTTTATAGCCCCCAACCCTAACCCCCTTTTCATACCTACTCTTCCAGCCCTAGCACCAGTCTCCTTATCACACCTGTCTTCCTTTTCAGCCCCCATATCCAGACCCAGACCCCTTCTCTCACAACTCACCTTTTGCAGGCCCAAGCTCCAGCCCGCTTCTCTGAACTGTCTTCTTTTAACAGCCTCCTACACCAGGTCTCTTTTCCCCAAAACTCCCCTTTTAAAGCCTCCTTCCCTCACATGTCTCCTTTTTTCAGCCCCAGCTCCAAACCCTTTTTTAGCACCCCCCCAGCCCCCAACCCCCATCTCTTCCCTTTCAGCTTCCAGACCCAGCCCCCTTTTCTCACATGTCATTGTTTGCATGCTCAATTGTAAACTTGTTCTTGTATAACTTACGAGTTTAGTTCCTGTGTTTATGTATTTTTTTATATGAAAATTTTCAATAAAATAAACCTTGACTAAAAAAAGAAGAATCTAAAAAATGCTGGAACAAAGAAGCCCTGTCACAGGAAAAGTAACCTTCCCAGACCAGAGCAGCCTCACCAACTTCACACCCCAACACAGGTACCTGAGCTACTTGTATCCCGAAAAGTATAACTGGTTTTTGACCACCCCAACCACAACCTTACTATCTCCCTGCTCACTTCACACCACCTAAATGCCCCAAGCCCGCAAAAACCCTTCACAACAGCCTTCACCATAATGCTCAACATGTAATGCTCAACGTGTATGCTCTTTTCAAAAAGGAATGCCCAATTATCCAGATTTTCCATTATCCGGACTACTCTCTGCCGAGTTTAGTCCAGATCGGTGCCCAACTGTATATGTATTTTAGCATGCTGTCTTCTCTTTGTTTTTCACAAAGTATCTAAATCACTTTAATATCCCATGGAATATTTTTATGTCCTGATGTCGCCTATAGCTTTATTTCTTATTATCATTAATCATTGCAGATGCTATCTGTACACTTACCCCTCTATATTTGCTGTTTTGCGGTTTTTCGATCGAAGTCCCCGCCCCCAAATCTACATCAAATGAAATCGCTGCTCCCAGCTGCACTTTCTTCACTGGAACAGGTCAGGTTATTTGCGGTTTTGAGTCTTTTTTTAAAAAAATTTTACAGAAAAACCGCAAACATACGAAAAGTTATTTGCGGTTTTTTTTCTATTCGCTACCTTGTCGTTCCCCTATCACCGTGAATGCGGAGGGGGAAGTGTAACTTGCTGGTCAGGGAAATTTGAATTGTTGCAGTTGATTGATTAGAAGATAGAATTGCTTACCTTAAGCAACCTGTAGCGTTGTAGAAGATATCAGGATCAGACAAGGCATCAGTCTTGGGGTAGTCTCCCTCAGTCCAGCCAGAGCAAGGAATAATAATTTTCTCAGTCACTGGCTTCAGGACTTCCTTGATCAGCATGTTCTTCAGCTGATCATTTGAAGACAAATTCCAGAACAAGCCTATGGATAGTAATAAATCAGATCAGCCCATAATATCATTTCCAGTATGTATTAGACTAACTGTGCTATATCAAATTTTTAAGCCTCATTCAATCAAAAATTCATTTCTTATTTATTGATTTATCTCCTCCCTCCCCTGCGGTAACTGCCCTGAAGCCCATAAGGATTTAAAGGGCTTCGGGGCTTTTGCCGTGCAGGAAACTAGTGCAGCTTTGTAAAAGATGCACTTATTTATTTACAGTACTTATATTTACAGAACTTTGGATAGTGCCGAATAGAAATTTAGAAAATAAATAAATATGCCAAAGATTTAATAGATAAAGCAAACAATAAGAGAGATAACAAGACACCCTGACGAGTTCCCCGCTCTAACTCTATTGGGGCTGACAACATGCCGTTCGCTTTAAATGCTGAAGTGAATCAGTGAATTGGGCAGCACTAGTGGACAGTGAGAGAGAGGAAGACATTGCTTCTGGGGGTGCAGGGGTGGGGAGGGGAAAAAAAAAAAGAGCATGCTTTGTGTAGTTTAATCTTGTGGTTACCATTATGTGTTGTTAATAAGATTATATTGTGTATATATGAAAAATGATAGGAAGAAATGTCATTTACAATTAGTACTAACTATTATTATGGGGTGAGTTTCCAGGCAGAGAAACCTTTGTTCAATATTGTTCCAAGTTTCCAAGTTTATTGTTCCAAGCATTTCCTCTCACCATCCTCATCAAGCTGGATCTCCCAACTGCTGCTCCCTACTCGCTCACTTTCTAAGTCAGCCGTCCTCCTACTCAGGTCACCCTCTGCCATCGACTTCTGGGAGGCTGGGGGGCCATGACCTTTGCTGTATCTCCCCTGGAGTTGGAGGTAGTAGCTGCATGTCAGGAAAAATTTCCAAAGCCTCCTCCAATGATAGGACTGTTTGTAGCAGGATAAAAAAGGAGAGCAAAAGGATGATACCACCGATATTTAATATGCTTCTCCTGTAGCTAGCTAATGAGTGCTTTAAGGCCTGCTCATCTTTCTCAGGGTCACTGAGGCCAAATCATGGTACAGTTCAATTTCATAGGAGTCTCATTTGATATTGAGCTGAGTTTGGGCTTTTTGCATTACCACCTCCTTGATCTTAAAATCCTTGAAGCTTGCAATGATGTCTCATGGCTTGTTGCCATGTAGCACTGCCAGCGTCCTATGTGCTCTTTCAAGGCCTATATCTTCTGTAGACACTTGCGCTGTATTATCGGATAGCAGCATGCTAGTTATTTGTTGAACTACTCCCTCACAGTTTATGTAAAATTTAAAACCAAACTTAAATCTTCCTTCTTTAAAGATGCCTTTACTCTTTAGTATCAGCTTCCGCCTTCTAATCCCTTGATTCTTGTGAAGCTTTGAACCATCTAATACTTCTTTTGAAGTCATTCCCATCCTAATGTTTTTACCACTCCCCATTTACCGTCCTTTTTTAAATTAATTTTACTTCGATGAATTTTAAACAACCTTTCCCTCCCCTACTTTCTTTTTGTTTCACGTATGTTAACCTAAATTTGTCTAGTATTTTTAATACTTGATAAAATATTGCTTTTATTTATTTTAACTGTTTTCTTTATAATCTTTTTATATTGTACACCGTTTAGACACTTGTTTTGACAGACGGTATATAAAAAATAAAGAAACTTGATTCTGCCGACTCAGGGATTCTTCTTATGCACAAGATGAAGTACCAACTGCTATACTCCAAATCTTGTTATGTTTAGGATATATGTCTGGTGCGTTTGCATTTCTTTTGTGTGAGCGTCTATATCCACAATCATAAGAACATAAGAATTGCCATCTCCGGATCAGATCCTGGGTCTATCAAGTCCGGTGATCCGCACACGCGGAGGCCCCGCCAGGTGTACCCTGGCGTAGTTTTAGTCCCCATATCACTGTATGCTTCTCAAGGGAGATGTGCATCTAATTTACCCTTACCCATATCACTCTATGCCACTCTTAAGGAGATGTGCATCTAATTTACCCTTTCTATGTTTCTATAACCATAAGGCTCTATGACATCATAATGCAGGTGTAAAGAGTCTTAGCCTATAGGGAGAGGACATGCAAATATTAAGAACTTTAACCAATAGGGAGAGGAGGAGATAGTGGATGCTGCAGATGGGAATACTGGATAGTCCATTTGGCCTTTAGCTGCCATCATGTTTCTATGCTTATATAACCATGTTTTGTTGTTCTTCTATGCACATTACAGATTCATTCACCTGACAGCCCAGCTCCATCATCTCACCCCACAGGTTTGTAACCAAAGTAGTGAGCTTGTCCAGGACTGTTTATGTCTGCTTTTTTTTCTTGTAATATCTACCAGAGCACCAGCATGGGATCAACTTGTAGGTGTGCTGTCTTCAGTATTACACTCATTCCTGCCAGCCCCAGGGATGATGCCGAGTAGTCACTCCTCTCTGCCATTTTGTTGAAATCCAGGCCACTCGGTTGATATGCGAACTCCTTCAAATTTCACTGACTGGGTTGAGACATCGAGTCTTCCAATTGAATAAAATACAGAATTCTGCTGTATTTGCTCAGGTCACCTTTTGGGTAATCGAGACAGTGGATTGACCACAATTTAATTTTGAGGCACTAGGAGCAAAGAGCTCAGATGGCCAACTCGCTGGTGATGTCATTTCCCCCAACTTTTCTAATATAGATTATTGTCAGGCAAGAATTTAATTTTGCACTGATTCACTGGTCTCTATCTTCAATTACCCTCTGTTTATTTTTTTCACCTTACCCACTAGCTGTTAAGCAGACTTTTAAGAGATCTCATACCTTACAGCTTTACTTAGTTTAGCTTACTCTTGCCTCATTATTGTGCCTATTATCTTCTCACCCACAAACTGTTTTAGCTCAAGACTTTTAGATGTTCTTACTGTGTGTCTCCTTTCTCCCCATCCCTCCCTGTAGCCCAACCTCAGCCTTTCCCTTCCCCTCCCCATTCCTCCCTGTAGCCCAGCCTCAGCCCTTCCTTTCCCCATCCCTCCCTGTAGCCCACCCTGTAGCCCTCCCTACAGCCTCAACCCTTCCCTATCTCCCTATCCCTCCTGTAGCCCAGCCTTAACTCTTCTGTTCCCTATTCTCTTTAAGCTGGTATCAGCTCTTTCCATCCCTCCCCCCTCCCCATTTGTCCCTGTAGGTTGGCATCGGATGTTCCTTTCTCTACCCCACATCCCTTCCTGTAGTCCAGCTTCAGCCCTGCCTTTCCCCCTCCCCCATTGTCCGGCATCAGCCCTGCTCATCCTAATCCCTCATCTCCACCCAGAAACACACCAGCATTAAGTATAAACCTATTTTTGCTAACCTTGGCAGTGCAGAGCCCCACCACTACCACAAAACAAAAATCTTTTTTATATTACCTGGGCAGTGCTTCTCTGCAGTGACCCCAATAAGGCCCTAATCAGTTGCTAGAGAGGAGGAAGCGGGGGAGCAGACTGGAGCACCGAACAAGGAGCACTCCAACAATGGAAGTATGAAGGTTCCGAGTCACCGACACTGCTCCTGCCTCATCCTCAGCCTCCTGACTCTCCCGGGTACCACCAGGGATGAATTGTGTGGCAGCTGCATCCCAAGCTTCCTTCTGACTGAGCGTGTTCCAAAGATCGATCATTGGTGTCAAGCACCCTGCCTCATATCAAGCATCTGGGCAGAACTTTGCTGCCACCTCCTGCAGCAGGGAAGTTGAGGCAGAGTACATAAGGAAGGCTGCTTGCTTGCTGGAGATGCACATAGCTGAATGCAACCTCCAGCAGCACTGTGCCTGTGCACGGAGACATCTCATTGACGCTCAGATGGAGACTGGGTGGGCTCGAGCCAAGACTCACCTGTAGCTTCATCCCCTCAAGCATATCAATGCTTCAAGGCCTTCTGGGGATTCACTGAGTCCCCCAAAGGCCCTGACGGCACCACTACTGAATTTGATTGGTTGAGTAGTCAGAAACTGCTCCCTGCTCAACCAATCAATTTAAGAGTAGTACTATCAAGGTCTTCAGGGAACTCAGTGAATCCTCGCCATAGACCATTTTGATTAATGTAGTTTGATTGGTTGAAGTTTGATTGGTTGAGCAGGCAGTCTGCTCAACCAATCAAATTATTTAAGGTCAAAGCATTAAAAAAAGTTCACTGAATCTCCCAAAGGCCCTGACTGCATGCCACTGAATCTAGTGAAGTTTGAAGAATAATCTGGTAATTGGCAACTAAGATTTAATGCTAAAAAATGCAGGGTCATGCACTTGAGCTGCAAAAATCTAGGAGAACAATATAGTACATATAGGGAAGCAAAGTGCTTCTGTGTACGAAAGAAGAGTGGGACTTGGGGGTGATTATGTTTGATGATCTCAGGGTGGCATAACAGGTAGAAAAAGCAATGATCAAAGCAATGATCAAAGCCAAGAAGAGGCTTGGGTATATAAGGAGAGGAATTGTCAGTAGGAAAAAGGAAATTATAGTGCCGTTGTATAGGTTGCTGGTTAGTCCCCATTTGGAATACTATGTGCAATTCTGGAGACCACACCGTCAAAAAGATATAAATAGGATGAAATCGGTCCAGAGGGATGCTACAAGATTGGTTAGTGGTCTTTGTCATAAATTGTATGGGGACAGACTTAGAGACCTTAATATGTATACTCTGGAAGAAAGACAGGAAAGAGGGGATATGATAGAGATGTTTAAATATCTCTGAGGCATTAATATACAGGTGAGTCTTTTTCAAATGAAGGAATACTCTGGAAGGAACGGACATAGGATGAAGTCAAGAGACGATGTGTAGGCTCAGGAGTAATTTGAGAAAATACTTCTTTATAGAAAGGGTGGTATATGTGTGGAATATTCTCCCAGTAGAGGTGGTAGAGACAAAGACTGGCTGAATTCAAGAACGCATTACTTAGAAGCATAGAAACATGGCAGTAGATAAAGGCACACATGGGACAGGCACATGGGATCTCATAGGGAGAGGAGGCAATAGTGGATGATACAGATGGACAGACTGGATGGGTCATTTGGCCTTTATCTACTGCCATGTTTCTATGCTTCTAAGTAATGCCTCCCTGAAATTTTAGAAGCTCTTAAGGAAGAAAGATGGGATTTGATATACTGCATTTCCATGGTTACAGTCAAAACAGTTTACATATTATATACAGGTACTTATTTTGTATATGGGGCAATGGAGGGTTAAGTGAGTTGCTCAGAGTCACAAGTAGCTGTTGACTGCAAATCTCCAGACAATAGGCTTGGAAATATCATGCAACTGGCTCATTAAAAATACCACGAGATGAAAGAAAGGTGAGTCAGAAAAAGACCCACTCATTTGGCAAGTTTTTGGCCAATATATAACCCGGCCAATATTGCAGGCCTTGAATTGCAAGACCAAAGATATTTCAAAGGTCAGCAAGTTCACATTCTTTCCTTTCAGAGCATTGTTTCTATCACATCCAGAAAACTGGCTATTTCAAAGCAAAACTCCCATTAGCATGAGAAACATTAAAGGCTATCACACAGGAGATAGGGATAGTGCTGCCAAGCAATGAACCCTTACTGCAATTCCAGTAAAGCAGATTAGTGGAAAACACGTTCCTGGGATTATATAAACGGATTTACTCCTTTAGTCAATATGTTACAATTGAAAACATAATGCAGTAGAAAATGATCAAGAATTGTAGGAAACTCAACAATGGGGGAAGAAACCTATCTGAGGAGACTAATTGGGGATGAGGGAGCGGAAAATGCCCCCTTTGTTCCACATTGCTAACTAGCCCAGTAACACAGGGCTGGATTCCATAGGGACTGTAGATTTTTATGGTAACAAAGGTTCACTGTGTGTGTGTTACATATAAAAGATACCAGTAGTAAACATAAGAATAGCCTTACTGGGTCCATCAAGCCCAGTACCCTGTTCTCACGGTGGCCAATCCAGGTCACTAGTACCTGGCCAAAATCCAAGGAGTAGCAAAATTCCATGCTACCGATACAGGGCAAGCAGAGGCTTCTCCCATGTCTTAATAACAGACTATGGACTTTCCCTCCAGAAACTTGTCCAAACCTTTCTTAAAACCAGTTACACTATCTTCTCTTACCAAATCCTCTGACAACATGTTCCAGAGCTTAACTCAGGGGTGCCCACACTTTTTGGGCTCGCGAGCTACTTTTTAAATGACCAAGTCACAATGATCTACCAACAATAAAATTTTAAAAAAACACAACGCACACTGTACGCATAGAAAATGTTAATCATCATTCCTATTCCAGGGTTTTCAAAGAGGTCAAAGCAGATGACTCTATGCACTGTCACCTCAGTAACAACCATACAAAAGTAGACAAATACCCACCCCCTCCCTTTTTACTAAACCACGTTAGCAGTTTTTAGTGCAGGGAGCTGCGCTGAATGCCCAGCGCTGCTCTCGACACTCCTAGGCTCCCTGCGCTAAAAACCTCTATTGTGGTTTAGTAAAAGGGGACCATAGTGTAAAATATAGACAGCAGATATAAATTCAGACACATTTTGATCACAAAATTTAAAATAAAATCATTTTCCCTACCTTGTCTGGTGATTTCATGAGTCTCTGGTTGCACTTTCTTCTTCTGACTGTGCATCCAATCTTTCTTCCCTTCTTTTAGCCTGTATGCTTCTTCTCCTCCAGACCTCATTTCTTCCCCCCAACTTTTCCTTCCTCTTCCCTGCCCTTTCTTTCTCTCTGCCTCCCTTTCATTTTTTTCTGTTTCTCTTCTTTCCTTCTGTCTCCCTGCCTGCCCTTTTTCTTTCTTTCTCCCTGCCCTCCCCCAAGCCACTGCCACTGCCATTGCCATCGGGGACCAGGACCCAAACGCCACCAATAACAGGCCCCAAGCTCTCCCTGCTTCGGCCAACCAGCATTCCTCTCCCTGACGTCAATTCTGCCATCGGGAAGAGGAAGGCTGATCAGCCCAAGATCGCGATCAACCTATTGGGGGAAATGCTGCCGGGTCCTGCCTTCGCGGAAACAGAAAGTAGGCAGGACCCGGCAGGAAGAAGAACAAATGCTTGTCTCCCGCATTAGCCCGTAGCGAACGCTTGCTTCAGGGCTCTCAACATGTGCGCGCCGGCTTCTCTTCTCTTCCCTCCGAAACCGGAAGTTATGTCCGGGGGGGGGGAGGGGAGAAGGGAAGCCGGCGCGCACATGTTGAGAGCCCTGAAGCAAGCGTTCGCTACGGGCTAATGCGGGAGACAAGCATTTGTTCTTCTTCCTGCCGGGTCCTGCCTACTTTCTGTTTCCGCGAAGGCAGGACCCGGTTTTTTGTTCAGCAGCGGCAGATGACAGCTGGGCGGATCGCCCAGCTAAAAGGCCCTAGGGAGAAAGAAAACTGGAGAGGAAGGCCGATCGGCCCGTAGATCAGGACGGCAACACGAGTCTATCACAGAGCCCGGGATAGGCTCCGCGATCGACTCGCGTTGCCTTCCTGAGCTACTGGTCGATCGCGATCGACGCGTTGGGCACCCCTGGCTTAACTATTCTCTAAGTGAAAAAAATGTCCTCCTATTGGTTTTAAGAGTATTTCCCTGTAACTTCATTGAGTGTCCCCTAGTCTTTGTAATTTTTGACAGAGTGAAAAATCGATCCACTTGTACCCGTTCTCCTCCACTCAGGATTTTGTAGACTTCAATCATATCTCCCCTCAGATGTCTCTTTTCCAAGCTGAAGAGCCCTAACCATTTTAGTCTTTCCTCATACAAGAGGAGTTCCATCCTCTTTACCATCTTGGTCGCTCTTCTTTGAGCCTTTTCTAGCACCACTATATCATTCTTGAGATAAGGAGACCAGAACTGAACGTAATACTCAAAATGAGGTCGCACCATGGAGCGATACAGGGGTATTATGACATTCAAAACTTACTGAACTCTGGCGACTTAATTCATTGGAGAGTAATTTTGATAAAAATTACCTAGATTGGGAGATGAAGTAGGCATCTATCTTAAGTCTATTTTATATAAACACATAGGAAAGGGAAGAGGGATGGGATTTGACATATTGCTTTTCTGTAGTTACAATCAAAGTGATTTACATCTACTATAATAAAATGCTAAGCGTGCATGCGCACTCTTACCGCTGTGTTCCCTGATCTGTAGTTCCGTGGTCGGCAGAGTGAGCATGCGCGCTTACCACGCATCTCTCTCTCTCTCTCGCAGTGGGCTTGCCGGCTTCAGCCCTCAATGTAAGTTCGCCACTGCTGTCATCGCCCCGTTCCCGGCACACACGAACCCCCATTGACCCTCCCACCGTGAGATGCACAAACCTCACGGCTCCAGCAGCGGCCGCATTACACTAAAGACACTGCTTCGCGGCCTTCCCATGCTCTGATTTCCTCTGCCGCATCTCTGATGCATCGTCTTTAGTGTGATGCGGCTGCTGCTGCTGGAGCAAGTAGGTTTGACCATCATCTCGCGGTGGGAAGGTCAGTGGGGTTGGCTGCACGGCGGCGATAGTGGCGGGGGGGGACGGTTCTACTGCACAAAGGGATGGCTGGAAGGCAAATTGGCTTCAGAAGGTGCGGGAGGGACAAAGTATGGAAGGCAGTGAGGGGGGAGGGAGCAGGGAAGAGAAGCTTCTAGACCGGGGAAGCAGGGAAGAGGGACCAAGGGAGCAGGAAAGAGGTGCTGCTGGACCGGGGGAGCAGGGAAGGGGGGTGCTGCTGGACAGGGGGAGCACAGAACTGGTGCTTCTGGACAGGGGGAGCAGGGAAGAGGGACGGGGGAGTACAGAAGACGTGCTGCTGGACCAGGGGAGCAGGGAAGAGGGACAGGGGGAGCAAGGAAGAGGTGCTGCTGCACAGGGAAGTGGGTTGGGGAGGGAAATGCTGCTGCACAGGAAAATGGAGGGGGAGGGTATGCTTCTGCTGCTACTGCACAGGGAAGTGGAGTGGGGAGGGAAATGCTGCTGGTGAGAAAAGGGGGCTGGGGCTGAAAGGGAAAAGATGGGAGAAGGGGGCTGGGGGGGAGGTAAAAATGGGTTTGGAGTTGGAGCTGGGGCTGAAAATAGGGGATATGTGAGGGAAGGAGGCTTTACTAGCACCCGTTAATGTAACGGGCTGAAACACTAGCATTATATAAGGTACTTATTTTGTAACTGGAGCAATGGAGGCCCAGAGTCACAAGGAGATGTAGTGGGAATTGAACCCAGTTTCTCTGATTCTCAGACCATTGCACTAGAGGTAGGTCTTGTCAGACAAATCTGATCATTTCTTGGACTGGGTGACCAAAGAATTGGATAGAGGGAGTGCGCTAGATGTGGTGTATTTAGATTTTAGCAAAGCCTTTGATAGTGTTCCACACAGACATCTAATAAATAAAATGAGTGCCCTCAGGATAGGCCCCAAAGTGATGGGCTGGGTCAAGAACTGGTTGAGTGGAAGAGGACAGAGAGGTAGTGGTTAATGGAGATCGCTCTGAGGAAAGGGATGTTACTAGTAGTGTGCCTCAAGGTTCTGTTCTTGAGCCTGTTCTTTTTAACATTTTTATAAGCGATATTGCTGAAAGGCTGTCAGGTAAGATTTGTCTCTTTGCGGATGATACAAAAATCTTCAATAAAGTGGACACCCCAGATGGGGTGAATAACGTGAAGAAGACCTAGCGAAGCTTGAAGAATGGTCTGAAATTTGGCAGCTAAAGTTTAATGCTAAGAAATGCAAGGTCATGCATTTGGGCTGCATAAACCCGAGGGAATGGTACAGTTTAGGAAGTGAAGAACTTATGTGCACGACAGAAGAGCTGGACTTGGGTGTGATTGTATGAGATGATCTTAAGTTGGCCAAACAGGTTGAAAAGGTGATGGCGAAAGCTAGAAGAATGCTAGGGTACAAAAAAAGAAATATGGCCACTATGAAAAAGGAGGTATTGATACCCCTGTATAAGATTTTGGTGAGACCGCATTTATAATATTTTGTACAATTCTGGAGACTGCACTTTCAAAAAGATATTAAAAAGATGGTTGCCTTTTGAAGCCAGGCCAACAAACAATTGTACTTTGAGGAGTTTTCTGAAAGTTTCTCTATCAGCACATTTCCTTAGCTGCCCTACCATCAAATTCCAATTTACCCCAGCACAATAAAAAGTCATTGCACAGGTTTCTACATATTTTGGATTAACATTGGCTTTTAACAAAGCTGAATTTTCAGAACGCACAATCTTTTGGGCTGATAAGTGGTCATCTTACTCCTGAAATACTTTTGAATTGTACCATACAAAAATTGATAGCAAATCATCACAATCTCATATTGTACTCTAAAAGCCACTGGCAGCCAGTACAGTTACTGAAGCCAAGGTGTAATATGAGCACATTTCAATGTTCCTGTAAGATTGGCTGTAGCATTTTGTACCATTTGCAATGCCCTGTACCTTGTCTTAGTCACTTCAAGATACAGGGCATTGCAATAGTCATGCTTCGACAGGACCATTACCTAAACTACATTGCGAAAATCAAAGGATGCCAGCATCAGATTCACTCGATACAATAGATGTATTTTTGCAAAACATGTCTGTACAGTCTTTGCCACTTGATAATTCATTGTAAGATCTTTTGGGTAACTGAAGTATTCCATCTATTGTGTCTATTTTTTTTCTTTTGTAAGCCACATAGAACTTAACGGTATTGCGGTGTAAAAGTGAGTTTTTATGTTATGTTTTTTATGTTTATATGATAGAGACATTTAAATACCTACGTGGCATAAATGTGCATGAGTCGAGTCTCTTTCATTTGAAAGGAAGCTCTGGAATGAGAGGGCATAAGATGAAGTTAAGAGATGATAGGCTTAGGAGTAAGTTAAGGAAATACTTTTTTACAGAAAAGATGCGTGGAACAGTCTCCTGGAAGAAATGGTGGAGACAGAGACTGTATCTGAATTCAAGAAGGTGTGGGATAGGCACTTGAGATCTAGAGAGAGAAAGCGATAATGGTTACTGCGGATGGGCAGACTAGATGGGCTATTTGTCCTTTATCTGCCATCATGATTCTATGTTTCTAAGGCTTTTCTGAATTCTAAGTTAATTATATCTAGAGCACTTCCTTGATCTATTTCTCTGGACATCCAATCAAAGAATTCAATGAGATTCGTCTGGCATAATTTACGTCTAGTAAAGCCATGTTGTCTTGGATCTTGTAACCATTTGATTCTATGCTCAGATGCTCAAGGCCTAGCAGAAGAGGAGGCAAATCTTCGGGCACCGGCACCAAGCACAGGACATGCCGGTGCCAGTGCCCAGATGAGGGTAAGAAGCGTCGGGGGGGGGGGGGGGGGGGAGTGCCGGATTGTGGTGGGGGGGGTGCCAGATCACGGGGGGGCGCTTGTAAATCGAGCCCTCGTCTCGATCGTCGACTGTAACGCGGGGATGAAGGGCCCGCATTGCCTACCATTGGGACAAATGTTTTGCTCGTCTTGCAAAACACTCGCAAACCAGTGCACTCATAAACCGAGGTACCACTGTACTTAATTGTGGTGGAAAATTCTTATACAGAAGAGCACTTAACTCCATTTCCCTTCTGCCTCCCATTTCCCCTTGACCAGCATCTTCTCTTCCCCTCTCTACTCCTCCTTATGAACCACTTCTGTCCCCATTTTCTCCCCTATGATGGCCTCGAGCTTAAAAGAAAATTTTTCTCTGAGGAAGACTTCAGCATGGTCCTGTACTTACGATGCCTGCCCTATGCTCAATCCAAAGGGCAGGCAATGTAAGCACAGGCCCATACTGAAATCTTCCTCCGAGGAGGATGGGAAAAGTAGTAATTTAGCACGAGCCTGTGCTTACAGGGTGTGCACTGTACTCAATCTTCTTTTAAGCTCCTGGAAGAACAGGAACAGGAAAAGATGAGGGTAGCCCAGCAAGAGGAAGGTTCAAGTACAGTGTCACTGCCACTCGAATTTTGCCACCTTAGGTGGATGCCTTTTCCATCTAATGACAGGGCCAGTTCTG